>NC_084460.1:287933691-290433691 GCF_027409185.1 Cynocephalus volans
CTGAGTTGAGCTGTAGCCATATGCACTGGATGGGGCATGACTTCTCCGGTTTGCCGTTCTCCTCACCACGCCTGTGTGTCTCCTTGTCTAGTTTTCTTCATTTATTCGCTACATGGCCTGTAGCCTTTGAGTTTGGAACCTTTAACTTAAAGACACACTTAAGATCTCATTTTTTGATAAAACTATTTTGACTGGGAATTTGGTCAGAGCCTTGCCTGATTCCTCTACATTCGACAACAAACCTAAAGATTTCTACTGCTGATATATTTGCAGTTAACACAGATCTGTAATATAACACTAGTTTACTCATGAGGATTTCCCAAATGTGAATTATGTGCCAACATTTTGAATGTAGTAATACAACCGTGATTGTGTTCTAACATATCTAACCAGAATGTCCCCTCCTTGAATGTACAAGAGTGTATTTCTTATATTGATTAAGCCATGGAATGCACTATACTGCCCTAAGTTTCTTTTTTAATTTTTAAAAATAAAAACCATTTTGATGTAGAGTCTGCTTATGTGAGAAATCAGTGTGGCAATTCATAGCATGGTTCAATGCCTCTTTTTGTAAATAATGGGAATGTGACGCTAAGCAAAAGTTCTAAGAAGTGGTAAGATATTTGTTTTAAAGAGGAACTAAACATCTTTTCAAGTAGTAATTTTATATTAAGAATTAAAGAAAGATACTAAAAGCTTTAACATGAAAGGTTAATCATGATATTATTAAGTTATCCATAAACTTAAAATGATTCTCACATTCATTTTTAGAAATAGCATACATCAGGATAAGAAACTCAGCACATGAGATGTTCATTTTTCTCATTCAATAAAATAAGAATGATAAATTATAAATAATCTCAAAGAAACCTAGCTCTTAAACTCCACTATGTTATCTGAGTATAACTAAAAGCTTAACAAATGTTTTTATTTCTTCCCTACATTTATCCTTGGAAAACTAAGGGAATATCGTTCTCCTTTTTTCATACAGAGTCCCAGTATTGGTAACAGGATGTGTATCGTGATGAGAGACTACAAAATCTTTTGAATAATTTAATGACTTTATGGAACTATTTCCAGATATGCGATGGTTGCATTTTTCCTATACTTCGAAAGATGGTCAAGAGAGGATGCGGCCCTACTTCTCAGTGTCTAGCAACTATACATGAGTGCGGACATTTCTCCTACTAATGTCAGAGATTATTTTGTAATGGATTTATCCCAGAAAGCTTCTCACCAATTGCCAATGCCATCTTCTCTGCTATTCCATTTCCATGCCATGGTTTCCATGCTGGGGTGGCTGAGGTCAGGCAGTGAGTCACTCCCAATGCACCTAACCAATCTGCCAGTCGACTACCTTTCTGGCCTCTGTGTTCTTACCATAAATCACACAACTTTAAATTGTCCTAAGAGTACAATCCATATGATGCCAAGACGTTTTTTCTGAGATTTTTTGTATTAAATGACTAATGCTTACAGCTTAGTTTCAGTGTTCTAATAATCACTTGGATTGTTCATGAAATTTTGCCCTTTGCAAAAAATAAAAATGCATGAAAGATACAGATAATCATGAAATGATAAATAATGTCAATGAGAATCTGGCATTACCCCAACTTTTCTTAAATTGAGAAAGACAAGTAATTGAAAAATTTGAATTAATGTAACTATAAAATGGGAAAATTTTATTTCAGTAACAACAGCAACAACAATGATATGGGGGTTGGGAAAGGTGAAAAGTCAAATTTATAATGAATTTATGAAATTCTCCAGCACAGGTTCAAACCTACTTTTCTCAAATTATTTTTATGTAATATTAGTAATGAACAATTACCAACTGCCCAAGTTCAGATTTAATCCTCTTGGTATGAAATTTAATAAGGTTTGCCTTATATGTAGGGAAAACAGGTCACTCCTATGTGGTTTAATTTAGGAAAGAACTATTTGGCTCTGGAAGGTATCTATCTCTCCTTTTTCCAAATACTATTTGTTTGATAATGCCTGGGAAGCAAGGCTTAACATGTCGATAATTGTGGGGAGATAATATAATATTTATAGCCATGGCAGAGAAGAGCAAAACAGGACAGAGAAAGTTCAAGAAGACAGTGAGGTCCTTGGGATGTGTGTGTGGTGGGTGTAGGAACTAGATGAGTCTCAGGGTCATAAAGATTATTTGGTTTGGAATAGTCATGCTTTGACAATTTGGTCTGAATTTTTTTTTTTTTTTTTTTTTTTACAAAAGAGTCATTTCCTACACGTTACATTTTCAAAATATCTATTTGAAATTTTATATTTGAAAGGAGGACTAAAATACAGATGCAGAGGTTTAGAACAGGTGAAGCCTATTGTGTGAGATTTCCTTGGTGAAATTTAAAAGACTATCTGTGTTTAGATGAATGTAATAAAAAAGTGCCACAGAATTTAAAGTGTGAATTAGAAAAACTCTTTAAAGGATAAGCTGCTGTAATAATAAAAGAATTTAATAACCAGTCACAATTTAATGTGTCTTTCATTTTCTAAATATAAATGATTCTTTAATGTAGATTGATCTTAAAAGAACAAATCTCTTTGGAACAGATACCACTTAACTTAAGAGTAATTCCTTACTAAGGGTTTAAAGAAGTGTAAAAAACCACAGGGCTAGGAATAAAAATCATAATTTTTCCATAAGTTTAAGTCTTGGCCTTTAAATATTTCTAAGAAAAGGTGACGACTGGTTTTGAATATTATCAACAAATTAAAGTTTAAATTTCCCTTTTGGCAACATGCCTTCAAAAATGCAGAACTCCTTCCCTTTCTTGTTTTTGTCTCTTTCTTCTCCCTTCAGCCACTGACCTTCAGAAGGGAAGACCAGCCCTGCTACAAAAACCCATACTTTAAGGACACAAGCCTAGGAGAAAAAGTGATGCAGATGGCTAAGAGCAGAGACACAGAGCAACATGCTACCCACTGTACTGCGGAGTTATTTCTAGTGTGGATGTCCATGCAGAAATGCTTATCCTTGATGGCCCATGTCAATTTCCCTCCATGAGATAAAAGAAAAACTCTTTCGGTAGAGGGCAAGAACTCTTATTGATCAACTTTTTAAATGCTTGCAAAAATATTAGTAATTATTAGGGCTGATTTTAGAAAAACAATTGTATTCTGCACCTAATGGTATACATTTCCCCCAAAACATAATCATTCAACCTTTTAAATGTATGGAATAAACGGCCTATTCAACAGCAAGTGCTTTAACTTCACAGTGTGTGCAAAATTGAAGAAGGTTCGGTTATAATCCTAAAAGTGCCCAAATGTCATGTTATGTCAGAGATGGAACAGAGCCTATAGGAAATATTAAGTAAACGTTTGCTGAATGAATGCCTGACAACAGGCTTTCTTAGGCACGCTTGCATGGGGAGGTCCATGTTCATACATACGACTGCAATTAACTTTTCTGCTCTCATCTCTCAGTATGATTTGTATCCAGTCCACAATCCATCCTTCTTGTATGAATTCGTGTCTTCCTTATCACTCTGTTAAAACCTCATGACACTTTTCTTTGTGCTTCTCTTGTAGAAATTACCTTATCTCTCTTTAGATTGTATTCACTAATACAAACCCAATGTCCTGTTTCTGTGATATATTCTTGGATACACAGCTAGTCACTTAACTACCTTTCTATCTCCTAGAGAACGTAGTGTCAGAACTTGAATACAGCAGGTACTCCACAACAAAAGAAAAAATAAACAAATAGACCATCTCAAAGTAAAAATCTTCTGCACAGCAAAGGAAACAATCAACAGAGTGGAAAGACAACCTATGGAATGGGAGAAAATATTTGCAAATGATACGTCTGACAAGGGATCAATATTCAGAATATCTAAGGAACTCAAACAACTTCACAGTAAAAAATCAAATAATCCAATTAAAAATGGTCAAGGGAGCTGAATAGACACTTTTCAAGGGAAGACATATAAATGGCCAACAGGTACATGAAAAAAATGCTCAACATCGCTAATCATCTGGGAAATGCAAATCAAAACCACACTGAGATATCATCTCACCCCAATTAGACTAGCCAGTATTAAAAAGACTGAGAATAACAAATGCTGGTGAAAATATGGAGAAAGGGGAACCTCCTACACTGTTGGTGGGAGTGTAAATTAGTACAGCCATTATGGAAAACAGTATGGAGTTTTCTGAAACAACTACAGATGAAATTACCATACAATCCAGCAATCCCACTTCAGGGTGTAAACACAAAGAAATGCAAATCATCATGCTGAAGGGATACCTGCACTCCCATGTTCATCACAGCTCTGTTTACAATAGCCAAAACATGGAACCAACCAAAAGGTCTATTGACATGACTGGATAAGGAAGTTGTGGTATACATACACAGTGGAACGATACTCAGCCATTAAAAAAAAAAAATTGCCATTGGCAGCAACACAATGAGCTTGGAGAAAATTATGTTAAGTGAAATAAGCCAGACACAGAAAGAGAAATACTGCATGTCCTCACTTATAAGTGAGAGAAGAGAGAGAGAGAGAGAGAGAGAGAGAGAGAAAGAAAAAGACCACAATAATATGTTGATCTTTCAGAAGGAGAGAATGTATCTATGGTTACTAGAGGTAGTGGGGAGGGGAGGAAAAGGGGGGTGGGGAGAGGTTGGGTCAAGGGCATAAAGAATAATTACAATTTGTAATAATGAACTTGCTAATAATATTGATTTGATCAACACATGGTAGTTGATGGTGATGGTAGTCAACGTTGTACCCCCCAAATTATGGATTATTAATAATGTTTCAATAAAAATTTTTTAAAAAACAGGAAAAAAAGAATTAACTGGCTTCCCTAAAACTTCTGTGCAGCATATTTAACTCTGAAGCCTAAAACACTGTTTTCTGAGAATCTATTTGAAAATGCTTAAAGAAGAAACTTGACTTGCACACATTTATGTAGGAAGGGCCAGAAGGCATCATACAAAGCTCTATATTTTCCTTCTCAGGATTATTTTCAAGGCAATAAATGTCAATTCAACCATATGTCTTATAAACAAAAAAGTACTTTTCAAAGAGCCATGTTCAGTGTGGAGTGAAATGCTACTTTTGGAAATTTAAATGTATTATTAATCACACCATTGTGGTTTCCAGTGAGTGTAATTACTTACTATCTATAGCAGAATTGAACTAATTGATTTACATTTCCCTATAAAAATGCAAGTGGGCACAACAGACTCTCTGACGCCTTTAAATACTTGGCAAATGTGCTCAGCCTGTTCATGATCCACTCTCAGCCTTCTCTTTCCCTCCAAATTGTTTTGAAACACATTTCTGAAGGGCCTGAATATTCTTGATACCTAAAAATTACGTGGGCAACTAGAAAAGCATAGTCATGGCTCTCGATCTTTGGCTTACTCTCACTATAAAGAGATCCCTTATTTGATAAAATCAGTCTTTGCATTAAGCATACTATAACAGATGCTCTTTTGAATATACAAGATAATCATCACCAAATAATTCATGGCCTGTTAGGATTTATATATGACTGAATTTCTACTTTTATGAAACTGTAAATTCCAGAATGTAATTCCCAGGGCAACAAAAGGGAAGTGTTTGCTTTACCCCAATTTTCTAGAAATCTTAAGTCTTTATTTCCTCCTTCTGGAAGTCCATAAGACTATTGCCTCTGTTTTGGGAATCATAAAACTGATCACACAGTCTTTAAATCTGAGTAGTTATCATATGGCATCCCTGAGACAAGGAGAATAACTCTGATTTTAAAGATGCAGAAAAATGCTAAGTATGACAGAGAGTATAATGGGGTACATAACGAGTTTCTTCGGAACTAGATTTTAACACTTGCTGGGTTTATGGCCAATTATAGTTTATTGAGGCTGTGCACAAACATGGATAAACTCTTCGATGCCTGCTAGCTCATGGTTATAAAGTTAAATAGCTCATCCTGAAGCAGGTATTCAGGTAAGAAAAAAAGTACAGGCTCACATTTAACCATATCGGTGATGAAAGGGGAAGGAATTACACACATCTTTGGAACCTACTGAAATATCGTAGGTGCTAAAACATTTAAGAGCTCACAAAATGACCCTGTCCATTGGGGATGGAACATCAAAATTACACAGATAAAGTCCAGTCTATCACCTAGTCTTATCCAGTGTTTGCCTTCATATGACTTGATAATCTCCATAATAAGTAAAAATTTCAGTTTTTGCCTGATGGGTGGGACATACCCTAAGTACTATTCTACAGTCAGTTACCTGAAGTTGCTATTTTACTTGGTGACTATGACAGAAAGTATATTAGTGACCATAATAGGCATCCTTACCAAATTACAGTGAAAAATTAAACCCCAAACTGGACTGTGTCCACATACATCATGCTCATGTTTAATTTTGTAATTAAAAAGACCTTCTCTTTGCAAGCCACATGCTTAGTGTCATATAAATCTATTCTGTAGAGAAGGAAAACTACATATATGTAGGTTATGTTAATAATGGTTATTTGTCAGAATCCAAGAGAAATGTGGGAATATATGAAAGAGGCTTAAGGGAACGCCTCAGGTATTTTCATGTTATACCATACCGATTTGCAGTACCTATATTTTTCACATAATACGTACTCTGCTCACAAATTTTTTAAAAAATAACATAAAAAAGAGAAACCGAGAGGCTTTATTTTGTCTTGGTTTTTTACACTTTTGCAACTACAGTTTTTCGATACCTATTCATTATATGTTTCAGGAAAACATCTAAATGGAAATCACTAAATTAGGTGACTTGAAATGAGTCACCTAAATCTAAACTTTTGATCACGAAGTCAGATAGTCATGGGGAAAACAAAACTGTTAAATTAGAGCCATGATTCTTCACATAAAAGGGAGCATGTGCTGGGAAACCAAGCATGTGCAGGCAACGGTGGCAAGGAAAAAGCGAACAGAAAATGGTGCATTTAATATTTTTACTGACTGAAATAATTCCCACGTAGTATTTAGAAAAGAGTGACAGAAAATAATCTCAGGGAACTAAGAATAATTTGAGTTTTTGACTCATAAAACCACAAGGAAAATGAATCTAAGCACAAGATAATCTGAGGCAGGGCAGGTGCTAGGGCCATGCACTTCTCTGCTAGAAATTTACTTTGCTGGGGAAGGTGAGAGGCCTAAACCCAACTCCACCCAACAGTTCTCACTCACTGCAACCTCTTCAGCCCCTGTTCCCAATTTCCTGCCTACTATGTGGCCTTCAGCACATCGCTTCTTTTAATCCATTAGGTATTGAGTATTCAGTATTCTCTGTAAAACAGTGATAATTTGATGCTTACTCCTAGAAGGTGAGAGATTAAATGAGATGATATCTGCTAAGATGCATGAATTCTAAATTAAGAATTCTATCCTCATTGGCTTTGCCTTCTCAAGATTCTAAAATAACAGATTCACTCCTAACTGACTAACTAAGGGAGTAGATTTCTTTTTCTATGCACAAAGGGCTCCATTTAGAAATCCAGTTACCAGGCCAATGGATGGAATACCATAGCTGAGTCTTTAACCAGCTACATAGGTACATGGCATGCACATGTGAAAACATTTATGGTGTGTATAAACGGGGCTGAATGTTTAAAGGCAACACAAGATTTGGACATTTATTGAACTAACTACAAAACAAAGAGAGCCACAGACACACATGCACTCGGAATTACCCACACAAACTTCAACCAGAGATAGAGGTTAGGAGGGTAACGCAAAGCAGGGTTTGCAAAATCCAGGCAATGACAGTTATAGAAAAGCAGTGTCTTTTGAAGAAACTCAGGGCAAAGCTGTTCAGCTGCTATTTCTTGTTTTCTCAGTGGTCTCACTTTGAGATTGGGCTCTCTGCTTTTGTGCAGCTGTGTAAAGCAACAGCAGTGTTCTCAAAGGGCGGTAAGACTTTTCTTTTAGTACTTTTTAATTTACTCAGTGATAATATCATTGCACAGTCCTGTTTCTCCTTTCAATCAATCTCCATCTTTAAAAAGGTCATCTAAAGTCTTTTTTTTTTTTTTTTTTTTTTCGTTTTTTCGTGACCGGCACTCAGCCAGTGAGTGCACTGGTCATCCTTATATAGGATCCGAACCCGCGGCGGGAGCGTCGCCGCGCTCCCAGCGCAGCACTCTACCCAGTGCGCCACGGGCTCGGCCCGGTCATCTAAAGTCTTAATGATTTTTAATGACCTTAACTACATCTATAGCGAAATACCCTTTCCCTAAGAACAGGTCTGAAAAGCATCTGAGGGTGAACTTGGGTGATTCCAAAGGTGCTTGCTGTTTTGTGATAAACTCAGTGTATGGTTCACAGTTTCTTTTTGCTTCAGCTGTGCAAAAAAAGACATAGTTGTGATCAGACGTTTGATTCCCTACTTCTTTGCAAATCAGTGTTCCAGGACTGTTCATTGTTTCGTTGCCTGTGGGTCAAAACAAAAGCCTCCACTGCCTAGCACATCAGCCCCTGAAGATGTGATACTGCTCCAGTTCCATTAAGTACAGATTTGCCACGCTTCACTCAACTTTCAGAGATCAGAGAAAGACATGGCCGGATGCAATCTTTAACTCAAATCCCACCAGCGTTCTTTTTCAATAGCTTGGGCATAAATGGGACAAAATATGGTAGCCACTATGAAAGAAAAGACATCTTTAAGGAAATAGAAACCAGAGTGGAGGAATGACACTGACTGAAATGCCACGTCGTTTTAAAGTGGTACCAGTGGAGACTGGTTTTAAAGCACGTCTCACAAGAGTTCCCTGTGACAACCACAGGCTACTCTGGGTTCACACTTCATTTCTCTCTGTGGTCAGTGAGCCTCTTCTTTTTCTGCATCTCTCCATATCCTTGATCCCTTTCTCTGCCTTTTGACCCACTGATTTCTTCCAACGGCTTCCATTTGGGGAGTGTCATTTGGTTCTTGGCTTTTTCACTGAGTACCCATTTTGAATAACTCTTGTTTACTTGATGAGTCTCTTACATAATATTCTAGTTTCCTTATCAATGGAGAACTGAAAGTAGTCATGCATACCAAAAATGTTTCCTTAAAATTAACTCAAAATAATAAACACAGTGTGTTTCTATTTACAGAAGTCATGACTCTAATTTCAACGATGCAGGTGGGCAGCAGGTATTTTCCTCATCTTACAGCTGAAAAAGAGGTACCATCCCTCAGTGATCTAAGCATTGTACTAAGTGCTTTTCCTCAGTTTTCGTTTAGATTGTCAACCACATGGAGAGGAATCAATACCATGCCGCACATCAGCAAACTGAGAAAATTATCCAAGAGTCCCATGTTTCTCAAATGGCCCTACAAGCCTGATATCAATATCCAGATTTGTCATTCTATTCTGTTTCTGTTCAGGATTCAGAGTTCTGCAAGATAACAGAGGTACATGTCTGTTCCCCAAAAAGAATTCGGTAAACCCTTTAATCTGAAGAGACTACAAGGAAGTGATTTTGCCTTTTTTTCCTCTTTGTTGTCTCTATCATGGGGCCCCTGGGACCCCCACAGCTGTGTGTGCATCTCCGCAGTATCACTCCTCCCATTGGTTTACTCTGCAGATTAACTAGAACTCTTTATCTTTGTATTTCATCCTTAAAGAAAAGTCGAGAGAACAGTTTGGAGCAACAGTCCTCCCTTGTTTACAAAATGACAAATTGGCCTTCATCCTCCAAATGGATTTATTCCTGTAAGATAATCAGAAACCAGATAGAATTTGCTATGCGATTGGCATTATCATTATTTTGTAATTAGCATCTATGCAGTTTTATTTAAAACTGTGCACATTCTTTGGAGCTGTAGCCCATTACCTCTGAATTAAAGGGGATAGTGAGTACTTAAAAAGAATGTGGATCTCATCATTTGGAGACCTAAGCAAATATACTTGTTCTGCCACCAAGTCTTATAAAAGCCATAGATATAACAGTTCACCTCTTTGGTCCTGGATTTCACCTTCCAATAAGCAAAATGGATATTATAATGCTAAATTCCTAGCATTTTGTTATTATGTATAATCTGTATTGGAAACCCTGAATTTTTAAGGAAAGCACCAAACACCTTGCAGTGCTGGACACCGAGCAGAGCAAAGCCACAGCGAGAGATCCCAGACCTGAGTCAACAGGGACACAGAGGTCAGGAGGGTGCAGTGGGAAAGGTAGGCATGGCCAGGCTGCAAGTGAGAAGAAAGGGCAGGTGGAATGTGCAGGGTGGGTGTGGTTGCACTAATAGCTGGGGAGGGGAGGAGGATGCAGTGAAAGAGATGGGCATGGCTGGGCCACAGGGAAGGTGGCTGGTACATGTTTGCCAAGGGCCACAGCTGGGATTGCCCCTGACTCTGTCTCTAGCCTGGATAACCTTTTTATTTTTATTTTTTGGTTCATTTGCCAGCTTGTTAAGGATGACATATATAACTTTAGAAGAATTTTCCAGGGACAGCAGAAAAAAGATACATTTTTAATTCACTCCAACCATTCGTATTAATGAATGCCTTGATCTCCCCTGCCCTTTCCCTACATAATTTAAAGAAATTAAATGGCCTATTTTTTGTTATTGTGTTTAGTTTTGTTTTAATCAAAGAAACAAACACCATTGGAAAGCACACTCTTCATCTTTCAGTGGGGTTTCGAGAGAGGCAGTGTGGTAGAGTGGCTACATGCAGTGGTCCCGGATTCAAATCCCAGTTCAAGTCCTTACCAGATGGGTTACTTTGGATAAGTTCAGTAACCGCTATATCTGCACTGTCCAATACAGTGGCCACTAGGCTGGCTAGGCAGCTACTAAACACCTGAAATGTGCCTAATATGATGAAGGAACTAAAATTTTTAAATTTTATTTAATTTTAATTAATGTTGATTAGCATTAACCATCAATATATTATCCAGTTATTGGAAAAGATTTAACTAGTTTTGGAAAAACTTAGATATGTGAATTTACTCTTTCAATTGTAAATTTTATAATATCTAAATATCAAACAAATGTTTGTGATAAAAATTTAGCATTCATATTGAAACGTGTTATAAATATAAATACACACTGGATTTTGAAGACTTGGTATGAAAAAAATGAAATATATTAATAATTTTTATAGTGATTACATGGCAAAATAAATCAGTTTGGATATACTGGATTAAATAAAATATATTATTAAAACTAATTTCATGTGTACAATTTTATTTTTACTTTTTAAAATATGTGTCCTAGAAATTTTAAAATTATATATGTGGCTTACATTAGATTTTAATTGGTCAGAGCTACTCTATATGTTTTAATATCTTCATCAATATATGAGAATAAAAATAACAATTTCCTCTAGTGGCTGTTGGGGCAATAAAAAGAGATAACTGTGTAACGTTCTTAGCAAAGTGCCCAGCAAATAGCTGGAAGTGCTCACTAAAGAACTGTTATTTTTGACACTGTTTTCATCTTTACTTTCTACAACTTATAAAGCAGAATTTTAAGATATTCTGTGGGTTATTAAATCAGTTTTCATAAAGTGCATGAGAGCAAAGAAGGCCACTGATTACACAGAGAAACCAAAACCAGGGAAGCTGATATTTACCAAATGGTTCTCTATTCTTTTCACATTATAGATTCCTCCTTTATATCATTATAATCCATAAGATATTCATTCATTCATCAAACCTTTTATTGGTTTGATAAAAGAAGAATCAAGATTCTGTAATTTTGAATTCTTAAGTTTCTCAGTGGTTACAAATCTGCAATAGAAAAATCTACTCACATCAGAAAACATTGAAATAACCTTTAAAATGACAAATAAGATACAGTCCATTCTTCATCTCTAAGTTAATAAATTCAGTTGTCCTTACTAAACTTAAAATACTCTTTCTCTCAAACACAAATACACACATCTAATTTTCTACTTTGCTTTATTATTGTAATGATTTCAAATTTTAAATATTACTTTTTAAGATTTTGCATTGTTTTTTCTTTGTTCCTTATCAGTCAATTTGGCATAATTTGGAGAACTGGAAAGCTGCAATATTCCTTTAATAAGCAATGAAAGGAAAACAAATAGAAGCTAAAGTTAAATTTCAAAAGACTGGCAATTAGTGGACAACACAAGAAAATCTCAAACAAATTTTTATGTTCTTTGAATAGTCTGTTTGTTTGAACAATCTATCAATCTGTTCAATGAGTATTACAATACTCTGCTAAATAAGCTAACCTTGAATTTCTACTTCCCCACATTCTATGAAACACAAACTAAGTTTCCTTTTAGCAGTTATATTATTTTTCCTAAAATAACTCTTTAAACTAATTTGTGAATTTCAACAAGACAATAAAAACATTGTTAACAGCTAAAACTGAGTTCTTACTAAGTTCCAGGCACTACTATAGGTCTTTTTACTTGTATTCATCGAATCCTTAAAAGAGCCCTATGAGATAGTATGGTAGGCAGAGCAATAGCCCCCCAAAGATATCCATGTCCTAATCCCCAGAACCTATGAATATGTCATATACATGGCAAGGGAAAATCAAGGCTGTAGAAAGAATTAAGGTTACCAGTCAGCTAACCTGAAAATGGGGAGAGGAGCCTGGATTTTCCAGGAGGGTCCAATGTAATCACAAGGGTCTTACATGTGAAAGAGGGAGGTAGAAGAGTCAGGGAAAGAATCAGAGAGATGTTTGAAGAGGCTACACCACTGGCTTTGAAGATGGAATAGGCCCACAAACCAAGCAATGTGGGCAGCCTCTAGAAGTTGGAAAAGACCAGAAAACAGATTCCTCCCTAGAGCCTCCTGAAAGGCATGCAGCTCTGCTAATTTTAGCCCAGTGAGATCTGTTGTAGATTTCTGACCTCCAGAAATGTCAGATAATAAATGTGTGTTGTTTTAACTATAAGATAACATGGATGTTGTTTAAAACTAAGTTTGTGGTAATTTGTTACAGCAGCAATAGGAGACTAGTACAGTTAGGTACCCTCATTACTCACATTTTATAGACAGAGAAGTCAATGCACACAGCATTTAAATAATTAACCCAGAGATCACACAGCCAGCAAGTGCTTAAGCGAGGGATTCAGACCTATGCACTCTTAACCCATGGCAACACAATGAAAATTAGAACTGGCATGTGGCATTTTCTCAGTGATTTCTTAGTATGATTGTTCTTCACTTTCTTCTTAGCGTCTATTCCTTCTCCAAGCCTCAACTCCACTGCCACTTCCCTATGGAAGTCTTTTCTGACTGCTTTGATCAGGTTGCATGTTCAAAGGATGAAATCTCAATGGAGAATGTAACTCTTATTGAAGCACTTATCACGATTACAATTTTATGTTTGTTTGCATTCTACGCCACCAAAGTGTAAGCACTGTGGGAGCAGGGCAGGGCTTCTCTATGGTCATCTGTGCCTGCCAAATGCAAGATGTACTTGTCTCTCAGTTATCCATTGAATTTATGACATTTAGATAATCTAAACACGACAAATGCACTAGGCGCATATTGAATTTGTTTGACTATGGTCTTAAAGAATAAAATACATTCCAGAAGAATAAAGTAGATTTGGGGAAATGAATTTCAAAAATCCTAAGCTTTAGACCCTAAGTAAATCGGCATCATGAAAAAATCTGAGAGGATGAAACAACTGTCCAAAAGAAACTTGTGGAAGCATGACAGAAATTCTGTCTTCATATTTGGTTGTTTTAATCATAATATTCAGTTTTCACAGGACATCATTATATTGAAACCTGCTGTTTCAGGATAAGCCTGAAACCCACTCTTCTAGAAAGCAAGGAAATAAACAAGAACAAAAACAAGCTTATCGGGGTTTATTGATTATGCTTTAAAAATTAAGAAACTTTTTTTGATCAGTGATTTGTTTGAGTCTATACTTTTTCTAGTCACTACTACTAAGTATTTCTATTTCTACTAAGTAATATATATATTTTAACCTTCATGCTATGGCCTCCCCCGAACAGTTATATCTACTGAGGATATAATGTTCAATTTTTTTTATGTATTTATCCACATCTTATTATCTATCTACATATAGTTGAATTTGCTCATTGTTTTTGGTGTACGTTTCTGTAATCACCCCCTCACACACACACTCACACACCTGATTTTCGGATTTTCTTTATCATTGTGTTGGTTTGACATTTGAAACTATTTTTAGATTTTGTATATTTTCCTTTGTTCCTTATCATTTCTTAATTTGGTACAATTTAGAAAACTAGAATGATGCAACATTATCTGGACGAGATGATACCAGATACAATTTGAGGTTAGTAAGCCTTTGCCTCAAAGATGCATTGCTAATTACTAGGCCTCTGATAACACTGAATTAATTCTTAAACCCATGGAGAAGCTATTCAATTCATTTGACCATTTTTTTGTGGTTTTGGGATTCAGCTCAAAACTGGATCACAAGAAAAGAATAACTGTCGAAGATTCTCTGTGCTTCAAGCTCCGTGTTATATCCATCTATGGCAGACCATTTAAACTCATACACTGTTACATGGGTTTCCTTTCCCAGGGGAATCTTGTATTAGGACACTGAAGATTCAACCTCACTAGTATGAAATTAAAACATTAACTCAGGATTTAGGGAATTTGGAAGTCATTTCTTCCTTATATATCTATTCAAAAAGATGAAACTGGGCAAAACTTGTTAAAATCCTTTTGATAATAGAGATTTATTAGATTAGAATATTTATTATAGGGATAAGAGAGATCGTGTTATTCCCTTTTAAGTAGTTCCCATAGGATATCCTTTTCTGGTCCTGATTTTATTCATAGGACACATACTTAAATGTATGTTCCAAAGATACGACGTTATTATTTCATAAATAATTCATTCCCATCATGTAGCTTCTTTTCCTAGCTCAGGTTCTCAGAGTACTAGAGCAGGAAGGAAGGATTATTGCCCCAGTGCTGCAAGAGGGACCCTTTTAGGGTGGATGTGGAACAAATACATAAAACCGTAATGTAAACGGCCTCCTGTATCGCTGAGTGAGTTACCCACTGGATAATGAATTCCCATGAGCACAGTGGCCTCCAGTGGGCCTCCAGTACTGTAGTGAGCCTGCCAACCTGAAAGACTCATTGTTGTATTAATACCAACTCATTTACTATGTGATTCTACGAAAGTAAATATTCTCCTGCTTCCAACAGACAAGACATTTAGCAAACTTGAAGTAATGAACCAGCATGTCCAGGTCACCTGGGCTTTTATTAAGTGACAGACTTGAAACTGACCTAGGTCTTCTAGCTCCAAATCTAAAACTCATTATTCAGTCATGACAGTCCTCGACCCACAGGTGAATAACAGGTGCCAGGGGAAAAATCTGAGTTCCTTTTGGATCTTGTTAGAGACAACAGCAAATACACTGCAAAGGTCAAAGTTAAAAAAAGAAGTTTCCCTTGTGGTTGAGACCACGTCATTCACCGGACCGGGGTCAGCGAACTTTTTCTGTAAATGGCCAGAGTGTAAGTGTTTCGGGCTCGGTGGGCTGTGTATGGTCTTGGTAATCTCCCTTGCACTCCCTCACAACCCCCATCTTCTCCTTCTCCTTTTGTTTTTTCTTTTGGTGATATGGGAATTCCCTTGCTCTGAAATCCTCTTCATAAGAAGTGCATGTCTTTGATTCACAGAAGAGATTTTTACCTCCCTGACTCACCACAAATTTAGGCTGTTATTTTTCTCCGTCTTTGAGCAAAATTAGAGACAAAGCCATATTTAGCTTGCTGTATACACTATATCCTTGACATTCCCAAATTTAACTTTTATGGTTTCCACTATTTCAGAGACATCCCCAAACACTCATGGAGTTTCAATGTTTTCACTTTTGAGTTGAGACCTGTGAATCTGGTGTGTGGAAGCGGGTCGTAGAGCTGCAGAGAGACCAGTAGCTGGCCTGGCTTGACTTCTTGTCCTCTCACCTCTGCCCTCCTACATGGGTACAGATAAGCACTCCTTTTGGTGGTGGGGAGAAAAAGCCTTAGAAAGCTAGCTTCTGGGGTTAGCAATGAGTAAATGTCTTAAGAAATTATAGACATTAACCAAAAATTAGTAGATCTGCATAAATTAGATTAGACAGTGTCTGAGACCTTTAACAAAATATGCTATAAAGAAATAAAAAAAATTCATAGAAAGGTTTCTGTTAATTCTCCCATCAGAGAAAAAGTTTTTGAGTGAGAGATAAATTAGAGCTTTGAAGGAATTTCTTCATTTTTCCCTGTTGAACTTGACTGTATTTTAATAGGCCATTGAAATACTCTCAGATGGTAGGATTCCTGTGTCCCTTGTAAATGCCAAGGGCCTTCAATAGTTAATTTTGATGTTTAACAAGCCTATCCACTTTGGACTACATAGCCAAACTACAATCATGACAGCCCAAAGCTCATCTCTGCACGAAGACTCAGAAATTGGATTACAGAAATGAGACCTTTTGGTACCATCTCCCATAATGAAGTCTTGAGGGCCAAAGCCTTCTGAAGGGTATCGACATTCAAACCCTTCTATTTCTCTTGGCAGCTTTCTCCATCCTTAACTTACTCCTGGATATTTCAATTAAGAGTTAAGTGAGTAGCTTTCCCAACTGAGCTTCTTATATTAATGTCAACTGCTTAAAAATGCCAAATACTCAACCGAGAATGTGTTCCCTTCCTGTCTGTAAAAGGCCTTCTGCTGGACTGCTGGGGCAAAAAGCAGACAGAAATCCTGCCTCTCTGGAGTTTCCCATCTACCAGTGAGAAAAGAAAAATACATGAATGGTAAAGTAAATAAACAATTAGAAGTTTAATTAAATAGTTCAAGATATGTTAGAAGGCAGCCCATGATTAACTATCAAATGGATTTACACACTACTGAGAGAGAGGTCATCTATTCACTCATCAATCATTTATTGGTATTTACACTGGGCCAGGCTTTATTCCTCCTTATACAGGTTTTTGAAACTTCAGATTCATACATTCAACTTCCTACTGGACATCTCCATGTATAAACCCAATAAGCATTTCAAACTCAACATCTTTATATTGAACTTAGATACTTTCTCCCAACCTTCTTCTCCTGTAGTCTTCCCTACCTAAATGGCAACTTGGTCCTTCTGGATGTTCAGGATGTAGGAGGCACAGTCAACCCTGACTTCTTCTTTTTGTCACACTTTATATTCGATTGATAAGCAAAACTTGTTGGTTCTATTACTGAAATATATCCAGAATCCAATCACTTCTTGCAACCTTGACAAAAACCATCCAGGTCTTTTGCTGGGATTATTGCAATAGCTTCCTGATTAATGGTCTCCCTGCTTTGACCCTTGACCCTCTGCAGCCATAGATCATGTTACTCCTGCTTAACACCCTCCAAATTAATGAGTGTATAGTTAATACAGGACTTACTATTCACCAGGCACTGTTCTAAGCTCTTTGCAAGTATTAACTTACTGAATTCTCACAGTAACCTTACACGGTAGGTACTGTTGCTCTCTGCATTTTTTCAATGAAGAAATGAAGTCACAGGAGGACAAGTCGTTTGTCAAGATCACACAGCTAGTGAGTGGCAGAGATGAGACTCAAACCTGACATTCTGGTTCCACAGTCCATGCTCTTAAACTCTGCACCTGCTCCCTGCAATGTTTCCTTTCTCACTCTTGGAAAAAGCTCAAGTCTTCATGACAGCTGTGAAGCCTTACACGATGTGTCCCCCATAAACTTCCCTGGCCTCACCTTCCACTGTTGTATCCTTGGCTCACCCAGTCACACTGGCCTCCTCACTGTTCCTCAGACACCCCAGCTTCTTCTCATATTACGGCTTTTCACCTTGGCTGGTCCTTCTGCCTAAGAAAGTGGTATGGCTCACTCTACCTCCTGCAGGTCTTTCCTCAAATGTCACTTTTTCAGTTATTGCGTCCCTGGTCACATTATTGAACATCTTAGCAACTTATCTAGGGACTGTTCGAGGCACTTAAAGTGTCCTTTATTACACCCACAAAACAGCTCTAGATTGGTGGAATTGCTATCCCCATTAGGTGAGGAAAAAGGGACACAGAGAGGTTAAACAGCATGCCCAAGGTCACACAGCTGACAAGTGATAAAGTCAGAGTCAGGATTCCAACTTCAATGCTCTGGTTTCAGAATCTGTGAGCTTATTAAAAAAAAAAAAATATATATATATATGTATACACACACACACACACATACACACACATATGAAAATCAATATACAAAACTTGGTGACTAATGGGCAATGGGAAGATGAGAAAACAAAACAAAACAAAACAAAGCTTGTACAGAAGCTTAGAGCCAGAGTGAAAAAATGGTTAGCAAGTATAAGAACATCAGGTGGAAGGAGAGGAGGTGGTGAGTTTAGACTATCATCTTCCTGAGCCAGGTTTCTCATAGTGTCACCTAAGGTACTCTGTCAGAATCACTTGGGGGTGCTTGCTCCAAGTACAGATTCCCAGACCTTCTCATATACAGACTTTGGGTCCAGGAGCTCAAGGATCTGCATGAATAAAAACTCCTAGGTGATGTGAAACACGCAAAATTTTCAAACCACCATCTTGGGAGACAGAAAATATTTGCATTGATTTAACTTTGTACACTAAGCATCACAAGCCTAATATAGCATTTTCATAACAACGAGATCTGCAAAATGTACTATCACCTAAAACTTTGCAACTTAGGGCAGAAATCTTTGATGGTTTTGTCCATTGATGGATTCCAAGCACCTGGAACAGTACTTGGCCCATATTGGGACTGCAATAAATAATTGTGGAATGTGTGAACTTTGGAGTAACCCAGAGGAAATTTTCAAGATACACAATGACTCTGTATGAGCACATTTTACTCTGAGTGGTTCAAGATTTCCATCAGACTTCTTATAAAAATTCATTTTATCAGTTTCGCTGTTATTTTCTCAGGAGTGTGAACAGAGTGGAAAGTTCATGGCTTTTGGAATCATTGATCTAAGTGTGATTTGAATGCTGGCATTTAGTAGCTGTGTGATGTTAACAAGATATTCAACCTTTCTGAACCTGTTTCCTTCATCAGTCAATTCTTCATCACCTCATTTAGAGTCCATAAAATTTCTACAAAAATCAAAAGGATCCTTGAAAAAATAAGAAATTATCATCAGGTGATTTTCAAAAACAAATTCTCAGTTATTTGGAAATATAATTTTTTTTTTGCAAATTTCTAGTTGTGAAATCTTATAGCCTAATTAGTAAAAGGGACATGAAAATCAACCACATTGTATATTGATAAATTAAAATAAAAAAATAAATAAATTAAAAAAAAATTATTTGAAGAAAAGGAACGAATGACTGATACATGGAACAAAACAAATGAATCTCAAACAGGCTGCGTAAAAGAATCCATCCATATACAAAAAGTACCTACTGTGAGCTTCCATTTGTACCAAGCTCAAAAGCAGGCAAATCTACTTCATGCTGATCAGAATCAGAACTGTGGTCACTGGAAAGGGAGGGAATTGATTGTAAAGAGGCATGAGAGAACTTTCTGGGTTGATGAAATATCCTGTTATCTTGATTCTTGATGGGATAAATCTACATGGGTGTATACAATTATAAACACTCAAACTTAAAAAAAAAAGAAAAGAAAAGAAAAAAATGACTGATTAATCACTAAATGTCATGAACACACAAAGCTATAGAATGTGTTAATATTATTAACAAGAGTTCAACTTGGAAAACAAAGGTCTCTTTGACCTTTGAACTATCTCAAATTCTTTTAAACTTAATTTGTGAAAATTTATGGGAACAATGAGCATAAAATTATTCTTCCCTAGTGCTTCCTCTTAGTGATAATTATAGCCTATACTTCAAGAACAATATTGCTTTTTGAAAATCAGGTATTGATTTGTTGAGGAAGTTGGCATAGAATGTTATAGCTTAGTAGTCTGTCACTCAGAGGCACAGTCTAAGCCAAATGACTTTCATTTAAAAACTTTTAGTGTAACAGGTATTTTCCATTCATTATTTACTAAATCCTTGATATCTGAACATTGAAATCTAAGAGAAAAAAGTCGATCGTGCTGAAGCCACCCAGAGTTCGATGCCTCCTCAATTTTGGAAACTTTAGAACACCATCTATTTCCTAAGAGGGAATTTCAGTGACTAAGCAGAAAAACCTAAAGTAAGGAAAAACTCTATCCTCTACTTTATTCTTGCTGATCAAACAGATGCACAAAAAAAAAACGGAGCAACATTGTCTATTATCATTAAAGCCCAGACTAAAGTGTAATTTGACATGTGGCAAGAAACAGCTTTCCAATTAAGACATCTTGCGCTCCACAAAATTCTCAATACTTTATACTGATTTAATGCCTAAGTTAATCATTTGGGGAAGACATTTCTGTTGCAGAGTCAGAAATAAAAGCGCCAGATACCCTGAAGTTAGAAATCTAACCACCAGCATCTACACAACTTGATTGGTTACACGTGACATAAAATTTGAGGCTCTTCTTTCAAATTAGAATTTAAAACAAAATCCACTTAATTGCACCAAACTGAAAAGATTTCTCCTTTTCTGCATGAAAGTTAATAACAACACACAAAATGTTAGACAAAAGAGAATTTCTAATAGACTGATAAACTACAGCTTTTCATGACAGATCTAAAAGGAAAAAAATCTACTCTTTGAATCATACAAATAATTCTGAAAACCTGCTCTTTGAATAATACAAATTTTCCCCAAACAGTACAGCAGAGTAGTAAACTCTAGGTCACACATTTCTTTATCTACAGCTGAACACCAAAAAAACCCTAAATTGCAACCTCTCTATAATAACGGTTCCATCAACGGCGGTGGCTTTGCCACGGATACCATACCATTATGATGAGGGTTCTGGGTCTGTTCATTTCATTGTCACTTTCCAGAGGCAAAATTTCATGGGATGGTTCCTCCTGGCGTCGTCTACAAATGTGTGGACAGCTCCTCTGGACCACAGAGCGAAAAGCTTGAAGCAGAACAATGCTGGCAGTGCAGCCCATCCCTGCATCCTGGAGCCTACAAAATAACTTCTATGTTGATGCTATGTTTGAAAAACAGTGGCTCCTTGTCCCTGAAAACAGCCTACACTGCAGCTGCAGCCGGCTCACTCTCCAATCACTTCCTTGAGTTCTGATCATCTGATCACGGCCAAATAGCTTGGATGCAGAGATGGGAAAGATTTGATCCACAGAAACTGAACACACTCAGGAATATTTAGAGCATTTCGCCTAGAGAGTATTTCTCAATTCATTTTCAAGAGCATGCTTCCTGTTCATTACAATGACTGTCTTCCATTCCTGGTTCAGAGGTCTGAATAAATAAATCTTTCCTTCTCAGACACACAAATAAATCACTTTTCCAAATTAAACAATTGAAAATCTGACTTCATACTGACATTTTTTTCAAGGGCAAATGAGCATCTTATTGAGTGAAAATGATTGTTTTTTTTAAATGCAAACATTTCCTCAAGGAAATTTTGCTGTACACTTCATTAAGTGATTGGGGTTTTACTTTTCATAGTTCATAAGTTCCAGAAATAAAATTGGCTCATCTGAAACACAGAGTACACTAAATCAAGATTTACAAAAGTATGCACGCGTTAACCAAACCCATGTGACAGCCACCAGTGTTCCCCTGTGATTTCCCTTCAATAGTATGGTTGTTCTGTTCCCACACATGCAATTCTGCAGCCTAATACATTTTTATATTTACATAGGCAGCTTGCAGGGCTGTAAATATCTCTCTTGCTGAGGTCAGTCAGTGAGCTCTGCCAAGCTGACCTCTTAGAAAAAGCAGCTGTAAAGCATTTTAACATCTTATCAATAAGAATTCAAGGCTTCAGGAAGGACTCTGAGGTCTTTGGTAGTTAAGAGTCTAATATTCCCTGACTCTTTTGAGACTAGTCACTTAGGAGGGAATAAGAGAGAAATGCTTAGAAATCACGTGAGCCATCTGGAATGGCCTCAAGATCTAATGGTATACTGAAAGGAACAGGACAGCAGGGGATTGCTTACACTCAAAATAACTCCTGGAAAATGGATTTTGCTTATAAATGAGGAAAATATGAAATTCCCAATAGAATCTTCAATGTTGGGATCTTTCTGCCAAGCTAATTCTTACAGTATAACTCCCGGAGATTAAAAAAAAAAAGTGTGCTTTTTGTTTCTGGGCTCCTTGGTGTGCAGGGTGCTGCAGGAAGTTCGGGGAAGGTTTGTTTTGCTGTAAGGTGTGGCCACCCCAGCCCCAGTAAAGTTGCTTTTGCAGAAGCATGTGGCATAATGCTCAGTTAGACATTAATTGCTCAGAAATCTGTCACAACACAGCAACTTTTTAATTGGTATGTTTGCCAGAGAAGTGAAACATGTTTCTTTTTCCTTTCTTTTAAGAGGTACTGGCTGCCAGTAGTTTTTCATCTCTCTCTGTTTTGAGCAAACATATTTTAGTGCTGCTGGAAAAAGAAGAAAAAAATGCTAATGGTGCTGGCAAGTCCCCTAACTCCCTCTGGACCTTTGTCAGAGTGCCCGGGTGCTAATCTAAACCATTTTTACTCCAAACAACTAGGGCATTTATTGAAGAGAGGCTACAATTTAGCCTGTCTGGCTTGTGTTTATTGAATATCTATATAGATAGTGGTGTCCACCAGAGACAAAATACAGAGTGGGCCTCCACTATGAATGGGTCTTTCCAAATATGATTGTTCCTCCAGGCTCCCTGTATGTCAATTCCCACCCCCGAACCCCCATCCACTCCCATACCCCATGAGGTATCACTCCCCAGTCACCTCCTTAGGTTCTGAACATCTGCTCATGACTGCAGAGCTTGAATGCAGCCAGTTGCTAATGGAAATGCTTAAACGCTCCACCAAGTCTAGTTGGAACCTGGAGAGGGAAGACAGATACCTCAGCCACACCATGGGCTTGGCAGGGAAGACACACTCCACATCCCAAACTCCTTTCTAGCCACCTCTCTCTAAAATTGGCTAACCTCTGGGGTGGCTTTTGGAGTCAGATGTTTTGGCAGATCCCAATGTCTTTAGGGAAACAAATGAGATGCTTTCTAGCTATCAGAGTCCTGTTTTCTTTGATCCATTCTTTGCCTCTGAGGAATTCACCCCTATTATTGATGTGCTGCTGAGGGACTTTCAGTGCAATCTCTCTCTCCCTTTCTCCCTCTTTTAGTCTCTATTATCAAATTAAGGGAATGTCCAAGGACTTGTTTCTTTGGAATTCAATACACACCACAGTTGCCCAATGGAAAAGAAACAAAAAAGATGAAAATCAGGAAATAAGAGTTGGACATGTTCAACTCTTATGATGTTGGCTAAAATGTTTGCCAACATTTTCTCATGACAAATTTCAAATATGCAGCAAACTTACAAGAAAGGGGTTGAGTTCTCAGCTCTAAGTTTTAAGTAGCAAATTAAGCTAGGGGTGGGATGAGGTGGGGGAGGAGATAGAAATCCACCCAAAGAGATATAGCCATGTTTTCCTGCATATTTAGCATACTTGATACGTAGGAAATGTTAAAGATGAGGTATAAACTCTTCAGCAGGTATCTTCTATTTTCATTTGAACTAGTAATAAAATTAATCATTAATTTGGCCTCTAAACCTCCAATGTGCATGAATTCATTAACATATAACTTTCAGACACTCTCCTTTGCTCTCTTGCCTGCCTCCTTTCCCTAGCTGGGTCTTATTTCATGATTCAATAAGATATTTACTAAATTTAAAATGCTAGAAGCAAGATTTTTAACTTATTGTCCTAGATGAGAAAAAACGTGACTAACAATTTGTAAGGCTAAATTTTTCAAAGAAGTGTTGGGAACTAGATTTCCTTCTGAGTTATTAAATATCCATTCAATTATATTAAATGTTATTTAATACATATATAAATTCATTCAGCATTTACAAAACATTAAATTCACGTATAGTGAAGAACTTTCTTGTCTCTAGGCAGAGATAGCCATACTATGCAGATATGGAGTAGCCTTAGTGATCACAGGAAATGACAGGAAGGGTGGAGGAAGATGTTATTGACAAGTTAAGGTATACCAGGGAGAAAGATAATTGCAGGAAGAAAACAGTAAGAAGGAAGAAGATAAAAAAGAAGGTAGAAGGAATGAAGGAACAGAAGTAAAAACCACGGCTAAAATATCCCTGAGTACTGAGCTGGGAGGGCTATTGCTCCTGTCTCAGGAGACTACTTACTAGCTGTAGGCTGCTCCTCTCTTTTTGACAAATCCTGACAAATAAATTTAGTTCGCAGACCAGTGTTCTAAAATTTTTTGGCATGAAAATTATTTGGCACAAGATGTAGATATTTCCACCACTGGGATAATACATCCAAAGATTTTTTTTACAATGGGCTAGGAAATACATATTTAATTTAAATAAATAATGCCTGTTGAAAGTGTTGTACTTTCCCAGCTTTGTTAAATTATGTAAGAGTTATATATCTAAATCTATATATCTAATCTATCTTGAGATATCTAAATCTATCTTGACCGTGTTGAACTGGACTACACTTGCACATGTTGGAGGTGAAGTCCATGATCTACTCCCCCACCCAGACCTGTTGCATCTGAATCTTCTCCTGGTGCATAATGCTGACCTACCTGGATGGGGTAAGGCTTTCTGCCATCTTCTATAAGGTGTCAAGTACACTGAAACCTACTGCTGATAACAAAAGGTTGTCTTGTAAAAACGAAGAAGAGCTTAGATAAAATAAATGAGAAATTAAGCCTAATGAGATCAGCCTTAAGCACTTTTTGGATACCCCTGATACTGCAATGCTTGGTTTCACTGCTTCCTATACTCTGAGTGCCTGGTTACTATTTCAAGAGCATAACAGTCATGACTAGAACTTATTTGTGGAGAGAAATTTATGGAAAGACTGAGATTTTGAGAGTAGAAGACTGTTAGAAACTGAATTGTGTCCTCCCCCAATTCACACATTGATGCTCTGACCCCCTATGAGGAGATAGGGCCTTTAAGGAGGTAATTAAGGTTAAATGAGGCCATAGGGTGGGGCCCTATTCACTAGGACTGGTGTCCTTATAAGAGGAAGAAACACCAGATACCTCTCTCTCTTTCCATGTGTGCAGGAGGAGGAGGCCTTGTGAGGACACAGTGAGGAGACAGCCATCCACAAGACAGCAACAGAGGCTTCATCAGAAACCAACCCTAATGGCACCTTGCTCTTGAACTTCCAGCCTCCAAACCATGAGAAAATAAATTTCTGTTGTTGAAACCATCCAGTCTGTGGTATTTTATTAGGGCAGCCCAAGAAGGCTAATACAAAGACGTTGCATGTGAAAACCATATTCTAACAATGAAGCTTCAGGTGAATGTCACCGCGATCTCCCCAGGGCGCATTAAGCCCACCTGCCTCCCTGCTTCCAAGCCCAAAGGCTCAGGAGTTACTTGAGAAGTTGCTTCTAGCTGCATCTGCAGGCCCTCTGGCCATCAGAACGTGGTTTTACCATATTTGGCATCTGGAGGCCCTGACTTCTAGTTCAAAATGGGGAATGGAGCACATTTGTTTACCTCCCTTCTTCCCAAAGTCCAAGCAAAAATTACAAAAAAAGCAGTTTAAAAGGGAATATATTGACTACAATAATGAGGAAGGGGGATGGGGAGAGGGCTTCCTCCAGAGACGAAAATTTTTGAGTATTTCTAAAAGATGAAAAGCAAATGGGATCACCTTGATCAATAACCAAAAATAAAGGATTTAGACACAACTTCCACGCACAGCAGGAAGATGCAGCAGATGGGAGCCATTGCTCTGGACAGCGCCCAGGAGGGGCTCTAAGCTTGAGGAAGTAGGTGCTGGATGTGAGACTGTGCCCCTATCCTCAACCAATTCACACACTGATGCTCTGACTCCCTAACACCAGAGCATCTGACAGGGGCTCTCTGAAGAAGGGTCACTGCTTCCAGAATACCTAGCATGGGTCTCTGCACTTCACAGAAGCTCCTCATTATTTTGGCTTTGGCCAGTGGGGGCAGGGGCATGTGTCGAGCCTGGCTGCCAGCCTGGCCCCCACATCCTGAAATGAAGACTGCAATTGGCACAGTGGTCCACCTATGTGCTTGCCCATCACTTGTCAGTCTGATCACATGAGTGAGGGGCCTCAAATGTTCTTTCTCTCCATTTCCCGAGTCAGAAGGTGGAGCACTTTGACTACCCAAACTAAAGTGATCTTTTTTTATAATTGGGTTCATTCATAGAGAAACTGACAGTCTACGAAGTCAATGTACAGTGAGCAGCAAGCTTCCAGACTAACTGGATCCTAGTCCTGATGGCAGCCTGGTAGAAGAAGAGGTGGCCAGCAAGACACAGTGGGAAAGCTCACAATGAGCTTGGGAGTCAGACAGACTTGTGCTGCAATCAAAGCTCTGTCACGTATAAGCTGTGTTTTTGAGCAAGTCACTCAACCTCTCTGAACCTCAATAGTATCCGCTGTATAACAGGGATAATCCTTTACATTCAGGGTATTCGTGGGAGGAGTAGCTGAAAAGACCAATGTACAGCCTGGCCCATGATAATCATGCTGTGAGCAAGCGTGATGCTACCTCTGTTGATGATAATAATGGAGGCTTCGTCTCTTCTCTCTTAGCCTCCAGGTTCAGCTTAAACATGGTACTGCCCTGGAGAAACCTCCTGACAGGCTATGCCTCGCAGCCCTGAACCTCAGTGCTTATCACTGTAGGTTTGCTTCTTCACACAAGAGTTGTGATTACATTCAAATTGATTTAATTTTTATGTGTCCCCCTTTCTATAAGACATAGGATTGTGTTTACTTCATTCACTACACATCCTGTGCCCACATTGTAGTAGGTGCTCAATAAATAATGATAATAATGACATTACTGAGAAAGCAAGCCCCTACAGAGCACTTACCATGGGCCAGGGACAGTTCTAATTCAATATTTACACAAATTGATTCATTTACATCTCCCCCATGAGGTAGTGCTAAGATCACCCTCATTTTACAGTTGAGGAAACTGAGGCACAGAGAAGTTGTCACTTCCTCATAGAACCACTGCTAGTAAGGGGCAGAACCAGAATCTGAATTGAGTCAGTCTGGTTCCATACTCTCAGCTTATAACTAATTCTGAATGTCAATCTGTACCAAGTGAACCTTGTGTCGTCCAAAGATAGATTTACACCAGAAAAGTCTTTGGCATAAACAGGATATAGTGAGGCAACCCCGGAAAATCCCTTTCGAAAGCTTGTCTGTCCCTCACAGGAAATTAGTGATTTTTCCTTGGGTGACAGTTTCAGAAGTCAGCTAGCAGTCTTAGCCAATTGTTTTGGGGTGATGATTTAAATTGCATTTTGATGAAAACTTAAATGTAATAAATCTGGAAAAAGAATTTTTAAAAAAATGTGTTTACTGTGTGAAGGGTTCATTGGCAGAAATGACTCAACTATAAAAACTGGCTGTCACAGCAGTTGTTTGGAATATAGAAGTGTGATTGGCTCCCTTTGTAAGTCCTTGTTGCCCTGACATGACATAACATGTTCGTTAACACCAAAATGTTCCTAGAAAGGAAACTACTTTGGGTCCAACCAGAATGAGGCCACCACCCCAGGACACACTGTGACCCTGGACATGGCTTTCCAGGCTCAAAGAGGAAGGCCTGCTGCCACTCGCTCCTGAATCTGTTGGAGGCTTACCTGGGGCTGTGGAGAGTGGCTGATAGCCTGGACGTGGTGCTGCTGCAGGAGGAACCAGCTGCCTGCCTTCCTGAGCTAGTGTGAGGATCTGGGGTGACCATCGAGTTGGTGGGAGCTCAATACTTGCACCGTCTTTGTGACTTCCTTCTCCACCCCAAGTGGTATTCTCTGCAGAGTCATGCAATAGGGAAAAACCTGGTGTCCAAGGGGGTAGGAAACTTCCATCTGCTGTTTAAGCTGTCACACAGCCTTCATTTACATGGGAGCACAATAATGATTTTTGAAATGAATGAATCAATCAGTGGGAATAAAAATCACATCACCATCATCATCACCATCGCCATCATCACCAACCTATTAGTCATTTTCCAGAGCCTCAGCAATTGTTTCCAAGCAAAAGTGACCCAAAGGAAAAGAACCCCCGTAGATTAACGGCGACTAGGGATTTTGCCCCAAATCAAGTAAACTAGGTCATGGGATTTGGCCATTTTCCAGGGCAGGGATTACAGAGAATCTTTTTCCTTGTCTATTTCCAGATGGGTAAGTGCCCTCAGGTCTGAATTCAATTAAATGGTCAGGAGGGAGTTAATCAGAGCCTTCTTTGCTGAACGGTGGAAAACCCAACCCAGTGCAGACATCCTCCCTGAGGCCACTCGCCCTTTATAAACTTGCATCTTTGCCTCTCCTAGTGCTATTTCCATCGAAATCTGTTTTGATAGGAACCATGACCTCTTTTTCCACATCTGTGACTTGTAGCGTTCTTTACTTTCAGTTTCTCTCTCCTCATTTTCACTTAATTACAGTGGCCTCCTCTTTACGGGCATCTTTCCCATGTGCTGACATTTATCGAGCTGTACAATTAATCGCTTTGGAAACAAGCACACTGTTCTTTCGTTTTAAAAATACAGGTTCTCTTGGCAGGTCTTCCTTTATCTTCATTTTCCTACCTTTGGCATTGGTGGAGCTCAAAAGCAGATTATTCTTTTGTTGGTACATTTAGACACGTCAGAAAATTATCCTTCATTGCTCTCTAAGTCAGCTTGCTGCCGAGTGCACGGATAATTTAAATGTTCCATTAATATCATGCTTTACATTTCTCTATTGTCTATGTTTGATCGAACTCTTCTCAACTCATAATAACTTTTTCTTATTCTTCATAGAAGGTAGTATAGCGTAGCAGTTAGGCAAAGCATCAGGGAGCAGATTGCCAAAATTTACATCCCTGTTGAGCCCTGTTGCGACTTTGAGCAAAATTTTTGACTAGTTTTCTCATTTGTTAAATGAATAAGTATTCGTGAGGATCCATGTCAATAGTACCAGACATATAGTAAGGATTCAAAACATACTAGTTATTACTAGAGAAGAGAAGATCTAAGGACTTCCAGACATTGCTTGTTTCCCCCCACCGCCTCCATGAGCGGGTTTTATTTTTTTTATTTATTTTATTTTATTTTTTATCTCCTGACTCTTCCTTGCTCAGGGACACACAATGTTCCCTGGATGATGGGGGATGGGGGTATTGGACATGCCTCCTCTGTGCTTTGAAGTTAGTTTCCATGGTAACATGACACAAGTGCCATAACCCCTTCCCAAACCTTCTCCATGAGAAAACAAATTTGAAATACTATAACAATATCTCACTTATCCTGAGGCCATTCATTTTGCAGCCTCAACCATTCTAATCACAGCCAAGTCTTGGAAAGGAATAGAAACAACTTCTGCAGAGCCAGAAAGAGATGACCCATGATTTGTTCTATGAAACTTAAGGGAGTGGCTTAGAGAAGAGGTCCTCATACTGTCAGCGTTTACACCTTTACCTTACACAGGATTCTAAACAGCTTGGTGAGCTGAGCTTGCAATGGCTTTAGGTCAGAAATGACATAATTCTGACCTGCCCTGGACCAGTGGAAATAGGGAGCAACCGAAGGATGACCCTGCTGAAGGCAGGTATGCTGACCACTTCTTCAAGGGGCTGTGGTGGGCCTACCACCACTCAGCCACCCCATGGGCCTGAGGCTGTGCACCTGGAGCAGGACCGAGTGCACATTATGCCACTGGTACCCAGGAAGTGATTCAGAGCAATGAACATGAGCTTTGGAGTTGAAGAGACCTGAGTCTGAATCCTAGTTGAGTTATTTTGTAACATCACTAATTCTCTGAGCCTTACTCTCCTCAATTGTACAATGATACTAAACAGAACACTGATGCAGAGTTGTTGTAACAAAGGCACTTAGTATAAAACACTGGCATAAACAGTGGATGTTACCATTCTTTCACCATTACCATTAAATAACTATTTTTATTATTATCCATGTTATTCTAAGTGCCAAAGAGGGTAACTGTCCTGCAAGTCAAGCCTCAAAGCCAATGCAGTCATGTGTAAACAGCAGAACAAGAGAGAGCCTTGGCCCTAGAAGGGGGCAAGGTCAGGAGTGAGGTAAGCCAGGAAGTGTCCTCGGCTCCTCCTTACCAGCTAGTAGGCCCAGGGTGCGGAGCTGATCATACTAACTTAAAGGTATGAGCCACCCATAAAAGGAAGGGACAGACGATAGACAGTCTGACAAAAATAAACACATAGAAGAAGTCAGTATCCACGGTATCTGGGACTAATCCACATTGGGGGCAGTAAACACTGTAAGGGTGGACATATGTTCTAGCCCAGTACATACTAAGTGTCCACAACAATGGCACTGATGCAACCTAGAAAGTCAAATTATGTCCAATGACCAAAGTTTAAGGAGAGAGAAATCTGTGAAATGTTCTCAATAAAATTTCCACTGATGACAGCTTATAATTTTGAAAAGTTCAGTGATTAAATTGGGAAAATTATGTTATTTTCAAAAGTTAGCTGTGTGAAAAATATTCTCAGATGATACTGGATAAATGAGCCATTAACTGTACTTTCAGTACTTGTTCTGTTTTATTTTCTATGTTCATTTTTTTCCTCCCTGAATTGTGGCAGGAATTAACCACCCACATTCCAAGTTAAATCTAGTTTACAATAACAATGGATTGCTTTCTAAACATGAAAATGGCAATCTGTTAAATCATTTCCAAATGTTCTTTCCAATTCAATTCCAGAGATGAAAAGGATGGTAACAACTTGAGCATATCTCAACTTTACAGTCTTCATTCTTCACCAGGGCTCAGGGGAGCAGCACGAGGTATGTCAGGGCTGGTGCAAAGCGCCCAGCAAGAGCCTTTTGAAAGGAAATGAGGACAAACCAGGGTTTAAACCCAGCAGGAATAGGAGGGGCAGGGCTACATTCAAAAGACTAACTTGATAAGATAATATTCAGCTTCTCTTTAAAACCTCAACCAAAGGATGTGGATTCTTAGTTTTGTTCGTATTATTTCCATTAGATGCTACTTAACAAATAAAGCCACTGCAGTTCCTCAAGAGGACCGTGCAGCCTGCATCCCTGCGTGATGTGGTGGGAAATGTAGTGGATGAGGTTTGGTCTGTGACACTAACTATAACTTCAGACACGTTCTGCCACCTCTTTCTCTGGATCCAAGTTTGCTTGTCCATAAAATTAGAGGGTTAGAGCAGATGATCTCAGGTTCGTTCCAGGTCTAGGATCCAACAGCTTTACCTAAGCACGAGATTCAGAGAGAATACAAGTGACTGATTTCTGGACTTGTGGTAGGGTAGAAGATAGAAGGGGTTGTTGCTGGCACATGCCACATCCTCCATACCAATGGTTTTAAAAAGGCTATAGTGAATATCCCGAGCAGCATTGCAAAAGAGCTGGGAGCATTCTGAAGAGTTGGGGGAAGAGGAAAGAATTGGACCAAATCCCCTTCTTTAACTTGGAGATGGAGTCAATACCAAATCAGAAGCCTGTGGGCCTTTATCCTATCTGCTCCCTCCCCAGCTCAGCCCCTTGGCTAGAGCAATCGCTCCAGTTAGCTCTAATGTGTAGACAGATGACCATGGAGCAGATTGATGGAAGGTATAATAAAAAGACACAATTGGTCCCTCTCTGGAGGTATGATCGTTTTGCTGTCCCACATATCTGAATTTGCCATTTTCTGGATTTGTGACTTCTGGGCAAATGAACATTTGAGCTTTGTTTTCATGTTGATGAAATGGAGATAATAATAGTATATTTTCTTATGTGATGAGGAGTAAATGAGATAATCTAAAAGAAGCATGTAACACAGTGCCTGGGACACAGGAGGAACCCAATAAAAGAGAAGTTCTACTATTTGTGAGCTCAACTCAGGAACCTCCATAATTCACAGCCACTCACCAAGTGACTCAGCTGTGCCTTTCATCGCAGCGTGGCCTTACCTGTCATGGAAAACAGAAAACCTCCTGCAGTGGGAGAAAGTTCTGGGATTCCAGAATTTTAGAATAGAAGAATACAAGACAGAATGCAGCCTGCTCATGTTTACCCTTTAGGCAAAGCATGGTTATCCTGTTTTCTATTCAAGCACAGAAATGAGCATAAGAAAGACTCACATTTCATAATGAAAGGGAACTGATTTTGACTACAAACCATATACCTCTCCTGTTCCCTACCCCTAGCCCACTCTGTCCCCCACCCAATAAGGACACATGGCAGACCTGCCATTAGAAGGCAAAGCTGCAGTTCAAATGGGGATTTTCTCTAGGACTGCTGGCTTATGTGTGGGTGTGATCCCAGCCACCATGCTGGTGTTTCTACCTTGAAAATCCCTTCAACCTGGCCATCCACAAAATTTCCCAAATTTGACTGCATGTGCTCTTAGGTCTTTAAACATATACATGTGATCAGGATATGATCCTGTTACATTTCTCAAAGGGAATGCAAAATATCTTAATGCAATCTTAATAAAGGTCTAATCCTCATACAACATAGGGATGGAGAGAACAAATTTCCTCTGAACATGCTTTGGCTTTTAGAACAGTCTATCACCACATGTTTATAAATAAAAATAGTGACATTTAAGATCACTTTGTAATTCGTTTAATATATAAGATTTATTTTTAAGAGAATGGCTTATCAGTTTATATTATGACCACCTCTGTAGAAGCTCAAGGTGATATAAGCTTAAAAATAAAGTGTAACCTTGTTGTCAGAGGCAGTATATGTACTCAGGAGGAGGACTTGGGGAAAAAATCAGCCTGGATTTGAAAGTCAGGTCTGTCTCTTCCTAGCTTAGTAATCTGCAGTAAGTCACTTAACTCCTCTCCACCTTCACACCTACCTCGGGGCCTTTCCTGAGAATTAAGTTAGATAATCATGTAAAAGGCTTAGCATGGTGCCAGGCAGCACTAAAAGATCAATAAGCGCCAACTACTATTACTGCCTCCAAAAAGTTGGAACCACTGTCATACAGAAAGGCTCCACCTCTGTATACTCTTACAAGTATTAGACATCAGATGCAGAGCTCACTACAATATGCCCACAACAAAGATTCTAGTTTCCAGCAGCTTCTGTCTCAATACGGCTTAACATATAATCATCATTGATAACATTTGTTGAGAGTTTCCTGGGAAGAGGTCACTGGTACACATCCAGCATTGGCAGACCAGATCTTCCTCTCCAATGTCTGTTTCAGTGCTTATGTTATGTCAGTCTTCTGTAACTCTCGCTCTAGTTTACAAAGCAAATTGATACACACACAAATTTGTGTTAGTTATCTGTTGCTGAATAACACAGTACCCCAAATCTTAGTGGCTTTCAACAAAAATATTTATTATGTCACAGTCCCTGTATGTCAGGAATTTGTGAGTGGCCTAGATGTGTAGTTTTGGTGCAATGTGTCTCCTGAGGTTTCAGACAAGATGTCGACTAGCCCCACTGTCATCTGAAGCTGCAAATCCTCTCCCAGGGTTCACTCACATGGCTGGCAAGTTGGTGGGGGCAGCTGGCAGACCCGAGTTCCTCAGCAGGTGGATTTCTCCACAGGGCTGCTTGAGCATCCTGGTGACATGGCAGCTGGCTTCTTCTAGATCCAGTGATCCAAAATAGTAAGGTGGAACCTACAATGTCTTTTATGACCTAGACTAAGTTACATACTATTATTTCTGCATTATCCTATTGTTTACACAGATTAGCCCAATTCGGAGTGGGAAGGAAACACACAGGGCATGAATACAAAGAAGGAAATCACTGAGGCTCCCCTTGGAGACAGTCTCACTACACACACACTCACACATCCACACACACACACACGAACTATACATGTAAGAAGCATCTTTAATAAATCAGCTGTCAACAAATATGATGCATTTGACAAACACAGAGCATCTATTATCTATTACTTGGCAATAATTCACAGAAAGGTCTCTTTTAATTCTTTCTAGATTTTGGACAACTTGGCTAATTTTATAAAACCTTTTGGTATTCTAGCATTGAAAGGATGTCACATAACATAGGTATCTGCAGTAGCTTGCTTCTACTCCTTCATCATGACACAGAGCCAAGGAGAGCCACTCAGTGCAACTGAGCCAAGGAGATGGTCAGCAACAGCTGGAGTGAATGGTCTGAAAAAGCATGGTTCACTGTGCGGATCTCAGTAAATTCCTGTGTTTTCAGGATGTGGAGTGTGACAGAGATGTGGCATGTCAACAGCTATTTTGCAACACTGCCAAAAGGTGAGATCATTTCGTATTGATTTGCAGATATGGTCCCAGATTTCTACCTATTTCATTCGAGGGCTGATCTCTGCACCACTGACAGACTGGACAGGATGTTGTGTGATCAGAGGGGAGCACTGGCATGCTACCTTTAGTTAGGAGAGGCAGTGAACAATGGTGCATTGATGAACAACGTGTGGGGAACAGTGAATCTCAGTAAATTCTCTGGTTTTCAGGGTGTGAAAAGTGATCATTGCAGCCTTTTTAACTTTTTCGGTTTCCTTGAGAAAGAGGTGTTGTGTCAACTTGAAGAATTTTTAATATGTATTGTCCACACTCGTGGCCATAAACTTGCTTTGGCATAAAAAGGACACTATTGATGCTCAAACTTCAATTTTTACAAAAACCCAGTCTGTTTAGGTGACCTTCTGCATGGCATCCTAGGCGTTCTAGTCAGTTACACAATTGATACCATTTGCTTCATTGAAATAGATTGTGGGGTAATTTTAATCAACTAGTAAGTTGTCCAAAATAAATGATTTGGCCATTACTTGGCCTAATCATTTTTCATTCAATAAAAATCTCGCTCAGGTCTTTTGCACCAAACCACTCAAGTCTTCCAGCCCTAAAAATACAATTCTAAGTCCCCTGCACACTCCAGCAAGTTCTTTATCTCTCTCCTCCTTTCTCACAGCCACATGGGATGAGCCACAGCTTGCCTTGTATCTGGAGTCCCCAATCTGGCAATGTGGAGCCTAGTGGCCACTAGGGGTGTGGACAGGAGAAAAAGAGGATAAGCTACTTGGTGTGACACAAAAAGCAGAGCCAAGTTAGTAGCAGAAATGAATTCTAAAAGGCCAGGTACCTACCCAAACTTCAAGAGGACTAGTAAACATGAATCCAATAAATGCCACACTGTGGGGTTTGATTGCTTGTGTTCAAGCCCTGGCTCTGTCATTTATCTGCTGTGTGACGATGGATAAGGGACTTAACTACTCTGTGTCTTATCTGTAAACTAAGGAAACTAAGTGCAGTAACAGGGTGATTGTATAATTGACCTTTCAACCAGAACCCTTTAAAAGTGAGAGGGCGTGCTATTAGAAATTAGGTTAATACAGTGGGCATACATAGGTACTATTTGCAGACAAAACGGAATGCATGACCACCTGGGTAATAATTTCTACCTCTTGTGGTTGTTGTGAAGTTAATAAGATAATCCATGTGAAATCACTTAGCCAGTCATTTGGCATAATGCTGTCAATAAAGGTTAGCACACCAACGGGGCTTGCTAGTCAAGGGATCCATTCTGAGCAGCATAGGAAGAAGCAACCCTGAGCAGCTTCTGAATACGGTTCTGTGTGGAGGATGGTCAGCCCGCAGGGGAGATTACATCCCAGGGTGGGATGGGATGTGGACCCCAGGCATCAGGGGAGGCAAATTTCCAGCACGGATAGGAAGAGGGGTGCAGCAGGAAGAAGCTGATTAGGGTCAGGCGGCCGCTCTGGAGAGAAGCCGGAATGAGGAGCCGGTGCTGGATCAGAAGCTCCACCAGCTGTGCTGACCTCAGATTAGGGATGGGGAAGGAAAAGACAAGAGAATTCCACCTGAGTGTGCAAGTGGCCGCCCAAGGACTTCATTGCCTGCACCTGGCCTCTCCAAATCCTCACCTTTAGCTTCAAAATCTACCCTAACTCTCCAATGCCTATTTCCTCATTTCCATGTACATATTCTGCTCCCTGCTAAATTCAACGCTGCCTTTAGCCTGGTTTCTTAATCCAGCCTGCCGTGACACTGCCCTACCGCTTTTAAGAGCTGCACCATTTTCCCTGAGATACTGGGGTCATCCTTGGTGCCTTCCTCCTCGTTGCCACCCATGTTCATCCAGCACAGCTCACATGCACCTGTTGGTTGAGGACAGGAGCAGAGGAGTCAGCAGCCTGTATTGGGGATATACATGAAACCCCGTGCTTGATCCAGTAACTGAATAATCTCAGCAATAATGAGCACAGGAGTGGAAGTCCAGAGCTATTATCAACCCAAGGAGGACCAGGGTAGAGCCCAGCAAGCGCCGTTGTCAGACATTCAATGTGGTCCAAAGCCACAGAAGATTTTAGACCTGAAGACAGATTCCCACAGGAAACACTAGTGGCGAAAAGAGAGTGAAGAACCCAAAAGGACACCTGAAGAACACATAGGATGTGGTGTGCAGGTGTGCAGACCCGAGCAACATTTGTCAAAGGAAGATGTGTCGCTCCAGCTGTCCCTCGTCTGTTCTCTCCAATGTAGATGCCAAAAGCTGTGCAGTTGCGTAGCTGCAGACCTCCTGGTGACTCCAGAACACATCCCCATGCTTCCAGTCTTCGTTCTCCCATCCTGGTTAAAGTTCTTATTACTTTCAATCTCATGGTGCCTGGCTAGACAAAATGACTTGAAAAGGGGCAATCTGCCTCTAACTTTCAATCAGAATTATGCCAGATATACATCATATATTTTCTTAAACGTTACCTCCATTGTAGCTTGTCTGTGAGTTCGCTTCAGCAGCTGAATAAAGATGAACGAACAAGTAGTGAATGAACATCACCGAAGTGATTCAGAAGGTCTGGCTTTTCCCAGCACAGCACCTCGGTGTTGTCTGTTTTATTGTTGCTTTTGTTAAACAGTTGCTGACTCCGCCTCCGTTTTCCTCGGTGTGTCGTGTCGGCTGCAAGGGGCATTCTGGCTGCCTCTGACCACTCTCTGTGTGCCCCTCTCTTGCAGGCTGTTGTCCCATAAATCATTCCCCTCTCTACAGGCTCCTTCCCTCAACAGCATAAAAGCTTCTCCCGGATGTAAAACAAAGAAAAATAAAACCTCCTTCTACCCTGACATTTCTGTGGCTACAACACTTTCTCGCTTTCCCCCTACAGGCGCGCAGCTGGAAGGAATCATCTGAAGATCCTATTCCCTCCCTTCCTCTCTTCCCACCCACTCTTCACCCAGGGGGGTCTCCTGTGGGCACACACTTTACTCAGATTTCTCCATCAGAGGGTCACCAATCTGCCCCAGCACATGGTTTTCATATAGGTAAAGGGCGGCTGAAGTTCCTAGATGAGTTGTTTTCTGTTACAAAAGTGTTGCTCTTGAAACTTCATTCATAGCATTGAACTTCCTGTAAACGACTTCCTCGGGGTTGCTTCAGCACTGTTACTGTAGTGCTTCATAAGATACTAATATGAAAACTTTCCTCTCTCCCTTCTTTCTTTCTTTCCTTCCTTCCTCCACTTAGTGAATATTTACTAAATGCTTGTTTGGGCCAGGCACTACCCCAAGCCCTGAGGATATAGCAGTGAACACAGAGACACGTAAAGCCCTATCACCTTGGAGCTTACATTTTGGTGTAAATCTCAAGTAAAATATGATTCTCTCTTGGGGAAATATTATGCATAAATACCATAATGGTGTGTTTTTCTTGTGCGTGTGTGGATTCTTTAGTCTAAAATGACTGTTGTCTGATTTAATGTCTATTATTTCAGATAAGAAAAATTAAATCCAAAGAAGCAACTTTGCCCAGGTCCCCAGTCTGATAGATGAAACCTGACAACATGCAGTTGTAAATATTAAAACTTACTTTATTGCATGCCAAGTGCTTGGAAATGATCAGCTGTGGATTGAAAGCTTTATTACATGTGATGCAACCGGACCTCTCTGATCATTTTACAAACTGCATCCTGCCTGATGTCACAAGGCACTAATGCAGTAATGGTTGAATTGGCAAGTGATCTTTAGTTAGAAAATTAGGGTATATCCAAGGGGAAGAGAACATGACTTTTAATTTCATGCACCTTTTCTGCAAAAGTACAGTGGGCCCCAAGGAACAGAGTCATGATGAGTCTTCTGATGCCAGAGAGGTTATGTCCTATCATTAATAAAACAGCATAGGGATCATTCAAGTCACACACACACAATTACTAGCTTTACACGTCATGGAAAACTGACTTCGGTCTCACTGCTACAGGTTCTAATGGTTTGTGTGGCTGGTTTCTAAATAAACAAGGAAAGAATCATGACCTTTGGGGAGCTCCTTGTGTCTAGAAATATCTGTTCTGTTTATTACAGACATTCATGGAATCATGCTTTGCATGTGTAGAAAACTGAAAGGCGAGTGCTGTAGCAAGGGAAAAATCTACTGTGGTGTTTGAGCACTTCCTGTCCACAGCTCATGGAAAGCAACAGCACCAGTCTTGTTAGAAGGCCAAGAGAATTTCAACATGACTACAACGTCTCGAGGGTGTCTGTGCCTACAGTAGGCAGGATGAAGGGCTTGAGAATGGAGACTCCGTGTGCCAGCCATGGCTTCTGTATCTTTCCCTCAAAAAAGGCTGCCCAAAACAGTGCTTACACTATTACTAGAAAGAAAATCAGTCACTAGGAGCTATTGTGTTAATTTGGCTAGTAACGTGTTCACTGAAGAGTTAACCTACTGAAATGGTTTAGTGCTGTTTTGTGTCAACTGTGGGAAGCTAATCATTATTTTTGGCAGTGCTATCTTATCAGTATTTGAAAGTTATTGGTTAGCTAGTAATACCAGTATGGCAACATTTCAGAGTGTGTGTATCTACCCACCAGTATATATGAGCAAGTAGTAGATGCTAGGGACTTGGGTAAGTCGAAGCCAGTTTATTGTTCATAGATGCTACTTTGTCACTGTAACCTCATGTGGTGGAAGAGGCAAACAAGCTTCCTTGAGCCTCTTTTAGTAAGGGCACTAATCCTATTCATGAGCTCACTGCCCAAAGACCTAATCATCTCCCACCAAGTCCCCACCTCCTATAACCATCACCTTAGGGGTGAGGATCTCAACATATGAATTTTGAGGGGACATCAACATTCAGAGCATAGCAGACAGGGGCAGTTCATTCAGCTAGGGAGGTTAGGTTAGAGGTGTTAGATATTTGAGCTGGGTCATGAAGGATGATTAAATGACACTTGGGAAGAAAATCAAGGACGAGTGTTTCAAACATGAAAGGCTATGAGGCTCATGAAGGCATCAGACTTTGGAGGTAGATGACCTTTCTTGACTGGATGCTGAAATCTCCCTATGGAAGCACCGCCCCCTGGTGGCCATTGTGAGAAGAGGCCTCAAGTGCAAATATTCATCTCTTTTGCCCTATTGTCCTGTAAGAGTGAACACACTGTTATCCTCAATGTCATTTAATCAGAGCATCATTTCTCCAGGTTTTGGTTCCTAAGTAGCATGTTGAGTAAAAGCAGGCATAGACCAAGAGTTGCAATAACAACACAGAGCTTTCTCGGTTAATTTAAGTAGAAGTAAACCTGCTCCTGCTTCTTAGGGCCCTTTATTGACAGACATGTCATTGATTTCTTTGGCCTTAGTGGCTGAGATTTGGTCAACTGTTCAGCTCTCTTTAACTGACGAGAATATTGAGATGCAGAAAGAGTTTTAGTGACTACTCATTACAGAGTGACAATGGCCACACCACATCTCAAGAAGCTGGCCATATGCTCAGGCAGTTAGATATACACGTCCACATATGCAGAAGGAAAGAAACCAGTAGACAGTCTCTTGTTGCCCACAGGTTCCAGCAAGGGCCTGGAATATTGTTCGATGTTCAGTACACACTGAAGAACTGGTATGAGCCATAGCAGTTTGTTCTGTCCTAGGGTGGACAGGTAAGAACTGATGAAAGACCAGGGAAATTTTTGAGAAAGTGATGAGTGCCATTTCTATTTGAGATCGGGAAGGAATTTCAGAAGGTGACATTTTTGAGTTAGAGTTTGGGGTGAATGTCTGCACAGACAGTCTACGTTCATCGATGCGGGAGGTGGGCCTTTGTTTTGGATGGCTGAATCTTAAGAGCAGAATTCTCTCTCACAGTGTGGATGACTCAACTAGAATCAGAGAAAAGATCTACAGTCCTGAAATGATGCTTTCCTGAGTCTGTTGACTTCCTATTTAAACAAATGAACATTTTGTTCAAAAACAGCAAATTCAAAGCACAGAAACACACTTCACTTATTTTATTTTCACATGAAAGGTTTCATCTAATAATAGCCTTTGTTCCAAATTTTACAGAGTAGGCTTGTTGCTATTTCATGAGTATCCCTGATCCCTAATGGCCTTCCTGTGTGTTTAAAACTATAAGAATTATTGTCTTTTTAAAGTTCTATAATGTGCACTGATAAAACAGGGCTAGTGACTCCCAAATCACTTTGGGGAGAGAGGTCATCTTTTCTCTGAATGGAATGTTCAAAGACAATTGAAGTCTCATGTCTGTTCCTCAGGTACAATCCTAAGAGAGCTCACTGTTAAATGAAGTTAGGTTTGCCAACAGTAAATACTATAATGATAAAACCAAGGACACCGTTAGTACTCATAAAATTTATGGTGGCTAACGTTTCCTGAGCATGTCCTTTGTGCTCAACATTTTCTCACTTAATCTGTGATTTAAGCGTATATATGATTATCCCCTGTAGAGGGTTAAATTGGTGGCCCCTCAAAAAATGTGCCCACATTCTACTCTCTGGAACTCATGAATGTGATCATATTCAGAAAAAGGGTCTTTGCAGATGAGTTAAGGATCTCAAGATCTTGGATTAGCCAGGCTGGCCCTAAGTTCAATGATCGGTGTCCTTATAAATAAGAGGCAGAAGTGGGGAAGACACAGAGAGAAGAGAAAGAAAAGAGAGGCAGAGATTGGAGTCACAGAGCCACAGGCCAAGAAATGCCTGGAGCCACCAGAAACTGAAAGAAGCAAAGAAGGATTTACTCCCAGAACCTACAGAGGAAGAGCGGACCTGCTGATTTGATTTCAGGCTTCTGGTGTGTGAGAGAACACATTTCTGTTGTTGTAAGCCACCTAGTTTGGGGTCATTTGTTACGATAGCCCTAGGAGTAATGCATCCCTGCTGGGGGTTGAATGTGTCCTTCATTAAGGTTCATGTGTTGGAAACTTAATCCCCACTGTAACAGTAACAAGAGGGTGGGAAATCCTGTTAGGGTAATTGAAAGGTGGGGCATTCAGTAGGTGATTAGATTGTGAGGACTGTACCCTCATGAACAGATTAATCCATTGATGGTTTAATGGGTGGTCACGGGCATGGTTCTGATGGCTTTATGAGGAGAGCGAGTGAGCAGGTTAGCTCTCTCTTGCTCAGTCCATTCTTGCCATGTGATACCCTGGTCAACATGGGATCCTGTAGAGAGTTCCCACTAAGCAGAAGGCCCTCACCAGATACACACCCTGGGCTGTGGACTTCTCGGCCTCTGAACTGTAAGAAATTAATTTCATTTTCTTATAAATTACTCAGTCCCAGGTATTATAAGCAACAGAAACAAAATAATACAATTCCTAGTTAAAGTTGAAAAACCTGAAGCTCAGAGAGTTTACATAGCTCCCCAGGGCTGCACAGCCAGCATTAATACTTGGGGAAACCACGTCTGAACTAATGTTTTCTGACCCAAGAACCTGGGTTATAAGCATAAAGCCACACACTGGCTTCAGTGCCAGGGGAGCACATCTTTTTTCTTCAGATGGAGTTAAGAATGCCAAGTACATGCTGAGGTACAGTTTCAGAGCTGCCTTTTCCAGCAGCTTCCTGCCTCCCGAATCAATTTTTTGCATTAAAAGAGCCATTAGAGTCTGTCCATCAGCAATCCAGTCCATGTGTGGCCTGGCTTTCCAACTCAGGGGTAAGGTAGTTCTATACTTGGACCCCAAAGGCCTTGCTTTATTTCTCTAATCTTAAGTATGATCGTCTTTACTCATGCTGGGCAATAATACAATGGAGAATGAACATTAAATTAAATCTATGAAGAGCCTGAAATCAATCAAGCTCTTCATGAAACTAACTTTAGAAAAGAGGTCATTAGATGTATTAGAGTCAATGTGGAAGTGAATTGAGAAATGGGACCTCATGTTCTCTTTAGGAAAAAACCATTTTCTCATAAGATAGAATTTTTATTACCTTCCATCAGAGTAGTACGGCTGCCACAATAAACCTACCAGTCTCGAGCAGTCAAAATAGAGATTCTACGCTTCAAGTAGAACAGGCTCCCGCTGCCATCCCCCACACGTGGAGAAGCACAAACAGGATTCTGTTCTCCACAGGACACCAGGCGACACTTCAGCAACACAGGGCCGTGATGTCAGTAATTGGCAAGTTCAGGGGAGGGGACAAAAAACATCTTCAAACACGTAAGGCTTTGGCAATTCCAATTGGACCTTTTATACAGCAGTGTGAATTGAATGCCAGTTGTTCATGTACTACCATCTTGATTTTTGTCAAATTTTTGTATTACCTGCTTGTATGTACTCAACAAAATCTTTGGAACCAAAAATTTGCTTTTTTCTTTTCCCCATAAAATTTTACTTAAAATGAAAACTGCATACCTTAACCATAAACAGGACAGGAGTATCATTTGCTAAAAATAGAATAATTGAAAGTAATGTTAAAACATAAGGACAAAATTAAATAAATGTTTTGCCTATCCAAGTTTCTGAGCCCAAGTCCACTCTCTCCTTGTGAGAAAGGAGAGAATAACAAACTGGGAGGGTGGTAAGGGCAAAGCAACGCTACACTGAGACTTTATCCATGGTATAGTCAGAAGCATTAAAAGAGATTTGAAAAGAAAATACCTTCCTCCCAGTATGATTCCATGTTATTTAAAGCTGTGTATAAAAATCCCAAATAATCATGAGTACAGTCAGAGATATGCATTTCACACTGTGGGAAAGGGTACTAATATTTTGGGGGGGGTGATGGTGGTGAATAGGGTAATTTTCCAAGCAGAGCCAGTACACTTCACATATTTGATTAATATCAAAGTCATCTTCATTTTTCTCCCCACCTTTACTTTATGAATTCTTTCTATGCCTTCCATTTATTGCAATCTTAGTTTGAATGGCACGGGTTAGTATAAAACCCTCTAACGGTTCCCTAGCTGCAATCTTTCTCTGTTGTAGATTAAATTTACAAATTCCCTTATATAACAGCTCTAGTTGAAAACCTTCAAAATCTCCCTTGAGTCCTTTAAATGATTCAGATGAGGAGCAGCCTGCAAGGCCTTGGTTAATCCAGCTCTCATACACTAGGTGAACCTAATGGCTTCCTTGCCATTTCTTAAATATTTAAACACTCCCCCTTTCATGCTTTTGCCCCCACCACTTCTTGCACTTAGAGGCCCTCTCCATGCTTTCAATCATAATCCCACTCAGTTTTCAAAGACCAGCTCAAAAAGCACAGTTGCTGAGGTCCTATGATCAATGTGATTCCTCTCTCTTCTGAATTACCTTCTACTTCTGTTATACCCATCACACACTGTCTGACGTGAGTTATTTGAGAATAATTCTTATTTGTATTGGTAGTTTCAATTTATAATTGAAGAAAGAAAAGTAGCAGGACAGAAATAAGCCTCAGGATTAAAGAAAGATATTGATAGATATCAAGTTGATCACTCATGTTGCTTTTGTCTTCTCAAAGTCAGTGATCTGTGCTTAAAGAGGGTAAAGTGAACCTTGAAAAGGGTGAAAGAAAGCCTATAATTTTAACAGAGCACTAGTAGTCCTGAGGACTAAAACTTCCAGCCCATGAATGACACTGTGATATATTAAGAGAAGTCATTCACCTGCAGTCAGGAGCTCTGAGGATGTATGGGGACAGGCGAGATGACTTGAGAATATAAAAACAGATCACAAAATTTACAGAAGCAATGTGAGGTAGATTCTGCAATACATCATCTCACTTTATGTTTATCTCCAGCAAAATCCTAGAGTGGACATTAACAGGACAGTTTGTCAGCCCTTGGGAAAGGAAAAGAAGGTTACCAGGTTCCAGTACAATCACTAAGACCAACTGTAGCAATAATTTGTTGCACTTTCAAAAGGAAAAGACAGAACTGAACCCACCAGAGGTGGGAAAGAGGGAGGGGGTGGGGTGGGGGTTAATGAGAAATTGATAAAGGGCCATAAAAAAGATTATATTGTATAGTGTTCAATACACTAATTATCCTGATTAGATCATCACATATTGCAAGCAGATATTGATATTCAACACTGTATCCCACAGATATGTACTATCAATTATGTTTCAATTAAAAAAAATCAGTAAGACTGTATCAGGTCACAATAATCTTATTTCCTTTTTCCTTGGCCTGCGATAGGAATATCGTATGAATTTTATGAAGGCATACAGTAAGACCTCCAAGATGTTCTTACAGACACCCTGGAGGGTGGTTTCTAGCAGTGAGCATCACGGCTCTCTCATCTCTGAAACATGGGAATAGGCTATGGGGTGATATTATTGTAGACAGTATGAAGTTAGAAGCAGAATTAGTAGGTTGGCATAACCAGAACCCACAACGTTACTATATGCAAGTCAGTGTGAGATGTACTTCAATGATGATGAAAAGTAAATCTTGATTTAACTAAAAAAATTTCACAAGAATATAAAGGACAGATATGATTTAACAGTACATTTGTGAAAAAGATGGTCATCAATATAAACAAATGTGATGAGAAATCAAATGTTAAGTTGTATTAGCAAAAAGATTATATTTAGAATTAAGAGGCTGGTGATCCTAGTTTTTCTGGCATTGCTAAAACTGTGAAAACTGTGTTCAGTTCTTGGTGACAGAGTAGGAAGGATATAGACAAACCAGAACCCACTAATAGGAGAGTGAGGAAGACACTGAAAAATGTGCAGCAGCAAGATCTGAAGAATGGTGATTAAAAGGTATGTCTGTCTGAGGCATATCAATTGTTTTTAAAAACTTAACAATGGTCATGTAAAAAGAATTATGCCTAATTATGAGCATGACCCATGCAATGCATCTCATTCTGTGAGAAATTCTATCATTAACTATTTTTGTAGTGGTATGGGAGGAACTTCCTATGCATAGCAAATACAATATGCTCAATATATTCCAAAGGAGTAGAGTTAAAACGATTGCAGGAAGTCCATAAAGATCAATTCACACTCAATACAATAAGGATTATTTTAGCAATGAAAGTTGTACCCAAAGTGGAACCTTGCCATTCATTCGACCAACTTTCCTTGAGTGAAGACTTTGCTATACATGGTGCTAGATCTTGGGCAGTGTACAGTTTTTCCTCAGAACCAGTATTATACCAATATCTTGTGCTGACTTTATAAGAATATTCATGTTTTAAGAAGACACATAAAAACATATTTATTAGCATTTATAGTTTACAATAATCAGTTGAATTTTTTTTTTCTCAAAATTTAAGATATCTTCTCTAGGGTGACCAAAATTTCACTGGGTAAACACCTAAATTTCCTCTGAATTAGTGGTTGGGAGCACTAGTATCACTTCCTCTACCAAACTGCACAGAGCTATTGTTATGTAATAGCACATCCAAAATCAGAGCTTGGGCCCATGGCATCCTCCCTTAGTATTCCACCCCAGACTCCACTCTCTGCCCCTGATATTCCACAAGTTACTGTGTGTTGACTCAGAGACAGACCAGCACTTCCAGAACAACCGACCACAACCATGTTAAGCACTGTGGCTCCTCTCAGAAACTCTCATTTGCTATAACAAAGCTTGAACAACAACAAAACAAGAAAGTCCAGAAATATGCATTTATCATGTTAAAATGAAGGCTCTACTGCTGGTAGATTTACTAAAATATTCCAGTCTGGTCATCTAAACGACTTCAGCCTCACATGACAGGGCCAGCTGCCACCATCAGCAAGACTGTCATGAAGTGAGAATCCGGCGCCCTCTAGAGAGAAATGCTTGAAAAACCAGGTCGATTCATAAGAGGTCATGGACGACCTTGTTTAAGTAGTTGAAATTTTATGTCCCCATAGGAAGTTTTCAGATCAAAAAGGAGTATTAGATTTTCAGCTAAGTTGTAATATTCTATCCGCCAAAAATAAAACATCAATCATTAAATCAAAATATTAAAAATAGCCGATATTAAGCTCTATAGTAGTAAAACTTAAGTAGGGAAGCTGTCTAAACACTAAAATACTCTCAGCTCAAGTTCTAAGTTAGTAAAAATACTTAGCGAATTTCCTTTTTATGAGATTTCAAAAAAAAGAATATAAAATATCCATAATATCTACTTATTTGCTTCAGCCAAATAAGAGATTACTTTTGCAATTATCCTTTATGGGAAAGACTGTTTACTCTTCCCCCATGTCTCCCTGAAAATCTCATTTCACCTGGGTGGCTCTTGGTGAGGTTAGCAGTATGTCTGCAGAGAAGAAATACAAATGAAGGAAATGAAGACAGAGGCTAAGGTTAAAAAAAATACTGGAAAACTGTACTCAGAATTTGCTTAGAAAGGAAAACTCTCCAACAGCAACTAATTCAAACTGGCCACTTAAAAGACCTGCCTACACATTTTCATTTTGATCCAACAATATGCTTGGGTTTTACCCACACTTAATGCTGTGCTCAACTCTCTCATGCTGCTGTGAATATGATTTCAGAGAGACTGAGAAGGGCCTTGGTATTGTCTTCTGCTTAGCTGAGATTCCTTTAGCAGGTGTACTAGGTAGCTGTTGCTGAGAAACACCCCCCTCCAAATACTCAGTGGCTTAGAAAGAAACACCCTTCTCTTATTGCTAAGGAGCTGGGCATTCTTCTGGGGTTTACTCATGCCTCTGCAGTCAGCTGCAGGCCAGCCAGCTGCAGGCCAGCCAGGCAGCCCCGAGGTCTCCGGGAGCTTGGCTCGAACAGCCAGATCCAACTGTTCTCCTTAAGTCTCCTCCAGCAGCCAGCCCAGCCATTTTCTCATGGCAATGGCAGAGCAGAAAGAAAGAAAGCAGAGGCACTCTAACTTTTTCAAGCTTCTCTCGTGTGTAAGTTTATTACCGCCTCACTGGCCAAGGTAAATCATAACACCAAGCCTAGACTCAGTGTGGGACGGCACCCCTCCAAGGGCCTGTGTAGAGGGAAGCATGAGGAACTGGGGAGGTGAATGCAATCAAGCCAGGGGACAGAATCTGATACTACCCAATTAAAGGCAAGACATTACAAGGCACACACCTCGGACAAAGGCATCAGTCACTGGCACCCATGCCTGACATCAGTTTCTCTTGAAGAGTGGAATTTGAGAAAGGAAAGGAGCACCAGGAAAACAAAAGAAAGATCAATTCAGGCATTTCATATTTTGATTCAAAGTAGACAGTTCATACAATTTGGGGGGTTAACATTTTTAAGGAAGGAATTGGAGTTGGGAATATTGACTAAATCTGAGAAAATGAATACAGAAAAGAAAACAAAAATATTTTAAAGGAGAAACATCAACTAATGCAGAATCAGAAATAGGACTTTCATAGTACTAAGTCCTGCAAAACTTTCCTTCTGAAGAAGCATTATGTGAGCCAGCTAATAAGTGACACAGCACAAGTGTCCCATCGTCTCCCCGTTCTAAATCAAACCAAGTGTGAGGAAGATGTCTGATATCTTCTCAGCAGATGAGTCACATACTTCGAAGGGAAAACAGTGAGATATTCCATCCAGGTTTTAGAGAAACACTCTGACTCACAAGAGAGCACGCGTTTTCTGACAAAGCAAAGGGAGCGATGCAAAATATTGATATGAAGTCTATCACAGCAGATGCATACAGGCAAGTTCTCTCACAGCAGACAAGTCTTGCCGAAAGATTAGTTCAAAGAAGATTCACTCCAGTGAAGATTACTACAAAAAGGGGAAAAGGCAATATTGCAGTAGTTGCCAGAAAAGACTTACGGTCTTACATGTAAGTAGGGAAGTCACAGGTGATATTTTCTTTCCTTGCTCCAGGGAAGAAAAATGAATAAGAAGTGTCTATCTGCCACACAAACAAACCTGCTGGAGGTATTCACATCAGAAGTTCCACCTTCTTAAAGTGATTCCCTTTTATTAGCCAGAGAGAAAAAAGGTTGGAAGATCAAGTTAGTTTAAAGAATAAATGAAAATCAAACTAACTTAGCTCTTATAGGGTGTTGAATACTGAGATGAATGCTATCAGGGAAGGTGAAGCTAAGAAGAGGTCTGCAGTTATGATTTCAGGACGTGCCTGACTTTCTTACATAGTAAAATGTTTACACTAGAGGTTTTATTGCAGATAAAACCTTGAAAACTGAAATGCACTCATCTGATACTGATTTTTAAAAAGTTAAGAGAAGATTCTGAACTGCAGCAAAAAAACTCAACCAAGTCGAGTCCAGAGCTGGGTGTAATTGAGTGAAAAGAAGACTTTGGGGCTTGCAGGGACACTTGGCTACAGACAGAGAGCCCAAATTAATATGCGAATTGCCACAGACATTATAAAAAGGCAACCAAAATGTGAGGCTCTGAAAGAAAGGTCTAGCTGCTCTTAGCTGCAGCGTGAGCAGAAGTACTTAAAGTCAAAACAACCTCACCTGTTCTTTGGGACATGCCCCAAGAAGAACGGCTCAGTAGGGTAAGCCCAGTGCAGACATGCAACTGAAAGAAGACTAGCTTATGAGCACTGGAGAAGAAAAATAAACAGCCTCCTAAATTTACTAAACAGTGAGGAGGACTTGAAAATGGCTTTGCATGATATTATTACTATCTATAATAATTCGAAATTATGTGTATCATGTCTCCAGATATCTCAAAATGAGACCCTCCTCACTCAGAATTTGAAATCCATAAGCAGGATGAAACCATTTCCTTTGATTACACTAAGGGAAATTCGGGGCTTAGACATTTAGACTTGCCACAGGATACACTGAGAGCGGGTGGCTGAAGGTTCTCTGTCCAGGCTTTAAATGTAAAGGAGAGTAATCAGATATGGTCTCTTCACAGGAACAAAAGGCTGAAAGTATCTTGAATGATCTCTTTGTTAAATAAGGAGATTTGGAAAGTATTTGCAGGCATGCATGACAATTAGTCAAGGAAAATACATAAATCATCCAAAATATGCTTCTGAGTTCATTTTATTTCAGTAATAATTTCATATTAAATTTCATCTGCCTCCACTCCATTTTCAAAATAAGAGAAAGACAATTCCCAAATCCTTTAATCTACTTGTATAATAAAGTCTGTTTTCTCAGATTTATACTCAGCTTTCAAAAAATTACAGTGCCAAGAGAAGTTGGCTTTTCCATCAGACAGTCAAAAAGATATTAACGTATAGCTCCTTGGAGCTGCCAAGGCACTTATAGTTTACAAAGCATTTATATCATTTAATGCTCATAACTAATAATAATAATAATAGTAATAATAAACAATTATGAATATTGTACAACAGATAAAATGCTAAACATCACTTGCATTTTTAAAAAATTAATCTTCACAAAAACTCTGTAAAGTAGGTACAATTATTGTCCTCATTTGTAGAGAAGAGAAAAACCTAAGCTCAGGAAGGATCTGTTAGTTGCTTAAGATCGCTCAGGGTTGCATATTGAATCATTTAGAAAGTTATTTTCTTGACCAGCTACAGCAGTTAAATCATACTTCAGTCCTGATTAGTACTTTGAATTAATTCACATCAGGAGACAACACAGATAATTTCTTTGTTAAAAGCAAGCTACATTCTCTTTTACTGCAAATGAATGGAGTTTTTAGTACCCTATAGAAACATAAACAACTCCCTGTTGGATAACAAATATCACCAAAATCTCCTGAATGTAAAGATCTCTGATCACTCAAAAGTACATCCATTGGTGTTTGAATATTAAAATGTGCTGTTCTGAAAGGTATGCTGAGGTTCAGAGAATCCTAAAGTATCATGTCTCAGAAATGGCTCCACAAGTTTAATTCAATGCCATTCATTCATCTGCGTTTCTTTTAACTGGTAAGACTGTGAGCAGAAAGTTCATGATTCTGATATGAGTGAAATAATGTAGGTCAGATCATTGCAGCAGAAGTGAGGTGGAGAGTGGGGACATGTTCATCACTCAAGCAAGATTCTCAAATTACCTGGAAATAACCCCCTCAGTGCTCCACTGTGCTGGGTTTGCAGCAACCTAATCTAGCTGCACTTTGACATTGCTTAAGAACAGGTAAGAATGATGGCACCCCATGTGTGCTGTGCTTAGTGCCAGTTTTTTAAGGAGGTACTTAAAGTTTAACTTGGTTCTCTTCAGTTCAACCATTGCTCCCCAAGCCCATTGGCAATGTCACAGAATGGAGATAGAAGATCTAGTGCAGGCTGCAGTGTGTGTGTGTGTGTGTGTGTGTCAGAGAAAGAAAGAGAGAGAGACAGAGAGAGACAGAGGGACAGAGAGAGAGTAGGGAAGAGGCAATAGTAAGTGATGAAAAGTAAATAAGTAGTTCAAGAAATACAGAACTTTCCAAGCATTTAAGAGCCTTACATATTTTTTTCTTTCTCTTTTTTGTGTACCTTAGTAAACTGCCACTTAGACAACAGCCATAATTTAAAAATTCAAAAAATCATTCAAAAATTCCCAGAAGTCTAAATATGGATGTTATTTTTAAAAATACAGTTTAAAAACTCTTTGGAAACAAAATGTCTACAGCTGAATCAAAAATCCCCAAATCAAATGTGGATTTTGAAACCCATATTTTGCTTCTGGGAATTTCTGATGAAATCACCTACTTTCTAGGGTTACTGGATATCATGGAAGCCTAAAAGATTTCCTTATATATCTCTTGGAGACAATAAAATTTTTTGAAATAATAGTTTAGGTGTTTCTGTGTTGAGAAAAAGCTTAGTTGCTGAAAAATTCCAATTAAGTGGAAGAATATTTCCCTACAAAAAATAGAATAGAAAAATGCTATAATATACTAGAACATGATAGTATTAGTATAATTACTAAGCATACTCTGGGAATGGGTAAGATGAAAAGCTTACCTTTATTGTGATTAATTATTGATGTATTTAGATTAATCTCTAAAATTTTACTTGAGGTGTGTACTAGCCATGCCTTTTATTTGTGTCCTTCCCCCTCCGCCCCATATCATGTATTTGGTTGGAACAATATGTTTTAAATCCTTTGTTTTTCTCCTGTGCTGGTTTAGAAGCTCAATATTTTGTTTCTCCTCTTAGTTTTAATATATCTAAATTTATCATTTTTTCTCCTTCACAGTTTTAATCACCTAATTTCTCTGAACTTTGTTCCATGTGAATTCAGTACCATTTTTTAATAACACTAGTTCTCTCCTGAACTGGGTCTAGTCTAAAATTTATTCCTTAATATCAGGGGATATAATTTTCATTTGCATGACTTCCAATTGGTTTACTAAAAAAATCTTTAAGTTCTTTTCTGTTATTCTTTTTACAGACATGAATTCTTCCTTTACCTCTTGGAGATTCTAAAATAACCTCCAATATGGGGGGACAAAAATACTTTAATGTGGTCATAATGTAGCTGGTGATTGACATCCATCATCTATCTGTCTGTTCTCACCTGAAGGCTGAATAAAAGTCTAAACGTCTTATCCACTCCTCGGGAGATGGGTTCTGGGAATAGGTACATTTTGGAAGTGACCCCATCATGATCATTTGAGATTTTCCAAATTTAGTTTATGTTACAAAGCTTGTAACAGTGGGCTTTTTTAAACTTACAAATACATCCAATAAATAAAAACATAAAAATAAAAACATGTTTCCCTTGTATTTTTCCCACAAAAGCTGGAAATCGCCAAAAGATATTTTATTATTCTTACAGTGATGCAACATTTCAGCTTATGTGATTGAACTTTTATTGGGTTACTTTTTTATGATGGCAGGGCTTTTAAAGAAGCCCTTTCCAGATTGCTCTATTATTTCCTTGTACTCAGGACCAAATTCGTCTTCTGATTGTTGGTTTAACTGGGTACTTCTCTTAGCATTTGTTTTTCTCATGTGTTCTGGGATTTTAGTCTGCTGACCAATCTTGAATCAGAGTATGTGCCACTTCACTTTCCACTGACCTGGTGGTCCCATCACATGGTAACCATAGACAGCTGAGATTTAGGCCAGTGGGTAGCTTGGCCAAGGCTGCGGGGCTGTGTTTTAGGAATGGGGCTCTTAAGAATGAGACAGAGGTGGCAGTTTTCAGGACTTTTCAGTAGCAATGGAGCCCCATTCCAATCAATACCCCAGTCTGCTTGTGGATCTGCCATCTGTTTCTTGTTTTCCGTTCTCCTTCCCGCTTTGTGTTTCTATTTCATTTCTAGAATGTAAACATGTTTATCCTAATTACAGGCATTGTGTTCCTTTTTAATTTTCTTTAAAAAATTTTTCTTATCTTACATTTGATAGGGAAGGAAAGGTGGTGGGGGTTCAAAATGTCCACTAAATAAAATAAAGTGTCACTAACTTTTTATGAAATCAGCTAAAATAAGACCATTTTAGCTAGAAATTTTACTCAAGCTTTCTAAGCTTCAGTTTCCCTCATCACAGAGTTTCTGTGAGGCTTAAATGAGACAATGTGTGTGTGCTAGAATTCTTTGCAAATTATTTATGAGCTATTCCTGTCAATGTGCTAGTCTATGATGGATGCTTCACCTGGAGTCAGGTGGCTTTAACAGGTCTGGTTAACAGGTTCATCACAAGAGTATGATTTGCTCTTTAAATGTCTTATTATGATCTTTTATATACTGAATAAGCAAATAAAAATGAAAAGATAATACAATTGGTCTAGATGTCAAAAATTTGTTTTTAACTGGACTTTTACATTATGTGGAAAACTTCTTAGCTCTAAACAAAGGTCTCTTTTAATAACGTATTATAATTTGTATTTGCTTAAAAGCTTATGACTAGAGAGGAAAAACTGTAATGTTTTGATATGAGTAAGAAGGCAAATATCTTATTCAAAATCTAGGAGGTTATGTTATCTAAATGTATATTCTTTCCCCAATAGCAAACCCTCTTTCTTATATTTTTAAGTTTTCCAAGTTCAAGGCCAAATGAGAATAACTAAAATTAAACCAAGAAAATTTTGAAATGATTTCTTAATCAAATCTATTATTCAATAATTTCACTTTTAGGAAGTGACAATAGTGGAGGGGTCATTCAGTCCAGCTTGGGGGCTTCTATATACATTTTCAAAGGTTGTGCATTACCAATAGGTCAAAAGATCAGATTAGGATGGAATTAACCACCCAACTTTTATTCCTGCAGACAGCTTAGTCACAGGAACAAATTCCATATAGTTCATGCAAAGAATTACATATTATACTAAGAGAAATAGAAATAAACGTGACATTCCTGAGAGGGAAAGAGACACAGACACAGAGAGGGAGAAAAAGAGAGACTGACAGAGACCAAGAGAGATTGAGTGATTTGATTGATTCAGCAGTTTGACCTGGTATACCATTTGGGTAAAACATCTAAGATAATCATTCAACATGACTACTTCTCCAGCTTGTCCATCCTCTTTTAGATTTCTAAACTGAGTCTCCTCCTAGTAATTTTTTCTGCTTTGTCAAAAAAAAAAAAAAAAAAAAGTGGATAGCACTATCTAGTCAAGGAAGCCAAAAACTGGAGATAAGACTTATGCCTGTTGTTCAAAAAAAAAAGCAAAAAGGAAATGCTGGCCTTGCTGAATATGTTTAAGCTGTCTCTCCTGTTAGAACTTCACTAACGAAGTTAGGTTAATCATTGATGAAATCATCTAGAAAATTCAATCAAACAAAACCTTGTGTTGACTGAGTTATCCAAGTAATCCTGGTTTGGGCTATAATTGTATTTATAATTACATCTGCTTTTCGTTATCCCTGCCAACAGAGAACAGAGGCCACCGCCTGATTGCCAGCCCCTGTTCTCCGCCTCTCCAAATTGGTTACTCTGCTAGAATAATATGAATTCACAGTCATGGTGGGGGTGGCTGCCTAGGTGTCCCACAACTCCTGTTTGGCTGGATTTCCAATAACAAAAAGCAGGCTTTAAGGAATATTATACCATCTTGGCAACTTGATTTTCAAATGCAGTATTCATACATTTTGAAAGAAAAATACACTGCATCAGGAAACATTGTTATAACTTTTAGTTTCAACCAAGTATTTTGTTTCTTCTGTTCTACTCTGTGCACCATATCAACTAGAGAAACGCTGATCAGGAGTTGGTCCTGCCATTTCTTGCAGGACTGAATTGGGGGACTGATTGACATGAGCAAGTACATTCCATCTTCACCATCTCTGTCTCCCTAGGACAGAGCATTCAGTGGATTTCACAGAAAGGCAACAAGTTGCAGATGAAAGTGGGAGAGTCCTAGGCCTTTCCAAGATGTCATGTAAATGCATATAAATCTTTTATTCCAACTAGCAACAATCTTTTCAAATGGATGTGCATTTTCCTTTTGGTTTGAATTGTTAGGAACGCTTTGGCGATTATATAAGAGAGAAGACAGCCTTATGGGCTGAGCCGCAGTGGAGACCAATCATCTCGCGTTTGGTCCTCAGGTTCCTTGTGTGCGGCCCACACCCCCTGTCTTCAGGACCCCTGCTATTCTGTGTGGGTTTTTGAATGAGTAAAAGCTGTCACTCTGGCCACATGATGTGATCGTTTCCTGAACAGATATGGAGAAATACCGCACTGCCCAACTAATACAGGCTCTGGGTTTCCAAGATCTGAAACAGATTCTCATGGTTAACTGAAAAGAAGACAACTGTGAATTTGGGGGTTGGCAACTTTAAAGCTCAAGAGAACATGGCTTAATTTTTTTTTTTTTTCCTGGCTAAGATACAAATCCTCAAGCCAACCCCACTTTAATGTCCTATGTTCCTGCCTGGTTTTCTTCTTTATACCCATTTTTGATGTGCCTGGCATCTCCTACCTCCTGGCTTCCATTTGGTTCTAGCTGTTCAATGTCCACTATTCTCTGTCAAACACAATGGCCTGCTCCTCATTTCCCTGACACCAAGTCTTTCATTCTGAAGCACACTGTTTATTCCCTCATTACTGGAAGCTCCTTTGCAAACCCTGCCCTTAGTTCTGGTTTTGGTAACAGGCTGGAATGTGAGGGCGAACAAAAAGATCAAAAGTTTTTAATGTTCAGTACTCATTCTGCAAAGCGTGGTCTACGGATTTCATGATTATTAAGCTAAGGGTCGGCAGCCAAAATCTGAGTATAAGTTAAGCAAGTTCCCATGCTTACTGTCAGGCTACGTGACCAGTTGACAAAGCTGAACTGACAAGCAGAACCCCTTAATACATGGGTGTCAATTACAAGCATATTTGCAGTCCACATGTTCTTGAGCATTAATTCCATAGAAATCTAGCTCAGAGTCAGAGATACAGATCTAACATATCCCTATTTGTCTATATAGGCAGAGTGCTTATCTCTATGGCTTTTTAAATTTTGAAATTGCCAACAGTTTAATGCTATTTTTCTTTCCCATTCTAGAACATTCACAGTGATAATGACTCAGAAGTGAATAGTCTTGAAATTGTTATTAAAGTATATAACATTTTTAAAGGGGAGTCATGAAAATTGTAACCGTATGTCTCTGACATTTTGTTGAGAATAATATACACATTAATGTTCATCTGTTGCCAATATAGTCTATAGAGCAGAACAGATGAGTCACAGAAAGACCAAGTTAAAATATGGTAAACACATTGGTGAAGCAGTAGAGAAATAATGAGCTACCCACGAAGCAAAGAATCTTTTCTACCAAACAACCCAGCAAAGTATATTTGAAAAGCAATTTTCCCCTGTATTTTGTTTATTATGCTTGTTCTCTGAAACAAAAATTATACTTTATTATGTTATTTGGGAGAACAAAAGTGATACTGATTGCTGTGATGTATTCTGGGGTATTTTGCTCCTTTGAGTAGAGGTAGCTATTTTAAGACTCTAAGGGACGATTTGTCAACTTAATGGCAATCATGAGATGATGCAATTTTCTAAAAATGTATTGCAAGCATCTCAACACGAGATAAATGAAACAACACTTGCTATCATTCAGAACAATCTTCACCTTAGGAAATCTAATTTCTGACATACACTATAGCATTTCTCTTAGTAAGGAAAATGAAATTGGTTTAGATTCCCAAGAATCATGGGTTTCTCTCTCTCTCTCTCTCTCTCACACACACAGACACTTCTTGCACTTGTGTGAAAGCAACTCCTGAAATGTGATGCAATTCTTCATACGTGACATTGAATATCATCAATATCTATTGCTTTTAAGGACATCTGCAAAGATCTAATGAATTAGCATTGGGTTTCAGGAACTGCACTTTGGGGGAGACTTGGGCAACAATGAAAGGAGTTTGCTAAAGGCAGGGGGAGTTGGTGAGCTTCACTTCATGCAGAACAGCCAACGAGACAGGGACCATCACCGTCTTGTTCAATAGTTTATCCCTTACCCAGTATATTCCTTATCCAAAACTACACTTCCATGTAAATAATGTTATAAATTGAGTCTACATCCCAAGAACATTCCAATAATTTATTCAACCACAAAACAAACAAACCAAAACCAATATATCCTGTGTCCATCAGAGAACCTAACAGTTGGTTAACAAGTGGGAACATAATCAGTTCATAAATCTCATTTTCGTAAAAGCTAAGCAGATACTTCTTCTTCATCTCAAACTATGGCTCTACCCACCCCAGGATGCCCATTTATGTTTATTTCCCAGTTCAAAACTGCCCTGATGGTTTATTTTAACCTAATTTTAACCTGTTAAAAACAAGTCATTTAGGAAATAGGAGAAATGAGAGAAAAAGGGAAATCCAGGGAAGGATTTGTCCATGAAGACGTTACCCCTCCAGGGCCAGAGCTTCATTCTGTCTTGTGGGGAACCTTGCACAGTAAGTACTTGTATCAGATTCCTGTTATAATCACAAGTATTAGTACTTTTTGGCTTTTTTGAATTTGCAGTTTGATTTCCTAACTCAGTTGGGACAGAGGGTAGAAGAAAGAATCATAAAGATGTTTTTGTTGCTGTCCTTTTATTTGTTAGCTCTGTTTCTCCCCAGCTCTTCTCTAAGTCACACAACTTGAGTGCTGGTGTATTTATATTACTCCTCCCAGAGCTAAATTGTCAGTCAGTGTAACAAAGCTGGCTGGCATGGTTCCTCTGGGACTCAAGCCAATTTGAAGTTCACTACATAACATAAAGGTGAGACCAGATCTTAAATAATTTAAGCTGTTTTACAAAGTTATAAATATTTTCACTTCCATAAGTTATTTAGAATTGACTTTTGTAGAAATTGCTTTTCTATTTAGTTAAGTGACAAAAGAACACAAATCAAGTTGGATTCTCTACCCAATAACATTATATTGCCTTTCCTAATTATGCATTTTTCCCAAATTGCCTAACCTTGCAATGCACGCGCACACACACACACACACACACACACACACACACAGTATTTTACAATACAGTGGCTAGGATTGTGAGTTCTACAGTATGAATTCCTGCTCTACCACTTCAAATTGTATAATCTTGAGCAAATTATGTAACCACTCTATACCTATTTCTCTTATTGGATCAAACTGACCTGCCTGCTGCACTTCTGCAGGTGCCCTTTCACATGTTCCTTGAAGATTTAGTTTTGCCAACCGGAACCAATAAAACTGGGTCCCATGACCAGCTCCAATTCACAATCCCTATCATTATCTGGTATCTTGGTCAGTACCCTGTGATAATAAAAATGAGTCTTTCTTCTATATCACACTCACTCCCACAACCACACGCTTTCATACAAGTGTAGGCTTTAATTGTCAATCTAAATTTAAAGTAAAAAAAAAAAAAATAAAAGAAAATTCTAATATAAAAACTATATACCACCCACCAGAATTAGTCCTTGGAAAAATTCTGAGACTTTGAAATTACTATCTGCTTTCCTGGCTGGGTGTTTGATACAACTCAAATGGAATGTACTGTATAATTCAGTTTGATTTAAACAAAACAACATTTGCACAAGAAATGCTTGGGGCCAGGAAACCGTGCCCTAAAAAGCCTTTTTGTCCCCAGATTTGGAATTTTCTTAAATGGAGACACCTGCTTGTGTTTATTGTTGTGAATTTCATTATGAGAATTTTATAAGGGACACTTACATAGTGAATAATAAAGCCCACAAACTTGATGATGGAAGGGTACTGTTCCTAATTACTAACAGTTTTGCAAAAATTCTAACAAAACTTCAAAATGCAACTTAAATAAATTTAACAAATTTCCTCCTATCAAAACAACTTCTAATAATCATCTAACTATTCATTTTTGACACATTTGCCATATGAATGCAAATCTATGAATGCTAAATTGTTAGTGTGAAAAGGAAACCCAAATGGCCAATAAACATATAAAAAGGTTCTCTCCTTTTTTGCTAACACGGAAATACCAATGAAAACAGCTATATGATACCATGTCACACCCATCTAACTGGCAAAAATCACAAAGTCTGACAATAAGTTTATTGTCCAGGAAGTGGTAGAAAGAAAACCTTTTATGCTGCTTGTGAGAGTGGAAAGTGGTTTAGTCTTTTTGTAAAACATTCTGGAAGAACCTCTAAACCTGAAGAAAGATGTGCCCTAGAGAAGTCCAATCACTTGTGCACCAGGAGATTTAGAAAAGGATGCTCATAGAAGTGTTATTTATAATAGAAAAAAAAAAAATCAAAAACAAAACCAAAATGAAATGGAATTACCTAGATGTCCAACCACAGTAATAACTTTCTGGAAAGTATCACCACTGGATGCTAAAATTGGTGGGCAAAGTCTGAGAAGAAGCGGGGGAATCTCAGAAGACCTCCTATGAGTTACTCATTATCTACAGAAGGGAACCTGGGAACTTTACAGAGAAGAAACCTACAGATGCCATCACAACCAAGTGACCAATAGTAGGACAAACTGTCCTGCCTCTCCTGATATGATATATGAAGAACACCTCATAACTTTTGTGACATTCCCAACAAAAGTAGCACAGCCGAAATCTAACCATGAGGATACTTCAGTCTAAACCAATTTCAGAGCCATTCTACAAAGCAACTGGCCTGTATTTTTTAAATTTCAAGGTCAAGAGAGACACAGAAAGACCGAGAAACTGTTCTAGATTAAAGAAGACAAAAGAAACATGGCATATAAATGCAATGTAATCCTTAGATCCTGGACCAGAAAAAAAATAGTGGGTCAACTGGCAAAATCTTGCTAATATCTATGGATTAGGTACTATTTGTATTAGTCCTTTTTATGTTGCTTATAGCAGAATACCTGAAACTGGGCAATTTATAAACAAATAAAAATTTAATGCTTACAGTTTTGGAGCCTGGGAAGTCCAAAGTCCAGGGAACAAATCTGGTGAGGACCATGGTGGTGGTGACTCTCTACAGTGATGCAGGGTTTCACATGGTGAGAATGGCTGAGCAAGGGAGAGCTAACGCCTCACTTGCTTTCCTTTTAAAGACATCAGAACCCCGCTCATTACTCTGTGAATGGATCAATCCATTCACTGGGGTACAGTCTACACAATCTAATCACCTCTTAAAGGTCTCACTTTTCAGTTACCATAGTAGGATTTTCTACCTTCTTAACACTGTTATACTGGGGATTAAATTCCAATCATGAACTTTAGGGCATACATTTACCCATAATACAATATTATTGTAGCGATGTTAATTTCTTGATTTTAGTCATTATTTTACAGTTGTGTAAGAGAATTGCTTTTAGAAAATATGCCTGAAGCATTTTGAGGTTGTTAGAAATTACAGGAGGCCATTATTTTGGAATAGATTCCTGCACTTGGCCCCAAAAGACCAGACTAAAAATCAAAATGGAGTCACCCCTGTTTAATTTCCACATCACTTAGGCTGTGGTCTTACTTTCTAAGAAATCAGGGGAAAGAGATAACAGCCAATTTCCCTAACAGGCTAGTTTACATCTCAATGGGTTATAACAAAGTTCCCTCTGCTTTAATCATTACAGAAGAGCCTAGAGTAATCTGATATTAACTGGTCAGTTATTTTTCTATTGTTTCCACCTTACAAAGAAAGTAACTTTGAAATGTCCAATCCACTTTCTGTTCTTTGTTTCTGCTTCAGCCTTTTTCTGTCTATAAAATCAACTTCAGCTCATTGGATCGCTTCTATTTTATGGAATGATGTGTTGTCCAATTCTAGAATCACCAGTAAGGCAATTGAGATCTTTAACTAAACTTGTTGTAATTTTGTTCTTTGAAAAGGACATCATGTACATAATTTATTCTCAAACATTTCAGAAAAACAATATTGTGTGTGATATGTTTGTGTGTGGGAAGAGACGGAAAGAGAAAGAGACAGAAACAGAGACTGAGAAAGAATGATTAATTTTAAGTGTTTTAAAATGATAGTATTTAGGGATTCTGGTGGAAGGATATATGAGATTCTTTGTGTTGTTTTTACAAACTTTTCTTGTGAATCTGCATATTTTTCCAAAAAAAAAAAAATTAATAAATAAATAAAAAGAAAAGAAAGCAGATGAACAATGAGCACAATATTTTTATTAGTGCTTATCTATAGAAAAGAGAGGAGCTTGTAATGGGGAGAGGGCAATTGAGGTCTGCTACGGTGTTGGTCATGTGCATTTCATAAACAGTAGTTTTATTTTTATATTTTTATTCTTTAAGGAGTAAATACATGTTCCACTTTTTTTTACATATGAAATATTTCATAATTTTAAAATTAGAAAGCCGATATTTTCCACAGGAAGGAGGTACCTAGTGCCATTCAAGCTTCCTGGGGTTTGGTTTAGATCAGGGAAGGAGTCCTGGAGGAGATGAGGACTGAGAAGACATGTGAGTAAGAACAACGAAGAAACGTTCTGGGCAGGACAAAGACTAGACAGAAGGGCTATGGCTTAAAGGTGCATGTTGCACACCAGCGTCTTTGACTAAGGTAGCAAGTGGATATTGGAGTTAGGAACTAGTATATCAAAGATTTTCAATGCTAGCAATTTGGGCAATTTAATATGTCTCCATATTTCCCACAGCAAACTAGATAATTCATAAAAAAAATTAATGTACAATTTAATTTAATATGACTCACCACAACTAGAAAAAATACTTAGAAATGGTAGAAATATCCAAGAGCTAAACATTCCAGTGAGAAATGATAGGTTGTTCACTTTGAAAAACAAAGAAAGCATGGGCCTAGAATGCAATATTTCCTCATAATCACATCATTTCACTGAAAGGCAATAATCAAGGGGATCCTTTAAAAAAGTCTCTGAACCAGGTTCAGTTTTTCAAAAGCATTGGACCTGAGTGCCTGGGCTCTTATTTCCAAAGCCAGGTAATATTTAAAGCATCTAAGTAAGGAAAGGAAAGACAATGCCCTAGTTCTCCCCTCTTGCTACTATATCTGCAATGCATTTCCCTTTCAAAAGTGACATGGAGTGGTTGCAACATTTATTTTATTTTTTTAATTAATATTATTTTTTTACATTCTACGATGCTGTTGCAGAGCAGTAGGGAGGGATAGGGAGAGGGGAAAGGGGAAGGAAAGGTGATGGAAGAAGGAGGAAGGAGAGGCAGGATTGAGGCCTGTGGCACCCCCCACATTTGCACACATGAGACCAGGGGGCTTCCAGCAGTGGCTTGGTCATTGCTGGGTTGGGTGTAGATGTCAGGGGGTGTGGCAAAAGGCCTCACCTCCCACCACTCCAGCTCGGGAACCCAGGGTCCTTCTTTCTGTGGTTTGGTGGTAGTCACTGGGCTGGCTGCGCACATTGGGGGATGTGGCTGAGGCCCTCAGCCCCCCACTGCCCTGGCTTGGGACAGCCCGGAGTGCTTCCAGCAGCAGCTCGGTGATTGTCACTGGGCTGGCTGCTTGTGTCTGGGGGGTGTGATCAAGGCCAAAGGCACCCCACTGCCCCAGCTTGGGAGAGCGCAGGGTGCTTCCTGCAGCGGCTCAGTGGTCATTGCAGGACTGGCTGTGGGTGTGTTGGGGGGTGGCTGAGGTCCTCGGCCTCCCACTGCCCTGGCTCAGGAAAGCCCAGAGCACTTCCTGTGGTGGCTCAGTGGTCATCACAGGGGTGGTTGCACTTGTCAGGGGGGTGTGGCTGAGGTCCTCGGCCCCACCCTCGGGGCTGGTTGTGGTGTCAGGGGGCATGGCTGAGGCCTCTGGCCCTCCCCGCTTTCTGGCTTGGTAGCCCAGGGGACTTCCAGTCCTTCTAATTGTTACAGGTGTTCTTTGGTGAAATGAGACCTTTACTGGTTAATATCAAACTCTGTTTCTGGTTGTGGGTACTTTGTTTTTTCTTTCAGTTCTGTGTTGGATTATTCTCTGTTCCCACCACTCAGATTCTCACTGGAACTAATTTGTTGTCCTTTGCTTACTTCTAAAATGGGGGAATTTCCTGTGGGGACTAGTACTTGAGTTCTGTGTTGAGCTAAATTGCTGCTTTGCTCCTGATTCCCTAGGGAAGGCTTTATATACAGCTCAGGTTTTAATGGTTGACTTTATAGGCACTTCCAGTTCTAGTGAAATCCAGTGCACCTGGGTTGTGTAGAAACACTGGTCTGGGCCTGACTCTTTTCACCAAACTGCGCCCCATGCAATTCTATATTCCTGAACAGTCTCTTCTGAGTGGTCCTATGCTGACTGGGGGGCAGATCAGCTGTCCTTGCTGTGCCCCAGTGTTCTCCCAGTGGGCCCGTCTCCTCCACCACCTGTGCTTCAAACACTTCCCATGAGACAGGCTGTGATCTGGTCCCTTGTGATGACTTGACGGCCTCTGAGTGGCTCCTCTTTTTCAGTTGTTGTGGCTCCTCAGTCCTATGTGGGTCCACAGGAACCCTGTTAGTGGTATTGCTGGCCTGGGGGCCACCAAGGCCCTCTTCTCCCCTGCCACCTCCAGACAACTTCATCCAAAAGATACAACTGCAGCTTTTGTCAGCTCCTGCTGCATGCATTCACCAGCTCCAGCCTGGAAGCAGGTGGGATTCGAAACGGTTGGAGGGTTTTTTTCTTACTCTCATCATGTCTTTCTCCACCTTCACGTACCCCATAGGTCTCTCCTTCTTCCCCTGACCTCTAGTGGCCCCAGCTTGGCTGTCACTGCTTTTTTAGAGTTGTAAATTGGTTGTTTTGTGGGAGAGAGTGACACTGGGGACCATCTATTCTGTCATCTTGACCAGAAGTCATCGCAACATTTAAAAGAACCATAAATATGCATATCTATCCGTCCATCCATCTAACCAAGAATCATTTATTAAGCTATTGTAAAACTCTCTATAACTGTCTGACGATAAGACAATAACTAAAGAATTACAACGAAAGGTAATTAATGTATTCAAGAAGTTTTATGCAAACACAAGAGGAAAAGACCAAATCTGCCTATGGACTCGGGAGGATAACAGATGAGGGGGAAAATGCATTGGGTCTTTACAGGCAAGTAGAAGCAAAACCAGAAGAGAAAGAAAGGAAGTGTACTCTGGGCAGCTGGTAGTAGTAAGTGGCATACTTGGGAAATGTCCAGAAGCTTGAGTGGCTGTAATGTGGAGAAAGTTGAGGAGAGAGACTATGAGAAAGTGAGGCCGTAATGAAGAACATCAGCAGCATTCAGGAAGGGCTTTCTCATGATCAGAACTGTGTGCTCACAAGATAATGCAGGCAAAAGTGTGGAGGGTAGATTACTGTGTGAGGAAACTAGAGACAGGAAGGTGACTAATTAGAAGGCTGAACCGGAAGCTCAAGGACATTGCAAAAGACAGTCTGGGGAAGATCTTGAGCAACGTACCTAAATCACTAAGATTGGGTAGTTGTCTGAAATATTTAGGAGGTAGCATTGCCAGCGCTTGAAGTATGATCCCATGTGGGGTGGCAGAGGGTGGAAAGAATGAAGCATGATTTCAGTTCGAAATTTACTGCATCAACTGAGAAATACAACTCAGGGAAAAAAAGGAAAACAGATTTATGAAGCTAGAAAATGTGTTAGCTATGGATCCTGTTGAGTTGGAAGTAACTGAGGGACCTCCAGATAGACATACCAGTGGGCAGAGCTTGGAGTGAAGGTAGAGTTGGAAGTACCAGAAAATACTAGAGTGCTGAAACAGTGTGGGAGGACAGAATCACCTTGGGAGATTTTGCAGGGAAGGCAGGGAGAGGAGGGGCTAAGGCAACATCCAGGTGAGCTCTAATGTTAAGGGCCCATTCTCCTTCAGGGTGTTCCATGAACTGAAAATATATTGAGGAATACTTGCTGCACTCTTCTCTGACCAAAAATGTACTGACACTCTGCTTGCTGATGAATCAGAGAGGCCATTTGTGAATGAAACTTCCCATGTTAAATGGTTCAGTCTATCTCTCTGAGTAATAGTCACTGAGTACACGTATGTGAGTTGTAGACAACTTCTCTGGGCCTGATACACAGAATACTTGATCCTGCCCATCAGGCTCCTCAGTAAAAGATACTAGAAAGAATATGGAGAAAGAAGTTCAGAGTCTCCGAGGTCTGAGATGTACCATGGATCAAAGCTACTCTCACCTAAACAAAATGACGAGACCTGGTCAGAAACAAGGCCCTATGCGGACGTCAGGTGGAGTTTAGGTTTTTCCCAATGCCCATTCCAGGCCACACTACAGTCACCTTTGGTGATATCCACTGTCTACCTGGTCAGGTGATGCTCATTCCAAAATGCTCATTCCTGGGCACATGGTCACAGAGACAACAGAGCAACGCTCTCCTTGGCCAGATGTCAACTATGACAATGAACATGATTGTAGCTCAAAAAACTCTTAGGTGTGTTATCATTTGATCCTCATGATAGTTTTGTGTCCACTCATTCTACAAAGAGAAAAGCTAAAGTGTATTAACTTAATTAAAGCCATACAGGTAGAGGGTCGGGTTTAGGAATCAAACTCTGGTCTCCTACAAAAGACTGGCACCTCTACTTTGTCTGAGGAGAAAGCAATGATTGGGGAGGATTTGTTCCTTTTAATAATTTTTCTGAGCATGCTGTGGTAGGCCCCACAGAGATGTCCATACCCTTTTCCTCAGAACCTGGGAATATGCTCACTTTCATAGAAAAGAGGACTTTGTGAATGTGATTAAGATTAAAGACCCAGAGATGGGGAGATTAGACTGGATTATTTGGTTGGCTCAATCCCATCACAGTGGAAAAAGAAGACAGAAGAATGGTCATGCAGATGAGACGTGAAGAACTTGACCCGTCATTGCCTGTCTTTGAAGACAGAGGGAGGGAATGTGGTGTCCTCTAACAGCTGGCAGTGGACCCCTGTTTACATCCAGCAAGATGGTGGGGACCTCAGCCCTGTAGTCTCAAGAAACTAAATTCTGCCAAAAGAGTTGTGAAGCATAAAACAGATTCTCCCCTAGAGCCTCCAGAAAGGGACACAGCCTGGCTGAGACTCTTATGGTGAGATAATACATTGGTGTTTGAACACTAAATTTGTAGTAATTTACTATGGCAGCAGTAGAAATCTAATAATGGTGCTTCTATCTCTATAAAGTCACAGACTCAGTCAAGTTTTGGTCACTTCTTGGGGCACTGAGAGAGCACATGCAGTCATTCAAATCACTAGAAGTGGTGACAGAAGGCAAATGTCAGCTGACAGGCGTGGCTCAGGCCAAAGGGCACGGCAGGGCTGTTCCCTGCGCTCATGAACCAGGGGCACACATTTCCAACTGACTGCCAAACACAGGTCACATTTTTGGAGACACCTGTAGAGTCTCAGCAAACAACAGATAACACCGACCTCATGTGTTCAAGAAGTAAACTAAGTGTATGTGTGCAATTTAAGCTCCGCTAAAAGCAGTGCTCTATCAAGTATAAGTTTTATTCACTTTTACTGGAAATCCCCACGGAAATAAAAGAAAAATCCCAGACTTCCATCTTATGATCCAAGATTATGTTCATTGCTACAGATGGTGCCCCAGTCCGAAGGAGGAAAGGCACTGGGCTTCAGACTCTCCCATGGCCTTGCTCTGGGACCCTGACCATATCCATTTACAACTCCCCGTTCATTTTCCTCATCTGTGATAGACTAAGTTTTCCTTCAAGTCTAAATGTCTGTGATTGTAGGATATTAAAAAATGGAGCACAATCTCTCTCTCTTATTCACAACATACATTTCATGGGAGTTGGTATACATAAATGCCAACAGAAAGAATTCTCAGGACAAAATTTAGCTGAAATCACTTAACTCACATTAAAAATTTAAATGTTCAGTATTAGCTCAAAAGTGTGTCAGAAAATGTTTTTGTGAACAGACCAATGTTTCAAATAAAAATCCAAAAGTTGTTAACAGTGGGTGTTGGGATCGTGTGTGATTACTAGTTTTTTCTTTATTATTTTCTGCATTTTGACTTATTAGCTTAATAAAAAACACAAAAGTTTAGAAAGTACAGATGCAAAAATAGACTATTACATGAAAATCAGAACTTAAAAAATTGCAGAGAGCAGGTTCATTACAATGCCTTAAAACAGTGTCAGGAAAGCTCTCTAACCTCAAGGAAAGGATATTCTTAAAGGATCAAAATAGCATTTGCATTCACTGATAAAATCACACAGCTTTCATGATTAAGGGTTTTTTGAAAATATAAAACTGCTCTCTGTTGTGGGGCTGGGAAGAAACTGTTGTCAAACCTCTGTGGCCCACACTGCCTGAATTTTAATCAATCATTTTCTGCATCCAGCTCAGAGTTTTATTTGGCCTCAGCCTTGTGACTGCTAAGAGCATCAGCAGGAATGACAATAACATCCCTGGCCAAACAGTGAGGTCTGTGTGTGCTACTCAGACACCCACAAGAGAGGAAGCTGGTGTTGGAACAATGGTAACACCTGCTTGGCTGAATCTTATTTATTCAACAGTATAAATGCATGCCGATCAATATTTTATTTTTTAAATCTTTGAATAGTAGCCTTTTGTGGGCATCTTAATTAAATTCTGTTCAGTTTACTTTAATTCAATTTGCTGCTATTAAGCAGATAGTATATGCTGCTACCTGATTGCTAAAGTATTTCCTCTCAAATGTACCTTAGAATTTCTTTATTGCAAACTAGGCACTTAGATTTCCTTTCACATGCTTAGTCTGTACTTCTGTCATCTCCAAGTGTGACATCCTTCTTCCGCTAGACAAGGATTTCGTAAGTGGCTACTTCTGGGCTGGCATTTTGCTGCCCTGAAATATGGAAACTGTCCTGCCCTTAAAGTTCTCTCAAGACACTGGAAGTGTGAAGGCAACACACGTCATTCTCCTGGTCCCATAGCAGTAACAGAGACACATGTCATTTAAACTGTGGACAGCTCTAACGGAGACCAGACTGAGTCCCAGTGAAGTGTTAAAAGGTTATCCTCCCTTTTCCATGCCCATTTATCCTAATGGATCAGTGTTCTTCCCAAGATACATCTGCTTTACACTTTCGAGGGAATTTAAATTAATCTCCATGCCACTGTGAGTATTTAAAGTTGATTGCTAACTGGAGGATAAAATACCCATACCTTATTAGGTTTCAGGTTGCTAGGAGGATGATCTACACAGAGAGATAAAAAAAAAATCTGCTGTCTTTCCAACACCTCTAAAATCACACTAGGTCCAAGAGAGGTTGTATGACCCTCCTCAAGCATGAGAAGGTGTGAGAGGTGTGAGGAAGTGATAGAGACGGAGATACAAAACAAGATTCAGCATGGGAACTGGCAAGCACACTTTCTTAAAGCAAATGGGTCTTACCCTTCTCTTCAGAATAAGAAAGAGGGAGACAGGATCGTATGCTTGCCTCTGAGGTTCCATAAGTTCAGAAGAACCTGACTTGCCCATTCTTTGCTGCTGTTCGCTGCCCTTTTGCCAATTCCCATACCAGTAGCTTCGTCCTTAGGATGTGTAAACAGCCATTCCTTTCATTACATCCTCTCATAACCACTTTTTATGCTACTGTGTTCATCTCTGAAATGCATATTTGGTTGTAGATCATTTGGATCAATTCTTTCAGTTGCTAAAATCAGATTTCTTCATCAATAATGGTGTTACTAAAATAAAAAAGTTTTATTTTAATCCTCTATGTAAACCTCCTAAAAAGAGTAGGAACTCCCTAGAGTTTTAGGACTAAGCATCTTTAAAGGTTTTGGTGTACAACTCTCTTGACTTAAAGACATGAAAACTGAAACTCAAAGAAGCTTAAAGACTTGGCCAAGGTTTACACTGTGTGGAAATCACTGCTTCCTAATGATAAAAAGATATGTCTTTCAAATTGATTGGATAGCAGCCACATAATAGTTTTTGACTTAAAATAATTGAAGTTAATAAATGACCTTTCCCTGTTAGCACTCAGAAAGGTCCTGAAAGAATTTTATCTCTGCCTGTTGGTATATCAATAAATTTTATTGCTAGCAGCTTCATATGAAGGACAAATTTATAGCTATCCATATATATATATTTTAAAGAAAACTGGAATACGTTTCTTCACTTGAAAATAAAACTTTCTTTACAATAAATGCGTGAATTTTAAAGTAAAACATGTAAAAATATAAAAAGTAAATGTCTTTAATTATTAGTTCTCCATATTTGCATTTTCTTCTTCAAAAGCTTCACCACTATTTTCATTTTTGTGAAGGTTGCTCACCTTTAGTCAATTTCCATTTTCTCATTCCAAAGAGCTGTGACAAAGGGACTTTTGAGCTAATCAAATAAACAATGGGTGTTCAAGAATAATTTAATTATCATATTTCACTGAACAGTAAATTTTGTTAAGTTTTTTGTTTGCTTGTTTGCCGAGTCAAATGTTCATGTCTGTTTTCATTTTACAGAATATGTGATATGAAAGGCCAAAAGTCATTGGTCATTCTGACAGCCTTAATTAGTCATTTCAATTGGTAATTACTGAAATAATTATATGAAGAAAAGCTCATTGTGTTAATCATAAATGGTGTCATCTTTTCAACTAGACTCCCCTGCAGATCCTATTGTTAATCTCTGCCATTTTGGAATTTAATTTAAATTAAGGAGCTACCTAGTTTCCCAAATTTTACATGTCTGGAGAGAAGGTATGCTGAAATTGAATTAGAAAAACTGAGTATTTTCACATTTTAGCAGCACAAATTAAAGGAACTTTTGATGATTTGGGTCTATTAATTTTTCTAATCTCAGAAGCAGACATTTCCACTTCAATCCATTGCAAAATATTAATGTTTTCAAAGGTAAGGGCTTTTTTTTATTGCCACTAACTCAGTCACATTCATTAAATTTTATTATTTCTACATCATTAAATGTAGGTCAACACACATTGAGTCCAGCAAACACACAGGCATTTATTTCCAGCTGGCTGACACTGCTATGAAAGATAAGACACAAGTAAGTCTCACTTCAATGGGGGAAAAACCCCTCTTATTTGTGAACATGAACATTAAAATCAAGACAAGAGACAATGTAACAGATGAAATGTTGCAACCCTCTCCATGCTTATCTTGCCAGAAATCTATTTCTGTAGAAAGAGAAGCATCAAATGACAACGCATCCAGAGTTTAAGGAGCCTTTGTTTGCAAAGCTTAACCCACTCCATGTCAGCCTTGTCTATGGAAAATGACTGAACTCTATATTAGTGTCCAAAGTTGTCACTTCCAATATCTCCTGTTGCTGAGACATTATAAATGAAAAATTAAGCAGAGCAAAATTTGCCACAGCTTTTCTTCTTGTTAAGAAACTCTTCCTATGGCTAGAGCTGAGGTTTCCTCTTTTCTCATTGCTTTCTCAGATGGATGCTAACTGCATGTTTAATGAAACCCTTCCTGCCTGGTGGAACTGGTACATAGTTACAGAGTAGCCAGAAGGAACACAGACTGTGGAGTCAGACTGCCTGTGTGCGATGACTCCAAAATCACCACTGACTAAGTCACTTGATCTGGGGCAAGTTCTTGATATCTAAGCCTCTCTTCCCTCATCTATAAAATAGGAATAAATACCCTTTGCCATAGGGCTGTTGTAAGGATTAAAAGAGATTGTATGAGTTAAGTACCTGGCACACAGGATGTGCCCAATATCTTTCTGTGTAATTGCATTTCTAATGCTTACCAGGCTTGACAATTAGACTGTGAAGAAGATGAATCAAGGAACATCATTATCAGAGACTAACAACTTGGAAATTTTTAAGTCGTAATTCCACCATAATCTTCCATTAGTGTGCTTCCAGCCGACTCTCCTGAATTTTTATAACGTTCTCATTGGCAGTGAAAAGGGAGACTTACTTTTGTACAGTAAATTCAGTATAAAAGTAGTGAAATAGATAAGTTCCCTGCTCTCATGGCACTTACATTCTAATGCAAGATGGTTAGAAGACAAACAAAAAATTAAATAAGTAAAAAGATCACTTTGGGTAATGGTAAGAGCTGTGAAGAAAACAAAGAGTAATGGGACAGAGAGGGTTGAGGGAGGGGGAGACTGAGGGGAATTTCCTTCACCTGTTGATCCAGGATGACCTGAGGTGATGACATTTGAGAACCTAGGGATGAGAAGAAGCTGGGAGAACTCCAAACTCTGGGACATAGAAACAGCAAATTTAAGAACCCAATCATCTAATCCCCTAATTTCACATATCAGGAAACTGAAGCTCCAAATAGAGAATTGAATTCACAAAGAGGCATAGGGCCAGGTTTGGAATTCTGGTCTCCAGACTCACAGGCTCTGACATTTCCCACACCAATTCTCATTCACCAGCATCCCATATGGTCAAATTGTTAGTGCATAATGGAGCTCCAACTTGGATAGTCAAGGAAAGAGTGTCCCAAGATGGTGGTGAAGGACAGCCAATTGAAGAGGTCATGGACCACATTATAGTATATGGGGAAATCAAGATCTCTCTCCATGAAATCCCATCTTTAGAGCATTCAAGTATGAAAGAGAAATCTTTTTTTTCTCTGAGATTCAATGACTGTGAGAGAGAAAAATGCCTTCATGATTTTCTGATTCTAGCAACTCAACTTTCTGATACGAGTATAACTAATTATTTTCAAATCTCCAAAGGTTTCAATATGATAGCAATATAGATCTTACAAAGCAACAATGAATCATCATTATAGCATATTGTTGTATTCTGTGGTTTGGGCTGCCATAACAACATACTACAGCCTGGGTGGCTGAAATTTATTTCAGGAGGCTGGAAGTCTGAGATCATAGTGATAGCATGGCTGGATTCCTGATGAGGGCTCTTTTTCTGGCTTGCAGATGACCACCTTTTTGATGTGTTCTCATAGGGTAGTGAGAGGGTGATCTTTCTCTCTTCCTTTTCTTTTAAAGTCACCATTCCCATCATGAAGGCTCCATTCTCATGACCTAGTCTACCCCTAACTACATCCAAAGGCCCCATCTCCAAATACCATCACATTGGGGGTTAAGGCTTCATCATGTGAATTTTGGAAAGACACAAACATTCAGTCCATAACACAGCCCTTCAAGAATTGGAGTGGCTCTGTTTTAAAATTCTCTGATATGGGGAGTAACCTTCACCTCAACCTGGAATACATCTTTAGGGTGTGAACCCTTAACCTATAACTTAGGATGAGAATTTTTACTGATTCAGATTACATTTATTTAATGTATAATATACAATGGTTTTCTTAACCTAGAAGCTTAAATTAAGTTCACACTACAATTAAATCACTAGGTAGAGGAGAAAACATAAAAGTAAGCAAGAGACCTCCCTAAAGTCATTTAGCAATGAATCAAATATCATTTTAATTCTCAGGTGGTCTAAACTTTATCTCTGCTTTAAGCAAACCTTCAGAGAGTTGCAGAATAAACCACATTGTATTGGACCCTCAAACAGTTGCTATTATCTGGTGACATACTGCAAAAATATGCTGAAAATGTAGGCTATTTTTGTGTGTCTCAAATTTTAATGTGCTTACAAATCACCAGAGGATCATGTTAAAATGTACAGTCTAGTATTTCTGGTGTGAGGCTTGGGATTCTGCATTTCTAGCTTGCTCCCAGATGAAGCCAATGCTGCTGGTCCTTGAACAACACTATGAATGGTGAGGGTCTATCATGGCATCATGACGCGCTTTATGAAAAACCGCAGAAAAAATTCTTGTCTCTTGAGTCTCACTACAGGCTAAAGTTGAATATGTCTAGTGACTAGCTGCTGCTGAGGGCACCAATGCAACAGGAGGATACATGGGACCCAGGCAAAGCCTGGTCCTGCCTTCCCAAGAGCCTGACCTAGCTGCCACGGAGGGCACCAGTGTGACAGGCAGCTGTGCCATCAGCAACACTCCCTGTCCCTGCCACAGACACCAGCACTAAAGGAGTGGGCTATGACAGCCACTGCTACAGCAACTGCCACCACAAGTGCAGCTCACTGCCACACCAGCAGCTACCTCTACATCATAGGAGACATGCTGACCACTCATTGGCATGGACAGAAGGAGAGTCACTGCTGGAACACAGGGAAAGAGGATGGAAAAAAGAGAAAACCTGCCTAGGGTCACCCATTCAAATTTGAGAAGCACTAGTATACCCCAGTGCACACATCAGGGTCATGAGGAGCTAGCCAGCATGCCAACAGTCCCACTCAAGAACACCCACCATAACCTAAGAGTGACAAGACTTCTAGGCACTACCCCCTAAAATTTGAGAAATTGTCCATATCCTGACAAACCATCATAGTGTCACCAACCTCAGCAAGGAAATACTAAGTGCCCCAGGGACTAGGCCACTAGTTGTACTCTCATGCAACTCCAACACCAAATTCGGCCAAAGTAAATACACAGAAACTACACTACTGAGTCTTCCTGGAACCAATAATAAGACATCCCATTCAACTGTCATTATAAAACACATCTACCAGAGGAACCCCCTCTCCTCAAACCCCACTCCAGTGTACTATAAAAAGCAATTGCTGTACTAGATGTCTAAACACCAGTGTAGAGATACTAGAAATAAGAATAAAACAAGAAATATGACACCACCTAAGGAATATAATAATTCTCGAATACCAGATCCTGTAGAGCAGGAAGTCCTTGAAATGATTGAAAAAGAATTCTGAGGAACAATCCTAAGGAAACTCAGTGAGATACAAGAAGACTCAGTTAGACAACACAACAAAGTGAGAAAAAGTATACAGGTCCTGAAAGAGGAAATGTACAAAGAAATTGGTGCCCTGAAAAAGAAAATAGCAGAGCTTGTGGAGGTGAAGGATTCATTCAACAAGATTAAAAGCACAACAGAGGGCTTAAACAGCAGGCTAGAACAAGCAGGGTAGAGAATATCTGATCTTGAAGATGGCCTCTTTGAAATAACCCAGGTGGACAAAGAAAAAATAATTTTAAAAAATGAAGAAAATCTAAGACAGATAGCAGATAACCTTAAGCACACAAATATCCAAATCATGGGTATTCCAGAAGGGGAGGAAAAAGAAAAAGGCATTGAAAACATATTCAATGAAATCACAGTGGTATAGGGAGAAATATGGACTTCCTGATCTGGGAGGCTCAAATATACCCCCAGACATTTTCTTCCCCAAAAGGTCCTCTCCAGTACATGCTATAGTCAAATTGGCAAACTTCAAACACAAAGAATCTTAAAGCAGCAAGAGAAAAGCATCGTCATCTGTAAGGGAGCCCCTATAAGACTAACAGCAGACTTTTCATCAGAAACTCTAAAGGCCAGAAGACAATGGGATTATATATTTAAAATACTACAAGACAAAAATTGCCAGCCAAGAATACTATACCCAACAAGGCTATCCTCCAGAAGTAAAGGAGAAATAGTATACTTCTTAGACAATCAAAAACTGAGGGAGTTTACCACCACATGACCAACCTTATAAGAAATCCTCAAGGGCGAACTGCACTCAATATCTGAGAAATAACCATCACTACCATGAATACACAAAAAAGAGCAAAACTCACCAGGAGAAGAAAAATGCAAACAATAAAGAGAAAGGAATTTTAGCTAACTACCTCAAGAAACCAACACAGATGGAAGACAAACAATAAAATAGAAAGAAAGGAACAAAAGGTATTTAAAACCTCCAAACAAAAATCAATAAAATATCAGGAGTAAATCAACATCTGCCAATGATAGCTCTTAATATAAAAGGATTAATTTCCCTTCTCAAAAGACACAGACTGACTGATTGGATTAAAAAGAAAGACCCAACAATATGCAATCTTGAAGAGACTCACCTCACCTGCAAAGACACACACAGACTAACAATGAAAGGATGGGAAAAGATACATCAAGCAAATGGAAATCCAAAACAAGCAGTAGTTATTCTAATATCAGATAAAATAGACTTTAAACCAAAAACCATAGAAAGAGACAAAGAAGGCCATTATATAATGATAAAATGATCTACCCAGCAAGAAGGCAAAACAATCATAAATATATATGCATCCAACATTGGAGCAGCCAGGCATATAAAGCAAACACTATTAGGCCTAAAGAATGAGAGAGACCCAAATACCATAATAGTGGGGGACATGAACACCCTTCTCTCAACATCGGACAGATAATCTAGGCAAAAATCAACAGAGAAACACAAGACCTAAACCATGCTTTAGACCAGTTGGACTTGGCAGACATCTACAGAACATTTCATCCAACAACCACAGAATATACATTCTTGTCATCAGCACATGGAAAATTCTCCAGGATAGAACATGTTAGGTCACAAATCAAGTCTCAACAAATTGTAAAAAATTGAAATTATTTCATGTATTTGTTCAGACCACAATGGATTAAAACAAGAAATCAATAACAAATCAAACTCTGGAAACTATACAACTACATAGACATTAAACAACATTCTCTTGAGTGATGTATGGGTCTAAGAAGAAATTAAACAGGAAATCAAAAAATTTCTTGCAGCTAATAAAAATAATAACACATCATACCAAAACCTGTGGGACACTGCAAAAGAAGTACTGAGAGGGAAATTTATCACAATAAATGCATAAATCAGAAAGATAGAAAGATGGTAAATAAATAAGCTAGCTCTACACTTCAAAGAACTAGAAAAACAAGAACAATCCAACCCTGAAGTTAGTAGATGGAAAGAAATAATTAAGATCAGAGCAGAACTAAATGAAAGAGAAACCCAAAAAGGATGTCAAAAGATCAATGAAACAAAAAGTTGATTTTTCAAGAAGATGAAATAGACAAGCCATTAGCTAGGCTAACTAAAAAAAGAAGAAAAGAAACAAATAAAAATTAGAAATGAAAAAGGAGACATTACAGTTGATACCACAGAAATACAAAGAATCATTAGAGACTGATAGAGTTTGCATGTGTTGTTTGGTGCTGCCAAAACTCATGTGGAAATCTGACCCCCAATGAGGCAGTGCTGGAAGCTGTTTGAGTCATGGGGGAGGATATCTCATGAATGGATTAATGCTCTCTCTGGTGGGTGGGGGTCCTGACTGAGTTCTTGCTCTATTAGTTCCCGTAAGAGCTGGTTGTTTAATAGACCCTGACCTCTTCTGTCTCTCTCTCTCTTCCTCCCTCCCTCATGCCCTCCCTCCCTCCCTCTCTCTTTCACTTCCTCTCACCATGTGATCTGCTTGTACCCACCAGCTGCCTCCTACTTTCTGCCATGAGTAGAATCAGCTGATGTCCATGCCAGATGCAGCTGTCCCTGGACAGCTGTTCTGCAGAACCATAAGCCAAATAAAACTCTGTTCTTTATAAATTACCCAGTTTCAGGTATTTCTGTTAAAGCAACGCAAAACGGACTAATACAGACTATTATAAACAGCTATATACCAACAAATTTGAAAACCTGGAGGAAATGGACAAACTTTTGGACACATACAAACCACTCAGACTGAACCAAGAAGACATAGAAAACCTGAACAGACTAATAACAAGCAAAGACATTGAAGATTCAATCAACATTCTCCCAACAAAGAAAAGCCCAGGACTGGATGGCTTTACTACCAAATTCTACCAAAACTTTAAAGAATAATTAATACCAATTCTCTTCAAACTATCCCAAAAAAATTGAAAGGGAGGCCATTCTCCCAAACACATTCTACAGGGCAAACATCACTCTGATACCAAAACCAGGCAAAGATACAACAAGAAAAGAAAACTACAGGCCAATATCTCTGATGGATATAGATGCAAAAATCCTCAATAAAATATTAGTAAATAGATTACTGCAACACATCCAAAAAATTATACTCCACAGTCAAGTGGGATTTATTCCAGGGATGCAAGGATGGCTCAACATATGCCAGTCAATAAATGTCATACACCACATCAACAAAATAAAAAACAAGAACCATATGATTATCTCAATAGATGCAGAAAAAGCATTTGACAACATACAACATCCCTTTATGATGAAGACTCTCAGCAAATTAGGTATAGAAAAAAAGTATCTTAACACAATTAAAGGCATATATGACAAACCCATGGCCAATATCATCCCGAATGGGGAAAAGTAGTAAGCTTTTCTCTTAAGAATGGGAATAAGACAAGGAAGCCCATTCTCTCCCTTACTATTTAACATAGTATTGGAAGTACCAACCAGAGCAATCAGGGAAGAGAAAGAAATAAAGGGAATCCAGATTGAGAAAAAGTCATAGTGTCCCTGTTTGCAGATGACATGATCCTATACAGAGAGAAGCATAAAGACTCTACAAAAAACTCTTAGAGTGGATAATCAATTTCAGTAAAATTGCAGGATACAAAATCAACACACAAAAACGAGTAGCATTTTTATATTCCACAATGAACTAGCAGAAAAAGAAATAAAGAAAGCTAGCCATTTACAATAGTCACCAAAAAAAAAAAAAAAAAAAAAAAAAAGCCTAGGAATAAAGTTAATCAAGGATGTGAAAGATCTCTATGATGAGAACTACAAATCACTGTTGAAAGAAATTAAAGAGAAGACAGAAAGATTCCATGCTCTTGGACTGGAAGAATTAACATTGTGAAAATGTCCATACTACCCAAAGCGATCTATAGATTCAATGCAACCTGTATTAAAATACCAATGACATTCTTCACAGAAATGGAAAAAACAATCCTAACATTCATATGAAACAAGAAAAGACTCCAAATAGCCAAAGCAATCCTGAGCAAAAAAATAAGTAAAGACAGAGACATAACACTATCTGATTTCAAATTATACTGCAAAGCTCTAGTAACCAAAACAGCATGGTACTGGCATAAGAATAGACACATGGACCAATGGAACAGAATAGAAAACCCAGAAATTAGCCCATATTCCTACAGCCAACTCATCTTCAACAGAGGCACCAAGAACATACACTGGGGAAAAGACTCTCTCTTTGATAAATGGTGCTGGGAAAATTGGACATCCATATGTAGAAGAATGAAACTAGACCCTTACCTCTTGTCATATACACAAATCAACTAAAAATGGAGTAAAGAATTAAATATACATTGGAAACTGTATAATCCCCAAATAAAACAAAGGAGAATACTTCAGGAAGTAGGACTGGGAATAGCCTTTATAAATATGACCCCAAAAGCACAGGCAACAAAAGGAAAAATAAACAAATAAGCTTCTGCATAGTAAAAGAAGCAACAGAGTGAAAAGACAACCAACAGAGTTGGAGAAAATATCTGCAAGATATACATCTGACACAGGATTAATATACAGAATATATAAGGAACTTAAACAACTTAACAGTAGAAAAATAAGTAAGACAATTAAAAAATGGGCAAAAGAGATGAATAGACATTTCTCAAAAGAAGATATATGAATGGCCAACAGACACATGAAAAAATTTTCAACATCACTCAGCATCTGGGAAATACAAATCAAAACGACAAAGAGATATCATCTCACTTCAGTTAGACTGGCTACTATCAAAAAGACAGAGAATAACAAATGCTGGCAAGGATGCAGGGAAAGGGGAACCTCCTACACTGTTGGTGGGACTGTGAAATGGTGCAGACATCATGGAAAATGGTATGGAGGTTCCTCAAACAACTACAGACAGAACTGCCATATGATCCAGCAATCCCATTGCTGGGTATATACCCAAAGAAATGGAAATCAACATGTCAAAGGGGTACCTGCACTTCTATGTTTACTGGAGCTCTATTTACAATAGGTAAGAGTTGGAACCAACCTAAATGCCCATCATCAGATAAGTGGATAAGGAAAACGTGATATATTTACATAATGGAATACTACTCTCCCATAAAAAATAATGAAATACTGCCATTCGCAGCAACATGGATGAACTTAGAAAAATTACATTAAGTGAAATAAACCAGGCACAGAAAAGAAATACTGCATATCTTCACTTATATGGGGGAGCTAATAAAAAAGTAAATAAATGAATGAACAAATAAATAAAGGAAGGAGGCAAAGTGATGCAGCAATCACAATAATACATTGGACTTTTTGGGAGAGGAGAACAGAGCTGAGGTTTCTAGTGGGAGGGGGAAAGATGTGATGGGGACCACAAGGATCGATTGCATTGTGTAATGGTAGATATGCTGATTGTCCTGATTTGAACATCTCATATTGCACATTGGTATTGATGTCTGATGTTGTACTTCACAGATATGTACAATAAAAAAAAATTTAAAAAGAAAGAAAGAAAAGTATGTCTAGAGAAAATTGTTTTATTTTAGGTTATAGACATTTTAAGTCTCATGGCTGATGGTGTTATCCCCTTTGACTTTGCCACTAGGAAACATCTTTAACAAGATTACAGGATTTACTGGTTATGCATTTTATTTACTGATCTTATGCCATTAACCTCTACCAGACAACATCTAACTTTCCTATTATTGCTTTTTTTCTTTTGCTAGCATTGTTTCTTTTACCCCCTTACTATATTCTGTTGTTGATGTTGTCTTACACGTATCTTTTTAAGACCCTTAGAATCCATCCTTCAAATAAGATAGAATGCGAAGAAAGAATCTCAACATAACCTAGTTAAAGAGAGATGATGCATGCTCCAGGGCACACAGTGCACTGGGAAATTTCAAGCGCATGCTGGAGCTGGGTGGGTGAAATGACAGTGAATGAAGAAGCAGGCAGTCCTAGAAGTGAACTTGAGGAGGATTAACTCATACCGTCTCACAATTTGCTTAAGGTTTTGCTGAACAGAAGAGATGAGGAAAGCTAAGTCCATATTTTAAGGGCTTGACAACTGAGCTTCCGGTTGCCTTGGGAGGTTCTGTTATTATTAAGGGTAACTGGAACGTCTCTATTGCTGCTGCTAACCTCAGAGGAACACTGAAGTGAATGCTGAGGGTAACTCTGCAACACAGGTAGGAAGAACCAGTTTCCTGTTCTTTAGGTAGAGCTACATCTTACATAGATCAGAAAACACCACCAAGCACTGTCAACTCCTCCTGTCCTCCAGTTTGAAGATGCTGTTGGAAGCAGCTACAGAACTGGAAGGTAACCCTCTGCTTCTACTATTTGGGAGTCAAGAAAGGTCTCATGTCAGTTACTTAAACAAGAGCAAAGTATTTAACACTAGAGTCTCAATGACCTCCTTCATAATTTGCAGCAATAATACCTTCCTCCTAGAGTTGCTCTGAGAATTAAATAAAACACTTAACATTGTGCCAGGCACTTTGTAGGTCTCTCCACGAATGGTTTACCATAACACAGTACATTTATTACTGCTCTTTTTCTATGCTAGGACTTACAGTTGTGAAGAAAAAGACAGTCAAAACCCATACATTTTGACTCACTCTTTCATTTTTTGACCCTTCTAGAAGTTTTCTAGAAGTCACTGTTATTACTATTTATTCTCAAAGTTACTTCTCCAATGCCCTCAGAAGTCAAAAAGATTAGCTGACACCATAACATTCCAATTTCACCTTGTATACTAAGTTTGTGTTGATTTCTTCATCAGGCAGAGAGGTTGAGGGACTTTCCCCATATGAAAACATGAAGGTGAGATTTCTGCTAAAGTGTAAATGCCCTTGTCACAAACAGCCCTGTCCCACCCCTTCCCCAGCAAAACTGAATGCCGAACAAACAGAACTTGACTTTGCACATTGCTTTTAACTCTGGACACTGACAGTAAAACAAGTGCTTCACTTTCATTCAGTATCACTTTATGCATCTTTTCATTTGCTTCCAACATATGACTTTTGAGAAATTCCAGTATGCCCCTTCAAGTTTTATAAAACCCCTCCTACACTCAGCTATTGAAAAGTCACAAAGTTCTGACGGGAGGAAATTCTTCTTTGTAGAAATTCCTCATGCTCATGTAAACATGTTTATATATGTTCATTATTTCTCAATTAAAGCTCTTTGGTAGATCAAAGTTTCTGCTTCTCATTCAACTTAAAGCTCCCTAAAATATCAAAAGTAGCATTATTGGAGGACAGGAGAGTTAAGACACATCAAAGCAAGAAAGTGTCTTTGTGATTTTTAAAAGAAATCCTTTACTTTCTTTATCCCTTACCCTTTCTGAGTGGGAGGGGAGGGAGAAAACATACTGGTACAAGTATAATCACTTCTGGCAGGATGTTTCCTCTTTAAAAGAAATTAATAACAAAATTAGATACAAATAAAAAATGACTTGCAGAAGAGTTTTTATCATAAATACTATAGAGCTCAAGTAAATAAAGTGGCATGATCCAGTCTAGGAAACACATAAAAGGCTTCAGGGAAAAATTGACCAAGTGATTATTTGGTTTTTGGAAAACTTCCACCTGCCTTTGTGCTGCCTTTCCATCATCCGACCCAGTGTAGCTCTCACCCTTCCTGCTACCCAAAGTCTTCCATTGCTCTGACCCCCCTAAAAACATTCCATAAATAAAACCTCATTTATCTCAAAGTGACAGATCTAATGCGGTGTTTGCAGACTTTTTAAAAAGTATTTTTCTTTTTAAGTGCTATCAAATGTAATATATATGCAGAAAAGTGCACAAGTCCTGTTTATAGCTTCATGAATTATAGAAAGCTATCTAAATGAACCAATTCATGTGAAAATACAGATATACTTCATGCATTTCCAAAGAAAGCCTCTTATCAAAAAAGAATTTCTAATAAGTGGCATTCCCACTTTGAGGCTAACATGGTATGCTTATTCAACCAAACTACTAGAATACTCCAGTCTTGATATGGGAGAAATGTTTCTAATCATTTCAGAGCCCAGATTCTACCTTAGAGAAGCCTGCTTTGTGAGACACCCAGGCATGGTATTTCAGGAAATTATTTAATCTTGAACTGATACTGTGAAATTGGTGTTTGGATGAGTTGCCATTCACTTATTTTCTATGAAAAGATTTTAGGATAACTAAGGAACAAATATGAAGGTATTTCAAGAAGTTCATGGAAATATTCATATTATCTTTTAAATCTATTTTTTTCCCCACAAACTTTTTGAAATACCCTTGTATTTCTCTTTTCGAACTGTTTGGCTTTCATTCATAATTGTTCTTGGGAGGGATGCAACATAAGATGGGTTCTGCCCAGGAGTCGGCATGCATGTCAGCCTACTGCAGCGCCTTGGGTTAAAACTGAAATCGAGTTTGTTTTAATGGACACCTCTATTTTCCTCAGCAATTACCCTAAAAGTTGTTATCCCTGGTCTTTGCCATCACTCAGCATCCCCTTCATCTCTGATCTCCATATTCAAACAATTTTTGAAGCCTTCTTGTCCTATGTGTGTGCATGTGTGTTTACATAACCCATTTATAGTGTCCAAAACTTCCTGACAACCTCATCTATCCTTATTGGACAGAGCAGAGTTCGAACCCTACAACAATCTCTTTGTAATGCTCTGGAGGATTTTGGGTGCCGATCACAGGGATTTCGAAAAGGGCTCTGTATAAATTTGGCAGTGAGATAGTTTTACTCAGCAGAACTTTCCAGTGTCACTGTAGTATCTTTCAATAGGTGACAGCTTGCTCCAATACACACACGATTCTACTTGCTGTACTGAAGTGCACTACCCATAATCTTCTTCCCCCATCCTATTCTTTTTCTCCTTAACAACCAGGCTTTTAGGACTTGAAGCAACAGATATAAAGAGTCTTCAGGGATTGAATCGCTGTAAGCTAGGACTAGTCTCTACCATATAGTCCAATTATGAGGTTTCAGGCTCAAAAGGGATGCCCTGCCCCACAGAATGCCACTGAGTCGAGTGCCAAGTCAGAGAACTCACCACCTTCCTGTTTCCCTGCAACTCACAGGACAGAGTGCAAAGCACATGTCTTCTTGCTGCTGAAGTCGCTGCCAAAACTGCCTGCCTGGGTATGTGAGATCCCATGAAATGTCTTGGCAAAAGCTAGTTTAGGAGTGTTAGCCAAGGTGCTGAAGCGCTACGAGGGAGGCAGGAACACCTTTACCAGTGAGTCTCCCCTTCCCCCACCTCTTTTTAAGACATTCATTTTGACAAGATACCCTGACATGACATAATTTTGGAGAAAGCAGTGGGGGCTGTGTGTGTGTGTGTGTGTAGAAGGGAATCTGACATACATAATCTTTGCAGAAATTTCAGCATTATGAAAATTCTAGGAGAACTCACCCCCAACCTAAATACAAATCAAAACCGTTTTGAGCTGTTTATTCCAACTGCATGCTAATTATTACTGCTGTACTTATCAAGTCATTGCTGAGATTCGGTAAAAGGAATCACTTGCAAAATAAAGCTATTGAAAAGAGAATGGCAGAGAATGTGACAAAGCCACAATCTTGAATGATCATTCAAAAGTAAAAATTATTTTCTACGCATGTCTGGAGATTTTCTTGTGATCTCTACTTTTCATGTGTTGAACTTTTTTTTTTTCCCCCCCAAATGTCCTTTTGACAGTTTGTCCTTCGTGCACTTAAAATGTGCACGCTGATATCAGAACCACAGGCTGCCCCTGGCGCGGTTGGCTACCAGTTCAGTCACCTCTGGGTAGGAAGCACCCCGGCTTCACGCCAGCTTGCTCCACACCCCAGCCACACCCACCCTCTTGGCCATCGGACGTCTCTCCCCCTCTGCCAGGTAATTTGCTTCCGTTCTGTTCAACTTCCCGACCTCTGGCTTTAGAGAACAGTCCTGGCTGTGGGAACCGGCTCCAGGCAGCTTTTGGCTCCCTTCTCATTGGTAGGCCTGGCAAGAGTAACACTTTCTCGATGTCGATTCCGCACGCAGAGCAATTGGGTTGCCCTGCGTGTGCCACTCACGACAGAAGCCCTTTTTTAAGAGTAACATTTTCTTTGACACTCACAAAAAGAGTCGTTTAATTCCTAATGACACTTACTGGCAAAAAGGAAAATGAAACACACAAGGCAGATGCCGGTCCAGCAAAGGCCGCTCTAGAGCGCGGCTGCCGAGCACGGTCTTGCCAGAAGGCTGTTCCCTCTCGCTTCCTTTTCTCATCATAAATGATGTTTTCCCCTCTTGCCACTTCTGCTCCGGACTGTGCCACCTACCGGAATTTATGCATATCTGGAGAGGTACAGATATGCTTTGGGCATCAGAAGCTGGCTGCTGGCCCCCGGGGACTTCCCGCGGAAACACCCGCACTTAGAAGACGTTTCAATAGGGAAGTGACCGGCGCAGCGCGGCTGGCGGGAGAGCCCCGCGGAACATCTCAGAGAAGACGAGAAACCGCTGGGTACTTGGTGCCCCACGTCTCCTGCGGCCCGTTCCCCAGCCCCTTCGGGAGTAGTGTCAAGTGGCCTGCGGGTTTTTACCCGGAGTAGTGTCAAGTGGCCTGCGGGTTTTTACCCTGCGGTGGGAGGGTCCTGAGAAGTACATTGATGCCTGCGGTGGTTAAGGTGGAGTTCTCAGCCCGAGCCCGGGCGAGGACTTCAGATCACACCCGCTCCACCCTGCGCACTCGTCCCTGGGGGCGAGGGGGACACGCAGACGTGTGGTCCGAGGGGTTCCTTTTTGTAGGTCCCCGACCCCACCGCGGGTCCCTGGCATCCTCACCACCTAGGACCACTGTGACTCGCCGATGCATTCCCGTCCCCTCCCAGCACCCCCTAAACCCGGGCCCATCTTCTCCCACGCGGCGCCTCTGATGCCCACGCAGCTGCTCCTCGAAGCGTCCAGCGTCCCCAAACGCGCGCCCGGTCCTTACGCGTCGGTGGCGCTGCCTCGCGGAGGGGACGCCGACAGCGCGGGCGGAGGCGGCGAGGGAGGGAGCCCCCCTGGGGGCGAGGACCCGGAGCGGCGGGGGCCGGGGCGCGCCGAGCGTTCGGGGAGGCCGGGCTCGGGTGCCCCGGCCGCCCGGGGCGCGCGGGGAGGCGCGGGGGGCACGGCGCACTCACCCGCTGCTGCTGCCGGCTGCTGACGGCCACCGCGGCGGCGGACGCGGCGCTGAGCCGGAGCTCGGCCGCCTGCCCGGGTCTCAGCAGGCTCCGGGTGAACCTGCGGGTCCGCTCGCTGGCCATCGCCGGCCGCGGGGACGCAGCGCGCGTCCCGCCGGTCTCGCCCGCGCCAACCTCCTCTACCCACCCGCCGCTCAGGAAGCGGAACTCGGAGCCTTTCCCCCCCGCTTCCTCGCTCAACTCGCAAGAGGCGGGTTTTTCTCGCGCGCACCCCCTCTCTTCCCACCCCCTTCCCTCCGCTGCAGCTTCGCGACGACTTTCCAAACTCTGCGCTCGTCCAGGCGCGCGCGGCCAACTCGGCGGGCAGCCCCGGGACGCGCGTGGGGCGGCTCCAGCCCGCGCCGCCCACCCGGGCTCGGCTGGCCGGCCCCGGCTGTCCCCGCCGCCCGGGGGAACCGCAGGCGGCGGGGGAGGGCGCGGGGCGGCCCCCGCGGGGCTCCGGGCGGGGCCTGCCCAAGGCCACCAGCACCATTCGGAGGCTCCTCATTGGAGCTCTGGACCCATTTGCTGGTTAGACCCCTACTTTCTGCTGTTGGCGAACGGGCTTGCGTCGAGCTCCTCCTGCCCTTCCACCCCCTGGGAAGGAGCCAGGCTTATTAAGGGTCTGGTGACTGGGGGTTCCCGCAGCATCGCCGGAGCCAGCGTTTGGAAGTCTCCTTTGCCCAGAGTCCTTACTCGGGCCTTGGGATAAGCTTCCACATTCATTCATATACCTTCAGCGAGTGTTCGTTAAGTGCTACTATGTGCCAGCTCGTACTGTTCTGGAAACTGAGGCTGTGCAGGGGAACTTAGCAGGCCCACCTTCAGGCTGTGTGGCGTTGATAGGTTTTTTGGGCTGGGAGTAGGAGGCAACATAACTAAGTGAACAAATAAACGAATACAAGTGAATGAACAAGACAGCTTCAGATACTAATACGAACTAAAACCCAGTAAATCAGAGTACTGTAGTGTAGGAGACTGCGAGCAGGTGTCAGGGTGAGTAGGTAAGAACTGACTTGCGGGGTTACGAGGCAGAGGAAGGGGTCAGGGATGGGGGTGGGCTTCACACCTGTGTTGTTTTTCTGCTCCCCCTTTTGCCACACACTCATCTGGCCTGCACTTTGTCTCTGCCTGCCTGATTAAAGTCCTCAAAGAACTCTCATCCTGAGTTACATCCAACTCAGTGTGGGCCTGGGTGGGTGGAAGAGCAGCCCTGGCTTGTGGGATCCCGGGCTGGAGAGATCTGGGACAACCTCTCCAAGTATGCTGGGTTTTTATTAAGAGCTTTTTAATGGATCTGTGACACTGCCGTTTTTCTAAATCCGGTAACATAGTTTTAACACAGGTCATATTTGGGTATAAAGAATTCTTAAGCAGCGGATAAATGTGCTTGAGTCAGCTGTCTTCTATCTGGGATACCTGGCCGAAGATATGAATTGGGTACCATTTCAGCACATTCTAGAAATCATGATGCACAGAGGCTCAGGGAGATTTGGAAAGTGTCATTTGAAACATCATCTGGTTCCAAGACACCCTATATAACAAAGCACTGTATCCTGCGTTGTATGTTTTCACGTTGCTACTTGAAATGGAAACAACATCAGTTTAAGGGCAAACAAAGTGGGTGGTTGCCTCTGTGGTGACATGTAAAGATCTCTGTAGGAACGCCCCCCCCCAACCACACCCTCTAACAGGTGTGACCTGTGCTGATGTCTTTAAATGCCTGTTCTCTTGAGATAATACATTAAGCATTTTTGAATGAACTTGAGCTTCCCAAGAAAAGGTACCTAATCTTTGTCTCTGGTTTCAGAGCACGGCTTGGCACATGGGAGGCGTTCAATAAATATTGTTTTATGGATGACTTTCCCAAGGATTCAGATGGGCTGGTGCAGTCAGAGAGCTGAGAGTGCTCGATGCAGGGAACCATAGAAAGATGAGAAAGGAGAACTGGCAGGGGAGGCTGTAGCAATCAAAAACACATATGTGTCCTGGGGATGGCAGTTTGTTGACCTCAAACTGTGAGTAACCCACACAACCCATTCTTCGATAATATCAAACAACAGAAAATCACTTGCACTCCCTTTATTCCTATGAATTTTATGTTCTTCAGTTTCAAGAGGTCACCCAGAGAACTGGTGCGAGAGTATTTGATAAAAAAAAATGCCACTTCGTTTTTTTTTTTTTTTTTCCTAATCAGGGACCCAATTCATTTTCTTTGACTTTGCTTAGCATTCCTCGTGGTCTTCCTCTCTTTTGTATTATGGACTCCAATGCTCAGCTTCCTGGGTTTATTTATTTGTTTAAATATTTTTATTGGTTACGAATATTCATGACATACAAAGCTGATTGTCACCCCTTGTGCCTGTGCCTAACCACACCCTGTATGATGTTAATTCCGTGGGTCATACTCAGAAGAAAGGTGGACCTTTCGCACCCAGGACATTTCAATAAAGATGCCTCTTTGGCCCTTGACAATTAGGTAGGTTTCAATTAAGCCCCTTTCTGGATGCCAAAGAGCAAGAGCTGAGCATTCACCCCACCCCCACCCCACGTAGCACAGACAATCCCATTCTTTGCTGCAGAAAAATAACTTCAGATCTGCTAATTTGGGGCTCTCTGACTCTCTGCTGGTCACCCATCTCTCAGTTCGCTGGAGAGACTTGCCTAAGATGCTTTGTAAAAGCAAATTTATGAAAATGTCGTGAAATATGTTAAGTTTCTTGGCTCGTATTTCTGCTTGGACTTCATCCCATCCTCACCTTTTTTTTTTTAACCATCTCACTCTGCTACATTCTGCATTCTGCACTGGGACCTTTTCGTTTTAAGAGGTGTCATTATAGAAACATATCCATCTTGGTTGCCATTTCTCAGAAAACAGCTTGTTAATAAAACAAATGAAACTTTAAGGGCTTCTAATGTTATAGAATAATGATTTAAGCACTTGCTCTGGAGTCCAGCTACCTTCATTCAAATCCCAACTTTACTTCCTTGTTTAAATTTACTTTAAACAAGTGAATTAACCTGTGTAAGTCTCAGTTCTTTATCTGAAAAATAGTTAGCTGTGTCATTGGGCTGTTGAGAGGGTTGTGTAAGTTGGTGTACATTTCTTAAAAAGTGCCTAGCACATGGATTTCAATAAATGTTAGGATATTTCATGTCTTTTAACACGTTTGATTATCATAAGAGCTTTTGCAGTCAGCAAGATGAGTGTTATTTTACAGCCAAGACTGGATATCACAGGCATTCTGGAGACAATATCTAACCCAAGTCAATGACTGCGGAATTTCATGAGCAATAATAACAATGTAATCCTTATAATACATTGTCATATGTGATAATATTTAACAATAACATAGTGTGCCACAGTTTGGAACATGGTTTTACATACATTATTTCACTTGAATTTTCATGTATTATAAAGGGGTTGTTTAGCCTACTAATCCCATGACTCACTGTCTAAAATTCTCAATGGAACATAAAGGAAGTTCCCCAAATCCATGGAACAGACATTTTAGGAATCAGAGGTAGCAAGTTTTGCTCAATAACCTCAAACCAAGCTTGTACTGTTGTTCTGTGTTTTCTAGTATATGGAATGCATAGGCTGCAAGCAAATTTTATCAGATTCTCAGTCTCTTCATCTGAGTTCGCATGGACCAAGCCATTCAATTAGAAAGAATCCCACGCAACAGACATTTGTGGAATATCAGCTGTGAACAGGATTCCTCACTGTGCCAGGAGGGCGCAGAGCTAAGTCAATTGTCCCTGTCTCCTAAAAGTTTAATTTTAAATAGAGGAACTGACTTATAAATATTATTGGTGGTGGTGAGTGAGGGGTGGAAAGAGGAGGTAAGATTTTGGAGATGGAGTCTCTCAGGACCCATGTTAACATTTTATATTTCATATCCTTATGGCTCTTCTGTAAGATTGAAAAATTTGGTCTCAATAATGTGGAATTTTCTAGTTCTCTCTTTCTCTTGACCTCCTTCTCTCCCTCCTCCCCTCTCTCCCTTCTTCCTTTATTCCTTTCTTCCTTCTTTAAACTCAGTACTCTTCCTCCTTATTTGAAAGCATCAGTGGCTTTCTTAAGAGGCAGTAAGCGCTGAATACCTGCCCTGGTACAGTTCGAAGCTCTGTAGGACTAGAAAACAAAATTGTCAATAGCCCTCTCCTGCCGTCCTTCTATGTGACTTTGCCTAGGGCTGGTAACACCAGTCTTATGAATAATTTTCTTATCAGGATTTTTTTTCATAGTAGTAATATGTGTAAAAGTGAAAATTGTGCTATTATTTTCCAAAATACTTAGGGCCTTAATGGTGTGAAGATTCAGTCATTAGTTCAAGAGTCTGAAGGCCTGAGTACGAGTTCAGGTCTTGACAGATTGTAGGAACTAGGCTAAATACTCCTTGCACTAATTTCGTGGCATTGATTAACCTGTCTTAAGTGATAACAAGTCCACTGTACCTTGAGTGTGAGCCTGGGCTTAACTATTTCAAGTTTGTCCCATGTTATGCAATTTACAAAGCCCACTCATGATTGCATTTGATTCTCAATTATTCATCCTAAAAGGCAGATGGGTATGTAATATTGCCCCCACTGTACATAAAAGAAAGCTGAGAGATAATTTAAAAGCTTGGAAATTAGGAGGAGGAACATTTTTCTAAATAATAAAAAAGATGATTTTCTGACATTATATCAAGCCTTCTTTTATGACTCTCTATTGAGAAAAAAAGTATATTTGTTCTATTTTTACAATAGAGAGGGAGGTCCTCAGAAGCAGATGAATTTCCTTGATAATAAAGCACTGTTAAAGTATCAGAATTGTAAGCCAAAAAGTAGGAAAAATACTTTGCAACAGCATTTTTTGACTTTCTAATACTAAGAAAAAAAAAATAAACAAATTTACATCTAGTGGCTTTTTGGCTGAATACTGCTTTTCTAAGGTACATTTTTCTTCACCTTGTCAAGGGAATATTAAAAAGCAAGAAGAAAAATATGGTTTGAAAGGTGTGGTATTAATGGACACCCATTAGTCTTGCCAGCGCTGGAGCCATTTGACAAAGTGGAGTGCCTCCATGTGGTTTATGGCCAAAGGTATTAAATTTGATATATATTTGTTACTGTGTTTAAAAGACAGATCACCCCTTGGAAGAAAATTACACTTAAAGTAATGTGATTTGAACGTGAAATTTTGCCAGGCTGTATATTTTGCACATAAAACACATGCAGTGTAGCATTCTGTCACTGTTAGTCCACCAGACTCCGTGGGCATAGCTCAAAGAGAGGTACAGGATCGAAAGAAAAGGACATTTTCAAGTGGAAACTAATTCTGGGTTCTCTGTCCTCCTTTGGCTTTAATTTGTAGTCTGGCCTTAGGGAATCAATGTCTAGAGATCTTTTTTCTCCATCTGTAAGTTACTCAGAGGCATATTTTGGCTTGATGTAAGGAAGAGGGAACTAACTAGTAAATATAGTATGGGAACTTTTCAGTTTCTTGAATGCATAATTTAACCCTTGTACTTACATTACTTTTCTGGGCATTTTAATTTTCTTCTCCTTTTTTCCAATGTGTTGTTTACTCCACACATCCACTATTCTCACAGAAATACACCTTGATACATAACAAAATTTTAACTTACTATCTCTTTAATTTTCAAAAAGAACAACCTAAAAATAATTGTTTTCTAATATTTCATTGAGAATTTTGCATTTATACACATGAGTAAGATTTCCCTACCTTTTTCTTTTTTTGGAACTATGACATTTTGCCAGGAAGATTTTTCTGGCTTCATAGATTGGATTGGAGAGGTTTCTACCTCTTTCCATGGTCTACAATAATTTAAATAACATTGGGATTATTTGTTCTCCAGTGGTTGGATAGAATCCAGCTGTGGAACCATCTGGTCCTGGTACATTTTTTAATGGAAAATCTATAATCACTGTCAAATCCCTTCTATGGAATTGGTCTATTCAAGGTTTCCACATCTTTTATTTCTTAATAATTTATATTTTACTAAGAATATCACCCAATTTTTCTAAGCCTTAGAGACATTTGCCTTACAATTGCATGTAGCACTAATTTTTATGTGTTTCCTCTATCACATATTTTCCAAATTTTATTATAAAGTTTTAAACATGTCTAAAAAGGATTAAAAAGAATGCAACGAACAACCAACCCCACCAGCTATATTTTACCATTTTAAATTAAAGAAATCATGACCTTTAATCTCTAAATAGTTCAGCATTTATTTCCAAAAAGGTAGAATGTTCTACATCACTGTAATATCATTTAATACACTGAACTCAATTAACAGCAATCTGTCAATATTTTCATCACCCGGTTCATATTCAAATTTCTCCTATTGTCCCCCAAATGACTTTTCTTTACAGCGGATTAATCTTGAATTTAATCACAGAAGACACATTGATTTGGTTGTCACGTCTCTTAAGTCTTTAAATTAAAATGATTCTCCATTTCCTTTTTGATAATGACATGGACTTATTGAGGAGACCAAGCCAGTTGTCCTATGTTTTGTTTCCTCTTGCTGACATTTTTTGTCTATCTAAAGGCTTTTAAAATCTTTCCTCAATTATATCACTTTTCTCATCCCTAATCTTTGATTTTTTTTGCTTGCTTTCTTTTTTTCCTTAATTGCGTTCTCAGGAGAGATTATCTAATATATTAGTCTCTTCATGGAACTGACATTGGGTTTATTAGGTTGATTATGTTTTATTGTTTATTTTTCATTAATAGGCTGATATTCTTTTAATCAAGAGAGGAATAATAGATGTTATAGAAGAAAAGATAGTAATATTTGAATACATAAAAACTTAAATCTTCATTATGGCAAAAGATATAATAAAATAACCAATGCGTAAATGATGTAATTAGGTAAATATTTGTAATAAAAATAAACAAAAAATATCAATATCTCTAATATATAAAGATCTCTTACCTGTTGATAATAAAATTATTCTAAATAGATAAAATCCTGATAAAGGAAGTCAAATACAAAAAAAGAAAAAAAGGAAAAAAGAAATCTACACAAACTCATTCAAATTTTTTGTCCATTTTAAATTGTGTTGTTAGTCTTTTATTAATTTTAAAGTCTAATTTATGTACTTTGAATGAGTCCTCTGTTGTATATATGTATATGTAATTTTTGGTTTTTAATACTGCACGTTACTAATTAATCAGAAGTCATAGCACTATTTGCGGTTTCCTTTATATAGTTCAGAGAATGTTACACTAAATATATACTTAATGAGTATCAAGTGATTGTAGGGAAAGTATTTTTTTGAACAAACATCTTCAGAAAAAAAATTAATGCTTCTGATATTTTAGATTAATGCTATAAATTGTATAAAGCTTATAAAGTTTTTCAAAGCATGAATTCCATACCCTTGACTAGGTGGATAGAAGACAATTGGAGAAAATGTATTTTTGGCATGTTTGCATACATTTATAATTGGTATAAAGACACTATTTCATTTCCAGGAAAGTTTTTTTTTTTTTTTTTAAAGAATCTACCTCAGCTGTCGCAGCCCTTCTCAGGCATGTGGTTTTGGTGTGCACTTGTATTCGAACAACCCATTTCCTGTGCATGCACTCTGCTGGCCTCTGCTCTTGCTGTAGTAAAAAGACACCAGAATAGAAATGTCATGGTGCTGCCCAGAGCTCAGTTTTTGAAAGGGGATGAGGCAGAGGAAAGAAAGCCATGCAAAGTGCGCATGCGTTTCTGAAGCTCAAAGCTTAAGTAGCAGATTAGCTGGTCTTCAGGACGTCTATTCACATAAAAGCCAGTGGGGTTGTGTTCTTCCCCCCAGGATCATTAGGATTTATTAATACAACTAGATTAGGGGTTTTCATAGCTTTATCTTCGAGCAATTTCTCATGTGTAGGCTTTAAAACGTGTTTTATTCTGAGCTAATCATGAATATTGTCCCCTTTTTCCTTGTTTATTTGCTAGAGGGACAAAAAGACGTAAAATAGCTGTTTTTATAGAAATCTTAAAAGCAATAGGAGAGTTATTATACAACAAGTTTAAAAATTCCTAATCATGTCAAAGTACTTTTTGTAGTTTTTAGAAGGGTGCTATTAGTATCATCAAGTGCACAAAGCTCCAAACCAACATTATTTACAAGAGGCCTTTCTAACACTGCCGCATACAGCCTGTCTTCCACTAAAGAAATGCTTCAATTGGAGGTACTTAAAAGCACATGAGAATGATTCTCGAAGCTCAATAAAATATTCTGTAAAGCATCAGGTTTGTACCCTTTTTCTGCTTTCATTTGCTTTGACATTTGTCCAACGAATGTTGATCAGTTTGGTGAAGATTTCCTGTGGAAGCCAAACCTTGTATTTAGTATGTGAATATATTTAATAGGCTTTGACTCAGTTGTCAGATATGTTGCTGGACAGTTTGGCCAGATGTAAAGTGCCTGTCGTAGGGATGCTGAGCCTGCTGACAAAACCTGCTGGAGCTATGCTTGGCTGTAAATGGATTGGGGCATTTCAGAGATGGTCAAAGCTGGAAGCGGCGTGAAAATTAAGCCATTTGTTGTTGTTGTTGATGGTGTTTTTCCTTTGCTTTGTTTTTATGGTTGGTGTTTTGTAGAAGAGGAAGTGAACACCCAGAAGCTAAGTGCTGTATCTCAGATCGATTCGTTAGTGACAGAGCTGCTTGGTGGCAAAGGTAGAAATGCTACCCAGATACACTAGTTCAGTCTTTATCCCCAAATACTGTGAAGCCAGAAATATCAAAGGAAAGCTAATGAAAAGCGAATGGCAGTGTTTTAGAAATACAGCACAGAATTACTCAGGTCATGGTCCTACCCGTTGGGTCATGGATGGGGTCGAGGAGAGACATCAATACCTGGAGTTCCCTTGTCCCCCACTTTTTGACTGCCTTTCTAATATTTCAATATTCAGACTAGAAACCATCTTCCTTAGGACATCTTTTCTTCTTTCTAATCTATTAGATGTTTATCCCATATGATCAAATAGCACCCTCTGCATATTTTAGTTTTTTGTTCACTTGTACTCTGCTCCATTAATAGTAACTGTTATTAATCATTGTGGACCTACTCTGTGCCGGGCATTTTACCAGGAACTTTATGAAAGGCCTATTGAGTTCTTGAAAAACTTCCATTTTTATGGATGAGGAAAGAGGTTCAGACAGACTAAGTAGTTTGACCAAGATCACGCACCTAATAAGCAGTAGAGCCAAGATGGGAAATTGTATTTGTCAGGCTCCAAATCCCAGGCCATTTCTATGTGTCATACTGAATAAATTCAGGATCTGATGATGGGGGTGGTGGATACTAAATGTCCCTCATTATCTGTTCCATTCCCATTTGGCCTCGGAGGTTGGAAAGCTAAAACCTATATTTCTCAAGCTCTCCTGAATCTAGGATTCTGGATATGATATGAGGTGTGCCAGTTAGAAACACTTATGTGACATTTGGAAGACACAGTGAAGTACCAGCCTTTTCCCAGCTGTTGTGGATGCTGGGAAGCAAGGTAGGAAAGGATGTAGTGTTTAAGGCAGTTGTGGAGGCCAGGCTCAAAGATCTAGTATGCAGCTCCCTGCTTTGAGGTTGAAGAGGCAGTTATGGCAGCTACTGCAGTAGCAACTACAGAAGCTTCCTGACATCTGAATCACAGCTGTGAGGTGTATCCTTGGACTCAGTCAGCCAGTTATGGCCCCTGAATGGGGGCTTATCTTGCCATTTCAATGGTTTTATGGAACTAAATTCTTTATATTAAATTTCCCTTGGCTTCACGTACCTAGAGTGATGTAGCAGTATTTCAGATATCTATTGTTTTATGACAAACCACTCCAAAACTTTGTAGACTGAAAAAACAATGATTTGTTATTCGCCATGATTCTGGGTTTGGATGGAATCAGCTGGGTAGTTCTTCTGCTTCACGTGGTTGGCCGGGGTCATTCATGTGGCTGTGATCAGCTAGGTCATTCATGAGACTGGCATGTCTAGGATGGCCCCACATGTCTGCGGAGGTGCCACGGTACATTTCCTGGTGGCCTCTTTCTCCACATATCTTTTCATCACTCAGTCGTGTAACCTGAGTTTCCTAAGATGGTACCTGGTTTTCAAGAAGGTGAAAGTTGAAGCTTCAATGCCTCTTAAAATCTAGTCCTGGAACTAATTCACTACATTCTGTTGGTCATAACAAGTCATGAGGCTGTCCCAGACCCAGACTCCATCTCCTGGTAGAAGGAGTGACATGTCTGTGCCACAGTTACTGTAAGGGACAGGTTTGAGTCTAGGGAAACATGACAAGGGATTAGTTACCCAAGCCAGAAGCAAGTTAATCTGTATCTAAGCAGGAAAAATACCAGAGGCAGTAACCATAGAAAAAACTGTGGTCAACATGAAGAGGAGAAAAGACGTAGGTCTGAGGCAGTGTGGCCAAATCTCCCACTTCCCATTATACCTCTGCACAATTAATTTTATCATCTATTTATGCAGCAAAATTCATATTTGCAGTAACTGTTCTAGGTCCTGGTATAAAAAAATCTACCCTCAAGGTGTTAAGTAATAGATTATGAAAGTATGATAACAATCCACAAACACATAGAGTCACTAGCTCTACTAGGTGATCAGGAAATCAGTCCAGCAAAGGGCGACCTAAGAAAGGTCTCAAAGGCTTAGTGGGAGTTTGACAGGATGAGTAGATTTGTTGGAAGGAAAAAAGAAATAGCCGAGACTTATAAAAAGAGTGTTAAGGCACAAAATTCTGCTTCCAGGAATGGCAGGATATGTAAACTGAGTGAGAATAACTGAGAAAGCGAGATGAAATATGCATTTGTGAGTGCGTGTGTATTAGTTTATTATATACAGATGAAAAGTCAGTGAGAATTCAGAAGATTTGCACAACATTATTAACAAAAGCCCTACATACATGTGGAGATCATTGCACCAACTACCGAATATGCATCCTTTTAAAAAATGGACATTTTGCATTATCTTTATTTATTTGTTTAAATTTATTTTTAATTGACACATGATTATATGTATTTATGGGGTACAATGTGATGTTTCCATACATGTATGCAATGTGCAATAATCAAATTAAGGTAATTAGCATATTTAGCACCTCAGACATTTATCATTTCTTTGTGGTGAGAACTTTCAAAATCCTCTCCTGTAGCTATCTTGAAATATGCAATATATTATTGTTAACCAAGGTCACCCTACTGTGCAATGAACTTATTCCTCCCATGTGACTGTATCTTTGTACCCGTTGACTAACCTCTCCCTACCCTCCTCACCTTCCTACTGTTCCTAGGCTCTGGTAACCACTATTCTACTTTCTACTTCTGTGAGATCAACTTTTTTAGATCCCACATATGAGTGAGACTATTCTTTTCCTTGGGAGTCAGAAATCAGACTTTGGCATTACCTTTGGAATAAATAAATGAAGCTGTCATTCAACTGCAAAAATGGAGACATGGAAGAACACTGCTTCTGACTTTTAGAATTCGATTATTTAGGAATGATAGCCTTACCATGGATTTTGAAAATTAATTGAGTAATTTAGGGCATGCCTTAGATATTTAACAATGTGCTTTAAAAGTAAAAATTTAAAACACTCTAAATTGATAGTTCATGTGTTTCACTGTCAAGTTTCAAAATCAGGAATGAATATATAGAAAAATAGTTTTAGAGAAACCATTGGTTCTGCCGATTACGTCTTGAAATCCAATTGCAGCAGATTTTGGATTCACATGAAGAAATGTTTTCAAGTGTTTAGAACATCATATCCCAAACACTTGATTACTTCTGTATGGTTGATTTTCCTCACTGATATTGTAATTTTACAATAAGAAAAATTACAAAGTCCAACATTTGTTTTGAAGGAATTAGTTGGATCTCTGCCCAACTGTGGGATTAGTGACACGTATTGATTAGTGACCTCTGTTGGTGAGGTGCTGGCTTTTTGATGGGATCCTGAAAGGGTAACATGCTATAAATCCCCAGCTGTGGTGAAAGCATGTTTTCAGAAAAAAAGCTTATCTGGAAACATTTCTTTTTATATGTGTATTAGTTTCCTGTGGCTGCTGTACCACAGAATGAATGTGGTTTCCAGTTCTAGCTAATAACAATGCACACTTAACTCTCTTTCAGTTTTGAAGGTCAGACGTCCGAAGTCAGTTTCACTGGGCTGCAAGCAAGGTGTTGGCAGGGTGCAGTCCCTGGCTGTCACCAGTTTCCAGAGCTGCATTTCTCGCTTTTCTTCATTCATGCCTTTTCTTCCATCTTCAAGGCCAGCAGTGCAGCAGCTTCAAATCTTTCTGATTGGTCCATCTTCACACTGCTTTCTCCTCTCTCGTCCATCTGAAATCTCCCTCTGCCTCTCTTTTAGAAGAACTCTGGAGATGGCACTCAGGCCCTGTCCAGATAAGCCATGATTATCTTCCCATGTCAAAGTCCCTAATTTAATTATATCTGCAAAGATCCTTTTTTGCCGTATAAGGTAACATTCACAGGTTCCAAGGATTAGGACATAGATATCTTTTGGAAGGGCATTTTTCAGCCTACCATCGCATATGTCTTTATGTCCATGTATTATGCTTGTAGCTTTGTGAGCAACCAAAATGCTTAGGTTTTATTTATTTTATTAGCTAATATATGCCTAATTAAAAAAAAATTGTTTGTTTGTTTTATTGAACTCCCTGGTAAGACGTGTCTTCCTCTTGGCTCCACTTGGAGGAGACTTAACAGCCTGTTCACTCTTTTGCCAGATGAATAACAGTGAAAGTTAGTAAGCACGTCGTAATGTATAAAATGGAATTGACAGCTATAGTTTTCATAAGCTCCTTCATAAAGCTATGGCAAGGCCAAGTTCAATATTTCCTCTTCTCACCAGGGAAAATTCGATCCTATTGTGAAGCAGCAAGTCTTGTTTATTCTTTTGTTTGGCAATGTTGAAATAGCTGCATGAAGAATGAATACAAAATGTTAAAATATCTATGCCAAACCAATGCTGTATACTACTTTCCAATGCTAAAGAGCTATATCTTTTTGGTTTTTGGAAATATCTTTCCTTCCATCCTTTCATAAGTATCCTTGATGTTTCCAATAAAGACTGTGAACTAGAATAAAATTATTTTCCTGAGACAGCCGATTAGTAAGACAAGTTGCACAGAGCAGACAATGGTTTAGAACTCCAAAAAGCTGAGTAGAGCTTCAATTTTTTCTCCCCCAAAGACATATATCAGTTGAAATGTATTTAGTTTGACACAGAAAATCCAACTCAAATTTGCAAAACTAATGAAAAAGATTTTTAAAAAAATTTCAGTAAGTAGATGAAGGTCCAGATTGATGGATTAGGTTCCAGGTTTGATTTAATGTAGTGATTCGAAGATATTATCAAGGATCCAATTTCTTTCTGCTTTGCCTTCCATATATCATTTCTCATATATCATTTTCCTCTTATAGCCAAATTCAAGCTATCAAGAGGACACCAAAAACAATTTGAGAATAGATGCGTACAATCATCTCTCACAAGCTAGTACAAAGCCAGATCTAGCATACCATCTGTTGAATCCGTAGGTAAGAAGTCAAGCACCTTTGGGTTTGTTCATCTTAATCCATGTAGGTCATTAAGCGTTAAGTGTTAATTATCTGTGATCTTATTTTAACTTGAGGAAGGAGTAGAAATTCTAGGTTATGGTAAGAGTGGAATTGAAGGAAATTTCTTTTTATTTTCAAGGAGTGTTAGGGTTAGGTCTAATTTTGAAATGCATTATTGACAGAAAATATACATCATAGCTCCATCAATATCTCTTCAAAATAATAGGCAGTTGATCCTAAAATTTAACTTGCATTTTCCAAATGCATCTCAATGTTCAAATATTCAACTTACACCCCAGTTTTGCAGCAATTTATTGTTGCTCTCTCTATCCATTTTAAGACTTTAAGACATTTTTGCCTTACATGTGCATCTCCATTTTTCTATCCATTATTCAATTTCACTAATTTTGTTCTTCCTTTCAGAAGCAGTAGAGAAAGATAAACTGTTTAATGTTTCAAGAGGGAGTTGATATGTCTTTTGTAGTTTAAGGATAAGTGTATTAATGATTTATTGCTCTGTAACAAATTATCCCCTCAAATTACTGGATTAAGATAACACACAGTTATTACCTCACAGTGTCTGTGAGTCAGGAATCTAGTCTTAGCTGGGGTGCCCCAGGCTGTGATCTGTCACAGTGTTGCAATTAAGATGTCATTGAGGGCTGGGGTCTTATCTGAAAGCTCAACTGTGGTAGTTGGGTCTGCTTCCAAGCTCCATAGCTGTTGGCAGAGTTTAGTTTGTTGCAGGCTGTTGGAATGAGGGTCTCAGTTTCTCGATGGTTATCAACTGGAAAACACCTTCAGTTCCTTGCCACATGGTCCTTTGCAATATGACTTTTACTTGGCTTCATCAAAGCCAAAAGGAGAGCCTGCTAGCAAGATAGAAAGCACAATCTTACGTTACATAATCATGGAAGTGACATCCTATCGTCTTTGCTGTATTCTGAAGCAAGTCATTAGGTCAGCCCACACTCAAGAGAAGGAGATCACATGAGAGCATGGATATCATGGTGTGTTTCCATTCTTATTAATCACTCTGTTTACCATATTTCATATAGTGCAAGGAAGTTTATAAAGCATCCCAAATAACTGTGGAGATATAGGGACTGTAATTTGATTTTACAGTAGATTTCCAATTAGACCAAAAACTAGGACAAAGGGCCGAGCCCGTGGCGCACTCGGGAGAGTGCAGCGCTGGGAGCGCAACGACGCTCCCGCCGCGGGTTCGGGTCCTATATAGGAATGGCCGGTGCACTCACTGGCTGGGTGCCGGTCACGAAAAAGACAAGAAAGAAAAAAAAAAAAAAAAACTAGGACAAAGACTCTCTAATTCACAAAATTCTGTATCTTATTACTAATTCCTTGCAAAAGTAAGGAACAGAAAAAGTAGAAAAAAGCAGTGGTGAAAATTTTGTTGCAACTATGCCCAGGACAGCTTGGTCACCAGTTTCTCTGGTCACCCTCACAGCTAAAGAACAACTGGAAATCTAAAGCGTAGGATGCGCTGTGTGGCAAGCCTTTTTGAACCCCGTCTGTTGCACACCCACCTATGAAATCTCTTCCTCTGTCTCCCTCACAGATGGATGAGGAAGGTAGGTTTTATACTCTTTGGCACAATTTCTGGAATTATTTAAAACCAAGACATTGGAAACTTATCCTGCTCTTGGATTCCATGCGCCTTGGCACCAATTTATCCTAAAGAATTCTTGTAGAAAAATACAGCCTGGTAGTATTATTGCTTTCTCAAATATCTTTAAACTATATTCAGAAACCATATTAGAGAAACAAACAAGCAAAAGTTTAAATGTGCAATGATAAAATCACTGATTTTGTGAGGAAGATAGCTTTGGTTTTATTCCAGACTTGTATTTACAGACACTGGAAGGGGACTTAAGAGGAGTTAATGACTCTAGAATTCAATCAGGGACAAAGGGGTCTTGCAATGGCCCAGGGTCTTTCCATGCCTCTGCTTCCTTCCCATCCCCCTCCGCCTCCAAGTCTCAGCTACTTATTAAATGTGTGACCTTGGAAAAGTGACTTCACCTCCCTCAACTACAAGTCTCCTCCCATCCCCATTCTCAAAAGGAAAATCCAAACTTGCAGCATCATTATGTGGTTTAAATGATATTAAATCCATGAAAGCACAGAACAAAGGGCTTTATCTAGAAATACGATTTCTCATCCCTGCTGGATATGTTGAAATTCATGGGAGTACACACTACTTATGAGACTCTTTACCATCCAGTTGTTAGGTGATCTCTGTATGTCCCGTTCACTTCACTCTCCTTGGGGAAGGTCATGATAAACACCAAGTGCTCACAGAGTATGAAGATGTGGAGCAAGAGCCAAGGAGGCACCGTAGCACTGCTCAGCTATCGGCTGATGTGGAAAGACATGAACCAGCAAAGCTGTCCACAAATATTCATATTATAGATAGGAAAGGAAAATAGTTTATACTGGACTTGGATGGAGTAGAGGAGAAGCATAGAAACTCCCATTTGTCATTTCTACATCACAGCCTTCCTCCCTACAAGGAAACGAAATAAACCTGTGGAGGATTGTAGGTCATGGAAATGAAAAGATTTGAGCCCCGTGGTGTGTGGGTTGGGAAGGGGTGTATGGGGCTCAGTGAGGAAGGTTGATTTGTGAACTTTTAGACTGTGGGTGGCTTTGGGAGCTTCAGACTTTTTGAACTGCTGGCACCTTTGAGATTTCTGATGTTCACATTTGTGTTTCTTCATTTCGTGGGATGGGAGGTAGCCTTTGCCTGGGTAACATGGATACTTCTGGCAAAGCTACAAGGGTTGGGTCCCAGAAAAACACTGGGAGCCGGGTATGTGGGGCTGGCTCTAGGCTCAGGAAACAGAACGCACAGGTCCTTCAGATTGCTGTCTTTAGTGTACTGCTCGCCCAACTCTGCAGGCTAGGAGAGGAGGCAGGGCCTTGGGTGGATTCTTGGTGCAGGAAAAAAAATGAGCATCTGTTAGTTCCACTGGAGCTTCCTTTGTAAGGTATTATGGAATCTCAATGATTTTTTATAGATGACATTCCAAAGTAGCGCATTGAAATTCATTTGCTAAGCTTTGTTTCTCTTTTCTTCATGATTTAGAAATTCAATGATGTATTAGCTTTTTTGAGCATAGTGTTTTTTGGTTTTGTTTTTTAAAGCATTGTGCCTAAGAAATAGTGAACATGGAAAAATACAATTCTGAAAGTAAAGGGAAGCCTGCTGAGGTTTTCCAAACTAAAGTACATAATGCTGCCTAATTTGTGGAATGCTCTTTATTCCCTCGTAGAGGCCTCTAGTGCCATATTTCCGTATTATTATATATGATGCAATTAGCCTCTGAGAATTACTGAAGAACAGATTGTTTGAGAACTTAAAACTCATCCTAATGAGTGATTTGCAGTCCAGTTGCATATTACCGTTCAAGCTTTAATATAGCTCTTTCAAAATTTTAAATTATATTGGTGAAAGCTATGAGTGATTGTTTTATCACACAGGTAATATAATAATACTTCATCATTAAGCTGAGAAGCAAAGAACTGTGGGCTAGGAAGCAGGTTTTCCTTGGGGCTCTGATGTTGTTTGGCTCTGTGCAAGTTTCTATGTCTGCATAGTGAGATTAGACCAGCTGTCTCCAAATCAGAGGGCATCAGGGCAGAAGTGAAAGGCGAATGAGTGAAGTTGGGCTTGATGGAGGCTGTACAATGGGTGATCACCTATCTCTTCAGGAGTAGATTGGGTTACTGGCTTTAATTATTTGACCTTACCCCATCATCTCCCGTACTGTGATTTGGAAGTCTCTTCCACTAAAGGGGCAGCATCTATTTCCCCATCCCTTGACTTTAGTACAGCTATGTGACTTGCTTTGCCCACTTGAAAAGGACAGTTGTGATGGAGTGTTAGTTACGTAGACATTAAGAGGGCTTGTGTGTCCCCCTTGCCTGTTCCCATTTCTGTCATTGCTCTGAGAAGAAGCTGCTCAGCTAGTCTGCTGGTGCTAGGAGAATAAGTGACTCGGAGGAACCCAGCCCAGATTAGTTCAACCCAGCTGACCTCCAGACCTGTGAGCAGAACAAATGCTTATTGTTGTATGCTGCTGAGCCTTTGAGGCTGTTTATCATGCAGCACTATCAAGGCCATAGAACTAATTTGCTCTGTCTTCCCTGGATACATTTCCTTCTCTGTAACATGAAAGTTTTAGGATAGGCTGGTGTTCCAAATTCAAACTGCTTGCAGGGCAGACAGGAAAAGTAAATAAACAAAAGAAGACGGTGTTTGATAAAATCACACACCTGTCTAAAGGGGGTGGCTGCTACTGAGCTCCAGTCAAATGTGATGGTGCAGGAATGTAAGCCCTGTGTTGCCAAATCTACCTTTTTTTTTTTTTTTAATAGCTATAAATATGGGTTTTGAAGTGTGGTATTTTCAAAATTTTAGTTTGGGAACGAATTAAAAATTTTGTAGAAGATTATATTAGCAGGATGTACGTCTATCCCAGGGTCATCATCGCAACCTCTGTGTTAGAGTCTGTAGGTCCTTATCGGCTGTGATGTTTAGCGGCTGTTAGTGCTCAATGAATTGTAAGACTACTGGGTGTTCAAGCTTATGTCAGCTGTACTTTATAGTGAACTCAACAAAGCTTTGATTCAATTATCTCACCAGATATGTTTCTTTAGTCCTCAGTGGAATACCTTAGAAATATGGTCACAGCATAAAAGTTAAAAGCAACAAATAAAAACCCAGACAACACCCCAAATCACCAGCTACCTAAAATGTTTAGCTACTTCAAATGCTAAAAAATAACAAATCAACCACCTAATGATATATAGTAACTGATTTTTTTTTTTAACTAGAGGGTTTTTTTGAACTTTAAATCTATTTTTGTTTTTCATGATCCAAATTTCTAAGATGATCAATTGTTATTATATTAAGCAATCTAAGGTCTACTTCTGAAATATAATATGTGTCTATTAGAAGACAATAGGAATTTTAATTTTGTTAAGTGATTTTTAAAAATAAATTAGCCATCAACCAGAAAAAGTGGCCTGGCGTCTCTGTTCAGGGAAAAGAGACCAGGAAGCTTTCATTTTAAATCTTCATTAGCTACTGATTAGGACAGCAGGATGGCTTCAATCTCCAGATTTCCTAGACCATGGATTATAAACCCAGGATAATTAAATGGGAAGAATATAACCTCTTCACTGAGTACTTGATTAGATTAATGATTATACATGACTTGCAAAATAGAGAACTTGTGTGTGTGCATCAATTTAATTTAAGTGAAATGAGCTTAGTGTCATCCAACTGCATATTGGATATAGAGTAAAGCATGGCACAGAACACAGAGAAGGCAATTTCTGCTCTGAAATAAGGCAGATTAAATAAAGACCAAATGAAGGAGATGGTATGGAGGGAGTTTTCATTTTATCTTTAGAATAAAGAGCTTAGGTACATTAGTTATAATTGCTTTATACTTCATTATACTTGGAGAAACTACATTATATTCTCTGTATTTCTTTTCATTAATGTTTTTTAGGATTTCTGAACAGCAGCAAAAAAGGGAGAGGACATTTAACACTTGAATGCCAATGACACGTTAGTTTATTTAACTTGCACAATGACCCTGTGTAGTAAAAGCTTTTATTCCCATTTTACAGACTGAGGAAACTGAGGTTCAGGAGATGCAGTAAATCAGCTGAGCCATCATTTCCTCCCAGAAACCTTTCCTGATCTCCTCAATCTGAGTAAATTGCCCTGTGAGCACCCTAAATCCCACCATACCCTTCCAGGCAGCATTTGTGTTGTTTGCAGGGATAGTTGCTTCCTTTCTGCCTTTCCTACTGGACCAGGAACTCTTGAAGTCTAGAGCTTGGCATAGAGTATGAGCTGGTAATTGTGTGTGAAATGTTTACGTTTGGTCAAGATCATGCAACCTGTAGGTGGCAGAAACTGGAACGACAACTGAGGCTTCCTAAATATAAATCTTCTGCACTTTCTACTGTGCTGCCAGTTCAAAAGTTTAAAAAGTGGGAAACATTTTCTAAAATGTTCCTTTTAAATGTTTTAAACTCACACATGCTCCTGATAAACTTTCTCAATTTCCGTCCTCATTAGAAGCTTGATATCAGTACCCAGGGTTTGAATGCTTAAGACAGTGTCCCCTAAACTGACAGGGTGATGAGGATCCCCTAGGGAGCTGCTAAAAAGTCAGAATTCTTTGGTCCCACGCAGACTTGGAAAACCGGATTCTAAAGGGGAAGAGCCAGGAAATCTGTTTTAAAGTGCCGCAGGTGATTCTTGCCACCGAATATGTTTAGAAAATACTGGTTTAAGGCAACTTGGAAATTGTAGTAAGATGCATGGTGGGGTGGGCCTTAAATAAGAAAACTAATATTTTTTTCTGGAGATCCAGAGGCAATTCAAACTGGAGATTTATTTGGAATGGGAATATTTGGGTTGGGCTCCCTTGTTATGCAAGGATATGAAAAGTGGCATCCACTGCTTTAGGTCTGAGCAGAGGCTGTCCTCCTTGTACAACATAGAGGTCTGGGGTGGGGTGAGATACAATTGCAGAAGAGTCCAGGAGCCTGGACTCAGGGGTGAACTCTCAGACTGTCAAACAGGAGAATCTAAAAGTTGGGTAAATTCACTGAAACGAACCCATGGACTCTTCATCAGGCCTAGTGGCAGAGAATGGAATTGAGACCTTTGAAATTATCAAATGGTTAAAAAGAGAGATCAGTGGGCTGGCACATGCACTGAACTGAGGACTGGCATGGGAGTTCCTAAATTCAAGCACACTGAAACTCCTTTTATCCCAGACTTTCAGAGGGATAGACTTGCTCATTAGCAAAATGGTTGTGCAAAAGAATCTAAAGAACTTTGTGGAGTTAACACATATAGAGTCCTTGTTCCTTGCAGGGAGGAGGGTTTACAGCTGAGGGAAATGTGTGTTAGTAACTTGCACTGCTCAATTTAGCCCCAGAGCCAGCACACTAGATGTGTGCCTTGGGGATGATGCTGCTTCGCAGTGGATGGTCATCGTGGGCAGAGGGGAGGAATTAGAGTCGTTCCTTTATAAGAGAGCCCAGGTCAGCTTTCAGAATGTCTTGGTCTAGACTGAACAGAATACTGGTCTGTAGACTCAAACTTCCTCAGAAGATTGCCTCCCAGCCATGGTGGACAACTGAAAATCGCTCTTGACTCCCTTCTTGGAAGCCAGGATACCACTTGAGGCTTCTAGGTACCAATTGTGTATACATCTTATCATGTAGAATCCAAAAGGACAGGGAATGTTGACTGCTTCATTCCCTGATACATCCACGAAACCTATATCACTGCTGGCACACAGAAGGCACTCAACAAATATTTATTAAATGAATGAATGAATGCGTGAGTACATACATGAGTGAAGATCCAGAACTGACATGTACATAGTTGCTCTTGAAGGAGCTCAACCTACCAGTAAAGACAGACACAACAAGGTAAAAACACAGCAATGTGTGAAGTCACAGGGAGGGCCCTGAAAGGAGCTGCTGATTCTGAATGATGGAGGGACTGGTGCTGGGGGCAGGGTAGGGGTGGGGGTGAGAGAAGAGGAGTGTATATGGAAGCGTGCGCTGCATGCAGAGTTCAGGACCAGCTCAGGGACCAGAGGGGCTTTCCCCTGAAAATATTTGCCCAATGGATCTTTTCCCCGTCCTTTAACTCTTTGTTTTTTAACTTAAACTGACAATCTAACAATATTTTATCTCTTTTGCATTTTTTCAGTAACTATGTTTCATTTTTATAAAAACACTAAATATGTATTTAAGGAAAACGGTAAAATACAAACCAAATGAGAAAGCCCTTCTTATCGGTTGCACTCAGGTTAAAGAAGGAACTCCCCAGCCCACCTGACATATGGCCATTGCTCGGGCTCCTGCTTTCTTTCCTCCCTCAGCTCTTAATCCCCCCTCACACTCAGTGCAGCAGCTACTCCAGACTACTTTCAGCTGCTGAAAATCCTCCCTGAAACGCTTCTCCTCTCTGCCCCACTTTTCCTCCCTTCACCTGGCTATGTCCTACTCATCCCTCAGGGGTCTGTTTACATTTCACTTCCTCCAGGGAGACACCTCAAGTGCCCCACTCGCATGCTCCAAAGCACCCTGTACTCCTCTTACCGTGCGCCTGAACACACTACGCTGAACCCTGTGTGATCTGCGTGAGGGCAGGTTTTGTTCATCCTGTTCACTGCTGGGAATCCTGTGCATTTATCCCAGAGCCATATGTCATAAGCATTCAGTCATTACTCATGGAATAAATGACTGGATTTGCATTTCCTCCTTTCCCATCTAGTACACTGCATGATTTGGGGAAGGTGAGTCTGGACCTGCAAGGTTCACTGTACAAGCCCTCACCCAGGGCCCCGCTGTGTATGTCTTTATGTTCTGATACAAGCACAGAAAATGAGGATTGAGAGAGAAACTCTTTTTCTAATTTAATAAAGTAAGTGGGAGCTCTGCGTGCACTTCAAGAAATGCATTTTTCTTCCTCCTTTGAACTATTGAATGTGTTTCCCCTGGGACAGAAGTGACATTTTTTGTCTCTCAGTGGAAGAATAGACAGGCTGACACCCCATATAGGGGAAATTCATTGATGGTCCAACAATTGAATCACGTCTTGTGACCTGTCTTCTTACCTCACAGGTAGGATTTTCAGGAGATGTAATGCTACAAGACAAAGAAGGAACTGAAGTTTTCTAGGTAGCTGCCATATATTATTTTGGAAATTCTAATACGAGGGTACTTCAACAGTTTGTGGAAAAATAGAGTTAAAAGGTAATATGAATCTTTCCATGCACTTTTTGAAGTACCCTCATATGAGACAGTGGTTTGGATGAGACCTCAAAAATACTTTACTTGCCTGCAATTTTATAAGCTATTTACTAGCCTGTGAAGCATGAATCACAGCTTGGAGGCTGTTTCCAGACACTATAGTGGGTCTAATTGGCACCTTAAGCTCCTCTGTGTGAGAAAGAGGTCTGATCATGCTACTGTCAGCTGCTCGTTACCAGGCAGCAGGTTCAGAAAATGTTCAATATACTGATTTTAAAATCAGAAAAGCACGCTTTCCCACTCTGCTCAGCCAAGGTTTGCAACTGGTAGAAACAGAAGAGAACAGTAATGCCATTGCCTTTTGAATCCCATAAACATCCAAGACAGGGAGTAGCGAGGTCTCCTTGGGGTGTGTGAGGTGACTGAAGAGTCAGTTTTTTAAAAGTCATTTGCCAATTGCTCTCTTGGAAAAATGAAAATTTATTTTTACACAAAAACACATACATGAATGTGGGTAGCAGCTTTATTCATAATGGCTGCAAACTGGAAGCAACCCAGGTGTCCTCCAATGGGTGAATGATTCAATAGACTGGGTGCCTCCATACCCCAGCACACTGCTCAGCAGTGAGCTGGAAAAACAGTGGTGCATGTGGCAGCTTGGATGGATCCCAGGGACTCCTGCTGAATGCAAAACAGTCAGTCTCAGAGGGTTATATGCTGTATCATTCTGTTTGTGTGGTATTCTTGAAATGACAAAATTGTGGAGATTGAGAATAGATTGGTGGTTGCTGGGGATTAAGGATGCGATTAGGTGTGGCTGTGGCTGCAGAGGACCAGCACTAACTAGGGAGTCTTGTGGTGATGGAACAGTTCTGTGTCTTGAATCGACACAGATGATAAAATTGCATAGAGCTGCACATACACACATGCACGCACACACACGTGCACACACACCTCACACAGGTGCATGCAATAGTGGTGAAGTCTGAATGAGCTCTATGGATTGAGCTGATGTCAATTTCCTGGTCTTTACATGGCACTGTAGCTGCACATGATATTGTCATTTTGGGATGCTGAGAGAAGGATACATGGGACCTTTATGAATTTTTTTTCAACTTCCTCTAAATCTATCATTATTTCACAATAGAAAATCATAAAAAAATCATTTCCCTGTATGTGATAGTTAAAAGTTCAGTGGAATTTAGGGAAGTGAAAGCCAGGTCTTTACTATATATTGTTTTTCCTTTTTTTTTTTTTTTTTGCTTTAGATTATTTTTAGAAGTTTTGGATGAATTTACATTATAACCTGTGACATTGTGGGATTTTAATGCATACACAGTTGCATATACATAGGCACTAACAGGAGTTGATGTATTTATACTCAGAGCAAACATAAGATCCTGTGGGATGTAGAGGTAAATGTAACCATTGGGCTTGCTAGCTTTAGCAACTCTGACAGTGAGCAGTGCTGGCATATCACAGCCACTGGCTCCCCATGTTGTATTTTCCTGCAGTTCTGGTGCTCATTACATTGCTGGTATGTTTTACTTGGCATTTGTTCCACATTGGCTTGTACTGTTGTTTATTCCATATGGCCCGTGCCCTTTCCCTAACTGGACTGTAAGACCCCATGATCAAGGACCTTGTCTAGCTTATAATGGATACCTTGTAAATGAGATAAGTGGAGGTAATGTCTGCTGGGCATCTTACCTGTGTTGAATACTATATCAATTAAGATATCTTCTCATACAAGTGACAGAGAAACCAATCCAAATTGAATCAAAGAAAAAAGAAAATGTATTGACTGGCGTAGCTGAAAAGTCCAGGCATATGTTTGGCTTCAGACCATGTTTCTATCTATCTCACAGCTCTGCTTTTTCCACATTGGCTCTCTTAGCAGCTGAGTTCTGAATTTGGGGTCACAAGGATGCTATACAGCTTCCTTAACCTCATTTTTTCAACCAAAGTCCAGCTAAAGTCTTTTTTGATAATTCCCGTGAAAGTCCAAAGCATTCACTCCTCTGGCTATATTGGGTCACGTTTCCATCCCAGAGCCAACCACTGGGAGGGAACGTACTGAGTGGTCTAGCCCAGGGTCATGTGCTTTGTTTTTGCATCCAGTAGTGGAGCCCACAAAAACCTTGTGAACTAAGAGTTGAGGGGATGTAGTTTCACTGAAGCAGCAGGGGTCTCCCAAGCTTGGCAGAGAAGCAACAATTTTCTCGTACGAAAACTTAGAGACTCCTGTATCTTTTTTGTGATAGGCTCATACTGAAGGAGGAGGAATTATTATGAAACCTTGCAGTGGTCACTGGAGAACTGATTATTAGTGATTTGCTTCATGTTTTAACAGAACACAAATGTAAATGGGATTTATTATCTGACATACCATAAAATGTCAAAATAGCTCTTTTGTCCTATGACTGACATTTTTTAGTATGAATAAATGTTTGTAGTTTTTTTTTTGCTAGCCCAGACTGCATTATAATTTATAATCTGTACAGTAGTGTTGGAGAGTTAATTGGTTTGGGTTTATATTCAACATAGACTTCATTATCTTCATTTTCCTCAGGAGGAATTCTTAATTCAGACTTATAATTTCCTTGCTATAATACATTGATGGTTTGAAGCATGTAAAAATGTGTAATTATGAGTTATAACAGTGCCCCTCTGCAGAGCTCTCCCTATTTGTACCTCATTTTCTTTACAGTCCTAGAAACTTTGATGATGCTATGGGTACTATTGGGACCTCTCAGGCATGGTACGTTGTTGCTCTGTGCTTTCTGATTAGCCACATCTTGGATGTGGTTCCTTCCCCAGTCAGAATCATGTAAGAAACTCCTGTCTGAAGTAGGAGCCACCGTCCAGTGTGATGGCCTCTGTATTACACACACGTTCTGATTTCCCAAAGGCATCTCTTCCGTTGATCTCCTGCTTTGGACTTTCCACCATCTTGGACACACTCCTCAGTTCTGTTTCTGGAGGAATCCTTTATGTCCCAAGCTTTAAATCACTAACCAGCCCTGGTTTGGGTTCACACCTCCAGCCTGTTCTTTCTACTCTTCCATAAGCATGGCTCTCCTCACCGTGACTTATATTGTCTTGTCAACTTAGTTATTTGCTTGTCGTATCTCACCAGGACAGCTGCTTCTCAGTCCTCTGACTGAGCCCTTTCCGTAAAGCCTCGCCACTTCAGGTCAAGCTCCCTGAACTTCAGCTCTGCCTTTCTCTCTTGTCCCATCTCTTCATTTTTCTCTACACTCTAGCCTGAGTAAAATTTTGAAAACATAAATCCAATAATGGCAATAACCTGTCCTCCACCCCCCAGCCCACTAAGAAGCCATCAATGAAGTCCCATTGCACTTAGAATAAAGATAGAACAAAAGTCCTTGCCAAAGCCTGCAGGGCTCTGCAGCCTGGTCCTACCCATTCCTGCAGCCTTAGCCTTTTCTCTCCCTCCATCTCAACAATGCTGGCTGTATTTTTAGTGTCTTGGCCTCACCTTTGCACAAATGGTTTGTCCTGCCTGAAATTCATTTCTTTCCTCTCTTTACCAAGATGCATCCTACTCGTTTTTCATATCCTGGTTTGAGGACTATTTCCTCAGGAAGCCTTCCCTGATCTCTCTGACCGGCGACACCTTTTCATGCTTCCACTTTAACTTCTCAGGACACCATTGGACACTCCATACCAGTGGCCAAATTTGCTGATTTACATTCTTCTAATGTGATCTTTTGACTAATGCCTCTCTCCAACTAGTCTGTAAGCTCCTGCAGGGCACGGACTACTTCTTTACTTACCCCAGGATGCCCAGCATCTAGCCCAGTGTGGGCACATAACAGACCCCCAGTGTGTATCTGTTGAAATAATGAATGAACAAACACAAAAATAAAGGAATAAACTTGTAGGGGAATAAATAGATAAAACTTTTTTTCCTGCCAGACCCAGTAGTCCCTACACACAGTCTTTGGCTTTTGTTGCTCTTCTTGCAGACACTTCCCTGAAATTTGGTACTGCTGGCTACTGATGTCCTCCTGTCACCTCACACTGAACATGAAAAAACTGAACTCTCCAAAGCACCATCACTTTTTCTATTTCTGTCATCGGTGACACCAATTTTGTATTCCTTAGGACAGGTGCAATAGAACAGGGACTTCAAATTCATGTGCTGATAGGAGCAAAAGAGTGGCCTAAGGTGGGAGAGGACTGTGGCAAACAAACTAAAGGCACTTTTGCCCTATCAAGGGAGGGCCACTGTTCAGCCAGCTGACAGATGGAGTGCAGGAATGTCAGTTCAGGGTTCTCGGAATTTTCTAGTTTTAAAAGACAAGCCAAAAAATAAAAAAAGCAACTTTTACATAAAATGCCATTTTTTAAAATGTTGTGGTGAAATTCACTTAAAAAACCCAGTTTATAGCATTAAGTAGACCAAACAGATCTGTACGTTAGGCAAAGAACCAGATGCATGTCAGAAGCTGCCAGGTTTTGACATTTACCTTAGAATTACCTTTGATTAATCTCCTTACTCATATCATAGAGCCCATGATCCACCAAGTCCTACTGAATCTTCTTTAAAGGCATCTCATTAATCTGCATTGTGCTCTTTCTCTATCCCTAATACCTCCAACCGAACATGGCCTTCATGCCCACACTCTTTCTTTCTCTTGGCCTCTCATATAGATGGGTAGATGATAAATATATACATAATAAGATGTTGATGATATTTCTTCTATTGTCCCAAGGTTACACATGCTGAAGGTTGAATTCAGAAGGCACAGGGAACTCTCATATTTCAAGTTCCAAGTGACACAGCAAGCCACCAGCAGTTGGAGCCAATCATCCACTTCTTTCTGGGGCTTACTAAGAGTGACCAATTTAAAACTGACTCTACCACTTACTACCATCTTACATGCGTAACACCCTCCTCCCTTTCAATATAAGGAAAGGAATGAGGATGGGTAGGTCTTTCATCCCGGTAGGAAGAGCAAGCTTGGTGGTGGTGGTGACTGTTCCTTTCCCATGGGGAGAGGGAAGACATGATTCTCCTCCTCTAAGGCAAAGGAATAGTATTCCAAGAATTCAGAATGCCGGCAAGATACACAAAAAGGTACATCATTCTTCAATTTAGTCTGTTTCAAGCTGGTCATTGACATATGAGGACCCAGGGCAAGAGTTTAAGTGGAGCCCCTTCTGGAAATGACCAAGCTCAGGCCCCTTCCCTGTCTGCCCTCCCATCACCCCTTCCAGCTCTCTTTGACCACCCTTCAGGTCTAGGTGTGGGCACATTGGGGATGTTGGCTTCTTTGGGAGAATGGGATCAAGAAAGAGGCCAGCACCAGGTGCAGGGACCTGAAAAGTGGTCTAAAAATGGAAGGTATGGCTCCCGATAGGCATATCTCATGGACTTAGCCTCCAATGGGAAGTGGTAGGTTCAGAGGAGGGACAGAGCATCGTTTCCTAAAGCATGGGATCTAGGGAAGGGGCCCAGCTGCCTGGAGCTAGGGGCAATACTGATTGTTTAGCAAGAAAATTGATTATTTTCTTTTGTGTTCTCTGAGCAGAGTAAAAGATATAAGTGACATTGTAGGGTGGAATTTAGGGGAAGGGGCAATGCAACAACTTGTACTCCTCGTTTGGCACGCTGAGAATACCTAAGTTTGCTTTACTTTAAGTGGATGCTGTGGAGATAGCTGAGCTTAAGCTTCTACTCAGGGTCCCCATGCAAGAGGTCACTAGTTGGGTAAGGAAAGCCCACCATCCAGAGGCCATGGGTCAATACCTTTTGGTGGGGCTGAGAGATGTTGAGGGAAGACTTATCCAGGACTAGAATTACTTCATTCAGTGTAGAGGCCTCTGCAGGAGAGCCCACACAGATAAGAATGCCAACATCTGGGAACCAGCAACATGAAGGATCTGGGCAGAGGAGAGTGCCAATCAACCAACAAGAGGACTGCTCCCTGGTCAGCCAGGTCAGAGAAGCTTGTCTGTAAACCACTTCCTTCTCATCCCAACACGATGCACTAGAACATGCCTAGAAGAGGACACAGGGAGAGGTGTTTCAAAGCCATCCTGTTGCTTTGCCTCCCACAGACTTGTCATCCCTTTTCCCCTGGGTGACGGAGCCGCCAAAGATTACTCAAAGCCCATCTCTTCTGAGTAGTAAGAAGCCCTGAAAAGGGGTTAATTTCCTGGAGCCCTCAAGAAAGAGGCTTTCCTTCCATTTGGGAAATTAACCAGGAATTGGGGTTCTCTTCCCACATTTATTCTTCAGACCAGAAAGTTACAGGAAGAGAGCATAGGTGGGGTTTTTGCTAAGTACAGTTTAACAAGTTTAACAATCGAAGCTGGTAACATTCAGTAAGACAGGCAAGGCGACATTCTATAATGCAGTTAAGTTGATCCACTAACAAAAGTTTGATTTTAGCAGACATTCTCTTCTTACCGCAATTGCCCAGTATCTTTACATATCAATCAGTAACCTGTCTGTCTTTGAGCCAGCAACCTTGCTGTGTTACAATTCTTTATCTTACAACAGAGACTATATAGCCTGGGGAAAATTTCCTGTCCTTTGCAAGGTCAATATATGAAACTGCAAGGCTTTGGAAAACCAGGCCCTGTGAAGTACATTTGCTTTATGCATACTCCGCACCATACTTCCTTCCAACTTGTAGCACCCCTTGTCTCGGAAACTCCCCCACCTGCTCCACCCATAAGCTATGGACAGTCCTGACTTAATTGCCCAAAATGAGCCTTTTCAAATAAGCAAAACTGAGTGGAAAATTACTGAGTCTTTCCAAGATGTCATTAAAGTACACAGTGGGTGGGCTGGCCCTGTGGCTCACTCGGGAGAGTGTAGAGCTGTTAGTGCTGAGGCCGTGGGTTCGGATCCTATATAGGGATGGCTGGTGTGCTTACTGGCTGAGTGTGGGGTGGACAACACTGAGCCGAGGGTTGCGATCCCCTTACCGGTCAAAAAGGGAGAAAAAAAAGAAAAAATAAATAAAAAAAATAAAAAATAAAAAAATAAAGTACACAGTGGGAAAGGTAGGATGAATATAGCACAATTAGAGAGTAGTTACTGGGAAAAAATGAAAACATCATGGACAGACCCCATGTTGAAACTCCTCAGTACACTAGTTAGATGTAGATACTCAGATATTTAACACCACAGACTGGTTTTTCTATCATGATATTTTAACATATTGTTTCCAAGTAAACATAAGAAAGGCCAAAGCTTGCCTATGTTAAAAGAATACAGGTTAGGTATTTAATCTGAAATGTAAGGCTTTCCAAAACCTGTTTCATTTTTAGTAACCATATTACATGTATCTTTCACTGCAAACCAATTTAGATACTTTTAAAAAGCTGATGAGGATATAGATTATAAATAAAAAATTCTGAGAATGCTATAAATAATTTCTACTTTGTTGTTTTGGATGTGTACTTGCATATTGGCTTATGTGGTGTTTTAAAAAAGAAAATGAGTATACATCACCTATATGCAAAACTTTTGCATTTTTGAAAATACTTAAGTTCTGGAAAAAAGTTACACAAAGTAAAGTGAAATAAAATAAGGAGTAGTAGAAGAAAACCATTATATAAAAATAGAGGCAATTTCGTTTGTCTGGTCAGGACTGTGATACCGATTTATCTAGAACATGGCCTTAAGGTCCCTGAAAGCCTAACAGAAAGTTTAAAACAAAATGTAATTAATATCTTATGGGCCTATTATTTACCAAGCTCTGCACTAGTCACCATTGGGAAGGAAGCAACAGTGAATGTTTGATCAATGATTTTGAGGAACGTACAATCTGGTTGAAAATACAAGGAAGGACCTGTAACTATTCCTTGTAGGGAAGAATCTGAAATTGTTGATAAACTGTGGTGTGGTTCACAGAGCTCTGGAAGTGTAGGATAGGAGTGAATCACCGTGGATGTGCCCTGTGAGTCATTCTGTCCAAAGAGTTGAATCATGCTGGATGCCTTAAGAGGAAGATGGGGACGTGCAGGCTGGCCAATTGTGTCCCACGCTGGCAGAAAGACCTAGGAGCATAAGAAACCAAACAAGGAATAGCTTATTGGAAACCTTGGGTAAGATATTCATGAATCAAACTCAGACTGAAGAGCACTAAGGAGAGGGTATTTGGAGAAGAAATGAAAGCAGAGTAGGGAGATCATAGTTTTTACATAGTTGACTGGTAAGTAGAAGGGACACCTAAGTGTTATTTCAATGAAATATGTTGTTCAGTAGGTTATGAATATTGTATTTTGTATCAGTTTAAATATAACCCCCCATTTACACTTAAGATACAAATGAATAAACAAGCTAAAAATAACATAGAATCTCTTCTCTGATCAAGAGCAATGCTTTGTAATTAATTCAGTAAATTTTGTAAATATTTTTAAAAATTCATATGGTTTTAAAGGTTGGATATTCTTGCATTCATAGCAGCTAAATTAGAACCCCAGTTTTGCCCTGGTGATTTAATCACTTCATTCCAGTGTCTCGACCCCTGAATGATTTATTCCTCACTCACAGAATTGCTTATTATTTTAATGATAGCATTGGGAGAGAAGGTGGAAAACAGCCATTTAAAGATGAATTCTCATGATTAGAAAGAAAATAATTATGGTGAGAAAGAAAAAAACAAAACAAAGAAGATCCACACTCTGACATCAAAAGTTTATACTAAAGTGTCAGTTTCTCTTTGATAGCATGTTATAAGAAATAATACACACAAAGGGAAAAACAACCAAAGAATATAGAGCTAATAAGAAAAGCCATAATTTCCCACCCTACCTCTCCCCACCACTTTCTTTCATTTTTCCTTTTCTTCTCTTTCTCTCTCCCACTCTCTCTCCTTCCCTCCCTCCCTTCCTTCTTTTCTCTCTTTCTTTCCTTTTTGTCCCACTTATGAGTAAAGACATACAGTACTTCTCTTTCTGTGCCTGGCTTATTACACTTAACATAATTTTCTCTAAGTTCATCCACATTGCTGTGAATGGCAGAATTTCATTCTTTATTATGGCTCAGTAGTATTCAATTGTGTATATGCACCACATTTTCCTTATCCAGTTGCCTGTCAATGGACTTTTAAGTTGGTTCCATATTTTAGCTATTGTGAATAGAGACGTGATGAACATGGGAGTGAAGGTGTCCCTTTGACATGATGATTTCCATTCCTTTGGGTATATATCTAGTAGTGAGATTGCTGGATCATATAGTAGGTTGCCTGAGGAACCTTCATATTGTTTTCCATAATGACTGTACTAATTTACAGTCCCACCAACAGTGTAGAAAGGTTCCCCTTACTCTGCATCCTCACCAGCATTTGTTATTCTCTGTCTTTTTGATAATGAAAGAATTTTGACACCTTCTATACCAAAGTGTAACTGGGATGAGATGATACCTCAATGTGGTTTTGATTTGCATTTCCCTGTGATGCTGAGCATTTTTTAATGTACCTTTTGGCCATTTGTATGTCTTCCTTTGAGAAATGTCTATTCAGCTCCTTTGCCCATTTTTAAATTGGATTATTATTATTATTATTATTTTTATTATTTTTTTTAACTGTTAAGTTATTTGAGTGCCTTGTATATTCTGGATATTAATCCCTTGCCAGATTTATAGTTTGCAAATATTTTCTCCCATTCTGTAGATTCTCTTTTCACTCTGTTGATTTGCTGTGCAGAAGCATTTTAGTTTGATGCAATCCCATTTGTTTATTTTTTCCTTTGCTGCTTGTGCTTTTGGGGTCTTATTTATAAAGTCTTTGCCTAGTCTTATACCCTTAAGTGTTTTCCCTGTGTTTTCTTCTGGAAGTTTTATAGTTTCAGGTCTTATACTTAAGTCTTTAATACATTTTGAGTTGATTTTGGTATATGGTGAGAGGTACGGGTCTAGTTTCATTCTTCTACACATGGATATGCAGTTTTCCCAGCACCATTTACTGAAGAGGCTGTCCTTTCCACAATGTACGTTCTTGTTGCCTTTGTCAAAGATCAGTTGGCTGTAAGTACGGGGTTGATTTCTGGTTTCTCTATTCTGTTCCATTGACCCATATGCTGGTTTTTATGCCAGTACCATGCTGTTTTGGTTACTCTAGCTTTGCAGTATAGTTTGAAATCAGGTAATGTAATGCCTCTAGTTTTACTTTTTTTGCTCAGGATTGCTTTGGCTATTCAGGGTCTTTTGTTGTTCCATGTGATTGTTAGGATTGCTTTTTTCTATTTCTGTGAAGAATGGCATTGGTATTTTAATGGGGATTGCTTTGAATCTGTAGATCACTTTGGATAGTATGGACATTTTCACAATGTTACTTATTCCAATCTAAGAGCATGGAATGTCTTTCATTTTTTTGTGTCCTCTAATTTCTTTCATCAATCTTTTGTAATCTTTTCTTCTCTGAGGGGATTTGGTAGATGTTGTCTGTTGTTTCTTAAATTAGTTGCGTTGAGATTTCTCTTCCAGGGAGTGTAGCTTGGTGGTAAGTATTTTATTGATTGGTCTACCTCCTCAAGAACTTTCTTAACTACTATTGGTTTCGTGTGCTCCATTGCTTGCCTGGCTGTCTTGCACCTGTTCTTAAAGGAAAAGCTGAAAGTTTTCAACAGCATTCAGGATGATGTTGGCAGTGGGTTTGTCATATATGGCTTTTATTGTGTTGAGATACTTTCCTTCTATACCTAATTTGTTGAGAATCTTTATCATGATGTGATACTGAATTTTGTCAAATACTTTCTCTGTATCTATTGAGATGATCATATGGTTTTTGTCCTTGCTTTTGTTGATGTAGTGTATCATTTTTATTGATGTGCATATGTCAAAACGTTTTTGAATCCCTGGGATGAATCCCATTTGATCATGGTGTATAACCTTTTTGATGTGCCAGTATTCTGTTTGGTAATATCTTGTTGAGGGTTTTTGCATCATATTCATCAAGGATACTGGCCTGTAGTGTGTAACAGGGTGATGCTGGCCTCCTAGAATTAACTTGGGAGAATGGCCTCTGTTTCAATTTTTGGGGATAGTTTGAAAATGATTGGTGTTAATTCTTCTTTGAAAGTTTGGTGGAATTCAGCAGTGAAGCCGTTTGGTCCTGGGCTTTTCTTTTTGGGAGACTGAGGATTACTGGTTCAATCTCATTGCTAGTTATTAGTCTGTTCAGGTTTTGTATTTCTTCTTGGTTCAGTCTTGGTAGTTTGTATGTGTCCGGAAATTTATTCATTTCTTTCAGATTCAAATTTGTCGACATATAGTTGTTCCTAATAGTCCCTAATGATTTATTCTATTTCCTAATTCATCTGTTTCCCTTACACTTACTTGTCTATTTCCTTGGACTTGTACTTTCATGTTTCTGATTTTTCTCCCTTGTCTGTTGTCATCGTTTGTCCATATGTATATAAGAATGAAGAACTGGTTGATTTTTCTAAGTGGCTGGTTTGGACTACCTTTGCTTTGGTACATGTAGCTGGATCTGTGTTTGGTAGGCTGATGTTGAGCTCTGTAAATAAAGGCAGGGCTTCCTGACAACTAGACTTTACTTTGTAGAGTCAAAGGAGACATGTAATTGAAAGCTGAGGGCCCCATTATCTGAGTTGTCAAACCCACAGTGCTAGCCGTAGTTCCTGCCTGGCTGACTTTGCTGTGTGGGGGAAGTGGAGGTGAGTTGACAGGCTGAGTTCTTCAGGAGAGAGACTTCAGTGAATAGCCTGGTGTTTAGACCCCTTCCTTACCTCCTCCACCTTCTGCTAAGTTTTATCTCTATGTCCAGAGCCAAGAAGCTGCCCCCTCTGATATGAGCCCCTCCAGCAATAGTCTCCTCTCTTTTTCAGCCACCAACCACTTCAATATACTTTTGGACTTCCAAACTTTACTGACAGATCTTGTTGATGTATATTCCTATCCCCTTCGGTTTATTGTTTTATATTTATTCTGAGAGGTGAGGAATTGAGTACTTTGCTTTCTGTCCCCTGCATTAGAGGATGGCAAAGGAGAAGGGAGTTGTCATTGTTGCTAGGTGAGCAGGCTATAGTATTTGCCACCCAGGGATTGTTGGTGACACCATGAGTAATTTTGCTGTCAGCTTTGTCTGAGATCTGCAGCACAGTTGTCTTGTCTTTTTTTGACATCTTCCAATGTCATAGTTTTTTCTCTACTGAATTTGTAAGTAGTTCCTTCTATACTGTGGTTTGGAGTTACAGATGTTTCTAGTGCCAGTGAAGAAGAGCTGCATTTTTGATTTTCATTCTCTGCCTCTTGCTGGGGAAGGAGGCATTGGGTGATTGGTTTCTTAACTCTTCCACTTTAGAACTAGAATGTTACTGTTATTTTAGTGTAATATACATATTTTATTTACCTAGTAAGTGATGGAGCTGAGATTCAAACCCAGGCAGTCTGATTACAGAGACTTTGTTCTTAAACTTTCATGAAAAAAAGGTAAGTCTATATAAAAATAAGTATATATGTGTATATGTATGTATAATGCATAAGTATATACATAATTTATATAAAGATGATATAAACACATATTTTTTAGTCTATTTCCTGGAAATGGCACTTTTAAGTAAAATTGACACTTAATCTTAAGTGTTTTGTCATTTATAGAGGCCTGCTAATCAGGAAGCAGGTAGTAAGATTGGGATAATTCCCTGATAATCTCCTTTTTCTGAAAAAAAAAAAAATCCCTAATGATTATTAGCAACTTTCCAATGCAGTTCAGCTTTGCTGAAGAAGTGTTCACTGTGTTGGGGGTCAGGAGAGGGCAATCTGTATATCTCTTCCTTTATTTCTACTTAGTGGTGGTTTCTGTAGCAGTAATTGATGCTTGCTAATTGTTCTAACCCCACCAGGCGGCTCCCACTCTGTGCATCTTGCTTCTACTGGGCAGTTTTTGGATTCAGCGCTATCTCCTTTCCCTGTCCCTTCAGCCTTGAGGACAAAGTAACTATCTGCAGCTGCTATGCTCTTGGTTTTCTTACCTTCTGTTTTCTTATTCAGCTCTTTATACACTGATGGAAATGCTTTCACATATTACATTTTTGTTACTGAACTACTAATATGAGTGTCCTATTTTCCTTCTAGAACTTGACTCCTACCTGCTAAGACTTCTTCCCTTTACTAAATGCGGTGACTCCAAACTTGACTTCTCATTTACTATGCTTTGAAAGAGAGAAATCATGTGACTGCCAATGCTCAGTAAGGGTTATGTCATCTCAAAACAAAAAAATTTTTTTTTGTCTGTTATTGTTAGGACAGTAAGTGTATTTGTACAAATATATAATCTTTATTTATTCATTTTCATTTTTTACATAATTTATTATATATACATGTGGGGTACAATGCTGATTTTCAATAATTGTGTACAATGTGTGATGGTTAGATCAGTATAGTTAACTTATTCATCATGACAATATGCAATCATTCTTTGTGTCCATTGACCAATTCCTCATTAGCTCCCCTCCATCTCCTACTCCCTTCCCCTTTTCCACCTCTAGTTTTCTGAAAGTTCAATGTATTACTGTGATTGTTGTTTCTTTTCCTTTTCTCTCTTTCTCTCTTACTGTTCATTTGTTTATTTATAGATTCAGTTCCCAGTTATAAGTGAGAATATGCAGTATTTCTCTTTCTTTATCTGGGTGGTTTCACTTAGAATAATTTTCTCCAGGCTCATCCACGCTGTTGCAAATGGTAGAATTTCATTTTTTTTTGTGGCTGAATAGTTTTCCATTGTGCATATATACCACACTTTCCTTATCCAGCCAGCCATCGATGGACACTATTCAATTATTTGGTAAAAGTAGGTTTTTGTATAAAGTTCTTTCTGAAACAGTGCATGAAATTTTTGAAACTGATTCTTTTGTACCATCAGAAAAATTGCTGGAGATTTGATTATACCTGTTTTTACTAAAGAGAAACAAAATAAAAGACATGAGAATTTTGTTGCCTAGGCATATGTTTAGAAACTCTGGATTTCAAGATATTGAAGCTTACCCATTCCTGTTCAATTGTAGTAAAATAAATATACATTATACTCTTACACGCAATTTTAGTTACTGCTGAAATAGTATATTTATGTAAGCTGTGAAGAGAACAGACATGAACAATTTATTTGAATTTCATTTTAAACTCAGTGAAAGCAACTCTTTCACTTTCATCTTCCCTTCCTCTGGGATCACATAGGGATGATTGCCAGGTGACAGATGATTACCACCAAATGGCTAGAAACATGTCGCCTTATATGCTAAGAACTTTGCATCGCTGAACCGACATAGTCATCAGACTGGGAGATTGATGAAACCATGGCTCAAACCTAGAAATTTAGTACAACTTCTTTAGTAAACATGTTTAAGAGTATTTCTCTTTGTTCACCTCTGTTCATAAGCACAAGTATCACTTTAATCTTGCACATGCTTTCATGGAAAGCATTATCAATGGATCATAAAAAAAAAATTCCTCATTCGTTACTGCTGTTTGTAGTGGCATTTCTCCAGTTGGAATTCCCTCAGGCAGTGAAATTTAACACTACAGTTGTGTGTAGAGGAAACAGCTATACAAGATACTTTTCTTTTCAAACTATCATCTGACGGTTCTGCACATGAGGCCACTGACAGTGTGAAACCTAAAATGTGCTGTTGTGGGTCACAGATGTTTGTTGTGCTCATTTCAGCTTTATTATCTGCCGAAGAGAGAGTGAAATGGTTTGTATAAGCCAACCCAGAAAAGGACTGGATCATATGTGCCAGGAAATATACACCTTGATGAGGATGATGGGAGACATCAGGATTGTCTTGAGGTCTTGAGAAGATTTAGGCAAGATTCTTGCAGAGGCATTCTTGGTTGATAGGGCTGGAATTAACTGCACATCACAGTCTATGTTGAGATTATGATCATGTAGATGATAGAGGTGTTCATAGTTTGAAAAGACTGTATTATAAGTAATCGCAATACATAGGCTCGGATTTAAATTTTTATTATTTAAGTGTTTATTACAAAATTTTCAAACCTACCCAGAAATAGAGAGGACAGAATAATGAGTCATCACTAGTTTTAGCAGTTATGAGCATTTTGCCAATCTTGTTTCATCTGTCCTAACTTTATTACTACTTTTTAAATTTCTGGTGTGTTTTAAGTCAAATTCCAGGTGTCATATTATGTAACATGTAAATTAGTATGTTTGTTTTGCAGAAGTCTCTTTAAAAAGTGTCTAGCTTTTCTACCATTATCATGTCTAACAATGAGGAATAATATTTTAATATCTGCTAATACACAGTCCATCTCAAATTTCCCCAGCTGTCTCAAAAATATCATTTAATAGTTGTTATTTGAATCAAGATCTAATCAAGGTCTACATATGGTGCTACATTTGCCTGATAGGTCTCTTAGATCCCCTTTAGCTTATAACAAGAGTTCCCCCTTCTCCCATATTTATTGGTGACATTTATTTGTTGAACAAATCCTGTTATTTAATTTTGAATATGGCTGGTTGCATTTTACTAGTGTCATTTATCAAGTTCCTTTATTCCTTTTAGTTAGATTTAGAAGTTTGATTAGGTTCAGGGGCAATTTGGGGAAGGTGAGAATACTTTCTGGATGATTTGTGTACTTTCTATTTCATCATGTCCAGAGAAACAGAGGGTACATTTGTGTTTTTAACACTATCACTGGGATCAGTGTTGGCAAACTGCTCCATTTATTCTGAAGTTGCCCATCAAATTTCCCCCTAAAAATTGTGTTAGTAATTGTCTAGATCTAGATCTATTATTTCCTTTTGTAGTCTATTATTACAAGATGGTGGATTTTCTAATTATATCATTCTTTCAGCATTTATCAGGTGATATTCTTCTATAATGAAAGACTCTTCTTCTTTAACTATTTGGTTGCTGAAACGCAGGTCAATAAGGGAAGGCAGGATAAACGCTTGACTCCTTTTCCTTACTCACCAATCGTCAGAAGAATCATCTCATGTGGAAACTTCCAAAGATGACCAATGATTTCATTTTTTTCTTTTATTTTCTGTATATCACTACTAACACATAGATTGCTATTTATTTGGTGTATTCTAATCTATTGCAATCATTTTTCTCCTAGATACGTAAAGTGCTCCATTTTTAGCCACAGGAAGGCTTTTCAAGCTGGCTTTTTTCTCCTTTTGAAATAATACCAATAGTCTTCAAAATGTTCTTGCTTTCTGTTCCAATAAAATGTTCCAGGATCATTTAATACATTTTCTATTCTATACCTAGCATCAACTGTTAATTCAAGGAACCATGATTCCTTTTTCAGAAATGGCATTTAGAGAATAAACCTGGGGCAGCAGGAGTGCTCATTGTTACTGGGGTGTCATTGCTTTCAGGTCCTTTCAGTAAACAGAGACAGCAAATACATTTATTTTAGACCAAGAAAAATAAGCCATAAGCCTCATGCTGGTATTTCCTATTCCACTTATGAACCAGAAGAGTTCGTGCAATATCTTTGATTTTATACTAGTGTCTTTTCCCTCCTTTGCTGAAAGCCCTAGTACCCACAAACATCAATATAATTGCACCAGATTCAGTGTATGAACCATCACACATAAATGCATTTGACTTGACTTTTGTCTGGAGTAGCCCAAGGAATGGCTTGCACTCTTCCCACAGTCCTGGAGTCAGGTTCATGCTGCCTTCACTGGCACTAAAGACCAAGGGTCCCATTGTAATGGGGTCCTTGACTCTCTCTTCTTACATGCAGGTATATCCTGGCCATGTTTTGTCTCTGCCTGTGTTTGTTCCTCTAGGCTCCTGCTGCAGGACTTCCCTGTTGCAGCTGAGGTATGAGATCCTGCAGGATTTGCTAATCCCAATGCAATTGAGGGAGTGGTAGCTCCCCATAAATTACTTTGACCAATGGCAGATAGAAAACAAAATCTTATCCCTTCCCCTCACACTGTTCAAAGATTCAGTAGTTTCATAATACCTCCTTAAAGATGCTCTGCAAAACCAAGAAAACAATGCATCCTAAAACTGTGGCTGGCTCTGCAGTGCATTCTCATATACTGGCTCTCCCTCCTCACTAACTTCACTCCCCCCTGCCCTCACTTTTGCTATCCTATGATTGCACTACGATTGTTTACACGAAATCTTGTGCCTTAGGTTTTGTTTCCTGAAAAACCTAATTTCCCAATTGCTTAATCCTGCAAAATATGTACAATAATTCCAAAATAATAATACAAAAATTGCTCCCAATATAAACTATTGAAAGATCTGTTTGCAGTTCTTTATGCTCCAGGATATATCCCACAAGGGGTATGTAGTTTGTATATGTGCTTCAGAATTATTTGAAAAAATTCTCTGTCTGTGCATGCCAAAATTTGATATTCATTTAGATTGATTTGTTTGTTTCACATTTTTGACTTGTTAAAGATTATGAAACATATTTGTATTGTTATCAAGTCAAACTACGAAACAAGATGTACTCAGGAAAGTTGTGTTTCCATCCCTGTCTTCTCCTCTCTCTTCCCTCCTTCACTTTAGAAGTGACTTTTTGTTTTGTTTTGATTTGGTTTATCCTTTCATATTTTTCTAGACAGTTAATTATTGGAAATAGTGCTTCAGTGGAAATGGGCTAAGATTTCTATGTACATTGATTTTTTGATAAAATTTAATGATAGATATCAAATACAGTGAGTGGCTGCCTGAATTTTTTATGCATACACTCAGTTGCATGCTATAGTTTAGTGATGACAAATACACTGATAGAAGGATACATTATAAAAACATAGTGTTGAGCTAGAAGCACGTACAGGGAGGAGAAATTAGTATAATTTTCAATGCACTATCATTCATGATAATATTATGATATGCAGATATAGATATAGGTATAGATATGTTTTATTCCTTCCTTCCCTCCCTCCCTCCCTCCCCCCCCCCTTCCTTCCTTCCTTCCGTCCTTCCTTCGTCTATATACCTATCTATCTATCTGGGAAACTCTGAAGGATGTACACTAAGCTCATAAAATCATAACAGGGTAACATCTGGGCATAGGAGAAGGGGACTGGAGTTGAGAATTATGACTAAAAGTGACCTGAGGAATACATACTTTTTTTCCGTGTTGTAAAATAATTATAATAAAGAGCTTGGAGCCATAGTCGGAAACCTCATTTTCTCACAGTCAGAGTGATGTGGGTGGGGGATATCTGTGTCAGAGATGTGCAAATGAAGATCCTGTTGACTTGCTGAGTGGCTCTTACAAAAAAAAAATACCACAGTACAGTAATACAGATGCCATTGTTGCTATGCATTAATGTGCCATGCATTCAAATACAGAGTAGATGAGAACTATGGAGAGCAGAAGAATTGCGGTCCAATGGATAAAGTTGTGAATGATTTTTAATGCCCCCTCTTCTTTTCAGTTAATGTGGTGGTTGAACAAAAACATCTTTAAAACAAATTCAGGTGTCCACTCCCTTGTTTTCTTGAAAGTCACCCAACACTAAAAAGAGGATAAGAAATTTAAGCACACACTTCATTTTCCAATGAACCTAATATATATTGATAAATATGTGTGTGTCCATAGCATATGAATAAAAAAATAAAATAGAAGGCTGATAAAAATCAAACCAAAAATCAATCCCAAATTTAAGACAAAACAAAACAAAAAAAACAAACAAAAACAAATAATAAAGGTGGGAGAACTAATGAGAAGGAAGTGCATTTGTCCCCCAGAGCCTGATAAAGTTCTGGACTTGTGTTCACTGTGTATTATTAGAAGGTGAGAGTAAAGTAAGAAAACATTTTACAGAATGGATGGAGTGAAGCAAAGACTTAGCTGGATATTTTAAAAAATTAAATAGAAACAAAGGAGACAATTTCCAAATCCAAGAAAAATGATAATTAGAACTTATTACATATTAGCACCATTCTGAGGACGTACATGTTTTAACTCAATTAGTCCTCAGGTAATCGTACGAGGTACGTGCTATCGTTAGCCTCATTTTATGTGTATGAAGAGCTTCTCTTTTACTGCTGAATAGTGTTCAGTTGTATAGATTTATCACAGTTTGTTAATCCATTCACCAGATGGCTGTTTCCAGTTTTTCACTACCATAAATAAAGCTGCTCTAAATATTTACCTACACAGTTGTACAGATCTACGTTGATTTTAGAATTCTCATTGAAGTTTTGAGATCCAAGAAAAGTCAAAGAAATTCAGAAGAGAAAGTAAAGAAACTTAATTTAGATTTATCATATTATGTCTAGATTTATTTGTTTATTTACTTATTTAATAGCTGGGTGGTACTAGATTTATTTTTAATACCTCTTAAGATAATAATTTTCCATAAGAATAGATAAGTACTATAGAACAATAGAAAAGAGTCCTAAAGAGAATTACTGATATGTAAAAAATTGTTAAATGAAGAAATAGCACATAAAGCAGTGGGTGGAATGCCCAAAACATGTGCATTTAATGAGATGCAAGCAATTAGTTTTGTCTGAGACAGTAAAAATAAAAATATTACGAGTAAAACCACTATAAACATCTGTGTGTAGGTTTTTCTGTAAATACGAGTTTTCATTTTTCTTGGGTGAAATTTTGGGAGTGCTGAATTGTTCGGTGGGTATAAGAAACTGACAAACTCTTTTGTAAAGCTGCTGTTCCATTTTGCATTTGCAGCAGTTATGTACGAGAGCTCCTGGTCCTTTTCTTCACCAAGACTCTTTATAGTCAGTTTTTCCTTTTTGCCATTCCAGTCGGTATGTATTGATATCTCATTGTGGCTTTAATTTGCATTTCTCTGCTGACCCATGATGCCGACCCTCTTTTCATGGTCACATTTATTTGTCATCTGTGCGTTTTCTTTACTGAATATCTACTCACATTTTTGCCCATTTAAAAACTTGTGTTGTTTGCTTCCTTTTTATTAAATTTTGAGAATGCTTTATGAATTCCATATACAAGCACTTTTTCAGATATATGTTTTTTCCTGTTTTATGGCTTTTCTTTTCATTCTCTCAACAGTGTCTTTCTCAGAGCAGAAGTTTTTTAGTTTGATCAAGTCTAATTTATCAATGTTTTCTTTATGAATCATGTTTTTGGTGCCATATTTTAAAAGGCTTTTCCTAATTCACGATCAAAAAAATTTCTCCTATGTTTTCTATGTATATATTTTTTGGGTTTTACGTTTAGATCTATGACACATTTTGAGTCATTTTTCTATGACGTATATGGGTTGATGTTCATTTTTCAGCATATGAATATCCAGTTGTACTAGTATCATTTGTTGGAGTGACAGTCCTTCTTTCACTAAATTCCTCCATTAAATTTTACCTTTGTCAAAATCAATTGATCATATATGTCTGGGTTCTTTATTTCTGGACTCTTTCTTCTGTTCCAATGAGTTTGTGTCTAACCTTTTGCTAATATCACACTGTCTTTTTAGCAAATTGTTAAATCAGACAGAATGAGTCCTCTGATGTTGTTCTTTGTGAAAATTTTTTTGGCCATTCCAGTTCCTTTGCCATTCCATAGAAATTTTAGAATCAACCTGCTGAATTTTACAAAAAAGACTTGGAATTTTGATTGGGATTCCATTGAATCTGTAATCAGTTTTGAGAAAACTGACAATATTGAGTCTTCTAATCTGTTAATTGTTTGAATGTGTCCTCTTCAAAATTCACGTGTTGCCAATGTGACAGTATGAAGAGGTGGGACCTTTAAGAGGTGAGCAGGCTGGGAGAGCTGCTCCTCCTGAGTGGGAATAAGGTCCTGGTAGAAGGGCTTCATGCAGCATCTGGCTGGCTTGTCCTTCGGCCTTCTGCCATGTGAGGACAGAGCCTTCCTTCCCTCTGAAGGAGGCAGCCCTGACCAGACAACGGAACCTGCCAGCTACTTGATCTTGAATTTTACAGCCTCCAGAACTGTAAGAAATACATTTTTGTTCGCAATAAAATACCCAGTCTATGGTATTCTGTTATAGCAGCTCAAAATAGACTAAGATATAATTCACGAACACCTTATATTTCTCTATTATTTTAGTCTTTTATTTCTTTCTTCAGTGATTTGTAGTTGTCAACACAGAGATCCTACATAGATTTTAAGTTTATATCTAAGTACTTCATGTATTTGGTGTTACTGCAAATGAAACTTCTTAAAAATTCCAATTTCTAATTCTTCACTGTTATTATATAGAAATATAATAAATTTTTGTATATCTACCTTTTATACTTCAACTTCCCCAAACTCAATTATTAGCTTAAGTAACTATTTCTGTAGATTCCTCAAAATTTTCTATGTAGACAAACTTGAATAGGAGTGCTGAATGTGAACATCCTTACTTCATTCCTGACCTTGGAGGGAAATGTACCAGTCTTGTACCTTTAACATTGATGCTACATGTAAATCTTTTGTAGATAGGTCTGTCAGATTAAGACTGTTCATTTCTGTACCTAGTTTGCTGAGAGTTTTTAACATGACTGGATGTTGAATTTTGTCAATGTGTATTGACAATGTATATTACATTAAATGATTTTAGGATATTGCAGATATTTGTATTTATGTTCAAAAAGGATGAAGCAGTGTTTGGTTTTCTTTTCTTGAAATTTCTTAATCTGGTTTTGGATTCAGAATAATCCTGGATTAATAAAATAAATTAGGAAATGTTCCTCTTTCTCTTTAATCCGTAAGATTCTATGCAAAATAGGTACTACTTCTTCCTTAGTGACTGTGAGGGGTCTAAATGTGTTTCTTGTTGTATTTATCCTGCTCAGGTTTTTTCAAGATTCTTAAAATGTGGCTATTGTCTTCCATTAACTTTGGAAAATTATTTGTTTTTATACCTTAAAATATTTCTTCCTCTCAATTTTCTATCCCTTCTCCCTTTGGAACTCAAATTGCACATAGGTTAGACTCTGCAATATTGTTCCATAACTCTTTGATACTGTTATATTTTTAAGCTTTTTTTTGGTGTGTGTTTCAGTTTGTATAATTCTCTGTTGATTATCTGCAAGTTCACTTATTCTCTCCCATATGTAACCACTCTGCTGATGAGCCCATCTAAAGAATTCATTATCTCTGATGTTGTGCTTTTGCATTTTTAGCATTTTTCCATTTAACTTTTTCCTTATAGCTTCTTCCTGAAATCTCCCATTTGTTCATGGATGTTTTTTTCACTAAACTGTAGCATTTTTATTGTAGGTTTTTAAATTGGTGTGATATATTCAAAATCTAAGTCAGCACTCTCTGGCTGTCTTGATAGTTTTATTGTTAAACAGTGGCTATGTTGAGTGTGTGTGTGTGTGTGTGTGTGTGTGTGTGATAATTTTTGGAGAATGCCAAATATTATGTGGAAAAGAACCATATAGACAGGTACATAATAGTTACTCCTGGGAACGAGCATGCCTGTCATTTTTGTCAGTTGTTCAGCTGCATTTTGGTTTTGTTGTTACTATAATTACTTTGAGTGTGCCACATATTTCAAATTTTTCTAGTGGTGAGCTGCACTTACCATATGCTTAGTGTGAGGCCTGGAGTATCGGAGTTTCCCTCTGTGTCCTTTTAGCAAGTCTTGCATAGCTATGCCATAGAGAGGGTGTCTCTGTGCTTCTGCATCCCCCCTACTGGTAGACTGTTCTTGTTTATGACTTGGTACCAGGTTCATGTTTGGACAGAGAAATTGACTTTTTCCTCCTGTTCAGTTAGACCCTGCATACCTGAGCCTCAGGAAACAGGTTTTCTTTACATATCTGACCCTTTCTACCATGCTAACAAACTCTGGTTGTAACAGTTGGATCTTGGTGTGAGCAAATTTCCTTCCTTTTCTCCGTCAGCAGCAGACATCTATTTTATATCTGTGCAGCATCCCAGGCATACACAGGTTTTCTTCCCCTACCCTACTGATAGGTGCTTTTTGCTTCTAACCTTCCCTTATTAGTAGCCAACATTTGCCTGGTACTAGGGCTGGAATTTCCATCCCCTCTTTCAGCAGCAGATACTTCTTCTTTGTGAAAGAGGGTTTAGGATTTGTCTTACTTTGCTTAAGCTAATATAACAAAATATCATAAATTAGGTAGCTTATAAACAAGAAACATGTATTTCACACTGATCTGGGGGCTGGAAAGACCAAGATCGCGGTGCTGACAGATTCAATGTCTGGTGAGGGTCTGCTTTCTGGTTCATAGATGGTGCCTTCTCACTGGATCCTCACATGGTGGAAGGGACAAAGAAGCTCTCTGAGGTCTCCTTTATAAAGGCACTAATTCCATTTATGAGGATTCTGCCCTTATGACCTAATCACATCCTAAAGCCCCCACCTTCTAATACCATCACTTTGGTGGTTAGGATTTCAACATATGAATTTTGGGTGGACGTAAACATTCAGACCATTACAGGGTTCATTCCTGTCCCACAGAGGCACCCCAGGCATGTTTGCACCATTTAGGGGTCTCCCTCAGGTCTCCTGCCCTGGCTATCCAGTGGAAGAAAGCCGGCTAATGGGCACAGAATCCCTTCGAGTCTGGGGCTCCCAGGCATACTAAACTGTCCTACTAGCCCACACTTTGCCTTTAAGAACTTATGAAAAAATTTCATTATTTTATTCTTACCTTTTTAAAAATGCTGCCCCCCACCCCTTTCTCTCCTGCTCTGTCTGAGGTGGAACAGGTCCTATGACTTGTCTCTCCTCAGAAGGGCTTGGACCCTTTGGCATTCTGTTCATCTAGTTTCCTTGAGACGTCAACTCTCAGATGAGCTGACAAAGTGGGTTAGGTTCTGTGGATCATCTAGCTTTTTGTTGTTGTTAGGGTGGGAGTTTTCTGTATCCTAAGTGGAACAAGACAGGCTTTTAATGAAAAATTGGAACCTATTTTAGGATGAAAGGAGAAGAAGGGGATGAGTCAGCTAAAATTCTCCTCTGCTAAGTAAATGACTATGGATAATGCTTAAAAGTGGTGACTCAACAGATAGCAATGGAGGTAAATACTAGAATACTGTTAAAAAATTTGGAAGTGGTTGCCTCTGAGAAGTCAGGTGGAAGTAGCAAACTATTGAAAGGAAAACCAACAAAGAGAAGAAGCAAGGAACTTCTTGTTTATGTTATAAGTTTTTGGCATTATTTGGCTTTTAAACACTTTGCAGATGTTATTTTGATCAGAATTATTTTTAAAATATATTAAATTAATTTTTATATTTGATGAAACATCTTTTTTTAAATAAGAAGGAATTTTGTTGCTTTAGTAAAGAAAAATATGATCAAATGTAAAACATACAAGTGAAACAGAAACATCCAACAACAGCAACAACAACAACAACAACAACAAAAAAAAAAGAAAGAAAAAGAAAAAAGAAAAGGAGAAAAGAGAAAGTAAGAAAGAAAAAAAAATCCATTACTCAGAAACAATTGTGGTCAACATCTGGTAATAATTCTAATAAGTCTTCCAGCAATCTCTTCACACAATTATAATCAGACAAATAAGTAGATTGAGAAATTATATGGATTGCATTATAAACAGTTTTCCCTTTCTTTAAAATAAAATATTTTACACAGTTTTTTCTTTTTAAAAACAATGACTATATTAATCTACTTATGCATCTCATAGTGTATTTCTTTATTAGACAGAATTTAAAAATGCAATCAAAAGGGGTTAAGAATCTTTTCCAAAAGCACACAGATAATGTATGACAAAGTCAGGATCAGAACGCAGATTTTTGACACTCAATTCCATCTTTTTCCAACTCTGTAGGTTGTTTACTGTCTGAATTTTAGGCATTATTGGCTTTTCACAAGCTAGTAAAATGAATTCTCACTAGAGTTTTGCAAGATATAGTTTTTGAATCATATCTGGTTCTGTCACCTAATTAACCTTTAACAATATTTGAAAATTCCAAGAGAAAAATATTCTTAATGTAGACAAAGATGAAAAAATATATAAGTCTTTAAAGGTCAGACCATTGTTGTGAGAACAGAATCTGTGAATAGATGAATTTTTAAAGTAATGGAGCTAACGGTGATCCTAAACAAGCTAGATTCAAATTCATATTTATTCAATTTTTAAAAAATTACTTTGGTAAACGAGAGTGTCTATAAATTTTTCCAACTGGTGACTATCAGCTGGAGAAGAACATTTCGAAGAAACATTAAAATTTTAAATATCATTAAAAAATCTGCAGAAAGGCCTATTTAAGCATTCTGACCATGAACGGTTCTAATCATCTAAGTCACAATAGTCTCATGTGTATTTCCCAGGAGAATAGAATTGAAAAGGACTTTCTTCTTTTTTATTTTTTAACTTTTATTGCAATATATTTATGTTCAATATTAGAACTTTCCCTTCATCTCCAATTTGAAAGGCTTAACTATATTAGAGATTGATGTGGGTAAAAATATGGATTATTAATAATTGTTCATTATTATCTCAAAGTACTCTTCTTGTATCATTCATTTAAAAATTAAGGAAAGAACAGTTGCAGTGCTGTGATAGAATATTTTGCACAACAAATGCCTTTTGATATTTATACTACACATATAGGTAGTTTTTCTTCTAATAAAATTATCTCCCATGGTTACAGAGGAAAATTATAACATCATGTATAATTGGAAACGTTCTTGCTGTCTCTCCACATTTTATATGTGAACTAGGAGCTTAAAGAGCAGGGCCAGATTGTGGTGGTCACATCCACCCATCTGTAAATCAAAGGAAAATTAATTCTAAATTGTAAGTAGTGTAAGGAAGTTCAACAGAGTTCTAAGTTTTTTCACAGTCACAACTTCAATGCTCTTTTTTTTTTTTTTTTACCCCAAAATAATTTCTTATAAATTTTTATATCCTCTGGCTTCCCTTCATTTGTTGATGCTGTTTCGGATGATCCCACACAAGGATGTCAATACTCTGGCTTGGGGCTTTGAAGAGATAGTCATTTCAGGTGCAGATGGTCAGCTCTAGGTAGGTTGACCAACTGGTCTTGGTTTGCCCAAGATTATCTTGGTTTTAAAACTGAAGAACCCACATCATGGGACCCCTTTGTCCCTGACAAAACTGGGTTGTTTGGTCACCCTTCTTTGAGGTGGCATGAGCTCATTTTTACATGAACTATCTAGCATATGGTGCAAAATTAGAACAAAATTTTGTTAAAGTGGTGTTTCTGAAGATTCACTTTACTAGTATACTCAACAAATTTGTGAATAATAGATCTTTCCTAAAACATCACCTTTCTTATCCACTAGCCGAAGATTATGGACATATCACTTTGCTACACAGTGGTTCATTCCCTGCTGATACAGAAACATGTCAAATCATTTCACTTCAGGCTGTTTTATCTGTCATTTATTTATTGGAATCAATGAAGTTCAGGTGTTTCCTTAGGGATATGTGCTAGGAAATTTAAAAAAAAAAAGTTGAAATTTATCTCCATCCCCATTTCATAAATTAGTTGCATTCAAGTGAACAACAGCTTCAGAAAGTTGAAATTTTGTATTTTTATTAAAATGCCTTATTTTTAATGACTTTATGAAACTTTAACATTAACATCTAGCTTTTTCTGTAGAACCATAGCATTATTTTTAATTCTTAACCATAATGACTAGAATGCATTAAAGTAAAGTTTATATTCTTGGTAAAATATCAGACTGTTGTATGTTGATATTGCAGTTGTTTTTGGCCTGCTATCTTCACTGCTTATTTTAGTTTAACCACTATTTCCTAATTTAGTGAATGATATATCATATAATCATGGTTTACTCTTAAATTAAGCTTGTCTTTTAAGTGCTAGCATAAGTTATTGACACCTGTCTAGAGCTCTGAGCACAAATATAAAATACAAAAAGACAGAAAGCCCAACAGTCACGTGTTAATGATTATTGATGCTCCTCATTGCATCGAGCTATCAGAAATGGTATTGTTACCACAGGATTCTGCAAACTCCTGTCCAACCTAGTTGCTCTTTTTCCTACTTTTATTTCTATATTTTTGTAGGTCCTGTGAATCTCTGTCCCTGTTAAAATGCACATTCATTTCCTTCTCAATACATAGGAAGCAGCCAGTTCTGCTGCACAGAAGTATTACCTTATATTACTCTCATACTTCCTGCTCTGTTACAATCACATAACCCCATCGTTGTTTTGCAATTATGGAGAGTTCAAGTTAGCGTTCATCTGTTTTCCTGTTTCTGACTCACTTTCTAGAGTTTTCCCCGTAAAAATATCCCTAACTTCCATCTCTCTACTCGAGTGTCCAGGCACTTTCCGTTCTCATCTCCTGCACATCCCTGTCCAGTCTCCCTCGAGGACACGGCTTCCCACTTCACGGGAAAAGCAGGCACTCTCAAAGATTCGTTCCCTTGACTATCAGCCTCTCCCTCCACAAATTGATTCATGTTTGCATCATTGCTTTATCACCATTTCAGATTTTTTATAAAAGCCCCTTCAGCCCCGTCTTTCACATCTGTCTGTGCAGGACTTTTCTCATTTATATTTGTACTTTAGGGACCATCACTACAGTGAGGACATTTTAAGTAGTCAATAATTTCACAGAGTGGATGAGTGAACACTAGGAAGAGATAGGGAATACTATCTCTTCCTATACATGAATAATCAATACGAAAATTGGGGATAGAAATTATTTTGACCTCTGAGCAGGTAAATTGAAGAAGCAATTCTTGAACAGGGTGTTGAACTTGCTTAAATCAAGTGAGCAGATTGTATTTGATATTGAGATCATAATTCCACCAACAACTATCTATCCACGCACACCCTGACCTTCAAATCAATTACAGTGAGAGAGAGAGGGCATTGTTTCAGTTTCTACAGGACTATGACTAACTGTAATTACAGTTTAAGAAAATGTGTTATAGAGATAGTTTCAAATGTCATTGATGATTTCTGTCCACACTGGTATTACTATGAAATCATACAGAATATAAATTGGCCACATTAAATTACCTAACATTTGCATATGTGCATATGTATGGTAATTTGTTAAAAATTTCCCTGTTTCCTATTTTGAGAAGGAAGAGGAGTTAGTAATAATAATTAGTTCTTAAGATACACTTGAGATTTATTCAAACAGTGCTAGTGAACTAGAAAATTTTCTGCATTACATTCATTTTTTCCAGATGAGAATAATTTTGCTAAATTATTATCATAAAACGGTGTGTTTATAACAAAATAATACGCATTCATTAATGAATTGGGTAATTCAGAAAAGCACAAAAAAAGAAAGAAAATGAAAATGAGCTACAATATGACCACCCATAGATGACCATTACTAAGGATCTACATCTATGTGGAGTGCGTGCGTGCATGTGTGTGTGTGTGTGTGTGTGTGTGTGTGTGTGTGTGTGTGTGTGTGTGTGTGTGTGTCTAGCCCAAGTATGGTGATTTCATGCAGCTGATTGGTCACAGAATGGTGTGTTATGCATTTTGGCCAATGAGCATGAGAGAAGTTGGCTGGGGCATCAGAATTCTTTCTCTATTATGTGAAAACTGTTCATGAAATGAAACTTTGCTTCTGTCTCTAGTCTTGAGTGTTGATGAAGCCAGTCAATGAGAAAAGACACATCCTGTAATAATGGCCCAGCAGTAAAGATGGAAAGAACCTGATCATGTAAGCAAGCCAGCAGATGAACCGATCCTGGGCTCCCCTTACCTCCATAGTTTTGTTCTTTATTTAATAAATATCTTTTAGCTTAAGGCAGAGGTTCTCAAAGTGTAAGAAACTGAGGGGTCCCTGAGACCCTTTCAGAAAGGCCATGAATTGAAAACTATTTTAATAATTACACTCTGATATTGTTTTCCCTTTTTACTCTTATTTTTTCAGAGTGTACAGTGGAGTTTTCCAGAGGTTACTGGATATGCAATATGGCAGCACATTGAAAGCAGAAGCAGATAGGAGAATTGAGGTGTCTTCTATTAAGGCAGATATTAAGAGATCAGTAAACATGTAAAATGATTCCACTCTTCTCATTACATATTTTTATTGTTTCGGGTAATGTTTCTTTTTAAAAACTGTGCTATTTATGTCAACATGTAATGGTTTATTTTTGTTATTTTTAGATGAATACATAAATATATAGTTTAAATACTTTCTCATTTTTATTCCTGGCATAAATATAATCCATTTAAACCAAAGCTCTTCAGAATCCTCAATAAAGAGCACATGCAGGTGCTGACAGCTATCATTTCTGCATTTGGAGGAGAGAGAGGGTTGCCACGGGAACAGAACTAAAGAGATTAGTTGACAATAAAAGTGTTAGGGTGGCTTGAAAAAGTTATTTTACGGCAGCATAAACTTTGAATAGTTCATTCTGCTCTTATTTTAATTACTCACCCATGGTAAGGAAGGTAGTTACTTAACAATGCCAAAAGAAATAAAACTTTACACAAAATGATTATAACTTGTAATAGTAAAATCGGTGAGTCAGGCACATGCCTCATTGGCTATGGGAATCCAGGAATAAGCCCTTTATTGACAGGTGCAGTTAGAGTAAAGCTAGGGCAAAGACTTGGTTGAAATACAGAGAAAGTATCTCTTTCTTTCTTAAGAGTCATGAGTGAATGGTCCAGGTTGGGGATGCAGCTCTGCTACATGATTAACTTCTTCCATCCTGTTGCTTAACCATCCCCTAAGGAGTTCTCATCTGTATAGCTGAGGATGGGTCACAAGTGTGTCTACAAAAAGAGATTTCCATGGCAAGTAGCTTCTGTCTTAGGTTGAAAATCACCCAGAACTTGCAAACATCACTTGTGTTCAGTTCCATTGGCCTTAACTAAATTATATAACCACATATAGCCTTAAGGTAAGTTGAGAAATGTTATCTCTAAATAGGCAGCCATTTAGTCTTTATTACTCTGGATGAGGGAGAGAGCAAATTTTAAAGGATAATTAGCAGTCTCTACTATACTGATATTAGAGTGCACTTGGTATGCTTTTTAATTTTTACACCTTACTTTCTCCCTAAGGAGGTTCAAAGTATCTTCAGTAAATTGAGGAGTACTTTTTATTCTTTCACTTTCTGAATATTTTGCCTACTGTGTGGATTGTCTTATGCTAAGAAATGCAGGAGATGCAAAGAAATGTAATGGTTGTTAAATTCGGAAGGTTATTTATCACCACATGTAGCATACCATTCATATCCATAGTCGTTCTGCTGGTGATGCTATATTGCACATGTGGAACCTCTGCAAACAGGATCAACTTTAACAGCTCTCTAATGAATCCATAATGAAAAGAGTCAGACTCCATGATCCACAGATCCTAGATGATGCAATCTGGGACATGAGTGTTAATTGTGAAAAATGTGTTTGCGACAGAAATTCAGTGCCAACTTGTTAAATATGGAGAGATGATGGTCAGTCAAATCTTGCATCAAAATGGTATTCCAGTTAGAAGGGAATGTGTAACTCCACAGGGAATTTTCTCTTTTTTCTTCTACAATAATACCATTTAGAGCATTGACAGTGTTGATAAGAGAGTCTAGAATCATAAAATCACACCTTTGGGGGAGAAAAAAGAAACAAACCTTTAAAACTGAGCAAGTCAAGACATAAAATTAAAATTTTTATCATTGCATTAAGATATGTAGAAATATCATGATCCCATCAATCAACAATGTCATTGACAAACTTTCCCAAAAGGAAGGTTGTTGAGACTTTCTCTAAAGCAAAGCTATCTTCAAAAGAAGACAGTTCTTTGCCCACTTTAAAAAATTGGATTATTTGGTTTTTTGCTGTTGTTTGAGTTCCTTGTATATTCTGGATATTAATCCTCTGTCAAATTTATAGTTTGCAAATATTTTCTTCCATTCCATAGATTATCTTTTCTCTGTGTTGATTGTTTCCTTTTATGTGCAGAAGCCTTTAGTTTGCTATAATCCCATTGTTTATTTTTTCTTTTGTTGTCTGTGCTTTTGGGGTCTAATAAAGTCTTTGCCCAGTCCTGCATTCTGAAGTGTTTCCTCCATGTTTTCTTCTAGGAGTTTATAGTTTCAGGACTTTTATTTAATACTTAGTCCATTTTGAGTTTTCTTTGGTACATGGTGAGATACACGGGTCTAGTTTCATTCTTCTACACATGGATATGCAGTTTTCACAGCACCATTTATTAATAAGGCTGTCCTTTCCACAATGTATGTTCCTGTTGCCTTTGTTGAAGATCAGTTGGCTGTTAAGTTTGTGGGTTGATTTCTGGGTTCTCTATTCTGTTCCATTGGACCATGTGTCTGTTTTTATGCCAGTACTGTGCTGTTTTGATTACTATAATTTTGTTGTAGTGTAGTTTGAAGTCAGCTAGTGTAGTACTTCTGGCTCTTTTTTTTTAGGATTGCTTTGGCTATTTGGGGTCTTTTTTTGTTCCATGTGAATGTTAGGATTTTTTTTTCTATTTCTGTGAGGAATGTCATTGGTATTTTGATGGGGATTGCATTGACTCTGTAGATTGTTTTTGGTAGTATGAAAAGGGGATTAATAGACATTTCTCAAAGGAAGACATTCAAATGGCCAATATGTACATGAAAAAGTGCTCAATGTCACTAACCAACAGGGAAATGCAAATCTAAACTACGTTGAGATATCTCACCCCAGTTGGAATGGCTATCATCAAAAAGAGAATAACAAATGCTGGTGAGGATGTGGAGAAAGGGGAACTCTTCTACACTGGTGGTGGGACTGTAATTTAGTGCAGCCATTATGGAAAATGGTACGGAGGTTTCTGAGACAACTACAGATAGAGCTACCATACAACCTAGCAATCCCACTGCTGGGTATATACCCAAAGGAATGGAAATCATCATATTAAAGGGACATCTGCACTCTGTCTTTATTGCAGCTCTATTACAATAGCCAAGAAATGGAACCAACCTAAATGTCCATCAATGGACAACAGGAGAAGGAAAATATGGTATATTTACACAATAGAATACTACTCAGCCATAAAAAAGAATGAAATTCTTCCATTCACAGCAACATGCATGAGCTTGGAGAAAAGTATGTTAAGTGAAATAAGCCAGGCACAGAAAGAGAAATGTCCTCACTCATAAATGGGAGCTAAAAAGGAAAGAAAGAAACAAATAAACAAACACCACAATAATATGTTGAAACTTTCAGAAGGAGAGAACTATGTTACGAGAGGTGGGAAGGGGGGAGGGAAGAGGGATTAGGGAGAAATTGGGTAATAGACACAATGAATAATTATGTTTTGTATTAATGACTATGCTAATAATCCTGTTTCGATCATCACATACTGTGCACAAATACTGATAGTCAACTCTGTACCCCACAAATAAGTAAGTGTAATCAATTGTTTCAATAGAAATTGATAAATAAAATAAGAATTTCTGCAGGGTAAACAAAAATCAAAACAAACAAGCAAAAATAAAAAAGGCAATTCCCAAAATGCAATCCACCATTTATAATTTTGTGGGAATATAGCCTAACTTTTATTAAGGTTCAACATATGTAGTGGAAGTTTCTTTAGCCTGAGAGTCAAGAGACCTTATCTGCATAGATGACTGTGGGCAATTTATTTAATGTCTTTAGTTACCTTGCTTCATCTTCAGAAACATGGTGGCTGGGTTGCTGGGGAGCATGGTGAGGTGGAGAACTCAGAGGTAGCTCAGTTCCCTCAGATTCTTCTTTTCTTCTGCTCCCTATGTTTTTGTGAATATTTAGAAAGTATTATTTTTCTTCTGTTGGTTGTGGATTTTTCTCCACAGAAGAAAGAATGAGTGTAGGCTCTTTACCTAGCACCAGTAAAGCTTTATGTGGGAGGCATTTAGCATGCTGAGGAAGAGTGTGAGTTCTCCACTTGGATGCCTGGATCTAATTGTGACTGTTACTAGCTGGGTGATCGTAAACAAATTATTTACCCCCTCGAAGTTCAAATGGAAAATGCAGAACATCGTAATACTGACCATGTGGGTTTTGTGAGCATTAAATGACATACTCTAGGTAAAGCTACTAGTACGATGTCTGGCATTTAGTAAGTTTTCAATAACTATTATCATTATTACATGCAAGTCAGCTATTAATAAATGTTCTCTAATGCATTTAGTAATAATGAAGCACTGCTTTCATAGTGGAAAATTTATTACATTTCATAAAGCAGTGAGTGATATTAGTAGCTCCTGGAGATTAAGTCTGCCTAGAAGGAGTTAGACTCTCATTTTTCTCTGGAGCAATTGTAATAGATTAAAACTGTGTCCGTGTACTTGTGAGTGCCCGAGGCAACCGCCCTCAAATTCCTGAAGCTGCTAGTTAACTGGGGAGAACCTGAACACATAGGGAGGTCATAGTCAAAGGGGCCCAGGTTTTCATCCCAGCTCTGCCACTGCTGACTGACTCTGAGGCGAGTAGTTTAACCTCTCACAGCTGCAGAGCACTGAGAAATACCAGAAATGATAGTCCCCTGGTAGGAACGAAGGAAATAATCCTAAAATGCCTCCTTCAGAGGAGGGGCTCAGTATATTTTGTTTTCCTTTTTTCCCCCTTCTGTGTAATTGACTAGTACGTATATCATTAAGTTTTGAAAAACCATATTTGAGTAACACTGATGAGGCCTGTTAAATCAATTTAATTGCAGATTTTTATTTTAGTTTCTCACTTTAAAAGAACTCAAGCTATTTTTTTTTTAAATTTAAATTTATTAACACTTCATATAACTGGAATGTCCTCAAGTTCACCTGAAGTTGGGGATTTTCTTCTTTTTTAATGTAAGAAATGATGAGTCCAGGGCTGGCTGGTGAGCTCACTTGGTCAGAGTGTGGTGTTGGTAAAACCAAGGTCAAGGGTTCAGATGCCCTTACCGGCCAGCTGCCAGAAAAACGAAGAACAAGCAAACAAAAAATGGTGAGTCTCACTCTGACATAAATAGAAGAAATTCAGTCCCTTTTTAACAATGCTGGTAAATCTCAGAGGTTGCTTTCCTATCATGTTTGTGGCCTGTCACACTGAACTTTTGTTCCCAGTGCTCTTGGTCTTTTCGATAGCACCTGGCCATTTCATCACTGTATCTTCCTGGTGATCCAGTTTTCTGTGGACCCCTCTCCCTGTCCCATTATGGTCATAACCCCCTTTAATCCTTATGATCTATTAACATAAGACAAGAATAAAATTAGTGGTTAATAAGCCTTTACTGAGTATTAGAGGGTGGTGAGGGGAGGGTATTACACCATACAATGAAAAAATCATTAAAATCGGATAGCAGATCCCATTGTTTCTGAAGTCCAGCAGCTGAACTTCATCACAGGAAGCTCGTGAACTTCAGCTGTCTCCATCCTTTAGCCCACGGCCTTTTTCTGGTTGCTGTGGCCGGCCATCATTCAGAGCTGCCTTCCTTTTCTGTCTCACCAGTTCCCCAACTCCAGTGCCCACAACTTCTGTCCCTCCAGCTCACCCACAGGGAGACCCCAAAGCAGTTTTACGTTAAATTAACATCGAGTACTAAAGGACGTCCTGCCTCCTCTCTTTGCACTTCATTCTGCAGAGCAGTTTTGCAATCTCTTCTCACTTCTGCATTCCAGGTTCTGCTTTTCATAACTGGAACACCTGTTCTGGTGGCAACCGTCTTCTGCAAAATCAGGAATGGCAGCTGTCAGCTGTGCACATGCACACACGCATACACACACATGCATGCACACACGCACACACATACATATACATGCACACACATGCACGCTTCATTTAGACTCGTGTCACTCCTTACATTTTACGGACTATACACTTTTAGTGCACTATTACATGCTTTCACATGTTGTTATTTAACCATCTTCTTATATCTGTTATGCATTAAAAACAGATTAAAAAATGGAAGGATTCTGAAAGTTTAAGCATCTTGTCCAAGGATAAAAAAACTCCTAAATGTTAGAGCCTAGAACTAAATTTTGCTTCGTCTGATGCTAAGCCTGTGCCTTGCTGCTGTACTAAACTGCATCTCATAATTTTTTCTGTAGAACATCATAGAAATAAAGTAATTCTCACGAAAGTAGAGTGTCACAGGCATTGAATGTCCTTAACAAATCAAATAATTGTTTTCAAATAATTGCTACTTCTTATTCAAAATGTTTATATGGAATTATAGAAACACATGGTAGAAATTTCTACCCATGTAAAGGAACATTTTGGTTTCAAAGGCTGCTGAAATCTGATTTCTGTCACATCTGTGATCCAGAAGTCTCTAAGGCCTGAGATTATCCAACAGTGGTACAAATGAAATAGATGTTTCATTGTTTATGAAATGTTCAGTATAAATGCTGGCAGTCAATGCCAAATTATGGGGGACTGTATTTCCTAGTTCCTCCTCCAAACTGCCAAAAAGATGACAACTATTAATTCTCAGTTCCCCTGAGAGGCAAGCAACTTACAGCACAGAAATCAAACCCATAAAGAAAATGTTCAGCATCTAGGAGTGGGTAAGGCTATATCTGAAGTCCTTTAGGTAAACCAAATTTAATTTTTGACTGCTGATAAGATTGGAAGGATTCTGCTTGTGTAACCCCTCTGGAATCCTACACTAACCATACCCTGTGTTACAATCACAGTGGTCTTGTGGAACACTATGTCGTCATCCACAGAAATACAGTAATGCTGGATTCTTAATTATTTACCACTAATGTGTTCAGCATATTAACTATAATTGGTTCACGTCCAGTGAGCTTCAATATAAAATTGTGGTGTTTTGGAAATTAAATTCTGTACTTACATATGACAATGCACTGTCCCAAATATGTAATGTACCATTAGTAGAGTAAATTAACATCTTTTAAATCAATTTTTAATAGTAGATTTCCAGATAATTTTGTTACAGCTTAAAATTTTTCTATTGGGTCAACCACAAAGAGATAAACTAGGAAAAAAATAGTGCTGTCGAGTAGTGGAAAATTCATTAAAATTCTCTAAATAATTTACTCATTATAGCAACTCTTCATAGCATAATGGTGAAACCAGCACTTACTGATGTGATCCCCCAGCAATTTGATTAATGTTTCAGGCCAAATTTTTCTTAGTCAACATCTGCTGGAAAATATAAAACAAAAATAATTAATAACTTCCTGGAGTTCTGAAGTATGCACTTAGTTGCATACACATTCCTACTCACATTTTGCATGAGTAAGAATGGGTTGGTATATTGAAGCACTAAGCAATAACAAGAATCGCTTTCTCATCTGGTCTGGGCATATGAGAAAACCCCAAAACAATGCATGCACTGACCCTGCAGGTGTGCAGCCTCCACCATAACAAAGAAACATTATCTCCCAGACTCATTCTAGTGCTGTCATCATTTGTGCTGAGACACAAAGAAGTAAACAACTGCCCAGTGCTGGCTCTGCTCTGTGCTTTTCTCACTCAGGAGCCTGAATTGGGTCAGAGAGGAGTCAAATGGGAGGGGGTTTGAAGGTCAATTTTAGCTGTCAGCTGATATATGGAAACAGAGGAAAAGAGAAAATAGTGGAAACAGTGTTTCAAGGCTATGATAAATATATGGCTAGAAAATTCTGTTAATTTCTTTTAAAATTCATTTTCTTTGTAAATTGAATTGTTTTAGTAACAATGACTGGGAAGCCAAGGCAGGAAATTTAAAATTATTATTATTATATGGAAGAAACTTTGTTTTAATTTCTCCTGCCTATAAGCAGTTTATATTTCAGATGTGGCTGAAAACCCCATGGGTTTCATTGCCTCTTTTGAAAAGTTGTAAAACAGAAGCCCCACTTCTCTCAAGATTACTTCTTTTGACAGTTAATCCAACAGAACGTCAATTGAAATTGTTAAATTTAATGATTTAATTTATCTTTATACCAAGTCCATTAGATAAGCTAAAGTTAGTATTTAATTGCTGAGAAGCCAAGAAAATCTGAGGGCCACTGTCACATACTTTGATTTTACAGTTTTTCAATACAATGATTGGTGCTGTTGATTTTAAAGATGTTTCCATTTAGCTTCTGTATTCTGTTCTGTTTATGGAATTCTGGAGATTATAAACTGCTAGCAATCTTGTGTTACGTAAATCATATATCTAGCAATCATTCTCTGGTGGCTACAAAGAAGGTCATATTTCCAATAACCTTCCAATCTTGATCATTGGAGGCCACATGTGACCTCAGTTAGGCTTAGCCCTTCTCACAGTGCCAGTGAGATATTGCTACGCGTTTCCTAGGGCTGCCTCAGGTGTGTTTACCTCCCTGTGCCTGTTTCTCCATCATATTTCCTTGTCACATTGTAAATCAAACACCAGTTCTTCCCCATCTCAGCGAAATCAACTCAATTGTGGGAAGAGCAGCCAAGGAGTAATCCTTGAATGTCTGGTTCCCTCACTTCCTAGTCCACTCTATCATAAATCCCTACTGAGTCTTACGCTCCTCTCATATGTCTAATTTTTCAGCCATTCCAGCACCCTTCAGCCAACTCCCAGCAGCTGGTATCTGCCTCTCTAGGTCTGAGGGCTCTGCCCCCACCCCTCTGCCCCATATAAGGTCACTCAGCCCACACCTGAAGTAGATGGAGGTCCTGGGAGATTAAACCGTCCTCCCCAGCAGCCCTCAACCAATGACTCTCAGGAACTACTGTATAAATCCTCCAGATCCCTGATTCCTCCAGAAGAATAATTCTGAAACGTGTATTTTCCAGAGTTTCCTGGTGAGAGTAAGCTCTGGTTGCCTGCTGCAGAAGGTGGCTTAATCACTCCCCAGTACGGACTGACTTCCTTTCCTTATCATACTTCCCCTCTCTCCTAACAGCGTGTCTATACCTCCTAAATAAACTACTTACACTGGACTCTTTGTGACAACACAAACTGTGAAAACCCTACATTCAAGAAATATCCCAAATTCATTGTCCCACACCATCTCTTTTCCTAACATTCTTGTCCCTGCTCTGACAGTAGCAAGAGTCTCCAAAATGACAACAGCTCAAATGTGGTGGTCCTTGTGAGGTTTTATCTGAAAGTCATTGTCTTAAGAGCTGGTTGAGTAGGTCTCAGTACTATAAAAATGTTAACATTAAATTCATTTGCATGTTTTTTAAGGTGCTCAGCTATGAGTGCTCAAAACAATGAAAACAGAGAGGTCAAAGAGTGAGGAAGGGGATTCTTCCATATGGGTCATGCATGGTTTAGGACAAATTTATTCTTAGAGCATTAATCTGAATGCTCTAGATAGTCATTGATATCATCTACAGATAATAAGATTTGTCTTCTCCTCCCCAATATGTATAAGCTTTTATTGATTTATTTACTTATTTTTTGTTAATGTTGCTTTAAAATTTTTATTCTTCTAATTTTAACTTGGAATATTCCTTTTATTTTTCTTAGATTTTGGAATGGTATAAGCTTATACTGTTTTCTAATTGCAGAGACCAGTCTTCCAGACTAATTAATTCCAAATATCCTCCGTTTGTTCCTGAACTTAACAAAATGCTTCTACTTTCTCAGCATTTAGGTCTGAACTCACATTTGGTTGCTTGCTATCATATATAAAACATAGAAAGAGATAAAAATCATCTGTAAGACAAATCCAGGTATATATGTTCTACAAAGGAATCTTACTATGGAATTTGTTTTTATTCTTCTATTATTTATACATACATATCACAAGACATATGCATTTACTTTCTATATTAACCACCTTTGCATTTGGGGGATAAATCCATTTGGTCATGGTGCATTCTTTATTCAGGTCGCTGTGTAATCATTCAGTTCCTAGACAGCAGTTTTCAAGGTGTACCTAAGGGTTGAGCAAGGATGCCTCAGGAGCCAGTTTGGTGCAAAAAGAAGTAGAAGGAGAAGCTGAGATTCTGTCCACTGGCTCCTTCAGTTGAAGCTTCTGTGTTTCATATGCTGCAGTTTTATATTTGGGGCATCTACAGAATATTCGAAAACTTGCTCTTTTCTGAAGGAGAGCAACTTCATTGCCTACATGAAAGCTGTTTGCCAAACTGCGTTAGTCCTTCATAGCAGAACCTTGATTTTGTACAGGTGTTGCTAGGCAATGTTCACAGACAAAAGACACACAACATGACTGACCCAAACTAACTGAGATACTCCCAGCCTACTTTGCCAGTAATTGGGACTGATGTAAATGAGTGATACAGTTATCATCAAGGACATAGAAGGGGACATCTTCTGGGGTTCTTCTGGAAGAGATTTTCTGCTCTGGTACAAAGAGGGATTTGTAAAATCCCTATCCCCACCTTCCAGCTTTGGATCTGTCACCTGAGGATGCAATGCTTCTAGGTTGTGTAGCCATCTCACTAATATGAAGTGAAGGCCAGGAAGACAAGCCACTCAGAGCTATGACTTCACTAATTTTTGGATAGACCCTGAAACAACCTATTTCTGACTTTTTATGTGAAAATTATTAATCCACTTTTATTGTTTAATCCATTTTAATCAGACAGCCAAAAGTAGTCTAACTGATGCATTTGCTAAGAAATAATTTTTAAATACCTGTCCTAGGCCACTCTTTTTCCTTAATCGATTCATTAAGCATTCAAGATTAGCAGTTGCTCCTCAACAGTGCTACTTAAACAGGAGTCTCTAGCCAAGGAAAGTTCCAGTTATTCTATCAAGAGATACATGAGAAGTTTTTTCTGTAATGAAGAAATACAACCATTTTTTTACAAGGACTATATTGGCTAGTAAGGACTACACTGGCTAGTAAGTCTCAGTTAATCTCAGATAACAGAAGAAAGCTTAACTCGGCTAACACATTTTCCAAGTCATTCTCATTCTCTTTATACATTTGCTAATTTTGCACTTTTTGGTAGGTACTATTATTTGCATTATATCACAATTCTCAAAGATGAAAGATTGAATCAATATATAAAATTAATTGTAAAAGCAGTGATGCAAATCGTAACTATGAGTAGAAATTCCATCCTATACACAAGGAGTGACCAGGACTCCAGTGAACATGGAATCTGTACATGCTGGGACAAGTGACCTTGTAAGTGTGAAGATCATGCACAAGCAGCTGAGAAGGAAAAATTGAACTACTGAAATATGGGTTATTTGCATATTCCCTCCATTTCTCCTAATTGTTCTCTCTACCATAAACTTGGTCAAGTAGTGGCATGAATTATGTCCACAAAACTGCGTTGTGACCTCTCTGGCAAATCAATCAAAATTGTAATAGATCAAGCAAAAAAAAAAAAAAAAAAAAAGAGTTATTTAATTAACTTATTCTTGCTAAAAGACAGATAAAAACAAAAACTTCAAGTGGCACCATTCAAGGTTGCATTTCTCACGCAAAACCATGCACAAATCTCAGCATTGCCAAGAAGCTTATAAAACTACTTTCAAAGTTAATAACAAATATTATGCTTATAGAGAAAGGATAACAAGCCTCTGGTGGCTTCCTTTATCAGTGGCACTGCTTTGGTGGCTTCCTTCATCAGTGGCACTGCTGGACATTGTGTAACACCACTGGTGTAGCATGTAGGAGGGCAACTACTGTCACCTGTGCATACCAACATATAGTACCCTTGCAGCATAGACCAAATAATTAACTGGCAGGAATAACTTTCCTTTTAGCCTATGCACACTATATATACGAGGATAAGTGATCCACGATTTTTTTCCTAAAACAATTATTTTCTGAGTCCTGATGTACTGGAAGAAATACACTGGCATCAGTTCCAGCTAGTTGTGAGTGCCAAATCACACAACTTATTCGGAGATATGCCAACAATGTACTACCTAATTTTGAGTCAGTACTGAGGAAAGTGGAAAATCATAGCTATAGTGCACTGTGTGATAAAAGCATATTTTGCTACAATGACATTCACTATAAGTCAATGAGAAAAAGAGTGATAGGAATTTACAGCATTGGTTGAAGCAAATTTCTTTTTTTCCCTCTCAATGACACCACAATTATAAGTAAAATTCATTTCTGTGATTTCAAGTAGCAAATCTCCATTCTGGAAGGGTAATCTTGAATAGCATGAATCGTCTATAGGAAGCATACAGGGACTAAATATCACTATTTTTTTTTAATAGCAGGGTTTCTAAATTCTTCAGATTATGATACAGATGGCTTTGGCTCTTTTCTAATGCTGGATGTAAGTATAAGTAAACTACATGCAAGCACTTCTACAGAAAATCACAATATTTTCCCAAATCAAATTCAACCAAAGAGTAGATTAGGAATGCAATCACTACTGTTCTCAAGTTGAAATGTTCATCCTTCCACTTTGGGGGCATGCTCTGTTCACAGGACAGACTGTGGCAAGGAGCTGTTCAGAAGAAAATCTATAAAGTGAGGAGCATCTTCATATCTATGATACACTGTTTCTGGGAGGATTAAATAAGTTTATGCATGTGATGTACTTAGAGCTTTCTCCAGATCAATAATGTTAGCTATTTTTAATATTATCACTTGACCACTTGATATGTTCAGGCAAAGAAGAGAACATAGTCTTCAGTGAGAAACTGCTTCTTCATTTTAGAGACCTTATACAATCCGAGTATTCAAAACTCCCTTAGAGCCACCAAAGTTTTGCTGCATGTTCTGACAACCTGTAATTAAGAGGTAAGGGCTGGCCGGTTGCTCAGTTGGTTAGAGCGTGGTGTTATAACACCAAGGTTGAGGGTTTGGATCCCTGTACTGGCCAGCTGCCAAAAAAGCAATTCAAAAAGAATATAAACTTCTGTTGAAAAAGGAAAACAGGTAAGGTTTTCTAATGGGATAGAAGCAAGGAGTAAAAAGAGAAAGAAAACAAGCTGACCTATGACTCATGCTACATGTTTTGACATACACTTATAAATCCTTGGAAGTTCACAGATCATTCAGGTCTATCAGCAATTTGGCCCATGTTCCTTCCCCTTGTCTTGGAACCTGACTAATTTCCATTGATTGGTTTTTCTTGTGTCTGGAACAGCAGAGCCTCTGTTTCTTATCTATCTCTATACAGTACAGTCCTGCTTAAGAAAAAGGACTCATTATTTAACCACCATTAAGGTTGTTTTCAGTAGAACATACTTCTCCTGAGTGAATACTGGTTGAAAGGGGGAGGCAATAATTACTTTTGCTTTCCCCAGTTAGTATTTTAAGGTACATGGATGGTATTGAAGATGAGTTTTATATTAAAAGCCTTGCAAGTTTCCCTTCTCCATTCTGAATGATTCCCCATTCAGAGAGAACAGGATCAGTGTGCATGTGGATGGGCAACCTCATCAGAAGTAAGGACACCATAAGTTGTGGTTCTAGGTCACTTTCCAGAAATCATTTTTGCAGGTGGGAGATTATTGCAGAATCCAAGGTACACAAAAGTTCTCCCTTACCTGAAAACAGTTAAAGAAAGAATTGCTGTGGACTGGAAATATTAGATGCAGGGAAAATAAGGGACTGATATTTTCCTCTCTACCCTCTTGGGTGCATAAGCCCTTGAAATGGGTTATTTCCATTTGACTTATTATTATTATTATTATTATTATTATTTTACTTTTTTTTCAAGTAGACTCAGTGGTTCTTTTTCCAAATGTCTATAGATAGCCTTACAAAACTATCAGTTTTAATAAGTTCAGTTCACAGCACCAAGAAGAGAGTATAGAAAATCACTGGTATAAAGTGTACTAATTATCTATTTGTTGCTCTGTATAATTCAAGTGTGGGGGATAGAAACATCAATCCAGAAGAATTGGAGCCAAATATGATCATGGTGGAAAAGGATCTAAAATTTAAAGAAAAATATGACACTAGAAGCAGCAGCATACATTTTATAATGTATATGTACACTGTGGTGGCCACAAAAGTGCACTGCCCAGACCATCAGCATAGTTGAGTGAGAGCCCTAGCTGCTCTTTGGGATCTACCACCAACGTTCACACAGAAGCCACACTTCCCCTGGGCTGTTCGGGCTGTTCCCCTGCCAATGATTGAGCATAGGTGGAGCATGCGTGAATCTCTTGTGCATTTAATCTTGAGCATGCATAAATCTCTTGTGCATTTAATCCTGTTTTGGCATCTGCTTCTTAGAGGTCCTGAACTGATGCCTATGTGTATACTTAATTGATTAAACAAACATGGTAACATATTATAACATTTTGAGAAAGAAAAGAAAACTATAAAACTGTAAGTCCATTCTCTTCCATGTGTTTTCCATGTTTTTATAATGACAACATTTCACTAATTATTAATCATTGCCTAAAAACAGTTTTGGATTTTTTCTTTTATTAATTTCTTTTACTACTATTAATTAATTTAATTTATTTTACTACTGGTTATATCATTTTCTTTAGTTATAGGCAATATAATATTTCAACTGATATAATGGAAGTTATTTTTATATTTATAGTCTTTTTTATGTCCCTTTCTTATTCCAGATAGTGCTAGAAGAAATTTCACACACACACACACACACACACACACACACACACACACACACACACACACACACACACACACACACACACACACATTTCCCCCACTGTTAATTTTAAAGGTCCTGAGGTGATAATGTCTAGTATGGCCCATGCATCACGCAGGAAATGTTGCTAAGGTTATAGCATGAGGGTATTGCCTTTCCAAGCTTCAGTTTTCTCATCAGTAAAAAGGGTATAGTAAGGGCACCTCATAGGATTTGGGGAGGATTTTCAAGGACTTAGCATAGAAATAAACATACTATTCAGTCATTAAATGTCATTATTATTTTTATTACTTTTATTATAATTTTTCCAAACAAGGGGATTTTCAGGTCTTACTTGAATTTCAGTCTCCATAGCCTCCAGGCATTCCTCGTTTGTCTCTAAAGGAGTTTTTTCTTTTATCATACCCAAAGATTATTCTCTTCCTTTTTTTTTTTTTTTTTTTCCTTGACAGGGAGCTGTGCTGCACCCAGTTTCTAATACGTGACTTCCTTGTTTATTTCCAAGGTTCTCCCATACTTTACATTTCAAGGGAATTTAAGGGAAAATTTAGAGGTTTTGCTCCATCTATTATCTCAAAACTTTTCTTCTAAATTTTTATTCTAAGTGATTTTTTTTTTCTTAAATTCTGGAAACTAAGACTTAAGTAGTTGTAGTGATTTAAAGGTGAACTGAAATTTTGAAGCCGTCATAAGAGACTTGTAACACTGAAAAGGAAACAACTCCATGTTAAATCACTCCTCTCGCAGCCGTAGACCAGAACTCTCAGGTGCTTTTCTCCTCTGGGTCCCTGAGCACCCCATCTCTGTGGGGCTCCTTCCAGCCAAGAATTACCTCTTTTCTTCAGTGCTTATTTTTCCTGTTCCAGAAGCTCTAAAGTCCTATCCTTGAGTCTACTAAGAAAAACATTAAGTCTCATAAAATAATGCAACATATCATAATATTTTACAGTTTAGTATTAAGTACAATATGTTGTATTATATAATATATTGAATTAATTATAATCGTGTATTATAAAATATTGTCAACTATATTACATACATATTTCTCTGGTAGAAAATTCTCTCCTTCAATTAGAAATCCTTTTATATTATTAAACATACTTGACATCCCTTGTGCATGTCTAACGAGAATGTGGATTCTTGAGTTTTTACTAAGAGGATTCACCAGGGAGACTTGTCAGAACATAGAAAAGGTCTGCCCTGAAGCCTCGTCCCTGCTTCCACCTAGATCTCCATGAAACAAATTTCTGGCTATTTTACAATAGAGGTTTTGTTCTTTTCCATAACTTTCAGGTATTTTAAATATTCAGGTGTAGTCTCAGAGCTTCCAGTCAAATGCACATCCTCAAGATGATGTTGGGCACAGTCTCCCCTCAAGTCGAGATTTTCATCTGTATTCTGTCACCATCCTGGTTTCATCTGTGTGAAAATGAGCTTCTTTGAAGAGACTCTTTTCCTAACCAGGGATTGGTTAGAAGCCAGTTTATAATTTTCTAATTTGGAATATCAGTCTATATCTGACATAAGGAAGTATATTACAGTATTTATACAAAGAGTTACATTATTAGTATTGCAAAGAGTTAATTACTCTACATTGGAATTGTGAAACAACAGGATGCTTTGTTTCAGGCATACCCCATTGGATTATTTTTAATAAAATTATGAAGACTGCTGGGTTTAAAATGAAGCATTTACAATAAACTTATTGTTACTAATATGAATGTTTTCTCATTTGTAGTTCTTCAGTCTGTCAGCAGGTTGCAGCAGAGGGCTAGCTTTAGTTTTAAATTAGCATGTTAAACGGGTGTAAAAATCCAGTCTCCTTTCCTTACCTCCCTTCCTTGCTTCCTACCTTCCCCCTCTTCTCTCTCTATTTCTCTGTTTCAGTTTCTGTTTCTCTCTATCCCCCTGTCCCTCCTTCCCTGTCTTCCTTCCTTCCTCTTTTTTCTTATTTCTTCCTTCCCTTACTTCTCATTTCTCTTTCTTCTTACAATATGAGAAGGTACCCAGTTATATTTTGTAAATGGAGGAGCTGGCTCAGTAATGCAATGCATATATATGAGGGTACTTCAAAAAGTTCATGGAAAAATAAAATGAAAAGATAATATAAATCTTTCTACAAACTTTTCGAAGTGCCCTCACGAATGTATTTTTTTTTTTTTTTTTTTTTTCACGAATGTATTTTAAAATCAATATTTGACTTTAAATAATGTCAATAATATCGACTTTCTAGGTTTTTAAAAAAAATAATAAAGAATGGAGACCATGTATAGAAGATGTATCAATAAAAACAGGAATTGATGAGCTTACAGTCTGATTAACAAAAGACAATACTAGCAAAGCCCAGATTTGGTTTAAAATATACAAACTGTTAAGATCACACTCCACTCACATAGCATATGCAAATGACCCCTTTTTTTTGCTACTACATTTGGAAATGTGGAAAAGGGAAAAAGGCATTTCAATCACAGCTCTCATCAGTTATTCACTGTATCTAGGCCTCTGGATTGTGTTTCTTTCTTTAATGTAATAGTAAGCAATAATCTCACAGCTGCGCTTTGTAGAGTGAACTATACAAGCATCTATATTGAGATTTCATACACACATAACATAAAAGGAAGAGAAAAACATCAGAAATACTGCTTGGCCCATTGCAAAATCACACAAAAGAACTAATGAATCTCCCTCAGAACAGTTTTGTAGAGTGACCAGCTGTTAAGACTTGATTTATATTCCATAATGGAATCACCATTCAAAAAGTGATTATTTCAAGGTATAACACTCCTGTCCCTTTGAGACATTACTACTCTTAATTATACACCATCCACATCAGTCACTGGAATGAACTAAAACAGATTCCTAAGCCAAAATTTGTCTTCCTTTAAATTCGCTCATTCACTTCATCTACTTAAAAGCATTTACCCAAAGCCTCCCAAACAACAATGCTCACTTGTGAAATATGGTAGGTGCTGATTTTTTACTGTGATATTTGAAGCTGAGTGTTCATTGTTAACTGGGAAGTTAACAATAAGTTTGCACTTATTGTTTAATTCATGAAAGAATCATGTTTGGGCTGCTTTAAAGTGTTCTGCAATAGAAGTTTCTTAGCAATAGTTTGGGTATTTAACACCAGAGTGCATTCCACATTCCTTCAACAAATATTTACTGAACTATTATCCCTGTTCTTGGCATGTGTTCATCAGTACAGTTCTGTGCTCACTATGGGGTTTAGAAAGGGGGAAGAAGAAAGACAGACTTCAGCTGATAATTACATTGATCTTGAAAATAATTATGATTGTGTTAAGTGCTATGGAGGAGAAGGACACTGTGTTACAAGAACACGCAGGAGAAGCACTTGACCTGGCCTGGGGGTGGGGAAATGGATTAGACAAGCTTCCCTCTGTGACAGATAGGAAGATTCATTAGTCTCAGGCAGCAGTTTAGAGTGAGGTTTTGTTATTGTCTTTAATTTGTAATTTAATGGGAAAAACTATAATTAAGCATGAAGCAAAACCTTAAGTAATATAGCACATTAATTTATTATATGGGATAATCATTGTGGTAAGTGGTAATAGGAGACAGAGCAGCTTCATTTGAATAGCAGTATCTTGAATTGTATGAAAAAAGGTTTGTCTGGGGGCCCACAAAAGTGTGGGTAGTATTGTTCACATGAGGAAAGATTGCATATCTTAAATATTGTGGCTATTTATCTGCTGGCTAGGACTTTGTCTTTTTAGGTCTTGTTGGGCTATATGGATTGTAGCACACACAAATAAATCAGAAATCACATTTTGGTATAAAATAGTATATTTTCACAGAATTCATCTTACATCTTTTTTTTCCCACCTTTATAGTTTCTTTTTTTTTTTCATTGTTTTAAAACCCATAGCCGATATCAGTTTTAAGTAGAGATTCTATAGTACTTTTTTTTTTATGGAAAGATATATTTACATACTCTTCATTCACAAGTAGAATGAATGAATATACTAATTTGAATTGAAGCTGAATGAATACTGATGAAGAAATGATAATTAGGATATTACACAGCAATAGATAGTTTAAATATCTTTGTTAAGAGAAAAACAGAGAAGAAATAGCAAAAAATTAGCAGAGAGTAATGAGTTAGGGTTCTGTAAAAATAAAGCCAATATAAAAATACCTGAGACAGCTCAACAGAATACAGGAGCGTAGCTCACTCTGGTGAAGAAATTTGCAGGAAATGATGAATTATAAAAATTAACTGAGCACAGTTCTGAAAAGAAATGCTGGAAGCAGAAAAACAAGTGAAAATAAAATTGAAACAGAAATTCACTTGCACCAAAGGAAAACAGCAAAAGAGACACCCCCCCCAAACTTTTGTAAAGGATATCTTGAGAAGTAGGGGAATAGGATAAGAATAATAGTACAATATATTGAAATGAGTAAAATATAGAATATAGAATATTGAAACGAGTAAAAAATAATGAACACTAAGAAAGAATGAAGCTTAAAATCAAAGTAAAGTACATAAAGAGTGCAAATGCTGAAGGTAAAAGATATTGTGCTTTTCACGAGAAAATCAACATGAGAAAAATACAAAGGCAAATATAATCTAAACTGAAAAAAAAATAACTGATAATATAAACCATCAACTGATGACATAGATTTACTCCGAGGTATATAAACACTTTTTAGAATTCTAAGAATGAGGTTATTCACATAATAAAAATAGTAGTAGAGTCACTAATGGTCAGGGTCTATAGTATTTTTAGGTTGCTATACCAACACATTGGGATCTGTGCATGACCAGCCTTAATGTTAGAAAGGTAGAACATGTTTCTACAATGAAATCCTCCCGCATTCCACCCCAATACTCTCATCCTTGTCTACTGTGGAATAGAACTATATGTGATTTGTTTGCAGACACAGCCTGAAAGCTATCACTTTGGTCCCTTATATAATTTCCAGACTGTAATAAAACTTATTAATTCCCCATGCCAAGCTTTGAAACCTTAAATTCTAGAATTTATGTTCCAGATAAGGGAAAAAAAACCTTAAAAAACGTTAAAAAAATTTTATTTTGCTACACATGGTCTTTTTTTTTTTTTTTTTTTTTTTTTTTTTTTTACCAAAGGTTCTAATTAGATCAAAGTGTCTTTCTGAAAGATTATTTAACAAAGATGTTCTAATTCAATTATCTGGGCATAAAAGGAACGAAAGATAGCCATTATGCAAATGTAAGCAAATGAAAGAGACATACAGTTTCTTGGATTTTCAAACCAATTAAAATTAATATCAAGCCTCTCCCTGCATGTTATTAATATTATAACTTCCAAAAGGTAGGAACAATTGGAAAAACAATATAATAGGGTATAAAAAAGTTAGAGCATACCATGAGCTTTAGGCTACATTATGACAATATGGTGACATCTGGTCAAGTTGATAGTGAAAACTAGTCACATAATGTCCATTGCACTATGTTATTGAATAGATAGAAATAAAATAAAAATAGATAAAATATCTCTGAATTGTCCCTCCTCTCCTTAAATCCAGTAATATAACCTCTCCAAAGTGTTTGTTAGAAATCTTCCTTCCAGTTTATGATGTGAAAATGAATGGAATAACCTCTGTGATGTTAGAAATTTGAGTCGCAGATGGAAATTTGAAGACAAAGTGTATTCAAGTTGGGACAGCACTGTGCTCTTCAGAGTTCAGTATTGTCCCATCAAAACCTTTGTTTGGTCATCAGTCATTCAATACCCCAAAAGCAGACTGGATTGCACGCTTAGGTGCATTACATATATATGTCTGTCTGTCTATCTATTATACACACATACACATATTCACCTATGAAACATAATACTATATATTATATACATAATTTAATAAATGTCTTATAATATAGAAACATACGTATTAGTATTTTAAAAGTAACGTTTTCCAAACTTGTGAAATCAGTAAGATGGTTTATATAACTAATATCTAATACTAGATACTATATAACTATATATAATACAAGCATGTAATACATTATATAATATATATGTATACACACACGCACGCGCACACACACACACACACATATAGTTACAAATTCAGGGTGGCAGATCTGGTTGGGTACTAAATCTTTATTTTGGAAATTTTATTTGACAATCATCTCACGCCATCATCTTGGTGCTCTGCCTTATCTTCTCTCTCCAATTGATATTAATGGGTTCTGCAGTACTATTTCAGCCTGGTCACTCCTTGTTGTAAATGTCCTTGAGCTCACTCTGATCATAGGTTGAGCTCCTCTCTTTTCAACTTTTTAATGCCTTCTTTTGCTTACATGTTTGTGCTCTTATTTCCCATGTTTTCTTCACTAATTGACATTAACTATTTATCTTTTCATGGTCTTGTTCAAATGTACCTCATCTAGAGGTACTTTTGCTTTCCTAATGAGCTTCACTGTTTTACTCTCTTCCTTTTCACTCCATTGGTGCGGAAGAGATTCCCTCTTTGGGGTTCTGGGGATTCCCAGACACAGGACACCCAACACTGGACAGATGAGACTGACAGGGGTTTATTAGTCCCGTATACGCACAGCATCCTGGATGGAGAAGGATACTAGAGGATGTAGGAGGCAGGCTTTGTAGTACCAAGAAGGTGGGACACCCCCTCTTCCCATCCCGATTTCCACAAGGGGATGTGATTGACTCATTTGAATAATTTTGTGAGCTGGCAGAGGAGTGAGACCTATGAAGTTGAGGACCAGTAGAGTGTGGCTTGTCTGGCACATGGGGAAACTAGCTGGCCTGGAGTCCCTCCTGTTGAGTGAGGGGCATATCTGTCCAGAGCAGGGGAACTCTTGGTTAGGTCGTTAGGGCCCCGTGAGGTTTGAAGATATCAAGGAAGCACATGAGATTTTAGGTCTTATAGTACACTGTCCTCATCATTCCATTTGATTAAAAATTTGATTTCATAGTTTAAGATTTTAATTTGTTCTGTAAAATCTGGCACATGCTGCTTTGCCTTGCAGGCATGTGCTGGCAGTTTTGCTAATGTTAACTTAGTCTCTCAATTAGATTGTAAAACTAGAAGACAGAGACAATTGATCTTTTTCCTATAATGTCTCCATACTTAAAAAAAAATTATTTTTCACATACATTTTATGTGTGTGTATGCATATTGTATTAGTTTCCTAGGGCTGCCATAACAAGTTACCACAAAGTGGGTAAGAACAAGAGAAATTTATTCTCTTAGAGCTCTGACAGGCTAAAAGTCTGAAATCAGGGTGTCAGCAGGGCCAAGCTCCCTCACAAGGCCCTGCAGAAGAATGCTTCCTTATGTCTTCTAGTGTCTGGTGGTTGTGGCAATCTTTGGCATTCCTGGATTTGTGGCAGTGTAACTCCAATCTCTGCTTTTGTCTCCACATGGCCTTCTTTCTTCTTTGTATGTCTCTGCATCTCCTCCTCCTTATAAGGACACTAGTCATTGGATTTTGGGCCCACCTTGATCCAGTACAACCTCATCTTAACTTGATTACATCTATAAAGACCCTATTTCCAAATAAGGTACTGTTCACAGGTACCAGGGTTTAGGAATTCAATATTTCTTTCTGAGAGACACAATTCAACCCACAACACATGCGATTAGAAAATATGTGCATGTTATGCCTGTATAGACACATTCCAGAGAAATTCCTGTAAATGACTTGTGATTAAACAAAGAGGCACAGGTGCCAGCAGGAAAAGACCTCAGGACTCCCAGCCAAGGTCTTCTTGTTAATGGCTGAAAATGAATAGCACTTATCAGTGTGTCTTGGTGCATAATTTGCTTCTCAGACATAAAAAAATCTACTCAATGCATATGAAGTTCTTTGTGAGGTTAAAGGACTGTCTCAGTGCAAGTCAAGTCTTCAGACAAAGTTACTATTCACACTATCTGTGATAGAAAAGGACATGGACAGAAATATCTGTGTTGGCTTTAGCTTATGGCTTTTGCATCTAGCAAAAGAACATATAATATAGGAGGTTAAAATAAATGGCCATTTCCCTTTTGTGATGGAACATGCCACAGAATGGGATTTGAAGCTTTCTTGGCATTTTCTGGATATCCGTTCCCTTTTTGTCAAATTTTAGTTAATCACAGTTGGCAGAATCAGCAGTCCTGTTGTGGGTGAAATTTTTGTGTTGTTTCCTTTCATCAGTGATTTCATATTTCCTCCAAGGCCAGGGAAACAACCTGCATTAATCACTCACCTTCTCCATTGTGGTGTTGGTCTACAACTACAAGGTACTTGTACTAGCCATATGGGAAGGGCTGCTCCAACAGGCTGGTTTACCAACCAAAGTTAAATGCAAAAAGAACAAAGAAGGGGCCCCAAACAATTTACTGCAGCCTCAGCCATTGTAGTAAGTATCAAATTTACTGGAATATTATTCTTAAAATTCTCCTCCTCCTCAGTGATTGCTTATTTGAGCTATCACAGAAAGACTGAACCTAGAGAAGATGCATTGATTCTGTCAGTTGATCCAATTTAGTTACTGAGAAAGATTTTCAGATACATCTATTAAACAGTTATTAGCACTGGACAAGGATTAGGGTGGACCCTGATATCATAAATTAAAAATAGTTGCTAGATGTTTTAGGTTCTTGTTACATTTCTTCAAACTGAAAAGGATATTCCAGAACAATGTTTATCGATAAATATAAAGAATTGTTTGGGACCCAGCACTCTTATTTAGTGACTTAGATGGTAATGGTGTTGGGCATATTTGATTGACCACATAAAGTTGGGGCTGTGGCAAGATATTGGAAAACCAAGTCAGGAGAAATAATTTCCTTATATGGATGGCCTCCTGCTTTTCCCCTTGAGTTTCCTCAATTCAGCACATGCAACAAATGCTGTAGAAGCTTACTCACCTGATCTCTCCCGTTCCATCACTGGTACCACCACCTAGGAAAGAATCCTGTAAATCAAGAATCCCATACTGGAAAGAGGGAGAAACTCATTCTTCTGACATCCTGAGTAAGAGTGCAGAAAAATCTGGGCAGCCTGACATTATTAGTGCTGTGTAAAATAGTAATGGAGAAAATGGTAACATTGCATAAGGTTTTAGTGCCTTGGTTCTGCAGACACTCTAATGGACTCAAATCTCTTTTTGGCAGCTTGCTAACTCTGTGACCCTGGGCAAATCTCTTCAACATTCTGTGCCTAGTTGTCTCATCTCAAATGAGAGTAAGAGAGGATTGCCAGATTTAGCAAATAAAAGACAGACCACTCAGTTAAATTTGGGTTTCAGGCAAACGATAGTTTTTTTTTTTAGTATAAGTATGTCCCAAGCAATATCTGGGATATACCATACTAAAAAAATTCATTGTTTTTCTGAATTCAGATATAACGCAGTATCCTGGATTTTATCTGGCAATCCCCACTGAATAGATATCTTTACCTCCTAAAGTTAAGTTAAATGCGATGATATGAGAAAAGCATTTAACATGATGCCGAGAACTTAGTACATATCAATTATTATTTTTAATCGCAATGCTATTTAATATTAGGCATGTGTTAGGCATTTTAAAATCATATCATTAACTTTTACAATGACTCTTGGGTTAGAGTTAACAGCCCTGATTTACAATGAGGTAAACTTAAAGCAGAAAGTTTCAAGTTTGCAGTTAGTCTCTGTCTGGGTTCAGGAGTTACAACCATTCTGGTATACTGAGATAGCTTGCTTTTGATTTTAGCTAAAAAATCAAAACAAAACAAAACAAAACAAAACAAAACCCTCTGAACTCCACAATGTGTAGAATGTTATAGTTAATTGGGATATATTTAATTATAAAGCACTCGATATCTAAAGGCTCTAAAACCTCTCTGCTTCTTACCCTTTCCCTGAATGGCTATATACAGAAGCAGAATTTAAGAAAGTGTTCTATGCAGAAACTGCAGCCACCCCTTTGGGAATACCTGTTATGGTCTCTGATCTTCCTATGAATTCAGCAGATGGGGAAAAGATGGAGACCAGTGATATATAGTGTAATTATAGCATTTTTAGTTTGCATTATGCAATATTCTCTTTGCTAACAGAGAAATACTCATTAGATAATTTGTGAACTAAAATAGATGATCTTAAAATTTCAGATTTGGATGCATATTTGAAAAATGTTTTTCACTGGGAGTCAGTGGAGTTTGGACAAAAGGGCTAAAAGGAAGTTCTAAGAGGCTTTTGCTCATGTTCCCAGCAGGGTGGTGGTGGAGACATTGGTAAAGAAGCTGCTCGAAACAGGATTTGGTATTGACTGGACACTGAAGCTATTTCGTTATTTTAATGAAAGGGGTTTCAAATCTTAATTCACTTACTGTGAGATAACTAAGTGCTCATATCTGAAAAAAGTTATACTGTAGTCAGCAAAATGATGCCATTACCTGCAACCTTTCCTGTAAAGGGCTTGAGTCGTCTGTGGAGACAATTTTTTTTTCATTCCCAAGATGATTAATACAGAGACTAATATCAGGAGGACTGTGGTAAGGTTCCACTCATGCTGTCTGAAGCCCACTTCTCCTGAGAATGGTGGTGAGGGGGGGGGGCTGCATGTTAGATTTGGAAACAGAGTGGACGTTGGAGGGTTACCAAGGCTTGTGAAGGCTGACTACTGTGCTCCTCAAAAAAGCAGAGGGTATGCACCATATCTGAAGCTGGTCACGTCATTACACCAGAGCATTATGCTGATTTTTATGCACAGATGTGACTTCAATTAGCTGACTAATTTTCATATTTGGTTGTATAATGACAGGCAGTGCTGGAGTCCCACCTCCTTCCCATGTCATCCACTAATTGGTTGACATTTTCTGTTTCCAGGAAGATTGTAAGCTTTATCTATCTATTTATTCATTTTTTGGTCTAAATTCTGTGAGTCACACATCTTCTGGATGCTCACAGCACCTGTCTTTGTGTGAGGCACACAGTCATTTCCCAGTAAATTCAGATTCATTAGTAGGAAGAGGCATCCTGGAATCAATCCCAGGATGTGGATCTTCCTTTGCCTGGAACCTTACGGAAAGTTATTTCTCTTGGGACTGATTGTCTAGATATTTTCCACGGGTGGAGTATGTCTGGTAGAAGGTAAACCATCTATGAAATATGATAATAGACACTGGATAGCACTTGAGTTCTTTCTGTAATATAATGTTGGTTAATAATTCCACCCCTTCTCTCTCTTACCCCCACTTACCCCTAATATTTATCAGGTCAAGAGCTAGAGTACAAATAGAGACACATATGTACTATTTGACTAAATGTTTAGAATTAATAAATCAAGATAAAATATAGTTAAATATATCATGGTTTATACTTAAACCTTGACAGATATGACTTTGTAGCAAGAAATTATTTTTAGTGTAAAGGTATAATTAAGAGCTTAAAAATTTAAGGATGATTAATTTTCATTATTATCACACATGTTCGGATGTTCTTTCAATGGGTTGGTTTATCAATGTGGTGCTTCAGGAAGCAGAGCTGAGATAGGTCTAAGAATGCAAAAGGTTTATTGTATGGTAATGCCTATGAAAGATAATGGAGCAAGGAGCAAAACTGAACAGATATGGCCTCCAGAAAGCAATGCAAATCTAATATCTGTGAAAGAAAAGTGCAGAGGAAGTGGAATTGGGTAGGAAGAGCCTTAGACTGTAAAGAAGCTCTGACAAAGTCTCAGTACACCCAACAGAAACCCTGGAGCAAAATATTTTTATTAACAAGTCCTGCATTGGACTGAAATAGCCGTAGAATTTATACTAACCTCAGTCATTGGCTAGTGGCTGTCCAGGAAGAACTTGAAAACTGAGGTTGACCTTGAAGGCTCTGAAGCTAGAGGTTGTCAGCTAACTCCATTCCTGTAGCTGAATGTCATTATTTCTTCAAGTGATATCCCAGCTGTTTCTCTCCATGTTTGTCACAGTGTAGAATTTATTCTGCACAGATGCAGTTTTCTATTCAGAAATGAAATGGAAGCAGATCCTCCAGGATTCCAGAGGGCCTCTTTTCCTGAGAGGAACCTTGGAAAAGGGAGATTAGTGAGATGACCTACAGCCACACTTCCCCAACTACAATTGGTCGTGGGTCTGCAACTGGTACTCATTGCCTCCCTCCCCACTATACATTCTAAATTCCTCTTGCCCTCAGCCATCATCATTGCACATCTGGATGGTTTGCCAAGAGGTCTGAGAACCTGGGACATAGTTTGTTTCTCAGGCCAGTGCTGCTGCCCTTGTCCACTCATAGTCACAGCTGGACGAGTGAGTACCTGGAGGCACCAAGAGGATCACCTCTGTTCTACACATATTCCTTCCTGCCTCACTGTGTAACAGCAGCTCTTTCTTCCCCGGCTGAACAGGGTCAACTATTTTCCCAAGATGACTCCACTTCTTGTATGCTAGTCCTAGGACACAAGAAATCTGAAACACCAGATAGATGCTGTAGCTTGTTGTTTAATGTTGTGTACTATGATAAGCATGCCTCCCATTACCTTGGGAACATGGACCTTTCCACAGAGACTAAAGTTGTGGAAATAGGAAGAAAAATGTTCCCAGTTTTGGAATGAGAGTAAATGGAGCCACTCCTGCAATGGGTTTTTGGACCCATTTATTCTACTTATTGAGGACATAACATCAATATAAATACAAAGAAGATAAACAACCTAAAAAAAACTGGCCAAAATACTTAAACACATTCTTTATCAAAGAAGTTATGCACATGCCAAATAAACATATGAAAAGGTGCTTCACACCATTAGTCATTAGCAAAAAACAAATTAAAACTACAATGATATTGGAAAGTGGAGCAAGATGGTGGACTCTACAGCTATCATTTCCAAACAGAAGTGTCAATTTGAACAACTATCCACACATGAAAATACCTTCACAAGAACTGAGAAAACTGGGTGAAAGATCATAATACTTGGTTATAGCACAATAATAAGAAAACACACATTGAATAGGGTAGAAAAGTCAGTTTTACATTACCTTCATTACTTTTCTCCTAAGCCCAGGCATCAGAGCATAGAGAGAGATACCATCTGATTTGAGAGAAGAGAGGAAAATGACCATAGGATTTTGCCTTGGACCCTAACAACAGGACCACCATGGTAAAATCCAGCACTGGGCAAAACCAAATGGCCTCTGACTACAGGCCAGTACCCATGGACCTCCTCCTTCAGACCTCCCCTGGCACCAGGTAAAAACCCATAGCCCCTGTAAGGCTAACTCAATCTCCTGTCCACATCACCACTGGTTAACTACAGTGGTCTTGGGCTTCAGACAGCCCTCCTTGGAAGGCAGGTCTCAGAGGCCTTGGACTTTGGGCACACCCTGATCCTTGCCACCACCAGCAGCTACTAGATTTTAGCCTGATGCCATGCCAGATGTAGTTGTCATGCTCTTAGAAACCACACCACATGGCCTCCCCAGAATCTCTAAACAGGTTTACTATTGAAGGGTGTTCACAGACAAAGCCAATCTGCAAAACCTGGAATAAGTACCTGCTCTTCAAAGGTGCAGACATTAATGCATGACCACAAAGATCAAGAATAATCAAGAAAACGTAACATCACCAAATGGACAAAGTGATAGTGAGTAACCCTAAAGAAATGGAGATGTATGTGTTGCCTGACAAGTAATTCAAAACAATTATTTTAAGGAAGCTCACCAAACTTCAGGAAAATACAAAGGAACAATTTAAAAAAATGAGTAAAACAATAAGTAACCAGAATGATAAATTTAACAAAGAGAGCTGAAATAATAATAATAATAATACATTGAATAGAAATTCTAACGTTGAAAAATACAATGAACAAAATGAAAAATGTAATAAAGAGCATCAAGAGCAGAACTGATCAAGTAGAAGAAAGAATCTGTGAACTCAAAAACAGATTACTTGAAAATATACAGAAGAGGAGAGAAAAGAAAAAAGAATAAAAATAAATGAAGAAAGCATATGGGACATATGAGACAGCATTAAAAGAGCAAATATTTAAGTAATAGGAGTGAGAGAAAGAGAGCAGTAATGTAAAAGGGTAGAAAGCTTATTTAAAGAAATACTAGCAAAAATATTTCCAAACATGGAGAAAAATATAAATATCCAGATACAGAAAGGTCAAAGGTCTCCAATCAAGTCAATTTAAATAAGACTACAAAGACATATTATAATCAAACTGTCAAAAATCAAAGAGAAAAAGATGATTCTAAAAGCAGCAAGAGAAAAAAACAAACTACATATAATAGAGTTCCAATATGTATAGCAGTGGCCTTCTCAGAAATCTTACAGGCCAGGAGAGAACAGGATGATATATTGAAAGTACTGAAGAAAAAACTTCCAACCAAAAGTACTGTGTTAGCTAAGCTCTCCTTCACAAATAAAAAAGAGATAAAGACTTTCCTCTACAGAGTGGGGATAATAATAGGTTAATTAATGGACACAAAATTACAGCTAATGAGAAGAAATAGGTTCTAGTGTTGTACAGTAGTGCTTGTCATTTATAATTATTAATAATAATATATTTTATGTTCTGAAATGACTAAGAGAGAGGATCTTGAACATTCTCATCACAAAAAATGATATATTTTTTCGGTGATGAATTTTTCAACTACCCTGATTTGATCATTACACATTATATACATGTATTGAAATATAGCTCTGTACCCAATAAATATGTACAACCAACATGTTTCAATTAAATAAGAAATCAATTTCTTTTAAAAAACAACTTCTCATACAAACAAAAGCTTAGGGAGTTCATCACTACCAGATCTGTTTTACAAGAAATGCTGAAGAGAGTCTTCAAGCTGAAAGAACAGTATGCTGATCACTAACACAAAAACATCTGAAAGTATAAAATTCATTGGTAAAAGTAAATACACAGTCAAATTGAGAATACTCTAATACTATAATGGTGGTGTGAAAATCATTTAAGTCCTTAGTACAAAGGTTTCAAGACAAAAGTAATCAAAATAGCAATAAGTGCAATAATTTGTTAAGGGATGTGCAGTATAAATAGATGTAAATTGTAACATCAGAAATTCAAAATTTGTGTGTGGGAGAGTGGAGTAAAAGGGTAGAGGGCTTTTCTTATTATTGTGATCAAATTTACATTGTTAACAGCTTACAATAACCTGTTATTAATATAAGGTGTTTTACATAAGGTTTGTGCTAATCACAAAGCAAAAGCCTATAGTAGATACATAAAAAATAAAAAGCAAGGAATAAAAAATCATATCACTACAGAAAAATTGCTTAACCACAATAGAAGATAGCAAGTGAGGAAGAAAGGAACAAAGGATCTACAAAACAACTAAAAAACAATTAACAAAATGGCAGTAGTGCATTCTTACCTATCAGCAATTACTCTAATGTAAATAGATTAAATTGTCCAGTCAAAGACAGGGAATGTTTAAATGGATAAATAAGACCAAATTATATGCAGCCTCCAAGGGACTCCCTTCACCTATAAGGAGACAAATGCATTAAAAGTGAAAGAATGGAAAAAAAATATTCCATGGAAATGTAAACCAATAGTGAGCAGGAATAGCTATACTTACATCAGATAAAATAGATATTAAGTGAAAACTATAAAAAGAAACAAAAAAAGGTCATTATGCAATGGTAAAGAGGTCAATTCAGCAAGATGATATAGCAATTGCAAATATATGTGCACCCAACATAAAAACACCTAAATATATAAAGCAAACATTAATAGATCTGAAGGGAGAGATATACTGCAATACAGTAATAGTAGGGCACTTTAACATCTCAGTTTCTAAAATATATCTTTCAGATAAAATTGATAAGAAAACATCAGGCTTAAACTACACTCTAGACCGAATGAATCTAACAGACATATACAGAACACTCCATCCAACAGCTGCAGAATGCACATTTTTCTCAAGTGCACATGAAGTATTCTCTATGATTGATCATGTTTTAGATCACAAAACGAGTCTTTCAAATTTTAAGAAGATTGAAATTATATCAAGTATCTTTTCTGATCACAGTGATGTAAGACTAGAAATCAATGACAAGAACAACTTTGGAAAATTCACAAATACATAAAAACTAAACAGCATGCTTCTGAGCAAATGATTGTAAAAAAAGACTTAAAATAAAAATTAAAAAATATCTTGAGAAAAACAAAAATGGAAACAACATACCAAAACTTATGGGGTGCAACAAAAGCAATTTTAAGAGGAAAGTTTATAGCAATATGCCTCCATCAAAAAAGAAGAAAGATCTCAACTAAACAACTTAACATTGCACCTCAAGAAACTAGAAAAACGAGCACAGAGTAAGCCCCAAATTAGGGGAAGAAAGGAAATAATAAAGATCAGAGCAGAAATAAATAAAATACAGACTAGAAAAACAACAGAAAAGATAAAAAAAGCAGAGTTGGTTTTCTGAAAAGATAAAAAGAGAGTTGATTTTCTTAAAAGATAAAAAAAAACTCAACAAACCTTTCACTAGCCTTTGAAAAAAAGAGAGAAGACTCAAATAAATAAAATCAGAAATGAAAAATGAGACATTACAATGGATACCATAGAAATACAAAGGTTCATAAAAGATTATTATGAACAATTTTATGCCAATAAATTGGATTATCTAGAAAAAATGATAAATTCCTTGACACGTACAACCTACGAAGATTGAATTATAAAGAAACAGAAAATCTGAAAAGACATATAAGGAATAAGGAGATTAAATCAGCAATAAAAAGACTCTCATCCAAGAAAACCTCAAGATTAGATGGCTTCATTGCTGAATTCTCTATTAAACATTTAAAGAAGAAATAATATCAATTCTTTTCAAACTGTTTCAAAAAAATGAAGAGGAGGGAATACTCCCAAGCTTATTTTATGAGGTCAACATTACCCTAATACCAAAGCTAGACAAAGACACAACATATAAAGAAAACTACAGGCAAATCTCCCTGATGTACATAGATGTAAAAATCCTCAACAAAATACAAGTGAATCAAATTAAACAGTACATTAAAAAGATCATTCATCATGATCAAGTAGAATTTACTCCAGGTATGCAAGGATGATTCAACACACACGAATCAATAAATGTGATATATCACATTAACAAAATGAAGGACAAAAACCTTAAGAACATTTCAATAGATGCAGAAAGAGCATCTGACAAAATCCAACATCCTTTCATAATAAAAACTCTCAAAAAATGAGGTGTAAAGGAAATGTACCTTAAGACAGTAGAGGCCATATATGACAAACCCATAGCTAGCATCATACTAAATGGGGGAAAAGCAAAAGATTTTCCCCTAAGATCTGGAACAAGAAAGCATGTCTGCTTTCATCACTTCTATTGAACATAGTACCGAAAGTCCTAGCCAGAGAAATTAGGCAAAAGAAAAAAATAAAAGGCATCTAAATTGAAAAGGAAAAAGTAAAATTTTACCTGTTTGCAGACAATATGATCTTGTATATAGAAAACCCTAAGAACTCCACTAAGAAACTATTAGAACTAATAAACCAATTCAGTAAAATTGCAGGATACAAAATCATCATACAAAAATCAGTAGCATTTCTATACACTACTAGTGAACTATCAGAAAAAGAAATCAAGAAAACAATCCCACTTACAATAGCTACAAAAAAGATAAAATATTTAGAGATAAATTTAGCCAAGGAGGTGAAAAATCTCTATACTAAAAACCATGAAACATTGATGAAATAAATTGGGGAAGACAAAAATAGTTAGAACAATATCCCATGTTCATGGGTTGGAAGAATAAGTATCATCAAAATGTCTATACTATTCAAAGCAATCTACAGATTCAATGCAATCCCTATTAAAATACCAATGACATTCTTCACAGAAATAGAAAAAAACAATCCTAAAATTTGTATGGAACCACAAAAGATCCTGAATAGTCAAAGCAATCTTGAGCAAAGAGAACAAAGATGGAGGCATCACACCACGTGACTTCAAAGTACACTGCAAAGCAGAGAGTAGAATAATGGTTACCAAAGGGTGGGAAGGAGGGGAGGAAAAATGGTGGACCAATGGGTGCAAAACTATGCTATCTACCCTAAATGAATCATTGTGCAATATATGCCTGTATTGAAACAACTTACCTTATCCCCAAAAGACGTACAAATAAATGTTAAAATATTGTGAAAAAAATACTACAAAGCTATAGTAACCAAAAAAGTATGGTAATGGCATAAAAACAGACAAACTGACCAATGGAAGAGAATAGACATCCCAGAAACAAATTCATGCATTTACAGCTAAGTGAATGTGACAAAGATGCCAAGAGGAAAAGACAGTTTCTTCAATACATGGTGCTGAGAAAACTGGATATCCACATGCAGAAGAATAACATTAGATCCTATATCACACCATAAACAAAAATCCACTTAAAATAGATTAAACACTTAAATTTAAGTGCTGAAACCATAAAACTACTAGAAGAAAACATAGGGGAAAATCTCCATGTCATTCCTGTAGTTAACAATTAATAATTTTAAGTTTTAATTTTTATATGACCTCAAAAGAACAGGCAACTAAACAAAAATAGGCAAATGGGATTATACCAAACAAATCTTTTGGACAGCAAAAGAAGCAATCAACAGAGTGAAGAGACAACCTACAGAATGGGAGAAAATATTTGAAATATATACATCAGATAAGGGATTAATTTCCAAAATATATAAGAAACTGAAAGCAACTCAATAGCAAAAAAACCCAAACAGCCTGATTAAAAAATGGTCAAAGGACCTGAATAGATATTTCTCAAGACAAAGATATATAAAGGCTAACAGGTATGTGAAACAACGCTCAATGTCACTAATCATCTGGGAAATGCAAATTAAAACCATGAGATATCACCTCATATCTGTTAGAATGGCTATTGTCAAAAAGACAAAAGAAAACAAGTGTTGAAAGGATGTGGCGAAAAGGGAACATTTGCACCCTGTTGGTAGGAATATAAATTAGTACATCATTATGGAAAATACTATGGAGGTTCCTCAAAAAATTAAAAATAGGACAACCATATGATCTAGCAGTCTCACTATTGGTTAGTATATCAAAACGAAAGGAAATTAGTATGTGAAAGACATACGTGCTGCATTAGTTTGCTTTTGTTTTGCTACAACAGAATACCTGAGACTGGGTAATTTATAAAGAATAGAGGCTTATTTGGCTTACGATTCCAGGACAGCTGCATCTGGTGCAGACCTCTAGATGCTTCTCCTCATGGCAGAAAGTGGAAGGCAGTCAACGGGTACTAGCAGATCATGTGGTGAAAGGAAGCAAGAGAGAGAGAGAGAGGGGAGGTGCCAGGTCGTTTAAACAACTGGCTCTCATGGGAACTAATAGAGCACGAATTCACTCACTACCCCCACAACCCAGGGAGAGCAATAATCCTTTCATGAAGGATCTGTCCCCATGACTCTAACAGCTCCCAACAGCCACACTGGGGATCAGATTTCCAAATGAGTTATGGGAGGACAGTAACATCCAAACTCTTATCACCTGTTGTCCTATGTTTATTGCATTTTTATTCACAAGAGCCAAGATATGGAATCAATCTAAGCATTCATTAGTGGATGAATGGTTAAAGAAAATGTAGTATATATACACAATGAAATACTATTTGGCCATAAAAACGAATAAAATCTTGTCATTTGTGACAACATCGATGAACCTGAAGGACATATTATGTGAAATAAATCAGGCACAAGAAGACAGATACTGCATGATCTCACTTATATGTGGAATCTAAAAAAGTTGATGTCATAGAGTGGAGAGTAGAATGGTTATAACCAGAGGTGGAGGTCTGGGGTTGGGGGGTTTTGAGGAGATGTTGGTCAAAGGATATGAAATTACTCTTACATAGGAGGAATAAGTTCAAGAGGTCTATTGTACAATATGGTGAGTATAGTTAATGATGATATACTTTTATTATATTCTTGAAAAATGCTGAGAGTGCTTGTTATATATTCTCACCACAAAAATGATAACTGTGTAAGGTAATGCATATTTTAATTAGTAGATTTAACTGTTCCACAATGTGATATACTTTAAAACATCATGTTGTACAGGATAAATCCATGCAATTTTATCTCTCCATTTAAAATAAAAATTTGAGAAAAAGGAAATTATACAAAAATAAAACTACAATAATATTCCATTAAAAATCTATTAGAATAGCTGGAAAACACAACAACAATCTGAAAATACCAAGTGCTTGAAAAACGTGGAGAACAGGAAATCTCATACATATCTCGTAGGAATACAAAATGGTACTTTTTAAAATTGTGCTCCCAATTTTTGACAGTTGCTTATAAAATTAAACATACACTTACCATGTGATCCAGCAATCCCATTCCTAGACATCTAATAAAGAAAAATGAAAATTTATATTCACACAAAAACCTTTTCATATTTATAAGTAGATTTATTCATAATTGATTTCATCTAAAAAGTAAATAATCTGTGATACCTACGCACATTGGAATACTACTCAGCAATAAAAAAAAAAGTATCGATATGCACAACAATGTGAATGAATCTCAAATTTATTATTCTGATGATTTCATTTATATGACCTGAAAAAAATTACAGATGTGAAAGAGATCAGTGGTTACTGGAGGCTGGGGATGGTGGAAGGGGTTAACTAAAAAGGGGCAGATGAGGGTATTTGTGGGGGCGGGGGTATGTATTTGTCAATGATCATTCAACTCCACTCCTAAAAGAGTGAAGTTTACTGTGTGAAAATGAAAATGTTCATGATTGTGAAATCTCAAATGGGCTTTTAATAAAACCAGGCAATTTCTCTATCTATATGCATTCTCTCCTCAATACTAACTCATTTTTGTCTTCTCTCCTCATACTTCCTGAATTTTATCTCCTATTTTTCCACTCCACTGATGATTTTGATTTCTATTCACTTGAGAAATTTGAAACAATTGGAGGAGAAATTTCACAAACTCCCACCATCACATCTTCTCCCATATAATATACTCTACCTCCTATTACTACCTCTACTTCTTTCTAAAACCAGCAAGACTCCTTAGTATTAGATTCTATACCCTTTCTCCTACTCTAAATTATTACTGTAACAATTCTCACCTCTCTCTCTCCAGTTTTCTTCCATTCCATTTGGTCATTTCTATTAGCATACAAACATGCCATTTTCCCCATCTTAAACATTCTTTCATTTTTTAAAAAAATATTACTTTTTAGAGCAGTTTTAGGTTCACAGCATTATTAAGCAGAAGGTGCAGAGATTTCTCATATACCCCCTGCCCCACACAGGCATAGCCTCCCCCATTATCAACATCCCCCACCAGAGTAGTACATGTGTTACAATTGATGGCCGTACATGGACACATCATTATTATCCAAAGTCCATAGTTTACATTAGGGTTCACTCTTGGTGTTGCACATCCTATGGGTTTGGACAAGTCTATAATGACATGTATCCACCATTATAATATAATACAGTGTAGTTTCACTGCCCTAAAAATCCTCTGTGCTCTGCCTATTCATCCTTCTCTCCCCCCTACCCCAAAGCCTGGAAACCACTGATCTTTCTACTGTCTCCATAGTTTTGCCTTTTCCAGAAAGTCATTTAATTGGACTCATACAGTATGAAGCCTTTTCGGATTTGTTTCTTTAACTTAGTAATATGCATTTAAGTTTCCCCCATATCTTTTCACGGCTTAATTTCTTTTTAGCATCGAATAATATTTCATTCTCTGGATATACCACAGTTTATCCATTCACCTACTGAAGGACATCTTGGCTACTTCCATGTTTTGGCAATTATTAATGAAGCTGCTATAAATATCCAGGTACAGGGTTTTGTGTGACCATAAGTTTTAGCATCTTTGGGCAAATACCAAAGAACACAATTGCTGGATCATAAGGAAAGTGTATGTTTAGTCTTATATGAAACCACCAAACTGTCTTTCAAAATGGCTATACCATTTTCTATTCCCACTGGCAATGAATTATAAAGTTCTTCTTGGTACATATCCTTGCCAGCATTTGGTGTTGTCAGTGTTCTGGATTTTGGTATCCTTTAGATGTGTTGTGGTAACTCACTGTTGCATTTCCCTGATGATACATGATGTGGAGCATCTGTTCATATGCTTATTTGTCTGTACATTTTTTTGTTGTTGTTGAGGTGTATGTTACGATCTTTGTCCCATTTTTAAGTGGGGTTGTTTGTTTCCTTATTGTAATGTTTTAGTACTTGTCTGTATATTTTGGATAACAGTCCTTTATCAGATACATCTTTTGCAAATATTTTATTCCAGTCTGTGGCTTGTCTTCTCATCCTCTGGACTATGTCTTTGCAGAGCAGAAATTTTCAGTTTTAATGAAATCCAGCTTATTTTTTCTTTCATGGATTGTGACTTGGTGTTTTATCTAAAAAGTCATTGCCAAACCCAAGGACATCTAGATTTTCCCCTGTTTTATCTTCTAGGAGTTTTATAGTTTTGTGTTTTAAATTTAGGTCAGTGACACATTTGAGTTAAGTTTTGTAAAGGGTGTCTAGACATATATAAATATTTGTATGTGGATATCCAGTTGTTGCAGCACCATCTTTTGAAAAGACTATCTTTTTTCCATTTTTTTTGCTTTGCTAATTTGTCAAAATATTCTTTCTTGAAATCATTTCTGCATTCAACTGCCACCACATTCATCAGCTCTCCTTTACAGTAAAACACCTAGCAAGTGTTAACTTTGTCCATTATCTTAAGTCCTTATCCTCTCATTTCTAAACTTCTGTATTTAGGCTTTTGAACCCATCACTCTAATGAAACTGCTCTTGTGAAGATCGTGGGTCATGTTGATATTGCAAAATTCAATGGAAATTTTCAGTACTCGTTTTACTTGATCTATCAGCAGCACTAGACATAGTTGAGCATTCTCTCATCTTTGAAGGATTTTCTTTCCTTGACTTCCACAGCAACACACACTTCTGGTTTCTTTCTGTTTTTCACAACTCGTCTATGGTCTCTTATCCTTGTTTTTATGGTCTCTTGTCCTTTTCTCTCAGAACTTTAAATTTTGAGAGTCCCATGGCTCATTTGTTGACCTTGTGCACAGTCACTTTTTGGGGATCTTATCTAGCTTCATCTGTGTCCTGACCACTTCCAAGTTTATATTTGTAATCTTGAGCTCAACACTAAACTCTGGTATAAATTATTGTCTTCAATTCAACTTTTCCATATGGATATCTAATGAACATCTTCAACTTAGTTAAAGTGAACTTCGAAACTTCACTTAAAACTTGCTCTTACAACTAATGACAACTTCATCTATCTAGTTGCTCAGTTCAAAACTTTTATTTCTGACTTCTCTGTATACCTTATACCACAATTTGCCTGAATACCCTTTTAGCTTGACCTTCAACATACCAAGGTACTTCAAAAAGTTTGTGAAAAAAAATATAATTAAGTGAAAATTGAGCTCTCCCACTACCTGAGAAGGAGCCAAGTGAGCATCTCATGACTGGGCACCCAGCCAGAAGCTGCTAGCAACCCCCTCCCACTGCCCATGCAGGAGGTGAGTGACTGTCCCATGATTGGACACCCAGCATAAACCCCTGGCAGCCCCTTCCACAACATGAGCAGGAGGTAAATGACCCTTTACTGAGCATCCATCTGGAAGTCACCAGCAGCCCCCTTCTGCTGTCCAAGCAGGATGCAAGTGAATGTCCTGTGACTGGCCAGTGCCACAACCTGTGCAGGTGGACCACAGCCACTGCCACAGCTACTGCCACCACCAGGATGGCTCACCCCTGCAGTAACAGCCAGGATAACTCTGCAGGCAGCCCATTGCACACTCATCTGCATCAGAACAAGCAGAGTTACCAGTGGGACCTGCAAATAGAGAGGAAGTCTTTTTCCTCAAAGCTCACTCCAGAGCATTAGAAGAAACAACTGCTCTACCAGATTGCAAGGCATCAATGAAAAGACACAAGAAATATAAATAAGCAAGAAAATATGACACCAACAAAAGGAATACAGTAATTCTCAAGTACCAGACCACACAGAGCAGGAAACCCTTCTAATGTCTGAAAAAGAATTTCAAGCAGTGATCTTAAGAAAATACAAAGAGATATGAGAAGACTCAATTAGAGAACACAATAGAATGAGAAAAAGTTTCCAGCATATGAAGGGGGAAATTTACAAAGAGATTAATACCTTAAAAAAGAAGGTAGCAGAACTTCTGGACCTGAAGGATTCATTCAATAAAATAAAAAACACAGCTGAGAGCTTAAGAAGCAGACTAGAACAAGTAGAAGAAAGAATTTCAGATCTTGAAAACAGTCTTTCCAAAATAATCCAAGTGAAAAAAAGAAGTAAAAAAGAGTTTTAAAAAATTAAGAAAATCTAAGAGAGCTGGCAGGCAACTTTAAGTACACAAATATCTGAATCATGAACATTCCAGAAGGGAGGAGAAAGGAAAAGGCATTGAAAACCTATTCAAGGAAATAATAACAGATAACTTCCAAGGTACAGGGAAAGACAAGGACCTTCTGATCCAGAAAGGCCAAAGATCCCTAGATTCGATCCAAGACATCCTCCTCAAGACACATTATAGTCAAAATGGCAAATCTCAAAGACGAAGAGAGGATTCTAAAAGAAGCAAAAGAAAAACATCAAGTCACCTATAAGGGAGCCCCCATCAGATGAACAGCAGACTTCTCAACAGAAACTCTAAAGACAAAAAGAAAATGGGGTGATATATTCAATATACTAAAAGAAAACAGTTGCCAGGCAAGAATTCTATACCCAGCAAGGCTGTCCTTCAGAAACGAGAGAAATAGTGTATTTCTCAGACAAGCAAAAACTGCAGGAATTCACCACCACACAACCAGCTCTGCAAGAAATTCTCAAGGAATTCCTACATATGGAATCAGAAAAATGATAATAACTGTTACAAAAAACCAAGAAAGAATAAAACTCACTGTTAAAACAAAAATGCAAATGAAAAATATAAATAAACCAAATCATACCACCACAAAAAACTAACAAACATTGAAGACAAATAGTAAAAGGGTAAGAAAGGAACAAAAGATGTTAAAACATCTAAACAAAAAGCAATAAAATGTTAGGAGTAAAACAATATCTGTCAATACCAACTCTAAATGTAAATGGATAAATCTCTCCCCCCCGCTTCAAAAGACACAGACTGACTGATTGGATTAAAAAGCTATATGCAACTATATGTTGTCTTCAAGAGATTCACCTCACCTGTATAGACACATTTGGACTAAAAGTGAAAGGATAGAAAAAGGTACACCATGTAAATGGAAACCAAATATGAGTAGTAGTAGCTATTATTATATTGGATAAAATAGGCTTTAAACCAAAAACCATAAAAAGAGACAAAGAATGCCAGTATATAATGGTAAAAGGATCTTTCCAGCTGAAGACATAACAATCATAAATATGTATGTACCAAACACCAGAGTACCCAGATATATAAAGTAAACATTTTTATACCTAACGAAAGAGATAGAACCAAATATGATAATAGTGGGGGACTTGAACACCCCTCTCTCAGCATTGGGCAGATAATCTAGGCAACAAATCAAGAGAGAAATACAGGATTTAAACTAAATCTTAGAACAATTTAGACCTGGCAGATAACTACAGAACATTTCATCCAGCAATTACAGAATATACATTCTTCTCATCAGTACATGGAACATTCTCCAGGTTAGATCACAAGTTGGGTTACAAATCAAGTTTCAACAAATTTACAAAAACTAAAATCATTTCAAGTATCTTTTCAGACCACTACAAATTAAAACTGATGATCAATAACAAGCAAAACTCTGAAACCTGTATAAAAACATGGAAACTAAACAACAGGCTCCTGAATGACCCATGGGAAGAAACCAAGAAGAAATTAAACAGGAAATAAAATAAATTCTTGAAACTAACAAAAATAAAGACATATTATATCAAAACCTATGGTATAATGCAGAAGCAGTACTAAGAGAGAAGTTTATTGTAATAAACACTTACATCAAAAGAATAGAAAGATTTCAAACAACCTAATGCTACATCTCAAACAACTAGAATAACAATAACAATTCAATCCCAAAAGTATTATACAGAAAGAAATAATTAAGATCAGAAGTAAATGAAGTAGAGACCCAAAAATGATTCAAAAGATCAAAGAAACAAAAAGATAGTTTTTTTAGAAGATAAACAGAATAGACAAACCATGAACTAGGTTAACAAACAAACAAACAACAAAAAAAAAAAAGAAAAGAAAAAAAAAAGAGAGAAGACCCAAATGACAAAAAATCAGACATAAACTAGAAGACATTGTGACCGATACCACAGAAATACAAAAAATTCTCAGAGACTATTATAAACTATAGGCCAACACCAAAAAATATAAAAACCTGGAGGAAATGGATAAATTTCTGGACACATGCAAACTACCAAGACTGAACAAATAAGAAATACAAAACCTGAGCAGACCAATAACAAGCAATGAGACTGAGGTAGTAATTGGTAGTCTCCCAACTAAGAAAAACTAAGGACCCACTGACTTTACTGCTGAATTCTATTACTCATTTAAAGAGGAATTAATATTAATTCTCTCCAAACTATTCTAAAAATTTGAAACAGAGGCCACTCTCCCACACTCACTCTACGAGGCCAGTATCACCCTGATACCAAAAACAAACAAAGATAACAACAAAGAATAAAACTATAGGCCAATATCCTTGATGAACAGAGACATAAAAGTCCTCAGAAAACATTAGCAATCAGAATACAGCAACACATCAAAAAATACTTATACACCATGATCAAGTGGGATTCATTACAGGGATGCAAGATGGTTCAACATACACAGTCAATAAATGTAATACACCATATCAACAAAATTAAGGATAAAAATCATATGATTATCTCAATAGATGCAGAAAAAGCATTTGACAAAATTCAACATCCTTTCATGATAAAAAAAACCTCTGCGAATTAGGTACATAAGGAAAGTATCTCAATAAAAACTATATATGACAATCCAATCACTAATATTGTCCTTAAGGACAGGAATCAGATGAGGATGCCAACTCTCACCACTCCTATTTATCATAGTATTGGAAGTACTAGCGAGAGCAATCAGGCAAGAAAAAGAAATGAAGGGCCTACAGATTGTAAAGGACAAAGTCAAACTATCCCTGTTTGCAGATGACATGATCCTACACAGAGAGAAGCCTAAAGACTCTACCAAAAAACTCTTAGCTGATTAACAATTTCAGTAATGTTGCAGGACACAAAATCAACACCCCAAAATCAGCTGTGTTTTTATTCTCTAATAATGAATTAGTAGAAAAAGATATCAAGAAATAAGCCCATGTACAAGTCACCCAAAAAATAAATACCTAGGAATCAATTTAACCAAGGAGATGAAAGATCTCTACAATGAGAACTACAAATTGCTACTGAAAGAAATTAAAGAAGACACAAAAAGGTGGAAAGACATTCCATGCTCTTGGATTGGAAGAATTTGCACTGTGAAAATGTCCATACTACCCAAAGCACTCTACAGATTCAATGCAATACTCATAACAACACCAATGACATTCTTCACAGACATGGAAAAAACAATTCTAACATTCATATGGAGCAATTAAAGACCCCAAATAGCCAAAGCACTCCTGAGCAAAAATACATACATACATACATACATACATACATACATACATACATACATGCATGCATGCATGCATACATATATACATACATACATACATACATAAAAAATAAAATAAAGCCAAAGGCATAACACTACCTGAATTAAATTATACTTCAAAGCTATTGTAACCAAAACAGTATAGTACTGTCATAAAAACAGACTCTCAGGCTAATGGAACTGTATAGAAAACTTGTAAATGCACCCACATACTTATAGCCAAGTGATCTTTGACAAAGGCAGCAAAAACATACATTGGAGAAAAGACCGCCTCTCCAATAAATGGTGATAGGAAAATTGGATATCTATAAGCAGAAGAATGACCTGTACCTCTCACCATATATCAAAATCAACTCAAAATGGATTAAACACTTAAATATTAGACCCCCAACCATAAAACTACTAAAAATACTTAGGGGAAACACTTCAGGGTGTAGGGCTAAGCAAAGACTTTATGAATAAGACCCAAAAAGCACAAGCAACAGAAGAAAAAATAAACAAATGGCATTATGTCAAACTAAATAGCTTTTGCACAAGAATGGAAACTCAGTAGAGCAGAAAGACAACCTACAGGATGGGAGAAAATATTCATAAACTATAATTCCAGCATAGGATTAATATCCAGAATACATAAAGAACTCAAACTTCACAGTAAAAAAATAAAAATCCAATTAAAAAATGTGCAGAGGAGATGGGTAGACATTCTTCAAGGAAGTCATGCAAATGGCCGACGGGTACATAAAAAGATGCTCAACATCACTAATCATCAGTGAAGTGCAAATGAAAACCACATTGATATCATCTCACCCAGCTCTATTTACAATAGCCAAGATGTGGAGTCAACCTTAATGTCCATTGATGGATGACTGGATAAGGAAAATGTGGTATATATATATGATGGAATACTACTCAGCCATAAAAAAGGATGCAATCCTGTCCTGCACAGCAACAGGTATGACCTTGGAGAAAATTATGTTAAGTGAAATAAGCCAGGCACAGAAATAGAAATACCACATGTCCTCACTCCTAAGTGGGTGCTAAGAAAGAAGAAAAGAAAGAAGGAAGGAAGGAAGGAAGCAAGGAAAGAAAGAAGGAAAGAAAGAAAGAAAAAACTGCAATAATACATTGATCTTTCAGAAGGTGAGAACAAATCTATGGTTACTAGAGGGGGGGGGAGAAAAAGGGGGGTTGGGGAGAGACTGGGTAAGGAATTATTCTGATTTGTAATAATGACATGCTAATAATATTGATTTGATCAACACATGTTGTACATATGTGATGGTAGTCAATGCTGTACCCCCAACATATGTATACTCAATTAAAAAAAAGATAATAGAAATGTTTCCATGAACTTTTTGAAGTACTCTTGCATACTTAGGAAATAAATACTTCTTACCAGCCCCACTGCTCCAGTCTTTGTCTAAGGCCCTACCTCTTATTGTACTATCACAAAAGTCCCATAATTCTTGCCCCTCTGTGGTCTAATATCAGCTGTAGGAGACTGAAAAAATGGTCAAATATTCTTTCCTTCCCATCAAGATGTAAACTATTTTTGTACTCCTTGAACGTGGATTCACCATGAACTTTCTTTGGCAAATTAGACATAAGATAATATAATGCAGGCAGAGGAGTACATTTGGACTTACCTTGTTTCTGCTCTTGGAAACCTTTGCAATCCCAGTGAGGTGAAGAATCCCAGTCCAGCCTGATGGATGATGGAATACACATGGTCCAGTTGCCCCTGTCTTCCAATCTGACAACCATCTAACATCCAGAAGCAGAGTCACACACCTGACCAGCAGCTGACCACATACACAGCAATGAACCCAAGGAGACCAACAGAGGCACAGGCCAGCTCAGTTTGGTTCAGCCCTGCCCAATTTGCCAACCCTCAGAGTTATGAGCTGAACAAATGCTTATTGTTTTTAAGCCACTATATATGTGGTGGTTTGATGTTCATTAAATGTTACCTGCAAAATCAGCAGAGCAGACAATATAAAGTGTTTAAGCCAGTGTCCTTAAAGTAGCCTACAAGGCTGTACATATTCTGGGGCCCTCTTCCTTCTCTGACCTCATCTTCTATTGCTATTCCCCTTGCTCAGATCCTCTAGCCACACTGGTGTCCTGTTCCTTAAATTCGGTAGACACACTCCACCCTAAAAGGCCTTTGCATGGCTCTTCTCTCTGCTTAGAGCCTTCTACCAGTAGATATCCCTTTGCATAAATCCTTTACTTTCATCAAGTCTTTGCTTACCTTCTAACCATTTTATTAAAAATTTCTCCCTCACTCAGAACTTTGATGTATTTACTAAGATTTACCTGTTCATACATGAAGTGATGTATTATATACTTTACTTATTCATAAGGCTCTTTGTCTAACTCCATACTAGAATGTACAATACTAATCTCTCAGGATTTTTCTCCATTTTTCTTACTGTGGATTTTCTAGCACAAACACTTCATGGCACAGATTTGGTCCAAAATAAATATTTATCAAGTGAATGAATTATTCAAGACATGACAAGTGTAGTTTATCTTTTCAAGGAGTTTTGGTTTGAAGAGGAAAGAAATCTTGTTATTGTTTTTAGTTTGCACAATTAAAATGTTTATTCCTTGCTAGTTTGCATAAGGGTGTGTGCATATATGTTTCCATGTGTCTGTGTGTGTATTAACAGGCAGAATTATATGACAAAGTCTATTAGTACTGCAAAGGACAGGAAGTACTCTCTTATCTTCTAGTTATTAGAAAGATTCGATTTGAATAAAAGGAGAAGTGAGTGTACATTGGTGTTTCAAAAGGTCAGACTTGCTGATTATCTTTTAAATATTCTCTTCTCTCTAAAATATGCCATATTTATATTGTATTATCCTTTGTGTTGTGTGACCTCTATGCCGGTCAAAGACAGGTACAGTATTCTATAATTCAGTGTTCCATAAGTCAGAGTGAAATGGTCTCTTTACAAAGTGAAGTTTGAGAATAAAATTATGCTTTGCCACTCGTCTTAATTCTTAGTAAACACACCTTTAATCTTTTTGACACCTTGAGTATATCATCTTTCATGGACTTTGCAAAGGTCAGAGAAGACAATTTCCTTTTTAAATAGATCCCTTGCGAACATCTCATATTTGATTTGTTTGAAGATGAGCCTTTTAATGCTTTTCTCTCCCTTTCCCATCACTGCTAATAAAAAAGGTATATCCTGTATATCCTGTACTTTGATGCTTGATGTGTTTAATATTTTTCTTTATCATGTCATTCACATTCTGAATCACTTTAAAATGTTAACTCAGACTCATTAGCATGTTGGTCTCCATACAGACTGTCATGTTACAAAAATTCTTGACAGAGATTAGGTATAAAAATATGGACAGAATTTAGTTTAAAATAACAGTAAGATTCCTGAGAGCAGCAATTCACTCACTTGTCAACTCATTCATTCATTCATTCATTCACCTAATAACAAATTGTAGAGTACTTACTATCAGCCAGGCTCCCTGCTAGGCATAGGGATAAATGAAATAAATATAAGAAAACATCCTTTTCTTCAAAAGGTTAATTTAGTGGTGGAAATAGACATATAAACATGTTATGTGATGCAAAAGAGATTCTTATGCAAGTGCTTTTCTATATTTTCCAATACCAAACAACCAATTTGAGCAAATATTTCATTTCATCAATTAATTGTATTAATAATTTACAGATTAGACTGAACATATCTAACATCAGAGACCATTTTTTCCTTCTCTTTCTACTGTTTGACTTAAAGGTAGCATGGGTTATCTTCGATTGCAATGTCTCGGAACATAAATAACACATGGTCCAATTTTTGCTTTCTGTCTCTGCAGGGAGAAAAAGCATGAGCTGAAGTGGGAAGAGAACTTGACTCTAGTGCTTGAATTTGTAGGCACCACATAAGTCCATATACAAAAGCCTACCATGGACTTTCATCCATGTGTTGATAATAATCTGAATTCCTACCAGAGTGTCTGAGATTTGGGATCATTATATCATCATGTCTTAAAAACAACAACAACAACAAAAACTTTGAAAACTCCTGTACACATTTCATTTGATTTTGCTTTATGTGTGGGCTTTTATTTAGTATCTTAACATCAGGTGTCATAAACTCAACATTGGAGGCTAATGGTTTGATTTTCAGTTCCTTTAAGCTTTAAAACCCAGCTGAATATTGACCATTGATGAGACAGGGCTCAGGTGGTATTATTGTCTGTCTTCCAAGTTGAACAGAAGGACTCGCAAGGAGACAGATACATATTAGAAATATATTTACAGCTGTTCATGGGTTGTGGAAGAAAGTGTATTAAATTTCTTAAAGATGGAATTTATTTTCATGGAAGAAAGCTTTGGGAACCAGACCAGCTCTGTGTAATTTAGAAAGAGGAGACTATGTTAGCAAGCATAATGGTAACTTCATGAGAAAACCTTAAATTATGTTTATCCTGAATAAGTCATTAAAACTTACATGTTAATTTGTATGAAGGTTGAATTGCAAAATTCACATCAGAGATTATGGAAAGGTAAAAGTAGGATCAAAACGTGATGTCAAGACTTGCAAAATACAAAACACAAGGACATGTTCACATGTAAATATAAGACACAAATGCAATATACAGTGGAAACCTGAAAGTATAAAAGGATCATTATAGTGGAATAATGAGATAGTGTATATGCTAGGTTGAGAAAAAAGAGGAGGTGTTTTTATCTTATAGTTTAAGAATAAAAGATTACACACACATAAATGAATGTACAAAAATTATATTCAGAAATAGAAATTATTAGAAAATTTGGGTAATATCAGGATAAAGAGACAAATATGAAATAAATATTCTAATAGGATACTTAATTCAGAAAGATAAAGTAGATGTGACCTCATGAACAGTTTATTAAAAGTTATGAGGTTAATATCTGATTTCAAGGAAAGTGTTACTTTCCCTGATATATGTTGGACAGTAATGTAATGAATGGATTATTGGGATGTGTTTCAAAAAGTAGAATATAGAAGAACTCATTAGGCTATTTTGGCCACAAGCTATCAATATTTTCACCTTAGATTAATGAGCTTTTCTGTTTGTCCTTATCTGACTTACACAAACATCCAGGGAACCCACTCATCTGGCTGATGAAATGGAACAAGTGGAACTTTGTAAGAGAAACTTGATTTCTCTTGGAGATGCATTTCCTTATCAAACTCTTAATGAATGAAAAGGTGCAAGGTCATATAAGTTATCTGATGAAAATGAACAATAATTAATATTTTTATAGCATTTTATATTTTACAAAGCATTTTCACATTTATATACCTGGTCTTTCTGGTTTCTCTTTCTTCAAGTTTATATTCAGAGATGATATTCAAAATATTTAAATAATTAGTAGTTCTATTAGAACAGATATTGCCCCTAATGACTACATACAGAATTACCCCCACTTTTTTCTATAATTACCTTTTTTAAGGGACTCTGTAGTTATCTTGTCATAGTACTGCTAATTTAAAAGTCATATTTTCAAGGAAAAACTCATGTTTTGATCAGGACAATTTTAGTCGCAAGTGATAGAAACTCAACTCAAATAGACTTAAGTAAAATCAAAACAAAACAAACAAAAAGCATCAAAAAATCTACCCCAAACCAAAAAACAAAACAAAACCGATAGACTTTGTTACACATACCCCAGAAGTCTAAGCATGACTGATACAGTGGCTCAGTCAAAATGACATTACCAGAGATCCTTTCTTTTCTATGTTCAGATTTGCTATTCCCTGGTTCTTTCCTGCTGCAGGAGAGTTGTGGAGAGCCCCCAGACTACACATTTACAATGTTAAATCTATAAGGAAAAGTAACTCTTTACCTCTTAGGGCCAATAGATAAAAGAGCAGTCCTCTGATTCACCCTGGTTGTGTTACACACTTGTCTCTTGAACAAATTATTGTTGACAGGGAGAGGTGTGTTGTGATTGGCAGGATTTCGGTAACATGCCCACCGCTTTGTCTAGGGCATTGGTGGGCACTGTATTTCATGGTATTATTAGAATCACATAGGATGGGGAAGGGGTCAATTTCCCAAAGAAGCCCAAAGGGAATGGGGAACAATTGCTGGGTAGAAATAAACTACTATTGTTGTAGTTTACTATAGAAAGTGAATCACAAAATAAAACATGTTTTAGACAGGGCGCATGATGATTAGAGTCAAGTTTCTTTTTTCTGTGCTCAAATTCTTCTATGTCCTTTTTATTGATTTTTGAAAAAATAGTAATTTTTGGTATGGGCACACCTACTGGTTTGACAAGTGAGTTTAATTTACTTGTATAATCATTTACTAAGAGGAAAAATGCTATCTTTCAATGGTATAGTATTCAATATGGTCTTATACACCTTAAAGTTGGATTGTAAAACACATAAAAATGTTTTTAAAATCTTTTAATTATGCATATGATCCATTTACTCTAGTGAAATTTAACCCACTCTTCATTAGTACTTAAATCTTAGGGATCAGTTTGAGTCTTTGTGTCATCATCAGGAAATGACCAAATGACCATGGCTTTCTTTCTTTCTTTCTTTTTTTTTTTTGGTGAATGATTGGTTACAATGAAGGGGTGAGTTTATGAGCTCATAAGGGAAAGAATAAGTCACATGTATAAATGGTTGTGTTCAGAAAGCACCTAGATCTCACATCAGTTGCTTTTCATGGTCACTGTGGTCCAGTTAGTGTAGATAAAGAATCAGGTAGTTGCCTCCCATGCTATTTTGTCAGATCCAACTTTAGACATCAGAACATGAAGGAAAACACTAGGAGCCCTCAACAGGAAAATGGAGAATCTCATTTTTTTCTTGTGCCCCCTGTTAGAAATCAGAATACAGCAACACATCAAAAAAATTATACACCATGATCAAGTGGGATTCATCTCAGGGATGCAAGAATGGTTCAACATATACAAGTCAATAAATGTGATACACCACATCAACAAAATCAAAGACAACAGTCATGTGATTATCTCAGTAGGATGCAGAAAAAGCATTTGACAAAATTCAACATCCCTTCATGATAAAGGACCTCTGCAAATTAGGTATAGAAAGAAAGAATGTCAATACAATAAAAGCCATATATATGACAATCCAATCACCAATATCATGCTTATGGGCAGGAACAAGACAAGAATGCCCATTTTTATCACTCCTGGGCAATATAGAGAGCTTATCTTTGGATTTTTCTTCACATCCAAAGGTGTGGAGTGTGATACAGATAGAAAAGGGAAAGCAAGTCACACACAGCTCAATATGTCAACCTTTCTGCCTCCTTTATGCCTTAGGGAACATATCCTCTTTTCTGTGCTCATCCTTCCTACCTCCAAACACCAAAACATTATCTTTCTTCAGACTTTGACTTTCACAGAAACCAATAAGAGTAATCCACGATAAGTGTCCTAACTTTAACCATGAACAGTGCCACTGAGTAAGGTACTCCAAAGTGTTTGCTTTCCCAGGCACTTATTCTGCCATGTGATCACAATCACTTTGATTCCAGTGCAAATTCATGGTCTTTAGTCATTTCCCTGCTCAGTGACCTTTGCTTTTCCTACACATTGGACACTTCCTCAAGGGGCCCTGGTTCCTTTTATTGAAGAATGGTTTTAGAAACTAAGATCTGAGTGCTAGAGGTGATTATTGTTACTGGAGTGTCATTTCTTGTAGACTTTCTCAGCTTAGAGAACAAAATATACGTTAATACCAATTTCTGTATATACATTTTTCTATAAATATTTCTATATGGAACCATTTGTATATATGCTTACCTGAACATGAGTTCTTATTGACGTATCCAACTCTAATCCATTACCATGTGAATCATTCTTGATTTCTCATTTACTTGTGAAGTTCTACAATGCGAATCCTGCCATGCATTTACTTAATTGTCCCATTCCTGTGTACATATATAGCAGTATGAGAATTGTTAATTTATATTCCCATTGGGAAAAAGTGTCTATGTGTAGCTTCCTTTTGGAAGATTTGACATCTTAAACATGTTGAGTCATCAAATCCAGGAGCACAGAATGGCACTTCATTTACTTAGAACTTCTTTGATTTCTTTAGTCAATTTTATAGTTTTTCACAAATAAATCCTGTACACTTTTGTTAGATTTAAACCTAAATATTTGATTTTTTTCCCTTGGTGCTGTTGTACATGATATCGTGATTTAAATTTCAAATTCCAATTGTTTATTGTTGGTGTGTAGGAAAGCAATTGACTTTCATATATTAACCTTGTAGCCTGCAACCTTGCTGTAATCCACTTATTACCCCAGGTTTCAAATGAATGAATTAAATAGGGGTATTCTATTTGTCAAATGGCTTTCCAGTGCATCCTTCCCAACTATCATTATAAATTGTTCAAGTATAAGCACTGTGGATTATATATCTGCACCCCCAGATCTATCACAGTCATCACAAAACTCCCATTAAACAACCACAGAAAGGGAATTTTTATGAACCTCATTTTGAATCCTCATTCTACCAATTATTCATCCAACTAGTGCCCTCATGTGTAATTTGAGATAATAATATCTATTCCAAAGTGTTGTTTTAGGGATCAAGTAACAGAATATATATGATGATTAACTTTATGCATCCACTTGACTGGGCTAAGGGATGCCCAGAGAGCTGGTAAAACATTATTTCTGGGTATGTTTGTGAGTTTCTGGAAGAGATTAGTATATGAAGCAGTAGACTGAGTAACAAAGATTTCCCTCACCAGTGTGGTCTGCTACTATCCAATCCATTGAGAATCTAAATAGAACAAAAAGGCAAAGAAAAGGCAAATTCACTCTTTTGATCTGAGGTGGGACATCCATTTTCTACTCCTTTGGGCATCAGTGTTCCTGGTTTTCAGGCCTTCAGACTTGCAACAGGACTTATACCATGTGTCTACCTGGTCCTCAGGCTTTCAGACTAGGGCTAAATTACACCATTGGATTTCCTGCTTCTCCAGGTTGCAGACAGCATATTGTGGGACATCTTGGCCTCCGTATCTCTGAGCCAATTACCATAATAAATCTCATCTATATCCATATATATCCTATTGGTCCTTTTTCTCTGGAGAACACTAACAGGACGTGTGAAAGTGTATTAAGACCTGTTAAGAGCCATATAAATTTATGTTTAATATAATACTAGTAGTGTAATCATAGAAATAATACCAGTGTAAATACAATCAATTGAAACGATAAGCATAATACTGAAACCTTGATGATACAGAAAAGACATTACATTCTCCTTTTTGCCATGATCTCAGTAAGTAATTTCCTTTTTTTCTTCATGTAGGTTGTCTATAAACATTAAAATAGTTAATAAAAGACTGAAGATCTGAAAGTCATTGAATGCTCATGACATGTAATTATAGGATTAAGCTAATTTTTTATCGGAAAATGTGCAGTGCTTGAGCACTTCATCCCTGAAACGAAGGACTGTGGTTGAGTAAGTCCTTGGTCTGCAAGCAATAAATTCTTCCCCCAACTTTAAAAAAATGCTAAATATTATGCAAACATTTCTAATTCTATTTTTATTTTTATAATTAACAATGAAAAATAGATTAACAAAAAAAAGTATACTCTGTGTATCATTATGAACTTAATATATTTTGAAAATTTTGATGACCTTTCTTTATTTTTTATTTTTATTTATTTTTTTATAAAAGATGACCAGTAAGGGGATCTTAACCCTTGGCTTGGTGTTGTGAGCACCACATTCAGCCAGTGAGCAACCAGACATCCCTATATAGGGATCTGAACCCGTGGACTTGATGTTCTCAGCACCGCACTCTCCCAAGTGAGCCACGGGCCGGCCCTTGATGACCTTTCTTTAAATTAATGTTATGAGAAAATTATTTGCCTTTAAAAAAAAATTTGTTTTGTGGCTGGCCATAGGGACTGCACCCTGGACCTTGGTCTTATCAGCTCTAAGCTCTAACCAACTGATCTAACCAACCAACCTTGCTTTTTTTTTTTATGATGTGTTTTTCCATTTATTATAATTTTTTTTTTTTTTTGCAGCTGGACAGTATGGGGATATGAACTCTTGAAATTATCTGCTTTTAAATAACTGGAAGACTAATTGTGAACATTCTTAGAGTAAGAGAATCATATCTAAATATCTAAATATCTAATCATAAATACAAATAAAATATTGAATGTAATTTTGAAGTTTTCGCTGACGTCCATAATTATATGCTCTCGATACTGTCCTATGCTTAAATGTACATTTAGACTAGGAAGTGATAGCTTATCGTGACAACTCATATTTTATCCATAATATACATTTGCCTTAAAAAAATCTTACCACATTGTGCTTATTTCTTATGAAGAAGTTTGTGATTTGTTAACATTTCATTATAAAGAAATAGCTCTAAGTATTTATTTCTTTAACAGGAATTTTAAACTTTGCTTCTCATATAGTCACTTTTTAATTTTAAATGCAAAGAAACAAAATAATGTTGCCCAAATAAAATTTCTTTAACTATTTTTAAATCAATAACGTAATTTAAATACTATGCTCCATTGCTGTCTTCTGTTTTCAATTTCTTTTGTTTGTTTATTTTCACATGGCCCCTGGTAAATGCTTCCATGCCTTTCACTACTGGTTATTTTTCACATAGATTGTTGAATATCATCTCTAATTGATAGTTCAAATATAAAGGTACCAGATTAATTAACAAATCAAAGTTGCCAGGAGAGGCTTAGAAGCCAAAGTCCCAGTTTCCAGGCTTCCATTGATGGATTCCATTTAAAACACATGAAAAAAACAAATCCTCTACATAATATCTGGATTTTAATAGAACTCTTTAAGGTTCTGCCTGATACATCTCCTTCAAAAATACTATTTAGTTTGGCTTGCAAGTTAGTTCATATCCACTTTATGTTTTCCAACTCATGTGTAGAGGGGATTCAAAGTATAGCAGAATGCTTTGGAAAGAAAAGCAAGGGGGGAACAAGGATCTCTGCATACTTGTCTGAACTCTGCCTTTATCTCTCTGTCACCAAACAAGTAGTCAACATTTCTGGAACTCAGTTTGCTCCTCCATGAAACGGGAGCATTCGAAATTAATCCATAGCTTCCTTCTTGCTGGACCCTTGCAACATCAAAAACCCTAAAATGGCCTGAGTTTGGCTGATAATTAAGGTCTAGGACTTGATTTAAAAAATAATTTCTTCAAACCTTTTCAGTTGTGTAAATTGTGATATTTATTATTATTATTTCATACCTATTTCAATAAAGTAATTATTTTAATTGATATTTTTCTATAAATTTTATTTTCTATAAAATTTTCTATTTCCATTTTTATTTTCTATAAATTTTACTTTTCTATTTTTGATAAATGTATCAGGGGATCTTATAGATAATGTCAGCTAATTTTTAAAAGTTCTCTTGAAAATATAAATCAGTTCATTATTTTTTTCTCTTCAAAACTGTTTCCCCTTTCATTCAAAAAAAAAAATCTTTACGCTGGACTGGAAAACAATCCAAATCTGACCCTTGACCCTTGGTGATCTGTCCTACCTCATTCTGGTCACAGTTTTCTTGCACACCGTGCTGCAGAACTTTTTATGTCTAGCTGGTTCTCTAGCTTTGATATTTCTTTTAGGATTGTCAGATATCACAATGTTTGGTTATTCTGCTTTGGTGTGTTAAACCTCTACTAAGGTGCTTTACTATTGTTATTTTGATTTTTGAAGACAGTCAAATATATTTGTTGAAAATTAAGTCTCACAAAATTGGTTTCTTCTCCATTTGCCTCCTAGTCTATTTCTCTCTTCCTTTAATCTTTCTCTTCCATACTTGTAAGCTGTTTAACCAATGATGTGGCCATCTCTTGCCAATTCCTGTTTATACTAAGTCTTGTCTTTCTGATTTTCATCTGCAATCAACAGGTCAAACTCCATTAATTCATAAATGGATTGTAGATTTTCAGAGAATGAAAAAAAAAATGTAAAGTATAAAATGTATATATAAATCTGTATAGAAAATTTTTCTTAAATGATTCCAAAATGGCTGCAATGTATACATTATTGTGTTGGATATTTTAATCATCTACTGTATGCAAAGTAAGCAAAGGTCCAATCCTGCCTTTAAATAGAATAGATCACCTTGCATGTGACAAAATCAGAGGGACTGAAAACCTCCCTCGCTCCCTTGCCTAGCTCAAAAGTATCTTTCAGTCCCTTCTGCATGATGCCTTGAATTTATCCTTTGTTACTTATTAGCACATGAAAAGCAAGGTTTCTGCTAAAAACTTGAAATGCATCATGCGGGAGAGGTGCTATAGAAATATCACTACAAGTCATTAACAATTTAGCACGAACTAGATAACATAGGAAGACCACATGAAAGAGGCGATGGTGGCAAAATTCGATGGTGGTGTCCAGTTGGAGAAGGTATGGACATTAAAGCAGTAGCAGAGGGAATCCCCCAAAAAGCTTCAGTAGAGAGAATGGAAGCAGGGCCACCTGAAGACACTTAGTGCAAGCGTTAATGAGCCGTCTGAATGTGTTACCAGTTTTATATGGAAATATAACTCTTTTAATTTTTTTTTCTTTGATTCAACAAAAATGTTGGATTATAATTATCCTTCCCTGCCCCCGTCCCTCCTTGGTATTCCTCTAGGATCCTGTAGGGCAGCAACAGGATCGCTTTTTTAGGCACACGTTTGGTAGGGTAGACATGGCAGTAAGGTGTTAAGCAACACAAGTCTACAGCAGCATTTAATTTCTGTAGTGATATGTTGGAATAGTTAGGCTGTTCAAGCAACCTTCTAAGAGGTTGCTTGTCACTCACATGTGCCCTTTCCTCAGGAAACTCTTCAAGGATTCAGTTTATCTTAACCTTATTCTGATGCATTAGCCATATCATGTGATTTTAAATTTATATAAAATGAAAACTACATTAGTCAGCAGCTGTTAGACTTTTATCACCAAGTAAGTAGGCAAAACCTTATTTTCGTAGGTTAGAAAAACACCGTAATGGCCACCCCCCTCATATCTTCAGATATTTTGTATTCTCCCAAACATCATTACCCAACAGTCCAATTTCTCTTTGTCTAGCAGTCCAATGTTTCTCTAGAATACTTGATTTCTTTTTGATTAAGAAACAGTAAAGTTTTCTACTTTTACAAAATGCACAACATTAGATCTTATTTAATTCTGTAAGTTAAGCTGATGTCTGATGTGCAAGTTGAAAAGTAGTACAGTCGGCCCCTCATATCTGTGGTTTTAACCAACTGTGGATCATAAAAGTTCTGAAAAAAATTTCACGAAGTTCCAAGAAGCAAAACTTGAATTTGCCCTGTGCCAAGTACTATGGTGAATCCACTCAAATGCAATGATGTGTAGGCATTGGATTAGGTATTATAAGTAATGCAGAGATGATTTAAAGTGTATGGGAGAATTTGCATAGGTTATATGCAACTACTAAGCTATTTTCTTTTAGGGACTTGAGCATCTGAGGATTTTGGTATCTGAGGGAGGTCCTGGAAACAATCCTCTGTGGATACTGAGGGATGACTGTCCAGGTTTTTCATGTCCAGGTACATGTCCAGGTTTTCTGCCAATCTTTTTGTTTAGTAATGAATGCCAATAGTAAAAATATAGCTGCAGACAACTTTGAATTAAGTTTTTTCAGCATGGGTGAGACCCTACATTCCATATGGAGTTATCACGCAAATCTGGTTTTGCTGTGTTCCCCAAAATGAGCCTGTTAAATGAGCCCTCAATTTTGTTTAGAAGCTAATATTAATTGTCCCAGAAAATACGAATTAAATACTTAAATAAAAGTACATTTGCTAAATTTAACATGAAAGAATTGCTGCACATTGTGCTTGGGTAATGTGCACATGTTCATAGTAATTAACTAAAATTTGGATTATTTATTTCAACTAATTTTGAAATTTAAGATTTTTCTACTTTGACTTAAGATTCATGCTATACATATGCTTCAAATCTGCTTAAATAGCCACTTAGTCAAACAAGCCTTCCTAACCAGATGAATCATTTGTTTGCTTCATTTCTTCTTAGGACCTGTGAGAGGTTTCCAAGCTGTCCCTCATATAGCAGATGGAGCACTCGCAGGAGTCCATCCCTATAGCAACCACAGCTGCACCAGGCAACCAGTGCTCTACTGATTTCCAAATAGCATGTGGGTCACCAGAGTCTGCAAAACCTTCCTTCCACTGACTGGGTGCCCTGCTGATGCTATTTGGATAATGTCTAGTTTGCCCTGTATCTCAGAGAAGACTACCATCTTATATAAAACTTAAGGCAATACTGAAGCTAAAAGTAGAATTATCTTTGAGAAAGACATTTTTTCTAGATATTTTCCCCTTCAAGTCATGTATTCTAAGTACTCAATTTATGTCATATAAGGTTATCTGCTATAGATAAATTTGTACTGTAAACCTAATAATGAGTGAGGAAGATTCAAGTCATGTATCTCATTGGATTAGACCTTTGGTAAAACCATGGGCCATGATAGCACTTTCGTGAGGATTTAATAGCTATCATATGGAACTTTGCATGAATTAAGTTTGATTTTGAGTACAGCGTGGTGCCCAGGGGCAATCCTGGGAAATTTCTTTCTGGGTTGGCATGCCCCTGGTCAGACACTTTGCAATGCTTTCTTGGTGACTGTTTTGGAAATCCATCAGTAGTTTTGATAGCTGCAAGCGAATTGGGATAAAGTCATAGTTTGAATTCTGCATTACAAAAATGGTTTGATTACTCAAATGTAATCAGTTTAATGAGGTTTTATACAATGTTCTTATTTTGAGTGTAGTGAAAAGTACCTATATGAAGTTTGACATTTGAGGGTACACTGGTGGAAATAATTTTAATAAATCAAAACATTTGGTCTGTATTAGCATAAAAGTTGTTTTGCCTATGACTGAGGAATCTCGACCCAGCATCATGGCATAATTTCATTTTCACTAACATCCACAATTGTCCAGACTGTCCCACACTCCCCCTGTTCCTTCTTCTGAAATTCCCTGAACTAGTTTGTGGCTGAAAGGATGGTGAAACAGATTATGCACAAAAGCACGATATACTTTTAACATTGTGCATTTATATATTATGACCAGCACTATTTTATGGGAAGTTGATGAGTGGAAGAAACTGGAGGCTAGGTCACAGCATATAAAACCTTTCACCTCTCTCTCTATAGAGTTAAGCTTCTGACTATCCCGAAAAGTAGATTCGATATTTAGAGATTTTCAAGAATAATTCCTCTCTAAAAAATATTTCCATGCCTTAGCTTAAGGTTACATCTATGTTACAACAATGTACTGAGGTGCAAAGAAGTCTATCATCCAGATAGTCTCCACGTAATTGCATATATACACTTTCCATCCTAGAGCCCACGACCCAGGTGGCAGATGAGTTCATCATTTCCCCCACATTTTGGGTGTCAGACAAACACAGATTTTATGTCATGTACACACTACAATATGATTGCATACGGTTTCATTGAGAATTTCATTTATAGGATGGAACTACACCAGAACATATATCCGAAGGGCTAGCCTCAAGCATTGGGCAATCTTGGACTCCCTTCAAGGAGGCTTTGAATTCTTGGAAGTGTGAACAAAGGCACACATTGCAACATGGTCTTGTTTGTAACATGCACGATGAATTGGACCTTAAGGATAACGTTACAGGGAAGCTCTGTTTTTCAGAGAAATGTTTCCTTGACAGAGAAATGTATCTGCTCCCGCAAGCACATTTGCACATCCATTACACTGCCAGCTCTTCTCTGTGATTATCACTTGCAGCCTGCAGGCTGGGTCCACTCAGGAGTGTCTCTCTCCAGGGAATTGCACACTGAGATGCACACAGAGAAAGGTGCCACTGAATCCAGATCTTCTCCTTGCTGCCACTGCTCTGCAAAATTGGCACTTTTGCCTGTCTCGCTCCTGGGCTGTCAACAGTTCGGCTGACAGGTTACATGTAGTTGTTGGCCCATCACCCTCCAGCCCCTGCCTTCCAGTTTTCCTTCAAGTGCTGATAGTCTGCAGTTGCTGAGGGTCCCTGGATGCTTGGCCTTCCTCTTTCTAATTTATCAGGCTTCTTACCCTGCTGCTATCTAGAACCTGCATCAATGCATGTACTTTTCCCTCAAGTGTTACCCTCAGTGCCCTGTTAGTGCCAGGCTCTCCTTCTGTTTGCACCCATAACCTAGAACATTTAGACTTTGAGTATTAGAAGCAACAGTGAAAACCAAACCTTGTAGCAGCTGTGACTTGCCATGAGTTGGAGTTCAATTATCATGCACTTAGTGCATCATTAGAGCTTGTTTTCATTGACGAAACTTCATGAGATGGTGACTAACTTTATTACTTAGAACAACTGTCATCAAAGCATTAGTCACTTTAGAATTTGGGTGAATCAGAAGAGAAAAACTAGCAGTTTAGGAGTTCCAATTAAGTTCTTTAGAGAGTCATCTAGAATAAATGAATAGGCCTCCCCCCGCCCCCCACCTTTTTTTCCTGACTAGACTTGTGAAACTGTGACTGTAATCTAACAAGTCAGTTCTCAGTTTTGGAGAGAAAATAATTTTCAGTGTTTAGATTTGTGGAAACAAAAGATTTGGGATTGGTTGGGCATATGTACATGGCTTTGTGCACATGATTAAGTTAGGAATATATTGAATTAGGTGGAATTTCAAGTTGGAAACTCTCTTTGTTGGATTTGGAGAATGATCTCCTAAAATTATCTGTGGTATACTCAAAACAAATAAAAGCAACCAATTGATCTCACCATACACAAAAATCAACTCAAAGTGGATCGAAGACCTAAATTTAGGACTCACAATTATGACACTACTAGAAGAAAGCAAAGGGGAAATGCTACATGAAATAGCAATAGGCAGTATTATTTCAACAGACACTACAAAGACACAGGCTACTAAAGAAAAAACAAAATGGGACTACATCAAACTAAAAAGCTTCTGCACAGCAAGGGACACTGTCAACAAAGTGAAGAGACAACCTACAGAATGGGTGAGAGTGTTTGCAAACTGCACATCAGACAAGGGGTTAATATCCAGAATATGTAAGGAATTTAAACAATCAACAGCAAAAAACATATAAACCAATTAAAAAATGGTGAAGGGCTTGAACAGACATTTCTCAGAAGAAGACAGACAAATGGCCAACATGTACATAGGTACAAGAAAAAATGGTCAGCATCACTGTTCATCAGGGAGATGCAAATTAAAACCACAATGAGATATAATCTCACCCCAGTTAGAATGTCTATTATCAACTAGACAAAAAATAGAAAATGCTGGTGAGGATGCAGGGAAAAAGGAATTTTCCTATATAAGATATTACTCACATGTGGAATCTTTTTTTTTAAAAAAGTGGTTCTTATAGAAGTAAAGAGTAGGATAATGGTTAGAGGTGGTGGTGACTGGTGGGGAGGAGAGAAGGGGAAAATGGTGCTAATGGGTATAAAACTATGCTGTCAACCCTGAGTGAATCATTGTGCAGTATATGCAGGCATTGCAACAACACACTGTATCCCACAGATATGTTCAAGTAAACATTAAACAAATAAACAAAAAATACAACTTGTCTCCTATTGGCATATTCGTGTTTTTCTTTTTATTCTATACTCGTGGACTTGTGTCTTCTTTCTGAATCTTTAAGAACTGAAATTTGAGATCTGGAGGCCTAAAACATTCTGAGAAAAAAATAGACTCATCTAACTCTCTTCCCTTGGCCATGCCCTCCCTGTTAGAAAGGCTGGGTTCAAGTTGAAAGTCCTTCTGATGGACTTGGGTGCTCCAGAGTTTATGTGTCTCTGACGTCCTGAAATTTTACAATCAGAAGTTGTCCTCCCTTTCCTCAGGCAGATCCAAATGCAAGCCCCAAATCTCTATTATGCTGAATAATAGATCCAGTGACATCTCCTCTGTAACCAGAATCCTGTCCCCTTTCTACTGACAATACAGGTACATGTATTCTCAGCTCTGACACTTGATCTCAGCTGTGCACTCAAATGGCAATCTGAGGGTTAGAGTCTGGAAGATAACAGGAACGTTAACTAATAAGACAAATAAATGCAAAACTAGAAATCAAGGCAAGTGTTCTAAGAAAAGAAGATGTGGTGCTCAGTGATACCTGAGAAGGGAAATGCATTTTTGAGGAAGTGACAATGAGATAAGACATGGAAGATGAGAAGTTAACTGGAAAAAAAAATAATAAAATAAAAATGGGTAGACCAAAAGTAACCTCAGCACCAGGAGGAGCAGGTTCTAAGGCCCTGGGGTAGGAGGGAGCATGGTTGGTAAAATGGACATAAAGAAGGTCAAATATCACAGTAGTACAGCAAATGAGGAGAAGAGAGCACAAAACATGAAAGGTAGGTGTGTGGGTGAGGAAACTGAATCCACTCCATGCATTCAAGGGGTGTATGTAAACCAGGCAAGAGCCTGGGCAATGTCCAGCAAAGATGTCATCACCAAACATCAGTGAAGCTGGTATCAAAGACTGCAGCTTGAAGCACTGAAGCAGCTAGTCCTCAGAACCTCACTGGCACCCCGAAACATTGAAAGCAGGGACTTGCACTGATATTTGTGCATCCATCTTCATAGCAGCATTATTCACATGAGCCAAAGGTAGAAAAGCCCAAATTTTCATTAATGGATGAATGGACAAAATAAAATGCGGTATATATGTACATTATTATTCAGCCTTAGAAAGGAATGGAATTCTGACAGATACTGCAACACAGATGAACCTCGAAGACATTCTGCTAAGTGAGATAAACCAGACGCGAAACGACAAATATTGTATGATTCCACTTATATGAGGTACCGAGAGTATCAAATTCAAAGAGATGGAAGTAGAGTCATGGATGCAGGGGCTGGGGGAGGAGGGAGGACGAGTTACTGGTTAGTGGGTCTGGGGTTGCAGTTTGAGAAGTTGAGAAAAGTTCTGGAGGTGGGTGGTGGTGATGGCTGCGTAATTAACGCCATAGAGCTATGTGCTTGAGAATGCTTAAAATGGGAAATTTTATGTTATGCATCTCTTACCATAACAATTTTTTTTAATGCAGAAAAATAAAGCTCACTGAGAAGCCACTGTGAATGTCATGTCTGTACACACGCTTGCTGCAACTGCCTCGAGAGAATACAGGATTTTCTTTCTCTGCGTGTTTCCACATGCCTCTCCTTGTTAAACTCTAGCCTAGAGAATACTGGAAAGGGACTCTGGAAAATGCAGTTATTTTCTTTCCTTATGCACCTCAGAAGTACTCTTAGGAAGGGGTTGGTGATGGCTAATTGACAAGAGACAACCGAGCATAGAATACCTTTTGCCAACTCAGCATCTGTTTTTACTCAGCATCTTTTGCTCATATTGAATTTCCAAATAAAGACAAACACATCATATGCCCACCTAACATGATATCATAATCCTGCATAAACTTTAAGATGTGCTCACACTCTCTCCATAAAGAAGGCAGAAAATTATTTCTCTTTGATGATGTTAATTTCTCTGCTAACACAGTCACAAGGCACATTGGATATGCTACAACTTAAGTACAAAATTATAGGGTTGATCGTTATTAGTTGACCTTATATTAAGAGAGGGAAATCGTAAATAGAAAAGGGAAGAATTGTAATATAATATAATATGTATATATAAACAGATAAATACATATGTTTATATCATATAAACATATAACATATAACATTTATATACATAAACATAAATACAACAGATAAATATATATAATATTATAATTATAATTATGTTATTTATATAATATATAATTTTATATATATGACATTTAAAACCAGGAAAGAACATGCATGGTACAATAGTCCTCATTTCTGCAACTGGTCATGTTGACATAGTATTTGTAAATTCCTTCTTTCACCAAGCCTTCTGTATTTTTCTTGCTTTCAGGAAGCAACTCAGCTGGTCATGGTTATTTCTATGGTGGAGTGACCCAACCTCTCATTCCTAAAAGTTCTGTGTCATTAGTCACCTTGCCTATATCAGGTTTATACAGTTTTCCATTAACTTTTACCAGTGAATATAAAAATACTACAAGGTACCCCAGAGAATTTTCTGGGTTCCATACACATTTTAATCCCTTCCCCATTTGAGTAGTACTAACCCTACTTACCCTTGACAATCAGGATCAATCCCCTGAACCAGTACAATAGCTCCCTTCTTTGCATGTGATTCAGTGCAACTAGATATTTCATCTTCCAATTCTATGGAATCCTTGAAATGGACCATTCTTCTCCAGAAACTAATATCTCTAAACAATCAGAGCCTAAAGTCATGACAATAAGAAGCAAAAATATGGCTATTAGAGTGTTGGAATAGTAGTGAGAGGACCCACTCCTACCTCTGCCCCTTGCTTCTTGGACTCATGCACTCTGGCCATGCAAAAGCATCATATATTGGCTGCTATTTCAGAGTATGTAGTTATCCTGTAGGACAGTACCCAAGGTTTGTAAGGTGTTTTCACTCTGCTGGTATAACAACTGAATCATTAATAAACCATGGGACTATTTCCTTAGGAATACTTCTTTGGGCTAATAGGGTCTGGGTAATACCAGTGAATTCCAACGTTATGAGCCCATTACCACAATTTACTTTCTGCATAAGGAATTCACAATGTATTGACTACCATGCCAGTGAATACAGTATTCCATGAAGTCCACAGATGGTGGTGTTGGCAGAAGCTCTGTGGCCAGGGAAGGCAAATCTATATTTAGGGTAAGTGTTTATATTCAAGCTATATTAGTCTGTTTTCTGTTGCTTATAGCCGAATACCTGAAACTGGGAAATCTATAAATAAATGGAATCATTTTTTTACAGTTTTGAAGGCTGGGAAGACTGTGATCCAGGTGGCACATCTGGTGAGGGTCTTCTTCTGAGTCAGAATTCTGTACAGGGTTCCGTGGTGACTCAGGCAATCACATGGTGAGAATGGCACATGCACCCTTGATCTTCTTATAAAGCCATTAGAACCACTCACTGATAACCCATTAAACCACGAACCCATTGCTCCATGAATGGATTAATCCATTCACCAGGGCACATTCTTAAGGATCCAATCACCTTTTAAAGGCTGCCACCCTTCAAATACCATAATGGGATTCCCACCCTTTTAACACTTACAATGGTGATCAACTTTTGAACACAAGAATTTTGGGGGGACATATCCAACCCATACCACCAATGAAAACAGATTATTGCCTTCCATTATTGAAGGGACGCAATATTATTCTTCCCATTCCCCCTCACTCCCCTTTTGCACCCCCCACCCTGCCACACACAGGGAATAGGGCTCTATAATGGGCTAAATTTTGGCCTCTGATATTCACACATGGAACTCTGAGTAGTGGCTGTAGATATTAGCTTTGGTATGAAGAACTGCTGATGCGGTAGTAATAGTTGCCATGGAAATCTGAGCCTCTTGTTCATGTGATTTAATTGTACCTCAAAACTTGTTTAAACCTGATATTTTATATCACACGTCCACTTCACGACAGTATGCTGCTGTTCTTATCCAAATTTATAGCTTGATGGGTCAAACGACTCTAGTTCATAATGAGTAGCTAAGGACCCATGATAACTTAATGTCCCTTAGTCAAGAATTCAATTTCTTCCAGGATACAATAACAAATCCATAGTTATTCTCAAGTGGTAAGTATTATCTGCAGAAGAGGGCATGACTTCGATCTAAATTCTGAAGGGTTTCTTACTATGGCCTCCTAGAGGCTTTGTACAGCATTCCCATATGCCGTAGTCATCTCAAACACTAACATGGATTGGATCTGTTGGATTATATGAACCAAATGTCAAAGCAGCTTTGCAGAGCCTGGGTCTGATGAAGAGCCTTCTCTAGCTATGGGGCCCGCTTATAGATTTTTGGCTTATTGGTTGCTCATGAGTAAATTCAAGCAGCATCACACCCAAGTAGGTTCTATATTCCCTTCACAAACCAAAAAACTGTGACTCTTTCTTGGTGGTAGATTTTGCAAGGTGAAGCAACTTATTCTTCACCTTGGTGGGGATATCTTGACATGTCTAAGACCACTGGACCCGTGGAAAATTCACCAATTTTCATATGGTTTCATTTTCTACCTTTTGGCTGTGGGAGGATGACTTACAGTATACATTTCTGGCAGTAAAGCAAATAACCACCTAAGGGGTTTTATATTTCCTTCATTCAAGAGACTCTGTTTTAGGTGTGGGAATTGGGTGAAACATGTGACTTTATTGTTATGATTCAAGTCACAAAGCCATGGGATCTATATTACTTTACTTATGAGTATCAAGTAACACTCTAGTAGGCTGCACATCTATCTTAGTGTTAGTGACTTCATGAGGAATTAGCCATTGCCAAAAATTTCTGTGGGTTCAACCCTTTTGAGGGCTTTTCTAGGTCTACAACCCTAGCAGAACTCATACCCACCTGGTCTTTTGTGATATTAATTTCTCTGCTAGTTCTGCCACAACACACATTTGATATCCTGAAACTTAAGCACTAAATTATAGAGTTAACCATTCTTAGTCTGCCTTAGATTTATACAGGCAAAATAGGAATGAGGAGAAAAGTACTATTGATTTCTCTCACTTTGAGATTGCATCATCCTGGTTGAATTCAAGGAGGCCCTTTTGATGGTGGCATTTCCCATTCAAATATCTGGCCTGCAGAACAGCCACTACAGAACCTTTCAAGATGCTGGTTGTCTTTCCACCAATGCATGTCTCAAAGCTCTTGTGAAGGAAGTGTCCTCTGGACCCTCTTGGGCGCAATAGGAGATAGGTACGCAGTAACACAGAAGAACTTTACTCCAGCTTCCTTGTTTCCCTAATCTCTCAGATTTCTTCACTTATAGCATATCAAGTAAGTTAAAAAAATCTTGCTTTCATTTAGTGCAGTACAGAGTTGATTTGGGTTTCAGTCAACCAACCAAGCAAACTCTTAAAGCTACTCACAATTCTATGAACTAACACTCTGCATTCATAATCTCTGGTTAATGTTCCCATATAAGAAATTCATCTCAGTCTAGCACCACCACAGTCCTTTCTCTTAGGTCTAATGCCTTCAGAATCCACTTCCATGCATATTCTCCAAGTATCTACTAATACATGTTGAAAAATTATACCATTGTTTTGCTATGCATGGTACATCCTTCTAGGTCAGATTTTGCAGTGGGCCTCCTGGCATCTGCCAGATTTGAGAATATTTACGAGTCTGGAAACAGTAAGAGGTGGTTAGGGTTCCACATAAACCTGTAAGGCAATCACTTAGGCATGGGTAATTATATGGTCTCCAGGCAAGTGGAAGCTGATAATTTCACATAGGGGAGGAAAGGAAAAACTGCTTTTGTTGGTAAGAGATGCCTAGAAAAATCTGGGAGGAGACTAAGGTTATTAGATTCATTAAAAAATGCCCAGAGATGCCCATTCCAATTACTAAATTTTTCTTTTCATCATGCCTTAACTTTATATGAACAGCACTACCAAGGCTGTGAATTCAATTTGCACTGTAATTCAACCACTTACAGAATTAGATCTTAGTTTTCACAGATCTCACATGTAGATGCAAGAAATAAGGAATTCTTCCAGGTATATGATAGAATCTCTATGGTCCTTTACTCTGTGATTGGAACTGGGAATTTACAGCCTTGAACTTGTCTTTCTTTCTTTCTTTCTTTCTTTCTTTCTTTCTTTCTTTCTTTCTTTCTTTCTTTCTTTCTTTCTTTCTTTCTTTCTTTCTTTCTTTCTTTCTTTCTTTCTTTCTTTCATTTTTTTTATTAAGTTTTATTTTGTCGATATACATTGTGGCTGATTATTGCTCCCCATCACCAAAACCTCCCTCCCTTCTCCCTCCCCCCCTCCCCCCCAACAATGTCCTTTCTGTTTGCTTGTCGTATCAACTTCAAGTAGTTGTGGTTGTTATATCTTCCCCCCCCCCCCCCCGGTTTGTGTGTGTGTTGTGTGTGTGTGTGAATTTATATTTTCTCCAAGTTCATCTCCTTATATGAAGTGACATTTATTGCAATAGCTACTTTGTCTTCTAAAGCCTTATGCAGGCATTTGACTCAAGCCAACTAAAGGTTACAATACAAACAGCTCTTTTACACTTTACTGGGAGGGACTGCCCACATCCCACTGGAGCCAACACTATCTCAGTGTTCCATCCATTTTCCTCAATGTTCTCTTCTACATGCTGTAAGCTGTTTTCTGTGAACACCTGTGGCTCTCTGCCCATGCTTTTCTATTTTTCTTTCTGATGCAGGAGCACACTCAACCTGAACGCAGAGCAAGCCAAAAAAACCCTGGAGAATCCGTACCCCTGGAAGAAGCCTTCAACCAAAAACGATGGGCAGTTAGTGGACAGAAACTCCAGCTTCATCCTTTAGTTGGGCTTACTCTGTGTGGTCATATACTTTGTCCACAGCACCACGGTTGTCTAGAACTGTTGAGCTCCAGTTGCTCAGCAAAGTCTTGCTGAACACTTTTAAAATTGCCCTTTATCCTTGTTCACTCATTTCCCCATGTTCTTAATGTTCCTTGGAATCACCTCTCACTTTAACTACTTGCATCCAAATTCTTGTCTCAGGATCTGCTTCTGGGGAGAACCAAAGAAAGACTGGCAAAGGAAAACCAAAATTCCCCTGGCAATGATGTAATCAGACTTGTGAACCAATTCCAGAGTCTCATCTTTAAAATTTGTTTCCTATAACCAATTCCAGGATCAAATTTGAACCACTCAGGATTTGGTCAAAGAAACAGACATCACTCTATGTATTGTGGTTCTAAAATATAAGAGCATGTCCAACCACTGGAAGAGCTGAAGGAGGAAAGATCACAGAAGCCATCACTGAAAGTCAGGAAAGCGGCTAGTAAAGATCAGGAAAAACAGCAGTCTTAAGTGGAAAAAAGATAGCTGTTATAAAAGCTTTCATCAAAACATGTGCTTTTCAAGAGTTTGCTAGAAGCTGCTGTGACTGTCACAGCTTCCCATGCTCCCTGCTGCCAAAACCTGAGGAGAACAATGGATTTTCCTCTCTTCTGACTCCAGAATATTGCAGAAGTGCCTGTCATTGTCAAACACTTAGCATAGAAAAGGATTCTGAGAAATGCAGTTCCTGGATTCTCCTCTTCAGCATAGGCAAGTTCTTGGAAGGGGATGACAGTGGTGCTGAGTTTTTACCAGTCCCTCTGGAATAATAAGCAAGTCTGGAAAGCAAAAGGCTTTATAAGGGATTTTTATCTTTTTTGTTATTATTTCAAGAATAATGGTATGATGTCAACAGGTTTTAAGAAGGGGTGATACGACAATATTTGAATTTTGTAATCCTTGGCTATAGTGCAGCATTTGAGATGGCAAGAAAATCAGTTCAGAAAAAATATAGCTTTAGTCCAGGAACAAGATGACAGCCATTTATTAGGGTGGAGTAGGGAAGAGACAGGGGAGTGGATGGGGTTAAGGGTTATAAAGGACATAAGAGTGACTGGACATGGTGGTGGACTAATTTGGGAGATGCAGATGATAAAATTATGAAGGTCACTGATTTTTGTTTTTATTCATTGAGGTGGAGAATACTAGAAGATGACCACTTTGGGGCAAGGTGGCCTGTTTGGTGGTAGATGATGACTTTGGTTTAGGACACGGTGAATCTGAGGTGCCTTGGAATTGCTATGCTAGGATGCCTGGCAGGCAGCACACTCGGTGCACCAGAAGCTTTAGTTATGCACAGCAGGTGTCCAGTGCCTGTGGGCACTTTCTCATTGCTGACAGCCACCAGAGATGGCAGTGATGCTCAGCAATTGCTTCCAGGTTCAGTGTCAACTTCTCAGGGCCAGGGAGGTGGCAGGACACTAGCCGAGTGCCAGTGAGTCCAATCAGGATCACCAACTTCAGCCAAGAAGTGATAGGGCATCCAGGTGCTTCTGTCAAGAGCTTGAGGGCTCACCCACAACCTCAATGACCCAATCCAGTGCCACTCACTTCAGCAAGGAACTACTGGGTTCTCCAGTGCCTAAGACACAGTGGCATTCACAGTTAACTCCACCACTGAATATGGTCAAAGTAACCACGTGGAGACTACACTACCATGTCTACCAGGAAACAAAACTAAAACACCTCACTCAATAGTCAATATAAAACACAACTACAGGAGGAAATCTCTTCCCTCAAAAGCCACTCCAGAGTATTAGAAGAAGCTGTTGATCCACCAGATGCCCAGACATCAAAGTAGGGTTACTGGAAATATGAAAAACCAATAAAATATGACACCCTCCAAAAAATAAAATAATTCTCCAATACTAGCCCCAAACAAAATGGAACCTATGAAATGACTGAGAAGGAATTCCAAGCAGCAATTTTAAAGAAACACAATGAGATTCAATAAAACTCAGATAGATGACACAAGGAAATGAGAAAAAAAATACAGGATCTAAGAGAGAAACTTTATAAAGCGATAGATGCCTTAAAAAAGAACACAGTAGAACTCTTGGTATTGAAAGATTTATTCAACAAAATAAAAAATACAACAAAGAGCTTAAGCAACATGTTAGAGCAAGCAGAAGAAAGAATTTCTGATCTTGAAGACAGGCTTTTTAAAATAACCCAGGCAAACCAATAAAAAAGTAATAGAATTTTTCAAAATGACAAAAACCTATGAGAGCAATCAGACAAGCTTAAACATACAAACATCCAAATTACAGGTGTTCTGAAAAGGGAGGAGAGAGGAGAAGGCATTGAAAACCTATTCAACAAAATATTAGCAGAAAACTTCCCAATTATTGAAAGAGATATGGACTTCCAGATCCAAGAGGCTCAAAGATTCCCAAGCAAGTTGAATTCAAAAAGGTCTTCTCTGAGATACACTATAATCAAAGTGTCAAAAGTCAAAGAGAGAAAAACATCTTAGAAACAGCAAGAGAAAAGCATCAAGCTACTTATAAGGGATTCCTTATAAGACTAACAGCCCATTTCTCCACAGAAGCTTTACAGGACAGGAGAGAATGGGATGATATATTCAGAGTACTAAAAGAAGAGAAAGTGCCAGCCAAGAATACTATACCCAGCAAGGCTTCAGAAATGAAGGACAAATAGTGTATTTCCCAGACAGACAAGAACTATGGGTGTTCACCACCACATGACCAGCCCTACAAGAAATCTTCAAGGAAGTCCTGCATCTGGAATCCAAAATAACGATAATCACCACTGTGAATACACAGCAAAAAAACAAACCCACCAGTTGAGCACATATACAAATGCACAACAGAAAGAAACTATATCTTACCACTCCAAATAAACAACAAACACCAAATACAAACAATAAAAGGGAAAAAAAGAAACAAAAGAAACTTAAAACAACCACACAAAAATCAATAGAAGACCAGGAGTAAGACAATAACTTTCAACAACAACCTAAATGTAAATGGATTGAATTCCCCTCATTCAAAAGACATAGACTGGCTGAATGGATTAAAAAACTAAAAACAATTCTATGCTGTCTAGAAGAAACTCACCTCACCTGTAAAGACTCATAAAACCTAATAGTGAAGGGATAGAAAAAGATAGACCACACAAACAGAAACCAAAAATGAGCAGGAGTAGTAATTCTTACACTGGATAAAATAGACTTTAAATCAAAGACTATAAAAGAGGCAAAGAAGGTCATTATATACTAACAGAGGGATCTACCCCAAAAGAGGATATAACAATTGTAAATATGTACCCAACATCAGAACACCCAGATATATAAAGCAAATACTATTATATTTAAGAGAGGGATAGACAGCAATACAGTAATAGGTGAAGACCTCAACATTGTACAGGTCATCTAGGGAACAAATCAACAGAGAAACAAAGGATTTAAACTACACTTTAGACCAATTGGGTTTGGCAGACACCTACAGAACATTTCATCTAACAACTACAGAATATACATTCTTCTCATCACATGTGGAAAATTCTCAAGGATAGACCACATGTTAGTTCACAAATCAATTTTCGAAGAATTTTTAAAATTTGAAATCTTTTCAAATATCTTTTCAGACCACAATGATTAAAACTGGAAATCAATAACAAGCAAATCTTACAGAAGTATACAAATACATGGAAATTAAACATGCTACTGGAACACCTATGGGTCAAAGAAGAAATTAAATAGGAAATCAAAAAATTTCTTGAAACCAATGAAAATAAAGACACATCATATCAAAACCTGTTGGATATTGCAAAAACAGTACTATGATGGAAGTGTATTGCAATAAATGCTTACCTTAAAATAATAGAAAGACGTCAAAGAAACAACTGAATGTTACACCTCAAAGAACTAGAAAATCAAGAAAAATCCAACTGAAAATGAATAGATGGACAGAAATGATTAAGGTCAGAGCAGAACTTAATGAAATAGAGACCAAAAAATGATACAAGAAATCAATGAAATGAAAGTTGGTTTGTTGAGAAGATAAGCAAAACAGACAAACCATTAGCAAGATAAACTAAAAAAAGAAGAAAGAAGACCCAAATAAGAAAAATCAGAAATAAAAAAGGAGACATTACAACTGATACCACAGAAATAAAAAGAATTGTTAGAGATCATTATGAACAACTATGTACCAACAAATTTGAAGATATGGAGCAAATGGATAAATTTCTGTATAATTACAAACTACCAAGACTGAACCAAGAAGAAATAGAAAACCTGAGCAGACCAATAATGAACAATGAAATTGAAGCAGTAATCAGCAGTCTCCTAACAAAGAAAAACCCACAACTAGATGGCTTCGTTGCTGAATTCTACCAAACTTTTAAAAAAGAATTAATCCTAATCCTTTTCACACCAAAACAAAAAATTTAAACAGATGCCATTCTCCCAAACTCAGCATCACCCTGATATCAAAATCAGACAAATGCACAGCAAGAAAAGAAAGCTATAGGCCAATAGCCTTGAGAACTGAGACATAAAAATTTTCAACAAAATATTAGCAAAAAGAATAAAACAGCACATGAAAAAGATTATACAACATGAGCAAGTGGGATTCATCCCAAGGATGCAAGGATAGTTCAGTATATACAAATCAATAAATGTGATGTGCCACATCAACAAAATCAGAAACAAAAACCATATGATCACCACAATAGATGCAGAAAAAGCATTTGACAAAATTCGACATCCTTTCATAATAAATACTCTCAACAAATTAGGTATAGAAGGAAAGTATCTCAATGCAATAAAAGCCACATACGACATTCACACCACCAACATTTCATCCTGAATGGGGAAAAGCTGAAAGTATTTCCTTTAAGAACAGGAACAAAACAAGGATGCCTCTTCTCATCACTCCTATTTAATACGGTATTGAAAGTACTAGCCAGAGCAATCAGGCAAGATAAAGAAATAATGTGCATCTAAATTGGAAAAGACAAAGTCAATTTGTCCCTGTTTGCAAGTGACATAATCCTATATATAGGAAAACCTAATGACTGTACCAAAAAACTATTAGAGCTGATAAGTGAATTCAGTAAAGATGCAGGATACAAAGTCAATATACAAAAATTAGTGGCATTGTTATATACCAACAATGAAATAGGAGAAAAGAAATCAAGAAAACAAGCTCATTTACAATAGCTACAAAAAAGAAAAAAGAAAAACCCTTAGGAATCAATTTAACTAAGGAGGCGAAAGATCTCTAAAATGAGAATTACATAACACTGCTGAAGGAAATTAAAGAGGACACAAAAAGATGAAAAGACATTCTATGTTCATGGACTGGAATAATCGATGTTGTGAAAATGTCCACACTATACAAAGCAGTCTACACATTCAATGCAATCCCCATCAAAATACCAATGACAGTCCTCATAGAAATAGAAAAAAGAATCCCAATATTCATATGGAACACCAAAAGATCCTGCATAGTAAAAGCAATCCTGGGCAAAAAACAAAAATAATAATAATAATAAAGCTGGAGGCATTACATGACCTGACTTCAAACTATACCACAAAGCTATAGTAACCAAAACAGCATGGTACTGGCATAAAAACAGACATAGAATCCAATGGAACAGAACAGGAAATTGAGAAATCCATCTGTGTAAAGACAGCCAACTGATCTTTGACAAAGGCACCAAGAACACACATTGAGTAAAGGAAAGCCTCTTCAGCAAATGGTGCTTGGAAAACTGGATATCCATGTATAGAAGAATGAAATTAGACCCTTACCTCTAACAATATACAAAAATCAAAATGGATTAATGACTTAAATATACATCCTGAAACTATAAAAATCCCAGATTAAAACATAGGGGAAACACTTCAAGATGTAGGACTGGGCAAAGACTTCATGAATAAGATCTTAAATGAACAAGAAACAAAAGAAAAAATAAACAAATGGGATTATATCAAACTAAAATCTACTGCATAGCGAGGGAAAAAATCAACGGAGTGAAAAGAGGACCAACAGAATGGAAGAAAATATTGGCAAGTTATACATCCAACAAGGGATTAATATCCAGAATATATGAGGAACTCAAACAACTTCACAATAAAAAAAACCCTTATTTTAAAATGGACAAGGGAGCTGCATAGACTTTTCTCAAAAGAAGATGTTCAAATGGCCAACAGGTACATGAAAAAATGCTCAACATCACTAAGCATCAAAGAAATGCAAATCAAAACCACATTGAGATATCATCTCACCCAAGTTAGAATGCTTATGTACAAAAATAGAGAATAACATGCTGGCAAGGATGTGGAGAAAGGGGACTCCTCCTACACTGTTGGTAGGACTTTAAATTAGTGCAGCCATTATGGAAAACAGTATTGAGGTTTCTCAAACAACTGCAGATAGAACTATCATAGAACTACAATCCAGCAATCTTACTATGGGGTATTTATCCAAAGAAATGGAAATCATCCTGTCAAATGATACCTGCACCGCCATGTTTATCACAGTTCTATTTACAATAGCCAAGATATGGAACCAACCTAAATGCCCATCAACAGATGGCTGGTATACATACGCAACGGAATACTAGTCAGCCATAAAGAAGAATGAAATTGTGCCATGTACAAAAACTTGGATGAGCTCAGAGAAAATTATGTTAAGTGAAATAAGCCAGGCATAGAAAGAGAAATACCATATGTCCTCACTCTTAAGTGGGACCTAAAAAATAAATAAATAAAAAAGAGATAGAAAGAAAAGACAGAAAGAGCAATCACACTGATATATTGAACTTTCAGAAGGAGAGAACAGAACTGTGTTTGCTAGAGATGGGAAAGGGAGAGGAGGAGGGAGCTTAGGGAGAAATTGGTTAATGGACACAAAGAACGATTATGTTTTATATTGATGAATGTGCTAACTATCCTGATTTGATTATCACACATTTTCTACAGGTATTGATATTTAACTCTGTACCCCACAAATATGTATAACTATTATTTCAACAAAAAAGGGAAATTTTGTAAATTTTTAAATCATAATCAACCCTCATTATAAAACTAGTAAAACATAGCAATGTAAAAAGAAATAAGAAAATACAATCCTTAATAACATTTTGTTGTGTTTCATCCAATGTTTTTAATACAAAGCAGTTTTATTTTTATAGAAAAATTAGTAGTGTATATAAAATGTTTCAAAATAAGATTATGCCATAAGTAATTTATATTTGTATAGTTTTGCAAGCAGAAACTTCTTTTAATTGAAAAGCAATCCATATGTCATACAAAATATCGAAAACATACTCAAAAAATTTAAATCATCTGAAGTCTTTCCAATATTAAAATAATCTGTGCTTGCTCATTTCTGTTTTCTACATCTAATATGGTATATTATAACATAATTTATATAAACATCCTCTCATAATATGTTGATTTTCAATATTTGGTTATTTTAAATTATTCATAGGAAACATCTTTGTTCGGAAATTTTTTCACATTTTTAATTATTTCTTGTGAATATATTATAAAATGTAGAATTACTGGGCCACAGGGAAACTAGTTTAGGCGGGATTAGTAGAAATGTGGTGGGTTTGGGTGCAATGATAGGAAGAGAAACATGTGCATCCCAGGCAGAGGAAAGGAACATACCCAAGTTATGGAGGTGGTGTAGTAGCCAAGAAGCTTGGTTGGGGTACTGTGGAGCTCAGTCTTTGATTTAAGGTCTCAAAATAAGCCTTTCCTCAGCATCAAAGTTATTTGATTCTGTACAGGTGTATAAAATCATATTACATATGTTTGTGACTCCTGCATTTTATAGAGACAATAACACTATAATTACTGACCGTCAATAGTCCAACCTGCTGAAAGTGACCTATATAACACCAGCTGCAGTAACAGGGAAACATAAAAAGAGGTCTGCTGGTTATAAAAGGCAAGAATTTTCTCAAGGCCTGAAATAATGATGAATGGTCAGATTGCCTAATTAAGGTCACAGAAAATGATGTAATCTCTAAGGTCTTGCTCTTATAGAATGGATTTGGCAAGAAAGCGGCAAACACTCAGAGAGTTGGAGAGTCAGAAGTTTATTGCTCTAGCAGGTCCAGATGAGCTATCTCTCTGGGGTTCTGGACCCCAACCCAAGTCTCACAAGGCTTTTAAAGGTGGGATGGGCTGGCCTTTTAAGTTTCACTTTCTAAGCATATATCTTAAGCAGTCAGTTGCTGGTTTCTGTTCCTCCAAATTCATGTGCCTTGAGTGAGCATGTCAGTGGGATTACAGAAGCTAGGAAAGCAGGCAGCTGATTATTAACTGGGCTGACTTCTGGGGATCCTGGTAGATAAGCACAGTTAGCCACAGAGGTGCTGCATAAGCACAAAATAATTCTTAATCTTAAGTTGTTTCCAACATTGCCAACTCTAAAATTCTGTGTGGTAATACTATCATCTAATGGTTTCTGCCTTTATAATTCTGCTGGACACCTGGCCCATATAATTACTTCTACCCCAAATTCTTCTGTGAAATAAGGTTGGTTACAAATATGTAAATAAATAAGACTATCGGCAGATGGGGTATTAAAACTATTTCTTATAATTTGTATATCTTTGAAAGGAAAGGGAAATTATTAGAGAAACCGATTCAAGGTACCAACATAAAAATACTAACAGCATGCCGTTTCTACATCCCTTTGACTTTTACGTGAATTGGTATCTTCCAAGCAGCCACCTGCTGTGATACAGGATCCACTCGAACTTTTTTTTTATGATGTTCACACTTTATTTACTAAGTGGTAAGCTAGGGAATACTTACTACATTGAAGCAAGTAGTACTCGTCTTACCCTGTAGACCTTTCTTCCCAATTGCTCTAGCTCAGATTTGTATTAAGGAATTTAATGAACAGAAGCTACTATTTATAGCATTAATTGTCAGGGAGTACACAGATTGCATGTGAATCCTTAGAATTATCTAGCAACCTCAATCCTTAAATGCCCTCAAAGGAACTTTGTTGATCAAGTTCCCCACTTTCCCCAGATGATTTCCTGCAATTTCGGTGAATAGACCAGTTAAGACTTCCTCTGAAACCTATTAAGTGTTCTAATATACTTATTTCCATACAACCAGGGTGACAATTTACTCTGACCTACACAGTTCTATTGTTTCAGTTTAATTATTAATAGTGCCTGGTTTCACTCAAAAATTTGGATGTTAAATTTTCTGCTCATCCTGCGTATGACCCTCACAAACAGTTGGGTAGGAAGTTCTACAAGATGATGAATTCATAAATATAGGAGCCACCACTATTCATTCTACACGTAGAGAAATGCTCGGTTAAATGCATCCAAAGAAGTAAAATGTATATCTCAAAAGCAAGAAAGCAAAATATCCAAGTGCCAAAAAAAGAAAAGAAAAACCACAGCCTTAAAGAGTTGAAACCTCATGCATGGCTGTCAAGGTCCTGGGACCAGATATAAACCCAAGAACTAGTGTCGTTTTCATTCCTACAGTGGGATAGAATTTGGTACCAGAAAGCCAGGATGGAGCTCCTTTCAGAAAAATAAAACCTGGAAAAAAGTTGGCTCACCCACCAATGGTAACTGTAAAATTTCCACTGGAGATTTTTTACACCAAAGCCATGTGTGGAAAACAAATGGCTGGGAAGAAGTCTGAACACAGAATTTTTAGGGTGCTTTGATGGGTACCACATTTACAACACACAGGTGAAATGGAAACCTCAAGAAACAAATGTAAAACCTTGTTCTAATGATTTCACACACACAGACAAAGGTTAACTCTGAAACTGCCCCCATCCAGAGATTTGCACAGCTCAAAGGACGTGTCATTTTCAAACAAAGGATAATTTGTTTAGAAACTGAATTATCCTCCAAATGTCATAAAAATTTGAGCAAGTCCACACCAAGAAAAGTTGATTAGAGACCAAAGAAGATAATTGAAGTAAGAAACTCAAATGAGAAATCTGAAAGAATCTTTTTAAGGATATGTAAACTGTTCAGAGAGATAAAGTAATGCCAGACACAAAACAGCTAAACAAGAGATCATGTTATAGAAACAGTCATATTTAGAAACAAAAAAGTGTAAATCATAGAAATTAAAAAAAACTTGTGAATTTGTTTTTAATCAACAAATAGGATAAATATTGATTAGATATGGCTGAAGAGATAATAAATTGAAGACAAATAGGAAAATGTTCAGATTTCTTTCCAACAGAACTTGGAAAGAAATGTATAGAAGAAGTAACAGGATTCAGAGTGAAACAGATTTAAACTTGAATCTTCACTCCACCATTTACTATTTGTGACCATGAGAAAGTTATTTAATCTGTATTTCAGTTCCTCATTTATGAGGGTACTTCAAAAAGTTCATGGAAAAAATAGAATTAACCGATAATATGAATCTTTCAATTAATTCTATTTTCCACAAACTTTTTGAAGTACCTTCATATGTATTTAGAATAACAATGTATCTATTATACTGTTTTTATAAAGATTAAATGAAATATGAATAAACCACATAATGCATTGCCTGGCACTTATTAGCTACCCAAAAAGGTTTTTTTTTTTTTTTTTCTTCCTTTTTCTCTTTTCTTTTTAACAACTCCTTCATGGATTCTTTTCTGAATACTGATAAATGAAACATTTAAAATATAATGAGTGTTTATTATGCATATCATACTTTACACTTAATTATGCAATAACAATTAAACCACATAACTTTGTATGATAGATAAATCTATTTTTTAGAATAAAAAAATGAGACAGGCAATATAATTTAAATGTCCCAGGTAGGCTGGCCAGTTAGCTCAGCTGGTTAGAGCATGGTGATAACACCAAGGTCTAGAGTTTGATCCCTGTACCAGCCAGCCTCTGTTCCCAAAATATAGTAATGTAAATGCCCGAGGTCACAGTAGATAGCAGAGACAGATATTTGACCTCAGACTACTTATATCAAACTTCACACTGACTCTTATCTTTTGGGAAGCAACAAAGATAATCAATCAATCAATGTTCCTTGGCATAGGCTTGGCAGAGAGAGGTTCCCGAGAGTATAAGAAAGTGTCAGGCTCTAAAACAGGCTAGTGCTTAGGAGCAGATCTGCTAAATCTCACCAGAGTTCCCCCGTGTTGCATCCCTGACTTAACCCAATGCCCTCCTCTTGGAGACATAAGGCTGAGACAAACATTAAGGGATAGCTCTAATTAAAGGTGAATTTGTTAAAAACCAAAGTAATGGGAGGGATGTACAATTTGTTGATTATATTTCAGTTTTCTAAGCTCTTTTTAAATGGGTGATGTGAAAACATTTTATATTTTATGTTCAGAAAAGGCATCGTTTTCCAGAATAAAGTGAAATAGCACTTCATCACATCAGCCATCTTCAAGGAAAAAATAAGACTTTGCTTCTTCAATTTTTAAAAAATGAATCCCTAAGCACTACGCATTTCATGTAATAGTTTCTACAAAAGAAAAGAGGAAGGCATTTTAAATCATTTTCTGAAAACTGAAAAGAAAAATAAGGAAGATAACAGAGTGCAATCCATGAAAAAACGCAATCTATGTTTTTTCACATCCGAAGCCCCTGATAATGCTTGGTACATAAAAGATATTCAATAAATATTTGTTAAATTGTCTCAAGGTAAGATTTGGTTCAATGTGGTCAAGAGTCTTTAAATGAAATTTCCCAAAAATACTTAAAGTCGAAATATGATCTTTTTCTTCTAATTTTAGTATTACTTCAGGGTAACATAAGAAAATATTCTCTCTGTAGCACATACTGTTCTGATATGTAAAATTGTTAATTCATTTTGCCAGATAGCAATAGCATGAGTGAGTGTTTGGAGTGATTTGCAAACATAGTCACTATGGTTTGAATGTTTGTATTTCCTCCAAACTTCATGTTGAAATTTCCATATCCAATGCAATGGCATTATGAGGTGGGACCTTTAAAAGGTGATTAAGCCTGTGCTCACGGATAGAGTTAGTGTTTTACAAAAGGGTTGGAGGGAACTACCTGGGCCCTTTTTGCCCTTCTGTCCCTTCCCTCTGGAGGATACTGCAGCAAGGTGCTGTCTTGGAAGCAGAGACTCAGCTCTCATCAGACATGGAACCTGTCAGCTCCTTGATCCAGCCTCCAGAACCGTTGTTTACAAATTACCCAGTCTCAGGTATTTTGTTATAGCAGCACACACAGACTGAGACAATTATCCTAATTGCAATAATGCTAATATTTATTTCCTTCAAAGGAAGCACAAGATTTAGAACAAACTTCAGATATACGAAAAACTGATTTTTATAATTTTCTTTAATAACTGATCAACTTCATTTTTCCTACCATTAGAACAATCTAGATTTGTTATATTTGGGGGAGGGAGGCAGTTTACCCTGACACAAGTACAGATTATTAGCTGAAATTGGAAATATAATCATTTGGTATAAGCTTTATGCTTCTAATTCTGGACATTAACTTGCATGATTCATTTACTCTGATAGATAGCAACTTAGTGTTGACTGTACATGAGGCTCTGGTTCAGGCACTAGAAATATATCTAGAGCTAAAATATGGTCCCTATTCACAGTTTTACTACTGAATTGGGAGACGAATAAGGAAACAAATCATTAAAATGCAATGTGATCAACACTATTGTAAGAAGCACAAAATTTTATGGGAGCACTGAAGGGACAAGATCCATGATGGCATCCTAAGACGTGCCATTTCAATGTAGACGGACACCAGGAGATAAACAGTGGGAGTAGGTAAGGGTAAAGACATTCCAGAAAAATGAAGCAGCTCTCATAAAAAGGGGAAAGCAGACAAGACACAGGAGTGGAAGTTCAAATGTGGATTTGATAGATGCTCAAGAAGGAAGCACTGGCCATGTTAGAAAGATCTTTTTCATGATGTTGTAAAAGGAGCTTGACCATCACATTTTCAGAGTGGCTAGGAAACATTAAAAGTATTAAGTGGGTGTGGTGGTCAGTTTCATGTGTCAACTTGTCTAGTCAATAGTGCCCGATTATTGAATCGAACGCTAATCCTTGTCATGTTGTGAAAGTATTTTGGAGATGTGATTAAAGCCATAACCAGTTTATTCTGTGTCAGGAAGATTATCCTAGATAATAAAGCTGGTTCAATCTGTTGAAAGGCCTTAGGAATAGAATTGAAATTTCCCCCAGGAAGAAGAAATTCCACCTCTGGACAGTGGACAGCAGCTTCAGCTTGTGCCTGAGTAAATGCGAGTTTAATGTAAAGATAGACAGGAGGACGTAAGGAAGGACAGGACACAACTCAGCAGCCATAGGCTGGCCTCATGGGGGGTTGGTGGCACTCCAATTTCCAGACTCCATCACACCCCACCCCAACAGCAGGCCTTCCCTGCTGACGATCGCAATGTTCTGCCCTAATGATGAACCAGTCACTAGATTTCACTTTGGATGTGAATGGCTGCCTCTCCTACTAAGCTTTGCAAGAGAGCGTCACCAGTCAGTGTGATGGCCTTTCAGAGAAGCTAAAAGTTTCTTTGTTCCTTCCCCTCCTCCTCCACAGCCAGGAGGAGTGACAACATGAATGACCGTATTTGAGGACGGGGACTCAGCCATACTTTCTACTTTTTAAAAGTAAAACTTTTAGAAAGACACAAACAATCACAGTAATACAATGAACTTTAAAAAAAGAGAGAGAACAGAACTGGGGTTATTAGGAGCAGGAAAGGGGGAGGGGGTGGGAGGTTACAACTAATTTTAAGGGACCCAAAGATTGATTACGCTTTGTAAACATGATTATACTAATTATCCTGATTTAATCACCACATTTTGTACACATGTATTGATATTCAAATCTGTACCTTAAAAATATAATCAATTATGTTCCAGTCAAAAATAAAAACTATTTTTTATGTGAAATAAAAATGTGAAACTTTTAAAGAACTCAATGCTCAGCTTAGTTTTGCGTGGCCCATTATCTTCTTCCATCATGTGGCTGATCACATAGAATAAGGAGTTCTCGCTCAGTATCTCGTCTGCCTTAATTTCCTTTTCTAGCTCTTTTTCTGTACTGTGCATGAGGGGTAAGAGGCTTAGAACTGTCCCATGTAATACAAGGTTTTTTTCTTCCTCCCACTTGTGAAGGGCCTCTCCTCTACCCTGTGACCATGAAGCTTGCAGCTACTGTGTAGCCTGTGAAGGTCTAGGTGACCTAAGCCACCTGTGATATGGACATTGTGGTAAACATGCTCTTTCTCTATAAATACCTAACACTGCTGAGCAATCACTATGTGACAGACATTAGGACTCCAGGCTAAATGCTTTACTTGCATCTTTTCACTCAATTTTCATAGCAGCCCCAAGATGTAGACTCATTATTCTCATGGCAGGGGAAGGGTGATGCTTGGCTTGAGGCTACTTGAGTGGGGGAATGAAAACCTTCATGTGGCCCATCCTAGCTCCTTCCAGATATTTAAAACAAAATCTCCGGTTAGTAAGAAAGAGTGATTTTACCTTGATTCACCCTTTCTTCTTTTGTATATGTTTCAGAACCACCCAAGGAGAAATACCTGTTGAGGAACTCTACCTTTATGATGTTGCCACCTCATTGTTTTGTTTTGTTTTGCTTACTCTTTCTAGCAAGTAAGATACTGGTGCTGAAAGGACCTAATAGAAGCTGAGTTTTGAGATAAAGACAATAAGCTCATGCTTGCCGGATAACCAGTGGCCTTTCTGTTCTGCTGGTTCTTTGTCTTGTCATGTAATGAGGTTATTTTCCAGAGAAACCTGGGGCAGGTTTTCAACTTTAGATGTGATACGTTTATTTTCTCCACAGATCTTTGAATATGCTGAGTTTACAGGGTATGCCCTGTGTCTTTCTGAATGTACAGGCAAGTGCTCTGCCTGGTATGGTAATACCTCCATTTTCAGAATGGACTCACTTTCCTTTTCATTGAAGAGTTAGAACACGTTCCATAACACAAGGAGAGACGTGGCCTCTTGTGCATGTGCAATAATAACCAATGGAATAATTCATCAGTTTGGATTGAAAAGTCACTAAAAATTGAATGCTGGTGGCTTGCCTTAACTTATTGTAGGCCACATGTTCTAGGCTAAGTTCCTTCCTTGAACTATCTTCTGCCACTCCACTTTGGATAGTAGGTTGGTTCAACAGGTTTAGAATGCCATAAACTTTTCTCCAGCACATCTGTGTGCTTAATATTCTACCAGTCATGCAGAAGGAAACTAAAACAACAAAGAGGAAAATATGACTACCCAAGTGATGTGCTCAAACTGGCCCCTAGAGGCTTAGGAGAACTGGTTGTCAAATATGCAGGAACTGGCAAACTAGTTGGTAAAATAGTCATTATTAAAAATTAAATAACGCATACTTAAAATTAAATAAGTTATATTAAAAGCAAAAGTAACGTACTTCAAAAACATCATTTACTATTATTTAACTACATTTTACTAATATTTGTGATCTTGAGGTTATTTGCATCTATTGTAGCTATTAGATGGAAATATACTGTATAATGATTTGCTACTGTATGTCCCTTCCAGTCAAATCAGTTAAAACCAATGGTTCTCAAACATTAATGTGCACCAAAAGTACCTGATGGGCTTTGTTTGTTTTTTAAAACATAGATTGCTTGCTAGGCCTCATACCCTGACTTTCTGTTTCAGTAGGTCTGAGGGGGACTTGCAAATTTGTGCTAACTTACCAGGTGCTACTGATGTCGATGGTCCTGGGATGACATTTTGAGAACAACTAGTCTAGACAATCCCATGAAACAATCATCATTGCTTTAATTTAAAGATAAGGAGAGAAATTTAGAGAGTTGAAGGATCACATTCATTTCCACCCAATAAATAGAAGTATTAATTAAGCCTCAAACATCTATTTTCATACCACAGCTGATTCTTGACCACAAAAATAGGCTGACACAGAGTACCGGAGTTATTGCACAAAGCAAATCATCCCGACAAAAGTGAAAAGTTAGCGTGTCATTTTAACAGCATAGACACAAAATTCACATGCTTAGCCATTTAATTTGCAATTTATTAAATAATTAAGTAATTGAAGTTCTTAGCCATTTAATTTCCAATTTATTGATCCATCCCTCTAACAACAGATGTTTTATGTTTATTAAAAGAGCCCTGAAATCCTGCTATTTCTTTGTTTTACAAATGAGTAACAGAGGCTCATAGATAGATATTCATGATTGCCCGAATCATTTGTTAGGTGATTATAATCACAAAATTAAAAATTACTTTATGTTGATCTACCACAAGTGTAACTTATTTTTATCACAAAATACTTCAGTTCAAATACAGAATAAAATACATGATATATAGTTCAGAAGGATTTCCATCTTCTCTGGCTACTGCTAGCCTTAAAGCAAGAGTCACTGGCTTTCTATCGTCTTCCGTGGAATTACCATGTTATTTTTAGCCATTAAAAAAAAAAAAAGTCTGTGGCTTCTTTTCTTGCAATCACAGGACGACAATTCAGTGATTTTCTAGCAGTTCTCAAAAATGAAACATCAGTACAATCAAGCATTATTTAACTTCCTGGAGAAAAAAAATGTGGGACTTAAAATGCAAGTTCTTTATCACTCAGGGTAACAATATTTCAGCCTTTAATCAGACCCTAGATATCAGAAATCAAAAATGCATGTAGATGGGTTTCTTTTCAAAGGGACAGACTTAAAAGGGCAAGTCACAGAAACAGCCAGAAACATGAGAATGGTCCCTAAAATGGAGGCAGTTTTCTTCTTGCATATTACTATTCAAATCAGGACAATATTAATTTGTTAGGTGGTTTTGCATTCAGGACCCTGGTAGGAACTGAACAGAGATGACCAAGTTGAAAACTTGGACCCATGAGAAGTCACAATCTTGTAGGACTCACAGAAGATAGATCTCTAACTGAGTAGAACACACGTCGGACTCAGGTACATGGAGCTATATAGAAAAGGTTATGAAAATGAAAATACTTTGACCAAGGTAGTAAGAATGTATAGGGGCTTATATTTTTTAAATGCTTATTGCTCCGTTTTCATAAAAAAATTGATGAGTGGAGAAAACAAAATATGAGTAGAGAGAAAAGCTACTAAACCAGCCTATGAGGACTGGAGAAGCTCTTCGGAAAGGACTCCTGAGACACTTGCACTGAAGTCTTCAAAAAGAATTCGAGAGACATTTCAAAATGGACCAGCAGATTATTAAGCTGAGAAGCCAAACCATTTCATCTACAGGAAATGCGAGAAACTGGCACATGGAGGTGTATAATTATGAGTCCAGAAGTGGAAGAAGAGCCTTATTTTGCCAGAGCAGTGAACCCTAAACTTTAATCCTGCCAATTCCATGCTTCTGCCTTACCTGTTACTATCTGTGCTCACATTTATAAAGCATATTTTATATTGCTGCTTGATTTTTTAAATACTTAAAAGGAGACATTGTGACACTAAAATGAATTGAATAACAATATCCATCAACATAAATACAATAGCACATATAAAGATAAATGCAGTAAAATTTTGACCTCTCACCTTGAGGGAACAGAATGATTCCAAAAAGGTTCCCTTATCTGGTCTCTGGTAATGCTCAAGGTGGAGCCCTTCTCTTGTTCCTAACCACTTTTCTGTTTTGTGTGAAGTTGGCTGTAATAGTGCATTAGCAATTATATTCCAGGTCAAATGTCGCTTCTTTCTAGTAAGGCTGCTTAAAATAGGCTTTCCCTCCTGGTACCCTTTCTACAATGCAGTGAGATGCCTAAAAATAATTTCTGTACCACCAGTAATTCCATATTTCAGCAGCGTTTAGCTGGAAGAATATAGCGTAAGTGAATCAGAACCGGGAATGGCCCAAACGACACAGAGGCCAAATTGTCCATGACCTTCAATATCTTGTTAAAGAGAAAGCCATCAGGTGTTTGCTTATAAATATCCTCAAGTAATCTCCACTCCATTCATATGTAACATGTATTACACATTCTTTTAGCCATTCAGGTTTTTTTCAGAAAATACTACCCGGATTTAAAAATATAGTGACATGAGTGTTAGGTATTTTTGAAAAATCACTAAAATGTTATTCTTGTTTGATTTTTAGGAAAAAACTTTTTGGTTTTCGTTTAAATTTAAATCTAAATTTATGTTGGTACATCCCACGGGACCACTGAAATCCTTAGACATTCTCTAGTATCAGCCTGGATTTGTGAAAATAATATGTACAAGAGAAAGAAAAAATATCTATAACGCATCTACTATGTGTAAAGACATATCAATAGTTTCTCTTTTAACCTGAGTACATAACCACTAATTAGTCAATGGTGAGACTGATTATGTCACTGTTTTTATCAATATTTGAGAATATTGACAAAACAGTAAAACATCTACAAACTGATGTGACGGATTAACCATCGCCACATGAAAAAGAAAATATCCTCCTATTTCTGCCAAGAAAAGAACACCTCTGACTCCTTGAATTGATTTGCAAGAAGAATTTCCCTCATTTGTAAGACCAGCTTCTACAAATGCGGTACAAAATCATGAAAGAAGTGGGAAATCTGAGTTTTCTCACCATAAGATTTGTTGATTTTTTTAAAATGTCAAATGATTATAAAATGCAGAAATAGCACAACAGAACAAGGTTTCCTTAAGAAGTCATGATCAACCTTGTATTTGTACATGAAGTTTACAGTGGACTATCCTCTACAGTCCATAGAATTTCAGATCTTTAGTCTTATTCAAATTTCCTATGGAGTGTTTAAGTGATGGATGTGTCTGGGACATTTCAACCAGTCTTCCCAGGTTCCATCTGTCAGGCCATCTGGATTTTGCATCCACAGAGAACTACTTGGTGAATGATTATAGACTATGACTTTAAAAAAGAAAAAAAAAAAAAAAAGGAAAGGAAAGAAAAAGAACGAAAAATAGCAAATTGTAACATAAACACAAATGGAACTAAAATCATTTTAGTACAGTCTTCTATAAAAGGAAAAAGTTGGCAACTAGGAAAGAGAAATGCATATTCTGGTTGATTTTCCATCATTCACATAAATTACGATAAGTGCTTGACCTTTTTCCATAAGATGTTTAAATGGCAGCTGTTGTGGCTGCAGTCTACCATTTGATCAAAAGCTTTTGAGGACAATAGTTTGTTTTGCAAAGGTCAGGTTTCTTATATACTTGTGAATGTGTTCTAAAGGATTTCTAACTAAATATAAAAGATTTTCATTGAGAATAAATTATATAACAGCTTTCAAATTAAATGTAAACCAAGAAGTCTATAGGGAATACTATAAGAGAAGTTTGAAAATTTGTCTCATTGTTTCTACAGAATATGATTTTTTAAAACCAAGTTAACTGAGGTTGATAAAAATATAGGGGCTTATATTAAATAATTTATTAAAATTTATTTATAATATAGAAACAAGATACTAGTTAAATCTCCTTACATCATACATAACATAAAATACATGGAAATATTTGAGTATAAGAACATGCATCTACTTCTGGCCATACTTTACTTCTATATTGATGAGGAAACCACAACACACATAGCTCTTGTTACCATTAGAATAACAAAGTCAGCAAAAAAATGTGTAGGTGATGCAAACAGCTTGTTCTTTCTAAATTTTTTTTTTTTAATTTTGTTAGGCTTATGAAGGTATAACACTTATGCAATAAAATGCACCCTTTTAAGTATCCAATTTGGAAAGTTTTGACAAATATACACTGTTACAATCAATATATAAATCATTTTTGTCAACACACAAAATTCCCTTCTGCCCCTTTGGCTTTGTATTTATGTTTTCTATAGTGTTGCCTTTTCTAAAATGTCATATAAATGAAAACTTCCAATATGTAATTCTTTGTGCACAGTTTCTTCCAATTAGAGTAATACTTTGAGATGCAAAAGATTCTAATTTTCTAGATTTATAAATCTAGAAGGTTTTCATTTCATTAAATATGTTAAATTATATTCACCAGTTGAGGGACATTTGGACTTTTCTAGTTTGGAATGATTAGTTGCCATAAACATTTTAATACAAGTCTTTGGTTACCAAGGGTTACCAAGGGTTGCTGCATTATATGATAAGTGTACATTTAACAGTATCAGAAACTGCCAAATTGTTTTCCAATGTGGTTATACCATTTTGTATTCTCATCTGCAATTAATGAAAGGTCCAGTCATTCCCACATCCTCATCAGCACTTGATATTCTCACTATTTTTAAATTTTAGTCATTCTAGTAGATTTGTAATCTCAGTCAGAATCCCTGGCTTTTTTGGTAGAGATTGGCAACTTTATTCTGAATTTTTATAGAAATAAAAAACACTAGAATTGCCAAAACAATTTCAAAGAGGAAGAACAAATTTGGAGGACTCTTATTTCCCAATTTCAAGATTACTGAAACCAATATTGTGTGGTTTGAGCATAAGAGCAAACATAAAGATCAATGGAACAGAATAGAAAGTCAAGAAAGACCTACAAAAGTATGTTCAATCGCTTTTTGACAACGATGCCAAGGGAATTCAATGGGGAAAGGTTAATGTTTTCCTTATACAGAACTGGAACAATACAATTTTTAAAGCATCTTTATCTTAAATTATATATGAATTAAAATAGTAAGGACCATAGATTTAAATGTAAGAACTAAAATTATAAAACTTCTGGAAGAAGCAAAGACTTCTTAGATACGACACAAAAAAGTGTGAAATAGAAAAGAAAAGAAAAGATAGCTTGGACTCCATCGACAACTAAAAACTTCTGTCCTTCAAGAGACACCATTAAGCAAATGAAAATACAATGAAAGATTGGAAGAAAATATTTTCAAAACACATAGTTGATAAAAACTTGTATCCAGAATATATAAAGAACATTTACAAATTAACTAAATTTGGGGGAGAATTTAGATCTGTATATGATTTTTAGTTATTATAAATAAAACAAAGACTAGAAAATAATTTAGAAAAGATAGCTTTTTCATTAGTATTTCACTTAATTACCTGTAAATGCAGCTAAGACACTTACAGAATACTTTTAATCCATATTTTAAAAGAATGCTCTTGATGCTTTATATTGTTATTTTCTTATTATCTGTACTTCAAAATGACCAACTCTAGATTCAATTTCGAATTCTATACTTCATTTTTATAAAAGAAATATATTGGTTCTTATTCTTAAAAATAACTAAATAAAAATTATGTTGTAAAAATTATATGACAAACAGCATAAAAATAAAGTAAAAGTTATAAATAATAGGTCAAATATAAACTAAAAGAAAAATATTCTATTAGTCGTCTTAATTTACATTTTTCCATAATAATGTTAAATTTTTTATATATTTTTTTATATATTGTCTTCTACATAGTGACACTTTTTTTGTTGTAATTTTGGCAAACATTTTTGCTGGTTTGTTCTTTTCAACAATTCCCTTTTACAGATGATCCCAATAGGACAGAGTTCTTATGTTCACCATTATAGAATAGTAAATCTTCCTCCATAATTTCAGTCAGTCTAGAGCCTTGGCTACATAATGCCAAAACATCTGGCTGAAAAACAACTAAAAGCAAGCTTAATGTTTTCTTTCAAGAACCTTTAAATACAAAGAGACAGTGGGTCTGAGCACCTTTGTTGTCTGTTTTCATTTGCTTAAGGTTAATTTTACATAAATCAATTGTTTACTTTTCAATTCAATATTTTCATTGCCAGACACATAAAGAATTTTATTGCTCATGGTAAATGTAAAATTTTGTGCTTACATTTATAAGAGGTTTAAACATATTTTTAAAATCATAATTTTTGCAGCCTACAGTGTGGGTGTGTTGTGTATACTTAGATTATCACATAGATATTATAAATCTAGAAGATTCTCATTTCCTTAAATATGTTAAATCACAAATTTGACTTTTATACTTTCACTCCCATCCAAGATGGAATAACAAGGACTGGATTTACACTTCCACCTCTGAAACAATCACATATTGTTTGGTTATTTTCACACCTAATGTCCAGAATAGGCAAATTCAAGAGATAGACAGTAGATTAGTAGCTGGAGGCATGGGGGAACTAGGAGTGATTGCTAATTGGTACAGGTTTCTTTTTAGTGGTGATGGAAATATTCTAAAATTAGATAGTGGTGATGGTCACACAACTTTGTAAATAGATTAAATATATATTAAACCTACTGGTGTGTACACTTAAAAGATGAATTTTATGTATGTAACATCTACATGAATATAATATGTATGTGAATACAATAATATACCCTTGTATTATAAAAATACATAGAGAAAAGACTGATAGAAATGCAAAGAGAAACAGACAAATCCAAAATTTTGCTCAGGAATTTCAATATCCATCTCTCAGTAAGTAATAAAAGAAGTATACAGAAAATAACAATAATACAGAAGAATTGAATAACACCATAATTAATTTGACCTAATTGACATTTATGGGATATTCTACGATATAATATCCAAATACACATTCTTTTTAAAAGGACATGGTACAGTTGCCAATTGTAGAGCTAGGACTAGGGTTTGGAACTCACAGACCCCTGGAGACCATTCACAAACCCTTCACATGCAGATCTATGAGCTAGGTAACCAGCAAAAATATCCTTGGAGCCTTGGCTGAAGTAGGAATAGTCTTTATTCAGCCCAAACATGTCTAAAAGTTAGGCAGTACAAAGAGAAACTCAGAAACTCAACTGCTATCAGCAAAGTCCAAAGAAAAACTGAGCAGCTGCCAGCAGAGTAAACATGCTCTATTTTTAGATTCGAGCTCTGCAGGCTAGCTCTGCTTCACAATCTCAAGAACACACAATAGCAACAAAACTAAAAAGATACATTGATGCACATGTGCACTAACTCCACCCACACACAACTTGTTTACAAGAAATGTGCTGCTGGACCCCAACCAGACCTGAGCAGATGGAGCCTGACTAAATTATCCTATTTCTTCCACACCAAGACAGACCATATTCTGATCCATAAAGCAAATCTCAAAAATGTAATAGAATTCAAATTATGCAAAGTGTGTTGTATGACCACATGTCGGGGAAAACATAAGGAAAATGGTGGGAAGTGGAGGGGTTGTAACAAGTTCTGAATCTTAAATACCTGCTTAACTTCCTTTCTGGGCTTTGTGAGTATTAGCATCCAAAGTCACTCAACCAATCAATAGCCAAATCAACTTGCTGTGATGGCTCTCTCATCCTGTTAAAGAAGAGCTCCAGGTCTACCTGAAGTGGTCTGGATTATATAGTGCTCAACTCAGCATTCATTTGTCACCACGCACAGGACATTTATAAATAGCTCTAGGGCTCTGAGCACACTGAGAATCCATTATGCCCCTGTGATGCACTAGCAAACTGTCTGCTCTCCCTGAGCCAGGAGGAACTGTAGAAACCTCTGAGAGACTCAGAATGAAGACAAAGCATCACTAATAAAAACTTCTATCACAGCACAGTTTTTAGTATTTTAGGTAAACTACACAGGGGAGAATAAAGTTGTGCTTGGGGAAGCCAGAGCAAAACACAAAATACTTTCTTTTTTCCCCCTGCAAGTCTACATTTAAGGCATTTCAAAGTGGAGCCATTTATAATGTCTGAAGAATCTGTCTGCTTGTGTGTTTGGGAAGTTACCCTTAAGAAGAGCTTTTGATTTATGCCCAAGAAGATGACAGTGCAGAGAATTTCCAACCAAAACATGAGCAACAGCTTCCTTCTGAGCTGATACACATCCAAATCATGTTAGTTCTCACCTACATTTAAAAATTTCCATTCGTAACTGGGTATTGAAAAAATAAAGAAAAAGAAAGGTCCAAAATAATGAAAGGAAAAAAATCCTAGATAAAGAAGAGCAAATTAAACTTTAAGAAAGGAGAAGAACTGAAATGATAAAGATCAGAATGGATACCTATAACATAGGAAAGAAAAAATAGAAAAATCACTGAAACCGTGTTTTCTTGAGAAGATCAATAAAATCGATAAGTTTCTGGCCTGATTAAACAGCAAAAAAAGAAAGAACACACAAATTAACAATATCAGGAGTAGGAGAGGTGTTCTTATTATAACTTCTATACATACTAAAAGACTAATATGTTCATTTGAATGAAATGGACATATTGCTTGCAACACACAAACTTGGAAGATCTCACCTAAGAAATAGATAACCCTCATAACCCCATGTCTAACAAAGAAATTTTAATTATAGTTAAAATCCTTTCTACAAAGAATTCTTTAAATGTACACATCTTTACTGACTTATAACAAGCATTGAAAAAGAAATAATACCAATTCTATACAAAACCTTCCAAAAAATTAAAGTGGAAAAAGTACTTCCCAGTTTATTCTATGAGGCCAGCAATATGATGATGCCTAAACAAAACAAAATAAAAAGACATGGAAAGAAAAGCAAACTACAGATGAAAATCTTCCATGCACCCTAATGCAAAAATTCTTAATAAAGTTTAGCAAATTAATTCCAAAAATATATTTTAGAAGGATTATACACTTTGAACTGGTGGGTTTTATCCACAAAATGCAAGATTAGATTAACTTTTGAGTAATTCAGCACATTAACAGAATTTTCAAAAAATGTATATGACTATTTCAACACATGCAGAAAAAAACATTTTACAGATTTGAATTTCTTTTTTTTTTTCAGCTTATGGGGTTTTTAAAAAACTGTATTTTATTTTGTCAATATACAATGTGGTTGATTATTGTGGCCCATTACCGAAACCTCCTCCCATCTCCTTTTCCCCACTCCCTCCCAACAGCCTCATATCTGTTCACTTGTCATATCAACTTCAAGGAAATGTCATTGTTGTGTCTTCTTTCCTTACCCCCAGTTTATTTGTGTATTCATTTATTTATTTATTTTTAGCTCCCACAAATAAGTGAGAACATGTGATATTTCTCTTTCTGTGCCTGGCTCGTTTTATTTAGTATAATTCTCTCTAAGTTCATTCATGTAAACTAGGATCTTCTCAATCTGATAAAGAATAGCAACAAAAATCTTAAAAAATAAATAAAAACCAGAGCTAGGGAGGGAGAAGGGAGGGAGGTTTTGGTGATGGGGAGCAATAATCAGCCACAATGTATATCGACAAAATAAAATTAAAAAAAAAAACAAAAAAAAAAACCAGAGCTAGCTTCATACATAATATTGAAAGACTGAATGCTTTCTCTCTAAGATCTGTCAACATCCATTCAACAACCAGCACCTGACACATAATAGCTACTGCATTACGGGATGTGAAAGAAGTAAAAGGCCTACACGCTGAAAAGAAGTAAAACTAGCTTTATTTAAAGATAAAATGATTGTCTAGGTATATGATACTCTAAAATCTACTAAATGGCTTGGAACTAGTGTATGAATTTATCAGTTGCAGAGTTTAACATCAACATACAAGAAACAACTTTATTACTATAGCAGAAATTGCAATAAAATATAATACCATTTACGATAGCATCAAAATGTTGAAAATCCACTGGGAATATTCTTACAAAAGATGTAAAAGACATCTATACTGAAAATGGCAAAACATTGCTGAGAGAAATTAAAGACTTACATAATGGAGAGATATACTACGTTCCTAAATTAGAAGACTCAATATTTTGGTTAGATTTTAAGATTCTTAATTGATCCATAGGTTCAGTACTACCTCAATCAAAATCTTGGTAAGTTTTTTAATACACATTGACAAAATGATTTTGATAAATAAGTTTTCCAAGATTTTGATTGAGATTGTACTGAATCCATACATCAGTTAAGCTCTTTCGTCACATTCCCCATGAGTGCTTCCATCATACTCCCTGAGAGGTTGGTTTTGTTTCAGCTGTCAGGTTGGCAAGATGAGCTAACTTCTCCTATACATGGTATGAGCTATAGATACAGAACAAGAACTGAGAAATACGTCAGTTTCAAATAATGCCTGATCTATCTTGCATTTTTGCTGAAGTAGATTTAGCAGCAACCCAAACAGATAGCTCTCAAGACTGCCCATGACATTGGGAGTGAATAATTTTGTCTAGGTTGTTCACAGGGTAAGCAAGCCAATAAAATAGTGTTTTTCCATAAAATAATACGTGAAACTTTGACTGAGATTAGACTTCTCACCAGCCTAGGTAATCCTCATCTGCTCTTTCCTTTGGCAACCTCAACTAAAACAAGTCCTAGACCTACTGGGAGTTTAAAGTTAGTTTGCAAAGCACAACACAATAATAAAAAGTATTTGACAACAGAATAAAACACAGAAAGTATTTAACAAAATGATAATTAGAATGGCACTTAATGAAATGTAATTATTTATTATCTTTAACATCCTGAATCATTTTATCCATGGTATCTATTAGCCATAATAATTTATGATTACCAATAATACATAGAAATACAGTTTTAGCTGAGCAGTATTCAAACGGTGTTCATCCAGTGCATCTCCACTTATCGGAATAAATGGGAAAATGGCTAAAATGTAAATAGAAGCTAAATGGGAAGAAAATGCTTTTGCAACATGCCCAGGTTAATGGAAGACTCAGCCTTGGTCCTAATCTACCATCTTCAGAGAAGATCAAATGCAGATCAGCAATAGGTTTTTCTACGTGTAATTTCTCCAAGCTCATACCCATTCTTTTCTCAGAATTCCTAGATTTCTGAAATGAAATATAATAATCTCTGGCTTCACAATTGTATGCACAGATGTGACAGAGTTACACGATATAAAAGATGGACTGTACTGTCTTCAAATCCAGTAATATGGATGAACTATCAATGTAATTTATGTACATTATCAAGAACCAGCACTGCATTACATGAACAAAGCAGAAACTCAACATGCTGAATTTTACCTCCATATACAGTTTTCTCTGAGCCCTAATTCACTTCCTTTGAAGTGGAACATAATTCCATACACATATCCAACTTGAATCCCTAATACAAATATTAACTAAAAGTAGGATTAACATGCTTCTCTTATCTTAGCCTAAGCACCTACATTTTTCTCACTATTATTTGTAAGGGTATAATAAAATAACACTTTTGATGGATTTTATTTCTATTTTAAATTATTCTACATTATAGTTTCTCATTTTATATATATATATTTATATATATATATGAATATGTATGATTTCTTTTCATTCAAATATATATGAATTGTTTTTGACCCTGAGAAGACAGTGGACTGTAATACTATATAAAAGTAGGTGATTTCCTAGTCTAGAGATTTTTAAAGAAAAAAGGATATTATTTGTGTAAGTTTTTAATAAAGTCCTATGAGAATGTGAGTAAAATAGACATTTTGAGATGTAACAACTGGAATATTAGAACTGTAGGTGCTAGGTAAACAAGAAAACTAATACAGGAAATACTTAAGTGGTTACACAGCATGTCTTCCACAAACAGTTTACCAAAAAATGAATATTCTTTTCTCCTAGCCCAACATAAATTTATACACAAGAAATGTTAATATAAGTAAGCATGTTAATTTGGAAAACTATCTTAAGTGAATCTGAACTGTATTTTTTATATTTTATTTTATTCAAAGTATTTTAACATATACTTGTATGTAAATGTAAATTTTGGGGGCACAGTGTATAGTTTTAGAATGTGCATGCACTGCACAATGATTCACTTAGGGTAGATAGCATAGTTTTGTACCCATTACACTTTTCCGCCTCCCCCAACCCCCTAGCGCCCAGCCTCTGGTAATCAATATTCTACTCTCTACTTCTACGAAAACCACTTTTTGTTGCTGTTTTTTGGATTCCATATATAACTAATACCATGCAGGATTTGTCTTTTTATGCCTGACTTGCTTCACTTGGTTTCCAGTTCCATCCTTTATGTTAAAAATGATAGGATATCATTTTTTAAAAATAGCTGAGTAGTATTCCATTTTTATATATACCACAGATTTTTTTCTTATTCATCTGTTGATGGGCATCTAGGTTGATGCCATCTCTTGGCTATTGTGAACAGTGCTGTGATGAATATGGGAGTGCGGGAGTCTTTTTGATATAGTAATCTCATTTTCTTTGGGTATATACCCAGTAATGAGATAGCTCGGTCATAGGGTAGATCTAATTTTAGTTCTTTGAGGAACCTCCATACTGTTTTCCACGGTGGCTGTAACAATTTACACTCCCACCAGCAATGTAGGAGCGTTCCTTTTTCTCTGCATTCTAGCCAGCATTTGCTGTCTTGTTGATAACAGGCATTCTCACTGGAATGAGATGATATCTCATTGTGGTTTTATTTGCATTTCCCTGATGATTAGTGTTGTTGAGCATTTTTTTCACATGCCTGTTGGCCATTTCTATGTCTTCTTTTGAGAAATATCTGTTCAGGTCCTTTTCCTATTACTTAATTGAGTTATTTGTTTTTTTGCTGTTGAGTCATTTAAGTTCCTTACATATTCTGGGTATTAGCCTCTTGTCTGATGTATGGTTGGCAAACTCTTTGTTCCATTCCATAGATCATATCTTCAATTTGTTGACAGTGTCCCTTGCTGTGCAGAAGCTTTTCAGTTTGACGTGCTCCCATTTGTGTATTTTATTTTTAGTTGCCTGTGAACACTTTGTGGTCTCGCTCAAAAAAGCACTGCCCACTCCCATTTCATGTAACGTTTCCCCTAAATTTTCTTCTAGGAGCTTCATAGTTTTGGGTCTTAAATTTAGGTTTTTGATCTATTTTGAGTTAATTTTTTGTGTATGGTGAGAGATAGGGGTATAGTTTCAGTCTTCTGCATGTGGATACCCAATTTTCCCAGCACCATTTGTTGAAGAGGCTGTCTTTTCCCAATGGTATACTTTTGGCACCTTTGCTAAAAATCAGTTGGCTGTAAGTGTGTGGGTTTATTTCGGGCCTCTCTATTCTATTCCACTTCTCAATTTGTTTGTTTTTAATGCCTGTGCCTTGCTGCTTTGGTTACTATAGATTTATAGTATATTTTGAAGTCTGGAAGTGTGATGCCTCCAACTTTATTCTTTTTGTTCAAGATTGCTTTTGCTATACAGGGTCTTTTTTAGTTCCATACAATTTTTTTTTCTTTATTTGTGAAGAATATCATTAGTATTTTGATAGAGATTGCATTGAATGTGTACATTGCTTTGGGTAACATGAACATTTTGATGATGTCAATTCTTCCAACCCATGAACATGGGATGTCTTTCCATTTATTTGTGTTCTCTTCAACTTTTTCCACCAGTGTTTTACAGTTTTATTTGTGGAGGTCTTTCACCTCCTTCATTAAATTTATTCTTAGGTATTTCATTTTTTTGGTAGCTATTGTAAACAGGATGACTTTCTTGATTTCTTCTTCAGCTATTTTATTGTTGGCATATAGGGAGGCTATGGATTTTTGTGTGTTGATTCTGTATCCTGACACTTTACTAGTTTCCTGAATTCATTTACTAGTTTTAGTAATTTTTTGGTGGAGTCCTTAAGGTTTTCTGTGTATAAGATCATGTCATCTGTGCTTAGGGATATTTTGATTTCCTCATTTCTTATTTGAATGCCCTTTATGTCTTTCTCTTACCTGACTGCACAGGCTAGAACTTCTAGTACTGTGTTGAATAAAAGTGGGGAAAGTGGACATCCTTGTCTTATTCCAGATCTTAGAGGAAAAGCCTGTTTTTTTAGTTCATTCAGTATGATATTAGCTGTGGGTTTGTCATATTTGGCCTTTATTTTGTTGAGATACATTCCTTCTATACCTAATTTGTTGAGTGCTTTTATATTGAAGGGGTGTTTGGTTTTACCAAATGCTTTTTTGTGTCTATTTAAATGACCGTGTAGTTTTTTAGGAAAAAAACTTCTATTGATGTGATGTATCATGTTTATCGATTTGCATATGTTGAACCCTCCTTGCATCCCTGGGATGAATTCCATGTGATCATGGTGCATAATCTTTTTAATGTGTTGCTGGATTCTGTTTGCTAGTAGTTTATTGGAAACAGTCATGTCTGTGTTCATTAAGGATATTGGCCTGTAGTTTTCTTTTTTTATTGTGTATTTTTCCAGCTTTGGTATGAGAGTAATGCTGGCCTCCTAGAATGAGTTTGGAAATTTTCCCTCCTCTTTAATTATTTGGAAGACTTTTAGAAGAATTGGTATTAGTTCTTCTTTAAATGTTTGGTAGAATTAGGCATTGAGGCCTTCTGGTCATGGGTTTTTTTATTTTTGTTACTGCTTCAATCTCATTACTCATTATTGGTTTGTGCAGTTTTCTAGTTCCTTATAATTCAATTTTGGTAAGCCATATATGTTTGGGAATTTATCCATTTCTTCTAGGTTTTCCAGTTTATTTGCATATGGTTATTTGTAGTAATCTCTTATGATCCTTTGTATTTTTGTGGTACCAGATATAATGTCCCCTTTTTCATTTCTGATTTTATTTGAGTCTTCTATCTTTTTATCTTCATTAGCCTAGGTAAAGGTTTACTGATTTCATTTATCTTTTTGAAAAACCAACTCTTTCTTTCATTGATCTTTTGTGTTTTTTAAATCTCTAATTCATTTATTTCTGTTCTGATCTTTGTTATTACTCTCCTTCTACTGATTTGGGGTTTGGTTAGTTCTTGTTTTTCTAGCCTCTTAATGTGTAATGTTAGATTGTTTATTTGGAGTACTCTTTTTTGGTGTAGGCATTTTTTGCTGTAAACTTCCCTCTTAGAACTGTCTTCGGGGCCGGCCCCATGGCTCACTTGGGAGAGTGTGGCGCTGGCAGCGCCGAGGCCTTGGGTTCGGATCCTATATAGGGATGGCCAGTGCTCTCACTTGCTGAGCGTGGTGCCGACCACACCGTGCCAAGGGTTGTGATCCCTTACCAGTAAGAAAAAAAAAAAAAAAGAACTGCCTTCGCTGTATCCCATAGATTCTGGAATACTGTGTTTTCATTTTCATTTGTTTTGAGAAATTTTTTAATTTCCTTTTTGAGCTCTTCTTTGATGGATTTGTTGTTTAGGAGCATATTGTTTAATTTCTATGTATTCATGCAGTTTCTAGTGTCCCTTTTGTTGTTGAAAGTTTTATTTCCTTGTGGTCAGATAAGGTAGTTGACAAAATTTAACTTTTTAAAAATTTGTCGTATTAGTCCATTTCTGTTGCTCATAGCATTTGCTGAGTCCTGTTTTGTGTCCTAACATATGGTCTATTCTAGAGGATGTTCCATGTGCTGCTGAGAAGAATTTGTATTCTGCAGCTGTTGAACAAATGTTCTCTAAATGTTTGTTAGGTCAAGTTGGCCTATTGTAGGGATTAATTCTGATGTTTCCTGGTTAATATTCTGTGTGAATGATCTGTTCTTTACTAAAAGTGGGATATTAAAGTCCCCCAACTACTGTTGTGTTGGAGTCAATCTCTCTTGTCATGTCCAACAGCAATTGCTTTACATTACTGGGTGCTCCAGAGTTGGTTGCATTGAATTAGAATTTTTAAATTCTCTTGTTGAATTGAGCCCTTTACCATTATATAAGGCCATTCCTTATCTTCCTCCCCCCCCTTTGGCTTGAAGTCTATCTTATCTTATATAAATATAGCTACTCCTGCTCTTTTTTGGTTTCCATTTGCTTAAAATATCTTTTTTCATCATTTTGCATTCATCCAGTTTGTATCTTTATCAGTTAATTGAGTTTCTTAAAGGCAGAATATTGTTGGTTCTCGTTTTATAATCCATTCAGCCACTCTGTGTCTTTTAATTGATGCATTTAATCCATTTACTTTTAGGGTAATTATTGATACATAGGGATTTGGTACTGCCCTTTTGCTATTTTTTTCTGGTTGTTTTATGGATCTTTTATTCCTTTTTTCTGGTCTTACCGTTTCCTTTTATGGCAGAGTGGTTTTCTTTAGCTTTAGATTTTGCTTTCTTTTAGTATGCTTTCTTTTTGCATCCATTTAGTATGTCATTTCTAAGTTTTTGTGTCATGGTTTTGATGAGGCTTACAAAAAACATGTTATACTTATAAAAATTATTTTAGACTAATAGCTTAATTCTGATACCTCAGGAAAAAGAAAAAAACAAAGCCAACTCTATGCATTGGCACTATTCTCCCCCCACCCCCTCCACACTTTTTGACACTTTGTTATTTCAAGATGCATCTTTTAATATTCCTTTCTCTTACACAGTTGTTATATATGTTAGTGTCATCTTAGGTTTGTCCTTTAGTCTTCATACTAAGGATGTAAGCAGTTTATTCACCACCCTTATGAAATTGGAGCATTCTGTGGTTGTCTGGAAACTTATTTTACTAATGAGTTATATATCTTCAAATGTTTCATTGCTACTTCATATCATTATCTTCTTTCACATTGAAGAATTCCTTTAGCATTTCTTGTAGGGCAGGTCTAGTGTGGTGAATTCTCTTAGTTTGCATTTGCCTGGGTAAGACTTTATTTCTCCTTCATAGCTGAAGGTTAGTTTTGTCAGATATAGAATTCTTGGCTGTTGGACCTTTTCCTTCAGCTCTATGGATATATCATCCCATTGTCTTCCGGCCTATAAGATTTCTGCTGAGAAATCCACTGAGAGACATATTGGGGCTCCATTAAATGTTATGTGTTTCTTTTCTCTTGATGCTTTCAATATTTTCTCTGTCTTTGGTTTTTGATAATTTGATTTTGATGTGCCTTGGGTTGTTCCTCCTTGGATTGAATTTCGTTGAAAACATTTAAGCTTCCTGTACCTGGATGCTGTCATTTTTCTCCATACTTGGGAAATTTTCAGCCATTATTTTCTTGAATGTGCTTTCTAGGTCTCTTCATTTTTCCTCTCCTCCAGGTATGCCAATTGTGTAGAAGTTATTTTGCCTGAGGGTGTCCCACATTTGCTTTATTTTCTCTTATTCTTTTTTTCTTTTTGCTCCTCTGATTGAATAATTTCATGTATTTTATTTTCAAGCTCACTGATTCTTTCCTCTGTTTGATTAAGTCTGCTGTTGGAGCTTTCTGTTGAGTTTTTTCAGTTCAGATAATGTATTCCTTATTTCTAGAATTTCTATTGTTTTTTTCAAAATTGATTCTATTCCTCTGTAGAGTTTCTCACTCAATTATTTTTTCAGATACCACTTAATATTCTATCTGTATTTTCTTGTGACTCCCTGAACATCCTTAAGAACATTATTTTGAATACTCTTAGCATTTCATAAATCCTATGTTTCTTTGCATCCATTGCTGGTGCTTTGTTGGTTTCATTTGGTGGTGTTACATTTCTCCGTTCTTCCTTGATCTTTGCATCTTTTTGTTGAGGCCAAGGCATTTGAAGAGACTGCTATTTGCTGCAAATTCTTTGGGGAAGGCTTTTGGTGCAGAATATTTATCACTTCTGGGTCAGGGCTGTGTGGGAAATCTGGCCCAGGACTGAGTCTTTCCTGCAGGTTGTGCCCCCTGCAGTTCTATCGTTCTGACCAATTTCTACTGAGACCAGCTGCCCACACTGCAAACAATGTTCCCTTGGTGTGCAGCCTTTCCCTTGCACTCCAACCACTTCTGTGGGGCAGGCTGTGTACATGTCCCCAGTGATATGTCCCCCAGTGATAATTCACTGGCCTCTCGGCAGCTCTTTTTTTTCCAGTCTGTTATAGCCACTTTCTCCTGTGTGGGCCTGGGGGAAATCCTGCTAAAAGTCTTCAAGGCCTGTGGGCTGATATGGTGTGCTCCAAAGCCCTCCTCTCCCCTACAGACTCCAAGCAGGTTTACATGAAGGATGCCACTGGCTTTTTCCGTCTTTAATTTGTGCATAACAGCAAGTCCCCACCTCCCTACCAGGCTGGCTCGGAACAGTAGGCACCGTCCCTGCACCCTCTCACCATTGCTTCTTGGCCTTCAGGAACTTCACGAAACTTTTGCATGGGTACTTTCCTTAAACAAAGCATATTTTGAACTTCACTTTTATAGTTGTCTTCAAAATCGGTTAGTTGCCCCATTTTAATGATCGTGCTTTGTATCTGACATAAACATTGTTAACATGATCATGCACTTCATTCACCTCTACTGAATTGGAATGACTTTTCTGCTGTGAATAAGTCACATAAAAATAGGACTGTCAGGATTTGGCAGCAGAATGAATTAGAAAGGCCCCTGGATACAAAATTGGGAAAACTTAGGAATAATTCCTGGCCTTGGAACTAAAACTTTTGCTGTGAGAAAGTTTTTTTAAAATCCTCCTTATACTATTTCTTTACTAAAACTGGACAATTAGAGTGATATGCCTACTTCATTAAATTATTATAGAAATAACATGAGCATGGAGCATTATTTGTTTAAATGTGAAAATTGTTTAAATATGAAATATTTATTGATCCCTGGAATTGCTAACTGAAGGGAAGGGAAAAAAAACCAAAAAATTATTAAAATTTAAACCCCATGACCGAATGTATGTTAAAATCGTTAACAGCAGTAGAAACATTGTGAGTTGGAGTTGGATTGGGAGGAGTGTTTGGTGTGAAATGTTGTATGTGAAGTTATTTAAGACAGCTGTATAGAGAAGTCAAGCTGCTCATGGAGACAGTAGGGGAGTTTAGAAATAAAAATTTGAGAATAAAGTAATTTACTAACGAAAGGTCAAAAACAAGGCTAGAGTTAACAGTATTACATTGTATATTTCTAAATAGCTAGAAAAAAGATTATCACAAAGAAAAGATGTTCAGGGATGGATATGCTATCTACTCTAAGTGAATCATTGCACAATGAGCATGTGCATTGAAAAAACACACTGTACCCCACAAATATGTACAATTAAATTTTTTAAAAAACATTTTGTGCAACACCTATAGTTATGATAAAGATTCATAGGAGGCTGAAGAGAATACTCTAGTATTAGTAGAGTAGAAGAAAGAGAGTTTCTAGTTGGGGGAAAGCAAGATACTAAAAATGCAATGAAAATATTTTCAAGGAGAATTTAAGTTAGGGGATTAGGATATCATTGATAACCTGTAAGAAAATGATTTCAGTAGTGTGGAAAAAGAGACAAGGGTCTATATACATACCAAGAGTATGCTATAAGGAAGAAGGGAAAAATAAAAATGATCAAAATAATTATTAGTATGCATTTAAAATGCTAAATATCAGTTCTACAAAACAGGTACCAAAAATATGGATATTATAGTAGAAAAGAGGAATTACATTCTTAAAAATTTTACTTTAAGCATTAAACACTTTAAGAACAAATGCTTAATTTAAGAATTTAATTGTTTTGTTTCCAAGAAAAATCAAAAGTAAAAGTACTTTAAATTTCAGACCCATATATCACACTATGCCTCTACTTGGATGTTTAACAGCCATCTCAAACTTAATGTAACCACAAACAGACTCCATGTCCCCTGCCCCTGCTAAACCTGCCCCTCTCCCATGGGTCTCTCCCATTAGAATATAAGCTCCATGAGAGAAGAAACATCTTCTGTTTTATTTACCACTTTATTTCCAGTTCCAAAATCAATGATAGACACATGGTAGGCACTAAATAAATATCTTTTGTTGATTGAATTAATGAGAAAAAAATATTGAATAATGGCTCAATGTGAGGGTCAGTAGGTTTCAAACTTTTTGGTTTCTGGATTCCTTTATACTCTTTTAAAAAAATATTGAGTACACCAGAGTGTATGTTTACATAGGTTAGATATACTAATATTTCCATAATAGAAATTAAAATTTAAAATTATTTATTAAGCATTTAAAAACACCAGTAATAAATTCATATCACATTAAAATAATTTTACTAAAAAAAAGAACCCTACATTTTCTAGGGCAAAAATTCAGTGAGAAAAATGGCATCATTTTACAGTTTTACAAATCTCTTTAATTTCTGGCTTAAGAAGAGACAGCCGAACTCCCATATCTGATTCTGCATTCAATTTATTGGAATATGGTATTGAAAAGGGAAGAGTGCTTTAATAGCCTTTTAAAATAATTGTGGATATTTTTCTTCAATTTTACACCAAAACCCAACAACTGCTAGTTTTTTAAAGGGTAGTTGTAATGTAGAATCAAAATCCATATCAATAAACGTTTCATATTTCACACATTAATATCCATGTGTATATCCATTGGTTTATCTTGCACTTAGATGAATCTCTTGCTCATAAATTTTGTAACATCATACATTGTCACTTGGAAAATATTAGCCCACTGAACTAACTAAGCAGAGCTTCCAATTTTTTGGCACATTTATCACACAGTATTATTCTTATAAGCACATTTAACAATATCATCGTAAGACTATCAAAATATCAAATTTCTAATTTACATGAAATCTTGAGTTTTATCATTAACAACCCATAGTCACGTTTTCCTTAAAGATATAACTCACTTGTTCACTTCTGAGAAAATATCTACTAAATATTTAAGTCTGAATATGCATAGTTTGTTAATCCTTCTTTCAAGTAAAAATGGTGTCTGTATCATACTTTCAGTATGCAGAAAAATACTTCATGCTCACTTCCTATTTCTGTCACACAGGTCATTAAAAAGATCTAATAGATTTTATCATTTTTATTGTTTAGTTAAGGACATTCTAAGTGAAATTGCCTTTTCCCCCCCTTACTTTACTAATACTATCTATCTTGGTTTTGCCAAAGTGCTGGAATTTTTACCCATCACTGATTTTGTACCAGCTATAAATGTCAACTCAGTGAAAAAAAGCAAATAATATCTTACTATTATTAAGAAAACAATAGCTTGGCCTCATGTATTTCCTAAAGGAGTTCCAGAGGCCCCCAGGCATTCAAAGACCACACTTTGAGATCTAGTGGTATAGAAATACAAGAATTAATGGGCTAAAAGAACAACTGTGTATTAAGCATCGGTTCTTTTAAAAAGGGCTCTCTTGAAGATAAGTCTTGACCAAACCTTTAGACGTGACCTTGATGGACAGTAGAAGTTGTCACAACATGTGAAATTCCTTGAATATAAATTTATTGACTTAAAATAATTTTGCCTAATGTCACAAATAATAAAAAAAACTTTTACACTGAGAAAAAAATATAAATAAATAAATAAATCTTGAGTATCAACTACAATTAAATGGGACTGTTGACAACTTCAAGTAGAATGCTAGTTCCAGTATAGCATAAAGACCAAGGATGGAATCAAATGACCTGGGGTGAATTCCCATCACTTGCACCTATGAGAGTTAAAGCATTTGTAAAATGAGAATAGTAATAGTACTTTCTCATATTATTAATAGTGATTATTATTATTATTATTAATAAAATATTATTGGAAAGACAAAATAAAAATAAATTAATTCACAGAACGGTGCCTGGAATAGTAAGTAATGAATATTTTTATTTCAACATAAGCAATAATTTTGAAAGACTTTGAAATAGAAGAAAAGAATATCACTAGGTGTCCTGTCTAGTTTACCCCTCTGGGTTTTCTCAGCCTTTAATTGCCTTTGAGCTATTTTATAATGTGAATTACAGAATACTTACAGTAATAAAATTTACATAGGTAGAACATCTTATTTCTTGACAAAACTACATATATGAAATATTATTTACAAAAACCTAAGGGCTTTTTCCCTTCCTTCTGCTCTGTCACAGTAATTTGAGCTAATTCCCTGGGTGTTCTGTCCAAGGTTATAATTCTGGACCTGGAAGCAGAAAATCATCAGTCGTTTCCACCCCACTCTTCCCACAGGCAGCCTAAAATTTCACAGAACTACCATACTGAGTTTTTAATTCCTTATGCAAAGACATCTCATTTTAGCATTTTAAAAATTCACATTTATTTATTTCATATACTATTTAAAACCAAATCATTAAGAATATTTAAATATATTTGTTTTTAGGGGATATCTTTTATTTTTCTTTTTAATGTGGCCCTATATTAATAAATACTAATATGATAAAACCAGGAAGTTAGAACTCAGTAATTTGGACATCGTCATATTGTACTAGGCAGGGAGGGACTAAATTGGCATTTATTTTTATGTATCTATGTATTTCAGAAAATGATTTACTGAGTATATTTAGTGTGAAATAGTTCAAAATCTGTTTTATTTATTAAAATAGCAAAATATTTCAAGGACTAGAAGCATCTATTTATACATAATCCTTGTGATAATGACAGGTAATTGTTATTTATTAATTTAAGATATCTACTTTTAAGTTTAAGATCGTCTGGGTTCCAGTACACACTAAACATAGTTTAGTTGATTTTTGTAGCAATATTTCATAACTCAAAGTAATCTTTCCAATAAATATGTAAAAATATTGTGTTTCATTCCTTGTATAGAATTTTTTAAAAGATGGTTTAATCCTAAAATATCTGAATGCAACTTCATTTGTGAAAATTTATTAAACACATTGAATAGCCTGTTTAAAGAAAGAACTCAATGTCTGACTTTTCTTTTCTGCCATTGTTTTATTCCAAGAGAAATTCAGTGATGTCCTCCTAGCCATATGGAAAATGAAACCTTATCCATTAACATGCCAGAATCAGGCTATAAAGTGGGGAAATTTGCAACGGTATTTCTCTAACTATCACAAACAGGAAAGTTTCAATACAGATTTGCCCCTTCATGCCAAGTTTCTGGCATGCAATCATGTGAGTAGAAGTAAAACTAAAACCTTCTAGAAAACTAGTGTTTGACCAGCCTAAAATTCAGTATTTCCCACATAACTAGTAATTGTATACATACTTCATAAAAGTAGATTAGCTCACTACATTATGATACCCTGCCCATACAGTGTTCTCAAATGTTCTGCAATCTAGGACCACTTGGACTTGTCCAAAGACTGTATGAATCAATCCAACTTAACAACTCCTATGTAGTAAGTACCAAAGAAGAATGCAGAAAGAGAGAATCATGCAGAGAATGAAAGGAAAGAAATCCCTGTTTATGATAAGACACTGATGAGATAGAGTGGACTTTTTTATTGAATTATAAAATCATCTCCAAAACAAAAGATTGGTTTGTATCACCACCTAAGCATAAGCTGTTCAAGCTTGCTGCCTGTTAAGCATTCTTAACCATGTGGGGAACTCTTATAGCCAATGTTCATCTACTCGAAGTAAGACTGCAAAAGACAGAGAGCTGCTCCTGGCAGCCTTGAATAGAGGGGCCTCTAAAACCACGAACTGGGAATTAAAAGTGAAAAAGAAGCCTGTGCTACTTCCACAAGCTGGCTCTGTGGTTTGGAGCCACTGACTTTATTCAGATATTCTTTATTCATTTCATCTTTTCATCACCAAGGCGTTAGCCACTGGATTTATTTAAATTTGGTGAGCTTTAGTGTATTTTTTATGAGTAAGCAAAATAATGCCTCCTTCTTTTCAACTTTACAAGTAATGATGATGCTATTCATTGCACAAATAACTTTTGTAACCAGTTGAAAGAAAAATGTTGTCTTTCAAAATGTAAATTAAATTTTATTGATTTATAATCATATTACCATATAGATTATAACTTTCCTCATAAATAAAGATGGATCCAAGATGGTATGCTTCTGAAAGGGACACTATTGCATAGAGCAAACCACAGCAAAAAGTCCAAAAGACAGGAGTAAATCAAGACATAGCCTCATTAGCAAGCACTGTATTTATAACTAAAACTAGTCTCCCAAGCATTATGTTCCTCAGTGAAATAACATTATTCCCAAATTCCCCCTGGGGTTGTGATGAGAATGAAATACAATAATTTTGGCTAAATTCCTTATACTTTAGTTTAACTAAAATAATTTTACAAATTCAAATCATAATATTAATAATTATACTTTGTTCTTACATAAAGTTTATATTTAAAATCTATATTTTCTATTTTTCTGTTCAAAGTATACTAATGTTCAGTGTGCAAAATAATGTCTGTTAAGAAATTTTGAGTTTTAAATGTTCTAAACTAACATTAAGAAAGTTTCATTATTTCTGTAAATTTAGTTTAACTTCCTTTCATCCAACTGATAAAACTATGATCATAGGAAATTCAAACAGTAATAAGTAGACTTTTTAAATGTGATGTTAATTCTGGCATGCTGTCTTCTGACCTTTCACAGGTCATGTCTGGAAGGCAGAAATCTCATTTGCCCCAGCGAAATGCTTTATTCATGACTTTGAAAATGCCAAGATCAAAAGGAGGTGGATCTAATTCAATTCAATTTGTTCAAATGGACAGAAAAGATGTTCTTTTATTCAAATGACCAGGACATTTGATCCAGAAAAGCTGTAGTGCTTCCTTCATCAAAAAAGGGCATATACCTTACTTTATAAATTCTGTTTTGAAAATTTTTTATTGAAGAACTAATTAATAGTCATATCCAAGTAACAATATAATAATGAGTCAATTAGCAAGTCTTTTGTCCAAGAAAGGAAATAAGAAGTATGTCATTATCAACATCCAATGAGCATACAGGACCACCTTATGGGACTCTGTTCCTCTGAAAACCTTGGGCAGGGTTGAGGGGGATGCAATTTCTCAAGCTCTGTGAATTGAGAGAAAAAGAAAATTCACATAGCACCAATTAATCTAACTAGCTTATTTATCAAAGGCCAGCGGACTATATCCTCACAAGCATCCCTTGAGGACCAAATAAAGGAGACTGTAAGTTTTTATAAAAGAATTTCCTAAAGAGTACCTTTACTACTGGTATTTTGCCAAAGGCTAGGGAAAATATTATCATCATCCTTGCTCAGAAATGAACTGTTTGTTTTAGTGGTAGACACTAATGTTTGTTCACATGACCAGGAAACAAAACAAAAAGACCAAGAGAGCTTGAAAATACAACTTATAATAAAAATTAAATAAGGGGTTCTGGAGAGTATAATTCGATTTGGGTGGGACGTTTTAGGAATGTGGGATTTAATACAAATGTAAGGAAAATATGCATGCTCCATGGAAGCTTGTCTGAAATTTGGTACGTTACCATCTTCTTCAGCAGCCTCTTAAACGTCATCACCTGTCCTTTCAGCTTTATTGAGTAGGGAGAGTCCATGAGGCTGGCCAGGGTTCTCACTCTCGTGTGCACATCAGTACCACCTGGAGAGCTTTGATAAAATGTGTATGTCTGGGTCTCTTCCCAATTAAATCCAGATCCTTGGGGCCCAAGCACAGCTACTGTTTAAATGTTGCCACAGAAGATTATAATGTACAGCCAGGGCTGCAAATCACTGATTTGGGCAGAAAAATAACATTTGCAAATTGGAAAGGTAAATTGAGGACATACAACAGTTCAGGAAATACAAAGGAAAATGCCTTCTATCTCAAGACTCGCCTGACGTGTCCTGAGTTCTGGATACCACTCTGTGGATACCAGTTCTGGATACTGCCCACTTTGGCATTTCCTGATCGAAGAGGAGCCACATGTGTTCATTATCGCTGTCCCATACTGTCCTCTTTACTGCTGATCAGATTCAGGATGTTACAGCAACAATCTCCACCCACTTTCCTCTCATAGCACTGGCAATAGCCTTGCCATTGCAACCCTCTGCTCAAGAAAGCAGGTGACAGTGTACTTTCAAATGAAAATATGGACCTTAAGTAAACTTGACCTGGGAGATAATCGCTTTGGAGCTACAGAATTTATGAGATTGGATTAACTGAAATCTCATCTTTTGACTTATGGATCTCATCCTTAGAAATAAGAAGGTAGATATGTGGAGTGACAGGGATGCTCCGAAGTCTCATGCAGGCAAAGGAAGCTATAAAGTCCGAAGCTTCCAGCACAGCTCTGGAGTAAAGAAACACCACTTATGGCAAAGTGGCTAGCAATGAATGACCTATGGAGATAGAGGAGACCAAAGAACATTATTTTATTACCTTGATCCTCTCTCTCCTTCCAGTGGCAAAGAACAGGTAGTAAACTATTGTTGTAAAAAGTACTTTCTGTCCAGTCTAGTTGTTCCTCACCAAAAAATCAGACACACACATTAACAACCTCAAAAGAGTCAGATAAATAGAGATCATAAGGATGGTGTAAACTATTTCCAAGAAACACAAAAACTGATTCCTACACAGAAGCTCTCTCAAGTTCACACACACCATTTACAGCCAATCTGTAAAACCTTTTATATGCTGCCTTTTTATTAGAATCTCAATGTGAATTCAGAGACCGTGGCACGAGTTTCCAAAACTCAAGGAAGATTATCTCACTGATAACTAATTTTAAAATTGAAGTGAGGTCTTTATGAAATGAAAATGATTTTGTAGTAAGTGGACACAAGAATACTTGAACTCTGCTCCAGACCAAAGGTAGTTGTCCTTGCAAAGTTCTCCAAGGAAATATATACACAGAGAATGTCAGCCAAAAAAAGTGAAAGTGACAATTTTATCATCTGGTATCAATGCAGATATCAGGAACACTGAGTTAGATTACGTGACCTTAGCTAGAAGCCTCCTTCTACCATAAGTTCAAACCTGAATCTAGCCTTCATAGCACTTTAGAAGAAAACTATGTTGAGGAGAGAGTTGGAAGAGAAAATGGTTGGGGGACAGTCCCTTGTCAATTAGTCTGGGTTGTAAAGAGAACAGAAAAGTATAGCAGCTGATGACTTTATTTGTCAAATTTTTTACTTTGAGATAACTGTAGATTCACATAGAGTTGTAAAAACAATAGAGATCTTGTCGTACCCTTTACCCAGTTGCCCCAAAATTCAACATCTTACAAAACTATATCATAACTAGGATATTGGCACAGATACAATCCACCAATGTACTTGTGAGAGTGGGTGTATGTGTGTGTATTCATTCTGCAGGATTTATCACACCTGTGTGCTCATATATCCACCAACACAGTAAAGACACGGAACAGTTCCATTACCAAAATAATTCTTTATGTTACCCTTTTATAACCACATCCGCCTCCCTCCTCTCCAAGACCCCATCCCTAATCCCTGACATCAACTAATCAATCTGCTCTTTATTTCTAAAATGTCGCCATTTCAAGAATATTATAAATGGATTTATACAGCATATAACCTTTGGAATTGATTCTTTTCAGGAAGCATAATCCCCTTGAAATTCACACAAGTTGTTGCATGTATCAATAGTTTGTTTCTTTATACTGCTGACTAGCATTCCATGGTATGTACATACCACAGTTTGTTTAACCATTCATCTACTGAAGGACATCTAAGGTGATTCCAAATTTTGAATCTTGTGTCTACAGATTTTCTCCAAACAGAGTTTTCATTTATCTGGGATAAATGCCCAGGAGTGCAATTGCTGGGTCAGTTTTTTAAGAAACTCCAAAACCGTTTTCCAGAGTGGCTGTATTCCCACCGGCAATGCATGAGTTGACCCAGTTTCTCCACATCCTTGCCCCTGTTTGGTGTGGTCACTATTTTTTATTTTAGCTATTCTGATAGATACACAGGGATATCTCATTGAAGTTTTAATGTGTGTTTTCCTAATGGCTAAGGATGTTGAGCAACATTTTATGTGCTAATTTCCCATCTGTATATCCCCTTAACTGAAATGTCTGCTCATGTATTTTGCCCATTTTCTAATTGGATTATTTGTTTTTATTGTCGAGTTTTGAGAGCTCTGTGTTTATTCTAGATATTAATCTTTTGTCAGGTATGTGGTTTACAATTATCCTCTCCCAGTCTTTAGCTTGTGTTTTTATCCTGTTAACAGGGCGTTTTGCAGGGCAAAACTTTTCAGTTTTGATGAGGTCCCTTTTTTTTTTTTTTTTTTTTCCTATTTATGAATCATGCTTTTGGTGTCAAGTCTAATGTCCCAAGACTTTTGTCTAGTCCTGGATCTCAAGACGTTCTCTTATTTTTCTTTCTGAAAGTTTCAGAGTTTTATATTTTACGTTTAATTCCGTGATCCATTTTGAGTTAATTTTTGGAGAAGATATGAGGTTTAGGTCAAGATTAACTTATTAGCCTATGGATATCCAGTTACTCCAGTACCAATTATTAAAAAGTCTGTTTTCTTTCATTGAATTTCTTTTGCACCTTTGTCAAAAATTTGTTGGGCTTATTTGTGTTGATGTATTTCTAGACCCTCTGTCCTGTTCTATAGCACAGTGACTATACTCACTAACCAACAAGACTTAATGGAAAATGCTTACCAACTTTACCTCTCTGTGGCAAATAAGAGAGGAATAGAAAAACATTAAAAGCTTTAATGTCATTCTCTGGTGGAAATATTCTAGTAATTTTTTTCTAGGAAAATTATGGTCCCTCTCCTCCTTTGACATAGTAAGATACTGAAATGTCAACAAATTCCACTTTACACTCAAATGATCACTTCCTAACACAGAACCCTGCTCCTTATATACCCCTGAGTCTTATTAGAAGGCAGTTCATTTCCTCAGTAAATGTGTTCAGAAGGTTATGATTTGTAATGAATCAGAACATTAAATAATCCCTGTTCTCTTCTCACTCTTATTTTTTACTGGGCCCTGCTATATTCTGTAAACCTTGTTACCAGATGGCTTATACACTCCAGACTGCTTAGCAGTATAACTAAAATAATGCAAGGCCAGAAAAATCAAATGCCCTACCTTGAACAACTCTAGATGATAAATAGATAGATAGATAGTAAAAACATCAAAAGTGACTAACTTCAGTGACATGTGATACGAGATCTTAAACAGTACAAAAGCCGAGCTATGCACTTTAAAATGCAATGTTCCCTCCTACAAACATTCTGCAGGTACCAGGAATTTCTCATTTTCCAGTATATCTCCCCAGACCTCCTGCCTGCTACCATGTTGTCTCTTCATCTTTTCCCCAACCATACACATTGTCTTGTCTTTCCCAAAAGTCCTATTTGCTTTCTTTGTCTACCCTCATGTATCCATGTTACCACTAGAGAGCCTCTCTTCAAAGTGGAATATGCCAATTAAAGGGGTTTTTTAAAGCAAGCATAGCTTTTCCTTGAGTGGAAAACTGTGGCCAACTCTCAAACTAGTGTTTTCTTTACTACCATTGAAAATGGAACGATTAAGGATAAAATCCAAGTTTTAACACTTTTACAATTGTAAAGATGTGTGGTACCAAGAAGTAAAGTATGACACTCTGCTTTCCAGATATGGTGGAGAAAAGCTACATGTTTCATTCTCTAAAATAATCCTGTATTCTTGCAAACTGTAGAAGTTTGCAGTTATGGCACCCACAGACCTCAAGTTTTCCTTAACTTTCTTTTCTTATTCTTGGTGTCAATCCTTTACATTTAAATTTATTGTCCATTTCCCTTTTGACTCTGTTTGTGACATCCTGACATGGGTATCTTGAGCTCATAACAGGGAACTCTCCAACCAAAATTCACAGCCAATACATCCTTGGTCATATGCTTCTCTCCCAAACTCTCACCTGTACTCAGAATTTGACTTTTTCTCAGACTTGCATTAATTATGACTTATTTAGCAGTAGCAGAAACATGCCTTCCTACCATATTTTCTATGCAGCAGATGGATATGTCTCTATATCCTCCAGGTTTCCATTTCTATTTCCTTTTCTGATATTTCCATCTCCTTTCAAGCAGAACTTAGCTGAGCTTCATAAAGTTCAACCTGCTTCTTCAATTAGATCCCATTTCTCTTCTATGTTTGTAAGGCTAAATTCTTATTGGATAGAGTATCATCTTCTTTCTTTTCCTTTTTTCCCCGTAGTTTCTATTTTTATTGCAAAACAAAACTTGTAAAAAAAACTTAGTTAATATCACTACTTGTGTTCTTGGCATTCCCTTTCCAGAGCCTAAGCAGTAGTTCTCTCTTCACATACTGGGCAACCACTTCTAGTTTCTGCAAGAGATGAGCCCTGAAATCTCAGTGAATTACCACAACAAAGATTCACTGATTGCTCACAGCATAGTCAGAGTTTGGGTGAGTGGACACTGTCCCTCTTGTAGCAGTGCCATCTGGACCACACAGCCTCCAAGTCACAATGGCAGGAAAAGTGAAGAGTGGAAAGCTGCACGAGATGGCTATAAGGGTCAGTCTCCAACGTTGAATCTTTTTTTTTCAAACTACTATCAAAATCTGCCTATAAGAAGTATAGTCATGCATTGTATAATGATACTTCAGTCAGTGACTGACCACATATATGCCAGTGGTCCTCTAAGTTTATAATACTGCATTTTTACCGTACCTTTTCTATGTTTAGATACATAAATACTTAGTATTATGTTACAGTTGCCTACGGTATTCAATACAGTAATGTGCTGTACAGATTTGTAGCCTAGGAGCAATAGGCTATACCATAAAGCCAAGGCGTGTAGTAGGCTATGTCATCTAGGTTTGCGTAGGTTACACTGTATGATGTGACCATAAAAGGTCATTCACCCACTGAAACGGTTGGCTAATATTTGCTTTCTCCACGTGGTACTTACTCTTCAACTGCCAGTTTCCTTGGTAAACACACTGGGTCTGCTGAAACTGTAGCAAACATAGAAACCAGAGTGAGACTTGGATGGATTAAGACATTATTATTTTCAGGGCATCTACCAATGGCCAATCCCTGTTCTGGATTGTAGCCAGAATCCTAAATGTTTCTGAAAGAGATATGCATACAGGAAATAATAGAAGGTAATGAAAACATACATTTTAAAATCCCTGTTTTCCTGAATCTCTGTATTGCAATGAAGAACTTTGGCAAACGAGGCTGCACTTATATGGTTAATGCTGGAGTCCTACGAGGTCTTCTTCCATACCTAAATCCCAACCCTAATCTTACAGTTTAATAAGCCCAGATAAGTACTGGTAAATGCATCGGGCCCATTAATAAATAAATAAATAATTTAGGCTTTGCAGTTGTAACTACACAACTCTGCTGCTGTAGCATGAAAGCAGCTATAGAGAATACATATTCCAATAAAACTTTATGAATAAATGTAGGATCTGGCCATCAGACTGTAGTTTGCTAAGCCCTGAACTAAAACAGACTAGTGAAAAGATTGGAGAGGCAGGCAGGAGTCAGAGCAGGTAGAGTCTGGAAAGCCACAGCATCAGCTACCTACTGTTGAGTAAGGACTCACATCAACTCCGTCTGCCTTCAGCCAGCAACAACCATTTATTTGCCCACAATTCTGATATTTCGGCAGGCTTGGGGGGGGGATTGTTTCTTTCTGTTCCACACACTGTTGACTGGGGTGGTTCAACAGGCCTGAAGATTCTAAATGGCTTCACTCTCATGTCTGGTGGCTCAGCTGAGGGGACGGAAGAGCCAGGGGCTGGCTGGGCTCTCTCTCTCTCTCTCTCTCTCTCTCTCCATGGCCCTTCTCTGCAGTAAGATAGTTGGGCTTTTTTAGTGGCTTCTTTATATGGTGCAAGGCCTCATTTCTGTCACATTTTATGAATCAAAACAAATCACATAGATGGTTCAGATACAAGTCTAAGGTAAACAGAGCTACCTCTTTTTTTTTTCTTTTATTTATTTATTTATTTATTTATTTATTTATTTATTTATTTAAATTTTATTTTGTCGATATACATTGTAGCTGATTATTGCTCCCCATCACCAAAACCTCCCTCCCTTCTCCCTCCCCCCCTCCCCCCCAACAATGTCCTTTCTGTTTGCTTGTAAGTCAAACTGTCCCTGTTTGCAGATGACATGATCCTATATATCGAACAGCCTAAAACCTCTACAAAAAAACTCTTGCAATTGATAAATGATTTCAGCACAGTAGCAGGATACAAAATCAACACACAAAAATCAGTAGCATTTCTTTTCTCCAATAGTGAACATGCAGAACGAGAAATCAAGAAAGCCTGCCCATTTACAATAGCCACCAAAAAAATAAAATACTTAGGAATTGAGTTAACCAAGGATGTGAAAAATCTCTATAATGAGAACTACAAACCACTGCTGAGAGAAATTAGAGAGGATACAAGAAGATGGAAAGATATTCCATGCTCTTGGATTGGAAGAATCAACATAGTGAAAATGTCCATACTACCCAAAGTGATATACAAATTCAACGCAATCCCCATCAAAATTCCAAAGACATTTTTCTCTGAAATGGAAAAAACTATTCAGACATTTATATGGAACAATAAAAGACCACGAATAGCCAGAGCTACCTCTTCATGAAAGAGAATGTTAACAACTTTATTTGCAGATCACTCTTCACACACAGTAGGAATTTAGATTTTTTTTCCTAAGAAAATTAGGAAGCCATTTTATCTAGCAAACAAATAACATGGTCTAATTTCAGTTTTAAATAAATGGACATGGAAAGAGAAGTGTCTTAGTTACATATTCTTGTAGTGATCTTTTCACTACGCCTGGTTGAGCTCAGGGGAAACACAGTTGAAACCTATGAGAACCCAAAGGCTCCTGAAAAAGTATCAGGTCTCTTAGAACTTGGCCTGAATTTTTCCAACTGAGAAATGGCCCAACCCCATTCAATGGTCTGTATAAGACGTGTCAATAATGTTATGGCTGTGGACTTCTTCATCTAGCAGCTTGCTCAATTTTATTCCATACTTATGGCCTATACCCATGACCCTAGCTAGTTATCTCAGAAATCTGCTAAATTAATCACAACGTGGATAAACTTGGCATGAAACAGTAATTGACTTGATTCATAACCATCATAACTAGAAAAACCACCAAAGTCCATGTTCTACCGACAAAAGTCATTAAAAACAAAATGATTTAATAAATCTTCTACATTCTTAAATTATCTTTAAAAATTAAGTTTATTAAATTATTGATATTACATTATACAGTAAAGACTATATATATTCTCTTATTAAATTTCTCTATTGGAGATATAAATTTCAATTTGACTTCAGTCCACTTTTTTTGTCATTTTTTTGTCATTTTTTTTCTTTTTTTTGGCAACTGGCTAGCACAGGGAACCAAATCCTTGACCTTGGTGTTACAAGGCAGTGTTCTAACCAAGTGAGCTAACCAGCCCACGTCAGTCAACTTTTATGTGTACTATGACCCTTATTTATTCATTTATTTGTTTGTTTATGCCTCTTTTTAACAAAAAACACATGCCTCAGGGGAAATTTACAGAGAATTATAAAGAGATTTCGTGTCAGTAGTAGGTGTGCCTTCTAAAATAAAAATTAAAAGTACCAGGCATCTAATGATTAGAAGAGTCATTAACAGTAATGGGAAGCATGCAATGGCCTTATTTCTCTGCCATTAAAAATATGTAAAGAGTTATGCTCTAAGAGACCATTTCAATACTCTGAAAGTCAAAACTAGCTAATCAGCTGTTTTTCCCTAGGTAGTAGAAGCAATAATACAATTTCTTTTCTGTCATAGTATCAGGAGAATAGAATAAATGTGTTTCAAGCATCACCCAAAAGAGGAAACAGGAACAATTTAAAAACATTCTCATTAAGTTTTGCATGATTTCATTGTCCTTCAGCAAAACACATTTCCTATCAGAGAACTCTGTTTCACTGTTCTCTTGAAACTGGTTTGGAGAGGGAAGCGTGAACAGCTTGAATCATTTCCTACCAGCTATACACTATTTTCTTACTATTGCTTTTCAGTTTATTCCATAAAAGTAGACTTGGCCTTATCTTAAAATTTAGAGTGCAGATATTATGTTGATGAATTGAACCACAATCAACAGTGAACGATTTTTAATAGAACCTTGTTAAACTTTCTTGTATAAGACAGAATTTTTTGTAATGCAAATAAGTGGCACTTGATTTATTTACTTTGCACTTGGAGAAAGATAGAGAAACAAGGCCTTGGGTAGAAGGAACTGATTAAGGACTGCTATGAAGGAAGTGAATGACACAAGGGAAAATAGGGGTGGTGAAAGGAGTTACAACACATGGGGAACTGGCTCCTGTTCAACACTGGGAACCTGTGTATTCACTCTAAGGGCTGCAAGCAGAAGCCAAAGGAGTCATTTTCACTCTCTGATTCACAAACATCATCTCTTCAGTGTCCAGGTTCAAACTTTTCTATCAGTTCCAAGGGAAAAAAGATTTTTTAAAAAAATTAGGGAAAATTTGCAAAGGAAAGAAGGTAAAAAAAAAAAAAAATGCCATGGACTGGTATGTAATGTTGACTTAATGAAGACATCACATTATAAAGTGCCATTCTGACACTCAAAGGCTCTGGCACTAATTAGTACCACAGACAACTGGGGCATTCCTAGCAGAAGGTAGCACTGTCCTGAGTGGCAATGTGAGGTCAGTCACCAGCGTGGCAACGTGGGGTCAGCCACCAGAAGCAATAATGAGGTGTCTTAGCCCAGCCTCCAGGGAGCTGATGAAAGAAAGACAGCTAAGGGGGAAGAAAATGGTACATGGGAAAGCAAGCAGGATTTTCTCATGAGCATATCCAGCAGTACGTGTATTGACCAGAAGAAACTGAGTGGCTACTTTAAAGAGTAGTTACATTTATATCAGGCAGCAATTGATGTGTTTCTAGTCATCTAGCATCCATTTCTCCCTTAGCTAAAAGTCATAGAATTTCCTTTGAGGAGTTACATCTCCCCTCGTGTATAGTCTACGTGGTAAATCATTGTGTATTGTCCCTCCCACTGTGAAAACCAAGGAGACCCAGTGGGTTTTAGTAGATCACACCTCTTCCTGCCTAACCAAAGCCATGATGCAGAAACATGTGAGCAACCGCAATTGGCATATCTGCCCAGCCACTTTGAAATCTGGGTATAATGAATTGAGATCAGAAGAAATAGAAGTTGATTCCTCCTGCAAAGGGATTAGGGCTTGGATGTCAAATGGTTTCTATATAGAGATACACTAAATTTATTATTACTAGTTCTTGTTATTTCCTACCAATATTCTGCTTATTTTTTCTGTGAATTTATGCATATCCACTAGTAAATTTTCTTTATGCTTAAGAGAGGTAGTTTCTAATGTTTGTAGTAAAAGTATATGCATAGAATATTATACATTTGTAAAGTAAATGGTTGTCACATCTTTAGAAAGCCAGTATAATACATAATGTCCTACTCTGTGCAGTATTGTATTATTAACCATCAGAGTTTAGATAGATCATCGCTCTGTCAGGCCAACAGTCCCTGGGTAGAGTGTTATGTGATGCAATCATGGTCATGCATCACAACTGTGCATCCTTCGCTGTAGACAGGTCCCTTGGCCTGAGATGACATATGCAGTATTTGGTGTCAGAGACTCTGTCAGTAGGCCAAATGCTGGAAGCCCTCAAATAATGGTGCCAGGCAAGAGATCAGGAACAACACACTCATGCCAGGAATATGTATCATTTTCAGTCAATATACTTCTCATTCCAGAACAAAAGGAGTCCAATATAGTCAACTTGCCACCAAGTGGTTGATTTGTCTCTTTGAAGGATAGGGGCTTATCAGGTGGACTGTGATCAAGTGAAACTGTTCATCTGTCGGACCTTCGGTAGAGGATGTAGCTAACTCAGCTTTGATGAATGGGGATCCAGCTTCTCTTTCCATCGGTAGGTGCTAAAAAAACTGACCCAATCAGAAACTGGGCAAAGGACTGTGACCTTTTTTATCCTCAGCTTCTTTATTATCATCCTTGATTTCTTCTTGCCTTGTACATTGAACAAGACTCTTGTCTGCCCATCTATTTTGCCTTAAACAAAACCAGGTTCTATCAACGATCTCCATAGTTCTCTGCAGGACAGGCCATCCCAGCTGCCACCTCAATCTTGCTGTCCATTATGATAATTTTGCTTATCATACTTCTAAGGGTTAAGTGCCACCACTTGCCTCTGTTATTTTGGGACTTCATTTTCATCAGGGAGACCAGTTCTGTCATAGCCTCTCCTTCCTCCTCCCCCATTTACAGGACACAGGCACTACTGAAATTGTCACTGACAGTGGTGTCCCTCTTACCAGTGCATATTAATAAAGGAGTGTTCCCTGGGCCCTCCCAAGGAATATAGTTGCTTTTCTGCCCTTTAGTAGTATACCCACTCTAGCATGCCCACTCTCTGAGCCTTGTCCTTCCTCCCGCATCATTTGCATAGCAGTGCTGGCCCTTCTTCTCCATGTAGTGCACACCTTCATGTTCTCCAAGCCTCCGAGAGCCAATGCAGCAGCATGTTTGCATTGTTTCTCACGGCACTCGCCGAAGTATAAAATTCTGTGTGAGATAGAGTGCTCCCATATTAATAATCTCTCCCTTATCCACCTTTGTGTTCTGCCTCCCACACCTACCACCATGAGCCAGCACCCTCAGGACCCAGTCCCATAAGTATGGTGCTGGCTCCTGTTTTTATTTGTTGGCTAGGTCCTACAGCTCTTCCAGAAAATAGCCCTCCTCCTCCTTTAGCAGAATACACTAGAACACACTGACTGGGGCATCTTGTGATAACCTAGTTATTAGTCTGGCATCCAGGACATGAGGTGGAGACAGATCGTGATTCACAAGGCAGCAGTCTCTATGTCCTCACGCGGGTGGACCATTTCTGCAGACCCAATGGATTTGGGGGTATCTTGGGGTTTCAAGGTTCCGGTATCATCAGTCCAGGTGTCCCCATTTCAATTCTCAGGTTCCAGACCTTCCCAACCGTGACCCTGATTCTGGCAATAGCAGATTTGCTAAGGATGAGACTTCAACCCTCTCTGGTGCTATGCTGCCTTTATAATCTACATCCTGGCCTGATCCTCAGCTTTTTCTGGCCTCCAGCTGCAAAGCATGGGATTCTTTTCATATGCTGCCAAATAGGCCATCTGATTTTTATATTTTACCTTAAATTGTTGATTAATCACCATCAGACTTTCATTATGTTTGTCCAATGCATCAATAGTACTCTGATTCTATTGCCTTTATAATTGCTACTTCCCCTAAACCTCTCAAACCTATGAAATATTGCAGCAGTCAGTGCATGGCCTTTCCTGCATCTCAGGGACTGCTTTAACAAAGGCTCTGTTACAGCAGGTCAGCTGCGATCAGCACTCCACCTACCATTGCAGCAATTCGCACTGCCAGCTGGCCAGGGGTGATCTAGTTTTAAATTCCTGTCTTTCAATCTGCTTGTGGGGACTGTTCTTGGCATCAGATACACATATATAAATCCCCAGGATAAAGACTTTGAGACAAAGATTTGCATGCAGGAAGTTTACTGGTGAGTGTTTGCAGGAACAGTACCTAACTACAAAGGAGTAAGGGAAGAAGAGTTGGGCAGAACATGAGGTTGAATGCAATGCATTTGCAAAAACCCCTCAGCTGATCTGGCTACAATGACCCTTCAGAGCTGTCTAAGATTGAGTCAAGGGGCAGGGTCTCTGCACCCCTCCATTAATCAGTCATGAATGTGAAGCAGCTTATTCAGTCCAACACCCCACACCACTAGTGGCTCAGTCCTGAAGGATGATTCAGAAGCCTGTACACATCACATTGAGGAAGAACTGCAGATTAGGATCTAAAAAAAAAAAGTTTTGGTTTGCATCTTGGCCCTACCTATGACAAGACAAACAACTGGGGAAGATATTTGGTCTTGGCTTTGGTTTTTTGTCTCATGAAAAATAATACACTTATTTTGCTTCTTTTTCAACATTATCTTGATTATTGCCACTTTACTTTGAGATGTATTGTAGATTTACCTTTCAAAGTCCCAACAGTATTGAAATTCAATTAGTGTTTTAAATAAAACAAAAATAAATATATGGATTAATTTAGAGGATAAGTTTATGCTGTCTGTTCTGGATTGCTTCATTTCTCTTTCTTTTCTGTATTTCATCTCTCTCTCTCTCTCTCTCTCTCCCCCCACCCCACCCCCTGCAAGCTGTCACTCTTGCTTTCTCCCCCTCTTTCACATAGTGTCTTAGCTTTTGCTGCTATAACAAAGTGTCATAGATTAGTTGGATTATTATCAACAGACATTTATTTTTTAAAGTTCTGGAGGCTAGAGGTCTGAGATCAGGGAACCAGCATGACCTGATTCTGGTGAGGGACCTCTTCTGAATTGCAGACAAAGATTTGGTGCTGCAAATATGGATTTTCTAAAGATTTCTTTTAACTGCTGTAGGAATGTGTATCTTTTTTTAAAATTTAATTTTTAATTTTCCAACTTAGTAAGCTTCTATTTTTGGAAGAACAAAAATATGTTCACCTTTTTAAAAAAGAAAATTTTATTTATTACATTTATAAATAATGAAACCTCATATTTTCAAATTTATCAGCACTGACTTCACTGTAATATTTTCTTACATTTAAAAACCTCATCCACACTTGTACTTAAATTCTCCTAAATTCTAACTATGTTTTATTTCAATTTTTTTCTTTCTCTCATTAAACTTTTTAAAAGTTTTTTGTTTGGTTTATTTCAAGAACAAGCACTTTTATTTATTATAAGTTTGGGTTTTTTTCTATCTTGAAATTCTGTGATTTCTGATTATTATTATTATTTCTGATTCCCTTAGTGTTCTTTCCTATCTTTAGTTAAAATTTTAATTTATTTATGTTAATTTTCTTCTTGTTTAATAATGAAAACCACTAACTTTCCTCAAAATTTAGCTTAATGTCCAGTTTTGAGCTGTAGTATTATCATTTTTATTATTTATTTAAAAAGACCAATTGTTTGAATGTTTGATTTCCAAATGGCTGGGACTTTTTAAATGTTTTGAACTTTTACATTAATTTGAACTTTATTGCATTTTATTACAAGGCTTATAAAATTTCTAAAGTTTGAAGTATGTTGGGATTTCTTATAGAATAGAATATGATCTACTTTTTAAAGCATTGTATAGTTCTCTGAAAAGAATGCATACCTTCTGTTTCAAGATAAACATCCATTAAATATAATACATAAAATTTATCAAATTCCTCTGTACCTATTTTTTCTATGTAATTCATCGAAGAGAGTGATGGGATAAAAATCCTTTGTGTTTCACCTCTGTTTCTATCAAATATCTCATGACACTGTACTTGACACACACAAAAATAATGACTGATGATTTTCTATTGAAATTTATTTTAAAGGCTATAGGAATATGTATTTTCTTTTAAATTTTATTTCTTAATTTGCCAACTTAGAAAGCTCCTGTTTTTGGATGAGACAATTGGAATTACAATGCGATCTCTTTATTCTACTGAACATTGTTTTTCAACCTTGAACCCATGGTCTACATACATTTTATTTGTGGTTGGGTAGATATATTCTTTAACCACTCTTTTAATAACTTTGTGTGTTATAAATCTCAAGTCTTCTGTTACACAGAGCAAGGTATTTGTTTCTTTGCTTTGTGTTTATCGCAAATTAATATTAACATTTATTATGACAACCGATATAATTTTTAAAACTTTCTTATTATATATATTCATGGGGCATAGAGCTGACCGTCACCACCTAGCCCAAGATGTGATGATCAGATCAATACTGTCAGCATGCCCACCACCTCAAATTGCAATTATTCCCCATGTATCCCATGCAACCTCTTCCCAACTGCTGGCAACCCTAGGTCTGTTCTCTCCCTCTGCAAGTACAATGAATCACTGTGGTCTTTCTTTTTTTCCTTCTTTCTCTCTTAGCTCCCACATATGATTGAGGACATGTGGTATTTAATACCCATCAAAGGAACTAGGGTTCTTTAGAGAAATGGATGATTCTAGGATCAGGACACAGAAAGTACAAGATGAACCCTGAACATCTGATAGCTCTGGAAAGTGAGCACATAAGAGAAGAAAAAAAATGGAGGCTTTTAATAGGAACATAGGAGCCAACCTGAAAAAACTTCCAAAGGCCAAAATTGAGATAATTTGTGCAGCAAAATAATGCAGGACTGGGTTATAACTCAAAGTATAAAATAAATATACCTAAGTCCATACTGATGTAAATAAATAATTGAACAAATAAATAAATGGGAGGAAAGAGGCAAATCTTCCTCACAGAAGAATTGCAAATGATACAAAATTTTATATAGTTTAAGGGTGGTCTTAGGAGTTTTCAGATATTATGTGAGAAACTTTGGGTCACTCATGTACCCCACGGTTAGAAAAGATTATGCCAATCCTCATGGGAGATTGGGTGATATATGGATCTGCCAGGCTCTGTAGTTACCCAAGCTTAATCAAGCCAAGAAAAAAAAAAAAAAAAAAAGACTGTCATTGCGGTCCCTGGGCAGCACCATTGGAGAGAATGACAGCTCACCTGAACCAGCCTGCCTCAGAGTATAAAATAAAAGAGCAGAAAGAAAAGCAGTATTATATAATATTGTATGATATTCCATATTCTTACTTTCTTCAGTTCAACCTGAGTGTTTTGAGGTGGCTCCTCTTTGCATGAACAGCTTCCTGGAGAAAGCTCAGCAAGTCCCCATGGTAGTTGTCCCCCAAGGGTGGCTGAGGGACTAACACCAAATTAACAATCAATGATGATGAAAAATCTAAATATCTCTCCTGTGAAGGGAGATGATTAGGAATATATAAAACTACGGACAAGAATTTCTGACCATCTATAATTTTTAAAAAGAGGCTCTTGGGAGCTACTGCTCTTAGAAATGATCTCAAAGGTACAGTGGGGTGATCTGAAGGTCCGCAGCTTAAGTGAAATACTCTGAGTGGGGTTTCTGGGGATTGGGATTAAGATCGTAGGCTTTGAGGGGGATAATGGGGTGCTAATCAGCCCCTCGGCCAGAGTGGGTGACTCAGTATTATCCCTGGAGCTCTGGGCACAGCCCTGTACCCCAGGGGATGTATTGAGGTACCCTGTAGCTTTGATGTTGAAGTGGGTAACACTGAGTTGGGTCACTGGATTTGTGTGGGGGGCCCTGTGCTCTCAGAAGGGATATTGGAATGGTCTGCAGCACCATTGTTGAAGTGAGGCACTCTGGGCAAGATTTGAGTAGTTTTGGGTGGAACCCTTCACCTTCAAGAGGGATGCTGGGGCCTTCTGTAGCTGTTCAGCTTAATTACCACTCTGGGCAAGGTAACTGGGGTTGTGAACAGGCCCATGGGACAATCTGGATCTCCTCAGCTGGGGAAGGATGCCCCACAAGTGGTTGCTGGTGCTATGGGTAGACTGCTGTGCCTCCAAGAGAGATACTGGATCTCTCTGAAGCACCCCTGCTGGGGCAGGAAGCCCTGGGCAGGCTCATTCGTGTTATAGGCATGTGTCTGTGCCTGAGAGAGTCATAGGAGTCCTCCATTACCTCTTCATGCTGCAAGAATTGTGAGGCCACCTTACCAAAGAAGGTGGAGGTTCAGAGGTGGTAGCAGTTACTAGAGGCCCTGATTAGGTAGCTTTCTGGCCCTGTAAGATGTGCACACTGACCCCTTCCCTCCTGACAGTGGCACCCTCACTGCACTAGACTGCCTGTTCCCAGGGCATAGGACCCCATGAGTGTGGGCAACTGGTGAGAGATGTGGCCTCAGGAGAGTGGGGCCACTGCTGGGGCCAGAACCAAATGTTTTCAGGCTTTTGGACTGATCCACATATGTGATTGATGCAGTATCCTGGGGTCCAGGGGGTGGGGACGGTTTCACATGTATCTCTCCCCTGGTCAACTCAGTCATGTGTGCCCCTAGGAGTTCTCAGCACCACACATGTGGCCACAGAGGCCACCCCTGAGAGAGGCATCTGGGTTCTTCTCCCCCTACTCATGGCTATGATAATCTATGGGCATCCCCAAAACATAGGCAGGGTCACCGGTTGTGGGTAAAGGACATGAATAGGCTGCTTTCTGGTTCTGGCAGGTGTGCACATGACCTGCTCCATCCTGAGTGTGGCACCTTCAGTGCACTGGACTATCCACTCCCAGGGTGCAGGGCTGAAGCCAAATTGAGGGTGTTGGGACCAATCCTGGTCCCAAGCTCTCTTCTGCAGTTTGGGACAGAAGGGATGGGGGCGACACCTTATGTGCTTTCCACAGGCCAATGCTGCCATGAGGGCCCGCAGCAGTTCCTGACACTGGGTGTGCAGCCACAAGGACAGCGCAGACTTCCCCGTGGGTTGAGACTCACCTTCCCACTGGCAGAAACTCCACCTGAATCCCCGCTGCTCCGGGTTGTGGGGTGGGGTGGTGGTGTCCGGGAATTTTCTTCAATACTGTATGTGACTATCCTGAATTTCTGCACTCACTAATGTCTCTCCTGCTCCGTTGATGTGTTCCAGCTCTCTGCTTTCATTTTTCTCATCCAAAAATAGCTGTGCATTTGACATATTCTTCATTTTTCTGAGAGAGACAAGCAATGTCTCCTTCTGGTTAGTCGTTTTGCTCTGCCTCCCTACCACCACAAAATTTAGTTTAAGAACAGATTCAGCTCAGGTGCTCCTTTCTTCATGAAGTGTTTCTATAGAAGAATGTATGGCTCATTCCAGTCCAGTCCCAGGTCACCTTAAACATAGCTCTGAATAAGGTTTATTACATTGTATTTTAATCCTTTGCGAGCAAAATTGCATACCCCAAAACTTGATTGGTTGAGATGGGCTTCCTGTCTTGTTCAGTATCAAATTTTCAGCATCTAGCACATTGCTTGATATGATAGACCCTTCATACAAAATGAATGAATAAATGAATGAATGCTGCATAAAGTCTCAGCAAAATATCCTGTTGACCAACCCTTCTACTCTTTGATGGTTAGCTTTGTGGACAAGTAAATAAATATTACAGTATTTATTTCTATGTGAAAATCATCATTAATTATCTTTGAAAGTATAATTTTAATGGTCTGGATAAAAGTAATCAGTAACTTTAAAATAGTTTTTTAGACATTTTTAGCATAAAAATTTTTAACTAGACATTATTTTTTGATACTGCCCTAGTGCCCCTTTGATATGTCTTCTTTTAAAAAAGCTAAAATTTATCTTTTTCTTTATGGAGAATAAACGCAAATTTTTAGTTTGAGGTAAATAATAATTTTAGGCATATAGAACTTCTTTTTAAGTCCTGCAATACCCATCATTTTAATTTGAAAATATAGCTTTATTCTTGTGAATATAATTTACGTGATAAATTATATCATTGCTTCAATAAAATACTTCATTACTTAATAAAATAGTTTTTATTGCTCTTTTTTATGCTTGAACATATTTTCCCTGCTTAAAATTAGTGACATGTGGTCCTTAATTTCACTTGCCTAATTTTCATGAATGTCGTATATTGGACACTAGGTAGACTATAAAGAAACAAATAGTATTTTTGTTTTCTATGCAAAAACCAGTGTGGTTTAAGTATCTCCTTCAATTTTTTTTTTTTTTTTTTCTTTTGGTGGCTGGCTGGTATGGGGATCCAAATCCTTGACCTTAGTTTTACAAGGCTTCGCTCTTACCAATTGAGCTAAACAGTCAGTCCTTAGATCTCTCCTTCAGAGGCAAATGCTTGTTACTTAGATTTTGAGGGACTGATCCATAGGAAAGGATCTTGGGAAAGAATTCCATAAGAGGAAAAAGAGGAAATCTAGCTATCATAATTGAAGGTCTTGAAAGTATTAAAAAGGTAACTAAGACTGTCCCAGAACCCATATCTAGGCTTCTATAGAGTAAGGGCCTCAGCATCTAATTTGTTCTGGGGTATAGGGTTGTGAAAAGAAGTTATCCAAGATTTTTATTAAAAATAGCTTATATTTCTCAGTTAGCGAGCACCAGGAACTACTCGTTCAATACCAGTTCACTGCCACCTTCTAGCAATTAGTTTCCACTAGGAATCATACAAATCATCTTGGAGCAATTAATGAGTATTTGAAGTTGAATATAATTACAAATAGTAATTTTTATTTGTATTTTAATTTTATGCAAATTAAAAAAATTAAAACACCATTATAACACTGAAGTTTCTGAAGAATTACAGAAATGGGGAAATTGATGTGAAATATGCCTCCAAAACTATTTGACTTCATTTGAATAACAGGCAATATTCATGCCGACCTGGAGCAGCTTGACCACTGATCATTATCAATAAATATAAAGGTGTTCTCCAAACATGATAACTTTATTTCTCTGTATAAATAGTCTTTACAACTATAAGCCTAGTAATCCAATTAGGACTATAAACTATATAGATTTATCTGGTCATCAAATGAGAAAAAATGAATCAGATAAATTGCAGACACTACTGCAAGCAAATAAGAAGGCCTGAGACCCAAAGTCACCCAAGCGTCAGCCTGAGTCTATATACTAAAAATATGAAGACATTTTCTTATTGTCATAATATTTATTGCATTCCTTCAGGTCTAGAAAACTGATAAAATTTACTGTGATTCTGAGAATGTGATTAACCTATATGAAGAGATCATAATCACTTAAGAAACTTGATATAATAATATCAAAGTCTTGATAAAAAAACAAGCATATTTAAACCATCTTTGAGATGGAAATATTAAATCCCTTCATCTTTTATAATTTATCATTTGAAAATGACATTTCTTATAAGACAAAGTTATTTGGACACATAATGAAAATATGCCAGAGATATATCTTGCCTTTCTGAATAATTTAAAATGAAAAGATATGCTATTTCAAAGCAAATATTATGTTTCATTTGGTGAAGGAAAAATAATCAAATTCATTTTGTAGTCAAATAAAACTTACTGTTTTTTAAAAAATCTTAGCATATTGTGTTGAGGCTTTAATGTAATTGACAATTTCACCTTTTTAATTACAATGTCAATCATTATTTGCAAAATGTATTTTTAATCTTTTTCTGAGTTTTGATCAGGCTTTGAAAGTCTTTGCTTAGATGATAGCTTTGAAGTTTTACTTATATCCATCTAAATGATCCAACATTTTGTGAAAGATAGGGGATCCAGAAATGTATCATCTGTCTTGAAGTTTTCATGATACATCTTAGGACATGAGACACAAAGCAGTTAAGTGGTGAAATTTTAAGGTGGATATAATTTTATCTGTCCTTCTATTAAATATTATTTATTTTTCTTACTCGAGCTATTAATTGTTCACCCAATAAACATTTATCGACTGTCTTGGGCATGGCAATGTCATAAACAGTACTGAGGAATATTAAAAGTCAGAAGAGGTGCTTTATGAGTTGAAGCATCTCTGCATCCCAGAAGCAAAGAAAGGAAAATCAGATGGAGTGAATATCCTCCATATGTTAGCTCGATGCCCAGCATTCTACTTAGACAGTCAATTATCAACCCTTATTTCTGTCGAAGATATTTAAATTGAGATGAGGACAAGACTTAAATACATCTAGTTTGTGGAGATAAGCAATTCTATGCCCCAGACTCTCATCAAATGAGTATTGGTATCTGTTAATTCACATGGACGAAGATGTGACCAGAAGTAAAACACAGCACCAGACAAAACTCTGAAACTGTGTCCTTGATCAGAGTTCAGATGCATGCAGTTATGTCTGGTAAAGGTGGGTGGTTGCATGAGCGGAGGTGGGAGAGCACACACCAAAACGAAAATAACATACGGAAGAGCTTGAGAGTTTGCTTTAAGTTAATGAGGAATTGGTTCATGGCAAAGTAGATTCAGCAATAAGTTTTCATGGTTGGAAGAAAATTGTGATTGTGGTCATCGAGAAGCTGATGATTTCTCAATCCATCCCATCACTATAGTCATGCTGACATGAATATATGTGGGGAAAATAAACTTTATAACAATGATGGGATGCTGTGGGGGTCTCCGTGTTGAGACCCCCACAAATGTATATTCACATAGGGTGAAAGCCATTGGACTTCTTCCTTGAGTGGCTTAGCCAGAAGATTGCAAAGCTTTCATGGCACCATGAGGGTTGATGTCAGACTCTGAGGTGGCTGAGAGTCACGGCAACAGAGGGGCAGAGCTCAGAGCAGAAGGGTCTGCACAGACTGCATGGTGGATCACCCTTCTGCTCTGAGCTCTGCCTCTCTGTTGCCGTGACTCTCAGCCACCTCAGAGTCTGACATCAACCCTCATGGTGCCATGAAAGCTTTGCAATCTTCTGGCTAAGCCACTCAAGGAAGAAGTCCAATGGCTTTCACCCTATGTGAATATACATTTGTGGGGGTCTCAACACGGAGACCCCCACAGCATCCCACCATTGTTATAAAGTTTATTTTCCCCACATATATTCATGTCAGCATGACTATAGTGATGGGATTTCAGAGGCCATGAGTACCCATGAGTATGCATAAGACTGCCTGGAGAATTCACGGAGATGTTGAAGAGGATCATCCGGTCCTGGGAACTGGAGGAAGAGGATGTGCAAATGGGCTTGGACTTGATAAAATTTGCTTTTAACTCTTCATCTTAGACCTTATTTATACCCAAAAGCTTGTGAGGCAAAGGAAAATTCAGGCTACCTATGTGTGCACGCAGATGTGCAATTTTTAATACTCTATCTTGTTCCAAAATGGTAGATTACAAAATTAACAGTGATAGTCTATTATTCTTAAGTAATAAAAATAAGAAAAGAGATAATAAATTGAGGCAGAAATTGGGATTCAAAAAGATAAGGTACATGACTAAAAAAATAAAAGCCCAGACTCAAGCAGAACTAGGGTTTTAATTCATGGCGCCTAACTCCAAAGTCCAGTCTATACCGTCCATGGGGATTGCAGTAGTTTGCTTAAAGGTGATTCTGTATGAGAGATAATGAGGTGTGGTGGAGAAAATGAAGGAGATTTGGTGTGAATTCCTAAAGTTCGTTGCTGTGAAGGTGCTGAGAGTTTCTGTTTTTTTTTTTTTTTTTTTTTGATTTTCAGAAAAAATTTTTTTTGAATTTTTGCTCTTTATGCAAAAGTCACTTTAAATTGTATGATCAATGTTTATTTTAGGCAATCTATTTATAAAATAACTTCTGGATGGGATATGTACCTATGAGTTGTGTTTATGTGATTGAAACACAGTACTGCACAATCAAACCAATTCATTGTGTTTTTATTTATTTATTTATATTGGTTATGAATATTCATGAGATACAAAGCTGATTGTCACCCCTCGTGCCCAAGATGTGAAGTCCGGATCCATACAGGCAGCATGCCCATTACCACAAATCATGTTTGTACCCCATGTCCCCCACCCAATTATCTACAACCTCTCTCCCCATGTCCCTTCCCCCCCATTCCACTTTGTATTCCAAGGTCTGTTCTCTCCCTCTGCAAGTCCAATGTAACACTGTGATCTTTCTTTCCTTCTTTCCTTCTCTCTTAGCTCCCACTTATAAGGAGCACATGTGGTATTTATCCCTCTGTGCTTTGCTTATTTCACTCAATGTAAGTTTCTCCAGGCTCATCCATGTTGTTGCAAATGGGAGAATTTCATTCTTTTTTATGGCAGGGTAGTATTCTGGAACATGACATCATCAACTCACTGTTAATTAGAGAGTTGATGATGTCATGTTCCAGAAGAGAATCAGAGGCACATTTGGAAACAAGCACAGAATTGGAGTTTTTGTTTGAAAATTTGGTTCTTGGACCTAGTGATTATAGCTGAAAAGCTCAAGAGGAATGCAAAGAATATTCGTAAAACTTCTGAATGAGATCAAGATGACATGTAAGCGATTAAAGTAACAGGAATTGCTAAAAACATAAGATGAGAAATTAAAGTAATATTGGAAAAGGGTGAAAGTAAATACACTCAGGGATAGCAGGAAGAATATATCCACAGGAGGAAAATGCTGGTTGTGTTCTGGACTTCCAGAAATAAGACAAACAAACGTACAACAACAAGTTAGCAATGTGAGTGTAATAAATACTGAGAGGTGTTTGTGAACATGTAGCTACAGGTAAATACTGACAATGCAAGTGCTGGCTCACAAATTCTGTGCAAACCTGTTAAGAGAATTTGCTCTGTTCATCAAAGAGAACAAATGGCCAAAGTACACTTTTTAAGTTTTTGAAAGGTTAGATTGAACTGTTCTTTCCCTTTCTCTCACAATGAAAATCAAGCAGAAATAGCTCTAAATTATAGTTTAAATTATTCATGTTGGATATTTTTAAAGGGAATCAGAGCAGCATGGCATAGAGGGAGGAAGAACAATCCAGGAGGAAGTAGGTAGTGGGGGTTAAGGGCATGGGCTGGTGAGTCAGAGAGATGTGAGTTGACATCCATTCCTTGCCACTTAGTCACTATGGAACATTGGACGCATTCTGTGTAGACCCAGCTCATCCCAGAGTTCTGAACACAGTGAGTGGCACAGAGTTAGGATACAAGAAACTGTGCCCTTGGTGGACATGGGAATGTGCCTCTTGGATCTTAGACTGAAGGGAGTGAAACCTATACAGGGTATCTGTTGGTGATTCTGAAACTTATTGCCATGTTAGTGTCAATGACTGAATGTCATTGACATTGACAAAGATACCAAGACAGATCATTCCTGGGAGACCAGGTGAAAAGCGGGCTCCTTCTGACAGGTGACTGTGGCTCAAGGACGCCTCAGCAATCTTGCTGAAGTTTCCTTAAAATTGCTCTGCTGTCTAAGGTGCTTCCACCCACCCATCCTTTCTCTTCTCTCCTTCACTTGGGATCAAAAATGCATTGTCATTTGATGGTTCTTCCATCCTCCCCAAACTATGGTCCCTTTTCTTTCACAAGAGTTTTCCTTAAGATTTTCTTGCACAATGAATTCAGTCTTGACCTCTGCTTTCCATAGGACCTTGACTATCGGTGAAGCTACTTGTTACTGTCAATGATATTAATATGCTAATTTCTGCTGGCAATAATTGTTGAACTTAGGAATGTATTCAGTGGGACTTCTGTGGAGATCTTTAATGGGAAAGAGATTTTTTTTAAAGGCAGTTGGAGAATTAAGTCAGGGTGTTCTTGAGCAAGGTGGTCTCAAAGACAATTAGACATGCTCCAAAAAGTGATTAGAAAGAAAGAAAGGAGATAAAAACGTTCAATTTATAGAGTGGATTCCTTTTATTTCTTCTTGGTTATATTCCTTCTCTCTTTTAGACTAACCCTGAGCACTTTTATCTCACTTTTCTGGTGTTTTTTTACTTTCTCCTTGTTTTAGTTCTTTTTAGTTTTAGGAATTAAGCAATACAAATATTGATTTAATTTTGGGGGAGTGCAAGTGGAGAGAGAGAGAATAGTGGAGAAAAACCCAGATTCCTACAGAATCACTAAAATGGAAAGACTTGAGAACTTCCTGGGTGAATGTTCCTTAAAGATTCTTTCCAATTTTATTTACGAGTGAGAACATGTGGTATTTCTCTTTCTGTACCTGGGTTGTTTCATCACACATTGTACACAATTATTGAAAATCAACATTGTACCCCGCATGTATGTATAATAAATTATCTAAAAAATAAATTAATTAATTTAAAAAAGATTCTTTCCAGTCTTGTGATTCTAAGTCGGGTTTAGTTGTTGTGCCAAGAATAGCAGAGGTGAATGGGTCCAAGTGGGAGTTGAAGTTTCGATCCATGCATTCTGACCACAAGCACAAATCATTCATAGTAAATCATTTTCTATTCTTTTCTGAACTACTTATGAACATCCGTTCATCACTTACATGACGACCAATTTCACTATTGCATCATTTTGATTACAGAGAAGTTATTCTTAAAAAACAAGATCTCTTTTTTAAGCCCTCTTTAAAAATCCCCCAGATGCAGAGAACAACTCCATTCAATCCCTGAAGTTTGCAATCAGGTCACCCATTCGTATTTTTTGCTCCAGTATAAAAAGCCAATTTCATTCATTAATTTATGTACTCATTTAGCAAGTAATTTTAGTGCCTTATTAAACTAGATTTTTTTTTTTTTTTTTTGCCAATTTCATTATTTCTGTTTGCATTTTTTGGTCTCTCTCCAATTATTCCAGATTCTTTTAAAGGCTGATGATCAATATTAGACACTGAGGAGCTGACTTGCTAAAAGGATTAGATGCTAATTCTTTCATTATAATGTTTTATTACCACCTAAAATATTATATCACCTTCATTCCTCAAATCCTCCCTGCCAACATCACCCCTGTGCCAATGAATAGAAAAGTATGTGCTAATATTTCACTTGTGACCAAATTATTTTTCCCCAAATCTTTTTTTTTTTCTTGATGACATTTAGTAATATGTTTTAGTGGTTTGTTGCATATCCATCCTATCTTGCAATCTTAGTACCAGAATCTGGATAATTTATTCACAATATTTTTTTCTTTAAATTTCTCTTTTTTATTTCATTAAAATCAGCTTGGTGTAAAATGATGGTTAAAAATTCAAGCTCTGTCACTTATTAGCTGTGTGCCTTTGGATAAATTTTTTAACCCCTCCATTTCCTAACGTAAAAAATGAGGATAATCATACCTAGATGATAGGTATGATGGGAAGGAGTGAATGACTTATCAACATGTAACTTATACGAAGTGCTCAAAATACTAGTGTCTTGCACAAAAACATGGCCAGTCATTTATTTTATGTACACTAAATTGCAGTAAAAGAACATTTGAGAGAGAATTTAGCTTAAGAAAACCTTCAAAAAAGCTCAGAAAGGGAATATAGTCTTAGCTCTTTTGGAGAAGCTACATTTGACCAATTTAAAAGAGAAGGATCAGATATCAATATTCTTTTCATTTTTGCTTTAATTTAGAGCAGGGCCATGAGAAAATATCCTTTCCCCCTCCCCCGACACTGAGAAAATATTACAATACAGAAGGAACATGCATTTAATTTTCTCAAAAAGGGAGAGAGATATTTTTCATCAGACCAAGGGAGAAAAGACCAGAGGAGAAAAATTCAGAGAAAAGAAAACCTCAGACATGGGACAGCTACCTACAAATATTGGAAACATTGTCACATAGAAGAGGGACAAAATTTGTTCTTATTGGGTCAAGAACTATTATTGGTACAAGGAAAAATGGAAGAGAACTGAGAGAGACTTTCTAACCCTGAAAGGCACTCAAAAGTGAAATGGACCATCTCAGGATGCATTTGTTTCAAATCCCACAGGCTGGAAAATCATTGTTGTGTAGAGAATTCAGACATTCAGTGTTGGCTGCAATAGACCTGTATTTATCAAGCTAGCCTATAATGTAGAGCAGGAAACTCCCTAAATAACTTTATGGAAACTATTGGAAGTAAGGAGTCAGGGAGGACTGGAAGGAAACAGAAGTTCTCTTGTAACTAATGAGCTGTGAAAGAGTGGGAGGTAGGAAGCCATCTGTATTTGTCTTGCCCGTCATTGCACTAGGGGTTGGCAAGCAGGTATATAAGGGCATCTGCTTTTTTCAGGTGGTCCTACTGTGCTGAAGGTACTGAAGTGGAAATGGAATAGTGAATAAGGCATTTGGGTTTCCTGATCTTTTGAAGCATGAAGGTAAATTCAAATGGACATGACTGACAAAGAAGTAAACAGATGATTAAATAAAATAATTGTCAGTTTTGGAAGTGCTAAGAAGAAAATAAATGAGGGACTCTAATAGAGAAAACTGGAAATGGGGGTGGAGTAGTCAGAGAAAACTTCTCGAAGGAGCTGCCATTTATTATCCTTTGAGCTTCATATAACAGATAAAAGAAAAGAAAGAAAAAGGAGAGATAGAGTGGTAGATGATAGATACGTAAATAGAAAACCACTTATGCAAATAAAGAAAAAAAGATCACGAAAGCTCATAGCATTTTCTTGAAAATGAAAAAAGAAAACATGTGATCATGAGATTTGCTCTGTGTGAGGCTGGAGAGGTAGTCAGGGCATATTAGGAATTTAATTTTATTCTAGCAGAAATGGGAAGCTATTAAAGGGGTTTAAGATAAGCAACCAGAAAAGCTTATATTTTAAGAAAACTGGACTTTATTTTTTTAATTTAAATAAATGTTAAGGAATTCATTTATTTTTTAATTGAAACACATTGTACATATTTATGGGCTAAAGAGTTATGTTTCAATACATATATACAATGTGTAATGATCAAATCAGAGTAATTAGCGTATTAATTATCGTAAAATTTTATCATTTCTTTGTGATGAGAACACAATTTTTTGACTTTTATTTTGAAAAAATCTAACAGAAAATTTGCAAGAATAGTACAATGAATTTCTTTATGTGCTTGATCTAGATTTGCAATTTATCATGTGATTTTTTTTATACAAAACACTATCATTGTCATTATTACTATTGTTATTACTACCGAGACATTTGAATGTGATTTATAGGCATCATGACACTTTACCCCTATGTATTTTGGTATCTCTAACGAAAAAGGACTTTTTGTTATGTAACTCCAGTGCAAAGTTATTATCACATTGAACGCAGTTCTATCTAATACATAGAGTATATTTGAATTTCCCAGGGATCTCTCTAAAGTTCTTCACAGCAATTAGTTACATGTTTTTGGTTCCTGTATCCATTCCAGGATCACACACTGCATTTAGTTGCTATGCACCCTTTGTCTTTCTTGGTCTGGAAGAGGTCTCATCCTTTATATTTCATGAGTGACACTTGAAAGAGTAGAGACCAGTTGAGGTGCTAACCCAAAGCTCTTCTATTTGGGATCATCTGATGCTTCATCATGATTAAATTCTGGTAATTCCTTTTTTGGCAGAACTATCACAGAAGTGATGTCCCTTTACAGGAATAATACAGAAATAATGACATTCTCACTGCATCACGTTGGGAGATATATGATATCACATTGTTCCATTAATTAGTGATGTTAACTTTGACTATTTAGCTCAGGTGGATAAATCTGCCAGGTTTCTCCACTTGAAAGTTATTATTTTTTCCTTTCCTGGGAGATACTTGGAGAATCTGTAAATATCCTGTTTTCTTCTAAACTTTTACTCGACAGTATTTAGCACGACCAATAATCCTTACCTAAGTCAGTTATTGTTATAATAGTTGATTTTTAACAATTCTTTCATTTCTTGTACATTAGTGGTCACTCTAATAAGTAATATTTTTTATTGTCAAAATATGTTTACTTGTTTATTTATTTATTCAATTTATTCTCATTATGAACTCATGGATTCTGGTTTTACTAATGATTTAAAATCTACCCCTGTGTTATTCATTTTGAAACACAAATTGTCCCATATTTGTCCCATAAATGGCCTTAACCTGGCTCCTTTGTCCTTTCAACATGTTCCCATCAGTTTTTAAACACTTCTTTAATTTTTTGCATCAAAAATTTCAGGTGCATCTTGTTTTCCCTGCCCAAACCTGGTTTCTTTAGTGACGAGTGATGTTTAGAAAACATCTTGGTGAAGAAGTGTGAGGGGTATGAGTATTGCAGAACAGAGGCTAATTGACCAGAGACCGTTGCAGTCATCTGGGTGAAGGATCATAATGGTCTCGTTCCAAGTGATGGAAATGGAGAGAGGGAGATAAGAGAGCACATTTTAAACATATGGGGTATATATATATATCACTCTCCTTTGATGTCCCTTCCAGGACATTGATGATTTTAAACCCTGACAGCTGGGTGTTGTGTGTTGCCTTTTTGTTGACTGTGCTGTATGTGACCAAACTTGCATCTGCATATATGGGGTCATGCTCACACGTTGCCATGGCAACCTACCAGGGTACAGCTGCATGATGGCTTCAGTGGTTTTCTTGAATAGAAGCGTCTGGAATCAACGGCCTGAAGGTACGTGGAGGTGACCCAGCTGGTGCCAAATTGTATTTGAAACCATGTACTTGCCTTTAGAAATAGGGATTTACAAAGGGAATATTCTTAGGGAGACTTGTACTGTGTAACGGTGATAAAAAGTTTGAAATTTGATGAAAAAAAGTTAGCTTGTGAATAAATAGGAGCTGGTTTTCCTATTGTAAATATATGATTCAGAATGGGAATATGGGGGTTTAAGAAAGTAGCAAAGAGAAATTTATATGATTTGTATTTTGATATATGTGATAATAAGCTTATGTCCCACATTTCATATGTAAAAAATAAGATTTGACTGGCATGTATTAAGAAAATTTCAAACTATAAACATTTGTTTTGTCTCTTATATCTTTAGCCCACAGATAAATAAATAATAATCTTTTAAATCTGTAGTCAAAGTACTGTAGTATGCCAAAACTTCTCTTGATGATACTTTATTTATGAACACACTATTTTGATTTTTATGAAAATAAGGTATTCAATGCTGTATAAATTCAGAATAAATTTCCTTCAGGGGAGAGATCATGTAATATGTTTGGGAAGGTGAAATATGATTCACAGTAAGTGACCTTGTGGTTTATAGACTATTGAGGCTTCTTTGGATCTGAGCTTCTTCATTTTGTGGACACTGAGTCCTTGTTTTTTTCTCCCTAGATGTCTAGTTTGTTGATTTTACAGCTCAAAGTAGTTTTCTGCCTCATCCTCCATCTCGGCAAAGCATTGAAGTACCAGATGCAAGTTCTAGCCTCTTGACTCAGAAGTCCTCAATCTGGATTACTGACTCCTCACTTAACAAGAAGCCTTGGGTGTCTGAAAGAGTTTGCTAGTGAATATGTTCAGGGCAGACAGTGTATCCTACTATGGCCTATTAAATATGTTATAGAAATGTTAGATGTTTAAGAGGCTGAGTTCTGGTGCCAGACTGTATAGGGTTGAGCCCTATCTCCATCGTCTTCTTACTAACTCTGAGACTCTAAACCAGTCACTAAAGAGTTCTGTTTTCTCAACTATGAAATGAGGATAATGACATTACGTAACTCATCAAATTGTTCCGAGACTTCAAGGAAAAAAAATCTGCTGAGGACTCAGCCTAGGGTCTAGTGCTTATTAGTAGAAACTGAGCAAATGGTTGTATTATTCTAATAATAATGTAGCTAACATGTTGCGATTGCTTACTATGTACAAAGTCTACATACAGCGTTTTACTTACCTTCTCTTTTTCAATATCCACAGCTATCCTGTGGGGTGGGTGTCGCTAATAATCCTATTTTAGATGTGAGGATATTAATTCTTTCAAAAAGTTAAGGAACTAGTTCACAGCAGTACTAATGGAACTGCGATTCAAATCAGCTCTGCCTGATTCCAGGGCCTGCGATTTCATTTAGAATGTCACACAGCCTCTGTCTATACTGGTGGTGCCTGGTGTGTTACAAATATGGGGTTAGATACTTTATGTCTGTTAAAATAGTGGCTAATACTCATGAAGCACTTGTGCTAAATATTAGCAATAACTAGTACTCATAGATGCTTGCAATCTATTGAGCTACTTCTTCCCTAGATTATCTCATTTAATTTCCCTAACCAACATAGGGATTCGGAATGAATTATTTCTATTTGACACATAAAAAGACTGGGGGGAGGTGAGTTCGAGTGCACTACTTAATGTCCCAGAGTGAGCGGTGGAAGTAGCTCTGGGAGACAGGTCTTTCTGACTCCGTGCCCCAGAACAGCTCACCAGAACGGTGAGAGAATAAATTTCTGTTGTTTTAACCATCAAATTTGTAGTAATACTCTCTGCTCCCACCTATCTTTTCCTGAAAGAACAGAGAAGGGCTGTCTACGTATACTTTCAAATCTGATTTTAGGGGAATTTGCTGATAACACATATTTTGTTAATTAGAAAGAGACTCAGAGTTATAGAATACAAAGAATTATTTTATTATATTAGCCTTGATACATACTAGCCTCAATCACTTCTTGACACTTCTTCTGATCATATATGACTGCAAGAAAAAAAAAAGGGCCATGCTTGTAACGGGGATTAGCAGAGAGACTCAAGATGGGGAAGATATCACAAGTCCAGGACAGTGATTATGAATCCCTAGGCTATGGGGGGGGGAAATAAAAAAAGGAAAAAGGAGTGGGGTGGGGGTCGGGATGGGGCAGTGAATAGTGAAGGTAGAAAGTATATATCCAAAAGATTTATAGTAAAAATTTATAGAAAATGATGCCTGATCAGTTTTAGGAAGTGCAGAGGGGAAAATATTTAAAAATAGCTCAGCAGTTTTTAGTTGATCCAAAGTGGCAAATTTAGTATAGGTCAGAGTATCAGTTTACCAGGGATGCCATAACAAATTAGTAAACCCTAAGTGGCTTTGAACAACAAAATTTTATTCTTTCACAGTTTGGAGGCCACAAGGCTGAAATTAAGGTGTTGGCAGGGCCACACTCCCTCTGAAGACCCTAGGAGAGAGTTCTTCCTTCCCTCTTTCAGCCTTGGTTGTCTTCGTTAGTTTGTGGAAGCATAACTCTCACTGCCTCTGTCTTCCATGACCTTCTTGTCTCTCACTCTTGCTGTGTCCTCTCCTCTTTTTATAGGAACACCAGTCATTGGGTCCAGGGCCCATTCTAAATCCAGAATGATTTCATCTTGAGATCCTTAACTAATTACATGTGCAAACACTCTACTTCCAAATAGTATCATATTCTGTGGTTCTGAGTGGGCATGAGGGACACTATTCCTTTCATTACAGGAGGGGTATTGATGACTCATAATCCACCCTGCCCTCTCCATCACCAGGCCATCTCCACCCAATTTTGCAAATGACAGATCCCCTAGAAATGTTCAAAGTAGAAAATGTGGAGATAGAAGGAGAAAGAAGGCAGAGATCTGCCCAGAGAAAATCCAGACCCTCACCATATGTCCAGAAAAGATACCCCATTTTGGACCAAACATCAAGAGGATCCTAGGACTTGAGTTACACAGTCCTGGTGATATCAATCTTCTTAACAGAAAGAGTGGCTTCTCAGTGCCTGAGAGTTGTTCTTATGGATTTTTTTATCTGTGATTCACATGACAAAAATTTCTCACTTGCAGCACTCTACAAAGCACATGTTCAGCTTTTTACCTAACCTTTCATATTTCATGGAAAACGAAAGAAACTGTCAAATAATAATTGAAACAATGTAGAAAATGCTTAAGTTGCTCAGCATGTAATGGTGGGTGATATCTTCCTCACACTCTTTTTCTTATTTACTGGATAAGTTTAGAGGACTCTAAGAACTCACAAGAGGTTAGAACCACAACATACAGGATGCCTGAATCCCTGAATCACTGTATGATACGACTTTTACTGCACATGCTATTGGACTGTACGTGAGTAAGAAATAAACTTCCCTGTGTTAAGTCATTAAAACATTAGCATTACCTGTTACAGTAGTGAGCATTCTCTGACTATTACTGTGACTTAGAGCAAGTCACAATATTAGTCCTGTTATACATTCTTGCTCTTAAAATGGAACACAGGCTGGCCAGTTAGCTCAGCTGGTTAGAGTGCAGCCTTGTAATACGAACATCATGGGTTCGGAACCCCATGCCAGCCAGCCACCAAGAAAAAAAATGGAACATGGATACATCTACCTCCTGGGGATTTTTGGATGATTCAATAAGATAATTAATTGAACTGCTTATTATGATGCCAGGAACACTGTAAATACTCTCCGAACGCCAACTATTGTTATCACAGGATACTAAGAAATGAAATTTATTTCTTCCAGTTTTGGAGGCTGGAAAGTTCACAGTTCAAGAGGGGGACCGGGTGAGGACCGCCTTCTGGTTGCGGGACTCCCTACAGAGTCCCGTGGCAACATAGGGTATCACATGGCAAGAACAGCAAGAGCTCTCATGTGATCTCCTTATAAAGCCACCAGTTCAAACCCGTGATAACTCGTTCATTAGAGCATAGTTCTCCTGATCCAATCACCTCTTAAAGGACTCACCTTTCAAGTACCATAATCAGATTTCCCACCCTCTTAACACTTTTACAATGGGAATCAAGTTTCCAACACACGAACTTCTGGAGGACACATTCGATCTGTAGCAGCATACAAGGTCCTTATTAACCAGACGTCACTTCTCTGTTTCAGCCACATTTACAGTCGTACTTTCTACACCACCCAATATTCCTGTTATTTCTTCACTGAGCCCGAGTCTCCATGGATTCTCCAGCATACACGTCTTGCCTTTCACACCCTTGGAACTTTGCTTATGCTATTTTTCCTATCTGGACTGATTTTTTTTTTCCCTTCCACCCCCGTTGGTCTCTCTGGCAAAATAATATTCATCCTTCAAAGTGCAGCTAAAGTGTCACCTTTTAGTGGAAACTTCCCTGACCCAGTTAGGCAGAATTGATTGCTCCGTTCTCTTGTGATCAGACAGCATTTTGAATATACATCTACTATGGCACTTAAGAAGTTGATTAAAGTTCCATTGCACAAGAAACAGTATCTTTTGTTGGAAGTTTGTAATCTCTGGGTTTGTAATCTCTGTAAAGTGGAAGTTTGTAATTTCTGTAAGCGCAAACACCCTAGTTACTAGTAGAGGAAATAATATGTTCCCTAATATATTTGCATGAGTGAAAAAAAAAAGCTGTAGAAAATACCAAACACCTCTATTGGTATCAAAGTCTTTGGGAACATTTTCTTTAACTCCCCTTTGCAAAACTTTCCCCAAGGAGTTGCTTTTTGCTCATGAACGCTATTAAGTCTTACTTCCTGACCAATTACTCCAGTGAAACTCCTTGTATCAAGGGCATCACCAATATCCATTTAACCAATGCAGTGCACAAGTCTCTGATTTGTTATTATGCATACCTACATCTCTTGGTTTCTGCAATACTCACTCCTATCTTACTCATAACTCCTTCTCAGTTTCTTACTATCTCGTAATCCTCTACACAAGCTCTAATTCTTGGAGCTCCTAATAACTTGGTTAGGGCTTCTTATTTTTAGCCACATTCTGTCCTTTAGTGATCTCATCCATTCCTTTGGCTTTAACTACCCCGTAGATGCTCATGACAGCCTGATGTAGTAGATTGGATGTTCCCCCAAAGCTCATTGAGACTTAATCCACACTGTGACAATATTAAGAGGGTGGAATATCATATTATGGTAATTGAAAGAGGTAAAGAAGTGATAAGATTGTGAGGACCATGCCTCTGTGAATGGTCCTCATGTGTTAATTCATGCCTCTGTGAATGGATTAACACATTGATGGTTTAATGGTGGTCATGGTCATAGTTGTGATGGCTTTAAAAGGAGAGCAACTGAGAAGCTCTCTCTTTCTCTCTGCTTCTGTCATTTCACCATGTGATACCCTGTGTTGCTGCAGAGTTGCCACCAAGAACAAAGACCTCACCATATGTTTTCCTTGTATTGTATTGTTTGCACTTCCAAGCCTCTGAAACTGTAAGAAAAAAATTTAATTTCTTTGTAAATTACCCAGTTTCAGATATTTCTGTTATAAGCAATAGAAACAGACTAAATACACAGCCAAATTTATATCTCTTACTAAGATCATGAATCTAAGCTCAGACTCTTGAATACACTCCTCCAAGAGTAGTCAAATTTAATCTGTCTAAAATAGAACTCTTATCCCATCCCTCACAAAACTTCCTCCACCAATATTAGGAATTTCAGTAAATGACAACACATTTCACCCAGATGTTCATGCCAAGATTTTAAGTGAATGAAAGGATTGCAATACAAAATTGAGTAAATTCTCAGAAAGTAGAAGAAAAACCCAATTGTGGGTTGAAAAATCAAAGTTAAGACAATTAGAAAATCAATGCAGAAGATCAATGATCTCACTAACAGGAGTTGCAGAAGAAGACAACAGAAAAAAGATACGAGAGGGACTAGCAAAGAAATGATACAAGAATTTTTTCCTGCAACTGAAGTGAGCCAAACCATGCAAGTGTATATAAAACTTCTGCTTGCACCTGGTATAATTAATGTCTTCTCAGAATCCATTGGCCAAAAGAATCCCAAAGTCAGGGGAGTACAGGAACATGCTTTTTTTGTGGTGAAGTATGTTGAGGGTGGGGAGGTAATAAACATTGTGGATCAGTTATGCAATCGACCACAGAGAGAATAGCAAAGGATCCAGGAAAAGACAGACTTCTCCCTCTCCACATGGAGTGGAGGAGAGAGAGAAATTGATGCCTAAGATGGTAATGAAGAGAAATTCTAAGGCTGGCGACTGTGTACCTGATATAGAGGCCAACAAATTGAGATTGGAGCTGAAAGATGAAGGGCTCTGGGAAGGAAGAACACACAAAAAGAAAAGGAATCAATTCATAATCTGATATGCTTGTGTGGAAAATTGAACTGAACAGCCTTGAAGTAATACTTTTCAAACAAAATCGTGTCATTCCTCTTTTTAAAACTACTCAATGTCTTCCAATTTCTCTTGGAATAAAATTAAAATTTCAGTAGGTCATGCACATTCCAGCTGCCACATGTGCCCCAGACTCATCTCGTACCACATTCCCACTTGGTTCAGAAATCAGGATGCTTTTGGGTCCTCATCAAACCAATCTCTTCTTGCCTGAAAGCCTTTGTGCCGCTCTCAGGTGACTGGTCTTAGCCTAGCTTTTCAACGTCTAGGTGGACTTCATGCTTTACATCTCTTAGTTTAAATTTATTCTTGAACAGCCTTTCCAAATAACACTATTGTATAATTCCTCATCCACTTGTATTCTATCATATATTCCACTACCCTGTTTATTTCCCTCTTAATAATTATTACAACTTTAATAATATTACTCATTGATTCTTTTTCTTGTTTATTTTGTTATCTTCTTCCACTAGACTATAAGTTTTATGGGGACAATAAACTCTTCTGATTTTTTCTCTATTGCATCCTCTGTGTTTAGGACAGTGCCTGGCATGAGGGAAGGCATTTAGGTAAGTAATAAGTAAAGGAGTGAATAAATAAATAAATAAATAAAGCTCGTGGTGAATAAAAAAGAAAGCATAAAGCTGCATAAGAACATTCAAGGGCAGTGGTAACTGGCTTCAATGCTGAGGGTTTTCTGTGAGGAAGGCAATGCCTGAACCAAAGTTCTGCAGAAGAGAAGAATCAAAATAGGCAGAAGAATACTTGGATAGAGTACCTTGTGCCAAGCCTAGAAGCCTTGAGATAACATGACCTATTTAATGGACTCTAGGGTGACAGTACCACTTCTAAGGGCATATTATAGACATCACAGAGACTACAAGAGCCCTATTAATAAGACACTTAAATATTGTTCATAATCAGGGTCTGTACCTTAATAGATGCTTATTATTTATTTTTGTGTGTGTATATAGAACAAGTTTTATTCCTATAACAATCAATGAAGGATCTGAAAATAAAATTTAAAAAATCCGTTTACAATAGTATTAAATAATAAAATACATAGAAATAAATTTAAATAAAGGAATATAAGACATACACTGAAAACTACAAAACATTGTTAAAACAGATAAAAGAATATCTAAATATTAAGATATATATATTTATATTTAACATAATATATAATTAACATAACAATATATTTGCACTTTGGTATCACATAAATTCTGTAAGAGCAACACACTACTATTTTTTTTCTTTTATTTTTAAACTTATTTTTAATTGAAATATAATTGATTATACATATTTATGGGGTAAAGAGTTGACTGTTAGTATTTGTGTACAATATGTGATGATTGAGTCAGTACTATTGGCATGCTCATCATTACAAATATAATTATTCTTTGGGTCCCTTACCCCATATCTCCTTAACCCCACTTCCTCCCCCTCTTTCCCAAATCAAGTAAACATAGGTCTGTTCTATCCTTCTGAAATTTCAACATATTATTTTGGTCTTTTTTTCTCTCTGTTTCTCTCTGTCTTTCTTTCTTATGAGTGAGGACATATGGTATTTCTCTTTTCGTGTCTGGCTTATTTCACGTAGTGCAATTTTCTCAGAGCTCATCCATATTTCTGTGAATAGCAGAACTTCATTGTTTTATTTTTTTATGACTGGATAGTATTCCATTCTGTATACATACCACATTTTCCTTATCCAGTTGTCTGTTGATGGACATTTAGGTTGGTTCCGTATCTTGGCTAATGGAAATAGAGCCGCAGTGAACATGGGAGAGCAGGTTTCCCTTCGACACGATGATTTCCTTTCCTTTGTGTGCATACCCAGAAATGAGATTGCTGGATCCTGTGGTGATTTTATCTATAGCTGTTTTAGAAATCTCCCTAGTATTTTCCATTATGGCTGTACTAATTTACAGTCCCACCAACAGCTTAGAAGTGTTCCCCTTTCTCCACATCCTCACCAGCATTTGTTGTTCTTGGTCCTTTTAGAACTGGCCAATCTAACTGGGGTGAGATGATGTCTCAATGTGGTTTTGATTTGCATTTCCCTGGTGATTAGTGATGTTGAGCATTTTTTTTTGTGCAGCTGTTGATCATTTGTCTGTCTTTTTTTGAAACACGTCTTTGAGCTCCAGTGGCGCAATTGGTTAGTGCGTGGTACTTAAACACGTCTGTTCAGCTCCTTTACCCATTTTTTTAATTGGATTTTTTTTTTTTTTTTTTACTGTGAAGTTATTTGAGTTCTTTGTGTATTCTGGATATTAATCCATTGTTGGATATATAGTTTGCAAATATTTTCTCCCATTCTGTAGATTGTCTTTCTGCTATGTTGATTGCTTCCTTTGCTGTGCAGAAGCTTTTTTGTTTGATACAATCCCCAAACTGTTTTTTGTGTTTGTTTTTTATTTTGTTGCTTGTGTTTTTGGGGTCATATTCATAAAGTCTTTGCCCTGTCTTACTTCCTGAAGTGTTTCCCCTATGTCTTCTTTTAGGAGTTTTATAGTTTCAGAATGTATGTTTAAGATTTTAGTCCATTGTGAGTTGATTTTGGTATATGGCTAAAGGTATGGATCTAGTTTTATTCCTCTACACACAGATGTCCAGTTTTCCAAGCACTGTAAATTGAAGAGACAGTCTTTTATGCAATGTATGTTCTTGGTACCTTTGTTGAAGATCAGTTGGCTGTAGATACATGGGTTGATTTCTGGGTTCTCTGTTCTATTCCATTGGTCCGCATGTCTGTTTTTATGCCAGTACCATGGTGTTTTGGTTACTATAAAGGTGAAATATAATCTGAAGTCACGTAATGTAATGCCTCTGGCTTTATTTATTTATTTTTGCTCAGCATTGCTTTGACTATTCAGAGTCTTTTGTTTTTCCATATGAATGTTAGGATTGTTTTTCTGTATCCGTGAAGATTGTCATTGGTATTTTGATGGGGGCTGCATTTAATCTGTGGCTCGCTTTGGATAGTATGGACATTTTCACAATGCTAATTCTTCCTATCCAAGAGCATGGAGTGTTTTTCCATCTTTTCATGTCCTATTTAATTTCTTTCAACAGTGATTTGTAGTTCTTATTGTAGGAAACTTTCACATGATTGATTAACTTTATTCCTAGGAATTTTATTTTTTTGGTGAAGATTGTAAATGGGCTAGCTTTTAGGATTTGTTTTTCTCCTAGTTTGTTGTTAGAGAATAAAAATGCTACTTATCTTTGCTTGTTGATTTTGTATCCCACAACTTTACCGAAATTGTTTATCAACTCCAAGAGTTTGTTTGGTAGAGTATTTAGGCTTCTCTCCCTATAGGATTGTGTCATGTTCAAACAGGGACAATTTGTCTTTGTTTTTTCCTATCTGGATGCCCTTTATTTCTTTCTCTTGCCTGATTGCTCTAGCTAGTATTTCCAATACTATGTCCCATAGGAGTGGTGAGAACAGGCATCCTTGTCTTGTTCCTGTTTTTAATGGAAAATCTTTCAACTTTTCCCCATTCAATATGATATTGGCAGTGGGTTTGTAATATATGGTTTTTATTGTTTTGAGATAATTTCCTTCTGTACCTAATTTGCTGAGAGCCTTTATCATGAAAAGTGTTGAATTTTGTCAAATGCTTTTTTCTGCATCTCTTGAGATAATTATATGGTTTTTGTACTTGATTTTGTTGATCTGGTGTACAACATTTATTGACTTGGATATCTTGAACCATCCTTGCATTCCTTGGGATGAATCCAACTTGATCACAGTGTATAATTTTTTTGAAGTGTTGGTGTAATCCAATTGCTAATATTTAGTTAAGGACTTTTGTGTCTATGTTCAGCAAGAATATTGGCTTGTAGGGTTTTTTTTGGTTGTTGTTGTAGTATCTTTGTCTGGTTTTGGTATCAGGGTGATGCTAGCCTCATAGAATGAGTTTGGGAAAATGGCCTCTGTTTCAATTTTTTGGGATAGTTTGAAGAGAATTGGCATTAATTCCTCTTCAAAGGTTTGAAAGAATTCAGCAGTAAAGCCAACTGATCCTGGGCTGGGCTTTTCTTTGTTGGGAGACTGCTGATTACTGCTTCAATCTCACTGGCATGTTATTGGTCTGTTCAGGTTTTCTGTTTCTTCTTGTTTTAGTCTTGGTAGTTTGTATGTGTCCAGAAATTTATCCATTTCCTCCAGGTTTCATATCTCTTGGCATATAGTTGCTTGTAATAGTTTCTAATGAATCCTTATATTACTGTGGTATCTGTTGTACTGTCTCTTTTTTCATTTCTGATATTTGTTATTTGGGTCTTTTCTCTTCTTTAGTTAACCTAGTTTGTCTATTTTATTTATCTTCTCAAAAAACTAACCTTTTGTTTCATTGATATTTTGTATTATTTTTGGTATCTATTTCATTTAGTTCTGCTCTGTTCATAATTATTTCTTTTCATGTACTTCTTTTAGGATTGGCCTCTTCTTGATTTTCTAGTTCTTTGTGATGTAGTATTAGGTCTTTTATTCAAAGTCTTTCTATTCTTCTGATGTAAGTGTTTATTGTAATAAACTTCCCTCTTAATACTGCTTTTGCAGCATCCCACAGTTGTTGGTATGATGTGTCTTTATATTCATTAGTTTCAAGAAATTTTTTGATTTCCTGTTTAATTTCTTCTTGGACCCATAAGTCATTCAGGAGCCTGTTGTTTACTTTCCATGTATTGACATAGTTACCAGAGTTTTGCTTGATATTGATTTCTAATTTTAATCCACTGTGGTCTGAAAAATTTCTTGAAATAATTTCAGTTCTTAAAAAATTTGTTGAGATTTCATTTGTGACCTAACCTGTGTTCCACCCTGGAGAATGTTCCATGTGCTGATGAGAAAAATGTATATTCTGTAGATGTTGGATGAAATGTTCTGTAGATATCTGCCAGGTGTAATTGGTCTAAGGAGTAGTTTAAATCCTGTGTTTCTCTGTTGATTTACTGCCTAGATGATCTGTCCAGTGCTGGACCTTATTGCATTGGGGTCTATCTCTTTCTTTATGTCTAACAGTGCTTGCTTTATATATCTGGGTGCTCCAGTGTTTGGTGTATACATATTGCTGATTGTTAAGTCTTCTTGCTGGATAGATCCCTTTATCATTATGTAAGTGGTCTTCTTTGTCTCTTTATATAATTTTTGGTTTAGAGTCTATCTTACTGATATGAGAATAGCTAATCCTGCTCATTTTTGGTTTCCACTTACATGGTATATCTTTTCCCACCCTTTCACTTTTAGTCTGTGTGTGTCATCACAGGGGAGATGAGTCTCTTGAAGTCAGCATGTAGTTAGATCTAGCTTTTTAATCCAGTCAGTCTGTGTCTTTTGAATAGGGAGTTTAATCCATTTACATTTAGGGTTTGTTATTGACCAGTATCATTTTACTCCTGATATTTTCTTGTTTTTTGTTTAGATGTTTTAAATATCTCTTGTTACTTTCTTCCCCTTTTATTATTCGTCTTCAGTGTTGGTTTTTTGAGGTGGTATGACTTAGTTTCTTTATATTTCTCATTTGAATTTTTGTTTTGACAGCAGGTTTTGTTCTTTCATGTCTATTCATAATAGTGATTATTGTTTTTCAGATTCCATATGTAGGAGTCCCTTGAGAATTTCTTGCAGGACTGGTTATATGGTGGTGAACTTCTGTAGTTTTTGTTTGTCTGGAAAATAAACAATTTCTCAGTCACTCAGCTCTTGGTTGGGTAGCTGGAGGAGAGAGGGGATGCTGGCTGAGATTTATATTTTTTATTTAAAAAAGTTAAATTCTTAATTATGCCAATAAATGTAGCCCTTTAGTTTCTTGTCCACTGATCATGTCTGAAATCTTTAGTCTCAATCTGTGAGCATGAGCAAGTCTGGAAACCTCCTAGAGCCATTTTTTCTCATTTTCAAACAGGGAGCTAAAATATAATATACACAGTCTATACAGCTAGTGTGTGAATCAAATGTCTTAATGTGGGTAGAAATTCATCATGAATTCTAGATTCCTAAACAAAACATGTTACATTATTTTAAATTTGGAGAGCATTGCCAAATAAAAATTCTCTAAACTGCCTGCCTAGATTATGTACTGCCAACCCCAATAGAAGGTTTCACGTGAAAATTTATCCTTCCTCACCACTTTAGTTGAGAGAATTGAACATATGTACCCCAAATTAATCTACTAAAGTGGCAGTTGAAGTACTGTCATAAAAAAGAAATTTCCTAAGTAAGCCATCATCCACTGGTTTTCATCACAATAGCTGCAGCCATAGATCATATATTTTATAGAAATATAGTGTCCTAATTCTTGAAGGCGGGAGGGACAATATTAAAAGTCATATATATGCAACACATACAGAAGAAAAATGTATTGAAAAGAAGTTACATCCAGTGCTATGGAATTTATCTGGTATTGGATAGATCAATAGGCTACTTTGTATAAATTCTCAAAGCCACCTCCTTTCCATAGAAAGTGACTGTGTACTTACTGCTTCTCATTAATAGTTCTATTAAACACTTGAATCCTAATTTTCTGGAGAGAATGTAGGATTCATGGAGTGGAGGCAGGGTAGTATATCTCTTTGAATTCCCTACAGAGTCTGAAACAGTGCCCTGCAGTGTGGTATGGATTGAGAAAATTGATCCTTACACCTAGTCAAGCAGTTAATATATGTTTGTTAAATTTAGGTTCATTTTGTCTCTTGTGTGTTCCAATGTGTTTGGCAGAGGAGATACCTTGGATATGAACTCATCTTGGCTTGACATGTACTTCAGAGGTAAACTAAAGATGCTATCAGCCACACTTTCTCTTTTTGGTTTATTACAGTTATTTTTGGAATATCTGTAGTTGCTGAGATATTAATCTTCTGGCATGAAATAACAGAGCTTTCTTTATGAGTGCATTATCTGAGGAAAAGTGAGTTGTAACAAAGAGCATGTATTTATTTTAAAAATTAATTTCAGAAGGAAAATTTTTATTTTGGAAATATGTATAATTTCATTCCCCATTGTACCCAATAATGTGAAAAATATCATTTTCCATATATTATGTTAGAAAAATAAATTCAGGCAAATGGAGAAGGTGATTTGAAGAAAGAAACTTGCTATCAAACTGCTTGATGTTTAGAAATATTCTTTTAAAGCAACTTTATTTACAAATTCAAGAAATCAAGAAAATTGCTGCTAATTTCAGTTTATTGTTACAATTTTTCATTTTTAATTAGTAAAATAATTCATGTTGATTTTATAAAATTTGGAAGATGCTGAAAACATTAAGAAGAATCTGGCCATGGCTTGTGCTTTATCCCAACCACTCCATCTGGAGATTTCTCATGTAACATTTTAGGGAATAGGCTTTTTGCTATGAGTATATATAGAAGTAAAACAAATTCTATTTCTATTTGAACATGTTTCTATAACTTGCTCTCTTTATCACCTGTTCATGATGTCATCATAACACTTAAACTGTAATATAATGCCTACTATAAGCTGAGCACTGTTCTAAGCACTTTCCTTATATCTATTTATGTAGTCATTGTAACAGCCCTATGAGTTGTGACACTATAATTATTCCCATTTCACAGATGAGCAAACTGAGGCATACATAGGATCACATGGCTAGAATTCAACTTTCTCATTGTCAAAATGCAGTCAAGTCTAGTACCTTAAAGAGTGAGAGGTTTATGAGAGAGGTTTTGAGAGCCAAGGAAAGATTGCAGCAAAGTACTTGACAATTATGAACCCAACATATGGCATCTCATTATTGCTGTATTATTATTGTTACTATTATTATCATTACTGTGATGGTGATGGGAGGTGGTTATTTATAATGTTATTTCTAATGTTTCATGTAATTTTTTGTTATAGTCATTGCTGTAAAATATCTATCATATGAATGACCTGTATATTCAACCTCTTAAAAATATAAATAGATGATTAGTAGTTGATTACTTAGCTAGCACAGTTGAATTTCACTTCAATTTTTTTCTGAGGTGAATGTTTTTTGTTTTTACTCAATTTTTCACAGATTATCTCTTCTCAACATTATATAAAATAACAAGTGAGATGCTTCTTAAGTCAACTATTCCACGCTATGATTGATACAGGGGTATAGTAAGACTTGAATTGTTGTCTTTCCATTTTTTGTTTTCATCTCTCCAACCACATTCTAGTAACAGGCAGAAGTTAATTTCTGTACAAGTAAAAGGTGTGTCATATTGGGAGATAACAAATAGGATAGTGAGTGAAGGTACATGACAGCCTTAATGCCTAGGTTTGTGAGCAGAAGCAGGCACCGATCCTCATTAATAAGATCGTTTCTTAAGAGACTTGAAATGTGTTTGCAATTGCTTGCCAATGTAATCATGCATAATAGAAAGAATCTATAGTTAAATAGGCAGAATGAAACCATAAAAGGCTATCATTCAGAGGCACTAAATTTGATCACCACTTAGAAAATACGCTGCTACGCTCACTGCCTGTATAAATACTAATTTTAGCCAATAGCCTGCTTCATAATGAAGTATTAGTACTGAATAGAATCTTAAAATGGAAATGCTGAATCCCAGAAAAGAAGAACATAAATGACGATTATAATGCCTCGACATAAATATAACAGAAACACCACATTGTCACTAAGAAGGACACTTTTTTTTTCCATTTGATAGTTATTTCCACTGTTCATTAGTTGTACAAGGGCACAGAAAAACAAGATTTCCCACAAATATCATGATTCTTTACTCAATGTGAAAATCTTCAGTTTTAGATCCGATAGCCCCACTCAGTGTCCTTGAGTAAAATGATTTTTTCCCCAAATATAAATAGAAGGTATCCATAACTGCATAATACTTTTTAATGACAAAATTATACATTTTAAATTTTACTGCAATCTTTAATCATAGCTGTTTTGGCTACCTCTACTAGTAGTAGTAACTGTAGCTTTAGCCCAATCCTCTATATAGCCAGTTTATGAATAAAAGTTGAATTCAATTTGAATAAGACTAGAACATTGACATGAATATCAGAGATTATTTTGAAAATATGAACCAAGTTAATTACTCAGTTTGTAAATGGGTTATTATGGTTTGATGGCTTTGCTTTGGAAAGCATACATGGGACTTAAAAATAAAATAAAATAGGCAAAATACGACCTATAGAGGAAACGTAATCATTTTAATTAAAGGAAAATGGAGTAAAATGGGAAGTGAGAGAAATTATGTTTTTGTTGTATTAAATATTTCCAATTAGAAAAAAGGATAGAGAATTAATATTTACTGAGGACCTATTAAGTGTAAAGCACTGTATTTTTTATGTGTGTGTGTGTGTGTGTGTGTGTGTGTATACACACCTACTACCTCATTTATAAAATTCATATAAAGTACCTTATTGTAATATTTTAAAAACATGATTTTCTTACTACTTATTAGATGACAAGCAAATTTAGCAATACTTGTCATACCTTGAAAAATATGACAGCAAGTAAACTACTGAAAAATATAAGGCTACATTATTTGTTAATTAATTCAAGGAATTTATTAAGTGCCTGCACTATGCCCGTTGCCCACCTAGGCATTCAGGTGCAGTAAAAATAATTTAGTTCTAGCAAATGAGTGTGCAACTGTATATAACATTTCAAATGTAAAATAATGGTTCAAAACTTTTAAGATGCCCTGTGTCTTAATAAATAATCTGAGAGAGGTAAGTGAAATACAAAATAATTCAGATGTTTCTGGCCAAGTGCTTAGTCTCCAGAATTGCTCTACTTTTAAGTCATCAACAGCCTTTAAAGATCATTGGCAAAGTTTAGCTTACCTTTCATTAGAAGATGATGTCAATGTTAGTGAGGTGATTAATACTTTCATTCAACAGAAAAAAAGGCAGTAAAGCCAATATTATTTAGGTAACATAATGCTAGAGTTGTAGTCTCAGAGAACTAATTAATAAAAAGTCTCCAATTTATTTACTGAATCTGTAAGATGTGGCAACTAACAAGGAAACACCAAATAATTCTTAGGAAATCTCAGGTCATATGTAACAGAGATATCAGGATATTCAGAGTATGTGATGCACGAATACTGAATCAGAAGACCCAAGTCATTTTCCAGACCAATGGAAAAGAGGTAACAAAGGAGATGGGTGGAAAATGCCTTAGGAATCTAGATTTCCCATTTATGCACTCACCATTTTGTGAATGTTCAATCAGTAAACTTGAAATTGTCTTGTTAATGTCAGCATTCCCTACAAAACTCTAGACTCTAAGAGGGCAGGGCCCCTGTACACTTATTCTCTCCTGCGTTCCTCACCACCTAGTACGTGATAAAAGCTCCAAAATATTTGTAGAATTAGTGTAGGACATGCCCCTGGGTTCAAAGAGTATATAATATATGAGAAGAGATGGATAAGCAAATATCTTCAGAAAACTGGGTGCAATGATAATAAACAATACTGTACACATATACTCTAAGAATACCCAACATGTGTACTCTATTCCTTATTCCCAATTTTTTAGTCCATAGCCCAATTACTATTGAACATACCATGTTTATTTATCATCTATTTTACTTATGTGCTCTTTTTCTCTGTGTGTGTGTGTTTATATTTGTATATAGATTTACATATTTTTATGGCAGTATACTCAAGTACTAGAGAATGTTTGGCAGCTAGTAGGGACTGAAAAATATCTCCTAACTAAATTAAAGGTAATGGTGGGTATTGTGGTGAGCGAGGCTGCTATGGGTCAAAGGTGTCCTCCAAAAGTTCAGTTATTGGAAACTTGATTTCCACTGCAAAGATGTTAAGAGGGTGGGAAAACCAATTATGGCCTTCGAAAGGTGGGGCCTTTAAGAGGGGATGAGATTGAGGGGACTGTGCCTTTGTGAATGGATTGATCCATTCATGGAGTAATGGGTGTGGTTTTGATGGCTTTATAAGGAGAGTGAGTGAGAAAGTTCTCTCTTGCTTAGCCATTCTTGCTGTGTGATACTCTGATCACCATGGAACCCTGTAAAGAGTTCCCACCCAGAAGAAAGCTCTCATCAGATGTGCCCCCTGGACCTTGGACTTCCCAGCCACCAGAACTTTAAGAAATAAATTTTGTTTCTTTATCAATGACCAATTTTCAGGTATTCTGTTATAAACAACAGAAAATGGACTAATTCAGAGGCTCTCCGAGGAACTCTCCCAGAACCATGATAAGGGGGTGAAGTTCTCTAGCGAGTATAGCTTCTGACAGAGCCTGAGCCATGTTATTATGGAGGTAACAACAAATCTAGGAGGAAACTAGATGAGATCTGTCCAAAAGGGAATACCATCAACCTCAACCTATTTAGACTGGTAATTTGGAAGGGGTTTATTTTAGGGGTTGTAGCTTGCTGGAAAGATGTTGACCCAGGGGTTGGATAATCAAGGCTCAAGATAACTGGGCTTCCCTTGTCTTACCCCTCCTGAGTTAGTTTGGCAGCTTCCTTCTAGAATGTGTGGTCATGGAGAAGAAGAGTGACAGAGCAGGGGCTCAGGGATCCTGAAGCTGATGAGAGCTTTAGGCACTGTGCTGGAATGTGTGATGGAGAAACTGTGTTCAGAAACATGTAATACCAAGTACACCTAGCCCATGCTGCATCTTTCCTACTTCCCCAGTTAGCTGATACCATCAAGTTCACACACTTATCACTTGTGCATTACACACACACACACACACACACACACACACACACACACACACACACACACACACACACAAATCTTCATTTATAAAATTTACCTGAATGGTATTGCACTGCTCATACCATCTTCAACTTACTTTTTTTTTTCACTATTTTTTAATGATTTGTTTGTGTTGATCTATGCATAGAACTTCTGTGTTTATTTTAACTGCAATGTCATTGTATGTTTGTGGTATATTAGTTAAGAAATTGCTGAAGTGGGTGGTAGGAAGAATTCCAAGATGATCCCCAGGGTTCCTGACCCCTATACATGTCCCACATAATCCTCAGGGCAATGAATATGATGGTTTTTATGTCCATGATAACATCAGTTTATAGAGCATGGGTTGACTTTTTACAAAAGAGACTATCTGGGGCCGGCCCGTGGCTCACTCGGTAGAGTGCGGTGCTGATAGCGCCAAGGCCCCGGGTTCGGATCCCATATACGGATGGCCGGTTCGCTCACTGGCTGAGCGTGGTGCTGACAAAAGAGACTATCTGGATGGTCCTGACTTAATCACATGAGCCCTTTAAGTCTGGGTCTAGAAGTCAGAGACAGGAAGTTGGAGATTTAAAGCACAAGAAGGATTCCATGTGCTGTTGCTGGCTTATAGATAGAGGGACCCACATGGCTGGACATGCAGGTGGCCCCTAGGAGCTGGGAGCAGCACCCAACTGACAGCCAGCAAGGCAACAGGGACCTCCATCCTATAACTGCGACGAACTGAAGTCTTCCAACAAGAATGAGCTTGGAAGGAGACTGTTTGCCCCCAGAGCCTCCAAAGGGGAATGCAGCTCAGCCCACACCTTGATTTCAGCCTTGGGACACCCTGAGCAGAGGACAGAGTCATACCCTAACAGACTTCCAACCTACAGAAATTAAAAGATAACAAATTTCTGTTTTAAGCCACTAGGTTTGTGGTAATTTGTTACATAGAAATAGAAAATGAACACAAGTAGTAATGAAAAAATGTTAAAATTTTATATACTGGAAAATAGAACAGATTTTTTCTGTACTTGCTATGTGCTGAAAATATTTATGATTTTAAAGAAGTGGGGGTTATTAACATTGAGGGGAAATGTCTATTAACTACATTAATAGAGGACCCAAGAGGACCATGAGATTTGGGGTGAAGAGAGTATATGTATTATGAAAAGTGACCATCGATAAACTTCTCTCTCAACCCACTCTCTCTGCTTCCATGTTCTGTTACCATCTTGTCTTCCCAGGGTTGTCTTACTTGATAATTCCCCCAAGTTAAAGTCCAGGTTTCAATTTAAATTTTCTTCTGTCACACCTCAAGAATACAGCATATATTTTATGAAGAAAGATGTAAGTCTTTCTTTGGAAAAGCTAGAAAAAGGCAATAGATAATTCTGTTTTTCTACTCATATGTTAATATGTGGTGAATGTCTCATTGGGGAAAGAATCAGGACAAATGAACACCAACGGTGCAGCTCCAGGAGGAGCAGAATGAACTGGGAGAAACAACCACATAATGATAATGACAAAGACTGAATTATGAAGGAAAAGGGCAACTGGGAAATAATTAGCCATTCAAAAATAATTTTAGAGGTCTACAAATGGGGAACCCTGAAAGCATAACCATGCAGTGGTTTTAAAAAACCCCAACAACTGTAAAAGTTCATGATGTGAAAATGGTCATAAACAAATTGTGGGAATAACTTCATATGAAAAGCCAGGTCAACAAGAAGCCATAATTCTTGAATTTTCCCTAAATTTAATTTTAAATGGGAATACCATGCTTTCCGTTTTTTCTGAATGCACTATAAACTCAATTAAAGTAAATGGGAGTTATGGGCAGCATTTCTAAATCACAACCTCTTTGAGGCTAATTATTGTGAACTAAATTGTTAAACAGCAACTTTTTTCTGATTTTATAATAAGCAAAATAACATCCTTGCTCACATTATATTAGATTTCAAGAAAACATTTATGAAGGTATTTTTTTCTATAACAGATTTTTGCAACTGGACTAAATTGATGAAAGATGGTAATAACCTTCTATGCCTAACAAATGTTTTCATAATGACAGAATTAGTGACTCAACTTTCTTAAGGTTATAAAAAACCCTTTCTGGGATATCTTGCCTTTAATGGGTAATTACCATCTATAAAATCAGAAGGTTTGGGTGAATGATCTCCATGTGCCCAACTACTTCTCTCATAAAAGGGTTTGACTCTTTAATGTTTATTATTTACCCCTTGTGTTCTTGAGAGCTCTATAAAGAAAGCACAGTCCCCAATAACATCTAAATATGACCTAATATTGCTATGGAAAGTTATACATTCATTCATTAAATATTAATTGAGAATGTTGGTGTCCCTGACACCTAGGCCAGAGTCATACTAGGAAAGACTTCCTGCAAGCCTTTGTGCTGGGCACTCGGCAGGCTCTTATAAAGCAAGATGGACAGCTGATATAACACTAAATTGATGTACACATATGAATACATGAACAACCTATTTATGGAATCTTTTTCAGGGGTTAAGGAAGAGGCATATATAGATAATCTCTGCCGGGGACATTTTATTGCATAGACATATTAGGAAATAAGGGAGCAGGAAGAAGGAGGAAGTAGTCTCAGCAGCCAGGGAGTCACTCCAAATCTCAGTTTTTCTAGGACTAGACTATGTAGCAAGCCTCTTAAGGAACATAATAAAGCTCAGCAGTTTTTAAAATCCAAGCTCTAGAGATCCACCTTTTCTAAGATCACTTATTTGTATTTTCTGAGAGAGAAGTTCTAGTTGGGATTGGTTTATCACCACCTAACAGAGAACAAAAGTATTGAACATATTATGGGCTAAAGAACCTCATAGAAATTTGGATTTCTTATGTCCTGCTTTTAGGGTGTCTCCTGTGTATCAAGACACAGACATTCCCGTCCAGCCCTCGTATAATCCAACAATGATGTGTTCAACTACAAATGTATTCACTCCTCTCTGACAGGATGGCTCACATAACACACCAACAGCTGCAGCTGGAGGGAACGTTGCCACAGTAGCCTGAGTCCATCTCAGGGCTCACAATCTGTGGTTTCTGCAATGTTGGAAATAATTGGTACATGCAAACTGATTGAACAACAACAAAAAGATAATTTTGAGCTGGTCAACTGCTATTGCAAACTGAGAAAAAAATAAGGAAAAAAAAAAGCATGGAAATCTCTCTCCAAAGAAGTGGTAGTAAATTCGATTTCCTATAAAGGTTATGGAGATAATGTAAATGTGTAAATCTGGACAGGTGTAAGACGAGTGTGAATAATGCAGCTTGTTTGAACAAGAGAGTCAACAAGAGTGTCCTAGTAAAAAGACACAAATTAAAATTTACAAATGAAACCAAACACTGTGTGGGCCATCTTCTGCTGGATGTCCCGAGGAAAGCCAGAAATGAAAGCTAAAGTACAGGGGAAGTCTGGGTCATCATTTCTGCAAGTGATTCTAGGTCCAGTGAAGATTTCCTCTGCCATTTACTTCCTCCTTTATTCATTTACTATTCATCTAGCCTTGGTCAGGTTTCTAAACTCAGGGATTACCTACACGTTAATTTCTGAGAAGTCTATTCACTGGGTGAGCTGTCCTGCTTGTTTAGAGCTATTGTAGTTTTCTGTTACCCATCACTATGGGGCACAAAACGTTCTGTAAAGAGTCCCCAAGGGCTCCATTCTATGATAGCAAACCTATCCCCACCATGAAAGTCTCAGTCTCTCTCAGCCAACATCACTGTACTTTTCTACTTGATTCCTGGAAATGTTAGATGGTAGTTTCAGCTTTCAGTTGAGTGGAAGTATTATGACTCCTAGTGAAGTACCCTTCCATGACTATTACATTCTTTAAGTAAGAACATTTGAATCAGGGCAGTTAAAAAATTAAAATGGGTCATGATTAGGTAGATGTTAGGGGCACTGCCCCTCTGCTCTCTTTTGATGCCTGGCTTTGTTTCAAGCTATAGAGGCAAAGGATATACCACATTGTGCAAATCAGGGCTTCAGATTTCTTAGAAGCGTATTCACAGATGGTAGCATAGCTGGACGTGGTTTTCACATTTTTTTTCAAAAATTTATCATAAAAATTTCAAATACGTTGATAGTAAAGTTGAAAAAACTGTTTACAATGAACGTTTCATATACCCAACTCCTAGAGTCTACATTTTACCATATTGGTTTTGTCACATACTATCTGTCTGTCTAACAATCCATCAATCTACCTTATTTTTGATGCATTTCATAAATTACAGATATCAACATACTCTTGCCTAAATACTTCAGTGGGCATATGTTAACTATAATTCAATATTTGTTTAGAGTTTTATTTTTATTCTGATGTAAAATTTAGATACAATGAAATGTACAAATCTTAAGTGGATTTTGCTACCTTTTGACAAATGTATATATCGGTGTAACTTATACCCTGTCATTACCTCAGAAAGTTCCCTCGTGCTCTTTCCTGTCAGTCTCTGATCTATCCATCCCATGGCATAAAACCATAGTCCTGATTATTATTTTTACTCTAGTTTAGTTCTGTATCATCATATAAGTGGAATCATAGAGTATGTATTTTTTTTTGTAAGGTTTCTTTAACTCAGCATTTTATTTTTGAAATGCATCTCTATTTTTGCATTTATCAACAGTTTGTTTCATTTTGTTACTGAGGAGGACTCCATTGCATGAGTATCCCATGTTTTTGGTTATTTTTTATTGAAACTGATTGATTGTACATATTTATGGGGTACGGAGTTATATTTCAATACATGTATACATTGTGTGAAGATCTAATCAGGATGATCAGCATATTTATCATTGCATAATTGAATCATTACCTTGTGACCTAGTTTGATAACATGCAGTAAATCATTGTTAATTATAGATTCCTGGGTCAACTGTACACTGGTAGAACTTATTTTTTCTCTCTGCATGTAATTTTGTGTCTATTAACCAGACTTTCACTACCGCCCCTCCCCCTCCCCTTTCCTGCCTCTACTAACTACATTTCTCCCTCCTTTTAACAGTTGAACTTATTATTATTTTGTTTTCGTTATTGTCATTGTTGTTTGTTTGTTTGTCACACGGAATTTCTCTTTCTGTGCTATCCATCTTCTATTGTTGACACCTGGGCTGTTTCTGATTTTAGGGAGGGCTGGCTCAGAACGCTCCTACAATTTTACATCCCTTCCAACAGTGTGTAACAGTTCCCGTGTCTTCATGTTCTCACTAATATTTGCTGCTGTCAGTAATTTTATTTTACCATTTAGATGAGTGTGTAGTGTTATTTTATGTGTTTTATATTTTCACATCACTAATGACTAATATTATCTTTTCTAGTGTTTATGTTCAATTTGTATATCTTGACCAAAGCTTTGGTCAAGAGTCTGTTTAAATCTTTTGTCAATTTTTGAATTTGGTGTGTACCTTTTAATGATGGAGTCCTAGGAGTTCTTTATTTATTCTAGACACTGGGCTTTTGTTAGACACATATTTGTAGCTGGATTGATTTAATGATTCATCTCATCATGTCATAAGTCTGGTTACTTATGAACTTTAGGACTCTTGCTAGAACAAGCAAACCACTTGTCACTACCTTACTGTCTCACTTCTTTTGCTGGATACCGAGTTCCTTTGCCCGCAGAAGCACACGTATAGAGCTTTGTATATTCCTCTTTAAGTATAACAAATGATATTTAAGACAGGTGTTTGTTTGTTCTAAGCTGTTAGATTTTGTTTTACCTGAACCACCTATTTGAAAAGTGGAAAACAAGAAAAGGAGAGTTAAAACATTTTGCTGAATAAAAAATCAACGTCCATGTTTATTACTTTGATTGTGGTGATGGCGTCAGGGGTATATGCATATGTCTAAACATGGACGTTGATTTTTTATTCAAGAAAAATAGATGAAAAAGTACATGCTAAAAAAATCAACCTTTTATTTTTTACAGTTAACAGTTTACAAGTCCTTTCAAATATATTTCATTCAATATGCATTGGTGGCCCTTTAAGTGAGGCTATTAGCTCCACTTTACAGATGAATAAACTGAGCATTACTGAGGATTAAAGCCCTTGCTCACGACCATCCAGCTGTATAAGAAAGGGTGAAATTCAGTTCTTTTGACCCTGCTCCTCACCACTACCTGGCATCATAGTTGAAATACATCCTGGCAGTCAGTGACAGAATAAGGGCTAGAGTGTTGGTATCTTACTGTCTTCATGGTAATGGGGACGCCAAAGCTGAGCCCTGTAGTGTGTTATTGATCCCGTATTTCTAAGCCCTGCTAAATTAATCCACCCTGTGTTCTATTTCTATCAATGCAAGGCTTGTTTTGGGAAATAATTTGTGAAATTAATGGCAACTCACCTTGTGAAAAAACATAATGAAGAGTAAAACTACTCTGATCAAATTCCCTTTTTAGTTTTAATATTTTGAAGATTTTTGCATGCTGATAAAAAACAGTTTGGGTAGTTTCTCAAAGGTTTATTTTCAGAAGAAGCTTTGCAGATGATGTGCAGAAGACATTTGCAAAGATAAAATTATTCTCATGGCATGAACCAGCTTATTGCTGTTCATCCTCTTTAAAATAATGGGTTCTTTACATTTGCTGGATTTATTGTAACACATTAAACCATTTTCAAAAGTAAATGTCAATTTGAAAAATTACTCTCTCCATGTGTTCAGTAATGGAAGGGAAACTCACAAGTGCGCCATCAGCAAATATCTGAGGGTTTCTCTCATTAAGCCTTCTCATTGCATCTGAGCAGGTGAAAGGATTAGCAGATTTAATTCCTCCTCCTAATTTCGTTTCCATCTGAGCTTTAAATATTTACTACCGCTTAGGAGTCTTGCATTTTGGTACTCTTTGATGAATCAGTTATGTGTTTTGAATTATCACATCTTATCCTTTACATGCTTCCCTTCTTTCCAGGCCTAGGCCCACTGAAAGTAGGCTAGTTAAACTAGATCAAACATACATCTAAATAATTGAAACCAGGCTCCCTTTGGGGGCAGTGGAAATCCTGTTGTAAAGCTAGCAATAAGACTGAGTAGAAAATTCTTCTGTTTAGTTTTAATTTTTAAGTAAAGTGTTTTCTTTTCCTTTACTACTTTTCTTGACAAATGACCTGCACATAATAGGTACTCAAACAGTCTACAAATTGAATTTAAATCTATTCTTTCTTGGAATGGTAGAAGAGCTTTTCCCTCCCAACTCATTTAAATATTTAGAATGTTGAATCATGGTTTTACACTAGAATCTAAACTGGAGTCAATGAATAGAATTAAAGGGGTCTGTAAACTTGGGTGGAAAAATTGTCTTTCTCATGAGTAATCTTTAATTAGAAGTTAGCATTTCCTTCTATTGTAAATATAACCTCCACCAAAACATAGTCATGTTAGCAATATTCCTAAACGTTTGCTGCAAACAGAAATCAAAGATATTGAGGCTGGTTTGTTAGCTCAGTTGGTTAGAGTGTGTTGATGATAATGCCAAGGTCGAGGGTTAAATCCTTGTACTGGCCAGCTATTCCCCTCCTCCCAAAAAAGAAATTACAGATATTTTCAAATAGTATTAAATTTTTGCATATATTTTGAAATATTATTTACATTTATCATTATTTCAAAATTACTGGACTCACTTCTGAATGGTATTTACTGCATTCATAAGAAAATACATATATTAAAATATCACATATTTGATTTTGTGTTACTTTAATAATCATAATTCAATATATCCAGTTTCCTTAGTGATCTCATGTATCTCAGCTTAAGGATTTGAACAGGGCCCTGCATATGCATGAACTGGAGGTGAATGCTTCCTTGAGAGTGAGGAGACGGGGTTCAACATGGAGAAATGCACATGCCTGCAGGTCTGTGCAAGTGCCAAACAGACGAGTGCAGGACTGGCACTTCCACAAATACAAGAGTGAGTCCTTAGATTGTGCCCCTGCAGTGCTTTCTTTGCCTCACCTTAATCCAGACCATGTCTTTCAAAACATAGATGCTCCTTGACTTATGATGCAGTTATGTCCCCATAAAGCCATCATAAGTTGAAAATGTTGTAACCTGAAAATGCATTTAATGCACCTAACAAAGTGAACATCATAGCTTATCTTAGCCTACCATGCGCATGCTCAGAACACTTACCTTAAGCTACAGTTGAGCAAAATCATCAAACGCAAAGCCTATTTATAATAAAAGATTGACTACCCCATGCATTTTATTGAGGACAGCACAGTGTAGAGCATGCCCTGCCTGTTTACCCTCATGATTGCGTGGTTGCCTGGGAGCTGCAACTTGGTGCTGCTGTCCAGCATTGCCAGGAAGTATAATGTTGCATGTGGCTAGCCCAGGAAAAGATCAAAATTCAAAATTTTAGAGTATGTTTCTACTGAATATGGATCATTTTCTGATCAGCATAAAGTCAAAAAATTTTAAGTCAAGCCAGAGTGATTCAGGGACTGTCTGTAGTATCCTGAGAGTGATTCCTTTCTCAGTTGTAATTATTAAACATGTCTTCATTCCTCAGTAAAATCTGGCCTACCCATGAAGGCTTACATGGTGTTTGGGAAGAATGGTTGCCTATGACAGGCTGAAAGTTTTAGACAGTTAATCCTTAATCCCCCGACAGCCCTTAACCACAGACCGACAGGAGTCGTGTGGAAATGTCCCAACTTCCTAGTTTATAGGTGAGGTGATTTTGAGTGGGAACCTGTTAAAAAAACAAAACAAAACAAACAAACAAAAAAAAACCCAGACACTTTATCAGCTCCCTTTGCTTGTCTGTCTCATTTTGCTTCTCTCTGATCAGGTTTTCCCAGGATTACCTACCAAATCCACTGCTTCCCCTCAAATACCTCTTTCAGGGAAAGTTCCTATAAGAACACAAACTAATACACACCTCAATAATAATAAAAATAATAATAAGTGAATAAACAAATCTCAAAAGAAGAGAAGTGAATATGAAAAAAAGTTTACTTACCAGTTATTAGAGAAATGAATGCAAAGGAAGATCTTATTTTTCACTATCAAATTGTCCAAGATTACACAACAAAACTCAATGTTATAAAAGGGTATATTCAAGGCATCCTCCCATACCCTACTGATAAAAATAGAATTCAATAAAATCATGAAAGAAGATGATTTGGAAATAAAATAAAATAAAATAAAATAAAATAAAATAAAATAAAAATATATACATGTTTTCAAAATGTTTACACCATTCAATTCAGTATGTCCACTTTTATTAATTGTTTACTAATCTATTTAAAAAATTACACTTAATAAATTTGGAAATACTTTGATTTATTGTATCTTTTGTGCTATGAATGAAATTAGAGATGAGAGAAAACAACATTCAATCTCTCAGAGTGTTAGTTACAACAAAGGAAACAGATAGGAGTGCAGGAGGTGGGGTTAGTGAGGGAATAGACAAAAGGTCACTGTGTTCCCCTACCTTTCTCCTTCATCTGTTTCTTTTGGCTTTGATGTAGTACTGCCCTCAAGGTGCTGGCTCTGATGCTGTCCATTGCTTAAGTCTTGGCATCTTCTTTTCTTGGCCAATTTCTAGATCTTGATTTGCCCTGAACTATATAATGCATTTCTGCATTGGTCTGACATTGGCCTATGTCTTCTTCCCCCTGTGCCTGACTTGGATCTCACATGGTTTTCAGTGTCACTCCTTCCTCTACTCAATGGCAATTCATTCTATTTTTGTGACACATTATCACCCAGACTATTGCTCCATTTTCTAGAGTGCACTACCACGTTCCATGTCTAAATATCATGTACCGCTTTCACTATTTTACAATTAATGCTGTAAATGATGGTGGGATGACAGTAAATTGAAAAACTTGTGCATATATTTTACAGAATGTGAGAAGTAGATTAAACACTGGATATTGGCTTCACATTACTGCAGAAATTAATTCTAAATCATGAAAAGTACCCATAAATGGTAGGGGCCCTTATTGACTGTATCAAAGCAGACTGTCCCACTTCGTTCACTGGCTACCGTTACATTATCATTGAGATTGAATAACATCATGCACGCAAAAATGTTTTGCAAATTTTGGATCAGTACATCAATGGATGTTTTATTACTGTATTTGATGTATTATAGAGTCCAGCACAGTGATTCTGTTTTCCAGCTAGAGGGTGAAAAACTTTTCATAAAGCCTGACACAGGATAGAGCTTCCACTTATTTTTATTCAGATAATTATGAATACACTTGATATTATTCTTGGATATTTGTACAAAATAGACTAATATCTTTTTAGTAAACATTTCTGTTTCTTTTGGTATATTAAAATACACAAAGAATCACTGTTCTTCATCTTTAAAAGTGGGGGATCATTAGGAATCACCAATAATATGCATAGTTAATTGAATTGCTGAGCTAAAACAATATTACTAATAAAAAACTCAATGATACATGGTTAAAATGAACTCATTATATGCAGACTATAATTATAAGGCATGATAAGTCACACGCAGAGGTTATCTCTACCATAGAGTAAATAACTGTCTCACTCAAAGCTGATTTGGTAAAATACTATCTGGGAAACCAATAAATATTCATTATTCATATTAAACACAAAATTCTGCCAGTGGATGATTATCTCTTTCAAGGTCACCTGTATTGAAAGGCACAAAGAAAAGACAGGAAGGATACACTTAATCAGGTCCCTGTTAAACCACAAAGTTAATGACTTCTGGAAAATTTGTGACTCTCTTCAGTCCCATTTGGAAAGTGGAATTTTGGATTCACTAACTCCTTTTGCTTTATAAGCATATTGTAAGCATAAAATGCAAAGAGCTCAATGAAAATACCTGGAAAACATAAAATCTATATAAATATAAGGCATTCATAGATCATTATTTCTAGTCGATTTTTAAAAAATATTTTATTTAACACATAATATTAAGTATTTTTCAAAGCATTTTCAGTATATGAAAGACACTCAGATTATATAATCCTGTTATAGGTTAATGGAAAAGCCCTAAATCTGCATATACTGAGCTTGATATATTGAAATATGAAATCAAATGTAGTAATTAGGCACTTTTGAGCATGCTGATTTAAGTCAGCATGACACACTTTTAGAGTAGAATTTGGTCCCACAAATCTATCACTGATCCAAAGAGATTACTTAAATATATTTGTATCAGAAAATCAATACACTTTACTGCATGGTTTATGTAGTGTTAAATGTAAGAGATTATTTTACCTATAGTAAAAAATAAATTTCATTTAAAAATAGCTGGCAATAAACTCAAGTACTTGTTCAATTTCACAAGGAATTTATTTCCTCTTTTACCTACCTGGAAATAGGTAGGTAATGCTCTTGGATACTGAAGTGTAAATTTCTGTTCAGCAAGATGGGAGTCCAAGCTTGGAGACCGATTCCCGGGCATTTCTTTGAACAGAACTTCAGCAGCAGCTCTTATATCAGTCGTGGTTACATCTGTAAATTGTGGCTCAGTGACGTTTCTGCACCTTCCTGCACATGACAGAGCCTCTTGGCAGGTGGCCAATTGATTAGGCACTACTGAATCCCTGGGTTGTGTGGCTGCCATGAGCAAACCATCATTTTGAAACTGGAACTGGGAAAAATTTTGTTTTTCTATGTTAAGAGCCTAAGAAGCTTTTGAGGTATCTTTAAAAATTCTCCTGATCAATGTTCTGAGAATGATACAAGCATCAAACTTTTATTAGTATCATTTGTTGTGTGCAAAAAAATCAAACAGAAAAGGTGCCATTCCATTATTTAAAAAAAGTCTCTGAGTTATGCACAAATACACACACACACTCACTCATGAACTGATTTGTTGGTGATTTTTTACGGTTTAGAATAAATTTTTGCAGAAAACTGAAAGCAATACTCAGTGTTTAAGAAAGGCTAATTCTTAAACTCTGGAATATATACAAGGGTATTTAAAAAGGTTGGTGGAAAAATAGAATGAAAAGATAATATGACTCTTTCCATAAACTTTTTGAAGTACCCTTCTATGTGTAAAGTCTAAGTTTGACTTTTCTTCTATCACTGCTGAGGACATGAATTGTTAAAGAGTGTGATTGGCACATGATTTTTAGACATGAAAGATAGTAGTGCATTCTAGCAAATAAAGCAATAGTCTGAGTGATAATGGGTCACAAAATAGAATGGATTGCCATTGAGCTGTGGGAGGAGTGACATTGAAAACTGGGTGAGATCCAAGTTAGGCACCAGGAAAAATATAGGTGGGTCAATACCAGAAATACAATATCATAATTCAGGAAGAGTCAAGATCCAGACACAGGCCAAAAAGGAGATGCCAAGGCTTAAGCAATGGTGAATTTCAGAGCCAGGGCCTGGAGGGCAGTGTAATCAGAGTCAAGAATAATGAATGAAAGAGAAAAGTAAGAGAATCCAGGGAACTTTTGTCTACTCCTTTATTAGCCTCCTCTACTCTTATCAGTTTTCTCTGTTAAAACTAACACTCTGAGTTTGTAGTTAGGTTTTCTTAGTCTCAGATTTTATACTTAGCATAAAATATGCTAGCAGTCAAGATCCATTTTAATAAATTTAATTTAATTTGATGAATAAATGAGTAAAGAAGTAACGAAAGTGGACCCAAAAAGTGAAAAAGCATAAACGTTCTGGAACTCTATATTTTGCCAAATTTCCTTTTTACATGGTCTTATCAATTTGTATTCTCATGAGCAGTGTGTAGAAGGATTCCCTGAATGTAGGTTTTATAAGGCTGAGGATTACTTTTTAATCTTGGGTAGTCTGAAAAATAAGAAAAAAAGAGTTCTCCCTTTAATGATCGTTTCTTTGATGACGGTGAGACAAAGAAAATTTCCCGTTGATAGTTTTTCTTTCTTAATGGTTCGTCTCTTCATTACTCCCCCCTCATTTGTGTGGATATGTGTCTTTTAAGTTGGGTTTCGCAGAAGCTGCTGTGAGACCAGGATACGAAAACAAATAATTTGATTGGTGATTGATTCTGGGAAACACTGTCAGGGGAATGGAAAAGTGAGATGGGGAGATAAATCACCTAACTAGTGCATTTTTTAGAAGGTTACAGGTAATGTGGACTTTAATCCCACTTATTTCTTTATGAATTTTAATGTGAATTTTTAAAATACGGCCTTAGTTTTCCCTCATATTTTGTTCATTGCTTTCCCCTTAATGTCTTGCCCCTTCTAGAGATCTATTAAATATTCATCTATATTTTAAATCAGTTTTTTAAAAAATTTAATTTTATAATTTATTTGGAATTGATATGGTGAAGGTGAGGTTATATTTTTTTATTTCAAAATACTCAGAAAACTAAGCCAAAACTTTTAAAAATAATATATTTATTCTATATTTTTGAGATAATTTTTAACTTATGCATTGAAAAATGTTTATATATATAAAAGAACAAGTCTTCTTTCATCACAATTTTTTTAAAAAAAATTTATCATTACACATGTAAACATTTTTTTGTGGCCTTTTACCAATTTCTCCCTAACCTCTCTTCTCCTTCCCCTTTCCCACCTCTGGCAGCCTCAGTTATGTTCTTTCCTTTTGAAAGTTCAATGAATTATTGTGATTGTTGTATCTTTCTTTCTTTTCTTTTTTATTTTATTTTATTTTATTGTTTTCAAGTTCCACTTGTGAGTAAGGACATGCAGTATTTCCCCTACTACTATTGCGTTGGGGTCTATTTCTTTCTTTAGGCCTAATTGTGTTTCCTTTCTGTATCTGGGTGCTCTGGTGTTGGGTGCATATATATTTGTGATTGTTATGTCTTCTTGCTGGATAGATCCTTTTATCATTATATAGTGGCCTTCTTTGTCTCTTTTTGTGGTTTTTGGTTTAAAGTCTATTTTATCCAATTTGAGAATAGCAATTCCTGCTCATTTTTGGTTTCCATTCACATGGTAGATCTTTTTCCATCTCTTCATTTTTAGTCTGTGTGTGCCTTTACAAGTGAGGTGAGTCTCTTGAAGACAGCCTATAGTTGGGTCTAGCTTTTTAATCATTTCAGTCAGTCTGTGTCTTTAGAGTGGGGAGTTTAATCCATTTACACTTAAGGTTGTTATTGAAAGGCATTATCTTACTGCTGGCATTTCATCAATTTTGGTTTATATGTTTTAAATACTTGCTTCTTACTTCCCCTTTTATTATTTGTCTTTGATGTTTGTTATTATTTATTTTTTTTGAGGTGGTAAGATTTAATTTCTTTCTCTTTTTCATTTGTGTTTTTTCTACCAGTGGGTTTTTTTCTTTCTTGTGTTTTTGTGGTAGTGATTATCATTTTTTTATTCCAGATGCAAGACTCCCTTGAGGATTTGTTGTAGGTCTGATCATGTGGTGGTGAACTCCACAGTGTTTATTTGCCTGGTGCACTATTTCTCCCTTATTTCTGAAGAATAACCTTGCTGGGCATAGTATTTTGGGCTGGCAGATTTTTTCTTTTAGTATTTGAATATAGCATTCCATTTTCTTCCAGCCTGTACAGTTTCTGTTGAGAAGTCTGCTGTTAGTCTGAGAGGGGTTCCCTTACAGGTGACTTGACTCTTTTCTCTTGCTGCTTTTAAGATTTTGTCTTTGTCTTTGAGCTTTGCGAGTTTGACTATAATGTGTCTCGGAGAGGATTTTTTGGATTGAATCTGTCTGGACATCTTTGAGCTTCCTGGATCTGAAGGTCTGTGACTCTCACTGTACCTGAGTTTTCCATTATTACTTAATTAAATAGGTTTTCAATGTCTTTTCCTCTCTCCCCCATTTCTGGAACATCCATGATGTGAATGTTTGTGTGCTTAAGGTTGTCTACTAGCTCTTTTATATTTTCTTCATTTTTAAAATTCTTTTATTTTTATTTTTTGTTTGCCTGAGTTATTTGATAAAGCCCGTCTTCAAGATTAGAGACTCTTTCTTCTGCATGTTCTTTTTTATTTTTTTATTTATTTATTATTTATTTATTTGTTTATTTATTTTTTTCTTCTGCATGTTCTAACGTGCTACTTAAGCTCTCAGTTGTATTTTTTATTTTGTTGAATAAGTCCTTCAGTTCCATGAGTTCTGCTACATTCTTTTTTAAGGTATTAATCTCTGTAAATTACCTCCTTCATATCCTGGATTTTTTTCCTTCTTTTATTATGTTGTCTGAGTCTTCTTGTATCTCATTGAGTTTCCTTAAGATTGTTCCTCAGAATTCCTTTGCATTCATTTCAAGGGTTTCCTGCTCTATAGAGTCTGGTACTTCAGAATTACTGGATCCCTTTGGTGGTGTCATATTTTCTTGGTGTTTCGTATTTCTAGTATCTTTACACTGATGTCTGGTCATCTGGTAGAGTAGTTCTTCTTCTGTTACTCTGGAGTGGGCTTTGAAGAGAGAGACTCCCTCTTCTTCTTCCAGTCTCTGCTGGTGACTCTCTTTGTGTCAATGCAGTAGAATGTGTGGCAGGCTGCCTGCACGGTGGCTGTGGCTGCTACTGTGGTGGCGAGCTACCCTTTTCGTGGTAGTGACTGTGGCAGTGGCTACGGAGTATCACGTTAACAGAAGTAATGTTTCTGGCATGCTCCTGCCTTCTGCTGGGTGGTGGGGGTTGCCAAAGGTCCTGCCTAGGACCCTGGGCATCATCCTGTCCTCTCCAAGGCAGTGGGGACTGCCTACGGCTCCACTCATCATAACTTTTTTCCCACTTGTTTTCCATCATTGCCTAAATTTTTGTTAGTACCTAAAGTTGTAGGTAAAAATTATAATAATTTTGTTAATATAAATTATCATGGATACTTTGCTTAACACTGCTCATCTCAATATTAGACACAATAATTTAGCAAGAACTTCAATCTTTTTAGTATTTATTCTTTTAATCTCCTCCCTAGAATATATCTTTTTGTATGACTGTCAGTAAAGCTTTCTTCTATACTTTTATAAGTGTATTGCTGGACTTTTCCATGTCATATACTCATAATTTTATGAACAGGACCTTTTGGAACTGAAGGTGAGAGATAAAATGTTTTGTGAGGTACCTTGGGAAAAGGTGGGGTGGAAGAGAGCATGATGTCTCCTTTGGATACTGGTCCTTGGTGTTATAAAGAAGACAGGTGAAAATAGAAATTGAAGAAACTGTTTCCATGGGTAACTGTGAGATAAGGACCCACAGCTAGGTATGTTTTGGTTCTTAGTGGCAGCATTCAGCTCAGAGAGACTAGAGGGGTCTGTGCATTCCTGTTCCTGGCTGACCATTGTGCAGCAAGAACTCCTGGGAATTAACTTCGAGGGACAGAATGTATGGTGTGGAAGTCAGTGTTAGTACAAGACACCAAAAGCAGTAGTGACATGGAGTGGTGCCTTCAAGTGGCTTCAGAAAGTGTGGTGATGAACTTGAGTTCAGGAGTTAGAAAATACTGAAGCCCCAAGGCAAAATGGATGAAATGAAGGGTAACTAATAAAAGGGGGATGACTTTTTATGCTGTAACATGCACAATTTTTTTTTAATCAAGAGTTAGATGAACAATATTTATCACATCTTTAAAGGGATGCACATTCCAAAACAGCTTAAGAACCTCTGGTCTAAGGATAACTTTCCAAGTAGACATAATAAGACTGGCCTTCGCGCTGTCATTGGAGGGATATTTTAAAGTTTCCTACTTGTGCTGATAGAATCTTTCTCCCTTCTTCTTGTCTATTCAGAGTTTTCTTGCCCTACTTGCAGAAAATAAATGGGAGGAGAAAAATCAAAACCAAGTTAGCGGCATCACAATCATATAAAAACCAAAGCTAATTAATAAAAATTAACAAGAACTAGTTAATAAAAATCTTCCAATGAGACAGACATTCAGTGAGATTCAATTCAATGCAACAAATGTTTAATGGACACCTGGTAGGTACCAAGCACTCAGATAGGAATGGTCTGTGATTATTTTTACTGTCTTTGAAAAAAGAAATAAGCATTTTTCCTTTCATCATAGATCGTCACAGGTAATGGGACACTTAAATTTCTCTCTACAACATCCCTTAGCAACTCCCTAGCAACCTTCACATGAAGAAGCTTTAACCAGTGGGATCCACAGGAAAAAATTTTAAGAAAGTACTTTTTCTTTGTCACTAAACCTTTAACTTTAGATTTTTTATAAGAGAAATAAAGTAATATTTCCTATAAAGGTTTAAATTATTCATTAAAAAGTTATCCTTCCCATCTTAACATCTAGCATAATATTGTGAACAATAAATGTCTGTTGAAATGAATTTCATTGAATTTAGTAAGTCTGGGAAAATCTGGGAGAAACATTACTCTTCTTCTCTTGAGGTTCATAATGTCACTTTCTCTCCTTTTCCCCATAGATGATATTTACTTAATTTCTAATTATTTCCTCTAGTTAATTGATGATTTGAGTGCCTAAATAGACTCCTGTGTTACCTAAAAAAATTAACATTCATATTTATAACTTATATACTATAATAACCTTGAACTCCACCCACATTTTCTCTCTTTGCCTCAGCTTCAGTTATTAAAATCAAGCAAACTAACAAAACAAAAACAGCCTGAAACTTGTCATCACCTTCTATGTTACAAATATTAGATGTCATTAATTTATATTCTGGCCACGGCCTACTACTTTTCTAAAACTACTAATGTCTGTGTTATGGACTGAATGTTTATGTCCTCTCTAAAATTTGTATTTTGAACTTCTAACCCTCATTGTGATGGGTTAGGATGAGGTGGGGCTTTTGGGAGGTGATCTTATGATCTGAGTCTCCCGAAGTTCTTCCTTCACCTTCATTTTACTTCCTAACCTCCAATTGCAGGAGGTATTTCTTCTTCCCATTTAAACCCAGTTTCTCCACATTAGATGGTCCCCCCAGCACTTGCATCTCTCTGGGAACCTCCTTCATCAGTGGACTTCTCTCCGGAGGCAAACCTGCTCCCTCCAGATCAGATCCCTTCCTTCAGCCCTTCAACATTTTCTGGTCACTTCCAGTTCTAAAAAATAAAGCCCCTTTGAAGTTGACATCTCATTTTGTTGTTGTCATATCTTTCTCTCACTTGAGATTCTAAAAAAGTCATCTGCACACAGCAGAGTCTTCCACTTCTGGTTCTTTTGCTTTCTCCCGTTCTTCATATTTCCTGTGTTTCTCAGGTTACTTGTAACTCCCACCCACCATACACAGTCACACTGATTGCTCTCATTCAGTCACCAATGATGTGGCAAGTGTGACATTTATTTAATCTGTAGCTCCCTTCTGAATATAATCATTTCTTCCCTTTTTCTTAAAATCCTCAATGTCTATGATTTCTAAGAAGTGTTACTTATATATATTTTACTTTCTTCCTCCCTTTCTGTGGTCCTTTTCCTCTATCTATTTATCAATTTTTTTGAAGTGGTCATACCAGCAGATATCCTTGTCTTCATTATAATACTCTTCTGGGCAGTACTATTCAATTATATCATTTCAACCATTCATTTTCTAACGACAGAAAACCCCAAACATGTATCTCCACCCCCCACCTTTTCCACTTTTACTTGCATATTACATGAAAATCTCCACTCTGAATGATAAAAACTGAACTCCTCTTTTTCTCCATGGATTATGTGCCTTTCTGTATTACCTGTCACACCTGATGGAACCACCATCCATCCAGGTGAGAAGAAGCTTGGAAGTCGCTTGATTCCTTTCTCTTCCCTTATTATCCCCATTCCTACGCAATCACCACACCCTAAATACTTCTGGAATCTATACACCTTTCCCTACTTATTCAAGCCTGTATCATTTTTGCTAGATTTGTTGTAAGGATTTCTCAGTAGTCTCTCTGCTTGCCCCCAAACCCTGCCTCTACACTCTTGTGTTCTAGTTGACTCTGCATGACCTGTATAGTGAAGCCTGAGCCTTGATCATATCAAAAAGACCCACCCTGACCTGGTCTCCGGCTTCTTTTTTTCTGCCACCCCTCATCTCTGAACTTCATGCTAGTCCTGATTCATACTATGCTTATTTTCACCTGTTTACATTTATGCAAACTTTCCCCTTTGCCTGGAGTCCCTCACCCTTTATTCATTTGGTTAGTTCCTTCATGTCAGAACTCAAACAGGAAACTTCTCCAGAAAGCTTGCCTGAACACCCTCCTTCCCTGTGGGTCCACTGCACTTCCTCTGTACTGGGAGCATGTCTCTACTGCTTTGAAAGCCTTTATTTCTCTGTCTTCCTTATAGACTAGAGCTCTTCCACAGCAAGGAGGATGTTGTGTTAATAATGAAACATGTCTAAGGCAGAGCTTGGCACACAGTTTGCACTCAGTAAATGTCAGTCGTAATTGACATTAGACAATTGAGATGTGATAAACGTCATTAATTTCTTTCTAGGACTAGCACAGAATGCTTGATAAATGTTGCACAGATAATAAATGTTGGGTGATTGCAAGCATTATTCCTGTGTCTTCTAATACATCAAAAGGAAGGAAGGAAGGAAGGAAGGAAGGAAGGAAGGAAGGAAGGAAGGAAGGAAGGAAGGAAGGAAGGAAGGAAGGAAGGAAGGAAGGAAGGAAGGATCAGCAAGCAATGAGTGTTCCAATTGATTTTCTCCTTAAAACTAGAAATAAACGTGGAGTGATGGTCAAGATCAGTTAATGTGAAGAAGAAAAAGAGAGGAAGACACTGAGGACTAATTCTGACACCATTTTGCTCAGGGCTGTTCTTAGACTTGACCTGCTGAGCGCCAAATGCTATAAGTAGGGGCATGCTGCTGTCAATCACGGTAAGGCTGGACCAAGAACGGATGCTGTATCTTCCACCAGCCAGCAGAGGGTGTGATAGAGCAAAGGCATTGGTTGGCAACTTTAATTTAGGAAATGTTGCTTCTGTCTCTCCAAGCCCAGGCTGTGACTAGGGGGGATTTCTGTTATTGATTTCTCTGCTTACTACCTTACTATGCGTTATCCATTGCAGGCCCTGGCAATATTGCTGCTCTGTGTCAAAACAGGAAAAATAAATGGATGGGTTTTCACTGATAAGGTTAAAGACCCATGGGTTAATTGTGTATTAAGCTCATTACAAAGTCAAGGATAAGTGGAATGCACAAAAGTTTATTTAAAAACCCTTTATGCTTGATCTTCATAGGGCAATGGAAATATGCAGATATTCTAAGCGCTTTTTCAGTCCCCCCGCCCATCTACTCTGCCACTGCTAGTGCATGAGTCAACAGCCTCTTAAATCACGGTACGCTTTTAGTGTCATTTCCAGTCTGCAGCACTGCAAACAACTCAGTTGTCAGAGAAGACAGATCTGGGTGTAATATCACTTGCAAATGATTTATTCCATAAAGTACATAAAAATGCATTTTGAGCTCTGAAGCTTATTATTCCCATAGTAAAAAAATGGTGTAAGGAGAACTCTCTTAATTTGTTCATAGTGTGAGGAGTGTCAAGCGGAAGACATATTACCATATTACGTTTAACATCTTTTGCATTATCAGTTGACTAATAGGGTCAGTGGCAAAAAAAAAAAAAAAAAAAAGCCACTTGAATTAAGTGACTGGGAATAACCTTCCTGTGAAGATATGGCGCTGAAGATGGAAGGCCAAATCTAGATAAAACTAATCTCTCTCCACATCCTTTATTTCCCCTAATGCTTTTTGTTTTGTTTTGCTTTGTTAGAGTGGCAGTACCTCAAGCAGCATAACTGAAGCTGGATGCAGTTCTTTTAAGGTATTTCATACAGAAAAGGAGAGAGGGTCCCCCATGAAGAATGAACAAAGGATCTCCCACTAGTCATTTTCAATGAGGCCCTACTGACATTTTGGGTAAGACCATTCTTAACTGAGAGAAGCTGTGTCTCACATTCCTGGACAGTTAGCATTCCAGTTTTGCTCCCATTAAATACAAGGAGCATGGTAGAGTTATCATGAGAATCAACTGTACACATTTCAAAAAGACTTCTTTGAGGGGACAGGATGGCCACTATCCAAGAAACACCAGTTGGAAATGTGTCATACCATGTGGTTTCATCATGGAAGTTTGTTTTATCAGGATGTTTTATTTAATAACACTGACAAGCATGGGGCTAATAGACTTACAGAGATGCAAGGACTTGAAATAGCATATGCACAGGGGTGAGGTATTTCACAAATGGCAGATAATATTATTGTGAGGAAATGTGCAAGATGTAACAATGAATGAAAATGCCCTCCTTGCCTTCAAGGAACAATTTAATGGAGAACACATATGTGCAGACATGCACCAAATAATTAAACAAGTGAACCAAATAGTAAGGGACGTTTGGGCTGGAAAAGACCTCAGTGCAAATTGCGTTTGGGCTGCCTAGCTTCTAGATCTTAAATGACTACCCATGCTGTGGTGGGGTAAGGGTTTGGATTTAAACCTCTGTGCTACCAGGTGTTTGGCTTCCACCTGGATTTTGAGATGGGGGAGAAGGTGCATAGATGAGTCTATTTTACATTTCAGTCTGGAATGTGGCTGGTACTTAAGTGTAGCCGGAGGGGAACCCTCAAAACTGTTTCAGAAAGTCGATGTTGAATTTTTGTTTTACTCTCTATTAAGAGATTTTTCTTTTCTTTTCTTTTTTTTACTTCTATTAAAATAGACTTCGACTTTGTTGCACATTAAATTATTATGAATTTTCCCTCTCAATTTCTGGTTAATCCCACATGTTTCATGTGCTAATGTTTTTAACACAATTTGGTCCCCAGACTCGTGTGTAACCGTGGATTATCTAATAGCATTTTACATCTTTTATGGATTTTTTCGTGCATGTATTTATTTATGATTATGACTCCTATTCCTATTGCTATTTGTAATTTAGTTTTTATTTATTTAAAATCTTTTATTTATGTAAAATGTTTGTATTTTAGTTTTTCTTTATTTTAATTCCTATACATAAATCCATCCATTCAGTCCTTAACCACATTTATGTTTTACTGAATGCATACCACCAGAAGTTATTTATATACAGCTTTGAAGAGCTAGAATATCTGGTAATAAGGTCATGTAGGTATAAGTTATAAATCTAACACAAAAAAAGTAAGAAAGTGCGTGTTGGTGAAATTCTGAGTTGAGTATAAATAAATCTTTGTCTAGAGTCAATTGAGTCTGTATTTTTAAAGCTGAGATTTTCTAATTTATTTCAAATTAGGGAGTAGTAATACTACAGCAACTTTTGGTGAAGTAAATTAAAATCATTTCCTGAGATACAGTATCTGGATTTCCTTCTACTCTTATTAATGTGAGGAAGAAGAAAAAAGCAAGAAAGAGAGCAAGTAATCCAGCCTTAAATCCTATGTAACAAACAACCCTTCTGCCTTATCTTAGGCTAACTTAGCATATTTCAAATTTTCTAACCCATGAAATGGAAGAAAAAGGATGGAGATTTGAGAGAAATCTGACTTAATGATGCAGCAGTCCACCAGTTGTTACCTATAGTTTCTTTCCAGAATGAAATATTCATTTGACAGTGGTTGTCTAACCAAAAGAGAATATCTCGGTTTCCAAGAAATTCAAAGAAGTTGACCACAGTGAAATCTGATCTCTCAGGGCCCATTTCTCTCTGCAGATCAAGAGAGGCCATGTGGCTGTCTGTTAAAATCTGGGGCTCTGGAATCTGACAGCACTGGGTTCAAATCCCTGTTACTACCTAGTACTTGTCTGAAAGCAAAATTCTTAGTCTTCTTCACCAGTGTAGTGTGTTTGCTGTCCAAGAATGGTGCCTTTTTTGCTGTGCTCAGTACATCTTCATATTCTTCTTATAATAGGGTTCTAGGCAGGAACTAGGAGGCCCAGTGTTAAAGATGAAAAAATAACTGCAGTAGTTAGGTACTTGTTATTTGTGACTCACAGGAATTTTTTCTCTACCCCACCTTCTATTCCTATGATAGCAACAACAGCAACAACACCATGCAGCAGACATGGTATAAGTTCTTTATGTATGCCAACTCATGTATTCCTCACTACAGCACTAGGAAGATCACTTTATATTATACCATGCTTTTTGGAAGTTACTAAGTGTATTTCTAAATTTTCTCAGGAAAGAACAGGAGAGGTTGAATGCTTGGTTTTCAAATCTGGTTGCAATGAACAACTAAATTCTGAAAACAATAATGCTTAGTTGAAAAGGATGAGTTAGTAACTACGAAATGACCAACTAAAGCATAACATGCAGTTCACTTTCTACAGTGGGGATGAAAGAGGAAGACAAAAATGGTATAAAAATGATGGACTTATCTTGCAACTTGGCATACTTGGCTGGTATAGACAGCCCCATTTGCTCTACCCCATAGACATGTGGGATCAAATACAACCATGATAAATCTATATCTATACCCATATGTAATACCATATTATATCCAATATATTATATGCAATATCATCTAATACCTTATATCTCATATCTTATACCATCTTACATAATTTTATATCTATATATAATATCTATATCTGTATCCATAATTATGTCCATGTATTTATCTATATCTTCTTAATCATATCCATATTTGGATCTATAATTTTTAGTAGAAGCAAAATTATGTGTATTCATATATTCATTACATTTTTCTTCATACTATTTTAACATTTTAAATATTTTCTAGTAAATTAAAATAAGGAAAAAATATTTTGTAGGTAACTTTTCTTAAAACTTAAATAGCATTTTAATATTAAATAAGCAAATACATACTTGAGCTCCAAGGAAAGAAAGAAAAAATTTTCCTGTGCCAGAAATGAAGAATCTTTAAAGGGAATGAGAGAGCCAGTGGTGTTCTGGCAACTGAAGAAAGCTTTAGCCTTGGATATAGCCTGGTAGAGGGGGCTGTGGTTCTAATGCTCTGTGAAAGCAGAAGACATGTCCAAGGGACAGAGGAAGATGACAAGGCTGAAACTGAGCTTGAAACTTTGAATTTCTGCCCTGTGTATCCAAAGGACACTAGCAAAATTCAGCCCACCAGCCTAGGGAGGCTTGGAGGAAGCTAGCTCTTTCTGGAACCTAGAATGGGCAGTCTAATGTGCTGTATGGGTCTGAACTTACACTATTTGTGCATCATGAACTGAGAAACATGAGCAAAACCTTTCAGGGACACTGAAACCTGCCAGCTCTGAAGAAAATACACAAACAGCCCGGGCAGATACATTTATATTGAAGGCACACGGGACTCTCCTAGAAAGAGAGTCTTGGTGTGGGTTACTCCAGAAGCAAATCCTGAAACTAAGATTTGAGTGCAGATTGCTGACTTCAGAAGTGATTCAAGAAGCATCAGTAGAGGAATGGTGAATAGAGACAAGAAAATGTAGAAAACCAACAAAAGCTGTGCTATTAAATATTCACCACCATGGGCAGTTGAAGGGCATTCTCACTAAGGAATGTTAAGAATGATGTGAAATACACATCAGAGTGATTCCAACCGAAGGGTACAGAAACAGGTTATTTATTTACTTATTTATGTTTGTCATTGTACATTTTGACAGAGTACAGTTTGTTGTTTCAATACATGCATGCATTGTATAATGATCTAATTGGAGTAGTTAGCATATCTATCACCTAAACATTTATCATTTCTTTGTGGTTATAACATTCAATATCCTCTTTTCGGGGTAGCTTGAAGTATACAATAAGACCTCCTTGTCTACCACTGGTTAAAGTGTGTTTTTAGTTTCACCACCTCTCTGGCACTTCCAAATAGCCCTCTATACTAGGTGATGTACTCCCTCAGTCAGAAAACAGTGTCTTCAACAGGGAGCGAGTCTGCGGCGTTAGCAGTAAGCAGTCTTCAGGAGAGCAGATGTGAGCGCTTGAGGATGTGGACAGCTCATCCACAGCTTCCTCTTCTATGACGATGGTCAGCAATCAAGTGAGAAAAAGTTGTGCTTGTTAGTCTAAAAAGTTATATTGATTTTTTAATACTTGAACATTAAATATGTTAATCTAGTTGTGCTTGTAAATGGCCAGAGGCAAAATAAAAAGAAGAAAAAAAACCCCTAATAATCACATCGTACCTACTCATGGTTAATATGGAATCCTTTCACTAGTGTTTTCACACCCACCGTAAGAACTATGTTTAAAATTGCAAATGGATCAGCCAAATGTAATTCTGCCAGTTTTCAGGAATTAGTGTAGTCATACACATGAATAGAGGTTTTTGATTTGTTGCTGTTGTTGTTGATTTGTTTTGAAGTGTTTCTTCAGCAAAGAGTTATGGCAGACTAGTATATCTGTATGCAATCCTCACTCATCTGCCCAGGACTGAAAATATCACTCACCCCTCATGCATTTCTACCTTCTGCCTTTTAGTGTGTTTTCAGAGTCTAAGAACTCCATTTCGACAGCTATTTGGAAGCAGACTTATCATAAAACCAACTGAATCAATCTCACGATTAATCATGGTCCATTGACTAATTGTGGTGACAACTGGAACACAGCTTCTGGGCCAGACATCACAGAGATGTGAAGACATAGAAAAAGCCATCTATGATCCTGAAAATCTCTTAAGTGATATGCCTCGGGCCCTTCTGCTAACCCAGAACTGAGAATTATGAAGTTTGACTTGTAGTTGCTATGATTTACCACTGGGAAAACCATCCTTCATTTTTCATTTTTTCTACTGATGAAGTTAAAACTGTTGCTTTAACATTCCTATATTCACATAGTCTAAATTGTCCTCTAATGATGGTTTATAAAATATATATATTTTTTACCTTTATTAGTGAAAGTTTTGGAACACTTAATAAAGAAAACATTTTTCATGTTATTTTTGTAATCTGTATTAAATGCATTCTCTTTGGATATTGGGAAAGAATGACCTATGTCTGGCATTTTTTGTTGGAACATTTGTCAGAGGAGAGAGATGCAGCAGTTCATTCCTGAAAATATCTGAGTATAATGCCCACCAAACTGAGAAGGTATCCTGAGACCAAAGAACAAAGCAGGCAACTCCATATGGTTTACAAAGAGTTGATTGTCATTATTATTGTCTATGGGTGGCTACTAACAGAGATCAGGCAAAGTATCATTCCATGTGAGTGCTTAGCAGCTGCTTTCTCTGCACCCCAGCAGTGGAGGGATGGAGAGTGAGGCTGATAAGGGTTTTAAAGACAAAAGTGGAGCTATGCCAAAGAGAGAAAGGCTGCAGAAGTGCAAGATTCCCAGGTGCCTCACAGCCTCCTGTTGCTTATCTTTGGTGTTGCCAGTGTCACTCCCTTTATAAGTAGAACATTCTTTTCCTGTTCCTTCTTCAGTTGCTAAGCGACTTATATAAGGGAAAAGTTGTAACTATGGAAGCTATAGCTCTGAAGGCCATGAGCATTCATGTAGTGAATTCTGACCAGTATCCCTACAGCATCTGAAAGTATCATGTGTTTGGCCTCCACTTGCTCATGGGATAAATTAATCCACTGTCCCTCCCCTGCATGTCAAGGCTGTCACAATGTGGACTCAAGTTCTCCCAACTTCTTGGCTCTCGCCACTCCCTGCCTCTCCTTCTGTTGTATTCCTAATTGGGTAGAATGATTTTCTTGCAGTTTTATGACTTTCAAACCTCCCTATAATTGCTCATGCTGATCCCTCTGTCTGAAGTTCCCTTCCTGTCAGTCTCCTTTTGGAAAACACATTCTACCTCAAAGCCATGCTCAAACATCACTTCCTCTGACATGTCTGACATCTTCCATCCTTCATCAGCACCTTTTTTCCTGGACTCACTAAACACTCTTATGACCTCTCCCTAACATGTTTTTTTAAGTCATTTGTCAACGCAATTACTTCTTCCACTAAATTACAATCTCCTTGAAGGATAGGGCCATAGTGTGTATCTTACTATTTCCTAGCAACAAGCACAATATCTGGTATACAAGTGAATCCTTAAGTAGGTGATCAAATATTTGTAGAAGATGGAAGGAACGAAAGGATGTGCAAAAAGCTTTATCAGACCCACATCAGGCAGCATTAGACATAAGAGGGATAAGACCAAGTGTTTATTAAATTTTTAACATGTGTCTGACATTGCATTAGGTGTTTCACATAGGAAGCAAAATAACACCTTGAAATATTCATCTTTATACTTTCCTTTTCAGCATTTCTTGACTTTTCCCCTAATGTGTCAGTGGCATCCACTTTGCTTTGAGGAAACTTAGCATCATTACAAAATGAAAGAATGGGGAAAGGAACTATATTTAGTTGTTAAAACATTAAAAATAGGCTCTCAGGCCCATAACAGAAATAACATCCTGAAAGCCAGAGTTTTCCATTTGTAATAAAATGATTTTTTAAGGAAGGAAAAGCTTTTGGGATAATCCCAGAGGAAGCAGAGCATTGAGTTTATGCCACAATAGATTAGAAAGAGAATAGAAGGTCCATCCTAGCTCACTGTCAGAAAGGCAAGGTGGGTAGCATTTCCACTGTGTCTTCCAGCAGTTTCATAGTTCTGGGTCTTAAATTTAGGACTTTGGTCCATTTTGAGTTGATTTTTGTGTATGGTGAGAGATAGGGATTTAGTCTCAGTCTTCTGCATGTGGATATCCAGTTTTCCCAGCACCATTTGTTGAAGAGGTTGTCCTTTCCCCACTGTATATTTTTGGCATCTTTGTTGAAAATCAATTTGCTGTAAGTGCATGGGTTTATTTTAGGGCTCTTTCGTTGGTTAATGTGTTGGTTTTTATGCCACACCCATGCTGTTTGGATTTCTATAGATTTGTAGTGTATTTTGAAATCAGGAAGTGTGGTGCCTTCAACTTTTTCTTTTTGTTCAAGATTGCTTTAGCTATATGGGGTCTTTTGTGGCTCCATATAAATTTTAAGATTGTTTTTTTTTTTTTTTTTCTGTTTCTGTAAAGATTGTCATTAGTATTTTGGTAGGGATTGCATTGAATGTGTAGATGGCTTTGGATATATGGACAATTTGATGATGTTAATTCTTCAACCCATGAACATGCAATACATGAAATAGGAATGGGCATTGCTTTTTTGAGCAAGACTATGAAGGCACAGAAAATTAAAGTGTAAAGTGTAAAAATACATCAAGGGTACTATGTCAAACTAAAAAGCTTCTGCATAGCCGGGGAAACTATCAACAAAATGAAGAGAAAACCTACAGAACAGGAGAAAGTATTTGCCAACCACACATCAGACAAGGGGCTAATATTCAGAATATATAAGGAACTTAAATGACTCAACAGCAAAAAAAAAAAAAAAAACAAACAACAACAACAAAAAAACCCCAATAACCCAGTTAAAAAATGGGCGAAGGACCTGAAAAGACATTCTCAAAAGAAGACATGCAAATGGCCAACAGACACATGAAAAAATGCTCAACATCACTAAACATCAGGGAAATGCAAATTAAAACCACAGTGGTATATCATCTCACTTCAGTTAGAATGGCTATTATCAAAAAGACAAAACATAACAAATGCTGGTGAGGATGTGGAGAAAAAGGAAATTCCCTTACATTGCTGGTGGGAGTGTAAATTGGTGCAGCTACTGTAGAAAACAGTATGGAGTTTCCTCAGAGAACTAAAAATAGATCCTACAACCCAGCTATCTCATTACTGGGAATATACCCAAAGGAAATGAAATCAGTGTATCCAAAAGACACCTGCACTCCCATGTTCATTGCAGAATTAGTCATAATAGTGAAGAGATGGAATCAACCTAAATGTCCAGCAATGGATGAATGGATAAAAAAAAATCTGTGGTATATATACACAATGGAATACTACTCAGCTATTAAAAAAAAAAAAAATCTTATCATTTGCAGCAATATGGATGGAACTGGAAACCATCATATTAAGTGAAGTAATTCAGGCACAAAAAGACAAATACCACAGGATAGCACTCATATGTGGAACCTAAAAAAAAATAAGAAAAAAAATGGCTCTCATAGAAGTAGAGAGTAGGATAATGGTTACCAGAAGTAGTGGGGAAGAGGGAGATGAGGAAAAGAGGTGGACTAATGGGTGCAAAACTATGCTGTCTACCCTAAGTGAATCATTGTACAGTATATGCATATATTGAAAAAACACACTGTACCCCATAAATATGTACAAATAAATGTTAAAATATTTTGAAAAAATAGTTAAATTCCCATACTTATTAAACATATTAAAAGTATTAAAACAAAGAAAGAAAGTAAGGCAAGATGGAAATTACCTTGGCTAGAGAGCAGGGAATAGTGAGGAAAGCAGGAAGGGGTATGACCCTGTGTGGAAGTCAATGATCCTGAACCTGAGGGCACCCACAGAGGGAAGTCCAGGTCAGCACTGATGCCCTGTGAGCTCCATCCCGTCCCTAGCTGGGCCACACTGTTGCTCTGCAGAAGGAGCCTCCCATCAGGGCTCAGGGGAGATCTTCACTTTGCCTCTCCTCCCTGAGGTCTGCTCAAGACCTCCCATCAGCAGCTTTTGAAACATCTCCTATAGATCTTCTTGCAGAAGTGATTCCTCAGTGTGACCCGGGCCTTTCCAAACTTCCCATCCAAACTTTTCAGTAAGGACATAAAGTCTTGGATATTGTCCTAAAAAGACAGTGGAGGCTTTAAAATCCAGAAAGGCAGTGGCTGTATGGCCAGGAAAATCCTGAACATATGTACTTGGATGGAACTGGACCATGGTAAAATCCACACCCTGAAAATTCTATTTAACCTGCACAACACAATAAGTCTATAATGAAAAAGTTATCCTGCTTTTACGCATAAGCAAGCTGAGGCCCAGAGAATTTGAATAATTTCTCCGAGATCACATGGACACTAATTTGACCACTTGTAGTGTCAGAACGATGACAAACCTAAGCAGACATGATCCACTGTGCTGCGTTGCCTTTATCTTTCTACACTAGAGAGGAAGTACGTGCGTGTGAATGTGTGTTTGTGTATGTGTGTATGTATGCATTTATGAGTTTGTGATGCTTATGGTTTATGCTATCTTGGGTATTACCAGACAGGTTCATACCCTCCTTTTCCACACTGAAAACTTACAAAAAAATAAAGTGAGTTGTTAACCATAGCTCACCTTTCCTTCCCTTCTTTCTTCTCTCCTTTCCTTATTGCATTCTTTTTCTTCTCTCTCCCCATTTTCTAAGGTCACTGAGGGAATTTGGATGGGTTGTCCCCTCCAAAACTCATATGGAAATTTGATCCCTAGTGTGGCAGTGTTGGAAATTGATTGAGTCATGGGGGTGGTTCCCTCATGAATGGATCCCTGGGGGAGGGGGAGTAATGAGTGAGTTCTCGCTCTATTAGTTCCCGCGAGAGCTTGTTGCTAAAAAAGACCCTGGTACCTTCTCTCTCTCTCTTGCTTCCTCCTGCCATGTGATCTGCTTGTACCTGCTGGCTCCCTGCCACTTTCTGCCACGAGTAGAAGCAGCCTGAGGCCTGTGTCAGGCGCAGCTGTCCCAGAATCGTAAGCCAAACAAACCTCTCTTCTTTATAAATTACCCAGTTTCAGGTGTTCCTGTTATAGCAACACAAACGGACTAAAACAGTCACAGTTCACTGACAAGCCAAGGAGAAGAGTGTTTTTAGAGCAACACTAATGATTCTGGCCACTCACTGGGAATCTGATCTTCTGGGCTTTTCTCCCAGCTCTCCCACCATGTGATTTCAAACTTGATTGAGCTCCTGTTTATCCAAGTGTAAAATGCAGGTAATATAGTTCTACCTCATGAGGACTGAGAAAGAATACTATTATGTGCAGATCTTTATGGCCCATAGGCTAAAGGTTTTTTGAAATTGTTTTCAAACTTTCCTTGTCCTCTTCTTTCTCTTGACATCAGTACTGCTGTCCTAGAGGTGGAGGCATAAGATTGCTCCTCCCCTGGAAATGCATGGAATTTCAAGAAGCATATAATTCTTATGTAAAACGGCAAGAGACAGCTTTTCTCCAATGCAATAAAAGCATACATTTCAATAAAATGTTGTTGTCTCACTTTAAAAATAGAAATTTTGAAGTCTTCATGATCAATTACCTATGAGTATCCAGAAATTATTTTTTTTTTCAATTATATACAGCCACAGAAGATACAAATCCCACACTCTAAGCCCAACCAACTAAATTATTGATACTTAAGAAATCTTGGGCCACGTCTTTAATCTTTCAAAATCAAAATCATACGTTGATCACGTAAATGTATCTATTGATTTTTAGGTGTACTTGAGGGGCTTCCCTGATCTGAATAATAAACTAGAGAAAACTGAGTTCAGAGAAAAAACTGGATACAAAAGCCAAATACGATACTGTTCTAGAAGAGAAACGAATGGATGATGGCTTTGCCAATGCGCTGACTTCTGTCATTTTCATGTTCAGTGACAAGCACCATATGAATGATTCCACTTCGTTGATTCTGGAGAGTACCAGAATGAACAGATTGTCAGAGCTGCGATTCCACCGGCGTGCCGTTGCAGCTCGCCATAGTGCCAGCAGTGAGTACGAGGAACGGTGCACGTGTTTATTCCTGAAAATGCACTTGCTTGCCAGAAATTTCACTTCAGCAGTTTTATAGTCAGGAAATTTGAACGCTAATGAGTAGAGACGTTTTAAATTCTATCTTGGTCAAAGATGCTACAGGTTAGGAGTATATATTTTTGAAATCTGATTTAGGGCAGAGATTTAAACAAAAAACATCAAGGGAGAGATTCCCATTCATGAAAAAAAACCCACGATTAAACTATTCTTCAAACAACTTTTGTCTCCAGATTAGCTCATTGTCACCATACTGGAGTCAAAACTCTTGATAACAGAGGCTTGAAGCCTGGTAGTTATTATTAGACCATTCTCTAGTCACACATAAATATCAGTTTCTGTGTTCTATGAATTCTACACTTTTAGTATCAGTCAAATGCATCCCTTCCTCTCCATATTCAGTACCCTATCATGAACTCTACTATATTATCATAGCCTCTTTATTTGGTCTCCAGAGTCTATTCTTTCTCCTTGCTAAAGCATTCTGTGCATACTACTGCACTCATCTTTATAAAAATTTCTCTCCTCCATAACATTAAATAGCTCTCAATTATCTACCAATAAAGACCAATATCCTTAGTGCAGAACTGAAATCCCTTCTCAATCAAACATTAACTGACTTTCAGCTTTGTCTTTTGTTCATGCACATTATACTGGCATAAAAATAAATTAATTTAACTCCTCCATATAACTCCGTGCATTAGTAGTCTTCCATCATTCAAGCTATTCCCTGCTTTTGGAATATTAACTTCTCTATCTCTTAATGTTCTGATTCTGCATTTGTCCTTAAGAGCCCATGCCATATGGCAATGCCATGCATCGATGATTTATTGAACATCTCCTGTGTTCTGGGTTCTGTTCCATTTGCTCCAACATCGTACTTTAATTACTTTTCCATACTGAAATAATATCTTTCTTCCTTAAATTCCATGTTATGCTATTTTCACTTTCTATGCCTTGTGATGTAGTCATGGGGACAGGTGCTACATTGTCCTTTATGCAATGGCACCTCCCTGAGAGAGTGTGCCAGAGTTTGTATTCTCCACAAAGCCTAGGAGCATCCAGCACATGCAAGTGCTCCATTAGGATTTTGCATTAAGCAAAACAAAACAAACAAACAAACAAAAACCCAGGAAACAAAACATTCTGAGACCTGGCAAGCCTAGAGCAAATAGCTGAAGCCATGATTTACAAAAATTATGAATTTGGGCAATTGTTTTCTGTATTTTACTAGTCAATATTAATGTAGATCCCAGTATTGTTGCATGTTTGTTTGCTTTTTAAACTTATATGTTGACACTGGATCAAGTTTATTCAGTTTTCCTAAAGCTAGAGTTAATTTGACATGGCTGTATGAATATTTATATCTCAATGTACATAGTGGAATGTAAATCAAGCTGGTATTTTAGAAACATCTATGCAAACTTGTACTTGAGTAGGTAAGGGATGAGTAGCTTCTCATTCAGTTTTTGTCTATTTAATTTTTTTATGTAAAGCATATTTCAATGCATGTATGTATTTCTTTTCAATGAAATGAGTAATCACTGACTTATTATACTATATTTATATTTGGGACTTAATAAGAGTCAGTGTCTGGTGAAAACTGAAGATTTTTTTCAAATGATGTAGACTGGACTCTTAAAACTGCTGTAGGGCACTCTTTACAATAGCCAAGAGTTGGAACCAGCCCAAATGCCCATCATCAGATGAGTGGATACGGAAAATGTGGTACATCTACACAATGGAATACTACTCAGCTATAAAAACGAATGAAATACTGCCATTTGCAACAACATGGATGGACCTTGAGAGAATTATATTAAGTGAAACAAGTCAGGCACAGAAAGAGAAATACCACATGTTCTCACTTATTGGTGGGAGCTAAAAATTAATATATAAATTCACACACACACACACACACACACACACAAAAAAAAAAAAACGGGGGGGGGAAGAAGATATAACAACCACAATTATTTGAAGTTGATACGACAAGCAAACAGAAAGGACATTGTTGGGGGGAGGGGGGAGGGAGAAGGGAGGGAGGTTTTGGTGATGGGGAGCAATAATCAGCCACAATGTATATCGACAAAATAAAATTTAAAAAAAATAAAAAATAAAAATAAAAAATAAAAATTAAAAAAAAAAACTGCTGTAGGGCCTTGCTACTCAGAGCACAGTCCTTTGGCATGAAACACCGGTGTCATTTGTTATCTAACATTGCTAGTTATAAATGTCAGTGCACCCCCCACCCCCACCATGACACACGGAATCCAACTCTCTGTGTATGCAGCCCAGAGCTCTGTGTTTTAGGTAACTCTTCAGGTGATTCTGGTGCATGCTCAAATTTGGAAATTAGGATCTAAAGAGTTAAAATTCAGAAGCCAATTGCATGAGTAAAATTCAACAGGTAAACTAAGGGGGCCATTTAATGTGCCATAAATCAAGGATTATCAGAGTTTCAGGAAAAGGAAACAGTGTTATACAAACAGGTTTCAATTACAATGTGTACAGTGCTTAGAACTTAAGTGTCAGAAAACCAACTGATGTCATTTGGTTGGGAAAAAAAAGATGGATGCTGTATGGGGTAGGAATTTTAAAGAGCCGATGTGTTCGTTATTACCCATTTGAAAAATATTTGAAAACTCTACCCTTGTCCTTAGCATCCCGTTGCTTACCCTGCACGATTGTCAGTAAAACCAAGCCAAGTTAAAAGCATGGCTTCCTAAACCAGTCCATAAGTTACATAAAGAAGATTAAAAAGTAACTTCAGTCCAAGGCTATCCTGTTTTTCAAACTCCTAGAGTAATCCAGTTATTGTGAAAACAGTTTTTCCTTGTCTGCTTTCTCGTAGTAGTTTTCTGTTATAAGTCCTCTGTTTAAGACATGAGGAGAAAATCTTACTGTTGATAATATTTTCATTAGATTTGCCATATTATGGAGGTTGGTTACATGTTCAGGGGTATAAAAGTCCTTTATGCAGAGACTTCTCTATGTGTGAAAACAGATCCCCCTGGACTTGGGAAATATTTGGGTAGATGGAAACAGAAAACCCCCTAGTGCCCTGATCTCAACTTTTTCTCAGGTTCACACTAATGTACTGCTCAGAGATTTGAATAACTGAAGAAAAAGATTCACCTAACATTAAAGTGTTCAGTACTAAATTCTAGCACGAAGTAGAGAAGCTGTATGAGTCTGTTTTGTGTTGCTGTAACAGAAATACCTGAGACTGGGTAATTTATAAAGGAAAGAGGTTTATTTGGCTTATGATTCTGGGACGGCTGTGTCTGGCATGGGCCTCAGACTGCTTCTACTCATGGCGGAAAGTGGCAGGCAGACGGCAGGTACAAGCAGATCACATGGCGAGAGGAAGTGAGAGAGAGAGAGAGAAGGTGCCAGGGTCTTTTTAAGCAAGGAGCTCTCGCGGGAACTAATAGAGCGAGAACTCATTAATCCCCCCTCCCCCAGGGAGAGCATTAATCCATTTATGAAGGATCCACTCCCATGACTCAATCAGTCTCCAACACTGCCCCATTGGGGCTCGAATTTCCACATGAGTTTTGGAGGGGACAGCACATCCAAACTCCATTAGAAGGGCAACACAAGGAATGAATCCACAAAATATAATAAAATGGAAAAACAGGAAAACCAGAGCAATAAAAACAATGGCAAGTATTCACCAATCTACATTGTTTTGTAAAAGGTACATGCATATTTCTACATAGATCTGTAAACGTGAAATAATGCCAAGATTTGATTTTTTTCTTCCTTTCATTTTATAAGACCTTACATACAATCACTTTGAAAGGATTTAGGATGAAATGAAACCAATCTGGGCATAAATGAAAGGAAACATCACTAAAGTAGCCAATATTTCTGACTTTAGATTTTGGCTCTTATCCTGTAGATTCTGTCCAATAAAAACCTGTTATTATTCTTAGAGGTGGCCATATGATTACAATTAGAAAAGGCAATTAACATCTTTTACTTCTACCAATGTTTGTTTGAGTTTAGTATTATTTGTCTAGATTTTGACTCCTAATTTTCTGTTGGTCAGTTTTATATTTTGCTGTATTTATTTTTTTAATTTCAGATGTCTCTGTATTCCAACTACAGAAGGTATCAGCTATGGAACAGAGAGCAGGAGTAGTGGCTCAGGTACTGCGACATAGCAATGCCCAGGGACTCAGGGCAATGAACATATTTTCATATTCTCAGGAAACCAACAAAAACCTCCACTAATAGTACACTATATGCCTTTGAATAATAGGTTAGTAATGGTGGAGTGAATTGCACAGTATCTCATTCAGCTACTGAAATTTTTGTGTTCTTCAGATTATTGGGTATAATGGTGAGAGTGGTTTTGAGCTCTATGGGTGGAAAAGTAACTAATAATTTTAAGAGAGGTAATAGATATTGTAATCACTTGGATTTTTAAAGAAAATTACAGCAAGTTCTTCCTCTACTTTGCTGTACAAAGTCCATATAATCAGTTTTTTTATTTTTATTTTTATTTTTTTATTCCGACCAGTTAGGGGAGTGCAACCCTTGGCTCAGTGTTGTCCGTGCCACGCTCAGCCAGTGAGTGCACCGGCCACCCCCATATAGGATCCGAACCCACGGCCTCAGCGCTACCAGCGCCGCACTCTCCCGAGTGAGCCACAGGGCCGGCCCATATAATCAGTTTTAATAAGACTTGTGACTTTGCTTTTTGTTTTGTTCAAATTTTTACAATAGTGTTTTGCAGTAAATGCTTTAAAAAGTTTTTTGTTATATCTGCATTGATTATTAATAATCACTTCAACAAAAAAAATTTGTTTTAGAAATTTTGGCAAGTACGAAAAGTATTTAAAAGTGAATCTCTAACTCTACCACAAAGATGTACCAATTCACATTTCTGCATGTTTTATTTCTGTATTTTAAAAAACAGGTTCTTTTTATTTTGCATTGGGCAGAGTCTTCATGAGAAAGAGATTGAGGAGACAGGACAAGAGATCAGAGAGAAACTCCCCTTGGTAGTACAGGTGTGCAGGTGGTGATTGGCTGCCATTCAAGTGAGGCATAACTGCCTAGACCTTTCCCACACATGAAGTAAAATGCTCAAGATACTGGGGAAGGGACAGAACCCTGAACTCATAGAGAAAGATAAGCAAAAACCAACTGCTCCCAAAGAGAAGGCCAGGAAACACTGTTGGACTCAAGACTTTGTACTGATACAAAGCCGAGGTCTACTGCCACTGCAGCAAGGCCCCAACACTACAAGGCAAAGTTTTGCTGTCACGGAAGGGAAAACAGGGGAAGAACTGAGAAAGGCTCACTCTTCAGACTTAGGCCAAAACTGAGGCTTGACAAGAAAACCAGGATCCCTTGTCCCAACCTCACCCTGTCCCTACAGTGAGTTTAGCATGAAGTAAGAAATAAAAGAAACCTATTGCTGGTAGAAGATCAATAAGACAGAGAGAGACACCCCTCCCTCCACCCACCACCTTTGATATCAGGTACGTGCATATTTCTACATAGATCTGTAAACGTGAAATAATGCCAGGATTTGATTTTTTTCTTCCTTTCATTTTATAAGACCTTACATACAATCACTTTGAAAGGATTTAGGATGAAATGAAAGCAATCTGGGCATAAATGAAAGGAAACATCACTAAAGTAGCCAATATTTCTGACTTTAGATTTTGGTTCTTATCCTGATGAAACCTGAGGGTGAAGCAGGAACACTGAGAAAACCTCTTGTTTCGCAGTAAATGGAAGGTGACAGCAGCCTACAGCTGGCAGAATTTAAAGTTTCTGATGCACTAGTGACTACAGCATCAAAAAGGACAACTGTAGCTCAGTTACTGAATAAATTGACTCAGCTCCCTTCTAACTGCCTGCCAGAAGAAGAAATACTGTATATCCATTTCTGGGCATAGGTACTACTTAGCTCAGGCTCTATGAATCATCTCCACGTGATCTACTTATTATCTCCACAAATAATGGGCAGATGATCTGAATAGATACCACCCAAGAAGAGACAGGGATGGCAAGTAAGCACATGGGGAAGGGCTCAGTGTTAGACATATCACGACTGTTAGGTTTGGCAAGACGTAGAAAAGAGAGAGACCCAAGCCAGGAGCCGTTTCAGCCAAAAGCTTTATTCCACTAACATGGAGGGGAGACTCAGTCAGATCAGTTCCCCCACACTAAGTAAAGCAGGGGGTTTATAAGACTTTTAGGGAGGGTTCAGAGTAATGAGCAATTTTGAAATCAGTGATATGCAAGGTGACATAGTCCTTGTGGTCCGATAACATCTGGTAGGTTAAGTCATAGGCTTCTGATTAGCCACAATCTCAGTACAAAGCATTCCAGCCAGAAGCCTGCTAGACACAACCCACAAGATGTTCCCTTGATGATAACGGTAATGTTTACTTCTTCCTAGGAGAGGAATTTCAGTGCCTGGAGGAGAAAGGGGAGAGGGGGAAGGGGGAAAGTTGCTAAACCTGGCTGTGCTGATGTTAAGCTAGCCATGAGGCCTAACAACCACATTGGCAATCTAGTATAATGACCAAATAATGTAAAACAAACAAAAAACATGCCAGTGAAAATGCAGAGCAACTGGAACTCTCATACATGGCTGTAGGAGTGCAAAACAGCACAGCCACTTTGGAAAATTATTTGTCAGTTTCTTATAAAGCTGAAAATGCACTTAACCGTGTAACTAAGCAATTCTACTCCTAGACGTTTACCCAAAAGAAATGAAAGCATGTGACTAGACTGAGACCCCAAAGTGAATGATTTTATAAACTTTGTATTTATAATATCCCCAAACTTGAAACAACCCAAATATCCATCACCTGGTGAATGGATAATAGAATACTACTCACTGACCAAAAGGAATGAAATACTTCTAAAGGAAATGATATGAATAAATCTCAAAAGCATAAAGTTAGGTGAAAGAAGCCAGACACAAAAGGTTCATACTATATGCCATGGGTTGAATGTGTCCCTCAAAAGTTAATGTATTAGAAACTTGACCCCCATTGTAACTGTGTGAAGTGAGTGGGAAATCCAACTATGGTCTATGACTGGTGAGGCCCTTAAGAGGTTATTGGATAGTGAGGACTGTGCCCTGGTGCATGGATTGATCCATTCATGGAGCAATAGGCATGGCTCTGATGGCTTTAAAAGGAGAGCAAGTGAGAGGTTTAGCTCCCTAGCTCAGCCCATTATTGCCATGTGATGCCCTGCATTGCTGCAGAGAGTCACCACCAAGAACAAAGCCTTCACCAGATGCATCCCCTGGACCCTAGACTGCTGGCTTCCAAAACTATAAGAATTACCCAGTTTGAGGTATTCCGTGATAAGCAACAGAAACAGACTAATACACTGTGTGATTCTCTTTACATAGCATTCTAAAAGAAATGAAAACTATGGGGACAGAAATCAAATGACAGGTTGCCCGTACTGGAGTTGGGCGGTGGGAATTGACTCTCAAGGGGCATGAGAACATTTTTTGAGATAATGAGAAAATTCCGTGTTTTCATTGTGGCAGTGGTGGCTGCATGGCTGTGTATATTTGTCAAAATATGTGTTACCTTAAAAAGGTTAAATTTTACTGTGTGTAAATTTTTGCCACACTAAATCTGAATTTTGAAAAATTACATAAAACATAGTTTAGAGCCTTTGGAGTGCAGTAAAAATGAGTAACACCATAAATCCTATTGTTCAAGATTTATTTACTGTTGAAGTTTTAAGATGAATTATTTACAGCTCTTTCCCTTGTGGTTTGCGGTTTCTATTTTTCCACAATTATTAAAATTTCATATTTGATTTAGAATATGATTGTTTGGTTTTCTTGAACATTTCCTACTTTTGGAGAGCCTAATTAATGTCACTATATTCGTTTAAGGCCTGTGTTGATCTGAAATGTTTTTACTTCTCTGTTTTCCTGGAGGAAATCTACTCATGTAGTGCTTTGCTCCCTAAGTCTGAAATCTCGTAAATCACCTCCTGTTTCACAGGCTTTGATGAGGTAAGTAGGGCGATGTTGTAGGGAAGAATATATTGCATCCTTTTGTAAGTTTAATATCAGTGTAATGCACAGAGTTGCCCCTGACACATATATTATGTATTTTTTGCATATTATTTTTTCCTTCAAGCCACATACATCGAATAGGCTCAATAGATCCAGTAAACAAGTTGGAGAGGCCTTTAAAGCTCTGTGGCCACTGGCCTTTTATTTTTTAAATTGTATTGATTATGCATATTCATGGGATACAAAGGTGACTTTCACCACCTGTGTCTAGGATGTGATGATAAGTATCAGAATGCCCATTACCACAAATTGAGTTCATTCCCCAAGTTCCCCACCCAGTTAATCCTGGACTAACTCTTGTCCCCGACAACCCTACGTATGTTCTCTCCTCTGCAAGTCCAATGCACCACTGTGCTCTTTCTTTCCTTTCTCTCTCTCTCAGCTCCCACTTACGAGTGAGAACATGAGAACATGTGGTATTTTCCTTCTCTGTGCCTGTTTATTTCACTTAAATACAACCAACTCTCCCATTTTACATAATGGAGACTTCAAGACAAACAGCTTTGGGGTATTGCTTTGTCCAGAATTCACCAAAGCCTCTCTCTTGCTGACATCCTAACCAAGACTTTCCTCCTTATCTACATAGTCATCTGATTCCTAAACTTGACACTGGGTTTGTAATCTCTTATTTTAGTCTCCATCTTTAATCTGGCAACCTTCTGTGGAGGACTCACCTTGACCTGCTACCTTGCCCCTTGATTCCTGTGTCTTTTTGATTCTGTTGTCTTCCAAAGCTAGAGTAGAGATGTTTCCTTCTCTCCTTCTGCCAAAACTTCAGACTCATGGATGCGCTTTCCTGGATCCTTTTCTACCTCTAAAATACCCTGGAGCAGAGGTTCTCAAGGTGTAGTCTGCTTGACTACTTTTATAACAGTAATATATAATTTGCTTTTTTCATTCACTGTGTTAATATTTGCACAGATAGTATAAAAGCAACACTGTGCCAAAGTGCTGGTGCCTCTATGCATCATGACAAAGCACTTGATTACTTCTCAACTGTAGTAATACTCACCACCACATCCCTTAACACCACATACCAGCAAAAAGAAAAGAAAAAGAAAAAAGACAAAAAAAGTCCTTCTTTTAAGGTCATTCTTGTCAAAACAGTATAAGTAATTAATTTTATTAAATGTTGGCCTTGAATACTTGGTATTTTAATATTCTAATCCATGTGATGAAATGGGAAGCACATAAAGCACTTTTGCATTCACTGAAGTGTGGTTTGTCTTGAGGAAAGAGATCAGTGTTATTGTATTACCTGTGAGCTGAACTAGCCCTCCTTTTTAAAAAAAATTTACTTGAAAAAACTACTGTAGGCAAACTGTGGTTATCTGACTTAGGTATTTGGCAGGTATTTTCTCAAAATGAATTAATTGAGTCTGTCAATTTACAGCAAATAACTGACAGTGTTTGTTGTTGGTGATAAAATTTGAGCTTTCCAGCAATAACTAGAATTTTGGGAAAATTATACGCCGTTGTAAACTTGACCATTTCCTAATACTTAAAAATTTTGGAATCAGACTGGTGGTGATATTAACAAAAGGTGTGATTTTTTTTTCTACTGTATTTTAAAAGATGTCAGCATTTGGAAGATTTGCATAATTCCGTGAACCAATATTTTCCAATTGACCTACATATGTTGTTTCATTGGTAAAAGGCCCATTCAAAGTGCAAGTTAGACCAAAGGTATTTCAATATAATAGAGTACAAAAAAATTAATGATGTGGTTTTAGATTCACATTGCAAAAATCCTTTAAGAATACCTCTTGTTAAAATTGAGTGTAGTACCAAATATGAATATCCATAGTTACCTGAAATCCACTGAAATACTCCTTTTCTCAAATACATATTTAACATAGAACAGATATGAAAATCCAGCTGTCTTTTGTTAAGCAAGACATTTGAATAGCTTTGCAGTAACGGAAACAATGTTACTTTTTTGTTTTAGAAATATATTTTTTTTAGGAGTATATTACCTATGTTCACATGAAATTTATTTATTACTATTTTAAGTGAATTAACAGATAAATATTTTTATAATTTCTCAATTTTAATTTCTAATATAGCAAATGTTGATAGATATAACTCACATTTTATTAAAAAAAATGTTATTTGGGGTCCTCAATAATTTTTAAGAGTGCAAAAGTTTCCTGAGAACAACATGTTTAAGAGCAGCTGTCTTAGAGCCTTGTATACTAAAAGGCTCTGTGTGTGATTTAGTTGATCTTGCTGAGTTCACTGAAAATAATCTATAAGTTAAATGGAATTAACTTAGAACCCATTATTTTGTGGATGGATATTCTGGTCAAATGTCAGAGGAACAGATTTTTGCAATGCTGGAGACTAATGTCTCATGTGTGTTCGTTCCTCCTGTCTCTTGAGAGTTTCTACCAAATTGCACAGCTTCCTGATTGAGACCAGTATTAGTCTATTTTGTGTTGCTATAACAAAATACCTGGAACTGGGTGATTTAGAAAGAAAAACAAAATTTATTTGCTTACAGTTTCTGAGGCTGGGAAGTCCAAAGTCCATCTGGTTGTGGTGACAGCGACCCAGAGGTCTCACATTGCAAGATGGTGGAAGCAGAGAGAGCAGAGAGAGCAAAAGACAGACTCTCCTCTTCTTTTAAAGCCTTCAGAACAACATCCTTGACCACCATTTTTAATCCATTCACTACGGCATTGTCCTACAATCTAATCACCTCTTCAAGGCTCCACCTTTCAATTACCATAATGGATTCCCCACCCTCTTAACAGTCACAGTGGGGGCTAAGTTTCTACTACATAAAACTTGGGGAACACAATTCAAGGAGTTTTGGGGGATGTAGTTCAATCCACTACAAGTCCAATTTGCACAACTTGCTTTAAGACTCCTGGGTCAGAATGGAGACTGATTATAGGACAATTCCATCTCCTTTTATTGGGTGAGACAGCAGTAGGTGTTTCTTCTATTCAACTGGAGAGCCAGATGTTCAGTGTTTACCCTGTGGGTCATGTTTGTTAGCTCTGCTCTTCATGACATAGCCCAAATCATGATTTTCTCTTACTGTTAAATAAACTGTCAGTGGTGTACAGTTTATACCTGAATACATCAGCACATTATTTGAAATAATTTTGTACCCAGTTCCAAAAAGACTGGACAAACTATAGTATAAACAGTCCGAAGTGATAAAATGCCCAGACAAAAGACCACCTACAATTTCATGTAAAACTAGAAAAGGATCTTTGGATTCATTGAGCCTTCTGTCAGAGGTTGGAATGGGAGAGGCACCTATCACGTACTTCTTAGCTTACAGCCACTTATCTCAGACCAAATTCTATAGAACACGTAGCATGAGGCAAAGGCTTATGTGCTCATACTTCATTGAGATGAGTAGTCCCAAGAGAGGAGTGAGGCCTGAAAGGCAGAGGGGCAAGTGCAGAGTAGTGACTTAGCCATCTGGCTACTGCTTGGTGCCAAGCACAACCGCTTACTTGATCTCATAGACCCTATGAATAGAGGCCCTGTGAGTACCTCTATTCACATGAATAGAGACCTGTTCTATGAATACTTGCATCTCAGGATAGTCTGTCCCTGGAGGGGAAGGAGGGATGTATTTGTCTGCTCCTTTATTTCACTGGTCAATGATTTACCCCAGTGTATTAAATCCCTCTGAGCAGGTCCCACAGGTCTTATGTTTCAGCTGCACCAGAGGAGCCTCAGAGCAATAGACAAAAGGTCCAGAGCATGGGTGGAAGGAGAGATATTCTCTGCTAGTCCCCAAGCAAAGCTGGTTTCTATAGGGGTCAGAGACACGTAAAGGATCAAGGGCCCTGGTGACAATTGCAGCTGAAGAGATTCACAGGTTGCATAGGATGCTTTGGGTACATTGGCATACACAGAGCTGGCAAAATTCCATAAAGGACAATTATGCCTACACTCTACTTTGGGTGGCATGTCTCTTTGTTTGTCCCCTTCCCTCATCTTCCATTCATTCATAAGTTCTGAACCCCACTGAAAAATCAAGCATGCCAGAGAAAGCCACTGTGTCTCTGTGGGGACGGACCCCAGCTTGCATATGTCAGATATTTCATGTGTAATAACCACCCAGGTTGGCTTCTATATATAATCAAGAAGCTCTAGAGATGACTTGTCTTCTCAAAATCTCCTTTTTTGTTGTTGCTTTTGTTCTTATTGAATTTATTTTATTTCAACAAGGACATCGTGTTAAACACCTGACTCTCCTAAATAAGATTTAGATTTTCACTTCTTTTCAACAAAAAGGAATTTTATTTTACCAATGAAATTAGTCTATGGAATGAATCAGTGAGTCTGCAGTTTCCAACCATGCTGGTCTGGTGTCCCCTTGAAGCGTATCACACACTGATAACTAATCTGTTCACTCCATCTGGTCTCTGCCTCTCTAACAGCATATTTTGCTCTCCAAGTTCCTCACGTTTACGTATATCCTTCCAAGGAAAACCGAAAACATCACCAGCTGTGATTCAAAATGATAAGATACCTGTGAGTAAGGGAATAATAGGATGACATGTGAACACTTCCCAGCTTCGGTCTTTTAAAGCATGGAAAATTAGATACTCTATTTTGACCTCTCATTATGGGGAGTCAATTTTCCTTTCTTGCGTCCTTGATTCTTGTCTTTTCACATCTGAAGCATTGTATTTAAAAATTATTTCCTCCACTCTGTTGGTTGTCTTTTAACTCTGTTAATTGTTTCTTTTGCTGTGCAGAAGCTTTTTAGTTTGATATAATCCCATTTGTTTATTTTTCCTTTGGTTGCCCATGCTTTTGGGGTTGTATTCATGAAGTCTGTGCCCAGTCCTATTTCCTGAAGTGTAAATTAAATTAATCATATAAACAAATTCAAAAAACAAAAAAAGCCAGAAAGAAGCACCTAATGAGTAGAACAGCAGAATTGATTTTTAAGGGAAGGTAGAAAGATATATTTATTTCTGACCCAGAAAAGAGACTTACTGACAGAGATGCAATGAATTCAAATGCATGATTTTTTCTCAATTTTTCTGCCTAACACTGCACACATTATTTATTTAATTAACTCTTCTACCTGCCTCAAAGATTTTAAGAAAGTGTTTGGGACCTAGGGCAACAATTTTATACTATCCTAGCACTCTCTATTGCTTTCAGGATTGTTTCTTTCTTTTTTCAGACCACCTTAATTAGAAGAAACTCTTAAACTAATTTTATCTCCACCATCTATACCTGTACGACTTTGTAGCTTTCAGTCTAAGGTCTAAGACCAGGAACCAGAGCTTCTCTCTTTCCACCAATTTTCCCTCCAACCATTCCTCTGCATCGCACAGGATAATTGGTGCATGCAAAATAAATCCGCTTCATAGAAACTTGTGGAGAGTGAAAGACTTTAGTGTGTAAAGGCAAGGAAAGAATGGCTCCATATCAAAGTTGTGTTTGATATTTTAGATCCCTAATACTCTTTTATGCTACCTGTATTAAACTGTCTTGTTAATAATAATATTGATAAATGATGGCTTTAAATAATAAAAGAAAAAAACTTCTAAAATTTTTCTAAAATTTTAATTTTTATCTTTTATTATAAAGGGTGTAAGTGCCTGAAAACTGTGGATATGTAATATACATATCCTGTTGAAGTTGCACTTGATTTATGTGTGATGATGATGGGGTCAGCACAGCAAGTCATCTTTATCCTTCTTTTGATGAAAACTGATGTTCTCAATGATGCTGCTCAAAGGCTGTATTTACAAATGTCTAAAATAAGATCTTTTCATTAATCAGCCAAACCAGGCTAAGCCAAGGCTGGAGGTATGGGGCATGATTCCATGCTGGAATAAATTAGGCTTGGAGAAGGGCCTGAACAATGTGAAGGTGGAGTCTGGGCTCACTAGAGAATCAGTCCTGTGAAGGACTATAAAGGACAGACTCAGAGTGGAATAGGAGCCCAGATGCTTAGGTGATTTGTATGTAAAGCAGGTTTGTAACATTTAGGTAATGTTACAATGTCAATAACACACTGTACAGAAAGTATTGGAAACCCAGAAAAAGTCAAAGCAATTCTAAAGAGTATTGCCATGTTTGATTTTTACCTCCACCTAACGCATTTTATTATAGAGTTATCTTTTATCTTTTTACCATTGGGAAATTGCCTGAAATATAGTTATAACAGGTATTTAATAATTTGTAAATAAATAAATACATTGAAATAATGTGAAATGGTGCATTATGAAATAAGATTCATGTGGCCAGCTAAGTAATGGCTCCCCAAATTAAAAATAAATAAATTAATTAATAAATAATGGCTCCCCAGGTATCCATGTTCTAATCCTTGAAATCTGTCTGTGAATGGTAACTTATATAACAAAAGGGATTTTGCAGATATGATAGAATTAAGGATCTTGAGATGAGATTATTTTGGACTACCCAGGTGGCTCTTACATGTAATCACAAGTGTTCTCACAAGAGGGAGGCGCAGGGAGATTTGACAGCAGAAGAAGAGGAAGGAGCTGTGACATGGAAGGGAGAGGCCAGAATGATTTGGAGAAGGAATGCAGGTGGCCTCCAGAAGCTAGAAAAGGCAAGGAATCCAGTTTTCCCCTGAATCCAGTAGAAGGAATCAGCCCTGATGACATATTGGCTTTAATCTAGTAAACTTGATTTCAGACTTCTGGTTTCCAGAACTGTAAGGCAATACATTTATATTCTTTTAAGCCACCAAGTTTATAGTAAGTTGTTATAGTAGCAATAGAAAACTAATGTGACTGGTAAAATAAGATACTCATAAATACAAAACTTAGGTGGCCTTTCTAAAGCCAGCCAGTGGCCTCTTCTGTGAAGGCTTAGGGAAAAACAAAATCTGTGCATGTCTGAAGAAATTTCATCAAAAACGAATAAAACATCTACAGAAGTTTTTCACTTTTGTTGTGGGTTACTAAAAAACACCTGCCCATATTTGTTTGAGCATCTTATCCTGTCTTCTCATCTCCTCTTGACCAAAAAGAGAATATAGTTACAAAAATGCAAAGATTAATATCTCTGTAATAGAATGGCTTTAAGAAAACCCAAAATACTTCATCACTAGGTCAATACAGAAGGAGTATGTTACTAATGAAAGAACAATTCAAAAAGATTGAAAAAGAATGCTAGAAACATGTCAAAAGAACATGTCAGAATTAATGACGTGCATCAAGACTGGAATTAGAGAAATTCCTAGAACAAGATGCTAAAAAATAAAAAAGTAGTGCAAATAGTACAGGACTTCCAATTTTATAGGTAGACCATCTGCACATGGCTTCCAGCATTTAATGTATTTTCTTAAGAAAAGTCATTCAAACACAGGCAAAAGAAAAACAGTCATGAACTTTGCCTTTCCTTTTTATGCAACCACAGTAGAACTTAGTCACTCTGATTTGGATTGCAAACCTTTTTGGCTCATTCATTTTTTTTCTCTCTTGCTGCTTCTCTGTCTCATCGCTCTTATACTCCTTTATTTTCTCTATGGTCTATATTCATTGTCAGTGATTAACACCTTTGAGCTAGATGATATGGTGGGTGTCAATGTTATAATCCCAGCCTGAAGAATATAAAAACTCAGCCATGCACACAAATAACTCTGACAAAATGAGAAGATAAAGAAACCTCAAAAAGGAGGAGGCGTGGAATGGAAATCTAGAGGAGGTAGGGTTTTTTTTCCTAGCTGAGGAACTCAGAGCAGGCTTTCTGGGAGAAGTACACTTGCACTGAACCTTGAATTAAACAGGTGCTGAAGGAGGGAAAGATGTTTCACATGAGAAAAAGAAATAACAAGGAGCAGAGTCCAGGCAATGACTGCAATGTGGAAGGGGAGCAAAGGAATGTACATTCAAAGAGAGATGTTTGCCCAACTGTGGGGGCTTTGAATTCTAAGGAATTTGACCTCATGATGGAGAAAGAAGGATGCTAAGCAGGACTTTATAAAGACTCAAAGTCATGTAGGAAGGATTGAAAAGGAAAGAGGGTAGCAGAGGACCTTGCTGAGAAGTTATGACAACAAATTATATAAGCATAAGAAATAGTGGATTCTGGTGATTTCTGAGGCATTGGGGAGGAGAACATAACATATGAAAAATGTTATGCCCTTTACTATAATAATATAAGGTTATTAAAATTATGTTAATGTTGTCTTGAGGTGGTAAAACTTCAATTAAAACATTATTGTAGACAATTTCACAATACAATGTTACTTTAAATTGGTGTGTACTCTTTTAATACTAATATACTAAATACAAATTAATACATAATAACAATAGCTAAACTTTAGCATTTAGTTAGACTTTAGTATGTACTGACTCATTGCTTGTTACTTAGTATTATCTAATTTAACCCTTATAGCAATGCTGGAGCTATCCCCATTTTACAAGTGAGAAAATGGAGGAACAGAAAGAGTAAGCGATTTACTTATGGTCACACAGCTAAAAATTGGTGAGGCCAGGATTTGAACTTAGCAGGTTGACTTCAGAACTTTGGCTGTTACCTGCCATCCTCTGCCACTCCTATTATATTATACTTTGTTGAAATGCAGCTATTGATTAAATAAGTAAACACTATGCAATTAAAAATAATGTTTTAACATAAGACTGAAATCTATATGTGGAACCATTTTATTTAGAAACTAGTCTTATAGATATGACAACACCAGAATGTTCAGATGTAAAGTTAAAAATTTCCTCTTTTTTCCATGTGCTGTTATCTTAATGTCAGGCACTATATAAACAGAATCCAAATCTTATAGTTCAAATTATTATGATTGCTACCTAAGAATGATAACTCAAGAAATAAAATAACTTCAGCATAGTTGGGCAAATTGAATAAACTAGGGTCCTTAGTCAGATTACGCTTGTCATTCATGAAGCCAAAGACTTCTTCTGTCTGGTGAGATGTTGCAGGTAAGCAAGCATTCACGTATAAAAATAACATATATCCATATACATGCTCTAAAAGTTTACAGGGAAGTATAGGTGACTTACTGTTTTAAATATATAGGTAAGCAATAAAAGCCATAGTAATGAATATAGTGTAGTATTGGTGAAAGAACAGATGAGTAAAGTAGAAGAATAGAATGATGACGGATTTAGTCACTTTTGTAAAGGTTGGGGTAGTGGCGATGGGAACATGCCGGCAGAAGATTAATGAGGGAGAGAATGGCATAGGGTGAGTGGCCAGAGGGTTTGGATGAATGCATCCTTTCCTACTTGGAGGAAGGTCAGGACACAGTCAAAGGGTGCTATCGCCTCTTTCTTGCTCTCTCCTTTGTGGAGGATGCCCCATCCTGAAAGGGGTAAAGTCCACTCACAGGCAAAGGTAGGACACAGACGTTCAGCATCAAAGTATGGGAAGATAAAAACTGGCTACTCACAAATAAAGGAAGCCTTTGGCCAGTGCTGGGAAGGATGGAAGAGAGATGGTCTGTGTAGAGAAGAAATGATATCCCTTTACTGTGCTCTGGACAAGAATGGGTTAGAAGTAACCATCATCTCCTGATTGACCCCCTTACTTGGGAATCAATTTTATGCACTTAATCTTCTGCCATTTACTTTTAAGTGTTTTCTAAATATCCATAGCAAATGTTTACTAGGAAAATAAGCACTCTTGCTTTTATTAATCTAATTTCCAAAATTCAAATTCAGGCATAAGTGTACTTGTTGATTACTTTCTGGAAGCATATACTCCATGTTTTATTTCTCAATTGTCTTCTTTACACAATGCAGTGATTGACATAGTTAGAATGATAAACAGGATCGTATGGTCGCTCTGTGACACGGGTTTGTAATGAATAAGTGAATTATTAGATACAGAGGCCATCTGTTCTTTTCTATTTTGCTCAGTTCTATCCTCCGTTTTCGCTAACACACATTTATTTTCCTTGGAGACCCCTTTGCATAAGGTTTAGATGGGACTAAAGCTACGCTGTAGCCACAGGAACGAGAATGTGACTTCAGGCCTATTCATGCACCATGCTGCTATGCCCTGGGAATATAAGGAGTTTTAAGATAGGAACACTGTTCTTGAGGGATTTGCAGCTCCATTTAAAAACTCAACTATTTGCACAAAGTGATGAATGAAGATCCCAAACAGGAGGAGGTAAGTACCCCTGCAAGAATTTGAAATCAAAGGAGGCGTGGCCGAGAAGACTAAAGCATGCCTGGAGGATGCTATGAAGGAGTTGAGATTTTAATTAGAGCTAGGCCTTGAAGAAAGAATGAGAGTTAGAAAAAAAAAGGTAAAGAGAAGAAACATTCTAAGCTGTGGTTTGGGGAAGGATGAAGGAGGGGAAGATCGATGTGAACCAAGCCATCAACATGAAACTGAGTACTTTGATGAGGAAACAGACATTTGAAGCTAGAGAAGAGATGAATGAGGCAAGGAGGGGAAAAAGACACATTCAGCTCACATTTATGTCAAACACTGTTTTTTTTTTTTTTTTTTTTTTTTTTTAAATTTTATTTTGTCAATATACATCGTGGCTGATTATTGCTCCCCATCACCAAAACCTCCCTCCCTTCTCCCTCCCCCCCTCCCCCACAACAATGTCCTTTCTGTTTGCTTGTCATATCAACTTCAAATAATTGTGGTTGTTATATCTTCTTCCCCCCCCCCCGGTTTGTGTGCGTGTGTGTGTGTCTGTGTGTGTGTGTGTGTGTGTGTGAATTTATATATTAATTTTTAGCTCCCACCAATAAGTGAGAACATGTGGTATTTCTCTTTCTGTGCCTGACTTGTTTCACTTAACATAATTCTCTCAAGGTCCATCCATGTTGTCGCAAATGGCAGTATTTCATTCGTTTTTATAGCTGGAAAACAACTCAAACACTGTTTTTGATAGCTTTTCCATCCTTGAGTTCCTGGAGGAGACTAATAGAAGGTAGGAGTCCTAAGGTGGTTAGCGTCAGACTGAGAGGTTGCATGCCAGCTTAGAGGGGTTTGTGTTGGCATGAAACGCAGCCAGTAGCCTGATGTGCAGGCTCGTGAAGTGCGTACTTCCGGTGGTGGTGATCCTCATTCTCGGGTCAATCAACGGCGAGTACAAAGCAGCATTTGAGAAGACTGAAAGGACTGTGATGTTTAGGAGGATCCTCTCATCCTAACTCCTCCCAGTTCCAGCTCTTAAAAATTTCACAAATCTGCCTTTGTGACTTTTTGCTGACTTTGCTCCATCTCCCTGCTACTCTCTCCTTATTCCGATCTACCATTACCTAAGTCCCCCACTGCTTTACTCACATCCTAAATTGTTTACCTTGATCTGTTCTATCCCATCCCCATCCATATGAAGCCAGAAGGAATTTTCAAAATACAAATTATATCGCCTCTCACATCCCCAATTGCCTTTCCACTTTCTTGAGATGAAGGCAGAACTCTTCTCTTGGGCTCATAAGGTCCTGCATGAGCAGTTCTTTTCTCCCTCCACCAGCCTCTGCTCCACAGCCTCTGCTGTTGGGACCCAGTTGCCCTCACCTTTCTTAATGCCTCCCTGTGCAGGATCTTTGCAAATCTTTACCTTCTGTGATAACTCCTTCTCCTTGCTGAGATAATTCCTAGTCATGCTTCAGCTCTCAGCACAAAGAGCACTCCTTAATGAGGTGTCCCCTGACCTGCAGGGCTGGGTCAAATCCCCCCATTAAGGCACCTCCACCCCACACCCCCTGAATTGCATCACTTCTCTTGTTTGGCAGTAATCAACTGGCCACTTTACATTTTTGTGTGTGTCTTCTGACTGGTAGTCTTCCCTCCATTTGTGCTTGTAAGGTCTTTGAGGACAGAAATTATCTATCAGCTGTGCACGGTATGCATAGAATCTAGGAGAGGGCATATAGTGAGTACCAGAAAACAGTATTGTGAATAAATATAATGAATTAAATAAGCAGATTAAAAAAAAGAAAGGAAGCAGGTAGAACAGATTGGACTCTTGCAATACTTCAGGTGTAAGACAGTTGCAGACGAGACCACGGTGTGGAAAACAGAGGGTGTTTTAAAGCATCTTCTGTAACTTGTTGCAGAAGTTGATCAGGAAAATAAACTGTGTTAATATATATTTGAATTACAAAAGCAATGGACATTAATAAAAACATTTCAATTCCATATACTTTATACTGATCTTAAAAGTCGGTGACCTTTCAAATATTTTCAAGAGTAGCTTGAATTAAAAGCCTTTAGAGAAAAAAATATCCAGTATTATACAGGAGTGTTTCTAGATACTTATGCAACATCATTAGTAAGAGAGGACGAAATCTGATGGATATTAACCTCAAAAAATCAGAAAAAGGAGACTGATCCCAGCCTTGATTATGGATGAATGATGAGATCCATTGTGACTTGCTCTTAACTGCTGCAGAGGACTTATCTATCTGGCTGAGGGATGAGAAAAAAAGCTCTTATCTCAGGCAATTTAATCAGGTCTTAGGACGGTTATCAAAATATAATATTTCAAGGCTCTCTAGAGTGACAAAAAAGTCAGCACTAACAAGCAATTCCCTAGAGGTCCATGGTGTGAATTGATAATAAATGGAAGGAGAGATTACTATAATAACTGAAAAATAAGTCCTAAACTTTACTGGTGAGCAATTTGTTGAGAAACAGGTCAGCAGATCTTTGTCACAACCCAGTCTTCTTTGTAACTTAAAAGAAAAGATCAAATTAATTTTAAACAGCCAAAATTAATCTGTCTATGTGGCTTGATATTTTCTTCATCAAAAACCCTAGAATCAGGTATCTCAAGCTAGGCAATAACCTTAGTGCCCCAACTATACATAGAATGCTTGAAGACCATCCTTAGGTAAAACAAAATACAGATTGAAACCTGACCATTACAGTCACCAACTTATAATTTGCTTATTATTATTTTCACAAAAACAGTTAGATGAAGAAGATATAATTATCCATATAGGGAGAAGAATGTGCCCTAGAAAAGCTATAATACTATTATCCCATTATCCAGTCTGTGTTAAGGCCATATGGTGATCACACAGGTTTTGGACCATTTTTCATTTATAACATCAGCCAAAACAAATTGAAAGAGCACTTTTTTGGTCCTGGGATGGAGAATGGATACATAAATGCTGCCAGGCATGGGTGATAGAGGAAAATCCTTCCATCTTCATTTATAAAGCATCTACTTCATAGCTCTGTGCATAAGGGCTCACATTTGACCCAGACTTAGACTAATCATGTGACATTAGGAGAGAGAAAATGTGCATCTAAATTCAAAAATTTGCCTCAAAATACCATTTCATCACTGGCCACTGTAATATTATTTTACAAATAGTAAAAATGATACCCTGGGAATTTAAGGGCTTTCGCAAAGATCTGCTAGTATAATAACTTCAGTTTTATTCAAGAGAAGTTAACCTCTTCTAAAACTAACTCATGGGCACCATGTCATCTTTACTGGTTAATGTCACCTTCTTCTGTCATATAGGACATATAGCCATCTAGCTTTATTTCATTTTCTTGGTCAGGCTGTTTTTAAAACATTAGAAAAGAGGTCATCTCATCAATATTCCAGTGCTACAATTCACTGAAAACTAATAAAATAAAACAAGCATTAACACTGAGATAATTTTCTACTCAACAAATGAAAAATGTCCATTTCTATACAATCTGATTTACGATAAAATAAAATGCTAAATTAAGAATCTAGCATGGTTAGCAGAGTCCAAAATATATTCTTGAATCAAGTTAGTTTTCCCTGCATGAATATGATCTGTATTTGGGAATGATAATAAACATTTTGTATAAAGTTGAGAAATTACATAAATAAATTACAACTATATATAATTTTTAAAAACTCAACTTAGATGTCTTATAATTACCATCAAAATATTCTATGAATCTTTTATTTCCATTATATTTGGAAGATGAATGTTTTATACCCATGACCAAATCTCCATCTTCTCATTTTTTGGCATTTAAAATATACTTCTTAATATTACTATCTGGATCTATGTTAATTATTATGATAGTTAGAATGACCATACTGTACTTGGTTCTTTAAATGTGTATTTAATCCCTCTGAGAACTTGTCCAAGGTCTTACAGCTAGCAAATGGTGGAGACAGGGTTAGGGCCCAGGACATTCTCTCTCCACAGCTCATCTTTCTAATCTTCATTTTACTTCCAGATTGAGATGTGTGGTAGCAGTGTTTCTCCAACTTTAATGGGATTATGAATCACTGGGCATCTTGATAAAATGCAAATTCTGATTCAGCAAGTCTGAGGAGGGGCCTGAGGATCTGCATTTTTAACCAGCTCCTGGGTGATGTTCCCTGCTGCTGCCTTGTGGAGCACACATTAAGTAGCAAGGCATTATGTCACCCTGCACCTAGAGAATGTCACTTTCTTTTGTTTGTTTTTTATGTGCATGTGAGAATATACATAGTAATATTTTTCATAATATATCATCAAGCAGTCTTTAAGTAAGCAGTGCCCTACGAGAAGTGAGACTCATGCTCTGCCACCATTTCTCTGTGGGTTTTTGACACTTGATTTCTCTGAACCTTGGAATCATGGAAAAATGAGTAGTTTACATTAAATGATCATTATCATCACCATCATTATCATCATCATGATTTAAGGTTTAATGAGTACCTGTTACAGGCTCTGAATCAGAGTAAGTGCTTTACATTGGTTCTATTATTCGATCCTCAAAATAATTTTCAGAAAGCAAATCGTGGCACTAAAAGGTTAAGTCAAGCTCTATAAATCCCTATGATGCTAACTGATGCTGTTAATTTAAAGAATCCCACATGCTTGAAATAACTGAGTAGAGTTTATAGTCATAAAAGCAAAACGGTATAAAGATAATTGTCAGGCTTTAGATATCAGATAAGGTATAGAAGATGCATGTCAAATCCTGGCCTCAAACCTTATCCCCTTCTTTCCTCTGGACAATTATGTAAATTCTTTGAGCCTCAGTGTCCTCATCTATAGAAAAGGGACAACATTACCTAACAAAGAGTATATTTGTAAGAATTAGATGGGATAGTCCATGCAAAGAATCTAGTGTTTCGCCTGATAGAGACTCAAATAACAGTCACTGTTGTAGTTAGGTCAGTGAAAGCACTGAAATATTGTGATTGCCTTTTCTTTATTTCATTGGACATATGAAGAAGCAATGAGCTGCATGTGGTTCTTTGTCACCTTTACTCCCTTAAAATCTGACACAAAATATTAGGATCTTGGCTTGTAGGTTTCCCTTTAAAATTACTGGCTTGTTCTTTACAGTCACCACTTTGAGGTGGTAAAAGTGTAAATGACACGTTTCCTTAGAACTTTTACAATGTACAATTACTATTTTCATCTAAACTATCCAAGTTTCAATCTTAATTTTTAAAAAAAAAAGTTTGTTTAATTTCAATTGAATTGTAATAATAGATATATAGCCATTACCAAAATGGAAGTGAATTAACTGTGAAGTTATCTTTTTAGGAGCAAATTATGGCACCTACTTGGATGAATGGATCATTGGCTTTGGGTATTAAAGTGACCTATTTGTTTAAATGTATTAAAACCTAATTATTAAAATAGCTGCACACATCATTAACAGATAGTTAGAGCCTTGGTTTTCTATAATTGAAAACACCAAACATCCAAAGTGTTTCCTGATAAAGTTCAATGAAAAGATTCCAAAATATAATTATGGTGGGAAATAACCATTTCATTCAGTCCTGCTCTCATTCATCCCACACTTACTGAGCACCTGCATAAAGTCAGCTCCCTGCCAAGAGCATGGGATAGAAAGACAAAAAAGATGTGTAAGACCTTAAGGAGCTCACTTGTTTAGTCTGGCAGGTAGATATATTAGTGGAAAATCAGAATACAGCTTGTATCGCAAGACAGGCCATATTGCAATGCCAACACTAGGTTGGATGGGGACAGTAGTATCTCCATCGTCTTCATCAGCATAAAACACAAGGTAGAAACAGTGTGCTCATTATGTAAGCAAAGCTTCAAGATAAGTCTTGCCTGCCCCCACTGTCTTTTTTTTCCAAATGAATTGTTCTCCTGAGCACCCCATACAGAAGTTCTGAGATTGCTCTGACAGGTATTATAATGCTATAGAAAGTCCATTCTGAAGGCTTTGGAGATGAGCTAATGCATAAAGTGAGATTTAAAGGCCAAATGAGGATTTTTTTTTTCAGGCAAAGATTGGGTGTAGGACATTCCATACAGGGGAGAGAACAGAGGTTTTAAGCCAGTCAACACCACCAATCATGGTTATGTGCTTGGACAATTTCCTTCTCCTCAGTTTCTTTTCCTACAAAGTAGAGATAATAATTGCTATGTCTTTACAATGCTGTGTGGATTACATTCTTGGAAAACATGAGTGTACTCAATAAGTGCTAATTCTGATATTCTCTCCTGCACTGGAAGAATGACATATGGGAACTGCAAATGTATGCAGGTAAGAAAAGAAATGGTGTATTGAGACAGTGGGGGGAAGGTCTGGGCTGCTGGAAAATAAAGTAGGTGTGCAGGCATTCTGATGTTAGAATGAAAACACATCATGCAAAGACTTTTATGCCATGGTAAGGAGTTTGTATCTGTCTCATTGGTGCAAAGGGACAAGAGAAATGTTTGTTTATTTTTTAAAGCAGAACAACCATATAGTCAGCTTTACAGACTTAGACAAATCATTCTGACAGTAGCATGAAGAATAAGTGGAACCAGGAGGATGGGATCAGAGAGACCAACTGAGACCTCCTGCAACAATTTAGAACAGAAACGATGAAAATCGATGAATGAGACAACACAGGGAGGGGAGAAGAAATGAGGGAAGATTTGGAAATTCGGTCTGGTAGGTAAATTGGTAGGACTGTGATCAACTGCAATTGGAAGTGGCAGAAAAGTGAAGGAAAAACATGTCGGCAATTTGGGAAAGACAGTAGGTGGCTGGGTTGATGGTAACCCCAAACCTCCCTGGTTTTGTTACCCAAAGCACTCTCACATTCAGTCTGTTTTATCAATTTACTCATGATATTTAGAAGAACAAAACAATTAGAGCTTTTCTTGGCCTTTCCCCTGACCTGTAGTTCTTATGGGGTTAGATGGGGGCTGCTACCTCTGGTAGGGCCAGGAGAGGCTGTGCTTCAACAGGCTACACATAGCACAGGGCACAGGCTGCAGGGAGAGGAGGACAGTTGGGTAGTAATTGTCTACTTGCAGCAGAGATGAAACAATTCTTTAGTTCTTTCAGGAATGTACGAGAGAGTATGAAGACCTGGTTCCCTCCAGAGGGGAGAGGTGGGAATATGGTTTTCAATTTCCCTCTCTTGAAGTTTTGGAAAAAGATGATTGCCAGTGTGTTTATAAATGAATGAACTAGCTACACGTTACAGTAAGTTGGATCTTAAAGTTAACCTAGAGCTCAGGAAAATTTATAAATACATTTTTAAACCTGTTCCATTTTGAGGATACCTAAGTAATTTTCCTTATTTAGAGTCTTTATTAGTTGGTTTACATGGTGAAATCTGCATTTGATTATGATCATTTCTTATGCTTTCTGCCCAGAGATAGTCAATGCTACTTTTAGTCTGCAGCAATTTAGAAAATGTTTCCTGATTCTCAAATATACAAACTCAAAACTGACAAATGTCTAACTATATAACTAGTTAGCTAACTGACAAATTAACCTAAAAATAGGAATTTGGGTAATTTTTTAGACTTTTTGAATATTATGAGAAATACTATACCTTCTATTTATACATACATTAAAGAATGAATAGAGGGAAACTTGAACAAATACAGAACATTTTATTCTTAAAAAAACAAACAAAAAGACAAAAATTACACAGAAGAAAACAAGAACATTAAAATTTAAATTTGGATGATAGAATTAGGGATCATAATCTATTCTTCCTTTTTTACTATTATTTTGTTTCTCCTATAAATCTCACTACTTCTAAAATAGAAATAGAACAGAAAAATCTATAAATCAAATCAATAAATCCAAGGGAAATAGTACATTAGTTTGATTAATTTTGATTAATGTTCTATTTCCATTTGATTTATTAATTTGATGATTAAATAGCATTAAATGCCATGTATGAACAATTATGATCATGATAAGATAAAAGAGAATAGGAAGAAGAGAGGAAGGAAGGGATGAATATATAATATTTGTTGAGCATTTACTATGTGCAAACATTGTGTTTACGTTTTCTTGGGGTTTCTTCACTTCACAGTGCTATTGGGAAGAATTATCCGTACCGTAGATATTAAGCAGCTGAGGTTTAGAGAAGTGAAAAGTCTCACCAAAGGTTACACAGAATTCGAATTCAACAACAAGCAGCTGATTCTGAAACCCATGTACAATCTAGGTCTACCTTCTTCATGGCGACGAGAATGCAGACATTCTAACATTTTCATCTTTTATTGCGTAGTGTCATCTCATCAGGTATTTATGGGCTATCCTCTGCAGACTGAATAAAGCATGATTCTTGTCCCTGGGAATCTTTTTTTTTTTTTTTTTTTTTTTAGGTAGTAGAGATACAAGCCAAATTAAGAGAACTATTGCTTCTCTTATTTTGGGCTTTCTGAAATGTCATTCAGACCCTCTTTTTCCTTAAATAGGTGTACACTTCATTAGGGAACACATGCTGATGCTGACCAATTCCACACTGACCCCTGCATTTCTGAGTCATTATGTCATACCATTTCTGCCTTGAGGCTAATAAAGAGCTGGCCCTGGTTAAGGTGTTCACAGAAGCTCTCCCACATCTGTTATTCACCCAGCTGTGATAGAGGCTCATTATTACTACATGTTCCTTCGAGCACTCACCCCAGTGGCTTGGTTGATCCCCTCTCTTTAGGTAGAAGCAACATAAATTTTGGTGGAAACTACCTGTCTTCAATGTCAAGTGATGTGCTTCCTTAAGTACTCCATCCCTGACTCCAGAGGGGGAGGATGAGAAATGCAGAGCTGATGGTAAACTCTAAATACCCCTATCATATTTGGTTCAGGGGTAGGTTCAGGAATACAGGATCCAAGTTAGCCAACTAGAATGTCTGCTAGAGCTTAAACATGATGTCTGCAGAGACTTGCTCTGTTCTTTAATTGTACTTGGAATAATGGTAGCCTGGAATTGAAAGGGGCTGAGAATATGGGACCTGAGAATAAAGCCACCATGACAGAAGACACAGTCCAAGAGATGGAGGAAAACCAAGTCCTGGCGACATCATCATTTGAGTTCTGAAGTCAAGCGACCCCTGACCTAGCCTTACCCCCAGAACATTTTAGTTACATGACTAAGTTTGCTCTTCTATCACTTGCAAACAAAAGAGTACAGTGACATTTCCTTCACGAGCAAACTCTTCCTTTTCTTACTCTCTAGAGTCCAGAGTAGAGAACTGGGTTAAGATAATTTGGGGAAATAGTAGATGGAGCACAAATTTAAATGCATGTGACATTGTTCCAATTCAATTTCCAGGCAGAGAACCAGAGATTGGAAGGAGTCAATTTGTTCCTCAGAGCCTTCAGATAAGGATTTGATAAGATAAAGCACCCTTTTACCACAATAGTTCTCAGCCTTGGCTGCTCATTGAACTCTCCTGGGAAGCTTTTAAAAAATGCTGATGTCTGGGTCCCAAGGCCAGAGCTTCGGAGTTAATTGGTTTGAGGTAGGGCCTGGGCATTGAGTTGAATAAAAGCTCCCCAGGTAATTTCAATGTGAAGCCAGGGTCAAAAACCCCTGCTTTAAAGAGATGGATGTAGAAAGGGAAAAGCTGCAGAAAAGGAGTTCATAATAACAACTCATATTCTAAAAACACCTCATCAGGCAGGCATCCAAGACATTCATAAACCTGCAACAAAGCCTTTTCCTGTGACTAAAAGCATGGCCACCATGTTCCATTGAAACACATAGCAAATGTGTACCTAGGAGGCAGGATTAGCAGGAGGGGGAGCAAGAATCCAAAGGTCACATTCAGTATCCTACAGGACAAATTGGCCAGCCCTGCCTGACCTTTCAGAGGAGCATTTAAGGAAACAGACTGAAGAGATCAGCTTCTCATTGATAGAGCAACATTTTGAAAATCACATGAAATCCTCTAACTATGAGCCACCCAAGAAGAGCTTTAGAGTCAGAGTGCTGATGGATGAACTCTTCCAGTTACTTGAGACATAGATTTTAATACTACTGGAGAAGTGTCTAGAGGTGAACTTATTAGGAAGTTATACTATTTAAAAGGAGTTCAGTTTTTAATATAACTTGAAAAGTGGAATGATTTAGGCGAATCTAACCAAGGCTCTCCTGTGAGCTGGATGTTGGATCCACCGCACATCTTGGACACTTGATCTTGGAGGTTTACCAGATGTATGAGGGCCCAGAAGAAAACTAAGATGAGGCTAACAGGTGAAACAAATAATCTTTATTAGTCTTTGAACTAGTAGAGTGTGTGGTAATGTCAGAAGGAAACTCTTTTACCTGTCATTACTTTGAAAAATATGTCCTTCTTTGATGTCTGGCAGAAACAGTTTAACACCTAACATTCTGTACTATGTTTCCTCAATAGGATCAACTAATTTATTTGTCATTTGGGATATGTTTAATTGTGTTGCAGTTATAGTATCGATTGTAGGAAAAGTGTAGGTATAAATTAGAGTGAGGATTTCTGGAATATTGGCTTATGTTTATAACTTGCTAAGACTTACAATGATAATCAAGTCAGAAAAATTAAATCATTGCACTATAAATGTGTTATATATGTTTACATGAGGCTTAGTTTCTCTCATGGTTTATTCAAGAAAATAGAAGTTTGTTATTTGTCTATTGAAACCTCTCTTTTTTCTTAAGTGGACCATTTTATCCAACAAAATTTTATATCTTCCCACATGTAAAACAGACCGAAGTGGAGATTTCCTAATAAACCCACTTTTGTGAACTAATCAGACACTTCAGGGACCTTGGACAGACTGAATTATAATCTCAGATCTTACTGACAACATTTTCTTACTGCATCAACTCTAAATGCCTATGCCTAGGAATCAGGTCCTTGCAAATCCTGTTATTTCTATTATCTAACAACATTCCCTATTCTTTTCTAGTCACACTCGTGTCTACAGTTACCAAAAACCCAGCATGTTCCTTCTCACCTCTGTTTTTCTTCATGCTATCAGTCTTTCCTGGAATAATAATATCCACATCATTTTATGTAAAATCTATTTATTCCTCAAAATTGTATTAAGTCCTACCTCCTTTATGGAGCCTCCAGAACTTATTAGTACCCCTGGAAATTTAATCCCATATTATTTATATTTAATGATTATATTCTGCCTACAATATCCACAGTTGTTTCACATGTATTCCTGTTAGATATGAAAACTCTTTGTTTATTGAGTGCAAAGATTTTGTTGTATATCTGTGTTCACCACAAGGCCTTGTGTAATGCCTAAATGTGATAGGTCCTTCATAAATAACTTGACTGAGTAATTAGAGTTGTAATCATATAAACAAGGAAAGAAACGGTAAAATTTTCAAATCTACTGAATGTAATACTAAATATATTGGCCATGCTGGAGAAACCTACATTTTTAATTTAATAGCTTCTTCCACAAACATTCATTCATTTATTCACTCATTTATTTATTTATTTATTATTCCATCTAAATGATTTGCCATTTTCAAATAAAATATTTTTTGCATATAAAAAAAAAGACACTCCACTGTCACAGGCAATGATGATTCAATAAATACTTTGGTTGCAAAACTTGGAAAAAGTACACTGGTCTATTGCAAAATATCTTGAATTTTATATTAATAATACAGTGTCAATTTATTAATTATAAATTCATAGCCATTTGTTGCTGAAAAGAAAACAAGATGTCAAGGGCAAATAAATGATTCATTGGTGAAGGAGTATATTGGACAGCAAATTCTATTTTTTTCTAATGCTCTGTGTAACTTCAATAGTACCCAGCAGTTGGTGGTCTGTAGTGGTTCTAGGCAATGAGTGAATTGCCTTTTCTTTGTTTGCCTTGCAACTGAAGGATATTTGCAATATTAAAAAGCACACACACCCATGCATACACACATGCCATAACAAAAACTGCCTCAAGGATACCATATGGTGGGGGGCCTGCACCTGAAACCCAGACAAAGCCAACAGTAACAGATTCCGTGTTTGTCTTTGGCTGAGAATTTGAGCTGACATCAATTATACTTTGGAGCCTGGACTGAATTCAATGAAAACTTGTTAGTTGGCACTTTAGAAGAATGAATTAAACTAAACCCACGTTTTCTTATCACTGAGAATACCTGCCAAACTGTTTTGTTCATATGTTTAACACTTTAATTGGAGAAACTAGGTGGGCTTTTTTCAAATTGTTCCAGGACAGGTAAACAAAATGCATATTATTTCCTGGGTATAGGATATGGAGAGGTCAAAAAGTTTTACCAAGAAATCTATGCCACATCATAGAAGATCAGCTATTAAATAATTTTTAAAAAGCTGTAAAAACTTCAGTTAATTATTTTTAATTGTACATGTTTTGTTGCTGTTTTTGTGTTATTTTAAACTGGGTCCAAAACTACTGTCTTTTAGAAAACAGAAGAAGAAGCTAGTTCACCAAATTTGGGATAGCCACAGATTTATAAACATTTTTATAAATGAGATTAAATTCTAAACCAAATTTCCACTTCAGTTTTTTAAGATGATTTTTAAATATATTACTAAGAATTAAGTAACTCTTTGCATGTTTTATAAAGCAAACAACATACATTTTTAAATTAGAAAAATAGAAAAATAAGCATCTACATACAGAGTATTTGTATTAATCCTGAAGAAGTAAGATTTAATTCAAGTATTTATTTATTAACCACCATACTTGTACTTATTTTTAATATTTATTTTACTTTCCTCTACCTAAGTCTTCATCTATGTTCAAAATTCTTGTTGTGTAAGAAAATTAGATTCTTTGAAAATCTGTGCTGAAAAATATACACATCCTATATCAAAAAGCACAGTGAACATATATTTACAAACACCACTGAATTTTAATAAGCACTGTAAAATCACATAGGCCCCTAAAGCACACATGGTTGGACTGAAACAGTTTTACTTAATAATATGATGTATTATATTACCTTCTTAAAATTTCACTGAAGTTTTTAGAATAGACTTTCCTACAAATGAGCATTTTTAGGAAAACTTCATTTTGAAGTTTGGTTTAGAGGAGTTTTAGGACTGAAAATGTTTTGAATGAGATGGAAGATGGTACCGGAAATTGTGACCTGATCATTTTCTTGTGAGAATATAAATAATTTTGTTCTACTTTTGCCACTATTAGTGAAAACATATTTTTAAAAATTTATGGACAGATTTTATATTCCCCCAAAATGCAATGATTTTCATTTTATGGGACAGAATTCTTGGATAACTATTAATTTTGTTGAGAAAAAAAAAAAAAAAGTATTGGTGTCTTTCTTCATGAACTGCACTTCTGATACGGGAGCCGCTACCCCCATGTGCTATTTAAATTTAAATTTAATTTAATTAAGTGGCAATTGAGCACTTAAAAAGTGGCTAGTCCAATAGAGACACTGGATTTTTAATTTAACATTTGAGATATAGAACATTTCCATCATCTCAGAAAGTTCTATTTGGTAATGTTTTTCTATAGTGTAGGGTGGAACTGTTGTCCACTTAAAACTCAAAGCATCCTTATTATTTACATTACTTAGTAATGTAAATACTCTTCTAATGAGAGTAGAAAATAATATTTCTACTTGAGAAGTAAACCCTAAGATGCTTAATAGTTAAATGAGTTCTAAAATTTCATGAAATATCAAAGGATAGAATAAATGTGTAGATATATGATTATAAGACTATCCTGCCTCAAACAGAGATGGTCTGTTATGGCTATATGGGAAAAATACATCATGTTAAATTGTTTCAAATTTATCGAAGATAGTTAGCATTATTATGCATATGGTGACTTATTTCAAACTCAGGTCATGAACTGAGTTAATTTTATGTGTCAATATGAATGGGCCACAGTGTGCTCAGATATTTGGTTAAACATTATTCTGGTGTGTCTTAGAGGGTATTTCTGGATGCAATTAACATTTGAATTGGTCGACAGAGTAAAGCAGATTGCCCTCTGAATGTGGGTGGATCTCACCCAAGTGTTGAAGGCCTAAATAGAACAGAATTGCTGAGTAAGAGAGAATTGCTCTCTATGCCTAACTGGCTTTGAGTTGGGACATCAGTCTTCTCCTGCCTTTGGATTCAGAGTGGGACTAGAATGTGTACCATTAACTCTCCTGTTTCTTAGGCCTTCGACTCAGACTTGAAAAACTTACATCCTGGGCTCTCCCGGTTCTTACACTCTTGGCTTCAAACTTGAACTTATATCATAGTTTCTACTGGTTCTCAGGCTCTCGAACTTAGACTAGAACTTACATATTCTGCTCCCCTAGGTCTCTGCGTTTTAGACTGCCCATCTTGGGATTTCTCAGCTTTCATGATCACAGAAGCCAATTCTTTACAAGAAATCTTTTTTTCTGGAAATCTTTTTTCCAAGGTATATATAAATGTGTAATAGGACACACACACACACACACACACACACACATATATAATAGGATATATATATATATATTCTTGCAGAACATAAAAAATATATATTCTGTGTATATATAATCCTATTTTCTCTGTGTGTGTATATATATATATTTATACTGTATAAGTAAATAATAATTGATATATTTATGGGGGAACTTCAAAAAGCTCATGGAAAAATAGAATCAAAAGATAATATGAATCTTTCCATGATATTTTTGATGCATCCTTGTACACACATAAACACACACAATATAGGATTATATATATGTATTCTATTGGTTCTCTTTCTTTGGAGAAGTGTGACTAATACATGGTACTAGTATTAGAAAAAAAAAATACTGGGTACCTATTATGAACCATGGTTTGTTCCAACAGTCAGCCCTAGACCTCCCATGAATGATAAATTAGCATGTTTTCTCAATCATACTGGAAAATTAGACTGCTTTGATTTGGAAATATGGTCTTACTAAAATCATGTCTGATATGTAACCTCCTTTTTAGTTCTCCTTTAGCCACTTTTTCTCAATTACACCTGTGAATCAGAAATACACCTCTCTCTCGACCTCTATAGTTTTATGTTCCATCCCTACTCAATTTCACTTCTCTAGACAGACCAAGGTGATGGGGCAACACCATTTTAAATTGGTTTGCTGGAAGGGGATTGTTCTGGCTTGAGAGAGCTGATTGTTAGTGTCGCTTCCCAAGTCTGCATTTAGTGACATCATGTTGCTCACTGGAAGTCATCCATAGGGGGAGCATTTTTACCACAAGAATCTGCAAATGATGTAGATTGGCTCCACTTCTGAGACCTGGTTGTTAAGTATTACCAACACATCACTGACTTTGAAGATGTGGAAAAACTCTTCCTACAAGCAATAACCTACTTTTCTACTCTACTTCTGCACTCTGTCTCCCAAGGATTAGGCACCCAATGGCTTTGGCAGAAATCCTGACTGAAAAATAACATAAAGACAAGAGTCAGGAAATATTGGGTCATAGAAATTATGACAAGGCCTCTCTTAGTCAGTGTCTTGATAATTGGAGATTATGTATTAGTCTCTTTTCTGTTGCATATAACAGAATACCTAAAATGGGTTAAATTATAATGAAAAAAAAATTTATTTCTTACAGTTTTAGAGGCTAAATCCACAGTGCAGTGGGTGCATCTGGTGAAGCCTTTCTTCTGGCTGAGCACCCTCTAAAAGAGCCTCGTGGTGACACAAAGGTATCATAGGCTAGAATGGCTTGAGCAAGAGAGTTAACGTGCTCACTTGCTTTCCTTATAAAGCCGTCAGAACCACTCCCTGATAACCCATCAAACCATTAGCTCATTACTCCATAAATGGATTAATCCTCTCACCAGGGCACAGTCCTCATGATCTAATCACCTTTGGAAGATACCATAGTCGGGTATCTCACCGTCTTAACACTGTTACAATGGGGATCAAGCTTCAGTGAGTTTTGGGGGGAAACATTCAGTCCACAGCAAGATACACAGTTTCATTTCTGGAAGGTTTACATTGGTTCCCATGATTAAGATTAGCATAACATAACAATGACACTGTATCACCTAAGTATTTATTATACACCTATGCAGACTTTTTGTGTGCATATACTGCAAGATCTACATAAACCCAAAGTAACGAATTGGTGCCTGCCAAGTGTTAATGATAACCTTCATTATTTGTTCCTAAAATGAGTTTGTGAAGGCAAGAGGCAATATGAAGATTGAGATATGCATATTTTCTCTGAATGGTTAATGTACAAAACTACTTCATTTGACAGAATTCTATAATTTCCATAAAAATCTCTGTCTTACTCAAGAAGAGTTAGATAGGAATGAAATACTTCTTTTTAAAATAAATGAAAGAATGTAAAATATGTTTTTATAACTCTGAGCTTCTATTATCTTTCACGTCTCTGGCTTATATATACTAGGAATGTCTAAACTAAGTAAGTAAAACAACAACAACAACAACAACAACATAGCCCAACTTGCACATTTCTGGTTATTAGCAAACTTTTATAGCTCTTCAAAGATATCAATAACCAAGAGAACAACTATTATATTATATATATCAGGTCCCCTCTCTGCTGAAGCATATAGGAGTGCATCTTGCAGAATCAGCAATCAGATGTCATTAGATTCTCATGCACATCAGCTGATTTAAAAGGTGTAGCATGTGATTGGAGACATTAAAGACAAGAGTCATGTAACCTGATGGCCTTGATACTTTCCTGGGATGTTTATGAGCCTTAAATCTGCCTGTAATAGCTAAATGCTGCACTGCTTAATGGTAGTACCTCACATGCTGCATGTTATAGCCCACTGTCTCAACTAGAAAATTAAAAACAATTCACTTTATCACGGGAAACTGAAAACAGACCTAATTTTTATGTTATAACATTGTTCTGATTTGTAAGAAATGGAAACCATGTGTTTAGATGTATAGTGTATTAACATTTTATGTGTTCAAATGCTTTACATTTTCCATACCATTTCAGTACAGACAAAGTTGTTCTCTCTTGGACTTAGTGACAAATTTTGCAGGAAAAGAAATCATGGGAATATTTAAGAGGTATCCTAGAGGTAGCATTATCCATATGCAAGAAGTACAGGGACCAGGCAAATTTACTTACAAAACTATTCAAGCAAATAGATGGATGATAGGCTACTGAGTCCCAGGGGACTCAAAATTATCCGCAGGCTCTCTATGCATTGGTTGAAATTTTCAAACTGGTCAAAATCTTGCCAAATGTAAACATGAACTATGATTATACATTTTGAGATGATGGGCCTTATTTTCAAATATTGTATAATTGTGCTTAAAAGTTAAGGATATTAAAAGAAAAAATTGAAGGACAGGAGAAACACACTTTAAAGAATCTATCCTACAGAAATAAATGCAGCAGTATCTAAGAATGTAAGTATAAACATTTCCATTAAAGCATTGTTTGAAGCAGCGAAATCTGGAAATAATCTGAGTGCTCATAAATAAGGGAAGGTTGATTGAATTTTTAACATATCCATTTTAGGAAATATCATTCATCTATTGAAACAGAGTGAGTTAGATCTAAGCTATTGTTTTAGAAAGATAGCAATTATGTGTCCTTAAGTGAGAAAAGCAAGTTACTGAAAGATATGTATTGGATAATCCTATTTATGTAAAACACATGACCTAAAATGTACATAAAGTAGTTTTTTCAGTCATCCTCCACTTAACTGATATACCAAATTCATCTATGTTCTCCATTTCCTCTCTAAAACATACAAAAGGCACATGGATTCCTCCCTGAAAGTTGATTTTGATCTGGTTATCTGTACACTTCTGTTCCTACCATTAATCATTGACTTACCAAGGGTCAGTTGTATCTTTTACAAAACCCCTTTGTGCCATTTGTTCTTGTTATTGCAATTATGACATTTAATAAAATATTACACTAAGTGATAATAAATAAATGTGATAAACAAGATTTTTTCTTCCATGAAAGTAAAATTTAAAACATTGGAAAGACTGTTAATGAAAGTCATTCAAAACCATTGTGAAAAGATCAGAGAAGGAAATTACAAAAGGCTAGAAAAATTGTACACTAAATTGCTTGGCAAATGACTTCAAAAATTTGATGCACTTTTAAAAAACCCAAACTGGAAGTCTTGGTGTGATTTATGCAAGGAAGTTTAGAATCAGCTGGCTAATAATTTTCTATATTTAATCATACACTAATTAATTTCTATATTTATGATTAAGTTAATAAAATATTCATATTATATGGATCAGTTTTATGCTTTCTGTTTGTTGAGTAACTAACAAGTCTGATTAATGAGATAGATCTTTGATCATGGATATTTGAATATCCTGTGATTCTGCATGCTATTCACATATGAAAGGATATATGTCAATTTGTTAAGATTGGGTACAGTGGGTCAGAGAATAGATAGGAAAAAGGAAAGGACAGAAATGAGTCAAGAAAAATGCAGGGGCAAAACAAGAATGTATGCATGGTATTATAGAATAACACCCTATCTGTAGTATTGCCATATACATGTAAAAATAGGATTTGTATGTTGACAAGTTCAAGGAGCACCATAAATGAAGATATTGGTTTCGTTAGGTGATGAAACAGTGAATAGTTTTTTTTTGGGGGGGGGGCTTTTAATTATTCTGATGTAGTGTCCTCACTGAAGTAAATTAAATTAAATTTTTAAAAAGAAAATAGAAACGACAAATTGTGAACTTGTATGAGTCTACTTCACTGGAAGATTTGCAGATTTGATTTGATTTGATTTTTCTACATGATACCAATTTTTCTTTGAGAAACAATACACCGCCATTATTAAGACATATTGCCTCAGGGAGTGGGGGGAAAACTATTTTTAAACTTTCTAAAGGAAGAAATTAAATGACATAATAATTAAAAAATACTACTTAGAGGAGAATATGTATTATTTGTATTTCCCTACTTCAGTGCTGATGACATGAATGGTCAAAAAAGAAGAAAATGAAAATGTCAAATTGCTGAATGGGAACTGAGAACTGAATTAAATAAATGAATAAGTATGTGTTTTTCACCCTCCTTTCAAAACTAAAGCAAGAGAATGAATAATTTAGCTTCCAAAAACCTAGATCTTGAGCGTAGATATTAAAGCTGAGAAATCTTCCCTGTGACACTTGTTTACTAAATTTGTTTCATGGCAGAGTACTGAAAGAATTCTAAATACAGTTTTGATCAAATCAAAAAGAATTTTTGATGTTAATCTATTAAAAGGTATAAGGAGATGTTTGCATAGAAAAACTTCTGTGAGGTCTAACATTTAATATTAAAAAACAACTTCCACATCGTTCTTAATTGTCCTTTTGCTAGATATTAAAAGAATTATCTCTATTCTTTACTCCTAACTTGTTTGACTCTCAGAAAACAAACAACAAAATTAGAACAACCCTTTACCTACCCCTTCATGTTTAGTCTTTGTCTATTCGCAGTGAAATCCAACATTTCTATAACTTGTTTCTATTATTTCAAACTTACAGAAAAGCAGAAAAGTAGCAAGAACCATATTAAGAACTCATGTATACGCTTTACTCAAGTTTAAAAATTTTGACGATTTTATAGCATTTTTACATTATCTCCATATACATATCAATCATATATGTATAATTCAGAATTGTTGGAGAGTAAGCTGTATAACACCATATCTCTTTTTTCCTAATACACCAATGAGTGTTTCCTAAGAACAGACACCTTCTCTTACATAACCATAGGACCATTAGCAAAACCAGAAAATTTAACAATGATACTATGATACTATACAGTCATCTAACCTACAGTCCATGTTCAAAGTTTGCCAGTTGCATCCATCATGTTCATAGGTTTGGGATCCAATCTGGGAACATATGTTGCATTCATTTGTCAAATCTTCTTAGTCCTTTTGAAAAAAAAATTATTTTAATATCATCATTTTTTTAACCAATCCAGTTATTTTATATAATTTTTTAGAAATGATAACAGCTAAATCCCACCTTCTTCCAGCATTCTTCATCATGATTTTTAAAGTCCATATATAATTCTGATGATTTAAAAAGTTTGAAGATAATTCTAATTGTGATAATTCAAAAGACTGGCTGAACAATTCTCAACTGAGCAATGTATCTCCTTTGTCTCTTTAAATCTGGAATTGATTTTCAGCTTTTAAGTATGATCTTGATCAATTTTAGAGCCTTATATTGGACCTTGAGTTAACATTGACCACAGAATTTTTTTAAAGCTAGGAACAAATATCACTTAAAATAAACTTAAAGAGCTAATTCCACATGTTCTTTGTATTTTGGGGTTTGTATTAGAATGAAAGCAATTTCAGAAAGGAATCTGGGGCAGGGAGATGGTTGGAGGAGACGCAGGCCGTGATTTAGCCTTCATGAAGTTTGGCCTTGAAGCTGTGGTAGCCAAGTTGCCATGTGTACCTGTTACCTTTTTATTTCTCCTTACTCTAGTCCTTTATTTCCGTCTTTAGAATGTAATTTTTATGATTACTATTAGTTTCAGTTTATTTTGGTTTGCTTTAGTTTTGTTATGGTTTTACACATACCTCTTTTAAAACCTTTTTTTTTTTTTTTTTTTTGCCATTTGGAAAAGAATGAAAGCAAACAAATCATAAAACACATAGGTTTTCTAGGACTTAGGAATAATATAATGCATTTTAAAGTATCTTTTATGTACTTATCATAGACTTAAAGAATTATGGAACAGTGATTCTTTGAAAACAACTCAGTCGCTCTTTCCAAGCCTCATGCTTGAGTAGCAGCAGAGTCTGTTTGAGAACAATTTGGGGGAAAGATGAAGGAGAAAGACTACAATAACCCCCATGCACAGACTAGAGCTAACGTGCAACAAAGAGGTACTTTTCCAAGGCAGAGAATAGCACACAATGGTGGCAGCGGCTATACGTTTTGTCTGCATTTTGGGTAATTGAACGCAGCTGGGTAATTAAAAAGTTTGTCTCATTAAAGCATGTGAGTTAGGTAATATCTAATTCAGACTCTTAAGAGCTCAGCTTGAAAATCCCTTTTTTCTTCTTTTATATTGGCTAAGGGAAACAAGCAAAGTGAATTTTGTAAACAGTCAAATACAATCAATCAAGAGAGAAGCAAGAATGCTGGTTATGGCCATTCTTTGGCAAAAGGTCCACAGATACAGAAAGGTAGAGATTTATTTTTATCAGCTTTATTGAGGTGTAATTGACATATCACACAAGTCACCCATTTAAAGGGCATGCTTCAATAGCTTTTGGTATGTTCATTTAGTTGTATCACCACAATCAATGTTAGAACATGTTAATCACCCCTCCAAAAATCCCTTGCCCTTTCTTCATCATTCCCCCAATCCACGACTACCTCTTCACATGCAGGAATACCACACATACGAATAGCAGAGCTCTCCAAATTACATGATGGAGTTAACTGCTAAAAGACAGAAGACAAACAAACAAACAAAACTTGTATATGTTGTTAACTGAAATGCAACTGTCCATAGCAAAAGAATACTATTTCTCCAGAGTTCATGGAAAAATAGTATTAAAAGATAATACAAATCTTTCCACAATTTTTTTTTGAAGTCCCCTCATATATGGTGATACCCGTTCATTCCAAAAGGAATTATTTTCATTATTCTCTCCCTGGAATTATTGACTTCTCTGGGTAGGGCTGAGCCAGCAGCTGAATTATAAAATGACGTTGGTGGCGATTCCATCAGTATTTCAGGGTGAGCTCAAGGGTTAAAGAGTGAAGTTCAGTGGAAAATTTTTAGCAGGAATAGATCTCTTTTGTATAGTCATAGAGTCATCCTGGAATTGATTACAGTCTTTTACTCTAAAAGCCCCTGAGGTCAGGACTTCTACAGGAACTTTAGTACCTTTGTAATGTCAGAGCTCCCAGAGCAGTGCCCTGTACACACACTGATTCTCAATAAAGGTTACCGCCTGACTGACAGTCCATCCCTGGATGCCCAGGCTGAGAGATTTGCAAAGCGTTTTAGTTTGTAGCTGCCACAGTGATCAAAGGAGAGCAGAAGGGAAGTTTTTTCTTTGAGGTCAGCTTTCAGCTGCTATAAATTAGTCATGGATCACAATAGGAAAAGGGAAGAAGAGAGCTGTGCTGAGAAAGTGGGGGAGGTTCAGGGCACCTATGTATTTCTCAGGATTATGACTTCTTAGTCATATGTTTTATCTAACAGATTAAATCAATGGAAGGTGCAAACACAGCAGTGCCAATGCATTGGTACAGATCTGGGACTAGGCTTCTAGTCATAATTAAAGCAGACATTTGGATGAGCCTTGTTTTGTGGCCAACATCGGGAAATTAAATATCTTTTATAGTGCATAATCATTTTGTTCTCTGCATTATTCTGGGTAACTATAATTAAACCATTGTTAAATATCAGAAACACCCAAGGAAAGAGGAACCGATAATGTGGTTGGGAAATGGCATAAGACAGATGAATAATGAAGCTTAGCAGATAAGAAGTAATAATGTCACCTTCACTTTTTTATTACTATTTTTGCATGGACAGAAAATTCACTTTTCTTTTATATCCTCTCGAAGTTAGCAATGGTGATCAAAATTCTGATTGGTAAAAGGACCACATGAATTTTGTTCCTTAGATTTCTATTAAAATAATGGAACATTATGCATTTTACTTTTAAAATGATTTGATTGCTGAAATACTGTATATAAATTTTGGTGTGGAAAATTTAACATGAATAACACTTAGGAAATATTGTAATGAAAGAGGTAATCATTCAGATTTCAGATTTTTTGGCCCTTTCTTTTAGAAATTATTTCTACAATTTCTTGAATATAGAGTTTTAATTAAAAACCTCACATCATCCACCCAATTGCCCTAGCATAAATGGAATATTTTTAAATTGCTTGGATGAGCATTCTGAGGTTTCATCCTGATAGACTTGACAGTAAAACTGATTAAATTGGGTGAATGAATAAATGGTCTCAACACTAAGCCTCAAACAAAAAGTAAATAAGTAACTAGGGCAAAACTAAAAGTACAACTAATGAGATTTTTTACCTCCCAAATTAACCTAGTGCCCACGCTATGGATCTTACGGCACTTTTAGTTTTTAAATTCTCTCAGCAGTTATGGCATTTGTGATTACCTGCTTCATGGATCTCTTGCCTGATAGATCATAAATTCCATGAAGGCAGAGATCACACTGGTACTGGTTATCTGTACTTTGCTGTATATGTCTCAAACACCTACTATGGTATCAGGCCACCAAATAAAATAAAAAGAAAAGAATTGGTTGAATAAATATATAAGAGGAACTGCCTTTCTATCTTGTTGTGACATGTTTAATGTATGTAAAGGTCAGGTGATGTCCTAGCAGAAGGTAAAATTCCATGAAGCAGAAAGCTCAGGGTGTGTTCAGTGCCTAAATCTTTGTGAATGCTCAATAAATATTAACAACAACAAATTGTAAGCCCCAAGGGAACAGTGAACAGCTGTCAGTAAATGGATAATGGTCATATACTTAATCAATTTACATTACAAGTGGTTTAACCAAAGATCCATTCATCCATTGAGCAAAGATAGATATATAATTTAATACGTGGATGGTGTTATGCTCAGCACTATTAGTTTAAAGTCTTATTGACTAAATTTTTGAACTTTCTATTTAGGAGTAAAGCAACCAAATTGTTCTCACATAGTAAAAAAAAAAAAAAAAGAAAAAAATTGTTTAAACTTTCTATAATTTCTTGAGGTCAACATAACTCTTTTTTTACGCCATTTGCATTTAGATGTTTGCTACTATATAAAAAAGGGAATTGATACTCAGGTTTGAATGCTAATTAACTGTAAAACTGTGTTATCAGCACTAATATAATGTTAATAATGTTTCATAAGGTAGGAATGTATGTTGAAATGATTTAGAAATGTTGAAATGATTTAACAGCAAAGCTTTAAATTTCAACAAAAGCTTTGTTAGCTATTTCTAAAATAAGTAGAAAATTAAGTAAATATATTAGATAAATATTAACACATGAAGAATTAGACATGTTTTTAACAAGGCTTTGAAAAAGAGTCTTGCTGATTAATTCTAACATCAATAGAAAAAATAGAAAAAATGATGTTACTCTGAACATTTCAGTTCGTGGTGTTTTTACTATAGATAGTACATTTTACATGATCTCATCTTAGAGAAGTGAGTTATATTTTAATGACAATAAATTTCTTCTCATATATGAAGAAATCAATAGCCAAACTCAGATATCCATCCATATTTTGTGAAATATTGCTTGCATATTAATTTGTTACAGCCGAAGAAAAAAGTTTTTATTAGAATGGTTTGGAAGAAATAAACATTGGAAATGAATTGGAATTTTTTTTAGCACATTAGTCCAGTTAACAAAATATTAACATAAATTAAATCATAAATCATATAAATTCTCAACCTTAAATTCAGTGCTGCTCCCAACCCTCAGTAAATTGTCTACAAGGTTGACTTTAAACCATTCACAGGGCATGCAAGAGCCAAGCTCATGTTTTTAGATTTTATCTTCTGTCACCTCCACCTACCCACATCAGCAGTATATTTTATTCGAACTGTTCCACCTTATTCGCTACTCACCAACAAAGGGACACACATCACTCTCAAATACCTTTGCACACATACATCTCTCCCCTTCATAAGCTCCTTCCCATTCTCCTCTGGTCAAATTCTTACTTAAAAACCTGATTCAAATGTCGTTTATTCTTTGAGTTCTCTCCGCCACCATAACATCCAGTTGATTCTCTCCTCTATGCTCCATGGTCCATTTTACACTTTTCATTATGGATTAAAGTCAATTATACTTTTGTTTCCCTCAAAAAAGGTGTGCTCTCTAAAATCAGGGTTCATGTCTTAAGAGCTTTAAAAAATCCCATTGCCAATCACAGTATCTATGGGGTCTTCAGTCCATCTTAGCTACCATAATTAGCTTTTAACCATCTAATGATCTCCAAAAGGGAAGGAACTCAGAGATTTTTACTTAACTAACATAATCACGTTTCATATTCTTATTACTGACCTCTGCTATTCTGGCTAAATTTCTCAGTCTTCAGCCTGGATTATAATAGCAAGGACATCCTATCCAATTTCCTCCCGTCTTGCTACGTTCTACATTCAATTGTACCTTCTATGGTGGAGACTCCCACATCTGCTCTCTTGTAGTTCCAGTTATCTCAGAACAAAGACTGACTTTGACATCATTATAGTAACACATAGAGTGTTTATTTAGTATCATTACTATCTGAAGGAAATATGCTAATTAAATTTGCTAACGATGCTAAATTGGATGGTTTTGAATTCACAAGCGAGTTTGAAAAAATAATATAAAAGGGTTAAAAGAGGTTAGAAATATGACCAAGAAAAATAAAAAGTCTCATGTTGAAAACATGCAAACTAATACATATGGGGTAAAATAAGCAGAAACTCAGCTGTTCTGTGTGTGTTAAGATAGGGGACAAGTTGAGGTGCTTGCCATATAAATACCAAAAAAGTATTAATTTTCAGCAAATTAATAATGGTCTCTATTAATGCAGAATGTTTTTATAGGCAGATCTTAGAACACATAATATACACTGGGACATATCATTGTTTCTGGTCAGCAAATGGAAAATGGTATGAATCCTGGTTTACACAACAAAAGTACTATTAACTTAAAGAATTACACAGTTTTGTTCAAGGTCACTGGAAGAACTAGTAACTCCTATTTTTAACAGATAATTACTAAGATTGAGTTTAAATACATTCACTGACCGCAATTGCACGTTCGCCTGGTTTACTTCTTCCATTTACCCAATGGTCTATTTAGATACTAGCAATATCTTTTTCTATGATCTAATTAAAATTTACCATCCTTATAGCTTAATCTACCCCTTCCAACCTGCTGCTGGAGTTTCCTAACCTGTCCAATGACCTCACATGGACAATTCCTTGAAGACAAAGGAATTGAAAAGAATACTGGCTTTGAGGTGTTGGCACTGAAGGGTACATCATGTCTTTGTTCAGAAAAACTGCCGGTTATTCTTTGTGAGAGATGAGCATCCTATCACTTCATACCATTTAAAGCCTTTGGACTATTTAAAAATGCTTAAATTCAATGGGAAATGGGCGAAAAGAAATGTGGACCTGAGTTATCCCACATGTACACAGAGACACGCACTCATCTTATATACAGCTGGCATTGACTGGGTGGCGATTGCTTCTGGGACAAGCATATGAAAATGTATCCAAGGGGGTATGTCAAGCCAAGTGATACCAGAAAATAGTCCATGAACAAACCAAGCCAGAGAGGAGAGAGGAAAGATTCCACACATGATCATAGCCTACGACTTGAAAGCAGGAAGGACTAGATTCTTCCTCAAGAGGAAGGGACAAGCAGTAGATAGAGTTTAGAGTCCCTGAAGTTGTGACAACAGATGAAGAGACCTGAATAAAGCAGATAAAGTCAGGTCATGCAGAATGCTCAGTGAACAACTTCACAATGTGCCACGGGAGCAGGGGCACAGTGAGAGAAGAGAACAAAGTTGTGCTCTTGAAATTTTCTAGAGTTAGTGTAATTTCCAAAAGGAAAATATCGAGTGTGTTGTATATGGTCATGAAGGAAGGGATTAGATTTAATAAAGGACAAGAATTTTACATCTCCAGAACATTCTAGATAACAAGCAGGTGGAGATTTGATCTTTCCTCCCCTTTTTTTCTATTATACCTTTCATGCTACTTTACTTTCTTCATAGAACTTATCATAATCTGTAGTCATATTGTTTATGTACGATGTTTATTTTATTTTTGTCTTCCCCAATTACAACAAAATATAAGTCTTGCAAAAGCAGAGTGTTCGGCCATGTTGCTCACTACTTTATTCCCACGGAGTAGCACAGGGCTTGTAGGTGCTAAATACTCAAATATATATCAAAAGAATGGTGAATAAATATTTAATGTATATATCTCATTATATTTTACACATTGGGATAACTTTTGAATGCATATAGCACAAAGAGAAAAAAATCTATATTTTCCATATAATCAACTCACAAAATGGTTCAGCTCTCTTTTCTTTCTCTAAGCAACAATATCCTTTCTTATATGTAAGAATTTTTAAGTATCTGGAGAAAGTATTTGTATTTCCATAATTTCTTATTCTTTTACTTCAAGAAAACATTGGGGTAGCTTGATTGATGATGCAAAAGCTGGAATATAAGGCAGATCTAAATGAGATTCCCTCATTTTGGTTGCCAGTTGCATTTAAAAAAATTATAAAATTACCACTGCCCTTCTATGTTGGGGCAGCAGGCAGAGAGCATGGGAAAGCCTCCCTCAGACTCGGGTCATGGACCACACATCTTCCCAACCTTTGTACCACTAAAGAGGGAGTCATCAAGGGATAAATTGTGGCCAGTCTACACTGGCATATTTGGAAGAGAAATCTCCACTATTAATTGTTTTCTCTTTTGCCTTTTTTCAGGAGTTTTATTTTTTTATTTTTATTTTTATTTTAAAGAGTAAGACACAGAGTTCAAAATTAACTATTTTAAAATATTGGTGGTGAGCATTTTTGTTTTATGTTGGATTTGAACCAACCCACACTATGGGGTTAAAATAAGAGAACTTGACCATTTCTTCATTCAACATTTAATATCTGTTGCTTTCTGAGTACTAGACACTGTTGTAGGCACTGCTGATACAATAAGCTTATGTTATAAAAAATAAAACAGAATTTTAAGATGAACGAAGAACTGCTAAAGCATGGGAGACTTCCCTGACGAGGTGACCTGTGAAGTGAGACTTCCAGGTCAGGATCCGTGGGCAGAGCATTCCAAGAGAATGTATGAGCAAAAGACAGAAGCAGACTGAGGTACAAAACATAGAAATAAGGCCTGTGTGGTTAGAATGCATTTTATCATGGGGAAGCAGCATGAGAAGCTCAATATGGGATTTCTTAGATACCCATGACTTTATAGTACCTCTAGTAAAAGACTGGTGAGTTCTAACTTGACCTATTTCTCATACAAAGCTAGTTGATCATATGCGTAGCTTACATATGATGCAGAACATTTAGTTTAATAGAGACACACATGGTTTCACAATGAATTACTTAAGAAGACTACTTAGTCCCTGTACTTTATGCTTTTAATATCAACAAAATCTTTTCAGATGCTTTTTCAATTAAGATTTTTCCTTTACTTCCTGCTAATAGTGTGCTGATGTATTTATAATAGCTATTTGCAGAAGGACCATTAACAAGTATTACAGTGTGGGTTCAAAGGAAGTAAAAAATTTAGTAATAAAATAAGGTATTTTGCAAAAGTCGTCAAACAAAACTCCCTTTTATATCTTGCCAACAATTATAACAATACCCTCGAGCACCTTAGTTCTTTGTGTTTCTCTTGGGATTCAGAGGCATACACCTCCATCTGTAAGGTAGATTGAAGATTAACAAGCAACATCATTCCATTAGAAAAAAAGAAGGTTTTAGTAATATAAGGATATTAACTTTTCTATGCCTAAGTTACTTCCCTTCAAATGCAGCATAAGAAAAACTCATTCATCTGAATGTGGTACAAACTGACATCTCACAAGAATCTGTGTTAAGGAGCCAGCACTTCTAAAGCCACTTTGTCCTTCCCCACTATGCTCACCTCAGATCAGGGGGTTTCATTATTTTGTTGAGTGCTCTTATTGTTTAATTTATGTTGTCATGTGTATGCCTAATAGCAAAACCATGCAGCTCAGTTAATATACCTACTCAAGTATGGTGGGTGTGGTGGGTAGAAAACTAACATTAAATAATGACCATATGCTCTGTAATACCAAGCCAGTTTTACAAGTGAGGAAACAAGGTTCATTGTAATGACTTGTTCAGGGTTACTCATCTAGTAAGTGCTGGAATCGAAACTGTAATCAGCTAGAATATATGTTTATACATTCTTTACCCTCAGAAAAGATCCCTCTGCTATGTTGATTGCCATTTTTATTCTAGAGTGAGGAAGAACTTGTAAATTATTTTATTTAAAAATTGGAACATAAAAAAGTTACTTTAAAAAACTCACTTGAGCAGAAAATTCAGGAGATTGGCAACCTCATGGTTAGTTTTGGGAAACCCGATGCCTTACTTGTCCTTATAGAACTTTGCTTCCATTCTATATCCTTTTACTTGTACTGTCCCTCTGCCTTTCCTCTAACCAACTCCAAAAGAATCTGACATCAGTAACTTGTAAATAACCATGTCACTCTGCTGTTCCTCAGAAGGATATTTGTGTTTCAGTCCTGTCTTTATGGAAGAATAAAAGGTTTTATGTCTTTCCAAGAAGTTCCTGGTAACGTTTGAATGAGTGGGGTAGCTACTTTGCTAAATTTGAGGCCTTCTTTTACTCATCATATGATGCCATATTGGTAAATGTAATAATAACCTATTACAATGAATTTTTATATAATAAAATAACTTCAAAAACATTATTTCACCATCAAATACGTTTATGATATTATAATTGCTTGGTGCTATGGTTTGAAAGTGGTATGTCCCTGCCAAAACTCATGTTGAAATTTGATTTTCACTGTGGTAGAGTTGGGTGGTGGTGTCTGCTGGGAGGTGTTTGGGTTATGGGAACAGACCCCTCATGAAGTTCTCTGGAGTGAGTGCTTGCGCTTGTGGGACTGGATCAGTTACTGAACGAATGGGTTTTTCCTTCTTGTGTTTGGTCTCTTTGCACAGGCTCACTTCCCTTTTCTCTTTCTGCCACGAGTTGAAGCTGGAGGAGATCCTCACCAGATGGGCTGCCTGATCTTGGACTTCTCAGCCTCCAGAATCATGAGTGAAATAAACTTCTTTTCTTTATAAATTACCCAGCTTCAGGTATTCTATTACAGCAACATAAAAGATAGCTGGTTTTACTTACCAAAATGCTAAAGTATAAGAGAATACAATTTGTTTAAAAAAAAAAAGAAACAAAGCCAGAAACTCTAGACCAGTATGTCTTAAATCCAGGATATACTCTTGGGTCTTTATTTATTCAACATTATTTGTGCAAGCAAGTATTGAGCATCCATCATGTTCAAATCCCTGGGGATTTATACTGAGACAAACCACTTGTACCCATGGAGCTCAATATCCAGAGAAAGATGCCATTACACAAACACAATTGCTATGCAAAATGTTAAGAGTACTATAACAATGTCTGGAAAGCCTAAATGTAAAAGACAATGGGTGTCCATATATTGTATTTTGTCTGGGAAGTTGTTAGTAGAGCTTTATCAGAGATTTTAAAATTTAAATATTCTAGAAAGCCAGAATCAACCATTTTTCCAATTTTGAAGGAGGTTTTATTAAAGATTTTATCAATATTTGGGCAGGACTAAAAATATTTCAAAAAGTAAAGACTGTTTTTCTTTTTTAAACATGGATGAGAAAGACGGAGACAGGGAGAAATACATTGAAATTATTATCCAGATAACATCAAGGGCTAAAATTGTCTTTGCTTGAAGAGTGATTCCTTATGGGAGGTTCTATATTAGATTTAGCAGGTAACTAATTATTTAAAGTTCATCACATTTTTTGAACATATAGCTATACCGGTTGTTAAGAATTTGGTAAGATAACTCAGGAAAATCTACTGTTTGATTTCACTGGAACTGAAAGATTTGTTTTTATAATTGCTGCACTGATAGTTCACTCTATGTCAGGAATTACAGGGTTGAGTTAATATTTTTATTATATCTCTCCTCATGAAAAGATAAAGTTTACTGATTTTAATATACTTCAATGATTATAGAATTCATATATCCTAGAAATATTAAGATGGTTAAATCCATAAAATTTCACATACTTCTCTTTAGATTTGAAAAATTTCTTCAAAAATATCACATCCAGCCTCCTCATTTTTCAGATCAGAAAGCTGAACTACAATAAATCAAAATGGGTTGCCTATGGTGACAGAGACATTAATGACAAATCCAGAAATACAACCTGTTCTGTTTCAGCGCAATATTTTTTTCACTACAAACACTGCCTCATTTGTAGCCTTTCAAGGGTAATTTTGAATTATTGACTGATGTTTTGAATTTCTGGATTCACTGTCAGTGTCTAAAATAATGTGTGAAATAAAAGCCTAGCCAAATCTTTTCTAATAAAGCAACTGAATTTATTTTGAAATGCTATTCAGTAAAGCCAAGTTTCAAACTGTTTTTAAGACTACCACATTCCAAGATATATTTAGATGAGAAAAGAATAGAATCCTGGAAGCAGAGGCCATCTTATCAAACAACTTGCTACTAGTCTTCTAGGAAACTAGTTTAAGTTGTTAAATTGATTCTCCAAGGATGTATTGAGTGTTGGTTTTGCCTTTCCTCACAGTCTTTAGAATTTCTTTCCCCCCATATTTACCCCTCAAAAATACTACACTGGATCTCTGTCTTTTTCAATCTAGAAATATTTAAAAGAACATAAATGTGAAAACGTGATATATCTAGACAGCATGAACACCAATCTCAGGGGGAAAATTCTATGTCAGTCTTATTTCCTGAAAAGTTTATTATGAAATTTTGCATGAATTTGATTGAATGATCATTGACATACATATAAGGGGCTTTCAAAAAGTTCATGGAAAATGAGTATTATGAAAAAACTACACAAGGATCTCAAGAAAATTTTGTACCCAAATGAAATCGTACTAATGTTTGGACAGGATCTTGACCGAGGCACTAAGAACATTAAGATCTCAGTTGGAAAGAGCCCCTGTCAGAGTAACAAGAATTCTGCTGAAATGGAAGAAAGAACAAACATCAGACCCTCAGTTTTTTAAGGATGAACTGCATGACTGGTATCATGGCCTTCAAAAGTGTCTTTTGTTTGTTTGTTTTTCTGAGCTGCTGGCTGATATGGGGATCCAGATCCACAACTTGATGTTATAAGGCTGCAGTCTAAACGAAAGTGTCTTGAACATGATGGAACTTATGTTGAAAAATAAAGTTTACATTTTTTATTTTTACCTTTAATTCCATTTTCTTTACAGACTTTTTAATGTCCCCTTATATACTAGATATATCTATATTAGAAAATTATTACTCTAATTTTCTAATTCCTTTATTCTATTTATTTTGTTACAGAAAATGTAACATATGCTTGTATTATAAAATCATTCATAAGTCTACCACCGAGAGAAGGCATCTCATAACCACTGGGCGTGCTTTTCATTTAGTATTCATTTCAGTGCACCTATCCATGTATACATATCTCTCTCCCTATCTCTCAACATCTGTATCACCTGCTTTAAATTTCTGTCTTTTTCCTCCACTGTATTTGTATTCATTAATTTCTGTTGCTTAGTACCAAATACCTGGAATTGGATGATTGTAAGAAAACAAAATTTATTGCTTACAGTTTTGGAGAAAGTCCAAAGTCCAGGGAACACATCTGGTGAGGGTTTTCTTTGATGGTGGCTTTACAGCAATGCAGGGGTCTCACATGGTAGAAAATAGTGGGGAAGAGAAAGATTCTCATGCTCTCCTTTTAAAGCCCTGAGAACCACACACCTGACCACCATTATCAATCCATTCACTATGGCATGGTCCTACAGTCTAATCACCTCTTCAAGACCCCACCTTTCAATTACTATGAGAGGATCTCTCACCCTCAACAGTTACAGTGGGGATTTAAACTTCTAATATATGGACTTTGGGAGACAAAATTCAATCAGTCTACAGCAGTATTAGTCTGTTTTTGTGTTGCTATGACAGAATACCTGAAACTGGGGTAATTTATAAAGAAAAAAGGTTTATTAGGCTCACAACCCAGGGACAGCTGCATCTGGTGCAGGCCCCAGGCTGCTGCTACTCACAGTGGAAACTATCAGGCAGCTGGCAGGTGCAAGATCACACAGTGAAAGGAAGTGACAGTGAGAGAGAAGGATGGGAGATGCCAGTGTCCTTTAAACAACCAGCCCTCATGGGAACTAATAGAAGGAGAAGTCACTCACTACCCCCCACCATGAGGGAGGGCATTAATCTACTCATGAGGGATCTTTTCCCATGACCCAAGCACCTCCCAACACTGCCACATCAGGAATCAGATTTCAATATGAGCTTTGGAGAGGGGAGCTGGGTGGAAGCAGCATATCCAAACTATACCATCCAACATTTATATGTTTTTAATATAATGCTCGTACGTATAATTAAAATATGTAATTTTAATTTTGGTGTAATGATCTCTTTGACAATATCATAATCAAATCAGTCAATTTTTTTCTTGAATATTCAGACTAATTTTGAGTACAATTTTGATGTAATAAAAATGAGCACTTTTAAGCATTTACTATGAGATAAATGCAATGCTAAGTTCTTTACATATATTACTTTATTAACTCACTGTAACAAATTATCATATAAACATTACAAGTTCTATTTTGCAAAGAAGGTTCAAGGGCTTTAAAAGATCTTGCCCAAGATCAAACTGCTAGTAATTGGTGAAATCTAAGTTTAAGATTCCAAAACCACAGTCCACATTCTTAACAATTGCCATAATGCCTCCCACATGGATATTTCCTTATTCATGTACTTTCAGATCTTTTGCCTACTTTTTAATATATGATGGCATTTTACTCAGTTATTTATTAAGAATACCATATATTGAATACTTCTTTTCCCATAGATTTGCCATGCTATCATTATCTTATAGTAAATCAAGAACTCATTGACTAGATTTCTCATTTGTTAATATTTTGATAATTACAGTTAGTACAGTTTAATATCAGCACAGCTATATTGCCCCCATGCTTTCTTCCTCTACACATCCTTGGTTGTTTTCACCCATTTGGATGAATTTGAGGTTGGTTTTGTTAGATTTCAAATCATTTCATCTGGGAATTATGACTTATTATTTTTTACTTTAGTATTTATACATCTGGTTGCACTGGTAAGAATATTCTAATGCCATTTTTATAGCATCTTCATCAAGTTAAAATATCAGGTCTCTACTATCCTCATTACATGAACTGGGAAATTTTGAAATTTTTATTGTGCTTTGATCCAGGTTATATAATATAGAAATTATATTTTCTTTTAAGAGATTAAGAAATCTCAATTGCAAATACATCTGCTCCCAGACTGAATTGAAATCAATTCATAAGTCTTCAAAATTGTTCTACTATGGTTATAGGTCTCTTCATTTTTTTCTGGCACTTGGAATAAATGTCAATTTTGATAGTTTTAAATTTCTCCAGATACCAATCTATTTTATATAGAATGGTAATCATTATTTGCTGGTGACTTAAATAAAAATCCTCTGTTTTAGCCCAAATTAGGTGGGTATACATTTTTTATCTTTTCAATTTTATTAAACTTGCTGTAGATTTGTGTATTTGATAGTTTGTATTGTGTGTTTATTAGTCCTCTCCTTTGTTGCAAAGAGCCAACAATTATTTTTTCTAATACATGACTTTATATATTGCTTTATTTTTCCATATTTTCTTTATTTATTTTCACACAGCTTCTTTAAATTATCAATGTTTGCATACATTTATAAAAGAATCCTACTTATTTGGCTTTCATTGGGACACAGCTATAACTTACAAAGATTTGCACAATGTGCTTTTGATCAATTTACACTAAGGATGCTATTTTCATTTTATACTAAATCTGCAAAATTTAATGGAAATTTAATATGAGCCTTTTTCCTCAAATGTTACTATTGTTTACAGAATTACTATTATAACCTTAAATATTTAATGAAAACTATATACCTCGTCTTTTCAATATGTAGCTACATATTGAAAAGATGAGGTATGTAGATATGTAGCCTATGACTTGTACAATTTTAAAGTAATTTTACACGGAATGATTTGTGTTTAAAAACTTTGAATGCTGAAATTTATTAATTCCACAAGAGTTGCCTGGATTTTTGAACTTCATAATATTGCACCTAATGCTGAAATAGATGCTGTTAAAATCCAGAATAAAGCAGTAAGAAAATAATTCCCCTGTTTCAGCTAATGTTTGAAAGGGTAAATTTGCTAATAAACAATGCCTCACATGAGGAAAATATGGTTTTTTCCTTATTTCCTCTCTAGTGTTTCTTTACTTCAATGTAACAATTACCATAGTTATTCTTATTAGTCTTTAACTTTTACTTCTGTGGGCTACTAGGGAAATTAGGAGCAATAAAAAAACAAATGTCTTTCTTAATGAGTGTGAGCTGAGCAAATTTGAAGGAAACTTTCATTACGAAGTCTATTTTCTGTGTCCCATTTGAAGCTAATAGCCATGTTCTAGCATTCAAAAAAGAATAGGCTTAGTCCATGGGCAACAATACTTCTGCACTTAGCCCCTACTCTTAGTGGGACAAAAATGTTCCTTAAATTCCGTAAGGGACTGTAGTGTGTAACTACTGACTTATCATTTGTTCAATCCATTTTTGTTTGGTTTAGAGAAATGTGTGCTAACTATGTCATTATCTCACATGATGCTCCCAGATGAGATTGTTTCTACGTTAAGTCATTTGAGTTTGAAGGGACTTCTTGGGACAGTTTGTCTTCTGTGTAAGAAGAGAATGATGTTCGTTCCCCTTCAGAGGGTAGCCAACTGACAACAGCTTGTTTGAGTACTTTCACTGAGAGCAAATCTATAATTCTGTGGGCCATTTGTTCCAGCACCACAGGATTGTGTGATTGCTTTGGTTCTAGAAAAATAAGATTATTCTCTGTATCACACTAACATGAAGGACCCTTAGCATGATGCTTTCACCTTGCATTGTAGAAATTGATACAAAACCAACCACCCTCAAAGACCCCCGTTGTCTGCTAATTAAATAAAACACTATCCTGTACACAATTTGCATCCCTAAAGTATTACTTCATATAATCATCCTTATTCATGTATATTTATATATATTCTTTAACAATTTGGAAACTTAAAAAAAAACTTTCCTTACTAAATCCCTACCTAGATAAACAAAAATCGCCCTGTTAAGGTACTAAACAGAGTCACTTTTTGCCTCCTAGTACTACCAAAGCAGTATCATTCCCAATTATACTGACTTTACTGACTTTTGCATTACAATGTAGCATCCATATTTCTATGCATTTAACATTTTAGCAAGAGTTGACTGACTTCCTTTACTTATATAAGTTTATATAAAATTGTATGGTAAACATTGCTTTAAGTTGAATCTCCCATTGTTTGGCACACATAGATGTTAATGGTGTAACTAAAAACAAGGAAACCACAAAATATTTTATACTTTTAAGTGGATTCTGGTGCCCACCGAGGGATCTGAATGAAGCTTTCTCTGTTTAGTAAAAAGTGAATATTAAAAGAATATACTGCGTCTAAACTAAGAATTTCGTGGCCACATAATTGGAAGCAGATGGAGAGAATATAAGAAAAAATAACTTTTTCACCATGTGAATTAACATTGTTTAGTGCCACCTAAAAGCATTTAGCACCACCTGCAATGGAGAAACACCAATTTAGATATAATCCTGTGATCACCATCAGAAAGAAGAGAGAAAAAGAGGTTTATTGTCATATTCCTTTTCCAGAGAGAAAAAAATTGAGCAAACCAAACTGAACCTGAATCAAATGTTTAATAGACCAGCAATAGCAGTTTAAAGCTGGGAAGATGTTGATTATAATATATGTTAATGACGCTGAGGAGGATTTAAAGAACATGTCAATAAGCAGCACTTATTTTTACTTTGTTATTCAAAATAACCACTTGTAGGTTTGGAGACAGCAATGAAATAAGCATTGGTATAGTAATTTCTACCACAGAGAAAACAGACACATAATAAATGACGGTTTCTTTATATTGTAGCAGGAAGATAATGACATTGAAAGGAAACCATAGGGGACATATTTGTTTTGGTCTGTCCAGTGTATATTCTCCCTCTTTGAATAAGAACATATCAGTTTTCCTTTGGGGTACCAATGCTCAATTCGTAGTCCCCATGGATTAGGCAGGGTTAACCTCAGTCCTGGCTCCATGACTCAGCATGTAATCTGTATTAGCTTGTTTCTGTTGCTTATAACAAAACACTTGAAACTGGGTGATTTATAAAGAAAATGAAATTTATTGCTTACAGTTTCTGAACCTGGGAAGTCCAAAGTTCATGTGGTGGTGACGACAGTGACCCAGGGGTCTCACATTGCAAGATGGAGGAAGCAGAGAGAGAAAGAGAGAAAGACAGACTCTCCTCTTCTTTTAAAGCCCTCGGAACCATGCCCCTGCCACCATTTTTAATTCATTCACTACTGCACAGTCCTACAATCCAATCACCTCTTCAAGGCATGGTTCAACCAGAATATCATGTACTCTGCACTCTACATCACATACTCCAGAGTAGTTTACACTGGTACAAAGACTAGATCAACTGGAATTTTGCTGGCACAATAGGTAAAGTCGGAGAGGGTCTGTTTCCACTATGGTTAGTGGGAGAGTAACAGGTCCTCCTGGCACTGCCAGATGACCAAGAACAAATCCAACATAGAAGAGAAGACAGCTGAGAGCTGGAGAGCAATTGATTCCTGACGCTACCATCCTAGACCCAGCCATGCTGAGGCTTCTGCCACTGGCCTTATCAGATATAAGAGCTCATATTTTCTTTCATGATTATGCCCCTCTGAGTTGGATTTTTGTCACTTGCAAACAAAATAACCTGAGTAATCCAGAACTATTGACAAGTTTGAGAGGTTTCTGATATCCGTGGGAGCACTGATGTACACAGCAGCAGTTTCACTATCTCCATTCAGATTCCACTTAATCTTCTAACTTGAGCTGTTTGGTCACTCTTTTTCTTTCTCATTGATCTCTTATTCTTTGTTTTTTCATTTACTCATTCATCAACTCATCTTTTTAAGCCAGATAAGCACATCCCACGTACCTAGCACTGTTTTGGCCCTGAGAACATGAACTTTAATAAGACACAGGCATGCCTTCTGCAGTTCAGAATTTAGTGAGAAGACAGACATACAAATGTGCAGTTAGGACAGGAGAGAGGATACACAATGCACTGGGAGATTGTGGGCAGAATGAGAGTTTGACTGCCCAGAAGAGTCAGACAAGGCTTGGTACTGGTAGACATGATGGGGAGTTAAGAGGAGAATAAGAGTTTCTCTGGTGAAGAAAGATATTCAAGGTGTTCTAGAGAAATCTGGCAGCAGGTGTGAAGGATTCGGGGGAAGAGAGAGAACATAAGAATGTTGTGTAAGGACTAAGGGACAGTTCGGATGTGACTGAAGCATAGGATGTATAGTGGGCCATGGCTGGATATGAAATTGGACAGATCTGGTCTTTTTTCCTGCCTAAGCCAATAGCTATTCTTTCTTCCAAACTGCTCTTCCACGTGAAGTCCTTCCTAGCTGCTCATTCGCAATTCCACACAGCTTGAGGAAGGCATCTGCTTACTACCAGTGGGGAAGTAGCTATGCTGATCATGACTACTTGTGAGTTGCCTCTGCCCCTGGTATAGACAGACTGGCAGCAAGACAGGATAGGCACATTTAGGAATTGATATTCCAGAGCCAGGCTTGGAAATGTAATAACATTATATAGGAGATCTTTTGTATACCTGAAACCTAGACAGAAGCAGATGACTTTCACTTTCACACTGATGTGAATTCAGGAATGCTCTGCCCTGTCAGAGAGAGAAGGAGTATAAGAGAATAAATAAAATATTTAAATATTGATATTATACATTCACATATACATGTTTTTTCTCAGATATTTGTATTTAAGTAATACCTTATACATTTTTATATATCTGTGCACTATTTGTATGTGAGTTTTAAAGGATAATTTTGACTATGTGCCATCTGTTCCTTATTTGTTTTTACTGTACTAGAAACTTTCAAGTGAAATCAGAAAATGAGAGGATTCTGCAGTTATGGGCAAATGGGATAAGAATTCATTATTGTATAGCCCAGTGCTGTCCAACAGAATATTCTTCTATTAAAGAAATGTTTTGTATTTGTGCTGTCCAATGCGATAGCCACGAGCCACATGTGGCTACCGAGCACTTGAAATGTGGTTAGTGCGAGTGACTGAATTTGTATTGTTTGTTAGTTTTAATAAATTTTAATATAAATCCAAAAAAAGCCACACTAGGACAGTGGCTACTATATGAAAAAGTACAGTTATAGAATGTTTGGAACCCAGCAGGCTTGAGACCTAACGAGAGCCAATGTACACTTCCACTCTGATAGCTGGGAGTGACCAACCTCCAAGCTCAGGACAGTTAGACAAGAGGAGTTTCCTCTTACTCAGCCTTTTTGTTCTATGCACGTCTTCAGTTGATTGAATGAGACCAACCCACACCAAGAAACACCCTCCAAGATACTCCTAGAACAATGTTTGACCAAGTGTCTGGGGACCTTGTGGCTCAGTCAAGTTGACACATAAAATTAACCTTCACAAGCCCACCCCCTTTCCAACTTGGCACTCACACGCATCTCTTTAAGCCATACATAAGTTAATTTCCATATAAAGACAATATCAAGATCATAATCTCACCTAACATAATACAGCTATCCTGCATACAACTGAAAACTCACCAACTCTTTTTTAGAAGGGAACATAGTCCTTTAAGTAGTCTCCTCCTTTATATCCTTCAACATAAATACTATGATGTAAAATTAACAATAATTAAATGCTATAATGTAAAGTCAATAGATCTTATATTACATAACAGAGAAAGAGAGGGAAGGAAGCAAAGATATTGGCTTAATATATATAAACACACAAGCCTACTCATAATATGATAAGAAAGAGCACCCATGACAAGTACAACCCTAAATTCCGTACGTGGTAACGTGGTCATAGCTAGTATTTACTATAACTACCTTCTCCCACTTCCCAGTCTATATTTTCTTTTCCTTCAGCAAGCACCTCAGCTGGTTGTAATTCTTTAGCTGGTGGGGTAGTCCTCATCTTCCTTTTCTGGAGTTTGACCCATTTGTAGCCCTCTCTGGATCGGGTTGTTGTTTCCCATTGACCTTAATCACGGAGCGTGGTAACAATGAGACAACCCAAGGGATACTCTGTATTCTAGACATACTCACCCTTGCCTCCATCGTGGAGTAGAAGTCCAATTTTCCCTGATAGCCAGGATCAATCAACCCAACCAGCACAGTACCGACCTTCTTTGCCTGTTGATTTGTAGACACGAGGAGCCCAAAGTGGCCAAGCAACATTTAGAAACTTCAGCTCAGTGGAATCATTGTTGTGTCTCTGGTGGAAGCATCCCTCCAATTGGAACTAAGCTGTCTAGACCAGTGGAACATAAGTTCATGGGGACAGGAAGAAAATATTTTGCTAGTGGGTCATCAAGGGTAGTAGTGTGTGATGCAACTCCCATTTTTACCTCCTTGATTACTAGGTGAATCTCTCATATAGGTGAAACAGCATCATGCATTGGATGCTGGTTCAGGGCATATACAGCCTTCTGGAGAACCTTCCCCCAGCCCTTCAAGGTATTGCCATTTAGCTGGTACTGTAACTGAATCTTTAAAAGGTCATTTTACTGTTTTATTAAGACAGTTGCTTCAGGATGCTGGGGAATATCATAAGACCAAGAAATGCATGAAGATGGGCACATTCCCATACATCTTTTGCTGTAAAGTGAGTACCTTGATCAGAAGCAATGCTATGTGGAATATCACGATGGTGGATGAAGCTTTCTGTAAATCCAAAGATAGTAGTTTTGACAGAATCACAGACAAGGTGAATCCATCTCCAAAGTAAGTGTCTATTCCATTAAGTATAAAATACTGCCCCTTCCATAATAGAAGTGATCTAATGAAATCAACTTGCCACTAGTTAGCTGGCTGATCACACCTGGGAATAATAACATATTGGGAACTCAATGTTAGTCACTGCATCTGGCAGATTAGCAGTGGTCATACCCCTGTTGGCCTTGGTAAGTGGAAGTTCATTTTGCCTAGTCCATATAGAACCTCCATTTTTGTTACCATGGCCACTTTTTTCATGAGTCCCTTGGGTGATGACAAGGGTGGCTGGGAAAAGAGGCTGATTTGATTCACAGAATGTGTCATCCTACCCACTTGACTATTTAAATTCTCCTTTGCTGAGGTCACCCTTTGGTGAGCATTCAGATGGGACACAAATATCTCATGCTTTTCTTCCATTCAAAGGGGCCTATCCACATACCTCTTTCCCAAGTTTCCTTGTCATCAGTTTTTCAGTTATGTTCCTTCCACGTCCCTGACCATCCTGCCAAACCACTGCCATAGCCCATATTTTCATGTGTGGACATCTTTCCTTCCAAGCAAAATGAACAACCAGGTGTGCTACTCAAAGTTTTGGTTACTGGAAGGATTTTCCTTCACCAATGTCCATCAGAAATGTCCAAGAAAGGGGCTGCAGTGCTATGGCTGCTCACTTTGGGGCGGTGCCTGCATATTGTACAGAACCATCTACAAACCAGGCCCTAATCTTCCTTTTTTATTTCTCAACTGATTGTTTGAAACATCTCATTAGACCTTAGGCACAGGCTGGGAGAAAGAAGCAGTGGGGATCATGGGCATTTGGGCCATATTTTCATGTAACTTAAGTGTGCCTTCAGGGCTGGCTTAGGCCAGATAACACATAACACCACTTCTGTTTGGTGATGGAGTGCTCCCGTGCATGCCCAACTCTGTGACTTGTGGAGTCAGATAAAATCCAGGTCAGGTGGACAGTTGAAGCTGCATGGTAACTTTGTAGCCAGTGGCTAAGCATTCAGTCTCTGCTAAGGCCAAGTAGCAGGCCAAGAGCTATTTCTCAAAAGGATAGTAGTTATCCAAAGAGGGGATCAGGGCTTTACTCCAAAATCCTGAGGCCCTGCACTGTGATTCACCTACAGGTGCCTACTAAAGGCTCCAAAAAGCATCCCTATCTGCCACTGCCACTTAAAACACCATTTAATCTGCTCGATCATGTGGTCCAAGTGGCAGACCAGCATGCACAGCAACCTGGACCTGTTGCAGAGCCTTTTCTTGTTCTGCACCTCATCAGAACTAGCAGCTTTTCAGGTTACTCAGTAAATGGGCTAGAGTAATACAGCTGAATGAACAGCATATTGCCCCCAAAGTTCAAAGCTGCCTACCAGGTGTTTTGCCTCTTATTTGGGTATAGGAGGGGCCAGAGGCAACATTTTATCTTTCACCTTAGAAGGGATATCTTGACCTGCACCACACCACTAGACCCCACTACACATTTTACTGAGGTAGAAGACCCCTGAGCTTTTGTTAAATTTACTTCCACCTTTTAGCACACAAATATCTTTCCTATAAGTCTACAGGAGTTACTGCTTCTTGTTTATCAATGTAATGGAGTAGCATGATTTCTTGTGGAAAGGAAATGCAGTGAAGATCCCTCCGAGCTAAATTAAGACATAGGACTGGAGAGTTGATATACCACTTAGGTAGAACAGAGAAGGTGTATTCTTGGCCTTGCTAACTGAAAGCTGCTTCAGGCGGACTTTATGGATGGGGATGGAGAAAAAGGCATTTGCCAAATCAATAGCTGCATACCAGTTACCAGGTGATGTGTTAATTTGCTCAAACAATGAAACCATATCTGGTATAGCAACTGCAATTAGCAACACAACCTCATCAAACTTACAGTAATACAGTGTAATTCTCCAAGATCCATCTGTCTTCTGCACAGTTGAAATAAAACAGTTGAATGAGGATGTGGTGAGAATCACCACCCCTACATCTTTCAAGTCCTTGGCAGTGGCACTAATCTTTGTAGTCTTTCTAGGAATTTGGTATTACTTTTGATTTACTATTTTTCTAGGGAGTGTCATTTTTACTGGTTGCCACTTGGACTTTCCTACCATAATAGCCATCATTCCATAGATCAGGGAACCTTAGAAGTGATTTTACCAGATGTTGAATATATCTATTCGGCTTATGCATATTGAACTGGAAAAACTATGTGTTGGGTTCAGGGACTCACTGGGCCCACTGTGAAACAGACCTGAGATAAAACCTTATTAATTGGTTTGTATAATTGCCTGATCATCATTAGCCCCTGCTCTGACTGGTGAACCACAGTAACATTTCAGGTCTCCTCAAATTAGTGTCGGTTCAGAGCCAATGTCCAGTAGACCCTGAAGGATCTGATCATTTCCTTTTCCCCAATGTGCAATTAACTTGCTAAAAGCCTGTATGTTTCTTTGGGGAAGGCTGGGAGAATGATTAACAGCATAAATTTTTGGCAGTGCATCAGGGTCCTTAAGTGCACCCAGTCCCACTTTCATTCAGGCTGTTCTGAGTCTGTAAACTGGCTCAAGTCTGGGGATTGATTGAAGGACCATGGCTTTCTGTTTTCATTACTTATTTTATTCTTTTGGTCACTTGACCTAGAACTTTTCTGCTTATACAGATCACGTAAGAATTTAGTAGGCTCCTTATTCATGTCACCTCATAGAGCACTAGGTTCACCTAGCCTACAGCACAGCTCTGCATGAACCAGATTATTCTGATTGCTGCCTTGACTCTGCTGTCCTTTGGAGGTTGAGTGCTATTACTTGGCTCCTGACTGGGGATCCAAGTACTTCCACTGCATTTAGGTTTCCCAATTCAGTAACTGCAGTTCCCACTGTCAGGTCTTGCTTGCAGGGAGAAAGAATCACAGACTTCAAGGAGGCCAAGGATCCACTCACAAATTTATTTCTCACAGGTGTGGTGAAAGTTTTGTTTTTCTGGACCCTCCCAGTGTGAGTAAGTAGGTCTTAAATGACAAACTCACTCTAATATTGCAGTTTCCCTAAGCCTTTGAATTCTTTCCACTACATTAAAGCAAGGCTCATCCAGCATTTCTAATTAGATCACTGTGGCCCACATTTTGGTCCATGTTTCAGCCAACCAACCACACAGTTAGAGCTCCTTATAACTCCCTGAGCTGCAGCATCAAAGCAGGATCTCTGCTTAGTTAATAAATTTGGCATGAACAACTTTATGGTCCTTTTACAATTATCCCACACTCTTAGTGTTTATTCTAAGCATGTTCCCCAGGTTTCGGTTTGTATAAATTAGAAAACTGATGTAGTTATTTTGGAGTGTAGTTCACCTCATCATGGGTCATACTTTTTACCTCACCTTTAGGGGATTGCTGGGACTTGAATCCAAAAAGAGGTGTTACAGGTGAGACTTGAGGAGACTCAATGTTGTCACACATGGCAACTGTCTTAGGGGAGGCCATTACGGTTCACTCAGGCAATGTAAGGTGAATCCCCTCAGTCAAGTGTGGAAAGGGAGAGGTCATAATTACTGGGGTTGGGGAGTCCTCTTCCACCTGATAGATTTTGTATTTGATTTTCAGCAATCTCAGCCCTGTGCCAGCAAGAGCCCTGTGCCCCTTGAGGGCACATGTAGAAGCTTTTAGATCATTTATGTAGATTTGAGCTGGAAATTCAAATCTCTGAGCTCATCTGTTTCTTTCTCTACATTTTTCAGAGACAAGAAGAACAGCCATATAATTTCACTACATTCTTTTGTTTGCCAAAAATGCTTGAAAGTCTCATATGCATTGTCAAACAAAACCTTGCTTCTTATAAATGGTTGATTATGAATATACAATGGTAATATTTTGTGTATCTCTATTGCCAGATCATACTGTGGAATACTGATAGCTCTTTTTAATACTAGAAATAGAGCCAGTCCATTCCCCCACAAAAAAAAAAAAAAAACCAGAAAATTCATCTTTAAAATTCTATTCCACTAGAACCAGTCTCTGTACAAAAATCTTTGTCAGTCAGGGTTCTCCAGAGAAATAGAACCAACAGCATGTGTGGTTGTGTGTGAGTAAGTGTGTGCGTACTTATTATAAAGAATTGGCTTATGTGATTACGGAGGCTGAGAAGCCCCAACTGTTTCAGCTGACAAGCTGGAGATCCAGGAGAACTGTTATGTAGTTCCAAAGGCCTGAGAACCGGGAGAGTCAGTAGTGTAATTTCCAGTTCAAAAGCCAGCTGACTCAAGATACAGGAAGAAATGATGTTTTAGTCTGAGTTAGAAGGCCAGAAAAGACCAATGTCTCAGCTCAAGCAGACAGGCATAGGGAATTGCCTCTTATTGAGCCTTTTTGTTCCATTATTGAATGAGGCTCACTCACATTAGGGAGGACAATCTTCTCTACTGATTCAAATGTTACTGTCATTGAGAAACACCTAGGATAATGTTTGTCAAAATGTCTGGGCACTCTGTAACTCAGTCAAGTTGACACAAAAATTTAACCATCACAGAGTATTTCCACTTTAACCTTAAGAGACAAATTACTTTGGGAAACTCAGGCTACAGACAAGACAGCAAGACAAAATCTACCTGGAATATACTTGTAAATGGAAAGGAGGATAGGAAACTTACATGCAGGTCAGATTCTTTTTTCTTATGATTCAAAAGTTTTCTGGTCTTTTCACCTTTTACTTCCTTAACCCTTATATACCACCCCCACCCACCACCAATTTGTTGACCTGAATAAATTAGCTAAACATTTACACATTTATCCCACTTGGAAACAAAATATTTGCCTGGGCATTTTATTACTCACAATTGTGTAATTTCTTAGAAGACTTGTTTTTATTTGCTTTCCCATTTATTTCAACAGAGCCTCAATTAAATATCACTGCTAATATTCCATGAAGCCCTGTCTCTGCATGGGAAGTGGCAGTTAAAAAAAACTGTATGCTAGTATTAAAAAAAAAATCAATTTATATTTAGTGTTCAAGACTACAAAAAATGAGGAGGGGGAGAGATTCATTTTTAATTCATGGCAAACCACCTTAAAAATCGAATTTGTCCATCTCTGCTACTGTCAATGTCCACATGGATAAAATTTCTTCTTCATGAGACTCTGTCTCATTCTTCCCCAATGTCCAGCCACACAGAAACTCTTCTAAAGCAGTTCAATTCACACTCCTCTGTCTTCCTTCTGCTTCTGACATGGTTTATAGGAAAAAGCATGTCCCTCTCCTCCCCTGCCCCAGTGCTGGCCAATGAGATTTCTCCCCACTATTTTTGTTTATTTGTTTATGAAAAAGCATGTAACCCAGGGTGGTCAATGGATTGTGAGAAATACCTCCTGGAAAAAGTTTTCTTGCACCTTAAAAGTACACAGAAATGCAACATCCCTCCTTTTCAGTGGACTTTATCATGTCTGGGTGCTTCTTTTGTAACTTCTGCGGGCGTCTCTCTACCATAGTAAGATCAAAGCCAACACACAGAACAGGAGGAACAGAAAGAATCACAGAAAAGCAGCACTGGAGACACAAAGCATGTGCTTGAGTCTACCCTAACTTTACTCTTCTTATGAAATTGTCAAGATCTGTGACACATCTAAAAACTTACCTTTCTTGAAAGCCAACAAGTTAGCTTGTCACAGTTTCATGGATGTTGACAGAAGGCATGAGATTCTGGAATGAGGGACAAAGGATCATGTAGTCCTTAAAGCAATAATGGTAGCCACAGTATCAGCATTTGCACTGGTTCCCTGAGTCCCCAGTTCCCACATGTTGATGTGAAGAGGATTGCCGTCATAGTGGTGTGTGTTGCCAAGAAGAATCCTGAGTTTAGGGAACCCAAAACTTTATAATGGGCAGTAAGCATGCCTACACTTTGCTCATGATGTGGGTGTTATCTTTATTACACTTTGCATTTAATAAGCCTGCTTTTTACTTTGGAGAGAGATAGCATCTCTGTCTTCCAAAGCTCTCCACCTTGCATGATGCTTGAAAAGACAGACTGAAAGATAGGCAGTCATTGCCTCTGTTTGCAAGATGGGCAGAAACACAGGAAATTCATTGAGGATTGTCTCGCAGAATAGAAATAATAAGTCCCAGTGTTGTTTAAGCTGCTTTGGGTTGGTGTTTTCTGTTACTGGCTACCAAAATCCTTCTTACTGTCACATAAGGGAAGGCTACACAAATCCTTAGTATGGGATGACTATACTCTTGAGAGTCTGCCCCAAATTCACTTTGTGTGGTGTAAACAAGGCATATGTATTCTACTCTTCAAGAGTTAGGGCAGACATTCCCTTGTCCTGTGAAGGTAATCAGCAATGCATTTTACCCACTAGTCTTAACCTTAGCTGATGACTGAAATATAGCATTTCTCTTCTCAAGTCAGACCTTAGGCTAGTACATGAGAGAAGAATGAAGTAAGAAGTGGAAAGGAGGTTTGATTTCCTCCGTTCCTCCGGGATGTCTCTGTAATCTTCAAAGCTCAAGGGGTAGAGATGGAAATGAAGGGATCAGAAGAGAACATAGCAGAGTCTTCATTTCCAATTAACTTGTTCAAATGAGTATCCCAAAGTGTCTGTAATAAATAGTGAGTGTTTATATCCATGAAGTTGTATTTTCAAACTTTTTTCTCAGAGCTTGACCTCCTATATTTCCACAGGAAATAACCGAAGCTTTGAACAACTTATTTCCTGTGTAAAACTTAAGTTTCTACATAGGCTGTCAAAGGATTGTAGCTATAAATCAATGTCAAATGATGATTCCGGGGAAGTATGTCATAAAAACTATAGCTGCAATTTTTCAAAGTAGTTCTGTTTTTTTCCCTCAGTTAAGAAAAAAGGACCTTGTGGGTTTTGTTACTGAAAATGAGTTATTTACTTTTCATGAATAAAAACTGTTAAATATGATGAACGTGTTAATTTTTAATGATGCTCACACCTAAGTTTAATGAAAATAATGCAGAAATATGAATAACAAAGAATTAGACATATATGCATGATGTTTTAAATTTCTGTAGTAAGGAGAAGAACTTGTACTTGGCTAGATAAAAAATTAAAATGAAGAAAATAAAAGTAATATCCAGGCTATTTTTAAGTTGATCCCAAATTTCTCAAATATTTTTAAGTCAAAGTAAAATTGGGCGGGGGGGGGGGACGTCTGGGCTTAATTGTTCTCATGGAGTTTACATTCTACAGATGATCATCCAAGCATTCAAATCCAAACTGTCAATCAACTTTATTCTTTCCATGAATTCTCTTAGAAGCAAAATGACATCAGTGACTCGGTATATAAAACATGGCAGCAATAACTTACAATTAGTATAAGATATTGATTTCTATTTTCTTTACTTCTCTGACTACCTGATGTATATAAACAGCTGAGAACATAAACACTGAATTCTCTACTGTGTAACTTTAAATCCTGTCTTGTACACCCTAAAATTTATACTCCTTCCTTGACTTCCCTGATTCATTTCAAGTTGCAATGAAAGAGACTTGAGTTTTTGATCTTTGCTTTGGCAGTATGTAAATTACACTCCCCTGCATTAACCCAGCTGGAATTCTCCTTGATTAAATTTCATGCCTGTGATGGCAAAGAGCAATGAATAAATTTAGGTAAATGTGGGAAATCTGGCCAAGAGTTTAGGTTGAGAATTTCATAAAGGGCTTTGTTCTGGTGTTAGGGAAGGACAAAGAGAGGTAGACAAGTGGCATGATTAATCAGGAGAGGGTAAAGACAACTCTCCAGTTTCTGGAGGTAATCTCAGTTTCCCTGTGGGCTTGGAGGTACACCATAGATCATTTGGGAGTATGTTACATTTTGTCATCTCTCCAAAGAGGCTGATAAAGGGACCCCATCAACAGAGGCTGTGAGATGGACTTAGTCTCAGCTATAGAAGAATGCTGTGCAGAAGCCTATTCAGGTACCCAAGACCATTTCATCTGTCAAAATATAAAGTGGAAAAGATCAGAGATGAGAGAGCCACCACCAAGACATGAGTAGCTAGACAAGCCAATATGAAAGAGTAGCACCATGAGACAGAGAAGAGCCATCTGGAACCAAATATGAACCGTCTCCACACTGATATGCTGACAGTCACATGAGCAGATGGTGCAGTCACTCTTTCACCTGCTGGGTGAGTGTCCCATGCAAGGTATGTGAAATTAAAATTTGACCAATAGAAACAGTGTATATGAAAATTTTTGTCAATGGAGAGGAACTTTTTAAGTAGGAATTTTGTACGACTGGAGACAGAATACCTTGAACTGACCTCCAATACTCCTTGGTCTTGTAGAGTTTGCAAGAGTTGTCTAGAATAAATTATCATCAGACATACTTGGAGATGGAATAGGGTGGGGTGTTAGGCTACAATAATTTTGTCTAAAAAGCCATCCCAAAATAAAACACCCATCTGTTTTTCTCACTCATGGATCTGTGGGTCACCACAAAAGACATTGTTTCAGAAGGCTGCATGTCAGCTGGACTTGTTTGGCCTGATTCTGTGACATGTAAGAAAAAGCAGTGGCTTCCAGGCTATGCTTTTCTTATGCCCATCCTAGGAATGCGTGAAGACAAGCCAGACCACATGTGCACAGTTGAAGTCTCTGCTTGCATCACATCTGCTCACCGTTCAAAGATCAAAGTCACATGGCCAAATCCAAAGTCACTGGGGTAGAGAAGTAGGCCACTTTGGAGGAAGTGTGGGGACTGAATATTTGCTGAACTATAATCCAGTTGATGACCATTCTGAATCAAGAAAATTATATTTAATTATTAAACACAGTTATTAAGCATAATTTTATTTATTTGTGATTGGTTTATATCAGTCTCATATCTTGATATTTACAATAATTTTCTATGCTGTGCTTCACCTGCTAGTTTGGTGCTTCTCTATTTTTAGCCTTTTGGGGAGGATTTTGCTGTCCACTATAGGTTCATTCGAGTTTTTATCTTAATTAGGAAGAATGTAGCTGCCAATGGGTGATGGGGAAAAAGGCTAATGAAAACATGAATGACATTATAGCTCTGCTGATGAGCAAGTTGTATAACGAAGAATGTTGTTATGCTTTTGTTTTTGTTTTTGTTTTTTAAATTTTAAAGGTAAGCCAGTAGTACTCCAAATCATTGTCATGGCTATAACAGTTTTAGAATTGTACTGATACACAAATAATGTCAGGAGTAACTTAAAAATCTATTTTTTTTTAATACTCCCCTTAAAATGGTAACCAAAATTTTGAAATGCATATTTTTCATTTGGGGGTTTTGTTTCTTTTCCTTTTTATTTTAAAATGTATTCACGTACTGATAGTCAGAAGATTTTGACTGATAAGGAGATACGACTTGCTAACTATACTTTTGCCATTTAGTAGAGGTCAGGGATCTTTTCACACATGAGTTTGGTGAAGTAGTTCAGAGAAACCAGGTGTCTAAAACCTCTAATGAAGGGATGGTTGATATTCAGAGCTCCCTATCACATCCACCATTGCTGGATCAGATCCCAGAGGCTGTCAGGAAGCAATGTGAGAAGGCTCAGTCCGTCAGTCTCCTCTCTCTCAAGTGTGCTGGCAGCTGAGGTAAGATTCCTGAATGCTTAAATGTAACTTCAAAAACCCATTTCCTTGAGATATGAACACTGACATCTCTTGCTATTGTGTCCCAAAACAAAGCACAGATGATTTTGGAAATAGTTTTATTGGTATCTGTTTCTTTAAAAAATAGAAAAAGTGAAGACCATGGACTTTGGCTTACCCATATTTGGGTTCCCATCCTGTTTATGACACATATATAGAGGTGTGACAATCCACATTCACTTCCTTGTCTTCAAAATTGCGACTCTTTGTAACTACTCTTCAGAGTTGTTTGAGATTTGAGCAGATGCATGTAAAATATTTCATACAGGTCTTTCTTGGCACACTGTAATTGCTTGATATATTATAACCATTATTGGTATCTGACCATTTCCCCATTAATTTGATAATAAATCTTTCTCCAAACTCAGATCTATTAGCATTGCAATTGTAAGATCAGGCACGTGGGGATTTTGATGGGCAAGGCTTGTGAAAATGCACCATTAAGCATTTTTATGGTATGTTTGAATTGTAACAGAGCCAATTCTATCTTGAGTAGAGACAACCTTGCTTTCCCCTTGAAAGAGATTTTGGCATACATATTTATTTCAGCTCCACCCTGTCTACAGGACTGTGCTTCATTGATAGAATTTGTAATTGTAGTCACTTGGGATTCTATTCTGCACATTAAATCGGAGCTGCTCAATTTGCAAACTCATTGTTATACCTAAGCTTTCTGACAGCTACTTGCATTCCTTGTCTGTAAGGAATAGACACGGGACCTCTTGGATTAAAAGCACAGTTCTTACATCAACCCATCAACTCTCCCATACCTGCCCAAAAGGAGAAATATGGACCAAAGTTAGCATGTGCGTTTCCTTTCAAAGAAAAATGGATTGATCGGAACTGGTTTAAGGAAAGGTCATCATCAGAGGTGATTGGGAATATGGTGCTCCCTCTTGCCTACAGGAGTGGCTCCTGGAGAGCCCCATTTCCAAGGGATATAAACACTCAATTAGCCAAAAGCTTTTTGTTGTTGTTTGTTGTTTGTTTTTTACCAACAGGCACTCTCAAAGTTTTCATAATACTTTTGTTCATTTTAAAACTCCTAGAGGGGTTCTCCAACAGTCATGAAACCCACTTATTAAAAAGCATCTCTCCAGCATCAGTGCCACTCTTTGGGAAAACACTGGTTTACTGGGCATATTTCAGGAAAATGCGGATCATCTGGTCTCTCCCCTGCTAGAGGTGGTTTTTTCCAGACAATATGATGGTACCTTGATACTTCTTAATCATCTAAACTTCTCCTCAAGCACCAGATACTCTATGGAGCTTTTTGTGATCACCCTGTGGAGACTTGTACCCCTGTGGTATAGTCTAGAGATGATTCTGTGACAGCACCTGTACAAACTTTCTCATCCGTATTTGTCTTCTTCAGCTTTCTGAGGTCATACTCACTCTAGATTCCCAGCCCCAAGCTGAGCAGTGAGCACAAAGTTAGTGTTCATTAAATATTTCATGTATGAGTGAATAAATTAAGGAATGAAATGAACAAAATCGTGTAAAGTATAAATATATGTTTTCTACTTTAGTCATTGGAGAGCAATAGTTGAGAGCAGGGGCTTTGGAGTCCCTGATTCAAGTACTTGTCTTCCTCTGTTCTAGCTAAAATTTTAAACAGGTTACTAAACCTGAAAAATCTTTAAAACCTGCTTAATTAAACTCCCTCTCCTCAAAGGACTGTTGTATTGGTAACATAAGGTATCACTCAAAAATGTCTTAGCATCATGGTTTCCAAACTTTACCAAGATGCCCCTGAGTGCTGCAGAAAATTCACAGGAGGGATATTTTGAGTTTTCAAGAGAAACAGACATCACACAAACTAGTAGCCTCATGCTTTCAATATGAGATTGCAAGACATTACTTTTGATGGTGTCATATTTTTACAAAGCTATGCTGTTGTGATAAAGAGCAAGTGTCATGCAAAGATTCAGTATGACACGAAAAATGAGGTTGGCAGTGCCCAAACTTTTACTGTTGGTCTTCATTTTAACTACCTACCTAAATATGTTATGAAAAAATAATTTGAAAGTAGAAGTTTTAAGTTTTGACAAATTGTTTGATGCCCAATATTTGCACACAACACCTAGTAAGTAATTGTGGATATTTCAAAGTAAAATAAAAATATTTTTGTTCAATATTTGTGTGTCTTTTTTTCAAATTGCTATTAAGTTTTTATGGTATAAATTATGATTTAGATGTTTGGATCTAACCATTTAATGATAGAACTGTTAGGAATTTCTTTTGGCCTACAGTTTCTGTGAAAAAGTTACTGAGATAAAAAGGGCTTCATGAACTAAGAAAGTGTGGGGACTTCTGCTTAGCACAGTGGCTGTTGTGACAACTCAACAAATATGAGCTACTTTGTAGGGACAACATATTAAGATACTAATTTCGGTATTGTGCTTTCTGTATTTCTTTCTCTTATCTGATTCTCTTTCCAAGCACATGTCCCTGTACTTAGTATTTTATTACTACAAGGAAATTTGCATGACAGAGCAAAATGCTTTAAGCAGAGACCCCCCAGCATGGCTCTTAAAGCCCTAGATTATTTCAGTTATCTCAGAGAGAAGAGGAGAGAGAAGTGTGCTTTGAGTGAACAAGATGGGTGTAGAAGTTAGGAGAAAGAAATTTACATAGTAATGGTCTACACTGCCCTCTTTCAGAAATGGTCTACACTACCCTTTTGCAGTAATGGTCTACACTGCCCTCTTGCAGTGCTCCAAGGAGGTAAGTAGGGAAGAATTTTTCTGAACCTGTTAAGGCTACCTAGTGGTTCTTGGGTTAAATGAAACTCAGGAACTAGTGGTGCAAAGAGTAGAGTATGAGGGATTGAGGGTGTCCTGAAAGGGTCATGTTCTCTGCAAACCCTCACACTCCACACATTTCATACAGAGATGTCTGCAAATCTTTTTTTTTTTTTTTAATTTTTAAAATTTTTATTTCTTTAATTGTTTAACAAGAGATGCATGTTTGTGGAATCAAACTCTAAAAGCACCAAAGTATTCACTGAAAACCTAACCCCTCCTACCCTGACCTTGTCACTCAGCTACATGATTCCTTGGTGAGAGAAATGTTTCCTGGCTGGGAAAATCAAGGCACAAGGAGGGAAAATTGCTCTGGATCACAGTGCTGGATAAATGCCACTGACTAAGCTTATCTTTAATTCCAGGCACTTGGGAAAGTTTTTTACATGTACTGTCTTATTTAACAAAAACAAAGCTATGAGTTAAGGTATCATTATTATGTCCATTTTAAAAAGAAAAAAAAAAAAAAAAACCCTGCAGCTCAGGGGAGGTATGTAACTTTCCTCAGATCACTCAGAAGGTATATTGTAGAGGACGTAGAAAATTGTAGGAAATTGTAAGGGAATTGTAGAAAAATATAACTTTAATGTACGCAGTTTTGTAACAAATGCTTAAGTAAAGCAGCTTCTAAGGGGCTGTACAAAGGGCAGGCCCGAGCACACTAAACATTTCAAGGAAGGGAATGACCCCCACCCGGTTCCAGGAACTGACTAGTTCCTTATCAAAAGGCCACCTGGCCAGACCCCAGGGAAGATAAATGATTGAGAAATGCGCTGTTCCTTATTGGGGTACCAGCCTGCTAAAGCCCACCTGTAAATCTAAAGGTGCCACAAATCTATCAGGGTACCAGCCTGCTAAAGTCTACCCATAAATCTAAAGGTGCCACAGATAACCAACAACTCATCCTGTCACAAAGATCTGTTTAGAAAAACTGTATAAAAGGTGCTTGTATTGTAAACTCGGGGTTGCTTCTGTCTAGGAGACAAGGTGACCCCAGCATGCTGGAATAAAGTCCCTCTTTCTTGATTGCATTGGTCTCAGTCTCATGGTCTTTGTGAAGTGAGCCGTCCCAGTCTGTTGGATTTGTGCATGATGCACGGATCTTACGATGTAACTTGCCCAGGTCACACAGAAGGTATATAACTGGCCCCAGGTCACACAATGGAGGAAACCAGAACTAAATCTCTTCAGTCTTCATTTTAATTATCTAGCTAAATATGTCATGAAAAAATAATTTGAAAGTAAAAGCCTTATTTGAGGTAACAAGGTCATTTTTTTAAAGGATGTCTTCTAGTTAGTGACAGAACAGGTGCAAGTCCCAAAGCCCAAGCTCAGGCTGAATAGTGGTAGGGAAACTTCTTGTTGCAAATGGCAAAAACTGAATTCAACCTCGTTCAAATTTAAAAGACAAGAAATTGTCCATTGATGAAGTTTGGGAATGGGATTTTTGTTCCAGCGGGATCAGGCTGTTTGAATGATGCTGTTGGCAATCTGTCTTCTGCATCTTTGGCTCTGCGTTCCTCTCTGCTGGCTACACTCTGGGTAAGTTACATCCCAAGGAGGCAAGGTTGCCATCAGCCACCATTAGCAAACCTATAGCAGACTAAGAAAGCCCGGCAGAAAGAGAGCTCCTCTTTCCCCAAAGTCCCAACAGAATCCCCAGAACGAGTCTCATTGTCTCGGCTTTGCCATATGCTCAATCCTGAGCCAGTGTCATTACTAGGAAAATAAAATATGTTAGTTGGCTAGGTCTGGCTCACCTGCCCATCCTTCAGCAGGTTAGATCCAGCCCTAACTAAACCGTATGGATTTGCAGGGAGAAAAAAAGTAGTTCTCAAAAGGTCAAATTGTTATTAATTGCCAAAAGAAAGATGGGATGCTGGCAGGAAACAACTACCCGAAGTGTTATTTTTTAACAGGAGAAGACCTTGAGATATATTACACCCATTTTAGAGGTCAGCAAACTACATTTACATATCTAGAGTCATCTGGATTTGGCAAAGGCAGCTGTTGTGGATTTCCCACAGTTGCTGACACTTTCTGCTGTGTGGGCTTTTTCATTCACACACAATGAAAGAAGGTGCTAGAAATTTGTGAAACAAAACACCCTTAATGGTGTTCAGTCTCTGTGCAGGGAAGCAAAACCACATCCTTATCTTCAATTCCATTCAATTACCAGGATCCGGAGAAAATGTCCTTAGGCAACAGGTGAGTGTTTACCTGCTTGTGGTCTAGGTGCTCTTCGGCTGGGCTGCTTTGAAGCTCTCATAATAACTCCTCTGCGTGGTAACTAACTCCACGAGGATTCAGTTGCCATGCAACTGCATGGTATTTCTCCATAATACTGCCTTTTCTATGATTACAGAGTGAGAAGCTTTTATAGTCATAATAATACCTTACACTCGTGCCAGGCCTTTTACATAAGAAGATCCCAATAGGGTGAATAGAGTTGCTCTTTATGTAGGGCTTTTCAACAAGCACTAAAAATACCCGTGCTTCCAATTCAGCTATGTGGCAGCCATCCTCTCACAGTTAAAATATACAATGGATATTTTGGCAGGAGGTGATACAAAGAATTACTCATCAGATTTAAAATATGAAAAATATTTAGGAGGATATAATAGGACCATCTCCATTTGAGAACATCTTGGGCACCACATGAGGGATGCTTCTATGCTGACAAGTATTTTGGGGGTGTCTCTGATTTGGGTGCCAGGAAGAGATTTGATTGTTTCAGCTTTTTGTACAGATCGAGGGGAGCAATTGCAAAGTGGATTGGGGCAGGCTCCACTGAGCAGCTCAGCGGCTCCCTGGTCTTAAATAGGTACTAAGAATGAGGCAGTCAGGGCGACTTCACTGGAGCACCACTGAACATTTGCTGGAGAAAATTACTCTATGTTCTAGTGTCCTACTTTCCACCCAGTGAGTAGTTGCTCAACTAGCAGGATCTAGCATATTATTTTTAATCCCTTAATCAGAAGCTTTCAGAAATTCAGGTGTTATTAAATATTCTCTATGAAAGGAAAAACGTTGTTGGGTCCCCTGACAAACACACTCATTAACCTTTTAAATAAAACTACCATAATAAAGTGGAGGAAAACAAAGCTAAAGCAGTTTGGACTTAATTTTAAATTATCCAGCTAAACATGTTAGGAAATATAATTTGAAAGTAAAAGCCTTATTTCTAGTAACAAGGTCATTTTTTAAAAGGATGTCTTCTGAAGTCCCCTGTTTTCTTTCAGAAAGTGCTCACTCTTAGTCCTTTTTTCTATTTCCACTCCAGTTACATCAATCTGTCAGTGCTGGAATTATTCTTATCACTTCCTCATTGCCGTAATTGTTGAATGTTAGGTGTCTTCTAATATCCATACCCCTTTTCTTTCTCAGAATTTATGTGGACACATGGCTGCCCTGGTTAAGACAACTTTTTCAGTCTTTCTTGCAGCTAAGTTTGGCCTCGAGTCTAAATTTCGACTGGTAGGATTTGAGGAGTATTGATCCGTGCATCTTTCAGGTCATGCCCTTAAAGGAAACAAATGTGTCCCCTCATTTCTCCCTTCTCTCCTGGAACTTTAAAAAATGGATAATTCCTCTCAGGCATGAGGACTGTGAGCTATGAGTCTTGAGAGCTGTTGTCAGCCATGCATAATGTCATGTAGAGAAATCTAATCTATATATCAAGGAAATCAAGCCAAAATGCACCAAAATAAGGGGGGGGGGAAGGGATAGTGAGTAAGAGAGAGCATGAAACTCCTTTTAGCTTCTGAGCCCTGTGTCCAGCTGTCCCCGATGTGCATCTACCCCAGCCCTCTCTCCACTGATTGTTCACTCCCTCCATGATAAAGAAATATACCATAGTCTATTTTCAATAACTCTCTCCTCTCTTTTTCAAGTTAATGTAAGTCTGGATTCCGTCACAAATAAGAAGTCTGATTCATAAATCAAGATAGACTCTATAACAAAAATAGTCAAGCTTCTAATATATTCCTACGGAATTTCCCCATCAGCATCCAAAGCTACCATATAATAGAGTGTAAAAATGTAACTCCAGGTGAAAACTTGGGAGAAGAATCAACTAAACATTGAGAACCAAATGATTTCATTGTTTTCTGTTTGCCTACACAGAAAGACATAAATGAGTTTAGAAGACATTTTATATATATGTATATGCATACATGCATATGTATATGTATATTGGGACAGCATAATATTCCAATCAATCAAGTGCTTGTTTAGTTGTATAAATTGTTTGTTGCATATAATTATTAGTTACAAAGTTTAGTTTTAGGACCTTAGTGTAAAGAGAATACTATAGCAAATGGGTGTAAGACATAACTTGTCAAAATTTAAATGCATTAGTTTACAGAAAAATGTTTCCATTAAAAATATACCACTAATTAAAATGATTGGAAAGCAGCCAAACTCCAGATACTATAAGTATCTGGAAGTGATTTTTTAGATGGTTCTACACTCATTTCTTTCTAAAAAAGTAAACACATCATTCAACATCTCACAAAGGACTCCAGATTAAAATAGACTTTATGTATTTATTACTTTGGGTTTTGACTTTGCTTTATTATAGCATCCTGCCATTTTATGTTTTCTCTTAAAATGGATAAAAAATTTAGCCCTTATAAACAACACTTTGCTATTTTAGATGAGATGGCAATTTCTACTAGAAATAAACGTGATACTAAAAATCACTTATAATTAACACTGGACTTTTACTACCTATCTGTTAATGGCACAATTATACAGAATTTCTCACTCTGATTCTATTTAATAAAATGAAATTTAGAGCATCTACTGGAAACTAATTTTCATATATGTGCATATATACATACATTTATTTACATATTTAAGAATTTATTAAAATTGAATCTTTTCAAGATAAACTTTGATATTCTTCTGGCTTTTGTTTTTCTTTTGACTTTTATTTTTAATAGTGTCTGAGAGAGTTGAAAAAATAAATGATGTTATATCAATAGCAGGAATTCAAGGGAGTAAGAGTTTCATAATGTTTATTCCTCCTCATACAGGGTACATACACTTTAGTGAGATGTTCACTACATTGTTTCCCAGATGAATGCACCTAGGAACACACACGTGAGCACAAAATAGTATTTCCTAAATGAAGAGCTAGAAGTTTGGTCACAGCTCCCCCAGCTTCTGTTCATCTTGGTCTTCTCTCTGGAGAAAGAGAACCAAACTGAAATCAGAATATTTGATTCTTGATTTATTTTATCTCTGATGAACTGCACAAATCATGAATTTTTCTGGCCTCATGTTCTTTACTTACTTATAAAATAAAAATGTTGAAAAAAATTAATTTTATATATCTGCTTTACATTATGTGGTTTAATGTAATATGGTTTTCTTGTAATTCCTAGAAATACAAAATTCCTATAATTTTGATATGATTATATTTTGTTTGGGGAGACAAGGCAATTTATACCTTCTATTTCATTATTATTACCAGGGAATAGAAACACAAGTTTATTGAAACGACCCATCCAAACATTAGCATATAAGTGAGAAGTTAACATGGGTCTCTAGACTGTACTGAGCTGTAATCTACACTGTAAAGTAAATGGGCTATAAAGTTACCCTCTTCTGATTTCTCCAATTTTTTCCTCCCATCTCAAAACCTTTTCATTTTGATGACCCAGAAGAACTCATTTTACAGACATTTGTTTTAATTTTTTATTTTGTGTCCCTACCATTTAAAGTTGTGCTTGATATCTATAGGAAGTATAATAATAATAATAATAATAATAATAATAATAATAATAATAATAATAATAATAATAATAAATGAGAAGAAAGAGGGAAAGAAAGAAAGAAGGTACATTGTTGCTATTGAATACATTTTTGGATAAGACGTATTTATTGAATACCTAGGCATTCAATATCTAGGCAGCCATTTGGTATGTATGTTTTCAAAAGTTTTTTACTTCCAAAATCAGCTCTTCACATTTTCTTATCAGCAGTGACTGTGTGTACTTGGCCTGATTCTCTGTACTTTCTTCAGATATTATTGCTAGTCTCTTAAACTTTAGGTCAAATAACTTGGAAAATAGTTGACTTGCTTTCATCCTTGACTTTCTTCTAAAACTAGTATATTTCATTTCGCAAGGCAAGGCTTTCTGTATATCCTGATGGTTTGACATTCTGCCTCATATTCATTTATCTCAGACATAGAAAGAAGAAAAAAAATATTCAGAGAACTTTTCGAAAATAGTTTTCACAACCACAGATTACCAAGGTGTGTGGCCTTAATGTTTCATTTTCATCAGTTTGTCAGTGTTGCTGTCAAGGTACTTAAGTAGCATTGACAAGAATAATAGGGGATTAGAAATATAAAGTTTGCTTTTGTTGTTAGAGACCTATTTACAATTAGAAAAATTATTAAACTTGTCGATAACCTAAAAGGTAAATGTACTTGTATATGAACACAAATATCCTGGACTGTATATTTAGTAACCCTCTAGAAAAGGCAGAGCTTAAATGAAGAAAATAACTGAGTTTCAGAAACTATTGTTGTTCATGTGGGAAAATCATTTGGGGCAACAGATTCTCTCAGTGTTCACAGGTCACCCTCCATGGCCCTCCCTCCTGAAGCTTAAAATACCTTTAACCAGTACAGAGCTTCATTCAGTGGTTGGAAATAAGGCTGGGATTAAAGGAACCTGAGAGCACACTGAAATGCCCCCCTGCAATGTGAATAACTGCCAGTTACTTAACAAATATTTACTGAGGGCCTTTCATTTGCCAAGAAACTTTGTGAACACGTGGGATATTAACGGAAAAAGAAAATCAAGTTCCTTGATTTCTTAGGATTTTATTATAACAGCAGAGACAAACAATAAATAAATAAACAAGTAAATATATTATTAAGATAACACAAAATAAAAGTGCATGAAATGTAATAAAACAGGATCACAGGAGCTAATGTTTTATATTTTGCAAATATTAACTCATTTAATTTTCACAACTCCGTAAAGTAGGTAGTATTACAATTTTGCCCGTGAGGATGCTGAACCACAGAGAAGTTTAATAATTGTTCAAGACTGCACAACTAACAAGCACTAAAACCAAGATGTAAACCAGTTCCAGCTTCATAGTATGATAGTGACAGGGGCAGAAACTCAGGAGAGAGGTTGGGGGGAGGCATCGAGGATAGCCATGTGTGTATCTGGGGAAAGAGCTTTTCAAATAGAGGAAGTGCAAATTTGGAACTCATAGGAGTTTGTCTCTTGAGTGGAGTTTTCAGGAGTCAAGGACAAGGCATGAGGCACTTGGCTGAGGTACAGAATAAACCTAGAGTAGGAGAATTCAAAAGAGTTTCCTGGGGTCACCAGGAAACCACTTCACAATTTTACCCAAGGCCAGCCTAATACTTCCCAAATCCCAATGGATATTTCATTACCTGCTTCTCTGTACAAAATCCATCTTACTCCTGAATTGCGTTTGAAATATGGTAATTTATTATGCTTAACCTCCTAGAAAAAGAGATAAAAAAATCTAGAAATGAAAATAAAATGATTCACACTAGAAAGAGAACTAGTCCTGGACATCCAAAGAAGCAGCTCTGTGTTCTTAGGCTAGCTGCATAACTTTCCAGGTTTCAGTTTCCCATTCTGTATAATGTAGAGGTTAGACTGGATTCTCTCCAAGACCTCACTGCAATATTTAAATTTGACCTCAGAATAATGGCCAACAACCCAGAGAAAGAACTATAGCACAATTAAATTGAAACTTTATCCAAAATCACCTTAAATTTAATTTATAGTCAACCTAGAGTTAGGAGAAGATTGGTACGTTAAGGACTGATAATCTTGAATTTACTATTTTTGTTAATTGCTGTGTTTTGAGAGTGTTGGTACCTCATGCCTTACTTTAGTGGTCAGTTTCCTATGGTCTTCTTCATCTGCCTTAAAACTCCCTCACATAAGTGTATTTAGAGAAACTAAAGGAAGTAAGAAAACAGGCCTGGAGGAGAATACGTTGTAGGCTTTAGCTTTCATTTGTCTCTTCCACTGTTGTCTAATCACTGATGGGTATTTTCAAATACTTATTAACTCTGCGTGAGCTTAAATAAGACTATGATATCCCCGTTCAGATGAGACAGGCTGGAGCATTTTACATGGCAGAAGCTGAAAAAAAGGGTGCAAGACTTGGCTCAGTCCCAAGTAAGGTAGTCACAGAAAACCAAGCTGTCCCCAAATCTGAGGGTCAAAACCTCCTACACTGCTTTAAATATTTTCATTAAACAGGTTGTGTTTCCACCTGAAATCCCCCCCCTTTCTTTCTAACTTTCCCCCGAATCCTATCTGACCCAAACACTCACACCTCCTTTTGAATTTTTATCTCTTCATTGCAGATATTGTCAACTTGGTAATGCAATGGTGAAATTTCCATTTCACAAATCTTCCCGACCCAGACTTCTCATTTTAAAAATAAATGAAAAGCCACAGATTCCAAAGCCTCCCCTTTCAGGGAGACTTTTCTGAAAATAGAATTTTACATTTTTCACCAAATTAACATATAAAATTATTATTAAAATATATACCCTTATTGGAAAAAACTAAGCAACACATACATCTGTTTTTTAAAAAGTAGAAAAAGGCCACTAGACATTTCCTTCTGCATGTAATAGTGCATAACCTTAGACAAATCACTTAAATGCTGTTTGCCTCAATATTCTGAATTGCAAAGTGAGAATTAGAGTGCCTGTCTCATAAGATCAGTGTGGCAATGGAATTATTGAGTTGATACAAGTAGAGAACGTAATAAAAGCTATGTATGTGTTTGCCATTACTTTTGTTATTATGAATGTTATGTTTATGCATAAGTATTATTATATGTATGTATATATTATGCTACATTATGTTCTTTTCTATGTAATTCAGTTATTCACTATATTTTATTTCAACCCCTTATATATATGAGACATCGATCTCTATGCTGGTAGGCTGAGTAAGCAGATGCAAGGAATCTGTTCTCGTGGGGTTTGTATCCTAGTAGGGAGAAACCGATACTATTAAAATAGTAGTAAAAATGTTTTTCATGTGGATTGAATGTCCCACCAAAATCCATTGAGTCTTGATACCCATGGTAACAGTGTTAAGAGGGTCAGAACCCAGACTATGGTAATATTGAAAGGTGGGGCCTTAGGAGGTGATTGGTTAGTGAGGACTTTGCACTGTAAATGGATTAATCCATTCATGGAGTAATGGGTTAATAGTTTAGTGGCTTATTGTGGATATAGAGTGGTGGCTTTATGAAAAAAGCGCAAGAAAGAGCTCTTGCTATTCTTAGCATGTGATAACCTGCTTTGCTACAGGACTCTGGAGCACCCATCAAAAAGAAGGCCCACACCAGATGTGTACCCTGGACCTTGGACTTCCCAGCCTCCACAACTGTAAGAAATAAATTTCATTTTCTTATAAATCACCCAGTTTCAGGTATTCAGTTACAAGCAATAGGAAATGGACTAATACAATATTCAACATATCTGTGAGTATACATGAATGTGTACAAAAAATAATATCAAATGGTGATAAGTATTTGCAAAGAAACCAACTCAGTTGATGCGATAATGAGTGACTAGGTTGGTTTTCTTTTTTAGACTAAGGAAGCAGGAAAAAAATATGGGTAAGGAAAAGACAGAAGGCCAAGCCTGAGATCTGAAGCATTCCACCATTTAGAACCCATGTCCCTAAAGCAGAATTATTATTTCAAAGATTGTGTAAATTAAAAAAATTGAAACACTGCCAGAATTCCCTATATTTTGGTTGTGTACAATTACACAGTTATCTATTTCTCCACATTTATGTCAGCATGGGTTATTATATAAAATTCATGCACATTGGTGATTCAATTTACATTTTATTAAATGCTATGGTTCAATATCTTTTTCTCTATTTATTTGCCACTTCAATTTCTTACTTTAGATTCCTGTTCTCTGTTTAGTACTATGTTGTTTATTTGTTGCTTATTTAAAAGTCTTTTTAAATAAGATAAGAGTGTTTAACTGGTTAGCTCTCACATATATTTTATTGCAAATAATTTCTCAGTTTTGACTTAAATGCTAACTTTATCATGTTTTCTCATTTAAATGATTTGTATTGTTATGTATTCAATTTTCTCACTTTTTTATGTAATTTTTTCTAGCTTTGATATTATCTTTAGATAGGCTGTCTCCACCCTAAAGATCATATTACAGTTTCTTTCAGTGAATTCATGTTTTTACGTAAAAATGTTTTGAAAGTCTTGTTCAATATGGCAGTCACTATCCACATGGTGATTTAAATTTCAAATAATTAAGATAAAATTTAAAATTTAGTCTCTCAGTTGCACTAAGCACAGTTCAAGAGCTCAGTAACCACATGAAGGTGGGGACTATTATTTTCAACAGTGCAGATATATACCATTTCCATCGTCATAGAAATTTTTTTGAACAGTGCTTTTCAATCATTGGTGTGTACCTCAATCACCTAGGCATTAATTAAAATGAAAATCCCAACTCAGATGATGTTATAAACTACATGTTTGTGTCTTCACATAATTCACATGTTGAAATTCTGATCCTCAATGTATGAGGCCCTTGAGAATTAATTAGGTCATGAGGGTGGGGCCCTCATGATGGGATTCGTGCACTTGTGAGCAGAGATGCAAGAGAGCTTGCTTCCTCTCTTTCTCTCTGCCATGTGAGGAAACCAAGAAGAGGGACGGCCCCAGAACCTAATCATGTTGGTACGCTGATCTCAGACCTCCAGCCTCCAGAACTGAAAGGAATAAATTCCTGTTGTTTAAAATAAGCCATTCATTCTCTGGGGTATCTTGTAGCAGCCCCAACTGACTCTGACAGACAGTCTGAGGAGGAACCTGAACTTCTGCATATTTAACAAGCCCCCAGATAATGCTGATACTGTAGATTCTTGGACCATATTTTGAAATGTAAATGTCTAGATTTATTTTTATGCAAGGAACTGTAAAAAAATTTTATATGTGCATGTATGCATTTCTGTTTATTTAATTTTATTACTTATTGGTATTCAATGGCAGATTTATCACATGCTAAATACCTATGTATGCTTTTTATGGACTTTTAAACTTCTTCTATTGATTCACAGTCAAGACCTGTGCTATACTACAATAAAATCAATTGTGCTTTGTACAATGTTTTAATATTTTGTCAAGAATGTATCTGCCAATAGCTTTTTAAGTTCTACAAAACATCAGTTTGATTTAACTTGGAATTACACTCCCTCTAGTGAATTTAGCAACGAGTGATTATTCACAAAATTGATTCTATTCCAGAAAGAGCAGAAATATTCTATTTCCCCATATCTTCTTTTATGTGTCTCTGTTGTGGGCTGAATGTTTCCCCATAATTTTTCCTAATTCCCAGTGTGATGGCATTTGGAGGTGGTGCCTTTGGGAGATAATTAGGTTTAGATGAGGTCAAGAGAGTGGGGACCCCATCATGGGATTAGTGTCCTTATAAGAAGAAGAAGAGAGATCAGATCTCTCTCTCTCTCTCTCTCTCTCTCTCTCTCTCTCTCTCTCTCTCTCTCTCTCTCTCTCTCTCTCTCTCTCCCTCTCTCTCTCTCTCTCTGTGTGTGTGTCATGTGAAGACACAACCAGAAGGTACCAATTGCAAGCCAGGAAGAGAGCCTTCTCCAGGAACCAAATCCACTTGCACCTTGGTCTCAAACATTCTACCCTCCAGAACTGAGAGAAATAAATTTCTATTCTTTAAGCCACTCAATCTATGGTATTTTGTTACAGAAGCCTGAAGTAAGACAGTATCCCAGAAGAATTTTATTGTTTACCCTAAATGTGATCCTTGTTTTGTATAATCAGCTGGTCTTCCTATGGAACTATCTCATTTTCAGTCAGTTTCAAACTGGTTGTTTTGGATTTTCCAGTAATGAAAAATGTGTAGTCCCTTTGGAAAGATTTCTCCCCCTTAAGTTTTTAGGTTTTAGTTTGGTTACTTTTATTTTTTAAATTTTAATTATGATTTTATTTTTAAAAAGATATTTTTATGTCAATTATGTGGGTGCTTTTGAATTTCCTACTAGTGCAGGACATGTCATGAGTTGAGACCTGGAGTCATTCACTGGGTATTCTATAACGTAAAGAACAAACATCCAGTCTGATTGTGGTTAATTAGGGCAAGCTACCAGGGTAAGACATGACTTTCGAAAGTTGAGTAAATATTATCCACTCAAAGAAGAAAGATGGTTGGTTGGAATAGGGGTGTCTGATTCACTAGGATGTGTAGATCCTGTTTTAGCAATATTTTGATTATTTCTGAGAACAGAGATAAACGCATTTATGCTATTTCTGAAATCTTCACTAAAAAATATCTGCCAAACAAAACAAAGGAGGGATGTCTGGGTCTATTTCTGTTTCTTACCATAGGAATTATTCCACTAATTGCCAATTTGCTGCCTTGACACTATAAATGCAGCTTTTGTGTATATTATTAAACCATAAACCATTTTCATTTTTTATGTTTTAGTTACTCAGTATTCTGGATCATGGAGTACCCATATCACCATCTGCAGCCACGACCCCTAAATCATATGTGTGACTTCTGTTGACATCTATGGTGTTACAGGCAAAAATCATGAGGAACATATGGTTCTCATTCTACCAAAATTTTCATTTCATATTGTTACCAGAATGCTTAGTAATCCTGATTGGATGGGAAGGAGATTAGCTTTTTCCCTAGTGGAATAATTTCATTGTAACACAGGGGTCGCCTGCCTAAGCTAAACGTGGAAAGAATAATAGAAAGATTACATATTACGGAAAAAAATGGAAAGGCATTTTTTATAAATTACGATATGACATGACTTTAGAAAATACATTTTGATGTATTTGAATAAACTCTTTAAATTTTAGGTAACTAGAATTCTCTATTTCAATTCTCACTTTTCTCATTTGCATCAATTTTATACAAAAAGCACTCTCCACCACCTGGCTGATTCATAGAATAGGAAGCCTTTTCAGGGCTCTGACCCTCCTTGTCATCCAAGTTCACTGAAAGGACCTATTTAACCCTAAAGCATCACTCCATTAGTCAGTGTACTGTAGCAGAGAGAGCCAAACCGCACCCTGACATAAGAACTTCAAAAGAAACATCCAGTCATGATGGATCTTGATGACTGGTGTTCTACTGACACTAGAAACGTCTATTTATTTTATAAAGATACTCAAGAAGTACACCAACACATAACTACAATTTGAGCTTTTTTTTTTTTTTTTTGATCTCTCTGCACCTTATTTTTAATATAAACACTTTCAACTTTAGTATTGTCCAATGCATTTTTCTCTGGGTACTACTAAAAGGAATCGAGGTGAGTTCTGCATTTGCTTCTAAGATTGCTTTAGAAAGTATAGATCTTTTCCTGTTTCATTCAGTGAGACATAAAACAGTAGTTCAGGGGCCCTTCCCGGCCTCAATCCCCAAAGGTGCCATCAATTCCTATACACTAATATGTCTCCGGAGAAGACACTGAGGCCTTGAATGAGGACAGTGTGGAATTGAGAAGATGGGGTTGGTGTAATGGGATGGTTCCCAAACCCTATTCTGTGATTTGGGAGGGGGGATAATAAAAGAAGGAAGGAAGATAGAAAGGAAGAGAGGAGGGGAGAAAGGGAGAGAGGGAAGGAGGGATGGAGGGCAATATTTTTTTTTCCCCTAATGTTAAGAATATTAAATTTAACAAGGCCAACCATTATTATGAATATGTTCTCTCTATTCTTTTGGATAAAAATTCCTTCTACTTTGAACTTTTGAGGTAAAAAACAGCAGGTTCTTTTTATACTTGGTAATAAAATGTCAGCCTCTCTTCATTTTGTTTGAATATTCTGGTGCATAAAATCCAGGTGACTGAGAACCACTGTTTTGGCCAAAGATGGTGAGACCTGCAGTCAGCACAGGGACCTGGGGTCCTAACCCTAATGAGCCAGTGAGTGTGAGGCTGGGAGTAAGTCACTTTACCTCTCTGGGTATTATTTTTCTCATATGTAGAAATAGGCTTTTCACTAGAGTTTGTTTAAGCTCTCTATAGTTCAATATATAGCCATCCAAACCTGCTAAAATTACCAGTCATGATAAAGTATGCTCACTTCCTAGAATGTCTGTCACATAGTTTCTCTATAAAGAGTCTTTTTTACCTTTGGTCATGTGCTGAAAGACAACTTTGGTGAGAATACTTCACTACCGAAAATAATGATACATGAGTAAACTTCTTGATCATAGTGTGGTACTTGAAGTACTTTTCTGCAATGTGCTATTTTTTTTTTTTTTGTAGGACAGAGAGAGAGTTGGGATATGGCCTCTTTTCTTTCCCAATTATATTCCTCTTCCTTGTTTTCATCTATCTAATCTTCCAAAGTGCTTTATAATGTTATACAAATGTCCCATTCCGACCAAAAGGTAGTGGCAGAAAGACCAGAAAAATAAGTGAAGAGCTTTAGTGATGCACTTTAGAACATGTGAAATCAGAAAGCCTGAGAGTAATTTAATGCGATGATTTTATTTCCCCCCAGATACTTTCAAGTTAAAGAAACAAAATTTACAAAATAATAGCACAGTCCCAGATGACATTTAAGAATTAGGAAGGTGAACTTAAGTTTATTATTTTTTATGGTCCGTTGATGCGTGGAAAATTACTTTACATTCAGAAACGCACTTTTCTTAGAAATTAGTTATGAATTTAGATGTTTAGTATAACCCTTGGGAAAATCAGCTTGCAAGCGAAGGTCATTTAGAATAAACGTTATTGGAAAAGAATGTGACAAGAAAGAATCTACAAGTCACTATGAAATAATAAGCACATTTTTCTCTCTTGGAAATGATACGTTAGGTCAAGTTCAGCAGAAGTTTATTGCTTGTTACTTTTACCATACTACAAACTTCACACTTTAAAACATTTGTATTGAACTTTTTACTCTGAGAAAAAGCACATTAGATAAAAACCTAGGACTTGATAATAGATATGTATGCACACATACATAGACTCACACATATATTTTTGTGTATATATGAACACACACACACGTATGTATATATATATATATATAAGTTGTGATATATAACACGCTATATGTATATATATTCAGTAGGGTATAAAGAACAGAATAAGGAGAGTCCTTGGGAAATGTAGGAAATAGAATGAATTTAAATGATTTCAGCAGTGAGTCTATAGGATTTAATGACACACATGCCATAATTATTTTACATCCTATTTTAGTTAAAAAAAAATGTACACTCTGAGTGAGACCTTTGTTCCACATACGTGTGCACTGTGCATGTTCTTTCTAAGTGGGCTAGTTTTGTTCTCATGCCATGGGAGCAGGTGGCATAAAGCTGTTTTGATGAGGTTAAAAGGCTCCTCCCCTCTTCCCCCAAGCAGCAGCCCGAAGTACGTCAGCAGTAATTGTGTGTGTGGCTCGGCTGTGCAGGGAGGATTGAGGCAAAACTGATATCAAATAAGGGTATCAAACTGAGATCTGGATGTTCCATTTAAGTAGTTGCTCATTTTCATTAGCCACGCCAGGGGTGAAAAGCTTATAACTCAAACATCCTCTGTACTAAGAACATTTATTTTTGATGGATTTACATTTTTCTTCTCCATAAAGACTAAATGAATGCTATATAGTGGATATAACTGAAGGGTTTTCTTTATCCTCTCTTCATTTTATTATTTACTAATCAGACTTCATCTCAGTTAGATGAAGGAGAGAGGTTCCGTTGCCTACATGTGAGGCCTTTAATGAGGATGGGAGCCCCCAGGGGGCCGAGATCCAAAGTAGAACGGTGCTGTTTTCGGGTTTCTTGTCATTTCTTCAGTTGCTTTTCCTCCTCCCTTTTCCAATGGGCCTGGTGAGCAGGAACTATCCAAGGTGCTAGAATGCTGGCAGCTTTGCTGTTCAAGGCAGACGGACTGCAGAAACAGAAGAAAGATTACTGCTTATTTCAGAAGGTAGGTTCTTTGTTTCAGAATCCCTGATTAATCAGCAGCAGCATCAACAGACTAAGGCAGCTGGAGAGGAGAGACAGAAGCAGGAAGGGAGGGAGTGAGGGGCAGGGAGGGAGTGGAGAGAGAGAGAGCTGGTTGTCACGGGGGAGGGACGATGCCACAAGCTAGGCTGCTCCAAACCTTCTGCATGTGAGTGGCAATGAGAAAGAGCATCTTTTTGGCGGAAGGGAGACATTCAGAAGGGATGTTCCTCATTTTTTGTTTTCATTTATTTTTGTCTTCACAGAATATAATCAAATGAAGTACCTTAGCCAGCCTGGTGATTGCTTCGGGTCCTGTAATCATCTGTGTAGCAAAGTGAGTAAAATTATTCAATTTCTTCCCTGCTGGACCTGGAAGGAGAGGGGCTGTGTGTTCATCCCCACCCATTAGCTATGCCCTCTTTTCTCTGAATGTCGATTTAAGGAAGCCAACACCGGTCTTCTGCCACTGCATCTTCCTAGCAAACTTTAAAAGCCATTTTACCTGATAGGAAGAACATCAAGAATGCTCTGATATCTAGTGATGAAGAATCTGGGAGTCGACACTTTTCCCATCCAGATACAATGCACTTTAATTGAAGAAAAACTGAGCTGAACTACAAGTCTATTTCTTATGGTGCTGGATTACTTCTACAGAACTGCCCAGAGATCAACTGTGAGAGAGGGCTCTGACAGACACAAGTCACCTTCTGATTATTGCGCTTAGCACTCCCTGGGGACTTAAATTGTGGTATGTATCGCATTTTTCAGATTCTCTAAGCATGCTAATTGAATCCAGCGCTAAATAGATCAAGCCATCTGGTTATGAAATGGCATGGGTTTTAGTTAGGGGTACTTAATGCTGAAGTTTGCATGTCTTATTAGGTGGAGCAGAAATAGAGCCACAGCCAGCAAAGGCATCTAGGGCTTTAGTGAGCCTCAGGCTATTTTTACACCCTTACCCACTTAGTTACATTACCATGGAAATGGTTAAATTATATTTTCATTAGTAAAATAAGCCATGTTGAATTATTAAAAGCATTGAGAATATTTTCCGGGATTTTAATTGGCATTCAAGTTGTGCATCCTAGCTATTTATTCACTATTCCATACCATAAATATTTTACAACAGTCTCTTAGCACATTCGTGTCAGCACTGAGAGCCCAATTTCACATTCTCAGAAAAAAAAGACACTACCAAAAAAAAAAAAAAAAAAATTCAGAACTATCAGACATACACCAAAGCTAAAACTATTTCTTCCTAACTGATTAGACATACACCTCTTTGAGAAATATTTCAAAACCACTCAATACCAGGAAGATTTTATTAGTCTCATCACAATAAGTGCTTTCTATAAAACTTTAGGTGGACTTATTTTACTTGGGACATGTTCTTATTTTGTTGAGATATGTTCATTCTGATTTTTCCAACTACCTAGCAATATTTTAAATACAAGAAAGGTAGGCATTTCATATCTGGAAGGACTATTACATGAAATAATACTGTTCACTCTTATTAGGAAATTCTAAAGTTATTTTGGTGCCACAGAACTGGACTGTTTTTCCTAAATATAGTAACAAAAATAAGGAAACAGAATTGAAGAGGGTACCTGATGTAGTTTTGGTACTTTTAACATCCAGGTAGAGTGGAATAATGAATATAGAGCAAGAGTGAAAATTAACTCCTTTTCTAATTCTTTACATTTTAGACAATATTTCAATTTATTTTATATATTGTCAAATGTTAATTATACAAATTAATGATAAAATGTGAGACACAAATGCAGAAATTATTTTTTAGTTTCTGTGGAAAGTGCAACATATACTAGCCAACTCAGCAAAGAAGGGGACTCTGTGAAGGACATTGACAGGTTAGAAAATTAGTGAAAACAAACCTAAGAAGAATCTTAACAGTTTCACAAGGGGCTATAGAGAAGCCCAAGAACTTGAAGCATCTGTAAAGTTTAGAGGCAGAACAAGTGAAGAATCCTAGAGATAAGAAGGTTGGCTATTGTTTAAAATAAAATAAATATAATAAATAAATCATAGATTCCAGATTCAATTAGATGGTTCTATTGTAGCTCCAGTCAGCAATTTATTAAACTGATTACGTGTACTTTGCAAATACTACCTAGTAAGCATCTGGAACCATTTGGCCCAAGGCTCCAAAAAGTACTTCAGCCACTGGTATTTTGTATGAGTCTCTAATATTGGTGGAAATGTACAACCTCTTTAGGCCATGGGCAAACAGCACCATGACAACCTGGAAGTTGGGGGAAAATATCCGATTCATGTTTATGCTACATTAACATGATTTATGCCTGTTTTACTCATTTTAGGAAAGGAGATAGTAGGGAAAAACTCACTGTAATGTGATCTGCTTTCTGACAAAAAAGCAATCAGTGTCTTTGTAGTCACTTTAGCGAGCTTTCTTGGTTGTAACTTCAACATTTCCCATTTTGGGCAGAACAGCTGCATTTTGATGACACAGAATGAGAAAATGAGCATGACCATTTGTGGGGTTGAGGGTAAGATTTCAAGCATAATTGAAGTGAAATTATAGGACTAATGTTTGAAAGATTGTAAGATTTTATCAGAAAAACAATTTTGACATGGTTTCCATGGGTTATAGGTTATAGCTAAGCTATCTAGTTGATTTGGTCCTATATGAAGTCAGCAAATTTCAGATATTAATTTGCATACATATTTTACATATGTATGTGAAGCCTGTTTGTTTAAATACTTATATTTTCACACACAATGTGTTTTCAAATTGGTCTGAGTACATGCGAAAAATGTAAAAGTTCTTTTTCTCCTGCTGAATGATAGCAAAACAAATAGTCAAAATTGCCTTGGGAAACTTTTATTGGATCAATACTACTGGGAAAAATAGGATTCTCTGTATCAGAGAAGATGCAGTGATCGGAATGGGAGGGAAAATCAAATTTTAATAACTCAAATTCTAATAACTTCCTTGCAGGTGTGGTTTGAAAACCTCAGAAATATACAAAGGGTGGAAACTAGAAAACTTCTCACCTGCAAATAAAATGAAAACATAAATGTGAAGTAAAGGTAAAATATCTAGGCTTTTATCAGGAAATTTATTTCCCTGTATACATTGTGCTCTTCCTGCTTATCACAAATAGCATTATCATAATAGCACAAAATCATATCTTATTCTAGCCATAAGATGATCTTGTAGGGTTAACTGTGATCTAAATTTTAGGAAGCTACTTATGGAACTTCAAGGATGAGGATACTTCAAAAAGTTTGTAGAAAAATAGAATGACAAGATAATACAAATCTTTCTGTGAACTTTTTGAAGTGCCCTCATTTTAGGGAGCAATTCTCTCCTAAACCAGAGCTTTTTCTTCCTCTATCACTCAGTATATAAGGCAAATATCCATATTAATGGGGTTGTCACAACTATATATCTTGGAAAATCAAAGTTTCAGATAAAGAACAGCTCCATTTCAGAAATTCTGGGTGAACACTTGCAGAACAGAAAAAGAAACCAGCTCCTTTGAAGGCTAGTAGACTTCACTCAGATGATACTAGGATGTACATAACTGTTCTTGGTAAAGGGAGGTCCATGGTCCATGGGAAGGCTCTGCCCAACAAGTCAGTGTACACAGTCACCTAAGCAAGTTGTTATGGAGCTAGAGTGTTTGATATCACAATGTGTGAAATTATGTGCATGGAGGAATTCGTCCTGAATTTTAAGCAAAAAGTAAAAATAAAAATAAAAAAGAAGTGCTTAAACATATTTGAGAAGGAGGCTGGTATGAGAAGGAAGCTTGGATGCCTAATATTTATCTGACTCTTTTTGTACCTCTTTTCTTCAACAACAGCTTGTAATTAATCAAAAGCCCTCTACACTGTGAGAAAACTCAATCTTGACACCAATTGGTGCCACATTAAAAACCCTCTGGTAAATTGAGAACACACACAGTTGATACCTTAATTTACAAAAGGAATAATCCGCATAAATGTATGATCTTATTTAAATAAGTTTGCTTATACATATTTCTCAAAAATCCCCACCACCACTTTTTATTTTTAGCTTTAAAACTAAGGATGATATAGTGCCCTAGCTTCTTAAGTTCCCTGAATAAAAAGAACAGCCACAGAAAGAAAAAAATGCTTTTTAAAAATGTTTCTATGGATTGTATTTGGACATAGCTCATGCTTCATGTGTGTATATAATGGATAATATTATTCCAGTCGAAACAATTGTAAAGAAATGTAATGTTACTTTCAGCTCTAGGTTCAGTATTGGTAAGGTACAGTGATGATTTTGCACAAAAGAAACTAAGCAAATGGTCAACTCAATAAAAAGTTAAATGCTGAATGTTTTAAATATGGTAAGAATCCCACCAGTTTAAATTGGTGCTTCTTAGCTGAGTTGGGTGAAATTTTGAATGTTGGGAAGTGTCACAATATTATACAAAATAATCTTTGTGAAGGGTGTGGTCAACTGCTCATATGTCACAAAGTTAAAGAATAAAATAAAGCTGAACGATTAATTATCCAGTTGTATTTAAGCCAATATCTGTTGCTTTCAATAGAATGGCCATGATTCTAGATACAGTAATCTAAACATTAAACAAAAGGCGTCTCTCCTAAATGCAGAATACTGCAGTGCAGGAAGGGCTCATAGTGAAGATGTGAAGTTACCTGTGGATATATAGGGGTTCTCTCTTGGTCATTGTACTTCTGACACAAACTTTGTTTTATTTCTTTTATTTTTTATTGAAACAATTGATTATACATATTTGTGGGGTACAGAATTGACTATCAGTACTTATGTACAATATGTGATGATCAACTCAGGATAATTAGCATATTCATCATTACAAAGCATAATCAATTTTTTTATCCATTAACCAATTTCTCACTGTTGACCTCAAATTCCAAGAAACACACACACACACACACACACACAATCACAATCACAATCTTGAACTACTTAAATCAATACTGTGCATTCTGAAGAAAACACATCTGCCTTTTGAATGAAGACCACGATGCCCGTTTTCAACCAATGGTCTAAGAAAGTGGGGACAGGGGTTGGGGCAAAAACAGCTAATTTGCTTTGAGCAAAAATGGCTGCAGACACATACTAGTTTAGTTAAAAGGGCTACTCATAAGAAAGCAAAAATTCCTGTTTAATCTCTCTCACTCTGTTGTCACAAATATCCCATGCACTAATTAGAGGTTTAATAAGGAAGACTCTCTAACTTGTTGAGATATATCTAAAGGTGCTATCTGGAGAAGAGGGGCTTGTTTGCTCCTTAACAAATAGAATCTTTCAAGATGCCAACTTAGAAATTAGGTGCTCAAGACAAGCCTTTATAAAATACTTGTATATAGGATTGTCATTCAAGAGGTGGAAATAGATTTGATTTATTATCCAACAGTTACAATGCAGTCAAATTTTTGTTGATATAGAACATACTTTATTCAACATCTATCTTAGCCATAAATATAAATTTTTGAAAGACAAACAGATTTATGATTATACTCTTTTGTGGGTTCTCACTACATCTAATTGGTAGCAGTTGTAATGAGGTAGACAATTTACATAAAGTTCACTTTTTTCTAGTGAGGCCATGAATCTATTCACTCGTAGCTCAGTTGCCTGAGAAACACCCTTTGGCTTGGAAGGATGGAGTATGAGGGTTTGAGAGGTCAGATGAGCTCCATTGTCTATATGTCCCAGTTCCCTCATTTCCCAGATGTGGACAATGGAGGAAAAAAGGATAAGTGGCCTGTTCACACGAATTTGGTTGGTGGGCAAATGCATTATCTTCTATCATGACCTTCATTTGCACAACTGTGGTTAATGCACTAAACATTCTGCTCACCTATGTTTCAAAGTAAAATTGTATGTATCAAGAGTTAGGTTATTACTAAACATAATCTCGAGCACAGTCAAGAATTAGGAAAAATATCTAATAGTAATTAATGTTAGTGACTAATAATTATGGTGACATTGATTGAACACATATGCATTTTCCAGCTGAATCCTTGGAACATAAGTCTACTCCAACCACCATTTTTAGAAAATGTGGAAACTGAAGCTTACAGAGGTTAATTAACCAGCTCAAAGTCTTATACCTAGGGGCAACTTAGTTGGGATTTTTAGGCATACTTCTAGACTTGTCATCTGTGCATATCAGGACTGCTTCACAGCCTCCTGTACATCACAAGTTACTTTTTGCATGTAGACAAGTAAACAGAAAGGGTGAGGCTTAAATATTAAGTGTCCAAATCTATTTTTAAAGACTATATATAATGATTGAAAAGTATTCCTTGTTCACCCTCAAAAATAGAGAAAATAAAGCATGGATGACAAATCAGTGAGGAATACCTGAATCAGTGTCCTCGTCACATGGTATCGCAATTATGTACATATTGTGCTCTTATCCTATTGTGGACACATAGAGAGATACAATTCTGTCTTCTTTAGGACCTGGCTTATAACAGGTGCTCAATAAATGCTTGGATAAATGAATAGTTGTAGAATTAAATACTTCTCTAGACTTAGATGATATGAGCATGTGCACAATCGGTCATCCAATTTTCATCACTGTGAAGATTTACTAGATGTCATGGTTGATTTTCATCTCAAAATTTTCATCTCCATTAAAAAATCATAACTTTCCATAGTATAAATATTTTGTAGTATTATTATTTAATATTTTCTCAGAACAAAAATAATTTGAAATCTATGCAATTTGAAAAACCACTTAGGAAGATAATTAATTTTCAGAAGTGAACAATCAGCCTTGTTAACATTCAGAATGTATAAACTGTGTAGGAATTTCTCGTGTCATTTGGCTTAGAGAACAACTTAAGGGAAAAAATTAAAAACCTTTGGGTAACAATGCCTTATACATTGGAGAAATATACAATTTTGCTAGAGGGCAGAGTAGAAGTGATCATCTTCCAGCCTGAGACATTGTCTTCTAGGAACCTTGTAATACTGATTTGGCTTGGTTAACTTTGGTAGAATTAATTGCCATAACGTTATACAGATCTTTTCTTATCCAGGCACACCTAGTGCTGAAGTCCGGTAGAATAGAAGTGAATTCCCAACAGTGACAATGCTTCAGCTCTCTGAGAATCAATTTCTTGTATTTCCCCTCAAAATTGCAACCATTTGTAGCAGTAATTTTCTATTTCTCCATATGTCTACCATTTAAACATCTAATATGATGGACTGATATTAAAATGCAATTCAATTACATTACATAGTTGAAATTAAAAGACCATTTCGTCTGCTAACCCATTAAGGCTTAAAACCAAAGAAAACATAATAAAACTTAACAAAACATCATGAGTCAACAAGCAACTCTATCTAACCTTTAGTTTCCACAATTTCTTAGGCTGGGGAGGAAATCCTTAAGTTCAGGGTGGGTTTCAAGTATGGATTGATTAGCAACTGAAATGCTAATAGACTCTGATAAGAAGTGAAATTTCTGTAGCTACTATCCAGCTTATAAAACATGATTATGATTGGAAAAAAATCAGAATGAAAATGATTTGTAATAGAAAAATGAAGTCTGTGACTTTTACATTAAATAATTGGGCTGATATTTTCGAAATATATTTCTAAGCCTTTTGAAGCAAGGAAAAAATGTAAAGTAATTTGTAACTTTTAAATAGCCATTTTTCTTTTGTTAATTGACTTTGATTTTGATTTTTCAATCTGACTTAATTATATCAGTTTCCTACACTACAGAGAATATGCAATGGAGAATAGTAAGCCTTACTATATTAGAAGAATAAAATACTTATTTTTCATGTAATTAATTTAACTTTGGTTTTATCTGTTATTTTATGAAAGCACAATTTCCCTAACCCCTGGCTTCATTGATTTGGAAATCTCTACTTTGAAGGCATGCTGGTTTTCATAGCCTGCTTGTGTATTCATCATCCATCCATCCATCCATCCATCCATCCATCCACATATATCTGTTTAACATTACCATTACTGCCAATCTTTCTCCCATACTTTTATTATGAAAATATTAGCTAACATTATATGCTTACTATTGTTGAACTCCATTCTAAATTCCTTGCAGTCCTCACATCTCTTAATTTTTCATCACTAGGAGCTGGCATTATTACCATGATTTCGCAGATGAGGGTACAATATACTGGTTGAAAGTCCTATGCTTTTTTTTGCTGTTGATTTGCTTTGATTTGATTTTGGCTTCTTAATAATCCTTTTTGTTTTCATTCCTTCATATAGCAGTGATATAACAGTTGTCACTACTTAAATTACCCAACTGGTCAAAATTAATGTGGTCCTGGTGATCTATGATAGCTCAGTTATAGGATAAAGCCATTACAGAAGACCATTATGGAAAATAATGGAAGGTCAAATAAGGATTATTTCTTAGACAAATTTTATTAGAAAAGTGTCTTTCCTTGACCACTGCTATATTTTGCATGAATAGTTCAGATACATAAATTTTAATTTAAAGTTTTAAGGAAAGCACATATAATACAAAAGTTTTTTTCCAATATGATTATATCATTTTATTTGAAATTGAACAGAAAACTCATTGTGGAAATCAGAAACAAATGAAGATTGGATCTGATGTATCTTATTGGTATAAGACCATATTATTGGGAAAAAAAAACATGACTCTAAAGAACTCCAATGTTTATCTTTGCATACAGTATTTACACCTTCACATCATCTTTCAGGATACAAGAGCTTTGGCCTTTGTCCTGCTCATGCTGCCATGTTGAAGGATCACTTGCTACTCGGCAGCACTATTTAATATTTACTTCAAATACTCTAGTAGTTTGTAATTTCTAACGAGATATTTTCTCCAAATTGATTCTACCATAATCATGGGAGATGTGGGATGACAAAATATTAGGAAAAATAAAGGGCACCTTGCTTTTATACTCATTCTTGATAAAGATATAATGTGTTCTTGCCCTCCAGGAAGTGTGCCTTTTCACATGATATCCTCCAACATGAGTTCTAATCCTGAGGAAGACCCTTTGGATACATTTCTCCAGTATATTGAGGATATGGGCATGAAGGCATACGATGGCTTGGTTATTCAGAACGCATCAGACATCGCCCGAGAGAATGATCGCTTGAGAAATGAAACCAACATGGCCTATTTGAAAGAGAAAAACGAAAAACGCCGAAGACAAGAAGAAGCAATCAAGCGGTAAATATAAGCACAAGCATTCTGAGTTTTGCACACATGACAAAATCTGTGAGTGGCACTAAGGCTGTGATGTTGTCACCTGACCAAGAAGGGGCCTCTCAGGTAGTTAGACTCAATGAGATAATGTGAAAATGGCATCTCAGCTATACCTCCTGCTGACAGGATCCTCACTTCAGTTAACAAAAGTTATTTACTTGTGTGTTGTGCATATGGAGGTACAGATGGGATGGGGAAAGAATTCAGTTTTCTCTAAAGAACATACTCATGCTCAACAACCTCTTGGTAAAAGCATCAAGGAAGACACAAACACTTTAATAGCTAAAGTTTGATGAAAATCCCCACCTTTAATTGTCTTTGTTTATAGTTCTTACCTTAAAATAGAATTCATCTTCTTTCTAGATTATGACCAAGATTCATCAATAATTAGACCTAGCTGAGCCTCTGAAGGCAGGTAGAATCCTCAGTTGTGCTCTCTGTGCAGAATTTGATGTCTATTATATCTCTCTTTTGGTACCAAGTACCCCAGGTTTATTCAAATGAAATTACTTTTATGGTGCAAAACCTACCAGCTATAAGCTGATGAGCTACAGATTGCTGCCTTCCAAATGGAGGTTAACTTTCCTAAGGCACTGACACCAAAAAAAGATACACATCTTTTGATTTTTTGAAAGAAATGTTAGTGTTTTCTTTGTGTGTGTGTTAAAGTGGTACAGGTAGATACATGTTGTGTTTGATGGAGTCCTGTTTCTGCAGTGGAGTCCATTTACTGAATGCAAAAATCCAGAATACAGGAAATTAACTGGCTGGATAACTGAATAATAATACTTTAGATATTTTGATGGTTCATTGGTGAATTTTTCATCTAATCTAGCATTAATACTTTGCTTACTCTGTGAACAATATATTATTAAGAAAAAATATTCTCTTTAGATGAACTATTCTTGCTTTTAAAGAAGCTGGGTAAGGTCACATCACCCTAATCATTTAATGAAGAATAACTTTGTATGAGACAGAGCAAGAGAGAGAGAGATGAGGAAGAATTTTGCAAACAAACAAACAAACAAAAACTAGAAAGAAATATTACAGAAGAATATTTTAAGAGTGTGCTCTTTTTTTCTTTGGACTATTAAATTGGAAATTTATTCTATTACTAGGTGTAAAAATGATTGTAAAATTGCACAGTTGATATATATATTTAAAGAAAATTAATTTGTTCTTGGGGACTATGTTTTTTATTATTTCTACCCAATGTTAATTGGATCACAGATTCCTTTCTAGGGTACACTAAATGCCCTTTCTTAGGACATTTTTTTCTTTCTGTAAAGTATTTCTGAAAAACTTCTGTTTGTATGTGAGCATTTTACTTCAGTTTTATGAATTTTTTAAAATTCAAAACAAAAAGGATAGCCTACACGATTTCTAAAATAACTTCAGCTCTAAAATCTAAAGTTTTCCAAACTTGGCATTAAAATTCATTTTTATTTTATATAAATAAAGTTAACTGCTGAATCACTTGATTAGATTTTACAGAATGCCCAAAGTGTGTGCTATGATTTGAATGTTTGACCCCTACACAGGTCATGTGGAAGTTTGATCCCCAATGTGGCGATGTTGACAGCTGGGGCCTTTAGGAGGTGATTGGATCAGCTTGTGTTGACCCTACCCTCATGAATGAATTAACCCATTAATATGTTAATGATTTAGTGGGTCATTATGGGTGTAGACTGGTGGCTTTATAAGGAGAGCACATGAGTATTCTCTTGTTTAGCCTCTTCTGTGTGATACCCCACATTGTCATGGGACTCTGTAAAGAATTTTCAGGAACAAGAAGGCTGTCAATGCAAACCTCCACTTGGACTTCCCAGCCTCCAAAACTGTAAGAAATAAATTTTCTTTTTTTATAAATTACTCAGTTTCAGGTAATCTGTTATAAGCAACAGGACTGGACTAATACAGTGTGCTTATCACTGTATTACTAGCTTCTATGTTTTATTAACAACCTTCAGTAGGTTTTCGTTGAAAAATCGTAGATATTAAGACAACAAAATGGTTAATTTTTAGGTGGTTTACTGCCAAGTATTCAAAGGGGCATAACCAATAACTCCAAAGAAGTCTAAAGTCTAAGGGGCATGGAGCAGGAATTTAGGTAGTTGGAGACACAGCAAACCTCTGTCATTACATAATAAATGAGGTCCAGGTAATCCAGTTATGTGAACTTTGAAATAGTTCTTGCTAGATTAATAAAGCGATATTTTACAGAATTATGTTACAAAGCATAAAGAAAAGATAGTTCAAATCTTTATAAAGATAGTTTATCTTTCAGTTCACATAGTTCACGTTGAGTAAAACTCCCAAATGACCTGGAGACATTTACTTCCACTTCTCTCCTTCAGCAGAAAATGAAACGTAAGTCTATCCCTGTATGAGAATGCAGCAAATGACAGGAGCAAATTGCCCCTCATGTTTTGTTCTAATTGGTGAGAGACAGCAGTGGTTTGGACTAGGTTGGTAGCAATAATTATGGTGTAAAATAATCAAATTACAGGTACTATCTGAATTTTCTGATTGATGACCGGAAGGAGCTGAATAAGAGAAAGGAATCAGATGTGGCTCTTAAGTGTATTCTGTGGTTGTTGTTTTTATTTTATTTTGTTTCTGCCTGAACTAGAAGAATGATGTTTTTATTCAGTGAAATGGTAAAGACATAGCAAGTTTAGGGTAAATGGTGGAGGAACATGAGCTCAGTTTTGGTATGCCACTTTTGTGAAGCTTTTTAAAGACCCAAGTGAAGATGCTGGATAGGCAGGTGGACAAAGAATCTGGGACTTACAGTAAAGGTCAAACCTGAAAGTGTAAATGTGAGAGTCAAATTTGATATATTTTACAGTCATAAGCCTAGATGAGGTTTTAACTAGGTCTTAAATTTAGATAGAGATGGTAAAAGAACCCAGGACTGTATCCTGGGGCATCTAATTGCTCACATGGTAGGAACAGTAGAAGAATCTGGTAAGAACAGCTATTGACAGAGAAAAAAACCTCAAAGAAGAATGATGCCTCTGAGAGAAGTGTCAGAAGTGATTAAAGAAAGAGAGAGAGATTTTGGTGGTAGATCAAAAACATTGAAGCCTGAGAAGTGACCATTGCTTTTTGCTGCACTGGTGTTATTGATAAGAACAGTTTCATTGGAAGGCTAGGGACAAAATCCAGTGGCATTATGTTCATGAGAGAATAGGAAAAAAGAAATTGAAGCAGAATATAGAGAATTATTTTGAGGGCTTTCAAGGTTATAATATATATATATATATAGAGAGAGAGAGAGAGAGAGAGAGAGAGAGAGTGGTTAGTGGGGCAAGTGGGATCAAAGGTGGTTTTTAAAAATTAAAAAAATTTTGTACATTTAAGAAGGCAGAAAACTAGTGTATTTAAAATGCTAGTGTGAAAGAGAAATATTAATGACTTAGGAGAGGGAAGGAAAATTACCATGAGAATTTTTTTGAGTAGGTGAAAAGGGAAGGATCCAACACGTCTTAGATGGAGCACGGACTGCTCAGCCACTATAAGAGAAGAGGTGCTGCAGTATCCAGATGAATGAACGATGAATGAATGAAAGGCTAGAAACCTGCAGAAAAATGCCCCAAACCTGGTTCTCTAAAGTCAATCACATAAATTTAAATCAGGGTCCAAACTATGGAGGTAACATTTGTGGAAAAACCAAATCAAGTGAGAATAACTAGTAGAAAAAGAGACAGAAGGGCAAAAATCTATTCTTCCTGTTCCTGCAAAAACTTAATTACGGTTAGATCTGCAGAATGGGAAGAAAATCTGGGGCCTGGGGCTTAGGACAAGCTCTATAAGAAAATAGTGTGCTGGGAAGGTAACCAGGGTAGAAACCGGTCCCATGCCTGGGCTGACGGGGCAGGGCACAGAGGAATTGCTCCCATCAGTGACAACCAAGCCTTATTATCTTGAAGATAACCACAGGTAGAGACTCGGATGGTAACAGTAAACATGACCAAGTGCACCTATAGGAGATGATCAGTTGTGGGGTGTATCTCAATCTGGGAGGGGTCAATCATATCCCAAACAACATTTTATTATTGTCCCCATAGTTTTTACATAAGCTGGGATTTGAAAAATGTAGTATATGTATGTCTTGCTGTCTATAATTCTTTCCATTTTTCCCTACTCTCCCTCACCAAAATATTTTTCTGGAATTTTAATTTAAAGTGTAATTATCTTTGGAAGAAACAGGATACTTGTAAAGCCTCTTAAATTGTTCAGACTTCCCAGGTGTTTTGCCTTTCCAGAAGCAGGGCCCATGTACAGTGAATGAGGACATAGGTGGTGTCTGGATATTGCTGAGGGATGGGATTGGAGAAAGAAAAATGAAAGAAGCCAAACAAGTAATGATGGGACAGGAGGAAAGGACCAAGGTTCCCTTGTAACTCTTTGTAACAAGGCTAGCTGTGGATATTTCATCAAGTGATCCAGTCTTAACATTCATGATAATGTCCAAATTCAATTTTATTTTGTTCATGTGGTGACGAGGATCCTGGGGTCCTGACACTTTAAAAACAATAACCATCTTTTATTGTCCCCTCAAAATCCATTTTTGGGATCTCTTCAACTTTTCTAATAAGAAATTTATTTTTAATATTTTAAGAAAGTCCATAGCAAGATTCTAGTCTCACAGGAATTTGGGGGTTCCGGGGATGGTGATCAATGCAGAATAGCCACCTCTAAATTTAACACATATTTTCATATTTTTTAAACATATAGGTTACGTCAAGTAGAGAATATTCAACATGGCATTAATGAACATAGTCAAAGTAATTAAAATTATTTCACGCATCTACCGAATGCCTTCTTAAGTATATATTATGATTTAACATATAGAATATAAGAGCTGAAAATCTAAGGATGGGGCATGTTTGACCTTGAAAAGGCATTGATGATAATTCTCTGTGAAATATGCCAGTTGCAATTTCAGAAATGTGCAGACTGCCAAGGATTGCTTAAAAAATGGAAATAGGATTTTATATGATTGACCTTCTGGATCACATATGTGCTGAAATGCCTTTTGTGCTGAAGCTGGGAAGCTTAAAACACTGAGCTCTCAGAAAAAGAATATCCCCATCACTTTCTTGGTGTTCTAAGTCACTTAAGCTTTCTGAGCTCAATTCCTTATTTTTAAACTAACTTGAGCCCCTTGTCACTATTACCTTTCTTGTACCTTCACTTCTATATCTCAAATGGGATTTTACTTAAAAGGCTTGCTGGTGAAAAATACTAAATAAATACTAAATAAATAAAAAATGGTGCTGTTAGTGTTTTTCTTAACAGCTTCAAACAACATTTGGTGAGAAAGAAAGAGACAGAAAGACTTAAAAGAGAAAAGTTAATGGAGAATGAAAAAAATTCCTTCAGCAGCTCATCTTTTCTGCTATTTTAAATCCTAATGGTTTTGTGCAGGCACTGTTAAATGAGATTGACTTTTTATTAAAAAGCCTATAAGAAAACAAACACGCAAAACCTATAGCTTCAGACACGTGAATTCACTTGAGATGGGTTACAAAACCCTAGTTTGTAATGTGAGCGGCTGAAAAGGTAAGAAACAGGCATGATAGTGTGTTGAGCCATTGACACAGCTCAGGGACTGGCCAATGAGAAGGGGACAAGTGACCAATGAGAACAGAGTCTGGTCTGTGCATATCTGTGAACATAAAGCATTCCTTGGAGGTTCACTATCCACAGGCAACACTTTGTGTAGGCCATCAAGAAAGGATATTCACTGAGAAGAACATGCAGTCAAAAGATCATCATATACACCAAAAGCACCATTAAATTCTAGGCTTTACTTCAAGCCAAAAAAAAAAAAAAATTTTTTTTTTTTTTCTAAATTCTGGAACTAGTTCTTACACTGTCTCATTTTGTTATCAGCTATACTATTTTGAAAACAATATACGAAATATCCCTTAAAAGCAACCAGAAAATATGTTCCCAATGCATGGCTTTCTGAGCATAATTTCTTTTATAGGAAGGGGTTGGAAGTTCTTTTGCTAATGAAACAAATGCTACATTAGCGAAATTCCCCCAAACATTGTGAATCTGGAAGATAGCTCTCGACTTTAGCAAAGTGGTTCTTACACGAAGGACTACTTAGGCTGATTAGGAATGTCTCTGTTCCCTGTGGACACCCTCAAGGGATCTATATAAGCTTATATTTCCTCTTTAAAAGTGACAGTCAAAATGGAAATAGATTACTTACAGCTCCTTTAAAAGAATACGTACAATTGCATATTAGTATGTATATTTGTAATCTATTCATATTTGAGGGTTTTGGTATTTCTGTTACTCCAAGGGAACCAAAGGACTGCTAAAGGCCATCCTTAGGACATGGTGAAAAATGAAAATATAAATAATAAAAAGGTTTACCTTTCCTTTACTAACACATCGTTACCCAAAAAGCAAATGGCTACAATACCAAAGTTTTGAATTGGTTAATATTTTAAATGCTTTGCCCAAAGCCATAATTACACAGAGAGCTCTTATTAGGAAAATGTTAGCAGTTGCATAAATCCTCCTTAGATAGTTATGGCTTCTGGAATCATACCCACAATTGCGGCAGAACAATTTATGGAACTACAAAGCATTTATTGACATGCATTTTGGTGAATGATATACCCACTCTGTGCAGCATGAATAGTTACTTTGGTCACAAATAGTTAATATCATTGGATTTATTTTAATTAGAGGCATATAGGATAATGGAATACCCTATCTGTATATCAAAAAGGGTGTTGGTGCACCATTGCACGGGTGAAGTGAAGAAACTGTACTGAACAAAGGTTCAGAAACCCAACTATCAACATTAAGAAATTCTCTACAGCTAGCCTTAGAGTATTTAGGAAAGCTCTACAAGTACGTTAGAAATACCCCGCATCTAGCCATAGCTCCTATGTGCTTAGAGCAACATAGAAAAGAAAACCAAAAGCCCTCAGCCATACTTGTATCTGGAATTAAACTCATATCTGCAGCATGTCAGGGTCTTGCTGGAATGAATCAGCTGATCTGATCTGATGTGAATTTCTGACCTAATTTTGCTGTAGGACTTAGTGCTTAGGCAGAGAAAACAAGGTTAATGTGCTGATAATGGGCAAGATTAAACAGCAGACAGTATCTTAATAACGCTCTCTAATTTCGGCTTCCTCTTGTGTTCGTGATTAATTCCAATCACTTTTCTATTAATCATTTCAGAGGACCACAAGCTGCTTTTCTTGTTTTAATGTTAAAATTGTGCATCTGGATTTTTTTTTTCCCCAAAGCTAAACAAGATATTTAGACATGGGAGTAATTTTGCTTCTAATACCAAATGCATGGGGAGGTTTTTATATTCATAGAACCATACTATTAGAAGAGAAATATTCTTTATTGAGCCAGTAGCTAAATCTACAAGATTGATTATAAGTGAATGAGTTTATTAAAGGTTTTATATATATATATATATATATATTTTTCAGTGTTAGTGGGGAAATGAACACATATCTAATGACACCCACTCCTTATTATGCAAATCAAAATGGTGTCTGTCCTGCTGGCCCACTGTTTTCAGTAAGGGTCCCCAGCTGTCCTAAGATGATTAATACAAACTTTAGAATTTTTCAATTCACAATTTATATTACATTTGTGTTTGTAATAGACATTTTTCTAAATTTTTCTGCCAGGACAGATATAAGGAGGGGCAAGCTAAAAGAGGCCATTAATGGCTCCTTTTAAGGTAAGCCTACTCCAGACTCTTCTCATATACGTTTTCGAGAGCTCTTCATGCTTTTTGGTTGTTTCGACTTTAATTATATCTTGGACATAGCACTGACTTTACATTTTAAGAAGCTCAGTGTCTGTTCTATATCTGAAATAAATAGACAGATGTTGGTAAGAGGAGGGGCTTTTCACAACAGAGCCCCAGATGGGCCAGTCAGTCAGTCAGCACGAGAATAAAGCTCTTCAAACACCGAGGACATTGCGGCAGAGTCCTCACGGCAAACTGAATGATTGAAAAAGAAGCCCACTGGGAAGTTTAAGGTAATCTTTCTTTTAAAAGTAGTGTTACATATGTAAAGATGGTCATAGATTCATTGGCTATAGTTTTCTGTCTAGGGGTATTTCTTATACTCTCCAGGCCATTGGAGGATAGGCTCAATCTTACCTAAAGATGGACTTTGGGGAGAGTTCAAAAAAAAAAAAAAAAAAGAAAAAAAGAAAAGGAATTATTATGGAGTGAGGCTTTGAGTCAGGGAATTTTTTTTCCCCTACTATAAATGCAATATCTCCTGCAGAACATGTCTAATGTAACAAATGAAACTGCTAGAGTCGAGCCTGAGCATGCTAATAAATTTCTCCCAGGCTTCTGTTCAACTTTGAGGTTGCCTGGAGAAAATTTCTTCATTATAAATGTATGGGTTACCTTGAAATTAATCTTAATTATGAATTGATAGAAGGAAAGTCAGGGCCCCCCCAAAACAAGTCTCTGCTCAGAACATATGCCTCTAGTTAAAACTTATCCTCGATAATGCTCGTATTTGGAAACGCACAACAGAATATTCATGTCTGTACCAGAATATGAATATAACCAACTTGCCAGGAAGCAGAGGGAGAAAAGGTCACTTTTTTTTAAAAAAAGAAAAACACTTTCACTAAGATGTACCAGGAAGATGTTTTAAGAAATAAAAAGACCAGCATTTGAAATCCATTATTTTAATTAGTAAATGGCATTTTAGTCCCTGATTTGGAGCTAAGTGTACCTCTCAGCATATCCTGATGTTTGAATAAGAAATGAAGTGCTTCAGCAATAAATGAAGAAGAGTGTTACCAAGGAGACATCTTACTTTTCTGTGAGGCTGATGTTTATATGTGTTGCATAATTATTTCCTTTCCATGTTCAGTTTTTCATTAAGCACTTATTGAGCATTTATTATATTTCAGGCATTGATCTAGGTGTTTGGGATAAAGCAGTAAACAGGATAGTTAAAAATGTTTCCCCTTATAGGATTTACTACCTGGGGGTAGTGAAGGGGGGGGAGACAGACAAATAAACAAACACATCTATATAGAATAAGCTAAAATGTGATGAGTTCTATGAAGAAAACTAAACCAGGGGACTGGGGGTCAAGGGCATAGGGAGAGTGCACTTTAAAATAGGTTGGTTGGGGAAAGACTCGTGGAGAGTGTCACATTTGAGTAAGGACCTGAAGTAAGTGAGAGATGAAGCCATGTGGATCTCTGGGGCAACAGGTATCCAGGAAGAAAGGATGCCCAGAGAGGAGGTTGTAGGTGGATGCATTCCTTGCATGTTGGAGGAAGCTCAGGAATGTCCGTGTGGCTGGAACAAGGTAGAAGGAGTGAGGCAGAGAAGGTCAGAAGATCAGGTCAGAGGCAATGGAGTAGGATCTTGTAGGAACATGGAGGCTACTGTAAGGACCTTGGCTTCAACTCAGGGGGAAATTGGGATGAGATGGGAATCAGCAAGGGCAGAGGCAGGGACACCAGCTGGGAGGCTGTGGAAATGACAGAGACGAGGGAAGACAGGGCTTGGGCCAGAGCAGTCTCACTGGAGGTGGGGAGATGCAGTTGAGTTAAGGTAGAGTTAACAGAATTCAGAGACACATTGCATGTGGGGTGTGAGAGCAGGATGAAAGGCTGGCTTCATTTCCATTGACTGGATGGTGAAGCAGCCGCAGAAGTAGTTTTGATGAGAAAGATTTTGGACATATGAAGTTTGAGCTGTCTATTCGGCTTCCAGTGATTTGTTGATATTTGTTAGAATCTCATGTTTTTTTTGATAATTTAGAGGTATGAAATTGAAAAATGTTATAGAAATGTTAAATACATTAATAAAATGCAAAAAGATACACATACACACATTTAAGTTTGAGAAAATATTTTTTTTATTGTAGTAAGAACCTTGTACCTAAGATCTACCCTTTTAAGAAATGTTTAGGTGTACAATACAGTATTGTTTACTGTAGGCAGAGTGTGGTACAGCAGATCTCTAGAACTTACCCATCTTGCACAACTGAAACTTTGCATCTATTGAATAGCAAATGGAGGGCAAGCATCTGGATTAACCAGAGCAAATGAACAATTGCCTGGAGGTGTCTGCCTTTGTGTAGTTAGCGGAGTCAGTGATCTTGAATCTAAGAGCTATATGATCCACGCACTAGGCTGCTTTCCAGTTTAGGGCAGAGATAACAGTCCTAGTCCTGTATTCTAAGAAACAAGATAAAAAGCACATGTAGCCCTTCAGAATACTTGACATTTTCAAAATGGAAAAATGCTCTGATTTAATTATTATTAATATTGGCAATGTTCACTTATGGCTTTTTGCAATGATAGAGACATAGATAATTAGTTTGTTAATTAATGTTAATTAATGCACATTGGACTCTCTTTCCATTCTCGGGTTTTCTAATAAACCTGAAGATTATTACCCCATTGTAAGTATGAAATCTGGAGTAATGCTGTGTATGTGAGTGGTGGAGGGGAGCGTAGTTTAGCAGTGAGAAAATCCTAGTACCTAGGTACAGGATGGGATTAGTTTCTTTCACTTGCTAGCTGTAGTGAGATTCGTAAGAAGTTCCATGACTCTTAAAGTTAACTTTATTCATTTTTTAATTGGAAATAACAATTCTCATTTTGTTGAGTTGCTGAAGGAAAGAAAAGACAACACGTGGAGCAACCAGTAGAGCAGCCAACATATCACAGCTGCTTAGAATTGGTGGTTGCTATTATTGTCAGTATTAATGTTGTGATGACTATTATTAGTTTTACTGTCACCATTATTATCTTCGTCTACATCACATCTGGTGGCTATGTTAATAATGACATATGGCACCATGTCCAAAATGGTTCTACCTTCATCTAGGGTAGAAACAGTACAGGGGAAGAAAAGGATTGTCTGCTTTGAGCAGTTGCAAATTATACATGTTCCCAGACCCCAACTGTAAATGCTTTACATTTACACATATTTTTGTTATTTCTTAAAATAGAATTACATGAAAATTTTGGCATGTGAATATATTCAGAAGGATGCAATTTTTGGTACTTTTAGTCTTATTAAACTGGCCTCCGAGAGCAGAGAAACTGTTCTTCGTTCATAGTAGGTCATTAAACATTTGTCAAATCAAATTGTGTTGCTCTCACTTGGTGCACTGGTGATGGCTTTTCCAAGGGAATAGTAAATAAGCTAGCATAGCATGTGATATTTTAAATGTAATTCACAAATAAATTTCCAGATGTTTTCAGGGAACTACTCTGAAAGTTTTCCCTCTTGGCACATCAGCTGATAATTTTTTTTTTTTTTTACTCTTTAAATGAAATGCATCCTTTCTGAGAAACTGCTATAACATTTAGGCCAAAGTTAAATAAAGAAAGAAATAATGAATCAAGAAGATGAAAGACTACCTTATATCTACAAGAGCTAAAATCTGATATGATTTTGTTAAATGCTTTGTCATTTGATTTCTCTTCTGCAGAGCAATGTATTTTCAACATTACAGTGTAAATGCTACTATAGCGTTTCAACTTCATATTGGTTTGAGGATGCTAGGGGAGGTTTGTCTAGTGATAGCCTCCAGCTGCCCTTTGCACAGGGAAAGAGCTCTTTATTTTTTCATACTACTTGATGTAGTAATCATAACTCTGACATCTCTTACAGAGTGAACCAAAATTGTATGAGAAACTTGAGCTTTTAGGAATTTTCCTAGAGGGATTCTTAACCTCCTAGGATGCTTGTTGTCAGATTGTCACATATAATTTTAAAAATTGTTTGGATGCCTGTTATAATATGCAATTGACATAGTATTTGTTTGGGAGATACGTGACAAAACGGAATCATAAATCACTTGTCAAGCAAGTTGTGTTCTAGGTCATTTTTTAAAAGAACATTATTCTTTAGCAGCTGGTATTTTATTTTATTTAGGGGAGAGATGATATTTGGTGATTTACCAAAAAATAAGCAGTAATGGAGAAATTTAAAAGAAAGAAAATGAGAAAGTATTTATAGGGATCAGAGCATATAAAGATTTTTCTCTCTGGATTGGTTGGGGGATTGACTTTTTTATTCTCCTCCCATACCAGTTTGAAATTATATAGTAGAGAATATTTGTTCAGGGTGAGACTAGAATCTGAAATCCTTATGTTACCTTTAAAAAGTTTTGGGAAAAAACTCATAATCAATATAAATTACTCTCTCCTTCCTAGCGGTCTCTGGATGATGAAGCAAAAGGTTAAGACATATTTAGTTTATAGTTTTTTCCTGGATTTTTGCTGGGCCCTGTTTGAAGTCCCCAAACCTCAGCAATTCCCACCTCTCAGTAGATCAATAAAAATAGTATATTTTATTTAGAAAGAAATCCCATGATGCTTTATAACCCGTTAGTACAAACATATTCATTTCTGGAAATTAGTTCTTCAAAATGTCAAATATTATTCTTAAATTGTTTCTTATTTCTTCTTTTCATGTAATTTTACTTTTCTTTCTGCTTAATACTTCTTAGGATTTTAATTCCTTTTCTGAGTTCCTGTCTTTTACTTTCCATTTTAATTCCAGTCTTTTTAATTTTAATTTAGAGTTTCTTCTGTTCAATTTACCCACAATTATTTTAAAAGTCTAGGTATTTCAACTAAAAACAGAAGAGAGAAACACATTTTCAAAACATGGGACATGGTTCAACAGATTAAATGGAATAAAGAGAGATGGGGGAGAGGGGGAGAAAATGACTGCCCAGTAAAAGCCTTTTTAGCAAATCATACTGAATCTCATTAATAAAGAATACGTCCACTAAAGCTGTGCGATCAATCTGCCATGTGCATTAGTGATGTCTAGTCCAATTCAGGTAGATAAATTGTTCTCTAAGTGTTGGTCGGCTGCCACTCAAATAACAATACCAATAATACATGCCATGCTGAATTTCCCCTGACTCATGACGAATGTTTTTCACAGGGTTAGACTGGACTAAACAGGTGAAGGAAAATAATGATATCTGTCTGAATGAACACTACCACAGTAGCAAAAAAGAACAGACAGCTGAAGAGATAAACAGTAGACAAGAGTACTGTGAACCAATTTACCAAAAATAAACTGGCAGGGAGTAATGCAACCAAACACCATGGTCAAAAGTGTCAGCTAAAAATACAACCAGAGCTCACAAAGTCACATGAGAGGATTGCTGTGAGACAAGGAGAATGAAGGAGAAGGGGAAACAAAGTAAATACTTCCATCAATGTTGTAATTATAGCATCTAGGCTGGTTTCTAACCATGAACCATTCTATTTAATGATGGATACTATGTCTAATATACTTCCCAATAGCTAGCTGTCAGAAGCACTCATATTATAAACAGATAGTTTTTAAAGACATATTATAATAGGCCTTTGTGAGACTGTTTTGAGATGGTACCACATGATTTTTCTAAAGTAGTCAATCGGTTTCATATATGACCTAAAAATAAGAGCACCTGCTTTTGAACTTATAGTCGAAGGGAAAGTATTCTATCATTTCTTACAAGACTTAAAGTCTCCAAGGACATCCTGTGCATGTAAGAGAGCATTTTGAAATGAGGTGGAAACACTAAGCCTGTGCAGTTATATGATTGCATTAAAGTAGGAGAATGAAAGATTAGGATACTATTGGGTTTTAGGAAGGAATGCCGCTTGTGGATTTGTTATTAATGCAGTGACCCTGTCTGTCCAAGTCTTTCCATTTCAATGTGACTTAGAATTCTAAAAAGAAGTCAGCTTAAAGGTGTCAACACAGTCTCCTGTGTAAGCTGCTTCAGCTAAGAGCCTCTACCTTTAATTTAACACAATTGGCAATCTTGGTTTGAGACAGACTGTGATTTAGTTAACATGAAAACAGAATAACCTCGGTCACCCCAGAGTTGAATGAAAAGTTCCACTCAGGCTTGACAGCATGTACGATCTATTGAAGAAGTGATAATCTGGGGACAAAATGAAATGTCCTTAGTGAACATGAGGAGGAATGGACCAATGCCTCATATTTTGGCCTGCTGTTCTCCTAGACAAGAGTATACATGTTTATTTTTAGATGATGTGCCTTAATAATGCACGCATTTTACTTCAGTCACACAGATGAAACCTTGTTTTAATGAATGGGCTCATGATGATCAATCTGATACAATAAAACTATGTCCATGAGCCAACTAGACACTCTTGTTAGTTGCTGATAAGGATACAACGTATTCTGGCAGATGAGAACTAGCTGATATATTCACTGGTTTCAACTCCTTAAACAATCAATTTAGTTAATAAAAATCTCATCCTTTTACTGCATGACTCATAAATGTGTTATCAATGATGGAAATGCATAATCTTTTCATAAAATTTTCTAAGGTGAAGATTCGGAGACATTTCATTCCTCATGCGGATATCACAATTGCTAAGATAATTGATGAAATACATTAAGATCAGTCCTGAATATCTCAAATTCAGCATTTTATTTAATTTTGTTTACATTTATGTATGAATTTTGTCTTCCTCATCCCTTTCGAATTCATTAAGATAGATTGAAAATATTGAACTAAGAAAATGTTATTTTGTATTAAAAGTGATAGCAGGCCAATGAACTAATTAAAGTTTTTATTAAGTTATTTTTCTTCTCAGGTGTAAGTACTTCAATTTAATCAGACATCCCATTTCTGCACTTTCTACAAAAGTTCTCCTGCCTCAATGTGAATCATTCAAACCATAATTATCATCTCTAAGCAGAGAAACAAAAATAATATAGCACATAAGTAATATACTACCTACATGTCCTGTAGAAAGAGTCTACCGTTGCACGTGGCTTATAAATTAGCATGGGGATTTTTAAAATTTTTGAACATTGGTTTTTGAGACCTACAGTCCCAGAATAATGCTCTACTATTATTTTATCAAGTCCTTACATTTAATATCGGAAATATGAATACCATAAATGCATTGGTAGGTGATGCAATTACTTATTTTATCTGTCTAGACTGCAAGTCAAAATGTCAACTTAAGGGTTTTAGAATTTCCTCAAATTATAATTTATTTTTTTTAACTCCATTTTATATATATTCTATTGCCTTCTACCATACATACTCATGTAGTTGTCATAAAACCCAAGCATTAAGTAGAAGTAAATTCAATATAAAGAGAAAAGTAAAAAGGAAGAGTAGAGGTCAAGGAAATTTTAGTGAGGTCACTGAAAAGCCAGACTTTGTTCCTCCTTCTCTAGTTTCTGAACATATAAGTTTGCAAAGTTTGCAAAATGCTTGTTAGGGGTTAATCGTTAAAAAAAAATCTTGCAGGTTTATGAAGTAAAAAAAAAAAAAAGAGTCCATTTTATCATACCAAATGTTGTATGTGTAAGCTGCTGTGTCTTAATCATCACAGTAACATTGCTATTTTAGAAGCCAAACTTTTGGCAACCTTAACTGTAGAAATTGACTTTTTCACAAAAAAAAAAAAAAGAAAGGAAAGAAAAAGAGAAAGAAAAAAAGGAAAGTGCCCATAGAAAGGTAGAAAGGAGACAGGAACATAATATCAGGTGTGCCTGGCAAATTTGTCTATGGAGAGGTCCTGTCTTCTCCTGCTCTTGAGTCAATGAGGCATATCTCTAACAGAGCTACAAGATAAGCAAGCAGGTGCATCCAAACAAAAGGTGCAGTCATCTGCCAGACTGGTTTGTTTCAACCTAGTCAGCCTGGCATATCAGAATCTTTATTTTTATTTTAGTTTTTGTGAATGTGTGTGTTTGTGTGTGTGTGTGTGTGTGCGTGCGTGCGTGTGTGTTTGATCCATTGGTGTTTTGATGGATTACACACAGAGCATTTCTCACCAGGAATTTATTCAAGTATGGGCACTTTGGTTATTAAATTGAGGTCTCATGTTAGAGGCCATTAAGCAAATTATTTAGTGCATTCTGCTTTAGAGGGCAAGGGCTCAAGTACAATATTTTATAACTGGTTAATTTCATGCTGCAATTAAATTGACACACACTTAGAATGGGGAACAATATGAACGGAAATATTAAAGAGGGTTTTCTATTGTCTAGTTTCTCTTTGAAAATGAACTTTTCTAAGAGCTTTATCTGATATATTTAAAAATACACACTTTTTTTGCACTATGGTAGGATGAAAACTACCTGTTGTGTAAAGAATAATCAAAGCAGAAATAAATGTTTGAGTTTTTAGGTTTACTTTTAGATTTTATTCAACCAGCCAGAGTTTTTTTTTTTTTATAACAAATTTAAGCAGATACTTTAATGAAGATAATTTCAAAGGCAGATCCTTCTTTAAAAAATAATGAAACCATACTGATTTTATATACATGTTATATGTATGTCTTATTTTTTAATTTGATGACTGGACTGTGAGAAAGTGGAATTGTGTGTGTGTGTGTGTGTGTGTGAGAGAGAGAGAGAGAGAGAGAGAGAGAGAGAGAGAGAGAGAGAGAGAGAGAGAGAAAGAGGAATATTGAAGTGTTAACTCAAGTTTAAATTCATTACAGTGGGAAACATCCAGACAAAGAAAAAATAAAGAAGTGGTTTGTCAGGAACACATTTTTAATAATTGAAATTAGAAGAAAATGTCCTCTGGAAAATTAGTTATATGTTATACTTATCTCTTCTTTTTTTCTTTTCTTTTTAAAAAATCTATTTAGGATTTTTATCTCAACCCATAGTATAGTGTAGCAGTGTGATCTCCAGAGTCAGACTTCCTTCCAAACCAAATGTTGCCATTTCTCCTTCTGGTTTTGTGATTGTAGGCAAATTACTCAGATTGTCTGGGCTGCAGTTTTCTCCATTATAGAGTGGTGATGAAAATAGTACCTACAGCTTAGGATGCTATAAGAAATAAATGGCATCGGACACATAGAGGGCTTAAAACAGAGTTCACATTAAGTGATAGTGAGTGTTAACTTTTGTGCACTGAAATATGCACACCATGAGGGCACTGTCCTCTGCACCTAGAATAGTGGACACTCAATAAGTATATTTGAATGAATTATTGAACGATTGATTAATATTATGAAAGCTTATTTATTAATGAATAGGAAGATAGTAGAGTGGTGTAATTTGGGGGAATGTGTATTTAACCCTCATCCTATGAAAAGTCCTCCTTTAATAAAACTAATGACATAAATCCCCAAATTACAAAACTGTTCTTTGGGCTTGCATATTGCCTCTCTCTTTATAAGGCAAATGAAGACACCATATTAGTATAGTGGTATTAGTATTAGTCATTTTTGCCTTATTGTGGATGATTTTATTATATCTATTCTTAATAATAAGTTAAAGAGTACAGCTGTTTTAAGGAGATATACAAGTGACAAAAAGATTGTGAAATGAAAGAAGTGGCCATGAGCTGGTAACCACCCCCCCATTTTATAATTTTTCTTAGATTTGGGTTAATATGTAACATAAGCCAAGCAGGAAAAGAGGGTTCTCTGTGATCATATAGCAAGTCATTGCTAAATTTAGAAAGAAAAGTAAGACTAGTTTCCTGGTATAACTGATCTCAATGATCCCCTTTAGTTTAGATTTTTGTAGGGTATAGAAATCAGTTGGGCAGTCAACCTGGAATCTTTGGATAAGAGAAGTGGAAAGTTAAAAAAAAAAAAAACTGCTAAAGACTGCTGAATAGAAAAGCTATCTCTCACCGTAAGATTTTCTCCACAACTGCAAAATAGATGTATGAATGTGAGGGCATATGAAGATCAGTTAAATATTCAATGTTTCCAATATAATCACCATTCAGAATATAACACCTTGGACACACTGTTCTCAAAAGGGACAGTTTTTTTTTTTTATGTGATACTAAGAGACACACATATAATGTACTCCATCAAACTGTGTAATTTTAGTCAAATCTATTTATCCTTGAAGTATCTCAGTTTCCTCTTCAATGAAAATCACAGTCATAATGCCCTCCTTGCCAGAATGTAGTAAGGAGTAAAGAGAGTATCAGGATTGCTAGAGGGGCCTCTGTTCTCCAACCACAGAGAATGTGTGGTTCCTCTATAATCTCAGCCTCTGCTCATGCCTGTGTCTGTCACACCAATTGCCATCTGTGTCTTGGACAGGTCCCAATGGCTCCTTCAGGACTCAGCTCAAGTAGTATCTGAAACCTTCTCTGGCCTTCACAGGCATTATCGCTTGTTATATTTGCAGCCATAGCACTCTCTAAGTAACTCTATTCTAAAATTTAATGCATCTTCTGTAATGATTTCCCTTCCATATGTAAAATTAAAACTGAGCCAAATAATGTCCAGACCCTAGCACAGAATATCATTTAAACAAATGAGTCTAATGACCTACAGTATTTGTGAAGTGATTAGATCTTTGCTGGAGTCTCCCAAATAGCCAAAGGAGCATTTTATTCAGAAAACCCAATACTTGACCCTCCTTTCCACCCATAAACTCCTAATAGTCCCCACACCAGGGAACTTGGGCTTTCCTATCCCCACTCCCCTGTTTGGTTAAGCTCTTTATTATGTAGATGAAGGTAACTTTTCGGAATTTGGGGGTTCTGACAGTGATGCAAGAGAGGTCAAGTTTTCCTCCTCCAGTCTTTGTGACTGGACTCTGCACAAGACAGCAAATCCCCAGGCTAACCAAGCAAGAAGGCATTTTACCTCCTTAGGAAGTGAAATATTTATAATTTTAAACCTTCATTTTTGTCCCAACCATAGTTAATTATTCCTCTCTCTCCACTGCTGTACTGTGAATTCCTTCTCAGTATAGGAATCAAGGTGGTGCCTGGAAAGATGACTTGAAACTCGGGTTCTAAACATCATTTGGCAGCGTGCTCCTTAAGATTTTCCTTCCTCTAGCTGTATTTTCCTCTTCAGGTACTCTCTAATCCATGGGTCAGCAAACATTTTCAATTACTTTTATTTTAGGAGTTTTGAACCATAAAGTTTCTGTTGCAACTACTTAGTTCTGTTGGTGCAGTGTGAAATCACCCTAAGGATATCTACATGAGTGTGCATGGCAGTGTTCCAATAAAACTTAACAAAACAATATAACAGGTAACAGGCCAGATTTGGCTTGCAGGTCTTAGTTTTCTAACACCTGCTAGTCTTCCTGTTGGTTTTGTTAACCTAAATGTCACCATCCAGGCCGATTCTTTAGAAGGGATTTTGCCATATTCTGCCTTCCCTGGACATGTGATTTTTGGAAAAGCATCAAGGCACAGGCTTTAGAACTCTACTTGCTGTTGAGTTTCTGGTTGGATTGTTGATCCAAATGCACAAATCCTTCAAGAGCACTTGGGGGAATTTTTAAAGTTCTGCAATAGCTAGTTTTCAAGAATTTACATAGTGTAAGGGAAAGATTTAAGTAATCACAGAGATCACAAAAGCAGCTGATATTGATTTAGTGCTTATTGCATACCAGAATCTATAAATTCTTTACATATTATGTCCATTTAATCTGTCAATATTCTCATGAGGTAGATTCTATCATTTGTTTTATTTCAAGCTTTGTCTTAAGGACTTGAAAACATTTGCCAAGATCTCATAGTTAGCAAGTAGCGGAGTTGGGATAGAGCTTAGGTGTATCTGACTGCAAAGAATAGCTCTGCAAAAGAAGAGAGAGTAAGAGACAGTGAGAAAGAATGCATTATTTTGGGAGTGGGATATAGGGACGAGTAATGGCCTGCCCATCAGTTGCTTCTACTCAAACCAAATCTGGCAGATCACAAAAGAAACCTCCTCAGGGTCCAGATTCATAGTTTAGTACAAATGAGACACTGTGGAGGGCCTAGAGAAACTTCTGAGTACTCAAAAGATTCCAAACCCATGAATTAGTTCCTGGGCAGCTTTTAGGGCAAATCCATAATGATGCCTTCAGACTTTCACAAGTTCAGCTCACCTAAAATTGCTTGCAATGTCTGTGATATTTTGCATGTGTGTATTTTAAATAATAAAGAAAAATCATTTTCTTTTGAAATCAATAATATTCAGGTAGCTATAAATACCAGTATAATTTAAACCTCGACATAGAAAAAGAGGAAACATGAAACTGAGTTTCGTATGTGCTTAATTTTAGGTCTATAATGTATCAGCTATTTTAGGATAAACTATATTTGAGAAAAAATAATGTATGGCTGTAGCACATTTGCTTACAGAATCTAGCATAAGCCCATGCATAAGTGCTGAATATTTAACCAAAGCACCATAAAGCTTCCTCTCACAGTGAATTTATTTTAGTATTAATTTGAATTCTGGTGCATCTATGGTAGAGCAGTATATCAGGGGAAAAAAACACAGAAAAAAACAGTTGCACACTATGTACTTACCATGGCAACCCCAGCATCACATGGTACACATGCTAGTCTGGAGCCAAAGAGCTTCACGGGCTCTTAAGCAGACACACATACACACACACACACATGCACACACACAGAGCACACATAGCATGCTGATTATGTGACTTTGCCTACAGTCTGCAGCCTTTGCCAGAAAAACGTGTCAGCGTAAACTGATAAACTGGGTTATTCTGACTCTCGCAATTCTCTGCTTTCTTTAGATCTGTTCAGTCATCTTTTCTCTCTTTCTCTACCACCCTTTCTCCCTCTCTCTTTCCCTTACTTTTCCTTGTCTTAGATATAGAATGCAATAGTTAAAGATTTATTTATTCGCTCAGATTTTCTCAAAATAATTTTTTCTATTGAAATCTCCATTACTGGAATAAATGCTTTGCAATGCTTAGGACCTTATGCATTTCCCTATAAGTGTCTTAGAACATGAATCACACAAATCCTTTCCAAAAACTGAGCAAAATAAAAAAAAGTCCATAACATAAATGATTGAAACATGCATAAGTTATTTAGATTCCCTTCCTCAATTTAATAAGGGGACATTATTTCCTTAGCCATTATTTTAATAGTATCAAAGTTATTTATTGAGAAGTGGTTTTATTTTTATTTTATATTCATTTTGCTAGTTGCTCCCTCAAGGAGCTTCTGTTATGGTGGATAATACCTCTAATACCTACTGCACAAAGACAATATGTGTGCCACTGAAAAAATGCATTGCATATGTCAACTCACACACCACCGCACTGTGAATTAGTTACTATTACCATCTCCAGTCTGCAGAGGAGACTGGTACCCAAGATCACAGTTAATAACCAACACATCAGGGATTTGAACCCAAAAGTTAGTACCATAACCATGATGCTGATTCTTTGATTAAAACCAAAAACAAAGATAATATTGGAAGAATTTGCATTCTTCAAATTATTATGGTATTTAGATTTATTTAACTCACATTAAACACATTAGGACAATAATAAGAATACAAAATAATACTAAAAAAATCTCTGATGCACACTGATTCTATCTCTTGAAAATGGTGATGAAAATACAATGGCTCTGTATTTTTCAAAAGTTATATCAAACTCCAGACTAGCATTTTAATCCACTTAGATGAAACACATCACAGTTACATAATCTGCCTATACTGCTGTTACAGAGGAATCATACCTCATCAACAAATGGTAGACATTTGGCATTCTTTCAGACTTTTTGTTTATATATTGATTTAATTTACAAAATTCAATTTTTTAGTTCCTTGCTGGGACTCTGCTTCTCCAGTTCAGCTTCAAGAACATAAGGCAGCATATTTTACAAACAGGCAGCTCCCAAGATCCTATGTAGGGTAATTAATGATTCCTGTAATTTGTGGTAAAGCTTTGAACTTCAAGGGAGTCCATTTTCAATTTCCAATGTCAGTCAATCAGACTCCAGTTTTATTTCCCAAGTAATCACATTTATGTGCAAATGTTTTTAGTTAACAGCCATTGAATAATTGCCTGCCTCTAAACTCTTTCTCTCCCACCCTCTCTCACTGTTACTTTCTCTTTCTCTTTCTCTTTAATGAGCTTGTTTGCTTGCGAACATTTTGGAAATGATCCAGAACAAAATGTCATTAGCATGTTCCAGGAACTCATTTGCAAATGCATTTATGCTTTGAGAAGTCCACTTACTTATAAGATAAGCCATGTTGCAACTATTATGAAAACAGAAACGTTGAGGAGTCAAACATAGGAAGGCTTGACCAAAAGCTCCTATCAATGAGCAAAGTCATCAGATTTACATTAAATGTGAGACAGTAATAAGTGATATTTTCAATATATATTCTGCAAGTGTGTGTGGGGGCCATATAATTTATAATGATGATAGATTTCAAAGCTCTTGGCTACAGAGGCTGATCAGTGATCTTGTATATACATTTGTACTGTGTTGTACATACATGTTTAGATTTGCTTGATAGAAAAGGCAACATAAATAAAATCGTCTGTGTGTATTGTCAGAGTGTGTGTGTGTGTGTGTGTGTGTGTGTGTGTGTGTGTGTGTGTGTGTATACTCTACCAGACCATCTTGAGAGCTGGAACCATATCTGATTCTACTCTGTACCTTCCAAAATACCACTTAGCATGCCAGTTCAATTGCTGTAACAAAGGACAAAATGACCTTGATTTAACTAAGGTAAAAGACTCTTTCCCTCCTTTATTTCCTCTGTGACAATCTAAGCATTAGCATTCCAGGGCTGATGTGGCATCTCTGCCATGTCTTGGATCCAGACCCCTCCATGCTTTTGCTCACGTTTTCTCTATACAAATTCTCTCCTGTGATCTAAGATGGCTGCTCCATCTCCTCCTGCCAGATCGGCATTTTAGTCATCAGGAAGAAAGAAGGGGAGTCGGGCTCCTTTATTTTAAAGCATGACCAAAACTTTTACACTTCCTTTTCACACATAAACTTCGAGCCTAGTCACATCTACATGTACCTATATGGGAAGCTGGAAAATCTAGTTTGTAGCTGAACAAGAAAATGGACATTGATTGAGCATCTTGAAATCTCTACCACAGCCATTCTTTACGGTAGACAATAAATGCACAGTGCATAGGGCATATAAGCTTCTCAAGCCCTAAAAGACTATTCAAGATTTAAAAAGTTTATTGATTCCAAAATACCAAAAAAACTGTAAAATATAATTAATGAATATCTAATAACACATTCATAAAGTGTAATTATACCAACTTAATTGTTTAATTCTGTACTCATTAAAGAACTTTGAAAACAATATTTATATTGGATTTCCTTCCTTTGTCAAAATTTTAGAATATGCAGTATGAAAAACTAGAGTTGACCATATATTAAACAAACAATGTACAGCCAAATCTTTTCAAAGGGTAAATTAAAAAATATTTTAAAATTTTACAGCAAAATATTACATTAAATGAGGTAGGTATATGTATACATTTTAATTTGCAAGTAATGCAAAAAAGTTCCAAAACTAAATGATTTAATGGTCTTCAAATGATTTTCAAAGGTCCTAAATAAGTAATTTAAAAGTTTTTGTAGTCAAACATTTGAAGTAATAAAATGTCAATTGTTTCATTAGCATGCATTTTGCAAAGATCAATATTCATGGGATATAGAACTGACAGTGAACAGAATGAGTGGGAATAGTATGTATCTCTATAATTATCAAAGCACAGAACCAATATATTTTAATAAAAAGATCCACTGTCACCCTACCTGCCTGTGAGTCTCTACTATTCAGTGACTAGGGGTTTGTGTGAATATTGAAGAGAAGTGTTCTTGTTGTTACTTTTAGGAGAGTGAGGGAGAAGAACATGGCAGGCTCTCCTCGGGTGTAAGTGACGCTGCTGCATAAAGACAACCACATATCTAGTCAGGAGGCTGCAAGGGGGTGTGGTGGGAGCCTCCTGAGTGGCCTCAGGGACACTGCCACTCTGCTGTCTGCTACGGCAGCTTCCTAGGGGGCTTGAACGCTGCTTAGGAATTTCGATCAGCCAACAGCCACCTGCACCAGCCTTTCCATGCATAAATTCAGAGAATAAACCTATGTTTTTCATAGAATTCTAGCACAAATTTGTCTATTTGGGGCAAGAGATGGCTGTCCGTAGAGTTCAGACGTGTGACATTTGTGCAATTATAAGGAGTATCTTCAAAAAATGATGTTTTGGGTTTCCGTGATGGGAGAAGCAGTTCCTTTATTTTCAAGATGTTCGTGCATTCAGCCAATACTGACGGATTGTCCACTTTGTGCCCGCAGTACTCGTAAGCACTGGAGCGCAACACATGAACTTGGAGGTGCTATGTTATGCCAGCTAGTTTTCCTAATGAAGCGTTTTCTCTCTGTGAACTTTCTCCTCTGATGACTGTAACCTACATTATTTCATAATAAGGGAAATACATGGATAGTATCATTGTTATAGCTGGTAAAAGTATATACATTATATTTTAACTTATTTGACATGTTTACATAAGTAAATCACAACACTAGTTTATATATGTGTATGTGTATAATGTATATATGCACACACACATACACAGGAAACTGATACTGGTTTAATTAAAAAGCAACTTGCAGCCCTTCAGATATGATCAGACTTGTCTATCTGAGCCAGACATCAAGGCTGAATCAATCCTTCTTTGGGTGGAATATTATTGTTCTTGAAAGAGTGCTATTGTGCAACTGGCTGAGCATGCTGGCTGAGACAAGCCTGAAAAGTGTTCTGGGGTATGGAAAGGCTATTTTATCTCATGATAGTATTCTCCCTGCATATTGAGCAATGTCTTCTGACTTCTTTACTAGCCGCGTGTGCGTGCATATATATGGTCTCTCTTAGTCTTGCTTTTTTGGGTGACATTTTTTCCTATGAATTTACATCCCAGAGAGCTGCTATGTGCCCTCCAAGATCTTCAATAATGAAATAAGCATTGAAAATAAATTAAGCAAAGACTAAATGAAGGCATCATTTTATAAAATCTATAAGCCAACAGAGAATCAAGTTAGGAGGGAGGTGACCCATGTAGAGATAAAAATATGACTACTGAAACTTGACTTGCTTGTGTTGTAAATACAAATGAGTGTGAATTGAAATGGAGACTCCAGGGAGTCAAACATTTTACACATCATTTAAAGGTTTCAAAAGAAGTAGTCAAAGTGGGGGTTAAGTGGGCTTAGTTTTTTAACTTGACTTGACTAGTCCAATACTCAAATTTAAAATCTCCTATGCCAGGAGCTACAGCCTGCTTCTTGGCTTAGCTTTCTTTTAGAAGAATACGTTGTATATCATTCCAAATTATTAAAATGCTTATGAATTTTCTACAAGTTGTTACTCCTTTTTCTAATTAATTTCCTTGTAGAATAACCACTTCAACAGCCTGAAGGAAAAATTTATATCATAGCAGTTACTTCTTGACCATATTTCTCAGTCCTGATGCAAACACAAGTGCATGCGTGCGCTCGTGCGCACACACACACACACACACACACACACACACACACACTCAGTTACTAAACATATATTTAGTATAAGACCATAGAAGATAGTGGTAAAATGCTTGGATCCTGGAAAAAAAGAAATCTGAATTTAATTTCTGGCTCCATCATTCACCTTTTCTTGAGCATCAGTTTGCTCATTCGTAAAAGAGAGACACCACCGAAACTATCTCTCTCAGGAGGAAGTTGCAAAGTTAGTAAAATAGTGCATGTAATGTGCCAGATATTAAATACTGGTAAATGCAAGACATAATTATTTACTACTGGCCTAATTGGTGCCAGGTACTGTGACTTGCAATTGTAGTGTTGGTTCCATACTGGACTTCGTGTCTCCATCGCCTACACCCTACATTTAGTCAATTTAACATGTGGCAGCCAGATTAATCAGTCAGATAAAGACTCTTCCCTGACATTTTCTGTGCTTTCCTTTTGCCCATTAAATAAAGTCCCAACACTCCTTAGTCCAACATTCAAAATGTATCAGTTTCCTAGGGCTGCCATAACAAAGTGCCACAAACCAGTTGTCCTAAACAATGGAAATGTATTGTCTCACAGTTCTGGAGGCTGGAATTTCGAGATCAAGGTGTTGGCAGGGTTGGTTTCTTCTGAGGTCTGTGAGGGAGAATCTGTTCCATGCCTCTTCCCTAGCTTGTGCTGCGTTGCTGGCAATCTCTGACACTCCTTGATTAGTAGAAGCATCACTCTGATCTCTGGCTTCATCTTCACATGGTCTTCTCCCTGTGCATGACTCTGTCCAAGTTTCCCTTTTTTTCTAAGGACACGAGTCATATTGGATCAGAGGCCTGTCTTATTCTAATATGACCTCACCATTTGCAATGATGCTATTTGCAATGACTATTGCCCAGCGCAGTAAGGTCACGTTTTGAGCAACCAGGAGTTAGGACTTCAACATATGGATGGGGCGGGGGGGGGCAGGGGGGCGTAATTTAACACATAACATGAAGTATGCTACAATCTGGCCCCGAATCCAACTCTCTGTTGTTTTCCTCCAAATGGAAAACAAACAATCAAACAAACAAGGCCAAGCCTGCTGACCTCGACACATGTCATACTTTCCTGTCTCTCTGCCTTTTATAAGCATAAAGGATGTCAGAATATCAGAGTGCCTTTTCCTGTATTTCTACTCCTCAGGTCACATTCTGCTTTATTTGCTTTCTTTGTCCCCTCTTCACTACCACTTCCATTTCTCCCATCCTATCCCTGCCTAAAAGACCCCCCTTCTCTGAACTTACACTGTATCAGAGGCTCATTCCCTCAGTTGGGGTCCGGGGGTGGGACGGAGGGAGCAGATACCCTCTAGGACGACATACGGCTTGAGTAGCCACGGAAGCCACCCCAATGAGTTGTCCAAATAAAATTGGCTTCGAAAAGAGAAAGATGAGCTGAGGTAGAAACAGGAAAATACAACTCAGCAAGATGGATTGTGCCTAATATAAATTAGCATACTCTTGTTATCGATGTGTGGTTTCTAAAACCAAGCAGCTATAACTTCTGAAAAGGTAGTGTGCTAGGTTGGACCACAGACACCTTACATGTACTCCACCAAAGCCACTTGGGAAGGCTTCATGGCAATAATAAAATCTGCTTACGTTCATGGAGGATTCAGCATATAACAGGAATAAAGGAAACACCCTCCTCCTGTGTTCTAATCCTCTAAAGAGAAGAGCTGGTATGAACTGTTGGTATTGCCATATTCTGGATGAGGTTTAGGTCAGCATGATCCAGGCTGTCCCTGTCTACAAGTAAAAATCATCCCATCTGGCTCTGATACTGGGCATGTTTGGGTGACAGTCTCCGCTCTCAGACCCACTGCTTGCAGATCACAATTGCTTCATTTTGTTCCCTTCTGCTAGCTAAACAGAATAAAAGAGTGGTAATTTTGGGGATCCCTTTCAGAAAGGAGGCCATTACTTCACCATTGTAAATCAACTCCAATCAACATATCTGCACGTAAATGTGGTCTTCTTTCACTTGCTTCCAACACTGGGGAAGTATGCATCAGATTTATTTCCTTCCTGTATGCATTAGATTTAATTATCCTTTTGGATAAGGAAGATGATGTTTACAGAGGCTAAATAAGATGTCCAACACCAAACAACTGGTCATTTTCAGAAATTGTATCCAGCCCAGCCCGGTCTGACTACAAAGCCCGTGCTTCTAACCACTGCATCATTTTAGCTCTCTTTTTATAAGCAATTCACGGATAGGGATATGCATGAGTCTGTTTTCTGTGGCTTCTAGCAGAATACCTGAAACTGAGTGATTTAGAAGAAAATGAAGTTTATTTCTTACAGTTTTGGAGGCTGGGAAGTCCAAAGTGGAGGTGAGCATGTGGTGCGGGCCTTCTTCTTGGTGGGGACTCTCTACAGAGTCCCATGGCGACCCAGGCTCTCACAATGTGAGGACGGGGAAGAATGCTTTCATGTGCTCCCCTTGTAAAGCCACCATGCAGCACCCATAATAAACCATTAAACCATTAACCCATTATTCCATGAGAGGATTAATTTAGTCATGAAGGCATAGTCTTCACTATCCAATCATCTCTTAAAGACTCCACCTTTCAAATACCATATTGGAAATTAAGTTCCAGCATGAGCTTTGGAGGGGACAAACATTCAACACCTAGCAGGATATCAATTCAAATAGTCATAGACTAAATGATGGTAAGTCTTCAGCAGCTTCTCTGGCTAATAATGATCTCTCTTTCTCTCTTTCTTTCTCTCTCCCTCACTCCTGCTCTCACTCTCTGAACATACACATGGTTATATGAACATACATATGGCACACACATATAGTTCAAATACAGCAGCTTAGAACCTGATTTTTTTTTTCTTCTTGTTATTTCTTGTTACAAGTTTAGATCTTGAGTATGCTCCTAATAGTAAATCTCCTATCTTATTTTAGTTTATGTCTCCTGGATGCTTTACTGTGCTCAGCCTAGTACTGAGTAACTAGTAGACATGTCAAAATTCCAAATGGTTTGTTCTGAATATTTATCTTTATTGGGTATGGATGAGTTTTCATCTGAAAAAAAACATTATATAAAGTAATGCCATGGATAAACTCAGGTACATTTGTGAAGTTATTGCAGTGGTCTGGAGAGATGGCCACTGAACAAAAGATTCGGGCAAGTACATTTGCTTTATCAAAGACAGACACACTCTTCAATTCTTCATGGTGCATTGCCTCTGCTGTGGCATTAGTGTGGCGGGCTCATCCTGAGCTCTGGACTGGGCATTCAAAGGCCCTATTCGGCAAGTATTGTACAATCATTGGCAATGATGCATTTATATAGGACTTTGCATTGATTTAATTTCTAGAGATAAAATATCAAGATATTTCAGTAAATAACTTACATGATTATTCTTTCTCTGTTTCCACATGAAAAAAATTGAGAATTAAAGATAGTAAGTATCTTTAAATAATATCATCCAGAAGCCCAAGGATAAAATATGGAGACAATCTAAATAATCTGTTCATCCATGTACTCACTCATTCCACACACGTTTCATTAAAAGCAACCTTTTATTTTTTACTTTTTGCACTAAGAATTCTGGTGGCTGCACTGGCATCACTGAGGACTGAGTTCAGATTGGAGACCACGAATATAAAATGTCAAATTGTCCCACTGGTGGTGGGTTTTCTACTAGTTCCAGGATCTTGAATTAGGCTATGAAGGAGGCAGACACCCAAATATATATAAGTTGGGGTTTTGGGTTAGTCACATTTGAAAGGTGTACTTGGGGAAAGAAAGGCAAAAATACAAAAAAAGAGGGTAGTTAAAGAGATAGATCATGAAATCTAAGCCAAATACAGAAGAGAATTAAGCCACTCATGGCCGCATAATGAGAGAGAAAGTAGAAAGACTAATGTTTGGAGATTCACTGAGGTTAAAGGACAAGATAATAGAACATGAGCAAGAGAAAGAGTAACAGAGAGATCTAAAAGCATGGGAAGCTGTGATCACAGAATAGGGTGCCTGAATTTATATTTCAGTGATGGAGAGTTCTGGGTCACTCCAGATGTCAGGTTGTAGCCATGGAGAAGGGTCATGGAAGTCAAATAGAAACAAATGTCGTTAGACATGAGGACACCATGAAAATGAGAGACCAGAATGTTGTGTGAGTCTGTTTCCATTGGACGTTGAAGATACCCAGAATGCTGGAAAAATATGGAGTAAAGGGGAACCACAGTAATACAGGTGCCCCATCTTCAATTAATGGGGAAGACTGAAAATGAGGAAAACTGAGCAAATGCCACGAAGCTCAAGGGAACAGTCATTTTTCGATGAGGCTGGCAGACCAAATGCCTGGAAGCAGCATCGTGCAGGCAGGAGCTGATGATGGCCCTTTCAGACCGTTGGGCCCACTGGATAGAATAAATGCAGAGTTTCCATTTGATGCTAGCAATTAACAAGAGGATGACTCAGTGAAAATATTAGCTGATAATTTCAGACAAAAAACAGTTTTGACCTAGTGATATAGGATGAAGCATGTGAACTCTGGAATATGATGATTTGTGTTTGAATCTCAGCCGAAAGGAAAACAAAACAAAACAGTATCCTCCATGGAGAGTTTGGTTCTTTTAAGCTGAGGAGCAATAGTAAATGGTCAGTGAAGATTTCTGAATGCATAGAGGATTTTATCAATGTGAAATGTGGGTTACAGAGTACCAGGTAGAATGGTTTAAGAGCCAGAAGAGTGATGAGAAGTTAGGACAAGTTCAAGTAGAGAGTGAAATAGATTGAGGTGCATGACGTGAGGTACAGGCTCAAGAAAGGACAAAAAAAATGTGCGGGTTAAGGAAAAATATAAATTATTCTGGTGGTAATTTATAACTGAGGGAGCATCTGAAGACGCTTGAGCTGTGAGGCACACCTGATTGAATTTATCTGACCTGAGGTTTTCCAAAAGATTTAGTTCTCATAGCAGATGGAGGCAAGTTTGCCCAGAATTCTAAGAAACTGCTCAACTTGGTAATTTGCCTAGATAATCCGTAGGAGACTCCACTCTCTAGTGATGTTAAGCAAGGTCTGGCTGCTTAGAATGGAGACCCCAGAGCCCGAGCTGTTGAGGGCTGGTGTCAAGTGGTCTTGGTGGTTGGTATTGATCTCTGTGAGTTAAGTTCAGTGCACTGGGTAGTATACCTTTATAAGCATATAACCACAAGCCCTTTCTGATGCAAATGCATCATAACCATACTCTGTGACAATAAGCATTCTTTGGGACCCCAGGGATGGAATAGTGAGAACTAACTGAACCAGGATGAGTCATATAGCTTCATATTCCCCAGGCATAAAGCTCTGCAAGTGACTGAATCCCTCTACAGAGCTAACACTAGACAACAGTCTACAAATTCTAAAACTTGCATCCATTCTGCATAATCTCACACATGTAAGTAGGAAAATAACTGTCTTTGATATGATAAACCAAGTTTAATAATTAATGAGGGAAAGGTACAGTGAAAATCTTGGTCGATCATTTCATGTAAGCACACAAAATACAGTTTCAACAAAATAATATGTGTATTCCAAAGTCTGATGGTCTTGTTTCAGAGTGTAGCTGTGCTACTGACTAGTGAAGTAATCTTGGACAAGTTTCTTAACCTATCTAAGGCTCAGTTCCCTCAACTATAAATTGGGAATGCTATTAACACTTGTGTAGACTTTACCTATGCACTTAGCTCAGTGTCTAGAACACAGTAATCACTTGGCCAATAAATGTTGGCTATTGTGTGGGTACTTCAAAAAGCTTATGGAAATATTTATATCATGTTTTAATTCTATTTTTCCATGAGCTTTTTGAAGTATTCTCATATCAGCATCACCATCATTATCATCATCAATAACAGTGGCTGGTCAGTTAGCTCAGTTGGCTAGAGTGTGGTGCCAAGGTTCAGAGTTTGATATCTGTACTGGCCAGCCACATAAATAAATAAATAGATAGATAGATAGATAAATAAATAAATTTTTTTAAAATAGGAAGAACCAAAAAATCATCGCTGAGGCCAGCTCTTGAGGCAAGTAGTTTGGTATTCTCAAGTCTATGGGAATAAAGGAAATTAGGTGTTGCCTGAGACTTATTAAATTAACATTCAACTGCTCAGAGAAGACAATTGCTCATAAAGAGTCAAATAGTCTGTAGGTCTTGACCTCAAATTGGTTGAAGTAAACCACATTTTTCCCAAAGCACAGGAGTGGGGTGAGAAGCCTTTGGTTAGTCATGGAAGAATGGAAAACTCAGAGGCACAAGAAAAAACTGGCGAAGCACATGTGAGCACTGCAGAAGGAACAGGGGACACTTTCCACTCCAATAGTAGCTCTGCTCCTGTGTAGAAAAGCATCACCAGACCATCAAAATCTGAAGGAACCAAACGGTGAAGACAAATTACCAAATCTCTTGTATTGCTATTTTGACCATCCACTGCATTGTTGACAAAAAAAATATATATATATTGTTTTATGTCTGAGTTTCTGAAAACCAATTTCTCATGATAAATTATTTAATCTTTAATTTCAATTGTAATTTGGCTTCCCACATAGTGACCACATGGAGGGAACGTGGTAGGAAATCAGAGGATGGGAGTGTTCTCCTTTGGCAGTTATAATTTTTATTATAAATGAGTATATAGGTTTTTGTTTTGGTTATTTAGGTGGTGGTCATGAGGACATTGCTTTTATTTTATATATCAGCCTATGGAAATTTGGTAAACCTGAGCCCATCACTGAGGGATGAATAAACAGACGAGGTTCTGAACCTGGAAGGGGAACAGGGCCCTTTGCCAGGGACATGTGGCACACCAGTGTGTTGGAGATAGCTGTAAGGAAGGTTTGAATTGCAACTGCACAACCAGTAGCTGACTGTCACTTGCAGCCTAAGTTTCCAGCTGAAAATCTAGGTTTGCTAATGGGAGAAAAATGATACGAAAAAGATTCTTGCCCTCAACTGTAGGGAATTCATCAGCATTACCATGCCACCCTGTGAGAATGTATTTGGGCAACCGGCAGGTTTTTCTGGGATGATACCTCTCTGGATTTCTGTGTATTCACTAGGAATTTTCAGCTTTAAAATATCAATAGTTGTAATCTGTATGAATTCTAAGTCATATATTTGGTTTGTGCAGTGATTTTCAGGTTAAAAATGTAAGTATTTGATACTCATGACTTGATACAGTGTGAGATACCTTTCCCAAATGTCCCTTTTGCTCATGACCTACCCCTCGTCTCTCTCCAAATTGACATGTAAATGGGTTGTTCCTGCCAAGTGAGTTAGTTAAAAGAGAAACATTAATTTATTTCAGTGGAATTAAGTCAATGTCATTCTGGCAAAGGTGATAGTGTGCCGTGCTGGTGCTTAGCATTGTGCACAGGGCTGGGCTTGCAGTTGAAAGGCCATTTTTATAGAAGCTGATTAATTCTTAAGACCACACCTGCACCTCCAATGGCTGCCACAGATAGCTCCCACAGCGTTACTTCTTAATGACTGCCTTGACAAATAATTGACTTTTTTCAGACATGCTAATTTAAAAAGCAGGTATAGCTTTTACAATACATGTTACTTTTCTTAAAAACATCAAACAATTTAAATAGACCATTCACTGATAAAATACTGTATTCTAATGAAAGTATTTCAATTAGTGAAAGATATACAAAAGCATATATGCGTAAGGACATGATATATGCGTAAGGACTATGTGACATGATGGACTGGGGACACAGGAGAGGGAGCTGGGATCTGAAAATAAAACTAAGGCTAAAATAAAAGTAGAGAATGACCAGTGGGATGAGCAATTAGCCAGACTTGATCAGGAAGTCAGGCAAGGTATGTCAGAGGTCATGTGGGGTCTAGAGATTGGAGAAAGGGAGCCCTAAATACCTTAGGTTAAAAGGATGACGATTGATTAAAGGTAGGCGAGAATCCAAAAGATACACATATTGACAAGCATCCTCACAGTAAATGTTTAGAAAAATAGCCAGGGACCAGGAAGTCAACAGGAACCAAAGGGCAAGATGGAACAAGATGACTTAAATGTCAGTAAGTCAGGTAAGACTATGACTGAGATTTCAATGAGAAAGGACAGTTTCACACATCTACAGGAATTCCACAAATCAGGGATCAAAAAAGACTTGCTAAGGCCAACAATGAGCATGCAGGAAGCTAGAACCCAAGAAAGGCAGGGACAAGCTTACATAGTGAGGGGAGTGGCTATCGAGGCAGGAGAATCTAAGCAAGGAGACTGAGCAGCAGCTACAGATAGTGATAATCTAGTTTATACTGATCCAAGAGCTGTGTTAGTCTAAGCTGCTTAGTGTAATTTCTTGCCTGTAACAGAATAACCTTGGAGCTTGCATAAGTCTTGTCTCTCAAGGAGGTTCACCTGACGGATGTGACAAAAAAGAAGAGATGGCATTTCCCAAGTGTGTCCTGTGGGGCACTAATCCTTCTGGGACATTTCATGTTTATAAAGCCTTTCTGATTTTGTATGGGGAATGTGGTGTATATGGTTCCATCTTCAGTATTCACAATGCACATCTTTATAATAAAAACTCTGAGAAGTTGTGCAGGAAACAAACTTTTCATTTGAATTTTGTATTCCTAGCATTCCCCAGACTTACTTGACAGAACCCTTACTGACCAACCGGCATCACAGCAATGCTGCTTTCTGGAAAAGTCTTTGGAAGCAGAAAAACTTGGGCTGAAATCCTCCATCTACTACTGACTCTGGGCAAGTTATTTATTTCCTTGGATTTAGTTTTTTCGTCTATAAGAGTGAGTTGATTACCAATCTGACAGTCATAGGCTTAAATGAGATAAATTGGAAGCACCTACTAAGATACTTAAATATAAGTTCCCCTCCTTCCTGTCATTCCTAATACATAAACAGGGAGCATTTTAAGAGTCCAGACACACAGGTCAGGGAATAAGTATAGGTGCCAAGTGAGAGGAAACTCTGTTGTACATATAAACAAAGACTCATTTACACATCAATACTTCTTGCTTGAGCAGAACCAATCTACAGGCATGGTGCAAAAATGATGATACTGCCACATATAGAGTTCCATGGCAAAAAGTCAAAAATGGTATATAGTATATTCAAGTTAAGAATGGAACTAGAACAGCAAGAAACTACCTATAAAATTGTGAGAAGTCTCTGTTAATCACTAAACCAATATTTTTTTCTTGGAATTATATACAAATATTACACATAGAGTTTTGAATTTTCTTTTGAGGAGCAGCTTTATAGTAATTATACCATACTATTGGTACCTCTTTCCTTTTGGACTGGTAAAGTAGCTTTATGAAATGCCTGCTCAGATTAAAAGCAATGGTCATTGGCCAAAGACCTAAGTCAATTAACACACTTTTGCAGAGATTAAATTCTTGACCTTGTATGGTCTGCCAGCCCCCAAAAGTTTCACACATTCCTTTGCATGATTTTGTGCCAAGCCAAGATGGCAGCTGCTAGTTAGACTCAGTGATCTCAACTGGTATTTTCATATTAAATGAGTTGAATAGCTAGCTGGTGGTAATCATCTGCTCATGTTGTAATTTTTTCAGATAACCTTGGAATTATTTTAAAAGGGTGAGACTGCATATATACAAATGGCAAACTACTAAGAAAAAACTTCCGTGCAAGCCATTGATTTCCAGAGAGATTTATTTCCTGTCTTCATTATGGTATCGACATTCCCTATAGAAACTAAACGTGTGTGGTCTAACATTTCCTATACTAACATAGCCAGAATCAATACGAGTTAAATTATGTGCACTGGCAACCCTGGTCACCCTGAGCTTAGTGTTTCTCTTAGCATATGTGCCATCTGTATCCCAACTGCTTTCACTGGGAATATAAAACTATGATATAGACAAATGCTTCTAAAAAGTAAAGTCTTCCCATAAAGATTTGCAGAAAAACCTATACATTCTTGAATTATTTGATTTATTGAGTTTATACACAAATATACACACACATCCAGGTGGCATGGTAGGATGAATTGTAGGAATCAAAATTAAGAGAATAGAGTATGTTAACTGACTTGGAGAAAACTTCCCTTAACAGTGTGAAACATATGGAATGAAAGAGAAAATCATTCCATATTCTTTATCACTGACCTAGCTATGAGTTATCTTGTTTTGTCCTATCCAGTGTGAATAATTTCACTGGGTAGACAGAGATTCGAAAAAAATCACATTACCAATTAAATTAAAAACAAGGAAGTAAGAAATTATATAGGAGCACAGAGAAAGGAAGAGCCAGAAATGAGAAGATCCAACACTGTGGTGCCTACAAATGATAGAAATTTCTAGTGGTGAGCAATCCATCGTAAAATCCAATTATGTAATATTGATTTATTAAAAAGAGCATATACTTCCAGGCAATTGAAATTTCCCTGTTAAGTGGTAAAACAGTTCGTACACAGCAGCAGGATGATTGAGAGGGCCATGAGGATTCTTACTGCAGCTGTTAGATTTGGCTGGTAAGGAGACAATGGGCCCGAATGAATTGAGACAGTTTATTGCTTACACAGAGAGCAAAATCAAGATCAGCTTGGTGTCAGCTCCCTAGGTCCCTAGTCCCACAGGACAATTTAGCCAGAGAGGCCACATGAGAGACAGTGCAAACAGTATCTTTTCCATTGAGAAGTCAACACTAAACTACAGCCAAGCAGTTTTATAGACATACAGGGAATCTTTCATCAATAGCCTAAGGTGGGGTGGGGGGAACAAGATAGATGAGAAATTGTCTTATGGTGGCACCAGACTGCTTAATTCCCCTGGCTCCAGCAGAAATTGCAGAGAGGTCTGCAAGACTGCAGTGAGTCTGTGGTCCATCCTTGCCCAAGTAGCCGAGGTACAGACATGCAAAGTCATCAGGGCACCTCCTGGCGAAGCTGTCCCCTTACATTCCTAGATTGGACACGACTATTCTCTGATTCCTGTAACAGATCATTCAGCCTCCCTCAGATTTTGTTGAAATACATGGGGTATTTTTTGGTTTGTTTGATTTTTTTACTGTAATTTCTATTAAGACCTAAAATTATTGATATATTAGATTTGTTCATCTTAAAACAGCCTGACACATTTGATACTAATATCAAATAAAGTATGGTTCTATCACATATGAATCTTCTATGAATAAAGCGATTTGAGTCACAAACCCTAAACCTGCTGTAGGATACTAGCAATGAAGAGGAAACATAAATAAGAGTCATGTGAGTACGTTTCAAACTTGAAGGTTAGAACCTCAAATGTAGGGTCAATTCTTTAAATTAATATAGAATGGATTAAAGGATCAGACAAAATGATTAGATAAAAGAGGTTGAAAGGTCAACCATAATAAATTCATGATACTCAGAGCACTATAACTAGAAGGAACTTAGAAATGGCCAGGGGAATGGTGAAATCAATGTCTTCCACATTCCACTGCATCATTTATGCTTAATTCAATATCAGTAATCTGAATTTACAGCTCCCTGACCAGGAGATTATAGAAGATTCTGACTCCAGTGAGAGCAGTTCCAAGCAGCTGTTCAAACAATTATAATTTCTGTGACTATTCTTGATGTTCTTGGGTCTGATCCTTAGTTTAAAAAGAACTCAGGTGGGGATTCTATTCAAAGTAAAATTTAGGAAGATTGAACTTGTGATGGAAAAGCAAATGAACCTGGGAAGCTGTCCCAGTTTGCTGCCACCTGAGATTGGCCTTTTTAGCTCTGCTTGCAAAATACACGTGCACGGCTATGGCGGGTTAAAAAATGGCAGGTTAAGTGATAGACCCAGCTCTATGGAAGCAGAGCAAAGAAAGCATTTGGATTGAAAAACAAAAATAGAGACAGCAGGCCAAGGGGAGGAATTGGAACCTTTTTAGCCAATTAACATACCACTTCCTGCTTTTGAGAGCACAAGTTATAATTCACTGATAGCCATCAATAACCATTCCAGATCAGGAGAAAGTGACATGGCTGTGATTGTAGAGTTTCACACTTGTAAGAGACCAGAGGAATTATTCTAAGAGAGACAGAGGGAGATTTATTTAAATCAAAATATTAAGGGATAGGGGTGGAGAAGGATATCAGATTATTTAAGCAAATACCTCTCTTTTAATGAAATACCTGAATTAATGTGTCCATTCTTTACTTACCAATTTAAAAATAAGCATACTCTAAAAGAAATTTCTTATACTAAAAGATCCTAAAAGAAATCTCTCATACTAAAGATGTGGGTCATGAATGCTTCTAAATAACTGATTTTACAAACTAAATTAATCTATGTGTGCATATCTCTTGTGGGTGTGCATACAGGCATCTAGGCTTAAATATTCCCAGTACTGCTGGCTCTCTTCTCCCAGAGAGCTCACACTTTAGGATACAACTTCCAAGCTTTCAAATTATCATCACTATTTAGAAGCACTGAATGGTGACAAGCTGTTGTCTTTGTCATGCTCCAGAATCAAAATTAGCCAGTGGGGATTCAATAAGCAAGTTCTAAGTTTACATTGTTAATTTTCAAATTGGTTTGCAAACCGTGAGCTTTGTTTCTGTTCATTGCCCTTGTGGTTAGTGTACATTTAGATCTGCACCCACTGTGCTGAGTGAAAAGAACACATATGTGTTTATGATGGGGCATTTCTGTACAAACTACATGATGAACTCCTTGGGGACAGTAAACAATGGTTGTTATAGTACCTCATTGTATTCTGTAGTATTCAACATAACTAATACTGAATATATTGTTAATAATTAAGAAAGCCAGTTAAGCAAATACATATTTATGGAGCATCTGCTAAGTGGCAGGTACTCTTCTGGCCATAAAGTAATAAAATAGAAGAGTAGAATGAGTTCATGCATAGATGTCAAAGGATTGCATTATCATATTAAATGTCTACTCATTAGCAGTCATTTATACATGGAATCTAACTTTTTAAAACTATATAATAAAGTAATAGTACTGACCTCACAGGTTATTGTGAGGCTCATATGAAACAATACTTATCCTATGCAATGTAAACTGTAATAAGCTATGCAAATAGGAGGAAATCATAAGGCTATAGCTATTGGGCACTGTCTCTCAGGAGGAAAGCTTTACTACTTATTTATGGATATAAGAGTTGATTTTTGATATAGCAAAAACTATGCAGTGATGAGCAATATAATATCATTAAATGTATGTAACACAAAAGCAAATTAAATCGAGACTAGTTTCTTTACAATAAACATTTTCACTTTGAAATACCTTTTTCTACCTTGTACCCAGGCAAAGGAGATATCTGTAAACATATAGCACTTAAGCCACATGCAAGATTTTTTCTATGCATCATAAGTAGTTCTGATATCTGACACCTAATAGATATTTATTAGGGACCATTTTGTAGTGTATATATTAAAGGATCAGAGAAAGATAATACATGGTCTTGATCCTTACCTTAAGGACATATATTTTATTTGGGAAAAAGACAACATAGACATTAGAAACTGCAAAGAATTCAACATTGTCAGGGGAGAATGAAACAAGACCTACCTTGGTGTATGTTTCAAGTTTAGAATTGAGAGCAATCCTGCAGACTGGAGTGGGTGAGGATGGATTGAAGCTGGAAAAGCGACTTCAGTTGAAAACACTCAGCCGGAAAGAATAGATTTAGCGGAGCATTTAGAAAGTCAGTAAATACGAAATGAGAAACACAACAGACATGTTTTTATTTCTGAGGAGATAGGTCTGGTCTCTAGCAGTGATGGCAAACCCAACTCAAAATGTCTTAGTGTAATTTTTGAGCTCAATGAAATGAAAATCACAGCAACAGAACTGGCTTAAGGCTCAAATGATGGCACTTGGAGAGGCAGGAAAAGATAGTAGTAAAAACAACACACTTCCTGGATCCACACTTCACAGGTTCAACCCCCCGCTCTGCTACTTGATAAACCATGTCCTTTGGCACCCTTTCAAAAATGTGTACCTCAGTTTCCTCAACTGTAAAATGGGAATACCATGGTTGTGATCACCAAATCAATGCATTTACATATGCATAGTGCTTGTAAAAGTGCCTGCCACATAGTAAATGCTCCAGAAGTGTTGATCTTGTAAGTATTAGGACTCAGTCTCTCTACATCTCTGCCACCTCTCCCCATCTCTCAGAATCTATGGGGTGTGTAAAACCTCCCAAGTTTAGGACCAGTAGGAATGTCTTCCTTCAGGTAATAGCTCTGACTGGTCATCCTTACACCAATCACTATGGCCAGAGACCTCCATGTCTGACCAAGCCTGAGTGTTCTTCATGAGAATACTCTTGGAATAGGTGAGAAAATGCCATTTAGAATGAGGAAGAGGAGATCTCCAAAAAGCAAAACAGAGGTCCCATGGTCACCTGAAGGGAGAGCAACCACTTGGTAGCAAAAATGGTAAATTAGTACTACAGACTCTAAAGGGAATCATGAAAACAAATAAATTAAATTAACAAGGAAGGTGGAAACCAGCCTGTGGAAAAATTCCGTCTTTGGCACTGGAGGGAACAGGTGAACAGAATGAGGAGCATTGGGGACAGAAGACTCAGCCACAGCTGCCAGCACCAGGAAGATAAGAAACTGCCAGGATCACCTTGAGACTCTCTCCACCACTGTTCATGTCCATCGTAAATGCAACAACCTTTATCTGATTTTAAATGTGCTTTGATCTTTTAATATGAGTATTTTCTTTGTTTTAATAATTGTATCTGTAGAAACGCAAATGTACCTTTTTTATACAGAAATGGTTTCATTGCAACTAAAGGCAACTAATGAGGTTTTTAATTGTACTATGATGATTTAGATCTGCCCAAACACCATCCCTACCTGTAAGAGTAATCTAGAAGCTGGCAATTATTGCTTTGTCTTAAAAAAAAAAAAAAATATATATATATATGTATATATATATATGTATACACACACGTGTGTGTATGTGTGTGTGTAATATATGTACATACATACATATATATATTTTATGTATATATATAAAATACAGGATACATGTATTTGCCAGTTCTAGCAGATGATGCGTTCTTTATAGAAACCATTTCTGAGATACTAATTTAAAATAACAGGTGGGCCACTTTAGAACTGATAGAAGCTTCTTGCTAATTCTACTTCAAATCGATCACAAAGCCTCACACCAACTACATTATTCATTATTCATTTTATTCAGCTACAAATTTCTGTGGTGTTTCAGAAATATAAGCTAAAAATAATGGGTCAAGTAATGTTTTTCTTAGCTTCAAAACTCTGTTATAAGACATTTTAATAAGGATGGAAAGTTCATTCATTTCTGTACTGATTCAACAAACATTTCTTGGATTCCTTTTAAACTAAGTATCTTGAGTTGCTTTACATTAACTTGATTAATCCTACCAGTAACTGTGCCGTAGGTAATACTAACCCCCCACCTTCTCCTCTCCACACATACACACACACACAAACTGTTATTGAAAAATATTAAATGACTTGAAAGTGGCAAAATGTAACGTGTCCTTTTTGAAAGTTAAAGTAATCTCATGCCACTTAATACTAAATACCTGGAAGCCTAGTTTCAGTCGAGGGGCAGATAAGGGCCCAAATCTATCCCACTTTGTTCAAAATGTTCTATAGCTCTGTAATCTGAGAGACTTGTATTCAAATTCTATCCCCACCACCCATTACTTGCACAACATAGATTAAGTCCTGTAACTTTTCTAACCTCTGTTTCAAATGGAGAAAAGAGGTGCACCCACCTTAAGGAGCTGTGAGCAGATGAGTTAAGGTTGTGAGTTACATTAGCACTGTGCTGGACTATTAGGAAGTGCTCAGTAAATGTTAACTATTGTTATTAATCATCCAAATGAGTCTTGAGTCCCTCTGCAGTACTCATTTCAAATGGTTATTCTGCCTACAGCTGAACACCTAGGGCAGAAGATAGCTCATTAGCTCCCAAAGCAGCCTGTTTTATCTTTGGAAACCTCTCTCAAATGGTTGGAAAATTATTTCTTATGAGGAATGAAATCCTTCCCCCAATAACTTCTTCACACAAGTCTCAGTCTTACCCCTTTGGGCCCCATTGTGTATTTGTCATTCCTCTTTCCTTTGACAGCCCCTCAAATATATAAAGACAACCAGAGCTTCCCACTGAATCTGATTTGTTCTAAGCTAGGCAGCCCAAATGTGCCCGGAGTGTTAAGCTGATTGGTCTTTTATTATTGTTTATTTTCATATGTTTCCTTTTCAACTCAATGTTAAAAAACAATAAAATCTACTAACACACACACATACACAGAGTTCAGTTTCAGCCTCAGTGAGTGTTTGGCTAAAATCTACTCATGAGCACTGGCTTTATCCTTTGCCTTTGGAAGGCAAAATAACCAAAAGCCGGTTCTGATGTAATTCCCAGAATTCCTCGATTTTTGTGTGATCACTCATTATGAAAGTTTTTAGGCTACCTTCAAATGCAATCAGCATACCCAGCTCAGTAATAAAACAAGGTATGTCATTCAGCATCACAGCTATGTTTAAATATTCACTTCAAATATTCACTTTCAAATGAATTCTAGATGTAACTTAGAATATATCTTCTTGTCTTTATAGATTAAAATTCTATCATGATTTGAAGTACTAATGTTTATTTATTATTGTACAAATAAAACTATGATTATGAAGGCTGTTAATATCATGTACCAAAACATTAACAAAGGCCTTTCAAACAGTTAAATCAACAGTGAAACATATTGACAACTAATATAAATGCTTATGTTAAGTAAGAGACATCACTATGTTAAGTAAGAGTCATTGCTATGTCAAAGTTCCTCAAACTTTAATCTGCTCATAAATTGGCTGGGCTGTTGTAAAACTTTAGATTCTGATTCAGTGGCATTGTCTCTAAGATTCTGTTATTTCTTGCAAGCTGCCAGGTGATGCCTGCCTTGAAAAATATTTAATCATGCTGATGATAATAAAAGTTTACAAAAATTATATAAACTACACAGCAGAAAACCAAAGTAAAATATAGTTCTAAGCTTTATAGAATTACTTCATCATCACAAAATAACTTTCAATTACTGCTTTAACATTTTGTGTATGAAATTTCTCTAGCACCACATGGGACACTTTCAAGAAAAAGTCTTAGTCTATTAATTTTTTTACAGAGCAATTAGTGTTTTTGTGTTATAATTTAATACTTTTAAAATTTAACATATAGATTTTTAAGAGCAAATCTCAGTAATAATTATTTTTTGATAAAATTACAGTAATAATTATTTTTTGATAAAATTATTTTAGTGGCCTAGGAGTTCAGTTTCGATGGTGATGTTAACTTCAATTTTTGCCTGGTTGGCAGAATAATGGCCTCTTAAAGATGTCTACATCCTAATCACCAGAACCTGTGAATCTGTTATGTTACATAGCAAGGAGGAAATTAGGATTACAGATGGAATTATGTTTGTTAAACAGCTGACTGTAAAATAAGATTTTTTCTGGATTTTCTGGGTGAGCCCAATGTAATCAAAAGGGTCCTTAAATGAAGAAAAGGGAACCAAAACTGTCAGCATAATGGGATCTGAGAAAACTCAACTTGCCATTGCTGGCTTTGAAGATGGAGGAAGTGGCCATAAGCCAAGGAATGCAGGCTGCCTCTATAAGTTGGAAAAAGCAAGAAAACAGATTCTCCTCTAGAGCCTCCAGAAAGATCTGCAGACACCTTAATTTTAGCCTCTGAGACGCATTTCACACTTCTGAATTCCAACTGTAAGAAGATAAATTTGAGTTGCGGTAAGCCACTAAGTTTGTGGTCATCTGTTACAGCAGCAGTAGAAAACTAGTACACTTGTCTTCGGCTGAATGATTATTTTAACACTTGGCCATGCAACATGCATCAAAATGCACACCTCTGACTGATATCCATAGCCACAGCCATATTCTCAGCTGCAAATTATCTACCTTGTACATGAGACCATTTAATGCCAAGCAAGCTGAGAAATAATGAGTGGCCTTCAAAATGTAGTCCAGTGAAGGTTTGCTTATAATTAATCATGTAATTTTATGACCAGTGGGCTGGAAACTGAGATGAAAATGTCTATGATTTTACACACAAGTGGGGCTAGGGTATGGAAAGTGAGAATAGCATGGTATATCTTCCTAAAGCATTTTATTATTTTTATATTTTCAAACACATATGTTCTGAAGAAGATGAAACATTAACATAAATTTTAAGAAGAAATATAGAAAATTTTAGTAAGTTGGAAGGTCTTCTCAGACACCTCTTACCTTCTCTAGAATCATTCTTCACCCTTCTCCAGTGATAGGACTAGTTGGTGGAAACATTTGAGATGCATGTTGCTTTGGTTAGAAGTTCAGCTTTCATTAAACTTCTTTGAGATTGTTCACAAGCTCTTAAAATCTCAGTGGGGATTAAGCGATGCATAGACCTATCATTAGAAAGTAAATTGTGAAGAGTCTTGTCATAGGTTCATTCTCTTCATCAGGAATCATGTGAATAGTTCTGGAATTTCTAGAAGCACTGGTCCATAAGGGAATTATCATATTCATTCACTAGGCAGTTTGGTCTTCTAGAATCCAAGCATATAAAAAAATAATTTTAATTACTTTATTGATGGAGTTCTCAAACAAAAGACATTTGTCACACATTACATTTGCATATGAGAGTTCTTAATTAGCAATGGGCTTACCCTGATCTTTTTAAAAAGCTCTGTATTAACCAGATATGACTCAATGAATTTGAGTCACCCTTGCCCAGACTTTCTTTGTGAGACAACATTTGTCACTGATAATTCCTTGAATTGTCTTCAATTCACAGCCTAAGATCTGATACTTGACCTGCTGACTTGTGTCCTGGTATCTGGTACTCCAAGATTGAGAACATGAGTTTGGCTTGGATCTTTGGTTCTCCCTTGGCCTTCCATTCTTTACCTCCTTTCTTTATTGATTCAGTGTGTATTTGTTGATCTCCTGTTATGTGCCAGGCACTGGTCCAAAACCACTCCAGAATGAATGCAAGGAACACCCTTTGCATTTCCTATGCTATCGCTGTCATGTGCCTAGTGATGGTCTATACTCAGTTCTGAAACTAATGCAGGATAGTATTTTATTACAGAGATTTAACACAATGGTTAGCATTCTCTTAAAGAGGCTCCCAGGTTTATTGCTAGAAGGTACGCTAATGTTTATTAGTAAAACAGAGAAAAATCCACCAGTCCTTTGACAACACATTCCTTTACTGATAAAAGAAAAAATAAATCACTTTGAACTAATCCCACATTAAATCCTACTGTGGTTATCTTTGGAATCAAAGGAAGAAACAGAAACTTTAACCTAGACTACCTAGAAACCACTGTTGTACATACTATGAAGAAAATAGAAAAAACCTAATGTAATTAAACTGAAACAAGAAACAAGACAACATCTTAACCCCCGAGTCTGCAGAACAGGATGGACTCTTGACAACTTCCACCAGCTGAATGCGTATAGCTAATAATAATTAGGATTGAACAGATGACTCAATTATGCCATATGCCATTTTATTGGCCCTAAGGGCCAATAAATAATGTATTTGTGAATACACAGAGATATATGTAATTCATTATTATGTTAATCAAGACCAAAGGTCATGTGTCAGGGAGGTATGAAAAAGATAGAGCCTAATGAAACATTTGCCTTTCTGTATTAAACATCAAGGGAGGGAAACAGTATTAATGCCCAAATGAGTTTACAATGAAAACAGTGGTAATACAGTATATGATGTTTTCTAGAACAAAATGTTTGACCATGCAGAAATAATGTGGAATTATTTCTAAGATGTTTTTCTGGCAACTGATTTGTTGGGCTTTTTTTCTCTCTCCCTTTTCATTAGTTACCTGATTAAATGTTACAACTGAACTAATTTCCACTGATACTTAAGAAAAAAACAATACACAGAGTACAAACAAGATTCATTTAAGGGATCATTTAAGAAAATGTATACAGATTAAGAAATTCTGTTTAACTTTGTTTAAGATTTCAAAATACAAGTCAGAATCTATAGGTAAAATTTAATTGTAATTTGAAAATTAAATCAATGTTCTTATAGCTTTATTGCTTTTATTTAGAAAAGATCATTTACAATTTTTTATTTTGGTAGAATGCAACATAACAAAGGCTTAAATTTATCTGAGTGCCAAACAAAAGTAATGCTGCTTTGTGCTGGGGAAACAGAACTCTGAGCTTTGATTTCATACTAAAGAAGAGTGGTCTGCTAGATCCTGTGATCCACCAGAGTAGAAACTGATCTGGGCTTCACTTCAGTGTTTTACACATCAATTCGATGTTTGTCGACATCAAAGCTCTGGTAACTGGATGCTCAGTCAAGTGCTTAGACTGCATGTGTCCCACCTTTAGCAACTCAAATTTAAATTCCCAAAATATATTTTGATTCGTCGGGAGTATAAACATCTAATTCCTTCTTACCAATTTAGTTAAGGCGTTATAAGCTAGTTTTAAAGTAATTCTTTGTTGATGCTGAAATGTGCTTAGCTAAAAGATAGTGCCTATTGAAACATTTCCTCTTTTCTCACAAGCTGATATGGGGAGGTGAACATCAGTCTTTCTCCAAAACGTAAATAGCATGCTTTCCCTTAATTCCAATATCAAATATTTCATCAATTTCTACTTCCACTTTCACAGCCTCATATTTAGTCTCTTTCTCGTTTCTCTTTATCCTTTTAGAAATAGAAAGATTTAAGATTCATATTGGCCAGTTTTTCAGTATATGAGTAGAGCAAGTGAAGAGTGAGAAATATTTGTAGTTACTTTCTGCTCTATTGTATTATACCCACTTAAAAATCATCTAATATAGCTGAGCAGTTTAACTTGTTGACAGTAGTGGTTTTAAATTATGTGTATTTTTTCATATCCAGTGTTGCCTTTAAAAAAGTTCATGAAAGGGTTTGTATTATCTTTTAATTCAATTTTTCATTGGAACTCTTCAAAGTACCCTTGAATTTTTTATTTGAATTCTACATTGTGCTAATGTTATTGGTACATATCATCTTCTTCCTCACCAAAATTTATGTACAGTATATTGTTGATATTAGAGCTTGGGTTTGGGTTACAGTTCAATGTCCTGTTCATCATAATATCCCCCCATGACTAACGTAATACCCCCTCTCCACCGGATGCTTACATAGTACTTTACCTTTAGGTGCACCAAATACCTTTTAAGCTAAAACAAGTATCTCTTTCTACCAATGGAAGAACCATGTTTGCAGGCTAACATAAACTTCCATTTAATCATTCTAACGTGTTGAAATTTAAGTTGAATAACTAAGCATATATACATTTGAAAGTAAACAGCACATGTTTTGATTATTCATGGCTTGGAGGTAAATTCCTTTCATATTTTGGTGCTTTGAAAACTCAGTCTGAAGTAGGTGATTATAATTAGAAAGTATTATTAATTGGGTGGGTCAAAGATTCAGGATGTTATTGTTGCTTATTCACTCCTCTTTAGGTGAAGAGTGGATCCTAAGCAATCAATTAGTTAATCAATGAATTGACAATATTTTTGTATATACATTATTTATCACTCAGAATATTAGCTTTGGAAAGATTTCAAAAGAATACCAATTTTGCTTACAGATAACCTATAATTAATTAGGTTGTGATTTTATTAATCTAATTAATATATTTGAGGTGACAGATTCTCCTTGCATTGCTAGTGGTAGATTATTTTTAATGATGATTTAATTTGATAAAATTATTCTCAAAAATAATGAACTCACAATCTACTAATTGATTTCATGTTTTTATTTTTCTGCTTTCATTTCATCAGAAAGCTTACTGAGTTATACAATAAAGTCACATTTGGTCGTGTATTTATAGTTTCACGTCGGGAGGTGGGTGATAATTCTTACCCAATCTTGATATCTTTCCACATGGAGGGAGATCAATCAATGGCTTCTCTGAATGCAGAAGAGGAGGAGTCGATCTGTGGGATGGGTTCTTTGTGCCTACCAACAAGTGACCAAAAAATCTATTCTGGTGACTAAAAGAGATTATTTTATCCACTAGATGGATAAGATTTTTCTCAAAGAGAGCATCAGTAATCATTTGCATGCTGGCAGGATGGAGGTTGTTCATATACTCCAACAGAATTGTTCTTCCCCATGCAAATACTTTTGCTTAAAGCTGAATGATGGCTCTGCCTAAATCAATGACAGATGCGCCTTACCCATTTGTTCTATGTATGGATGTGTCTAAATGGATTCTCTCAGATTCTGGCTCAGAAAAGCCTGTACCAAAAACTTTCAGGGACTTGAAAACATAGACAGGTTTTTTTCCCAGAAGAATGTAGTACTGAAGTTGGCGTCCAGACTGTTGGGCACAATCCTCCATCCATCATTTCTCATTGTACCCTCTGTCCTTGTTAGGTGGCACTTGAACACCTTATGGAAAAAGAGAAATACTTCATAGAGGAAAGAATTAACTGCCAACTGTGGTAAGAGTGGACCAGTAGAGAAAAATCTATTCCTGGCATAAACTATGGGAAGGGCATGGTTGAATGAATTTGAAAGATAAATGGATATCTTTCTGTCCTATGGAGATGGAAGTTCTCAAAACCTTTCATCGTTGGACCCCAGATGTCTCATCCCTGCTTCTTGCTTTGTGGATTCTAACATATTTTTATTTGGAGGGTTATCATGGGGCAGGAAGGAAACCCAAAGACCCTTCTACCTATGAAAGATACTCTAAAATTTCATTGCTCCACATGGATTGGATATGGGAGAATGTTCATTGACAAAAGCGACAAGTCATCATGTTTTCTGTTAGTGAAAGATCTACTAGGTTCTGAACTATTGATGATAACAGTTACTACAGACTTAAAAATATTTTTTTGTTTAGTGTCCCTATTAACTTAGAAAGGACAATGATTTATTTACTTTTGTTTTATTATTTATTTGAGTTGAAATGTATCTTCTTCTGCCACAGATTGCAGTTTAATTAAATGTGGGTGTCTCCACATTGACACTAATTAATTAGAAATGTAAATTTTAAAACACTTAATCCTAATTAGACAGTGATTTTCCCCCCCGAAGTCTGTATGTACATCAGGTAGAAATATAATTAATTAAATAAACTTGCACATATAAATGTAAATTGGGTATATATATATATATGCTGTATATTTGCATAGGTTTATTTAATTAATATGTAGGCTTAGTTCATTATATTTACTATTCTAAATATATTCCTACAGTGATTTCTAAAGAAACGTATATGGTTAGTGATTGTTACTAAACTTGGGGAAAAGTCTGAAGGTTTATGTCATAAAAATGACAAGTTTGGATTTAAAGAATGAAATTAAGGCTACATTTCTCTCTTTTCTTGACATTTTTAACCCTCTTGATTTGTGTCCCTTTCCTGTCTCCCCCTGCTCCATCACCACTTCAGCAAGACCTGACTTCACCCTTCTTTTTTGCCTCAATAGGGTTTACTCATTTCCTGACCAAATGTACCCACCGAGACTAGAAGACTCCAGTTTCCAATTCTTTCATCCCCGTGAATGACTTTATAACTTGGCTGATGTTATGTATGGGTCAGAGGAGAAACCCGTTTGCTATTCATCTTCTCGATCTTATTAGATCATACATTTCCAGGCCAGCTCCAAAGAAATGTGATTCCCTATAAGCCACACTGAAATTCCTGACTTTGCAAATATGGATGGCCTGAATCAGATCATAATTAGGATGTCAGACAATAGAAGTATTTTTAGTAATTCTGAATTCTACTCAGATCTAACATTTAGAGACCCTCTGGTAGCTTCAGTTGGTACATTAAAAAGACGACCCATTTCATATTCTAGTAGCATGTGACTGTATACCCCAAGAGCATTTAAAAATATTGATTTAAATTGTTTATTCCAGGCAATCTTAGCGATTTACCTATTTTTAAGTGGTTGTGATTAGCTAGTTCCACTTACTCATGATCACTATCGGGAAATTCAAACCTAAATTACCTTTTGAGACCAAATATGTAACTTACCTAATGAAGCAGGCCAGGTAAGAAATGCGTAGGAGGAGACTGGAAAACTAGAGAGGGATTCCACAGGTAAGTCTGTCAGCTGCTTCTCTACCTTAATGGTATAATATGTAAATACAATATGGTTTAGCACTGCTAAAGGCTGGCTTACACCTGTACCTCATCAGCCTTGGACTTGACTTTAGGTGCCATCAGAGGGCTAAAGCCCTGGGCAGCCCTCCTTTCAATGCTGGAGTGTGGGATGGGGTGTGGGATATACATTGGCCCAGTTTCATTTCTGGCATTTGGAATGATTTTACAGCAGATTTAGTGGCAAACATATTTGCAGAAATAATTCTTTCAAATTGAATAGGTCATCAGTCAGTCAATCACGTGTTCCCACATATATTGTAGCATTGATATACTTTTGATGGCCATTTTATTGTGAATAATTTTGTCCATTAGTCAAAGTTCTTTCTTCTTTTAAAAATGTATTATTCAGCTTTGTTAGTAATAGCAAACACTTCAGGTCAGGAGAACCTGCTCCTGATGTACTCTAAAGTTACCAGCAAGTGAGAACAGAAACAAACAAACAAAAATACTGGGTATATTTTATTGTCAACCAATATTTGATGGTGCCGTCTGGACAAATTGTATCATGTGGACAAAATGTATTCAGTCAAATCATTTGGAGTCGTTTTCTTCCACACCACTTCACACCTTCCTTTACACCCTCCCAGAAAATCCCTGTTGAGATTTTTTTTCAAGAGACTCAGAAAGCTCTCAGGTGCTAAGAGTGACAGGCAATAGCAGGGTAAGCACAGTGGTTTATCTGGCTCTGGATTGGAAGCAGTGTGCACATCAGCAATTCTGGACAACTCTGCTTGTGTGGAGGGAAAGCTGACTCCATCCTGCTTACTCTGGATCCCACAGAAACTATGGGATCCTTTGAGCAGTTATAATCATACAGCCAGTGTGCAGCAAAAAACAGGCTTGTCAGTGACTCCTTGAATGTTATATCAGACAGGAGGGTTTGGGGAAGGAGGAGAGAGCAAACTGACCTCCCAGATGTGGCGCACACAGAGACGCCCTACCTAAAGTCCCTTCCAGGAGAATTTTCTTCCCAGCTGTTGGGTGTGCAGTCAGCACAGAGGCCAAAATCCAGGGACTGATTGAGGAAGGGGCCTAAAAGCTGCACGTGGGATGATTCTGACAGCCATGGTAGCTCCAGGACTCCCTGGGGTGTCAGTCAAGGCTGTCTTCAGGACTGTATCGCAGCTGACCTCTCTTCCGGATTTTGCTTCCTCTCCCTCCCTTCTGCAGGTGCCAGCTCTGAGCGCACTCCCTGATAAACACCCTGCTTTCCATCCTGTAATGCCATTTCATTTCTTAATATCCTGAAATGTTGGGGAAAAGCAGAGTGAGAAGGCCTGTGAGAGAAAATGCATAGAAGTAAGTAGATATTCTCTGGATCAGGGGAGAACATGCCATGAGGGGCCGAGAAAGGTGCACAAATGATGGAAGAATTCCAGTGATACGCCAATCGGGACAGGGGACTTCAGTTAATGGGAAGCACATGAGCCCAGAAGGGACCTCACCACACTCTTCTCCAGCCTGTTGTGGCAACAGGGTCATGTGGATCCATTGTTGCCAGATCTTCTGGATTATGGAAAGCCAAGATATTATTAATATGAAATTTCTAGTTCTTATAATACAGAGGCTATGATAAAGTGATCAACTTTAGTTTTCTGCTCTAGAACAAAGAATGTTTTCCATCCCATGAGTGGTTTGTGGGGGATGGTAAGAGCATGAGCAGTGAGGCACAGATGTGTCCTCATTTTGCAAAGGGAGGACACGATAACTGATTGAGTGTGGACAAGGAGCCAGATAGTCTGATTTCTACCTGTAATGCATATTGCTTTCTCTCTTTGCTGCTTGCTCTCTGAAACTCTGTTTTGTCTTGGGATAGTATTTGTGCAGCAGACTTGGCATAGGGTGAGCTATTTAGAGACTGTTACCCAACTTCCTGTAAAATTTATGAGTATTTCCATCTTACCCTTGGATAGGGTACAAACTTAGGAATCCAGTACATAGAAGGTAATAAAAGATACAATTCTAAGCACATGAAAGAGCTGATCTGAAGAAAACAGCAAATTTCCTTAGGTTCCCTATAAAATTAAGAGTGAATGAATATGAAGTGGTGGACTTACATTGTGCGCCTGATCTTTTGTCGGTGAAAGGAAAGGAGCTCCCTCTGCCTGAACCCTGGGATTGCTATCTAAAAGCATATTTCTACATGTGCATGAACCTGAACCTTGTGCAAATATGCTCCTTTGTGTATTCTGTCAATCTCTGGGACTCTATGCTCCTGTTGGAGTTACACCTCTCAGGGCAGACTCAAGAATGAATTTATATTGTACATACATTCTAAGACAACTCTCTGTGTCCTTGAGGCATTATTGAAAAGCATGTCTGATATCCCATGAATGCATTTCAGTGGACAAAATATGAACTCTTTCTTCAACAACAGCGTATGCAATCTTCTCTTCTGCCCTCAATCATTTCTGTCCTTGTGGGGTTCTTGTGAAAAGCTCTGTTCTCTAACATTCAGCAATTCCTTATGCATAAAATAACCACACTCTTAAGGAGCAATCAGCAGGCTTATTAATGCTTACCTACAATTGAAGATACCATGATGTTTGTTAATTTACATTGCAAATGTGGGCCTGGCACCTTAACCAGCCACTTTAAAGACTTGAGTGCTCTGTAACATGCGGAGGAGCTTGCTGTCTTTGTAAGCTGTCAAACAACACCAAACCGAACAAAATAACAGACATGATTTTTTGTGAATATGCCATTTCCCCAAAATATTTTTCCTTCCAATGCTTGTGAAGATTTTTACCCTCTTAACATACCCTGTTCTCCATTTCTTCATTCTTGTCTGGGATTTGTGGGACCTTGTGCATATTCTTTTGTTCTGCTTATTTTCTGTGGGTGGCATAGATGCCCTGGAAATTTTCAAGATATTTTATCTTCTGGGTTAAGAAAATGAGCATTGGGGATTAAAGTTGAAAACATTAATAAAAAGATGAAAAAATATTTTAATTCTCTTATTTCAAGCATTCCTTGTCATATTTAAGACCCCAGGTGTGAGCCTTGCTCTGCTCCCTGTTGTGAAACTGATTAGGAGTTATGCAAAGTTAAGAGGGAGGTGCAGGAGTTGTTCTTATGATTTTACAGTTTGAAATGCTGTTAAGCACCATATATATAAATTTCGAATAAAGCATACAAATGGAAAGAGCCATCTAACTCTAAAAAATCAAAACCTGAAGTCGGAAAGAAATGTCCAGATGGTATCAAAACAATTCTGATTGGCCAGATATCTGGAAATTCTTATAATATTGGGACAGTTTGTGTTTGGTGTAAATAAAACATTAATCACTGATTACTTGGCTTGGCTTTAATCTAAGTATCCCCTTTTCCTGCTTGAATAGACTATAGAAATCTCACTGCCTTTCCATCAGATTTTTCTAGACCAATCAATTAGTAAAGCATTTATCAGATTACCATTCATGTGAGAATTCCATGCTGAACTCTGTGACTCTGGGACACAAAATAGGGTTAAAATATTGTCCTTTACCTTTCTTAGAGGGGCAATCAATTTAAAGAAAAAAAATAACACTATACCACTATATACCAAAAAAACTGAATTGCATGGTGTAAATTCATTTATTTGTCAAATACAGTCTTCATTCAGCAAATACTTATTGAGTTCCTATTACCTGCCAGCCACTACTGTAGGACACCTAGGATTCCGGGATAAATAAAGCACCCATTGTCGGTGTCCCAGTGAATCATTCAGCTTACAGAAATTAAAAAAAAAGGGGGAAGTGGGGAAATGAGAAGAACCTTTTTGGTTGAGTTTGGGCATAGACTGAGCTTTAAGACATGAGTGTTTTAAACAATCTCAGGGAAATGTTATGGGTTGAATTGTGTCCCACATGAGGAATATGTTGAAGTTCTAAGCTCTGGATACCTGTGAATGTGACCTTATTTGGAATAGGGTCATTTTGGTTAAAGTCAACTTGATATGAGGTCACACTGGATTAGGTGAGCCTAATCTAATATGACAGACACACAGAGGAGAACTAGCTCTGTGTAGACACAGACAGATTGGAGTGATGTGTCTCCAAGTCAAGAACTGCCAAGAATTTCTGGAAACACCAGAAGCTGAGTGAGAGGCATGGAATGGATTCTTCTCTAGAGCCTTCAGAGAGTGCATGGCCCTGTTGTCACCTTAATTTTGGACTTCTGCCCTCCGGAACTTTGAGAATAATTTTTTTGCTATTTTAAGCCACCCAATTTCTGGTACTTTTTGTGGCAGCCCTAGAAAAATAATACAAGAAACAGATAGACCAGTGAGTAGGAAGGATACACAAACAAACAACAACATAAAAAAAAAAGAAGAACAGAAACAGCAAATGGAAAAAGAAATAAGATCAAACCACTGTTTTGTTGGAAGTGAGCAATATATTCTAGAAAGAATTGGCATTCAGATTAAAGATGTGATTGAATGATAAATGAAGAAATTTAGACCCACGCAATAGAAAATCATTGAGTCAAAGAGGTGTGATGAAAGGGGCATTTGAGGAAATGACTTAGGTGTAATATACAAGCCCATTGACTTAAACAATCCCCTAGTTCTAACAAACTCTTGGACAGCATCCACCTCTAATGACAGAGAGAGGAGTACGCTACTGAGAACATGAGAGGACAAAAGGATAGAAAAAGGAGTTTCCTTCTAACTGTAATAAGTCCATGTAACATGTAATTTTAATAGTTTGTACTGTGTATTTAAATTCTAACCTTGACGCTGAGAATTTCTCTGCCAGTTGGGCAACTGGTAATTCAAGACTCTAATTACAGTTGACCAAAATAAACAAGAAACAGCTAATAGCTAAGGGGGCTATTCTGAAGATTTCACAATGAAATAGACTGCACTTTCTTATCTATTAGGTACTATATAAATGGTAAGTGATTGCATTGTGCATTTCTCATGTAGGACCTGCATACAGTTTAAAAAATTGGTATGTTTTCCTAATGTGACTTGGGACCTAATTTTTTGTGCCTAAAGTAGCAGACCTGATAAGACTCTTCTCTTGAAATATTACTGTAGAAAATGCTTGCGCTTCCCTATTTTCTTTCTTTCTCCTCCTTCCTGTATTACATGAAAATGTACATACACCCATTCCCTCAATTACTAGAAATAAGAGTAAAATCCTATTAGGTTTCACAGTGAGTTATTAATTAGTACAGTTTGAAACACCAAATTTCAGGTAAGAAGTGCAGTCTGGCATATATGGTACAGGCTTATTTGAGTTTCTGTTGAGTTTTGCTAAAATCTGTGCCATGCTTGAAGAAAAGTATAGTCAAAATTTCTGATGGGTAGGGCCGAGCCCGTGGCACACTCGGTAGAGTGCTGCGCTGGGAGCGCGACGACGCTCCCGCCGCGGGTTCGGATCCTATATAAGGATGACCAGTGCACTCACTGGCTGAGTGCCGGTCATGAAAAAACGACAAAAAAAAAAAAAAAAAAAAAAAATTTCTGATGGGTAAAAAGCAACTGGAGTAAAAACACCTCAAATGGGGAGATACCTGCTGAGAAATCCCCCTTTCCCACAGAATACTGGGCATTATATGTTCTGCCTCACGTGTATTCTAAAACATTAATAGCCACCTCCTCACTTAAGACTGTGGTTAAAAGAAACAACAAAAACTTAGCACATGTGATAGCATTGACCTGTAGGGACTGTAAAAAATTATGTAAAACTTTGCATATATGTAATCTTACGTGAAATACAATATTTTAAAAATGGCAATGCCAAAAAAGTTGTTAAATCTTATTACTTTGTATTCTTAGCTTTGAAAGTTTGCTCACAGTATATGTTAAAGCAACACTGAGGATCAACCTTCAATTCAGTGTAGTTGGGATTTAAACAAACCTCCTTTTTGGGGGAGATAATTATCACGCTTACCTATGCATGTTCAGCTAGTAGCATATAAGAGGGAGATAGTTAGAGGAGTGGATAGGGAAAAGGTGGTAGAAGAGGGGTCTGCGAATCTGTTTCAGAGGCCCCACTGCTGCTAGAAGAAAGTAATTGTGACTGACTGACTATGAGGCATAAGCATAAATACATTATAGTCTGAGAGCATTCGATACAGAGGCAAGAGGCCTTCAAAATCAAACAGTCCCTCAAGACATTATTAGTCTATTTTCAAACATGGTACAACATTGATGCTTTTAATTATGACCCTAAATAGTCTAAAAAAGGAAAATTTATCAAGATATGTTCAGTGAGGGCTGTTTGAAAATTCTAGAAAGTTTGTCACTTTTAGAAACATTTATATCCAAATGCTAATTCTTTTTGTAAATTTGTATTTTGGCTTTTATGTGTTTCAGTATAAGTGCTCTGGAAAAAAACTTAGAATATCTCTTCCCTTGCTGGTAATAGATAAATACAGCATTACTCCTTTGTTTTTTGAAACATCACTTATTTCAGAGGATTGTCATTTTCTGAATATATGTACAAGTGTGAGGATCTATACAACTGTAAACTGTGTCCCCCTTAAAGCAGCTGTAATCCCTTGCATGATACTTCAGTTCTAGGTAAATCAGTACTTCCATTCTCTAAAAGAAATATTTATTCCCATTTTTCTGAGTATTAAATTTAGACCAGCTTATGGTAGAATTTTCTTTAAAGTACAGAAAACTATAGCAAAGGCATAAGAAAAATAGCAATAAGTGAACTGAACAAATGAATTCACTATTTGCATTTTAGAATATGTCACTGTGAAGAATGTAAACTTACCCAAATTGACAGTTTCATAGGTTTATTTTTACTGGCCGATTTCTACATTGTCGCTAAACCAAAGCGAAGCAAACCACTCATAATACAGTACACTGATGAAATTCGTTCTCCCTCAAAGGACACTGTATTCTCTTTATTCTACTCTCTCTTGGTAGCTGTTAAAGTTCTCTCTTATGGTAATTTCACATGTTTCTACATTTATGTTATTCCCAAAAATCTAGATTGAGAAATCATTCAGTTAGACATTCAGATATGAGACTTATTCTTTAAATGGATGACTTGCATATATGAATAATGAACCTTTTCACATATTATTCAGCTATTTTGCTATGGGATAGGCCAAGCTAGAGAGTAAATCAATATTTTGTTTAAAATTCAAATCTTTTAGTTTAGTTGTTTGAGTATATTTTTGTAGTAAATGTACTGATTTCCCAAATGAGAAACTGAAAAAGGCAATCACAGTGTCTCATAAAGCTACATGTTTAGAAGATTCTCTGCAGTAATGGTTCTGGAGAGCAGGATACCTTAAGAATTTAAACTATTCATTTTACAGTGAAAGTTACAGAAGCCTGGAGAGCTTCCAGACTGGAGAGCGTAGGTGATTCTCCAGTAAATATGTTGGGTGAAATCCTATTTAATGGAATAATTCATAATTTGGGGGTACTAGGGAAGCTCAACCTAGATTCAGATAAAAATATGAGTAGAGTCAAAGTGAATTGATGAAAATCTATAAGATAGATTAATTTAGTTTTAATAGATGTCTAAAAATCTTTCTAATAAAAAATAATCAGGTTTCTGTTCATTGTAGGAGTATTCTATTGCCTTTACCCGGCATTGTGCTAGTAAATGTTTAACAGGCTCTTCAAAAAGAAAATGTATACAATACATTTGTTATGTATGCAAGTACATGTCATATGACATACTTTTAATTTTTTTTATTTGTGATGAATATTCATGAGATACAAAACTGATTGTCACCCCTCGTGCCCCAAATTTGAAGGCCAGATCCATACTGGCAGCATGCACCATACCACACACTGTGTTTGTACTGCATGTCCCCCACCCAATTATCTGCTACCTCCCTCTCCCTACTCCCCCCCCCCCACTCCACTTTGTATCCCAAGGTATGCTCTCTCCCTCTGCAAGTCCAACATGCCACTGTGGTCTTTCTTTCCTTCCTTCTTTCTCTCTTAGCTCCCACTTATGAATGAGGACATGTGGGATTTATCCCTCTGTGCCTTGCTTATTTCACTCAACGTAAGTTTCTCCAGGCTCATCCATGTTGTTAAAAATGGGAGAATTTCATTCATTTTTATGGCTGAGTTACTACTCAGTGTACGTATGGTATATGGTGTACATTTACCACATTTTCCTTATCCAATCATCCATCGATGGACATTTAGGTTGGTTCCATGTCTTGGCTATTGTAAACAGAGCTGCTATGAGCATGGGAATGCAGGTATCCCTTTGACATCTGCATTATTATAATTTTCTCCATCATTTTCCTAAATCCAGGCAATTAAAACAACAAATTTAGCCTTGATTTGTAGCATCTGTGAATTTTCATGGTGTAAACACTACCGTTGTGATGGGTATTAAGCTACTAACTAGAAATTCCTGAACACAGAGTTGAAAAGAGATAGATACATCATTATATAGTATTATAACATACAGATATGACATATTTAACTAAGTTGAAGATACAGGGAATAGTGAAATAAGTAAAATTATCTATCTATCTATATGTAATATAAAAAGGACCACTCCATCTACTCAGCCAGAAGAGTATATAATTAATTAGGTGTCATTTTGTAGAGAAAACAGGAAGAAAAATGGAAGTTGGAAGAGCCGGGGATGGCCTAGTGAGGGAGAGGAGGAAATACCACTGAGGACAAGCAGAATATGAATATTCAGAAAAGAATTAGAAAATCAAATTTAAAGGCCTGAAGTCAAGGCTCATCTATCTTGGAATTAAAAGGAATGTTTAAATATCCCCAAATCAGTTCAAACTCAGTGAGATGTTAGATCATAGAGAAAATAAAAACCCTGAATTTTAGCCAGGGACATTTGAAATTAATCTTGTAGGCATTTAAAGAAACAGAAGTCATTAATAAAAAAAAAAATGCTCTAGGAAGTTTAATCTAGTGCTATCCGAATCGGGGTCAAAGTAAACTTGGTGCAGACGCGGTCTGTCATAAACTAGGTATAAGTGGTTAGTGTCCATGCCTAAGGGAAAAGAATCAAAGAAGAATCTGGGTCTTGGATATGCAGGATGAAGAGTCTGAAATGCTGAGCCCCAGGGATTGGGAACACAGTGACTAGTGGTACAGCTGAATAAACAGAAATCCTGGGAAGAGAAGCAGACAGTCTCTCTCTTTTTCTTTAATTTGGGAATAAAAGACAGAAGACGTTAAGTTTGCTTATTAATCCATTTTTCTCAAGGTTGAAATAACTCAAAAGCAGAACTCATAGCAGGTTTAGTAGTATGATAATCAGGAAGTTCATGGTCATAAATCTCGTAGGCTTATGAGAAGTCTTACATATGCTACCTTTCTGCCTTTGATCACAAGATGAATTTGCTAGAACCAAATTCAACAAGTTACAGGTTTATGCCTAGAGGTGGGGATATTTATTCCTAATCATTCCATTGTTTATATTGTTTTTAGACTTAGCACTATAGCAAGTTTTTTTTAAAAGAATAATCTGGGTTTTAAAAAAAATAGATGCTAGTAGACTTTCATGAAAATAATTGTTCCTGAAAGCTAGGTTCAGGAAGATGAGGCTGGAGTAATTTATGAAAAGCAATCAAGGATCCTATTGGAGGGTGTAGAAGAAAAGTATGCATTCAGCTCTGATCTAGAAACTATGTTTCAAAAAATATTACAGAGAATTTCAAAATATCTCTTTTGTCATCTGTTCTACAGGAACACAGCCTTTAAAGAGTGGAAGGAAAGGATGGTGACTCTTTATGGAAAGTATACAAGAAAATTGTTTAAATAATGAATGAAAAGAGAAAGAACTTTGGCTTGTGAACTTAGGAAGATATTAGGGAATCTGCATTAGTCTGCTTCTGTTGCTTATAACACAATATCTGGAACTGGGTAATTTGTAAGGAGATAAAATTTATTGCTTACAGTTCCAGAGGCTGGGAATTCCATAGTCCAGGAACACATCTAGTGAGAGCTTTGTTTGGTGGTGATGTCTGTGACACAGGGTATCACACTGCAAAATGGTGAAGCAGAGAGAGAGAGATTCTCATGTGTTCTCCTTTTAAAGCCCTCAGAACCACAGCCCTGATCACCATTAACAATCCATTCACTACTGCATGGTCCTGCAATCTAATCACCTCTTTGAGGCCCCACCTTTCAATTACCATAATGTGATTTCACACCTTCAACAGTGGGGATTTAAGCTTCAATGAAGTTGGGGGGCATCCAATCTACAGCAGAATCCAATCATCAGAAAGAAATTAGACATCTGGCATCAGCATGTCAATATATTAATTGTGATAGCAGATGCGATTGAGTATTAAGGGAGAGAAATGTGTTTATTTGTGGTTAAAGGAACAGTCATTGAGTAGGAACCAACGGAGAAAATGATAAGAAAAGATGGACACATGTTGAGGGAGGAGTAAGGATTCCAGCAGTATAACTTCTTTTTACCCTTCAGCCAGAAGAGGATCCAGTTAAATAAATCCACTGTCACCAAATCCATCACTTTGAATTTGCTATAATTTGCATGAGAATTTCTTATTCCAGTAAAATCAGGTCAGTTATTCCTAATTTAAAATATAAGTTGTCCTAAATTAATTCTATACCTCAGTGTATTAGAATATGCTAACATGATCTACTTATTAAGTGAATCTCAGAATCGTTAATGAAAAAAAAATCCAGACAATTTGAGCCACCCTAAATGACCCATTGGGATAGTTAAAAGGTACTGTTCCTATATGCATATCAAAAGTCCCTTAATAAAACAGTACAGCATGCCAAAGGTTCAGATTTCCATGGGTACTCATAGTCCAGCCAAAGTAATAACCTCTAATAGCTTATTTGAATCTGTTCCAATGCATTATGAAAATGCTGAGTATTCCAAAGTACCATAGCTTTCTCTTCGTTTTTCTAATCCAACAGCAATAACCAAAGGTATTTGTTTACACAGTCACCTCTATGAGTGTATCTTTTTTTTTTTTTTCTTTTTCGTGACCGGCACTCAGCCAGTGAGTGCACTGGCCATTCCTATATAGGATCCGAACCCGCGGCCGCTGGGAGCGTCGCCGCGCTCCCAGCACTGCACCCTCCCGAGTGCGCCACAGGCTCGGCCCATCTATGAGTGTATCTTAAAGTATTATTAGAATTTCTTTTCAGGCAAACTTCAGAAAATTCAGAGGTTAAATTTAGCTAGGTTGTTAGAATATGAAAAGCATCTCAATTTTTTCAGAAGATGTAATTTCATCAAATTTTCCCCAATATGATTTCCTTCTCCCAATCCTGTTTTCTACAAAGTATCTTTCTTCAAGCAAAATATTATTCCATCTCCATGTTCCTCTTTTCAATTTCCAGCCAACCCCAAAGGTAAACATGCATTGAGTAATTCTAGTTTTTTAACTTGTCTATTTACAGCATTGAACTTCACCAGACATGCAACCTTGGTAAAAGTTAATACCTATTTTGATTGCTTTACTTTCTATGGAAATCCAAACTGCTCTAAAGATGTAATTTCGTAACTTAGACAATTGTTTCTGATGGTCTTAGACAGTTTCCATTTTTTGAAAATAATTTTCTAAAAAATATCTTCTTAAAACTATTTTAAAATTCAGTACACATCATTGAGTATTTACTATATGTCGGTATCATTACAGGTGTTATTGGGAAGACTGGTTGTGGAGAAATTCCGGAAATCAAAAAATGTGGTCTCCTTCCTCTAAGATTTATAAATGTAGAATAAAGAAGATAGATATGTAAATAGAAATTTTAATACAGAATAAAATATACTTTTAAAAATTGGAGGCATATTGGGAACACTGAGGAGAGAAAGATAGAAGCTGAGTAGGCGGGTTTAAATGTTATTTCTTAGATGTAAGAGCATTTGAGGTAGCCTTTGAAGGGATGTATGTTTCCACAGGGAGAAATGAACTTCATTTAAGGGGGACTTGCAGGGGAAAAGAAATAGTGTGAAGGAATATTGAGGTGCAAGAAAGCACATTTTATAGGACAAGTATTTTGTGTGATTGGCACATAGGATCTACAGTGATGCTATGTAATGGTGGTTGAGGAATATCAATGATGGTCTTGTATGGAAAACTGGAAAGAATGGCCAGATAGATCCACTAATGATATTTAAGCAGGAGAATTACATGTACAGAGCTATGTTTGAAAAGATGACTTATAACTTGTTTGGTATGGTTAGAACAATGAGAAGACAATTTTTTTCTTATTTAATTGATTTTTCAAATTAAGGAAAAAATGTTTAAAAAAAGGAGTGGCTATAATTTAGCTCAATAACATGGCCTAAGTATTACGTTTCAGCATTAACTATCTTAAAGTTAGAGTAAACACCCTTCTTGCTTATTTACAATCTCTTTGTTTGATTTAATGACTGCCTGACAATTCAATAAGAGACCCAAGAATAGAACTTTATCTTTTTCTTCCCATTTCCCCCTTAAGTTGACATCTCTTTGAAATTTCAAAATCATTCTTAATCTGTGTACAGGAAATCAAAGGGAGAAATAAGAAAAACGTTGGATGATGACTATTGATCTCTAGTTTTGCTATCTATAAAAATGCCTTTCCCTCAGAAACATTTGTCAATTAAAAACATCATCTTATAAATAATTTTTTATCTCTCATGAAGCAATCAGGTTATCCATGTACTTCTTGTAACTTTGTTTTTATCAATGTTTTTATCAACGTTCAACTCTTCACTAAGTAGACAAAATATGATTATTATTATTTCTTTTCTCCAATTCATTATCATCAGTTCATCTAATGGTCATGTTAATCAATAGCAAATTTTCTGTGGTGACTGGTAAAAAACAATGATATGTAGACTTACAGGACAGTGTAATGAGGGTAACATTAAATAAAGTCACAGTATACCAACATCTCTCACCTTTACATGGGAAGCATGATAATTCCTTTTCCATTGTATGCTATTGCTTTAAAATAAAATTCTCATGGTGACCTACTAAATTGATTTTAAGCCCCCCAAGCTTTACTACCTGCAATTTTAAAGAAAGATCCATTAAAGATTTTTTTCATTATAAAACATCTTGCTCTCTGCTTTTGCATGTAAAATTTTAGGGTGATTTTGTTGGGCTGCCCTTAAGCTCTTTGTTCTTATGCATATGACAACTGGTGTGAGAAAGCAACAGACTGGAAGCAGAATGCTGCGTGTTAGTTTACTGTACAGTTTCGCCTCTCAGGGCCTGCGGGGTCTACTGTGGCGTTTCTCCTGGTCTCAGCATTTGTTGCCTTTATTATGTATCATATCAGCTATGAGAATATTTAGTATCTGTTTCCTGCTTCATTATGTCAACAACGTTAAGGAAATATTAAAAGGAAAGCATAGCTACTTATGAGTCAATGAGTCATTTGAATGAAAAGTTAATGCGGAGTTTCCTAAATCGTTCCGGAATGCACCCATATACCCTGTCCTCATTCCCTCTTTACTCAGATGGAGCAGAAAACTGAACCTTCTGGAATGTTACTTCATGTTTCTGCTGCTTCACTACCGTGGAGCCTATTCTCCCCATTGCCTGGATTCCCTAGGTGGCTCTTTTCCCCAGCCAGCCCTTCCTGGAGCAAACGACTTTAGGTAAACAAATGTGCAGCCATCCTGCAAATGGGAAGAACAACAGAGTGAGAGAAATGGAGGAATTGGTATCTAGAGGAAGGACGAAGCAGGGAGACCCATTATTTCTGGGGTTCTATGGACTGTTCAGAACTTCCTCAGACAGCTGGTAAATATTGTATCTCGTTACCTAGAAGAGACTGGCTTCTGTTTTCCTAACAAACGTGTTGCTATATACTGCACCTGTATGAGTTTCTTGCACTGGTAGTTTAGAAGCAGATGATGAGTAATGTGAATAAATGTCACTTATTTTAAATTGTTTAAAAAATTAAGTTACAGCATGGTGTCTCTAGATCACAGTACTGTGTTGAATACCTAAACATTTGCTGAGAGGGTAGATCTTATGTTAATTGTTCTTATCACAAAGTAATAGTAACGATGATGATGATGATGATGATGATAATAATAATAATAATAATGATAATAATAAATGAGAGCTGGAGGAAACTTTTGGAGGTGATGGATATGTTTATGGCATAAATTGTGGTGATGGCCTCACACCACTTACCTCCAAACTCATCAAGGTGCATACGTTAATTATGTGCAGCTTTTTGTATGTCAAAGAAAGAATGCTGGAAAAAAAAATAAGTTAATTCACCATTATCCAAAATTCCTGCCCTGGTTTGGGTAGAGATTTTATAAAGGAAAATTGTCGGCTTCTTATTCAGTTCCAGCGCTGTTTGTGGAACTGATAAACACTGTCTGAAAACACTGGTCAAAATACTTCCATTCATAATTATTTGTAGTTTTGACAAGAGCCTCTCTTACTTAGAAAGGGTATATAGTATAAAGATACACATACACAGATGCGTACACCTGCACACATGACTTAAAATAACAATATTAGAGTAACAGTATAGCTAAGAAAAAAATGGCCTCTAAGTATTTAACTAAGCACCCAAAATAATTGTTCATTTTCAGTTTTGCATGAAAAATTGAAATAATTTTACTCACATTTGAGTCCCCAAAAAGATTTGTATGGAAATAATTTGGTGACATAATGGCTAAGTGAAAAAAAATGTCACAACCCTTTCTAGATTTCAGGCACAGGAAAATAACTCCTTTGAAAAGAGTCCTTTAAGTTACTTCAAATGCTTTCAGTGGTCAGAGTCTTTCTTTTGTTTAAGGAATAAGAGAAACTGTGAATATATGTAGGAAATTTAGTTTTAACATTTTTAATAACAATATATGAATGCAGTTTTTTAAATAGAGGACTCACATTGCCAAGGGGTGATTTGGGGTTGTGGTTTGCAGGGAAAATTTGGGAGTCTTGGGAACTTCCAACTTAGTTAGCAGTGTTGTTTACCCCCACCACCATAGTAAATGATCATTAAGTATTTAGAGAAATCAGGTTTTTAACTTGGTGCTTTATGTATGTAGGTATTTCACTTTGCTGAGAAAAGCATCTGATGCTCATCCTTTCTAAGAAGCCAAAACAATACATGCATGTGTCCACCTCATTCTTTTATCTTAGCTCTGAAAGTGGGACACATCCTGTAGGACTGTAGAAAGGACGGTTTTCCAGCATGTGTATTTCCAGTTTATGTTACTCCCCAATGAGTAACAGTACTTGGCTAAGAGCATAGTTCTTTACTAGGGCTCAGTCACTTACATCTGTGACTTCAGCCTACCTGCCGAATAATAGACATTCGTACATCAATTTGCCTCTAGTGTTAAGATACATTTATCATTTTATAAAATCTCATTTAATAATCTCCATAACACTATGAAGTAGGTAAGGTAAGTATTTTCTATTTCAAATGAGGGGCTGAGGATCAGAAATTAAATGACTTATCAAAGCTACTTAGCTCAGCTAGGCATAGGCTAAGCAGCCCCCATGCCTTAAAATCCAGAGTTCTGATGAGACATCCTTTACGCTTTCTACTGTACTATAAGCCTCCAGCTTAATATTGTGTGGCTTAATGTTGAATTTCCTCACTGGGAGAATGAAGGATAGAGTTTTTTCTATGGTTAATCCCTAATTTAAAACTCTACCTACGAATCTTACTGCTTGGGTACATGCTTTGGAATCAAACTTGGTTAGCCTAGTCCAGTGGCTTTCAGCGTGTGTTCCCCAGGCAGCAGCATCAGCATCCTCTGGGCGCTGGCTAGAAATGAAGGTTCTTGGCCCTCCCCCAGGTCCATGGAATCAGAATCCCTGGTGGTGGGGCCTGTGAGTTAGGGTTTTAACAAGTTCTCTAGGGGGGTTTGAGCTCTCTGAAGTTTAGGATCACCAGCCTGGCCTATTCACACTCACACTGATGTGCTTAAAACAGCTGGTCATTGATTATCACACCATGTTAGTAACTTCCTGCCTAAGTTAGGTTTGTGTTCACTTTGACCCAACAGCTTTAGGAAAGGTTACTTGAGAGGGAATCAGGATTAGATGTCTCTAAGATTACTCTCCTTAATCTCTGGCTTTATGATATTTTCCAGAGGACTTTTCAATAGCATCACAATGGGAGATGAGAGAGGGAAGATCCAGAGACCACTGGTGGGACAGGCGTACCTCTCAGTCCCTGGGGTATGTGTTTGTCCAGGAAAAGTACGTAGGGTACATTTGAACTCAGCTTCCTCTTATGGAATCACACAGTCCCACACTCGGGGCAACACTGGAAAGGAGGAGATGGATATTTTCCAGATTGCTCAAGTGAGTAAATGACTTAGGTAAAAAAGGAAAGCAGCATGTGATCACCTCACAAAGCTGCAGAAGCTCTTAGGTCAAGGTTTCTTGCGGTGGCATGACTGACGTTTTGGACTGGATAAATCTGAGCTGAGGCAGCTGTCCTGTGTATTTTAGAATGTTTAGCAGCATCCATGGTCTCTACTCCTTTGATGCCAGTAGCTGTCCCTTTTCCTCCAGGTGTGACAATCAAAAATGTCTCCAGATTTTGCCAAATGTCCCAGGGGAAGGGAGAGGTGGGTAAAATTACCTCAGTTTGGTTGAGAACTAGTGCCCTAGGGCATTCCCTTTACCACTTTCCCTTTCTCACAAAGCTACCTGTGGGCCAAATGCATGGAGCCCTGGCTGGAAGAGCCCTTATCTTCTGAACCTTCCTTCTCCTATTACTTTATGACCAATGTAAAAAGGGGAGACCCAGATTCTTGAGAAACTTCATTGCTCTGCTTGGAAAATAATTCAGAATTGAGAGGTAGGTAGTAAAGCTCTCCTATGCTCCTGGCAACAGCCGACTTTGAAGAAATAGCCGAGGGTGGGAGCAATGGAAGTCGATGAGCTGAAAAGAAAACTGCCAGCTATTAGTATTTCTGGAGGAGGTAAATGTTCCAGGCTTTGATGCTACGGGGAATTCTCTGAAGGGCTGTGCAAACAGCCCCTGGCCGGGTGCGAGGAGCAGGCAGGCGCAAGCACTGAGCCTTGTCCGCTGCTGAGCGGGGCTTATGGTATTAGGTAGACATGAGCTCTGCTTCCAAATGCCACTGATTTTCTCCACAGAGACATTTACTTCTCATAAATAACCTTTGAAATAACCTATGGGTTTATTTCCCGGCACAGCTCATCTAAATTCATTGTCTTCCGCCAAAGCAATCGTGGTTATTTTAAAACACAGAAGACACCCATCAGGGCCCACTCTGGAGGTGAACTGGCTGCAGACCATGCTCTCTCTTGGGCTCTGATGGGATACTCTCTTGCCCTGACTTTCCCTCTTCTCCCTTCACGTTTCAAACTCCCCTGGGCCCTCCCCTATGAGAAAGTGATCTTATAGCAGCTGTTAACTCCTTTTCCATGCACTTCTCAGTTCTAGCTGTTCCCTAGAGTTCTCAACAATTAAAACATTTAAATTGGAAGAGCCTTACCAGTTAAGGGAACTTTTCCCAGCAGTGTGAAAGAACAACAACACTGGGATGGGGGGAAAAAAGACTAGTACTTCTGAAATTACAGGTGGGTGAAGTCATGTATTGCTCTCCAATAAGACAGGACAACCTCCTGCTTTTATCTCTTCTGCTTTATATCCTCTTGGACATTCTCCAGGGAATAAGTGGGCTTTGCCTTGCTTGACTTCCCTCTTACCATGGAAAAGAGAATATTGGCACAGTCTCCGCCTTGCACTGGGAGTCAATAAACTCTGGCCTGGATCTCGATGAAATCTGGTATTTGGGCAGGAAGTAAAGGGAGTGGGTAAGACATGCACGTGGGATCCCCCAGAGACACCAGCCTCCAGGCCCACGCTGGCCCTCACAGCTCCCCTTGACCTCTGCTTTAGTCGAGAGCCTTCTTTCTACTTTCTCACAGGTGACTTTCTTAGTAGATTCTATTAAGGAATTTTGAATTAGCTTTGATAGACCAGTTTCACCCACACAACAACGTAGACATGGTATTTCTTGCTGGGGTTGTTTGTTCATAGGCATTTAGAGATATTTTTGCAGTAATTATCTATTATTTTCCACCACCCCCAACACCCACATATACATACATACACACACCACACACACACACACACACACACACACACACACACACACACACACACACACACACACACACACACAGAGGAACAATTATATAGGTGGTGATTCCATGTTTAGTGGTTTTAAACAAATCCTCACCTATCTTTCTCTGTGTACCTTGGCACCTCTGTTTATAGCATTAGCTGAAGCTAAGTTGACATTCCCAGGCTGGTTGGTGTAAGAGGAAAGGAAAGGTCCCACCTGGGACTAGAAAAAGAAAATTTGGACTCAGTATTCACAAAGTTTTCTTTGTTCTCCTAGGGAGTTTTTTATGACCCATATCCATTGGACATCATAATGGTTAAATCAAAATTTATGTATTTCCATTTCATAATCCTGCTGATGCTCAGAAAAGGAAATGACAGAGAAAAATCTTAATTGTTTTCCCACAGAGCTTGAAGGAGAACAAACACGCTTGACAGCATGTGCCCAATGAAGTCATAAGTGCCAAGAAAAGAATGATAATCCTTGGCCTTTAAAAATATAATAAGCATTTTGTTTATTCAATTTGAGAAAAAAGTTGGATGCTTGTTTTGTAAGCTGATCACATAAATTTAAGGGAATTTTTATTTCATCTCTTTGATGTGACTTTTAATCCCCAAGCTTTCTGAGTAGGTGGGTTGACCCTTTGTTTCTCTCTCAGAGACACTCTTTTGGGGCAGATTTAAGGCAGTTTCTGTGAGGGTCTACAGAACCACATGAGGCAATTGTCACAAAATGAATTCTGCTACAATGGTTCCTGAGTGTGTGTTTATCAATAGTATTGAAACAAGGACTTCTCTCAGAGAACAAACTAGCTCAAAACCATACAGCAAATAAAGGAGTATCCTACCCAGTCAAGGAAATGAATACTTACCAGAACAGCTTTGCTAAGAATGCAGGGGGAAAAGCTGTTCCAGCATCATCTACAAAATGATTTGATGGCTGATGACATCAACTCTCAACTGAAATAATAAGTTTCACTCACTCAGCAGCATGTTTACTCCAAAGTCTGCATAGTACTTATGTTTTTGTAGATGTTTTCCTTATGTATTAAAAGTTCCTCTTTTTCTTTCTAAGATTTGCCAGTAGCTGGTAATTAATCTTAACATAAGACAATAGATTCCTGTTTTCCTTCCTTACTAAAAGCATAATATGTAATTTATTTCCCTTTTTAGACAAGAGACATATACTAGTTTTTGCCACGTTCCCAAATCCCCAATTTTCCCCAAATATATGGGAGTCATACAGCCAGGATCTGGATCTGTAAGGAAGCAGGATATCTTCATCTTGAAAACATGAGGGTTAAACCCACATAGTGCATGACAGTCCTGATATGAGGCCCTAGAGAATTGTCTGAACACCAGTGCCCTGGGGATTCTGACCCAGACCAAATAATAGATCTCTCTGGGGATGGATCCTAGCATCCATGGTTTTTAAAATCTCCACAGGTGGATCCAATGTGCAGTCAGGGCTGAGTTACAAGACCATTTCCCAAAGGATGTTCATAGCTCGGTGAGATTCCCAATAAAACAGTTTGAGAAACACTGCAAACTGTGAAAGGTTCTTTGATGTTCACAATACACATTTGCGTATTGATCATCCTTTGACCTGCAGTTAAGAAACCTACTGTCTTTACTGAACTGTCTTTAACTAGGCTTTTTAAAATGAATTGACCCCTTTAATTCACATCTCACTCATTAGAGGAGCTTCTATTTGTCATAACACTTCAGAAAACACCAAAGTAAATACTCTAGGGACTTTGGGCAGTTTCTAGCTGTGCGATTGTATTTCCATTCTGTTCTGCTCTAAACTGATCAGCATGCAATATTGTCCCAAAGGTGTCCGTTTGATTACTTATAACACAATGACTCTCATTTCACTCCCTTAACAGCAACATATGAAACACATAATCATTATCCTTTAAAGAAAAAATCCAAGATATCTCCATGAAAGATGGTTTGGAGCATGAATTTATAAAGTATGTTGTTAACTAAGTAAAGGGAAAGACCAGCTTTGAGGAAGACTGGGGGTTTTTCTTGTGGATATAAATACATCTGCTTGACTGCATTTCACAAGTAGCATGTAAAGCCTCCTGGGTGAGAGAAATAGTAAGGAGACCGAGGAAGGGGTGTTGCTTGGTAGGATTAGGTAATCCAAATCCAAGATTACCAATCCAGAGACTGAAAGGGAATCTACGCAGGGCTGATGGAGAGAAGCCCTAGATGGCATGGGCCCTGAAGAGACAGAGGAAGCTAATTATGTAAGTTAAAGCTTGGACATGCCTTTGCCTTTTCTCAAATGTGGAGTTGCCAAACTTTATCCTAAACTTGGCTATTAGTTGACACAACTTCGAATATGGCTTGTTAATTGCGTAAAGTGTCTCTCAACTAGTGACTATTAAGAGGCTGTATTAGTTTTCTTTCGCTGATAACAGAATACTGCAACTGGGTAATTTATAAAGAAATAACATTTATTTCATACAGTTTTGGAGGCTGGGAAGTCCAAAGGTCCTCACATCTGGTGAAGGGCTTCATCTTGGTGGGGAGTCTCTACAGAGTCCTGTGGTGACCCACGGTGTCACATGGCGAGGAGGGGAGGGGAAGAACTTGCTCTCTTTATAAAGCCACCACTTCACACCCATGACAACCCATTAACCCATTGACCCACTAATGGATAATCCATTTATGAGGGCAGAGCCCTCACCATCCAGTCACCTCCTAAAAGTCCCACCTTTCAACCATGCCACATAGGGGATCAATCTTTCTCATGAGCTTTGGAGGGAACAAAAATTCAAGTTGTATCACAGGCATTGCTTCTCAGATTTGCCAGCCTGGATGGGTCATTACACTCCTGACTGCTGTTATGAGATTGTTCGTTTGGCCCATTATTTAACCAGCAGTTCCTAAACATGTTCATGTTCCAAATACTGCTCTACATACTGGAAACAGAGTGGGAATCAATATAGGCAAGACTCAGAGTCTTTTGAATGCCATCCTACCTGCCTAATGCTCCTTCCTAATGATGCCTGAAGAATTCTTAAAATAGAACTTCATAAAGACACACACAAAAAGTTTAAACAATATTGCTACACTGTAAAGAGGTGTTACATATAGTTTATTACTTTTAGCATTATTACATAAGCGATAAATGACATATTCTATGAAATGCAAGGACCAAATTTTGAACAACTTGTTCTTTAAAGAGCTAGTGAATTCCTTAGCCTTGTTGTGATAATAGGAAATGTCCCACGGCTGGTCACACCCTCCTTAGGTTTCTGAGTCCTACCAGACTTTATTATTCAAAAATCATATTTTGTGTTGTACACTGTGTTGAAATGTTTTCTTTCTTTCATTACACATTTTAAATCAGAGAATATAAGTGTTTGTGAATTTGTAATCTCAGCAATTTCTTGAAATTCAGACACATATATAGAATCCTCATCAAATATGTTTCTATGTTTTTTATTACAATTATTTGTCTTTGGAAATAACTTAGTAAGTTTGTTCCCCCTCCAATGCATGCGTTGCCAAACTGTCTGCTACAGATGGCTTCTCTCCAGTGGGTTGGAACTGGGGGGTCTTTACTCTGCAGTTAGTGACATTTCAAGTCAAGAGAGATGCTTACAGTCTTGACTTTCAGCAAGAGACATTTCCAGATTGGATATGATCTCAGAAAGGTTCATCCTCTTTACAAAAGTCATTGATTGTATGATACTTTCTGTAAAGCAATAAAAGATTTTCCAGGTTATAAAAACTTTTGGTTTATCTATTTACTTTCTTTATATTTTTTATGCATTGTTTGCACATTCTCCAGTAGTAGAAGATTGGTAACCTATACCTATTTGGCTGTGGAATCAGGAGATGGTGAACAAGAGTAGAGGAGATGGTAGGGACCAAAGAGGAGTGAGTTGAGTCTAGGGTCTGGGCAGAGCAGGTCAAAGGCAGAGACATGTCCCTGAGTTGTTAAGGCCAGGAGAAGGTTCATGTGCCCTCTCCCATGTTGGCTGCTCCAGAGTCCATGTGTCTGATGTGTAATCAGAAGAACAAAGTCTTCACAAGTCCACAAATCATAATGTCTATTCCTTTGTCTGTTAACTGTCAGAAATAACTGTGCCAGGGCCATCGGAAGCAACATTCTTCTAGCCAAGTAATATTGTCCAGCATTATATTTGTATTCTAAGACTCTATACATAGAACAGATTTTTTTTTTTTAAATTCCCATGTGCCCTGTCATAAGACTGCAGGCTCTGAGGATAGGCAGACCTGGTTCAAAACCAACTGAGTTCCAAGCTGTGAAACTTGGACAGGTTTGTTATGTTCCTTATAATTCATCTTTCCATTTACAAAACAGGGATAATAATAGTCTCTAATTCATAGGGCTGTTTGGAGATAATTCATGTATAGAATAGTACCTTAAACATAGATAATTAAAATTTTATCACCATCATTACTATTATGAATAATATAATCCCTTCATTGTGCCAACTCTTTAAATCATGTATCTGGGATCATTAATCCTCAGTTCAACTGTAAGTGATGTAGCATGATGGAAAGTCGCAGATTTTTCTAGAAATGGAACATTCCAGAATTGACTCCCACAGTCTATTTACAGATCAGGGTGTGTTTCTTCCTTCATAAGATGGGTGTAATCATACTGTCCTGCATAGTCACAAAGACATTATGACAAACATGTCACATGAGAAATAAAAGTATTTTGTACAAATGTAAAAGGCTCTGATAATTTAGGTGTTATTTGCATGATGCTGTATCCCATCATAGTTTTAGTACAGAGTTAGTAGGCTCTGCCAAAATAAGAACATCTTTTATGGCAACTTTTATATTTTTCAAAAAGTGTGTTTAAAATGCATTCCCCAGCACATATTAGTAAAAAGTGATGTTACCATTCACTATTTCAGCAAGAAGTATGGGCTGCTGTGGGGCCATGAGCCGGGATCTGCAGAGTGAAATTTGCTTACAGTTGTGTTATCTGACATGTAGAATGTGACCAGCACAAGTAAAAATGGGAGATTTTACATAACTATGTGGATTTTTATACTTTCTCCAAACATTGGTGGAGTTGTTTTTCTGACAATGGATTTACATGGAAACTCTTCTCTGTATCTGCACTGCTGCTGCCCTAGTCTGAATGACTGGCAGCTCTCACCTGGACCAGTTCATCTGTCTCGTAATTGATTCCCCATCTCTGATTTCACTCCTGACTCTCATTACTAACTTGAAAGTTAGTTCACACCATGTCACTCTTTTGTTCGAAACCAGGGAAAAGTTTAACAATCACCTTCACAGAGAAGAAGGGAAAAGACTTGACTAGTGGCATTTGCCGATTTCTGTGGTGTAACTATTTTCATAGTGGCTAATTTCAAGCTGCCAACATGCAGTCACTTTGGAATTGGTAAGACCTGTGCACACTCAGCTGCACGAAGCCAGTATGACCCAGCACATAACTGGGAAACTCCTCAATGACTTCTGGAGCAACTCAAAGTAAAGTTCTTACAATGGCCATGAGTCAAGTCCACCTTTCCAGTTACCTCTTTGATCTCACCTCTAACTCCATCCTCTTCTTGCTAGCTTCACCTTCTCTCTTATTCAGTTATTTAATTTGTAAAATGGGGATGTGTCTGTAGCAATACATCACGTAAAATGTTTGATAGCATTCAGCACTCTTAAGAAGAAAAGTATCTTATAAATCTAAGGTGGTGGGAACACCGGTAGTTCCCCTGATGGGAGGGAACGTGACCCATAGATCACTGTCTTTCATGGAGCCAGACAAATTACTCAGTGACTCTGTCTCCCCGCAAAACTGGATGTGAGCCAAAGTTTCTGTCACCTGATTTGCTATGAATAACCTCTATATCTCTGTAGGGAAATGGGAAGTATTACTTTGCTAGATTTGAAGATGACTTAATAAGGCAAGGATGAATCAGTTGCTGTGATGTGTCTAGTTCCAACAAATCCTGTCCCAGTTCAGTCACTAATGCTTTACTCCGAGGTGACCACCAGTTCTGCTGGATTCATCTTCTTGTCCCACTTAGCCATTCATTTCTGCTCCACAGTCTGCCTCCTGGCTTTTGAAGGAAGATACCAGATATCAAGATATGAAATTCCATTTCTCCCAGAAAATTAGGTCCTAGAGAGAGTGAAAGAGGTTTGAAAGAAATGATTTGCTTATAGTTCTTCCACATGTGTCTCTCATCTCAAGGTATGCTTTGGCATTTTTGTGATTTTTTCTGAAGTTGGTTGTATTGTCCGGGGGAAAGTTACTTACTATTCCTGTTAGTGATGCTTTGGGGACTGAGGTGGGGTGGGAAGAGGAGGTGGAGTAGGTTGGTGACTGTCACAGAGCCTGTGTACACAAGGCAGTTGAAATTTCTCCTCCACTCTTATGGGAAGATCTTGTTTGCTTGGGTTTCATAAGAATGTTAAATATAAGACATGAGAACACTATAAAGCTTATGGCAGTGTTTCTTATCCTATTTAAGCAAAAACTAAGAACACTAACCAAAAACAATGCATAAACTTTATGCACACTCTGAATTTGGCAAAAAGATATTCAAAATACTTTATTTGCTTATTATGCTGAACTAAATTAATAGTGCTTATGTACTTCCTTCATTGCATGAAGTTTGCACCTGTGCTTATTTTGATAATTTCAAAGGAAATATTAATAGGTCAACTATTCTGCTAAAACAGTCTTTTAAAATCTCATGACTATGTTGGAACCTATGAGGGCTGAAAACAAGCATAAGAAACAACTGATTTCCTCCCCACTCCACAGACTTTTACTTCATTTGGGGACAAAAAGTTAAGATTCTGAAATGAATTTTGGGAAAATTTTATTCTATTTGTACTTCTGAGGGTTTAGAAAGTTGAGGAGTTTAGACAACTGCTATCAGTGAGAGTAGGTTAAACTCTGCTGGAGGATAAAGTGACTCTGGATCTCAAATAATAGGATTTAAAGAAGTGGAAAGGATACCTTCTACCAGAAGAATGCATTATTCACTCATCCCACCGCTCCAAAGGGGGTCGTCCCTGTTTTTTTCTTACATCCCTCTATTTTCTTTGTAACATCAATCTTAATCATCTGGCTATACTCCTAGTCTTTAACTTTTGGAGAGAGAAATATTTTATTTCTGTTGAATGACTAGGACATAGCCCACTGTCTAGCACAGGTAGGTCTTCTGTAATTGTGAGTTAAATTAATTAATTAATCAGATATTTACTAATTAATTGGTATCTGTATTTTTTATGGTGGTCATCAGTGGAGGAAGGATATCGGTGACTATAGTAGTAAAAATAAGATTGAGCATTATGAAGTATTTTAAAATCAAATGCTGTTGTTATGTATTTGAAAAGGGAATGTTTCCTTTAAATGGATCTTCAGTGGACTGACCTAGCAACGCTATAGCAAATACATGAGAGCAGGAGGCTATAGACCACATTTGGTTTATGACTGAGGTCATCTGTGTATATGCTGGGGACAGCCTTGCCTGCTGTTTCCCTGAAGTGGCTGATCTTGACTTCCACATCTTACACACTTGTGCTCATCACATTAGCACTTCAGTACAAGGACAAGGGTGTTGTGGGTTGTGCCAGGGAGGGAAAACAATGATAGATCATATAATATAAGCTGCACACAGAAAGACAAGATTTATAGCAATTGAGAAGCACAGAGTAGATGCAGGGCCAACAGAGAGGAAGTTTCAAAAGAGGGTCAAATGGGAATTGAGGTTGAACACAAAGAGGAAGTGAGCTGGAAGGACAAGCGTTGGTAGTCAATGATACAGATGCTTAAAACTGAGTTTCTGAAGGAGGTGAAGTTACTGGTAATCAAAAGATCTTGCTTATAAACAAGAGAGTAGTGATTGAGATAGAGAGAAAAAAGATATCTTTGAGGAGAAGATTTCAAGAACTTATGTGGACAGGGAATTGTGTGTGTATTTCACACGGTCTTACATATTCCTAAATTAGCCCACAACTTACAATTTTTTATCCTCCTTTTTAAGAACGAAATGGGTTGCAATGAAAATCTTTTTTGGTGACCTACCTAGATCCACATCTTGTGTTCCAAAGTTTGAAAACTATTTAAGAGAAAACTGAAACAGATGCCCACAAATGACAGTTTTAAATGGAAAAAAGCAAAAACAGAACAAGAACAACAAAAAAACCACACAAAAATACCTTTGCCAAAGCATCATTAGTTGTCCTTCTTAAGTTGAACCATGCTTGGGTAAATAAGAAACTCCCTTTTCAATAATGCAACCATGAAGTCACATTTGCCTGGTTTCCTTAGATGTGTGCAGGAAGGTTTTATTTTAATAGGGTAGATCTTAAATTTAAATGTGCTCTCCATTAAACTGTAAACCCTGCAGGATGTGTTTCTTTCTCTACTGTATAGCACTGGCTTATTGCACTGTCTGGGCAACAAATAATAGATTATAAATATAATAATGAGGGCCAACTAAGATGTAGCATTCATTATGTTGGGGAAATTGTTTCTTTTTATTTTAAGATGAACTGTGGGCATTAAAACTGTTGTTAATGTGTTGTTATAACAGCTTTTAATTTATTACGAAAAAAGATGTGCAGAAGGAGAAGATGAGTTTTGATCAAAAACAAATTTTAACCCAGGACCCTGAAGCCCCTTAGGGCTACAGCATAAAGTGGATAATACAAGTGCTTGCATTGACACAGAACATTAGATTCAATTATTTTTTTTCTGATGGAAACCAATCAGGGAAAGTGCATTGTTCCCGGAAAGCCATTCTAGAAAAACAGGGAGCCAGGCTTCTGCCATTCTTTGTAAGTAATCTATGACATCTATATTTCAGTCTATCACATTATTATATTTGGGTGCATTAAGCAGATGTGCAACCTGTTGTGCATAAAGATAGCACATTGGCCACACCATTTAGAGTAGCTAATGCATCTGTGAATTAGTTTTTAGTTCTTAAGAAGTATCTTAGTAGATTCACATTTACATATCAGTCTGGTTATATAGATGAGAGATGGAAGCTTTGTTTTAGAACTCTAAGCATGACTTCTTTAGTGGACTTCAAAAATGTCAGGGTATAGAGTTCTCAGTTTTATCAGTTTACCAAGGTAGTGCTTTCAATAGAAAGATGTGTAAATATTTTTGTTGCTTTTTTGTGATTAAATAGGAAAAACATCTCATAAATAAAACCTGACTTTGTTATATATTCTCATTTTAGTAACACAAATATCCTGAGGGATCACTGGGTAAGGTATTACTACCCCCATTCGGTAGATGAATGCCTCTGTTTAGAAATGAATTCCCAATGATTTAAAAGCAGAGCGTAGAAACAGAATTTCCTAAGTAGGAAAAAATGTTTGCGTGCAGTATGGGAGAGTTCAGGGTGTGTGTGTGTGTGTGTGTGTGTGTGTGTGTGTGTGTGTGTGTGTGTGTGTGTGTGTGTGTGTGTGTGTGTGTGTGTGTGTGTGTGATCTATAATGTCTTTTCCTATAGACACAGATTATAGATTTTTTTCCACTTTGCAGGTACTTCCCGGAAAAAGAGTGGCTTGACTATTCAGTTGTGGACCCTGAGCTCAGTTCCCTTTAGAGGTGGGGAATTTCTGGATGACATAATGTACTTATTCTCTATATTTCACTTTATCTCTTCACTTCCTTCCAAACCAATTTTTTTATTTTAAAAAATTTTGGTCTGCCAGACTTATTCTATTGAAGCAAACTTCCTAAACAGTTGTAACCCTTTAATTTAATGCAGATTTGCCTTGTTTATGATGAAATTACATCCCAAGGAAACCCATCATAAATTGAAAACATTGTAAGTCAAAAATGCATTTAATACTCAATAAACCCACTGACAAAGTTGAAAAATCCTAAGACAAACCATCATAAGTTGAGGACCATCTGTATTTACTTGGAAAAAATGAGTTAAAATAATTAACTATATATTTATTTTAATGTACATCTGAATTTAATTTAAATCCATAAACAACTACATATTATTTTATACTCAAAAAAACATCATAGATGGGAGATAAAGAAATGTGAAAAATTTGATCTTCATCTTCAAAAATTTTAGAATCTCAAGTTTGTTTATAATAGCTGTGATATAATACAAAAAGCATCAAATAATGGAAAGGTAGTTTAAACTAAAGAAGATAAAGTGTATGGATGAAAGATTCAGGGAGAAGGTGATGTTCAACTTAGGATCTGAATAACTTGAAATATTATGTGAGTGGATAATATAACAAGATATGAAAGAAGGTTGAGACAGATCATGGAAAGCCTCAGTTGCCTTCCAAAGGGACTGAGCTCTATTTTGGGTAATTCTGAAGATTTCCAATGAAGGAAAATGATGTGATCCTATTTTTTTAGGACTATTTTTTTTTTCAGATTAATGATTAGGTTATTTCTGGGTAGAAACTCATATAGAGAATCCAAATAAGAATATCACTTAGTAGCCAAAGCCAAAAGTTAATAAAAAGCCTTGTAGATGATTTGAAAAATAAGGGACAGATGTGAGAGCAGGTAGAAGACACAGAATTTGTTGATCAGTTGAGTGTGTATATCTAGGAAGAACATAGTTGTCAAATTGCTTGGAATTTTTGATCTCTGTGACTGTTAGAATGACGATGCTCTTGAGGACAGTTTTAATGGAGGGAACAGGGAGATAATGATACATTTGGTTTGGAACAGGTTAACCTCGAGTGTCAAAGGAACATCCTTTTGGAAATGTTCAGTATGTTGCTGGGAGGGCAAATGTGTGCATCAGAATGCAGGTAACAGTAGAATATTAGATTTTTAAATCATGTAAACAAGATAGTGTTGAAATCTTAAAAACCGTTATTTGTTAAGAACAAGTACAGAAAAAAAGAAAATAACAGAAATAACACCTTGGTGTATGTTAAAGCAAGAGGAGCAAGACGAGAAGTCAGTGAAGATGACAATCAGAAAGATGAAAAGACGGCAGAGGACCGTCTTTCAGGAAAGCCGAGGAAAATGGCACATTTCAGAAAGAAGCTGTGGTCTAAAAGAGAAAAAATGCCCTGAAAGGATCGAGAAGAATCTAGACATAGAAAAAAACATTTCCGAGAATGTTCACTTAGCAAGGAAAGGGTGCCTTGTAAGAAAACCATTCCCATAGACTCTTCAGTGGTAGAAGCCGGAGTTCAACAGATCCAGAGAGAATGTGACTTATGGCACTGTCACAAGGAAGTGAGGTCACCCTCCTGAGACTGACATCTTGTTCAAAGGGGCATCCCCAGCAGCTGACAATGCATTGGGCACAAATGAGAGGCTCAATAGATGTTTGTGAATTAAAGATGAATGAATGATTTAATAAGTGAATGTGAGAGAAAGAAGGAAGGAAAACCATAAGAAACAGAAGGGAGGAAGCGAGGGAGAGAGAAAAGAATGAACATAGAAAGAATGAACGAGATGGAGCAATTTCTCACAAGTGTTTGCGGGAAAGTTTTCCTAAAGGAAGGGGAGCTTGAAATGTTTTGGTTGCTGATGAGAATAAGTCAAGGAGAATAAAGGGGAAGAACAGTATATGTAGAAATATTCTGGTGAGGGAGATTGAGTCAGAAAACCAGAGAAAAGATATATTTAATGAAACAGAGAGATTCAGAGATGGAGAGGGGAAAGACATGGGGACCTCTCATTGGAAGGCAATGACCTTCTTAGTGAGATAGACCTGGAAGTGCTAGGCTGAGGGACTGGGCTTGTGTTTACTAAAACCAGGGTGTCCTAAAGCTTTCAAACAGTCATTATGAGGTATGCACCATTTTCAACTACAGTATTAACTGTTAAGAAGGGAAACCTTAAGTTTCATTCATGATTTAGAAAGACACTGGATTGTTTTTGGTTTGATATAGGTGAAACAGTGGTGTTATTTTTCTTCCTTGATAATTCATTCTTCAAAATGATTCTATAAATGCATGTCTAGAATTTCTTAATCTTTTTGGAGTGTACCTTTCCCTTTCATCTTCATGACTCTGTATAAACTGCAAAACCCTTCTGAGACCTGAGTAAAATATTTTGTAAGAAGCATTTCACTGTGCTCAAATACTGTAAGTCTCTAGGTGCTTTCTCTAAAGTCTTAAGGATCTCCTTTTGTTCAAGAAATTTAGAGCATTATTCTATTAATCTAAGACATCATTATCAGAAGAAGAGCACATTACAATTGTTGGGGAAGGGTGAATACCTTACATTTAAGACAGAGTTAACATTAAACCGTTTTTACAGTCCTCTGATTTTGTTTGCAAATCACACCATCTCTCTTTTAGATGGTCAATGAATGGATAGCAATATAATTGGAAGCTTTACAGATTCCAAAAAACCTCATTTTTCTGGCTGTGAAATTTCATGCCAGAAATAGCTTGGGGTCATATTAATCCCTGTCTGCCAATGTTATGAAGAATACAGATTCTGCCAAATGGGGTATTGTCAAAGCAAAACATTTCAGTGTGCAAGGACATGTGAATGAGGCTTTTTACTGGATTTGCAAATTGGGGAAGACTACCTCTCAGTGTGAAAAGTAAGTCTGTCCAACTAGCAGAAACAGCAAGGAAGTTTTATAGTATAAGCTCAGGAAATTCTAAGCAGTAAATCAAATTCCAAACATTATGTGAAGACAAAATATTTAACTGACAATGACATATTGAACAAATAGGTTCTCAGGCCTTTTACAATATTTATGGCTACTCTAGATCTCTGACTTCTAAGTAATTCCCATTTGTTTAAAATACTACAGGTTAACAACCATCCTGTTTTCCTAAACAGTGTCATCTATGTCTAAATAATGGGTATCTTGGTGATAAACTTCTAAGAAAAGAGTCCGTTTGTCAAGCAGTAAATTCTAAAGAAGGGTTAGTTTCTTGGGCTAGAGGAAGGCAAGTCAATTAAGTTCAAAAAATGGAGTCTGTTTTTTTTTTTTATTCTCCTTTTCTGGCCTCTTTTCTTCTTTATCAGTACATATTTTGCTACTTTTGCACACAAAACAACACTAATAAAGGAAACATTCAATAGTCATGTCAGTATCCAATGCTGTGACATTGATGATAGCCTGTGCTGGGAAAGTCGTTGATTACCATATTATTAATAGGAAACTTTTCAGAAGAGGAAATAGACTGAAATTTTACTGAAGAACATGGCATCTGCTGCTTTCATAAATTGTTTGGCTTTTCCCCGAATCTAGGGCATTGCTGTATATGTTGTCACCGCTAGGAAAATGTGTTCTACTTCCAGGGCCCATTTCCAAAGCGCCTTAAGGTTTGAGAATAAACAGAACTGACTCTCAGCATACGATTCAGTCTACAGGGCATAGGTGTGTGGGCATGCCGGAGAGTAGCCTCTTAGCCATGGTAGTCAGAATGCCATGCCTGTCGATCAAGATGTTTTACAAAGTTAAAGGAGAATGAGATCAAATCCAGGGATTCCTTAAATGAAGATTAGTTTAGAGGCTTCTACTGTATTATCTCAGGCATCTAAATTGTCTACAAGACACTATGACAGATAGATATTGGTTCTCTCCATTTCGAAGTGAAGGAAACAGAACTAAAAGAATTAGGTCACAGAATTAGTTGACAATATCTAGAATTTTATGTGCAATTTGTCAAACTACCATTGGGACATTGGAAAACAGCATTTGAACATACAATTTATATCTGATTGTTTCAATAGTGAAAATAATTATTGGGTAAATACCTGAGTCTCACAGTGTTTCAGTTTTTCTTTTCAATGATGATTTCAGAATGCTTAAATGAAAATAATTCAGAGAGAGAAAGGTTCTGAAATTTTCTAGCAATTTTTCATGGGTTGTGTAGCTTTCCCTTCCTTCCAGTATTCCTATCTACTTTCCACTTGCTGCAAACAATTTCATGGTCTGTGTTCTCAAGGGGCTCACAGACCAGTGAAGGAGATTAACTCACAGATGACATCTGGAGAGTGTGATCAAGGCGGTGCTCTGGTATGCAGAAGCCCAGACTGCTAGGGCACCAGAGCAGAGGCGTGGAGTTTAGCCCTGAGGAAGTCTGGCTGATGATGGAAGGTTCCACAAAGGAGCCACATCTGAATTGAGTCGTCATGATAATTTATCCAAAGGAAAACGTTCAGGCAGAGAGTGCAGTGTGACTGCTGGCTGAGGTCACAATTTACCTCTTTTTGTCCTCAAGGTCAGCACTACATTTGGCATATGTTTGGTCTTGAGTTTTATTCTTTAATCAACAATATGGAACAATGTTAAGGTGCGAAACATTATAACAGAGGATTCTTAAGGTCAAGAAGGGAAAATATTGCAGATGAGAATTAATATAGGGTCTAGAACTTAAAAGACCATAAGTATCACATAAAGTTTGGATTTTTAGTCTAAAGAAATGGAAAGAGCATTTTAATTTAGAGAGTGACATGAGCAAATCTGCATTTAGAAGGATAAATCAGGCAGCCCTGTGGAGAAAGATTAGCTAAAAGGCAATTGCATTAATTTAGCCAAGAAGTGACAAGCACCTAAACCAAAGCAGGGCAATAGAGTTGGAGAGGAGGGGATTAAGCTGATCCTTGCATTCAAATTAGTGGCTCTTATAACAGGGACAAAAATTAAAACTCTATGAGTATGCTCAGATTTTTCTGTTCTCCATGATAAATTGACAAAATGGCAACTGAAGGAAAGGGCAAAATAGGCAAGAATATTATTAAATGACACTATCTTCTATCCTGTTGCTTAAGAAATCTGTGAATTATTCTTGAATTATTCCTAAACATATGTGTATACATTCATTTACTTAATAAACACCTATTGGTTACCTCCTTGGAGCCAAGCACTGTTTCAGCCATTGGTTATACAAGACAAACAGGGTCTGATTAGATTCTGCCCAGATACCCCTCTAATTTCTCAGTTTCTCTAGATTCCAACTATCGGCACACCAATCTTCTTCTCTTCAGTTCTTTCTCTCTCTCTCATCTGATGAAATCTTAGTCATGTTGTGCATCAGCTGAAAAGCCACTTCCTCCCATGGGACTTCCCAGGCCCTCACGGGTGGTTAGGGCTCCCGGACTTGATCTTCCGTTGCACCTGTCCAGTACTTCCTCCGAGAGAACAGGTGACCACATGGTGCTGAAATCATGCTCATTCAATAGTCTGTAATTCCCCGAGGACACTGACCACTCTGGCTTGTCCACTGCCTACAAAGAGTAGACGCTTTGATATTTTGTGAATAAATAGTGGGTAAATAAATACAGAAATTCCTCAACATAGAAAGTTGTTTCCTCCTCAAAAATTATACCTTTAGAAAACTAAACTAATTATTATACTTTAAAGAGGCAGTGAGTTACACCCTTCTGCTCAGGAAGTTCAAAACCATTATATGTTAAGCTGTATTTCTAGCTTCTACTTCTAGATTGAAAAAAGAGCCACATATGGTTAGCTAAACTCATTTCTAAAAACTTGGCATGTTCTCAAACCATATTCAAAGCTTATGTCAGTTTTGAAGACACAAATAATATATTTTTCAGAACTTCCCTTTCTTTGGTTGAATTTTTGGAAGAGCTCTCCCACGATGTGAACTTCTTTAAACTATATTCTAAGCTGAATCTGAATATCATGATTTGAGTTATTTTCCATATACCCTCTCTTCTTCAAGCTATGACACTTCAAGGAGTAAGAAAATCTTATTTATTACAGAAATAAGAAATGTTTTAATTTTAGATTGCAAAGTACCATAGATATTAACATGTTAATCTTAAAGGCACTTGTCATGTTTAAGTAAAAATAAGTCCCTTAAAGATGTTCCATAGAATTTGTTCTGGCTTTAATAAGCATTATATTTCGCTTCTGCCTCTTCAGAAACTCAGAAATGAATAAAGGGAACTTTAATAGAGGTAAAAAAAAACCCTTTCTACTCCTCATTCTAATTTCCTAACATTATTATTATCACTAAGCATCAAATTAATGGGCAAAAATATTAACCTCAAACACTTGGTGATATGTACTTTGTGATAAATAATGGTGAGTTTGCTTTTCAAGTAACTTCCTAGCTATGATTACCCTAAGCTCTAACTTTCATAAAAGTGTTGAATTACAATACAGATTATATCATACTTATATTGATAGGAATAATCATAGAATTCATTCAATAGGTTTGCCCAATTCAATATTATATCCAACTGATAATTATGGCAGAAAGAATAAATTATTTATTTTTACTTCTTTTCCTTCACTTTTCCTTTTTTTTTTTTTTTCTTCCCATTTGGATTTTGAAGTATATTGCAGAAATATAAGTGCCAAATTTCTCTTAACAAAAATAGCAAAGTGCATTTATATTGTTAAAGTATGGTTTTTTTTCATGGTGCTCTCCAGTGGAAACTTATCATTAAAATGCCTATTTTACATCTGGGAAAAAGAAAGATAAAAGTTGATACAGAGTAAGCCAGGAAGGAGGGGAAAGTAAATTAATATTTACTAATAAATAATATAAATTAATATTTGTATAATTCAATATAAATTAATATTTAATATTTGTCTAGATTCTTGTCTTAGTTCTTCAGGCTGCTAAAACAAAATACCATAGACTGGGTGGCTTATAAACGACAGACATTTATTTTGTACAGTTCTGGAGGCTGGGGAATCCAAGATCAATAGGCACCAGTAGATTCAGTGTCTGGTGAGAACCTTCTTCCTGATCATGGATAGCCGTCTTCCTGATGTGTCCTCACATGGTAGAACGTGCAAGGGAGCTCTCTGGTGTCTCTTTTATAAAGACACAAATCCTATTCGTGAGGGATTTGACCTCATGACCTAACTACCTCACGTCCAAATACCATTACATTGGGGATTAGGTTTCAACATATGAATTTTGAGGGAACACAGATATTCAGTCTATAGCATCTCTACTTATATCAACCACCTTGCTAGGTGACTTTAAAATGTTTTATGTCATTTTATCTTATTGTAAGAACCCTGGAAAGTATTTTCCTTATTGTAAAATAAGGGTAATTGGGGCTAAGAAAGGATTTGTCTCCTACCTATAATTAGATAGCTAGTAAATGGTTGGTTACATATCTCATATTCTTTTTAAGATACTAAATTTTTGGCAGAGTTAAAATCTCCTAGCAAGAAGAAATAACATATTTGATGTTTAATAATATCAACTTTTTAACATCGAGAGCTAATGAAAACTGAGCCCCTTCTCCTCTCCTCTCTCTTTGGTACAGTTTTTTTTTTCCTGTTGTTTAATTTTTGTTCTGTTTTATTTTGTTTTTGTATAATAGTTCACCATAGAAGTTAATAAAGCAGTTAATTTAATAATGTAAAAATCTCATTTTAATACTTGACCTTCATATCCGAGAAACATCAATAAGCAGTCAGACATAGGAAATTGAAATCTCAAAAAACAAAACAAAAATCCCCAGAAACAAACAAAAAACTAGGAGAGTTAAAATATTAGGAGCATAAAAGTAGAGAATAGATATCATTTAGGATATAAAGTGGTGAAAATGAATGCTTGAGCCTAAGGCAAGAAATACACAGACTATGGTTTCGAATAAGCAAGTGGGGCTCACAGAAGACATTAAGGGTAATGGTGAGTGAATAATTTGGAAGAAAATATGAACACAGTTTAATTTTCCTAGAGCCAAGTTTCCATATCAAAATATACTGTATAATTAGAAAAATATATGGGGTGGACACATAAGGCACTTAATTATTTCCATTTACAGTGTTAAATGGGAAGACTATTTCTAAACAATTAATAAGTAGGATGTATTTATTTCCTTCTTTGTCTTATTTCTGGTGTTTCCCTAACACTGGTTGTGTTTTCTGACATAAGCTAACCGATAGCTTTTGTTTACTTACTGTTGCTTATAGAAAATTATACTGGCTTATTAGGACTTTTCTCAATACACATGTCAGAAAACCCAACTGTAATCAGCTAAAACAGAACGGAATTTAGTAGCTGGCACACCTGAAGAGTCCTCGGACTGACCTAGCTGCAGACATAGCTAGATCTGGGTGTTCTGCAGTGTCACAAGGCCTAGTCCCACTGTTCTGCCTTCATGGTGGAAAGAAAGAGGAGGCATGTCCGAGCTTCTAATCAGTGCAGCTGCACACAGTACCCTGAGTTCACTCTGATTTGACTAACTTTAGGCACTCGTCTGTCCCTAAAATATGATGGCAGCCAGGGGGATCTAGTGTTTGCTTGGTCAAGCCTGAGCAACATACTAGACTGAGAGAAAGACAATTGGTTTTGCCACAGGAATTTTCATTGCCAGGAAAAAGAAGATCAAATTTCTGGGAAGTAAAAATGACAGACGTCCAAAGAACTCTCTAACTAGGCTCTCTATTTGGCTATCTCCAAAGTGGGCTTACTTCCTTTCTTCTTTTCTCTTTCATATAACATATTTGTGCTAGTGACTTCAGTGGTGAGTGAGAAGACACTCAAAGCAATTAAATGTGACCAGTCACTTGTACTTACTGAGGCCCGATGGGGCTACTGTGAATGTGTAAATATGATGAATTGGATGACAAGCTTCATCTGCCCAAAATTGAGGCAGATGTAATTCACAATGCCCCTCTCTTAAAAGGCTGACTTTGGGTTGAGGCGTATTACCTATCAAAATAGGGAAAGGTGAAACCTATTATTAGTCTCTTGGTTCTTTTTATGCCCACCTTTCATGAACATAGATCACTTTAGCTAGAAATGATACCTAGAAGGGGCTGGTGTTCTGCAACAGAGATTCCCCTGTGGGGGTGGGCTGGAGAGACTCTCACAGGGTCGGCATTTGGCCGTATGCATCTGAAGAGAGGCAAGAGGGAGGCAGCATCACATATAAGCTTTTGAAGTCATACTTCCAATGACTAAAATCTAAATATTGATTTCTTTCTACTCATTTATAGTGAAATACCTATACAAAAGATTCCAATAGTTGACAGATGACAGTGGTCAAGTTGCCCACAGGCACATTTCTCCTTTATGACTTTAGCTTCCATTTTTCTCTCACACATTCCCCATTTATTTTATGGTTGAATGTGCCCTTTCCCTAATACCAGATAAATACATCATTTTGAAAAAAATGACAGAAAATATCTGCAAAGGTAGAAATTGACTGGCTTATGATTCAGCGTCAGAGATGAATTTTTGAGCTCAGCTCCATAGAATCACTCCAGAAAGCAAATATGCAAGCAAGCGAACTCCTACACAACCCATCAGTCTGTATCCCAGCTCTCCAGATGTGCTTTAAAGAGGGCGCGCGCACACACACACACACACACACACACACACACACACACACACATGGAGTGGGATTCAATTTTTCTCCAGTGATTCCAAAATAAGACTCTACTACAAAATATTGTCATGTTAGCTTCAAAGTTGTCCATAGAGGCAACACCCCTGTCATTTTAAAAGATGACTTCTCACCTCAGTACCTCACCCTTCTCAGAGCTGTGTTTTCATCTCTGCAAGGAAGCAGTTCTCAGAAGCATTTACACAGCATTAATGCTGATGGATTTTCAAGAAGACAGCAAGACAAGTAACAATCCCTGTTGATTAGCACTGTCAGAGCAGTTTTGAAGTTCTCATTTGTATAATTTATGAGTCCTGATCAGCAGGTGCTTTGAAAAATGGAGCAAGTTTTAAGAAAGTTAAGTGTATGAGGGCCATATCTGCCTAGATTATCTTGATACTTTGATTTAAATGTAGAATTTTGCTTTGACTTTTTTTTGTGTTTGAAGGTTTTTGAGGTTACTTGGCACCATATGCCAAGCTTTATGATGCAAATGATGATCCTATATTCAATAGGATGAGACTTAAAAATAGGAATTTGAGAGCTAAAATTTTTGATTGCATGTATATATCAGACTCTGTGCTGAGAGCTTCATGTGTAGTATCTCAGGTAAACTTGATACAAATTTTATGGGGCCAATACTGCTCTTTAACAGATAAGGAAATGGCCCTAGGAATTCAGTAGCCAATGTTATACAGCTGTTGATGATAGATCTGAGAATAAAGTCTTTAACTCAGATATTCCCATGCACAAATGTCCAGGCCTGCCCAATAGTCAATAACTAGTTTACAAATATTTTATTAATTACTTCTGGAAAAATATCCCCCTTGATTTAAACAATACTTTATTCTTTGTGTTTTATAATAGATAAAGTAACCAACAGACAGCTAGGTCTTGCAACATTCCCTTCATTGTATGAGGAAAAGAATACTTGTTTAAATTCAAGCTTATGAAACTTGTTTTTATTTTTATAACATGAGATGTGTCAGGCTTAATCTATCTTGAGTGTTGGAGTCTTATTGCAGAAAGACTGCTTTCTTCAGCCCACATAACTTTCATTTCAAGCCAAGTACTCCTATAGTGGAGTTGGTTCCTAACTCCCCAAGCACCATTTAAATGCTTAATCTGAAGCAGGAGAATGACCTATTTTCACAGGCATTTCTTGTTCCTAAGGTCTCATGTTTGTTTTTAGGCTCTCTCTTTCCTGGTACTTTGATTTCCTAATGTCACTGGTGGTATGAATGTTCCCAAGAATGTCAGTTCAGGTCCCCCTGGAGACAGACAGAAAGATGGAGTTACAAGTGTGAGAGATTTCTTGAGGAGAATGCCTGTGAGAGATAAAGAAAGAGGGAGCAGGAAAAGGTAGGACAAGCCTCGGGTCACACTGCAGGTCTGGCACCTGTAAAAGGAGAGGGGAAAGGAAAAAAGATCAGGTAGGAAGAGCCTCAGACTGTGGAGCAGTGATGGGAAAGTCTTGACCAGCCCAAGGGGGAACCCAGACACAAAGACTGCCCCACATTGGTCACAAATAGCCAGGTCTAATACCACACTGTTCTCATCGATGGGCTAGGAGCTGTGCAAGGACAGCTGCACCAGATTTTGACTAAAATGCTGCACCAGATTTTGAAGACTATAACTGGTGGCTGTCAGCTAACTGCTCTCTTCAGAGAAGGTTCTGTCTTAAAGAACGTCTGAGCCACACACCTCCATGGCTGTAACCGTTCACCCCAAAGACACACATGTCCTTCTCCTACAGGTTTGGGGGCCAGCTCTCTCATAGCTCCCATCTGACTCTTCCTGAGGGAAACTTAGAAGGATGCAGTTAGTGGATAAACTGTAGCCCTCAGCACTTTAGTTTGTATGGGGCTTGTAATTGACACTCAAGATCTCCCTCCTGCACCAGTCCTTCTAAATTCAACTCACCTTCAGTTAAACCCTCTGCTGGTCTCAGTGGCTTACTTGGTGGTGAGATAATCCCTCTTTCATGAGAAGTTGGAACACCTGGTAATCATACTTTCTTGGGCCAGGGTTGCTACATGTGACCTTTCAAAGTCACAGTTGGGCAAGAGTATCAAGAGGCATCCAAGTGGATCACCTGGGTTCCACACATATTTTTCTGTGCTCTGTTGTGTAAAAGCAGCCCTACCTCCTCCTGCTGGTCATGGTCAATGCTCTCTTCCACAGTGGCTCCTCCTCTTGAGTTCTGTTCGTTATACAAAGGAAGTTCAAATTCCCCAAGGGAGCTCTATACGTTGTTTAATGAGACCCTTGCTGTGTCTTCTAGAAAGAGTGGGCCCTCTTTGGGGATCAGGACTTTTTACCCTGTAGAGCTCAGAATTATAGGGATAGGAAATACAAAGTCCCCCAATGGGTCATTGGTCGTCTGGTCATCTCACTTCATTCCTGATGACAAGTTCTCTCTTGAAGAGAGGTCTCAGTCATGTACCACCACAGCTGCCACACCAGGCATTTGGGTCGCTATCCTCTACCTGTAAGAGGAGCATGCATCCCCACATATTGCTATGCAACTTGCAGTACTTTCCTGTTGGAGAAGAATATATCCCCGCCTACTGATGTCAAGTTTGACCATGAGACTGGTTTTGGTCAGTGGAATAGGAGTGAAAGATTGCATGCCACATCTGAGCAGCAGTCTTGAAAGACATTGTGTGTGTTAGGCAGAGCTTTCCTCCCTCTGTTAGGAGAACAACATGTCCCAATAGGCGCTAGATCCTAGAAGGAAGAAGACGTGTTGGGCAGAGCCAGAGCTGATGAGCAAACAATCCAATTAATACAAGCAAGAAATAAACCTATGTTGTTACAAAGCAGTAAAGATTGGGGATGTTTGTTACTGCAAGATAACCTAATAAGATCTGACTAACACTTCGTACATATTCTTACCTGTGATATTTTGCCTGGTGTTTGTACTTTCCTGACTGTTTCTAAAAGGTGTCTATTAATGACTCTAATTATTGTTCTTAATGATTCTGGGGGAATTCTGGATTGGCTGCATAAGAAACATCTGGATATAGTTTTAAAAACACAAACTCATGGGCTACACCTATAGAAATTCTCATCCAACAGAAATGATTCAGTAGTTACCCTCAGTACAGGCATGGGAATCTGCATATTTTAAAAGCTCCACGGGTTCCTATAGCAAATTCAGGAACTGGTTTTATGCTATATTTCACAATCTTCAATTTTCTTTGGATTAATCATCTTTCCTGGTCTCTTGAATCTAGATGTTCCATCACCTCTATTGTTTACCCTTAACTTTGACTTGAACAAGGGACTTTAGGTCCAACTGATTCTTAGCCTCCATTTCCTCATCCTGCATCCACAGCCTGGTCAAACTGAACTTGCACCTGTACCTGCTATTGTTTGCAGCATAAATTGATTTTCTCTTGGCATAAGTATTAGTGTGTGTGTGTGTGTGTGTGTGTGTGTGTGTGTGTGTGTGTGTGTGTGTGAGCCTGCGTGCAAAAGTGCATATCTGAACAAAAGCAGATAGATGAAATTGTTTTGTGCTGATAAAAAGGTAATTCTGAAATGAAGCAGCAGAGCTAATTAGCTGTCTGGGAAAAAGGTACAGGCCCTATTTAGGTCAAAAGTAACAGAGAAATCGCTGATACAATTATTTCTGGTAACTCTCCCATAAATGCCTGTGTGCATTAGCACATGCATAAATCTCCCCAGGTGGCTGTGCTACTGGGAATGAGACGACTGTCTAAATAAATCCTTAAAGCACCTTTTGCTCAGTGATATAACAACAGAAATAAGGGAAAGACATAGGGATTAAAAATAAATTAAGGTGAAGTTAGATGAAATAAAATATTTCATCTTCTGTGAGAAAGATCAAGGCCACAATCATCACAACTTGAAGATAAACCTCCCATACCATCCATACTGCCCCTCACCTCCACTGCTCCATTCTTTTCTAAATTCTTAATAATTTTTCACATATCACTCTGTTTGAGTAACCTTCTAGTTAATGTCCTAGTTGTTGTTCTTAACACCACAAAATAGAAAAAACACCTGGAAACACTGCACAGACTTAGGATGCTCATTGTATGATGTGGAAATGTCACTTAGCCATTATTTTATTCCATTCATGCATCTGGATATTCCTTACTCTGGTTAGTGCACTGAACTTCCAGCCACCTTTATTGCAAAGACTATACTTAGTGTCTGAATATCAACTGAAAACATTCAAAAACAAATACACACAAAAAAAATTTGATTGAGTGGCAAGTTATCATTGGAATTAAATGCCAGAATCAGAGACTGATGTACTTGTTGAATCCTTTCTGGCTTTATCTATATGGACATGTAATTGTCAACAGTCCCTAGTTGAAGAGGGGGAAAAATATCATTTCCCATTATTTATTACTCTGACTGGAATGTTAAACTTATGACAAACATTGCAATGATACGAAAGATTTAATAAAGAGAATTGAAAAACCTTACCTTGAATTCCGTCATGTTATGAAGACAGAGTCAGCTAAAATTAAGGTTAAAAAAGGCCTAAATAAACTTATATGTCTGGAAACATATACTCAAAAGGCTTCCAAAATTTATATATTCAAACGTCCTTTTTGCCATTCTTACATATCTAAGAAAATCAATCAAATATTTTGTAATGATGTTTCTTTTTATTTACTCTATTGATGAATGAACTTCATAGGTGGAGAAAACTCTAGAAAAAAAATCCCTTTTCACATTCACATTTACATCCTTTTTCTTCATAAAAGACTCACCACTACTTAATAGCATAGAGAAAGGTCCAAGAGTCACTTCCCATAAGATTAGTTGAACTTCAAACTGAGAGGGATGGTTTTTATTTTTAATTTTCCCCCAAACTTTCCTATGTAAAACTTAAGAACCTTAAATTTGGAAACTTTAGATACCTGTAATACTTATGAAGTATTCAGAGCCATCTCATGATCAGAAGATATTTAAACCACCTCTTTATGAGATGTTGCTATTTTATTCTGTGAGGCTAGATTGTTGAAACCAAGTTTCTAATGTAACTGAAGGACTCTAGAGGACTGAGAGAGGTTTACAATTCTTTCACCAATTTAAGCAAGTATTTTTCTCCCTCCCTCCCTCCCTCTCTTCCTTCCTTCCTTCCTTCCTTCTTTCCTGTGCTTGGCAACAGAAGCTTTGTTGTTTGTTTCATTTTCCCCAATATATTAAGCACATAACAGTAGAGATGACTTTGATAAAGTGAAGAAGAGTCTCACATGCTTACCCTTGGACTCAGTCACCTGTTGAAAGGTAGTCTATGGGTCATTGTCATTGAATCCTTTACTTTTTAAGCCACTGTTAAGATTTACTTCAAAGTAAAGAAAAGCAACTGAAGATAGAGTGTGCTATGCAATATTTTTTTTAATTGTGATATTGAGAGTGTCTGGATATTAAGATATCTGGGAGTAATTGCTAAGATTTCTTTTCTTTCCCCCTCTTTTTTTTTTTTTTTTTTTTGGCAGCTGGCTGGTACAGGGATCCGAACCCTTGACCTTAGTGTTATAGCATCAGGCTGTAACCAACTGAGCTAACCGGCCAACCCAGTGTTCAGATTTCTGAGACTTCTGATTATAATCAAATTGTATTTGCTTTATTCTCATAATTTAATGGAAAGTAAAAAATGCTTTCGTGCTACTCAAAGTAGTTTTAAAAAGCTGCCTTTTGTAAAAGGGTATGTTTCTTCACTAGTCGCAAGTGAAAATTTGAAATTTCACATATATGTGAAATACATATGCTCATATCTATGATCCTGCATACCCTGGCTCATTTTGTCTTCATGGCTTTTGGTCTGCTTTCTTTTACAGCATAGGTGGAGAAGTAGGTCGCAGCCACGAAGGGAGTTACGTGGGCAAACATTTCCGCATGGGCTTCATGACAATGCCTGCTCCTCAGGACAGACTCCCACATCCTTGTTCCAGTGGCTTCTCTGTGAGATCACAGTCTCTGCACTCTGTTGGGGGTGCAGACGATGACAGTAGCTGTGGTTCCCGAAGACAGCCACCACCCAAGCCCAAGAGGGACCCCAGCACCAAGCTGAGCACCTCATCGGAGACGGTTAACAGCCCAGCAGCCAGCAAGAGCAGCAAGCCCCCCGAGAGGACTGAAGGTAATGCATGCCGTGTGCCCACTCCCCAGAAATCCACCACAGGGGTCACGCAATCCTGCTTCCAAAACCCTGAAGTCCCAGAAAAGAAGAATCAAGGGGCTGTGATTTATTTATTGGTGTATTGCCAAAAGCCACCCAGAATAGTGTATTTAATTGGATTCATTATAAAGGGAAGGTGATATGTGAGTTTCCTTATCCCCTTCAAGCTACAAAGACTTCGAAATATTAGAAAATTATTTTGCCTAGAAATATATCCAAAATTTATATTTTCTTGCTTTTATTACTACTATTTGTGTGATTCATAGAAATATGATTATTAGGGTAACAATTTAATGTAGGAAAATATAAAGAAAAAATCCTCTAAGTTTATCTGTTACAAATAATCATTTTTTATGTTTTGGTGCGTTTCCTGCCAGTGACTATAAATCAATGCATGTACGTATGTATATTCATGTAAACTATATATCAGTCTACAAATTATATCTCTAATTTCTACCTTTATCTATATATTTCCTCAGCTATGAAACATACAAATCAAATATATCCCAGCCTCCCGGCTGGTCTAGGAACATAAACTAAGTCATGTTAACACCAGATCTCACCAGTTCTTTAGCCCTTAATTGAATAAGTAAAGTCTCAGCTTTCCTTAGCTTTTCCTGAGAACCCCTTAGTGGTAGAGCAGTCTTAAGTGTGCTTTGATATAAGCTGTCTTGGTCAGTTCAGGTTGCTGTAACAAATCAACATGGACAGAATGGCTCATCCACAACAGCAATTTATTTCTCAATTTATTTCTGGAGGCTGGAACTGCAAGATTACAGTGCCAGCATGATCAGTTCTGGTGAGGGACCTCTTCTGGCTAGCACACTGCTGACTTCTTGTATCGTTACATAGCAGAAAGGCCTCACCAATCTCTTTTATGAGAGCACTAATCCCATTCATGAGGGCTCCACCCTCAGGACCTTATATTAGCTCCCAAAACCTCACCTCCTATACTATCACACTGGGAGATAGGATTTCAATATTTTAACTTGGGGGGACACAAAAATTCAGCCCATTGCACAAACCCATTCAGATTTTTACATATCAGTTGTGGAAAGTATCTCAAGGTTCCCGTGCTGCCAGTGACCAGTTTGACAGCCGTATTCTACCAGGCCTCATAGTTTTTCTTCCACCCTGCCCATCCCTGACCTTCTCCACAGCAAGCTCTCCTGAGCCCCCAGGGTACCAAGTTTTGCAGTGGTTTGCAGCAGAGAATGGAAGCAACACAGTCCTTGCCTCAACTAGGCAGAGTTCTTTGTCAAGTCATCTGGGCTCTCTCACAGAAGCTTCCTCATCTTTTGGCCTAATCTTTCCACAGAAGCTCAAATGTCCATGAGATAAGGTGCCCATGAGGTATGTGCCAACTCTTCCATCACCCTCATCCCTCCTTTCTCCCTTATTGGTGCCCAATTGCCTTTAGCCCAAAATCAATAGCTTCAGTGCATATTGAATGACACAGATAAGTGCCTGGGGATGGAGCCAATTCACAAATTCTATAAGGAATATCTCCTCTTAGCTTCAGTTTTTTCTACTACATATATACTTATGCAAAAATGCATCATGTGTGCATGTGTATGTGTGTGAGAGCACATGTGAATAACATGTACGTGTATGCTTATTTGCAAAATTCAAATCATAGTGCATTTGTCTTTTGTATTTTCACTTAGTCTATTGTGACTTTTTCCCATGGCATTCAATTTGTCAGGAAACACCATTTTTATGGGAAGTGGTGTACATCAAATTTATCTAATCATATCTCATTGATGAATACTGAGGTTCCTTGCAATTTGCTTAGCTACGATGACTAGTACTGCAAAGAACATTTGCGTATCTGTATGTGTGTTTGTGTGCCTGTCTGCATGTCTGCCTATTCATGACCTCTATTACTCCTCTGCCTTCTTAGAGTATGTTATAAATTTGATTTTTTTCCTTCACAATTCACGGTTATGAGTCTGTCCTTCCGCTTGTAACACATTGGTGCCTTTAGAAACAATGTAGGTGTTTAGTCTACTTGTTAATATACTAAAGGGCTCCCAAGACCTGACTTTTGTAAATTTTAAATATTGTTGTCAGGTTTTCTTTGATATTGATGCATGGAGCCTTTCATTTCTCTCTGTCTTCTATGATCCTGTGTCCAGAAGTCATCTCTCTCCTGCTTTTACTGCCAGAAAACTACATAATCAACTACATTAGATTGTTTGCAAGAGAGGATTACTGATTTAAGACAGTGATATTTGAATGATGAGGACCTAAATACAATCTGGAATGATTCTGTAATAAAAGAATAAAAGAATAAAAGAACCACCCCAAGGAGAGAACAAATGGGACAGACAAGAAAGCCAGTAAGGGATGTGGTATCAAGCAGGCCTCTATTGCCAGAAACATCCTGGAATGGTGTAAAATACACACCTCAGAGTAGCTGCCCTGAGGGGCGGGGGAGCTGGGGTACTTAGAGTGAAAATGTAGAAAAAATCATGATTACTGTCCCACAGAAGAAAAATTTGTGTGGCGATTCAGTAGTAAAGAAAAAAAAAAAAAAAGAAAGAAAGAGAACGAGTTGCCATTTGTTTGGAATGCTTCAGGTAACTAGTTCCTGAGGTGGACAGGCTCCTAATTATTTCTCAGATCCCTTCACCATCTAATGACCTAGGGTTCCCGATGGCTGGTCATCACACAAAAGTCAGTCACTCTGTAATCTACTTCTTCTGAAAGCAGATGAGGACCATGGGACTAAAAGCCAGCAGCAAAGACTCAAGTTAGACTTGGAAAATTACTTTATGGGTAGTGAGGCTCATTAAACACTAGATCCAAGTCCAACATTTCTCCTCAGAAAGGAGCTTCCAGGACAGGTTGAGAAAATTTCAGCTGTCGTGGGTCTGTGAGGGTGTTAAGTGGACTGAGTGAGTTATTAGGAACCAGTGCCGAAATGTTAGATTTCTATAGAAAAGTGATTCTCCATGCAGTTTTTACTTTCTCTTTAGAACACTTAACAAAAAGGCAATTGCAAAACTGGACACACTTAAATTTCTTCTACCAAGTTATGACCTCGATAATTACAGAATAGAATCCAGGTTCAGTTCAGAGATGGGGAAAATGTTGTGTGCATATGTGTTGACTCAAAGCCAAAATTTTATAAATATGTAAATTGGTCTTTTATGAATTCTCAGTTCTTTATAATCATGAGTTAACTGGAGTTCATTATAAAGCATATGTTTTCTTTACAATTTTTCTAGCTATCAACATTATAACAAAGATAAAAAATGACTTTCAGAAATCTCAGCCTGTCTTTTCTTTTTACATTAAATGTCAGCAAAATCAAAATATTGATTCAGTGGCATTAGAATGATTTCCATGGTAACCAGCTTCTATTTAAGTAGGGGATTATGACTTCCCTGTGGATAAAAGTAAAAAGAACTGGACTTGTAGCAAAATGGTTTTTCAGAGTAGGAGGAAAAAATAAAATAAAACAACTTGAACACAAACAAAAAAATCACATACCAAGAAAAGTATAATTTAGTGTTTAAAAAATTCTAATTTTGTCACTTTAAAATATGCATTTACTACTCTATTTTAGGATCTCCTACAATAATAACACCTTTAAAAAATATATACAGTGGAGAACATAAACTGGCAATTAGTATACTATAAGTATTTTAATTACGCTTTTCTATTGCTTCAGTCTGGTACCTGCTTATTTTGAGGAAAGATTAGATGAAATAAAAAAGAGTTACCTAGAAAGAATGAGAGAGGTCCTGCAGGCTGTGTCTCCTGTGTGATTCAGCAAAAGCAGGGACTGTGCAACTGACAGCAGCCAAACCAATTCCTCAGGTAAATACACATCCCATTCTCAATAATGTCATTGTTAGAAATGCCCTGTGATGTGGTCAAAATATACTGTATTTAGAATCAGCAGGCAAACATTGACTTAAAGCAAATGATACAATGAAACTGTTTCTTTACTCTTAAAATGATTATAAAAAACTGAAAAATTGATCATACACTGTCTCCCTCATGTCCTTATAAGTTGGTGGGTCATGGTAAAAATAAATTGCTATCTAAATAGAAGCTAATACTATTTCAAATGTGCAGTTACCACCTATTAATGGGCCTGAATAACATGAGACTTCGGTTTGGTGCAGCACATGTACTAACAACAAATAGGAAAGGAAAATAAAAGACACACACACTCAGTCTACATGTTAGAGTCTTAAACATTTTACACATGGCTATCATAAAAAAGATGAGAGATAACAAGTGTGCTACAGAAGATGTAGAGAAAAGGAACCCCCCCCCCCCACCGTTGGTGGGAATGTAAATTAGTACAGCCATTATCGAGAACTATATGGAGGCTCCTCAAAACATTTAAAATAGATCCAACAATCCTAGTACTGGGTATATATATCCAAAGGAAATAAAGTCAGTATGTTGAAGATATATATGCACTACCATGTTTATTCCAGCATTATTCACAATAGCCGTGATACAGAATCAACCTATGAATCCATCAACAGAGGAAGGGGTAAGGAAAATGTGATATATATACACAATGAAATATTATTCAGCCTTAAAAAATAAGGAAATCCTGTCATTTGAGACAACACGGATGAACCTGGAGGACATTGTTTTACGTGAAATAAGCCAGACATCAAAAGATAAATAACCTATGATCTTACTTGCATATGGCATGTAAGAAAGTTGAACTCAAGTAGAGTAGAATGGTGGTTACCAGGGGCTGGGGGGCTAGGTGTTGGGGAAATGTTTCAGTTAAATGGAGGAATAAGTTCAAGACATCTATTTTACAACACAGTGATTATAGTTAATAACAATGTATCATATTCTTGAAAATCATTTTGTTTTTCATGCCTCCATTTATTCAGCAAATGCTTTGAATGTCGACCCGTCGTACTGGGGCTCTATCGAATACAACAGAAGTGGTCCTTTCCCTGGTGTTGCCTATGATCGATTTTATTTCCAACTCTCCAGCTTAGCCTATTTTACTCTATCTGGGTCACGGAGCCAGCAATGATCTGAAGGAATGATTTCTAGAAACCAGAAAATCTGGCATGACAGCCTGTGAGTTTCTTCCATGTGATTAGTTGTTTAGCTAGGGAAGAAATAGTTTAACACATTTTAATAGTGTGGTTTTTCCTGTTGCTCTTTGGCTATTTGGTGTTAACAATTTAAAGGTGCCCAAATCTGATTTTCTACCAAAGTAAAGCTTCAAAAACAACCTGAGGGCATTTGAAGAAAGAGGATAGGAAACAAGTTAAGTGAGCTGATTACCTTGGGGAACCTACAGATTTCTTGGGTCAGAAACTTAAATCAGCATGAGTCAGGGCCAGCCACATACTCAATTTTGCTTTCTGTTACCAGTCCAAATCTCTAACACTTATAAGGTACTCATAACATTTTTTTTTTTTTAAATAAAGATTATTCCGGAGTACTACTCTGCTATAAAAAAGAACGAAATACTACCATTCACAATTACATGGATGGACTTAGAGAAAATTATATTAAGTGAAATAAGTCAGGTACAGAAAGAGAAATACCACATGTCCTCACTTATTTGTGGGAGCTAAAAATAAATAAATAAATAAATAAATAAACAAACAAATAAACAAACAAACAAACAAACAAACACACAAACAAAGAGTAGGGGAGAAGAAAACACAACGATCACAAAAATTCCTTGAACTTTTTAAGTCAAGTGAACAGATACGATATTAGGGAGAGGAGCGGGGGAGAGGAATGGGGAAAAGGGCATGAAAATCAACTGCAATGTATATTGAGAAGTAAAATAAAATTAAAAATAAAAAGATTATTCCTTTTACAACCCAGTCTGACCTAGCAGAAAAGCAGGGCTTTAGAAGCAAACAGACCTTGGTGTCATATCAGTGCTGCCTACATTTATCACTCTTTCTGTCAGCCTCATTTTCCTAACTTATAAATAACAACAGCAATATTGACCTTTTGCCATGGGCAGAATTCTGAGATGGTACCCAAGGTTCCCCACTCCCTGTTTTATTTGCCTTGTGTATTCCTTGGACGTGACTCGCTGTTTCTGGCTTGAGGATGAAGGGGCCAATGTGGCAAGGCATGTGGGCAGCCTCTGAGAGTTGAGAGCAGCCCTGGCTGAAAATCGGCAAGAAAACAGGTAGTTGGTCCAATTAGTGCAAGGACCTGAATTCTGCCAAGAACAAGAATAAGCTTGAAAAGTTGATTTTCCCCAGAACCTCCTGATGAGGACTCTGCTCAGCTGCCCCTTGATTTCAGTTTGTAGGACTCTAAGCAGGGGAGACCAGCATTTTGGGTTCTGTTGTGTCCAGACTTTTGATATACAGAAGTGGGAGCAAATAAAGGGTATTGATTTTTAAGCTGTTAAATGTGTGATAACTTGTAAGCAGCAGTACAAAAGTAATCCATCTTATAAAGTTTTTAGGCAGAAAAAAGTGAGCTAGAAAAGCACATGTCCTAGTGTCTGGCAAAGAGCAGATGCTCAGTAAGCTGCTTCCCTTCCTCTCTCAGTGCTGGGCTGTATTCTCAGCTGTCAGAGGATGGTTAAGGTGATGACAGTCACGTCTGAGACTTCTCTGGCTATACCTTGAAGATAAATGAGATGGTGGGGTCTCAGAAAACACTGACATATTAGGCCCTTTGAGTATCTGCTTAGCTTTTGCTGAATTTATTTGGCTCTTTTCCTAAAAGAGTCTTTCCTTTCTCACCGACAGTTTTTGTTCCTTCAAAGGTTTCAGCAATGGCTTTCCCGGTGGCTTTTTGACTGTTTCCTTTAGATGAATGCACTTGTCTGCTGAGTGCCTTTGTTCACGTAACAAGTGGCACTTATACTTCACAGCACGCTCCAGAGAAGTGCTCGAAGCCCCGGTTAGTGCTACACGAATATAACACAAAGCAAGCAGAAAGCAAGCTCTCAACATGGCCATTGTTTTGCAATTGGGTAGTGTTCTAGTACGTATTCTTGCTTATTTTGTGACGAGGAGAGGTAGGAGGTTACCACTGATGGCCCACATTCCTGGATTTCTCTTTCCAGGTTGGCAGAAGCAGAAGCTGCTGGGCTTCCTAGTGTAAAATCCATCTGTCAGACCAAGTGTGGCTCAGATGGAAATGGAGTTGTACATCTACCATGTGTGATCTTTTTCTAAATTACCCCGAGGCTCATGAATGAAACAGTTGGCAAGTCAAATCACCCTGCAACACCTCTTTTTCTCAGTCCTTACCATGGTTATTGTCTAGTCCAAAGAAAAGCCCAGCCTCACTCATGGTCTCATCCAACACTTTTCTATTAAGACTCTCGCATTGGCCTAACTTGTCCCGGTGTCTTAGACTCATGAGAGGACTCATAATCCCTGTTGTTGGCACAGATGGATTCTTCCATGACACACTGACAAGCCCTAAGTTCCTGGGTGTCTATTGTAATCAGGACATTGATTTGAGGATTATTCTATTTCTCCTTTTGGCTTTCCTTTTCTTCCCCATAAAATGGAGGTCATTCCTTTTTCAGAGTGCCTGGATGATTTTATTAGGTCAAAAGTTGGAAAATCCCATTTCTTTTGGTTTCAGCCTTACCTGGAAGATGTGAGAAAATACAGTCCTTAGTTCAGCAGCCATAGGGCTAATGAACTTTTAGAACATAAAGATTCAGATAAAATATTGACACCAGAAGAGTGCAGATATTAAAGTTGTAATGTGCATACACATCAGTCTAGTCGACACTCACTGCTGGTTTTCCTAGTTGGTGGGCTCTCATGTTGACTGAGTGCACTAACTTGATGAAGCACAGTCTCTTGTCCCCTGAAACCCCAGATGGCTGTGGGCCAGGTAAGGCACAGAATCCTTGGCTTGATACAGCAAATGTGCTACCTGGTGCGGAACCCCTGGGTTTTAGGGACTTGTGATGGTAATTTATGCTATGTACTGTCCTGATCTTTCTGCCTGTTGAGTAGCATTTTCATGCTCTATAAATATGAAAGTATGTGTTCCCAAGTTATGCAACTTCTCCATTTCAACAACTGAATCAATTTCTAGTAATGGCTAAATGGACTTCAGAAAGCATGTGCCTGTGAATGAAGCGGAGATAAGGCAGAGGACCGAATGTAGCCCTCATTGCAACTTTCCCCACGGTCTCTGTTTCTGTCTGGGCCTCCAACTTGGATAGAGATCTATCTCTTCATCGCGTTTCTACTAAAATGTTAGAGAATAATGCAGCAAATTACTAGATTACCAATTACTAAGCTTTTGTAAGGAATTGGGAGGAAAGGAGTTCATAGCCTGTCTTGCTTAAATGACCTACATCTCTTCACCTCTCTTCCCATGAAAGCTTCACCTCTCCTCCATTTCTACAGACTTCAGTCTGGTCCCTAAGTTCTGAAGAGGACTGAGACCACCATCCTCAGAAGGCAGTTCAAGGCCTGCCTGTACTTACATAGGCTTGTTCCCTGGGAGTTAACTTAGCCCCATCCCAATCCTTCCAACCCCAGTCAGTGTCTTTCTGAGAGTATTTCTGAAAAAAACATATTTTTCCCATTTGAGTACATAAAGCATTTGGTACTTTACCAAACTGTTAAAATATATATTTTTTATTTTAAGAAAGTGACCTCATCTCCTTTATACCCTCACTCTCTGTCTCATAGATTTAATGATAACGGGAAGGAATCTTTCTAATGGATGAACTTCCCCCATTCAGCAAGGCATACTGAAAATGGGAGTAACTCATCCATCCTGCACCCATGTGCTGGTGGCTCCCTCAGACCACCAGCCTGCCTCCCTTCTTTCTTGGCGGCTGCTAACAGGCCTTCTGCACATACTTGCTCTGCTGCCTCAACTCTCATTTGTTCCAGGTCCACCATTTAATGCTTTCTGATGCTCCCCTCACCATGCTGTGGAATCAAATCTTGGGAGTCTCTATCCTGTGTTTTTTCTCTTTAGCATTTTGCACTGTGAACTCCCATATTTCCTAAATCCCCTGCTCCTTGGTTTCCATGCATGGCCCTCATCTGGTTTTCTTCCTCTTACTACACTGTTAGTCTGCTTTGAAGGCGTCTCCTGTTCTGCCTGATTCTTAAGTGTTGATGTCTCCAGACTGTCTTTGGCTTTCCTATCTTCTCATTCTAATCTTTGTTGAATAAATAAGTCATGACTTCTAGAGACTGTCCGTGTATAACTGAATCTCTGGACCAATATCTGTCTGTAGATATGAGGAGAGTCTTCAACCTCATTGTATCCACTCTCCCCCAGTCATTTCCTCCATATTTCCTATCTTGACACCCAAGTTAGAAATGTGAGAGCCTTATCAGGTTGAGCTCCTTACCTGACCTCTAGTCAATCATCAAGTCCAGCCAGTTCTGCTCCTCTCATGTTTGACTCTCTCCATTCATTTGTACTTTACTCTCCTATCACAGGCCACCTTTGTTTCCCACCTAGACCATTGCATGGGCATCCAACTGGTCTCCTTTCCTACAGCCTCACTTTCCCAAATCCATCCTCTCTACCACTTCCAGAGAGGACTTTTCTCACATGCACATCCAATTATGGCACTATTCTGCTCATGATTTCTTCTGATTATGTCACAGTCCTTCTCATTATCTACCTGATAAAAGTGTACTCATTAGCATGACCTTTATCAACTGACCCCTGCCTGCTCCCAGATACATATCTCCCACCATGCATGCCTCTCATAGCAGACCGAAAGTACCTAATTTTCCCTAAAGAAGCCAATCTTGTTCCTGCCTCTGTGCCCTTGCATGTGAACTTTCCTCCTCTGGAATGTCTTCCCTAAATTAATCTTTACATCAAATTTCTACTCATCCTTCAAGGTTCCAGGTCAACTTCTACCTTCTGTGTAATAACTTCCTAAGCCCATTTATCTGCAATTGAACTATGCTTTTTGTGTAACTTCATTATATCTGCTATTATATTTTATTCTGAATATTTACCTACCTTTTTTGTATCCTAGTGAGTCTAAGCACTCCTTAAAGATGTGGACCCTGTCATTTTGCCTTTATGCCTTCACTGCCTACCACAGAGTAGGGCTTAATAGGCAATGCTGTATGGCAATATTTTTCATAGTGAACATTTTCATAAGTAAGTATTCCAGGAGACTAATTGCTATGAAGAGTTAATGCGCTCTCAGGCATCTTGAATATAGGAAGAAGTTCAGGCATTTGGAGAACTTAGAGGAACACCTTGCTGATTCATGATCTGCAGAGCATGCATATTGTCCCTCCATCTATCACTTCAGGCCCAGTTTTGTTTGTCATGCAATAACCATTCTCCATTCTGAATGATTTAAAAGACGAGATGGTTTTGCTTGCTCTTAGGTTTGTAAAACTTTGTGTTTCTTCTGTTGCTTTGCATTTCCGAATCTTGATGAATACACAAATGAATTATAGGGGGTAGCAAAGAATATTGCTGACAGGCTGTAACATGTTGTTGGCACTGTGTACCTTTTAGTTTATCCAAATGACGTAAATCAAAGAATGTCCAACATGTGCCATTCAGATAAGGTTAAAAAAATAAGTTTCTCAATTAAGATGAAAAAGAGAACTCAGATTTCTTTTCATTCAATGACATTTGGATGTTAATTTTAATCTTTCCCATGCTTATACATTTCAGGGTTTTACTAAGCCATTTCTATAATATTCTTAGAGACCAGGTATATTCTTTCAGATTAATTATGCTTTTCCATTCCATAGGCATCCAGCTTTTGAGCAGCTCTTCATTCTACTTTAGAGAAGAGTGTGTAAAGCCGTTTTTTTTAAAGGCAGAGTGACTATGTGTGTGCATAAATCTTGCCTTTAATTGACCTCAATGAAGCATACACTTATTGCATAAAGAGTATTTTGATTTTATGGCCCTATGTCTGTACTGAGAGCTTCTATAATGAGTTGCTTTCTATATTTTATCTTGTTGAGTGGGAGGGTAGTGATTTAAGACTAGCTCTTTTTTAAAATTTATTTTTTGCTATTAATATTTATTAAATTAAGTTGACTTCATGAAGCAGAGCATGGGAAGACATCATCCTTTGGAACTTCAGCTTTCTAACAACTTCATCTAACCAGAACAGCTGAAAACTAAGAATAATAAAAAAGACTCTTGGGAAACCAAATTCCTTCTTCTTGCACTAAAGCTTAAGAATTTTAGTTTTTAAATTTTATTTTTTATTTTTATTTAGTGTACACTTGTTTTCATGTCTCTAACCCTGTAACATATTAAAGGTAATGAATAAGCATGGGAAAAGGAGCAGAAAGGACTGCTACCTAATACTAAGCAAAGTTTAAATAATTTAGACTCCTGGTATAGAGCTAAAGAGCACCACCCACTCAGAAGGCCTTGGTTATGATCTGTCCTGTATTGCTTTCAGTGTTTGTAGTGATGGATTTGAGGATGTCATTAGCCAACAAATACTTATTGGGTATCTACTACATGCCAGGCACTATTCTAGGTAATGAAGAAACAGGAAGGATATATCCTATCTTCTAAGAGTCATTATAACCCAGCAAGGGCCACTGACAATTAAACAAGCAGTCACAATAAAGTGGGATCAGTACTTTGGAAGGGGAAGTATAAGGTATATTGTGAACATTGATCAAGGGCACATACCCCAAACTAGAAGTCAGAGATGGCTTCTTAGAGGAATTGTCTTAAACTATTGAAAATAGGATGCAATATAATTTAAACTATTTGTTATAAAAATGTTTAAAATGAAAAAGTATGTTGCTACTTAATGAGAATGCTCTTATATCTCCAAAAAGTGTGCCAAACTGAACTGAGTTATAACCTTGTAATTCCAAATAACCAAAGTTCTACTCTCCATATATGATCTTTATTTGGGGAGTACAGATGTTTATTTTATCTTATGTAGTCTTCCATCCCTATGAGAAAGGCCTGGGCTAACTTTAAAACAAAGTTAAGAGTACATAGAGATAAAATTCAAATCAGAGATATTCACTTTTGTATAGTAAAAAGATCTTGCTCCCATATGTTAAATAGTAGCAAGAGAGATGAAAATTAGAAATGAAATGAGAATTAGAAATTAAAGTTGCCGGTTTTTATATATTTCAATTTTATTCTCTTTCTCTAACTGTATCAGGATAAATTGGCTATGGCTATTTGCACGGTATATAAGCTTTGGAAAGGAAAAGGACATGTATGCTCTATCTATGTCCCTTCAAATCAAGGAAGCCAGAGCTATATAGATCTGTTCCTTAGCTGGCATGTTCTCTTATGCGCTTAACCAAAATTTAGAGTTCAATGACTGTGGAAATCATTGTTTTAGCAACATGTGCGAACTGGCTTGACAAGGAATATAAGTAGATTAAACGTAAAATTAATTGCCACACTCAAAAAATAAGTGAGTACGGAGTTGCTGATTTGGTTAAAATGACTAAATGAACATAGAAATGTTGAAACAACATTCTTACATGGTGGTAGAGGAAAAGATTGTGTCTCAGGGAACATATATAGTGATAAGCAGCTTATGTAATTTACAATGTAGGACAAATGAAAGGATTAGCATCTGCTTCAGTCCCCAAAGTGTATGGAAATCCTGACTGTAGACACTTAAAACAGGTTAAATTTCCCCAATATAGTCCTTCTTCAGAGAGACAGTTTCTTTTCATCCATGCGATTTTTTTCTTCAACAAATATTTATTGAATCACTACTGTGTGCCAAGCCCTGTTCTAGGAGTTTGAGATATATCCATGGGCAAAAGTGAAAATGATGCCTACCTTCAAGGTGTTTCTATTCTAGCAGAAGTAAGCAGTTAATAAACAATAAACATGGTACATCCATAGACCAGCTAGCATGCTGGAAGTTGATCACTGCTATGGAAGAAAGAAAAATCCAGAGAAAGCTAGAGAGATCCAGAAGGGAATTTTAAGTAGAGAGGGCAGGAAAGACTTCATCCTGATATTGGAACTATGACATTGTATCAGTCCAGGCCCAATTACTAGAGAGAAACCATACAGTAATTTGAACATGGGATGCTTATTGTAAAGAGTCATTACCTATAACAGAGAATTTAAGTAACAGGGGATCAGCTGGTAACAAATAAAGCAAGCTGCGAAGAATATAAAACTAGAAGGTATAAGGAGTAGTCACTACCCCTAGGACTGAGATAAAGAACCTTCCTGTTCAGGGATGAGATCCAGACTTTTTTGGGAGGACATAGTTGTGCATTGCTGGATGGCAGAGACATTGTTACGAAACTGTGCAGGCAGAACTTGCTGGAAATTCACCCTCTGGAACTTGCCAGAAAACCATCCTCTAGGGTTCTGGGGAAAGCTCTTCCTGGGGGTTTCTCACCAGAGAAACTCCACTACAAGATTGCCTGGGGACAGCAGGAAGTTGACGGCTTTTAGATGTTTTGGGAGATAGATGCCAGAGGAGCTGCATTCTCTGCAGGAGTTGGGCGAGGAGAAGCCCCCTGCACTGCGAGAACTTGCCCAGTGAGACGCTGGGACCAGGAAGCAAAGCCTTTTCTGAAGCAATGTCTCTCAGCTTCCTCTACTGACAAAGCTTATTGTTGGGCCAGCTGGCCCAGGAGAACATATTTACAGGACCTAGATTTCTTGTCACAAGCGGGAAAAGAAGATGGGTTTGGAGCTGAGAGGCAATCAATTGATAAGCACTGCACAGACAGTAAGGAGGTGAGGAGTGATAGATGTGGTTGTCTTGAGTTAGAATGTTCTAAGTAAAGAAATCAGTAGCTGCAGAAGCCCAAGGCAGGAGGGCACATAACAAAGAGGTTAGTGCTGGTTAGAGCATTTTGGATGAAAAAGGCAAAACCAGGAAATGAGATCAGAGAGGACGAAGAAGGTGTGACCCTGGAGAGCCTTGCTTACAGGCTATCTTAGGGCTTTGGGATTTACTCCAAGGGAGCCATTCAGGGGTCTGAGCAGAGAGTGGCACAATCTATTTGAGGAGAACCATTGTGGCGACTGTTGAGGATAGATGCATAGGGGTCAAATACAGAATCAGGGAGACCAGTCAGGAGGCTGTTGCAGTAATACAGGTGAAATACAGTGGTTGCTTAGATCAGGGTGGGAGCAGTGGAAATGGTGGTAAATAGTGGAAAAGTGCTATCTTTTCTGTTGAAGCAGCTGCTCGTATTTCACCTCTACTCCTTCCTTATTGGGGATAGAGATAGAGAAAGATAAAGATTTAGATATAGACACAGATATAGATATACTCAGGACATATACATCTTAACCATAAAAAATTTTCTGTGAGCAAAGGATCCTAGAACACCATATAGATAAAGACTCATTAAATGTTTGCTGTTGCTTACATTTACATTTTTTTTCTTGCAGTATGAAAGATTGTAGGCCACCAGTGAGTTTTGGTAAAAGATCTGTAGATACTTCAATTATAAATATAGCAGCCAGAGTTATTTTATCAAATAAATCAGTGCAAAAGTTGTATTTAGCTTTTATATTTCTCAAGCACAGATCTAGTTTAGAACTTGTCTGAGAGAAAGGCCACCCTCTAGATCAGCCTCCAAACTCTCTCTGGCCGCCTTTGTTAGCCAGCCATGCATTCCTGCTCTGGTTCACCCAACGCTCTACCACACGTCGTAGAGCACAGTATTCTGAGCCTAAGCTTTTCCCTCCTCCCTGAAAATGCACCTCCTTCCTGCCCCCTGCCATTTCTTATAGCATTACCTGTTTTGAAACGCTAGCCTACTTCCCCCTGGCCTTTGGAAAATTCCTCATGTCCTTCACATTCCTGCCTCAAAATTTCTCTAAGTGAAGACTTACCCACCTCTTCCCATAACCATATTTTTCCAAAATTAAATATTCTTTTCTAGGTGCATCCTTCCTAGAAAATAGAGTGTGGCCACTCTTGGCATTGCTAGCATTTCTGTATGACCATCTACTCCTTTAAATTGTGTATTCTTAAAAGTCTTACTATTCTTTATATCCCTACTGTATTTCCTGAAGCATACTATGTTAAATATATATTGAAGTTGATCTTTATTTATTTGGAAATAAAATTGGAGAGATTAATAGTAAGTCTACTCATCAGATATATGTTACCTAATAATAGTTAATTCTTACGAACTATTTTTCACCATTACTTACTAGCTTAAGTCTGTTATCAGTAATTACTCACTCCATGGGAGTATTTTGAACTGGAAAGAAATTCTTTGCAACATTCAGTATTATTTGTGGCATTTCCTACTTCTAAAGACACAATAAAAGCCACATTTTATTAATGAAGCACAATTCTTTTCCCTTAGCCCTTGGACTTCTAGAGACCGTGACACTAGATAGGCCAAACTCTTTCTGATCCTTAATCTTCTAGTGCTTCCAGAACACATGACATGTGAAATATGCATATTCTTTTAATAAGTAGTTATTAATGCTTAAATTGTCACCAAATATAAGTGCTTAAAAAATGTCTGTGTGTTAAGCAATGTACCCCACTCTTCAATCACATAATGTTCATGTGTCTCCAAAGAGGTGGAGGTTTACTGCAGATGTCAAGTTTCCTGAAATACTAAAATTATGCTATATAAGAGCAAAACAAGAATGCAGAGAGAAGTAAATGAAGAGCATTTTATAGCCATATTCTGTAGAAACATTGAGGGGAAAATAACTAGAAGACATCTGATAAGGAAAAGAATAAACCAGTGCTGCAATGAGAATCTGCAACTTGACAAGAGAACTTTCTATGTTGGGAAACGCCTCTGAAAACATTTATTTCAAACCTGAGAACTCTCTATCTTAAGGGATAATTTTGAGCTAAATTATTTCATTACTTTAAAGTAATCAGCCAAAAGAGATACTGAATGGTTCCTGTAATGAGAGCAAAATTTTCACAACTTGGCTATTTGAAAATAGTTTTCTCCACTTTCTAGAATGGTACTCGAATACTACCTGCATTTTAATAGACATGTTTTTATTTTGTCTCTACTATCACATTTTTTGAGTTGTAAATTATGCATCTATGTGACTGTTTTCAGCTGTAACCAGTGAACTCCTGTAAGACAAGAATCGTATTAATCGAATGTAGTGTTTGGTGCTAGTAAGTACTCAATTAAATGATTTTTGAAAGAATAAGTGAGAGAATCAAGCATTGCACTGATGATTCTAGATTGAGCAAATGTATATATGATGAATTATCACCATGAAAGGAAAGATTAGTAAGGAACTATGTTTCAGATGGATATGCTTGAGATACTTGTCAGAACCTTGAAAAAGAATGCCGAAGATCAGAAGGTCTAAAAACCACCCACATGGAACTCAGGTGCAGGAGGAGAAGCCAAGAAAGAAAATGGGGGGAAAGGAGCTAGGAAGTCAGGAGGAAAACATGAAGTATTTTAGAAGCCAAGAGAAAAAAGGGTTTTAAGATACAGTGATCAATGGTGATGAATCATTGAGAGCTTAACTAGGTTAAGGACAGAGATGAATCTATTTGATCTGGCAATATAGCAGTCATTGATTATCAGCGCAAAAATAATTTGGAGAGTGGTAGAGGCATTTCTCAACAAATTTGAGGGGGGTTGGACAGAAAATGGACTGTGAGGAAGTGGAGAGAGCAAACACCATTTTTTGAGAAGGTTGGCTATGAAGAGAAGCAGAGAAATGGGGTGGTAGCTGCAAGGAGACGAGGGATGAAGGTTATTTATGTATATGAATTCTTGTGTGAATTATGGGAGGAATGGGAACATGTTAGAATGGTAATGAGGAAGGTCCTGAAGAGAGGGAAAGACTTATGAAGGTGGGAGAGGAGTTCGCCAAAGGGGGAAAGTCCCTGAAACCAAAGTAGGATGGGAAATACAGCCCATCAAGCCTTGGGTGGGATTAAGGCTTTTCCCTCTGCTCTCAAAGAAGAGAACATGAGGAATTGGGTATAAATTTCGGTTTGGTTTTTAATCTGGTGATGAGAATAAGAGGAAATTTCTCTAGTGTGTTCCAGTTATAGATTGCTACATAACAAGCTACTTATAACATTGTGGCTTAGCAATGATTTATTATTTCTCATCATTTTGGGGTTCAATTGGATTCAGCTGGGTAGTTCTACTCCATGTGATGCAGCTGAGGGCACTCATGGTACTATCTTCAGCTGGGAGCTTGGCTGGGAGATGGTTTTTCAACCTGTAGCATCTCTCTGTCTGTGGCCTTGCATGATTCAGTATTAACCTCTATAGCATGACAGCTGGCTTGCAAGAGCAAGCATTTCCAAGAGGACACACCTGATATACAAGTATTTATCATGGCTCTGTTTTCTTCATACTTTCTGATGTGCCATAGGCCACACAAGTCACACATGGACAAGGTCAGAGTTAATGTGGAACAGACTATGCAAGGACATGCATACCAGGAGGTGAAGTTCATGGGGGGGCGGGCAATTGAAGTAACTATTTATCGCAAGTTGTTTCTATTTTCTTAAACAAAGCAGTGTTATCTATTAAAAGTTAGCTGGGAAAGACATACAAAAACGTCAGACTGTCATGGGAATTGGAAAAACATAATAATATTCGGGGCCAGTGCTGAGTGCCTGCATGAGCTGTATCATATCCATAATACATAATAGTATCAATCATCTATCAAGCAATCTTCTATTATTGCAATTCTGTGTGGTATACTTCAGGGCTAAATGTCCCACTCTGAAAGAATGTGGACAGCAGAAAAGTGACACTCTATGTAATATTTATCCGTTTTTCTGTTAAAGACTCTCTCCTTCTCCTATAAGAATGGACCAACCCATCATAATAAACTTGGATATGTATTATTGCAAGCCAATATATTAAGGGTTTGAAAGTTGATTTAAAAAAGGTATTAGACATTGTTTTTGGCCTCAAAATTTTTACTTTAAAAGTTGAGGAATTTATAAATAATCGAAACACATCTATTATGTAGGCATTTATTTCTTCTTTACTTTTCATGTATTTCTCACATAATTTTGCTCATTTACTGAATTTAATGGAAGTTTGTCCAAAATGTGAAGATTCCCTCACATTTACAAACTTTCCTACTTGCTTCTAGCATTAGTCCATGTTCACTCTCAAATATAGGTATTATAGACTGTACTTGCTTTTTAAACACAGAGAATTTCATGTAAGGAAGAATTTGACAGATGTGGAAGGACTGGAAAGGTAAAAGAAGGACACAGAGGTAACCAGAAGTAGTAACTGCAAGAAGAAGCTACCATCCTGTTATGGACTGAATGTTTGTGCACCCTGCAAATTCATATGTTGAAATCCTACCCCCCAATGTGATGGCATTAGAAGATGGGGCCTTTGGGAGGTGATTATGTCAGGAAGGTGGAACTTTCACAAATGGCATCAGGACCTTCTAAGAAGAGAGAGCTTACTCTCTCTCTGCTCTGCACCATTTGGGGACACAAGAAGACAGCAGTCTGCAAACCAGGAAGAGGCCCTCACCAGAACTGACCATGCTGGTGCCCTGGTCTTAGACCTTTAGCATCCAGAATTGTGAGAAATAGATTTCCATTGTTTATAAGTCATCCGGTCTATGTCACTTGGTTACAGCAGCCAGAAGCTACTCAGACATATCCTTTGGGAGCAGAGGGAGTTTAGACCCCAAAGCTTGGAGGAAGGGTTCTAACAACAGGCCTGTGGAGCTCTAAAGAGGGGGCACTGCCACTGCCACCTCTAAGGTACCAGGAATCTGGTTCTGGAGCAGCTGGAAGAACCTGGAAACTGGAACCAAATGCCACCCCTGTGGTGAAAAACAAGAAGCAAAACAGGAAGAGACAAGTTCCTTCTTCCTCTTCCAAATGTTCTCCCTTCCTCTAGTGTCTCCTGTTCAAACATCCAACAGGGATCACCTTGCAAAGTATAAACATTGTTTGCAAAGTCCCAGCCCCAGAATCACAGAGCTGGACATGGGAGGGTAGGATTGGAGCTGAGCAACAAAATCTTAATACCCAGCACAGTTCCATATGGCCATCGTCGCCATCTGTCTCGCCAGTGGTGTAAGGGTGGGAGGGAGGTAGCACAGCCAAGAGGAAGGAGACTGTATGTCTTGATCATTTGCATCGGAAATACGTTATCACATTGGCTCCAAAGAAAAATTGGGCAAGTGCTTTTTATTCTTCTTTTTTATAACATAACTACTGTTTTAAAGGTTCCGGTATATGTGCATGCCTTCCATTTTTGGCTTAAGATGGAGCAATAAAGTGGATCACCATAAAAGTTGATGAAACAAAGATTGAAAAAGAAAAGATAGAAGTGTTCCCTAAAAATAAAAATAAATTTAGATATTTAATTTACCAATCGTAATCTGATTCTTTACTTTCATTACTAATACTTTTGTACACCAAATTTTCCATTTTTCAGTGGCAATAAAAAACAATAAGCCAAACAATATATATTCTAAAGTAGCCCAAGATGTTCTTTACTGTTTCCTCCTATGGCCTTAATACAAACTATTTGTATTATAGAAATATTCCTCAATCCAAAAACATCTATAAAACTGTCATCGGAAAACATCTATCTTGATAACAACTAAAGCACAGATCATGGGAATTTTGAGCAGCATTTGTGAAATAATCACAGCTTTCTAAATGCAATATTATAGCAGCATATAGAAACTGCAAGCGTTTCCCAGTTTTTCTTCACATATTTTTATCTTTATTTATTTTCTATACAAAATATGTTAATGCTTTTGGAATGATTTTTGGAGGATAATTTGTAGACCAAAATAATCATGTTCAAGCTTTATTCCAGAAGGACTTATGTTTTGACCAGCCACTCGGAAGGAGGTGTGAGCAGCCAAAATAAATATAGGCTAGGGTGGGAGGGAAAACAGGCATTATGTTTCTTATGTTTTAAAAATACATTTTGTACACCTGAGTTAGGTTTTTATTCTATTTTCTCTTCCTTCTCTTTTTCAAATTATTTGTAGGACAAAGTAAGATCCAATTTGGGCTAATCAATGAAACAGCCTTCTTTTCCTTTTCCTGAGGCTAGTCTTTTTTAGAGTTGCTACCACAACCAAACGTCCAATGTTAAAATTTATTAGTTATAGTCCTAGGTTAATAGTAACATACTTGATTTTTAGGGGATACTAGAACCTCCAGACTTATGGCTTATCCATCTAGTTATCAATGGTAAATGGGTAATTAATGAATCTGGTCCATGTGCCAACAAATGCTGCAGTAGGTTTTCCCAAGGGCATGATAGGATGCCCTGATCCAACCCACAGACGACCACTGCCTCAAAAATCTGTGTAAGCCTCATTAGTTCTTGTCTACCTCTGCCTGATAATAACCGCAGTCAACTCATTTCGAGCTGATGTGAGGAAAATAGGAGTCCTAGAATTTCCAGAATCACTTTGTGAGCTGGTGAGAGAATAAATTGGTTGGAGTTGTTTCTACTTCCCTCTGTACTCACTCTTCCTAGACTACAATCACCAAAATATCAATGAGTACTCCCTTCCAGCCCCACAAATCCTAATACCACACCCCAACATTCCTTGCCCTGCTTTTTTGTTTCTATAAGCAGTCAAGACCTTCAAATGTATCATATAATTTGCCTATTTATGATGATGGTCTATATAGAAACTCTATAAGGGCATATATACTACTAATATATAAACTCTATAAGGGCAGGGATCTCTTCACTGATGGAATGTTACCAGCTAGAACACCTAAATATTTGTATTTGTTACATTTATTCATATAAATGAATTTAAAATGTTACCATATCAGAAAGCTGGCTTTTTTTTTTAAGCAACCATTTTCTTTTGAAGAGCATTCTTTTAAGTAAATAAACATTTTCTGACTCTGAAATAATCGTATGCATATACTTTAATAAGTATGTAATCCATGCAATTTTGTTGCATGTTAAACATATTATATAGGCTATTACTAGCTGTTACAAACTTCATTTTAGTGGCTTAACAAAATAGAAATTTCATTATTACTTAATTGTCCAAAAATGGGTGTGTTTTTCTTGTTATCGTTATTTGGCTTTTTAAAATTTTTTAATTAAAATTTTTTTTTTTTCTGGAGTGGCTTTCCCCCATGTGATAATTCAGGCACCCAGATTCTTTAATGTTATGACTCTGCTATTCGTAGGTTTTCACAGTCATCAGTGTCCAGCTGGCTGAAGGGAAAGAGATGGCTTCTTAATCATCTAGACCTTAAAGTGACAAACATCACTTCTCATCTTATTCCATTAATCAGAACTGTCACATGGATCCTCCTGGGTGCAATAGGTTGTGCAGTCTCTGGTTTGCAGCTACTTCCTAGGGACAGCCCTACACTGTGGTAGAGGAAGAGTAGATTTTGATAGATTCTTAACCATCTCTGCTACAGCTCATCATCAAACCTTCCTGTAGCATGCATCTCATCCCCTTTCACTTGCTGTATTAGTGAAGTTTTACTGTAATGACAATGCATAATAACCAGAAGAATATGATGACTGACAACACTGTCTTTGGCTGTGCTCAACTTTAGACCACAAGTCAGGTTCAGGTCTACTCCAAATGTCTCTTATTCTGGGACCTTGAGGCATGCTTTGCTCATGAGCATAACTGAAAGAGGCCAAGGTAAATCACGTATATTTAAATCTTCTTCTTAGATATAGAGTAGATTAGGTCTGTACTAATTTCATTGGCCAGAGCAAATCACAAGGCCAAGCTCAACACAAAGGAAGTGGGGGAGACTATTACTTCCATGGTGTGTGTGATGTGATGGGGTAGTGAATATCTGATGATAAATTACACTCTCCCTTAGGTTTTAAACAGAGTAAAACAGAACTGGAGCTCCTTATGGAATCTCAAGTGGTTTCATCTGCAAACAGAGGATCCACTGAGGTGAGGGATGCAGAATATTCAAAGATCACAGGTAGGGAGAGGCTATTTTGAAATACCAGTTCCCAGAAGCAACCTCTTGTTTTCCTGTCTTTATTTCCACTTCCTGGAAAATGCTGTTCGATTTCTAATATGCAAGAATTCCAACTTTTCTTATGTCCAATATTGCCTTTGTTCTCCAATATTTTGAGGCTAGTTCCTGCTCCAGGAACCAAAGTCATTCTCCTCTCTGGGTTTTGGCTGGTGCTATTATGAGCATGGGAAATGTTATGTGGAATGTTGGCTTCTCTCCATCTGTCTAATTAATAGCCACCCATGGAAAATTTATGGAATCCTGACATATCTCTAAAGACTTCTTTACCTTCTGGATATTGGATATCTTCTTTCTTCTCTGCACCATCTATTCATCCATCCATCCATCCATTCATCCATCCATCCATCCTTTCAACAATTATTTAATGTCTGCCTGCTATGTGTCAAGCATTCTTTTACAAAAATGGGTTATTGCATAAATAAGATCTCTCAATAAAATCTCCAGTTTCACAGGGCTTATATTTTAGTGGATAACAAAGATACATGAGCCAAAACATAAATATGATTTCAGAGAGTGCTAATATTATTAATAAATGGAAAAGGGGAAATATGGCCATATGAGGGGAAAGGGTAACATTAAATAGGTACTCAGGGATAGTTTTAATATTTGAGCTGAGAACAAAACAACTCTGCATTTGTAATCAAATATGTAATTCTAATCAGAGTCACCATACCAAAAAAACTGTTAACTTTCTCCTTTTTTCCCTCTTTTCTTCTTCCGGGCATCCGTTTATCACGTTTAAGTTGTCAAGTCAGTATAAAAAGGGCTGAATAGAACAGAGTAGAATAGGCTAGTCTGACTGCCAGGGTTTACAGTTTGCCCAGTTATTTTAAGATGAGGCGGAATCACATTGTTTGAAGGGCCTTTATTTTTCTAACAAAGCCACTATTGAGCAAATAAAGTTGAATATTGTTGCCTAATGCATTATAGTACTAGTTTAAAAGATCCAGGGAAAAATGAACAAGGATCTTCAGAAATACGACTTTTTTCCCCTGCTTTTTCTGCCCTGCCTCTGTACTGCTTTCGGTACTGACTTGTCTGATCCTATGGCCTGACAGTTAAGGGAGTGGTCTGACTGTGAAGAAGGGACCAGCTTTGCGAACCAACGTTAAAGGTATTTTGGATTGTGGTCAAGTATTCACAATGGCGGTAATAAGTTAAGCATTTGAGGTTTCTGCCCTTGGTTTCGTATCAGTTTCCTATTGCTGCTGCAACAAATTATCACAAACTTAGTGGTTTAAACCAACACATTTTTTATATGGCGATTTTGCCTGACATGAGTCTCATTGAGCTAAATTCAAGATGTTGGCATGGCTGTGTTTCTTTCTGGAGGCTGCAGGGGCAAACCCCTTTCCTTGACTTTTCCATCTTCTATAGGCCACATAAACTACTTGGGTTATGACACCCTTCTTCTGTCTTCAAAGCCCAGCAATGGCTGGTCAAGTTCTCATGTCACATCTCTCTGACCCTGTTTCCACTGTCATATCTCTTTTCTGACAATAGCTGAGGGACAGATTCTCTATTTAAAGACTCCTGTGATTAGATTGGACTCATCTGGATAATCCAGGCTAATCTCCTCATCTCAAAGTCCTTAATCCTAATCACATCTGCAAAGTCCCCTTTGCATTGTAATGTAGTCACAGGTTCCAGGTTTTAGAACATGGGCATCTCTGGGGAATCCCATTATTCTGCCTACCACAGCTTCTCTTTACATCTGTGACTGTAGATTCAATGAATATGGGAAGCATTACCAGATAGAGTCATTCTTTAATGAGACTAACCTGATTCCTAAGAATGGGCAAGGAGAACAAAAATGTTTTCTTAGCACTACGATGCTATTCAGCTTCTGATCAAGAACTCAGTGCATCTGGGGGCCGAGTGCTCTTTGTGACATGTTACCAGAGAGCCCCATCCTGTTTAGATTTTGAAACTGGAATTTGAGTTACCCCTTGAAATGCTTCATGACAACCCAGAGAAATTGTTTTTACTATAGTGGGATGTGAGGACTATTTTTTTTTCCTTCTCTCTTTATGTTTTAGCATCATCTTCTTCTGTCTTTTTCATGGATTCCAAATTGTTCTTGGGAGGAAACTCTGGTGAGAATTCTAATTTCAGCTTCTTTTGCTCTGGGGACTGACTTGAGCCTTGTCCTTGATATTGTGCTCCTCTAATCATAATCCTGACTTTCTGAAATATGAGTGTCAGTAGAGAAAAGGCTTGCCAACTCCATTGCTCATTTATCACTGAGAGGATGCTTTTAAGGAAGGTCTTAAATGAAGGCATTGTACAAATGCCAAAAAAAAAAAAAAAAAAAAAGCTCTGTGTCTGAAAATTAGGGAAAGCTTCCCATTGTCTGACCTCAATTAGAAAATGCAGAAATATTTCTAAGGATTGCTTTTGAGATGCTGTAAGTGGCAGTGGCTTATTATTGAATGTTGGAGTTAACTCTCTCCTGCACGGAAGCTCTTTACCATTAGTGATACAGTAACCTCATTCCTTTACTGTTTCTCAGGAACTCCTCATGAATTTATGTACAGTGCTCTCCTTAGGCCCTAGGGTTGAATTTAAACCTGAACTTCCTGGAAGTGAGGAGGAGTAATTAAGCGTAAAATAAATGGAAGGGACTGTAAGCCCTCCAAAAAGATATATAGATATATGACTAAAATATTTGAATTGAACCATTTTTTCATTATTACTCTCATAAGGAGCTTTTAAAAATAGATTTCTCCTAATTACCCTTTCATGAATTTTTAATTCCACTGGTATACTGTATATCCGTTTATATGCTTTACATGTATCAGTGTTTTATACACGAAAAGAATAAGATATTTTACCCCTCCCCCAAGAACCAATTTTTAACCTGTTGGGGAAGGTATTGTCCCCACTAAGAATGTATAATGTCAATTGAAGTGGCATACTTTATTGTATCTCCTACCCAATTTTATAATATTATAATTACTTATTTTAAAAGTGAAACCTCATTAGGACATAAAGATCTTAATATATACATATGCAAAAAGAATGATAAAGAATAACCATTACCCACCCTATCAATCACCCCAAGTCATAGAAAACATTTTCAATATCCATCAAGGTACTTTTTTATGCACTTACATATATACACATAATAATAAATACATATATTACAAAATGTAGCTTTGTACAACATGACCATTTTTCTATGGCAATAGGCATATTATCACACTATTATTTTTATCACAGAGTACTACATTATACAGCTACAAATGTCTCATAATTTAGATAACCAATACTCTTGTCAGATATTTATTTTTTCTCACTTATTTTGAGAGAAACAACACTATGATATAGAGCTTTGGACATATCTTTTCATACATGACTGAATGTCTCCTTGGGATCCATGCCTGCAAGTGCAATCTTCCAGGCAAAGGCAATGCTCTTTTCAAAGAATTTGATACATGATGCTGAATTGCCCACCAAAACAGGATGGTTTCTATAAAAAAACGCATAATCATAGCAAAATGTTGATATGCTCTGGGTGATAGAGTAGTATCTTTCCTACCAATAAAATATTGCATTTACATCCAGATGAGTGAGCATCTTTTTATAGGGTGCAATTATTCAATTGGAATAGAGACTCTCTGGAGCAAGCAAGAACTGGAAGGAAATTTGTGATTTGTCAGAATTTTACACGTGTAACTAGCTCAGCAAAACTATAGAGGTTTTAGTGGACAGAGGAACAGGGAAAATGGTTTTAATCCAAGTTGGTTTTTGTTTGATCCATTTTAATATTCTTGTTTATTTTTTATTATTTCCAAATTATCTACCCCTTTTATCCTAGATTCTTTAAATGGATTTGCTGTAGAAATCAGAGATGGCAGAGACACAGGCAATGAAATACTTTCTAAAAACTGTTTTTTGTGTTTGTTTTTGTTTTTGGTGGCTTCTCATAAATTTGTCAATTCAACAGTTTTTTGAGCAACTAGTAGGTAACAGACATTGCTGCAAACGTGGAAGGAGGAGTTTGGTTCTCCCTAAAAACAAATCTCTACCATGATGGAGTTTATATTCTTGTAGTGGGGAAAAGCAGCAATAAGCTAGTAAACATAAATAAATAACATGATAATTAGTGATGAATGCTATAAAGTAATTAAAGGAGTGAGTGGTAGGGAGAGGGGGCAGGGGAGTAACCATTTCAGACAAGGTGGTCAGGGAAAACCCTCAGTGATTAGGTAAAATTTTAACAGAATTGAAAAAGAGCTGATAGAACATTCTGGAGGAAGAACATTCTAGACAGAGGGAAGAGCAAGTACAAAGACCCTGAGATCAGAGCATGCTTGGCCATTAGCAATGGGAACGAGGCCAGTGTGCTGCAGCAGAGAGAACCCAGAGGAATCCGGAAAGATAGACAAGGGCAAGTTGATGCCTGGCACTGTAAGACAGTGGGCACTGCACACGCCTCATATTTTGAATCATTGCATAATCCATACAACCCGTCTTTTAAAGCTCCTGCTGTGCTCCAGACCCTGGGCTAGACAGTGAGTACAGAAGAGAGATGAAGACAGGCACAGCTCTCATGGAGTGAGCCTTCCAGGGCAGGACATAGACAAGCACAGAGGCAATTACAGTTTATTGTGACAGTGCAATTACGGGTGAAAGAGAGGGTGTTAGTTGGAACACAGAGGAGGAACAATTCACTTAAGTAGTTGCAATGTAAAAATCAGCATATTTTTAATAAAACAATTTTTCTTTTTGTAGCCTGCAGTTATCATTGTATTGTTGCATGTATCATGTTATTTTAACATTAAATGTTAAATCATTTGCTCATCCCAATGGGTTGGGTCCTGAAATTAGGAGCCACGTCTTTCCCCCTGTTTGCTTCAATTCACAACAGTGAATTTATGACAAAAAAGGAATTAATTAAGCTCTGGCTTCCTGTCTTTTGAAAAGTTCTGGACCTAACTGGAACTTAGTTAAAGGTTTAGTATGTCACAAAAAGCTCACTGGAAATCTGGAAGACAGAGCAAGGTAGGAAGGAGTAGGGCAGTAATTTCGATCCACTGGTGCTTTTCTTGCTTGTTTTGTCAGTTGTGATTCTCACTTGCTGCTAAATTGTTAGAAATTATACATATTTTGTTTCCCCTTTAAATGGTAGATTTACTGGGGTAAGGAACAGTCTCTGCTATTGCTTTGTGTGGGTGTATGACAATTAATACATAAATGAAAAAAAATTAAAAACAAAAAAACAAACCGAAAAAACAATTCTTCCCATTGGAATCTGTTCACAGAAATACATAGAAAAAGTCTAGAAATCCAGAGCATGTGGCTTCCTGCTCATTCGAAGGGCATTTACCATATCTGGCCAATGTCTCAATTATCTTCACAATTTCAAGAATTTCTGTTATTGTTTCAAGTAGCTTGCTGGGCCATGCCGTTGGAAAGCTCTTATTTTCTGGTCTAAGCACTTTAGGGTGATTGTCAGAGAGTTTTAGGACATGGTTTTGATTGCAAAAGATTTATATCTCCAAGGTAACATCAAAATTCCTATTGGCTGAGAACAGTTTGTCTTCCCTGTTTGTGTCTTTGTGCAATTTGAAAAGCATTTTAAGGGCAAATTTGCTTGAGAACGTTCAGCACGGAGCAAATGGAAGAAGCAGCTCTGTTCCCAGCTCCCTTGTGTGTTTGCTCGGTACAGTCTGTACCTGCTGAGCAACCCAGGACACCACCCAAACTCTGCTCCAGATAACACAAACAGCCTCTCACATTGGATCTCTCTACTTGTGCATTTCCAATACCACATCCATTGGTAGTTGTTTTGTCAGTGCCTAAACTTCCAGCTCAGCTTGGTGACACTTTAACTGCATCTTTCTTCTTCTTTTAATTGTGAAGCCTTTGTAGCTTCTCACTCTACAATTCGTTCTTTCTACATGGGTAAGATGAGACAAGGTCTACCCACATATCTATTTCATTGAAAAATATTTTAGAAATTAAATTAATAAAGCATGTTTAGAATGAATGAGAAATGTGAAAGCTTACATCTTTTTATTTGTAACTTTGCAAAATATTCTGATTTTATTCTAAAATAGGCTCTGAGCTAGAAGCTGTGGATCTAGAAGTAAGGAAGACAAATACAATCTTCCTATCAGGGAGAAGAAGGACATTAAACAAGCAGTAACACAAATAAATGTCACCTACAAATGATGGCAAGAAAAAGGGGAAGGTTCCAGGGGTCATTATCCTTAGCTTGAGTCTTCAGGAAAGAGGTGCCTCAGTGAGAATCAAACCAAGACCAGAAGCTTAAGTAGGAAAGGAGGCAGGGGAGTAAAGGGTGCTGGGACAGCCATTCTTGGGGGTAAGGACCATTGGACAAGACAGCCCTGAATAGGGGAATCATTTTTTTGGTTTGACCACTGAAAGAGAAGCCTCTGCTTATAGGAAGTAATCCATGTGAGATGTGGTTGGAGGAAGAAATGGGACCCAGGGTGTGGCAGATCTCAGTTAGTATGGTAATTATGGGCAGATGTTGCCAGGTTTTGAGATTGGGTGAATGAGGAGGTTCGTGACATGGTCAAAGTTAACTGGTTATCATATTTATAACTTTATATATAAATGATGTTTATACAGAAATGATCACAAAGCAGGGCATTTCTGGCTGTATCGGAGAGAAAGAAAAAGGAGAGAGACATATATGTGAGTATATATATGAGTATATATGTATCAATACACACACCATACACATATACACGTGAGTCACATGATTATGCACACACATATACAAATCCAAATTTGGGTTTGAAAATAAACTTTGAGATTAAGTTTAGAGCCATTTCTCTAAATTCCTATTATTGTTACTCAATATGTCTGTACATTGAAGTTTAACTTTCAGATTAAGATTCAGCCAGATGTTGAGTTAGATGTTTAAGGCATGATGTGGGGGGGGGGGGGAAGACTCACAGGAACAGGAATCGAAAATACTACAGACTGGGTGAACCATGATGTCCCTCTCCTTTCTTATATTTTAGACTCAGAATCATGTCATCCTGATGATTTTTCTTATAAAGAAAACAAACTTAAATCTAAAACTAAAACCAAATAATAACCTCTGCAGTTGTTATAACCATTTGAATAATAAAGGACTAGATTTACAAATAGCTCCATGACTTCATCCAAGCCACAGAAGGCGGAGAGGATGTTGCTTTGGTGTGGCTCACCGATGGCCTGCCTGTTCCGAGTCCAGTCCCAGAGATACTATGTTTCACTGAAATTATTATTGATTAAAGAGAACTGCCAAATAACATGAGAAATAAAAGAGCAAGGCTGTCTGAGACCTCAAAACTTAAGGCTTATGCTTTCCTATTGTCGAATGCTGCCTCAGTGCACGACATGTTTTCGGTTATCCCTTAGAGCCCAGAACCAAAAAACACTGGTGTCTGGTCCCTATGATCAATGAGATTCTGATATGGATCAAGCCACTCTGTTCTGAATGGGGCCATCTTGCCCATCTGGATATAGAGAAAGGGAAATGCAACTTATACAAAAGACCTACTAAAGAGAGGAATAATTGGGTCATTGTGGCTAAATAAAAATTGTGCACAAACAGAAGAAAATTCTTTTCCTTTTCTAACCCAATTCTTCAAGAATGTAGGGTATCCTATACAGGGATCATGGAATATCTTTAATATCCAAAAATGATTTACATATATATATATATAACCTATGTGTTTATTCCATGCATATGGCAGAACACTTTATGATGTTATTATGATGAGCCACCTCATTTTTTGGAAATATTCTTGCTTTTTCTTGTATTACACTATAGTCACAGTTCTTCTAGATTTGAGAAGCACAGAGAATAACCCCCAAACGTCACTTTTCAAAACCTAAGGGCTATGTCATGTTTTGGAAAAAAGAGAGTTTGAATACAAGGTGTTAATCTGTTGAATTTTCTGCATTGCTACACATGTTGTGATTTACATCTTTCATTTTCTCTTTCGTTTTGATTTTAGTTACATTTTTCAATTAAAACTCATTCAAGGAAAATTATTATTTTTTCACTTAAACACATAAGGGACTAAGAATGCCAACGCTGAAATGGTAATGTCCAGAAAATCACGATGCCTATATGTTTTTAAAAGAAGGTCACATTTTTCAAAGTAAATTCAATTCTATTATATGAACAGATACAGGATATAAAGTTAATACAGAAGGAAACTTAAATATTGATCTTACAGTTCACTGAACATAAAATCTATATTTATTTGGGCAATCACTCATTTTATAATTTCCCAGAGCTGGTGGGTTCTTTAGGTATTGGCACCATTAATTTTTATAGCTCTTTGCTAAATAAATGTGAAGTATGTGTGAAAGCATATGCTCTCATTCCATATCTCCCACTGTAGCCAGAGAGATTTATGTACATATATAGTGATAATAATTGACAGTGATATTGTTTCTATTTTTAAGGCCTTTGTATGTCCCAGACCGTGTGCTAGATACTTAAGTGTAGTGTCTTTTTAAATCCTCACAATATGCTGTGAATAAGCATCACTATATCCATTTAACAGTTTAGTTCAACGAAGCTGCAAGAGGCTGGAGTTGACTTTCCCAAGGATACACAAGTACTGAATTGGGATTAGAATTCAGGGTAATCTGACTCATGGAAGAGTATTTGTACTGCTTAAAAATAATTGGTTAAAACACCCTTCACTATATACTTGTAAAACAATTTTGTACCATCATCTGTACAAGCAAATTATTTTTTGACAACAAAAATATTGACAAAAATTTTTTGACAACAAATTATTTTTTGATGGCAACTTGAGTCAGATCACTTGGGTTCACAGCCTGTTTTTGCTTCTTGGGCAAGTAATTCATTTTCTCAATAACTAATTTTCAATGACTGAAAGGCAGAGTTTATAATAGTAGCTACCTCATAGGGATGTTGTGAGGATCACATGAAATAATCCCCCAAAAGCACATTGTCTGATGCAAATAAGCGTTTACCAAATGGTAGTTGTTATTATTACACTTATTAATATTTCTGGTATTATTGTTATAGTTCCATCAGAGGAGACGTTAACACACATCAACACAATGTCAGTGAGGTTGAATGAAATGTTTTATGGCTCTGTAATTCCATGCTGCTTCCTCTGTGATCTCAGGTACTTAAAAAGATCACAAACGTTTCTATCTTTATATCGCAACCAGAACAGACTTTCAAAGGATAATCCCCAGTAGATGTATCTATGGAACTGCAGGGATTCAGTTTCTACAGATTTGACTGCCCCAGGGACAGTAGAAATGTTCCAATCGTTAATCGGATTTTTCACCCAACTTACTTTCCTTAACATAATACCCTCCTGGGTTAAATCCAAATTAACTGAACTTCTATTTGGGTGCACAGCATCATGCATTTTCCATGGATCTTTTATGTTGTCACATTTTTTTTCTCTCAAGACTTAGGAAATCAACATATTGGAAACTTCCTTTCACTGCAGGGAGAGATGTTGCAAGCAATAGCCTCTGTGAAACTTGTAAAGATAAGTAACTGATGGCTTCAAAATATTTGGGTAGAGTGAGAGCTATAACCAGCAGTTTAATAACTCAGCTATCCCTAAGTTTTAAACACATGTATTGTCCTTGGCTTGGACATCTTGGTATTTGACTGACCACTGGGTTGAGGTGATTGATATACACAGTTAAAGCACCCAGAGAGCTTTTGGCTTAAAGAAAGTATAGTAACTTGTATGTGTATGTGTGTGTGTGTGTGTGTGTGTGTGTGTGTGTGTGTAGCTTTATTTAGTTATTTTTCTAAATAAATCTAAAGTTTAAATACTCCTAAAAACTCCAGGGAGAAAAACTTTCATTGAAAAAAATCAAAAATGGAAGGAAGAAAAATTCTGAAGAGAGAGATGAGAAAGGAATTCGAAAACTTTAAATCTTTATACATTTGTCCTTTATTGTCCAGTGACCAGTGATTTACAGTCATTATTGATCAGTTATCTATTGGAAGAAAGTCCCTGTGTTAAATGTATTAGGGCTTTTACAAAGATGAGTTGATGAGAACCAAGTACAGGGTAGTAACTGAGGAGGTTTATAAGAAAAAATCCCACATGGGGGGGAGAGAAAGAAAAGTAAAAGAGAAAGGGAGGAGGTTGTAATGTTTGAGTTGGGCCTTAAAGAAGGGAAGGGTTTTATTTAGGTAAGGGTAGAGGAGCAGAGGAAAATGTCTGAGCAAATTCTGAGCACATATGGATTGGAGAAGTGTGGGGATAGTGGTCTGGTTTGGCCAGAGTGAAGGGTGTATGAATGCTGAGGGAAAAAAGAACAGAAATTCTGGCATACAATTACATGCAAATACAGAAGTAGAAATCATCCTGGTTGTGGCCTTGGTCATAGAAGTTCATTACTACTAGAGAGATCCCAGTACAGTGTCACTTTCATACACAGGAAGGATGAAAGTTGTAAAGGAACTTCCTCTATCCTATATTCATGACATTCCTTCAGAGGGCCTTGCTATGTTGTTTTTATTAATAAAGGTTTTTTCCAAGAAATGATTATGTGAACACCAATTTGTGTTCTGGGATGAGGCTTACAAAGCCATTAGACTGTAAGTGCTTTGCACAGTGCCGGATCTAAACTGTGATTTTCCTCTGTCCTGTTCCTTCATGCTCTTCTTTGACCTTTCCTTAGAGCCTACAGGAGCTGAAAGAGGAGCATTTAAATTTCTCAGTTCATTTTTATGGCTTCCCTTTTTGTCAGGTAAAATATTTAACCTGCCTCAGTTTCTCCACATGGTAATGTTGAGAATTCCTTCATTGACCCCTTTCTCTTCTATACTTTCATTTATTTTGCCACCATCACTATCTTCATATGTGTCATCATTTTCTTGCCTCTTAAATCAAATAATGCCTAAGGAAATGGCAAACTATAGGTTGCTCATGGCTCTTTAGGGTCATTGGAAAATACCTGGAATTTTGAATGCTAACTCTTAAGAATGTCAAAGGTCTACCATTTACTCAACACAAATAAATATTTGCCAAGAACCTGTGATATTCTTGTCATTTTACTCCTGTGATTCTTTGCTGAATCACAAAGAATCATCTTTGAGCATCTATGTGCTCACATGAAGAAAGAAAGAGAAACACCCAAAAGTGATGAGTGCTGATTTGGTGGTCATGGAAGACTTCTCTGAAAGAGTGACATGTATGATGAGATCTGAGTGACACATAGGAACCATCCATGTATAGAAGGCACAAGCATTGCTGGGAGCAGGAATAAACTTGGTGTTTTAGAGAAAGTTAAATATGAATAGATACACTTTTTGAGGCCCTTTCATGTGACAGACGTTCTGCTAAGGGTTTTCAATGAGCATATTCATTGTCTCATTTGATTCTTATAGTCAGCCCTATAAATATATCCTTCTTATAGATGAAGAAATTGAGGTTTAGTAATAGTTTGAGATCACTCCTTACATGGTGTGATAGAATTGGAACTCAGATATGTCTGATTGTAAATCATGTTCATGACACTTTGTCATCTTTCTCCTGTCTTAAACTCTGCTTTTCACCTCTATTAAGTATAGAACCTAATATTTTAGAATACTGTCTAACTGGGGTAATCCTGGAGAATGTTTCCTCTTCCTGATGGATACATTGCCTCCAGGACTTTTCCCTTCTCCTTTCAGGCTTGTGTAAGGGATGGAGTGGCAGGTGGAATCTGAGAGCCTGCAGTAGTGTAGGTGAGAAAATACCGGCAGCTCAGCTGCCATTTCTTTTCTTTACAAGTGGGATGTGTCTAATGCTCATCCCATGGCAAGAGCAGGAGAGTGATTTGGAAAAAAGATACGGCTCTGGGATGAAAATAACAAACCAGAAACTTTTGGTAAACACTGTAAGCAGAGAATTGTGTCTTCTTGGGAATGCTGGTTGCCTGCCTGGACAGGTTTCCATGAAATGGTGTTACTGAGGTCAATCTGCCCTCATACAGGACTGGCCTCAATCTGCAGGCTCAGAAACTCCATCTCATTGGATATCCAGAATAACTAAGATGTCAGAGCAAGCAAGCTCAAAAGAGATGGTGGATAAAGCCAGAATTCCACTTTGCTAGCTTCTAATGAGAAACATACATAGTACTTTGGAAATCAAAATCATAAAAAGATTTCTTGGTGAAACTAGTGTTAAAGAAAGAATGACTGATAAGAATCAGGTATGTTGTGGCTTTAGGCTTTATTAACATGCAGGATCCATCTCTACATCAGAGGTTTAGCAGAGGACCAGATCCCCGGGGTACTGCTGTGGCGGCCACCAAGTTTTGTTCTCTGAATCTTTTGGTTTTGCACTCCCTGGGGCTGGCAACCTGCACTCTGGTTGTCCTTCCTTTATATACGTTAATACCTTCACTCTGATTTTAATCCAGACTTTTAGACCAGAAAGTATGTAATTTCTTTTTATATCTCTTCTCTGAATCATCCTGTGGTGATTTTATAATACAAGGCAATCTTCTTTAATTTCTGTATTCTAGAAGGATGCTTTTTGTATCCTTAGGGTACAATCTGTACCCTAGTTCTATGAAAATGACAGTGGCATTTTTCTATGAGATATCCACATGCACAGGAAATTAATTTTGGAATTGTTTTCAGTTATCTCTTGTGTAATAAACCAACCCAAAATGCTGCGGCTTAAAACAACAACGGTATATTGTTTCTTATTATTCTGTGAGTTGACCTGACTTATATGGATCGTTCCTCTGCTCTGTGTGACATTGGTTAGGGCCTCTCATTTGTCTGTACTCAGCTTACAGTTGGGGTAGGTTGGAAGTTTAAAGAACGCTTCACTCATATGTCTGGACCATCTCTCTTTTCCACATGTCTCTTCATATGACTAAATTGAGGTTCTTCATAGCATGTTGCTGTAAGTGGTCTCATAAGACAAATGGCTTTCAAGATAGAACGAAAGCCGTTAGTTCTCTTAAGTCCAAGATGCAGAATATTAATTCTGCCACATTCTATTGGTCAAGGCAAGTCACAGGGCTAGCCCTGATTCTGGGAGAGAGAGATAAATTCTACCTATTGATAGGTGCAATTCCTAAAAGGAGGGAGGAACTGAGAGTGGCTGTCTTCAAAAACTGCCTACCACAATTTGCCTTCCAGCCACAATATTTCCAATAAGCAAAATATTCTCACTCTCTTGCCCAAACATTTTATTGCATTACAATATCAGCCTGAAATCTAGGATGTCATCATCTAAATCACGCCCATGTGCAGTGAGGCTCCTTGGGTGCAGTTTTGCAGGCACAGTTCCTTGGTTGAAAATCCTCATATGCAAAGGCTTTGTACTAAAAGTACAATTTACCTGCCCTACACAAAGCCAGTATACACTGGTGGATCAGGAACAGGGAAATAGCAATGTATAGTCTCTTTCAAAAAAGTAGGGGCTGAGGGGTCACGTAGAAGTCACCAGCCCATAGCAATTCAAAAGTCCAGTTAGACACACGTGACCAGTTCTCTTTGCTCTGAGAGCAGAAAATATTTGTGGATTAGGGCCCAGTTCTGCTCCCTGGTTTTGGTTTCCTGAGACTCTTGATTTTGATCTCTGTTCTCTTAAATCTTCTGGCCATGTCATTGTCCATAAAAAAATGACCTCTATCTGGAGGTGAGTGGCTTTCTCAGCTCACTTCCAGCCTTTAAAATCTTTGGGGCCCAAAGACTTTTTAAATTTAAATTTTGAAGTGTGTCTGTCCCATTCAGTCAAACTTGGAAAACCTTCTTTATAATTTTTTGGGCTTTTTATGAATCAAAGTATACTCCACTTCATTAGATGAAAGACAGAACCGCAAATTGCTTTCAGAGAGGGTCCTCTCTCCTTAGGGTTATGGTCAGGATATTGTGCAACAACATTTATATGATTCTTAAAATCTCTGGGTTTACTATCTTAAATCTTTTAAAGATACCAACAAGGTATATTATGGCCACACACACACACACACACACACACACACACACACACACCACAAACTCTTTGTTTTTTTTCTGGAGGTTGGCCAGTATTTATAGCCACACTTGTAATTTGATTTTTACCCCAGGCCACATTTTACTGGCTGAGCTCTGAATTTGACATTTGTCCTGAGGTCATTTTTCACTTTGAAACCTTTTGCTGCCCAGAAAAGGCTTCATGGTAAATACTGCATTGGGGCTATTTTCTTTTGTTTTTGCTTGAGAGCTGAGCAGTCCTTCCCTGGTACCGCTCTCTCTTGCAGTCCTTTATCATACGTGGCTAAAACAAACTAACCCTCACTTTCACATCCTTCCAGAGCTATCCTTAGTTAGGGGCACATTTCATTATGTATATTTTGTATTTTTACGTGACCACAAGCAACAGTCTTGCCAGTTTTCCCCCAGTCTATAACACAGCTCTCCCTTCTTCCAGCCTCCAAAAGCAATTTCCTCACTGACTCTTCTACCTTGCAACAGTCTCCTCACTGTCTCCTGGACCTGCTGCCAAGGAGTCCCAAAGCCAATGCACTAGTTTTAGATTTTTATTATAGCAGCACCATACTTCTGGTACCAGTTTCAGGTGTGTATAACTGCAGAACAAAACCACCCCCAAATTTAGAGACATAAAAGCAGTGATTATATTTACTCATAATTTTCTGGGTCAGGAATTCAATGGAGCACAGTGGGGGTGGCTTGTCACTGATCTGAAATGGCTTCTACCTCATCTGAGATGGTTCACCCAGCTGGGGGGCAGCTGGGACAGCTTTACCGGGGCCATACACCTGCAGTTTCATTTTCATCATAGATTCTGTTTCTTGGTTCTTTTTCCCATGGCTAGCTTGGGCTTCCTCACAACGTGGTGATCTCTGAATGGTCAGACTTCTTACATGCTGTCTGACTTCTTAGGAAGAAGGTGGAAGCTGTCAGATTCAAGGGGAGAAGAAATAGATCCCACCTCTTATTAGACAGAAACAGATGTGCATATAAGGAGGGAAGGAATTAATGGAGCCATTACTAGAGACTATCATCATAGATTGTCTGGTTGAGAATTATTCAAACATTCCTCATCATAACATCTAAGAAATGTGTGCAATCCAGGAAATTTCTATGTACTTATTGCATTAATTCATTTCTGCTGTTTACAACAAAATACCTGAAACTGGGTGATTTATAAAGAAAATAAAATTTATTTCATATGGTTTTGGAGGCTGGGAAGTCCAAATTCCAGGGAACATGTTTGGAGAAGGACTTGAGGTGGCAGCAGTGATGGCAGGGTGTCACAATGTGAAATGACAGAGCAGAGAGAGAGAACTTCTCATGAGCTCTCCTTTTAAAGCTCTCAGAACTACAACCCTGACCACCATTATTATTTCATTCACTAGGGGTTGGTCCTACAATCTAATCACCTCTTCAAGATCCTGCCTTTCAATTACCGTAATGGGATTTCCCACCCTTTTCACAGTCACAGTGGGGATTTAAGCTAAAATGAGGTTGGAGGGGCATCCAATCTATAGCACTTATGAATAAATATTGTGTGGAGAAAAACATTTATCCTTATCGTGTGAAATGTACTCATATCTTCTAATCCATTCTAATTCATTTTTTATTAAGTGCTCATTACAGACTCCAAATCTATTTCACAACTAATGGGTCCAGATGAGTAATTAAACAAACAAACAAACAAACAAACAAAAGCAGTGGTTCTGATTGAAGTCCTTTATTTTATATAAAAAAAGTGAATGTAAATAAAAATGTACCTCAGAGTAATTTGCCCAACATTCTGCATCTTGACTGAAGCAGAGAAGGGATTAGAATCATGTCTTCTAGCTTAAGCAAAGACTCTTTCAGTCCCACTCAACTTTCAGACCACACTGTTGAGCCAGTTTCCTGCCTTTGTTTAGTTCCACTCAAATGTTGATCCGAGTTCCCTGTTTTCATTGTCATCAGGTCTAGGACTATAAACACAGGTCCTGCGACTCCAGACTTCATATTTTTTGTGCATTATCACGCTTCCTTATTCCTACTATAAACAGTCCAAGGGCATTGGCGACTTCCATCCCTTAACAACACCTTAATTAAAAAAAACAAAAAACAAAGTAATTTTGCAGATAGTATTGTGGGGCTTGTGACTGAAAATAAAAATATCCCTAAAAGCCATGGAATTGTGAGTCATGAAGAAAGAATTATTGTGAGCACAATTCTGCTGGAAGTGGGAAATGTGTCTCTCACCTTCCAGAATCACCCAGTTCCAGTATCACACAGTGTGGACATTATCTCCCTTCAATGGATTCACATTTCCCAGTTTGAATTACCTATTTAAATATGCCTCTATAACAAGATATACAAAGTTCTAGTTCCACTTCTGTGGCATAGGCTGAGAAGACCATTTAAAATGACATTTTATGCAATATTCTAAATGATGAAATACATAGCCTAATCTTCCTATTGATTTCCTTTATTTAAAAGGTATAGAGAATTGAATTTAAATTATTAGATTTTCTTAAAACATGTTGTTGATAAGGACTCCCTATCTGCTGATTGGGTTGGATAATTTCTAAGAGCCCAAAAGATTCTGAGATTCTGTGGCCACAGTCTCCCCACAAGAGGAAATGCTGACCTGTATGTCTCTTTTTTCACCTTTTGGGTCACAAACATCGACAGATACTAAGGCATGGTTTTGTGTTGCACTCTTTTTTTTTAATAAGAAAAAAGTATTTCTGAAAGATAGGTTGACAAGGGACATGGTGAATTTCCAAAATTAACTGTGAAAGGCAGATCATCTGGGCATGACTGAAAGCCATGCATAACCTTTGTACTCAGATATCTCATTTCAAAAATGTCACTTTCTGCTTATTCAATTCTACTGTCACACTATTTTAAGCCTTAAAATTTGTGCTCTGGAGCTGAGCAAGAATTATTGCTTCTATCTTTGGGCTTATTAGAATCATTTAAAATTCACTTGAGAGCAATAAAAATCACTTTTTTATTATGGTTAAATATGGTTAAATGTTGAAATTTGCAATGCTATTTCCTATTGTCTTTTATTAGCAGTATTTTAGCATGTATGTATGTAGCTCAAGACTATCTTTAAGTACCTTATAAAGAAATGGCATTTTAAATGAATTTTCTCTAATTTTTTAATTCCCTACAGTGAGGTTAAAGTACAATGAATTATGGGATAATGTTGCCTAAAATTTTAGACTTTTTCTTGTATTGATGAAACTTTTTCAAAAGCATATATGACAGTCGAAACATATTTTCATTGCTCTGTAAATTAGTTACTCAATACTCGCACTCAGATAAAATCAGATGATACATGGCAAATGGAGAAAAAGTCAGTATATTAGAAAATAAATTGTTTCCTCATCTTTTTTTTTTTCCCAAAGAGATCCATGAGATTGTAAGGTAGGTGTGGAATGGAGAACAGATATTGCCTGGGAAAAAGTCCCCCAATATTGAGGAATGGATCTGTTTATTCATTCAATTCATCTGTAATTTACTTAACATTTTATTCTGTAAATAATCTCTGTATCTTGATTTCAAATTTAGATCAATACTAAAAAGGAGGACCATGAAAAAAAAACTCCCTTTAATTCTATAAATCTGCCTGCATTAGGCTCTCTTTCACCAAGCAGAGAAGGGAAGAGGGAAGCAGCTTGCCCAGATAATGAGGCATTCCCTGGGCAGGGCTGGCTGGAGTGTTACTTCAGCTGATGGGCAGCAGAATAAGCAGAACAGAGTGGAGCAGGGAGAAAGTACACCAAAGCCAACAACAGCAAACAACAAATTTCTAGCAAATGGATCAGGTTTAAGTAGTGTGTGCCTTGGCACAGTTTAGAGGCTGGAGAGTCAGATCAAGAAGAACCAAAATTGCAGGCCGTGTGGTGGAAGGTGCACCTGGGCAGGTATCTAGGATGAGCTTCTCTGCCTGTAGCTGGAATGTGCTCTCTGTGACATGGTTGCAGGGTGTGAAGAGGTAGGTGGCAGGGAGCAGAAGAAATGTAAAGGGGTGGCAAAGAATTGTATTATTTCCTAAAATAGCAAAGCTAGTTAAGGTATTCCCATGCCTGAGGGTGAAATTAACATGAGTGCTCATCATTCAACTGTAAAGGGCCTTTACAGGGGGCTCAAATAATAGCTGTTGACTTAGGTAGCTAGGCTGCTGTAACAAAATAAGAGAGTGGCTGAAAGTACAGGAACTTATTTTCTCACATTTTTGAGGCTAGAAGTACAAGACCAAAGTGGTTGCATGGTCAATTTCTGGTGAGGGCTCTCTATGTGTCTTACAGACTGCCACCTTATCTGTGGTCTCATATGGCAGGAAGAGGGAGAGAGAGAGAGAGACAGAGAGAAGCTCTCTGGTGTCTTTTCTTATAATCACATCATGAGGGTTCTTCCCTCACGACTTCCTCTAAACCTAATTATCTCCCAAGGGAGATGAATTTTTGTTGGGGAAAGGAAGACACAATTCAGTCAATAGCAACTGTCAACTTTGATCATCTCACAGTCACCATAAGAGTCATATATTTATTTTTTTTCCTTTGTTGGACAACATCTATAATTGGTTTGCATTGACATTGTCCTTACAATGTAATTGGGTTGTCTAAACTCCTTCTTAATAATTAGTTGTTCTGCCTTAATTCTAAGTATGTTGTGTTCTGGAAGAAAAGCTTCTGTTTTTTCAATCATTTTATAGTTGTAAAGTGTTTTTATTTCATTTTTTTCTGTTCCTTTTGGCAAACAAAATGAAGTGTAATTTGCTCATTTTTTTCTTTTTTTCCCATTTTATTAAATTTATTTTTTCTTAATTGGCACATAATAATTGTATATATTTATGGGGTACATTGTGATATTTTGGTACATGTGTATAATGTACAATGATTAAATCAGGGTAATTAGTATATCTATCACCTCAAAAATTCATCACTTTTTTTTGTTGTTGAGAAAGTCACATTTTGAGTACCGTATAACCCATTGGTCTTGCCCATTCCAAAGGCCATTTTCTAATCTGTGTGAGGAGAGGGATAATGTCTCCAGTGTTGTTCATCCACTTTTGCTTCCTTGAGAGCCGTGCCACTCCCAGATCTACTACTGACCTCCCCACCACCTGGGAATCCACGCTGTAGACTCACCTCAATGCAGTGCTGCTACCTAGGCATAGGTGCAGCAGATGCTTGAATACTTGTCCTGTTATTTCTCTCCATAGTCTACGTTAGAGTTCCAGACTGTAGTGAAGGGTCAAAGAAAATAAAAATAAATTATAATTTAAGAGGCAGAAAAATAAAAATCTTATTCTTTTTTTTTTTTTTGTCTTTTTTGTAACCGGCACTCAGCCAGTGAGTGCAGCACCGGCCATCCCTATATAGGATAGAACCCGCGGCGGGAGCGTCGCTGCGCTCCCAGCGCTGCACTCTCCCGAGTGCGCCATGGGCTCGGCCCAAAATCTTATTCTAAATATGATTTTTCCTATATAATGAAGTTATCTATCTTATAGACACACCCTAATTTCTATACTCAGCTTAACTCTTCATTCATAGAGCATCTCCCTATTTAGACATCTCTTTTCTAAGGATTCCCCCAACCTCACACCACTCAATCACTGGAACCCCATAGTTAGGGCAAATATTTTCCCACAGCCTGAGTTACTTAGTCTAGAATGATTCTCTGTGGTAGAGGATGGCAGGAAACAAGCTTTAGCAGAAGAGTCCGAGCGGGTCTTTGTACTTCTAAGTCCTGACACTTTCAAAATTCTTTAAGTGCTAAGTCAACCTTGTTCATTGATTTATAGTTTTACTTTGTTTGGGCTCAGATTTTTGTATATAATCTGATGATTTATTTAAATCTTTAAAAATTAATATACCCAGCAGATTTCAAAGCCAGTAAAATTTATGCCAAGTTGGGTGGTACAGGGAGGAGTTATTAGTTGCTTTGGGTCCCTCCTAAAGAATGATTGACTAGGTAGTTTTCACTCCATCATGTCTCTAGGCATTTCTCTTTGGGCACTAAAAAACTTCACTGCTACAGTTCCCTGGAAAATGACATCTAGTTTTTCTTAGCATGGATAAAACAAAAAGTCTAGATGCAGTAAGAAATTTCTCTTCAAAAGTTTGATTATAGTGAATAAAATAATCATTATGGGCACAATGAAACAGAATATTTGAAGCCAGGAATGACCAAGGAAAATCAACATACATAGTCACTACTAGAATATTTGTTCTCTCCTGCTGAAGCCATGATTGATGTGTAGAGCAGCTGCTTAACTAATCCTTAAGCACTTTATTCTCCTTTAGTAAGTTTTAGAAAGCTCCCATGTCATAAGTTATGCTTGTTGAAAAAACTCAAAGGAGAATTCAGGTGTTTCCTGATTAGTGCCTTGAGCCCTCTCTGTTTAAGCTGCAAATTATAGAGAAGCTTATTTCCTCATAATTTTGCACCTATAAGCCATACTGTTAATTTACCAGATTGTATGCTACCATCTACTGTAAGTAACTACATTCTGTCAGACGGTATAATAATGATAATCATTATAATCATATATCAACACAATGAGATAATGAGATAATAGCAAGAATCCAGTACCTTCCCTGCATGATAAACAATTTGTCTCAGTCACAGAGATTTGCCAGCTGGTTCCGCCCTACCACTGTACAGTGTCAGAAGTTTATGTTCTATCAAAAAGGGGTCTTCTAGCAGGCAGTGGTGGGATGCATTGATACGCATATCTATCTTGAGTTTCCGGAAGTTATTTCTGAAGCTTACACATCATTCCCTGGGTTATTCTCTTTTGAAACTCTTGAAGGGGTTTGAATGTGTCAGTGGAACATATCTGATAAATTCATTCCAAGATGGCATTTGCTATATCATAAGAGATCTTATGAACAAAAACAGACAAATACACCATAATCAACAATACTTGGAGATCTGGAGATTAACTTGTCTAGCTTAATAATATTTTCACATCGAGTTCTCCTGAAATATCAGACCCATCTGTATAGAAGCTATTTATTTGAACCAACACAGAGATTAAGTCTAGCAGGCTGGGAAATTTTTATACTAAATGAAAGAAAGATGTGATCATGTGTAATAGCCACATCAGTAAAAAGCCTCAATCTCTATAGTGTTTTCTTTCACCATTGTGCTAGATTTTTTTTTTTTTCCCTTGAGATTCTTTCTCACTTAATTCTGCAGGTTAATTTTTAGGAAATTTATGATTGCTTTTATACAACATGTTTCATCGCAAGGATTCTATTTAGAAATTCTAAGGCAAAGGGGTGGATAGTCCTGGTTTTAATTCATCGATCAGTGTTATTAATAATAGTTTGAAGATTAGAATTACTATCTTTCTGTCATCTGGTTTTTCTAATTATGGAAAATGTTTGCATCTTTGGTTGATTTTTAGTCTAAGCCTTTACCTAGAAGTGAAACAGACTACTCCTCTGAGCAAAAGTTTGTAGTAAACCCAAGTGCAAATCACTTTTGAAAGCTTTCCTATTATTTATACTCATCTACTTTACTACTTTTTTTCTTCCTTTTTTCAGTGTCAGCCAAACCAAGACCCCACAGTGATGAATATTCAAAGAAGATTCCTCCTCCTAAACCCAAACGGAATCCAAACACTCAGCTGAGCACGTCTTTCGATGAAACTTACATCAAAAAGCACGGGCCCAGGAGGACGTCGCTGCCTCGCGAGGCCTCCGTGTCGCAGGTCAGCAGCCCCGCGGGAGACCCCGAAGAGGAGGAGCCCGTGTACATCGAGATGGTGGGAAACATCCTCAGAGACTTCAGGAAAGACGACGACGACCAGAGCGAGGCCGTCTACGAGGAAATGAAATACCCCATTTTTGACGACTTAGGCCAAGACTCCAAGTGTGACTTTGACCTTCACAGTTGCTCTTCGCAGTGTGCTACGCCCACGGTGCCTGACTTGGACTTCGCCAAGTCCTCTGTGCCATGCACTCCTAAGGGTCTGCTGTGTGACATCCCCCCGCCCTTTCCCAACCTGCTCTCTCACCGACCCCCCCTGCTGGTGTTCCCACCGGCCCCTGTGCATTGCTCCCCCAATTCCGACGAGTCTCCCCTCACCCCACTGGAGGTCACGAAGCTTCCCGTGCTGGAAAACGTGTCTTACATGAAGCAGGCGGCTGGAGCGTCTCCGTCCTCACTGCCACCCCATACCTCCGGCCATCCCAAACTGGAGAAAGACCAGGCCGGTGGGGCCCTAGGATCTGCTTCTGCCACTCCAGTGCTGTCCTCGTCCCCGCCGCCCCCTTCCACTTTGTACCGAACCCAGTCTCCCCATGGCTATCCGAAAAGTCATTCCACCTCCCCGTCCCCTGTCAGCATGGGGAGGTCCCTGACTCCCCTGAGCCTCAAAAGGCCTCCCCCCTACGACGCTGTGCATTCAGGCAGCCTCTCAAGGGGCTCTCCATCAGTGCCTCATTCCACCCCCAGACCCGTGTCGCAGGATGGGGCAAAGATGGTCAACGCTTCGGTGAACACCTACGGGGCGCCTCCCAGCGGCTCTCGGTCCAGGACGCCCACGAGCCCTTTGGAGGAGCTGACCAGCCTCTTCACGTCGGGACGGAGCCTGCTGAGGAAGTCGTCCAGTGGCCGCCGCTCCAAAGAACCTGCAGAGAGTAAGTGTCCGTGCTCCGCCGCGAGCCCCAGGGTAGCTTATGGCTGAAACACAAAGCTGCCCGCTATGGGCAGGTGCAGCGCGCAGCGCACGATCTGTGGTCCCCTTCGGTGCAATCTCCAGTGCAGAATGGGTTCTTTACTTTTGCTGTGCCGAACAGAATAGCGTATGGTGAATGTGAACTGAAAGAGTTAAAAATGGCAATCTCACAGTATAATATATCCTGGTCAAAAGAAGAGTTATTTTTTAAAAAAATAAAGTGTAGAATCTAAATCCTTACAAGGGCCCTGGATAGTCTAAAGAAGAAAAAAAAGACCACCATGGAATTTTTAGGTATATACTTTGATTTGGGGGGAAAATTAAACATTCTAAAATGGAATTGTTAAACGTTAAAACATCTTTATGTTATATTAAAAGACTGCCTGAGCTTTTAGAACATCTTTTTTGGGGCCGAGCCCGTGGCGCACTCGGTAGCGTGCTGCGCTGGCAGCGCGGCGACGCTCCCGCTGCGGGTTCGGATCCTATGTAGGAATGGCCGGTGCACTCACTGGCTGAGTGCCGGTCACGAAAAAGACAAAAAAAAAAAAAACATAAAAAAAAAAAAAAAGAAGATCTTTTTTGGAAAGAAAGCAATTTGGATAGAATTTAGGACCTTTTTTTTTTTAAACATAAGGAATGATTCTGTCTGCAAACTTTACGGTGTTACATTCTTGCCCTTACTGTTATCTAGAAAAGATCCACTGTTTCCCTTTTCAAAGCCATGATAATTCATATCTTATTTCTGTGGAACCCTTCTTAGGTCCATCGATATGTAATTTAAGGAAAAATCACTAAGGTGGAGAACATTATTTTTACCACTGAATTTCAAAGACCAGGAAATCTCTATCTGAATGACTAACTCTTTTACGAACCCCAAATCACTTCACAAATATATAAAAAAGTCAAAACCAATCCAGATTTATTTTCTTTATATCCATTTCATTTCCCTTATTTAAACATGCCTTAGTTACCTAAGCTGATAATCATTTATATCTCAAATTATCCCAGCACATGATTTTGTTATTTGTCTATTCATATAGACATACTGAAGATTTTCCTCAAACAAAGAGAAATCCACGATGCTTTTGATGATGAAAATGATGGTGGCATTCCTTAAATAATTAATATTCATTGGTATTTATAAGCCACTTGTTCTTTTCCTCCTTTATCCAGAGAGATTTATGAAAGGATTAGCAACTTAAATAATTCCCCCCAAAACATTTTATTTACCTAATCGAAGACTGCAATTTCTAGTAATATTAAGCATGTCTGGAGTTACATACACATGTACATATGTAGAATTATTCCTTACATTATTTTAAGAATTGAATTAAAAATTAGGGACAACATATTCCTAGAGCAGTGATTCTCATCTAGGGCAATTTTGCCCCTAGGGATATTTGGCCTAGAGACATTATTGGTTGTCACAAATGGGTGTGCTACAGGCCTGTATTGGGTAGAGGCCAGGGATGCTGCTTAACAGCCTACAGTGCACAAGTCAGCTCAACACAGGGGGAAAAAAAAATAAGAAAAAGAAAGAAAAGAGAAAGTATTACCTAGTCCACAATGCCAGTAGTGCTAAGTTTGGGAAACCCTAGTCTAGATTATTTGTTAAACCTTAACACATGATTGTTTTGGTTTTCACACAGATCAAGTAAGATTTTTAAAATTAAAAAAAAAAAAAAGAATTAAAGACAAATATTTTACTTTTAAAATACTAAATGTTTATTGTGAAATTAGTAGTTTCATCTACAAATTGGTAAAATTATTGGGTTTTCTCCTTACCTATGAGCTTCCTTTGAGAATCCTTAATAGCTCCAGCTGGTAGCTATGCCAATTAGCTAGAAAAAGTATATGTAAGAGAAATGATTAACTGATGAAGTTATTTCAAGAAAAATCCATCTGTTAGAATCAGTCTATGTGCTATATGTCACAGAATTATCCATCCAACTCCAAAATGAGCTTTGTGTGCTTCTAAAACAAAGCTTATGCATGAAAATGTGATCCAGCTCTTTATAGCTTTTAGGGAACCAAGGATTGAATTCTTTCCCATGTGCCATTAACCATGTATCAACTCTTCAGAGAAAGGGCATGCCCTGAGTTACATTAACTTCAATATTTTACTTTATATAAATGGAAGGGAGGAAAAATACAGATAGTACAAGTAAATAATCAGATCACTACTTGCTTTTGACTCTAGAGGAAAATGGAAAGACACTATTAGATGCTAACAAAATCATAGGGGCTTTCAGAATTGTTCTTTGATGCAAAAGATAGAGCCAAAACTTCGTAACAGTTAACCAATAATTGCTGTTACGGTATTACTCAGTGATGGAACTCTCCCCTTTATTCTTGCAAAATAGGATTTGTAGGCACCTGTTCATACCTTAGAGACAGAATAAATGGTATAAAGTAGTATAACATTCATGACTCTTAAGTCACACTTTTTTTTTTTTTTACATTTTATGAATTTTATACATTTCAGGAATAAAAGTAAAACAGTAACAATTTCAGTCTTAAAGGGTTACAATTGTTGACAGTGATTGGGCAATAGAAAAGAGATAAAATAAGACAAAATGGTAGATTATTAATAAATTTCACTATGCTCCATAATTTTCTAACTATGGCCCTCATGTTAATTTTTACAAGAAGTAGTTTTGTTTCCTAGTTGGAGAAACATTGTAATGTAGTTTATCTATGACTAAGTGAGGACATTTGATAGTCTCTGTAAGCTAACAATGTTTCTTTTATTATTGGTTATTATTATCAATACAGTTTTTAAAATTTGTGCTGAGAGAAAGATGACGTGAGACAGGTAAGAAGTGATTAACTCATATGTTATTGCTGTAAATTTGTGTCCACATGAGAAGTAGGCAAGCTACAAATATGTTTCATAGCAAAGTTTGGAGACTCCGATGACAATTTTCTACCTATCATTTTTATCTTTCTTTCACATGTTTTTCTCTTATTTATCCATTATGACTTTGATTTGAATCTCTTGAACACCTAGGTCATGAATGGGACATTTTGTTTTAATAAATCTGGTTTCATGAATCATGGAAATTAGAAATTAATAGGCAGAACAAATAAGAAAAAGAAAAAAAATTTACTCCCCAAACAAGAAATATTTTATAAGAAAGGTTCAGCCTATATTTAATATAAATGAGTGAATGTGCATTTCTATGAAAAAATACAAGGCATATTGAAGAGTATAAATAAATTTTATAGTATATTTCAGGGTGAGAATAAAGTAGAGAAGCTATAAGAGGAGGCATGCAAATAAAAAAATTAGGGAAAGAATAGAAACATGATAGAGACTAATGAATAAATTGAGGCACTGAGAAAAATACAAAAGAAATGGCCACATAGGGTCAGATGGGCATGTGCATATGTGAAATATGGGCACCAACACATGAAGCACACAGAAAGATGCACACAGAGAAGGACAGAAGGGGACAGAGACACAGCGGGCTACAGAGGAGGGAAAAATGAAAAGATCCAGCCTGCTTGTGTCCCAGGGTGGGTGGTATTACCAAAAAGCTGTATCATAGTCAACAATATTCCACTTTAGTAAAGATATACACTTTTTCACTGTTAAGTCTCATTTTCATTCTTTTAAAAATATCTTCAGTAAGTACTTTTAGACACCATGTTATGTTTTTACAAATAGATATGAGTCCTGTGAGTCTGATGAAATAGTTAGAAATTGTATGTAATCTTTGCCTTTTCATTGACTTTCTTTAAAAAAAACAACCCACATAGAAACTATAACCCAAAACACATATGCAAACAAACAAAACAAATTCAAAAGATCTAAACACCCTCAAAACACCCCTCCCCCAAACACACACACACACACACACACACACACACACACACACACACACACACACACACACACACCTTTCTCTTTTTTTGAGTCATGTAAGGTCCAGTGATGCTTAAAATATTAGGCGTTGCTGTTGAACCAACTGCTCCAATTTACTAATTTAATTTTTAAAAATATTCTTGAATAAATGAAAAAAGTATTTTTTAATTAAAAAAGTTAATTTTGTTAAATAAAATGATTTGGAAAATACATCTTTTAAAATATTCTTTTCTATTTTTATATTTTGTCCCAGTTTTAAGAAAAAAGGAAAGGTCTACTAATTAGTATATGCTAGCTGTCTGGTGTTTTGGGGTCATTGTTGTGATAGTCATTGTGTGCCTGCCATGCACAATGCCAAGTGTCTAGCAAGGTGACATAAATGAGGGAGGCCTCATGCAGTGATGGCTGTCATTGGTCTTGATGTTTCATAATAGTGGTGATACAGTAGTGATAGATTATAACTCTGCTGCGATCAGATGATCTCCGTTGTAGAGCTGAATAGCCCTCTACTGGCATATTTGAATTCACTTAAATTCTTTGTTTCTTGTGGTCTTTCTTTCAGGTAGTTTTATGCATTAAGTTTCTAGCCTCTCCTCCCCTGCCCCACCTCCTCTGTGTTCATTTTCCTCTTTCCTTCTTTATAATATCACACCATTAATCACTTGTGAACCAAGAAACCAGATACCCGAACTTGTCTGAAGAACTTCTCAGCTAGTTAGTGTGTGACTTTCTGTGTAGGGACTGTGTCGCCTTTATTCTGAAAGACCACCTATTAGGTCTTGAATGGAGCTCTTGGATTCATATCTGAGGTCAGAAAAGTCCACTTCCCCCAAGCAAGCTGTCCTAGGAAACATGGAATGAACAAGAGTATATTTAAGGAGAATCTACACAGTTGGTTTAGCCTATTCAAAATACCTATTTTTTTATTCAGTAAAATATAGCAAGCAAAACAGTTAGAACATTATCTTCCCTTCTTTTCTTTCCTGTGAAATCAGGTGCTGACAAAGAGTGTGTAGGACAAAAGCAGATAGTGAGAAGCCATGGGGAAGGGTAGAGGAGAGAGTCCATAATTCTGATCTCCCATTTGCAATGCAGAATGGGTGAACCCTCCTTCTGTGACTGCCCACCGGCGAGCATGTTGACTTTAGGCAGGGTTTCTGGATGCATGGTGACTTGGCCATAGCTGGGAACCAGACCTGGAACCTTCAGAACTCTGGGATTATGCTATATGGGAGTTGAGCTATATCCAGAATACTTGAATATGTCTTAGAGGATACCATGAGGACGATTCCAGAAGGCCTAGCAGGACCAAGGCCTGTTAGTTTAGTTAAACATCTTGAATAAAGGCAAAACACCTTTAGGGCCCCTCTCCCGCTGTTGGTTGGTTGCCTCCTGCTCAGAGTTTCACACTGTGGCCTTGAAACAGAGTAAGGCTAGGCCTGTGAACAAAACTGACTCCATTTTCCCTGCAGAGGACACTCTGTTACTTTTCCACTCCTCAGTCATGAGACCCCCCAGCACAAATGATCACCCTGTGACCTGCCCTGATAAAATAGACTGAGATAAGAGAGGAAACATATTTACAGAGTTGCAAAACCCCTCCCCAGGCTTGTTTACAGTAATTGTAAAAATTAACTTACAGACTAACTTTAGGACCCCTTTAGGAATTCCCACATACACACAAAGCTTCAAGGTGACAGCTACAATGACCCTCCTGGGGTGATGAAGATGAACATCACTGCCATCTTGGACCTACTGAGCAAAGTAGGTCCAAAAGGACCAAAGCCCTAAACAAACATGCACCCATGATGCAAACAGGAAGCACAGAATGGACCACCCCCAGTGACGCTGGCCTGTACCACCTAACTCCTTTCCCTATAAAAGACCCTGAATAGCTCCCCTCAGGGGGGCTAGCTTTACTGTTCCTACCCCCTTCTGCATAAGTCTATCTCCTCTTTTAGTAAAGTGTTGCTTGCTTTACTTCTGGGTACATTGTTCATTTCTATGACTTTGGAATCCAAGAGCCTAATTTAGTCACTGGCGAAAATTGGAAACCTTTAGGCACCAGAGAAGACTCTAGCTGCAAGAGGCAAGAGCCACTGGGACTATTTTGCCCCCATGTCTCTGCTGCTAGTAAGTTTCTCCTGGAGTTGCAGCCTAAATCCTGACAAGGCAATGCTTTCCGTCCCTTTTCTACCTCTTTAAAGTGATTGCTTGACAACTACAGCTTGAACTCCTCTCACCCCGTGAGAAGCAGGCTCCCTCTGGCTGGCAGCGGCTTGCCCCGATGGGTGACTAGCTGAGATGGGAAGGCCAGTCCTATACCGTGAAGATCTTGCTTGAGCAGGTTCCCCCTGATGGGGGATTCATGAAAGTGGTGGGCTTCAGTCCCACGCCACACAGTGACTGGAAGTTCGGAAGCCACTAAAATTATCTCTACCTTTCTCTGATTTTCTGAGCCCTCTTCTATTGTTTGGTTGGATTGTATCTGTTACTATGTAGGTGCACCTTGGAGGGCTCTGAGCTATGCTTTGTTTCTGGTTTTTCAAGCCCTCTTCTGCTGTTCTGTATAGGTGTACCCTGGAGGGCTCCTGGCTATGCTTTGCTTCTCTGATTTAAATCTAGTCAGTACTTTTCTTTTTTGTGCTGACAACAGTGGGGAGAACTGCTTTTATCAATTATGGTGTCAGTGGAATAGGTTGGCCCTGCTGATTGGGACTAAGATAAACTGGACCCTACTGCTCCTCTTTTCTCTTTGTCTGTTTGTTTGATTAGATATTTAGTTGAATTCTGGTAATCGGAATAAACTTTCCAATCCCTGCTCTAACTTTTGGACTTTCAAGTCATTTGTTCAGTGTGAGAGGGCAAGCTGAGCCTGGTCTGTCGGTAACAGCCTCAGACTGACTTCCGCCTTAGCAAGGCTCCTTCCAGCAGCTCAGAAGGGAAATCAAGTCAGGACCTGGGTTTTGATGATAATCCCAGGCCTGGATCTTAGGAGGTTCCAGAGAAGTTCCTCAGGAAGTTCAAAGCATGGTAGGCAACAGATACAGAAAGCTTAGGTGAGTGGTCTGTATACTTCCTGCATCACATTCAACTGGATGTTGTCAAAAATGTAGACTCCTGGGCCTCATCATAGACCTGTTCAATGAAAAATTCTGGGAGTTAGGTGTGAGATGTTGATTAACATTCCCCGGTGACATTAATGTCTTCTATCAAACAGTACCTCAGGGACAAATAGTTAAATATTAACAACACAATTTACTTTTATGCAAGAAAAACCTATAATACATTGCTTTCATCTAACAAAGTTAAACAACAACAACAACAACAGAGAGTTTATGTAAGAGAAAGAAGGATAAGGGAGAAAGTTAAATGCAGAGATCTTAAAATGAGTGAATGTTGTTTTTCTTCTCTTGACTAAGTTACTGATTAGTTGGAAGCTTGCAAAGAGGACAGTCAGGGCAATCCAGGGTAGATCAACAGAGAAAACAATTTCACTACTTACAGTTTCTCCCAGAGACCTAGTGAGCATGTGGTGGGCCATCTGTGAATGATGTGCATGCAGCCTTGGTCTTAGTTAGCACCTCCGTCTTAGTCATGTCAAGCCTGTGCCACTTCCTCTGTCAGAATTCCTCTGTCCTTAAATTTGAGAACCACAGTAAGAGCTACATCACGCAGGAGTGGGTGCTGTGGGTCAGGCAAGCAAGGAAACCTGACACTTGGGCTGGTAGCCATCCTTACCTGGAGGTCTATCTGGATGAGTCCATGCCTTTTGAGAGGAAGGACTAGGCAGAGCAGAGTGGGGTTCCCAGATGGGGCCATGACTCTGAACTAGGTTGCGTTGTCCAGAGAGGACATCCAGTCACATCACCTCATCAGTGCAGGGAAGTAGCAATCACGCTGTAACTGGAAGGCAATACGAGAGAACGGATGCTTTTCTCATGGCGCAGTGGCAGGTCAGGGAATGAGGGTGTTATGAGAGCAGTGAGAGGGCCTAGCTGTCATGACTGGGTCAAGGATCTTAAGAATCCAGGCTGACAATGCTAGTCGGGATAAGGTGATGAGGTTCTTGGAAAATGTCTCTGTCCCAAGCAGGTTTGTTTCAGGAGCAATATCAAGACTAACTAATCGTAGAGTGGGAGGCATTGGTTACCCTAGTGGTGAGGACCTGGGGAAAGGAGACTGCGGCCAACCTTTCCCCTGAGAATGCTTCCGTACTGATAGTGACATACACTTGCTTGTATGCCACTTACTCTACACAGACACTTTCTAAGAGTTTTACATGTATTCAGTCATCATAACAATACTCTGAGGCAGGTCATATCAGCATTGCCATTTTAAAGATGAAAAAAACTGAGGCACAATTTACCCAGGGTCTCATAGGAAGTTAATCTGGTATTTAAACCCAGATTATTTGGCTCCAGAGTTTCTTGCCTTAATGATAATTTATGTATACTTCATCAACCTCTCCAAGGTATTTCCCTGCCCTATTGCCATTAAAATTCACCAGTTATCATCAAAACTCTAATGGCTCATGGTGTTATCACTCCCAGGGATATCTGCTTAATAAGAGAAAGCCAAATCTGTACGAGAGTGGAATGGACCACTTAAAGGTTGTGATCAGTTTAGAAAGGGGGTCGGGAACCTTTTCGGGACTGTCCAAAACTCACTTTGGAATATCTCAGCTACTGCAATGATCTCTGTATGCTAGGCTTCTGAGCTGCTCCTGAAGGCATGTGGTCTGCCCTGGGGGTGTCAGAATCACCTAAATGACCTAGGCAAAGAGACGTGAGTGCTCACCTCAATGCCTCTAAGCATAACTTAAGGACATAAGTGCAGGTTTCTTTGGTCTGTCAGATTTCAGTACTGAGCTATCAACTAGAAGATTCCACCTGTAGGGATATAAGGCTTTCGTCCTTGTTGCTTGAGACTTGGCTATTAACTATACAGTAGCTTGATGGCCCATGGCTACCCCCAAGGAAAAAAATAGTGGATTGATCAAAAACCCCAGTCAATGCTCAAAGGCAATGAGGGCCCTAGCAGTACTATTCTAGAAACTGACTGTAGTAAAACAAACAAACAAAACTCCAAAAGGGCCCTATGCAAGTGCTTCTTAGCACCATGTCTTTTCTCTTTAGATTTGTGCTAATGTGTGGTTGACAGGATCAGACACTTATCTTTAAAATTAAAAAAAAAAACCAAAAAACAGTTCTTTAAGAACAGGATGACCGATTTAATTATTACTTTTTTAGAGCTAAAGAAATTTCTTTTCAGGATGATGAGATTAAATAGAGTGTAAGTAAAATTCCTTGATTTTGAAAATGCATGCGACTCCTTGGTTAATTGGGACCATGACATTGTCTGTTTTCCTCATTCAGTTTCTCCTAGAATTGCAATATAGGATCACTGAAGAAGATATAATTTCATAAATAATTGCTCACCTTTCTGGGATAGGCTGCAGCTGTCTTTGATTGATGCAGGCAGACGTGTTTATCCCTGTGTTTATGTTCTCTGGCTGCTGAATCTATAAGTGCAATTTCTTGTCAGCAATTTAATCAGCAATTCTCTCCATTAAGAAGAACCCTCCCTGCTTTAGATGTATCAAATGCAGAACCATTTTTAATTCGGAAATGAAGCTACACAGGTCTATTTGTTTTATACCAAGATTCTCTTAGTCGTGTTTAATTTTACACACATGGAATATACTAGAATGATTTCTTCTTCTTCTGTTAAATTACCTGAGACAGGAAATTAAATTTTTCATTTTTATTTATGATCATGTATTTCTGGGCACGTTGATTTCCATAAGTAATTAAATATTAGGTGTAAGTCAGGAGATTCTCCTCAGCACATCATACTCCCCATGTGTGTTCTACATTCTACCTAGATACGATCGAGAAGCCCAGGGCAATGCTGGATATCACAAGAGGTGGTTTCCATTTTGGCTCAACCATTAACAAGCTTTGAGACCTTGGATGAGTCAGTTTACCTCTTAGAGCCTTAGTTTTCTCACTTTTCAAATGAAAATATTAGAGGCTAAAACTCTGAGTCCCTTCTGGTCCCTGTTTTGTGCTTCTGTGGTTTACTGGATGATCTATAAAATCCCTAAACAAAGGACCCACTTTCTCCTCTGAGGCTTTCTGTGTGATAGTGTTCTTATCTGCTGAAAGGACTTCCCCAGAAACTCCATAAAATAATGTCTGTCTAATCTTTGAGTCCCAACTAAGAGTCTACCAACTTCTCCACTGTTTTTCTTGTGTTGTTATCTTTGAGTACTTTCTTTGTAATAGTATGAAACATATTCTGATATGTTGTAAAGTTTTTTTTGTTGTTGTTTTATTCCCCAGTAAGACAAAGGGTCAAGGAAGACAAGGCCAAACACTTTCATTGTTTTACTTCCTGTGATACTTGGTCCAACACAATCTTTCTCAAGTTGACACGTGATAAACACATATTTATTGATTTGCTGAATTAATAAGCATGGTGACTTGAGAGGGCTACTGAATTGAGGGGAAAAAAAAGCCGTATGGGAACTGTTTGACCATTAAGTGAAAAGAAAAAAAATCACCTTCTGTCTTTCTGATTTCTGTCTAAATATGACTTAGAAGATTTCACATTGAAATCAATATAGTCATTCAGCACAAAAGGAACAATGCTGAATGCTGAATTCATTGCTTTGTCTCTTAGGTGGCATGCCTAAAAAATGTGCATTCCATTCAAGGCAGATTGATTAGGGGAAAAGATATAAAGAATATAGCCATCAAGCGCTTAAATGTGGGCCATTTTATAGATGTCAAATCATTGTCAGTTTCTGTACAAATGAATGACCTGTAAAAACTGATCCCTTTTTGACATTTGGAGACAGAAAGATGCATTTTTTAAAAAAGAAAATAAGAGACTACCATTTTGAAAAAGGAATTCCAAACTGCTTAACATTATTCATTATTGAACTCAAATGTAAAGACAATGAAAACACATTCACTCAAGTATGGTCACTCTACGTCTTTGGAGAAATGGCACTACATAAGTCAAGGAGTTGTTATGTGACTGGTAGTCTTGAATGTATGTGTTCTCAGGGAATAATTGGTTACAGTTATAAAATATTTGAAATGCTTTTCTCAACCTTCGAAAAATCAGTTTTTCAGAATTTGATAAATGGACATCAGTTCCAAATTTAAAAGTGTTTTTAGTGGTGCATGGTGCCACTTGGTTGAAGCAAACTCATTATTGTTTTTACGTAGTAGGGCTAGGTTAATTAAATGTTCCAGTGCTAGTAGAATACCAATCACCTGGAGAAGCTGAGCTACTGACATTCCCAAATGAAAGGAATAAAAATACTAAAGAGAATCTAAGATAGGAGGAGGAAGTGCTAGTATCATGGATTTTGGAGCAGTATAGACTGTCTAACAAGGTATACCAAGAACAACTAAACTTAAAGGAAAAGAACTCAAATCCAGACATCTGTAATATTCTTCTGAAAATTTATGGAGGAGAAAAACTTCCTCCTATATTTTCTACTGGTCAAGTTTCAGGTGCATTCAATAAAATAGAATTTTTCTATTTTTTGCATCTGTTCCTTTGTTGTAGATGGAACTGATATAATGAAGGCAAGAAAGAATAAAGATTACTAAACAATACTGAGAAAGAGTCATAAAGTAGAGACCGAGGGAATCCATGTATTGTCCAACGCTGGATCCACCCATAATGCTATGGGTACATAATTCTGATGTGTCCTTTTGTTCCCATGGCACAACTAAGAAATCTAGATTCACAAGAACTGGAAGGCTGGGAAAGGATTTAGTTGTTAGTAGCCCCCAACAGAACAACAGAGCTGAAGTGAAGCCTTGCTCTATATAAGTTATCACATTCTGGACATCAGAATTGTCTCTATATCCACAAACTAGGCTCATTCTTTGGGCTGATAAGTTAATAACCACGTACTAATGATTAATGAAAACAGAGATATGTCAAAACGATGAAAGCTTTCTGTCAGTGTTGAAATGGTCTAAGAGAAATTTCAACAGATTTTGAAATTTCTAAGAAATTAAAACAGATTACTTCACAGTGGTTCTTCTTTGTTTGATTGATAATCTCACTTAGGGCTTGCAGAATTCACTTTGGTTTCTGAATCCAGCTATGTGTAATGGCTATTTAACATAACTATTAAAATATTGCCCACTGATGTTTCAGAAAACAAATAAAAAAAGCTTGATTCTACACCCAGCCATGGTTCTCCATTTTGCATTCATGGCCAAACCACTTAAGTGAATGTTCTGTACTTGCCCACGGAATTTCCTCTCCCCTCTTCCATTCTTAGTTCCCTACAACTTGGCTTCGTCTTCTTCACACCCAAAAGTCACACAAAGCTTCGTGATTGGTCTCTGGTTCTGGTTTCTTCACTCTCGTGGTTCTTTAAAACCTTCATGGAACATCTGACACTGTTGATTACTCCATGTAAAGATTTTTCTATTGAATCGCATGCAATATGATATTCTCATTAATAATCACTTTTAAAGTCTGTCCCTTCTGCTCCCTTTTTTAGGAGCTCTGCTTCTCCACTTATATAAAAAAATGTTCCTCTGACATACAACTGACAGAGTTGTAATTATGTGTTTAAATGTTTGCCTCCTCCACTAAATTATCAGGATACATACTGAGTCTTTTTTATTGCAGCAACTAGCACATTTTCTGGCATAAAGTGCATGCTCAATATGTGTTCTTGAATGATCAAATGAATGAGTAAATGAATGTGCGTCCAATCTCCCAAATTAAATGGTAAGTTTTTGAGGGCAAGGACTGTATTTTTTATTTGTTCTAAGTGCCCATGGCCCCTATGGCTATATTTTTCATAATAAATTTATATTTGTGGATTTGTAGATTTTTTTCTAAAGCTACCTTTTTAAAATAGCAAAGTCCAATCAAATTACCATGATTACTAAGTTTTGATAATAATCTGAATTCTGCACAGGATGCTGAGATCAACGATAGTTAAGCTATTTAGGAACCAACTTCTCCAAGGAAAATTAATGAAGAACTCAAGTTTAGATGATTTTTATATATAGCAATGAAAAAAAGAATCGGTCCAATTACTGATTGGGGAAAGCAGACAACACTCGGCTAGGAAAATGGAAGCAAGTATTCATAGTCTTTTCTAAATATCTTATAAAAGAATTGAAGTAGAGTCCATGAAAAATGGCATAGCATAGAGTTTCACTAAACAGTTCTGAAAGCAGCCTCAAGAAATCATATTGTAGATAGCAAAATTATCAGCTAGAATGTACATGATATTGAGGATGGCCCATTTAATGTTTAATTCCCAAAAGAGGGAAAATAAAAAAAAGGAAGATAAAGGGAATAAAAATGTGTGTTCATTTTCATACTTTTTTGTTTGTTTTTGAAAATTCATTTGTTCAATCAGCTTAAAAAATAACTGCATCATAATGGAAGGTAGAATGGAGAGACACTTTGGATATACGTAAAAATATAGGAGTCTAATGTACAGGGGTCAAAAGACAGATTTGCCACCTAACAATTGTTCTTTTAGGGCAAGCCAAACTTTACAAATCTCAGTTTTTAAGTATTTACCTCATGGAATTGCTGTAAAAATTTAAAGAAAATCACGTACAGAAAAATACCTTGTAAACTGTTAATTACTATGCAACTAGAAGGAGTTATTGTCTGAACTTTAGATACTTGTGAAAAGAATAAATTTTTTTGTTAAAAAAGAGTAAAGTTGAAAATGGATTAAATTTTCAGAGATTCCATGTTGTTGTTTGCACAGCTATCTCTTCACTTAGGCATGGGTAAAGGATTTGACATCTTAAGTGAGTCACCCTAGTACCCGATGTCAGCAGCTTAAAGAATTGGAGAGAATGTAAGCCATTCTCTGTTCCCATAGCAGGCAGGCAGTTTTCAGGTTGCTGAATGATATCCTAGCCTTGAAGGAGGAGGAACATTATCCCAGATGGAGTCCAGTACCTTTACCCTATAAACAACAACTCTGAGAACAAAGAGACCGTCTTCATTGTACAAGGACTGAGTAACATGACAACATGATTGTAACAGATAATTTATCAGCAGAAGAAAAAATTCAATATAATTTGCTTGCTGATGTACTTTTCAAATGTAACAAATATTTTTATTTTTTGGTTACAAATGATTCATCTTCTAACATAAAATTTTTCTTCTAAAAAGGTATAGATCTTAAACAAATAATTAGGTGGAAAGCAGGAAGACCTGAAGTACTTAATATCAAAAATACTTACTATATAGATGGAAGACTGTTAAAAGTATGATTTGTGAAATGTTTCTAAGCATATAAAAGTAGAATCTTATTTCCTTCTAAAGTGATAACTTAAGATGTAAAAAATATATACATATATATATTTTAAGGTGAGCATTTGAAAATGGAACATTGGAAAAAAACACTCAAGTTTTATTTAAAAACATTAGTCGCTGCAAATACCTAGAAAAAATATTAAACTCCTAAATATAGACTAACTGGTACCTAGACGCCGATGCATGAAAAGTGACCATTCATATTTTTTGTAAGTGGGAGCCTACAGACACAGAAAAAGCTGTTGAAATACTTCACTGTCAATTTCCTCATTTAAAAAAAATAACTTCTGTGGCTTTCCCAGTAAAGCTTTTAACCCACTGCTAATTAAGCAGAGGTTCGCTTTGCACATCAATTTTTAATATTCATTCCTCATGGTTAAATGAAACCTGCAGCATGAGGCTTCTTAGTTAAAAGCAGTCCTGACCTACTTCCATGTGAAATCAATGGAAGGCTTCAAGAGATGCGTGAGTAACTAACATTTAAGGAAGCCAGCTCATAGTCCATGTTGGTGTAAGATGTGTGTTACCCCGACTTCAGCATTCCCTCCCTCCCTCCCCTCCTTCCTTCCTTATTCTTCAAAGAAAAGAGCAGACTTTGGAAATTATTGAGCCAGATAAGTGAAGCCAACTGAAGTTTTGTGGCCCTGGGGGTTTACGAGTTGACGTGCCAGCTACATATATAATGGCTTCAAATGAATAGCAACCCCTAGGTCTGGGACTGAGGAAGAGAAGGAAAAGCCTAAAAGGCACCCCCTTGCATTCAGATATATTCCACAAAAAAAGAAAAATGAAATCAATCCAAATATGGTCTTCAGATACCTATGTTCCAAGGCCGGTGAAAGTAAGAACATAGGGTATATAGCAAATCTTTATGAAAACTGGTATGTTGGATACCCAGATTGTAGGGTATGGAACAGGACCAAGAATAAAAACCAGCTAGACTGAGGAGCAGCAGTCATCAGGACATGGAAGATCACACTTGTCCTCCATCTGGCCGGGACTCCTAGCAGAGAGCACGTAAGTTCTCCTCAAGTGTTAATATGCAACCACACACAGGGTCAATATGAAACCTTGACCCTTGACCCTGGAGAGTGTTCTTCATGCTAAATTCCAGAGCACTAAGCTAGAGTGGGGCATAGCCTGATGGAAGAAGGTAGGGTAAATTCAGTCACATGGCCATCCATGACAAGAAGAGGAATTCAAGGTCCAGGATTCTATTTTGCAGTTAGTGTTCAAGTTGAGAAGATTTATACATTTGAAACACATTAATGGTAGAGCTCTGTGCTACTGCTTCCCGATTGTTCATGCCCATCCTGAAACCCAAATTGGTAAATATACAAACATGATTTTTTATTATGGTAACATACATATGACATAAAATTTACAGTTTTAACTATTTTTTAAGCATGCAGTCAGAGGCATTAAGTACAGTTGGCTCTCTGTATTTGTGGTTTTTGCATCTGTGGAGTCAGCCAGTCACACACTGAAAATATTCAGGAAAACAATTATGTTTTTACTGAACATGTACAGCCTTTTTTAAAAATCATTATTCTTTAAACAATGCAGTATAGCAACTATTTACATAGCATTTATATTGTTTTAGGTGCTATAAATAATCCAGAGATGATTTCAAGTACAGTTACACAGGAGGATGTGCTTAAGTTATGTGCAAATACTAAACCATTTGATATCAGGGACTTGAGCATCCACTGATTTTGGTATCTGAGGGAGGTTGTGGAATCGTCCCCCAGGATACCGAGAGATGACTGTACATTCATAATGTTGTACAGCCATCACCATCATCCGTCTCAAGAACTTTTTTTATCTTTCCAAACTGAAACTCCGTCTCATTAAGCAATCACTCCTCATCCCTTCTTCTCACCATTCTACTTTCTATCTCATGACTTTGACTGCTCTAGGTAGCTCGTATAAGTGGAATCAAACAATATTTGTCTTTCTGTGACTGGCTTATTTTGTTTAGCCTAATATCTTCAAGGTTCATGCATGTTGTCATATATTGCTAGATTCCCTTCTTTTTTAAGGCTGAATAGTATTCCATTGTATGTCCATGTAGACAGCATTGTGTTTATCCATTTATCTGTTGATGGATGTGTGGTTTGCTTCTTCCACCTTTTGGTTATTTTGAGTAATGCAGTGATGAACATGAGTGTACAATTATCTGTTTGAAACCTGCTTTTGACTCTTTACGGTATTATCCAGAAGCAGAATTGCTGGATCACGTGGTAATATTCTGTTTAAATTTTAGAGGCACCACAATACTGTTTTCCACAGTGGCTGCACCATTTTGCATTCCCACCAACAGTGCACAGAACTTCTAATTTCTCTACATCCTTGCCAACACTTGTTTTTTTCTCTTTTTTTATAGCAATTTTAATAGGTGTAAAGTGGTATCTCACTGTGATTTTGATTTGCATTTCCCTAATGATTAGTGATATTGAGCATCTTTTTATTCACTTATTGGCCATTTACATATATTTTATAGAGAAATATCTTTCTTAGTCCTTTGCCCATTTTTTAAATGAGATGTTTGGGTTTTTTGTTATTATTTTTGTTGAGTTGTTGGAATTCTTTATATAATCTGGGTATTAATCCCTTATCAGATATATGATTTGCATTTATTTTCTCCCATTCCTTTCACTCTGTTGACAGTGTCTATCAATGCACAAATGTTTTAAATTTTGATTAGTCTAATATATCTATTTTTACTTCTGTTGTCTGTGCTTTTGTTGTCATATTCAAGAAATTGTTGTCCAATCCAATGTCACGAAGATTTCCCCCCCTTTTTTTTCCTAAGAGTTTTATAGTTTTAGTTCTTATATTTAGGTCTTTGATACATTTTGAGTTAATTTTTGTATACAGTGTAAGGTAAGAATTCCACTTCATTCTTTCATGTGTGCATATCCAGTTTTCCAAATAAAATTTGTTGAAAAGGCTGTCCTTTATCCAATAAATAATCTAGGCACCATTGATAAAGATCATTTGACCATATACATTATAGTCTCTTCTATTTCACTGATTTATTTCTATGTCTTTATGCTTTGATTACTGTAGCTTTGTAGTAACTTTTGAAATCAGGAAGGGTAAGACATCCAACTTCGTTCTTTTTCAAGATTGTTTTTGCAATTTGGGGTCCCTTAAGATTTCATATAAATTTTATGATGATGTTTTCATTTCTACATAAAATGGTATTGAAATCTTTTATAGTGACTGCATTGAATTGGTAGATTGCTTTGGGTAGCACTGACATCTCAGAAATATTAAAATCCTCCAATCCTTGAACACAGGATGTATTTCCATTTATTGGAATTTCTTTCAGTAATGTTTTGAAGTTTCCAGCATACAAACCTTCCACTTCCTTGGTTAAGTTCGTTCCTAAGTATTTTATTCTTTTTGATGCTATTAATGCATAAACATTTTAACCATGTTTATGAATACATTTAGTCCTTCATTTTTTTGATGAATGTTTATAGAATACCGACTCTGTACCAAGTAGTATTCCAGGTGCTAGAATTTTTTTTTTAAATGTCAGACAATAAAAACTAAGATTTAAAATGAGGATCAGAGATGGATTTAGAATGGAGAAAGCACTTTCTGAGGGCAGTTAAAGGCATTGTTACAAAGATGTAAGTAGTAAAGAGGACAGGCAGATTCAGGACTGAATATTTTAGAAACGTGTTCTGTTTCTCCTTTGCTCTTGCCTTCACCTTGTGCCACTCTGGTTCTCAGGCCTATTTTTCAACATTTTCTCAGATCCTGAAGGTTACAAAGGTCAGGCATCCTGGCATTTACTCCAATGGACTGGATCTGGTGACCCTCAGGAGATGGGTCCTCTTTGTTTCAGGTTTAATCACAGTCCCATCTGAAGAATCTTTTATTACAATGACTGCTCTCTCCTCATCTTTCTCCTATTCTTTTTCTTTTTTGTTTTTCTTTCATTTTTCTCTTCCTCCTTTTTACTCATGAGCCTAACCCAAAATGATGGATGTTGGAACCCTCCGAGGCCTTATTCATCATTCAGATTATTGCCACAAAGAATTCTGCTACCAGATAATTTATGAAACAAGATATTACAGTAATAAAAAGTATCAGTAACATCAGAAATAGGAATAACACCTAATCTAGGTCCTGTTTTTTATTTAATTTACAAAAAAAATAGAAATAAAAATTAAACATCACCATTCCTGAGACACTTTATTATTGAAAAGTTCATACATGCATTTTGCATGTGTGGATGTGCAAGAACATGAAAAAATGATAATAGCAAGAGTTCAAGTAAGAGAAGAGGTGGCAGGCACCTAACCTAAAAGGAAGCTGGAAAAAGAAGCAAAAGAAAAAAGAAAAAGGAGGTGGAAATGATACTGCCACATAAAATTTCCAAGAAAATAACTTTTGCATTTTTCATCCCTTGGTTTCAAAGACAGCCAGTGGAGCAAAAGATCAGTGTCTACCAACTCCCTGTCCTTAGACCATGAGTTGTAGTTGGAGCTCAATAAATATTTGTCTGGCCTTAGAAATAATCATATTTAACTCACTCATATTGCAGACAAACTGAAATCCAAAGTGGTTCAATTACTTGAGCAAAACCACAATATTTGAAGAAGCATCACTCTCTTAAGTGCCCTCAAAAGATTACTAAGGTATCAATATTTAAATATTGGTTTTGCCTATAGCTTTACTTGATCTTCTTATCTAACTTCATTTAAAATGTCATTTTGGGGGGAAAAAATCAAATTTGGTCAATTGGCTTTCTCCAAATCATGTTTTTCCCACCTCTTCAAATTTATTTGTCTATTTTCTCCCAGGAATACTATGAAAAATTCCATATTGGCCAACAATAGTTTCCAAATACTGTTACACTCTCTAACTGTGTTTATCTAGAGAGTCAGTAAATTGAAATCAGCAAGAAATATAGTACCGTGTACATTTAGGTCTGTAGCCATCAATTATATTGCCCCTGAAGTGGTTGCTATTCCTGCCTTGCTTTCCTTATAAAATTTTAATAGCTAAGACATCTTTATTCCTCCCAAATATGGCTATTAGTAACTGTGATTCCAGCAATACCAATTTTTACATTTACTTGATAGACATTAAATATTCTTATTACCCTTTATGACGAAGAGATTGTTCTTCTTAGCATTTAGTATTTGCTTCAGAAACAAGTATGAATGTATTTTCAGAATAACATCTTTCAGAAAGAATGGAAATGATATTTTTCTTCCCATGCATTAATATTTTTAGTTCCGGAATGCTTCTGATTCTTTTATGGATTGAAACATTTTTCCATCTGCCCGTTAAAATGATTTGAGTCTTAATTAATGTTGATTGCACCTGTGCGTATATTCAAACTACCCACACATCTCCCACCTGCAAGTGGAAGAGCTTTTCTTTCCTTCAAAAATTAAAAGAGGGAACTATGACCCTTTTTATTAAAAAAAAATCATAAGCCTGGAAGACATACAACACTGAGAAGTTTGAGAAGTGTTAGATGCAATGTTTCCTGGCTATCTCAGATCAATGACTTTTTATCTCCTAATGATTGTTTGGCAGTTGACGTAGAAAGAGTTGGTCGTCATCTTTAAACTACTGGTTTCCTTTTCATTTACAAAGCAGCCTAGCTGAGGAAACCAAGCAAAAAAATCAAAATTCACCAACAAATTCTCGCCCACGGATGTACTGGTTGCTTGTGCATGCTCTTAGATTTGGCAGCCCAATCTTGCCTTATTTATGAAGTTGGGGAATGATCATAACACAAATAAATAAATCAATGATGGAGATCATCTTCAAACTCAGAGTGGTCAAGCATCACCTATAACATTTTTTTCAAGGAATTCTAATAAATATGAAATAAATTAGCTTCTCTCTCTCTTTTTTTCCCTACTCTTTTTCCTTTTTCTTGGGGAAAAGAGGCCAATTAAAGTGCTTTCATTTAAAATATAGAAAACCATAGAAATAAAGAACGTAGCCAGTCTAGAAAACTAATAATATAATAAAAAATATATTAAATGCTACTAAAAATTTTCCATAGTGTTAAACAGTGATTCTGAACCCTGGTCTTATTTTAGAAATAGTCAGAAGCTTTAAAAAATTACTAATGCCAAAGCCCCACTCTCAACAATTTTAATTTAATTATGGCCCAGGCATGGATGTTTTTACAAAAGCTCCCTGAGTGTTTTTGATATGTGGTCAGGAACAGGAACATCTAATATAGAATTTATTCTGATACTTATCAGTAGAATACTAGGCTAGAATATTCTCGAGTCCAGATGCCTCATTTACAGATAAGCAAATGGAGGCTCAGAAGGGAAAAGTGATTTGCCCAAGGCCTCAGAGTTAATTAGGGGCTAAGTCTGAATAGGTACCCAGGGGCTCATAACCACGAAGATAATTCTGTACAATGCTGTGGCTGTACAGTGCTGTGGCTGGAACTCCCCACGTCAAAGTGTCCAGGGGTTAAAATCCTCTACACGTGGTTTCCAAATTGCTAGTTTGAGTTCATGAACTGCATTATTAGTACTAGTTTTATATCCTCCAACAACACCTTGGCCATTTCTATAAAAATGTAGTAATAACCCATGCAACAGGAACTTTGATTTTGATCCACAAATGCTGAATACACTGTAATTTCCCATGCATATTAACTCAGTCATGAGGATACATGAATATGTTCTACATTATACAAGTCTTCTTGATCTATAAAATGTCTAGCAAAAGAGAACTGCTTTGACTTTTCCAGTCATTTTATTTTCTCTCTTATTGTTCAAAGGGTTATTCCGACATCACCACTTAAAAAGACATGAAAACAGAAATGGTAGAGACATAGATAGAATTAAAATCTTATTTTTCTATATAGAAGAAAAAGTTATTTGGATTCCTTGCATCTAATATATAATTGGTCTACTTTCTCCTCAAGGCCTTAGTAAGCAGAGAGTCCTCTTATGAAGCCAAACCCTCTTGAATATCTCATAAAAGAGCAACTCAAATTACAGCCATGGTTTTTAAAATTCTGTGTGTAATATTGCTGCTTCTCCTAAAGCTGGGCATCATCTGTTCTGTATTTTGGCTGTGTGATTGTTCACGCTCTTGGCAGCACTCAAGGGTATTTCGTACATAAAACTACTCCTCTTCTCTCCTATGTTAAGCTGTCATTAATTAGTCTGAAGATTTCCTTAAAACAGACCAATTTTGTGGTTTTAAGAACATTGGGCTTCACCAGGGGGACACTTTCATCACGTATCATTTCTGCTACTTATTTAGCTCACACGAATCCCATTTCTTTAAACTAAAGAAACAAAATATATTTATATGATTTTAAGTCTAGGCTCCTTCATTTATCTTTTTTTTTTTTTTTAAAGTAAAATTTTAGATCCAGAAAGCATCTTAGAGATGGTGTGGTCTAAATTCCTTATTTGAGAAATGAGTTCACAGAGGCAGAGAGAGGAAGAACACATACCCAGTGTCACGTGGATGATGGCAAAACCATTACCAGGATCAAGTTTTCTAAACAATTAAATCCAGAGATCTTTGTACTATGCCAGTTTCTATTTAGCATTACCATGACTGGGACAGTGCAAAGAAGAACAAATCTCAATTCACATATGGTTAAGTCCCTGTGGCCTCCTTTCTTCCAGACTATTCTTTTTTAGGTTGTTAGCTCTATGTTAATTTACTCCCCCGTGTCCTACTTAAGAATGACCCTTGTGGCAGGTCTTCTGTAACTTTTATCAGGTGATTTTGGAATTTGTCAAGACACAGACATCTTAAAATATCCTACGCTGAAACTTGTGTCTTACCCAGGTTATAAAGATTTTGCTACCCTAAAATCCTCTTTATCCAATATTGTAGAATTCTATTTTTGCCTCTAAGAGGTTTTTATCAGTTGTTTCTCTATCAAATGTGTGAAGAACTGGATTTAGAAAGAGTAAGAAGAGCTTCAGTACTGTCGGGTCTTAAATGGGAAACAAGGACTGAAAGTACACCATTGCCAGTACAGGGGCCTAAGAGAACTGTGGTCATAAATATTTAATGTGGTAAATTATAGGGAGGCATTTGCATTTGTATGCAGTATTTTGAAGTAAAAAGGGTTGTTGAACAATAAAGACACTTTCCATAATTGTGTTCCATTTTTAATACACAGAGAATTGACTCTGGGTTCAGAGTAGTTAGTTAATGAATTCTCAATATAACCCTGTCTGGTCTTTCTCTCACTAAATCTTGACATCAGATGAAGACCAGACAATGAGGTTGGTTAACAAAAAATGATTATCTTGTCATCAAACAGCAGATAAATTATGAGTGCCAGAAAAAAATGATCTTCATCTGGCAGGTAGTCACAAGTTCACCTGTGCTGAATACAAACACTGAACATTGTTTGTAAAAAGATAAACTACAAAGTATTTTGTACTTCTGTATCTTTGCATGTAGGTCTGTGCAACTGTTTGAAAAAAGGATGATTTAGAAGTCAGTGACATTCTAATGTTGAAGTGATAGCTGGAATTCTGAGGATTTCATGTGCCCAGAGATAAGGCAGCACTGATAACGAACCTCTGACCTGAGATAACTCCTCAGACGTCTTCCTTCGGGTTCACCCTCTTGGTGAATCTTCCTTTAACACTGATGCCATCACCATAGTCTTGCTCCTCAAAAATAAATGCAAGCTCTGTAGCCTGTCTCAAAATCCTCCTTAATTTGTTTCTTCTTTTCTATGTAAATTCAGGTCTCATTCTTTCTAATGGAAAGCCTTTCTTTCAGAAAGATGCTGAATTTTTTACTGACCCTGAACCGTTGTTTCTCTCCACCCTCCTTTTGAAACTGCGAGTATTTGCTGTGCAGTTTTATCAGGCTGGACGTTTCTGGGTTTTGACTTGCCTGTTTCCCATGTATCCATGTCTTGGTTCTCCTCCAGACAGTGCCTTTCTGGAAAGAAGGATCTGTGTTTTGCATTTCTTTTCCATTGTGCATGATCCAGGGCCCAATGCTATGCATGTGAACAAATGTTATTGGAGAAGGGAGGAAGTGTCCACAGTTGAGGTCCTGTTCCTTAGTCTAAACGTCACCATTAAGTGTCCCCTCCCTCTCTACAACGGCCCTGTTCCTGTCCTGACCTCTCTGTGAAACTTCTCATTCCTTCTGTCACTGACCTTTGTAATCACACTGGACCAGAGCCCCCCCTTCTAAATTATGGCTTCTCCAATCTACCCTACTGTCTGTTGCCTCCAATTCCTGTCACATTCTTGCTCAAAATCATTTAACAGATTCTCAACACCTGCAGAATAAAGTGTATATGCCACCTCCCCTACTAGACTGTAAACCTATTAAAGAGAACAATTGGTACGTAATTTTAGATCTTTAGGTCTTCTTGGAAATTATAGGTATTATGTATATTCACAATCTGAATGAATAAACTATGGGTGAGTGGATCAAGAGAGTAAGCTATAGACATCTCAGGCCCCAAATCATGCCATACATACTCTTCTTGCACTGGCCCACCCAATTACAAGGACTAACATTAAGGGTCCCTTATTTTTTGTTCTCTCTTGTTCACCCTCCCCCCAGTTTTCCTCTGGATTCCTTAGGCTTAGTGGTGCATATATCAGTTTCAGGATCAGCTTTTGGTAGGACGAACCCAGGGAAAAATAATAGCTCAGGACCTGGAAGCCAGCTCAAGGCCATTAATGCAGGGAGTTCTGGGGTCCAGACTACACAGGGAGAGGTCTAGAAAGGAGGATGGCAGCTCCAGATGGCACGAGCTCTTGGTTTCATAGACTCCTTGTCCCATGGTGAGGGTGCAACAGAAAGAAAATCTATAGCGGGAATCTCCAAATTGTAGAGCCCAAGGCAGGGGCCCTGGTTACCCAGATCTAAGGTGCTACTGCCTTTATTTAAATTTGCACCAAATAAAAGAGATGAATGACATTAAAGTATAAATACCATCACAGTGTTTGAGATTTAGAAAGGTCCTTTAAAGTTTTCTAATGTTGTGTGGTACTTGCATTTTAAAAATGAAGAAATGGGATTCTAGAAAGAAAATGTGGTAAACTGGAATCAACAAAGTATTTAAAGTCAGGCAAATCAAGATCACATCTGAGTTAGGTATTTCTAGGTAAGTCATATAACCCATTGTGCATTGGTTTCTTCATCAGTAAAATGAAGATGTTGCAATTACAGAGTAGTTACTCAGCAAACATTCATTACCCTCCATCCATCTCCTCAAATTTCTTCCTACCCTAAATAAAATCTAGAGAGTGACACATCTACATTAAGATTTCATTTACAGCTGAAATATTAGTCTGCTTGGGCTGCCATAACAAAATACCCCAGACAGGGAAGCTTAAACAATAGATTCTTATTTTCTTATAGTTCTGGAGTCCAAGGTCAAGGTTTTGTCAGGTCCAATCTCTCCTGAGGCCTCTCTCCTTGGCTTGCAGATGGCTACCTCCTTGCCATATCCTCGCCTGGCCTTTCTGTGTGTGTGTGCGTGTCCCTGGCGTCTCTTCACGAGTCGCATTGGATTAGAGCTCCACTCTCGTGACCTACTTTAACTTTAATTACTTCTTTAAAAGCCCTATCTACAAATAGAGTCATGTTGGGATGTAGGACTTCAACATATGAACTTTAGGGAGAGACACGATTCATTTCATAACAGTTGGGAATAGTAAATTGAAAGAAATAGTAAATAGCTAGAAATTCCAGTTATGCACCAGGGTTTTATTTTTAAATCCAAACTATGTAACAGTACAGAATGGGATGGATAGTCTGAATTCCAGCCCTGTCTCTGCCAGCAGCAGGCTGTATCAGTAAGTTACCCAACATTCAGTCCATAACAGTGAGCTTTCCTAATTAACAAGACCCTAAGTTTTCCTTGAGAGCTTATTAACCAAAAGGATCCTCAGTTTTCCCTAACAGTAAAGAAGGTCATTTTACCTTCATGGCAGGGCTCTGTAAGGATTGGAAATATTATCTGTGAAGACTCTAGTGAGCATCTCACACATACTAGCCCCTTAACACTTGGTAGGCCTAATAGCAATACTGCTGCTCTTTCTGTCATGAGACACTGTTAGAACTGGACTTTCCCAGATTTCCAGGAGTAACTAGGAAATGCTGACTTTCCTTTTAAAGATAGGGAAAAACATTTAGGGTATTGTCTGTATTTTTTTTTTAAAACATGCACCTCTATTTAGTTCAAGCCTCCTAATCAGGCACCAAGAAAAAAGTTGGATCCTAGGTTTGACAATGATCTGAAACAAATCATTAGCATTTTTTAAGAGCTCACTTTTTTCATTTATTTTATGCTTCACTATGATTTGAAGGGGGTGGGAGGGTGGTGATAAAAAGGAAATTAAAATACATAGGAGTATATGTAGTCAACTTGAAGAATGTAAAGCATTCCAAAATGTAAAGTGGAGGTGGATTTTAGAACAGAACAAGTAATATTATTGAAGCCTCATGAACTATTTTGCTTTTTCCAAGAAAAAAAATTTTTTTTTCTTTTTTTTTTTTTTGGTATTATAGAGGTATACAGTTTTAGACTTAGGCGAATGCTTAGAAATAATTTATTTCAAATCTAAAATTTTGTCTGAGAAAACCAAGGCTCAGTAAGTGTTATTTCCTCAAATCCCCAGAGGTTTTAGTGAACTGAGCCGAGAATGGACTACAGATTATCTCAACCTCATTGCAGAATATTCTACAGTTTTTGTATTTCTGTGAAAATCTTTAAATTTATTTTTAGTTTTTTCCTAAATACATCTAATTTATATCTAAATTATTTTTTATGTAAAAGGAGTTTTATTATAACTTGAGCTAAAAGAAAAGCATTGCTTGTTGGAGTTTGAACTGCAAAAACCTTAAAAACCTTATATTAAAACCTTTTTTAGTAAAAATCTTACTAATTTCTGTGCCCCTTAATTTTTCTGTTAGTGTGACAATAAAAATATTGTCCTCATTAGACTTTCAAAGACCTTATATTTAGACTATTTTTTTAATAGGAGGAAAATGAGAAATATCTATTAAAAATCTGTATTAGGAGTTGGGCTAAAACTTAGCTCTAGATGAGTTTATAATTAGGATTAAGAGTTACACCTAGAGACTAGTCAACTGCTATAACAAACAATTCCGAAACCTCACAGGCTTAATATAAAGTGATTTATATCTGGGACATCTCACAGGACAAGATTTTTGTCACAGGCAAGATGGTAATCAATTAGAGGGTTCAGTGAAAGATCAGCTATTCTTCCCATGGTTATTGGGAGGTTTTCATCTAGTGGCTCTGCCAGCCCCTAAGACCTCAAAAAAATTCCAACCAGGAGGAGGAAAGAAGACAATGACAGTTTGGTGAGAAGTTTGATGAGCAGACCTGAAAAGAGAGGACCTCACTTCTGCCCACATTCTAATGGCCAGACCTCAGTTACATGGTTCTCCTTAACTGCAAGGAGTGCTGGGAGGTATGGCTGAGCTGGATACACAGAGAGAAGGGCAAAGGGATTTGGTTAGCACATGGCCTGTCTGTGCCGACAGGTCCTGTTGGCTTCCGCAGTACAAACACAAATGAAAATAAGGGCTGTGTTCTCAGAGCAAATTGTCTCTATCTACTGCTGACAACACTAGAATTTCTTGAAGAGAGTGCTACTAAAATATGTCAACACCTGAGCTTTGCCTGATGACTTTAGTGAAAGTTTTTTTACTAAGGAATAACTTGGCGGCAGTACATCTACAGTCTCCACATATCTTGGTAAAACACGAATGATTAAATCATCCAGATGTTTAGTTGAGAGCTTTTAAATTCTGTTTATTATTTTACTCTATGAAAAAGTGCTATTATTTGCGACCATGAAGAAAGAACCACTGCATTTAAGTCAGTACGTTGAGTTCCCATGTGTTACAGTGAGAGGTGAATGAACCTGGATGGTGGCCAGGAAACCCGTTTCTTTACCAGGTCTTTGCTATTGCCATTTGTGTGACCCTGGGCAAGTTGTGCAAAGGCTCTGAGCTGTTTTCACACCTTTAACATGATCAGTATTCTTTGCATTTTCCGTTCTACTTCAGTGTGTTTCATTTACTTGTGAACCAAAGTTTTACCCTGTGCGCCTTCTTAACACAAACCTCAACTTTCTTTCTGATTTTATTTAAAACCATGGAGTCTCCAGATGGCTGAACTATTGTTCTTTCTCTATATATATTTAAAGAGAAAGCATCCTTTAGATGTAAGAATTGACATTACTGACCCTGAATGACAGAGTTCACACTGGAGCGAAGAAATAATAAAAAAATAAAAAATTGCCCCTGCTCCTCTGTGCCCTTTCATTGTGGAGACAACGGGAACCTTTGCCCTCTTTTCTCTAGAGACTCGGTGTTTGGAATAATAGAAGTGCAGTGAGAAGACCCTCATGCTTGCCTGGGCTCGTCGGTAAACTGTCTCTGTTTGTCTGGCTCTGATCAGCTCCTGACACCACAGTTTTAAAAGACATCATGACATGCAATTAGAATCCAGGTCAGGGTGACAGGGAGAGTGAGAGTTCTAGATTCATATTCTGAAAAAGTGACCAGAGGGTAACAGACAACCTCACTGAATTCTAAATGTTGTTTATTTAAAACAGAAATAGACCAGTTCTAAGTTGTTCCAGAAACAGGAGGACTGACAACCAACAAATGGTGGTACTTGGAAGGCAGCCGAGTTGAGCTCTGTAGAAGAGCTTTCTAGCAATTAAAGATGTTAAAATTGAGCCCAGGTTTCCCATGAGGTAGAACTTGCCCTCCATGGGGCTGTCCTCCCAGAGGCAGGACAGCCATCTCAGTCATTACACGTACACACACCCTCCTTTGAGTGAGCAGCTGCACTGGTGATTTCCAAGGTCTCTTTCAGGTCTCAAATTTGATGAATGAATCTAATACCCATCTGATAATGCAATTTAGTTAGGTGCCTCCTTTAACATTTCAAATGTGTTGTTTTTTCTGCCTAATTAATCTGCCTTGATCACTTTTCATTATTTTCATTGTTTAGCAGTGAGAATAGAATGGGGTGACTTTGATCCTGTTGATTATGCCAGTACGAAGGACAATTTTGAAGCATTCTTTATGTCCACAGGAAGCTCAAATGCTCATCAGCAATGTGAGCTTTGGTCTCTGTACTTCCATGCATAATTACAGTTCATATTTTGTAACCAAGGGGTCCCTCTGTGAGAGTGTGGAATTTCAAGAATAACGACAGTTACAAACCACAAACAGAAGAGCCTTTTATCTAAGTTATCTGAATCATTTATATGTTTATAGAAACAAAGAAATGAAATGACAAAAGAATCCTTTTAAGTATGACAAGGAACGAAGAATGGAATCTTATATGCCCCCAAGAAAATGGTGTGGCTGGTCATACTTCCAAATAATACTCATTTTTCCAGACAAATTTTCTGGTCTATCATTAGCAAGTCAATTAGAAACATTTATGGTTTAACAGAAAGATAATTTTGTCTATAGCAACGAACTCACATTCACCAGTAATTGAGGGGTGTTGATTTGTGCTTGCCGTGGCCATGTGCTGGGTGATACTGGAGAGGTGGGTGTGGGCCCAAGGTGGGGTTAGGGCTAGAAATGAAAGCCGGTTAGCTATCTGTCCTGGGTGAAACACACATGTGTTTCTTCGTCCCTTCGGCTCTCATGGGGGACTCTATTAGATATTGAATACCAACATGGAAGATGTAGTATTTAGTCTTTAGAAGTTTATGGCCCAGTAGGGAGGACCAGAAGCAAAAATCAACAATTACAAGTGATGAGCAATGTCAGTGACGTGTGACCTTTCTGTACTGTGTCATGGAAAGGACCAGCAATTATAGAAGGTTTTAATGTAACATCTCATTACTTAGCTTACGGAAATTCAGGGTGTCTCTGCACCTCAGGGCTGTGCCCAGCAGCTACCATATACACAACTACCACATGGGGGTTTACAATTGCTGGGGTGAGAACCAAGGAACTGATGTGTGGCCTTGACCCACAGAAGCTGCAGTCTTGGCTACCCACAAATCTTTTGTATTATTTTAGTCACACTGTCCCAAGATCCTCATGCCACCTAGCAGTCCACCCAACAGATTAAGGGATTACAATGAGTGGGACGGGTGCAACATTAAACTTCTATCTTACTGTAATTGTCAAGCTGAAAGAATCGCAAGATGACCAGCTCCCAGGTTGGGCCCCAAGGTCACTTTCTGAAGTAGGATTAAGGATGCCCAAGCCTAATATTAACCTTTACTCACACTTAAACTAGGAAAAGAAATTAGGGGAAGACTTTCTGGAAGGATAACATCTGAGCTAAGTATTCTCAATCAAAAAGATGTGGCTAATTAGCTAATCATTTTATTTTGTGGGAGAAGTGTTGAAGGAAGAGCAAATGTAAAGAAAACAACTCATCAACCCTACAGTTGAAATAAATGATGGGAAAGAAATGTGGGGGGCTGCCAGAAACCAGTTTAGAAAGGGCCTATATCCCAACCCAAAGCACTGCACCTTGATTCTAAAGGCCACAGGTAGTCTGGAAGTAATTTCTCTGGAATGTGAATTGAAGGGGACCACAGCAGGAGATAGGTAGGGCATTTTGACGAAATACAAAAAAAAGGAAAGGGAGGTTAATTTAAAGCACTGATGGTAGAAAGGTAGAAACGTGAGAAAGTACTATATGTTTCTGTTTCCTGCTAAGTTTTGGGTACTTCCCACGTTGGGGATAGCATAGTCTAGGATCATTCCTTGGGTACTTGTGAGAAGGGTACTCTAAGTCACTAAAAGGAACACTGAGAGAAAACCTGGCATAGTTACTAGTAATGCTATGTAAGGAGCTTTAAGTGCATTATCTTGTTTACTCTTCACAGGAACACAATAACAGCAATTGTTATTGTCTTCATTTACAGATGTGTAAATTGAGATACAGGAAACTTGACAAAGATTAAGGAGCAAATAAGGGCATGGATGAAATGTGAAATCAAGTTTGTCTGGCTCTGAAATTCCTGATCTTAGCCAGAAAAAGAGCAAGCGTGGAGAGAGGATAACTCTGTCAGTTTTAACATGTTATGTCCCCACTGCCTGACAGCCATATGTAAGGGCCGTTCAGTGCTGATTTGTTTTCTGTCCCTAGAGCTTGAGAGGGATCTTTAAGTTGTGGAGATTTGTAAAAACTCCTCAGTATCATTTCATTGTTGAGGAAGTGCATGTTGATGAGAAAGAGTGAATAAAAGATTCTGGTAGAAGCCAGGGTGTGATGGGGGCAGATCTGATGATGAAAACCTTCAGACCCAGAGAAACCAAGTCTTTCCAGGGTCTAGGCCAGGAATGGAAAGAGAAAGAAACAGGGAAAGAGCCAAAGAGACAAATGCGGACCTGAAAGGGACCTTAGCCAGAGAATGGCCATCTGTGGGGTAACTAAGACCAAGCAGAAAATTTCAGTTAGCTGTAAACTTGGGGAGCCATTAATAGATGATTAAATTGATGATCACCAATTCCTGAGGTAAGGAGAGGAAATACGAAACTAAACATATGGCTGAAACTGTCCAGAAGTGAAATTGTGCCCAAAAATATCCTTCTCAGAAGTTTGTTTCTATTTGTCTCATTACACCCTCTTACTTTGGTTTACTTTAGATATCGTGCACCTAGAATTAAGGATTGAAACTAAGTTTTCTTGTTTTTCTTACCTCCCTAATCAACTGCAAACAGAGGAATTCCAAGAAAAAGGCACAGCACCCTAGCTGATTATTAACTCACTTTCTTGCTTAAAGGAAAATTGCATCCACATTAATTAGAGGTCCAAGTCAAGTATTTTTATGTTCTGGTGATGCTTGACTGAGATTATTGCCTTTGAGTTCTCCCTAGGAGATAAATACTCAATCCCTCAAATAACATCAAGTGTTCAAAGCTGACCAGTCCACCATCTGCAGACTCCATGATGCCAAAGCACCTAGTCCATCATGGGACCCTGACTCAGACCCTCTGTTTATCCCAGGACCAGCTTCCCCTTTTTTCCCATAGTACAAAACCTTTACCTCACCTTCCCTCTTCTCCCCTTTATAAACCCCAGAATGGGAATCAGAAGATAGGATGACTCTAGCTTGGTTATTCCCCAGATGCTGGCTGGTTATCTGACTCAACCTTCTAATCCTTGCACCAACTTTTGCAGTTTCGAGCCATTTCTTTAGTGAGAGAGGGCAAGCAGAGCCTGGCTGCCAGTAACAGACCCAAAGACAGCAAGAAGAAAACTTTAGAGCAGACACTTTAGAGTTAGTGTACGACTGGCCCGAAAGCGTGAATGTTACTTGTTGGGAAGGCTCATCTTGCAAAGACCAGGAGACAGAGATCACTGCAATCAAGCAAGAGGTTTTTTATTTCCAGCATGATGGGGTCGCTCCGTCTTCAGGACAGAAATGGCCCCAAGCTCTTAACACGAGCACTTTTTATACAGTTTGGTAGGCAGACTTTGGCAACAGGATGAGTTGTATACAGCTTATTGGTCACCTGAGGTGACTTTTAAATCCATTGGTGGCTTTCAGTGGGGTGGTATACAGATGAGGAACTGGGGAATTGCCCAACAGCCCACCCCTTGTGTGGTTAGGCCCTTCCTGGAACTGGGTGAACTTTGGGCGGTTTGGGAAGTCCTTCATCTGCCCTTACCAGGAAGTCCCACCTGCAGGGGCTTGTAAAACCTTGTGCAAGCTAATTACAGAAGCAAAAAAGCTAGTCAGTTAATATTTAAGGGTGGGGGAAGGGGTTCAGGTCCACATTAGCAAATGAGGTGCGACAGATTAGAATCTGGAGAAAATATTTGAACATGTAAGGATTGCTTCTGGTCTTTTATCCTTATTAACACTTCTTCAGCTTAAACCTTGTAAGAAGTTTAAGACTTGTATGCAAAACACAATCTGAAAGACAAATGCAATGCAGCAATGCATACATTTTCACAAGAATTCAATTCAAGGTCAAATTTCAATGTGAGAATCAGATTTTAGTGCACTAGTCAACATTCACTCAGTCATTCATTTGATGAATAAAGGATTTGCACATTTGTAGTTGGCACTGTGTGCTGCAAGCTGGGGCTGTAACTGTGAACACTGAAAAACTTAAGATTCCACATGAAACTTTACTGCATGCAGTAGGTAAGATTGATCTTGTTCTGGAAAGCATGTGTTACTAAAATCAATTTTGTTTTCAACAGACATTTAGAAACCATTGAAGTATATGGGTATGGAGAAATACATCTTTATTTCTCTAAACAGATTTTTTTGAGCTTTCAGTATGTCTTATTTGTAAATTTCTTAGTCTGATTGTACATTTTCCATTTGTCTCTTGTCAATGACTATTTAAAAATTTTTCATGTTTATTTTAATTAGAAAACACATTAGGTTAGGAAACAGTTCTTGAAAATATATATGGGAAACCAGATTTATTCCCAAATAAAATGCTCAATAATACGTTTATGGTTTTCTAATGGATTTTTCAGCTCTGCCTTCCATTTAGGAGGCAGACATTAAGGTGCATAGGCAAAAGTCTGAGTAGTACAATTTCTTCAATCCTTTTCTTCAAGTTTCTTTAAATATTCCTGCCAAAATTCACTGAAGACTAACCCCTGGGAATTGAAAACAAAACAAACAAACAAAAAACCAAAATAAACAAACAAAAAAACAACAAAAGGCTCCTTTCTGTTTCCAAAGCTGTATTGGGCTTTTATTTAGTGGAGGATTGAGACCTAAGTGACACTCCCCTGGTATGTACATAGGAGTAATTTGAATGAGAACAAAGGCACTGATGTTGGTGCAGGTGTCTCCACACACATCTCAGCCTTTTATATTTAAAATATTCTCTGAACCTGCAAGGACAATATTGGATCCAATGTTAAGTTTGAGCTTTTTTTTTTTTTTTTTCTTTGATTAGTTCCAATTCCAGTGGGAGAGGATTTTGTGTGTGTGACAAATAAGAAAAAATTGGTAAATGCTCAGTAGTGGTAATGGAAGAAAACATAGAAGGAGATAATAGGACAAGAGCCCCAATGGTTTGTTTAAAATCTGGGAGAGATGGTGCGGTGAAACAGATGGGTCATTAGGCTTTGAGGCTGTGACATTTGGAAGCCGGAGTTAACATTTTCTTTGAAACTGAATAAACAGCTTGGGAATAGTCTATGTTCTTTTCTGATACTGGTTTTATTGCATTTGTCTCAGGACACTGAAAAGTGAGAGTTGGTTAAATTGCCTTGTTTTAATTATTACACTGAAATGTACTGCCTTATATTTGATTTCGTTATAACTGGATCTTAAGCTTATATAGAGGCCTATATAAAGACCTGAAATCTTTCTGGGATTGTTGTTATGGGACTACCATCCTGGTTTAAGTTCATCTCATAGAATGTTGTTCATGACATGTGTTTACACACCAGTATAGCATTTTAGAGCTAGAAGGTACTATAGCAATGTAGAAATAAATGAAGACCAAACAAATGAGAATGGGCAAAAGCTATTTATTTAGAGCTTGCATTTGACAGAAATTCACAGGCAGACAGAGGAGTGGGACAGCTGTATAGTGGAAAAAAGTGTTGAATTAAATTTGGCCTAAAGCTGCCTCTGTACATAGTAAACTACAGCCTAACTTAGTGCGTAAACAAACTGTGACTTAAGAGTGCTGTACGTTCTTGTAACAAGTAGCTAAGTCTCAGCCAATCATGGCAGCCAAGTTTTCAACCAATCACAAGCAGCAAACTGCCCAAGATGTCCAAATAAGGCAAACACCAAACTAACCATTCAGGCCATTTCTGTATGTCACTTCCTATTTCTGTCTATAAATACTGCCAGCCCATGTTGCTGGGAGGAGCTCTCTGAACTTTTACTGGTTCAGGGTGCTGCCCAATTCATAAATCATTTCTTTGCTCCAATAAACTCTGCTAAATTTAATTTGTCTAAAGTTTTTTGTTTGTTTTGTTTTCTTTTAAGAAAAGAAGGTTGTTGGCCTGAGGAAACTGTAGGCAGGCTAACCAGAAGAGGGGCACCCTACATGATTGGTTAAAGGTGCATATTTGGCTTTCTCTGGTTGGTCCTGAGTTGGAAGCTGGGGCAAAAATTGGGAAAGCTGCCAGTTATTAATTAAGTCTTGACAGTTTGGGGCCAATTGTCAGATAGGCTACTGTTTGGCTTTCTGGATTAGTAGCTAGAGACTGTGGTCTGATTTCCTATAAGTCTGTCTTAGTAGTTTGGGCTCCTCGTCTGGTTACTGTAGGGTATTACTTTTATATGTGATCTGGCAGTTTTCCACTTGTATATTCAGTCTTTTAGTGATTAACTAAGAAAGATTAAATAAATTCACAAAGGACAAATAGTTATAAATTATCTAAAAGAACACTATTTTTATTTGTGGGGTACTTTATAGTTTTTAAGGTATGTAAACATGTAGAATATTATTAGAGTCTTCAAATAAGATCAGAAAAGTTAAGTAGGGCTGGTAATTACCTCCATTTTGTTGTTTAGAAAAATGAGCTCCCAGAGAGGAAAACAAATGCCCCATCACGTGGGTTACCAGCCAGGGCTGCAAAGCTGGGGCTTCTGGATTCGTGACCCAGGATGCTCCATATATTACAACTTATTCTATTTCTGTCCCACAACTTCAGATAATGGGGAATTAAAGTATAGCATCTGCCCTATCACCTTACTTAAAGTTGAGTATTTAAACCTAAATGGAAAGAAAACAAAGTATAGATTCTTTGAATCGTTTCTGTGATTTTTTTTTTTTTTTACTACAGCCTTTTTCTAAACTTTCTTATTTGAATTAAACTTTCAACCTGGTGGATGTTAGAACTTGTGATTATTAGATAATCAGATTCTTGAAAATACTATTAGCCCCATCTCATGTTAGTATATTTATTATCACTTGATCTTTTGTTCCATCAGGAATGCTGTATTTTCTATACATATTAGAAAGATGCTTGAGGAGTTGAGAAACCAACTACATAACTAAATTAATTAAATTCCTCTTGAGGAATATGCTAGATTCTAGGGGCACCAAATTTTGTAAAAAATGCAAAAAACTGAAAGTCAGTACCTGCCTTCAAAGAACAAAGGGTCTTTTGGAGAGAGTAGATACATAGAAAAATAATATAAGGCAATGTCAGTGCAGAGATGACCATAACCCAGCAGGGCTCGTGATATGAGCGGGGAGCCTTCAGTGGACACTTAAATTGAGTAACCAGGTCTGAGGAGATTTAGTTAGACATAACTGTATTCAAAGCAAGGAACGTAATAGCTGTAGAAAACAGCATTGTTTTTGTGGGGGTGGAGTAGGGAGGAAGAAGCTACAACAAATTTAGTGATGTTTCTTGAGTGCAATGTTCAGCAGGATGTGAAAAGCTAGAGAGAAAGGGATGAGTGAGAAGGTGGAGATTCTTGCAGGCCATACTAAGGAGCCAAGAGGTTATTCTGTGGTAACAGGAGGCTTCTGGAAGGATTTTAGTTAGGGCTGCATTATGATCAGATGTGCATTTTAAACAGATCACTTTGGCAGTATAAAGAGCTTGTACTTTGGGGAGTCAAGGACAGAGTGAAGAAGACAAATTGCAATAATTCAAGGTAGGTGACTAGAATTTGAAGCAGAGCATTTGAGGTAGACATGGTACAAAGCAGCAAGATATGCGGAAACGAAATCTGCAGAATCTTCTGCCTGGTGGACCTGAGGCATAGCATTTAAAGAAAGGGTGACCATCTTCCAGCTCGGGTGGTTGACTGGACAGGAAGAACCATTAGTTTCATAAGAAATGGCATCAGTTCAGTATCCAGAATGTTAAATTTGTAATGTCCATGGGACATCCAGACGGACTCATCCAGCAGGCAGTTGGATAAATGAATGAATAAGGGAATGGTGCAGGCTCCTGATAAATTATTTAGAAATCACTAACAATCAGATGATTGGTAGCTGAATCCTGGAGGATGAGATCACAGAAAGAGTATTATACATAGAATGAGAACAGTGGATAAGCTAGTAGCTTAGAGACAGCAAACATGTAAGGGGTATGTGGAGGAAGAGAAGGTATAAATGACACACAAAATGTGTTAGACAAAAAAAAAAAAAGAAAGAAAAAAGAAAAAACAAACAAACAAAAAAAAACAACATAGGAAGATGGAGTAAAGCCAAGAGAATTGGAGATATAAATAAGTGAGCAGTCAAGGAGTGTCAAATGGCTGAAAAATGTCTTCTAAATTTGCCAAGTGAAAGGTACTAGCTGATCTTAATAAAAGCACTCTTAGTACAGTGGTTGGGCTGAGTTCATGTCAAAGTGGGCAGCAAACTTAAAGAAACATGAGAAAGTAAAAAGAGTAAGCGTAAAGTGATCTTTAAGAAATTTCCTTGAAATTGAGCACAAGGGAAGAGTTACTAAAGAAGACTCAAGATTCACTGAGGTACTCTTTTTCCAAAGAGAGAATTGTATTTCCCAGAGATATTAGCTTACCTGCATGGAAAAAGGGCCCGGTGGGATCTATGTCCCTGTCATATTTAAATGCTGGAGTCTCCAACACAAATCTAGTTTTCCAACAATATGAGAGTACTTCCAAAAGTTCATAGAAAAATAGAATTAAAATATATAAATCTTTTCATGAACTTTTTAAAGTACCCTCATGTATTAAAAGCACTTTAGAAAAATCACTGCTTAATTTTTTAAAAAGAATTTGGGACAGATTCGACTTTTGCTTAACAGAATGCAATTCTGGTTAATACACAGAATCAACAGAGGAGCCGAAAGTCCGAAGCCACAGCACAGAACCGTTACCAAAGCTGGACAGCAAAGAGAGAGGACACCATGGGCCTTCTTCCTCCAGAGAGCCTGTCAAAGCTCAGGAATGGGATGGTACTCCGGGTCCACCTGTGGTCACCAGTAGACTGGGAAGATGCTCTGTGAGCCCCACTTTGTTGGCAGGAAACCACAGTTCAGGTAAGAAAGATGATCTTCCGGATGGTACTTTCTCATGTCTCTAGAAACTGCTTTCATGCAATCATCACTTAGAGAACTATCACCCCAGACATCTCTGGCTCCATTCAGAGAGACAACATAAATAGTTCTTCACACAGGTTATGTACTGAAATGTAACGATATGTTGTACCACTCCAGGGTACAACTATTCACAGAGATGATAGATAAGTGAATGGTGCTTCTTGGAGCCATGAATGCAGCAGCTCTGGCAACTTGAAATTTTGGTACTAAATTTCTTCAAAAACATCTAGAAGCCTCATCTAAAGCAGTTGTAATTCATGAAGTTTGAAGAGTGATTTAGTTTATGCTTCTTTTGCTTCAAAAAAATTTTAGGAAGCTGATAAAAAATGGACAAAAGTAAATTGAAGAGAGAAAAATGTAGCAAAGATGATCTGAAGAGAGAAAAGATATTATGAGTCATCTAAGGTGGAGAGCTGAAGACAGCAACTGGGCACGGTACTAATGTTACAAATCTAAGTCAAAAGAGATAGAAAATTTTAATCCAATGCATCTTTAGACTTCACAATTTGAAACTATGCAATTTTTCATTGCATGGTTAATAAATATATATTATTAAACACCAATTTTTAAAAGTAGCATATGTTTACATTGAACTGCTTAATCTACATGCTAGACACACAGAGAGCTGTCAATTGAAATAAACAACAAATAAACAAGGAACCTCCTGCAGTTTTCAGGTTTCTATTCCTTAAGCATATTAGGGCTCTGAGGAAAAGACCAGGCCTTTATTGTTATTTTCAACTCTGATACTCACCTTAGAAAGCAATTTAAGGGAATTCAGCCTCTGGTCTCTCTGACAGTCATGCACAAGTTAAAATTAGAACAGGATGAATGATCTTTGCACTTGGGGAGAGAAGTCCCTGGAACAATACCCAGGCAGGGGCAAAGCAATAGCTTCCCTAGATTTAAAACATAACTTAAAGCTTTGGTGGGGAAGCCATAGCATGGATCGTGTGGACATCCAACTTCACAGCATGAGTTCAAATCTGGCAGAAGGACCATTATGTGAATTTTCACAAATTTCTAAGTATATTTTTGATAGTAAAATATGAACTGCTATAGGTATATGAGAATAGTATAACTGTGCATTTTGTCAAGAAGAAAAAGAAACACGGGGAGCAAATTATTTTGTGGGGGGAAAAAGCCACTTTCCAGAAAAGATTGACATCACTATTTAATTGGGGCTTGTGATTAGTTTTGGACTTATTAGTATTTTTTGAAGAATTACCTGAATTTTTACAAGTATACCAAAATACATGAACAATATATGCTCCTGTCATGACCTGCAATATATTTCATAAAAATCAAAAGTATTACCTGTGTGCTTATTACGTAATAGCTACTGTTCTAGTATCTGTGATTACAACGATAAATGAGAGATCCTCACATCTTGGTTCTCAAAGTCTAGTGCAAGACAGATAAATAGATAATTGCAATATAATGTGTGTTTTAGTCAACGTTGTCCTGAGAAACAGAAACAATAGAATATATAGAGATATATAGAAAGAGATTAAGTATGAGAAATTGGCCCATGCAGTTATGGAGGCTAAGAAGTCCCCTGATCTGCCATCTGCTAGCTGGAGGCCCAGGAAAACCAATGGCATAGCTCCAGTCCAAGCTCAAAGGCTTGAGAACCAGGGCAGCCACTCATGTAAGTCTCAATCTGAATCCAAAGGTCTGAGAACCAGAGCTCCTGTGTCTAAGGGCAGGAGAAGATGGATGTTCCAGCCAAAGAAAAAAGAGTGAATTTGCCCTTTCTTTGCCTTTTTGTTCTATTCTGGCTCTCGTCAGATTAAATGCTGCCCATCCGCATTAGTGAGGGTAATTTTCTTTACCCAGCCTACTCATTCAAATTCTAATCTCTTCCAGAAACACCCTCACAGACACACCCAGTAATAATATTTTACCAGCCATCTGGGCATCCCTTAGCCCAGTCAAGTTGACATAAAATGAAATGTGTTATATAAAAATAATACGTGAAACAGATGAGAAATAAGGTAATTCTTCCTGTGAGACAAATGAAATGAAACAATTATATGGCCCACAATTTAACTTTTAGTAAACAATTAATAAGTCTCATATAACTTGATAAATATATACCTTACAATGTGTTTGATATGTTGATGCACTTCTAAAAAATTCAGACTGTAAACAGAATTTATACCATACTCTGCTTCCTTCTGCTTCAAAGTCCTGAAGCATCTCTTTTGGTTTACAGCATCTAAAGTCTGCTCTCCTGAGTCTTTTAGCTCCATTTGTAGAGCAGTAAATTGTCTATTGGCCAGAAAAAATGACAAGTATTTTTAGTTCCTCACATTCTTCATCTTAGATTAGGTAGAAGGTAGACAAAGGTGGAAGAAGAACAGATTTTTGTTAAACTCTCAATAATAAAGTTTTCGAATTCATATTAAAAGAACTGCAAAATGTAGTGGCAAATGTACAGTCACGTGTGTAATGTCAGTGCAAGACAGAGTTTCTTCTGTAAAAGTGAAGCTCAAGGACTGGCTGGTTAGCTCAGCTGGCTAGTGTGGTGCTGGTAACAATGAACTAGGGTTCTAGCCCTGTACCAACCAGCCACCAAAAACAAGAGAGAAACTCTAATGAATGTCACTATTACTTGAATTTTTAGTTTACTCTTCTACCACTTTTGAGAAAAAAAAAAAAGAAAAAGAAAAATGTTTTATTGTTAGCTTTTATTTTTCTCTAGAGAAAAAATCCTAAAATGTGCCAAAGCTGTACTAGAAAATGCCAGAGTTCCACTAACAAAAATAAATAAAATTGAGTACCTGATGTTCATTCACCATTGGCATTTTTAAACAAACCATGCACAACTACAAGAATGTTCATCAGTAAGATGGCCTTTGTCTAAAATAGGCAAGTAGCCACAGGATGGGGGCATTGTGACCTTGCTATTTTGGAATAAAAGAGAATGAGTCAGTACTGTTTTCTTTACACTTTCTCATTATTGTCTCTTTGCCACTGGGCCACAGAACTCCTAATCCCCTACCAGTAACACCAGAACTATAATCTGTAACCCAGCTTCCTAAACAGCATAAGTACTCCCCTCCCAACTCCACACCTGACACTAGAAAGGGAAGATACTACCTGTAACCCCTCTCTTTGTTTGTCAACTTTCTGCCTCTGGCATTCTCTCTCTCTCTCTCTCACACACACACACGCACACACATGCACACACACACACATACACATAGGAATTTCTGCCAGTCACAGACTATTGCTTTACCAAAAGTAGTTTAGCCACTTGAAATGGTTGTTCTGAACAGCTCTTTTGAGGAGTAGAGGAATTGCTGAAGTGAAGCAAACATGCCAGGAGATCTCAGTTCTAATTAACGCTGCCACTGGTTGCTGTGGAACTTTATTAAAGTCACTGTTGTTTAGTAAATCAGAGATTCCCCACAGGGTGATTCTTGAAGGCAGTGGAGAATTGGGACCCAAATACTCATGAAAATAATGGGAAAAAATGAGGAAATTATACAAGTAAATATGCTATTAACAAAAACTCAGATTTCAATCACTGAATCAATTAACAAATAGTTTCCAAGAAGCTTGTATTAGACTCTGTTATGGTTTCTGGGACACACACACACATACACACACACACACACACACCCATAGGCTATATAGAATACAATCTCTGCCACTTAAAGATCTATGTTTCTTCTTTTTTTTTTTTTGCAAGTTTTTGATGCTTTTATTGGATAGCACAATGCTAAACAAGATTGAGTCATATAAACTATTTTTTTAAATGTAGAATTTGTATTATAAAAACAATTAAACAAGCAAATAAAACCATCTGAGCTGCTCAAGTAAGTATAGACACTGAGATTCTCATGCCAAGGCAAAAAGAAAGAGCAACCCCAGAAACTATCTGTGCTTTTTAATGACAGAGCTATTGCATAAAAATTAATCAGATTATAAGTAAATGTACTATTACTGTTATTATCTACTGTTTATCTTTAAAATGACTCAGAACAAAAGATTAGTGTAGGCTTGAGAAATTATGAAGGGCTTAATAACGGAAGATATTCAGTCTTGAACCTGGATTATATCATATCTTCTTTAAAATCATTACTATCAATTAAGTAGAAAGATAGAGAACTTTTTATGTGGGATGAAGAAGGTGAAAAGCACACCTCTCCTGGCATAATCCTGCCAGACCAGCCTGACCAAAAAAGCATTTTTGGAAGTAAACTCAGAAGGCCTTAGCTTATCAACAAAGTGGTCTCTCTCTCTCTCTCTCTCTCTCTCTCTCTCTCTCTCTCTCTCTCTCTCTCTAACTCTCACACACACAGAAGTGTAAAATTTAAACCTAAACAAGAATGAAAACCTGCAAAAGAAAAGATGAGTGATTTTTACAAAAACCTCAGCTTTTGTGTGTTCAGCCTTCTGCATTTCTGCTGCTCTGAAAAAGTCCACGATGGGCTACGTACTGAGATGCCTGCAAGACAGACAGGTACCATTAGCAAGTGAAGCAGCAGGTCTGCCCTCCCTCAGAACAGACATGTTTTGCTTCATGTGAGGCACATAGGAATAACTTTCACAAAAGAAAACGTTTTTCCTACTTTTCTTGAAACTTGAAGCCCTTTTGGCCTAAATTAGAAGCATATATATGGAGAAATATTTCTCTGATACAAGGAAAATCTATTGCAAGCTGATGAAACTCAGGATGGAGTGATGGAAATGCAGGTGACCTGGAGAGCACAGGGGCATCCCAAGGGGACAGAAGCTGCTCAGTCCAGCTGATACTGACGTAAGAAACGCTCACTCAAAGTTCACAGATTCAATTGCTATTACATGAAATCTCCCAATTTTTCAATACAGCTCAATTTTCAGAAAACATTGAGTCCTCTGGCTTGGTAAGACCTGAAGACTGCCAATTTGCATTTTCTGGTTTGCAAAATCCAGGCATGATCATACAGTTGGAGGCATGGATTTAACCCTGCATTACAGAGAGGCTGGCTTTCGATGAAAGCAGCCGGTGCCAGCAGACAGCTTGCCGTCATGGCTTTTATTTTACAGAAGCTGCAGCTCCTTGGGAAGGCAATGCTAGGGGTAGGAACAGGAATGAGAGCGAGGCATGTGGCTTTTGATGGTCAGGAAGAGAGAGGGAATTTCTTATCTCTGGAAGAACAGAGGCCTGGAATTCCAAGAATAAGGAGGACCAGGAGCCAGCACGCTGGTAAGGTGGCACATTCTCTCATTGGGAAGGAAGATGGGTGGGTAGAGTTTGCATAGGGCTTCCAGTGAGGGTGGACTTTATCCATTGTGGTTCCAACCTCCAAAATATGGTGGGGTCTTTGTGCTTACACAACAGATTTCCCTGTGATAACCAGTGTGAGCTAAAGACTAGAAGAGCCTTATCGTGTGTTCTGTTCTGCAGAGCATTTCTGGGCTTCTCAACACAGGGAAATATTTCCCACCATCATTTATGATTCAGCCCTTCACATCCAAGAGGAGTCCTATGCACACAAACTCAGAGAAGTGAAAAACACATATGATTTAATTTTATTAAAGAAAAAGAAATGTGCCATTTTTTGTACTCCACATTTATGGAGTAAATTTTATGCTAATTATAAATACATGCATGTATAATATAGTGGTTGAGAACCAAGATTTAAATCCAGATTTGAATCTTGATTCTGTTTTTATCAGTAATGATATTGGGCATGTGCCTTCATCTCTCTGAGCTTCATTCATAAAAGATGTATGATTATAGTACCTGACTCATAGATAGTATTGAGAATCAAAGGTGATAATTAAATGAGATAACATATGTAACACACTTAGCATGGTGTCTGGAAGACAATGCATTTTAAATACATACCAGTTATCACTGTGATTCCAGATACCTTTGCAGATTCTTTGCAGCAGAGCAGAGAATCACTGGTCTGGCATGAGGAAGAAAAGTTACCTATAAAAAGTGGCATTGAGAAACAAAGTGAAGGGTATTGCAGCACAGAGATCATGGATTGTTTTACTGGGGACAGTGAGAGCTCTGGATCCAGCATGACACTTACACACCCCAAACTATGGTTCATAAGATATTTGCAGGTGTAATTCGTATTCTAATCATCTCTTTGCAGACTGGGAGATCACAAAGATGTTAGAGTATTATTCAAAAGCCTAAGAGTCTTGGAGGAGGCCCAAAGACCTGAGAGGGGGATCTGGCAGAATGGGGACATTTGATACAAGCAACAGGAAACTGGGATTCAGGAATGGGACTACAATTGAATCCCTAAATTTTTATCAATTGATTTATAAGAAAGATGCTTTTTTCTTGAAAATTCTGAAACATATTTATTGCACTTTACTTGATAACACTGGAATGACTGACTGGCTTTGCTGGTAAACCTCCTGACAGCAATAACTCAAAGACATTCATGGGTCAGCCCTTCATACCCAAGAAGAGTCCCCAGGTACACAAGTGTAGAGAAGTGAAAAACAGGGGAGCAGCACAAAAGCTGGTAGTAAGACTGCGAATTGTAGAACAGTATTTATGACAATTCCTGGTGAACCATAATAAATCTGTGTAGTTTTTTTTTTAGTGTTAGTAAACCATGCTTGGCAACAATATTAATAAATTAATATAATATTTTGATGGCAGTGACATAATAAATTATATAACACCACTGTGACCCAGTTTCTCTGTCTTTACAGATAAGATAAAGAAAATTTCAATATGTAGGTCATTATGAGGATTAAATTTAAAAATGCATAGAAACATTTGCTAAAAATCTGGCTTATAATGGCTAGTAGACCAAGGTTTATTCTGTTTTTATTCATTTTTACTAGAAAGGTCTATTTTTTTTTTTTCTAGGAGCAATGTTTCCTTTGGAAAGATCCACACATTGCAAGTATGACATAAGATTTTCTTTAGCTACATGTAGTCTAACTGGATATGAGACTACAATTAGTGCAACAGCCTGTGCTTCACTTATTTGTGTATTTTTCAGCTGACTTTAGGTCAGTGTGATGGCCATTTTTAGATTCTCTTGAGTTTGCATTTATAGATGAAATTTGTAGAAAGGATCAGGGACAGGCCTTAAGACTTGGTTGCAATGTTATACACAGTTATCAAGAAGTACTCTTAATCTCTCAGAATCCTTTTGTTCTGCTTGGTAGCACTTGAATGGGATTTAAAACTGGGTTGGCAAGGATGTGGGAATCAATAAAATATTGATATGTAAAACTGCATAAATTTTCTTTAATAATTATCCAACTTGACACTCATTTATCTATTCACTCAGTTATTTATTCTCTTTGTGTTCATTTTTTAACAAAAGTTTCTTCAGCATCTACTCTGTGCCATGCATGGGGCCAGGTGCTGTGGAGGGGACAGGGTAATATGGCAGACCTGGGACTCATAGTTGAGCAGGGAAAACAGACAATAAAACAGCCGATTTTTCTACATGCTATGAGGGGGAAATGCTGGTGTTATAAGTACACCACGCACAATCACGTAATTTTTTTCTCTGCCTAAAGGGAAGGTAATTCAGACAGGCTTCTTGCAGAATGTGATATCAAATTTGATACTAGCGTGATGAGCAGGAACCAAGAAAGTAAGTGAGAATAAGATGTTCCCTGTAGCTCACTCACAGAAGTGTGGATGAAAGATGTTTAGTTTTAGAAACTGATTAATATTAAGTTTTTTAATGTATCTGCATCATTTCCAAATGATATCCTCTTCTCTTTTTTCTGTTTCTTCAAAGCCTAACTCCTTTGAGATGCTGTTGCTGCAGTAATAGTCCCTGCACTCCCTGTACTCATGTCCTTGGCAATGTGCTCTCACAGCTCCTTATCAAGGAATAGGTCTATTTCCCGTCCCTTGAATTGGGTTGACCTTGTGTCCTGAATTGTCCAGGAGTGTGAGGCGGAAGTGGCTGTGTGTTACTTCTGAGCCTCAGCATCAAGAGGCATGAATGAATGAGGCTCCCACTCATTCTTTCCCAACCTGGCCACCACCATGTGAACACAACTGGGCTAGCCTTTTGGAGGTTGAGACATGCGTGGAAGAAAGCCAAGGGGGCCCAGCCTTCAGCCAGCCACTCCCCAAACATGCAGGGAAGCACAGCACGGAGCAGCAGAACCACCTACCTGACCACAGTTGATTGCAGGTGCACTGGTGATCTTAGGCGAGAAAACCATCTGCTGACCCATGGACTCATGAGCAAAACTAAACGATGTCATTATAAGTCACTGAGTTCGGGTGTGTCCATGGATAATTGGTACAGATACCATGGTCTGCACGAATTTTGCTGTTTTCCCCACAAATGAAAATTTTTTATTATTATTCTGTAATGATATCAGATAATAATGAGTAAGTAAACCATGCTCATTGAGAAACAAAAAGTTAACATAAAAAGTGAAAGTCCTCCCTCCCAGCTTTTCCCTCACCATCTCATTTTTCTGAGGGATGTGTTTAACCATCATGTTTTCACATTTAGGGCCTGTGCATTGGTAAGGACTGTGAGTTCTCCATTATGTTCATTTTTATGATACAACAGGAATAATGAAGCAGCCTGGCAGAGCTCAGGCATTCACTGTGATGTGGACTTCGTTACAGGATGTTGACTGACTTCCTGCCTGGCTCACTTCAGCCCCAAGCAGCTGGGGGCTCCGGAGTCTATGACCCTCAAGGCTGCCATTCTGTACCGGCGGCTCACGCACCAGAAGACAATTCTCTGCATCTGCTTTCCTTTCCAGTTCTAATTGGGTGCTTGGGTACTTCCTCAGGGAACATTTGCCAGATCCTGCTGCTTGGTTCTGCTCACTGTGTTCACACTCTAGAGATTAACTCTCCCTTTCTGAATTCTAGTACTAAACACATGACAGAATTCTCATTTGGAGAGTCTTTGGAGAGTAGTGTAAGTCATCTCCCCCAAAGCCCCACTGTTATTTCTCTGTGGAAAACTGTGACTTCTGTTGGCTAGAATTTGTGTTCACCATAGAAATCATTTTATTTGTATTTCTCCTGATACTGGTGGTAGGATTTTGAGAAATGATCAGAAAAGGAGAACTGGGAGTGAGTTAACCATTTCAAATAATCAAAATGTGTCTTTATAGAGTTCGAATGTAAGTAAATGGGTATGAAATGAAAAAGGCTAATTACAAAATAATAGAATTAATTGCTTACACATTCCAAGGCAAAAGCTAGACCGCGGAAGGGGAACTTGCAAAGGAGGGGAACAAAATGAATTTTGTTGTCTTTACTTGAATTCTCATCTGTAGCCTAGGAAAGTGGTTAGAGCCTGAGAGACAGATACTAGATATTAGAGGGAATTTTTGATAGACTGTGTGTGTGTGTGTGTGTGTGTGTGTGTGTGTGTGTGTGTGTGTGTGTGTGTGTGTGTGTGTGTGTGATGTGATGAGTCTTCATCCCCAATGGATAAGGGGTAAGAAGTGTCTCCCCTAGTAGAAAATCAAGTGAATGAGACTTTAATGGGACCACTTGGAAAGCTCAATATTGTTTCTAACAGTTTTGGGGAAACGGTTGGAAAAAAAACGTACAAGAGGTTAGCTGAGCTGCTTAGCAAGTAACTATCCAGCCACTGATAGTGGATTAAAGATGTGTGTCAATGTGTTGCCCAAGGACCAGATTCAGACATAGAGAGGAACCCCGGAGGTTGCTTATGTCATGGGACTGCCAGAGCAGAAGGACTAGGAGGATGTGGCTCCAGGTGCCATACAGAATATCCAGTGACTGGGGAAAGACTCGGGGCAAACAGCCAGGACATCTTCAGGCCAGTGATGGCCAGTAATGGGAGGCCTCTGGGGACACATGAACGCTCCCCAAGAGGAGAGAGTTGCAGTGTCACAGTCTGCAATGGCCACAGAAGAAGAGACACCAGCTCACAGCAGGCCCACCAAGAACCTTTCCTGCCCTCATCTTTCCTCCTTTTTCCTGCTTCTGCCCTGGTGGGAGCAGACACTGTGGGGAGCAAGCTGGGGGCAGAGGGGTAAGGACACAGAGATGAGGCCAACCCAGAGGCCATCTCCTCCACTTGCCAGGACCTGTCCCAAACTGGGCCAAAGCAGAAGCATTCCCTTGAGATAATGTTCAAAATTTTGATTAATGTAAGCAACTGGACATTTAAATGATGTGGGACTGCAAAATGGTGCAGCCTCTATGGAAAATGGTATGGAGGTTCCTCAAACAATTGCAGATAGATCTACCATACGACCCAGCTATCCCACTGTTGGGAATATACCCAGAGGAATGGAAATCATCAAGTCGAAGGTATACCTGTTCCCCAATGTTCATCGCAGCACTCTTTACAATAGCCAAGAGTTGGAACCAGCCCAAATGGCCATCATCGGATGAGTGGATACGGAAAATGTGGTACATCTACACAATGGAATACTACTCAGCTATAAAAACGAATGAAATACTGCCATTTGCAACAACATGGATGGACCTTGAGAGAATTATATTAAGTGAAACAAGTCAGGCACAGAAAGAGAAATACCACATGTTCTCACTTATTGGTGGGAGCTAAAAATTAATATATAAATTCACACACACACACACACACACACACACACACACACACACACACACACACAAACCGGGGGGGGGGAAGAAGATATAACAACCACAATTATTTGAAGTTGATACGACAAGCAAACAGAAAGGACATTGTTGGGGGGAGGGGGGGAGGGAGAAGGGAGGGAGGTTTTGGTGATGGGGAGCAATAATCAGCCAAAATGTATATCGACAAAATAAAATTAAAAAAATAAATAAATTTTAAAAAAATAGGAAAGTCTAAAAAAAAAATAAATAAAAAATAAATAAAAAAAAATAAATGATGACTTCAATAAGGCTTTGTGTAGCTTGAAGAAACTAAAGGATATTTTTAATGATCAAAGTAAAAAGAAAAGGTCTGGGACTTGGCCCAGGGTTTATCCAAAGGGCAAGAAAGAACTATCCCCCTAGAGCAGGTTGAAACTGATTTGTGGAAGAAAGGAATAAAATGGTTTTCTGATTGCATATAACGTACTGTATGTTCAAGTGAGCAGCTGAATATAAAGTTTAAAGAAAACAGAATCTGGTATAATTACAAAATTTTCTCTGAGGCTTGCGAATTATATTTAACTTGAACTATGGAATAAAATTAATCCCCTTTGTGGATTATTTGAGACACATTTAAATAATGCCTTATATTTATATACCATGAATTAGCTTTTAAAACGCTTTTATGTGTGCTATCACATTGTACTTCACAAAACCCTGTACACTGGTGGGCTGGTATCATTACCTGATTTTTTTGGTGACAAAACTGATGTTCCAGAGAAGTCAAGCAAATTGCTCAGACTCATTGGTACATAGTACATTTAAGTGAAAAATGAACTTCAGTTTCCTGACCCCTTTACAGCTGTCTTTGGTGATTTAGTTAGGTTGGTTTTCCCTATTTTCACCTCTGTGCTCCCAAATTTATTAGTTCATCCATTCATTTATTTTTCTATTTATTCAATATAAAATCATCAAGCATTGAGCATGTGCTAGTGGGAGAGAGAGGTTTTAATGACAAAAGAAAAAGTGTAATTAAAGTCTGTACCACCAAGGAAAATGACATGGCACTTCCTTTACAGTGTGATCTCAGGATGACCTGGGGACTGAGATCTCAAGGTGAATTAAAAGGAAGAGCAATCAAGATAGAGGACATAGGAGGTGTCATGACCCGGTGATGCATCAAGGGTCTAAAAGGAGGGCAGAAATCACACAGAGAACATGACAAGGGCTAGACCGAGCAACTGTGTCTGGGATACAGGTCTTATTTAAGCATAACAGGAAGCCAGTTATGGATTTTAAACTTAGGTCTTACGCGATCACATATACAGAGTCATATAATTTATTATCATCCTAAACCAAGGAAAACAGAATTATGAAGATAAATATGCTGCCCCAAATAACCTGCTTTATAAATCCAAAGGAGAAATGTGTTTTTTGCTCTCTCACCCATGAAATTTCTCTGTTCCTATAACTCATTAGGAGGTGTTTATAACTGATTGCACTGGTGTATCTAAAAATTAATTCTTGAGCACCTGTGCAACCATGTTACACATGTGCTTTTGTTCTTCTTTTTCAAAAAACAGCAACATTATGTATGTACGCATGTTTTTCTTTGGTCCAGTCATTTACTCATTCAGGGTACCTGTGAGAACAGTGCACTATGAAGTGACAAAAAGATGACCTGCCTTCAAGGAGCTTATTCTCACCCGTGATTTGGGTTGATTTTATCCAGCAAGGGGCATCATTGCCCCTGATTCATTAAAAACAGGACACTGGTCATTGTTTTCCAGTATCTTTGTAGGATTTTTGCTAAATCATTTGTATCTTATCCCCATTTTTATATAGCAAGGTGGTTAGCTAAAGTTATGGGAGCAATCCAGAGTCAAGGAATTTGGCAATATTAACTGACGTGTGTGTGTGTATGTATATAAAGTAATGAAGGCACTTATGAATTTTAAGCTTGGGTCTTATAGGATCAGATTTGCAAAACCAGCTAACTACTTATTCCTATATATTTTACGTGTACATGCACACACATATATTTTCCCTTAAGCTTGATTTCTACTAAACACATTCATAGAAAATGATAGTATATTTTATACAGATACCTTGAACACTTCTACGAAAAAATACAACTTAATAGCAATTTCATTCTTATTAGAGAAATTCTGAATTTTCGGCTACTCTTGGTTTGATTCTACTAGGCAAAAATATTTAGCCACATAACACAGAAGGTGCCTTTACCGTTCTTGCCTCTCAGTAAAAGAGTACTCCTCCCTGAGAACCACGATGGCAATGTGCTGACTCGAGTTTTGATTGTAGTGTCAGCAACTTGAGTCTTTCTCTGCAGGAACATGGCTCCACCCTGTGCCCTCTCCGGGTGGAATCCACCCTGATATTGCTCCTAATTGGCAGCAGTTGACTTTCTTTCGAAAGGCCCTGTGGGTACGCTGCACCAACAGTATTCCAGAGAATGCCTTTTCTGTCTCTGTGAAAAGCCATAGAAGACATTACAAAATAGAAGGCTCTGTCTGACTTATGCTATACATTTACAAAGGCTTCTTCTGGAAGCTAGCCTCTGTAATGGGACCAGAATAATATTCAAATAATATTCTCACTGCCATCTAATGTCCAAGACAGGAACTGCAACCCTCAGCCCTCAGCCCTCAACGCGTCTCTCACACACACACACACACACACACACACACACACACACACACACACACACACACACACACACACACACACACACACACACACACACACACACACACTTTTTAATGTTAATACTCAATTGAAGAATGGTAATGTATTTGAAGTTTTTGCTTTTTGGGCGGGAAACATGGGATAAGTGAAGAAATGGAGAAAAATGATTTTCATGGATGTGAAATACACAGATAATTCATTTTTTAGACCAGCCTCAGTCTTTTACATATGGTTTAAAATAATCCATTTAATAAATACTTAATGAGTCTTCAACAGGGATCAGTTATCCTGTTACTCAGGGAAAATATAGCGGGAAAAAAGATAGACCTGGTCCCTGTTCTCAAAGAGCATAGAGTTCAGTAAAGGAGGAAGGGGAAGGAAGGAAGGGAGTAGCATGCAGGGTGGAGTAGATTGATTAAAATCCTCCAGTAAGAGAAGGCATGGGCAGTGTGGCAGGAGCGAGGCAGCAGATGAGGCCGGTTCTGTTAGCTGAGCCGCGGGTACCAGTGTGAAGAAGCAGTTTGGGCATTATTATGTTACAGGCAGAGGAGTTGAAAGATCAGATTTATCTTTAAATACTCAATAAAAGCTAACATTTCTTGAGATCTTATTACATGTGGGTTACTGTGGCAACATCTTTTCATTTATTAGCTTAATTAATTTTTACAATAATCCTACGAAGTAAGTGCCTTTATTTCTCCCATTTTACCTGTGAACAAACTGAAGCTTGGAGAAGTGAAGCAAATGGTCCCTGGTCACTTGGCTAGTAAGTGGTGAGACTTTAGCAGACCTCATGAGAAGACAGATTTTTTTTCCTGAAGAGCAGCTAAAGTAGAAAGGTGGCTCTCATTGATTGATTGGGTCACAAATTTACCCCTGAACCAATCAGTGGACAGAAGGATTGATTGGACAGACCTGGGTCATTTGGTCACTCCTGGAACTAGAGTTATGGTCAGTCCCTCCTATGGAGCCACAAGAACTGAGGTGACTGATGGTATTGTTTTACAGAGGAAAATCAAATTACTACTCCAGAAAAAGAGAAAATGAATTCTGGACAGGCAAACATGACAGATGACCATTACCCCATTTATTTTAATTTAAATAAATTTTGGTAGTTTTTAAACATTTACTACCAACTTTTACCAACAGCCTTAGAAAATTTTAACAAATAGCAAAGTTGCATAATCCCATCAACATTTTTACAAAAATAAAGCACAAACTTTGACTTGTGGACAAAACTTTGACAACACTTTGGAAAGGAGGAGTAAAAGCAATGAACTTAATAAATTAGCTCCTGGTCAATCAAGAGTGTCTTTTAGGTCATTTTAATTATTCCCATATATTTCATTTATTAGCACCAAAGAATCAATGAATGAACCTTGCAGCTTGCTTCATATTATAGATATGCCCTAAGAGTCTGGTTAGCTTCTTTCAGGTTTTAGAGAAAGATAATTTTCTTGGGCATAGGAATTTTTCTTGGGCAGCATTTTCCAGCTGATGGTTCCTTCCCAAATCCCTTGAAGTTTTCAAAGGTTGTCCCATGTTTCCTGTGCTTAAGCATGGTATTTTCCTCTGTTTCACTTTTTGTTTTTAAAGTAGTAAACTACCGAATAAATTGTGTAAAAAGTTACCTTTTTAAGAGAATTGTTTGGGACTATGAGTCTGTATAAAACAATGATTCTTTGGCTTCAGGATCTCTTTTGTTCTGGAAATTATTAAGAACCCCAAACAACTTTCCTTTACATGAGTCAAGTTTAACAATATTTTTCATATTAGACTTTTAAATTGAGAATTTAAAAAATTATTTATTTATTACAAATAATTAATCCATTATGTGTTAACATAATGACAGTTTTCATAAAAAATAACTGTATTTTTCAAAATTATAACAAATTGCAAGCAGATTGAACTTGTTTTATCCTTTGAAAATCTCTTTAACGTCTGACTCAACAGAACATAGATTCTCTTATCTGCGTTGGATTCAATCTATTGTGATATATTGCTTTTATTAAATATATAGAGGAAATCAAGCCCCATACAGATACATAGTTTAAAAGGGAAGGGTTTTTAAATAGCCTTTTTCAGTTGTGGATATGCTTTTTTAACATCCTTCCAAAACTCAGTGAATAGTAATTTCTTAAAGGTTAGTTGCGATGTTAGTGCCATATCAATAAAGTCATCATACTCGGTTACATTAAAATCCATTGGTCTATCTTGAACTGCAAATTTTTTATCCATCATGATTTATAACATAATGCATTTAGAAAACATCGGTTCACTAAGTCGTGCAGATCTTCCACATGCTGACACATTTCTTTACAAAAATCGATATATCACATTCATTAATATCACCAATGACCTCATTAGAAAATCTTTTAAGTATCAGGATGCGCTCAAGCTCACAGTAATGGATATGAGGGGTTTTTTTTAATTTCAATTTTTGATTGAAAGATCAGATATATCATTGTCAACAAATACTATCAGTTGTCTTCCTTGAAGCAATAGGATCACTTCATTCATTTTTAAGAAAATACCTGCCAAATGTCCAGGTCTGTGTGGCAGTGAAAAATACATAATTACCAGTATAGTTTGATGCGACTGCTTTCATGTGCTAGGATGACAGCAGACTTATCCATTGTTTTTGGACTTTTAAGTGCATTTGTTAATGAGGTGAAAAAAGCAAATAACATTGTACTTAGTATTTTTAAGAGAATAGTTTTAACCTCACCCCGCCCCCCCCAAAAAAAGGGCCTGCAAGACCCCAGAACTTCTGCTATCAAGTGAACAAACATAGCCATTACTGGAGGTCAGATTGCAGTTTCCTGCCAAGGAGGATTTGACTATATGCAGTCTTAGATTAACCTCATTTCTAGCCACATATTGCTTAATTTATGTTTCCAACAGTTGTCTGGTTCAAGGCAGAAGCCTAAGAAACATGGGCATTGAAACAGAATGTGTTAAGGAGGGCCACAAAAGTTAGGATAATTAGTCACACTTTCTCTCAAGATGTTTGCTCTTCAACAAACTACAAAAACCAATGGTGCTAAGAGGAAATGCCATTAGTATTATGTCCAGTTTTAATTTTCCTTTGCTAGGAGTAAAGAGTTCTCACATCAACAAGGTGGATGGTGTAGGAATTTTATTTTGTTATTTAGAAGCAAAATATGACATATTTTAAAAATCAATTACATGATTTTTATCATGCCTTCATTTCTAATATCAGGTGATGCAAAGATTTCGTTCCTTTTGTTTGTTTATTTTATTTTTGATATCATATGAAGTGAAATTTCTGTCTTCATTGCAATATACATTTGATCCTGACACAAATTATGACATAACTTTCCTAATTTTTATCTTGGCTGATAAATTTTCCTTATATAATAATTTTAAAGATGATTAAGGAGCCAATTTTACTTGTTTATAGGTAGTTAAAATATGTTCCTTTATACACATATACTTTAACTCACTTTTAATGTGAAATAAAGTGCTTTTTTTAAATAATAACACATTTTCATATTTAACTAAAGTAATGAAGATGCTAAAGGTGTTTTAGAAAATATATATTACTATAAAAGAGTCAGTCAAATAAAAAAATGTCAATGCTGCACCACACTATGTTGCCATGTAAGAAACCAGCCGTGCACTGCAGCATCTTAGGTATCCATGTGTAGTAAGCACTATGATTTGTATTCTGTCTGTACAAGAAGGTGGGAGACATCCTAGCCCTTCAGATCACAAGAAGAAATGTAATGGGTACCCCTAACTCAGCATGTATCCAATTCTCTTTCTTTTCTGTACTGCAGCTCCCGGAATTCTCTATTTCTATCATGGGATTGTAAGCGACCCACCACATTGCCACCTCACTTTTCATTGGGTTTTAGGTCTTCATGAGAAAGAAAATTACCAATTACTTCAGCATCAATAGTTGTATTATCTGACCCTTCAGATAATGCTAGGACCTTGGTTCATGGCTACAGGGTACTGGGAGTCATTCAAAGCTATGCAAGGCTCAGCTGCCTCCTCAGAAGAAAAATCCACGGAGAGACAGAGAGAGAATATCTACTCGCAGGATAGATTCTTGCTTGCATCCTGCTGGTTTTCTATCCTTTCTCTATGGTCATAAAATGATCACAGAAATTATTATATTTGTTTTACTTTTTCAGCGCCATAGTTACAATGCCTAGGCCTATCAGCTTCTCAGGTATCTATAAAAATACTTGCTATTAAAAAATCTGGGCTGGCCGGTTACTTAGTTGGTTAGAGCATGGTGTTAATAACACCAAGATCAAGGGTTCAGATCCCTATACTGGCCAGCCACAAAAAAAAGAAAAAAAAGGAAAGAAAGAAAGGAAAAGAAAAAAATCCCAGCTTGAAAATTTCAAAAGAAACTGCTTTTTAATAGTAATGAAAATTTAAATTCAATCAGTACAAAGTGTGACATTAGGTCAACTTAATTGTTTTTATTTGTTTGTTTGTTTGTTTGCTTGCTTGCTTTTGTTTTTGGTTTTCTAAAATTAATTAATTGATTATTATTATTTTTTTACATTCAAGGATGTTGTGGAGCAGTGGGAGGGGCAGGGGGGGAAGGGCGAGGGGGACAGAGGTCGGGGTGTGGGGGTGGGGTCGGCCCACTGCCTGCTCCTTCACTGGCCTGATTGTGGGGTGGGGGTGTGTGGCTGAGAACCTCAGCACCCCTCACCCCAGCTTGGAGCCTGGGGGGCTTCTGGCTCTTTTGGGATTTACAGGTGTTCTTTGGTGGCATTAGACCTTTACTGGTTAATATCAGAAGGTTGTCTCTGATCTGTGGGTGTTTTCTGCTTTCTTTCACTGCTGTGTTGGATTATCAGCTACACAAACCACTTAAACTCTGCACTGGAATTAATTTGTTCTCCTTTGCTTACTTTTCAAATGGGGGGACTTCTTGTGGGGACCGGCACTTGAGCTCTGTGGTTGAGCTAAATTACTGCTTTGCTGCTGATTCTCTGGGAAGGCTTTTTGTGCAGCTCAGGTTTTAATTGTTGACCCTGTATGTACTTCTGGTTCTTGTGAGGTCCAGTACACCTGGGTTGTGTAGAAACTCTGGTCTGGGCCTGAGTCTTTTCAGCAAATTGCACCCTCTGCAGTTCTATATTCCTGACCAGTCTCCCCTCTGAGTGGTCCTGCACTGATTGCAGGGCAGATCAGCTGTCCTTGCTGTGCCCCAGTGTTCCCCCGGTGGGCCCGTCTCCCACACCCTCTGCACTCCAAACACTTACCATGGGACAGGCCATCCACTGGTCCCTTGTGATGACTCACCAGCCTCTGAGTGATTTCTTTTCTCAGTTGTCTGTGGCCCCTCACTCCTATGTGGATTCACAGGAACCCTGTCAGTGGTCTTGCTGGCCTGGGGATCCACCAAGGCCCTCTTCTCCCCTGACACCTCCAAGCTACTTCATCTGGAGGCCATGGCACAGCAGTGGCTTTTGCCAGCTCCTGCTCCGAGTGCTCACCAGGGCCAGCTTTGAAGTGGTTGGGGCTCGAAATGGTCAGAGTGGTCTGTCCTTTCTCTCATCACAGCTTCTCCCACCTTCATGAACTCTGTAGGTCTCTACTCCTCTTCCCCTGAGCTCTAGAGGCCCTAGCTTGGCAGTCTTTGCTTTTTAATAGTTGTAAATTGATTGTGGGAGACGATGACACTGGTGACAGTCTCTTCTGCCATCTTGATTTTCTCTGTCTTAATTGTTAAATTTAGTATTAAAACAATTCTATTACATTTGAAAACAATCTGTAGATTAGACTGTCTGATCCTGTAAGAACTCCTGAATGTGCATGATTATTGTCTAGAAATAATAATCTATAATGAGTTAATCGTATTACTCACAGCCCAATAATTTCAAAGCAAAATTATAAAATTTCATTCAAATTGCGTACCAGAAAAAAAATGACATTTAATGTAGGACACAAGGGCATCCTAATATAGTTGCTATATGTATGATGAAAGCTTTAAAACAGAGTGTTTGGAACACATAAAAGTTTCAATATGGTCCTGGCAAGACTACCCTTTTTACCCAGGTGCAAGTTTATCTCAAATAGCATACGTGTTATTTCAAAAAATGCCTTCCCCAGAAATTAGACTTTACAATAAGCATACTTTCTTGAATTAAAAACAAACAAACAAACAAACAAACAAACAAATAAATAAATAAATAAATAGAAGGCAACTAATGGATTTTAAAGTAATGGGGCATAATGAATTTATTGGTATACAGCTAACAACACAACTAACCTTTAAGAAATTACTATTCATTGAGTTTTGGAAGGATATTAAAAATGTTATCCACAATTGTATGAAAAAGGCTATTTAAAAATTTTTCTCTTTTAAACTACATATCTGTATGAGGCTAGATTTTCTTTACATATGTGACTTTCATGTCAACCCTGAGTCATCGATTAGAAACTTCCAGCAGCATGACTAACTTGAGGTAATCATGATATGTCTATGATATGCTAGCATGACAAAAAATATTGTAAATTGAAGGGAAAACACACACACACACATACAAGGTGGAGAAAAGATATGTCTCTTTAGAATTTGACTGATTTTATTTTTTGGATGCTAAATGAAAGTGTGTGTTTGTTTTGGGTGAAAATGCACTCATGTCTTGTGGCTGTGCAGATACTATGGTTGAGAACAGTCATTTGCTCTGCTTTCTGAAAGCGGAGAGAACTCTAGTAAGCACTATAATAGTAGTGACACCTCGGAGATGATCCTGTGACAATGCTGTGGGACATAATCCTGAACAGAAATCCATTTCACCTTCAGGGAGGACTAAAAAAAGCAATGCAAGGTTGTATCCATTACAAATAATAAGAAACTACTACCTAATAAGTAACACAGTCCAATGGGTACTTACATAATAAAAAACTTTACTGTGTTGATGAATTACTGACCTAAAAACATCTCATGGTAATCTTAATAATGGTTTAATCCAAGGGGTTAAAATGAATGTGTCCCTCCCTCCGTCCCTTCTTTCCTCCTTCCTTCCTTCCTTCTTTCCTTCCTTTTCCTTCTTTCCTGTCTCCCTCTCTCTCTCTCTTTCTGAATCTATTACATCTTTCCTGTTTTTTTCTCTTCTTCTCATTACACTTTATCTTCACTGAAATTGCATAAGCAACATCGACTTTAACTTCTAGAATGTTATTGATAGAGTTTTCAAAGAAAGAGTTTTTATCTTGGACATAGGAAGAACAGATGCCTTCTAGTTCTAATCAATCTCTTAATAGATGAATTTTTCTTGGGGGAGGAAAGCTCTATCTTAGATCTCTTCCAGGCATATGCCCACTATTTTTAGAACCTCAAAAGCCTTCAGGATGGAAACTTATTGTTTCCAGTGTCATGGCTCCTGAGCCTTGCTGTTTAAGTCTCAAAAAGCACAGCATTTCCAAAGGTAAGTGAGCTGGACAATTTAACTTTGATGTTAAGGGCATGTTAGTTTGATGTTCTAGCTTTCATGTTAGAATCTCTAAGAGGCTTGGTTAGGATTTTTCCTAGGATTTTTAGCACTGCCTTGGACAATTCTTTGATTTGGAGAATCCTTGATGGATGCAACTTATAAGGATTTGTTTCTCCACCTGGTCCTACAAACATCATAACGAATTCAAAATGCGTTTAAGTTATAGATCATGTAAAACGGAATGAAGAGCCAAAATAAGTGAGGTAAACCAAAATCTCACAATTAAAAAAAATGTCCCTACTACATGATACCATTAAGCAGCAATTTATCGAGAGAGTGTGTGTGTGCGTTTGTACATGATGAATTTATGGTAATAATCTCATTTTACATGATGAATTTATGGTAATAATCTCATAATCTCAGTCTGCTCCTATAGGTGGAGTCATGAACCATATGAGGCTGGCTGAGACTGAACATTCCTCTACTGGGTGACCTGACTCTAGCTCTGGCTCATGGGGGGTTGGCTCATAGTTTAAATTGCCACATGCAGTAGATGGTTATTGGTTTGTATTGCAGTGCCTAAGGGGTTTAGTGGACATACACATAATCTGGATGGGAACCCAATGGTGTTAAAAACAAGCCCTTTCCAGATCATAATAAAATCGGAAGTTTGCTTGATTTTGGTAAGGCTTAGTCATTAAAAATATCAGTGTTTCCATCTGAAAGAGGCTGATAATGTCAGAGTTTGACTGTAAAACTAAGCAGAGGAAATGAGTTCTTAGATACATTAGATATCTTAGATACTTTATGTATCTAAAAAAATGCCTTCAATTTTGTCAAGTAGTCTCTTTTCATCAGATAATACTTTCAACATAAACTTGAAAAGAACCCTACAGTAAATAAATGTTATTTACCATTCTTTTCTAGGAAAAAATATTGAATTTTCCCACTTTGTGTGACTAAATGTGACTAACTCCAGTAATGGAATATATGGAAACATTGGCTTATTATAAAAACATGTCAACCAGAATTCTGATGGTTGCTTTACCTGTTATTTTAATAATAAAAGATGATTCTTTAAGACATGCAAGAATGTATGCCTCCTGCGAACTGAGGTTAATTTATAAGTTACAGTGATATTTTATCTGTGTCATCATATGATGTACTTAGTCTCAGAGAAAATCTAGTGTTATTTTAAGGAATGAACAGACAGACATTAGAATCATCTGCACAGAACTAAGGGAGAGGTTTCAAACTCTAGGGCTCTTCTGAAATGGACCATAGAAGGTCATATTCCCTCGAATAAGAATCAGTGCCTTAGTAGGAGAGCCAGGCCTTGAAACCAGGTCTTATAATATAGTCTATGTTACTTCATCACCTCTTTTTGCTTTTAGATGTTGCATTGACCTTTTCTAGGTTAATTTGAGTGTCTTCAGTGCAAAAAAAAACCAAAACAAAAAAAACCCATAATAAACACAATCACAGGACACTTTGTAGAAGTGCACCATGAACTATGTGTTGGAAAATGGGTAAGATTTGATTTTGGTTTGATAAAAGTGCATTCATGGGAATGACTAGAGGTGAAAGTTGGAAGCAGAATTAAATGCAGATACTGAGGGAGGAGACTAAGTTGCATATGTTTTGGTGAGCAGCAGGGATCAGTGGAAACTAAGGTGGACCTGATCAGATGGGGCCAGATCACAGGGGACTTCTCAAAATTATTTTTATGACATTAAATACGGAATAATTGAAAATTTGGGGGCAAGTGGGTAGCTTAAAGGTAGTCTGGGAAATTCAGCCTGGCACTATGTCCAAGTTACTTTTTTCTTATTATTGAATCATAATTGATTGTACATATCTTTGGAGGACCACATTGACTATCAGTACCTGTGTGCAATATGTGATGCTCAAATCTGGATAATCGGTATATTCAACAATACACAAGAAGATATACAAATGGCTGACAGACACATAAAAAATGCTCAGCATCCCTAAGCATCAGGGAAATGCAAATCAAAACCGCATTGAGATATCATCCCACCCCAGTTAGACTGGCTATTAGCACATTAGTTTTGAGCACAGAGATCACAGGGAGCAGCAAGAAGGCTTCTGAAATCTGAGTTAAGGTATATTCAGGAGTCACTGCAAAGCAAAAAAGCACATTGCCCACAGGACTAACTTAATAGAGAGAAGAAGAAAGCTCTGAACAGAAAAAGCACAAGATTTGTCTAGGAAAATGGAGGTAATATTCCTGCATTCTTGTAGGAAGACCAGAAGGGGGATCCAAGCTCTTGAGAAGAAACCATAACTTGGTTTACATCCTGTGGCAGTGTGGGTGGCCTGGTGTCCAGGAAGCATTTGGGCTCCAAATCAAACAAGGGCATTGGGAGAGAACAGAGATTTAAGAACCTGCCCGTGCCTCAAGGGAAAATGTTGTATCAGAAGCCATGAGAATGCTGATGCTGCAAGGGAGATAGTGCAGAGAAAAAGGCAAAGCAAGAGACAAAAACATAAAACAGAAAGGGCAGAAAGAGGAGTGAGGTGAAGACATGCATGTCATAGATGGAAAGAGGAGATATTTTCCAGAAAGCAAACACAGTCAATTTTTTTAAATGTAGAAAGGGGAATAGAGTTGAGTCACCTTGCATATCTGTGTGCAGGTGTGTGTGTGTGTGTGTGTGTGTGTGTGTGTGTGTGGTGTGCATGTGTGTGTGTATAGGGGAGGTGACAGCCAACACTCATTTAAAACACTTGTTATATGTCAGGCATTTTTCTCTGAACAAAATATAATTTTGTTCTATTTTTTTACCTACCATTAGCTCAACTCTTCCCCTCTATCCTGGATACTAGGATATTTCATTTATTACTATTTCCTTATGATATACAAACAATCAAGTGAATAAAAGAAATACATTTTGAAAAACGTTTGACTTCTGGGTAGGTTGGATAGTAAATCTGTGGATCCAGGATCCTCCTCACTACACACTGCTGACAGGTGCCCATTACTGCAACTTCATTAGGGTTCCCCAGAACATAATGGATAGTCCTGATAAACGATACCATGGCATCCCATACTTTTCCTTTCTAACACATTTCCCAATTTTCAGCAAATGATTTTAGGTTTAATGTCTGTCTCTCCTGAGAAAATATAAACCTCATTAGAATGTGGATAATTGGGGTCTGCCTCATCCCCCGTCCCCAGCACCTAGTGCAGTGCTTTGCATGTAGTAGACCCTTGATAGTGTTTGTTGAAAGAACAAAGAGCAAATGAGCTCTTTGAGTTTTACCATCTACAAACTGAATAGTAATGTCCTTCCAAGGCCTGTCCAGTAAATGCTCTTCTGTCCAAGTCCCTCCAATAAGTTCTCTTCTACCACCCATAATTCTGACAAGGGGGTTTACCACACTTGGAATTATGTAATTAAATGCACCATTTGTTATTTAATGCCTGTGTTCCTGGATAGATGGTGAGCTTCCTGAGGGCAAGAATGGGATTTTGGTCACCACTCTTTGTCAAGTCCTTGGCACATAGTAGGTATAAAATAAGTAGATGCTGAATGTCAAATAAGTGATTATATTGATTTTATTTGAAAAAAATAAAAACTTAAGGAAATGGAAAAAAAAAACATCTAAGGTTGTACAGTTGGTGGAGTCAGATACAAAATCAACTCTAAGTCCAAAGCTTGCTTATTGACCTTTCTTTCTTTCTTTCTTTCTTTCTTTCTTTCTTTCTTTCTTTCTTTCTTTCTTTCTTTCTTTCTTCCTTCCTTCCTTCCTTCCTTCCTTCCTTCCTTCCTTCCTTCCTTCCTTCCTTCCTTCCTTCCTTCCTTCCTTCCTTCCTTCCTTCCTTTCTCTCTCTCTCTCTCTCTCTCTCTCTCTCTCTCTCTTTCTTTCTTTCTTTCTTTCACTGGTAAGGGGATCACAACCCTTGGCTTGGTGTCGCCCGCACCGCACTCAGCTAGTGAGCACACCGGCCATCCCTATATAGGATCCGAACCCGCGGCGGGAGCACCGCTGGGCTCCCAGTGCCACACTCACCCGAGTGAGCCACAGGGTCAGCCCTTGACTTTTATTTCTAATCACTAAATCAGAAGCACAAAGAAAAGACTATTTGATTTGCCAAGAGGCTATTCATACCCTTTAAGACAATGACTTTATTATGGAGGTTATGGGTCATTTAATGGGTGGCAGCAGGGGTGGGAGAGGAAAGTAGAATATGGGGAATGTTTGTGTATAAATTTTGGTGTGAACGGGCATCTGCTGATCTGATTCTGTGTGTCTGTCTCTGATGTTTAAGAGGGCACAAGGGGATGAGTGGAAGGTAGTGTGTAGAGGATGAAGTTGGCATCTTTTTATGACTTTTTTCTTCTCCTTTGTCAAATATCTTCAAATATATCTTACAGTTTATGTCCTCTGCTTCTCATAAATTCTATGCTTCTTGGACGAATGGAACTCTTTTAATTTCCAATTTATAATAATCTCTAAAGCATCCCATCAATGGCCTAGGCAGCTTATTTGGGCTCTTCAAGTGGGAGAAGAGGTAGAAGAATGCTTTTAAAGTTTGAAAAATACTATTATTTTTTAATATTATTGTGAAAGATTGCAAGTCTTAGAAGATGGTTGTAAAATTTGAAGTAAACTGAGATAAGTTGAAGAAAGTTGCATTGAAAACATGATGAAAGCAGTCATGGAAGGAAGGAAGGCAGGAAGGCAAGGAGGGATATTTGGGGAAGGTGGATAAGACATTTTAGGCTGTAGGAGTCCTATGGATTGAAGCTGGAAATGAACCACTAAAAACAGTCATGTTACTTGCTTTTTCTTCTAATGGTGTGTTCCAGTGATCACTCCACAGAAACCAACCCTAAATGGGGTAAAATGTGCAAGAGAATGAGGCCTCTGCTTCCATGATTTTTTCTTTTATTCCTCAGGAGCTGATCTAAGAATACAGCTGCTTTTAGAGTCAATTGTTATGAAAGTGTTTAATCACTTCCCAGTTATCAGCAAACATCAGGAGTGTGTGTTCCAAGAACATGTAGCAAAAAACAAAAATGGAGACTGAAAGCCATTTCATCACTACAGATATTGCTCCACTCATATTTTGTCTTTCTGCCTCATCCACAGAACCCAAGGTGAGCTGCAAGTTAGGCCGGTCTGCGTCCACGTCAGGTGTGCCCCCTCCGTCAGCGACTCCTCTCAGGCAAGCCAGCGACCTGCAGCAGAGCCAGGTACCATCACCGTTAGCCAGTCGTGATTGACTTCCTGTGATGCAACATGCCGAATGCTTCCCACCTCTGTCTGTCTCGTTGCTGTAGAAACTGTTGCATTTGCTTTTGTTTTCCGCGTGTGTATGGATGGGGGCTGAGTTCTGGCAGTCTGTGTTTTCATCCTAAACAGAAGAGTCTTTCTTCCTTGTGACCGGTGAAACTTTCTTTGCTGTTTGTTACCAAACCGTTTTTGTCTCTGGTTTCCATCATTCTGTAATATAAATGTACTAAACTTGTACTATATGTATTGGCTTAGTGGTTATTTTTAAAAATTCTTCCACTCTTCCATGTTTTGTGTACTTTTATACTGTCTCCGAAAATTTATCAACATTTGATAAATTTATCTACTTTGTTTTATGTAAATTTCTTTTTCAATGTTTTGTCCACAACACTTGCACAGATGTTGTCAATGAATTTGTACATATCTTTTAGCTCTTATCCTATTATACTGTAATATTTGTGGCAGTTTTACTTTTATTTTTATTTAGCTTGGAGCATGATTGTAAGACTGTGAATATTAATGTCCTTATAAATATTCATATGCCAACTCATTTGAATTGAATATGGCAGCTAGTCTTTCTTCTTTCTTAGGCCATACAGACAACTTAACTGACCAGATAATCTAGATGTTTACCCAGAACTGTAGATTAATAAGGCGAGCTTTAAATAAATGACTTTTCTCTCTTATCCCAAGAATATCATAAATGTTCTCCAAGAGGATGCGAGTGTTCATGCATGGTAAATAAGATCTCTTTTATTACTTGGAGAAAAGAGACAAGAAATAAAGGCATAAACTGAAATGTCACTTAATCTTTTACAGTACAATATGTTGTTCTGATGTTCCTTTGAATGCATGGCTGTGTATGGGGAATTTAGTACAGGGGAAAATCACTACACGTAAATGTCCTTTCTGTAACTCACCCAATAAGAATTCAATATATCAACTTAATTTGTGAGGCTTAATTGTTGTTGCTGTTAAGTATTATGGGTGTTAAATAAGACAATGTCATCCTGGAGTGTAATCTGCTTCCCAATGCTAATCTTTGCATTCGTAAAACTCTTCTTAAATAGTAAATTCTAAAGCTAGTGATGATACCTGCAGGACAACTGCCCATTAATGATTAACAAATTACATATTCATAAATTATTTTTTAATGTCAGGCTATTTTAAAAACATAACTAAGCAGAATAATTTTTTTGTTTGTTTGTTTCCCCAATGAAAGCCACTGTGTTTCTCTGTATTTTTGTCTGGCTTAAATATGCAGAGGATTTGATTTATGAATATATGAGGCATCTACAAACACAAGAAATGAGAGGTTTCTGTCAAGGGCATCTCAGGTATTATTTAGAATTTTTTTGTTTCAATTTAAAATGTTAAATGCCTTTATAAATAAACGTAGCCAACTCAAACACTTTTTGGAAATAAAAGAAGTAGAAACAATAAGACACTGAATAAATACATAAACAATAGCACAACCTCACTAAGATAAACTGCCATTATAGCTGATTAAAGCCCTTGCCAACATATTACATTTACCTATATTTAAAGTTTCAAAACATTGGATACAGAAAGAAAAGAATTTTAGCTAATTGGCAGAGGATTGCACTAGTATAACCAATTTCCAAGTATATGATCTTTGTTATTATAACATTATGCTCAGTACCTCAGAGAGGTTCCGTGTTCTTTGTTTCAGTTTTCTATTTTTCTAATCATCTTTATAGCGATTTCATCTTAAGCCACTTCCTCTCTCAATGAAAGCCGGTTCGGGGATCAGCTTCCAGAATAGAGACAGGGACTCTCTTTGTACCTGTGCATTGCAAGCTCCTTGCTCACCTGATGGGATGTTCTTCATTTTTCAAAATGTAGCAACATGAGAAAGCCTGTCATCCTACTTATGTGCTAGTAATTTCCTTACCTACTGACGGAAGTTCTGCACACAGCTAAGTTGTCGATGGGCTGTCAGGGCATGAAATAGAAGGCTGGCCTCTGGGCTGCTCATCTGTGGCTTATGACCAGTTGTAGTATATATGAGGGTACTTCAAAGTTCATGGAAAAATAGAATTGAAAGATAATCTGAACCTTTCCATGAACTATTTGAAGTACCCTCATATTTCTATATTCTAGGGAAAAAGGGATAAGCATAGCTTAGATGAACCTTGTTCTGTATTCCTATGACTTAGCACTCAACTAAAGTCAATGGATACTTACCGAAGGTCCACTTCTCACTTAATTCCCATGCCCTCCACCATGGTCCTGACCAAAATGCCTTCTTTAAGTTACAACCAAGATGACACTGCCCTGTGTTCAGGAATGCAAGACAAGAAGCCATTTAAACCTGTTCTAAGTATGAATATTTATACACCAACTATGAAAATGGAACACCGAGCCTTATCAGACAATCACCCTGGTCAATTTTTAAGCAGTTATTTTTTGTCTGTTTTTTAATACTAGAATTTTTGGTAGTTATTAAAACCCAGAATTCTTAATAGTAGATGAATAGACTTCTTACTAGGAAATCATGGGAAAACCATGTGATCTATTTAAAACAAAGAATAGCAGTCACTAGCTTCTAAGGCAATCCCAGTGGTACTTCTCTGCTGAGGAATCTGGCCGTAGGAAGGCTGTGCCATTTCAACCACATTATGGGGCATGACCCCTCGTACAGAAGGAACTGTGTTTCTTTTTAGATTGTTGTTTACATCCTCTCTCTTTTCAGTTTTCTCTGTCCTGTGTGTCACTTACCACTTTATACCGTGTTTGGAGCTTTCTAAGGTGTGTTGCAGGTGGAGTTAAGTGAAAGTACTTAACATTGCTTCAGCAGAGATGTACAGAGGTGGCCAGAAGTGACTGCCCCAGCCTCAGGAGCTGGGGCCCATACTGACTGCCCACCACTAGACAAAGGTGTATAGACAAAGGTGAAGGGAATGTCTGCTGGACTTTGCAATCTGTTTTAGCTTCAGGTAGCTACTGCCGATGCAGGATCTGTAGAAAGTATAAACTCATCTGACCGGAACTTCAAAATATGTTTAAGAGAAAATTGGAAGCTCCGGAAAGAGCTATAAGTTCTAAAGCATTTACAGTTTGCTCCACAACACATGTTATTCTCTGAAACTCAGAAGCATGAAAAGCAGATTTTATTCTATCTTAATTCACCCCCGAGTAAATAGGCTAGCCATGGGGCAATTAAGGACATTTCCTTGGAATTTTATTGCAATGAAACCCCACGTTTCATAATGCGACTCTTTGGAAATTAGACTGAATTCCTGTGCCTGCCATTAGAGAGTTGATTTACTTTCTCAGCTGTGTTAGAAGGCATCTATTGAACTTTGAGCACGCATCACTTTGTCCTCTTGTTCTCCGTAATAGAGTAGAAGGTCACGTGCTCGGGAGAAAGAGATGTGAGTGCGTTTAGAGACAGCAGAGGACGTTCACGTGATTCTTCCAACTCTGGCTGAGGAAGGCCTCGCTCGTCGGTGACCCCACTGGGGGTGGCGCCATGTGTGGTCTGCTGCTGCAGCTGATGGAACAGCAACAGGTGCACAGGCCATGGAAAACCACACTTTCCTCCAAGAATGGGGCAGCTAGGATGTGTCTACAAACAAATGCAGCTCTCCTTGGAACAATGGTTCTCAAGAAAAATTTGAATTAGCTGTCCCAGGAAAGAAGGAGATGAGAGCCATGCTCTCCAGTACACACCCTCACACACCCCACACTCAATGACGAGCATGTGCACTTGACATTTTTTTAACATCAGATCCCCATGTTGAATCTAGGAATCACAGCTAGTAGTGACCCAAGTGTTGAACTGAAACGTCACCTTCTCCCTGAGGCTTGATTATCTTTCTAAACTGGATTATCTCTCATCATCCTAGACTTGGGGGAGGAGGAAGGAAAGGCCATCTGTAATTTCCTTTGGGTGTATATTTCAAAGTCTGACAGACTCAAATCTCTTTAGGCACCTACCTATTGTGCCTTTGCCTCTGAAGCCGTCACCTCTTGCTCTGTAGCCCTGTGTGCCATGATACCTCTGTCCTCACCACCCAGGACAGGCCTCGTCCAGCCCTGTCCCTTTTGTAGACTTGTGGCTGTTTTTCAGGCTAGTAAGCTCAGTTCCTTTCAACTGGCCCCTTCAGGATTAGTTATTAAATGTTTATTCCTCTTGATGGCAGCCCTCTGGCCTCTCACCGAGCTCCTAATATACCCGTTCAGCTTGATAACCCTGCTGGAGCGTAATGAGACCCTGCCTGGGCTGCCTCTAGAACAGAGTGGCTTCTCCTGTTCCACGGGCTCTGTAGCTACGTCCATGTGCCAGAATCTGGCCAGCATTCCTGGGTAATGAAGGAAAATTTTAGGGTAGTCAGAGCTTGATGCGTGTCCAGAGGGTGCTTCTGGACTTGCCTAGATGTCAAAATTGTTTTTAGATACATAAAAAAAAAGAAAGAAAATAAAGAAAGATAAACAATCTAAAGACAGAGATTCAGGATCAGAATATGTGAAGACTAAGATGAAAGATTTAGGTGGATCCCTTGGCAAGGACAGTGCCCAGTTCAGAGGTGTTCTTCCAACGCCCTGCACAGTGTGGGACACTTGGTGATCTTTTGTTGATCTATTCAAAATCTCTGTCTATAAATGCCTTTCTCTCCATACACTTGAAAAAAAATTTTTTCGCACACAATCTGATTTTGTCCTTGTTTCTCAGTCCTCAATCCCCAGAGCAGTGGGATGTTTTGGCTTGTCCTGCAGCCCCTGCAATGCTTTGCCTTCGAGCTTTGAGAAGACAACTGTTCTTTCTCAGAGTCTGTTCACACAGCTTTTGTTTAACTTTCCAGATAGCCAGGACATTTGCACATAAAACATGTAGGAGCCTGGAGAGTGTGAAGACAGCTAAACACAAAAGATATCCATGTAAAGTGACATTCTAGGGTATGAAATGAGGACTTTGAAAGGAAATCTCATCTCATCACTCAGTGACCACCTCCAACTCCGAATAACATGAGCTTAAAGGCTGTGTCCTTATTTAATTTCACCTTTAGTTGGATCAAATAGAAAACAAAACAAAGCTTAAGGGCAATATGAGAAATCCTTGCGTCGCCTTCTCAATTTAGCCATGATTCTAAAATTGCTAAAAAAACAAACAAACAAAAAATCCAAAACAAAACCTAAGGGCAAAGACGCTTCACCAGTATTTCCTCTTTAGAATTCTGAGGCTACCACTAGCACGGACATGACTTGCTTTGCCAAGGCTATGCATGCTCTAGTCTAGCCCTAGCCTACGGACCTGGGGTATCTATTATGATGCTTCATCTGATCAATTGGATGCATTTTCAAATGCTTCTCATCTAAAGGCTAAGGTTTTATGGCAGATGGGAGGAAACAGTGTCTTGACGGGGAGAACCACAGACAGGCTGGTGAGCAAGTGCCACTCTGAACCAGTGTGACGAAGGGGCGCTTCTCCACCTTTCTCTGCTCAAGTATTGAGCAAACATGGTTTCTTTTGAGACTGTGATATTCCAGATCCTCCCATCAGACCTGAACTGGGAACATGTTCTATAAGCCACTCGTATGGAGACAGATTTGTAGTCAGTTCATACAGCTGATTGAATTGTATGCTTATGGTTCTATCACAAGATAGAAATGGAAGAAAAGCAGAAATAGAATACATAGCCAACCAGCCAAAGCTGAGCTCACTTCATTAGCACACACCTTCCTGCCACCACTGAGCTTCCTCCAGGCTATGCAGTGAATTTGACAAGTGGCTCTTAATGTTTGCTCCGTTCTTCATGTAAGCCAGCCTGACATATATCTCCAAATATGGAAAAGCCCAATAGGAGCGCTTGGAAAGCCCCACTAAGCTCACCATGCAAGGTCAGCATTGTATTAGAGAAGTGTTTATCTGTGCTAACTTCAAATTGTAAAATAAACTGTTATGTTAACAAAAATTGTGTTACAAAGAAATTATAGTTTTTTGTTATAATAATGATATTTACTGAAGAGATTGGATCTAGCTCTGTGAAATATGGAATAAATTCATATAACATGTAAGACTGTCAGTGGCTAAATTGATCTATTGCCATGTATTTTGGCATAGTTGTATTAAAATAAGCAAGTGCAAAAAAAAAAAAAAAAAGAATCATCTTATATGTTCTCTCTACGGTCCTGTCTGGTTTATATAAATGTTAGGCTTTAGTTTTTTGTGAAGCTCTCTATGAGTTTTAATTAATGCTATATTTAAATAAGAAAAAAAGATTTCTTATTACCTTTAAATAGCAGCTAAATCCAGTAACATGAGAAATAAAATGTTGGAAAGATTTGATTTTCATATAAAGAACTCAGTTGACAGTAACTCAGATTACTTTCTTTGTAGAACCAACTGCAGTATGGGCTGAGTCCTTTTGACAGATTATTTAGCCATTCCATGTTTATTAACCTCTGTATATTTCAAGGGGCAGAATATTTGGAGTTCACCTTTTAAAGTTCAGTAGTTCCATGACCAGTCTCTCAGTAACTCATTACTGAGTAGAATGAAACAAAATGAACTCATCCTCGCCTGCAGTAATCTTCCCATTTATTCTCTTGGAGTAGGAGAGAAGGTATAATAAACAGGAGCATGTTCTCTAGGAAGTCCTGAGCCAATTGACAAATGGGGTGGGTATTGAGCCAAAAGGACACTGAGGGCATCTGCCATCTGACTCTGCTGTCCCAGTCCCTGCATGTGTCCGAATTGCCAACCTAACCCACCAGGGCTCCAGGTAGAAGTGTCAAGTAGCTGAAGTGTGTACTGCAGCGTTCTTTGACCCATGGAAGGGACAGAGTTCTCAGGTGAAGTTTGCATAATGAAAGCTGTGTGCCATTTATTGTCATCTCTGGTGTTCCTACTGTGTGCCAGGCTCAGACAACACCTGCATCACTGTAGACATGCTCTGTACAGTCTTATCTGATGAGTATCATCCCACATTACAACTGAGGATATCAGAGTGAGGTGACATCCCTTGTCAGAGTCTATGGTCATAACTGACCAGCTGAATAAAAACCTGAGACTTAGAGGAAGGAAGAAAATTTGTTAGAATCTTGACTCCCCCAGTTAGTTTCTGTGTGACCTTGAACACCTTGCTCAACTCTTCTGAGTCTGTTTTCTTATCTGTTATGTGGGGGCAGTATTGTCCGCCTCATATGGTGGTTGGTGAGGATTAATGAGATAACATATGTATGAAAAGACCTGGATAGATATTAACCTGCTGGAAAATATTATTTTTCCTTTTCCTTATAGCTTGTCCTTCTTCAAAAATTCAGCTTCCCTGCTTGCTGCAAAATTCTGAGAGCAGTTGTAGTCAGTGGTGTTCCAAAGTGGTGGGTACAGAGGGCATGCTTTGTTCATTCCAGTAGCACTCACTTTACATAGTACATGCTAGTCAGTTTTATTACGGATTTTAAACTCTCTATAGGCGGTGCACCTCATTTATGCCTAAACCCGCAGCAGATTGTTTTCCTCTATCCAGTCCTTGATACACCACTCGATCTAATCAAATTTGTTAATTATTCTCTGACAAATTAAAAATTAGATACTGTTATTTACCATACAGTAGGGAGTCTACATATGACATTTCTTTTTACCTGTAGTTCTCATGTGTGGCTTGGAAGCAACATAAGTAGAAATTGGCTACAGGTATCATTTCAGAAATGCTAGCTCACCTGACCCCTAATACTACTTACTCTTCTATTTAAATGAAGGTACGAGTAAATTTAATGAAAATGTTAAGGCTGTGTAGGAAGTTATCATCTGCTAGGGTGAGGACAAAAGATGCAAAGATACAGGATATTTCTTTCTTTCTTTCTTTTTCTTTTTTTTTGCCAACTTCAGCATTTACTTAAAGCTGTCCCCGACCACAGTTTTAAACTCCTTGTTCTCTTAGTCACAAACATGCTCTTTATGAAATGTATTGATTTAACTATTGAAATGAATGCCCTAGATGTGGCTAGCAACCCAACTTGTGGAAAGCAGCATAACGTTAGGTGGACCCATGGTGCCACCTAGCGTCAGAAGTGCACTCTGCAGACTGTACTTGGCTTTTAAAATAATTGAATCAAACAAAACTGTTTGACCACAGAGAAGATGTGCTCTTTGGGATAAATAAGCTTAATGCTTGTAGTAATCCAGGAGAAAATATTCTGATGATATTTGTTTTGGGTCTTTTTTATTACTTTAGTCTTGCAATTTTAGGTTGTCTGATTTTTAAGTATACTTTTTTGATACTGTTGGGAGGGGAAAAATAATGAATCACAGACAGTGGTTTCTGAGGGCTGTGCATTCTTTATGAATAGTGCAGGTGTTTTTGTTAGGATTTATGACATCTTCTGAACGTTGTAATTCCCTTAATCCAACCTGAGTCTCTAGGAAAGGAGATTCTTATCCGTCTTTTGCAGACTGAAAAGAAAAAATCAGAAAAAGCTTAACTGGCTAAAATGAAGAATTTCTTCTTGTTTTTTATTTATTTATTTATTTATTTTATTTACTTTTTATTTTTTGTGACCGGCCGCACGGCGCTCAGCCAGTGAGCGCACCGGTCATCCCTATATAGGATCCGAACCCGCGGCGGGAGCGCTGTTGTGCTCCCAGTGCCACACTCTCCTGAGTGCGCCACGGGGTCGGCCCTCTTCTTGTTTTTTGATGGTTTATTTGTTTGTCATTAACATGTTTGAAGCACATAGTTTAAGGTTCTTTCCTGAAAAGAGCAGTCTCTCTAACTAGTTGGTAAATTTACCTCCAATTTAAATTATATGTGAATTAGGAATAAATGTTTACACTGCAGAAATAGTGGCTCAGAGTTGTACTACACTTCACCCGGAAGAATAAATACATTCACATTGTGAATGCTTTACCCATGAAGCACTAGACATCTTTAAGTTTTCTACCCAGGTCACCTGCTGGATAAATCTCTGTTCTTTATTCTGTGCTACAAATCAACTTTATCCTTCAGGTTGAAAGCACTGCTCCATTTAAAGTAGATTTCTAAAATAGGTATTGTTGAGGACTTATTACGTGCTTGGCACAGTGATCAGAATATTATATTATCTAATTTTACTTTCATAGCATACCTATGAAGTGGGTAATATTACCCCCATTTCGCAGATGAGGAAACTGACACTAGAGAGTTTCTGTTACTGGTTGAAGGTCTTGCAGCTAGTGAGTGTCTGTATGGACATGAGATATAAGCCCAGGCGATTCTATCTACTAACCCTCTGCTTTACACACAACTGCCTAATATCCTGTCCTCTTTGAATTTGCTCTCTTCCTAAAACTTAACTTCCTTCACTTTCATTCATCCTTTTATTTAATTACTCTTTGCCTTTTAATTTTTCTAGATTATAAATTTCATAGGAGAGCACAAATTCAACTAGGACTTCAGCTAAGCAGGGCACCACCTCAGAGCAAGACCTCCAAGGGTGAGGTGGGATTGAGAATGTAACTCCTGAAAGAAAGTTAAATGTTACTTATTGGTTGTGTCATTCTCTTGTGAACTGTGGACTGGTGTGGTGAGAGATCAGCCATGCAAGCTGCGCGTGAGCACGAGCACACATGTGCGTGCACATGCCTGTGAATGTAAACACTTGAGCACATCTAACACTTTCCACATTCTGAAAAGAGAACACACCTCCTCCCACACATACACACATAAATACCAGCTTCTACAGTACTGGTGTAGATCCAAACAACAACACACAAAACACAAATAATGTATTCATGAAGATTTATCCAGCTTCTGGGCTTCCACAGTAATGCTGTGAGCAGACACTTTAAAGGGGGAAAAACAACCTTACTGTCACTTCAAAGCATTTGTTTTCTGAAGTAAATGCTGCATTAGAGCTAGTTAATAACCCCTGGCTGTCAGCTGTTTTGACAGGTATGGTATTTGGTATTTGGAATGCTACATTTAATGACTTGGTTTTTAGAAAATGAGAACGTTATTCAAGGACCAAAAGGTGTCAAGAGAAATCCTTCCAAACCCAGTCAACTTTGCATATGAAAGGCATAGAGGCTTTTCAGGAGAAGCCAACAGAACCAAGGATGCTTATCATTCAGGGTGTAATCTATGAAGAAACCCAATCTGTGCTGTCACTTGTCTGATATAAACCTAAATAATGAAACAAGGTACCCATGGAGAAGTCAAGCACATCCATCTGCTGGTCAGTTTCCACGCTTCATGGAATTTCCAAGTATTTTGATTTCTACATCAGTAAAAAATAAGATAATAAATATAAAAGCACATTTTAGACTAGAATGGTTGAATGCAAATGCTTATTTTCAGTCATTCATTTATTCAACACCTGGGCTCTTTTTAACATTTAGTTTGAGCAGAAAAGTGCAAAGCACTGTCTCCCACCTCTGAGAATGCCTGGTGCACCAGGAGAAAGTAAGACAAGCACGGGACATGAGAGCAGGAGAAAGGGAGACTGGGGCCACTCTAGCAGCTTTAGAATTTGGGCTTCTTTCTCTTGAATCTAGCATGTCTGCAAGATGATCATGCAGTTTTACGATAGGCTCAGTGTCCCACACCATCTCCCCAACTCTAGCCTCCAGTCTTCCCTTCTGTCCCCAGATTCATTCTCCACATCCACAAGGGAGGGGTCATGTGTTGACTTCCACCATGCAAAATTCTGCAAGGGCTCCCACCCACTGCCTACAGAATGGAAGATAAATGACTTTGCATGGATTTCAAGGCTCTGTGTGACCTAGCCCTGGTCTTCCCGTTTAGCTTTATCTTCCGCCACCTCCCCTCCTCTGCCTGCTTCACCTATGCCCATCCACACACCCTCCATGGTTCTTTCTCACTTTTAAATGCCCCAGAGATGCCTTCCAGAATTGCCTAACTCTTCCTTCTTCTTTATGCTCCCCGTAGTTCTGGGATGCTGGCAAACGATTATTCATCCTTCAAGTCCTTGGTCAAGTGTGTTCTCACATCTGCGAGGCCATTACGACTCTTCTAATTATATCCCCGCTTCTCCTTCTCTCCCTTGCACTTACTATACATAACCATAAATAATCCTTTTACTTATCAGAGAAGAACATTGTCTGAGGGATGTTACCCTCTGTTCTGCTACCCAGAGAAGTAGCCTGGAGAAAGTCAGGTGTATTAGCCCATTTCTGTTTCTTATAATAAAATGCTTAAACCTAGGTGGTTTATAAATAAAATAAAATTTATCACTTACAGTTTCAGGGGCTGGGAAGTCCAAAATGCAGGGAAAAAATCTGGAGAGGGTCTTTTCTGGTGGTGGCTTTACAGGGGTCTCACATGGCAAAAAAAGGTGAGCAGAGAGAGAGAGAGTTCCTCAGACCTTCTCCTTTTATAGCCCTCAGAACCACGCCCCTGACCACCATTATTAATCCATTCACTGTGGCTTGGTCCTATAATCACCTCTTCAAAGCTGCATCTTTCAGTTACCATAATAAGATTTCCCACCTTCACCAGTTACAGTGGGGATTAAGCCTCAGTGAGGTTGGGGAGCATCCAATCTACAACAGGTTAAGTAAATTCCTTTTCTATCAAAGTTTTAGATTTGCAGATGGGCAATGGAAATTGCAATTTGTGGGATATAATATTGCTGGTTTCTCAAATACATTTGACCATGGAACTTCTTTTTCATTTTTCCAAGGAGCATCTCTTTTGATTCAAAAAAATGCAGCCCCAAAGTGTTTGCAGTCAAGTGTAGGCTCATTGAGGACTGGGAATGTATATTTTCATCTTGGAGCTCTCCAACCATCTCAATGCTTACTAAGTAAATAAATTAATTAATGCTAAGAGTGGAAACAGATAAGCATGTCATTGTAAAGCTGTTATAATAATTTGCTGAAGCATATGGGCTCCTGACAGGTGGTTTTGCACACAGTTATCACGTATGTCCATCTCAACTCGTTAATTAACTAGTTGTACCTGCTTGTTGACGATGAGAGAGAAAAATTAGAGAAGATTGAAATGCAAGTACCACTGACAGTGGAAAGCCAGTGACTGCAATTCACATTGAAAGATAAATCTCTACTGAACTCATTCCTAAAAATCAAGTTTTTTTTTTCTTAAACAAAAGCAGCTTTATCAACAGAAGGAGAAACAGTATATCATGGGAACCATTCTAGAAAGACATTCTATACTTAAATGATAAAAGTATGTATTTAAGACAGAACATAAACTGAGTGTAGTAAATTAAGATCTTTACAGTCCCTGAGAACAGAAATGATTATGAAGCTTTCCCCCATGAATAATTTAATATAAAATTTTATCTTTAAAATAATACAAAACTTACATAATGTCTGTGTAACTTCTACTTAACTTTATTTAGATTTTCTCCTTACAAAATTCAGCATCAGTTTATTGAAGCTAAACTCTTCTCTTTTTCCTCTTGTCTTTTCTTTCTTTTTCTCTGTTGTTCTGCCCCAGCTTTGCTGAGCAGGCACTCTAAACCCATGAGAACTTGCCCATTGGGTGGTTTAGCCCTTGTTACATGCCCATAGAATTTCTAAAAATACTCCTACAGCCCAATTCAAACACAAAAGCAAAGAATTGTTTATTTATTTATTTATTGTAAGTGGGAAAACTCTCAGTGGCAAACAGCTGTTTGATACTACAGTCTATTGAATTACAGGGTTTCCCTCCATGCTGTACTTTCTGTCTTCTCAGTTTGAGTCACAGAAGGAGCACTCTTTTAACACAACTTATTGACCATCTGATGAGCTGTGTGCAGATTTGCTAAAGCTTCCAGAAGAGGGCAGCACTTCATCTTTCCCTACTTCCTTTCTAAGTTGGGATGAGTCCTGCACGTTTCAGCAGCACCTGTAGGTATTGATACATTTCAGCACTTATCAGGGATATGGAAAGCAAGGTCAAGGGGCTGATCTAGAATAGGACACACCATGTCCTTCTTCCCTCCTCATCTTGTCTGTCACCTTTCCCTTACCTCTTAGCTACACCCAGGGGCTTTGGGTGGAGTGGCTAGACCTGACCTTATAAGATCCAGTTAGGTGTAAACTTTCTCATACTGTGTTGACAATCTTATATGCCACAGTTCTGAAAACAGCCATCTGGGGTCTGGGCAAAAGGGTACTGAGGGGTAAATGAATTTTTGGCCATTTTACTTTTTCCTTCTCTTTCCAAAGCCCCCCTGCTCTAAAATCACCCACCTTATATTACATTTTTCATTTGTGTTGTCCCATGCCTCTTGTTAAGTCTACTTTCTCTTGCACCACCAACCAAACACTAATAACTAACATGTGTAACTGTCATTGACATTTTGCAGTAATTTACATTAGTACGTTAGAGCTTAACAAATTTCTTTCATATATTCAGTCAACAAATGCTCATTCTCCACCTGCTAAGCACCTGATGTTCTGCTAGATGCTAGAGTTGGTAAAGATGCCAAATATGTATGTATGTGTATGTGTGTACTTACAATCCAGTGTAATTAGGAAGAATGTACAGAGAAGAAAGATTAACCGTGAGTGTCAGGGAGGCCATTAAATGCGATCGAGCACGATTTTACAGAAAGAGGAAGTGACATTTGACAAACATTTTACTAAGAGATGGTGGAAGGCCATTACAGGCAGAGGCAAGAAGATTTGCAAAGAAGTATGGAGTCTGAAGCCATACCATTTGTCAGAGAAGAGTGAACAGTTTAGCATTACAAGAGTAACAAAAGCCGAGGAGGTCTGCCTGCAACCCAGAGAGGTCCTGAAACATGTTAAAATAAATATTCTGCAAATATGATATTCCATAAAAACAAACAAACAAACAAACAAACAAACAAACAGCAATAAAAAACAAAACAAAACTGAGGAGGGAAAAATTGAAGGAAAAATAATAACATAAAGAGCAAGTGGTAAAGCTCCTGGAGAATTAGGAACCATAAGCATGATCATTATTGCCCCCGTTTTACTAAATTGCCAGAAATTTGCAGAGGAGCTGTCTCCTTATAATTAAAATTCTGATTCCCTGAGATCATTTTACTTAAGACTCAGATGACAAAATGATTGTAGAAGAGAGCCCTTCCTGGGAAATTAGCATTTCAAAAGAGAAAATCATGAACCCAAATGCATCTTCAATGTGTGGGACACCTAAGATCATTCGTTTGTTTCACTTTTTTTTTATTCTGCAAATTTTCCAACAACAGAAAAGTTGGAAGGCTGATACAATGCGTACACTTCTAAACACACATAGACACACGCACGCACTTTTTTTTTTTTATTATCATGACACTTTATTTCTGAATATTTGGACATGTATCTACTAAGACCAAGGATATTCTCCTAAACTGCCAAACTCAAAAGATCAGTCAAGTAATTTATAATGATTCAACACTGTGGTCTAATATAAAGTGAATTGTCAAATCTACACAAGTGGCCCCAAATTATACCCCTCCCCAGTCCAGGATGCAATCAAGAATCATACATGACATTTAGTTCTCACAGTTTCTTTTCTTTTTTTCAAATCTCCTTTAATTATAAATACTCCCAAGCCTCATCAGTCTTTGAAGATACTAACATTTTCAGAGTCCAGAATAGATCTCTCTTTTTTTTTCCCTTTTATTTTTCTACAAAATGGCCCCTGGTTTTGACTTGTTTGACTGTTCCTTTGTGATTAGATTCTAGTTAACCATATTCAGCAAGAATACATGTGGTGGCCTTCTCCAAGAATCACGGGACACATGATGCCAGTTTATCATGGGGAACTGGTATTTGAGCTCTTGGTTGAGGCTGCTTTCTCCACATTTCTCCACTCTGAATAGTCTGAGTGCTAAGAGGCAGAGACCATGGGGGCCACCACAAGATCAAATCAATTGATTAAATGTCTTATGCCTTTTGTGTTTTTTTTTTAAAGAAAGAAATCTAATTATGTTTTATCCATGTCCAAATACATTTGACCTTATATTTTCTCTTGTGACCATCACAGCAGTCCTGCAAATCTTAACCATTACTCTATGTCTGATGAGAAAACTGAGTAACAGAAGGTCAGGTGAAGTCTCAAGTTTACGTAGTGAGTAATGCAGATCTGGGACTTGAACCCCTCTCTTCTCACTCGCAGTACGACTTTCTTTCCTGTACTTGTCAGATGCAATCCCAAGGGTATTCGAGAGCCAAAATATACTATGAATTTGTTATGCAGTTCATCACCACTAGAGGGTGGGAAAGGACCTCCAAAGTTGACATGGCTTCATTTGTTTGGACTAGAAATCATTTGACAGTCAAAAGTTTAATGCAGGGTACTGTTTATACATATGAATGAATAAAGAAAAAAATCATTGTGTCCCGACTGTTGTCCCCCTTTTTTGTTTGCTAATTTTAGCTTAAAATAGATTGCAAAATGCATTACTGCAGTCATATAGAATGAGCTGGTTAGCTCCACTGGTTAGAGAGCCATCTTGAAACACCAAGGTTAAGGGTTTGGATCCCCATACCAGCCAGCCACCAAAAATAAAAGGACAAGTATAAATACCAACAAACTACAATATGAATATATTGACCATATTTCATTTATAGTGAGGTTTAAGGCATGAACATGCAGCCGCTTGTTTTTTTTTACAATATATATTATCCGCCTTCAGGCATAAAGTATGTGCTAGATGAATTTATGGATGGATGTTAATTATTACTATTTTAAAGAGACATAAGTCTGTCTCTTTTTTACAGAAGAGATCAAAAGTCATTATGGAATAAGAATTTGTCTTTTATTTTACTGTATTGTTTTACAGTTAAAGACCTAAAAATTAGCCTGTGCATGTTACATCTTTACCTAACACAAATAAGACATCATTAGGTTTAACTCATCCCTTAGAAACTCACTCCCACAGACAAATGTAGGACAAAGCTAATCATATCTCCACTGACTGTGGACTTTAAAAAACAAACTCTGAAAATAAAACTAGAGACCTACATTCTTGGTTACTCAAAGTAGCAATAATAAAAAAATAATGATTGTTTAATGGGGGAAAAAAACTAAAAAAAGAAGCACAGGCCTGTAACAACTCCATGAAAACAAGCATGCAGAATGAACTGGGGTGAGCTCAGTTTGTTCTATAATTTGGAGATCACTGGGAAATAATATAGAATATAACAATAACAACAATAACAGAAAATTAAAATTGCATTAATATTTAAAATGCTGAAATAAAAAAATGTAAAGTAGACTTTAGTTCAATAATAGAAAAGGTATAATTATGCTAGACTTTTAGAGAGGCAAATAAAAGTACAGAGAAAAATGAAAATTTTTATTTCAGTTCTGTCTAGCATTCGGATGACGTGCAGCGGGTTAAAAGGTTAAATTAACTGATACTGTTATTCAAAAGCCTCTAGTTGTTTGGAACCTGTTTGGGCAACTCCTCTGTGGAAGTAGGGTTGTTACGGACGTGTACAGAGGCTGCAGATTTCCCTTACAGGAGGGAAAGATGAAGCTCTCTCTAAAAAAGAAATTTGCTTTGCACATTCTGGGTTATTAAAATACTTTTGGCTCCAAACAGTGGATATGCTATTTGCAGGTTCTACTTTGGAAAGTTTTATAGAGAGGCCATGATAAGCTCCTCTGACCAAAATTTCATACAATTTTGCTATGGATCTGTCTCCATGGCCGTCACAGGATACATAAGACACCATCAAGGAAAAAGAGAATGGAGGCCACCTGTTTCTCATCTCAGCCAAAGAGGCATGTTTAAAGGGTGCATGCTGTTGTATAAAGTAGTTTTATTAGACCTGAAAGTAAAACCTTGGAATGTTTTATGGGAAGAGGTCATGGAATCTTTCCTTTGGAGACCTTTAAAGACCATAGTGGATTTCCAAATTTGTGAGAAGATACTAGTGTGGTTCTTCCTGAGGCAAAGGAAAGGATTATTAGAGGATTCTTTAGGCCTTTTCAATGTAATGTTACAGGAAATTCTAAAAAAGACCCTTATAAAATAATGCTCTTAATTATAATTTGTATACCCTCACATTGCCACAAAGGGGTGCTATTGCCTTAGTTTATCTTTTTTCCTGGGAGAATACCTTAGGTATTTTTCCTAAAATATCCTGTAGATCTTTTCAGCAATTGTTTTGGAAACATCAAGCAGTAATTCATCTTTTATCATATGTTTTGGAAGGATACAGATATGGATTAAAATCGATACCCCTAAAATTTCTTTGGAGTATTGATAACCATTTCCTTAGAAAAATAAACCCAATCCTTTGATGATTACTATGCATCAATGACAAATTATGCTTCCTTTTCAGGCAGTGATAGGTGATATGGTCCTTACCATGGCCACTTGTGAATCAAATTAATGTCTTATTCAATGGGCTTGTAACCTTTTTGGTAGTAGGATTCGGGCACTGATGAGCACTTATTAGAGCTGCAGGACAGTCAGGGTCTCCATTAAGAAATGACATATGGTGAAACAAGAACAGTTTGGGACCCCAGCAGCACTACCTCCCATCTACTCTTCTCTGGCATGGAAAAAGAAAACTCTCTCTGTGTTCATTATCAGTGGTCTTCTGTTTCCCTCCTATCTCAGGCACAATGACAGGGCAGCCTCTCTGTTCCTGGCCCAGATGAGCCTATGAACTGAAGTTCAAAATTTTGCCCCGTGGTGAGCAAAGACCTTACTCAGGGCTGAGGAAGTCAGGCGAAGCCACAGAACTGAGGGTCTTAATTCTCCTGAGCTGGATCCAATAGAGTTTTCATACTTAGCTTTCAGCTCTGAGAGCTGCTGGGTGGAGAGAAGTAAAAGTAAATGAAAAACTTTTGTTTCTTCTAGGAAGACTGATGGGCAGACCGGGGACTTGAAGAGAATGTAATTTGCAAAGACTTTGGAGCTTTGAATGTATATTAGGCTGTGGTGTTTGAATTCGGGGGTTTAATACGTGTTCTGATATACCATATTAAAAAGGGTATATTTTCTGGTTTTTGCAAATGAAATGCTGTGAAGCTAACTTAAAAATAGTCTGAGGGTTTATTAGTCTACTCCGAAGAACTTATTATTCTTTTATCTTGAACTTTGTTGGGGGTGTGGGAAGGGTTGGTGTGTTTGGAATAATCTACAAGAAGTATTGGTGTTCGTATTTGCTCCTTGGGGCTGTGGTTGGTGATCCTGGGAGGGGCAGCCCTGCGTTATGGTGCTAGAGAGATTAGTGGAGGGACTGGAGACACGCAGAGTGAACTAGCACGGGGTGCAGGTGGAAAACTGCCTCAGTCCAGAGGCACTGTCCTATGACTGTGACCCCTGACGTCTCATGGCTCTGTTGATTTTTCTCCTTCTGCTATTTGAGACCAGGAAGCCTCTCCATTTTTGTCACTAGTCAATTGAGAAGTGGAACATATGTCTCATCACACATCCTGAATCTGATCTATTTGCAGATTCTCAAGAGAACAGTATATTGAGAGAGAACTGTAGGTTACATTTGGTCACAGTGGGACTGTGGGGAAGAGCTGTTGATGCCAAGGGCATGAGATCACCAGAATTTAGGAAATTCAAAAAGGAGGTATCATCTGGAAGTTGTATTTCTAAAAACATACTGATTTTTACAGAGAAGCATTTGGTAGCAAAGCGAGGGGCAAAATCCCAGCCTTATGTGTCAATGGGAAGGAAATGATGGGATTCTTAGTTTCTAGGGTGAAATAAATGATTATCCATTACTACCTTCTTAAATCATTTGACCACATGTCTTTTTCCACAACCCACATGTGTTACCTTACTGATTTTCATTAGTCATTACTTATTAATGGTGAAAGAGTTTCAATGGCTCTTCTCAAAACTTAGAACAAATTAATGGCCGTGTCTTCGGAAGTTATCTTCTTTTAGACCTTTTCCTAAAATTTCTTATGAAGGAGGCAAACTTTTCTTCAATATATACCATTTTATTAAAGAGGGTAAATTTCCCAAATGTTGTATATGTTTCAATTGCATGATAAAGTGTGAGATATGAGTCTGAGGGAGTCAGAGGAATCCCAGCTAGAATATACTAATTAATGAAATGCGTTGCTCATGAATTGGTGAGATTGGATGTGAGTGTGCAGATGTGTGGAATCTCTGTGTTTAATCCTGGCTCAATTACTTCCTTGCTGAGTTCCATGAACAAATTATTTAACCTCTCTGACTCAGGTGCCTTATCTAAAAATTGGTGGTAATTAAGACGAGCTGTAATTATAGTCCTTAGGAGTATAGGATAATGGTAATTTATGATAAAATGAATTGACAACATCCTTGGTTTTCTTATCATTGCTCAATTCTCAAAGGACAATGAATATATTATTTTATTCCTATCCCAGCTAAGAGAAGGATATTAAATATACTGTATGAGAAACTTGGCAAGTGTTGTTCAGGGAAAAATGTAGCTTAACAAGTATGAACACAATCACAATTTCTTTTGGAGGCATGTTCTCGCTTTTGAGGAATGCCTTACAAAAGCAACGGCTTTATTTAAAAAAAAAAAAAAAGGTAAAAAAGAAAATATTAATAACACTGCATAGTTTAAAATCACAGTTCTAGAAAAAATTAAAACTAAATAATGATATGTTTTATGTTAATTACAATGTATATGATAGTCTCTTGATATTTAAAAAAATGCTGTCTACAATGTTGATTAAAGCACTTGATAACTGTATTGAATTAAAGTAATTCTATGTATAATACAATATAATTTCAAGCAGTATTTAAATATTGCAAGCACATGGGTTATAGATTTTCATTTTCAGAGTGAAGTTTCTAATGACTTAAATTCTTTTTCATATCCATTTTATTATTGACTTTTATCTGTCTTCTAGTTTGAGAGAATGTGTTGGAATATAGAAAGATGGCAGGTTTAAGAATCGTTCAGCTTTGGCTTAAAACTTTCAGCCCTTTACGACCCAGCTCTAGAACCTCAGTTTCCTCACCTGTTTTATAGAGATATTCTATTTAAGAACTTAAATAACTATTTAAGTAAATATTGTTGCATAAACATATAAGATTAGATGAGATAATCTATGAGGCACCTAGCCCGGTATGGAACATACCACTAGTACTCAGTTTACCTTTTTGCATTATCCCTTGCTGTGTAAGACTCTCGCACACAGTCAATGAGTGTTTGGATTCATCAGTACAGACACTTACTTGCTCCAGTGCTTCAAGACAGAATATCATTAGAAGCCTGTTGAAGCTGTTTTTACGAAGGCTGACAAAAGAAGTCTCTCCCTTATTAAGCACAGACATCTCTGGAAGTGAGTAAAGTGATGCTCTCATGCACCAGTATGGGAAAAGCTCTCAACTGTCTAAAGGCCCTGCTTTACAAGAGGATACCAATAGATTAGAAGTAGTAGTTGGTCCTGGAGCTTTATTAAACCTAGTGAGGAATTGCAATTTATTAAACCTAGTGAGGAGTTGTCTTACCATGAATGCCAAATATGGCATTGCACTCTGAATTATTCTACCGACAATAATTTGCATTTTTCTAAAGTTTAGTGCTCAACTTTCTCAAGAAGTTTTTTTTTTTTTTTTAAATTCAAGGGATTTTATTGTGAACATAAATCTTTAAATGACAGATATGGCATCTTATATAACTTCATTACAAGGATATGTTATATTTTATTGAACCCACATAATCAATTGTAACAAGGGCAAATATGTCTTTTATAAAGTGGAAAGGTGAAGCAGTGCATAGCTTCCCCAATGTCCGCTTCAAAGAAATCCTATTCCTTGAAAACCAGAAATGGACTATTGACTAACAAAGGCTAGAGTGTGTTTTGTAATTCTGAACTCATGCACTTATTTTAAAAAGGTGTATGTGAAGAGGTCATCTCATCACTTATCGTGCATGACACTTCCAGATTTAGGTATTTATCCATCCTAGACGTCTTTTCAAAGGTATGAAAAGACTTTTCATCACTATTGTGATGTCCACTTTATGGATGAAGAACTGAGGCTCTGTGAATAGGAAACATATCAAAGAATATTGGTATTTTCCAATTGGTAAATTATTAGAAAATACCATCCAAAACCCTTCCACCCTAAACCTGGCCATAGCCATATAAAAAATGAGATAGAACACAAGTTGTCCATAGCAATTTATTTCCTCTCACTTTGTGTACGTGTTTTGTTTTATTTTTTCTTTTATACTTGTGTTTGTGCATTAGTTAGGCAACACAGCTGCTGTAACAAATGCAACACAAACTTTTCCTTTTTTAAAAAATGTTTCTTAATCACGGAAAATTCAACAAGGGTTTTCCTGGTTGATGGATGTTTCAGATTGTTGGACAGAGCTGGATTTTCTCCCTACGTGTGGCTCTGCCATTACTGAGAAACTCTGACTCTTCTGCTGAATTCTTTGTCTCAGGCTGACCGATGAGGGGTGGGTAGAAAGAAAGAGGATCACGTTTGCAAGGTTATTATCTGTCTGTCCCGAGAGAGACACACAGTCAGAATTCAGTCTCAAAGCCATATGTAACTGCAAGTGAGCAGGTCCTCAAAAAATAATTATTAGAGGCATAAATGCATAAAACATGATAGCAGCAGTGGTGCAAAAGCAGAGGTGGTGATCCCTGAGGTGTCTAAAGTCTTAGGACTTGCTGATGGGTTACCATGTTCAGAGAGGAGCAGTGGTGCTTTATGGATTCTGGAGTTAGATCTGGCTGCTTCATTCATGGGCAACGTTTCTTTGGGCAAGTGGTATAACTCCTCCAAGCTTCAGTTATTTAATCTATGAAACAGTAAGAGAAAAAAAAAAAAGAACACTTATTGCACACATGCTATTTTCCAGGAACAGTAGTAGATAAATCATGTAAAACATTCGTAATCTCGCTGCATTCACAAGACTACCCAAACTGCAGAGTCACGTGGTATAAGACAATGCAGGGACTGTGGAGTTAGTTCCTTTATGTTCAGATTCTAGTTCCATCTACCTATTTGCTCAGTCTCTTTGGCATGTTTCCTATTCACAGAGCCTCAATTCTTCATCTCTAAAGTGGACATCATAATATTGACCTCATTAGGCTGGTGCAAGGAGTAAACAGGTAGTATTTGTAAAGCATTTGGAAGAGCACCCAGAACATTGTATGTGCTCAATATACATAGTCATTGCTTATATTGTTTTCAGCACTCCAATTACATTATTACTGCAGAGAAACACCCTCTAGTCCTAATTGTTCTTTGACAATTATTGAAACAGGCAGGGTATTGACTTCAGTTTGAACACTCTTCCTCCCTAGCCAACTTGGAAAACAATTTGCATTAATATAGTTAGAGAAAATTTATTATGTATTAGTCTTCAGGAGGATATTCCAAGAAAAATAAGATTATTTTAAAATATAGACTCTTTATTATTTCCCATGGTGGTCCCAAGTATAGCCATGAGAAATTATGTCTTTCTTGAGTAATGTGTGAATTATCTTACCAGAATGTAGCAAGTGCATTTAGAATTAATTTAATTTTGTAGGTGTGGAGAGCCATGGTGTGAGCTTCCATAAACTGGAAATAACCCATTCCTATGAGAGAGTTGTACACAATGAGATCATAAAGGTAGATGTGACCATAAGGTCCACATGTTTCAATGGCAAGCTAAGTCATGTAGACTTAATCATGTGGAAAATGGGAGCCATTGACATTTCTAGGCAGATACATGACATAATGAAAGCAGTTCTCAGGGTACAAAACTGACATAGTAACAGTTATTTTTTCCTTATTCTGCTCTTTCTCTTATTGTTTCCAGCGTTATCCCTCTATTGAGTCTCTTTACTCTCTCTGAAGCATCCCACTGAAGGGTATCATGATTGGAAATTCTATGGTAGCTTGTGAACTAGGGTAGCGTAATATGACAGAGGCATAAGGACAACCTTGGAATAATTTCCAGCAAGAACTTTATTGTGTTATATATTAGCTTTGATTCCACTTTTGAGCATAAGTTGGTCCTGCTCTATAGATGAGAATATCATGGCCCATACATGATCCTGTTAGAAGACAGGTGCTGAGAAGGCCTAGGATAGCAGAACTATTGTCTAGGTAATAACTTTAATCACCTTCAGGCTGGAAGAGTGTGTGTTTGTCACAACTACAGAAGCTTTGTGAGTATTGATTTAGAAAAGATATTTTTTACCATTGACAATCTCAATGGTAAAAACATTAATCCCTAATAAAAAATTCCTTCCAGTTATTTATACTTGAGCAAACTACATCTAATTATCCTCGTGAGAAGTAAGTTAACAACAAATGTGAGACTTTATCTCTGAAAATCAGATTTCCAGACTTTTGATTGAGACCTTTTGGTTTCTCCATCCAGTGCATCTTCCACAAGACCTCTATCCCAGACAACAGGTGGATAGGCCCATGCCACCTCATTTTTAGCTCCTCTGAAGGATGTCTTCTTGGGCAATTAAAAAAAAAAAAAAAAAGCATGGGAAGCAGGAGAGGAGAAATGGAAGAAAGCAAGATGGAAGATAAAGGTAGCAAGGAAAGGGCTATGTTTTGAACTCTTGTCTTGGTAGATTATGGGCTACAGGTAAATTGCTTGCTCTGGAGCTAATTTTGGCTTTCTCATAAAAGGTGTTCATGTTTTCCTGCCTGTCCATACTGCCTCCATAAGATTTACATAAACTTGCTTAAAAGGAAAAATGCCCAACCTTTTTTGAGAAAGTCCAATTGTAGTGAGTCCAATTAGTTTATGGGAAAAATCACAATTGTTATTTTGATTACATGGAGAGTAAGTGCTAGTTTTGAGTTAGAATGAAATGTCTCAGGCTTTAGGTCAATGTGACTAAGACATGGAATCACAGAATAAGAGGAAATTTATTATGATGGCATGGTCAGGGAGACATAGTCCCCAACGTCTGCAGCTTCCTAGAAGGCAATCGAAATAAGCACTTTCTCACTTTGATAGAATCGAGAGTACAGAAAATATTTTCCTGCTATACAAAAAGTTTCATTACCAGGAAAATAAAAAATGGAAACTGGGTGCTGAGATGATAGCGGGGATTAGGTTGAACTGGGAAGACAAACCTACTTACGGAGGGCAGAGAAACCTCGGCTCCAACTAACTGTTGTCATGTTCCTCTGACTTTACAAGAGAAGGCACCCATGGCTTTGTCTCCACCTTCTCTCTCCTTCTGCCCCACCTTTCTCTTCCTCTCTCTTAATATGGAATCTCCTGATTTGCTTTTTCACACAGGCTCAAAAATTTTAAGTATTGTGCAATTTATACAATACACAGCTGTGAGCTCGATGCAGCTTTGCATTCACAGTTTGGATCCTCTGGTCCTTTCTAACCTGAGGCCCAGACAGGTGGAGTAATTTGCCAAGAGCTAGTAAAATAGCAAGCTGGTTCCAGAACTGAATTATTGTGATTGCTAGTGTGTTCCTCCTTCTATAACATAGTTATGCTCATATTGGGCAATTCATTCTAATGGAGAAAAAATATTTCACATCTTCTTCCCCAGGTCAATTCAAAATTACGAGAACTAGAAATAGTTTTTAGCTGGTTCAGCAATTTCATTAAAGTCTGTATCTTGAGATTTAGCGTATTCTACTTGCCTAGGAACCTCCCTCTCTTTTGTTAGATAAAGCAAATGTTTACTGATATGTGACTCTCCTTTATTTATCTGTGGCCAAGTCCATATGCACTGTTAAAAAACAGTATTTTATTATGAAATTAAATTTGAAATTAAACTAATGCTAATGAAAGTGACTAGGAGAATACAGTTAATGAAAAACATCAATGAATTTGTTGTAATTGAATTTTATCTTGTAATGCTGCTTGCTCCTTCAGGGAATGTCTCTTTAAGGCCTTCTACTTATAAACTTCTTTCTCATTTAAAAGCATAAATTAACTCTGAAAGCTGCTCAGAGGTTTTTTTTCCTTTATTAAAAATAATTAGTTTAATCAGTTAATAGCTGAAATTGTAACTGTAGCCTTTATTAGGTTTAATTGCCGATATATATATTTTGTCTTTATAGGAAAAAAATATATTACATTTTTTTTCTATAGTCATTTTTACCTTCCAAGAGCAAAAGCTTTATAATAATAAAATAATAAAAAGCCAAATCAAGACTCTCATATATATATATATATATATATGTTTTAATGTTATATAATGGTTCTGTCTCTGGACATAGACATAATATTTTTATAATTAAACATGAATCAGCCTTCCTCTGAAAAGCCTCATCTTGCATTGTAACGTACCAATGTATTGTATCATATATCACTTATGCTTATGTTAGATGTCCTTAACAACTTTATACAAATTTTAAGCAGCAAAATTTTAAGCCAATTCCAGATTCTCAAGAATTAAATTACAAGTCAACTCTTCCTCATGCAATATTATCATTATTTCTCATAGAAATTGCACTTTTCAGCAACTTTACACAGAATAATACACTCATTACACCTGTACGTATGCTCTGTATACATGCATAAAGGTGCAAATGCCATGCCATCCACACCTGGATGGATGGCGCAATATTGAATGGATAGGGGTTTTTTTTAATTTAATTTAATTTAATTTTATTTTATTTTATTTATTTATTTTTTCAAATTATACACTTTTTTATTAAGCTTAAAGTAAAATTAGTAACTCTGCCTTATACCATTATCAAATACGTTGAGTTAGTGTTTTAACTTACATTTTTTTTTTTAAATTTTATTTTGTCGATATACATTGTAGCTGATTATTGCTCCCCATCACCAAAACCTCCCTCCCTTCTCCCTCCCCCCCTCCCCCCCAACAATGTCCTTTCTGTTTGCTTGTCATATCAACTTCAAATAATTGTGGTTGTTATATCTTCTCCCCCCCACCCCGGTTTGTGTGTGTGTGTGTGTGTGTGTGTGTGAATTTATATATTAATTTTTAGCTCCCTCCAATAAGTGAGAACATGTGGTATTTCTCTTTCTGTGTCTGACTTGTTTCACTTAATATAATTCTGTCAAGGTCCATCCATGTTGTTGCAAATGGCAGTATTTCATTCGTTTTTATAGCTGAGTAGTATTCCATTGTGTAGATGTACCACATTTTCCGTATCCACTCATCTGATGATGGGCATTTGGGCTGGTTCCAACTCTTGGCTATTGTAAAGAGTGCTGCGATGAACATTGGGGAACAGGTATACCTTCGACTTGATGATTTCCATTCCTCTGGGTATATTCCCAACAGTGGGATGGCTGGGTTGTATGGTAGATCTATTTGCAATTGTTTAAGGAACCTCCATACCATTTTCCATAGAGGCTGCACCATTTTGCAGTCCCACCAACAATGTATGAGAGTTCCTTTTTCTCCGCAGCCTCGCCAGCATTTATCGTTCAGAGTCTTTTGGATTTTAGCCATCCTAACTGGGGTTAGATGGTATCTCAATGTGGTTTTGATTTGCATTTCCCGGATGCTGAGTGATGTTGAGCATTTTTTCATATGTCTGTTGGCCATTTGGATATCTTCCTTAGAGAAATGCCTACTTAGCTCTTTTGCCCATTTTTTAATTGTGTTGCTTGTTTTCTTCTTGTAAAGTTGTTTGAGTTCCTTATATATTCTGGATATTAATCCTTTGTCAGATGTATATTTTGCAAATATTTTCTCCCACTCTGTTGGTTGTCTTTTAACTCTTTTAATTGTTTCTTTTGCTGTGCAGAAGCTTTTTAGTTTGATATAATCCAATTTGTTTATTTTTCCTTTGGTTGCCCATGCTTTTGGGGTCGTATTCATGAAGTCTGTGCCCAGTCCTATTTCCTGAAGTGTTTCTCCTATGTTTTCTTTAAGAAGTTTTATTGTCTCAGGGTGTATATTTAAATCCTTAATCCATTTTGAGTTGATTTTAGTATACGGTGAGAGGTATGGATCTAGTTTCATTCTCCTGCATATCGATATCCAGTTATCCCAGCACCACTTGCTGAAGAGGCAGTCCCTTCCCCAGTGAATAGGCTTGGTGCCTTTGTCAAAGATCAGATGGCAGTAAGTGTGTGGGTTGATTTCTGGATTCTCTATTCTATTCCATTGGTCAGTGTGTCTGTTTTTATGCCAGTACCATACTGTTTTGGTTATTATAGCTTTGTAGTATAGCTTAAAGTGAGGTAGTGTTATGCCTCCAGCTTTATTTTTTTTGCTGAGCATTGCTTTGGCTATTCATGGTCTTTTATTGTTCCATATAAATGTCTGAATAGTTTTTTCCATTTCTGAGAAAAATGTCTTTGGAATTTTGATGGGGATTGCATTGAATTTGTATATCACTTTGGGTAGTATGGACATTTTCACTATGTTGATTCTTCCAATCCAAGAGCATGGAATATCTTTCCATCTTCTTGTATCCTCTCTAATTTCTCTCAGCAGTGGTTTGTAGTTCTCATTATAGAGATTTTTCACATCCTTGGTTAACTCAATTCCTAAGTATTTTATTTTTTTTGGTGGCTATTGTAAATGGGCAGGCTTTCTTGATTTCTCCTTCTGCATGTTCACTATTGGAGAAAAGAAATGCTACTGATTTTTGTGTGTTGATTTTGTATCCTGCTACTGTGCTGAAATCATCTATCAATTCCAACAGTTTTTTTGTAGAGGTTTTAGGCTGTTCAATATATAGGATCATGTCATCTGCAAACAGGGACAGTTTGACTTCATCTTTTCCAATCTTGATGCCCTTTATTTCCTTCTCTTCTCTGATTGCTCTGGCTAGTACTTCCAACACTATGTTGAATAGGAGTGGTGAGAGTGGGCATCCTTGTCTAGTGCCTGTTCTTAAAGGAAAAGCTTTCAGCTTTTCCCCATGAATGGATAGGTTTTGATCATAGTCTTTCACCATAGCACATGTGCTAAGTCACATACACTTGCTATCTTGTACTTCCCATTTGTTCCTAAAAGATACAAAGTTAACATCCTGTTTTGTCAACTGGCTTTTGCATTTAATTGTTATCTCGTAATATGAAAATGTGATATATTTTCTAGACTTTGAAATTTTATTATTCCCTAAAATTTTGCTACAGCAAAGCGTTTTTTAAATGATAGTTTTATGCAATTAGCATCTTTTTTCATGATGGTATGAAAACCATCCCTGGCCCTTTTCTCTTATGAAGCGTTTCTCATGGATATTTTTCTTCTAACGGAACTCAGTGCATAAGCTAACACTTTTGCGCAACTCAGTCAAGAGACACTAATAGCTCACCATGCTTGGAGAAGCATACCTATGTTTGGAAAGATTACTGTATGTGCTTGTTACCATGAGACTGAGGAAAAACAGATTTATTGAAATAAGCTACAGTGTGGCTGGTGAAATAAAAAGAAAAATACCTTCAGAGTGTCTTAGTCTGATGCATTACCCAGAGCAGGTAATGTATTTTCAGTACACAATTATAGGGTAGTGCTATCAGCAAGTAAGTGATTTAAGAAAACAATCATTGTTCTATTGTTATTGTAATTGTTATTATTCACAATTGGACATGTCCTCTATTAGGATGTTCCACACATTAAATATTTTAGTAACAACTTCTTAAAGAAGGAAGTTAGGGGGAAGGTAAAGCTATGAAAACAGAACTACCTTTGCAGTTCAATCTTGGGGTACTAAAATCAATCAAGTGGCAATATTCTGGTGACTTACGAGTGTGTTCTTGTGGATTAGAGGCAAGGAAGCTGAACTGGGGATAGAGGGTCTGATGTGGGGGAGGGAGGTTATCGTGTTCCACTTGGTTGATAATCCCTTTTCACACACAGGATGGAATCTGTCTCCTGAGACTGCTGAATGATCTTTAACCTCTTGTAAACTTGATTTTCACACCTAGAAAATGATGATCACAGGGTTATTGTGAGGCTGAAATGAAATGAAGGATGCATCGTGCGCTCACAGTACCTTGCCCACTGGGAGGATGCGCTACGGTTATTGTGCCCCTGACCTCAATAATAATAAAGATGCAGAGGACGGTAGTCATGATAGTAATGACAGATAATAAGATCAAAATTTCATCTCTCCACCAAAGTTTTGATAGTTTATCAATCCTCAAATATTTCAGCAGCAAACTTTACGATCATTATGTAATCTGGTAATCTTTTTCATGCTGTTTGTTATATGAAGTAAAAGTACCATAACAATCGTGTGTGTGTCTGTGTGTGTGTTTTGCCAGTGTGGACCATTTAAATCACAATTAGCTGTGAGGCAATCTGGTGTAATAATAAAGGCACAGAGACAGACTTTAGCATTTGATGTATTTACCATTGAATTTAAATTCCAGTTCTGCTTTCTACTAAGCACATGATGCTGTGCATGTTACTTAATCTTTTCAAGTTTCATTCCATCATATAAAAATAGCAATAAGGCATGCTTAAGAGTTATTAAGCTTTATGGGAATTGATGTTTGCTCACTGCCTCAGTGCCTGGAACATAATTATGTGCAATCATTGTTGCTGGTATTATTACGTTGTTTATGTTATGATTACTACTTAGATCGTGACAATCTTTCACTCTGAAGTCACATGACTGAAGGTGTATATAACTTGCCAACTTATTTTAGAACTTTTATAAAACCATCGAAGAATGTTTTGAGATCATTCCTTCAGATCATCAACAATCTCACGATATGCGATTTTATTAGCTTTAGGTCACCATTTGTTCTTAAGTGGCATTATTGACTTACATAGTCTTCAGTAAACTTCTATCATTTGATTTTTTAAATAACATGACAACTAAAAGGCTTGTAGAAAGTTTCAATAATTTAATCGTAAATGTATGACATATGCATATAAATATACATAAAAAACATGCATACATATCTAAATGTATGCACAATGGGTGGACTATGCTTGCAGTAATTTGCTAAGACAAAAATCTATTTGATTTCTCCCCCCAAAACCTCAGTTGATTCTTTACTTGTGTGCTGTGCCCAGTATGTATGGACAGAGAATCAGAAGGGACAGACCATAAGAGAATGTTTCTATCCCATCTTGACTTAGTATAACTTCTTATCATCTTTTGCTAGAGATTCTATATTTCTCAAAATGTGACACTCAGACTATCTCCCATCAGAATCACCTCGGAAAGCTAATAAAACCATAACTGCCTGAGCCCCACCTTACCAAGAGCTAGGGTCAGAATCTCAGGGAGGGGTGCCTAAGAATTTGCAATATAATGAAGTCTCAAGAAGGTTGAATGAATACCAAGGCTTAGGGAGCACTGATTTGCCCCTCAGCCTGAGCCAAAGGCCAAGGATTAATGCCCAGAGTCTGAGAAAGAGATATTCTCAGCTGTAGAGCACCCCCTACATGCCTCAGGTTTAGACGTGCCTAAAAATTCTTTCATAAAACCTATGTTCTGAGTCAACATTGCTAATAAGTGAGAGAACACTATAAAGGAATAATGAAGGAAACACTCAATCAATAAATCAGTTAAAGATGAAAAAAATTACAGGCAAAAACTATGACAAAACCTAAAGCTATACCAAAAGTGTGTATTAATTTAAATAATATGATCAAAGTAAAAAAGCTAGGAAAGTTTTATATATAATATTTAATTATCATAATATCTAGACAAAAAAAGCATAATTAAGTTCCACAACATTATTAATGTGAGATTAAAGCCCCTGATCAAATTGAGGCCAATGGAATTGAAAAATTTCTACTATTTTGGCATTGCACACTTACATAATCTGTTCAAATAACTTCATTCTGGCCTTAATAAAAAGAGAGAAAAATCATTTAGTGTGGAACTGTATATCTAGCCTTGAATTTATACTTTTCAAAGTTGTGTAAATAGTGTTTACAAGTGATCGTAAGGCTCCATGAATTATATGACTATACCTTTTAAACATTTTGCATAAAAAAACCATGAGGTAGGATACCTCTATATGCTTTCAATTTATCAATTATTTTATAACATGTACATGGGGAAAACCATGCTCATTCACAGAAAAAGACTTTTTTGCTTTCTGTGTGATGATCACTTCAAAGACTTGTGATTTGATAGCTAAGTAGTAAAGCAATTTTATTAATAAATATGCTGACAGGTGCAGATTAATCACAGCCCTTCCACCTCTACATTGTATCAATTTCCAAAGGTTTATTGAGAGTTTATGTTGCTTCCTATACTTTTTAAAGTTGACCCCTTCTTTCCAAACTATAGTTGAAAAATAATAAAGAAAGGAAAAAAATATAATTCACTAAAATTAGGAAATGTTCTTAAAATAAACTTTTGTTTTCAGGTTGATTCACCACAGTGATACATCATAGGCAACTAAGTAACTGCTACAGAGTTATTAAAACAGGGGATTGACCTAGTATTAAATCTCTTATCTAGAGAATTTAAACCAAGTTATTTATTTTATCTCTTTAACCCCGTGTTCTGCTTTTTCTTATATTGATGGAATTATAAAATGTATTGTCAACATGCCCAAATAATTTATCTAAATTAACTTCCAGAACTGATTTCTGATCTGAGTCTCATCATTTTGGGTTTATCTAATGAGCCAAACTTGATATAAAAAATACTGTAAGCTCATGTGAATCAATGCTGTTGCCTCTGTTTTATAGCTCTTTTCATAGCACCAATATCGACACCATCCTTTTTTAGCCTTACTATCAGACAGCTCTAATAAATACTTGTATTAAGGGTCAACTGGCCATTCACTCAGTTGAAAGCATATTTTGGAACAAGTGTGAAGATCGGGCAATAGTAGTTTGATCTGATAATCATTTGTTATGATGAAGATAAATGGAAACTTAATAAGTTTTCTCATGTTTAATTCATCCATTAGCCAGTCATTTCCCCACTTCTTACAGTTCTGGGATATCATTTATTTGAACTTTTTAGGTACATTTATCATAATAAAGTAGTTACTTATTATTTTATGAATTAGTTGTATTTTTCATCTTTCCAATAGTTTAGGGTTAGCAAATTTTATTTCTGTAAGGGGCCAGATTGTAAATATTTTAGGCTTTGTGAGCCATATGGTCTCTGTCCCAACTACTCAAATCTACTTCGCAGACAATACATCAGCAAATGGGCATGTCTGTGTGCCAAAAATACTTTCTTTTTATATACTCTCATTTGAATTTCATATAATTTCCACTTGTCATGAAATATTCTTCTTCTTTTTTTTTCAACTATTTAACAATGTTAAAAAAAAAAAGAATTCTTGTTCATGAGCTGCACAAACACAGGCAGTGAGCTGTATTTCGCTACTGGTTGCAGCTGGCAAACTCCTGCCCGTTTTCTTGAATATATATGTAAAAAAGTCATGGTAGTTATATGTTTATTTTTTCTGTATGTTATATTAGTAAAGAAGCAACCTCTTTGCCCACCAAATAGGAATGGAAGAACATTCTCTATGAGAGCAGTAACACCCCTGCTGACCTCCTGACTCCTAAGGATAGCGAGGGTACATTTGCAGGTGACTCACTACCTCCCATAATTCCTAAAGAAGTTTCTTCCCCTTTTTGCATCACACCCACTGGACTTCATGCCTCCTCTTCTGTGTCGCCTCATGAACATTATCCATGCTCTCCTGGAGAAACTTTCTGTAAAGATAAAATCCAGAGAACTTTGGTAATTTCAGCTTCCTTTTCACCCAGTTTAAAACTTTTACTTCCTATGCAGGAAATGATAATTTCTCATGAAATAGGTTATCCAGGTTGGGAAAGGTGGCACAGAGAGAGTAACATAGTACTGATAGATTATTTCCCCTCAGATCAGCTGAAAATTAGTATTGATTGTGTGTCTATTATTTAGGAAATTAAATTTCACTCACCAGTCTCAAGACTCATAGTGTACTTAATTCCAAGACCAACATGGAACTTGCTTGACATTGCATCCTGTCTCCTAACTCTTTGATCAATGATTATTTTTCACATGCTAACTAATGAAGCACAAAAATCAAAATCAATAGAGATATGCATGCTTCTGTCAGTTTTATTCTGATGTCATTTTTAATATTGAAATGCTCCAAGTGCTTATTTCACAGTATTTTTTCTATTTAAAATTAATGTATTTTGGAAAATTGAATACTTAAATATTATAGCGATTTATTATTTTGCTGCATGCTTTAGAAATAATTTTAGAAATAGTTCTTTGTTCTTTGGGAAAAATATACTCAATCACAGGAAGTACTAAATTTCATTTCCTAGAGAAAGTAATTATTGAAGTGAACTAAAGAATCTTTCTCATTTATGTTACTACTGATGCACTGGAAAATCATCAGATGAGATCATTATAACGTACGGGGCCTTATCCCTTTACATGCTTTCTAGTTCACTTCCTCTTTTTTTTAATTTTTTTTATTTTTATTTATTTATTTTTTTTTGTCGTTTTTTTCGTGACCGGCACTCAGCCAGTGAGTGCACCGGTCAGTCCTATATAGGATCCGAACCCGCGGCAGGAGCGTCGCCGCGCTGCCAGCGCAGCACTCTACCAAGTGCGCCATGGGCTCGGCCCAAGTTCACTTCCTCTTACAACCATGTCAAGTGTGAAGTATGTACCAACACATATACTATATGTATAAATTATGTACAAAGTATGAAAATGTACACGTGAAGTATATACAAATATACATACTATGTATATATAAATTATGTACAATATTTATACAATGTATATAGAAAGTTCAGAGACACATGATTTTTCAATGTCATGTAACTATCAGAATCTCAATCAAGTCATTTAAGTCTCTCCATTACACCATATTGTTTCATTTTATGCATGAAAGATGCAGTTAAAACTAGCATTTAGCAAGAATATGATTTTTTAAAAATATACACTATATACATATATATTTTTTAAAAATTTTAGAATCCTTTTAGATTTACAAAGAAGTTACAGAGAGTGTGCAGAGATTTGCTGTATATTCCACATCCGTTGTTTCCCCCATCATTATACCTTACATTACTATAATTCACTTGTCACAACTAATGAATCATTAGTTGACACATTATTATAAGTTAAAGTCCACTCTCTTCCAATTCCCTTAGTTTTTATGTAATGTCCTTTCTCTGCTCTAGAGTCCCATCCAGGACAACACATAAATTACATTTAGTCGTTGGGTTTCCTTAACCTTCTTTCGACAGTGACAGTTTCTCAGACTTTGCTTAGTTTGGATGACCTTGGCATCGTTAAGGAGTACTGGTCTGGTATTTTGTAGAATGTCTCTCAATTTGGGGTTGCCTTTTGTTTTTTCTCATGAGTACAGTGAAGTTAATGGGTTTGGGGGAGGAAGACAGCAGAGGTAAAGCGCTGCCTTTCTCATCACATCCTAACAAGGATACATACTACTCACACGACTTACCACTGTTAATCATCTGCTGGAGATGGTGTTTGTGGGTGTCTTGTCCATTAGGGCTGCCATAACAAAATACCATAAACTGAGTAGCTTCTAAACAACAGAAAGTTGTTTCTCATAGTTCAGAGGCTGGGAAGTACAAGATCAAGGTGACAGCATGGTTGGGTTCCGGTGAGCACCCTCTTCCAGTTTCTGGACCTCCAACTTCTTGCTGTGTCCTCACATGGCAGAAGGGGGAAGACCTCCCTCGGACCTCCCTTGGATCACTTTTATAAGCCCAACCCCCCCATGCTGTCCTTTTTGGAAAGAAGTCATTGTGTTTAGCTGATACATGAAAGGTGGAGATTTACGTTTCACCTCCTTGAGAAAGAACGTCACTTGATTTTATTGGCATGAGCTTAATATCCAAGAATATGTTAATACAAAAATTGTCTCCAAGAGATGTTGTGTCCATGGTGAATGAACAATTGTGTTGCAATGTCTCCAAATGTGTACTTACCTACTGATGTATATAATTTTTTCTTTTCTTCATGGTATATACAATAAATGCATTTAGACTAAAGATAAGAAATAAGGCCAATTAATTAAATAACTAAACAAGAGGACTTTATTTACTGGGCTCAATTGTAAATTAATTGTTACAGACAGTTTCCAAAGTTTTTTAAACTCTGGGGAGAGGTGGAATGGGATTTTATAGTTCTACTTTAACAATATGAAGAATTTTGTGATAAAAAAATAGAAAAGTGATTAAATTTTTATGGATAATATTCTTAACGCATTTTATATAACTGATAAAATGCAATTTATGTCCAAAATAATGAATGAAAGCATAACATTTTACTATCAGAGTGAAAAATAATATTTAGACACATTTTTTTTTGGGGGGGGGCAGGGATTTGACCATGTAAATGTGCACAGCAGCAACTCTGGAGTTCAATTTGGTGAATTAAAAAGATTATGCACCCAAACATGTGCTATTTAAAAGTAATTATGGGAGGCAGATTTATCTTCCTACAAATAAATCACATTCTACATTCATTAATGTTATCTGAATGTACAAATAATTTTCTTGGATATTTTAAGTGAGAAAAAATGTTGATAGTACATTTAACATATGATTCTGTACTAGACTCCACTTATTAACGTATTTTAAAATGTACTTTTGTTTTGAGTTGGCAATCTTCCAACAACCTATATTTGAATTACCTTCTAATGTCTAGCACTCTTTCATGAATTGGGCAATGCTTTTTCATTGACTGTGTATCTGGTCTCCAAAAAGCTGGAGTTACATATCATGGATATAGTCTTAAAAAAAAGTGATTTTCTTCTATTAATGTTTTAGATCATTCTATCAAGTGGGTGTATAACTATTTTAAAGTGTAAGAAAAATGTGAAGAAAATGAAAGCCATGCTTATAACCCTTTATTCTTACCCTCTATTTTTTTAGATTTTTAAAGAATTTATTATTCTTAATAAATTTACACACTTGTATAGCATAAATTTCTAGTGGACACAAAACACATTTATTATAGATAATACAAGGCAGTCTCTGCATATATGAGATGTTATAAAAACTATGACATATATTGGAGATACTGTTGTCAAAGCAATCCAGGAAAATTATTTTGCAGTCACACATGCAGATTTACAGCATAAAAATATTAAAAGAAGTTAAGTAACAAATAATTTAATGCTTGTGTAATGAATAAATAAAATAAAATGTAGAAGTGATAGTGTAAGAAATATATTGCCTTAAAGAAGTTTGGAGGTTTTGCAATTATATTGAAATGTGTAGAACCCAGGAGATTTTACTAAGAAAAAAGATTATCTGGACAGTTTTTCTTTTTGAGAGGAAGCAAAAACTGGTGGATGATGGCTTTTATTTAATTCATAAAACTTTTACTGGGAGCCTAGGGACTCTGTTCTACATGTTGGAACTACATGAATGAGATGAATGAGATTTAGGGCCTTTTCTCTGGGAATTTGGTGTTACACATTCGATTATGACAGTTTATCATCACTTAATAAATTTTGCTTGTATTTCCATCAAAATTGAGTTAGTGTATTTTTATTGCATTGATTATCATGTTATAAAATACTGTAAGTCTTTTCAAACATTTCTGAGCCACTTTGACAACCTTCTGTTCAGACACAAACCTGTTCATTAGATTAACTCGAAAAATACCTAGAATTTTATTTAAAAGGTAAACATCCATGGCTAAGGTCCTGAGCTAGGAACTAGAGGACACCAAAAGGCATAAAACACATCACATCCTTTCAAGTTAGTCACATAAAGAATACTTATGTAAGAATATCATCTTCTGGGCTCCAAATTGAAGCCATTGATTTTAATTTCATAAGCATTCTTTTTTAAAGGATTTTTTAAAATTCAAATTCATTGGTTGTACATATTTATGGGGTATAGAGTTGTATTTCAATAAGTGCAATGTGTAATAATCAAATCAGTTAGCATATTCATCATTGCAAAAATTTATTCTTTGTGATGAAAATATTTGAGCTTCTGTCTTCTAGCCATTTGAGAACATACAATAAATTATTGTTAACTGTAGATGCCTAGCACTAGAACTTATTTTTCCTATGTAACTGTAATTTTGTGCTCATTAACCAATTTCTCCCTATCCCTCCTCCACCTCTCAGCCTCTAGTAACTACAATTCTATGCTCTACTTCTAAAAGTTCAACTTATTATTTTATTTTTTTAGCTCCCACATATGAATGAGAACACTTTTTATTCACTCATAAATCCACAATTATATTTGCATCTTTGATTAGTATCTAGAAAGGATAATTGCATGCAATAACATTATTATAATTTCTATATAAAATTCAGGAGATGGAGCATACTGTAGTAGAAAGAATATCAACTTTGGAGTCAGAAAACCTGTGATCTTAACCTAGTTCCTTAAACTTTCTGAGATTCAGTTTTTTAATTGAAGTGTATAGATATATCCTAACTTTTAGTGCGGTTAGAATGATTTAATATAACGTAGATAGAACTCTTTGCATATGCTTGGCAGAGAGTAGGTATGGAAAACTACCAGGTATTTGTCAGTAGTAGAATAATAAGACTTAGGCAATGCTCTGCTGTTTTTAGAATGAGGTGACCTTCATTTTTCCATTTAAAACTCACACCAACTTCTGAAGTATTATCAATTTAGTTATTCAGATAAAGAGACCAAAAAGTGGAGAGACCAGTGGAAATAAGATACATCCAGGATGCAGACCCATGATTTCTAGCTTCAGGTCTTGCCCTCTCTCAAGGATTGGGTCGATTTTGCCTTGTTCACTTCAAAACCTACATGCCTGGCTTTGGGCAAGATATATATATAACTTCTTGAAGTCTTAGCTTCCTCATCTATACCTCAGGAGTGTTGTACTAACTCATCTCCTCAGTTCTTTCCAGTTCTGTGTACACCACAGTGTAGCTGTAAAAGGTACAAGTGTTAGAACTCTTAGATTCAAATCTTGACCCTGCCATTTCTTGGCTCTGTAACTTTGGGCAAGTTACCAAATTTTTAAAATCTCACTTTATTTACCATTATAGGTTAGTAAATAATACTTACTTCAGAGCATCATCACTGTGATGAATAAGTGAATTAAACTATGCAAAGTACCTAGAATGAAATCCGATATACTAAGCATTATATAAATGCTTGCTCTGATTATTATCCTAAAATTCTATTACCAAGTTTGGTGACTTCAAATGATCTATTTTAACCCTTCAAGTCATAGAGTAAATTTGCTTATCCATTAAATGAAGTTTCCCTATTCTGGCTAGTCTCATGACCCAAGCTCATTACTGCTCTTGTGTAACAGACTCAATATGCAAGTTCTGTTCCAAATAACAGTTACTGGTAGACATGGTACAACATATACCTGGGAGCAGTGTTTACCTGTTCAACAGTATACGTATGTGTATCAACATAGAGTCCACACTAAACTTTTTCCTGGTAACCCAATTAATCTCATGAATTGGTTTCTCTGTTTCTGGAAATAATTGGAATTTGTGTCAGTGTGATTGTAGAGGCCAATAATTCTAACTTAAACATTTGCTGAAGCATCAAATACTATAGCAAAAACTTATTCACCGAAGAATTACTTAAGAATTTACATTTCAAGCATATGGTGTACACTGAAAGTCATTTCGGTAGAAAGAATTATTAAAAATATTCATTCTACTACATGGTACTTATAAATAAACCCATGTTTAAAAATTATTTCAAGAATAAAAATACTCATTAACATCTTTCAAACATATCACATTTATATTAGGCCTCACTGAAAAGTAATTCCAGTAATTGAATTTAGACATAGTGAGACCCATAAGACAATGGAGTCAACATAAAAGCAATAGATAAATAATTTGCAAATTGCTTAAAAAGCTAAAACAAAAAAGTTTTGTTTTCATATTGTGAACTTTTAGAACATATTGGAAAAACAATTATGCTCAAATCATTGTTAAATAATTTCATTATGTTTACTAATTTAAGTACAAAGTTTATTTATAGTTTCCATGCTTTTATTTTTGTTTTGTAAGAATGATTGCATTTCTTAATTAATTTTAAGAGTTTTTGAAGGAGGTATAGAAACAGCTCATTTTTCTAAATAACTAATAGCACAGTGCAAAAAAATTGCTTTCATTCCATTTCTTTTCCTTCTGTATTCACTCTTTCTTTTTTGCTAGGTGGCATGCATGCAGTGGTTTCATGGAGACCATACAATGCTTGAGATGATTGAGAAAAAGCGTTGCTTGTGCAAGGAAATAAAGGCTAGACAGAAAACGGAAAAGGGCCTTTGCAAACAGGATAGCATGCCTATCCTGCCCAGCTGGAAGAAGAACGCAGGTGCAAAGAAGTACAGCCCTCCACCCTATTCTAAACAGCAAACGGTATTCTGGGATACTGCCATATGAGTGTGTACAGGATGGCGTGAGCTCCACAATCTTTAATACGAAGAGGGAGGTCGACTCGGTCATGTGATAATTAACTGTTACATATCTTCTTTGTTGGAGTGGAATGCCGCAAGAAGCCATGCTTACTTGTGGCAAATTCAAGATAAATTGTATATGTCCTTGCAATTAAGGCACAGTTATTTATCCCGGATTATTTTGAATCCAGAAGATATTAAAATGTAAATATTTTACTAGTTTATGGGTGACACATGAAATAGTACACATTATACGTATAGAAATTACAGAAATATCAAGAATTTACTATATGATATAGTTTCGGTATTAACTGGTTTGTTATCTCTTTTATATGTAATCCCTTGAGGCCTTTTATTATTAATTTTTGCATTTAAAATGTTATTTTTCCCCCTGCCAACATTTGGCTTCTGTACAAGAGCTCACAGCTATAAATCATGTTCAATCACATAATATATGATCTGGTGCTAGTAATGTAGAAAGTTGAATATCATGTTTGTTAAGAGCACCTGTTGCTTTTTAATGTTTTTAAGGGGTTGACAGGAAATGAATGCAAACGTGATGCTTAATTTGGATGTCCTCATTACATTGACACCAATATTTTTGGTACATTGGCTTTATAAGAATTTCTCTTCAATACCCTCTTGTTTATACTAAGCAATGTTTAGTCAGGCTCCAGAGAAAGCTATTAGAATATATTTGGTCATCCCAACAGAAAACATTTCCTTGAGAAATGACTTTAGGGACATGTGTCCTTGCATCATTGATCTGACTGGAGGAGACCAGGGTTCACTGTGACAAAAGAAGGAACAAGGAATCAAAAACTGAAGAGCGTGACTGCTCTCAGTCAGGTGGGACCAGTGGCACTGTAGCCACTGCAATCACTTTTTTAAGTAATGTTTCATGTGTATGCTTGTTTCCCCTAGAAACTGAGAAATAAACATTCAACTATTTACATATTTTAGTACACTAAATGCCAATCTTTCTCAAAATTTAAGTTCATTAATGATAAAGTATTTCTCGTTAATTTTTTGAACCAGTTATCACCACATTTTTGGGTCATAATCTTCATCACACCGTTTCTTACTGATTATGACACCATGACCAAAGAATTATGACCAACTGTTTATTTTATTTTGTTTCAAGGAAGAAATAAGAAATGCAGGGGATGGGGGGATAGGGTGGATTCAATTTTATGTGGTGGTGAAATTTAAGTTAAAAAAATATATATATATATCTTTTAAGAGTAACTTATTAATTGAATATAAATATTGCCAAGGATGAATAAAAAGGAAACTATCACATATATTTTGTATATTTAAATTACTATTTATGGTTCCTAAAATTGACAGTATGTGGTTCATTAACAATCAATTTAGTATTATATTTCTGAGAGAAAAAGTGTGTGTTTGAAGTTATTGTCCTAGTGGTTTTCCTTTTAAGGGTATTGACAGCAACAGTCCAGTGCTGTTCAATAAAACCAAATATAATGGGAATTAGGGAATTTTTGTAATCTATATTGCTAAAAATGTAGTAATGGTTTATCAGTAACAGTTCCTTTCAAAAGCCTTTAAAAAGTTAAAATTTTTTAATGTTTTATAATTAATGTATATTTTAACGTCCAATTAGAATTCTGAAAGAATAAGGAAAAAGGTAAGTGGGAGCACGTGTATGTTGTGTGTGTGTGTGTGTGTGTGTGTGTATGTGTGTGTGTGCTTGCGTGTGTGTGTGTGTACATGTGAATGAGTACTCAGTGGGAGAATTGTATACATAAAATGTTTACTGAAGTTTTAGGTTTTCCTTGTGTAATAGAGGTGGTAAAAAAAAAAGCAGAATCACAAGTCCAAGAAATGATGGAAGGATCTTAAGTAGCTTAAATAAACTCTGCCACCATGTTTCACCAGCTATAGATTGTGTTTTAAAACCAGCAATCAATGGAGCACAAATCTAAGAGTGACAAAAATATAAGATTAAGTCAGAAATGAAATAAAATGTGTTTATGACCCAAGTTGTTATCCTGATTTAAGTTATTACTAACACATATACCCCAGTCAATCAATCAGACACAAGACATCAATTCTCAGCATCTTTACGGTTTGGCACATGTATGTTCAGGCTCAGTATGGTAATGATTATCCCTCCTTTGCAATTTATATTTAGGTAACATCTTTCTGTAGGGAGATGCAAGTGTGTTTTTCAGATGTTGATCTCTCTGAATTAGGTAGAAGACAATTTTTAATGCTGGCCACGTCGAGAAGAAAACAGAGGTACTAAAATGATTTGTTATCGATTCAGCCATTCCCATTTGTTCTGTCAAACTTATGCTATTGGCAGGTTTTCTGTGCTCCTTTTTCAAATGCATTTTTTTTTTTCCTGCGGGGGTAATTTGTTTGAAAATTAGACCTTAGGCAACCATTTCCATTTATTTCTCCAAATCTCTCCTTAATTTGGAAGTAATTGAAAGATCTGGAAAAGTGACTTCACTGAGATTTGACTTAAGAAATGCTACTCTGTGCCTATCCAATTGTCCATTGTGGCAATAGCCATTCTATAATCAATTTTCTCTTTGTATAGTGGTTCTCTATGTGGAGAAAAAAAGGTCATTAGTATAGAGGGAGAAATAAACAGACTCTCTGGCAGTAATCATTTGGGACAGTTGAATATATGTATTTGGTCAGAAGGTAACCTAGAGCCAGAACACTGTGCCATGATAAAGCTGATTATTTCTAGCAGTGCCAAAGAACAAATCATATCATGGCATGGTTATCAGGTTGAAACAGCTCTTACCTATTAAAAATGATCTTTTCACAGCAAATTTTATAGAAACAGAATTGTTTTGGCTGTCAGTAAGATGCTTTTATATGTGAAATACTTCTTAGCAGAGAAGAAGCAAATTTTTTTGATGGAAAGTAAAGATAAAATCCTGCATTTTTTTTCCAATCTCAGAAGCCAGCATCTTCTGAGGTTTAACGGTAGCCCTTGACATAAACTCTGCCAATATTTCCTCCACGTTTATACTACTGGAGCAAGTTTGGAGTGAAAACTGATGGATTTGTGTAAATAAAGGTTAATATCCACTCATATAAAATAAAGTAAAACAAAACATTAAGATATTAAAATTTGTAGTTTTAAAAAATATGCACATTCAAATACATGGCAATTGTCTAGATACAACTGGAAACAATTTTACTCTTCTAAATAATGACAATTTTTTCTTTGAATGCTTCTAGAGAATAAAGAAATGTTTTTCTTACTAAAATTTGGCATAGCTCTTGTCTACACATGGAATTTGGTTTAGTACTTTTAAGTGACTTTAGTGAGCAAGTCAATTAAACTGAACAATCCTATTGGTTGATTGTTTTAACTAATTAAATAAGACATCAAAACAATGCACATACAAATGCAATTTTAATTTCACTTACATGTTAAGGTGAGTCAGTTTCCTAAAGTAGAAAAAAGTCTGTAAAATAACTATGCTTACATGTAAAATTAAGAAAATAGTTCTATGATTTAAGCAGTGAGATGAGAGATGAGAGATAATTCACCCTTGCAAAGAAACAGAAGTAGAATAGAATAGCAATTCATAATTCACTGTGTCCCAAACTTGAAATAAAAGGAAAATGGTACCTATGGTATTTAAGATTATCTTACTACATCTTCCCTGTATGGGAAAGTAGATAGTTAATTGTAGAATGTGGACAATTTATTATTAATCCGTTATTTATTTAACAGTTAATTATTGGGCAATTTATGTAACTTTTTAAAAAATTCTGAAGCACTTGGCATTAAACATTAAAAAGATGTCCCTGCCTTCAAGGAGCTTAATTATGCAATCATTGCTATTTTTAAAACAAAGCCAATTGTTTTTAAGAAAATATGTAATTTCATGTGTTTGACATCTCTTATGTGTTTATATATGACATTCTCTTTTTTCAGACCAAGTGTATAGTCAAATAAAATACTAAAACATACTAAATTTAATGTTTAAGTATAAAAATGTTTATGTGTAAACCTCTATATGTATACATATGATATACTGCTGTCTATGTAAATCAGTGAAAGGATAATATGTTTTGCCACGTTGGACTTGAACATTATGGCTTGGGGTTTGGATGATTTAAAACCCTTTGATATTTGGGTCAATTACATCATAGCAAAATGTGTGTAATCGGGAAAAGAAAATGTCTGATTTTATTTCCCTTTAAATGGTATAAAGTTTCAAATTTAAGAGGAAACATTTTTAAAGAAATATTGTTGGCTTTATCTCAACCAAACATATATGAAAATTGTTTTGAAGTGTTCAATTGTTCCCAAATATAACTGGGTTTGCCCAGCCTAAAAGCATCTACATTTACACATATATACACCCGCATACAGTATATATACTGTATATAATATATATGAACTGGTTAGTATGCACTTCTTTTGTTTGGAACTCCTTAAGTTAACACTTATAGTGTAGCAATTTGTGTAAAGTGCACTGTGATTACAAAAAACAAAGCACAGTAAAGTCACAGGTCTTGTTATCTTGCACTAAAAATGTGTTTACGTATTTAGGAATTGTATGTTTACTTTCTTGCTCTTTTCAAACAATTGAAACATAGCTATGAGAAAATGATATAAAGTAACATGTTTTTTAGTGGATAATGGCACTACGTTTTTAAAAGACAGGGTTTTTAAAGAAAACCATTTAACATCCTTTCCAATATAACATGTTTACCGCATTTAAAAACCTGAATGTCATATTGCATTTTTCATGACTCATTAGAAATGTCAGTTATGTGCCTGGAAAATTGTGCAGATAAGCATTAGATAACAGATTTCTCTACTCATGTGTTATTATTAGCCACTTCTCTATATATTATAATATAAACACTGATGTTTTAGTGTCTCTTAATTTTTGTACTTGATTTTTTTAGGTAACATGTAATTATAAATGTACTTTGATACTACTGAAGTAACCAGACGTTGTTTGAAAACAAGTTGTTTTCTTTAGTGCATTGGCAATATTTTGCAATACTTTTGTGCTTATTTATTTGTGCTCCCGTGTAATTATAATAAAAGCAATAGTTTAAATTAGTTGACTTTGTCATTGCTGATATTTATTCATTAAGATACAAGATTCATAAGAACTCTTTCAAAGAAAAGTGCACAAAGTGCACACATTGTTTAACTTTTACAGTTGTTTATGAGATTGCCTGTACTGTGGAAGATTGATGCTGGTGAGTATTGAGGGCCCGGACTATAATTTAGTTATGTGACTCTCAATTGTCATTAATCACAACTTGGCTTCTGTCTCAAGATGATCCACTAAATATGAGAACACTAAAGGGAAAAAAATAAATCAATCCTACACCTATGTATGCAGACAAGATATGTACTGGAAGGATACTTAGTACATTCGTTTATTCAATCATACTTCTAGAATTTACCTGGCTTAAATAAGGAACAGGTCAATATGTGTAATGTTGCTAGGATATCAGTAACTAAAATGTTATTGAGCATCTGAAATATATGAAAAGATTTTGGAGCTCAGTGAGCTTACAAAAGGAATTCATCTGTAATAATGAATGCAGTATCCTTTACTAGTCTCTAATGGCTACTTCATCACTTAACATCTTCTTCCATATGTCTAATCTCAGTGTGATTAATTATAATTTCATAATTCTTCATCAATTATTTCCATGTTCCTTTCTTAAGAGGAATCTAATACATTCTCACTGTTTAGTTTCTCTTGTCCAGCTACTCAAATGTGCCACTCTACCACTTGGTTGAACAAGAGATAACCAATCACACCTCACCCCTGCCCACCATCAACACCCCAAGTTTTTATCCATCTCAGCCTGTCACAAAAAGCACCTACATATTCTAAATTGTTGGTCCCTTCCACTCTCCCAGCCCCTGTTAAAACTCATTTTTTCCATCTTTGTAATCTCAGAGTCTAAGTAAATTATGTTAACATCAAGATGTGAGTGACTGATAAAACAATGCACATCCTCCTATGACGATTTGCATTTGAGAGTATTCTTATTAACATGCATCAGTGAATATCTATTAGTGAAATGTTAGGCAATGTGACAGACCAGAGATTGGAAGAAGAGAATTTGAGAGAAATTTCTGCACAACCTCACCTCAAATCATGTCCTCTAGAGCAGTGGTTCTCAGACTTTGCTGCACAGAAAAATCATGTGGGCAGTTTTTAGGAGCTTGCAATGTTCAGAGGGCATCCTGGTGTACTACACAGGTGTCCGTACTTTTAAAAAATCCCTCAGATGATTCCAATGTGCTGTCAAATTTGAAATTAAAACAATGATTCTCAAAATTGAATGCACATGCTTATCACTTGGCAATTTTGTACAGGTTTCAATTCAGGAGAGGTTGAGATTTATTATCCCTAGCAAGATCCAAGAAGATGCTGATACTGCCTGTCTATAAACCACCCTTAAAGCAACAACTCCTAGGCAACTAACTCCCTCTTTGCCTAAGATTAGGGAGACTTTTTCAGCCATGCTCTAAAGCACTGCTACTCAAAGCATATTTCACAGATGGACAACACAGCATTATCTTGGGACTTGTAAAGGATGCAAAACCTTGAGCTCCATCCCAGATGTATTTTGGGGCTGAGGCTCATGAATTTGCTGTATCAAGCTATCAAGATGATTGCATGCCCAGCAAAGTCTGAGAAGCTTTTCCTTGGACCAATGTGGTTTTCAACCATAGCAGAACACTATAGTCATCTTGGGAGATTTTTATTTAACACGGATGCCTGGGCCCACTCTCAGAGATTCTGATTTTATCTACCTGGAATAAAGGCAAGACAACTTTTCCCTGTCCTCCTCCTCCTCCTTATTTTCTTCTTTCTTCCTCAGAACCCCCCAAGGAATTAAAAAACAAAGCCTGTACTGAGAAAACTGTATTAGAGAATCGACTTCATCTCATCCAGTGGAAATCGTGTCATTTTCCACAGAAATAACATTTCATCCACAAGACCAAATATAAGAATGCACCTTTACATATCCATCCTCATCGAAATTTCTTATAGGTATCTCAGGGCAATCAGTGCTATGGGAGGAAATTCCCAGTTCTGGGTTAAATCAGTTCCCTGAGATTGGAAACCCATCTGCCATTTGAGGAGGCCACCATCTCATGAGAGCAGATTTATTTTAAAATTTTTTTTCTAAATATGGCTTAGAAATTAGCATCAAATACTCTTAGTGGTTAATAATAATATGAAGCTTCTGTCAGATTTCTCCCAGTTGAAATTGATAAACGCCCCTCAAACGCTCCTCTGCCCCCCCCCCCCCACCTGGGACTTTTGTGCTTGAGTCTCCATGGCAGTGCCATCTACCTTATAATAATGATTTCTTTGGGGATTTGTCTTCTACATTATATGGAAAGTTCCAGAGAGAGGATCTAAGTTCATTATAAATCTTGTATTCCCCTAAGTGCCTAGACAATTGCTGTACACATGAAAGTACTAGAATATGTTCATAGACTTAATTTATGTGTTTGTTCGACAAATACTCACTGAAGTCACCCTACATACCAAGCACTGTTCCAGGCAGTAACAGGGCGAGTTCAGTGTACTTGAAAGCTTAAATTCTAGTTAATTTATACATTCCCTTGAGACTGTATCTTCTGCTCCTCTCTTTAATTACATAAAACAAATATTGTGTGAGACTTCATGACACTTCGTAATTTATAGCCCGAGATTATTTTATATACTGAATAATATGTGGATATTATTTAGGCAGTTGTATATCTATACTTATCCATCTATATATTTATCTAAACTCCACTTCATTTTCAAAATAAATTAAAGTAGTTTGTATTAATGGATAAAATACAACAAGGTAATATACATTAAGAATGTGTAAGAACTTTAATAAGAATTAAAAAAAATAGGGCATGAAATAAAACAAACCAGAAATAATCTTAGTTAACAAAATGCATACAATGATACCCTAAGTAGTTACTAAGTATGACTTTATGGTTCATTGTAATAGGAACACTGACAAAATAATAATGATGATGACCACTTATGATTCATTGCTTACTTTGTGCCAATGAATTAAGTTTTTAATGTGTTTTACTTAATTCTTACGTCAACTCTATGATTATGTTCATTTTCCAGATAAAGAAGCTGAAGTTTAGAAAACTTGCCCAAAGTTATAGAGATAGTAGTTACAGATCATGAAAACTCAAACAAGCTTATCTGAATCTAAAACAAAGCCAATGCAACATAGCATCTCACTTGCATTAATTTTTGTTAGTTTGCTATTCATTGTATATAGAGATTCAAAGACATTTTGACATTTCTTGCAGCCTGAATGGAAACGACCCATATAACTTAGACGTACATATTCATCACCAGAAAAGTAGTATTGTTCCCTACAACAGAATGAACTTCACAGATACTACAGGTCAGTGTAGAAAACTTTAGGTTTGCAGAAATCTTTGTCATTGATCATTTCTTATCAATTTTCTAACTGATTTCAATGAAGGTCAAATAAATTTGCTAAGGTCAAATGGTAAGTTGGCCCTTAAATTGATTTTGCTGGTGAATTTTTCTTAGGGTAACTATTATTGCGTTCTGGAGGTATTTTGTTTTATTCAATGCATCAGTCCAAATTGTCTTTCTTCAGGGAAGACACCACATGATATCATATTCATAATGGAAAGTGGGAGGGTGGCAGAGAGAGAGAGAATAACATAATACTTGGTATTAGGTTAAAACGGCCCGTATCACTGGGCACTTGCAACCACCTCAGTACTCAATTCTTTGGCAATATTTCCTCACAAGGGACCCTGATAGGTATTACTCACAACACTGGGGGAGAATATCAACATTTCTTTTTATTTTAAGAGTTAAAATATTTGGTATATTTTAAATATAAAATTAACATATTAAAATACTTGATTTCATTCAATGAACCAATATTTCATAAGCACTTGCTATGTACCAGACATAGTTATCAGTGATGGGGACATGGTTATGAACAACAGATGAAAACTCTACCCCTCTTAGAGCTGATGTAATGGATATGATTGCTCACGGTGAGGGTGAGGTTTGTAGTGCCAAGTTAACTCACCTTACTCATACCTTAAGGACTATGGTTGTGGTGTTTAGGTGATCCTCAGATGTGGCAAAATTCCAAAGAATTCAAATGGCTGAAAGGTACCTTCTCTGAGACTAGAACATTGTACATTGTTTCTGCCAGAGGGGGATCTCTGCCCACCCCCCTCATTCCCTTGGGGTTTGACACCTCTGTATCAGAGATCACAAATAGAAGTATATTGGTTGCTTGGCAAACACATTTTTCCCTTCATAAAAGAAGACTCTGAAGAAAACTATACAGACCATTGAGACCACTTTGGATACAATTAAACATCTCTGATTACAATTCTGTCAAAATGGTCTGCTTACCTGAAAATCTTGTAGACTTTTTCTGAGACTAACATTTAAATGTTCTGCTCTAAAAAATTCTAAACTTTTCATACACTGCAATACCAATTAAATTGTTCAGGTTCCAAACAGTCCCACTTGGTTACAGAAACCCATAAACCCAGTGTCTTGCATATACATTCCTACTTCCTCTCAGACTCCAGCATCACACACACTCGTAGATGATCTTAAATTCAAACAGTTGTATGCACTGGGACATACAATGTGGGAAAAAAGCCAAGAACCAGCAAATGTTTCATAAAAACTAACAACACGAATAAAAGGGAATCAAATAAAATAAGTAGGTAAAGAACAGGAAATATCTTTCATAAATTACAGTTAGATTAATTATCAGAGGAGGGTTTAATTTGAAAGTAATAAAGCTTAAATTTCATGTTATATACATGTAAAAACTTCTTGTAGATGCTGAGAGAGACCATAGAAATGTATTCACATAGTCATATACTTTGTAAATTTGTAACAGTGGTCTATTTTGACTGCAGTCAGTTCAGGGTGGTGTCTTTTTCTACTCTAATTTACCTTTCATCCTACCTCCTCTTGCTTTGGGGACATTGGCTGTGGAATTTTGGGGATCTGGGAAAGAAGAACTTGGGGTAGGATATACATTTACTTTAAGCTAGTAGGATATTTTCATGTGAATCACAGAATTTATAATTTTGTGTATTTTCTCTTAAAAAACATTCCTTCTCAATTTGTGTAAGCTCCAGTGCTCATAGAATTTGGGGTTGTCACTGATTCTCATAGATATTCATAGATATCCAAAGGAATATAATTCCCATAACACTAAAACAAACTGCCAAGGGAAAAAAAGCATGAAATTGGAAAAAAATAAAGCTCATAAAGTATGAACTAATCAGCTCCCTGACCCTCTCTCCTATCTTCAAACAAGATAAAACATGCAAGAAACAATGTATAGTTAGGAGATTGGAGCCACTTTATCAACAATGTCAGAGAAATATAATTTAGATCTCTAGCAAACCCTTAGGTTCATAGGCTATATTTAGCATGTTATGTTTATCACCATTGTGATCCCATAGCCTGAATATGCTCATACCCTTTAGAATATGATCACTGTAATATTTATGAGAATGGATAAAAGTAAGCTACTTGGAAACATAAGCATACATGTCCACATAAAAATGACTAGATAAGAAAGATCTAACTACAACTGTGAAAATGATCAATTTATACCCTCTCAGCTTTAAAATTTACCCTTCATTGTCTGCAGTAAGAAAATACAGTTGGTCCCTTTACATATTTTCTCTTTGTACCTAGTATAATGTTAAGCTTTGTCAGCAGAGGGCGACAGATACACTGCAGGAGGAAGGGGCTTCTGTTTCTGGTTCTTTTTCATTGACTTCTATCTCCTATTGTGCAGTTTCCAGTAGGTCATGGGTGGGTCATCTGGTAGTGCTCACCTCCATTGAGTTTTAGTGGCACCCAGAGAGATATTTTCTGCTCATCCACAGACTATGGACAAGGTTTGGCACAGGGAAACCCAGCGAACTTCTCCACCATTTGGTGGGCCACATCCATACCTCTAACGAGATTTGAATCTCAGCCTTGAGGAAGACGCTCCCACTTCCATGTGTGTTTCCCCCTTGGGTAATCTCCTTAACCCCAGGGTACCTTTTAGGATTCTCTTTACTGCTTTATAGATTTTCCCTGTTATGTAGTTGATAGTTCTCTACATCAATCTTCCCCTGTTCGAATTACTGTGTGGTTTCTGTGTCCTGGTGAAATCCTGACCGATTCAACATTTTGTTCATCTTTACTATTATTATCATGTCTTTAATTTTTGTGAACACTTTTATGAACTATTATCTAGTGCCCCAATAACATAAATATGCATCTAATGAATCTTATAGCTGCCTTTTAATATAGATAACAGCAAAGCATTGGAATTTGTGATGAATTTTTTTGAGCCAAAATTCGTACTGGTTAATTTTGGTCCCACTAATTTGCTAAATAGCTTAATACATTCTGTATAAATTTTATGGGACTACTCTTAATCTCTTCTTGTTAGAAGAAAACACTTATTTGAAATTCATCAAGTCCTCCAATTTCATTCCCCTCATTTTCATTATTTTTTGTTAATATTAAATAAAATTAGATTTAATGCATTTGTGCTTTAAAAAACTGATCACAGCAAGATGAGCTGGTCTTGTGGAAGAAGGGCTTTACATCGTCTGAAATTGGAAGAGAAAAGGAAAGTGTAAAGATAGAGAACATTTTGTAGAGGATGAGGCTCAGACTTGATAAGGTGGCTCTAACTAACTTTCATCTGGATTTTTAAAAAATGTGTTAGAGTAGACAATATGATTTTGAAAATTTTGAAAATAAACAGTAAGGAGGAACTTACCCTGACAGATTTCAAAATATACAATGAAAGTCTAGTAACTAAAATTGTGTCATTCTGAAGGAAAGAGTATATTAGGAGAGAGCAAATGACAGAATAAATGCCAGAGACAGCAAAGACTGTAAGGAGAATAAACATAGAATGAGTATTACTATGGGTTGAACAATGTCCCTCAAAGTTCCAGGTATTAGAAACTTAACTCCACTGTGACAGTGTTAAGAGGGCGGGCAATCCTATTATGGTAATTGAAAGGTGGGGCCTTGAAGAGGTGATTAGATTGCGAGAACCATGCCCTAGGGAACGTATTAATAAGTTGATGGTTTAATGGAGGTCGTGGATGTGGTTCTGAGGGCTTTAAAAGGAGAGCATGGGAGGAGGTTAGTCTCTCTCTCTCGTCTCTGCCTTTCTCGCAGTGTAATACCCTGCATCACCGAAATCACTACCAAAGAAGGTCCTCACCAGATGTGTTCCCTCGACTTTGGACTTCCTAGCTAAAGAAACTGTAAGCAATAAATATTGCTTTTTTCAAATTACCTAGTTCCAGGTATTTTGTTATATGCAACACAAATAGACTAATACACATGGGCTATGTCAAATCAGTGGGGGAAACAGAAAATTACTCAACAAATCAGGTGAGCATAATTGTTCATTCACGCAAAAAATGCCATTTTGGTCATTACTTTACAATTTTCACCGAGATAAATTCTAGTTGACTTGAAGAGTAAACATAAAAAAACTCGAAACTATTTTATAAATAATTTAATTTACAAATAAATATAATTCATTTTATAGTGCTTTGCTGAGTGGGGAAAGAATTCATAAATGCAACAAATTCCAGATTCTGTATCTATCAAGAAGACTGATAGATTTTACTATAGGAAAGTGAAAACCCTGTGCAATGAAAGGCACCACAAATAAAATCAAAAGACAAAAGATAAGACTAGGAGAAATATTTGCAATATATACACCATATTCATATAGATGACTAACATTTAAGAGCCCCTAAAAATCTATACGAAAAAGCAAAATCATAGAAACACATATAAGGATATCAACAGGCAATTCAAAGTGAATAAAAAAAGCTAATACAAACAAAAGTATAGTCAAATCAGTAATCAGAAAATACAAATTAAACAACACTGGTAGATATTGTTAGCTCGTCAGATCCTGCACATATTAAAATGATTGATAGATCATATCTAATATTGGCTACAGTAAGAGTCAATGCATAATTTCATGACTATTTTTAATAGTATAAATTGTTATAGCCCTTTTAGAGGACAGTTTTGACAAATTCATTAAAATCAACTCTACATGAAATCTGCAGGTAGGTACAAAAATGTAAGATATAACTGTAAGTTGGTGTATTGCTACTATTTTTCATGTGTGAAAAATTAGAAGCCATACCATTTTCCTCATTAAGGAAATGGTTGAACTAAAAAATTGTATGTAACTATTATTTGTATGAGTTGAGAAATGCTCAAGTATGTTGCAGTAATAAACAACCCAGAAATCTCAGTGGCTTAAAATACAAGGTGATTTCTTGCTCGTACATGGCCTTCTCAGGTAAGCTGGGGGCTGTGTCCTGTGTTCTCACTTAGGATCCAGGAAAATGTCACCACCACGATCTGGAACATTAGACTGTGTCACTAGCAGGACAAAGAGTGTGAGGCTTGCAGACAGATCTTAAGACTTCCACTGAAAGTGATACATGTTTCCTCCTCTCACGTTCCGTTCATAGGGACATACCCAACCTCAAGGACACTGCAAATTAAATCTATCTTGTGCCTCTAAGGAGCGCTAGAAATTAAGGAGCTACCACACTATGGAATAAAACAATACTATAACTAGAAAGAATGAGGCAGATAAATACGTTTGTGTTTTAATTAAAAAGTCATCTAGCTCTATAGTATATTAAATTCCACTGCTATTTTAAAAACATATATATTTGTATTTGTACATGTGTGGGCAAGAAATGAAAAAAGTTTTGAAATCATAAAACAAATTATAACCAAGAAGATTGTGGGACATCACGGGTTGGAAATAGTGATGGGGTACGTTTACTCTAACTTTATATACTGTAATATGCTTTTCAAAATGTAATTGCAGGAGTACATTAATACGTTATTTGTTTGCTTTAAGATTTAAAGAAAGGCACTACAGGTTCTTGAACCTTCTTCTCCCACGTCTTCTGAGAGCCAAAAAATTTTCAAAAGGTAAACTAGAATGATAAAAAATTACTATCTACATCTTGTATGTCCCCCAAAATATTTTTGTTGGTTTACTGTCTATATCATGAATGTTCCAAGAAATATTTGTGTGGATTTGTTATCTACATCTTGTATGTCCCAGGAAATATTTGGGTGGATTTGCTATCTTTATTGTGTGTGTTCCAAGAAATATTTGTTTGGATTTACTATCTGTATCTTATATGTCTCAAGTAATATTTGTGTGGATTGGTGAAGATGACAAAGTTCTATTAGCTGTTTCCAGATGAAGGAGTAATTAAATTTTAGTCTTATCAGATCAAAATATATTTTACTAGGGAATTTTAGGCCTTGATCTCTTCCCTATGGCCCTCCATTTCTTAAAACAAAAGAGTTATTTACAAAAAAAAAAAAAAAAGAAAAGAATCCTGGCCTCTTTTCCTCAACTGTCATCACTTCCTACACGCACACCCGTGCACACGTGCACACACGCAGAGTTGTCAATTCTTCAAAGCTAATTCATCCTTCTCAATTATTAAGCTGCTTTAAAAGGCATTAGTAACTTCCTGTCGTTTGAGGCAGGTGGGAGCTGCATGCCCACAACCTTGCTACTAGGTGGTCTGTTATAATTAAAGCAAGTATCTAGAATTCAGCTATACTTACAAACAACTATTAGCAAGCAGACCCAAATATCGTCATGCAAAGAGTTGCATAAACTCACTGAAGGCTCAGCTCTCTGCCTTTTAAGTATAATGAAGAGAAGCTTGAATGAAAAGTTCACTAGAGTGAGGTGAGACAATATTCCAGGACAGGTGTTGGATCAGATGACCCAATTCTATTAAGCCTATGTGGCTAGACACAGGGTTAGAGGCAGAAGTTATCTTTAAGCCTAGGCTGTGTCCTGAAAATCTTGGTCTTCTGGATTTGCTGAATTCTGAGACCAGCTTCATGTAATGGTGGAGTTGTCAGGTAATGCTTATTCCTCGGACATTCCTCCCTTCACCAGGGAAAAGATGTTTCTCAGAACCATTCTGCTAATAAGAACTCTCTGATGCTTAGTGGAGATAAAGCTTGTTGATGTATTTGTAGTGGCCTCTTCTGGAATGTGAGCTTCTGATATCCCCTGGACTGTGTATGGTTTATTAAGGTAAATCCAGTATTAACGAATAATTGTTAGGATATAGATTTAAACAAACACAAAGATACCACCGTTCATGGAAACGTGTTTGAAAGTAAATTACATACACTATAACTGTAGGCATGTCAAGGAGGGTAGGGAATGTTTAAACAATGCCAATGATAAAATCTTTCCTGAAAAAAATATTTTATTGATCTAAGTTCTAAACAATTGCTTTGGCCATTGTTGATTACTAACAATATATATGTAAATATCAAATTAGCCTTATTTATTACTCACTTTTAATAAACATTATATTTTACCTGAAAGTTCATTAAGAGTATCCCCAACTACACAGTTGGCTTCCAACATTCAATAATTCAATCAACTACAGGCATTTCTTTTGAGAATAAATTTATAGCAGAACAGAACCATTAGAATTTACTTTGGGCACAGTTCATATCTCCAGCTCCTGTGATACTGCCTACTCCTCCATTTAAACAGTTGATCCAAAATAAATAATTCTTGCCAATGGATTGTAAAGGCAAAGACTGAGAAATTGAGTTATTCTGGTTTGTCATTCTAATCTATATAAAAAATGGAGTTTATACTGTGTTTAAAATGTAGAACAGTGAAACAGTGTAAACTAAAAGCTGCAATGTTTTTGTTTGATAAGGGAAAATTTTAATTTTTACATAAAATATTTTACTGAGTGTAAATAATTCATTACATTCATATCAATTACATTTATGTGTATTATATATACATAAAATTAAATTAAAAATTATTCTTCCTTAATTGTTAGTGTTTATTTCTTAAAGAGGAAAATAAAATGTTACAATAGTGACATAATTTGGTAGTTGTTTAAATTTTACCTTTTGCAGATATGAGATTTTTAAGAAAATTATTAACATTAACTAATAAAGTTAGTGGACAATTACCTAAATAGCTTACATAAGACTGTCCTCTAAAGATCAAAGTTTAAGCTATTAGGTATAAAACTACTGAGAAATAGTTTTATTTTTCCTCTTATACTGAAAAATTACTTTATTTTACTATATTTTACTTTTACTAGCATGATTATATATACAAAGTTCAATAAGAGAAACTTTTTACTGTCTACATTTCTTTTCTGGCTAATACTTTAATAGTTTCATTTCATAATTATTACTAAAAACATTTTCCTATACAGTATGTATTAAAAAGTGATCAACTGTAGATAAAATATATATTATTTACTGACTATAACACTCTCATACAGGCACACAACACACAGACACTCACACACACTCATTCCTTTATCCCTCTCTCATTTTGGATTTTTCTCTGCCCTTTAAGCTTATTCTCAAGAGTGGAGCTACAATCTCACACTGTCCACTGCTCCTGAAACTTTGCTCAAGGTATTATATCTAATATTCGCCTCTGCCTTCAGAGTCCAGACAGTGGTAAAATGAGGAAAGAGAGAAAAAAAAAAAAAGTCAGTAGGTTCCTTACTTGTTACATACATGAAAAAATTTATCTTTTCATTAGTTCAATCTTTCTATGTTTTCAACAGGAAAAATATATATATATATAAAGAACGTGTAAGGATATGCTGTCTAAACAGAATCCTTGGTTTTATCTAATAAGCCCCCAATTCGGTTTTGCTCAGCATCTCAACAGAGAAAAAATATAGAAAGGCAGTAAAATTTGGGGCCAAATCAATTTCCGTGAATCTTTGCCATCTCTTCTCTTTACTAGCTAGAGCCAGACAATTAGACCAGATGCTGTTCAGGGGCAGGGATCAGGGTGCTGTCCTGCCTTTTTCTCTGCTGATGGAAAATCAGTTATTTTTGGTGCCGTACACTAAGTCCTACTGTACGTACAAGGGTACTTCAAAAAGTTTGTGAATTATGATTACATAGTGTAATAATGAATAAGCTAATTATCCTAATTTGACCACCACATATTGTACACAAGTATTAATAGTCAATCATCAATATTAATTATGCTTCAATCAAAAAAAATAGTTCATGGAAAAATAGAATTGAAAGACAATACGAACCTTTCCATGAACTTTTTGAAGTATCCTCATACATATTCATCATCCATTTAAACCTCACAGCAATCTTGGAGGGTTTTTTGAATCATTTTTATGTCTATTTCACAAAGAAGAAGTCAAATTGCTCAGAGTGGTATAAAATAATCTGTGAAGGACCACTCATCTATTTAGTAGTAGAGCAAGGATTTGCATTTAAATCTGGCTTTAAAAACCTACTCACTTCCCACTACCTTGCTGTTTCTCATAGTGAATATTAATTTAAGTAAATGGCAAATGGTACCAGCCATTACTGTAAAATAATGAGGATGTAAATTTTCACTGAGTAGACACTTGGGAATGGGAACTGTATTAGTCAGGCTTCTCCAGAGAAACAGAATCAATAGGTTTTATACATATATAAAGAAACATATATATACACACACACATATACATGTATACATATATACAGACACACACACACACATATATAAAGAGACTTATTATAAGAAATTGGCTCATGCAATTACGGAGGCTGGCAAGTCGCAAGATCTGCAGAATGCATAGGTAGAGACCCAGGAGAGCTGGTGGTGTATGACATAGTTTGGATATATTCCTCCCCCCCCCAATCAAAGTCCCTGTTGAAATCTGATCCCCAGTGTGGTGGTGTTGGGAGGTGTTTGGGTCATGGGGGCAGATCCCTCATGAATAGATTAATTCCACTCCTGAGGGCTGGGGATGGTGAGTTTTCACTCTATTAGCTCCTGAGAGAGCTGGTTGTTAAAAGATGCCTGACACCTCCCCTATGCACTTGCTTCCCCTTGCCATGTGATCTACTTGTCCCTGCTGGCTGTCTGCCATGAGTAGAAGCAGTATGAGGCCTGTGCTACATGCACTGTTCCAGTGTCATGAGCCAAATAAACCTCTTTATAAATTAGCAAGTCTCAGGTATTCAGTTATAGCAACACAAAAAAGGACAATACAGTATAGTTCCAGTCCAAGTCTGAAGGCCTGAGACCCACGAGAGACCCAGGAGAGCTGATGTGAAGTTCCAGTCTGAAGACCTGTAGGCTCAAAACCCAGGAAGAGATTGTTTCTGTTTGATTGCAAAGGCATGAAAAAAAAAAAAAAAGTTATCTCAGCTCTAAGGCAGTCAGGCAGGAGGAATTCTCTCTTATTCAGACTTTCTCTTCTATTTAGGCCTTCAGTTGATTGGATGAGGCCCACCCATCTTGGGAAGAGCAATCTGATTTACTCAGTCTATTGATTGAAATGTTAAATATCCCAAAACACTCTTACAGAAACACTCAGAATAATGTTTGACCAAATATCTGGGTACCTTGTGGCCCACACAAAATTAACCATCACAGGAACCTCATACAATGAACTTGCTTCTGTACCTGCCCATTTTTCTAGATTGCAAAAATTAGACTGTAGAAATGTATAATAAGCCAACATTCCTATTCTCTCAAAAATGTATTATATGTGTACCTTTCAGAAAAGATATTTTTATGTTACGACATCTCTGTGCTGAGTTTCATATAACTTTTTCTTTGTGTAGTGATTAGCGTAATTCTTAACTAAATTGTGAAAAACTTCAAGAACATTTTTTGAAATTTCTTTGAGTGGCATTAAGTACTAAGAAAGTTAATTGATTCCTTAACTTTTCATTTGAGTAAGATTATTTTTACCCACATACTGTCCAGTTATCAAATATATGTCCATCAATATAGATCTGTCCTCTTTTTAAAGCTTATTTGCACTTTCAGAGAATAAATGGTCATTATGAATTTTTCTTTATAAGCTTTTATTTTATAAATCATACTAAGACATTTTTTTTCATTGTTTAACTTTTCATCTTGTATTTGAGGGAAAACCTCTAAAACATAATTCTAAGGGAATGGAATGTGGTATATTGCATCCAGACAACACTTTTGTTCAATGATCACTACTCATGAAAAATGCCAGAAATTTTTATCGATGCACTTAGTTAAAAATCAACAAAGATGTAATTTTATGGTACTTAATATTTTCAAGTGGAATTATATTTATTAAACCTGATTAGTAGTCAATGGACTCATAAAGCATGAAGCAAAGTAATATCAGACTCATCAATCAAAGCATTAAAGGATTAGAGGGTTTTGCAACATTTTGTAGCCAGCACTCTTTGTGTATTTAGATCTCTGTGGTTCCAGGTTGTAAAAATGTGTTCTAGTTTTAAATCCCTCAGGATTCCGTATTGTATGGCAGCAAGGATCAATAATAAAATATGTTTTTGATATTTTGAAGCATAAAACCTAGACCTTTTGAAGAGTCACCTTTCTCTTCACTTCAAAAACTTACGAAATACCTGCCATTGTGTACATTCTTGTTTGCAGAAGATTATTAAAACTTTAATAAGAATTGTTAGAACATCAATTTAAATACGACCACAGCTTCTACTTAACCCATTTAAGTTCTCTTCCAATGAGAGAAGAAAGCAAAAAGGAGAAAACAACAACAAAATGTCTATTTGCAGGCCACCAGAGTGTCAAGCATTAATCCAATCAGTCCTTAAGAGGTGCGAGAGCACAGGGGTTAGCAGCATGTGCGAACCCAGCATACCAGGAGGCAGAAATGCTGATTCCTCATTTTTCATCCTCTAGAAACCTTTGAGGGGCTGAGATGAAAGACATGACAGACACACAACAGACCTTCAGATGCCCACAGTATGCGTGCAGAGACCTGAAGTTAGATACAGGTGTCTTTAACTGTTCTGAGACTCCAAACATCTTGAGATGAGGTTGAAATTCAAAACAATTCTGTTTCAGAGACAGAACCAGGAAGGTTTATCAGTTTGGATCAGGTTGATTTTCAAAATTATTTTTGATTGGTCAGCTTTGCTTTAAGAAATGTGTAGTTTAGTGTTTGGTAAAACTCACTCACGGGTAAAGGCTATTCCATATGACTATTTTCCAGCTTGAGTTTGAATTAAGATTCAGACATTTCTGGAGGATGGTGCATAGATTACCAAGAATTTATCTGAGGAGTCATTTTCAGGAGAGGTTTGGCCTAAAGGATATTCTACGTACACGGTAGGGTTGTTAAAAAAGGAAAGCAAAGAGAGACAGAACCAAAACCACTAACTATCGAAGAACTGTTCTAGATGAGAGATTGAGAAGAACTATTGAGAATGAGTCTTTCCAGCTGTGGAAGAGATAAAAATGCTCTGGGCTGGGGGAGAAGGATGAAAGTGCAGGAAAAAATGGCATGCAGTAAATCATTGATACTTATCTGTGATAAAGGGACTTGTGCCTTTCACTCTCCCCTAAAGGTTAAATTCCTGAGTGTGGTGGTGGTGGTGATAGTTTGATAGAATTCCACAGATTTGGGGCAATTCAAAAACAGAAGAGAATTTATGGCATATCTATCTAAAACCCTAGAGTCTGGCAAGCCTCACCGAATCGGTCACATATGACCCTGGACCAGAAGATTACCATGGAGGTGTGAAGCTAAGGAAAAATTTCACTGGCAAGGCGCGAGATGTAAGACTGAAGGAAGTGTGGAGAGTATGTGTAAAGTAGGGGTAAGGGTTGTGACAACTTCATCATAAGACGTGGGGAAGGATCCACAGATACCATAAAAATCCTGTGGAATAAGAAATAGGGATTTATGTGTATTGCTAATGTCATAAGTGGTCAATATCAAAACTAAGAGCAGTAATAACAACTCCCAAACCTTGAGACCAGGGACAGAGAATATGGGTCAAAGTGCATTTAAGCTAAATTATTATCTTTCAGACTGTGGAGAAAATAGGTATTATTTTTATTAAATAATATCAGTAAGCATATTATATAAAAATTATGGAGGGAATCATCATAAGATCTAAAAACAATCAAGATTCAAAGAGATCTATAGAGAATGGGATTAGGAAAGAAAGAAGGAAAACAATATTATCCTTCAGCATAATTCTTCTGTATACTTTCATGTTACTGTGAGTGAGAATTCTTACAGCACATAGTAAGTGCTATGCAAATATCGGGTTTTACTGCCTAGCACTTTGATCCTTAACAGATTTATATTTGCCTGTATCATGGTGACTCCTAAATCTACATAACTAGGTTATTGTAGGAGTTAATTTTACATATCAACTTGAATGGGCCACCGAGTGCCCAGATTAAGCACTGTTTCTCGGTGTGTCTGCGAGGTGCTTGTTGACGAGACCAGTATTTGAATTGCTGGACTCAGTATAATAGATTGTCCTCCCCAGTGTAAATGGGCATCACCTAGTCTACTGAGGGCTAACATAGATCAAAACGTAGAGGAAAGAAGAAGTGGCCCATTTATTTTCCCTGTCTCACTGCTTAAGCTGAAACATACATACAAGGGTACTTTAAAAAGTTTGTAGAAAGAGTGCTGCGATGAACATTGGGGAACAGGTGTACAAGTCAGGCACAGAAAGAGAAATACCACATGTTCTCACTTATTGGTGGGAGCTAAAAATTAATATATAAATTCACACACACACACACACACAAACCGGGGGGGGGGGGGGGGAAGAAGATATAACAACCACAATTATTTGAAGTTGATACGACAAGCAAACAGAAAGGACATTGTTGGGGGGGAGGGGGGGAGGGAGAAGGGAGGGAGGTTTTGGTGATGGGGAGCAATAATCAGCTACAATGTATATTGACAAAATAAAATTAAAAAAAAAAAAGTTTGTAGAAAAATAGAATTAAAAGAGTACTAATCTTTCCATGAACTTTTTGAGGTACCCTCATATATCTTATTGGTTCTCTATCTCTGGAGAACCTTGACTAATACAATTGTATTTAGGTTTTTAATCTACATGTTGATGGGGACATAAAATCTCTTCTGAGTGGGTTACTTCCTCTTTACCCCGTAGCCTTATGTCTGGTTGAGATGCCATCATCTCACATGGTTCATTGCAGCAGCCTCCTTCCAAGTCTTCTTCCTCTCCCCATGCTTTCTTCCCTCTAACTCATCCTCCATACTTAACACCTTTCTAACCAGAGCAGATCCTTCTTCTCTATTACAGTCTTCAGTGCTTCTCAATTGCCTAAGGAGAAAGTTTCCACTTCTAGGTAAAGCAAATCTATCCCCCCGCCCACCCATCAACATCTTGTGTGCAAGCCATTCTAAACCTTGATACTTATCCAAATAATCTATTGAGATAATCATTTCTTTCTGTAGGAATTGGGCCTCATCTGATACAGATAATATAGTACAAGTTTATTGAATTAATGAATGAATTAATGAGACTGTAAAACCATAACAACCATGTTTTTGCTTGAAAACAAAATAAAAATAGATAGCATTTTTTCTACTCCTGAAGATCTCAAAAATATATATTTATAATCTTCTGTGCCAATAAATCCAATATATTGAAAAAATAAAAACCAATCTTTTTCCACTTTTGGGGTTCTGATTAGAATAGTGTCTTTTGATCCTAAATACATATTTGTTGAATGAGTTAATACATGAATGGTTAAATGGGTTAATGAATTAATATGTCTTCATTCTGAGCTCAAGAACTCCCATTAAACACAGTTAATTGAATTAAACTGCCAGCTGTATTTGAATTTTCTTGGTTTAGAATTAAAAACTTCAATCCCTAGTATAGTTAAATGTCTAGGTATTCTTAAAATAGGTAATATTTAAATGCAAAATTGGAGCCAAAAATCATGTATTCAATGTTTTATCTTATTATAATTCACTGTGTAAAATCTTTTTCTCTACTGAAAGCATTCGCCCCCAAGCACTGGTCTCCTTTTCAGCTTTCATTTTTCTTGCTACAGTGATGATACACAGAATCCCAGCTCACCAGGAACTGTAAAGGGCCTTGATCCCATCACCAATGAGCACGAATGCTATGAAGGCAGATCCTTCAAGAGCACAGTGGACTAGGGCCCAGGTAGTTTAAAGCGGGTGTGTGATTAATGCGGGACAGTGAATGGTAAAGTCTGGAATTCAGCAATAGCAGGACAAAGAGAGAAGCTCAGAGCGAAGACCTGACTTGTATGCAAAAGGCAGATAGGAAAAGTTCTCCATAAATTGTTTGGGCTGTAAGACTAGGGCCAACCTGGAGAATGGGACCAAATCTTGGTGGATATGAATCAGCTTTCAGCTTTGGATTTCCTTTACTTCCCTTCACTCTTTCAATATTGAAACCATTTTGGTGTTCATTCACGGAAGATTGGAGGGGCACATTCATTGCTTTCTGCTTGAGGTTGGGGGTGTTGGGAGCCTCTGAATGGAATTGACATTACAAGCAAATGAGGTCATCTTATTTCAATTACAGAATTTATGTCTCCCATTTAGTTATAAGAAGATGTTATAAACCTTTAATTGCCTAGAGGCATAAAACTGTGACAAACCTTATTGTTATTCTGTATGTCACTTCTTAGATTTTGACAGCATAGGATCCGGGGATAATTTCTAAGTCAAATAAATAACAGCATTGCTGAAAAGGGAGTGGTTAAATTAGTCAATGACAACCCAAAAAATCAATGCATGAATGAGTCAGATGAAATTATAAACAACAACAACAAAAAACACATAAAAAACCCAACAAAATTTATTTCTTGTTTCCAGGTGGAGAAGACAGTTAATATAACAGATCTGTTCCAGGTGTGACCAGGGATTTATGTATACTTTAAAGCAGGACAATGAATTGGTTTGAACCTTAACAATTGTGTCATTAGTTTTCCAAGATAAAACAGCATAAAATTTCTGTAAGTCTCTCTGGTATTCTTTAATGTGAGGGTAACTTTGGCCTTGACAACCAACTTGTCTATATTTTATATTCATTACAATAATCACATTTAAAAATCATGTATTTTCTTTTGTGATTTTCTGTTTACTCCCCCCCTCCCCCTGAAGACATTCAGCTTCCTGAGGAAGGGGCCACATCTGTTCTTTCCTCTGTAATCTACCAGCACATAGCATGGTGCCTGACATAACTGGTGCTTAATCAATGGGTGTATTAGTCTGTTTCTGTTGCTTTTAACAGAAATAGCTGAAACTGAGAAGTTTGTAAAGAAACAATACTTATTACTTTCAGTTTTGGAGGCTGGGAAGTTTGAAGTCCAGGGAAGATATCTGGTGAGGATCTTTTCCTGATAGTGACTGTGGAGACAGAGGGTTTCACATGACAAAATGTCTAAGCAAAAAAAGGCTAAACTTCCCAATAGCTCTCTTTTTAAAGCCACCAGAACCATACCCATTACTCCATGAATGAATCAATCCATTCATAAGGACACTGTCCTCATAATCTAATCCCCTCTCTAAGGCCCCTCCTTTCAATTACCATAATAGAACTTCCCACCATCTTAACATTGTCACAGTGGGGATTAAGTTTCTAATACATGAAACTTTGGGGAACCCAATTCAATTCATACCACTGAGTGTTGAATAAAAAAAGTGATTATGTGAATTTGAAGACTGGGTGTTTGACAGATCAAGTTGTTAGAGGACAGAACAAGAATAGTGGGTGACTGCAAAAAAAATTGGGGGCTAAACTTAAGCAAAATCTAGCTTAAGTTTTCCAAAAAAGGTACAAGATTCTTTATGAGCTGTTGAGTTCCCCTTCACCTAGTAAAAACTCTATACTTGGATCCTCATAACAATCAAGGAGCAATATATTTCTCAGGACATATGAAGATTTTCCCACTGTCACTCAGGCTTCTCTTGATTCCCTAGTGCACTTGCATTTCCCTGTGTTCTTCTTGATGCTATCCACTTCTTTAGACAGGACACTTCTTCTCCATGGAATACTTATCTCCCCTTTCAGGTAATCTCATTACTAATCTCTAAATTTTAGAGTTAAAACTCTTCAATACCTGCTCTGTACCTTGTGACCTCACTCTTTCTTTCCAACCATTCTCTTTGATAACCATTTTTCAGCGTGTTGCTTATGCATTTTTTTCTGTGACCCAATGGCCATGAATCCATTGTTGAAGTCAGAGGCCACTTCTTACATCTTACTGGATCCTCAGCACCTAGAGTAGACCTGATGCTCACCACAGTATCAGTAGATGGCAGTAGAATGAATGAATCAATGAATCTTGGTCTAAGCTTTAAAAATCTCTTTACCACTTGTTTTAATTAATTTAATATGTCAACTTGACTGGACTACAGGGCTCCCAGATATTTGTTCCAACATTATTTTGAGTGTTTCTGTGAATGTGCTTTTGGATGAGTTTAGCATGTAAATAGATAGGCTGAGTAAAGCAGACTGCTCTCCCTGAGCGGAGTGAGCCTCATCCAATCAATTGAAGGATTGAATACAACAAATAGGATGATCTTTACTCACCTGACTGCCTGCAGTCTGGGATATCAGTTTTTTCTCTGCCTTTGGACTTGAATGGAAACATCAGGTCCTGGTCTCAAGCCTGATGGCCTTTGGACTGGAACTATGCCATCAGCTCTTCTGGGTCTCCAGCTTACCAACAACAGATGTTGGAACTTCTCAGCCTAAATGACCATGTGAGCCAATTCCTCATAACAAATCTTTTTCTTGGAGAATACTAATACACCCCTTGTTAACAAAAACAAAATAACCTGGAATCTTCATCTCTTTGACTTTCTAATGCCCCTGATACATTCTTTTTTGTTAAAATGTAATGTTCTAGGTGACTGATGTTTTAAGATAAACATCTTAGATTTACTAGTATTTTTCTTTTTATTTGCATACCAGTGCTATTTTGTGGCTCTTCCTTACTTCTAACAACAAATTGGAAGAATTTTTTAATTAAAAATATACAAAGAGAAGAAACATGTTTTACTTCTAAATTTTATACATATTTTTCAAGAAAAAATCCAATATTAAAATTGTTTGTTCATATTCATATATAATCTATTGCCCTGTCAATTTATTTTCATTAATTCAACTTTATTGCTTTGTATGAGCTTTAGACATTTGAGAGATTAGTCCTGTATTTTCAGTAGTCAATCATTAGTCAAGGATTTCATAAAAGTTTAAATGCTTTATATCAGCTTTCATACAGATTTATAGCTGTATAAAAAGGTAAATGCCCATTGACAGCTAAGAGAAGAAAGAGTCCTATATAAAATTAAAATAGTAAAGTCCATATTTTGGGGGATAAAAGTACAATAAAGCTCCAGTTATTTAGAATTCAGTTTTTAGTAGCATAGAAGAAAGGCTTTAAAAATTTTAGATGACATTAATGATTATGATCATAAGTGAAAATAAAAATAAAATACAAAGAGAGCCTTTGTAAAGGAAGTCACTAATATAGCTTCTAATTATTTTTAATATGCCGTGTTATAAATTTGCCACCCAGAAGTAAAAGAACAGTATTGTTTTGGATATTCTGTTTGGATCTTAACATTGGTAGCGAGAGAGATCTTTCAAAAATACTATTAAGATTATGTTGTTCTGTGGCTTAAAAATCACCAGTGGCTTTTTGCCTTTGGAATAAAATCCAATTTCCTTTTTGATCAATAAATCCCTATGTGTTCTGGCCCCTCTATTCCTGATTGTAAAGATTCAGTCCTGGTGATGCTATTGCTGCCAAGTTTATTTCTTCTTCAATGTGTTTGTTCTTTTCTCTTTTGTAACTTCTTTTTAGCAAATCTTATTTGTTCTTATCTTTCAGATCTGACCTCAAAAGTCTTCTTCATGGCCTTCTCTGAGAATCCCATCTGATACATGGTCCTTGCTTCTGCCCCAAGTAACACTCTAGGCAACACTGTGTTTACTTTCTTCAATGCACTTAGAAAAATTTCCTTCATGTATTTTTCGGAACCTCCATATTAGAATTCAAACTCTATGGGAGCAGGGATACCATCTGTCTTGTTCACTGCTACTTGCCAAGCTCCTAGAAAAACTACTTGACAAGTAGTAAGAGGAGACGGGTTATACATAAGTCATAATGTTGTCAAGGCCTTCCAGAAAAATCCTTAAAACTGGCATTTCAAAATCATTACAGTGATTTTGTAATCAACTTTGTTCTTCCTTTCTCTCTAATACCACTACCAGATTTCACTCAAATTTCCCTTTCGCTTCTCTTCCAATGTTTTGAGCATCTATTTATTAATTTATAATATCCATATTAAGTGAGAATAGGTTATATAGGTGTTTTGCTCTCATCGTGCATTTAAAATATCATGCAGAAAAACCTCTACCCCACAATAGGCAGTGGATTGTTTACCATAGGATTAAGTTAAATTACTTTAATATAATGGGTGATAGTCATCAAAAGATGCTTCAATAAATATAATCTAATGTATTCTTATCTGTATTTTAAGTGGATGTTTAATAATTGGGGATGGGCTCACAATATAAATTAGAAAAAACAATCCTTAATGTCAAGACTAAGTTACAAAAAGGTTCAAAGATACATTTATTCTATAAAAGATAGATAAAAATCACTATTACTAGCAACTACAAATTTAATTTTTCACAAAAATAACTTGCTTGTGCTAAGATTCCTAGGTTGTCAAAACAACAACCCTGCCTGTAGATACTTGGAAACAAATTCTTCCTTGAAGTCACTGGATACACATTTCTTAATGTCATTTATACTTGACTCTTAGAACATGAAAGATTTAAATCATACCCCAGAAACCAGATGAGGCAAGTATGGCAAAAATCCAGTTTTGAGTGCTTTCGGCAGATTTCCAAGGAGACATAAACATCCTATGCATGGCCTCAGCACTTGAAGTGGCTCCTTGCTGGGACTTCTATTATCGCCAACGGGTATGTATCATGGTAGGATTGTAGGGGTGCTGGGAAACCTTTCCCTGCCATTCCATTCTGTAAATCACCCTTAGTTTATGCAGAAAAGAAACTCTCATTAATTTATACTAAGGACAAAATACACAAAAATGCATATAACTCTAGTATTTCTTTCTTCAGTGAACATGTACTGAATATTCACTAGTCACTAAAGGAGATACCTGACAGGTTAATAAAATACTGTTATTTTAGCAATTTAGTGGATGTGATAAATATGTCTGCTTTCAAATATACTATGTTACAATATGTGTATTTATTGAGGCATGAATACTGTAGAGCTGAACTCAAATCGAGAGAAAGTGTGAAATAAATATTTCCATAGGTCAGCTGAGTCTTAAAAGCTGAGTAGGGTTTGGCAGTAGAAGGCAGAGAGGAGAAACATAGGACATTTCATGCAAAGGGGTGCATAGCAAAAGCACAGGTAATGGCATGGTGTCTGAACATGGGAGTTGAAGCAGGTTTGAGAATTCATAGAGTGTCAAGCAGTAGGTGGCAGAAAATGAGTCCTCGGAGGCAGATAGAGACTGTGATATGGAAAGCAAGCAAGAAGAAGAGATAAGGAAATACCATCTCACTCCATTTCAAGCATGTTTTACTTGGCCAAGAGTGACTGATCCTCAGAAGAAGTATGAAATATTTTGCTGAAAGAATCTGTCTCTTTCTCCTCCTAGGTCACCTGCTGTTAGAGATAACATAAAATGGTCCCTTCTGTAACCTGGGCACTACAGTGGTTAAGCCAGGAAAAGAAGTGGATGTGTATCATTTGTTATTTGATGATTTAGTAGGACATGAGAGAAACAAGCCTTTCAAGCCATGTATGAACCATTAAAGGGTTTAAGCAGAAGAATGATATGAGCTAGTTATCTTTATTGTTTTGATAGGTGTTTGGAAGCACACAGATGATAAATTGAGGAGGACAGGCCCGGAGTCAGGGAAAATCAGATGTAGCACTTTTCATCATGGCAGGAAAGCCTCCTTTGGAAAGGAGTGAGCTGTCAGAATATCTAGGGGCTGAGGATAGCTTTAAAGAGCATAATTTACTTATTGTTTTCATTAAACAGACTATGTAAAAATTAATTTTGACAAGATCTCATTGACTTTTGGTAATACTCATTATAGGAAGAGAGCAGTAGGAGAAACATGTTAGAAAGGTCTTCAGAAAGTTGTTATCAGTGGCTATATGGCTGAGCAGTATTCCACACTGTATGTATAAGACATTTTCTTTACCCAGTCATCCGTTGATGGACATTTAGGTTGGTCGCATATCTAGAGCTGTGATAAACATCGGAGTGTAGGTTTCCCTTCGACAATGATGATTTCCATTCCTTTGGGCTTATACCTAGGAGTGGGGTTGCTGTGCCATCTGGTGGTTCTATCTGAAGGTGTTTGAGAAACCTTCATACTGTTTTCCTTAATGCCTGTGCTAATTTACAATCCCACCAACAATGTATAAGAGTTCTCCTTTCTCTGCTTAACTGGCCAATAGTTAATCTTTTCCTGAGATCATTTATGCAAGGTGGATGGAAGAGAAAAAGGAGGACGCAGTCTTGAATTCTGACACAAAGACAATTAAAAGGAATCCAAATCAGAAAAAAAGGAGGGGAGGCATCAAAGAAATTCTTCAGTACTAAAGTTTTCTAAAATCACTCCCTGCTCAAATCAATGTTTGAGGTTCATTCTAGACTCTATTGCTCGGTACAGAATTAAGACTTGGGTTCTTTCATCCAACAACAATGATCCCGGTTTATTTCCATGAGGAGTATGTACCCTACAGAATATTGATTTCTGTAACTTTTCCTGACCTAAAGTCATTTAGACAATGGCTTATGCTATGTCTGTAAGAGTGAAGGTTTATGTTATACACACACACACACACACACACACACACACACACACACACATGCATGTTATGTGTACATACATATATGTACACATGTGTGTGTATATGTGTATGTATGACTGAGTGCATGTATATATGTTTGTATAGATGTGCATGTGTGTGTGTGTGTGTGTGTGTGTGTATGTAAATTTCTTGGTGGACCTGTGAAGTAGTTTGAGAAAAACTAATTCACTTGTAAGATTCTTTTAAATACAGTTTTTTTTTTCCCTCTCCAACACCAGTAAAGGAACACCTGGGATTTCAAAGTTTCAAACCTTAGAATCTGAGTGTAATAACCTTAATCCATTAAGGGAAGATAAACTAACCATAAGCATAGCTCTGAGAACATCTGTGAAGCTTCACTGACTAATTCACATCCCTTGGCATAATTCTCTCTCCCTTGAGTAAAATACATCCCTTTGGGAATGTGTTCTATTATTTTCAACAGGGAAAGTTCTTCCAATCATGTCCTAAGAATTTCAAATGAAATAATACTTCAGATGCAATAAAACCCAATCCAATGCTGTTAAACCCTGCTAGAAAGGATGTCACATTCCAGATTCATCATAGCAGTAGCCTAGAATGATGAAAATCCCTTAATTTGTTGTCTAGTTAGTCACCTGCAGTGCTAGGACCTTTAATAATACCCCAACTTGTACATATATTACTATGGCACAAGAAAATGCCTGGGATATTCTGGGTATAACTGAAAGGTGTTGATGTGATTCCAGAAATATTCTCTAATTATGGAAGGGAGGGGTTTCACATTGCTCAATAAAGTGGTGTTGCAGGTAAGATTTGGAGAGTGATTAATCAGCACTTTATTTCAAGTTCAGGCAATATATTTCAACCTGACAAGGTCTACCTATTCTATTCCACTTCTCCCTGAGTTCTGTTTCTAGGCCTGTGGTCTGAGTATGTGTTTGTAGGGAAATCAGCTACCCTGTGGTCTGCAGGGAGCATCTCTTCTCACTGTCTCAATCTTTCCCCTTGTCTTCTTTCTCCTCTGTGAGATGCTGCCTATTTTTATCCAGCCTCTAGTATAGTGTCAAGCATTTTCCTAGTCTCTTCTAGAGCTGCTGTTTCATGGCAGGAAGAGATGCTTTATATCTTGATATAAAAATAAAAGGAGGGCCAAAACCTCACTTTGGCTTTATATCTTGACTTTGATACAAGCTGTCTAAATGGCAATCAGACCTTTACATAGTAACGATTAACTTCCTGTTTGTATAGTGCCTGTCCCTTGTTAGATAAATGAATATGCTCCCTTCCCTTGCTTTGCACTGCATCATAGAAAAATGTTTTCTATTGTCTTAGCGTGGGAAGGTTGAGGGTCTGTGTTAAATATAAGAAGGGATAAAATCCACCCACCACACTACATGGCAAGGATAATTACGACTTATTTCTTGATTCCTGAGGTTTCCTCTGCTTGATGGGAGATAGAGGTCTGTAACAATATTTGCCTGAGATATGTTGAGAAAAGATTGTGATTATTTTACTAGGGATAGAGATTAGGGGGCATATTTCCTTTTGACTTAGCAAAATGGTTTTGTTTGTGTATAAGTGTGTGTATACATTCCTATATGCAAATTCATGCATGCTAATATATGTATGCTAAAATATATATAAGTTAATATATGTATGTATGTATGTATCATGTTAAGGTAGACATAAAAGCTTGGGGTTCAGAGCTACGTTGGTCTGTATGGTTATGTAATGGCAGCAAGGAAAGTCGGGGACAACTCATCACCTGATATAGGGAGAGGAGTGAGCCCATGAAGAACTCTAGAGAGAGGAGGAAGCCCAGACCATGGACAGATATCAGAGACTGAGGAGAAACATAGCTCACGAGAATTTCTCTGTAATGGAGTTGGCCAATATACTTAGTTAAGTTTGATATCAGGTATTCAACATTAATTTGCTTCCTGTTCTGTGCAGAGGCATAGCAACAGCTTTCCCCACCTTAAACTTTTAGTAAGAAGTTTAACTTTTAGTAAGGACCAAGTGGTAATTATCCTGGTCACACAGTGTGGTGGGTGGGTTTTATCCTTTTCTATACTCTACACAGAACCCCAACATATTCAGGCTAAGGCAATAGAAGACATTTTTCCATGATCCAGTGCACAGCGAGAGAAGGAAACACTCTTTTAGCATAACAAGGGCCAGGCCCCATACAGAGAGGAGGTTAATCCTCACTGTGCCTCGCTATGTACAGCTCTGATAGAAGTACTAGTAAACTTCTTTAGTAAGAAGTTTCACCTACAATAGCAGTGTGAAGAGGATACCAGCTAAAGCCCTACAGCAGTGAAGGCTGAACACACCGTGGTGAAGTGGGCAGCGGGTACCCCTTGGGGGTGGGACAGTGGGCTGGGTGGAGGCTGGATACCTTCTCATGCAGGGAGAGTCACCCATGTGGCAGACCAGTGGTCCTCAACAGGGGGTGATTTTGGTCTCCCCAACATTTGGCAATGTCTTTAAACATTTCCCATTGTCATAATGGAAGAGGAGAGTATTGGCATCTAGTGAGTAGAGACCAGAGATGCCGCTAAATATCCTGCAATGCACAGGACAATCTCCGCATTAAAGAATTATCCAACTCCAATGTCAACAGTGCTGAGGTTAAGAAACCCCAAATTAAAAAGAAAAAAAAAAAAAAACTAAAAACCCAGATTAGACATACCTATTTTCAATTAGAGTAGGATACAATTTGAATACCTGGCATTTAAAAAAGAACTTTGGAACATGTTCCTCCTCCATGTTCTAAAAGATTCTGCATCCTGCAGTTTTGGAAACTCTCTTTTTTTGTACTAGTATTTTCCCCACCCAGCCCTCCCTTTCTAAGCTTCACTCCCTCACATCAAACAATGAAGGGGCTGGTTTATGTATAAGTGGGACTCTGAGGTGGAAGAAAACGCATTAGTTCAGGTTGCAGAAAAGCACTTGAGAATGGTTAACACTGAAAACAATTTTTACATAGTCTGGCAGTTCTGTCTCAGATTAATTGTAAGACTGACCTTTTTACATTCCTAGTGAATTCTTGATCCAAGTTCTTCCTGCCTTGCTTTCCCTACGTGACCTTTAAGAACTTATCCCAGGGGAACCGGCTCTCTGGAGGACAGAATTCACAGTAATGGTTGTGAACTGCACAGCAGAAGTCCCTTCTGCTCTCCTTGTCTGATGTACACAGCACTTTTGTCCCCCTAGTTCCTTGTCAATACCTGTTACTGTGTCATTTCTTTTTTTGAAAATTAGAAAGGTTAAAGTTAATTTGAAAGAATATGAAGTCACTGGCATGATTTTAAATTTAAAACATACGGGAAAATTAGGTCATCCTGAGAGGTCTGTGAAAGAGCCAATAGTTTGCATCTGCTCTTCTTGAAATGCACATACACACAATCTGATACCTGCCCTTTGACATGCCATGTTCCAAATCAGCAGAAATTCTGCCAAGTAATTTATGGGAAGGAGCAGGAGGAGAATATGAGTCATTAAAATATAGGTGCAAACTTTAATCAGACAAACTGATGGGATTGCTGCCAAAGGAAAAAATCTTACAGTTGGGCCACCCTGGTAGATTTCTCCAACAAACATAGGCAGATATTGCTGTACTTAGTAACTATATTCTGTGGTCCCGAGTTATCAGCACCTATCATTTAGTTGCTTTAGAGAGGAATTTGAGAGAAAATGCTGTTTCTAAGCAAATAATAGAAGGAGAAAAGAAAGTGGCACTCATTTCTCTGGCATTATTTACCTGTGTGCTGGAAATAAGAAAAGGATCAATTCAAATTATATATGAATCTGAGTCAAGATTTGCAAACCAGTATTTCCAAGCTTTGCCATCCACAGGAATTACCCAGAATACATGGGTACTTCAAAAAGTTCATGGAAAAGTAGAATTAAAATATAATATAAATTTTTGTGTGAATTTTTGAAGACCATCATACATGTTAAAAGTTCAGGTCCTCCACCCAATCCCATGAGTTCTACTCAACAGGCTTTCTCACAGAGTCTGCTGGGGTTTCTGAGCAAGTAGTCTGTGGATTAAACTTTACAGGAAGGCTGTCAAAAAAGCCAGCTCAAGGCTGTTGGGCAACAAAAAAATAACTAGGCACATGGTGAATGCTCAATAAATGTTTGTTGAATTAATTATCTCCAACTCTTTTCCTAGAAACAGAAATTTTCTTTCTGCTTTTATGTTAGTGGATTGCTGATGAGCTTATTGAGATCCGTATTGTTTTAAAGAAACTCAAATCTTCCCCGTTTATTCTCTGCTTTGTGTTATATAAATTTTAGTCCCCGGGGTCAGAAAACTCAAGTTATAGTAACCCTTCCCTTTTCTAGTGATGTGACTTTGGGCACTTCTTTTGACCTCTGCTGGCCTTAGTTTTTAAACTTCGAACCTGGGAAAGTGAATAGTTATTTCTCAAAATATCTTATAGCACTGAAAAGAAAAAAAAAGTATGTAAAAATACAGTATAAACTATGAATTGTTATAATAATGTTCTTATTTATTTTATGATTCCTAGAAACAAGTTATATAATGGAACTCAAAGTTAAATAACAGAGGCGGTGGCAACAATATACTTCTAATCCCCTGCTCTAGGAAGATATGTTTTCCTGAATGGCTTGGAGAAAGCTGGGTTTAAAGTGAGTGTAAATGAAATATCAGTTGATATGTTAAACTTGTGTCTTTCTCACATCTTTTTGATTTGTCTTTTCAAGAGTAAACGTAACCAAGGCACTGGCTACTTTAATGTTAGCTCAACTCTAAAGACAAAGTTTTCCTGGATGGTGCTGGAGTCAATTAATATCTAGCAGAAGAACGGGTGGTCTGTTGGATGGAGAACGCTTATGAAGACAACCAGCCCACTCCAGAGCCTCCCCACCCTGAAAAGCCCCTACTACTGCACTCAGACACACACACACACACACACACACACACACACACACACACACACTCCTTCTCTTTAGCACCATTCCCCTTAATTTTAACTGTAAAAGACTAGTTAAATGTATTCCTCTTACCTCCCCTTTGACTGTACTGTCTGCAGTGAAGGATAGTTCTTTAAGGGTGTTGGTAAGCAATAAAATGTTGGGAGTGGAAAAGGAGGAGAGTATCTGAAAGTAATTCCAAAGCTTTCTTCTCTTTATAATAAGAGAGGTATAAAAATGTCTGGGAAGTGAGTCATTCTGTCACCTGCATGAGAATGCAGGTGCTTCCCTGTTTAAACCCAGCATATTAAAATAAAATTAAAGGAAAGAAAGAAAGCATGACAGTTGAGAAAATGTGGTGGGGATTAATCATATTGGCTCAAGTCGGCCATACATTACACAAAACATGACACATTCCAGGGCAGGTGCTTTATAACCTGAGGGCACAGTGACCCAACAGGATCTGGCTCAGCTCAGCCACTGGTTGTCTACTAGTCAGGATTCCTTGCAGTCCAAACATCAGAAGCACTACTTGAACTGGCTGAGGAAAAGAGAGGAGTTGTATCTTGGACTTTTGTAGTGGATTGAATAGCTCCCCAAAGTCATTGCAACTTAATCCCCACTGTAACTATTGAGGGTGGGAAGTCCCATTATGATAACTAAAAGGTGGGGCCTTGAAGAGGTGGTTAAATTATAAGGAACATGCCCTAGTTCATGGGCGTGGTTTTGAGGCTTTAAAAGGAGAGCATGTGAGAGTCTCTCTCTCTGTCTATTCTGCCTTCTGCTATGTGAGACCTCTGGATCACTGTTGCCACCAACAAGGCCTTCACCAGATGTGTTCCCTGTATTTTGGACTTCTCAGCCCCTGAAACTGTAAGCAATAAATTTTGTTTTCCTACAAAGTACCCGGTTCCAAGTGCTTGGTTATAAGCAACAGAAATGGACTGATACAGCTTTCCTAAAAGATCGGTGGGAAAGGGTCTTCTTCCTTAGACTGCTGTACATTGATCTGCCAAGCAATTCTTGCAAGCAGAGCACTGATGAGATGCAAAGGTAGCCATATAAAATAAGGCCACTCATCCAAGGGGACAAATAGATGATGAAAACAGAAGACAATGGAAATTTACCAGGTTCAGGTAGAATAGGCAACCTCCTCTCTGGTGCCTCATTCAACACAGGCCACGGTCTTCTATCAAATTTTCTATTTGGTTACCAGTCTGTATCTATCATTAGTTGAGAAGCTCCTTGAGGGCAAGATCTGCATGTCATTCGTCTTTGAGTCTCCAGAACCTAGCACAAAATGTGGCTTTTGATGTGTAGTACAAAAAATGTATGCTGTATGAAGGGACTCAATAGATAAATCTGGCAATTATTCTGTAGGTATTAAACTAAAATGTCTCAAAATTCAATTAGACTACATTAAGATTTCTTATGTTGAAATTATCAGCATTTTTAGTAATTCATTCCTGAAAGACTTCCCATCTGTGTAAGGGGTGAGTTGTGTCCTTGCTGCCTAGCATGACGTTTGGCATTTAGCTCAGGAGAAGGTTATCATACATCCACTGTTTATTCCATAGGCTGGGAAAGTTCCACATAGTTCATTAGGGAGGGTTGGGGTCGGTCAACTCCAGTATTTAGATTCACAAACTGTTTTCAATTAGAAAATGACTTCTGTGTTTCTCCCACTCAGGTGCTTTTGATTAGCAAGCAGCACAAATACACAGTCACACAGCTATGTGCTCCCACAGTCAGCCTTGGAAAGCTAATCAAGTATTAGCTGGCTTACATTTCTATACATTCCTTGTCACACACAGATGCTTCTTGAACCTGGCTGGCCTATCCTTGTGCATTGCTGCCAGACTCCATGAGGCTAACTAAGCAACGCTCGGAGTTGTTTTCATTTTTGATACTGGGGCCATGGCCTAGAGACATTCTGCTGGACAGCTGTGTGACCTTATAAGCCTTGGCCCGCTGTCCCTGGAATAGACTTTAGATTGTAGGTGTGGATATTTTCCACCATTGATAAATGATTGTGAGTCACTTCCAAGTCTTTAGAAGGGAAAGATTAATTATATATATACACACACACACACACATATATATATGTGTGTGTGTGTGTGTATATATGTATACATAATGTGTGTATATATGTACATACATGTGTATATATGCATATATATATGTATACACACACAAACAGACACACACACATATTATATTATCCATGATTAACCCTATCACTGCCCATTGCATTTGGACACTGGGTTCAAATGAAAGCCTTTGAGAAGAACAAGGGTGGTAGAGAGGCTACTTTTGTCTTCTTTTCTCTAGTCTTTTACCCCTCTGCAGCCAATCATACTTTTCTAGGTCTGATCAGCTCATCAACTCACTCTGCTGCTAAAAGACGAGGGCTTCCCATGACTTTTCACATAAAATCTGCAATTTTTGAGGCATTCTCCAGGCCCCAGCCTCCCTTCACAGCCCCATCTCACATAAGTCCCACTTTAGTCTAGCCCTAACACTCAGGCCTGCTATTTATGGTACATACTGTTCCCTTTATCTGCTTGCCGCATTCGGATTTGCAGGTCACGTGAACTGCTCCCAGCACGGGTTTTCTGTAGTATTTTCCCCGGGTGCAATTGTCCACGGACCTGTGTGATTGTTTAATACATATCTAGATACTCTTGAACCCCTTTCGTTCTGCACTGTATTCCAGTGTCCTGTGCTGTGCTTAACACATAGTTAGGTGAATGGGTATGCTGACTTCACATAATAACCAAGAAAGGCTCCCTCATGCCCACCCTCTGCCTGCACATATGTTTTCGCTGTGTCTTTGGCCACTACTCATCCTTTTTATTAAGCCAAACATTCTTTATTACAAGGGTATTTGATTATTCCATTTTAAGAAAAGCAGTCATGATGAGAAGGTATTATTAAAGATCAAATATTTAGAAAATGTACTAGCTGGACTATGTCTAAATAATATACAAATATACAAACTGAGCCTCAAATGTGTGCCTCCTTTCCCAAACCCCCGAAGCATACAGAATGTTCTCTTGGTTTGCACTTCCTGTCTAATGCATAGTAAGTTCTCAATAGTTCTCATCATAAGTGCTCAGTAAAATGTGTTATGTATATCAATATCTATATATGCCTTTTTCAGCTTTATTCAACCACTACAGCAATAATCATGCTACTAATTACACCAATACCCTTGAATAGTTTTATACTAGTAAAACATATTAGCTAATAGTTTTTGATAAATCCCATTTCAATTGTTTTACATTTCCCAGGCAATACAATCTCAATCACATCATTCACAGTCAACTGTAAAATAAACATCTTCTGTCAGTAGGTCCAATAGATGCAAAACCCTAGAAAAATTTAAACAAATATTTTGATTTTGTTTACATATGTATTGGCAGCTGCCTTAGCAAATCTACTTGGGAAAAACAGAATTTACAGAAGAAGAAACCCATATTATAAACACCTGGATTTAAATACTCAACAAAAAGCCAGAAAGTAAACACTGCAATATTAAACTCAATCAACTGGAGAACCTATTCCCCGGTGGATTTGAGAAATTGTTTAATTTCACATAAAAGAGACTGTGAATAAGTGGCAGGCAAAGAGAAAAGAGCAGCTGAAAAGGTAAGGCTCACTGTTGTGGAAATGGCCATGTTTCATCAGAGTGGGTGTTGGCAGATTGTTGGAAAGGTTAGAACACTTCAAATACACTAAGCTTCTCTTCTGACTACACCCTTCGCAGCTTGCAGAGGAGATCGATCATTTAAATACACATTCACAGGAAGTCCATTTGCAAAGTGCCAGTAACTTAATTCAGGTAAACACTGACTGAGAGCCAGTGACATGTAGAGCACTGTGCCAAGTGTCAGCAACACGGAGATTAGTAAAAGAGTTCTTTCCTGTTGGTATGTACAATTTAGTGAGGGCTGCATACCTCTGAATACCTGCGTAACATTCATGATACATGCTGGAATAGAGGTTAGTGCTAGCACTGGAGGTGTCTGAAAGAAAGAAATAATGGACTATTGAAGGACTAGGAGATGCCTTTATGGAAGAAATAATGGCTCAGTTGAGTCTTGGAGTATGCCTAAGGAGTTTCTTCAGTATTTAGGAAATAAATGGAAGATGAGTTGGCAAATGTGATGGGGGTTACAAACGCTCATTCCAGGTAGAGAAAACATCCTTGCAAAAACAAGAGGGTGTCCAGGACTGCCCTGGGATCTAAGCGTGCATGCAGAGGCAGTGCTTTGTGTGTCCACACTTGTTCCAATGGCTCTGGACCACAACCACATGAGCATACTACTGCCAGGATTATGTCCTCCACTCACTCATGTGCTCCATTGTCCTATTGAACTTTACTTCCAAAATGCAGGGTCAAAGATAAAATTACTTAGAATTTCTAGATGGTAAGAGTACAGCATTAAACTAAGAGTAGGGTCTTTCTCAGAGCAGGACCTGGGGCTACTGCACAGGTTTCATACCCATGAAGTCAGCCCACATTTAGCACAGCTCTCAATTCAGAGTAACATGCTACAGTTGTACCCTCTTACCACAGTTTTGTTTTTCACAGTTTTAATTAACCATGGGCAGTCACGGTCTGAAAATTTTAAATAGAAAATTCCAGAAATAATTCATAAATTTTAAATTGAGCACTATTCTAAATAGTGCAATGAAATCTCACGCTGTGCTGCTGGGTCCCACCTGGGACATGAATTATACCTCTGTCCAGTGTTTCTACGCTGTAGATGCTACCTGCTAATTAGTCACTTTGCAGACCTCTTGGTTATGAGATCCACTGTGGTGGTATCACAGTGCTTGTACTCAAGTGATCTTTATTTTACTTAATTGTACTCATTTTCATAATTGTATTTTATTATTTATTGTTGTTAGTCTCTTATTGTGCCTAATTTATAAATTAACTTTATCATAGGAATGCTTGTATAAGAAAAAACATAGCATATATAGGGCTTGGTACTATCCATGTTTTTAGGCATTCACTGGAAGTCTTGGAATACATCCCTTTGTGGATAAAGGGGAATTACTGTAGGTGATTAATAAAAAGTCTATTTTGATAATACTGAGTGGTATTCTATAGTATGGTTATACCACAGTTTGTTTCTTTATTCACTAGTTGATGGGACCACCTGAACTTTTTAAAAGATTCTCAGATCATTTTATTTTTATTATTATTGAAACATAATTGATTGTACATATCTGTGTGGTACCATGTTGAATATCAATACCTGTATGCAATGTGTGCTGCTCAAATAACAATAATTATTATATTCCACACTACACATTGTAACCAATTTTTATGGCCCTTTACCATTTCTTGCTAACCTCCCCCCTTTGCCTTTCCCACCTCTGGTAACCTCAGTTTTGTTCTCTCCTTTTGAAAGTTCAACATATTACTGTAATTGTTGTACCTTTCTTTTTTAAGATAATATAATTTTATTTTTTATTTTTATTTTTTAGCTCCCACTTATGAGTGAGGACATGCGATGTTTCTCTTTCTGTGTCCAGCTTATTTCACTTAACATAATTTCCCCTAAGTTTATCTGTTTTGCTGTGAATGGCAGAATTTTATTCTGTTTTATGGCAGAATAGTATTCCATTGTGTATATATACCACATTTTCCTTACCCAGTCATCCATCAATGGACATTTAAGTTGGTTCCATATCTTGGCTATTGTAAATAGAGCTGCAATAAACATGGGAGTGCAGGTATCCCTTCGACATTCCTTTAGGTATATCCTAAAGGAACCCAGCATTAGGATTGCTGGATCATATAGCAGTTCTATCTGTAGTTGTTTGAGGAACCTCCATACTGTTTTCAATAATGACTGCACTAATTTACAGTCCCACCAACAGTGTGGGAGAGTTCCCCTTTCTCCCTTTCTCTGCATCCTTGCCAGCATTTTATTCTCTGTCTTTTCAATAGTGGCTAGCTTAATTGGGGTGGGATGATAGCTCAGTGTGGTTTTGATTTGCATTTCCCTGATGCTTAGTGATGCTGAGCATTTTTTTCATGTGTGTGTTGGCCATTTGTGTATCATACTTTGAGAAATGCCCATTCAGCACCTTTGCCCATTTTTTAATCAGTTTACTTTCTTTTTTATACTGTTAAGTTCTTTGAGTTCCCTGTATATTCTGGATATCAATCCCTTGTCAGATGCATGGTTTGCAAATATTTTCTCCCATTCTGCAGGTTCTTCTTGCTCTGTTAGTTGTTTCTTTTGCTGTGCAGAAGCAGAAGCTTTTTAGTTTAATACAATCCCATTTGTTTATTTTTAATTTGTTGCCTGTGCTTTTGGGGTCTTATTCATAAAGTCGTTGCCCAATCCTACTTCCTGAAGTGTTTTCTCTATGTTTTCTTTCCAGAGTTCTATCGTTTCAGGTCTTATAATTAAGACTTTATTTCATTTTGAGTTGATGTTGTTATGTGGCAAGAGGTATGGGTTTAGTTTCATTCTTTTGCCTTTGTCATTCTACAGTGGCCTTCTTTGTCTCTTTTTGTGGTTTTTGGTTTAAAAACTATTTTATCTGATATAAGACTAACTACTCCTGCTTGGTTTTGGTTTCCCTTTGCACGGTATATCTTTTTCTGTTACTTTACTTTTAGTCTGTGTGTGTCTATACAGGTGAATCTCTTTTAGACAGCATATAATTGGTTCTACTTTTTTAATACAATCAATGAGTCTGTGCCTTTTGAGTAAGGAATTTAACCGATTTACATTTAGGGTTGTTATTGAAAGGCATTGTCTTACTCCTGACATTTTATTGCTTTTATTATGGTTGATTTAAATACCTTTTTTTCTTTTCTTTCCTTTTTATTGTTTTTCTTCAGTGTTCATTGGTTTTTTGAGGTGGTATGGTATAGTTTCTTTCTTTTTCTCATTTTGCATATCTCTTCTACCAGTGGTATTTGTTTCTTCTTGTGTATTCATGGTGATGATTATAGTTTTTTGGGTTTCAGTTTCAGGACTCCCTGAGAGATTAAAGATAATCTTAATAAGGTGAAATAAAATTGGATGAGGGAGGGCATTTTCTCATTTGCTTGTAAAGAATTTAACATAATTTCAAGATAATATCTAATGAAATAGTTTAAGGCTTTTGTTGAATAATGTCTCCCCAAAGTTTATGTACTTCCTGAAACCTAAGATTGTGATCTTATTTGGAAATAAGTTTTTTGCAGGTGTAATTAGTTAAGATGAGGTCAACCTGGAGTAGGGTGAGCCCTTAATCCAATGTGACCAGTGTCCTTCTGAAGGGAGGAGCACACACAAAGAGAAGATGGTCATCTGAAGACTGAGGCAGAGATTGGAGTTAAGCAAAAGAACAACAGCTGGGGCTACTGGGTGCTGGAAGAGGCAAGAAAGTATCCTCCCCAAGAGGCTTAGGAAGAAGCATGGCCCCGCCAACAGCTTGATTTTGGATTTGTAGTTTCCAAAACTGTGAGAGAATAAATTTCTGCTTTTTAGAAGACATCCAGTTTCTGGTGCTTTATTATGACAGTGCTAGAAAACGAATATAGCTTGCCTCTGGATTTCTGGCCAAAGCGAAAGTTAGAAGCTTATTGTTCTATAAACTTATGATCTAGGAGGAGTTGGTAAAAATTTTAGGAGAAAACAAAGGGGACGGCATCTTGCTTCTGTGAACTCATTACTTCCTCCCAGTGCCTTATGTGGTGATCTGTAAGTTATCAATACGAGGATCACCTTGGGTGCTCCAATGCAGATTCCTGGGCCAGACCCAAACCTGTTGGTTTAGAATATATCTGGTTGGAGCCAAGGAGTCTGCATTTTTCTAAGCTCCTAAGTCATTTGGATAGATTATAAAATTTTAGAGTCATACAGAATACCATCTATTAATATCTTTGAGAGATAATCAGATAAAAATCCTTCTGTACATTGAGAGCCAACAAAGGGATCAACGTTATCCTCAAGTCTGTAGATGGGCCAAGTGACACAGAAACACCACACAGCTTTAGCAAGACACCTAGGACCACACAGTCGATAGCAGGACAGACCTAGAATTTACCAACAGCATTGTACTCAAGTGACCCTCAATTTTATTCCTGCTCCCCAATCCACACAACAGCAAGTAATCAGTCCTCTTATCTTATGTCGAGACCACAGCAGTTAAAAATTGGAAAGGATGAAGGAGACAGAGAAACTAGTGAATGTGTAACTTGCTGTCCGTATCTTTATTCCTTTGATAAAAATAAAAATTATACACCTGCAAAATAAACTAAAAATCATTACTAAGATTAAATTTAAAAGGGGGAAAAACTTTTCTGATGAGAAATCCCATTTAACAAGGCTTTCTCAATCACATAAATATGAAATTACACTTATATTAAGTAAATGAGGCAGACAATTAGTTAAAGGATTTGAAATGGAAATTCTAAATCCCCCTTTTATATTTCAGATTATCAGGATCCTTACATTTGTACAGTGCACATATAACCTATGTGAGATTACTTATGCATATGCTTCATATAAATATGAAAGTTTTTGATTGAATTTACAGTTTTTTCATTTTATTTCCTTTACAAACCATTTTGAATTTTGATAAGTTTATGAAGTACAAAAAAAGATGAGAAAAATGTAACAATCACTTGTGCAGCTACTTCCATAAGTTAACAAATGTTAAAATATTCTCTATCGTGTTATCATGAACACAATACAGAGAGCATTATAGACAAAATTTGGTTTTACTCAATTTGATGGCTAAATAGTACTCTATCATTTGAATATAAAACACCTTCTTTTATACATTTCCCAAATAATGGAGTATTTATGTTTTCCTTGGTATTCACAATGTTAAGGTATCATCATTTTTTAAAAAATATTATGAATGATAACTGCTTTTTCTATCATATTTTAGAAATGGTATTGTTGGTATAAGGACATTACTGATTTTTGTATATTATTCTCCTAGCCAGTAACCCTGCTCTCTTCTTAGATTTAATACCGTGGAATATATGGGGCTTTCTACTTAGGCAGTCATTTTAGCTGCAGATAAACATAGTTTTCATGCTTATTTTATTTTGTCCATTGAATGATTTAGAATCTCTCGAAAGGCAATGTGATGTCAGGCCTACAGTAAGTAGTGTGATAGTGTTCCTGACATTATGGAAATGTTTCTGATGATACAAAACTAAGCAAGATGGTCATTTTAGAAAAGACTTTCTTCTAGTAAGTTGCTATTATACTAGTATATCTTCAGGGCTAGGCCAGTAGGAGAAAATATTAAGATAATTTCTAAAGACTTGATAGAAGAAAAAAAAAGTATACTTTATGAGGTGAGAAAGGTGTAGTTATTCTTCATATAGAAATATTAGTTTGAATGTATATTGGTCATGATCTGAAGAAGATCTTTGCACAGTTGTGTACAGGGTAAAATTGACTTCACAAAGAATATCATTTTTGGCACCACTCCCTTCAAACTACAATGTAATTTATCTAATAATTAGAAAATGAAATGAATATTAATCATGACCACAAAAGAAAACCCCACAATGAACAATTTCTTTTATTGAACTTTATGTATATAATCATGCAATAAAAACTAAAAAATGAAATAAATTTTAAATAAATTTGTATAAAAAAGTATAAAGGAGTGAGTTAATACTTTTAGATTATATCATTTGTCTCTTTTGAATATGGAGGGGGAAAGTATACCAACATAGCCTATTGCAGTAATGAATATAAACATTATAATTTTAGTGTTTAACCTTAAAGATCACCAGCATAATACGTACACAGCTTTTGATAAAAACATTTTATCAAGTTAAAAATACTTTCCTTTATTTAAAGTATGTAAAAGTTTCATTTTTATCATAAATGGCTGTTGTATTTACAATTTTATTTCTGTATCTATTGAGACAATTATATGGTTTTAATCCCACAATCTATTAAATTGCTAAAATTTATCTCCTGACCTTGAACATCCTTTCATTCCTGGGATAAATTACACTTAATTCTAGCTTTTATGAATTCAGTGCTGAAATTCAATATGATGAGCCTTCATATACAATGTTTTCATCTATGATCACAAGTGTAATTATTTGTTATTTTTCTTGATAAGTTTTTCTACCAAATTATATTACCAAAATACATAGATTTCTTTTTCTGTCCTTTAAAATTATTTGTAGAAGAATCATAATTTATAAATTTATAATTCATAATTTATAAATTATCATAAATGCATAATTCACAAATTATCTGCTTCTTGGAGTTTTGATAAAAGCTTGCCTATAAAATCCTCTAGGCAAATTTTCTTACAGGGTTTGTGATAAGGTAGGCTGAGAGAGAGTTTTATTCTTTTAATAAGCAATATATTCACTTTAATGGCTATTCGTCTATTAGAGCATTCTATTTGTATTTTAACAGCTTTATTGAGACATAATTTACATACCATAAAATCAATTTTAGTGTATATACAGAGTTGTGCAGGCATCACCACAAGCCAGTTTTAGAACATTTCCGTTACATCAAAGAGACCTCGTATGACATTTGCAGTCAACTCTTATTCTCACCCCCAGCCCTAAACAACCACTAATTTATTTTCTGTCTAACACAGATTTGCATTTTCTGGGCATTTTTTATAAATAGAATCATACACAAATTGTGGACTTTTTACTTCAAATTCTCTTTCACTTAGCATAATGCTTCTGAGGTCCATCAGTGTGGTACTGTGTATCAGTAATTCATTATCCTTGAGTTTACTTTGACACTTTTATTTCCCCAATATTTCATTTCTTTCATGTTTTAAAATTATTGATAAATTTGTTAATTGAATTGCACAATTATTCTCATAATTATTTAATTCTTTTGTCATTATGATTCTTATTTTTGTTCCAATGTATGTTTCAATTTATGTTTGCTCTCTTTATTTTGGGGAAAAATCTGACATACGATATATTTTTAATATTTTTTACAAATAATCAGTTCTTAGCTTTGTTGGTTATCTCTATTTTATTTGTTTCATTTCTGTTCTTTATTTTAAAAGTTCCTTTTACTTTCCATGGCTTTCATTTTCTGTTTGTCTTTTCCTAGTTTCCTTTAGGAAATAATGCTTTTCATTTATTTCTGGTCTTTATTGTTTGTTTGTTTATCAAGATTTACTTAAGGCTAATGTATTTTTTTTCTCCTCTAAGCACGACTTAGCTGTATTCCACAAGCTTTGGTATGTGACACCTTCATTAACATTCACTTATAAATATTAAATATTTTTAAAGTATGTATTCTATGTACCATATCAGTATAGTCTCTTTTTTCTTCTGACCCTTCCAACTGATGAGGTAATTACTATGCTAAATTTGTTATCAGTCCCTTGAAATTATTTTTACTTTTAGTATATAACTATTTTATATTAAACTCATAACTGCATGCCAATCAATTGCATTAAAATAACACATTTTATTCATTTCCTTTTTGGGGAAATGCTGATGTTGTATGAAAATTATTTCTATTATAAATAATGCCACTGCAAATGTTATTGTACATGTCTTCTTATATAATATATACACCAAAGAGATTTTCTAGAAAGTAAAAGAGCTTAATTTCTGAATGGTAGATTTTATAGACTAGCATTCTGTAAAATCATCAGTTGTTCCAAAATTAGACTTGTCTAGTATTTAATTTTTGTTACTCTGTACTATTACAAGTACTCAGTACTTGTTACTATTTAATTTTTGTCACTAGCAGTATTAGAGTATAATAGAATATAATAAGACTAGTATCACAACTGGTCATTTAATTAACACTTCTCCGATTATACTTTTTTCCATAGGGGTCAAGTACAATTCTTATTGAATTTATTCCTATGTATTTTCCTACAATTTCCTTTATTGTTTTGGTATATGTAGGTTACAATAGCCTCCAAAAAATGATATGAAAAGTTTTTACTATAAATTTTTTTTACTTCAGTTTCAAAGACTTGAACTAACATACTCACTACATTGCACATTGTCATCATTGATCTGTATGTACATCTGCTCTCTGTTATATTATTATTATTGTCCCCAATCTCTGTGCACCTTATTTTTGAGAGTGACTTTTTAATAATTTTTATCCTAGCATATATTAGTATAAATGCAATTAATTTATGTACATATATTTTAAATAATAATCAATAGATTTTCTTGGATTTTCTTTGTAGATAATCAACATCTGTAAATAGTGGCAATTTTGTCACTTTCATGCTACAAATTATAAGATTTATTTATTTTTCCTTCTCCTACTGAATTGACTGTTTTGCACAAGTTTAAATAATAATACTAAAATCAGCAAAAGCAGACATTTTTGACATCCTTGTCTCCTTTCTGTTACAGTTTGTAGAAATTTTTAACACAAGGGGTATTGAAGTTTATTGATTGCTTATTCTGTGTATTTTGAAATTATTGTGAATTTTTTCATCCTTAGTTTGTTAAGGTGCTGGCTTATATTAGTCACTTCCTTAGTGTTTAACCATCCTTGCATTCCTGAGGAAAGTTTACTTTGTTCATAGTATACCATATTTTAAGGCATATCAGGATTTTTTTTCTAACACTTTTTTTTATGTATGATTTTAGTTCATATATATAACAGGTTGGCCTATAATTTTCATTCTTGTTTTTAAAAAAACACATAAAATTGTGTGCTAATCATTCACTTTATTTTTTAATACCTTGGTAGTAGAGGCCTTAATCATATTCAGTTTATGTTCCATTATTATCACTATTCTGTATTTTATTATTATTGTTATTGATTTTATTACTACTCCTATATCCATTCCTCTTTTATTAGTGAGTGTTAGGCTAAATTGCTATAACAGAGACCCCCACATCATGTAGCTGTAACAAGACAGAGCTATTATTTTAGTTGCCATCTATGGGTTATGGTTGCTTTCAGCCTCATGTCTGCCTTTCAGTCCAGAGGAAGGGTGTTAAGATAGCACTGAAATATCCCTTTGACATGGTGATTTCCCTTTCTTTGTGTATATACCTAGTCGTGAGATTGCTGGATCATATGGTAGTTCTATCTGTAGTTGTTGAGAAACCTCCATACTGTTTTCCATAATGGCTGCACTAATGTACATTCCCACCAACAGTGTAGGAAAGCTCCCTATTCTCCACATACTCATCAACACTTGTTATTCTCTGTCTTTTTGATAAAGCCAGTCTAACTGGGGTGAGATGATATCTCAGTTTGGTTTTGGTTTGCATTTCCCTGATACTTAATGATGTTGAGCATTTTTTCATGTATCTGACTGCCATTTGTATATTTTCCTTTGAGAAATGCCTATTCTGCTCATTTGCCCAGTTTTTAATTGGGTTACTTGTGTTTTTACTGTTGTTTAAATTCCTTCTATGTTTCTCTCGAGGTCCATCCATGTTGTTGCAAATGGCAGTATTTCATTCGTTTTTATAGCTGAGTAGTATTCCATTGTGTAGATGTACCACATTTTCCGTATCCACTCATCTGATGATGGGCATTTGGGCTGGTTCCAACTCTTGGCTATTGTAAAGAGTGCTGCGATGAACATTGGGGAACAGGTATACCTTCGACTTGATGATTTCCATTCCTCTGGGTATATTCCCAACAGTGGGATGGCTGGGTCGTATGGTAGATCTATTTGCAATTGTTTAAGGAACCTCCATACCATTTTCCATAGAGGCTGCACCATTTTGCAGTCCCACCAACAATGTATGAGAGTTCCTTTTTCTCCGCAGCCTCGCCAGCATTTATCGTTCATAGTCTTTTGGATTTTAGCCATCCTAACTGGGGTTAGATGGTATCTCAATGTGGTTTTGATTTGCATTTCCCGGATGCTGAGTGATGTTGAGCATTTTTTCATATGTCTGTTGGCCATTTGTATATCTTCCTTAGAGAAATGCCTACTTAGCTCTTTTGCCCATTTTTTAATTGGGTTGCTTGTTTTCTTCTTGTAAAGTTGTTTGAGTTCCTTATATATTCTGGATATTAATCCTTTGTCAGATGTATATTTTGCAAATATTTTCTCCCACTCTGTTGGTTGTCTTTTAACTCTTTTAATTGTTTCTTTTGCTGTGCAGAAGCTTTTTAGTTTGATATAATCCCATTTGTTTATTTTTCCTTTGGTTGCCCGTGCTTTTGGGGTCATATTCATGAAGTCTGTGCCCAGTCCTATTTCCTGAAGTGTTTCCCCTATGTTTTCTTTAAGAAGTTTTATTGTCTCAGGGTGTATATTTAAATCCTTAATCCATTTTGAGTTGATTTTAGTATACGGTGAGAGGTATGGATCTAGTTTCATTCTCCTGCATATCGATATCCAGTTATCCCAGCACCACTTGCTGAAGAGGCAGTCCCTTCCCCAGTGAATAGGCTTGGTGCCTTTGTCAAAGATCAGATGGCAGTAAGTGTGAGGGTTGATTTCTGGGTTCTCTATTCTATTCCATTGGTCAGTGTGTCTGTTTTTATGCCAGTACCATACTGTTTTGGTTATTATAGCTTTGTAGTATAGCTTAAAGTCAGGTAGTGTTATGCCTCCAGCTTTATTTTTTTTGCTGAGCATTGCTTTGGCTATTCGTGGTCTTTTATTGTTCCATATAAATGTCTGAATAGTTTTTTCCATTTCTGAGAAAAATGTCATTGGAATTTTGATGGGGATTGCATTGAATTTGTATATCACTTTGGGTAGTATGGACATTTTCACTATGTTGATTCTTCCAATCCAAGAGCATGGAATATCTTTCCATCTTCTTGTATCCTCTCTAATTTCTCTCAGCAGTGGTTTGTAGTTCTCATTATAGAGATTTTTCACCTCCTTGGTTAACTCAATTCCTCGAGAGAATTATATTAAGTGAAACAAGTCAGGCACAGAAAGAGAAATACCACATGTTCTCACTTATTGGTGGGAGCTAAAAATTAATATATAAATTCACACACACACATACACACATACACACACAAACCGGGGGGGGGAAGAAGATATAACTACCACAATTATTTGAAGTTGATGCAACAAGCAAACAGAAAGGACATTGTTGGGGGGGAGGGGGGGAGGGAGAAGGGAGGGAGGTTTTGGTGATGGGGAGCATTAATCAGCTACAATGTATATCGACAAAATAAAATTTAAAAAAAAAAAAAATAAAAAAATAAAGGCAAAACAAATACTGAAGAAAAAAAAAAAAAAAAAAAATTCCTTCTATGTTCTGGATATTAATCCCTTGCCAGACACATGGTTAGCAAATATTTTCTTGCATTCTGTAGGTTGTTCTTTCGCTATTAATTATTTCCTTTGCTGTGCAGAAGCTTTTTAGTTTGATACAATCCCATTTTTTATTTTTCCTTTCATTGCTTATGCTTTTGGGGTCTTTTTCACAAAGTCTTTTCCCAGTCCTGCATCCTGAATTGTTTCCCCTATTTTTTCTTCTGGGAGTTTTATTATTTCAGGTCTTAATATTTAAGTCTTTAATCCAATTTGGGTTGTGAAAGAAAGTGAGCCGAAACACCGGGTACTGATCAAGCTTTATTAAAGAAAATAAACCTGCTGGGCTGCACTCAAAGTGGAGAACAGCGGCCGGAGCTGCCCTCAAAGTGGAGGGCAGCACCAGGCATCGGGGTGGGAGAGCTTATACAGGCTATAGGGCACCAGGGCTGGCTGATGCAATCAAGGAGGGACATTATGCTAGTGTGGAAGCTCCACCTGGCTGATGGAACTGGGGTGGAAAATTTCACCTATGCAGAAGAAGCCAAAAGGGTTTCTATTTCACAGAAATCATGAGGCTTCTTGTAAGGAAAAGGAGGCGGGAGCTGGTGGCCATTTTGTGCTTTGCCTTGCCTAAAATGATACTGGTTATGTTCAAAACCTATCATTCCTGCCATTTTAGTATAGGAGAGGGGAAAAGGGATAGAGGTCTCTTTCTTCTGAAGCTACTTCTTGCTGAGAATGGGTGGAGATCTCAAGAAAATTTTTGAAAATGTATGCTGCATGGTGTTGATTCTTTATCAGGTGGCTGGATTTTCCTGGTGAGGATCAATGGTTCTGAGGGGCTGATATCATCCTCCCATGAAGAATTCAGTGACCTTTTGATTGGTGAAGGCTTGCATACATTCCTACCAGAAATTAGAGAAACACCAAAAGAGACAGGGAACAAAAAATAGGATGAGTCCCAGAACAGTTGGGGGTCCTAGTAGAGGTGTAAGCCAGGGCAACCAAGGGGTTAGAAGCTGGGGCCACTCCCCAAGTTGTGTTTGTGTATTGTAGCTCTTTGCGTTGGTGATCAGTGCTTGCTTTTAGATGGTTTAAGTTGCTTTGGATCACCCCGGACTCATTTACAAAACAACAGCATTCCTCTCCCAAGAAGAGGCAGGTGCCTCCCTTCTTTGCTGTAAGGAGGTCAAGGGCTTGATGGTTCTGTAGAGTGACTGTCACGAGTGAGGTGACCTGTTTCTGGAGGGAGAAGATGCTATCTATCACTTGGTTCATGTCTTGATTTAGTTCTACTGAGAGTTTTTGATAGAATTGAGAGGCAGTAGCAAGGCCCCCTACCCAGATGGTGATGTCGGGGACAAGCCAAATGAATATTCAAGAAATTGCATTTGGGGGCTGGCCCCGTGGCTCACTCGGGAGAGTGCAGCACTAATAGTGCCAAGGACGTAGGTTTGGATCCTAAATAGGGATGGCTGGTGCACTCACTGGCCGAGCGTGGTGCAGACCACACTGTGCCGAAGGTTGCGATCCCCTTACCAGTCCAAAAAAAAAAAAAAAATGTGTTTGGGGGCAGGCAACGGGATAACATAGTTTTGCAAAGGAAACATATTCTGGTTTTAGGGCATGAATGATGAGGGGGTAAGTGAGTGGTAGCATTGCAAGGGCTGGTGGTAGTGTTAGTGGTGTTAGTAAGGCAGAGTGTGGTCAGCATTGAGATAGGAGGAAAAACATGGGAAGGATGCGAAGGGTTAGGGAGCCAAAAGAATTTAAAGGGGACATTGCCACAATGAAATTGCTAAGAAGCATCCTACTGATAGGAGGTAAAGGAGTGCAAGAGAAATCTTCCTATAACATTACACTCCTTTGGGGCAGCACTGGCCAATCCTGTAGCAAGTACTAGAACAAGTATTATAATAAAGGTTAGGGACATGGGGTGGCATATATTTGTCATACCCCCCAATGGCAAACCCACAATAGCAGATTGGGACCAGTCTTGGAGTAGCTCTTGTGTGAGCGATGTGAAGCGTGCCTGTAAAAGGGAGAAGATGATCGCTAGGGGAAAGGTTATTTTTCTCCTGGATCTGGGGAAAGAGCAGAGATCTTGGTGGAAGTTTTGGCAATTTTTAGTTTTGTAGGTCCTAAAATGGATGAAGTGTAAGGGGGTGCTGGGTTGGGGTCTGGACCAGGGGGCCCCTCTGGGTTGTTGTTAACTGGCATTTGAGGTAAAGTTTAATAAGGAATTTGCCTGTTCTTGGAGAAGATCCCTAATGAGTGAGAGAGTAGGAAGGTAATGGCCTAAAGGTGATAGGGTGGAAGGGAGAGATGTGAGGATGAAGGGTCTGCCATACATGAGTTTGAAGGGGTTGAGGCCAGTGGGCTTGCAGCGGGCAACTCATAGGCGAGTGAGTGCTGAAGGGAGGAGTTGTGTCCAAGGGAGGTGAAGTTCCTTGGACAGTTTTGTGAGGTGTGTTTTTATGAGGTGATTAACCTTTTCTACCTTGCCCAATGATCAGGGCTGGTGTAGGTTAGGCGGCGTGATAGGGTGTGGGGAAATATGTGGAAAGGGATTGAGAAAAAGGTCTGGAGCCTCCATGCAGTTACATTGTAAAGGTTGTGACTGTTCTGGAGTGAGAAAGGCTGGATTTAGGGGAGGGCAAGGTTTGAAGGAAAACTGGGAATTCTCAATGAAAGTAAGGTGAATAAGTTATAATTGAGGGGGGAGAGAGTCGACATGGCCTTATGGCTGAGAAGATCTTGAAAATGATGGGAGGACAAATAGATTTTTGTTGTCCAAAGGTCAGTTTGGAGCTTTCTTGTGCTAAAAGGGTGGCTGCCGCCAAAGCCTGTAAACAGGGAGCTTATCCTCTAGCTGTGGTGTCCAATTGTTTAGAAAGATATGCAATAGGGGAGAAGATATCTCCTGCCTCTTGTCCCCGAACCCCAACCACCAATCCCTGGGTTTTACTGACGTATAGGACAAACAGATGGGATAAGTTTGGGAGATTAAGAGCTGAGGCTGTAAGGAGAGCGGCTTTCAACCACTGGAAGGAGTGGGCTTTGTGGGGTCTAAGGGAATTGTGGGGTCCCCCTTAGCTGCCTCATAAAATGGTTTTGCTAACACATCAAAGTTGGGAATCCACATGCAGAGATACCCTGCAAGCCCCAGGAAAGAGAGAATTTCACTCTTTGTAGTAGGAGTTGGTAGTTCAGAAATTAAACTTTTGCGGTCTACCGTTATCTCCCTTGTTGTGGGGGTGAGATGGACCCCCAAATAGGTGACTGAAGGAGAGGAGATTTGGGCCTTGTTGGGGGATGCTCAATATCCCCTGGAGGCCAGGAAATTAATATTAATGATGTGGGCTTGTGACTCCTCGTAGGTGGGGCTACAAAGAAGGAGGTCATCCACATATTGTATGAAAGTGCTGGGAGTCAAAGGGAGCTCAGATAAGTCTCATGCTAAAACCTTCCCGAAAAAGTGGGGGCTGTCCTGAAATCCCTGGGGCAAAACTGTCCAGGTAAGTTGTTGGGAACGGCATGTGTCAGGATTAGCCCAAGTGAAAGTGAATAGGTTTTGGCAAGATTGATGTAAGGGGATGGACAAAAAGCATCCTTGAGGTCGAGTATACAGAAGAAACAGGTGGTTGTTGGGATTGTGGACAGGAGAGTATAAAAGTTAGGAACAATTGGGGTTATGGGTAACACAGCCACATTAATGGCCCCAAGGCCCTGCACCATTAGGCTTTATAAAAGGAAGGGTGGGTATATTACAAGGTGAATGGGTAGGTCTTAGAAGATGAGAAGAAAGAAGTTTGTTTATAAGGGGCTTTAACCCTATTAGGTGTTTAGTAGCAGTGGGGTATTGTGGGACATTACAGGAAGAAGAAGGATCCTGCAACCTTAAGAGATGGGAGGGTGTGAGTAGTGATGGAGGGTGAGGAGGTATCCCATACTATAGGATTGTCAGGGGGATAGGGGAGGGTAGAGGTTTCAGGGCCCAGGGCTGCGGCAGCCTGTGACGGGAGCATTGTAGTTGGAGTTAAAGTGTTTAGGGTAAGGATAGCTTTGAATTTGGAAAGGATGTCCTGCCCCAGTGGGGCATTGAGGCAACATTAAAAATCTGTGTGTGAATTGGACATTAGGTAAGTTGCAAGAGAGGGGTTGAGTTGATTCGTGGGCAATGTTCTGATACTGTAACTTCTATGATTGTGATAAAGGATGGGGCTGTGGGCTCCAAGTATTCAGGAAGCATAGAATAAGTGGCCCCTGTATCAATAACGAAAGAGATCGGCTAACCTGCTATGAGGAGTTACCCTGGGCTCACGTGTGGTGATCTCTGTGGGGGACTCAGGCCCTGGGCATCATCAGTCCTCCTCTTGGGTGAAGTCAAGAGGGTCCAGTAGTGATGGTCATGGAGCTAAAGGTTGCAGGTTAGGGACTGGACCATTCCCTCTCTGGCGAGTAGGACAGTCAATGCCCCAGTGGCCTGGCAACTTGACAGGGCCCCAGAGGGGGCCTCAGATTTGAACAAGCCTGTGCCCAATGGCCTGGTTGACCACATTTGAAACAGTGTCCTAGTGGCTTGCCCCTAGGGGCAGATTGTGTGAGCCACAGATAGCATTAGCCAAAAGCTGGTATTTGTCCTGATCTCTCTGGTAGCAGTCCTTCTTTTCTTCCTCCTCTCTGTCATTAACAACCTTGAAGGCCACATTGAGGAGGTCCCGCTGGGTTGTATTTGGGCCATCCTCAAGTTTCTGTAGCTTTTTTTGGATATCAGGGGCTGATTGAGTGATAAAATGAGAATATAAAAGGGCCATGCCTACAGGGGTATTTGGGTCTATACATGTGTATTTGTATAAGGCCTCTGAGAGGTGAGTTAAGGATTTACTGTGATTTTCAGTGGACCTTTGTGAGATCTCCCTGAGTTTGTCATAACTGACTGATTTGTGGGCAGCATTTTGAAGGCCATGAAGTATATGTGTGATCATGTTATCTTGGAGATCCCGATCTCCATGACTAGTCTGGTAGTTCCAATTTGGGTCGGTGCAAGGTACAGCAACAGCTCCCACAGGCCGTCTGTTATTTTGAGTGTGTACCTCGTCTGCCTGTTGTTGGGCTGTTGTCCAGACCTGTTCTCTATCCTCAAGGGACAAGGTAGAATTGAGAATCATGAAAACGTCATGTCAGGTGAGATAATAAGACTGAGTGAGATATCAGAATTTTTTGAGATATGTGTCTGGGTCAGACTGGAAGGACCCCATTCATTTTTCAATTTGGGAAAGATCAGAAAGGGAAAAAGTGATGTGGACCCAGAATAAGAAGGGGAGGGAGGTTTGGGGGGCTGGGAATGTGTGTCATATGACCTAGTATGGGGAGGAGAGGGAAGAGGTGAAGGGTCTGGTGAAGGGTCCAGAGCATAGGGAGGTGGTTGGGGAGCGGAATGATCTGAGGGATCAAAGGGCTGATCTGCATCTGGAAGGGGAGGTCAGGCATGAATGAGGAGAATTTGAGAGGTGGGGCAGTTTTGGTAAAGGGAGGGATGCGACCAGAGATAGACGAAGGCTTGAACATAAGGAATCTCTCTGGCTTTGCTGTTTTGGTGACAAAAGTTGTCTAGGTCTCTAAGAGCAGCTAAGTCGAAAGTGCCATTTTCTGGCCACTGGGATCCATTATCTAGTTTGTATTTCCAAACTTGATTATAGTAGAAAATGAGATGTTTAGGTTTAATGTCTCCCTGGAGGCCAAGGGGTCGTAAATTGGCCAGGAGACACCCTAAGGGCATAGAGTGTGGAGGTTTGGATTGTGAGGATCCCATTTAGAGGGTGAGAAAGGAGGTGATCAGTCCCAATAGAAGAAGGGTGACACCGAGGAGTGTACTCATTGGTGTACACCATTTTGAGAGAGAAGACACTGACTGGTTAGAGGAGCATGCTCCAATAGCTGGGGGCACAAGAGGGATTTCCCCAGGAAGGCACCTGAGCTTTGTAGCAAGTAGAGAGTAGTCAAGGAAAGTCATAGAGGTGGGGCTGGTGCACTGACTCACCCTAAATTGAGGCTGATGGTGGGTACATTGGTCTGAAATGGCAAAAAGGAGAGTCCTCTAGGTACCTGATTTGGCTGGTCCAGGAAGGGTGGTCGAGGGCCAATCAACCCAGGTGGGGATTGTCCAAGAACGTCGGCTAAACCCTTCCTGGGTTCCAGCATTAAAATGAAAGAAAGTGAGCCAAAACACCAGGTACTGATGAAGCTCTATTAAAGAAAAGAAACCTGCTGGGCTGCACTCAAAATGGAGAGCAGCGGGCAGGGCTGCCCTCAAAGTGGAGAGCAGCACCAAGCATGGGGGTGGGAGTGCTTATATAAGCTGTAGGGCACCAGGGCTGGCTGATGCAATCCAGGAGGAGCATTACACTAGTGTGGAAGCTCCACCTGGCTGATGCAACTGGGGTGGAAAATCGTGCCCCAAAGGGCTTCTATTTCACAGAAGTCACAAGGCTTCTCATAAGGAAAAGGGGGCAGGGGCTGGCAGCCATTTTGTGCTTGGCCTTGCCTAAAATGGCGCTGGTTATGTTCAAAACCTATCAAGTTGATATTGTTATATGGGGAGATGTATGGATATAGTTTCGTTCTTCTATATGTGGACATCTAGTTTTCTCAGTATCATTTACTGAAGAGGCTGTCCTCTCCTGAATGTATGTTCTTGGTGCCTTTGTTTAAAGATCAGTTGGCTGTAAGTATATGGGTTGATTTCTGGATTCTCTATTCTGTTCCATTGGTCCATGTGTCTGTTTTTATGCCAGTACCATGCTGTTTTGGTTACTATAGCTTTGAAATCAAGTAGTGTAATGCTTCCAGCTTTATTATTATTTTTTTTTACTTAGGATTGCTTTGCCTATTCAAAGTATTCTGTTGTTCCATATGAATGTTAGGATTGTCTTTCCTTTTTCTGTGAAGAGTATCATCGGTATTTTGATGAGGATTGCATTGAATCTGTAGATTGCTTTGTGCAGTGCAAACAATTTCACAGTATTCATTCTTCCAATCCAAGAGTGGGAAATGTCTTTCCATCTTTTGGTGTCCTCTTTAATTTCTTTCAACAGTGTTTTGTAGTTTTCATTGTAGAGATCTTTCATTTCTTTGGTTAAAGTTATTTCTAGGTATTTTATTCTTTTGGTAGGTCTTGGAAACTGGGCTTACTTTCTTGACTTCTTTTTCTGCTTCTTCATTGTTGGTGTATAAGAATGCTACTGATTTTTGTGTATTGATTTTGTATCCTGCAACTTTACTGAATTTGTTTCTTGGCTGCAGCAGTATTTTGGTAGAGGTCATGAGTTTTTCTATATGTAGGATCATGTCATTTGCAAACAGTAACAATTTGACTTTGTCTTTTCCAATCTGGATGCCCTGTATTTCTTTCTCTTTCCTGATTGCTCTGTGTAAGACTTCAAATACTATGTTGAATAGGAGTGGTAAGAGTAGGTATCCTTGTCTTGTTCCTGTTCTCAAAGGAACAGCTTTCAGCTTTTTCCCACTCAGGATGATGTTGGTGGTGTGTTTTTCATATATGGCTTTTATTGTGTTGAGATATTTTCCTTCTATACCTAATTTGTTTAGGGTCTTTTTCATGAAAGGATGCTGAATTTTGTCAAATAATTTTCTACATCTACTGAGATAGTCATAAGGTTTTTATCCTTGATTTCATTGATATGATTTATCACACTTATTGACTTGCATATGTTGAACCATCCTTGTATCCCTGGTATGAATCACACTCAGTCATGGCATATAATATTTCTGACGTGCTGTTGAAATAGGTTTGCCAATATTTTGTTGATGATTTTTGTATCTATTTTTTTGTCAAGGATATTAGCTTGTAGCTTTATTATTTTTGTTGTATCTTTGTCTGATTTTAGCCAGTGTATGGAACCAACCTAAATGTCTATCAACAGATGACTAGATAAGGAAAAGTGATATATACGTGCAGTAGAATACTACTCAGCCATTAAAAAGAAGAATGAAATTCTGCCATTCATATCAACACAGATGATTTTGGAGGAAATTATGTTATGTAAAATAAGCTAGGCACAGAAAGAGAAATATCACATGTCCTCACTCATAAACTGGAGTAAGAAAGAAAGAAACAATGAAACAAAGACATAACCACAGTTATATGTTGAACTTTCAGAAGGAGCAAACAGAACTATGAATACCAGAGGTGTAAAGGTGGGAAGTGGGGGGAAGGGTTTAGGGAGAAATTGGGAAATGGACACAAAGAATAACTATGATTTGTAATAATGAACATGCTAATAATATTGATTTGATCATCACGTATTGTACACAAATTCTGATAATCAACTCAGTACCCTGCTCATATGTATAATCAATTATGTTTCAATTCAAAAAAAAAAATCACCAAAAGAAGTTTCCTATCCTCTTGTCTAAGACTGAATCACATGACCACAACTAGCTACAAAAACAGGTGCAATATGTGTCTCCAGCTCAAAGCTATTTGAATAAGCAAGACTTAGAGGGGTACAATTGATCCCTATTACCAAAAATATGTGGAGAAAAGGAAACTATATTCCAGAGGATAGTAATAGCTCCTGCCATAGCTCATGCCACTATATACCCAAGCATCTGTGTGCATCTTAGCAGAGCTAGGGCTAGGGTCTGGAGCTCACAGACACCTTAAGCCCATTCCCAAAACCTTCACACTCAGGTCTACAAGCTAGGTAACAGGAAAAGATCCTTGAAGCCTTGGTTGAAGAAAGAGTAGTCTTTATTCAGCACACACACATCTAAGTGCTAGGCAGTCCAAAAGAGAAACTCAGCAGCTGCTGGCAAAGTAGAAAGAAAAATTGAGCAGCTACCAGCAAAGTAAACATGCTCCATTTTTAGACACGAGCTCTGTCCAGCCCTGCTTCACACACTGAAGAACACACAAGAATAGCAACAAGCTAAAAGTACCAGGGCTGAGCATGTACACTAACTCCACCCACACACAACTTGTTTACAAAGAATATGCTGCACCACCCCCAACCATACCTGAGACAAGGGGGCCTGACTAAACTATTCTATTTTCCTTACAATCTTCTTTCCACAATAGAACTTACCTACTCAAAGGAGATGGCCCAAGTTGGCTCCTTTCCAAGGGTTAGAATCTAATGGATCTGTCCCTTCCCATACCCAACACACAATAGGAACAGAAATAGGAACACCATGTTTAATGAAAGCAAACTGACTGAAAAGTGTTTTGATGTCTCCCATTTTCTGGCAGCGTAGTATTTCTAGTCTTTATTGTAGTGAGAAAGAAGTCTTCATAACTTCTAGGCAACTGGGTACATCTGTCCAAAGATCTAAGAACCACATTCATCTTTCTCCATGGGGGTTGAAATTTAGTCCTGATCTGTTAAAATGTGTACAGCATCTGGATTCTCCCACAACTTTTCAACTGAAGCTCAAACATACACCACTGACTTTGATCCACTGTTTTCTATCTGGTATGTGATTATTTTCCTCTCCTTTTCTGAGTTTACAATATGTTAATTTTTTTACTGTTATATGTATTTTCCATTTCAATGTATTTGGAGTACTAAGGAGATTTAGTACTGTAGCTCATATGTTTCTCGAAGGTATCTACATCTTTTTCACATATTCTACATATTTAGGTAACATAAATTTTTAAAAATCTAGTTTATCCCAGTTCTTCAATCTTTTTAGCCTGTTAATGATATTTGAATGATATTAAAAGTCTACAATGAAATGGATGACAGGTGTTAATTTTGAACAAAGATAAGTTATAGCGTTTTTTATTCTAAATCTTCCGTAGCATTTTAACTTTTATGAAACTTGATTGTGATTTAATTAAATTCACAGAATTTAGGTTTTTATTTAACTGTAATTTTTAATAATTTTTTAGTTCATTGATCATTATGAATTGATACTAGAAAATAAATGCCATTCTCATTTTTTTTTCAATTTATATTTACTATTGTGGTAGTATCGTTGTAATGGTAAAAGTGGCAATGCTTCCCAAGGTTTGTCCTGCCTATTTAAGAACGCCATGACAGGGCTCCTTGAGATCTAAAATTATCTATTCTCAGAGAACATTGAAATATATTTCAAAGTAAATTTTAGTGGCATATATACATATACACATACACACACACATATATAGACATATACATACATACATACGTACATATTATATATCATCATTATATATATTATATGTACACATATATAATTATCATCTTCCCTGTCTTACAGGAGAAAATGTATTTTCCTTATGCCTTTCAATATAATTCATGTGAGCCTTACTCATAAATTTTTTGACTTAAGTCCTTGGACCCTGCACTAAACTGTTGCTATGGTTGCTGAGAAAAAATTATCCTAAAACGAGTAATAAATTCTTTGTGCACATTGGTCCATTGCAGCAAGTATTATCTTGACAACCATGACTCTTGTCATTTTAATGATTCTGGACATTTATCCAAAACTCTTCTGCCTTTTTTTGTTTTGGGAAGTTAAAAGAAAACTTCATTGAAAATAAATTGGATTTTTGTGAATCTTCAGGGAAAATGCTCCATAAAATTTTCGTCTTGAGTGACATGTATCAGCACTGTTTCATATTTCTATCTATAGCATTATAGAAGATGACAATAGTTTAATAAAACAATACGATTCATTCTTTCAAGCCAATGTAGTTCAAAAGACCAGATAGATTTAGCCTTATCTTACAAGAACAGAACAGTTATATGACTCAATGCACTTTACTAAATGTTAGAGGTTTTGATTTGGTGTAACCATTGTCTGAGGCAGATTTTTTGGAACATCAATTTATTGATATATTGTAATTTAGATAACTGGCCATATGTTTTTAATGTGAAAGTGCATTAAAATATTGGTACTATAAAAGGGAAAAGTTAAATTGCAAAATATTCTATTTGTATTGTATATTGTAGTATTTTGGAAAATAGATAATAGCAATAAAATGCTAACAGTTAACTCACATTTGTTAGTGGAAGCATAAAATTATTTTGGTATAGAGTATTGTGACAGCATCAGTGAAAATATTAATGGACATGTATCTAATACAGGATCTCCCTATTAGGAATAACTGTACAAATATATTCGCACCTATTTACAAAAGGGATGTATCATCAATATCATCAAAGGAAAACTCATAATTCTATGTGGTACATGAAGAGAAGGCAATAATATGAAGTAGAAAAACAGTATGATAGACCTTTGTATCAGTTTTCTATTCTGTGTAACAAATTATCAGTTTACAACAATATGTATTTATTATTTCACAGTTTCTGTGGGTTGGGACTCTAGGCATTGCTTATTTAGGGGTTCTTAGGGTTTCATAAAATTGCAACAAAATTTTAGCTGGGCTGTGTTCTCATTCAGAGATTCAAGTAGGGAAGAATCTTCATCAATGGTTACTCAGGTTGGTAGCAAAATTAATTTTTTTGTGGCTGTAAGGTAAAGAGCCCCTGTTTATGGTAGCTGTTGGCTGAAGGTCACCCTCAGCTCACCAAGGCCATACTCTTAGAGCCTGCCTGCGCTGTCTTTCTACATTGCTGCTTACTTTATCTAAAGAGAGTCTCTAGAGAACATCTATTAGCAAGACAAAATCTTATGTCTTACTAGTGTAACGTAAGTAAGGGAGAAATAGCTTATCACCTTTGCCATATTGTATTGATTAGGAGAAAGTTACAGTTCTGGTCTATACTCAAGGCAAGAGCATTATACAAGGACATTGATACCAGAAAGCAGGGATCGTGGAGGGAACATCTAAAGTCTTTCCACTGCAACCTTTATGGGCTGATATGGAATAACTTCTAAGATGTGTTCATGAGTTAAAAAAAAAAAGGCATTTGTATTGTGTGTGTGTGTGTGTGTCTGTGTGTGTGTGTGTGTGTGTGTGTGTGAATGTGTTTATTTTTGCCTCTGAAGAGAAACAGTGGAGAACATGATATTTGTGGTGGAAAGAGGATTAAGAAGTCATTTTGTAAATCATTTTTTCAATGTTGCTATTTTTTTATGATGTGCATATATAACCGTGTTGTATATTTGTGGTCTTCCATGGCTGTTTTTGAAACATAAACCATGAGTAATCACTTTTTCAGAACTGCAGAAAATGTTAAATGAAACCATTTTGCAAAGGACTCAAGAACCTAGGTTCTGAATTGTCTACTTTGCTTTTAGCAATTTGGAAAATTGATTAATAATTCTGACGCTGTTTTCATACTTATACTATGGTGATGTTCAAATAAATGTTCTCTTAAATCTCTTTCAAATGAGCCATTTTAGAAATTAAATACATACATAGAGAAAACTACCAAGCATAAGATCTGATGGAGTTGGGGAGAGACGGAGAAGAAAAAAAGTTCAAACGAGAGCAAAATAACATCAAGTCAGAGGAGTATAGCCTTGGAACTAAAGCAAAACTTGTGTTGAAATGGCTTAAAGTTCATAAAAAGGGAAGATATATCATCTACATAGCACTTATGTATAACCAAATTTTATTTTTATTTTAAATTAAATTTTTATTCTAATGCAATTGTAGATTTACATGCAGTTGTACACATTAATACATAGAGATCTGTATGTGTTATAATCCAGTTTTTCCCAGCGATATCATATCTTGCAAAGCTATAGTGCAATATCACAACAAGGATATTGAGATTGATATAGAACATTTCCATCATCACAAAAATCCCTGAAGTTGTCCATTTATAGCCTTACCCATTTCCTTTCTGCTACTCCCCCCTTAACTTCTAGCAACCACTAATCTGTTCACTTTTACAATTTTGTCATTCAAAAATGCTATATAGATAGAGTAATATAATGTGTAACCTTTTGGGATTGACTATTTTCATTCAGCATAATTCTCTGGAGACTCATCCATGTGATTTCATTTATCAAGGATTTGTTCTTTTCCATTCCTTAGTAGTATTTCAAGGTATGGATGTACCACGCTTTGTTTTACCACTTACCCATTGAGGGACATCTGGCTTGTTTCTAGTTTTGGAGCATTATTAATAAAGCTGCTACGAATATTTGTGTACAGGTTTTTGTGTGAACATACGTCTTCATTTCTCTGGAAAACTGCACAGGAGTGCAACTTCTGATCTTATGATGGCCACATATTAAGTTTTTTGAAAAACTACCAAACCAAATTGTTTTGCGAACTGTATTTTCCACTTCATATTCCTACCAGCAATGTAGAAATGATCTAGTTTCTTCATATCCTCACTTGCATTTGATTTTGCCCCTTCCAGCCCTTTTTAAAAAAGTCATTCTGATGGGAGTATAGTGATAAGTCATTTGGTTTTTATTTGTGTTTTCTTCATGGCTAATGATGTTAAAAACTTCCCATGTGCTTATTTGTGAACTGTTTACCTCCTTCAGTAAAATATATTTTTATTCTTTTGCCCAAGTTCCAATTGTATCACTTGCTTATTTGCTATTGTGTTATGGGAGTTTTTTTTTTTTTAATATATTCAGATGCAGTTATCTGTTGGATATGTGTTTTTAATTATTTTCTTCTAATATACAGCTTGACTTTTCAACTTCTTAATAGATTCTTTCAGAGAAGGAGCCTAAAATTTTGATAAATTTTAATTTATCAATATTTCCTTTTGTACCTTCCATACGATCCAGCAATCCTTCTGGGCATATATCCAGAGGAATGGAAATCATCATTTTGAAGGGGTACCTGCAATCCCATGTTCATTGCAGCTCTGTTTACAATAGCCAAGATATGGAACCAACCTAAATGTCCACTGATAGATGATTAGATAAGGACACTGTGGTATATATACACCATAGAATACTACTCTGCCATAAAAGAATGAAATATTCCCATTTGCAGCAACATGGATGAGCCTGGAGAAACTTACATTGAGTGAAATAAGCAAAGCACAGGGAGATAAATACAGCATGAACTCACTCATATGTGGGAGCTAAGAGACAAAGAAAGAAGGAAAGAAAGACCATGGTAGCGTATTGATCTTACAGAGGGAGGAAACATAGGGCTACAAAGTGCAGTGTGGGGAAAAGGGGAAGGGGGCGGGGGGCTGGAGGATAATTGGGTGGGGGACATGGGGTACAAAAGTAATTTCTGGTAGTGGGTATGCCTCCAGTATGAATCTGGCCCTCACATCATGGGTACGAGGGGTGACAATTAGCTTTGTATCTCATGAATATTCATCATATGTAAATAAATAAATGATAACAAATATTTCCTTTCGTAGAGTGTGATTTTGTGTCAAGTCTAATAACTTTTTACCTACCCCCAGGTCCTGAACATTTTCTCCTATCTACTTGGTGTTAGCATCTATTGATTATAGTGTTTCATTCAGTTTGAAGTTGTCCTGATTCTTGCTATGATGAGCAGTTTGTAATTGATCTTAGGATGTTCTGAGACTCTGGATCTTATTTAAGCCTGTTTTAATTAGCTTTTTCTGTCTTTTCTCTGGCAGGGGAAGTAGAGTGCTGCCTCATCACTGCTAGGTGAGCGTAAAGGTCCGGGTTACCCACTCGGCCCCCACTGATACTCAAGGATGGGGCCTCTCATTACCGCTGGGCAGGTGTGGGAACTGTGACCCACCGTGTTGTCTCCACTGACACTACAGAGGGAGTGGCCTCATCACTACTAGGGCTGGTGAAAAGTTCTGGCTCTTCAGGAGGCCTCTTTTGACAACAACCCAATGATGATCGGGGGAATGTCTGCCAGGTTGGAGTGGAATTCCTGGTTTATCATATAGTCTCCATGGATACCCCAGGGGGTGAGAGAGTCCTGGTCAACATGGATGAAAATATCAGCTTCCTGCGTGAACGTCTCTGATGCCACCTAGGCAGGAGTGTGGCAGGACCTTCATTATAGCCTCTCAGGGGTTGAGGTCTCCTCGCTATAGCTTTTGCTGCCATGGATGGAGGTGGTGGGGAGGACGACAGAATTCTCTGTGGTTTGTTGCTTGAGTAGAGCAGTTATTTTCTAAAAGTCTTCAATGTTGATAAACTGCCTCTTTCCTGGTTCTTTGGCTATAAAGAGAAGGCTTTCACTGGTGCTTTTCAATTTTTTGTTTGTTTTTTGTCTTTTCCTCTTGGCATTTGCAGGTTATCTGCTTTCTCTGCTTCAAGTGTGCAACATATAAGACTAAAAGAAAATCTGGAAAACTCACTGCCGTGTCATTCCCTAGGTCCCAAGGTCTCTGGCCGGTCTTCATTCTTTTCTCTGCCTTTGAGTCTTATTACATTTATTTGACTTAGTAGGGGAATTAGAAAACATATATCTATTCCATTTTCCCACAAGCAGAAGCCAAAATTATTAATTAATTAATTAATTTATTTTTGTCACTGGCTGGTACAGGGTCTGAACTCTTGACCTTGGTGTTAGGACACTACGCTGTAACTAACCGAGCTAACCGGCCAGTCCTCAAAACTACCTTTTAAACATGAATTTATATCCTACCTTATTTCACCAAGATATGAGACAGATTTAAAAAATGATAATAAATTGAAATTTTTACTGGCATAGATTTAAGTGGGTTGCTTTTTGCACAATTTTCAAGAAAAATGAGTAAGTCTAGCCTTACTACCTCCATGGCTTTTCCTATGTTCCCATCCTTAGAGGTTGCTCTCTATTCTAATACAGTGCACCGTTTGGGGAATTTAGCATTTGTTATTTTTATAAATAATTAAAATACATATGTTATAGAAAAAATGTATATATACATATATATGAGGGTACATCAAAAAGTTTGTGGAAAATGGACTTAAAAAATAGTACATATCTTTTCATAACTTTTTGAAGAACTCTCGTACACACACACACACACACACACACACACACACACACACACACACACACGTACACTTTATTTTTCTTCAAATTCAAATTTAGTCACCAAGAACAGAACCTTCCAAAAGATGTGGAACTGGCACACCAGTATGCTTAGATAAAAATGTCCTATGTATTATGTCTTTAGTGTGACTAGATGATTTTGTGGTAGTGAATTTAATGGCTTCATGCCACAAAAACTCTCTTCAGTTTTCCCTTTAGTGTGCTAAACGATTATTATTTTGTAGACCGTATTGTGTAAATGTTTGAGAATCTTTGTCCTAGATAAAAAAAGAGATGGGGCAGTGTCCTGAATATAGTGTGCAAATATTCCCCAGTAGTAGATACTATCAAATACTTTTCCAAAGTGATTGAGTAAATTGCTTCTTTTACCAGAAACCTAAGAAGCTTCCAGTTTCTTCACACCCTTATTAACACTTGGTATAATCAATGTTTTAATTTTAGTTATTCTTGAACTTATGTAGCAGCATCCCGTTATGGTTTCAATTTTCATTTCCCAATTTACTGATAAGTTTGAACGCTTTTAATGTGTTTCTTGGCACTATGGCTGTCTTTGGTGAAGTATTTATTATTTATTTACTTATTCATTTTTCTCTTGGTATGTCTGTTTTCTTCTAACTGATTTTAGACATTGTATAAATCAGATACAAGCATCTTGCTGCTTTTGTTTTGTTTTTTCTTTTTTCCTTTTTTCTTAATATGCATCCTCAGGTTATTCATTTTCAGCCTTTGTTCTCTTCAAATACATAAATGTATTTATGGCTATAAATTTTCCTCCATTATGCCATTAACTACATCTCAACAAATTTTGATATGTTGTGTTCTCATTACCGTTTAGTTCAAAACACTGCTAATTTCTATTTTTTTACTCATGCACTAATTAAAAATGTTATTTAATTTCCAACATTTCATTTTATTCTACCTATTTTTGTTTGTTTACTTCTGATATAACTTCAGTCTGGATCAGAGAATGTATTCTGCATGATTTCATTCTTTGCAATTTTGTTGAGACTTGCTTTGTGACTCAGTACATGACCTTTTTCTAGACACACTTAATCCTTTTTCTAGATTGATTTTTACGTTTGCTTCATTTATTTATTAAACTCTGTCTCAAGGGACTAAAGATGCAGTGACATACTTAAAGCAAATATCATTCTAAAGTTCCACACACTGTGAAACATGTAGATAAGCAAAATAAGCCCATATATTTATATATATATATATATATGTATGTATGTATATATATATATATGTATATACATAACAAATAATTAAAAAACCCAAATTCTCTTTTTATCTCAAGGACAATATGTTCGTTAGTTTCTAATTTTAATTATTTATTTAGGTATCTCTCATAAGAGATTATTTTATTCTTTTCTGTACAAAGGATTAGGCAGGGAAGATGTTATTTATTATCACATTCTCACATATGTTGAAATGGAAATTAAGAGACTTCTTTGAGTAGTGTAAGTTCCACCTACTTATGTCATAAAGTAGTGCCAACATCACATGGATTAAAGTAAGTGAGATTGCTCTGCATAAAAATTACTTGCAGGCTCCATACACGTGTATTTTATGTGGTGCCCTCACAAACACTTTTTATTTATTTATTTATTTATTTATTTTTTGTCCTTTTTCGTGACTGGTAAGGGGATCGCCCCACACCACGCTCAGCCAGTGAGCGCAGCTGCCATCTCTATATAGGATCCTAACCCGCAGCGGGAGCATCGCTGCGCTCCCAGTGCTGCACTCTCCCGAGTGCGCCACAGGGCCGGCCCACTCACAAACACTTTTGAATAAAAAACGATGACTCAGATACTATGTAAATCTATAACTCTCATTACCAATTATGACTCTTTTTTTGGAGTTACCGCTAGTGTATAGGCTACTCCTTATTGATAACCCTTTTCCAAATGTGATTGTTTTTTGAGAATTTTAAAGCCTAATTAAAAATAGCTATTTATATGATATATTTTCCAAAAATTTTGAAGAGCTAATGTTTAGATTTCCAGCCAAATTTTGCAATGAATCTCCCTCCATTCTTCGTAGAGAAAACAAGGACTCTGAGTCACCCTCTGAGAGAGCATAAACAAAAGGCCTGGAGCTTAGATTTAAGGAGCCTTTTTGGGTGGAGAGTCCATGGTGGTTGTATGCTTTAATCTTGACCTACACTTCCTCTCCCTCATAAAAATAAACTCTAAGCATTGTTCCTGGGATATAATTGTAAATGCTCTTTCCAGAAAAAGAACAACTCTGTTTTGAAAGAACCTGGTAAGTACTATTGAAACCGGTATGATTGAAGGTTGGTTAGACTCTAAGTGGCTAAATCAGAAATTCCACAAGACCATGACATTCCTTCATTGCAGCCAAGTAGCACCCACTGATGGAAGAATCCTTTCGAGCTCTAAACATTCAGACTAAGATATTTCAGAGAATTTTAATTTTTCTTATTTTTTAAAATTTTGATTTTCTTTAAAATGATTTTAGGTAAGTTGTTATTTTAAAGATTGTCATTTAAGTGAATGTCATTGTTAACATAGGGCTTATGGTTTTTTTTTTTTAAGTTATATGTTCCTTTGAGCATAACCGGAAAACTCAAGACTAGCCAATATTAATATTATGGCATTCAGCTGATCTAAATGGACAAATGCTGGCACACTCTAAGTGCAATAACTTGGTCCATCATCTCTAACATACTGGGCAGGTTCTAGAATTTAGAGAACCTTTGTTTATAAGAGGAAAATAATGGCCTCAGTACCCTCAATTGATTTTCAGGGCCCAGTACTGAAACAAGTAGTACAGAATTCCGTTACTGCAGCCAGTTTCATGAATCAATCTAAATAAATGTGTTTTTTCTGCAGATTTTAATCAATACAAACAAATTTACAAACCTCTTACATGGGGAGGAAAACATGCCAACAATTGTATGAGTTTGAGAAGGCTTTTGCTATTGTAAAATATTAGTTAGAAAATGTTTCCAGATCTTGAATTTTTCAAGTAAAACTCCAAAACTACATTCCTTTATCAAATAACATTTTATGCTGAATGCTTTAAAAAACCAAATGACATTACATGCCAGATCATTAAAAAATACATAATTTATCCAAAGTATACTTCTTTATTGTAATTTAAAACTGCCATAGTTTTATAAAATAAAATGTTTTAAATTGAAAACATGCAAAAAATGCAAATATTTAGGTTTAGGAAAATACAAAGTTCTTGATGACTAGCCTTAGAAAAATCTTCCTTCAAATTATCCTTGTTTATGTCTACTAACCCAAAACCTTGTACAGAGTGTTGCTAATGTCAGTACCAGGACATTTGCATGTGTCTGTCTGCCTGCTTTACTTTCTTCCATGAATATTTATTGAGAGTCTATTCTGAGCCAGGCAATGTGCTAAAAGTTGATGATATAAAAATGAGTAAGTCTAGGCTTCTGCTGTAGTCTATGAGGAGAGTACATGTAAACCAAAATTCCAATGTAGGCTGTGTTATACAGGGTCTTGGACAAAGTGCTACAGAGCATAAATGGACAGAATAAATGCAGAGATAAATATAAGAAATGACTTCACAGAGGAGGCATAATTTAAACAGGGCATTAAAGACAGAGTAGAAAAGTTAAAAAAGAAGAGATTTCTGTAATATTAAAAATATATGCTAACTCTTAATTCAGAACAAAAATCAAAGCAAAATTTTAATGGGAACTAGAATCAACTGTGATGTTTTTTCAAATGATACCTACTACGTTTCCAGATCATCTAAAGAGTGTCCTATGCCCGACAATCCCTGTTTAAGATTTATTGTAGGAAGAAGTCACTGCAAGTGACGTCAGAGGATTATGTCCTTTTGGTACAAGGAAGACAGTAAAAGGTTTAGAACCACTGGTTAGTGCAAAACTGCCATTGATACCTGGGTGAACTGCCTAAACTGCTTAAATAGTTAGCTAGCTACAGAAGAGGGTTCTATATGCAATTACTACTGTTAAGCAAATGCACCTGCCCGGAGAGTGAAGACCACTTCAGAAGGGTTTCTCTAACAGTGTGTGTGAAACTTTTCATTGTATCTCTGATAGTTGCTCAGAGTGTGGTCCAAGACCATCTGCATAAGAATTATCTGGCATGATAAATAAAGATTGATTCCCAGGATACTTGCAAGATTCACTGAAGCATAACATCTGGGCATGAAAAAAGTGAATCTGAGCTTTCCTCAGCTTGCCACATGATTCTCTTGCCTGTTGAAGTTTAAGATGGAATGAGGTAAGTTCTAAACATGCTGAATTCAATGCTCCCTCACCACTGAAGTCTTTGACCTTCATACGTAAGCAGACCGAGTTAAAGATAAATCAGATATAGGTGTTCGTCCAGGTCTTAGTTCTATGGCCAACTTCCCTGAACCTCAGTTTCCTCATCGTTCTATAATCATGGAGCTAGGTGATTATTAATTCACCTAATAATTTTTGCTTTCATTCAGATAATACATATTTTTTTTCAGTTACTACTGTTTGTTAAGCGCTGGCGTATGGGAACCACAGGTAACATATTTTCAGAGAGGAGTGTGGTTTCAAACGCAGTGCTCAGGTGTCATCTGACACCTGTGATAACACGGATGCTTTGTACTGGACTGGCACTCTCAGAAAGGCTATTCTTCTCAGTAAGGCTGTTTTTCATCTGAGTAAGCTCTGAGAATTAAATTTTCTTTATGGTGAAAGCTCTGTCTAGGAAGATTTACAATAATTGCTCTTTGGTGCTTTGGGGGAACTCTGTCTCAAAGAACCTTAATGGATACACAAGGGTTTATTACTCAGTTTTTGAGGGCCCTGAAGTCAATTCCTTGAATTAGCTTTTAGTATAGGGCAGACAGTTAGAAAAAAAATTTTCTTTCGCAGCTCAGAATGATGAAATTTTGGACTGATTGTAAACCTTTAGGGAATCAAAGAGAATCAAAATTATAATAGGAGCTTGTGGAATTCTGGTGGTAAGGTAGGATTTTTAAGAGACCCTTTAGGCATTTTCTTGATTCAGTAGGTGGATGTTTAGTTTCTTCCTTTCAGGGCCAATTTCTTATAGTGACATTTTAGAAGATATCATGAGGAAGGTGTGCGTGTGCCATAAAATACAGGTGAGTGAATTTCTAGTCTTGTAGAAAGCAACATAATAAAAAGTGCGTTATAGAAATCTTCATCCAGTAAATGGACTTGTGAGATTCTTTATACTTTAGTTAGGATTTCTGTTTTATTTATTTAGCTACAAGATCTCTGGAAGCATTAGCTCTAGTTAAACCTTGCAACTAATGTTATGAGGGTCAAAACAAACCATATATTGAGAATGGAAGATTAAAAGATGGTTTGCTCAAATAGGAAAGTTCATCTCTTGGTTAGGGCTCCCATAGACTTTTTTTCTCACTAGTTCCTTCCCTCAAAAATGAAACTTCATTTTCCACACTTTTCTTCAGCCACAGAACATTGATGGTTCCTCGTTCAACCTTGCTTCTCCTCGGTTCCATGTAATTGCTTGTTCTCTTATGACTTGAAGTCATTGCTCATAGATCTTTTGCATCAGTTTCGTAACCAACAGCACTCTCCATTCTCATATTGTGTCTCCCCCCATGCTTTCTGCATGAGTATATTGCTGTTATGATTTCAACTCTCACCTCCATGTTGATACTGCATCCTGAGGCTGCACATTCAGTCCCCTTAGAGAAAGTCCTACTCCTGTTTTTTTCTACCTTTGGGGTTCCATATCATCTGAAGAGGTCATCTCAAATCTCTTTCTGTGAGGAAGCCTTCTCCAACCCTCTCAAGCTCAGCTAATGTCTACTTTCTTTGTGTGGCCTCAGTCCTTTCTTCAAAGCTCCTTCACACACATATCACAATTCAGGGAAAGTCTCTCTCTGTCCTCCCCTAGACTGTGAGGACAGCATCCAGCTGTTATTTATTTTGTCATGCATGTTAGACAGCAATAAATCATTGTTCTGTAAAGACGGAATAAAGAGTTCCACTTTGGACAAAATGATGGCATTGGCAAAGCAGAACTCTTAATTCTACCAAAAAGCATATAAAAATGCTGGAAAAACTGAGGAAAAATAACTTTGGAGATTCCAAATATGCACAAATAAAGAAGAAAGGCCCTTACTGCCAGGACTTGAAATTTTAGCCCCTGTAAGGTGAATAGAGATATAATCTTGAGTCAGAGGGAAGGCAAGGAAAGAGAATTGAGAACGCTTTCTAAAATCAGGATCTTGGAAAGACTACTTCTACTGAGTAATCAGCCCTGCCCCTTCAGTTGCCATGGAGACCAAATTTATATTAAATGCCTGCTTTAATTTAAACCATAAGAATTGTCAAATATGTTTTGGGCAGCTGAAATCCATGGGATGTTCCTCAGAAACAAAGACAAAACCATTTGTTAGGGCTAGTTGCACAATCCTGGTTTGGGGGACTATCACAGATAAATTAATTATGCACTTCTAACAATCTCATTAACACAAATTGTAAGGAAACTATCCATCACGAGGAAAAGCTAGTAGACAAAACATATAGAAGGATTACAAAAAATAAAGATAATAAGATTGTATAAAATTTGATATAAAATTAAATGTTTATAATTATTAAGTATAGTCAAATAGGAAAAATAAGTTCTAGTGGAATACAGTAGTGCTGGGCATCTATAATGAACAATAATTTATTGTATATTCTCAGATGGCTAAAGGACAGGAGTTTAAATGTTCTCATCACAAGGAAATGATAAATTTTTGCAGTGATGAATTTGTTAACTACCCTAATTTGATCACTATGCATTGTACACATGTAGAAATATAAGTCTGTACCCCATAAATATATATAATCAATACATTTTAATTTTAAAAGATTTAAGTAAAGAATAGGGAACAAAGAAATTATATGATAAAAAGAAGGGAGAATTTAAAAGGGCCAAATAGACTTTAAGAACATGAAAAATTTAATTAAGATAAAATCTCAACAAGTTTGACAGGTTAAGACATAGCTGAAGTTAATGTCTGTGATTTTGACTAAGAAGATGAGCAAAATAGCCAGATGTAGAGCAGAGAAACAAAAAGACTGTTTAAAAGGCTTGAACCTAGCACCCCAAAGGGTTTCCAAAGGAAGAGAGAGCGTGGGGAAAGCTAAATGTGAAAATCTGTTGGAAAATGTCTAGAATCAATGAAAGACTTCAATGCTTGCAATTAAGAAGTGCAACAAGTCTTAAGTATAGTAAAATAGAGCCGTATCATAGTGTTGCAGCAAAACATTAATTCCAAAGGAAAATTATCCTTAAAACTACCAAAGAGAAATACTGATTAAATGTAAGACTTGAATAAGTAGACTGATAATACTTTTTATCAACCTCAGATGAGGTTAGAAAATCATCAAATGATAAATTCTAAAAGGAAGACAAAAAAGATAGCTGTCAGGAAAAGAGAAGATAAACCACGCAAATCCTATCCAAAAGCAAAATATCACAGCAATGCTGTTATCAGAAGAAGCGTACTTCGTACTTCGAGGCCAAAGGCTAATCAGAGACATAGAAGATTGATACATAACAATAAAAGAAACACTCTACCAGGAAGTTATAACAATCCTAAACTCTATTCTTCTGGCAATACAGACCAAAACAATAACTGAAGATAAATTTTACAAATTCGTATTTGTATTAAGTAATATTATGGGATTTAAAAATATTTCTTTCAGAAAGTGATAGACCAATTACAAAAATATTTAATAAATACAAAGAAGAATTCAACAAAAAACTGAAGTTTCACATAATGGACATATTTGTGTATGTGTTTGTGTGAATGAGTGTGTGTGTACATGCATAGGAGTATGATACATATCTATCTCTGTGTATGTACATATATGATATATATGATACACATATATGAATACAGTGTGCATGTGCATATGCACGTATATGTATGTATATGTTATATACACACATGCTATACCGTATATATAGCATGCATATACGTGTGTATATATGTATATACATGTGTGTATATGTGTGTATATGTGTATATACATGTATATACATATATATAGTGAGCTTTGCTGAAAAATTAAGCAATGCACATTATTTTCAAAGAAACATGGCACATTTATAAAAATTGATTATATTCTGTAGTTCTACGGAAGTCTTAAATATGATGACCATGCTCTCTGAAAAACCTGTGATAATATTAGATATCAGGAAAAAAAAATCCCTAAAATAAATTTGAAATTTTAAAACACAATTTACAGCAATTTAAAATGTATTATGTGAGTCAAAAAGAAAATCAAAATACACTTATTATATTATATAATATAGTACTTATTATATTACATAATACTTATTATACTTAACTACTAAGGTAGTTTGAACTGAATGACATTGAAATACCTTTCAGAATGTATGACCCAGCAAAGAGCAGTGCTTACAGGAACATATATCCCATTAAATCCATATGTTTGAGGAAAAAATAAAAGACTGAAAATTAACTTTAAGTAGTTGGAAAAAGAACACAGAGTAAACCCAAAGAAAATAGAAGAATAAACATAAGATACCTAAGCATTGAAACAGAAAACAAAGAAACCTTAGAGGACCTGTGATGGTTAATTTATGTGTCAACTTGACTGGGCCATAGGATGCCCAGGTAGCTGATAAAACATTACTTCCAGGTGTGTCTGTGAGGGGGTTTCTGAAAGAGATTAGCACTTGAACTGGCAGACCAAGTAAAGAAGATTATCCTCACAAATGTGGGTGGGTATCACCCAATCCATCAAGGGACTCAAATTAACAAAAAGGCAGAGGAAGGGCTAATTTGATGTCTCCTCTCGAACTGAGACATTCATCTTCTGACCTTCATTGTCAGAACTCCTGGTTCTCAAGCCTTTGGACTCCACTGAGAGTTACACCATCAGCTCCTTGGTTCTTCAACCTTCATACCTGGAATGAATGACACCATTAGCTTTCCTGGTTCTCCACCTTACAGACAGCTAAGCATGGGACTTCCCGGCCTTCACAATTGTGTGAACCAGTTCCCATTATATATATTTCCTATTGGTTCTGTTTCTTTAGAGAATCCTGACTAATACAGGACTCCATAGATGTTACAGATGATTAAAATAGTCACCTCCCTGCCCAAACTGCTTCATCTCAACAAAAGAGAGAGAGCAGAGAAACAGTAGTGGGCATTGACATACAAGATACAGAGCACTATGAATAGATACAATAAATTTGAAATCTTGAATGACATGGAGAAATCTGAGAAAAAATTAATTTTCCATAAGTGACTAAATAAACAGAAAATTTTAATTAACACATCAAGTCTATATTTCCATTGGAAGTAATAAAATGCAACTTCCACCTCACAACTACACAGAAATTCAAGATAGATTAATGGTTAGGTATAAAAAGCAGCATTTTAAAATTATAAAATATAGGGTATATTTTTAAGAAAGTAAGGGAAGATTTCTTAAATGAGACACAGAATGCACAAATAATACAGAAAAATTAATCCACATAATTTACACATGTTCTTTCTGACAGTACTTACAAAATACTTTATAAATCCAGGGGCAGCATTGAGAACTAATTGGAGGAGGAAATACTTAAAAATATTTGGCAAGCTTTGACTTCTGTTGATCAGACTTAAAACAGATTCCAAGATAACATCATCCCTCAAGGACTAAAGATTTGAGTCACATCCAATCAGTGTTTTTTTTTTTTTTTTTTAAACGTTGGATAAAGGATACTTCATGCCCTGCAGGCTTTTGGGAATGAGGGGTGGTGCAGGCATTTTTGGTTGTCCCAGACTTTAGGGGTGGAGAAATAGGACAGCCCAAAATAAGGAAGAACTGTCTTGCACAGTGCACTTGTAGAGAATCACAGATCATTCTAATTAAAAAACAACTAAGTGACAAGTATGTCTTGAATAGAGATCATTTCCTTGATGAGATTGTTGCCCCTGAGCATCTTCTTATATTGCAATAAGGGGTTATTACCAATAAGAGTAGTGACTGGATATTCAAACTGAAATCTGAGACAAGGAGAAAGAGCCAGGGAATATGATCAGTTTGGTAGAGGCAAATGGGTGGAAAGCTCTGTAACTAAGCAGACTAAGAAAATATCATGAGGATTGTGGGAAATTCTGTTAATGTCAGGTTTTGACAACAATATTCTTCCTGATCCCTGTGAGTATTTGTTTGGCATCAGAAATTTCAAAGCTGCAGGGATAGATCACAGGATAGAGGTGATGTATAGCCCTCTCTGAGCCAGACATTGTGCTAGATGCTTTCACATTATCTCATCCCCACTCTAAGAAGGAGATGAGACAGTGAGACTCAGACAGGCTATTCCCAGGATTTAACTAGGGCCTTTCTGACCACAAGCTTATGTTCCTCATTTTCTGACACAATTTTAAAATAGATGTTGTGATGGTTAATTTTATGTGTCAAATTGACTGAGCTAGAGGATGCCCAGATAGCTAGTAGAACATTATTTCTGAGTGTATTTGTCACGGTGTTTCTGAAAGAGATTAGCTTGCCCTTATAATGTGGTTAAGCATTAAGTATCATCCAATTTGTTCAGGGCCTGAATAGAATAAAAAAGCAGAGACAGGGTGATTTTCCCTCTTACTGAGCATTCATTTTCCCTTGCTCTTGGACATCAGAGCTCTGGTTCTTGGCCCTTCAGACTCTGGGACTTATTCCCACACACCATGTTCTCAGGCCTTTGGCCTTGGCCTGGGAGTTATGCCATCAGCTCCCCTGGTTCTCAAGTCTCTGGACTTATACTGAACTATACTATGGGCATTTCTGGCTGTCTAGCTTGCATATTGTGGGACTTCTTGGCTTCTATGATTGGGTGAGCCAATTCTCATAATAAGTCACCTCTTATATTCTATGTATATGTCCTGTTGGTTCTGCTTCTCTGGAGAAACTTAACTAATTGTACAGCTGTTATTGTACTCATTTATGAATTGAAGAAGCTAAGGGTCAGTTTAGCAGTTATAGACTGAATGTTTATGTCCCCTCCAAATGCATGTTGGAACTTAATTCTCAGTGTGGTGGTATTTGGAATGGGGCCTGTGGAAGGTGATTAGGTCATGAGAGATTAGTGCTCTCATAAAAGGGACCACAGAGAGTGCCCTCACCCCTTCTGCCACGTGAAGACACAGCAGAAAGGCACATATGCGAACGAGGAAGTGGTGTGTGTGTGTGTGTGTGTGTGTGTGTGTGTGTGTGTGTGTGTGTGTGTGTGTGTGTGTATGAGAGAGAGAGAGAGGAAAGAGAAGGAAAAAAAAGAATATTTGCATCATTTTTTTGGAGATTTTTATAAGATGTAGTGGACTAACTATTTTGTTTTTTAGTTGGAAGAATTGTGAGAAAACTATTCTGCATTTTCTATATGTTAAATTTTAACTGAAGTTAAAAGGAAATAAAAACTGAATGTACTTTACAGTGTCAGAGAAACACGTCATCTTTTTTCAGGATTACCTAGTGAGCCAAGGCAGGAGGGGCTACCTGTCAGCCAATCTTTCCAACTCACTGACAAAAACACATAAAGGGAACTATACTGTGTCTCATTTTGGGGGCGTCTTAACCTGAAGTTAAGACGATCAGCTGTGTATGGTTTTTGTTTTACTGTAAAGTCAGGGCCTACAGTTTCTCAGAAAGTCACTCACTCATATTTGTACTTTACTATTTTTATTTTTTTAATTTGAAAGGTCTACAACTGTGGTTCAGAGATATTTCTTACGCAAACTGTTTTTTCTGGATTTCAGTGGAGTTATACAGAACACAATTGGATACTAAGCTGAATATGCATTTAGTAAACTACCTCCCTGTCTGAATTAAAGCCTCATCAACAACAGACCAGATCACTTGCCTGTTTCCTGTTAGCTAATCCTTGTCTGTGATGAGATAATACATACAGAACAACATTTGTTTCTGCAGATTGTGGTGTAGCTGAAAATCACGTTCCCGTAACTTAGTATTTTGACTGGCTGGTTTCATGGTGAAGTCAGGTTAAAAAAACTATGGAAAACTGTGGGTGGTTTCTCTCTAACATTCTTAGGATGGGAGAAAGGGTTCAGTTCCTCACATTATGGTCACATGTTCCTTTTCATGTGGTGATTTCTCCCTTATGATAAATAAGAAGTTTAATTTGACTGCTTTTGCACATTGTATTTTTATTGGTTAACATCTCTATTTTTTGAAATGTGATGTGTATTTGTGATGAGGACAGAAAGGTTGAGGAAACACAGTAGGGTTTTATTTAATTGTAAATTTTCTAAATGGTCTTAAGGCCACTATTTCTTGTTCATTGTCATAATAAGAATTTTGCTGGTACTTGTTCATCCCTTGATCTCTTAAAACTGGATGTCAAAGGAATATTCCGGCACATTCAAAGGTATTATTTATCTATTTTCCGTATGATCAGTTTCCAATGAACTTCACAACAATGTCGTATAACAAACTTAAATATCTTAAAATTTGGATTTCTTTAATCAGCATTTATCTTCTTTTGTTTCGTGTTTAATCAGGAGACACTTGCAAGAACTAACATGGGTTACTGTTTTCTACTTTATGATTTTATAGTAGATTACAACAGCTGTACAAATTAGAATTTTCAGCAACACAAATACTTATGAAAATGAATGTAAATGTTTAGGTTTAGAATTAAAGCTCTGAGCTTTTAAATTCACTGATGTTGGATATTTGAAATACCTAAAATAACAATTTGCCTTTTTCCCTAAATGCAACTAGAAGAGTGTTTTAACTTATTATCAAATGCCTGGAGGGCTATCCTCAGTGATTGAGACTGCTCAATGCCTTCCAGCATCTAGGCCTGTTTTGTTTTCCTTCATTACAGAATCCTGAGTTTAGATGACATATCACTCCTTGAAATAAAAATCCACATATCCCAGCTTCCTATGCATCCTAGATGTGGCATGTGACTGATATATGGTTATAAGATGTAGGGTTAATATTATTGAAGGGACACTTTCCAAAAAAAGGAATAATTCCCTTCTTTACTCCTTTTTCTATCCTACAGCTTGAAATGAAAATGTGATAGCTGGAGCACTAGCAACTGTCTTGGGACAAGGTGGTTAAGGCAAGGCTGTTAATTCCCAGTGTTGAAAGGTAGACATGGTCTTCATGGAACTTCCATACCAGCACTGGATTACCCACCTCTGGATTTCTTTTAGAAGAAAGAGAAATGAAGTCATCTCACATATGTTAGTTATTTAAATTTTTTTAAGTTGTATGAACACAATTCTAATCCCAACTAAAAAGTCCATATCGGTACAATAATAAGTAATGATAATTATAACAACAATTAATATTTGTTCAATTTTACTATGTGTCAGATTATATGCTAAACACTATCATAATTAATTGGATACTCACAGCAGCCTTACAAGATAGATAGTATTATTATTTCCTTTTTAATAGATGAAAAAACTGAAGCTCAGAAGATTGAATTAGCAGACAGAAAATCTAGGTTCCAAATATAGGCAATCTTACTCTAGATCATCGGTTCCTATGACAAGGTTGTTTGCTAACAGTGGAAAATCAGTGTTGGTCACTTAGAAGTTGGCGATCAGACTTCCCATGCATATCATATTATCCCATAGTCTCCTGCCATCATATGACTCCTGCAACAATTATGTATTTGCCCATTGAAGAAAATGAACATTTATTAACTATGATTTTCTAGTACTGTGATAGACAGATGATGTATATATTCTCAATTTTTAATCACTGTCCTGTGAGAGAACACAATAAAACATAAGAGTTAAGAGTATAGTTTTTGTAGGCATAATAATTAATCCCTGGAACACTACTTACTAGGTAAATTAAAATTAGATGATTTCTGTGCCTCAATTTCCTCATCTATATAATGGGCAAAATAATAGTGCCTGTATCATAAGGTTGTTGAGGAATTAAAATAATTAATTCCTGAAAAGTGCTTAGGAAAGAGCCCAACACATAGTAACCACTTAATTCAATTGAGCTGTTAATATCCCTCTAATTTAGGGATCTGAGGCCTAGATAAGTCAATAGACCAGCTATATGGACCTGGTTCTCTTGAAAACAGAATCTGAGACAGATTCTGTGGGGGAACGAGGGTAGCTGGTCTGAGCAGAGAGATGTAACTGTGATGCAGATGGGATAGGACTCAGCTGATGTCATGGGGAGTTCTGAGCTGGGATGTCCCTTTGGAGTTATCTCCAGTGGACACAGGGGTCTAAACCATTATACCTGCACTTTGACCATTCACTGTATGTGAAAGGCTCCTGGAAGGAGGCATAACACAGAGCAGCTCCCTCTGGAGGATGTTGATCTCCAGAGAGCTCTCAGATGAGAACCTTTGGGAGCCCACACTTATGGCTACTGGAAGAATGAATGCTTTGATCATGGGAGGCAGAGGCATGGTATCTGGGCTGCTCACCACCACATCCAACGTACTAGCACAAAGTCACAAAATCCCAAGTGATAGAGCTGGGCTCAAAGCCAGATCCATATGGCTTTAAACCACTGCATCTTTGTGTTGTGTTAGAAAGTCTCTTATACAACTTACGGAAGAAATCGATTGAGGGGTAACCACAGAAAGAATTTAAGGAGAACATACATGAGACAATCCCCCACAATGTAGCTACTTACCAGGAGAACTTAATATAAATGCTTCATCATTTAACATTATTCATTTCTCCTATTTTCTTGAAGAAGCTTCTATCTTAGACTACTTTTCCTAGTAATGTAGAGGTTAAAAAAATTGACTATAAAAAACTACTGAGGTGAATGGGAAAAATAAATTGTATAATTCCTGTCAAATGTTCTGTGCCATAAGTTGAGTAATTAAGGGTAAGGCAAAAAAAACCAGCAGTGCTTAAATACATACCTATATACACATGCACATATATAATGCTCAAAGACACATATATAATCATGCATCACCTAATGATGGGGATGTGTTCTGAGAAGTGCATTATTAGGCAACTTTGTCATTGTGTGAACATCACAGAGTGCACTTACAAAAACCTAAATGGTATAGCCTACTACCTACTAAATTGTATACCTAGGCTATGCAATATATGGCTCCAACCACTGTCATGTATGTGGTCCATCATTGACTGAAACATCATTATGCAGTACATGATTTTATACATATTTATATAATATCTGTACTTACATAATATTTATTTTTTAATTTTCTTTCCTGAGCAATTCTGTCAGCTAATAAGCTGTGATAAGCAATGCATGAGATGGACAACACTGTCTGAGGAACTAGGAACTTGCTGCCTTCATAATGTCACTTCACTTTCTACCACCTCCATAGTTCCTATGTGCCTGAGACAGCATTTCTACACAGGATCTTTCTACTCTTCTACTTAGAAATAATGTTTGAGCATTTCACTGCATAAGAGAGGCATACATTGAGACAGACAACCCACGTGGGAGTATTTAGTAAAGGAACCTGTTAACATCAGTTAAGCCAGCTTTTCCAAAATTTACCTTACCATTTCATCCTTTCTTCTGTCATTAGTATCCTAAGGAATTCATGTAGGCAAATACTGCTCTGAGTTCATCTCTCTATGATCTTCTCCATTCCTGTTTTATTTCATCTTTTAGTATTTCTTAGCTAGGGATTTTGGCAGTTCCATTTCTGTGTCCAGGCCCATTCCAGTTCCTATGTCCATCATCATAGTTTCAGAAGAGCCCTAGCTGCTGCAACTGCATGGCAGCTGGGGCCCAAATCACATTGTAGTTCTTCCTCATTATCCAGTGGGTGATGACTTCATCTTTCTTGAGCTGACAGCAGCTTTGCTTACTCTCTCCCCTCCCCCACAGTGTTCTCTCAGAGGCATGGGGTCCTCATTTGTCCTTGATTCCTATTCTAGCCTCACTCCAACCAGTCTCCTTCCATGGGACACCAGAACCAGTTTCTTGTACTGAGTACCTTCTCTCTTGTGGTTCAGCCCAGGCAACCACCCACCTCCTCCTCCTAGTCTCTCTAGGAGTTTCAGCTTGATCGCCACTCGGGACCACCTTATAACTACACTTGCCTGACCCATGCTTGAGCTGGCTCTGGTCCACCTAGATCCCCTCTTCAGATCAAACTGAGCATCTAGGTGGACTTTGTCCCTTAGCCCTCTCCTGGAGCAAGATCAGGAGGTAATAATGGAGAACTGTACTTCCAGCTAGAACTACTCTAGTTTCCTCTTGTCCCTTTCAGCCCTATTTTATGCTTGTACCAGCATGCCTCAGACCAAAGCTTCTCCCCTTTACTGTAGAAGCTAGATGTATCACTCAAGATGAAGTGTGTTTTATGTTACCTTGGCCATTTCTCCTCAATCTGGCCTTGCTGGATACTGCTGCATCATTACCTGTATATAGGTGGAAAGTTGTTTGTCCCTGTGATGGTGCTGGAGGTGTTCACTATATGATATTTTCCTAGTACTGCTAGATGTAAGTGCAGTGAGGAACCCTACAGATGGGAGGAGGAATAAGATATAATGCCTATTTTCAATAGCCTTGTCATCTAGCTGGAAAGATAGTACTTTTCATAAAGTGATCAGTTTTGATAAATGAAGCATTGCTATGAGATTGAGTGTTTTAGCTAGTAATATCCACAGTCAATAAGAGGAAGGGTCCTCCCTATCTCTGCTTTGATTTGAGAAGACCTCATAGGAAAGGAAAGACCTGAGTGGGGCTTTCAAACTACAGGAAATAAATAAGAGGGTTATTCATTGACCAGCTTTTTCCAGGAGACCATTTTGGGATTTGAGGAGATTTAAAAAATAGTGCAAGGTCCTTGGTTTCAGGAACTTACTTTATATTTATAGAAATAGAACACACAAGAAATGTTTGTGTATGATAAATGTAGTATATATGTGGAGATAGTGATAAATATTGCAGAAGTGTGGAAAAGAAGGAAATGAAAGGGGGCTGAGGAGGTTGTAAAAGTACTATTGAGACAGAGGGAATTAAACAGTGTCTTAAAATAGGTGGTGTTTGGGGAATGGTGGGGTGGGTACAAGGAAGTCTGAATAATGGGATAAGAGAGAAAGACTCATACAAGGGTGGCCATATGTCTTGGTTGGTCCAGAAGGGCCACTTAGCTATTAAAAGCACCAACTTTCGCTTTCCAGTGTCTCAGTCTAGATGATAAATTAGGTGGTCACTGACTTTTGAGGGACTTTTTCTATAATCCTTTCAATGAACATTTTGTTAATATATCTACTAGAAAACATATCTATCTTGAAAGATGCCTACTTTTTCTTGGTTTATGTTTTGGGAATTTAAAAGTTTCGCATTTTGTGGTACTTGTAATACTCGTATAGTTTTTAAGTGAAAATGGAATATGTAACACGTGCTTTTTGTCTTTGGCCCACAAAACTCCATTACATGCATTATATATAAGCCTGTTTCCTTTGGAGGATGATGGAATAGAGGAAGCTGGCTTCTGTGGTTCTGATTTCAACTCTGTTTTCCTCTATGGATTTGTTACATTCCATGATAGCAGACAGCTCTATTTCCATTTCTCAGAGTTCCCAACTCCAAAAGTGAGCTTGAAGAAAAAGGTGTTCACTATAAAAGTAGCTTCCAAAGATGCTTCTTTTTGCAAAAGATGTTTTTGTGCTGTGTGGCAAAACCATTATGCATGGTTTACAACTGTATATCTGCTAAAACATGATAGAGATGAATGGGGGCTGATGGTCTAAAGGGATTAATATTTTCTTTGGTTGAGTTGAGCCCTTTTAGAAATATAGTCTTTTTCAGTTATGAGAAATCCTTGAATTTAATTTCTGTTTCAGATTCAGGGGTACAGTGAATGGGTAATGGTATCTAAGAAAGTTGACAACTTGAAATTCGTGGAGTTCAATTTGGGATATAATGTGTTTATTCCAAGCCTTATGACTTACAGGAAACTAAAATAAAAGTTATGTCAGCTGGAAGAAAAAAAGGACAACGTTTTTTCATACCTTTGAAAATACTGAATTTCTCATTTTATTTTCCCCTCATATAAAATCCCCCACTCCAAATGCCAAAAGTATTTTGTTACTATATGGTAGGTTTCTACCCAGTTTATACCTCAGATTAATATAAATAAAACCAATATTTCAGAGCTAGCTAAATAAAACTGCTTTTTTCATGTTATTCTGCCTGATTCTCTTTCTCTGTCTCCTGCCTTGTCTGGTAAATTTGGCTGGGGTGTGCTGGCGACTTCAGCATACATATCTGGCACTCAAACCCTTATTATTTCCACTCCCAGCTGGAATCCTGAGAAATTAGCCTTTCTTTGACCCTCTGGGTTCTAAACTCAAGCACAACTTTAGCACGAAAACAGAGAAAAGACAGGAGCTTGGGTAACATTAGTTGGAAAATATCATTTGATTTGTAATTTGGTGGTAAATCTTTCAGTCTTTTTACCAAATAAACTCCACTAATATTGAAAACTGACACTATATTGGCCCTTCTGAAACTGAACTTTTGTGAGTTTGGGAGGGGAAAACAGAAAAAGCATTCTAAATCCATAATCTGTATCTGTGTTTTCCAATATGATAGTCACTAGCAATGCATGTCTCCTTAAATTTAAATGAATAAATTTCATAAAATTAAAAATCAATTTCCTGAGTTGCACTAGTCACATTTCATATGTTCAATAGGCACATGTGGCTAGTGGCCACTGTATTGGGCAAAGAATAAACTATTTTTATTATTTCAGAATGTTCCTTGGATAGCAATGATCTTTATAATCTCTATTCAAAATGAGTAATAAAGATTACATTATATTCACTGTGAATATAACATTTTTATTTTGAAAAGAGAATAACATGAAAGGGTATAACAATGGAATTGTAATTTTGGAAAAGTAAACTCTTTGGTAAGAAAAAAGAAAGCAGAACTACATGATATGATAACAAAGTTCTGTTACTACCAAACAGTTCATACTAGGAAGGCTTTAACTCACTTATTCCTGTAAATTCTACATATATTTAGTTCTAAGATTCTTGAAAAGTCATATACTTTTGATTCAATTTAAGAAGAACTTATACTGACAGAATGTTAAAACTTGATGCCAGGGAAAGCTTGCATTTATATAATCATTATATTTAAATAAAAACATGTTACTTAAGGCTAATAGTCTATCTTAACATATCAAAATGTACTGTCTTAGTCTGACTGGGCTGCTATAACAGAATACCATAGACTGAGTGGCTTATAGGCAACAATCATTTATTTTTCTTAGTTCTAGAGACTAGTCTAGGATCAAGGTGCAGCAGATTCACTGTGTGGTAAGAGTCCATTTCCTGGTTCACAGTCTTCTTGCTGAGTCCTTACGTGGTAGAGAGCCAAAGGAACTCTCCAGAGCCTCTCTTATAAGGACAGTACTCCCATTCATGAGGGTGGACTCCTCAAGAATTAATCACCTTCCAAAGGTCTCACACATCTTAATACCATCATGTCAGGGTTAGAATTTCAATGTATGAATTTTAGGGGGATGCAAACATTCAGGCGAAAGCAGTCTACCTCTTGTTTTCCAAAATGTATGTCCTCATGTGCAAAATTGCCACCTAAACTATGGTATTCTATTTGATCAGTCCAAACTGACTAAGATAAAAATTGGTACGAAGGAATGGGAATGCTGTTGTAACATATGTCTAAAAATGTGATAGCAGCAGCTTTAGAACTTGTTAATGGGTAGAAACTGGAAGAGTTTGGAGGTGCATGCAAGAAAAAGCCTGCATTGCTGTGATGGACCTTTAAAGGTGGTTTTGGGTAGAACTCAGAAATGAAAGAGGAGAGTTCTACAGAAAGCTTCAATCTTCTTAGAGAATACCTAAGTAATTATGAACAGAATGGCTAGAAATATGGATGGTAAAGGCCATTTCAATGAGGTTTCAGGTGGTAAATAGAACATGTTATCAGAAATAGGAAAAGAGAAGAACCTTGTTATAAAGCAGCAAAGAAGTTGGCTTAATTTTTTCATGTTCTAATGTTTTGTTAGTTAGAACTTGTGAGTGATGAAATTGAATATTTAGCTGAAGCTATTTCTATGCTATGTTGAAGGTACAGCTTAGCTCCTCCTGATGGCTTATAATAAAATGAGAGAGGAGAGAAATGACTTAAAAACAGAATAGCTAAGCAAAATGGAACCAGAACTTAAAGATTTGAGAAGTTCTTAGCCTATTCCTATTGTAAAAATGAGAAAGCATGTCCAGAAGAGGATACTAAGGGTTTGGCCAACTGAGCTTTTGATAAGGATATTAGTATGGGTGTGAACCATGGGCCTACTCAGTCATCTTAACAAAAGTCAGGTGCTATTTTTTAAGACAAGAGAACAATAACTCTAAAAGTGATTCAAAGTACATCAGGGCTACCTTCTCAGTTTCAAGAGGCAAGGAGCATTGCTTTGCCCTCAACATGCTAGATGGCTTCTGACCAAAGCCATGGGTGCAAGATTGCTCAAAGATGTGGGGATCCAATCCTTGACCATCAAAGCTACAGGGAAAGGACTGCCACCCTACTGTGTCTGGAGGGTGGGACCTCACCCCCAGTGGGCCTGAAGGGAATATTTCTGAGGCAAAGAGAATTACTCTGAAGCCTTAGCTCTCATAGAGTTTGCCTATAGTTTTGATTTACTGGGTATCTATTACTCCTGTCTTCTTTCCTATTTCTTCTTGTTAAAATGGAAATGTCTGTACCATGCTTTCCCCATTAACATATTCTGGAAGCACATAACTTGTTTGGTTGCATGGGCTTACAGCTGGAGAAGAATTTGCCTCAATATAAATCACACCTTGAGTCTCACCCATATCTGGTTTAGATGATATTTATGTGAAACTTTGGATGTTTGACTTTAGAATTAATGTTGAAACAAGTGTTAGAGCTGTTGGGATGTGAAAATATGTTCATTACACCCCCAAAGCTCCAACACTTGTTCCAGCATCAATTCTAAAGTCAAACATTTCATATAGTCCATGTGAGAAGGACATAAATTTCGAGGGGTTTTATGCTCACCCCCAAATTCGTATATTAAAATCCTAACCCCCAATGTGATGGTATTTAGAAATGAGGCTTTTGTAGGTGATTAGTTTATGAGGGGCTCACCCTCATGAATGGGATTAGTGTCCTTGTAGAAAAGACTCCAGAGAACTCCCTTGGCCTTTCTACCATGTGAGACCTCAGTGAAAAGGCAGCTATCTATTAAACAGGAGGGCCTAACCAACCACTGAATCTGCTCGCACCTTGATCTTGGATTTTCCAGCATCCAGAAAAATTGTGAGAAATAAGTTTCTGTCATTTATATGCCAGCCAGTCTATGGAATTCTGTTATAGCAGCCCAACAGACTAGGATAAGCACACACAAAAATGCCAAAAGTGAATAGGTATGATTCCTGGCTCTCTTTCTGATTCTATGTGTAGCTTCTTGCAATTTTCTTTCTTCAGTTTGTTTTCTCCACACCGAAACTTTTAATAACACCTACACAGAGGAATTTTGTGAGAGTAAATATTAAGGTAAATATAATGCACTTTTTATTGCATATATTTCTATTCTAAGGCAAATTCCTATGGCCAATTTTAGGATATATGAAAATAAAGAGCACATAAAAGAGAAAACTACTATTTATTAAAACAAACCAAAATTTACAATCAAATAAGTAAATTGAGTTGAAATCACAATATTTCTTTCACATTCTGTAACAATCCATGCACATTAAATATCATGTGAATATAACTGAAACTATTCTTGAAACTTTTTTGAAAATTAAAAAGTAAATACTAAACTTTATCGAATTAAATGCTGTTGTTTTTTAATTTAGTAATTGTGAGCTTCGGACGATGCTAGGTACTGGGAGTAGAGTGGTGAAAGAGAGAGATGAGGTCCCTGTATACTTAGACCTAATGACCTGCCTTCTAGAGGTGGAAATAGGTAATAAACTGGTAGATGTACCATTTTCAACAGTACTAACTGTGATAAAGACAAGACAAGAGGTAAAAGAATGAAGATTAAGTGGAGTGGTATACATAGTAGTATATAGAGAAGTCAAAGAAATCTTCCTGTTAATTGACAAGATTTTAAATTGAGGAAACTAGTGTTAAAACACTTTAGGAAAGAATTTTACATGTGCTGATAGTAAAAATTATCTATTCACACATTTATCCAAATGCCATTATAGCGAGCACATGAAAAGGAAGCAAACAAAACAAAACAAAACAAAATCACACTTGAAGACAAGAGCCTTTTACTTCACTTATTCAAAAACTATTTATTGATCACTTTGTTTCATGCTGTGGGCTAAAGGCTGGAAACACAACACTGAGCAAAACAGTCTTCTCAATTGCCTCCAAGAGAAGCCTTTGAGGATCGCTATTCTCCGGGATGGAGAGTGTGGTTCAGTGATAACTATCCTCTTTGTAAAAAAGGCAGTCCGATTTTAAAAACAAACATACACAAAAATAAAAGTCAGAGAGGAAGTCTTAAAATTATATGACACTCAAAGGCCTTCCTCCTTTGTTAGAAAGTTAAGTTTCATCACCTGCTCCAACAATCTTTATGACTGACAGTGCCATATTTATAGCTCCCAAATGAAAAATAAAAAAGTCTTCTCTTTAATTAGATGTTTGCAAAAATTATGAATGGTCAGTAAAAAAGGAGGTAGGTCCAAAAACTGATTTTGTTTTTGTTCATCATTCCTCCACCTGCTCTTTAAAGGCTACAGTTTGTTTCCCACTAATTGTATTGGGCATGACATTGGCAAGCTTATCTGCAAGACTTTCTCTATTGTGGTCTAGGTCAACTTCACCCCATGGGAGAAAAAAAGGGTCTGGTTCATTGAATCCAAGACCTAAAATAGTCACTGAGGTAGTCTTCCTATAATCTTGAAGTTTGTTTTGTAAGCAAGTTCTCTTTAATCATGGCTTCCAAGCCATTCTGTGTCACTTCAAAGTACTTCCACAATAGCCCCAAGTCACATTTTTGGTGCATAGACAAGGAATGGGCCTGGCAAAAGCAGCCATCATTACCACTTACCATCCTGGTTAGTCTTTTAAAAGCCCGGAAAGCGACAGCAAGTTTCCTGAACAATTATTAAGACTCTCTTTCAAGATGCATCAATATAATCAATCCATTTACTTTGGGATTTACCTTTAAAAAGCATCTGGGAACAAGACCCCACACTATAGTATAGAGTATATACAGTATATACAGTGTGGAGTACATACAGTACTCACAGTACATATTATATACAGTATATACAGTGTACAGTACAGCATATACAGCATAGAGTGTATATACATACAGTACATACAGCATGGAGTATATACAGTTCATACAGCACAGAGTATACACAGTATATACAGTGTGGAGTATTTACAGTTCATATAGTACAGAGTATATACAGTACATACAGTATAGAGTATATACAGTATATACAGTGTAGAGTATATTCAGTACATACAGTATGGAGTATTTACAGTTCACACAGTATAGAGTATTTGCAGTACATACAGCATAGAGTATATACAGTTCATACAGCACAGAGTGTACACAGTATATACAGTGTGGAGTATTTACAGTTCATATAGTACAGAGTATATACAGTACATACAGTGTGGAGTATATACAGTACATACAGTATGGAGTATTTACAGTTCACACAGTATAGAGTATTTGCAGTACATACAGCATAGAGTATATACAGTTCATACAGCACAGAGTGTACACAGTATATACAGTGTGGAGTATTTACAGTTCATATAGTACAGAGTATATACAGTACATACAGTGTGGAGTATATACAGTACATACAGTATGGAGTATTTACAGTTCACACAGTATAGAGTATTTGCAGTACATACAGCATAGAGTATATACAGTTCATACAGCACAGAGTGTACACAGTATATACAGTGTGGAATATTTACAGTTCATATAGTACAGAATATATACAGTACATACAGTGTGGAGTATATACAGTATAGAGAAATGCAAAATGAAGAACAAGTGATATTTCTCCTCAAAGAACCTGAAACTTCTCAAGGTAGTGTGAGAGCTGAGGAAATCAGGGACTGAGAGTCTCACTCTGTTTTTGTTGCTCTAGCAGAACACCTGAGACTGTGCAATTTATAAAGAAAAGAGGTTTATTTAGGTCTTGGAAGTTGGGAAGTTCAAGATTGGGCAACTGCATAGGTGGCTTCTGGTGACGGACTTGGGCGGCATCAAAACAGTGGAGAAATGGAAAAGGAACCAATGCTGTGTAAAGGGCAAAACATGAGAGGCAACATTGCTTTATAACAACAAGCTTTCATGGGAACTAGTCCATTCCCAGGAGAACTAATCCACTCCCTGGTGAACTAACCCAGTCTCACGAGAAAACATTAATCCATTTTGATTACCTAATCACCTTGTAAAGACATCTTCTTCCTTTACCACCACACTGGGGACCAAGCCTCAACATGAGTTTTGCTGGGGACAAACCATATTCACACCATAGCACGGAGAGTGAGAACTCAGTAGTGATGGCAAAATGAAGTGTTTCTGTTCTCAGAGGATATAACACTTTGCAATTCTATATCTGCTATATTGAGCCAGCAGAGGTGGTCTTTTAATATCACAGATTGTGTTAAATAAAATGTTCATTGTGACAGTAGTGATGAATTCTGTTGTTTAGTATATTGTGTGCCAGACGTTTGTCTAAGCTTTTTACATGTGCTAACACTTTTAATCCTCACAGTGTTGCTACTATTATTATAACCCACATTTTCTTGAAGGGAAAATAGAGGCACATACTTTATTATACAGCAGGTGGGTGGTAGAAAAGAGATTTAATTCTGCTTTTGTGGCATTGGAGACTACATTTAACATCTAAGCAAAGTTGTATACGACAAGCAAACAGAAAGGACATTGTTGGGGGGGAGGGGGAGGGAGAAGGGAGGGAGGTTTTGGTGATGGGGAGCAATAATCAGCCACAATGTATATCGACAAAACAAAAAAAAAAAAAAAAAAAAAAAAGTTGCCTTTCCCACAGGAGTGTTGAAAATGTATGCTCTCCATGGAGTAGGCACTGTTTGCATAGATCCTCACTCATTTATTATATAGTCATTCATTCAGTCGATATTGAACTGAGTACCTAGTATTGCTGTAGAGCTTCCACTATGTGAAATTCACAAGATTCTCATGAGCTCAATGTACATTTCCTAAAGAAAAAACAAAACAAAACAAAACAAAACAATGCCAACTTGGAACTTTCTGGGAAAGAAAGACCTCCACGAATGTGGTTTACACATATGTAAGTTAGAATATGGAACCCATGGATTCTAAGAGAGGAATTGCTCTGTAAGGACAGAAATGTGTTGGTATCATCATGAGGTGAAACAAGAAAACAAACCAAAGTATATTTGTTTCCTGTGGCCATTCTAGCAATTACCAGAAAGTGAGTGGCTTAAAACAACAGAAATTGATTCCCTCATAGTTCTGGAGGCCAGAAGTCCAAACTCAAAGTGTTGGCAGGGCCAAGCTCCCTCTGGAGTCTCTAGAGGAGAATCCGTTCATTGCCTCTTCCAGCTTCTGGTAGTTGGTGGCACTCCGTGGCTTGTGGCTGCCCCACTCTAATCTCTGCCTCTGTGGTCACACTGCCTCCTCCTCTTCTGTCTGTGTCTTCTCCTTTTCTGTCTTTTCAAATCTTCATCTGCCTTTCTCTTATAAGGACATTTGCAGTTTCATTTAGGACCACTCAGATAATCCAGTATGGTCTTCTCATCCTAAGATCCTTAACTTGATTACACTTATAAAGATTCTTTTTCCAAATAAGGTAACATTGAAAGGTACTGGGAATCCGAATTTCGACATAGCTTTTTGGGGTCGCCATTCAACCCACTACACCCAGTAATGGCAAGATCAGCCAAAGGGGACTGTCCCTGGGGAAGTTTTTGTGAAGTGGCTGGTGTCATGAACCTCACCTTCATCTGAACTACAGCCCTGAAAAACACGTGAAACCTTATTTGTTGTATCCGAATGAATGTACTTTAAATTGCAATACCATGTGAGTGACATTCCATTCAACTTTTTCTGTTCTGTCTTACAATAATTTCATGCTTGGTGTTGGTGAATGAAAATAAATAAAATAAGCTGCTGCCCTTGAATCGATTAGCATATTTAGAATGTGGCGCTACGTCAATTCAGAGTGAACGTACTAAAGGTTTGGCATCCGACAAGATGTTATATTTCTGTCTGTTAATATGTTTCTTGCTCTATAAGATCATGAGTTGCCTGTATTTTATCAATTCTATATAACCAACCTGGAAATACATGGTGTTGTGAGTTTTAAAAGCAAGTGTGTCGTGTGAATAAATAAATGTTTGGCATAGGGATGGTCCTTCTAGCTGGAAACCAGTAAGTGGCCAGTCCACTTATCAGAACACATCTCAAAATAAGAAATTTAATTTAAAGACAGTATGCCAGCTTCTAAGTTAGACTCTGTGATAAGTGAGTATTCTTATTTGCCTAATTCCCCACTGCAAGGCAAGCTCTACGTAGTCCATTAATTTCTAGTTAGTCTTGTTAGCATGTAATGCTAATAATCCCAATTCATCAGTTTTCCGAGTAAATTAGAAATAGCAAATTAAAGTGGACACATAGAGAGCAATAAAAAATTACAGATATAAGCTTGATAGAAAATTATTAGAATAAGGATTTATACTTTGTATAATGTTCTCTGAGGATTTGGTTGATAAATGGGAACCACATTCTTTAACAGCAAGTTTTTGGGGTTTTTTTTTTTTCTGCTTATCTATGTGCCTAACTACTTAATAAACTCTTGTTACTTTTCATAAGATAGACCCTAAAAAGTAAATTCTGGCTGACCTTTGGGGAGATAAATGTATTGCTTTCTTCTAAAATAATATGAGGTAATTAATATTATACATATCTATCTATTGAATACATGGTGTTTTATGAAAATAATTTCCTATTTGATTCTTATAGGACTCTTATGACTTATGTGAATCAGATGTTATTGCCCTCATTGTACAGATGAAGAAACTGAGGCTCAGAGAAGGCAAGTGATGTGCCTGAAGGCACACAGCTTGAGAACAGATGAGTCAGCATTCTAACTCAGGGGTCTAATATAAGACCCATTAATAATTTATTCACTCTTCACATGTCACAGTGCTGTAACCCTTCACCATTATCTCTGCAGGTGCTGAGATGTCTCTGCTCCCCATCTGAACCCCAAAACGTAAGGATTCTTTTCCCCTCTTGTCATCTACTGCCCCATCAAATTCCTCATTCCTCTCTCTTGCACCTTTCTTCATGTCTTTTTACTCTGGGCAATTAGCATGCCCTCTTCTCAGGAACATATTCCTTTCTGATCAAGGCAGCTGGTGCATTTACTCAACAGCTATGTTCCTGTGTACTTTGGAGCAAGACATTGAAGTGATAAAATACTGTAAGGACAGGGTTTGGAGTTCCTGGAAGACTGGTTTCAAAAACAGTGTTGTTTATATTGTCTCAGTTTAGGAAAAGCCATATTTGGGGAGTTAAAAGAACACAGAATTTAAAGTCAGAAAGCCCAAATTCCGGGTCTTACTCCTTCCAGTGCTCTCTTCATTTTTGTGGACAAGTTCTTTTAGCTCTCTGAGCCTCAGACCCTCACTTCTAGAATGACAATAATATTGACGTGCAGCTTTGAGATAGTGTAAGTGAAAAACACTGAAGGCATGGTAAGATCACAAAAGAGTGTCAGCCATTTCTCTATGTGTGCTTAGCATCGCTTTGGGTTAATAAATCCTGTCTCTGATCATAATTTTGTTTTGTAGCAGAGTATGCTCTTGATTGAGACTGATGAGCGATTGGGGAAAGTGAACCCTGCCATCAAAGTGATTTGCACATCTCCAGGTAATGCAGACAATAGGGTACAAGAATCAAAACCAGATTAATGTACTAGAGTGTCGTACTCACTTCTGGATTACGCTGTGCCTGTTCTGCCTTTAATTGCTTAGTTTCTGCATATACACAGATGCCACTAGGAAAGATGTCACAAGACCCCGATGTGTTTTAATTCTTAGCTTCCAGAGGAGCTGCCCATTCCCTTTGCTGTTTTAAGACAGCTGATTGACTTGTATCCCTAAACATCACCCCCTACTTTTTTTTTATCTTGTTTGTTGGTTTCCATCTACTCTACCTCCTTTTTGAAATAGATTTAAGGCAGCCAATGCATATAATTTGAGGAAATGTAAACAAACCAATTTTCTAATGTGAACCATTTCCGAGTGTTATGCGGTTATCACTCGAGTGTATTAAATTTTAGGACATAAAGCAAAACCTGCTTCATTAATTGCCTGCCAAGATGAAGAGTAGTATGAAGTACACTGTATTAGGGTGCTAACAGTTTGATTAAATATTTTAATGAATGGCTTTATCACGACTATACCCTCAGGCTTTTTAAACTTAAGGCCATATTGAAAAAATAAGAAGAAAGAAAGGACTCTTGTGAATCTGATTACTTGCCCATGGGTGGTGAAAGTGGATTGTCACAAAAGTCACCTTTAATGAGAGAAGTGGGATCATCCCTGGTTTGGGCACAGCCAGCCTCATGTCCTGAGGCAAAGTCAAGTTGATATATAAAATTAACCATCATATTTTACTTCCTTTTCTTGTCTTATTGGGCTATTGAAGACTTGCAGTACAATGATGAATAGGGGTGATGAGAGAGTACAACCTTGTCTTGTCCCCAGTCTTAGAGGAAATGTGTCCAGTCTCTCACCACTAAGTATGATGTCATCAAAAGGTTTTTTATAGATGTTTGTTATATTTGAGAAAGTTCCCCTTTATTTCTAGTTAGTTAAAATGTTTTTGTTTTTGTTTGTTATGAATGGCTACTGGATTTTGCCAAATTCTTTTTCTCTATCTATTGATATGATTATATAATTTTTTTAGCATATTGATGTGATGAATTACATTTGTGAATTTATGAATGAAGAACCAGCCTTGCCTACAGAGAATAAATCCCACTTGTTTGTGGTGTATAATTATTTTGTTATATTTGCTAATATTTTTTGAGGATTTTTGCATTTGTGTTCATGAGATTTATATATTGGTTTGTAGTTTTCCTTTCTTGTAATGTCTTTGGTTGTGGTATTATGGGTTCTGTCAGTTTTTGCATCACATATTCTGGTGCTCTCTTTTAAGGTATATACATATTTAAGATTGTATGTCTTACTAAAAAATGGAATCCTTTATCATTAAGTAATATCTCTCTTTACCTTCTTTGTTTTGAAGTTTCTTTTATCTAAACTTAGCACTTGTCTATAGATAATATATTCCACTTTATTTTCATTAGTTTTATAAAGATATATGTTTCTCTATCCATTTGCTTTTAACCTTTCAGTATCATTATAATTAAAGTGAGTTTCTCATAGACAGTATATAGTTGTGTCTTGTTGATTAGTTTTCAGAGAAATTTTACTATTTTAAAACAATTTAACAGTATTTAAACCAGTGAAATTTTTAATCTACTAAATGAAAAGTAGTACCTAAGTGAAAAGTAATTATGGGTAAGAATTACTTCTGTTATGAGAATACATTTGGAAATACTGAAAGATGGCTTTGATCTTATAAAATGCATATTTACTTTGCCTTATGTTCAGTTTAACTTCTCTCGTGATATTTGATTTTAATTACTTTTTAATATGCTTCCAAAGATATTTGGAATGAAATCAAAATTATAATTGCTTGTAGCTGACATCAAAATTAAAATAATTTATTGAAATAATTTTCTTTGTGGTTTTATTTTATTAGAAATGTATATAAAACTATGATGCAAAATTTTATTAATTGTCTTCTATTGTAGATAGTTAATCAGATATCTTTAAAGCTGATCAGGGGCCGAGCCCGTGGCGCACTTGGTAGAGTGCTGCGCTGGGAGCGCGGCGACGCTCCCGCCGCGGGTTCGGATCCTATATAGGACTGACGGGTGCACTCACTGGCTGAGTGCCGGTCACGAAAAAACGACAAAAAAAATAAAAATAAAAGTAAAAATAAATAAAGCTGATCAGATGTTACTTTAATTTAATGGGTACTAGAAACAAGTTTGTAATCAAGTAAGCAATGTTTCAAATTTTCACTTCATAACATAACAGCTATATGAATGTAGGCACATTACTTGAATTATCTGAATTGTAAATATCAACTAATATAGGATTCAAAAATGTAAAATTATGGACTTAGATGCATGTAGCTTCTTGACCGTGCTCTACCACTTATTAACTAAACAAATTAATTGTTATGTAATTTCTCCAAGTCTGTTTTATCATCAGTTAAATGAGACATTACAAATTAGTTACAATGGTTTTTCTGAAAATAGAATAAATGTTATACTATACTTACTAATAAAATACAAGTTAAAATGTGCCCAAAAGTGCTTAATACAATATAGTCCCTAAATAAATGATAGAATTGTTCTTAATTCTTGAACTAGACATCGTAAAGGTTAATGTGATTTTTGAATTTTTCTCAGTCTCTATAGTTTTTACTTTAATATTTTAAAATATTGAATAATAAGAAGAATCTCTAGGTTCTTTAGATCTATAAAAATAAATTGATATTGGCAGTAATGATTAATATGTAAATAAATACAATAAATTTTGTTTTGCATTTTTCATCTCTTGAAAAAGCAACTGATTTTTTAAAGCAAATATAATAGGAATGTATTACTTTTTTTAACATATATGGAAGGAGAAGAAGGAAATGGAAGTATACTGTTGTAAGGCATTATATACATTAAGTGGCATTATATTATTTTAAGTATATATTATAACATGTTAAAGATGTATAATGTAAACCTACAGCAAATACAAAAATTAGAACAAAGAGGTACTGCTGATAGAGCAGAGATAAAATCACAAATACTCAATTCACATAAAAGGAAGCAGGGATGGGAAAAATAGCAAAATATGTATGAAACAAATAGAAAACATGGAAATCATATTGGTAATCATAATAAATATAAATAGTCTAAGTACTCTGATGAAAAGGCAGAGGTTTTTCACATTTGATAAAGTAGCAATATATAACCTTACGCTGTGATAGAAGCCAGACACAAAATATTTGTAATCTGTGATTTCATTTAGAAGAAGTTATATAAATAACAAAATTATAGTGACAGAAAACATCCTTGTTTTCCAGGGGCTAGAGGTGAGGGTAGCAGATTGATTTTAATTAGGTATGAGAGAATTTTGGGGGTGACAGAAATCTATATCCTGATTATGTGAGTGATTATAGAAGTACATAAATTTGCTAAGACTCATCAAACCAATCACTCAAAATAGGTAAATTTTATTGTATAAAATTCATAACTAATAAAACTGAATTAAAAAGAATTTATAAGCATACATGTTTGGAAACTAGGAATGGTTTCCAAGGGGCCTTTATTCGTGTTAGATTCTTTTAGTTTTCAGATTTTTACATTATTTATGGATTTTGCAGAGGAAAAAGAAGTTATCAAATGTTCAGCTTATGTAGGTATTCCATAAATTATTTTTAATATGTCAGAAGGCTTAAAAGAAGCAAATTTGAGATGAGGGTAGTCAGTCACTATTAGCACAATGTGATTTTTTAAACCTAAAATGCCTCTAACATTTTGTCTCCTAATCTATTTTTTCAAAATTATACTTTCCTGTTCTTCTCTGGGCAAATAAAAGCAATGGCAGCTCTCTTCAAAAAATTGGTCATAGGGTGGTTTGAAACTATTGCATACTTAAAGAGACTATTTGCAAGGGGTTTCCCTATATTATGCAAGGCAATAAACTTACTTCTTCCTCGAATTGTTCTGCCATTGCCTGAAAAAATGAAATAATTTCATAGGAATGTCTCATAATTATGATTCTATTCAGATGTTAGTAGGTTAGCTTAAATTTGTGGTATGTTAGTATTGTGTGATAACATAAGTGATTTTTTTAGATGAAGTGAAACTTGTACATACATAAAGAATAGTTTGAGTTAGCATTTGAGCAGACACTAAGAGAGTATTTTAAGACTTAAACAGAGGATTATAAATGTGTGTAGATGATAAAATTCAGACCCTTCCAGAAAATGAGCTTTACTTATGGGTGGAGCTATTTCTGTTAGCTATTTGTTGCTTATGACAAAATTATTAATGATAAAAAATTTGAATTTAATCCATAAGTTAATCAGAAACAGAAAATGTAAGCAAGTGTAGCAAGAGGATAGGTTCTCTCTGGTAATTGGAGGTCCTGAAACTCACGTTAACTAAAATAAATTGTAAGAAGTGTCCGCCTGGGTGTCCATTAGAACTTTATGGCAGATTTAAGGACTTGGAATAGCTTCACTCTAGACCCAAGAGGCCTGCGTGTCTCTTTGATCAATTATTCTACTTCCATTAAAATATTTTTACTTCAGTATGGGGCATCTTGATTACCCTGCATCTTGTTATAGCTGTCAGATCATCTAAATCTTTTATTTTTCAAAGGTTATCACTGCTCTCGCCTAATGTGTCCAGTGTTTAAGGAGTTCATCATGCAGCTGATACAAATCTTTTTGCTGGAATGAGAACTGACTTCTCCTTGCAGTGAAAGATGTTTATCATAAAATATCCTATTGAAATCCATGTGCTATCCTCTTAACAATCTAGCTGACAGAGTAACATAAAGAGTAGCCTTGATGGCTTAGCTATGTTGACGGCCTTCTATGATGATAGGAGTACTGATATGTGCTATCACCCTCTATTGTGATTTTGTAGTATTTATTTGCATTTCTAATTTGATGTGAAGGGTCTGCTTGAAAAATGGCTTATCACCATCATCATCAACAACAACAACAACAACAAAGTTAACTACGGAGAGCAAATCTGTTCTTTAAGTATTCATTAGACCATATTTTAAAATGTCAAATCATATAATGACGTTGATGCTTGTTTCTTCTCTACATTAAAGGGAAGTTATAAAAATTAATTAGAAATCCGAACAAAATTTTGATCTCCTGAAATCTACAATATACATATGTAGTATTACTTTCATGGTAATTCATTTAGTAATTATTAAATGAAACCTCTACTTATTATTATTTGATGCACTCACTTTTATTTCTAATTTCTGGTTCTTTGTTTATTTCTTTTGTATTTATTATACCACTTCTATATAATAAATATATAGATTTTCAATTTTTGAACAACTTTAAATTCTTGTTGATTCATATATCTTTGAACATTTTGAACATTGTAACAATTTTGGATTCTAGTAAATTAGTGTCTATTTGCCTAGAACCCAAGTTAGTGGAATATACTCTAATATATAAAGAAGGTCATGCTAACATCTGTGTTTTGCAAGTTAGCAACATGCAATCACCATTACCTTTGGATGAAAATTCTTGTACCAACCAGTGTGCAGTTAGGTGGCATAGATTTAGAGGAGACACTTAAAGTTAGTGAAACTTTATGTATACATCTATTACATTACTTTAATGACATCAAATACATTCAATCCAAATAAACTATCATTACAAATTATTAAGAGGACTGAATAATGCTTGAAACATTATTCAACCTGATGTACAAAAAACATCACAGTGTAGGTTAATGATAATGTAATACTTGCATTCATAGCAGTTTATTCTTCTCTGGTTGCAAATGTATACCTGGAGCTTGACATGTGAAATAATTATTTAATTTGGACATTTATGAATGCTATTTAGCCAATATTGCATTAAAAAGAAAACCGACAAGAGATTAAATGATTATTAAAGCTGTCAATTCTTCCTAACTCAATATTCTCAAATTAGTTAAAAAAAAAAAAAAAAAAAAAAAAAAACCAGGAAAAACAAGTTACAATTCCTAGGTATGTTCTATGATCAAAAGATGAATTCAGCCCGTGGCGCACTTGGGAGAGTGTGGCGCTGGGAGTGCGGTGACGCTCCCGCTGCAGGTTCTGTTCGGATCCTATATAGGAATGGCTGGTGCACTCACTGGCTGAGTACCGGTCACAAAAAAGACAAAAAAAAAAAAAAAGATGAATTCATGGTGACTGATAAACTGATTAACTGTACCTTTATCTTATTTCTCTGATAAGAAAGAAAAAAATAGGTGATATATTATTCAAAATATGGAAGGAAGAAATAGGAAAATCCCCCTCACCCAACTAGTGTCACCATAATCAAAATCTTAAAAATAGTTGAGGTAGAGGGGTGTGTGATCGTATGTGTTTGTGTTCTTAGGTTACTAATTTAAAATGTTTATATCTATATGCATTTATATAAAACAACTTGGTTCTTATTCTCTAAAATTCTTCATTTTTTGCCATATTTTCGTTTTGTTTTCCCCTGAATTCTGTCTCCCATTCTCATATAGAAAAATATAAGGTTGGGTATTAGGTGTTGTGCTGGTTTCCTTGGGCTGGGTGCTTAAAACTTCAGGAATTTATCCTTTCACTCTTCTCGAAGTAAGAATTTCCAAATTCAGAATTATTTCCTTCTAAAGGTTCTCAGGGAACTTTTGTTCCATGCCTTTCTCTTAGCTTCTGGTGATTGCTGGGAATTCTTTCTTTTTTTTTTTTTAATTGGTTATGAATATCCATGAGATACAAAGATGATTGTGCCACTCATGCCCAAGATGTGAAGTCCACATCTATACTAGCAGCATGCCCATTACTACATATTGCAATTGTATCCTGTGTCCCCCATCCAATTATCCCCAACCTCCACTCCCTTCCCCTTTCACCCCCACCCCACTTTGTTACCAAGGTATGTTCTCTCCCTCTGCAAGTCCAATGCACCACTGTGGCCTTTCTTTCCCTTCTTCTTTCTCTCTTAGCTCCCACTTATGAGTGAGTACATGCAGTATTTATCCCGCTGTGCCTTACTTTTTTCACTCAACATAAGTTTCTCCAGGATCATTCATGTTGTTGCAAATGGGAGAATTTCATTCACTTTTATGGCAGAGTAGTATTCCATGGCGTACATACACCACAATTTCCTTATCCAATCGTCCATCGATGGACATTTAGGTTGGTTCCATGTCTTGGCTATTGTAAACAGAGCTGTGATGAACATGGGAGTGTAGGTGTCCCTTCAACATGATGGTTTCCATTCTCTGGGTATATACTCAGAAGTTGGATTGCTGGATCGTATGGAAAATCTATCTCTAGTTGTTTGAAAAACCTCTGTACTGTTTTCCATAGTGGTTGTACTAATTTACAGTCCCACCAACAGAGCACGAGCGTTCCCTTCTCTCGACCCTTGACAGCATTTGTTATTCACCGTCTTTTTGATTACAGCCAGTCTAACTGGGGTGAGGTGGTATCTCAACATGGTTTTAATTTGCATTACCTGATGACTAGTGATGTTGAGCATTTTTTTCATGTACCTGTTGGCCATTTGTATGTCTTTCTTTGAAAAATGTCTACTCAGCTCCTTTGTCCATTTTTCAGTTGGGTTATTTGTTTTTGACTGTGTAATAGCTTGAGTTCCTTGTATCTTATGGATATTAATCCCTTGTCGGATGCATAGTTAGCAAAAATTTTCTCCCACTCTGTAGGCTGTTGTTTCACTCTGTTGATTGTTTCCTTCATTGTGCAGAAGATTTTTAGTTTGATATAGTCCCATTTGTTTATTTTTTCTTTTGTTGCTTGTGCTTTCAGGCTCATGTTCATAAAGTCTGTGCCCAGACCTAATTCCTGAAGGGTTTCACCTATATTTTCTCTTAGTAATTTTACAGTTTCAGGTTTTACACTTAAGCCTTTAATCCATTTTGAGTTGATTTCAGTATATGGTGGGAGGTGAATAGCTAGTTTCATTATTCTGCATATGGATATTCAACTTTTGCTGGGAATTCTTGGTGTGCATGGAATTGTGAATATGTCACTCCAATCTCTACCTTTGTCTTCAATAGCATGCTCCCCTGTGTGTGTCTGTGTCTCTTCTTATAAGGATAACAGTCATATTGATTAGAGTCTACCCTAATTCAGTATGACTTCATATTAAATTGTGTACAACTATGAAGACCCTGTTTGAAAATATTGTTGCATTCATAGGTACCAGGTGTTAGGACTTCAACATATCTTTCGGGGGGACACAATTCAACACACAAAAGCTGTTTACAGAGCATGTATTTACATGCTTTTACATATAGTTTCTGCATCTTTCTTCACAAAATATTGCCTCATGGAAATCCCTCAAAGGCAATTTTTATGGCTCTAACACATTTATTAATGTCTCTATAATATTCCATATTAAGGATGTTTGATCATTTATTCACCTATTCACCACTGATGGGCATTCATTTCTATTTCCAGATTTTTGTCACTACAAAGAAAGTTGTACTAAATATCTTAGTACCTATGGCCTTCCCAATTGGTTCTTGGTATCTATATAATAAATTCATAGGTATGGGATCAAAACGTATATGTATTTCAAAACTTCCTAGGTATTAAAACATTGATTTCCAAAAAGTTACAGTTCTCTTTCTCCCAACATTAAATAAAAGTAGTCCTTTCCTTGCATTTCTGCCAAAATAGGTATGGAAGCTTTTATTAAATCTTTCAGTATGATGGGTGTGAAGTGATATTTTATTCCTTTAATTTACAGTTGCTCACTTTTGGATTTGACCATATTTTCATACTTTTCTGGCTATTTGAGCTTTATATTGTGATGTATGCCTTTTCCCTATCAATTCACATGACCTGTTGAATAGTAAATATATTTAACCTTAATTAGCATCTACATTATAAATATAATTCTTCAGATCTATCATTTGCTCAATGATTTGCCACACTAACTTTTGTAATTTTTTGTAGTCATGTATGAACTATCTTTCCTTTTATAGGTCCTGAGTTGACAGTGTTGATTGAGAAAGTTGCCCCTGGAGCAGCTGATCCCTCCACTTCTTAAAGTTATTGTCGTGGCTACTGCTCCTTATCCTCCAACATAACTGCTCTGCTTCTTTCTCATAGTGATAGGACCCCTGTAATTTTACTGTGCCTGTGACTGCTCAGACAAGAGTGTACTTGACAGCCTTCCCTATGGTCTGATGTGTCCCTGTTATTCAACTATGCTACATGGAGTGTGAGCAGAATAAAGTCATGACTTTTAAAAGGGGCATTACAGCCAGGGTCCTAGGCAGGACCTGTAGGCAGCCTCCACTGCCAAGCAGAAAGAAGGACCGTGCCAAAATACCACTTCCATTTGTGAGGTCCACCATAACCACTGCCACAGCCACTGCCACTGCAAGGGTGGCTCACTGCCATAGTAGCAGCCACAGCCACTATGCAAGCAGCTTGCCACCCACTCAATTGTATTGACACAAGGAGAGTGTCCAGTGGAGACCAGAAAAAGAAGAGGAAGTCTCCCTCCTCAAAATCCTCTCCAGAGTAACAAAAGAAGAAACTGTTTTCCCAGATGACCAGATATCAATGTAGAGATACTAGAAACATGAAAAACCAAAAAAAAAAAAAAAAAAAAAAAAAAAAAGACACCACAAAGGAATACAGTAATTTTCAAGTACCAGGCCCCATAGAGCAAGAAACTCTTTAAATGACTAAAAAGGAATTCCAAGCAACAATCTTAAGCAAACTCAGTGAGATAAGAGAAGAATCAGACAACAAAATGAAATGAGAAAAAACACTGGATATGAAGGAGAAAATTTACAAAAAGTTTAATACTTTAAAAAAGAATGTAGCAGAATTCCTGGCACTGAAGGATTCATTCAATGAAACAAACAAACAAACAAACAAACAAAAACACAACCAAGAGCTTAAGTAGCAGATTAGAGCAAGCAGAAGAAAAAATATCTTTTCAAAATAACTAAGGCAGACAAAAAAAGGAAAAGGCAATTTTAAAAAATGAAGAAAATCTAAGAGACATAGCAGACAATCAAAAGTGCAAAAACATCTGAATCATGGGGATGAGAAAGGAAAAGATATTGAAAACCCATTCAAAGAAATAATAGCACAAAACTTCCCAGGCACAGGGAAAGACGTGGACCTACAGATCCATAAGGATCAAAGATCCTCAAACAGATTCAATCCAAAAAGATCCTCTCCAAGACATATTATAGTCAAACTGGCAAAGCTCAAAGACAAAGAGAGAATCCAAAAAAACAATAAGAGAAAAGCATCAAATCATCTATAGGGGAGCCCCCATCAGGTTAATAGCAGACTTCTCAACCAAAACTCTACAGATGAGAAGAGAATGGGATGATATATACAAAATACCAAAAGGAAAAAAACCCTGCCATCCAAGAATACTATACCAAGCAAGGTTATCCATCAGAAATGAAGGAGAAACAGTATACTTTCCAGACTAGCAACAGCTGCAGGAATTGACGACCACACAACCAGGCTGGAAGAAATCCTCAAGGGAGTCCTGAATCTGGAATCTAAAAAATGATAATCACTACCATGAAAAACAAAACCCACTGGTAAAACAAAAATGCAAACAAAAAATTGAAAGAAACTATATCTCACCACCTCAAAAAGACAGGTTCAGAGTACACATCTGACATCTGGTGAGGGCCTTCTTGGTGTTGACTGTCTACAGCAATGCAGGATGTCACATGGCAAGGACAGCATAAGCAAGAGAGAGGTAACATTCTTACTCACTATACATATAAAGCTGTCAGACCCCTGTCCATGACAACCAACTAAAATATCAATCTATTACTTCATGAATGGATCAATCCATTCACAAGGACAGTCTTTGTTAACCAATCACCTCTTAAAGATCCCACTTTCCACCACCATATTGGGGATTAAGTTGCTGCTTGAGCATGGGGGACATTTAAACCACAGCAGAAGATGTGAGTAATATACAAGAACTGTAGATAATTAGATAGAAGAAGGCTGGGTTCTCTACATCATGCAGTCACCATATAACCCATGAATCCTGTGACAAGATGTTTACGTGACAGAGAAATAAACTATCTTGTTTAAACTATTATTATTTGGGGGCTCAGTTACAGCAGTCACAACTATATACTAAATAATACAGAAACTGGAGAATCTCATATGTTCTACATTTGGAAACATCTGGCAAAGGATCTTTGAAGAGAGTTAGTATTACTTGGGGTTCTGTTTACACTAAAAGATTGTATTGCCTGCATATTTCTGTCCGTTTAAAAAAATAAAATATTTGTCCTATTATATTTGCAGCAAAATGGATGAACTTAGAGAAAATTATGTTAAGTAAATAAGCCAGATACAGAAAGAGAAATACTGCATGTTCTTATGTATAAGTGGGAGCTAAACAAAACGAAACAAAACAAAACAAAACAAACATACAACAATCACAATAATTCATTGAACTTTCAAAAGGAGAGAACTAAACTGAGGCCACTAGAGGTGGGAAAGGGAGAGACAGACGGGGGTTTACTGAGAAATTGATTACATTGTAAAATTATAAATATAGTAATAAAAAATGAGTACATTGTGAAATGATATGGTAATTAAAAGAATGAAAAAAAAGGCCACGTGGCCTCCTCTTACATTTTTCCCTCCATACTGGCTGAAATTATAAGTTACTTTAGACTGTGAGGTTGTATTAGTTTGTTTCCATTGCTTATAGCAGAATACCTGCGGCTGGATAATTTATAAAGGAATGACATTTTTTTCCTTACAGTTTGCAGCATTCTATTTAACAATTCATTAATATCTCTCTGTTTATTCAGATACCTAGTAATTATTTTTCTGAAGCATGCTAACAGAAGGCCAAATAAGTTCAAATAATAACTTTTCAAAAATGAATTATAGACTCGAAATTGAGTTTGACAATTTCAACAGTGAGTGTGAGAATTCCTGAGGCAGAGGGGACAACTGGGTGTTTAACTTGTTTGCTTTATTTAATAACACCACGCACTGTGCTTAGCAAGGAGAGCAGCTCTCACCCAAACTCTCTCAGCAAACACATCTTTACACATGCTAAATGCATCATTTGTTCTACAAAAAAAAATGTTTATTCTCTTAAATAGTAATTCTTATCCAATATTAATCCTCTTTGGTACTAAAATATTTAATTTAATAAAATCTTAGTGGAAAGATAAACTTGACATGGCAAATATTCTTTTCCCTTTACTAATACATCTTTTTCATCCAAACCTATAAAGGTTGGCATTTCCCAGATTGGGTCTTCAGCCATCTTCTCACCTCCCTCGATACTTCCACTACTCTTTTCCTCTCTTCCTATGATTCAGATGTGGACTTGTTTCTCCCTGTACAAGAGGAAATACTTTCCCCATTCTTCTCATATTCCAGTCTCAGCTCATAAAACAAACAAGCCAAAACAAACAAACAAAAACATGATGTCACCACCTCAACTTTCTCAGAAATGCTGGAGAAAAACCTTTTACCCTTACTTATGCAGAGAGGTAGACTCTCTTATTCATGACCACCTTCAAGGCAAGACTGGATCAATGTCTGTTCCCTTCTCTGGAGCTGCCTATTTTATGGCCAGATTGGAAGGACCATTGACTCTCTCCTCCACTTTGTCCCATATGAGTCAAGGCTGAGAACCTGGCTTCCAAAGGCAGGCAGAGAGGCCACATTTTGATGCTCTCTATTTGTTGTCAGCTGGGTTTGTGCAACTGAAAGGATCAGATGGTGATTCTTTGTGGGTGTGGCCAGGTGTTTGAGACATAGGCAATATCCAAGCCTCAATGAAATTTCCAAGCCTCAGGTCTGCTAGGGCTGTTATAACAAAATACTACAGACTGGAGACTTAAACAACATAAATGTATTTTCCCACAGTTTCGGAGGCTGAAAGTCCAAGATCAAGGGGTTGGCAGGTTTGGTTTCTTCAGAGGCCTCTTTCCTTTTTTGCAGATGGCCACCTTCTCTTTGAATCCCTTTATATTCTCTCCTCTGCACACACATCTGCCTGGTGTCTCTTCTTCTTCTTACACGGACACCAGTTGTATTCAATTAAGGGCCCACTCTTATGACCTCATTTAACTTAATTACCTCTTTAAAAGCCCTATCTCCAAATGCAATTACACTGGAATTTAGGACCTCATATGAGCGAGTGGGAGAGGGAGGAAGGGCACCATTTAGTCCAAAACACTCTTCCTTTGCACATTTACTGACTACTGGATTCTTCTTCCATAGACTGTTAATACATGTAAAGCCAGTACTACTCATGTTGAAAATAAATCTTGTCTAAAAATTTTATGACTTTTTTTCTATACACTATTGGAATGCAGTAACATTTCCATATAAGATTTTCTATTTTCTTGCTGCACAGGGGTAGTCCCATAAACATTCAACATTTTTAAAAAATGATTGATGACCATTAATACTTTAAAGGTTTATACTTTTCAGGATGGAGTTGTGAATATCATGAAGATGAAATTATATATTAAAGATATTAATGGTCTAGATATCTAGTCAATCATAAAAATGTAATTATATTCATAAGGATGGGTAACAAATTTACGTGGGACTCAATATTTTAGTCCTAGTGACTTTGTAGATTTGCTATTGGTCTCATTATTAACAAACTAAGTCTTTAATTACCAAAGGATACCTGTATGAATATATGTGTGCATTACTGAATTAATCAAAAGTATTATAGCCAAAAAGGAATGCTAATTAACAGATCAGTTATTATCTGTATCAAGGAGATGCTGAATCCCTTCTTGCAACAGTTTCGATAATGTTTTATAATATGATAGTAATGGACTTATTCCTTCAGACCTATTCTCATAAACATGTCAATAATTACTCACATTTGCTGATTAACATGCAGTTTTCCTAAGCCACTGGTGAAAATATAATTTGGGTTTTGTGAGATTTTTAAATCAGTTATCTACATGAAATATTATCACATGTGTAAAATACCTTAATGAGATATTAAGTTGGAATAATGAGAGTTTGTAAGAAAGTATATCTTAGATTCCAAGTGGTAATCATAAGGAAACTCAATACGATGCAAGGAAAAAAATATACATATAAATCAAATGAACTTAAAAAAAATTCAGGATGTGTATGAGTAATTTAACAAAGAGATAGAAACCACAAAACAAAACAAAACAAACAAACAAACAAACAAAACCTCCAGAAATCCTGAAACTGATGAATTTGTTCAGTGAAATTAAAAATTATATAACTGAGAGCTTAAGGCTTAAACATCAGGCTAGAACAAGCAAAAGAAAGAATTTCTGAACTAGAAAGAAAGGTTTTTTTGAATGAACCCAGTTGGACAAAAAACAAAAAAAAAAACAAAAAAAAAAAAGAAAGAAAAAAAAGAATTTTTAAAAATGAAGAAAGCCTACAAAATCTATTGGACAACCTTAAGTGCACAAACATTCATATTATGGTATACTAGATGGGGAAGAGAAAGAAAAAGGCATTAGAAGCCTATTTGATGAAGGAATAGTTAAAAGCTTACCCAGTATAGGGAGAGATACAGTCTCCCAAATCCAAGAAGCTTGAAGATCCCCAAACAAATTCAAATCAAAAGGTCCTCCCAGAGACACATTACAGTAAAATTTTCAAAAGTCAAAGACAAAGAAAGAATTCTAAAAACAGCAAGAGAAAAGCACCAAATCACTTATAAGGCAATCTCCATCAGACTAATAGCAGTGTTTTCAACAGAAAACTTACAAGCCAGAGAGAGGGGGATGATATATTCAAAGTGCTAAAAGAAAAAAAGGACCAGCCAAGAATACTGTACCCAGCATAGCTATCCTTCAGAAATGAGGGAGAAATAGTGTCTTTCCCAGACAAACAAAAACTGTGGGAATTCACCAGAAGACTGACCCTTCAAAAAACCCTCAAGGGAATCCTACATCTGGAATTGAAAGAGTGATAACTATCATTATAAATACACAAGAAAGAGTAAAACCACTGGTAGGGCAGAAACACAAATGAGAAAGAGAAAGAAATTGTATCATATCATTGCAATAAAACACCAAATGATAAAGACAAACAATAAAAAGGAAAGAAACAAAAGAAATATAAAACAATCATAAAAATTAATAAAATGGCAGGAATAAGGCAATATCTTTCAATAACAACCCAGAATGTAAATGGATTAAATTCCCCACTTAAAAGATATAGACTGACTGACTGAATGAAAAAAACTAGACCCAATTATATGTTGCCTGCAAGAAATTTACTTCACCAATAATAAAGACACCCATGGACTAAAAGGGAAAGGGTGGAAAAAGATACACTATGCAAATGGAAATCAAAAATGATAAGGAGTTGCCATACTTATATAAAGTAAAATAGACTTTAAACTAAGAACTATAAAGAGACAAAGTGGGTTTAGCTTCTACAGGTAAAATGATGATTCATCTTTTAGCTGAATATAAACTTCATTAACTGACTGTCATTTTGCTAACTTCATTTTGCTGTCTGTGAGAGATAGCAATTTATCTGTTGAATCATCCATTCTTTCAGTCAACCAATCTGGAGGAAGCATTTGCTGAGAAATCACTATATATGACAGTCATTTTTTAAAAAAATATATAATTCTCAAGCATACAAGAATTTAAAAAGACATCAGAAATGGGGTATATAACATTGTCACGATATATCACCTCACACATATATGCATATACTACCTCACACATACGCAAGGAAACATGTTTGTTTTAATAAATACATAACAGCAGTAAACATACATCAGTTAACTTTTAAAGGAAAATAATTCAATAAAAAATACGGATTTTTAGAAAGAGGAATTATTATTTTGTTATGTATCTTTAAACAGTATATAAAAGTGCTGATGGAAGCCATAAGTTTAGAAGTAGCAAATTGAGCTGAGGATAGAAAAGTGTAATTATATCTATTCATTAATTTTTATAAACTGACATTTCTTAATAATTCAATGTTTATTGGATTCTGTATTATATCAGCCTATTAGTCATTACATAACAGTTCAAAAAATAATAAATCATTTTTAAAATTTATTTTTTAGTATTAAACTGTTGTCATTTTGCTAACTGTACTTTGCCTTAGAAGCCTCATGTGGTTTTATGGCATCCAAGACATTGATTCAATCAGCCAATGTTTTAGGGCAATAATTTTGAAACTATCGAGGGAGAAGATCAGTTTTGTTCTGTTTTGTTTTGTTTTTAAAAATACCAAATTTATTGCCAAGTAATACTTTTTAAAAAATACAGTACAACAGAGAATTATTTTTAAAAGGAAATTTAAAAAGACATGCAAATTATAAGCCTCCTTTAAAAAAAAGTATTAGATTCAAAAGACATAAAACTAGTCTGTTGAAATTCTATAACATTTTTAAAAATGTTTCTGTACTTCTCTTGTCCTATACCAGTAACCAACGCAAACTTTGAATGTCACTGTTCTGGAAGACACAGCAGTGGATGAAAGAAACAGAAATTCCTATCTACAGTAAAACAATGGGGATGGATTGTGCCGAGGAAGAAAATTTTAAATAAGGTGGGAAAAAAGTCATATCTGGTAAGGTAATATTTGAGCTAAGACCTGAAGGAAATGAGAGACCCAACTATGTGAATAGCCAGGAAAATGCTATTCTTGGCAGAAGGAATAGAAAGGGCAAAGACCTGGTGGCTTAAATGGAGTGAGTGAGGGAGAGCAGTAGAAAACTTAGTAGCAGGAGGAAATGGAAAGTCAGATTATGTAAGACCTTTTTGAGGACCTTGGTTTTCACTCTGATGGACATGGTAAGACATTCATTGGAGACTTTTCAGCAGAGAAGAATGATCTGACTTATGTTCGGAAGAGAATCCCTCTGGCTGCTGTATTGAGTTGACTGGGGAGGTCCATGACAGAAATGAAGAAATCTCAATAATCAGGTGAGAGGTAATAAAGTCTTGGCCCAGCAGTGGAAGGGTTGAAAAGACATTAATTTCTTGATATATTTTGAAGGAAGACCTGAGAGAATTTGCTAATGGATTGAATATCTAGCAGAAGAGAAGAAAGCATGACCACAATGTGTTTTGTTTTCTTTTGTCCTAAGCAATAGGAAGAATAAAATTGCCATTTACTGAAATTAGGAAGACTGGGTAGGTAAACTTTGGGCAATAAATCAGGAGATTGGTTCTAGATGTATTAAGCTTGAGATGCCTATTAAGCATACAAGTACAAATGTTGAGCACACAGTTTAATCTATGGAGGAAAGGAAATAGAAGCAAAAAGTATCAAGCATTTCTAGGGGAGTGTTTGTTGTAAATGGAATTGGAATTACAAAATATTAATCGGGTTATGTAGGTTTTGTTTTCAGATAGAAGGCAGTAAACAGCATATTTTTATGCTGATGTAAAATACCTAATAAACAGGGAAAGCTGATGATGCAGGAGAGTAGGAGAAAACTTTTAAAATTGATATTTTGTATTAGATGGGATAGGATGGGATTTAGTGCACAAATGAGGTTGACCATAGACAGTAGCATGGAGAGTTTACCCATAGTAAGAGGGGAGAATGATATGTGGGCACTACCTGTGTGCAGCTAGGCGGATAGTGGTGGTGGTAGGGTTGTGTGAAAGTTTGATCTGATTGTTTCTACTTTCTCAGTGAAAGGGGAAGCTAGGTCACCAGCTTGGAGTGATTTTGACAATGCATGTATTTAGAGATTGAGGAGAGAAGCAAAGGAGCAAAACTAGTTGTAGAAAAAGGAAGTGAATGGCCTAGGTCAATTCTATATGATTGCCAGATTGCACCAAGGGCCCACTTGAGGTTATTGACCGCAATGTTAATTTGGGGCATGTCAGCATGGCTGTATGTTTTCTTTGGTCTTGTTCAGCTCTGCAGCTGTAGGCTCAGTAGATGAGATTGGTTGTTTTGTCCCCAAATACAATGAAATGACATAGGGGCAAGGAAATTAGAGATTGATGTGGTGCATAAGTGTAATGACAAACTCTGGAACTTAGGCTAGGTAAAGAAAGAAGTGAGGGCATAAAGAGGAATGAGAGATCATGGAAATGCGTAGATCAATGAATCCAAAATTCTGGGTCGTAGGTGAATTTTCACCGTTTAGGGACTGGAAAGAGTAAGGTGGAAAAGTAGAAAACGTTGGTTGGAGGATAGGTTGCTTAAACCTGAGATTATATAGGGGTGCAGTTAATATAATGGCAAAGTCTATGGTATGACTGTGATGAGTTTAGGTAGGGGAAGGCAAAATTCATTGAGAGAAACCTGAACGGGCAAGACATAGGAAAGATGGTCTATGTGGATGTTAAAAACCACCAAGTTTTATTATCAGTGATGACTTACAGAATGATAATGAACCTGAAGCTAAAATCTTCAAGGAGTGAAAGGATTTAACCTACGTGGGTAGATGATTGCAATAAGTAGGGATGGTAGATGGTATAGATTCATGGTATGAGATTCAAATTTGAGATTTTAAGAGATGACAGAGAAATACGCTCTGCCAGTGGTGATAAAGAGCAAAGAGAATGGCTTTTCTACCTCTGGGTAAAGAGGGGCCGGAGAGAAAAATACTCAGTACTTGAGAAATGAAGATAAAGAAATGTCTAGGATTATCTAGTGAGAGTCCATATCTGTGGAATATTCTTAATAGGACATCCCAGGTTAAGCATTGCTTATGGTAAACACGTGCCATTTATATATTTATGAGGCATGGCTCCCTGGAAAATGTCACGTAAACTGGGGTACAAGATGAATGTGTTTCACAAATTCAATGCACCCCTCAGTGGGAGGTAATGACTTCCACTTAGAGACTCTGGACCAAAGAGTTTGTGTCTGATATAGGAAGGAAGGACATAGAGAGAGACCCTCAAAGTCCCAAACCTCCTCCTGCTCCCAAAACCTCTCAATTGCTTGTATCCTTGATTGCAAGATGTCCTTGAATGCCTTTATTAATAAGGTTTAATACTGTGTGAGATCTGATTTGTATGAATATTATTTGGCAATCCAGTCCTTTGCATTAGTGTAGTCTATTAACTTTAGTAATATATTAGTCACATTTTAAAAATGCACATTTAGATGGGAAGAATGAGTTCTGGTTCTCCACAGTTACTATAGCTAATAACATTATAACATATTTTTCAAGACAGCCAGAAAGGAGGATCTTGAATGTTAAAACCACAGAGGAATGATAAATGTTTAGTGATAGATATGCTAACTATTCTGGTAAGATCATTATATGACATATGCATGTATTCAAACAAACTGTACCCCATAAATATGTACAATGAAAAAAATTAAAATAAAAAAACAAATACTGTCTCGGGGGTGGGGGAATGCTTGAAGACATAATCTCCTCCAGTTTATCAGTTTCAGCTAGTATAAATAAAACAAATTTTATTTCAATTGATGATGAATTTACTACTATCATGTTTATTTTGGTCATATTTCACATTTTGTTAGAATAATAACTGCTTGTAGAGGCTTTAATTTTCTAAACACAAGAATATATTCTCATACTTATTCTTTCCATAGATATTTATTTAGTGCCCACATTGTGTTAGTCATTGTTCACAGGTCTGTACCGAGTGTCATATTTCTCAAACAGTAACCAGTGGATTTTTTCCCCACAATCTGTTGTAGAACAATAATTTTGTAAAATACAGTGAATATATGCTTTGTTATTGCAACACTATCAATTTTCTATTAAAGGTTTAAATACTGATGCTTGATTTCTATACTTTCGTTGCAGATCAATAATAGTTTACAGGAAGGCAAAGATTTTAGATCACATTTTGAGTAGCACTGCAGAGGGAGATATGAAACGTAAGATAAAGAATAAGATTATTCTAGGAGATAATTCATCAAATAAACAAATAATTAAAGTAAAATACAACATCAATATCTTGAAATATTATTAAACTAAAATATTCTAAAATAAATAGATCTATATTGTAATGACAGAAAACAATTTTATAAGCATAAAAAATCTCAGCAAGTCCAAAGTCCAAGTTCAGAATTGATGACAATGATTTTTTCCAAAGATGCAGACTAAATAGGATTTCCACTTTTAACCTTTTATTATACCCCTTTATTCTTTTAATAATCTTCATCTATAGTCTTCTCAAGTTAGTTTATTTTAAAATTAGAACTAAATAATATAATAGAAGCATAAAGGTATATAGTGCCTTTATGTAAAAATGTATATATGTATATAGTCTTCAAAAAATGTATATTATACATAAAGGTATATGTACCTTTCAGTAAAAATATGTATTCTTTAAAACCCTTTTAAAATACTAATAATTTTAGAGATCATAATAGTAGTCTTAATACATTTTATCTCTCCTCGGCTCATGTATCTCACACCTAACCTATTATTCCTGTGCTACACATCACACCACACCACACACACACACACACACACACACACACACATACATGATATTTCTTCTAGTTTTTTTAAAAAAATTTATTCAGTTTAAATGAACATGGTTCACATTAGATGTTCTAAGTACTTATGAAATAAAATTTTTCCTAAATTCCTTTGGGGACAATGTATTCATCCAAATAAAAGATCAAAGGGCCCAAGTAAGATGAGATCTGAGTGTGGCATTTTCTCTGATTTCAATCATGTGTGTGCCACATGAGCAGGCCAACTTGTTCGTAGATGGGGATGACAGTTTTTCAAAAGGAAATTCCAATACTTATTATTCAACTTTTCCTGTTATGAAGACTTTCAGATATTTGACTGTATTTTTCCTGAATTTCTTGGTTTCTGAGAAACCAAGTAACGTTAATAATAAAGAAATCATAAAAAGATGTCCAATGTCATACTTCAGGTCATGTTACCATAAAGATTTACAAGAATGAATTTGGCCCAATCATATCCTGATATTATTTCTGGTCATTCTGAAAGTAGAGAAGAATCATAAGTGTGTTAAAACAAGGAAACTCACTCATTATGGTAGCAGTTCTTTACCTTTTATTATTAATTAAATTGACTGACTGATGTATTCAACAAATAAACCAGGAACTGAACTTCTAGCTCCAAGACAAGATGCAAGATGCTGCTTTGAGGGAGTATAATCACACAGATAATTAAGATTTGCTCTCTGCCTTTAAGTAGTTGGTAATTCAGGAGGAAAGATAAACAAGTAATAATAACGCAAGGTAAAATAATATACCAAGAAATCAAAAAAAAAATTGCAGAGAAAAGAAATATCACCTAAGTTTAGGAAATAAGGGTCAATTTCACGAAGGGGGCCACCCAAGCAGTGAAATCAAATTGTCAAGGAAATGTGCCCAGATCCATCTTCTTCAGAGACACTGAAAATGCATTCATGTTAAGCCCTTTCCATGCCGAGTCACCAGCTAGTTAATGGTATCAGATTGTTATAAATTGAGATGCCATCATCTTAATTACAAGGTTACTAGGTGCTAAGCAGTCTGGTCTAGTTACAGGCTCCTAGTGATTCAGTGCATGTCCTGAAAGGTGAGCTCTCTTGTGTTTTCTGAACACATACACAGGAAGAAAGCAACTTTGTATTGCAAGGTGGGTTAGAAGTCTATGATTTGCAGCTACCATTGGATGCCATCTTTTCAAAATTGGGAGAAAAAAAGCTCTTAATTATAAAACCTTCTTTTGTTCCTAATTATGAGTAGTATTACAGAAGCTTAAGAAGATAAGGTTTGGGATTAGACATGCTTAGGTTCAAGCCCCTACTCTGAAATTTACTAGCTGTGTGACCTTGGATAAATTACTTTACCCCTCTTGAGTATCCCCTTTACACCCTTGAGTCTTCCCTTGTAAAATAGACATTAAGTAACATATAATATGTATATGCAAAGAGTAGGCATTCAATAAATTTTACTTACTATAATGATAATAACATAATCATTATGTAGTTGCCAAGTATGAATACTCCATATTTAAGGCTAGGAGTATAGTTCTCTTTGCCTAAAAATATCTCCATTAGTTTTCCAGGTGCCTAAGTCCACCCCATTTTTATGATCTTGTTTAAGTCCCACATTACATTTCCCACAAGGCTTGGGAAAGTTTCAGTCCTCAAATTGATGCTTTTCTGATCAATCACAAATTAATGTATGATGGTCAAGGAAGAGACTTTGTAGTGGCTAAAGAGATGCTAAGATTAACCCGTATCAGTTATTTGTAGCACCATAATTTGAGGTGGTGACACAATTAATGTGATTGGGAGAATAGTTAGGCAGCCTAGGTTCAATTCATGGTTCCATTGTGCCATATGTGTGGTTTTGGGCAAGTTCACCTTCCCAAACCTCAGTTTCATCATCCGTGAAGAAGACATGCTAAGCATAATATTTGATAGGGTTTTATTTTTTGATCTGTGATCAATTTTTTCAACTTTTTGAGCACGCTTGTTGTATCAATGTCTACAGCATCATCATTATCCATATGATGAATTGTGCTAAAAGATGCCTAGAGACATTACTTCTCGAACAGTGATTTCATGACAGTAGATTCTCACTAAATAGCCTAAGCTTTATATGATTTGAGGAACATTTCCTTACTTACATATTACTGAATTTCTACTGGCTCTAGAGTCAAGGGTCTTGAATTCACCTTTTGGCCTCACTATTGACAAGCATATAACTCTCAAATGTAGGTTATTTTAGAGAGGTATCTGAAGATGGGTTTTCTCAGGAATTTCTGAATAATATTGATAGCACTGATGTCAACGGTACATTAAAATTTGCCATTCCTCTTTCCCAGAGAGTGGAGATTATTATGAATATTAAGAATACAGGACAGTAGTGATAAACAGCATAAGTAATCTAACAGTGAGCCAGGAATTCACATGCTTGGATACAAAGCTGATTCTTATCCAACTGAAGATGGGTGGTTACACGCCTCAGCAGAGTGTTCCAGTCACACCCAACACCTTCAGAGTAGTGTTGGTTACAAGGCACTTCATTAAAATAAAATGAATTTATTATTCCCAGTAGTTTTCATGGGAATATGGCTGAAAAATGATATTGACATTTAAATTTTCTGTAACATGCTTACAGAAAACCAACTGATTTTCCCAGCTTCTAGTCTATACACATCATATCACTTGTAGTCATAGTAACAACCCTAGAAAAGAATTGTTGAAAACAAAATAAAAAGTAAAAGTGAGTTCCCAGAAACTGTCATTAATGCTGTTTATCTGGAAAACAAAACAAAACAAAACAAAACAAAACAAAAAACTGCTTTGTGTTTGTTTCCACATTAAAATAAAGTTATTTCTACAGTAGGTATACATTGGAAAATTGTGTCAGAGAGGTCTCACATATAAATGAGTGAAATATATTAATATGTGGTCTATTTTCTGTTTATTACATGAGTAATACATGAATAGATGTACTTACTACCATGAAATACAAAAGTTAGGGAAGGATATAGGTTAAAAAGTGAATCCCTCTTCAACTACACCACTCACTAACGTTGCAGTCAAAATGTATGCGTAACCTTCAAGACTTCTGCTGTACATTTATATAGACTCCTACATTCCTCTATATGTAATATAAAATGTTATGAGTTAAGTGTGTTCCCCAAAATTCATGTATTTGAAAGGTGACCCCCATTGTAAAGTGTTAAGTGGGTGGGAAATCCAATTATCATATTTGAAAAGTTGGGCTTTAAGAGGTGATTAGATTGTGAGGACTGTGCCCTCATGAGTGGATTGACCCATTCTTGGAGTAACAGGCGAGTTTCTGATAGCTCTATAAGGAGAGTGAGTTAGAAGGTCAGCTCTCTTGTTCTTGCCATTCCTCGCCATATGAAAAGCTGGTCACCATGGGACTCTGTGTACAGTTCCCACCAAGAATAAGGCCCTCACCAGATGTGTCCCCTGGACCTTGGACTTCCCAGCCTCTGAAACTGTAAAAAGTAAATTTCAGTTCTTTATAAATTACCCCATTTCAGGTATTCTGCTATAAGCAACAGAAACGGACTAATACAGAAATATATGTATGTGTATGTATAAGCATATACATATGTACAGTTTGAAGGGTTTGTGGGTGTGTATTAAACATAAATCAGCTCATGCTTAATATAATTCTGCAGCTTGTTTTCTTCATACAGATATTTCATGGTTCCCATGTTGGTGTTTTTAGCCCTACTTTCTTCTTTCAACTTAAGCATGGAGGACGAGTGTAGGGAGATGAGCTTTAAAGTTAATCAGTAACATTAACCCATAAGATGGCTGTCAAAATTACCAATTTGTAGAAAAGAAAATGGGGCCAGAAAGGTGGAGAGACTTTTTTCTCATTCTAAAAGCTGTTAATACTAGGGGCAGGATAATGAATTTAGGTCCTTTTATGTCTTATTTTTGTTTCTTAAAGTTTATTCAATATCCCATTTGTCAGAGTTGAAAAGAGATAAACATCATAACATGTGCACATGTAAAATGAGGTAGTCCGGGTCAAAAGTAGCAATATTACTTAAATAAGAATTTTCAACTTTTGGATGCATAAATTTTAAACAGCCTTATTTTGATCAACTTGGGCTTATGTCAGTGTGTTTATCCAGAAAATGCCATTCTCCTACTATCGTAAATTTCTCTCAGGTATTAATTCTCCCTTCCTCCACTTCTGGGTTGTTTCTGTCCCTGGCTGAGTGCCCTTTCAAGGAGTGAGAGAGAGAAAAGTAGAGACTCCTTCAGCAGGAAGCTGCAAAGTGCAGGAAACCATCCACCATTGCTGCACTGAAATCAGGTGGGCAGAAGGGATATGGTTAAGGAAAGGTGTCACAAGCATCTGCTTCAGTTTTACTACCCATTAAGCAATGAACAGCAAAGGCTTGGTGACAATGACAAACTAAATGGAAACTCTCTATGGGGTTCTCCTACCTTTCATCTGATGAACTCTCGATTGCCTCTTCCCCGATCTACCATTCTAGACTAAATTCCACACACATATTCTCATGCATATTATATGCATCAACAAAAATGTTAAAGTGGTGTAAATTGATACACAACTTTTGCTGGCACAATTAATTTTAATCAAAATCCTTCATAAAAGAGGATTCATGAAGCCAAGGAAACAATGTCATGCAACAGATGAATGATTAGAACAGTATTTGGAGACTGGTTTTTATTTTGCCTATTATAATGGAGACTCTGGAAATGAGAAATATAATGCATATGTTGGCAGGAAACGTCTTCATTAATTTATTCATTTGGGTTTTCATTTATTCAACACTAATGTATAGAAGCCCTTCTATGTGACAGGCACTGTTTAAGATATTACAGACATTGCAAAATACAGCTTAGAACAAAGCAGAGAAAGTAAAAAATGCTCGAGAAACTTTGGCCTAGAAGAAATATGATTAATATGCAACAGATAAATTAATGGGATAATTACCGATTTGGGTAAGTGTTATGGAAGAAACCAACAGAGCGAAGAGTTACTGGACAGGGTGGAATGGGTAGAGAAGCATTAGGAACAGCTGTGAGAAATGACACCTTCGAAGATATTAAGAGTTCCTTAGAATAGAATACCAGGCCACCATGTTGCAAAACTAGAGAAACCAGTTACATCATAGTATATGTGAGTATTGCCCTAGATTTCTGCTGTATGCAGCTCATAGCCATATATGATAGCTTTAATAGAAAGGAAAAAGACTTGGGGAGGAGCATTATAGGCACAAAATACAGCAAACGTGAAGGATCTGAGTTGGAAAATGATGAGTTTAAGTGTGGGAACTAATATCTATGGGAAAATGGGTTAAAAGAGACAGAAAGGAGCCAGTCACACAGACCCTTGTAGACCATTAGAAAGGGATAAGATGAAGATAAGAGAAGAAAAAAAAAAAAAAGAAAAGAAAGAAGAAAGAGGGGTTGGAATAGGAGGAAGAAGAAATAGATGAGGAGAAATAATTAAACAAGTAAAAACAATAGAGAGAAGCAAAGAGTAGTGATGCTGTTTAAAGGATAAATTAATGACCACACTGATATAAAAGAAATTATTGAGGCAGAAAATAAAAATGGTAGAACTTATCAGTGCCTCAGAGAAGAGAATACTCCCAAAACCTTAGAGGTGTAATGGGTATACTTTCAGGTATATAAAAAGCTATAATATGGAAGAGAAAATGAATCAAGAAATAGGGAAGTTTATTTTACTTCACTGAAATTTTAAACCCAAGCTCATCCAGCAGTCCTTGCGAAGACAAGTCTGGACAGACAGTCTTCCAGGATCTGTAAAAATGATTCCAATCTTCTGTGCTATATTTTATTTATATTGAGTAAACCAAGGAGACAGATTTTTCCTAGCATATTCTTGTGTTCACTTAATTTCAAATGTGTTTAAAAGAAAAAAAATGAAGCAGTTCTACAACTTGACAGGCATAAACAGGGTTTTCCCTGCTGCCACATTATCTAAGATTTTCACTCTTTTTGTTTTTCCACTCGTCATTCACAATGTACAATTCCAATTATTTAGCTGTGGAAAAATTCCTGTGTTGTTCTGAAATGAGTTATAATCAGTTATAAAGTTTGACATGCATGTAATTCAATGTTCAAAGACATTTTGGCTCTTGGATATGTTTTCTATTTGTGTTGGTGAAAGGGACAAGATGGGATTTAATTTAGTACTCACCCATCTGAGATGTATCAACCTTTGTTCTTACATTACAATTTTTTTTTACTTCTTTCTTAAGTTTCTCTGTGGATAAATATTAAGAAAAAATAACTTTTCCTAAAGTCTCGCCTGTTATCTCATCGTGTTTCTCATGTTTGATTTAGGAGATAGAATGTTAGAATGGGGTAGCACCCACCACAGCGTGTCTAAGAACACAATATATAAAGCAGATCTTGCCAAGAGTTGGTGGTCTTGACAATGCCTGTGTTAGTTAAAAACAGTATAAAATGCACATCAAGCATCTGGTATGTAAAGAATTAAGATGTGTAAAGAGAGAATTGTCTGACTCCATGTATGCCATTTGTGCAACAGAATGGTTAATGTGTCTCAGTGCTTTGCACATACTTGGCACTCTATAAAGGTCAGTACTAGCAACTCAGGCTCTGCTCCCTGAAGGAGCACTTTAGTATTGATTTAGAGATGGAAAGCTCCCTGGTGATATATACTATTATTGCTCGGCCATACCAGAAAGTAGGGCTCCAAATTCTATAGACTCTCACATCCATATCAGTATCTATTTCTTTTTCATTAATTCCATTAAATAATTTATTTAATAAATATTTATTATGCACATACTTTGTGTCAAGCACTATGAGCCTGAATGCAGACAAATGGAATCCTGGAAGTTTCCCTCTTAAGCAGTGTGAGCTTCCACCAAATCAGCCCATTTCATAGGTTGCCCCACAGTTATCTCAAAGCTTTATCAGTATCATAGTAGTAGGGGTCCCAGGAGAGCATTAGGTGCAATTTCCTGCTCTTCATGTTATCAGAAAATAAAATGTATGAAGCTTCATGAGACCAAAGTGTCTGTGAAACCTGAATACCTGAAGTTAGATGGTGTAAAAAGAACTTTGTGTTTAAAACACTAAATAGGTAGAAAAGCTTAAGCATGTTCTTGGCACAGTGCTTTGGTTATTAGGATAACTTTGATTTGTTAACTCTTTGATATGAATTTTTCAGTTTGAAATTTTAGTCTTTGAATAAAGAATGATCCCAAAGATGATGCCTTCAGAAAATTGTGGAGGATCTATTGCTTGTTTTTAAATATAAAATATGTAGTACCCGCTACAGTAAATGAGCTGTGTAGAGGCTGAACTCTACAGGGGATGCTGCTTATATAGTATGCAAGAATAAAATTGTCATCTCATACCTATGGTTGAACTTGCTTGTACAAATACCAAAATACCTATAACTGTAACTATATCTATATATTTATCAATCTTAATAAATGTGCATATCTTCATAATGGGATAAATTGTATTATTTAGTACTTTATATATGAAAATAAAAGCATTTACTGAAAATATATGTGTGTATGTATATGTGTGGGTATATAGCCATACAAACACATTTGTGTGTGTACGTACTCATGCATGCACTCAAGTGCACGTGTGCACACACATGCATACAAGTGTGTGCATGCACACGTACACAGAGTGACATGTAGTGCCTCTTTCTCTGCTTTTGTTGTTGTTGTTGTTTTGTTTTGTTTTGTTTTTACTTCATCTTCTAGACTTCTACCTCCTCCCACATTTGTGTAAGGTCTAATTCTTATGATAAGTTAAGTATCTCTATAATTCCCACAATGACTGGGCTTCCATAATAGAATCCTGATTGATTACTGTGTGGGATGGAAGGAAGGATGGAAGCCTTTATTTTTTAAGTAGAATACTCCAGCTGCTCTCTGGAGGGTGTATAAGAAAGAACTACAACTGGAATCTAGAAGGTCACCTAGGGCCGATTGCAAGATGGAAGTACATAGACAGGTTCAACACATACTTTGGAGATAGAATGGGCAGGACTTGTTGAAATGTTAAAATATTCTGAGATTTCTTATACAATCTAGATTTCTGGATTTCTTAAAAAATGGGAAGTTCTGACAATATCCGTCAAACGTGATCTGAGTGGCAGTGTTCTCTTAACTGGAACAGGTTGCCTTTGATTTTCAAAATCCGCATGTCTTCCTATTGTCTTATACATTTCTCATTTTATTCCTTGACATATTTTATTCCTATATGCCTGGTTCCTTTTTGTGAACCCTTTATGAAATGCTTAATAAACAATAGCCCTTTTCTATGTTATTATTATTGTTAAGAAGTTTCATGGAGGAATAGAAAGAATTTTGGGCTTTGAGCCAGAATTGCTGAGCACGTTTAAAGTACCACTAATTAGACCAGTCTCACTGGACCTTTCTGAATCTCCTAATCTGTAAAATGAGGATGAAAACATCTGTTCTACCTCCCCTGTGGTGCTATTCTGAGAATCAAATGGAGGCAATCGTCATCCTCCTCTGACTCTAATATTGGGCACAATTCACTCCTCACTTCATCCTACCTTCCATTTTAATTTCTTATGTAGTTTGTATGTTTTTCTTCTCTACGAGGTCATTAATTTTTTGAGGTCTGGTAATATGCCTGATTTATCTTTGCATCTCCCACAGCTTCAGCACAGGGCTTTGCACGTAGTGGTACCAAGTAAAAAGTTAAGTTTGTCAAGCAATGTATGTGAGATATTTTATAAATCATAAATAGATCCTGACATATAAAAACTTAGCACATCTCTAAGTCACTGTGTCTTGATTGTCTGCTGCTGGCCTGTAATAAGATTACATGAGCAGTACAGGTAGGTCCACCTTCAATCTGAATCTATAGACAGACCCCAATTGTAGTAGTTAGTGAATCTTGTCAGAAAGTTTCAAGGAATCCAACTCAGAGTGACTTGAACTCTAAAGCACTGAGAAGCCCGCAGGTAGGAAATGGCACAGGTGTATCTTGATTAGGTTACTGCTAGTTCCTCTGATTCTTGTTTGGCTTTGCTCTCTGTTGCTTCTTTTTTCTTAAACGGCATCGCCTAGTCATGAAATGATGCTCATAAAATGCTGTAGCAGTTTTAGGCTTCATAACTGCTCACCACACTGTATATGAGAGAGAATATTTGTGTTTCAAAATTCCCAGCAAATATTCTGAAATCTGTGCTGATGCGACACATAGTGTTTGGATAAGGCCTGTAGTATGTGGCAAGATAAGCTACATTCCCCTGGGTGATGCCCATCAGGGGAGCTGCTGGCTTTTGGATGTGACATTTCTCGATCATGTGTAACCATTTGCATATCTGCTTGCTGCCACTCAATGTCACTGGCACCTTCTAGTCACTGAGACAATTAAAAATGTCCCCTCTAACTGATTCTGGGGTTTGGGTATCACTACTGGTTAAGACCAGTGATGGTTCTTTCCTGAAGCTGGTATGGAATCAAATGCTGCAAAAAAATAGCAGAAAGGCTGCTGAGGATTCAAACACAACATCCAACATGCCATCAGGCAGCCTGAAAGCTCAGCGAGGTGGTGGCCACCTCACTGTTTATAATCACAGCACAGAGATGAGGAAATATTTCCCTTTATCCCATTCCATTAAGATTAAAAATGGTAACCATTTACTGCCATTATGTTAGGCACTTTATAACACCTTACTTCATGTAATATTTCCAACAACCCTGCAGTCAGCATTTAATATCCCTTTACAGATGAGGAAGATGGGGGTCCAAGGGTTTTAGTGAATTACCTGTTACCATAGCTGTTAAGAGGCTACGTCAGAGGTCGGCAAATATTTTGTTGGAAGGACCAGAGAGTAAATAGTTTAGTCTCTGTGGATGATCCAATGTCAGTCAGGACTACGTTGTCATTATAGTGCAAAAGCAACCACATACAATATGTAAACAATGGGTGTGATGTGCTCCAATAAAACTTTATTTATAGCCATATCATTTTCAATGCCACTAAATATTCTTTTTTGATTCTTTTCAAACACATAAAAAGGCAAAAAACAAAGAAACAAACAAAAAAACACCCACCAACAAACAAACAAATAGAAAACCTAGATCACAGATGTATAAAAATAGGTGGTAAGCTAGATTTGGCCTGTGGGTCCTAGTTTGCTGATTCCTGGGCTACGCCATATTGCTACCCAGAAAAGTCTCAGTGGATTCCAGGATGGAATCGGGAGTGTTTCTATGGTCAACTGGTTGAGGAGGCATCACTGCTGGCCTCACACCCCATAGAAAGTGCTCTCTATGCCCACGTCGTCAGTGATCTGCACCTTGAGGTCTGGAGGATGACACATTGTGGGATCTTGCAGATCTTTATGATTCTAGACCATTGGATCAGTCATCTACCTGGGTTCACAAGGGCATGTGCTGTGAACTACTGTATAATGCCCCAAACCCGTAAGCAATGTCACCTCTTTGTTGTGCTACCATTGTCCATAATTTTGCTTTCTTTAAGAGAAAATATTCTTTAAGCCTGATATTGATCTGTTAATTTTACTAATGTATGCTTTTTATTTCAAGCACAAACATTAAAAAGCTGGATTCAGGAGCAAATGTTTGATGGCCCCTTTCTTTCCCTATTTACGAATAACGCCACACAGCTGACGGCAATCAGGAACCCACACCTGTCACTTCGCACCAGCGGAACCAGCTCATCAGCCATTCATCCTGGACCAGGTTCAGGATCAGCCGGAGGCAGAAGCAAGGGAGGCAGCTGCCCGGGGGGAGAATCAGCAGAGACTTGAACAGGTGCCTGGAGGCCTGAATACTCCAAACATTTAAGATGGGAGCTTTGCCCACAAGTAATTTTAAACACACACGTTTATCTTTTGGTTTTGCCTTCAAGCCCATTTTAGAAAAGCAGTTGTTTCTTTCTGTAGATTCACTCTTTAGTTTACAAAGGTTTAATGTGTTTCTTTCTTTTTCTTTTCCTTTTTTTTTTTTTGTACATGGTCAGTCAACATATTGTCACACACTCAGAGAAGTGATCTGTTTTTTATATCCAGCTCATTAGGGTATGAATGAATAAAAATATGTCTCCAAATTAAGGGGGAAAAGAAAAAAAATTTAAAAAAAAGCAGCCTGCTCCTTATAAAATCTCTCAGCATAAGAATAGAAGATACGTAGAAATTTTATCTTTAAGCTTTAATTTTAATTTAGTTCTGAATCCAAGTTATAGAAAGAGAAGTCACAGAGGAACCAAGGAGCCTACTGACTTAAAGGTCTGACTTTATGGAAGCCATTTGTGAGCATTTGTGAGCAGTGGCTCTGCTGGGCAACCCTTTGTCTCCTGAATGCAATTTTAGGTGAGATGTGTGTATTTGAGATGCTTAGTCATCACATATGTCAATTTCCTTCACCTTCAGTTCCCTAGATGTGGCTCTGGGAGTTGCTTCTTGTGGTTGTCTGATAGGAACAAGGCTGCTGGAAGAATGTCTTTTAAATACCTTGCTTTGTGATTTTGATTACCGTTTTCATTGTTTTCTCATTTTTGTTTTGTTTTGTTTTACTGATTAGTGGTTCTGATTTTAATTGTGATAATTTACATTTTTATCTAAAAGGAAAATGATGACACCAATTTGACACATCCATAACTTAAGGACTTGTCAAATGCCTTTGCTTTTCCATTTGTACATTTTTAATTTTATTTTACACATCTTTTCCAGTGCACTTATGTTGCTATCATTCCTTGGAAATGCTGTTGTTATTATAGCATGCCTATTAACAAAGATGCATTTACTAACACATGACGTCGATGGAAATTTTATAGATAGTATAAAAACCACTCACTCACTTGTTCGTGAAATTATACCTCTTGAATTTCTCTCACATGCCAGGCCCTCTGTGGGCTTTGGATACACAGTTTACAATAGGTCAGACGTTTTCCCACATTGATGCATCTACCGGTCTAATGGGAGAGTGGCAAAATTAATAAGAAATATTGGGATATGTTTTAGAATAAAATATGTGTTATTGTATAAAAATGTTGTTAAATACTAATCTAATAATGTTAAATGTACCACCCCCTTCAGATACATATGTGATTTGGAATCAAAAGTATGGTGGTGAGGCGCTCCTGAAACCTGAGTGTGGCAATATTTGAAAAAGTTGTTCTGGGCAGATATGGGCTAACCATGAAGAATAGGACCATCGGAAAGTGTTACATGCATCCTAACAGGGATTACTAATGTTAGATACTGTTCCTGTTTTACAGTTGAAGAAATTGAAGCTCAGATAAGTTAAGTGTCCGAGACGATCTTGCCACTAAGTGGTTTGACTAAGATCTGGAGAGGCAGCCTTGTGTACATGGTGGTTAAGATCACATAGTCCAACCATACCTCTTAGTCCCAAGCCTCTGCCACTGCTGGATTGTGACCTTAGGCATGTTGCTTAACTGCTGCACGCCTCAGTTTCTTTATCTACATAATGAGTATATGAAGAGTATCTCTCTCATTTGCATTACTGTAAGAATTAGATTAGTTCACATTAGCCAAGTGCTTAGAACCACGCCTAGGATATAACTAGCATCATGTAACAGTTTGTTAAATAAAATAAAATTTAAAATATGAGTACCAGATCTGTCTGACCTACTGTCTTCATAGTGCACGTGCTGATTTTGAAGGGTGTGGCTGTAATACTGTTTATCCTCCTTTCCTTCTCTCTCCCATCAGCTGCAGTTTTTTGAGATCAGAAGAGGGGAGCCAGAGGTAGGGTGCAACTAAGAAAACATGAATTCTCCCTGTCACTAGGGCTACCACGTTCACTTTCTCCAAATAGGACCAAATTAGTTTTGTTCTAGGGCAAGTGAGACAAACTTATCATTACTCCAGGACCTTAATGGAAAGGAAAAAACAAACACATAGGTAAAAAAAATAAAAAGCCAAAAAACCTCTCTCCTCTAGTTAGTTGATGGATGACATTTCATTTAGAGAGATGATTTCTTTCATCCTCCAATTGATGTTTTTAGATAACATGGTTGAGCACATATAAACAAGCTTGAGTCTTCTTCCCAGAGGATATATTAATCAAAGAATTACTGCAGGGTAGAAGTTGAATCATTTAGCATCGTTTAGGCAAGAATTGAAAAAAAAAATTCATGGTTATTTATTTTATTTTAAGTACATTTTAATGAATATAAAATTTCCAACCATCAGTGACATAGTAAATGTTACTGTGATGGTTTGGGTTACATCTAAAGTTATTTTATACCATACAGCACAATTATATATGTGGTTACAAAAATTCTTATGGGGAATAGACTCATTTTATCAACTGAACAAGAGAACTGTCAAATTTCAGTAGGTCAACTTATTTATTTACAACCTGTAATCGAATAAATAAATCAACTTAGCCCATATTTCCTTGAAGTCTAAAAATGCTGTTATTTTGATTGAAAAATCAAAAATGTGTTTGTTTATCAACACTCCAGAGAGCAAATGGAACTTAAGATTAATTCTTCACTAACAGCCTGATTTATACTATTCCTCAAGTACAACTTAAATCTGTAAAAATGTCTGATCCACAAAAATCAGGTTGATGTTTTATTAGCTGGTCTTAAATATTTAAGAATAGAAAGGTAACTTAGATTGTATGTTTATATATGTGTGTGTGTGTGTGTGTGTGTGTGTGTGTGTGTGTGTGTGTGTGTGTGTGTGTGTGTGTGTGTGTGTGTGTGGGTGTGTGTGTGTGTATACATATATATAAATATATATATATTTATATATACACACCCCCCCCACACACACACATATATATATACACATATTTTTTAATCTGTTTTTATAATGGCCTCAATGAAACCATAACAGGATCAATGAAAAAAAAAAATATATATATATATACACATAAAAACATGCTTTCCAGGGAACAACTCAAGTCTCTAGCTTCACTTTGATAAATGAATTAAATTGATTTTAAATTTCACCATTTCTCTGTTATTTGTCATCTTCTGGAAAAGCTTAACTTCTCCAGCCTTTATAGCATCTGACTGCTTGGTTGAAAATACCCAGTACTCCACTTACAAATCTTTGCTACCTTAGTTTAATTCTCTGCACAATAGAGAATAGTTGTATCTATCTCATGCTGTTGTGAAAATTAAATAGAATTCTACATGTAAAGCTCTTTAAAAGTTCTTGTCATATATTAAACTCAAAATATGTAGGCATTATTGTTGACAATAAAATAAAGAATATATATTAAAGCATATAGTAGGACACAAAGTAGGGCCTTGAGAGATTTTTGTTTCTGACTTTTCTGCATTACTTAGTTTTTGTAAGGTAAAATAATTTTTTGTTTTTAAATTCTGCTTCCAAGAGGACACTATACATATTATTAAAATTTCCAATACACTATAGTAAGAGGCTTCAAGGAAGTGAGGTTGATTAATTCATGCATACACGCAGCAAATGTCAGCAGACCTCTCTATGACAAAGACTGTGCTCACAGTCTGAATATACAAAAAGAGATAAGGCAGGGACTGTACCTCTGAGTCTAAGAATTTAACCTCTTGGAGAGAGATGAGGTACAAAATAATCTTACTAGTTCACGTTTACAGGTAAAGTATTATCACAGGTGTATTAGAAAAAGCTGGTAGAATCCAGAGATCAGTGAGTTTTTAAGGCAATTCCAAATGCTTCTTAAGCACACTGCCAATATCATTTAACTAACACCTGTATTGGTTGCTTATTTATACCTGTTTTTACAAGGCCTGGGGTTTTCGTTCCCTGCTTTTGTAGTCCTAACAACCAGGTTTTTGAAATAAAGGCACACATGCACTAAAAGTATATAGCATTAAGAATAAAATAGTAATACAAACCAACAATATAAGTAATGTCAAATTGCAGCAACATAAGATTTCAAAGGAGGGAAAAGTCAATTAGAGTAGAATTTTCTGGAAAGGCTTTTTGGTAGAAGAACGTACTTAGTTGGTCCTTGACAAATAGATAGGACTTAAATACCCAGGGACCACAGAGGGAGATTTTCTTGGCTTGTATAAAGTTTTTAGGCTTGCAAAGGCAGAGATATGAGAAAGTACAAGTGGTGTGCTTTGGCTGGCAGGTGCTGCTTCTTGGCAACACAAAAGAAGGCTTTATGGGAGGTACAAAGGACATGAGGATGGATTTTGAGATTCCCTGAATACAACATAAGGGGCTTTTCTCCTGCAAGCATCGGAAGAAGTCATAGTACCTTGGATATATTAGATATTCAATAAATATTCAAAAAGAAAAAATGTGAACATGCTCAAAATCATGCTCTCATAAAATACATTTTGAAAATGAAAAGCACTATAGTAGGGGCTCAGTTAAAAATTTAGGAAATAATACAATAGGAAATAAAGAACAATTAAAAGTACTTTCAATATAGACAGTTGGAAACACCATACTCCATAGCTGCACGCTATAAACCACTATAATTCAAAGTGGCCAAATTACAGAGTGCAAGTTTAAGAATACCAGTGCAATGAATATTGGGAACGTGGTCCTTTGCCTCAGATCTCTGATAAGTATTTTGGGAGCAGGATGAATGCATAAGAACCTCTCTTATGATTTCTAGTTATCGTTTACAGTTTGCTAACAGCACTGAGACAATATTCCAGCAGAGAGCTGATTTCTTCCTGAATCCCCACTATCATGGTATACAATTTCTTTCTTTTTCTTCTGTTTCCCTTAAAGTGTTTAGCTATGTGTAACTCTCTTTTTAAAAATGCTTAATCCTTAAATACCTGAAATTTTATAGTTTTTGTTTTTTATTAAATTCATTGCATATATTTCTCAAGTTGCCTCAGCCTTCATAATTACTATTGCAATGGTTGGCTAAATTTTTAATGTCTCATAATCTGCTATTCTTCTATTGTTGGATATTTAGATGGTTTCCATTTATTCACAGGTAGAGTTAATGCTGTGATTAATAATTTTATGCATACAGTTGTGTTCCTCTTTTGAATTACTTCCTTAGGATAAATTCTCAGGAGAGATATTACTGAGTCAAAAGGTATAAAGGTTTTTATAGATTTTCAGACAAGTTGCCAAATTGCTTTCCAAAAAAATTTTACTACAACAATTTATAATACCCCAGGTGTCTTTCCTGATAATATTACATGCATTTCCACTCACTTAATATCCCTTTCTATCCATTACAATATCTTCTATGAGTATCCAAGCTGTGGATCATATAGATTATTCTTATTTTGTGCCTCTTCTCCCAGAGTAATCATATCATCTTTTTTTACTTTAATGCCATGAAGGAACTCCTGTTCCCACCCGTGGTACCCTGAAAAATAAATATCTAGGGTCTTCCTTACAGAAAGCACTGGTTTTTGCTTCACTGAAGAAAAAACTACTTTGCAAAGGAATGTTTATTCATTTAACTAGATTTCCCCAACCTCTGAAGGATGTTGGAATCCAATTTAGTATTACAAAAAAAAAAAAAAAAAAAATGCTGGAGATGTGATGTGGAATCCTGGGGGAAAGAAAGGGTTTCTGCCACTTCCCTCCTGTGGATGGGGGTTCTGGAAAAACAGCACCTTCCCTCATATCTCTTCATAATTCCAGCTCTGGGCTGGGATTCACTTTCTCTAGATAGGCTGAGGCCCAAATGTGACAATATACTCAAGCCCAAGGGACAGATTGGAGTCAAAAAGACCAACGCATCCACCACTAGCCTCAATTCAGGTGATTAAAAGCCACTCTTCTCGAGACTTCCAGTCAAGATGGCAGAATAGACGGTCCCTAGCATCACTCTCTCCAACAAATCAACCAATTTACAACTATAAAAACATAACATCAAGTGCATACGGAATGGGGAGACATCCAGCGGGGGAGGCATAAGCTCCATGGACACCACGTGCCCTATGGGGCTGCTGTTGTGTGATCCAGCAGCAGGTTGGCTTCACCGCCACCACCCAGCTCCATCCCAAGCCCGGCCCAGTGCACACAGAGCAGGGAGACGTCCAGCAGGGGAAGAGGAAGCTCCACAGAGACCACACGCTCTGTGGTGCCTGCACATCCCAGCAGCCGAGCCCAGTGTGTGCAGAACAGGGAGATGTCCAGCAGGGGTGGTGGAAGCTCGGCAGAGACCACACACCCTGAGGTACTGCCCCATAACCCAGCAGCCCGGCCAAGTCCAAGCTGACCAGAGAGGTGGCTCCCCAGAGAGGCCCAAGACCCGAGGCAACCACACACGCAAGGCACTAGTGGCCAACTGAGCAGTCACTGAGGTAGCCATGCCAAATTGGCAACCCCAGCAACATCTTAGTCAGACAATAGTGTCAAACCTGTGGACTGTGAAACCCCCTGCCACAATGAATAAACATCAAACAAGAGATACCAGAAATATGAAAAATCAAGAAAGTACACCACCAAAGGGTAATAACTCTCAAGCTCTAGATCCTATAGAACAAGAAGCCCTTGAAATGTCAGACAAGGAATTTCAAGTGGTAATTTTAAGGAAACTGAATGAAATACAAGAAAACTCAGACAGACAACATGATGAAATGAGGAAAAGAATACAGGAGCTGAAAGAAGAAATGTACAAGGAAATCAATGCCCTGAAAAAAAAATGTAGCAGAGCTTGCCGAACTGAAGAATTTATTCAATGAAATAAAAAACACAAAGGAGAGTTTAACCAGCAGGCTTATGGAAGTTGAAGAGAGAACCTCTAAACTTGAAGATGGGTTGTTTGAAATAACACAGGCAGACAAAAAAAAAAAGAAAGAAAGAAAGAAAGAAAAAGAATCAAAGGCATTGAAGAAAATCTGAGAGAGATATCAGACAACCTTAAGCGCTCAAATATCTGACTCATGGGTATTCCAGAAGGATAAGAAAAAGGAGATTGCATTGGAAACATATTCCATAAAATAGTGGCAGAAAACTTCCCAGGTATAGGAAAAATCACAGATCTTCAGATCCAGGAAGCTCAACCCAAAAAGGTCTTCTCCAAGAAATGTTATAGTCAAATTCACAAAACTGAAAGACAAAGAGAGAATCTTAAAAGCTGCAAGAGAGAAGTGTCAAATCACCTATAAGAGAGCCCCAATCAGTCTAACATCAGACTTTTCATCACAAACCCTAAAAGCCAGAAAGGAATGGGATGATATATTCAAAATACTGAAAGACAGAGATTGCCAGCCAAGAATACTCTACCTGGCAAAGCTATCCTTCCAAAATGAAGGTCAAATAGTATATTTTTCAGACAAACAAAAACTGCGGGAGTTCACCACCACATGATGACCCTTACAAGAAATTCTCAAGGGAGTACTGGATTTGGTTCCTGAAAAATAAATACCATGGGCATAAAAAACAAGAAAAATCAAAACCCACTAGTATAATAAAAATTGCAATCATGAAGAGAAAATAAACAAACAGAAAAGCTATCTATAACCCAAGGAACGAACAAATACAGAAAACAAACAGTAAATCAGAAAGCAAGGAACAAAAGACACCTAAGACAACCAAACAATAATCAATAAAATGCTAGGAATAAATCAACACTTTTCAATAATAACTCTTAATGTAAAAGGATTAAATTCCCCAGTGAAAAGACTCAGACTGGCTGACTGGATTAAAAAGGAGGACCCAACTATATGCTGCCTTCAAGAGACCCACCTCACCCATAAAGACTCACATAGACTCAGAGTGCAAGGATGGAAAAAGATTTACCATGCAAACAGAAAAGAAAAATGAGCTGGAGTAGCTATTCTTATATCTGATAAAATAGACTTTAAACTAAAAACCATAAAAAGAGACAATGAGGGACACTACATAATGATAAAAGGACTGATCCATCAAGAAGACATAACAAGCATAAATACATATGCACCCAATGCTGGAGCAGCCAAATTTATAAAACAAACTCTATTAGACCTAAAGAAGGAAATAGACACTAATACCATAATAGCAGAGGACCTGAACACCCCACTGTCAATATTGGGCAGATCATCTAGGCAAAGAATCAGCAGAGAAACACAAGAACTAAGCAATACTCTAGACCAATTGGACTTGGCAGATATCTACAGAATATTCCATCCAACAAACTCAGAATATTCATTCTTCTCATCAGCTCATGGATCATTCTCCAGGATAGATCACATATTAGGTCACAAATCAAGTCTCAACAAATTCAAAAAAATTGGAATTATCCCATGTATCTTCTCAGACCACAATGGATTAAAATTAGAAATCAATAACAAACGAAATTCTGGAAACTATACAAACACATGGAAATTAAACACCATTCTACTTAATGACATATGGGTCCAAGAAGAAATCAAGCAGGAAATCAAAAAAATAATTGAAACTAATGAAAATAATGATACATCATACCAAAACCTGTGGGATACTGCAAAAGCAGTACTGAGGGGGAATTTATCACATTAAATGCTCACTTCAGAAGAATGGAAAGATGGCAAGTGAACAATCTAACACTTCACCTTAAAGAACTAGAAAAACAAGATCAATCCAAACCTAAAATTAGCAGACGAAAAGAAATCATTAAGATCAGAGCAGAACTGAATGAAATTGAAACCCAAAAAACAATACAAAAGATCAATGAATCACAAAGTTGGTTTTTTGAAAAGATAAATAAAATTGACAAACCATTAGCATGGCTAACAAAACAAAGAAGAGAGAAGATTCAAATAACAAAAATTAGAAATGAAAAAGGTGATGTTACAACTGATGCATCTGAAATACAAGGAATCATTTGAGACTACTATAAACAACTATATGCCAACAAATTTGAAAATCTGGAGGAAATGGATAAATTTCTGGACACACACAAGCTCCCAAAACTGAGCCATGGAGATGTAGAAAATCTGAACAGACCAATAACAATAAAGGAGATTGACGCTGTTATCAGAAGGCTCCCAACAAAGAAAAGCCCAGGACCAGATGGATTCACAGCAGAATTTTAACAAACATTCAAAGAGGAACTGACACTGATTCTTTACAAACTTTTCCAAAAGATTGAAACAGACGCAAATCTCCCAAACTCATTCTATGAAGCAAACATCATCCTGATACCAAAACCAGGTAAAGATACAACCAAAAAAGAAAACTACAGGCCAATATCCTTGATGAATATAGATGCAAAAATCCTCACTAAAATACGAGCAAACAGAATACAGCAACACATATGTAAAATTATTCACCACAATCATATGGGATTCATCCCAGGGATGCAAGGTTGGTTCAACATATGCAAATCAATAAATGTTTTACACCATATTAATAAAATCAAACACAAGGACCATATGGTCATCTCTATAGATACTGAAAAAGCATTTGATAAAATTCAGCACTCATTCATGACAAAGACCCTCTAAAAGTTAGGTATAGAGGGAAATTATCTCAATATAATTAAAGCCATAAATGATAAATCCACTACCAATATCAACATGAATGGGGAAAAGTTGAAAGCTTTTCCTTTAAGAACAGGAACTAGACAAGGATGCCCACTCTTACCACTCCTATTCAACATAGTGTTGGAATTACTAGTCAGAGCAATCAGAAAAGAGAAGGAAATAAAGGCATCCAGATTGGAAATGATGAAGTCAAACTGTCCCTGTTTGCAGATGACATGATCCTATATATCGAACAGCCTAAAGCCTCTATAAAAAAAACTCTTGGAGTTGATAAAGGATTTCAGCAAAGTAGCAGGATACAAAATCAACACAAAAAAATCAGTAGCATTTCTATTCTCTGATAGTGAACATGCAGAAAGAGAAATCAAGAAAGCTTGCCCGTTTACAATAGCCACCAAAAAATAAAATACTTAGGAATTGAGTTAACCAAGGATGTGAAAAATCTCTATAATGAGAACTACAAACCACTGCTGAGAGAAATTAGAGAGGATACAAGAAGATGGAAAGATATCCCATGCTCTTGGATTGGAAGAATCAACATTGTGAAAATGTCCATACTACCCAAAGTGATATACAAATTCAATGCAATCCCCATCAAAATTCCAATGACATTTTTCTCAGAAATGGAAAAAACTTTCCAGACATTAATATGAAATAACAAAAGACCATGCATAGCCGAATCAGTGCTGAGCAAAAAAAAAATAAAGCTGGAGGCTTAACACTACCTGAGTTTAAACTATACTACAAAGCCATAATAACCAAAACAGCATGGTACTGGCATAAAAACAGACACACTGATCAATGGAATAGAATAGAGAATCCAGAAATAAACCCACACACCTACAGCCATCTGTTCTTTGACAAAGTCACCAAGCCTATACACTGGGGAAGAGACTGCCTCTTCAGCAAATGGTGCTGGGAGAACTGGATATCAATATGCAGGAGAATGAAACTAGACCCATACCTTTCACCATACACTAAAGTCAACTCAAAATGGATTAAAGAATTAAATATACATCCTGAAGCAATAAAACTCCTTAAAGAAAACATAGGATAAACACTTCAGGTAGTAAGACTGGAAACAGACTTCAGGAATATGACCTCAAAAGCACGGACAACCAAAGGAAAAATAAACAAATTGGATTATATCAAACTAAAAAGCTTTTGCACAGCAAAAGAAACAATTAACAGAGTTAAAAGACAACCAACAGAGTGGGAGAAAATATTTGCAAAATATACATCTGACAAAGGATTAATATCCAGAATATACAAGGAACTCAAACAACTTTACACGAAAAAAACAAGCAACCCAATTAAAAAATGGGCAAAAGAGCTAAATAGGCATTTCTCTAAGGAAGATATATGAATGGCCAACAGACATAAGAAAAAATGCTCATCATCACTCAGCATCCGGGAAATGCAAATCAAAACCACACTGAGATACCATCTAACCCCATTTACGATGGCTAAAATCCAAAAGACTCTGAACGATAAATGCTGGCAAGGTTGCAGAGAAAAAGGAACTCTCATACATTGTTGGTGGGACTGCAAAATGGTGCAGCCTCTATGGAAAATGGTAGGGAGGTTCCTCAAACAATTGCAGATAGATCTACCATATGACCCAGCTATCCCACTGCTGGGAATATACCCAATGGAATGGAAATCATCAAGTCGAATGTATATACCTGTTCCCCAATGTTCATCGCAGCACTCTTTACAATAGCCAAGAGTTGGAACCAGCCCAAAAGTCCATCATTGGATGAGTGGATATGGAAAATGTGGTATATCTACACAATAGAATACTACTCAGCTATAAAAAAGAATGAAATACTGCCATTTGCAACAACATGGATGGACCTAGAGAGAATTCTATTAAGTGAAACAAGTTAGGAACAGAAAGAGAAATATCACATGTTCTCACTTATTGGTAGGAGCTAAAAATAAATAAATAAATTCACACACACAAAAAAACCCGGGGAGGGGGGAGAAGTCACAACAATTAAAATTCCTTGAAGTTGATACGACAAGCAAACAGAGAGGACATTGTTGGGAGGGAGGCGGGAGAGGGAGGAGGGAGGGAGGTTTCAGTAATGGGCCACAATAATCAACCACATTGTATATCGACAAAATAAATTTTAATTAAATTTTAAAAATTGTACTTTAATTATCTTTTTATTGTATATGTTTATGGGGTACCAATTTAGTATTTTATCTTTTCAATAAGTTATTTCTAGATCTTTGATTACTTATAATTTGCTCACCCCCTCCACTTCAGGAAGGCATTAATGTAGTATCATTTCCTCCCCAAACACTTTAGGCATGAAGATCGTAAGAGCTTTCGTTTAAAAAAAGAGTTGGCTTCAGATTCTAATGTCACAACTTACAAACCACATGGCTATTGGACGTAACCTGATGGCTCTGAGCCTCAAATTCTTCATTCATTAAATAAGAATGGTATCAAATCCCACTGTATCCTACGGTGAAGACTGCAGAAGATAACACATATAGAGTGTCAGGAACATGGTATGCCTCTAATAAATATTAACTCTTAGAAGATACGATACAGATTAGCTATGTTTTCTCTATAAAAGCCAGGTAAAATATATGAAGAAGTCACTGTAGGACAATCTAACATCAAAATACACTGAGAATATTCTTGAAACATTTTTGGGCCATAGGCTTATTTGAACATCTGTTGAAAGCTATCAATTCTCTCTCTCTAGAAAAATATAAATGTTGTATCCGGGTCTTCCAGACCCTCTAAAGCTGAGTCCACTGACCTCAAGTTAAAAGTCCTGTTCCTATATACCTCACTTCAAATATGAAGGACTAGGCCTCCTAGAAGTTACATGGTCTGGTCAATACTGCATAGTGATCTAAAAGCATAAAAGCAGATCAAATGTTTTTTTTCTAGAAATTTATATTCAGAAATGTCCAGTAAGAGCTGGGGTTTGTAATTGTTACCTGTCCAGAGATGACAGTTTTGTGTAAAATACAAAATAGCTATGAAACAGAAAGTCATTTTATGAAAAATATGTAAAACAAAAATTCATTTTGGTCATTTTGATGGCTTCTTTTCTGCCAATTCTATGGGTTATACCCACTAGATAATATTATTTTACTGAATTATGTTTTTTAATTCACACTTTATAGTGTATCATTCCTACCTGGCCTGTGTTCAGACCTGAAAGTGTCAGCACATTTAGCTATGCAATATTGGTCACGAGCATTACTAACTCAGAGGCAATTCCTAAAAGATAATTACTTTTACATGGATTTAGTTATTTATAGTGTCTAATTATGTGCAAATTTTTATACTTTCCAATGTCTTCAAAAAATTTTTATTAAAAACCATTCAAATAGTCTTCCTAAAAATTAAAGAATTAGATGTACCGATGAAGAAAAGTGCCTGATCCATAAGTACTCAAGAGATGATACCCGAAGAAATCTCATCAGGCTATAAAAGCAGGATTCCACCATTTAAATGAAGTTGGAAACTTGTCTCTGTGGTGTGGAAAAGGCGTTATGTGATACATGAAAATATATTGTATGTGACAAAACAAAACAAGACAAAATCAGAATTTTAAAAAAGAAGGCAAAAAGAGGAAAACCAGAATTATGTAATCTTCAGTCACATCATGGTAATATACAATAAGGGGGGCTGGCTGGTTAACTTATTTGGTTAGAGTGTGATGCTGATAACACAATGGTCCAGGGTTCAATCCCTGTGTCCAGCCACACACATAAAAAAGACATATACAATCATGGAAAAAATTACTTCCATTTATAAGGCTAGGTATACAGTTAGAACATCGGAAATAGTAAAAGGCCTAAAATTTTACTGTAATGGCCATAGCAACATGGATAAGCTTCATACCCACAGATTAGTATAAACTTGTCACAGAGCCAAGGATGTAAAAAAAAAAAGAACCTAAGTTAATTAAATTCTAAAAGATTATAAGCCTATCATAGGAATAAAGGGAGTCACAGACACCCTCATTCATGAGGAGAACAATTCATAATAGATAAGAGTAAAGAAAAAATAGCCAAGCTTTTAATTTTTGACAAATTTTTAATGGCTGCTATGAACTGGTGTGTCAGATGAAAATTCTGAGGAGCTCAGCACTTACTGACATCCAATTTTTTCCTGTGAGTCTTCAACAACTCTGTTAAGGGTCAGTATGCCAGGCATTGGGGACAAGGCAGGACACATGAAACAACCCCCCCGTAGGTACATGGGGGCCTCTCCCAAGTTAGGAAATTGTTTTCTGAATGGGAGTGGAGAGGAAATGCTAGAGGAACCCATCAGGGGTACCCAAGACCCACAACTACCTCTTAGGCTAAGGCAGAAAAAGAGAGTTGAGAGAAGCAATTCGGAATACTCTGGATTTTATCCACCTAGGGCAGGAAAAAGGTAGCAGAGAGCTAAGCAAAACATATCTAAGGAGTTCTCAGCATCCATAGATTGTAAGACAGCCTCTCTATAAGGCTTGGAGCAAAATCTTGGGGTAAAAAATTAGAGAGGAAAGAGAACTATCCAGCAACCAACAAAGCAACCTTTCTGGTTGTAGAGCACAGAGATCTCTAGGATATTATCAGTGTTCAGACCCCAAGCCTTGCTATACAGAGAAGGTCCTGGCCCTGCCCACAAACATTTAAATCTACTGATGAACTGAATCAAACCACAGCTATAACAATCCTCACCCAGATCTAATAATCATATCCTTGCCCGGTTGGGGAGAAAGTGTGACTTTTCCTGGAGACAAATGTTTTGACATGTAACAACAAATTAAAAGAAACAAGAAAAAGTGATATGATCAAGAAAGGAAACAGTCTACTAGAGTACATCCAGAGATTACCCAGAAGTTGGAATTATAAGACAGAGACTGTAAAATAACTATCATAAAATATGTGAAATGACATAAGAATAACATGGAAAAGAATAACAACATTCACGGAAAAATAAGGAAGCCAAAAGAAAATGCTAGAAATGGAAAATACAAAATAAAAAAAAGCATGTATTAAATAGGATTGACAGCAGATCAGATACAATACAGGAAAGGCAGTGAACTTAAAGACTGGTCAAAAGAAAATATCTAACTGATACTCAAGAAGAATTTTTAAAAATGAGGTGATTTTAAAACACATCCACAAATTCTCTGACATTCTCTCATCAAGAGGAGACTTTGTGGTTTCCTTGACAAAGAGAATGTGTTAAAATGACACTTTGATGACTTCTGAGATGAGGTTAGAAAAGGCCACAGCATTTCTGCTGCTCTCTCTAGGGATACTCACACTTGGAATCCCGCCACTGGGTGGTGAGGAAGCTCAGGCAAATAGAGGGGACATGTGCAGGTGTCTTAGTGGCCAGTCCCCACTGAAGTCCCAGTTGACAACCTGCATCAACCAGTAGGTACCTGAGCAAGGAAGCCTTTGAAATGAAATGACTCTAGCTGAAGCTGTTGTCTGATTTATATCAAATGGGACTGAGACATACTTAGTGAGAGCCAACTACTGGTCCCAGTCAATGCCAATTCCATGAGAGATAATAATAACAAATGACTGTTTGTTTTTTTTTACTCCACTGGGTTTTAGATTGTTACACTGTATAAGGTACTTGGAATAAAAGCAGAGTGACTAATATCTGTGAAACAACACTAACTGATTTAACATATATCTTATAAATGTGGTAATAAAAGAAAAGGAGAAATAAAATGGGGAAACTAACTAAAACCTTTCTAAAACTGATGAAATATATCAACCCAGAAATACAAAAGAATTTTTGTATTTCAGCAAACTCAAAGCAGGATTTAAGAATAGAAACCACAAGAGTGTGTGTGTGTGTGTGTGTGTGTGTGTGTGTGTGTGTGTGTGTGTGTGTGTGTGTAATGGAGTTGCATATAGAATGAAAATAAACAATAAAAAGACAAACTAACTTGTAAGGAAATGAGAAAAACGTTTAAAAGGATATTTCACAAAAGATATAAAAGAATGTTTACAAAAACGTTATGCATAGTTGTTCATAACTAGAAATAAGCCAAATTGTCCATCCACAGGAGAACAAACTGTGGTTCATTCATGCAATGGAATAGTACTCAGCAATAGTAATGGACAAATTGTGGGCCTACTGAGCAAAAGAAAGCAGGCACAAAAAGAGTACATTATGCATTATTTCACTCATGAAATTTGCCAACATATGTAAACTAATCTGTGATATGGAAATCATAACAGTGATTTTCTCAGTGTAAACCAGAGACTTGGCTGAAAAAGGGTATGAGGGAACTTTCTGAGAAGCTGGAAATGGTCTATGTCATGTTTTGAGTGTTGGTTATAGAATTGCCTAAACATATTGGACTTAATATCTATGCATTTCAATGAATGTAATTACACCTCAACAAAAATTTAAAAATTTTATAAGATCAGGACTATTCCTGGAAACTCATCAGTAAAATTCCCTGTAAGGATTTAGGTCAGCTTTGTCAAGCATCTCTAGAAAGGGTGGTGCCTTCAGGAATGTTAATTCTTTCCCTTTTCAACTGTTTAATAGGCACCAACTATGTTAAATATGATAAGTTAGCCTTTCCCTTGTTGATATAATAAAAAGAAATTGAGAACAAATATGTATAGCAAGGACTTAACTGAGCAAATAAGATGATTGCTACCTCTTGGTCACAGTGTGACTCTGCTGAACATGTGCCTGCTTGCTCTAAACTCACCAATTAGAACTCCCTGCAGGAAACCTGCTTGAGTAACACACCGTACCCCAATAAATGCCTTGAACCATAGGTCCATCTCTCTTTGGCTCTCCACCTGCTGGTTGAGTGTGCATTTCTGAGATTGCTCCCTCCTTCCTATTGGCCCTGCAAGGCATGCTGCCCTCCTCTCTCTGGGATCTGTAAGTAATAAACAGTTTTTGTTATTTTATTGGCTTTGTTGAGTTGCCTCTCTGTGTCTCACCTGTCCGGCACATCTAAACCTAACTTTTTTCCAGGCTGTGGTTTTCCTAGATAGTGGCTATCTTGGTAGAATAAACTGAACATAGATCAGAGAAGAGCCACAAGGATTCTGCCAATATAACAAGAACACCTGGTCACAGGTCAGATACTTAGGCATCAGGCTGTCCACTTATCTGATAAAAAAGTATCCAGTGAAAAGCACATTGTAAACATCCATGAGCAATTCTCCTGGAGCCCTGTCAGAGCAGGGCTAGAGTTTATAGCCACTTTTGTAAAAGAGACCTCGAGACCAAATTAGAGAAAAATACAACATAAATTGTGAGACATAAATCTCCTGCATTATGAGGCAGTTGTTGAAAATAATGAATTAGAGCTACAGATTCACTCAGTGGACTTAGTAGATGGGTAGAGAGAGGGTGGTAACCATCCACTTGGATGAAGACAAAAAAGGGGTCTGTTGACTGTAAAAAATTCAACCAACTAGAAGACACTCTGCTTTTTTGTATCACAAAATGCTGCCAGTAGTTCTGAACAATCTCACTGATCACGCACTTCTCCCCACCAGTCTAGATTCTTCTCACTATTCCCCTGCCCTTGGGAGCCCACTGTTTACCAGTTTGCTTGGGGAAATTTCCACAAATACTGTTCTGTGAGGAAAAAAATGCAAAATATGTCTATCATATTATCCTAGTTTTCTTTAAAATCATGATCAAAATCCTGAATCTATATGTATATTTAAGCAAACACATATAGCATACGTATACATAATGAATATACATACATATTCATGTGTATGAGTAAGATGATTATCCAAGCAAGAGAAAAAAGACAGAAAGCTGCTTACTATGTTGTTTACATGAGTTACGGGGGACTGAGGAAGGGGTAGAGGGGGAGGAAGGAAAGATGGATGTACAATTTGACCACAGCTGTAGAGTCATATATATATGAGGGTGGAAATGTGAAATCACTTTTAATAATTTCAAAAGCAAACAAAAAGAGACAAATTTTAATACTTGCAAGCTGAAAATTTGAAATCCAGATTTTGGAATTTCATGCCGTGTGATGATATGAAGATCTGAAATCCTATGAGAAAGGATTGGCTAAAATACTGGGCTTGAAAGTTAGCTGATAAGCCTATGACCAATCCTATAATTGAAGATTTACTCCATCGGAAGGCTTTTATCATTTGCTTAAATTGCAAGTTGAGAAAACTGACTCATTTAGTACAATATGAATACATAAATATGTAGTCATCCATCATTTCTGTGCACATTAGTGTTCAGAATGCAGACTAACTTTTAAAATACTGTTTTCTTTAGAATGAACATAATCAAATAGTTATCAGAGAGTTCTGATAATTTTGACTTAATTATATTCTGTTTGTTTGCTTGTTTGTTTAATTATCCAGAAAATTGTGACACAGATGACTTAATTTTTACTGTAAGCTTTATAAACATGAAAGTTCAGCTTCCATTATTTCTAAGAAAGCAGATCTGGGGTGGGAGTAGGAGGTGATGATTTGTACCTGATACAAGGCAAACATTTTAATGGTATTTAATGAGAAACAGATTTTGTTTTGAATGCCAATGTCAAATCCAGCAGTTCACATTGGGAAATCTGCACAGAGGCACCATAGATTTATCTATTAGTCATTCGGGCTGCTTTGTTCATGTCACTGTGACCTTGTAAAGAACACAGTGTCCTTAAAGATTTTAAAATAATGTTCTAGGCGAACCTCATAAAGTACATTAAGGCTAAAACTCCATCCTGTGTAAAGGACTGTGAATTTGTTAAAAAATATTAAAAAATCATTATTTTTATTTTGTAATCTGGATTAAAGTACATGTTAGGATTTGGGGTCTTTATTGCTTGTACCAAAGCCACTATATTGATAACTGCAGCAACTTGCTACAAATAAAGAGGAACAGGTCAGCATCTTTTGAATAATTCTTTTAATTTTAGTTAGGAAAACCATGTAGAAAACCAGAATGTTGGCAAGAAAGGCCTTTCATTTCCAATTTTACATTAGTCACAAGGTAGTCTTGAATTCTTTCTAACAAAAATAAGTATCACTTTTCATAAAGAGCCTCATACCCAATCTCTGCAATCAGAAGAGGTTCTATGAAACAGTGTCTTTCTCTCATTCAAGAAATAAACATTGTTAACCAAGCATTTCTTTACAAGTTTTGGACATTTGCTGTTAATAGGTAGACCAACAAAACACAAGCCAGTTCTCAAGGCATTCACAGGCTCAAACAGATTACAATGTGAAAGGCAACCTAGTTACATTTGTACAGGAATCATGTAACAACAGAAAACTGTTAAGTAACATACTTTTGGTCAAATTATTTATTTATTTTTATAAATAGTTCCAACATTAGGATTATGGCCACACATTGCCCTAATTAAATATCTCAGATCCACGATGTGGGACCACCTATGAGGTCTTTGGGATTATGAAGCACACAAACCCACATGAGTGAGGCATGAATGAGACTGTTTTTATTCTGAATTTCACACCATAACAAATAAAATTATGTCAAGTTTCATCTTATTTTTAGAGAAATTAGATTTTTATTTTTCAGACATGGACATTAGACTAGGAACTTGGATCTGTCTACTTTGAAATAGGGTATGCCACATTGGAATTAATTTCTTGTTCATGCATGAAGAATGAATCATTCAACCCAAGCTGACATTCTGACCAGGAGCCTTTCTCTCCAACTCTCTGTTGTTAGATGTTGAAGAATAAAGGCAGTGAAATATTTTCTCAAATTGCAGGCAAATAGCCTGGAACTTCTGATGACTACTTAATAAAGAATTTTGGCTTGCAGATTTTCTTAGTAAGCTGCTCATGAAAATATTGAAGTGGCTGACTTGAGTTGTTTTTGTTTTATCTTTTTGTTTTAAATCCAATACTCATTTTGTGAGTTTAATACGCAAAAGGCCAGTATGACTTATTTATGATTTATCTTTACACCCATTTCCTTTAAAAGTTACATTATCAATCTATGTGGAGTTTAAGTTGGATACAGACAGAATACAAAATAAGACAGGCCTCAAAGAACTTTTGAAAACACTAATTTTTAAGGATGCACTATAATGCTTGGACTCATTTGAAAAAAATAATTCTGTTTTGTTTTGGTTCTTTTTAGAATACATTATTAATTTTATTAGCATATTCATTATTACAAATCATAATTATTCTTTTTGCCCCTTACCCGACCAAGCACTCCCAACCGCCCCTCCCCCACACCCCCCCATCTCTAGTATCTTTAGGTTTTTTTTTTCTCTCCTTCTGAAAGTTCAACATATTTTAATACTCTGACTTTTTAACTTCTGAAAGATAGCTATCAACTTAAGCACTGACCCAAAATAGAAAATCTAAAAGAAATTTGTTGGCTAAAAATTTATTCAGACTAATCTAAAATCTTTTTGGAAATAATTGGATAGGTTTGTTTCTTTCCTGTTCAGCTAAACATGGATTAACTAGGTATAGCAATTAACAATTATTGCAGATCTTAATATGTGTTGGGAACTCTATTAGGTTCTTGGTGTGTACTACCTCATGTAAGCTTTGCAATGACCCAATGTAGTGTGCACTTGTATTAATAAGAAGAAAACTGACAGCTGTAACAGAGAAGCCCTATTATTTTGTAACTTAAAAAGTATTTTTTTTTCTCACTCACATAAAGTACAACTAGTCATCATTCAGAGAAGGGGAAGGTATCTTCTCTACACAGTCACCCAGGAACTCAGGCTGAGGAGACACTATCATATACAAAATATGGGCTTCCAATGATTACTATAGGCAACACAATCCACCCACCAAATGGAGGAAGAGATGGTGCAGGATTGAAGGGGATGATTTCATTGACCAGGCTTGGAAGGAACTCGCATTATAGAATTCAGTCACACAGCCACATCTGTCTGAGTGTGAGCTATCAGTATAATGCCCACCAAACTGAAAAGTATCCTGAGACTGAAGCCTGAAGCATGCAACTCCATATGGTTTACAAGGAATTTAACATTATTATTATTATTATTATTATTATTATTATTATTATTATTATTAATTATTATTGATGGGTGGGTACTTACAGGGATCAGATGGAGTATGATCCATTCAAGTGCTGTGTAGCTGCATTCTCCACAGCCTTAAGGGGTAAGGAGTTGAAATTTATAAGGGACTTAGAGACAAAAGTGGAGCTGTGCCAAGGAGGGAAAGGCTGTGGAGGTGCAAGATTCCCAGGTGCTCTGCAGCCTCCTGTTACTTAACTTTGGGGATGTTGGTGTCATCCCCCGGTGTCACTCCCTTTATCTCATGCATAGTGTTCTATTCTTGTCCCTCCCTCAGTTGTAAGCAACTTGTGCAGGGGAGAGATTGTAACTATTGAAGCCAGATCCCTAAAAGCCATGAGGATGGAGTGAGTTCTGGTGGCATTCTTAAGCACATTTTATTTCACTAGAGCCTGGGAAATGTTGCCTCACTCCGTACCCAAGAGAAATGGGAATCTAGTAGTGGCTAGCAAACCTCTACCACAATACAAGTGTATATTCTACTTTATTGCTAAAGAAAGTAAGGCATGAAGAAGTTTCAACCCTAGTATATAAAGATATTTCAAAACATTCATGAAAAAATAAAAAATTAAATTATAATACAAATCTTTTCATGGATGTTTTGAAGTATCCTCTTATGATAGACTATAATGCACATCTATTAAGTATTATCTGTGAATAGCTTTGTTTATTACCTGATTATGCCATTTACATGCTGCATTATGAATTTAAAAGTCTATGCTTCCTGATATAATACCTAGTGTGCATATAAAAAATGCTCAATAAACAGTTTGATTAAGAAGTTTTTCAAATAAAATTAAATTTTATTTGGCAGTAGGTTAAATCCTTGTTGCTCTTCAGTAGCCAGATATGTGAAAGACTAAGTGTGTGATCAGACTAAATAGTCAAATGATGTTGGTTGAATAATGGACTCTAATCACTAGGTCTAAATTGAGCTATGGAGTTGGAAGAAGAAAAACCAGAGTGCAATGCAAACCACTTGATGTAGTTTTTAAAAGCCTGATGGATATTCAAAGGTGCACATATCATTCCACCATTGAATGCTGTCCTGAGGGGCTGTCAACAAAGGTGGCCAAGATTCCAGCCAGCCAATGGTCTGTGGATGGCTCAGCCCACCATACTGTCTTCCTAGACAGTTTGAATCTTGACCTAAGCAACACAGGGATGAAGTGAAAATGTATTGAGGCCACTGACATTGGGAAGGTCCCAGACCTTCCTAAGTAAATAGACTAAACTCCCCATTGAAAAGACAAAGACTGATAGACTGGATCAAGAAGGCAGACCCAACTATGTGCTGTCTTCAGGAGACTCACCTCACCTGTAAAGATGCACAACACTAATTGTGAAGGGATGGAGAAAGATATACCATGCAAATGGAAACCCAAACTGAGCAAGAGTAGCTATTCATATATCGGATAAAATAGACTTTAAACCAAAAATGATAAATAGAGACCAAGAAGGCCACTATATAATGATAAAGAGATCTATCTAGCAAGAAAATGGAACAATCACAAATATATATGCACCCAACACTGGAGCACCCAGATATATAAAGCAAACACTATCAGACCTAAAAAAAGAGACAACCCCAATACAATAATTGTTGGATACTGGAACACCCCTCTCATTATTGGACAGATCATCCAGGCAACAAATCAGTAGAGAAACACAGGACTTAAACTACACTTTAGGCCAATTGTGCTTGGCAGATATTACAGAACATTTCATCCAACAACTGCAGAATATACATTCTTGTCAGCACATGGAACATTTTCCAAGATAGACCAGGTATTAGGTCATAAGTCAAGTGTCAACAAATTTTAAATAGTTAAAGTCATTTCAAGCATCTTTTCACATGACAGTAGATTAAAACAAGAAATTAATAACAAGCAAAACTAAGAACTACATATGAATACATGGAAATTAAACAATATCCTCCTGAATGACCTATAGGTCCCAGAAGAAATTGAACAGAAATCAAAAAACTTCTAGAAATCAACAAAAATAAAGACACATAATATCAAAACTTGTGGGCTGCAAAAACAGTACTAAGAGGTAAATTTATAGTAACTAATGTTTATATCAAAAAGAAAATATATGTTTCAAGTAAACAACCTAATGCTAAACCTCAAAGAACTAGAAAAAACAACAGTCCAATCTTAAAGTTAGCAGATGGAAACAAATAATTAATATCAGAGCAGAACTAAATGATATAGAGACCCAAAAATGAAACAAAATAACAGTGAAACAAAAAGTGGGTTTTTGGAGAAGATAAACAAAATACACAACCCATTACCAAGGTTAACAAAAGAAAAAAGAAAGAAAGAAAGAAGACTCAAATTACAAAATCAGAAAGGAAAAGGAGATAACTGATACTACAGAAATACAAAAAATCATTAGAAATGATTAAAAACAACTATATACTAACAAATTGGAAAACCTGGAGGGAACAGATAAATTTCTGGACACATACAAACTCCCAAGACTGAACCAAGAAGAAATACAAAATCTGAACAGAAAAATATCAATCAACAAGAATGAAGCAATAATCAGCAGTTGCCAAACAAAGAAAAGCACAGGACCAGATAGCTTTACTGCTGAATTCTACCATTTAAAGAGGAATTAACATAAATTCTCTTCAAGTTATTCCAAAAAGTTGAAACAAAGACTACTCTTCCAAACTCATTGTATGAGGCCAGCATTACCCTGATACCAAAACCAGACAAAGACACAACAACTGGAAAAAAAAATCAGAAAAAACCCTGTAGCTCAGGGTTTCTGATGAATATAGATATAAAAATCCTCAACAAAATATTAGCAATGAGAAAACAGCAACACATCAAAAAATTATACACCATAATCAAGTGCAATTCAACCCAGGAATGTAGGGATGGTTCAACATATGCAAGTCAATAAATGTGATACACCACATCAACAAAATCAGGGACAAAAGCCTTATGATTATCTCAATAGATGCAGAAAAGGCATTTGACATAATTCAACATCCCTTCATGATAAAGACTCTCAGAAAATTAGGTATAGAAGGTAAGTATCCCAACATGATAAAAGCCATTTATGACAAGCCCACTGCCAATATCATCCTGAAGGCTTTTCTCTTAAGAACAGGAACAGAAAAGGATGCCCACTCTTACCTCTCCTGTTTAACATAGTATTGGAAGTACTATCCAGGGGAATCAGGAAAGAGAAAGAAATAAAGGGCATCCAGATAGGAAAAGAGGAATTCAAACTGCCCTGATTGCAGATGGCATGATCCTATATATATAAAAACCTAAAGACTCTACAAAATTTTTTTTACAGCTGATTAATAATTTCAGTAATCTTGCAGGATAAAATATCAGGGCCCCCGAATCAGTCACATTTATATTCTCTAATAACAAACTAACAGAAAGAGAATTCAAAAAAGTGAGCTCATTTGCAATAGTCACCAAAAAATAAATAAATAAATAAATAAAATATCCAGGGAATCAGTTTTACCAAGGTGGTGAAAGATCTCTACAAAGAGAACTACAAATCACTACTGAAAGAAATTAAAGAAAACACAAAAAGATGGAAAGACATTGCATGCTCTTGGATTTGAAGAATCAACATTGTGAAAATGTCCATACTACTTAAAGCAATTTACACATTCACTGCAAACCCCATCAAAATACCAATGACATTCTTTACAGAAATAGGAAAAAAAAAACCCATAAAAAACCAATCCTAACATTCATGTGGAACAAAAAAAGACCCTGAATAGACAAAGCAATCTGGAGCAAAAAGAAAATAAAGCTGGAGATGTAACACTACCTGACTTCAAATTACACTACAAAGCTATAGTAACCAAAACATAGGGTACTGACATAAAAATAGACACTTAGACCAATGGAACAAAATAGAGAACCCAGAAATCAACCCACATACTTAAGCCAAATGATCTTTGACAAAGGCACCAAGAAAATACATTGGAAAAAGGACTGTCTCTTCAATAAACTGTCCTGGGAAAATTGGATATCCATATGAAAAGGAATGAAATTAGACCTGCACCTCTTGCCATATACCAAAATCAACTCAAAATGGATTAAAGACTTAAATATAAGACTGTAAAAGTGTTAATGGAAAACATAGGGGAAACACTTCAGGAATTAGGAGTGGGCAAAGTCTTCATTAATAAGAGCCCCACAGCACAAGCAACAAAAGAAAAAATAAATAAATAAATGGGATTATATTAAAATAAAAAAACTTCTGCATAGCAAAGGAAACAATCAGCAGAATGAAAAGACAATCTACAGAATGGGAGAAATATTTGCAAAGTATACATCTGACAAGGGATTAATATTTCAAGTAAATAAGGAGCTCAAACAACGGTAAAGTAAAAAACCAAATAACCCAATTAAATAATGGGCAAAGGAGATTAATAGACATTTTTCAAAGGAAGATGTACTAATGACTAACTGGTACTTTAAAACATGCTCTACATTCCTAATCATCACAAAAATGCAAATTAAAACTGCCTTGAGATATCATCTCAGCTCAGTTAAACTGGCCATAATCAAAAAGACTGAGGATAAAAAATACTGGCAAGGATGTGGAGAAAGGGGAACTCTCCTACACCATTGGTGGGACTGTAAGTCAGTACAGCCATTATGGAAAACAGTGTGGAGGTTTCTCAAACAACTACAGAAAGAACTACGATACAATCTAGCAATCCCACTTCTAGTTATGGAATCCATCCCAAAGGAATGGAAATCATCATGTTGAAGCACTTCCATTTTCATTGCAGCTCTATTTACAATAGCCAAGATATGGAAACAACCTAAATGTCCATCAGTGGACAACTAGGTAACGAAAATGTGGTATATATACACTATGGAATACTACTCAGCCATAGGAAAGAACACCACAGATGAGCTTTGAGAAAATTATCTTAAGTGAAATAAGCCAAGGACAGAGGGAAAAATACCACATATCCACACTCATAAGTGGGAGTTAAGAGAGAAAGAAAGAAGGAAAGTAAGACCACAGTGGTGGGTTGGATTTGCAGAGGGAGAGAAGAGACCTAGGGTTTCTGAGGATGGGGGTAAGGGAGGGGGAGGGGAATTGGGGAGAGCGGGGTGGGTATATGGGGAATAATTGCTGTTTGTGGTGGTGGGCCTGCTGATAGTATTGATCTGATCATCACATCTTGGGCATAGGTCCTGATGGTCAGCTGTGTACCCCATGAATATGTATAGCCAATACAAATTTTTTTAATTAAAAAATATAAAATAAATAAAAATACCACAAATTCTGGAATAAAAAAAATTAATATCCAAAATACTTTCTAGAGTGACTGTACCATTTTACATTCCCACCAGTAATGTATATATATCCATTTTTTCCAGCATCTTTGCCAGCATTTTTTTCTCTGTCTCTCTCTCTCTCTCTCTATATATATATATCTGCATAAATATACAGTCACATGTCACTTAACAATGGAGATACATTCTGAGGAATACATTGTTAGCCTATTTCATTGTTGTGTGAACATCATAGCAGGTACTCACACAAGCCTAGATGGTATAGCCTATCACACACCTAGGATGTATGGTATAGCCTATTGTTCCTAGGTCACAACCTGTATAGCACATTGCTATAGTGAATACTGAGGGCAATTGTAACACAATGGTATTTGCTTATCTAAACATATCAAAATACAGAAAAAGTACAGAAAAAATACACTATAAAAGATTCAAAAAATGGTATGTCTGTATAGGGCTCTTACCATGAATGAAGCTTGCAGAGCTGAAGTTGCTCTGGGTGAGTCACTGAGTGAGTGGTGAGTGAACAATAGGACATGACTGTACATGTCTGTAGACTTAATAAGCACTGCACACTTAGGGTACACTAAGTTTATTGAAGAACATAGTAATTGCACTACAATGAAAAAAGATTTTCAGTTCCATTATAATCCTATGGAACCACTGGCAAATATGCATGCAATCCACTGTTTACTGATGTTCCATAGTTATGTGGCCCATGACTGTACTCTCTCTCTCTCTCCCTCTCTCTCTCTCTATATATATATAGTATATAGTATATATATAATTTTATATTATAAATAAAATTGCTTTTGCTCCTTTGTCAAACAGTATATATATACACACATATATATGTATACACACACTCACATACACACACACTATTTTAATAGGTATGTAGTGAAATCTCATTTCCCTAATGGCTAACAATATTAAACATCTGTTCATGTGCTTATTTTTGTCATTCTGTCTTTTACCCAGTTTCTAATCGGATTGTTTAAGTTCTTTTTTTGTTGTTGTTGTTGTTGCTGTTTGTTTGGTTTTTTTACTACTGAATTTTGGGAGTTTTTTATCTACCATAAATAGAAGTCACTTGCTAGTCACATGATTGGCAAATATTTTCCCACCAGCTGTAGTTTGTCTTTAATTATCTTAACTAGGTCTTTCACAGAGCAAACATTTTTAATCATGATAAAGTCCAGTTCATTGATTTTTTTTTTTTTCTTTTATAGATTGTGCTTTTGGTTTCATGTCTGGGAACTCTTTATCATGCCCTAGGGGCTGAAAACTCTTCCAAGTTGTCTTCTTAAACTTTTATCGTTTTATGCTTTACATTTAAGTCTATAATACATTTTGAGTTAATTTTTGTATAGGCTGTGAAATTTAGGCTTTGGGTATGGTGTGAGGTCCACTTTTCTTGGTCTATAGATGCTCAATTTCTTCAGCACCGTTTATTGAAAAGGCTATCTATCCTCTGTTAAACTGCTTTTGCTCCTTTGCCAAAAAGTAATTAGACATATTTGTTTAAATCTATTCCTGGATTCACTATTCTGTCCTATTGATATATATATATATATCTTTCTTCCACAAACAGCACACGGACTTGATAACTATAGCTTATAATAAGTCTTTGAACTTATGAAGAAAGATTCCTCTCACTTTATTTCTTTTTTTCAGAATTATTTTAGCTACTTTAGTTACTTTCCCTTTTCATATAAATTTTAGAATAATCTTTATTTTGAAAAGATCTTATGAGATTTGATAGGAATTGCATTAAACATGTATATTAATTTAGGGAGAGTTAACATCTTTACTAACATCCATGGAGATCGAATATTTCTCATCTATTTAGTTCTTATTTGACTATTTAAGTCAGCATTGTACCATTTTCAGCAGGTGTCCTGTACATGTTTTATTAGATTTATATAGAAGTATTTTGTTATCAAGCTACTATAAATGGTATGGCATTTTAAATTTAGGTTTCCACATGTTCATTGCTAGGATATAGAAGTACACTTGATTTTTGTATGTTTACCTTATTTCTTGGGAACTTATTAAATTCATTAGCCCTAGAAGCTTTTTGTAGATTCACTGGTATTTTCTACGTAGACTATCAAGTTCTCTGAATATATATAGCAACTTTATTTATTCCTTTCCTTTCTGCATGATTCCTTCCTTTCTTCCTTCTTCCCTTCCATTCTTTTTCTTATTATGTAATTTGGACCCTATTCTTGATCCCCAAAGCACTAGTTGTGTATCCTTAGAAAATGTTGGCAGGCAACCCATGGACCAGTCAAATAGAAAGAAAGGCCGCAGCCCATGGGTGGCCTTCTCTGCTGTCTCTTGACCTTTTGAAGTAGCCCAGGGGAGGAGAGGTACAGGTCCGAGGTGCCTTCCATGGGTTTCGTGCCCAGGGCCACCTTGGGATGCTTCTCCCTGCTCCTACTACTCCAGCCATGGCTAAAATTACCCCAGGTGTAGGTGTACCTGCACCTTTGGAAGATACAGGCTCTAAGCCTTGACTGCATCCATATGGTATTAAGTCTGCAGGCTTGCAGAATTCAAGATCTATTGAGTCATGGCAGCCTCCACCCAGATTTCAAAACACATATGGAAAAGCCGTGGAGCCCAGGCAGAGACGTGTCACAGGGGCAGAGTCACCACAGAGAACCTCCACTAGAGCAATGCAAAGCAAAAATGTAGAGTTGGAGTTGCAGCAGAGAGCCCCCACCAGGGTCTTGATCAGTGAAGCTGTGGGAGCAGGACCACCACTGAGACCCCAGAACTTTAGAGCTACCATCCTGCAATGCTAGCTAATGAGAACTGAAGCATGGGCTGTGCCCAGGAAATCTGCAGGGTCAGGGCTGCCTGAGAACTTGGGAGGCCAACCCTTGCACCAGTGTACAGAGAATGCTAGACATAGAATCAGGGGATATTCTTGTCCAACTTTAAGATGTAATGTCTGTACTACTTGGTTTTGGACTTGCTTGGGACCTGTTACCCCTTTTGCAGGGCTTATTTCTCCCTTTTGGAATGATAATTGTCCCACCATTGTATCTTAGAAGTAGATATCTTGTTTTAATTTCACAGATGGGACTTTGGACTTTGGACTTTTGAGTGGGTGCTAGAATGACTTAAAACTTTGGGACTATGGAGATGGAATGAATGTATTTGTATGTCAGAAAGACATGAGCTTTGGGAGACCAGAGGCTAAATGCTATGGTCTGAATGTTTGTCCCTTCAAAGCTCATGTGGAAGCTTGATCCTTGATGTGGCAGTGTTCAGAGGTGGGGCCTTTGGGAGGTGACTGAGCTCAGCCCTCATGAATGAATTAATCCATTCACTGATTAATAGATTAATGAGTTAATGGATGAATGGGTTATCATGAAAGGAGCACTGCTGGCTTCATAAGGAGAGCAAGTGAGCACATTAACAAATGCTCTTACCCTGGTGCCATGTGATGCCCTGTGCCACCTCATGACTATGCAAAGAATTCCCTCAAAGAAAAAAGCCCTCACCAGATGAGCCCTTCAACCTTGGACTCTCCAACCTGCAAAACTGTAAGAATTAAATGTTGTTTATAAATTACTCAAATATTCTGTTATAAGCAACAGAAAACTAACACATTGTTCTGGCTAGAACTTCTGGTATTATGTTGAATAGCAGTGGTAAGAGTAGAAATTTTGATTGATTTGTTCACAATTTCAAGGGGAGAGCCTCCAATCTTTGACAAGTATGATAAAACCTTTAGGTTTTCAGTATAAGCTCTTTATCCAGTCAAAGAAATACTCTATTTCTAGTTTCTTGAAAGTTTTTATTATGAATGAGTGTTTAATTTTGTCAAATTATTTTTTCATCAATTGATATGATTTAGTAATTTTTTCCCTTTTAGCCTGTTTTATTTTGAATTGTGCTTATTTTCAACTATTGTACCAGTCTTCCATCCTTATTTTAAGTCTCACTTGGTCATATATCACTAAATTACATTTTCTAATGGTTATGTTAAAATTTTTGTGTATATATTTATCAAAAATATTTTACAGTAGTTTTCTTTCTTTTTTATTCTTTATTTTTTTCACTATATCTTTGGTTTTGTGTCTAATTTGGTATCACAGTAATGCTAGCTACTATAATGAGTTTGAAAATGTTCCCTCATTTTCTGTTTCCTGGCAAAGACTGTGAAATTTGTCTTAATTTATCTTTAATCATATAGTAGATTTTTTCAGTGGAACTGTCTCGATCTGAATATTACTTTTTCAGGAATTTTAAGTTATGAACTAAATTCCTTAATAGTTATAGGACTATTCAAATCACTTCATATCAAGTAATTTGCATTTTTTGAGAAATTTGTCTATTTCATATAAGTTGGCAAATTTTTGTGCCTAGACTCACTCTAAATACTTCTTATCATTTTGATATCTTCAAGGATTAGAGAAATATTCTGTTTTATTTAGGAAATTAGTAATTAGAGTATTCTTTATTTTTTTTGTCAATTTTTCCAATAATTTAGTCAATTTTATTGGTCTTTTTTCAAAGAAAGTGCTTTTTGTTTTATTATTTTTTCTCTAGTTTTTGCTTTTAGTTTTATTTATTTGGCCATCATGTTTGTTTGTTTGTTTGTTTGTTTATTTATTTATTTATTTATTTATTTATTTATTTATTTATTTATTTGATTTTTTGGTGTGTGCTTGTGTTAAATTTAGTTTGCTCTTCTTTTTCTAGGTTATTTTTCTAGTCAGTGCTTAAATGACTGATTTGAGACATTATCTCTATTCAAATATATGCAATTAGTGCTATTTATTTTTCTCTAGGTACTTTTTAAAATGTGTTCCACAAATATTGAAATGTTGTATTTTCATTTTTACTTAGTTTCATGTTTATTTCTTAAAATTTCACTGGAGACTCTGTTTGACTCATGGGTTACTTACAAGTGTGCTGTAAAGTTTCCAAGTATTGGATATTTTCCTGTTATACTTCTGTTATTCATTTGTTGTTTTAATTAATTGTAGTCAGAGAAAATGCTCTGTATAAAATTTCAATTCTTTTGAAGTTTATTTTATGGCAAAGGGTATGTTTCATCTATGTAGATGTCATATAACTATTTAAAAAATTTGTATTTTACTGTAGATGTGTAAAATGTTCAATAAATGTCAACTAGATCCTATTAATTGATGGTATTTTTAAGTTCCTTTATAGTCTTGTTGATTTTATTTCTAATTGTTCCATCAATTGTTAAGAGGGTGGTGTTGAAATTTATAATTGTAATTGTGGACTTATTTTCCCTTCAATTCAGTAAATTTTTACTTCACATATTTTGCAGCTATGTTGTTTTATGCATTCACATTTTGGATTGTTGTGTCTTCTTGGTAGACTGGTCCTTTAAAATTTTGAAACACACTTTCTTTCCCTAATAATTATATTTGCTTTGTAATCTAGTTTATCTGAAACCAAAATAGCTACTTTTACTTTTTTAATTTTTTTGATTAACATTTGCATGGCATATATTTTTCCACCCTTTTACTTTTAACTTACTTATATCATATTTAAAATGAGTTTCTTGTAGACAGCACACAGTTGTGTCATTTTATTTAACTCACTCTGCCAATCTGAATCTCTGTCTTTTAAGTGGGATATTTAGGCCATTAACATTTAATGTAATGATTTATATGTTATTGCTTAAGTGTGGTGATTTATTTATTTCTTTCTATTCATTCTCATTGCTTTTCATTTCTGTTTTCTTTTCCTGCTTTCCTGTAGGATACTTGAACATTTATTTAGAATTCCATTTTAACTTACTTATGTTTTTGAGTATATGCCTTCGTATGAATTTTTTGGTGGTTGTTAGAGATATTATACAATAAATACTTAACCTTTCACAGTTGACTGGTACAAACATTTCACCAATTTGAGTAAAGTGTAGAGATCTTACTTCCCTTTACACCCCCTTTACTCTCTATCTTTTACAGTATAATTGTCTTAAATACTTTATCTATAAACACTGAGAATAACAATATACGATGTTATAATTTTTGCTTCACTCTAAACATAATGTAGAAATCCTGAAAAGAAAGGAAAATACATTGTTTTAGCCATTTGTTTGCTCTTTCTATTCATTCTTCCTTCAGAATATTTCAGTATTCTTTCTTTCCTGATTTCCTTTCTTTTTAGAGATTTTCATCTAACTATTCGTGTGTGTGTGTGTGCGTGTAAAGGCCAACTGGTGACAAATTCCCTTAGTTTTTTATCATCTGAGCATGTCTTGATCTTTTCTTATTTCTAAAGGCTATTTTTGCCAGATAAAGAATTTGGGGTTAACAATTTTTTTTTTTTCTGTTTTTTTCAGCACTTGAAAATGATGTGCTGCTTCCTTCTGGCCTCCATGGTTTCTATCTAGAAATCCACTCTCATTTTTTTTTTCTTTTCATTATGAATAACATATTATTTTTCTCTGGATACTTCAAACATTTTTTTTGTCTTTGTCTATATTTTTCATAAGTTTTACTATGATATGTCTTAGTCTGAGTGTGCCTTGTCATATATAACAGGAAAGAAAATGTAGTTACCAGGGGTCAGGGCTTTAAGGAAATGAATCAGTAATGCAGCAGCCAGGGAAGGGATGAGAGGCATAGGGAATAATGCTATATCACTGAAGAAACACTTATGAATATCATAGCCCTGAGACAGAAGCCAACTAAAAGTCTGAAATTTCATCACATTATAAAACTGCTTCTCCTCACCACACTTCACAATCATGTAACAAAGCTTAAATATAATAGTAGTAAATTACAGCTGAAAGAGCTGGAAGACATTTCTCTGAGGAAAAGTACTTCAGGAAGCCTAAATGCAAAAGAGGAAACAAAAAACAATGGCATCAGAAAATTTTGGCATCATATGTATGTGTAGCCACAATGAAAAGTAAACACAACCTAACATCTAGCTAGATGAATATAAATCCCCACACTAAATGCTATTCACTTCAGAATGTCTAGGTTTCAGTAAAAAATTTTTATGGCATGCCAAAAGGGAAGAAAAAGCACGGTATAAACAGACAAAGCAATTGTGGCCAAGAAATTCAAAAATTAATGACAAACACCTAACCACAGATCTAGAAACTTCAGGCAACACCAAACATGAGAAATATCAAACAAACAAACAAACAAAAACACCTAGGCATATTGCATTTCAACTGCGGACAAACAGAGCAAAAGAGAAAATCTTTAAAGTACCCAGAAGGAATAAGCATCTTATATATACTAAAACAAGAATAAGAATTACAGTGGGTTTTCACCTGAAACCATGCAAGCAAAAATAGAGTGCTCCAAAATATCTTAAGTGTTGGGAATAAAACTGTCAACTATAATTCTATATTCAGCAACATTTTCCTTCCAAAGTGAAGTAATTTATACATTTTCACATAAATCAAAATTAAGGGAATCTATCTCCAGCAGAACATTCCTGGAAAAAATTTTAAAAGAATTTCTTCAGAAAAAAGAAGAATGGTATAGGCTAAGAATTCAGATAGATTAAAAAGGGAAGAACATTGGAGAAAAAAATGAAGATAAAATAAAATCTTGTATTTAATTTTCTTAACTAATCTAAAAGATAACTGTTCAAAAAATAGCACTGTATTTTGTTTCTATATCCTATGGATAAGAAAAATCAATAACTGCAATGTTGCAAAGGACAGGAGGGATGAATAAGGACTTCTCTGGTAGAAAGCACTTATACCACATGTGAAGCTGTATATCATTATTTGAAGGTAGACTAGCATTGGCAAGATGGTATATATTGTAAATTCTAGGACAAATACTACAAAGATAAAACAATGTATTAAAATCCCAGCTGATAATTAAAAAAAGAGAGAAGACACAAATAACCAATATCAGAAATGATAGATGAGCTATCAACATTGATCCAATGGATAATAAAGGAATTTAATGGGTAATAAGGCAATACTATGAACAACTCTGTACTCACACATTTGATAAGTTAGATGAAATGGACCAATTCTTTGAAAGACATGAAATTCTAAAATGTAAGGAGAAATAGATAGTCTTAATAGGCTAATATTTAAAAAATAATTAAATCAATGATTTAAATACTAAAGAAAAAAGTCCACCAGTCCCAGATGATTTCACTCTTGAACTACACCAAACATTTAAGAATAAAATGGTACTAATTTTCCACAACCTCTACCATAAAACAGAAACAGAAGATACACTTCCTAACTCATTCTGTAAGACCAGCATTAACCTAACACCAAAACCAAGATAAAGACTTTACAAGAAGAAAAAAATAATAAAACTGTAGACAAATAACTCTCATGAATATAGATGCAAAAGCACTTAATAAAATATTAACATACAGAATCTACCAATGCATAAAAATAGTTACATTAAGACCATGGGGGATTTATTCAAATATGGAAGGCTAGTTAAGGTTTCAAAAATCTATGAATGTCCTTCACCTATCAAAGAAGGAAAATCATATAATCATACCAACTGGCACAAGGAAAAAGCATTTCATAAAATCTAATACCCACTCATGAAACACTATTAGCCACTTAAAAATAGGTTCAACTTTATCAAGAACAACTGCAAAAGAACGATACAAGTAACATTATAAAGTAACAATATAATTAATGGTGAAACACTGAATGCTGTCTCTGAGATTGGAAACTAGGGAAAAATATCCCCTCTCACAATTCCTATTCAATATCATACTGGAAGCTGCAGGCTAATGAAAAAAAAAAAATAGAGATTAGAAAGGAAGGAAAAAAAAAAAAAAACTATTTGCCAATGACGAAGTGGTTTATGTAGAAAACCTCAAAGAATCTACATAAATTCCTATTGAATTAATAAGTGAGTATAGCAAGGGAATAGGATAAAAGAACACCCCACAAAAGTCCATTGGTTTCCTATATACGAGCATTGAACAATTGGAATTTGAAATTTAAAAATAGTATTTATCCTAGTACAAAAACAAAGTATTTAAGTACAAATATATGAAAGAATTTAGAGGATCTGTTTTTAGAAAACAAAACACTGATGAATGAAATCATAGGATATCTACATAAAAGAAATATTCCTTGTTCATGAATTGGAAGACTCAATATTAAGATGTCAATTCATCTGAAATCGATGTATAGAATGAGTGCAATCCCAATCGAAATTCCTGCAATATACTCCATAGATATGAACAAACTTATTCTTAAATTAATATTGAAAGGCAAAGGAACTGGAATAACAAACACAATACTGAAAAAGAACAAAGTCGGAGGACTTACACTACTCAATTTCAAGACATACTATTAAGCTAAAATAATCAAGGAAGAGTGGTATTGGTGAAACAAAAGACACTTAAATCAATGGAACCAAACAAATTGGCCCAAATAAATATATTCAAATGATTTTTGACTAAGGTGCAAAGGTAATTCAATGGAGAAAGGATAATCTCTTTGTCAAATGGCGCTGGAACTATTGGAGGTACATACGTGCAAAAGAAAAAAAAAAAGGAAACGAACTAAGACACAGCCCTTGCACATTATGCAAAAACTAACTGGAAATAAATCACAATTGTAAATGTAAAAATTATATATTTTTTGAAGAAAACATAAAAGAAAATCTAATTGACATTGGGTTTAGTGATGAGTTGTTAGATACAACATGAAACCAACATCCATGAAATAAACAATTGATAATTTGGGCTTTGTTAAATTTAAAAAAATGCATCTATGATAGACACTGTTACAAAAATGAGAAGATAAGTCACAGCCCAGGAGAAAATATTAGCAAAGTATAGGTCTAAAAAGGACCTGTATCCAAAATATGTAAAGGACACATAACAATAAGACATACAATCCAATTTTTAAAAAGGGCAAAATATCTTAAAAGACAGTTTACAAAAAAGATATACAGATGACAAATAAACACATTGCAAATGATTGATAACATTTGTCATTGGGGAAATGCACATTAAAGAATGAAATGAAATACTGGCAAAACAATGAAATACTAGCACATACCTATTAGGAGAGTTTAAACCCAAAAACCTGATAATAATCACTGGCAAGAATGCAGAGGAATTGGAATTCTCATTTATTTTTGGTAAAATGAAAAATTGTGCAGCCATTTGGGAAGACAGTTTGGCAGTTTGTTATATAATAAAACCAAGTCTTACAGTATAATCCAGCAATTGTTCTTCTAGATATTTACCCAACTGATTTGGAAACTTATGCCCATACGAAATCCTGCACACAAATGCTTACAGCAGTTTTATTCAAGATGTGTTTCAATATGTTTTCAAGACGTTGCTCATTAACAACTGTGATATATCCATACAAGGGAATGCTATTCAACAATAAAAAGAAATGAGCACCCAAGCTATAAAAAATGGGTAAATCTTCAAAGCATATTGCAAAGGTGAAGAAGTCAGTCTGACAAGGCTGTATACTGCATTATTCCATTTATATGACAGAAAGAGTGAAATGATAAAAACAGTAAAAAGATCACTATTTGCCAGGAGATTGGGGAAAAGGAAGGGTTGAACTGATGAGGTGCTAGACTTTTTAGGTCAGCAAAACTGTTCTACATACCATAAAGGTGGGCACATACAACTATGAATTTATCAAAATCCCTACAACTTTATAGTGAAAAGAATTAATCTTAATACATGCATATTTAAAACACCATTTAGCCAGCTGGGGAATCCCAGGATGGAAGACAGACTGTCACTAAAGTATGGAACTATATTACAAATGCATTAAATGGTCTCTTTGAGGTGTTAGGAGGGCAATGTAATAAATAATTTTAGAAATAAATGGTGACTGTAAAACAAAGACAAAAGGAGCTGTAAAGAAGCATTGTACTTTATTTGATAATGTTTTTATCTTGTAGGAGTATCAGTAAACAATTATGAAACCACCAGGCATTTATACTGAACGATTACCTAAGTGAATGGCACTTGGTGGGAGTCAGGTTTCTCATGCTGGAGTTGGCATGAGGAGGAAGCTAGAATGACCTACATGGTAATAGATGAGAGTTGGAAACATAGTATAAATATGTTTAACTTAATATAAATACAAATATACAAATATACATCTCTATATACAGAAATACATTTTATAAATATACATACGAATAGAAAAATATGTAAAAGATTGGGTTAGTATACACATGTATATTTCTTTTCTCTTTCATCCAAGGAGGCCTAGAAGCAGCTACATCCTGGTAGCAATGAGCATACCTAGTGCCCATATCTTGGTTTCTAATACCATTTTCCAACAAAAGGAAACAGGGACCCTGTAAGAAATTATTCATTCTAGGGCTGGGTCAGGGAATATACAAGATAAGCCTGGAGCAAGCTGCAGTGCCAGAAATGATGAGGCATTCTCAGAAAAACAAACAAGAAAAAAAAAAAAAAAAAAAAAAACCCAAAACAAGAATACATTCTGAGAAATGTGTCATTAGGCAATCTTGCCATTGCATGAACATCACAGAGTATACTCACACAAACCTATGTGGTATATAGCTTACTACACTCTTAGGTTATACGGTGCAGCCTATTTCTCCTCAGCTACCTCTACAGCATGCTATTGTACTGAATTCCGTAGGGAATTGTAACACAATGGTAAGCACTTATGTATCTAAACATACCTAAATATAGGAAATGGACAGTAAACATACCATACTATAATCTTATATGATCATCATTGTATGCAAGTTCCCTCATTGACCAGAACATTATTGTGTGGCACATGATTACATACGAGGAGTCTTCAAAAAATTCATGGAAAAATTTGCGTTATCTTCTAATTTTATTTTTCCATGAACTTTTTGAAGTACCAAAGTGGCCAAGGTAAAATCATTTTATCAATGAAATAAATAAAGTAGTATTAAATTATTACCAAAGTAAAAAATAAATAGCCTTGCATCTAGACTTTTACAAATAAATTACTGAATGAAAATGAATGGGGAAAGTAAACAAATCTCCCATGCGAAAGAATTGTAAATAATTTATATGGATACTCTGCTTTTCTAGAGGCCTCTTCACTTAATTCCCCATTCCTTAAGTGTAGGCTGCAGATAGTGACTTCCTTCCAAAAAAGTACAGTATGGAAAGGGGATAAAAGAGTGCTATGATTTGAAAGTCTTTCCAAGTTCATGTGTTACAAAGTGATCCCAGTGTGACAGTGATTATAGGTGGGACCTTTAAGAAGTAACTAGGCCATGAGGGCTCTGCCCTAATGATTGGATTAATGTCATTATTGTGGCAGTGTGTTCCTTATAAGAGGATAAGTTTGGCCTCTGTCTGTCTGTCTCTCTCTCTGTCTGTGTCTGTCTGTTTGTCTCTGTCCCTCACTTTAGTGCCTGTGCACATGAGCTCTTTCTCTTTCCCTTATACCTTCTGCCATGGGATGACACAACAAGAAGGCCCTTGCAAGATGCTGGCCCTTCGATCCTGTACTTCTCAGCCACCAGAACTGTGAGCCAGTAAATTTCTCTTCATTGTATATTACCCGTTTCATGGTGTTCTGTTATATCAGCACAAAATATACAAAGACAAGAAGGAACTTCACAGTGGAAAAATCTGTTAAATCTGCCTCCGTCAGTGATCAGGTTAACTCAACAGCAGTAGGTCAGGTTGACAGTATGTAATGCCACTTTATCTTTCTGGTCTTACTCCCCCAAATACTGCAGCCTAATCGGGAGGAAAACAGCACACAATCCCAATGGAGGAACATTCTACAAAACACCTGACCAGAAATCCTGAAAACTGTCAAGGTCATCAAAAACAAGGAAAGCTCTAGAAGCTGTCACAGTAAAGGAGAGCCTAAGGAGGCATGACGACTGAATGTAAACTGGTATTGTGGATGAGAGTCTATGATAGAAAACTGACATAAGGTAAAAACTAGGGAGATCTGGATGTAGAATGGACTTCAGTTAATAGTTAATCTGTAACTATTGCTTTATTACTTGTGAAAATATACTAACTTAAGATATTGATAATAATAAAAGACTAGGTGGGGAGTACATGGGAATTCTGTGATCTCTTCACGAGTTTTCTGTTAATATAAAATTATTCTTTAAAAATTTATTAAAAAAACAGTCTTCCAAAAAAACTAAATATGTGAGCCTTAGAAAAGTGCTGATGAAGCCTGTGGACAGCTGGGATATTACTGGCAGCTCATGTGTTTATACAGTAATTAAGACTCTCATCTTTTATCTGTGCGTTGTATATTGATGTTGTACTTGTTTTCCACCAACATGTGCAACACGGAACTTAGGACTCCCTATTATTCAACCATCTCACTTGCTTATGCAAACTTTGCTGTCAGCTTTCAACTTGTGGTTATTCCAATGGAAAAGTAAACCGAAATGCCTGAGCCAAGGATTTCTAAGAAGGAAAGGAGAGAGAAATAGAAAAATATTAAGGAAATTTGTAAATATTAAGGTACCTAAGTGGTAATCAATTTCCTAGATGATAATGAATTTCATAGATGCTAGTATTTACCAGGTGGTACAATTTGGAAATCAAATATCCAACAGCTGTTAAAGTTTACCACATAACGTTATAGATTTTGTTAGGAATGGATTTTTATAATATTGATATTATCAAACACATTGGACTAGTACATTAAAAGGCATCTATAACTCCATTCTCAGTATCTATGCAGTGAGATCTGCATATTTGTGAAATGATTTTAAATCAGAACAAGCAATATTTGATATTTAGGAAAAAGACTATATTATATTGGCAGTGATCTGTAGTAGTTTCATTGCATCAAAGTGCATTGTGCATTATGGTAACATTCAATTTTTAAATGTTAATAATGTATTCGTAGATCAGAAACAATAGGATATTATTTTAATTTGGTTGTTTTACTCTTATTAATGCATTTTAGGCCAACGTCAAAAAAACATCACTCTCAGTTTGAAACCAATAAAAATAAACAGCAAATGGTTAAGATATGCCACCTGCAGAAAGAATTCCTCTTATGCAATGATGTGTATATCTGTTGCTAAGGAGATGGGAACAACCAAGTCCAATCTTCATAATGAGAGCCAAAGTAAAATGAAACAAAAAGAAAAGGGGACAATTTATTCATCTCAATTGTCACACCACAATTAGAGTTAGGAAATATATATTGATTAGGACCACATAGTATTGATAATGTTTGATTATTTTTTGACCAAGAAAATGGAAATTTTTATGTGGTTCAACCTAATATATTCAATATGCTAGGAAGGTGGGGCACAAAGGAGCAAGAATATTAGTGTTTTCCTAATTTTTTCAGAGAAGCAGATACTCTGGTTTTTGCTGACTACAGCAGTTATTTCTCTGGTAATATTCTTGGGTGGAAGAAGACTGTACATTAGGATACTGTACAACTTATGGAAACTACTTTTCTAGAAAATTCCACCTCTTTTATAGCTAACTTGGTACTCAGTGATAATACAAGAATGTGGATCTACAAATTGACCTCCTCAGGGAGCTTGCCTATCAAAAACAGCTTAGGAAGACACCACCTCTGCTTTTTCAAGCCAGACATGACTCCTATGTTAAAACGCTAACTTGGAATCCTGGATTATTAACTAGTTTCTTGAGAATTTGTTTACATAGGTCAGTGCCTCTGAAATTAATTCATTAAATACATATGAGCAGCTCTCTGTTCAAGTAACTGTGTTGGGAAATAAAAATAAAAAATTGCAGACTACTAAAACCCAAATGGCTCATAATCTAGACAGGGAGATGAATATATACACAATTAACTTTAATTCAAGTCCAAAGGGCTGTGGGAATCTAAAAAAGATGATTCCTTCTGAATGCTGGAACTGGAGATAATTTCCCAGAAAAGATGATTTGTGTTAGGCTTTAGCAAAAATTTAACACACAGAGGACTAGTAATGGAATTAGAAAATGAGAGAATGCCCATAACAATATGACATAACATGAAAGTACATGATGTGTTTGGGGGAAGGGCATATTTTTGGTATGGGGATGTCCTAAGACCTATGGCCAGAGGATATAAAGGTGGATCTTCAGATAGAGATCAAAGTGTCTCAAATACCTTGCTTACTATTTTTGTAGAGCTACTGATCTACCACCTTTTCTGCCTCCAAACAACATCCATGAGTAACATTTTCCCATCACTAATATCTCTCATTATGAAAATAACTTTCCCTTCAGGAAAGGGAAGTATACAGGGATTGGGAATGGGTATTACAAACTGCAATTTAAAAGTTCTTAGTGTGTCCTGTCAAAGTTCAACAAAGTCCACAAGAACACTCCTATAGCTAAACAAGGTTAGGTGTATTTACCTAGCTCAGCAATGGGAAACACATCCCAGAAGAAACTTGGTAGGTCTATGAAGGGGGATTAAGGAGGGATATTTTATGGGTCTTGAACTTATGTTTGGTGATTTTAAGGGGGAATTGGGGAAGCCAAAGTTAGATTTGAATTGGGCACTGTCAAGTGACAAGGGCTAGTTTGTGACTTGGTATCTTAGCAAATGTATCCCTGAAGAGGCAGGATTAAAGGGGTGTAAGGGGTGTAATTGAAAAGAATTGGTGCTCACTCATGTTTGTCAGAAGGGGGGAATGTTTAGTCGTGTTTCTGGTGCTGCCATGGCCTTGTGCATGTGCTGGTTTGAGTGTTATGTTCTGATGGGAATATTGCAATCTGGTTGTCAGCAAGGCCTATCCTTGCTGTTGCTGATTGTCAGTCAGGTGGATCGTCAGTTTTCAGTTCAGTGTGTCTCCAACCACGAACATTCTCCTTGGTTAAGTATCTGCTGAAGATACTTCATGGTTTGTTTTTGTTTTTGATGTTTTGTGTGTATCTGTGTTTGAACAAGAAAGTGCCATATCATAGTTATTATTACTTTGTAAAAGATGTGTTGAAAACAGGCGTGCAAACTTGTCAGGAGGTTATTTTAAAAATTTAGGTAAAAATTATGGGAATTTAAATGTACACACTGAGATTAGAAAGAATGAGAAAAAGTCAAGAGATACTTTCACAGTGGGACTTATGGCTTACCCCCCAAACGATGTGGGTCATCCAGGAGGAGGTCTGAAAGAACTTTTCTGTAAGCATGTGGAATATGCATATATAATTAAGCACTTCTTTAAAAGTACGCATTATGCTACATGTTTTTGTGCATGCATTGTGGTTACTGCACAATGATTTAAAAATGAACAAACTACAGTCTTTGTTCAGTTTACTGTCAAGAGAGGTGTATAAACATCTCAAATACATCATGAAAATAAGTGATATGGAGAAGAATTATATAAATCCACAGATAATTGGGAATTAGGAACTTCCCCAAGAAGATAATCTGGAATTTAGGACTTACAGTATAAACAGAAGAGAGAATAGAGGATGTGCCCACATCATGAAATAGAAACTGAATTGCTAATTCTACCAAGATACAAATACGAGTATATGAAACGAAGAGCTATTCTAAGTTATCTGAAATGCCCGAATAGAGTGGACAGGTGGAGCTGGGGATGAAGGGAGGCTTGGAAGAGAGTTTAGAATCTTGGGAAAACAGGCTTGGATGTGAATCCAGGCTGAGGAAATGCAACTGTAAACTGTAGGTAACTGAGAGCCATAAACAAGGCCAAGGCAATGAGCAAAAGGGTCTCTTATACACATTTATTTGGGCTTTTTATATTAGCAGTAATTAAACTAAATTAGCCATAAAAAAAAAAAAAAAACTTCCAAGAGCTATTGAATTTACAGTCTATCCTATACAGAACCACACCTCTAATCTCATGGACATATTAAACTTTACTTTGTTTATAAGGACCTTCACTGAAACAGATTACATGATTTCGTTTAAAATCCAATTCCATTGTTTACCACCTTCATTGTCAGGATTTGTGTGTGTGTGTGTGTGTGTGTGTGTGTGTGTGTGTGTGTGTGTGTGTGTGTGTGTGTGTGTGTGTGTGTGTGTGTGTGTGTGTGTGCGCGCGCGCTTTTTTTCTACCATACAGTTAGCTGCTTTCTTCTCAGGCTTGCTGGTTCCTGCATCATGGTAAACATGCATCTGTGATCATTTTTCCCTGAAGCCACGATCTCCAACACATGCTCAGGAACAGTGGAGGTGGACAGTTTAATTTTCCTTAAACAAACCGGGAAAGTATACCTCGTGGCTGCATACAAGAGCATTCCCTGCCTTTACAATTCTGTGTTCCTGCCATTTAGATTTTCTGAAAAGCTTCTTGTCGGGTTCTCAGTAAACAGATAGATTGATGAATAAACTCCCTACGTCTTGGCTTGCTGCATGTAGAGCTGAAAGAAAATCCCCCCATGGTATTTTAATATCTCTCCATGATATTTTAAAATCCCATCCAAAAGGACACGTAATGAAAGCCCTGGAAGTACTCACTGCTCCAGAATGGTAACAGATAAGGCACGTTTGCAATCAAATCCAAATGTACTCTTCAGCTGGAAGAAATACTACTGGCACTTGACAATCACTTAGAAATGTCATAGTATTCAGAATATTCCTACAAGCACAGCTCAAGCAGTCTTCCATGGTTTTAGTGGTGAAGCTGTTCTAGAGACTGAGTTTAGCAAGTTTTAGTGACTTATTCTGTGGCATTTTAAACATTATTGTGCTTTCCCCACTTCCTATAATCATCCATCCCTCCACGCTTTCCATAGGCACTTTTACTACCCTGCTGTCTCCCAAAACCATACTTCTATCTTTTAGAGCTAATCGACTTGGGAAGCCCTCCAACCCCCATCCTTTATCTCCCTTATTCACATCTCCAGATCTTCCATTATTTCAGACAACGGATATTGTGAAAAAAAAAATTTTGTATTATTTTTCTAGTTTTCTAGTTAATCACTTTTGTAATTTATTCTTTGTTCCAGATTAATGTGGAAGACTATCCTAACAAATATTATTATAATCTGGCAACATCTTTGGTTTATATCTCACTTTGCATGCATTTATGTATGCATCTATATTTATGTCTATATATATATACATACAGTATATATGGTATATTTGCTTCCTACATCGCACAGAATTACTACTCTTTTAAAATAAAAATTGTTTCAGGATGGGGATTGTATTCCTGCAATACTTATGTTTAATGGTCACCATTTTATGTGCCGCTGGTATAGACAGCAGATTCTCAAAAAATGCCCAAGACGTAAAATAAATTTACTCACATACATATACACAAGACCTTATATGCTTTAACCTTTAAAAAATCTAAGATTATCCAAAATATAGTACACATTTGTATTAGTTAGGGCTCTATAAAGAGACAGAACAAGTAGAAAATATAGATATATAGATTTATTATAAGTCATTGAGTCACTTGATTATGGAGGCTGACAAGTCCCAAGATCTACTGTCAGCAAGCTGAAGACTTAAGAGAGCCAATGGTGTAGTTGCAGTCTAAGTGCTGACAGGCTTGAGACCCAGGAGGAGCCAATGTTTTAGTGTGAATCTTAAGGCAGGAAAAATACAATTTCCCAGTTCATGGTAGTCAGGCAGCAACATATGTGTGTGTGTGTATATATATATATATATTTTTTTTTTTTTTTCACTCACAGAAGGATCAGTCTTTTTGTTCTATTCAGTCCTTCAATTAATTGGACAAGGCCTAACCACATAAGGGAAGGAAATCTACCTTACACAATCTACTGATTCAAAAGTTAATTTTATCCAGAAATACCCTCAAAAACTCACCCAGAATATTGTTTGACTAAATATCTAGGCACCTTGTGGCCCAGTCAAATTGACATATAAAATTAACAATTTCAACATTCAAGTTATTTACCTTAATAAAGGATACTTGTTTTACTTAGACACACACACACACACACACACACACACACACACACACACACAAAATCTGTGGTCTTGGAATTTAAAACTAGTTGGTTGATATCATGTTAAGAGTATTTCATGTCTTAAACTTATTAACATGTTTAATTTTTAAACATGTGAACTGACAAATCACACTTATTACCTATGTCCTTTTCCCTTTCTATGGATACTTTCAATAGGATTTAAAATAAAGGTTTAAGAAATTGTAAAGATCCCCTTAGTTTTTCAGTAAGCATATTAGATGTGCAAGTAGAATTAATTTATGTGTTATCTACACAAAATGAGAGAAAAAGTCTGCAGGAAACAATTAGTTGCAAGGAAAAATATTTCATCACTGCCATACATGGCCTAGAAAAAGGAAGAAATAGTACCCTGTTGGTTGTTCTGTTAAATGTTGTTTTTAATCTAATCAAAAGACCTATTGGCCAATAAATTTAAATCATATCCCTAGAACATTAAAATATTTCTTCAAATGTGTGCTCTGTGTTGTGTTCTTCCAACTATATTCTTTAGTTTTGGTTCCTAAGATTTAACTTTTTATTATAATTTTATTTGGGAGTAATTGTAGAGTTAAATGCAGTTGAATATGATACAGAGAAATCCTTGTACACTTCACCCAGTTTCTCCAGAGGTGATATCTTGCATAACTCCAGTAGAATATCACAACAGGGATATTAATGTTGATATAACCCACTGATTTTATTCAGAATTAAGTTATACACACACTTACTTGGTGGGGGAAGGGGGCTTTTATCACATATGGAGATTTGTGTAATTATTACTACTGTCAAGGCCCAAGATTTCAAGTTTTTAACCTATCAGTGATCATTACGACAAATTAGTTAATCAAAGATGATAGGGAAATTTACTAATGTTAACCAGTGAAAGGTATAAAGAGAGAGAAGAACAGATCAAATTAAGAAAGTATTAGGTTGCTGTGGCATAGACTCAGTGACTAGGGTAGAGATGCCTGAGTTAAAGGGCCACTAAGGCTTGTGGGCTGAGCCATTCTCACGACCACTTCCCCTTCCAGTGAGTCAACACAATGTGAAAGGTCCTATTCCTTGGCTTGCAGAGATTCCAAAATTTTCAGTAGAGTGCAATGTATTTTTCCCTATTTGAGTGTGGACCTTTCTTTATTAGCATACTGAACCATATGCCAGGTAAAATTAACCACCAGCAAATATATGCCCTTCATTGCTATTAAGAAAGTTAGCTCTCCCAATTCTCTGATTCTCCTTCAAACATTTTAACATTATAAACTAAAGTCATGGAGATACAAGGTTTTTTTGTTTTTTGTTTTTGTTTTTGTTTTGTTTGTTTTCCCCCGAAGTATTCATATCTATTTGCTTTAAAAGCAAAGCAGGATCTATAGAACATGTGATCATAGAATACTTTTTTATTGAAGCATCATTGATCATACATATTTTTGGGGTACAGCGTTGACTATCATTATTTGTGTACAATATATGGTGATCAACTCATTGTTATTAGCATATTCACTATTACAAATCATACTTATTCATTGTGCCCCTTGCCCAGTTTTTCCCTAACCCCTCTTTCCCTCCCCTTTTCCCACCTCTAGTAACCATAGATTTGTTCTCTCCCTCTGAAAGTTCAACTTATTATTGTGGTCTTTTTCTTTCTTTCTTTCTTTCTTTCTTTCTTTCTTTCTTTCTTTCTTTCTTTCTTTCTTTCTTTCTTTCTTTCTTTCTTTCTTTCTTTCTTTCTTTCTTTCTTTCTTTTTTTCTTTTTTTCTTTCTTTCTTTCCTTCTTCCTTCCTTCCTTCCTTCCTTCCTTCCTTCCTTCCTTCCTTCCCTCCCTCCCTCCCTCCCACCCCCTCTCTCTCCTTCTTTCTTAGCTCCCATTTATGAGTGAGGACATGCAGTATTCCTCTTTCTGTGCCTGGATTATTTCACTTAACATGATTTTCTCCAAGCTCATCCATGTTGCTATGAATGGAAGAATTTCATTCTTTTTTATGGCTGAGTGGTATTCTATTGTGTATATATACCACATTCTCCTCATCCAGTCATCCATCAATGGGGATTTAGGTTGCTTCCATTGCTTGGCTATTATAAATAGAGCTGCAATGAACATGGGAGTGCAGGTTTCCTTTCAACATGATGATTCCCATTCCTTTGGCTATATACCCAGAAGTGGGATTGTTGGATAATATGGTAGATCTACCCATAGTTGTTTGAGAAAATTTCATGCTGTTTCCGTAATGGCTGCACTGTTTTACAGTCCCACCAACAGTGTGGGAGGTTCCCCTTTCCCCACATCCTTGCCAGCATTTGTTATTCTCAGTCTTTTTAATAATCCCGAGTCTAACTGGGGTGAGATGATATCTCAGTGTAATTTTGATTTGCATTTCCCTGATGATTAGTGATGTTGAGCACTTCTTCATGTACCTGTTGGCCATTCATAAGTCTCTACTCTCCAAGTGTGTATAACTATGTCATTGTGCTCTTTTTGAACTCCCAGTTTATTCATCTCTAACATTGTGATAATTTAATACTAGTCTAATTCTTAAAAAAAAGATGCATGGAAAATGCCTAACATGGAGTCTTACATATAGACATTCTCAATTAAAATTCGTCCCCTTTCTTCTGACGTCTTAAATACACACACACACACACACACACACACACACACAGAGAGAGAGAGAGAGAGAGAGAGAGAGAAGACTCATCTTACAAGTTAAATATGTTTTTGGAAAGGCAGAAATAAATCCCCAAAATCAAGTGTAGAGTGGATTTAGACAGGCATTGAAGGCATTATTAAAAAGGAAATGATCTGGAATGATTTGTACTGCTGCTGCCCTCCTTCAAGACACTTTATCAGGGTTAACTGCATAGTCCGGACACACATCACCCCCCACCCCTGTCAGGTCCTACGAATATCCCGTTACTCTCATGCTCCAGCCACATTCTGGGACTCCTTGCAGCTCCTTAAACTTTCCAGGCATATTCTTGCATCAGGAATTTGTATTTTTTTTTTTTTTTGCTCTAATTGAATGCTCCTCTACATCTAGTAGGCTAACATAATTCCTCGCGTGCTTCAGAAATTTTCTCAAATGTTACATTTCTGGTTAGGTTTTTCTTGAACACTCTATTTAAAATTCCAAAGCACCTCCCAGCCACTACCACTGTCGGAAATCCTCATCATGGACAATCACTTTGCATCACCCCTGTTGCAACCTGACATACTACTTATCTATGTCTATTCTCTCCTTGAACACTAATTAGACTGTCAGTGTTTAGTTGATGCTTCATAAAACAGTAACTGAATAAATGAATGAATTATAGTTCACAGATAAGAAAACACTAAATGGTTAAACAGTCAAATACTAAGAAGTTACAGGTTTGGAAGATGTTTATCAGTATAACTTACAAAATAGCTCAGTGCCCATATTTTTTCCCCAGTGGAAGATAGATTCTGGGGATCATTCCCTATGCCTGATGGATAAGCTCACTTCAAGCCTGAGACAATTATCTTTCATTTTCCTTCTTAGGTTGCCCAGTTTGGTAAGGACTTTTCCAGTTTTACCACTGAAAGCCCTTCATCCAAACTAGTATCCTATGAATTCTCTTAGTTCAAAAAACCCTGAGATGACTGGTCACCTACATCCAACCAATTAACAAGTCTGCAAAGGTTACCTTGCAAATGCTTCTTGAATCTGTACACTCATGTTCATCTCCTTGCTTCTATCCTAGTTCTACCTACCACCACTTCTCACATAGTGTCTTAAGTAGCTTCCTACCTGCTCTAAACAGAGACACTCTAAATGTTCTCTAATTTCTTCTGCTGCCCAGCACAAAACTATTGAAGCATGCTACTTGTCCTGCCCAAAATTCTTCAATGATCTACTCTTGCTCTTAGAATTGAATATGTCCTTGTGTGATCCGGCCCCCAGCTTCTCCTTCAGCTTCATCATATACCAATCTTTCCGATTCAGCTAAGCAGGGCTACTCTCAGGCCCTTGTGCTTATCATGTTTCCTTCCACTCCAGGACCTTGGCACAGGCAGCGGCCTCCGTGTAAAATGTCCCTTTCCCTCAGCTTAGCCTTATCCCTTCTCACCTTTCAGACCTCCTTCAAGCATCTTTAGCTCAGGGCCATTTTGGAAGACCTACCTGACTTGGTCAGATCATCCATATATAAAACCAATACTTTTTTCTGAGAGCTATCGTCACAGTCACAATTTATCCACTTGTGTGAGCTTATTTAACTGTCTCTCCCATGAGTTTGTAAGTGCCATTCTTAACACAGAATAGTCTTAAAAAATATTTTTGAATAAGTAAATAAATTAAGATAGCAAGAACACCGAAGCAATTTGAACAAAATGCAAAGTCCCATAATTATGTAGATAGACAAAATATCCCTGAGCATAAGTAAGTAGCCTTGGGCATTTAACATAAGGTACATTGGCAAAAATAACATATCTCAGCGATAAAATGGATACAGATTTTATGGTAGTGGAGAGGTAAAAAGTGAGAATTTTCCACTATTAACAAAATTGTATGAAGGAAAAACTTCTTGTAATAGACAAGCTAAGATAAGCAGCAGCTAAACAAAGAAAAGAGACAGAGACAGGCTTTGATTCTCTGGATAATAGATTACAGACTATTCTCTTAGCCACATCTTATTAACAAATTGACCAGTTTCTGAGTGAGAGTAATTTAAGATGATTATGACACACACCTTTATATAACTCACTCCCCTTGAGTGTGGGTGAGACCTGTCACTTGCTTCTAATCAATAGAATATAGCAAAGGTGAAATAATTTTGTATATTAGCATCCCTAATCAATTGAATTTCACTTAATCAAAAGAGAGATTGCCTTGGGTGGACCCTACATAATCAAGTAAGCCCTTCAAATGAGGTCTAGAGGTTGCACATGGAAGCAAAGATTCTTCTGCTGGTCTTACAAAAACAAACTTCCGTGTGAACTACCTATGGAGAGAGTCATGAGGTGAGCAACTGTGGTGTCTTCTGTCTCTGTCCTGCAACCCCAGAGAACTACACCAATTAGCATCAGGAATCATTATTGAACTCTATGAAATTGTGATTGTGGTGTGCATCAGATAGTGCCTGAAAGTTCATATGATTCAACCTGTGTGCACGATGAGTTCTAAATAATATGGTAGGTGGTCTGTATTAGTTATTTGTTGCTTTTAACAAATTACAGCAAACTTAGTGATTAACCTAGCACCTATTTACTATTTTACTGTTTCTGTAGGTCAGACACCAGGCACAGCTCAGTAAAGCTCTGGGTCATCTCATATCTCACATGAATCTGTATATTATTACTATCCCAGCCATTTTTAATGTTTTATTTTCCTCGTTAGGTATTAATTTAAAGAACCACTTTAGGTAGATATATAATTGAAAGGACTTTATTTGATTATAATAGGTGATACTATGTTATTTAACCTACACAGGCTAGGTAAATGGCATCCATTAATGAAAAACGCCTTAAGATACATTCTAGTAAAAGTGTATTATTTTCTATTTAATGGTATTGGACATTTAATAAAGGTATTGGGGAAACTAATTGGATGATTTCCTAAATCATCCAATTCATTTTCTCCTCTGGGTGAAAGAACTAGCTATAATAATATCTTTAGTATTATCTGGAAGGTATTATAATACATAAATCACAAACAATTTAACTTCTCTATACCCCAGTATAGTATTGTATAAAAATTCAAATTTACCATATTTTAAGATGGCTAAAAAATCTGAATTGAAGTCTGCTTGCCAAATATCCTTGTTTCATTGCTCATTTACACAGAGGCAATGTGTTTTAATATAATCTTATACATCATGAACACAGCTAACCCAAAAGATGTCTTAGTGGTTGCTTAAGCATTGGGCAAAAAAATACCAATAATTATGATGTTTCAGGCTAACTCATTTTTTTGAAAAATTCTTTAGCATTATATATAAAACACAGAAAAAGAAATTGATTGCTTAGTAAGTGCAGCTATATCTCAGCTATAGAAATAATTTAGTTTTGATTTCTTTTTAGGCGAGTATTCAGAAAGATATTCAAATGTAAAACAAATCTAATTGTAAAAAATAGCATGGTAAAATATTATGGAAAAATAGATGTCGTTGGCTTTCTGTAGAATCATAGAATTTTCTATTGTTCCAGAAAGTGACATTGGAAAAAAATATTGAAAAAAAGATTCACCATTTTCTTTCATTTTGTTTCCCTTCCTTCTTCTTTCTTTCCTTCATTTCATTATTTCTTCCTTCCTTCCATAGATATTTGTTGAGCTTCTACAATGTGCCAAGGGAGTGGAGTTACAGTGAACAAAATAGACACAATCCCTGTCCTCATGTAGTTTATACTCTATTGGGGAAGATAATTAAAAATAATGAGTATGTAACATAATATTGGAAATAAGTAATATGAAGAAAAGCTTAAGCAGTTAAGAGGGCTGAAAGGATGGGTTGCTATTTTAAATAATAGAAGAGATACCTGTTGGTACATTCTGGGGGATCAAGTGAGAGGCACGCCCACATTGTATTTTTTAATATACAGAGCAGAGGAAAGGTGAGGTCCCACTCTGGCCTACACCAGACATGCTGACTTCCCCCTTTTAGCTTTTCAGTTTATATAATCTCAGTACAATATTAGAAATTTTTAACTTTAATCTTTAAGGGTGAACATTTTGTATTTGGTGATTTTTCTTTATGACATCAGGTGTGCCAGTGTTTGATTTAAATATAAAGATGAATATGTTAATATAAATTTCCACTAAAATTTTGCCACCTTGTTTTATAGCTCCTTACACATAGTATCCTATATAATGCACACAGACATTATTTTTCTCAATTTATTACAATTTATCAGTGTCCTAGAAATTATTAATTGAAATGTTTATTTTTTTTCCCCCTTAAAATTTTCCTTGTTTTCCATCTGGTTGCTTAAGAATGTGCTTTATTCTTCATATGCTTCTCAGACCTGTACTTTTATTTTATATGGCCTTTTGATTATTGTTAAAAGGCAATATGAGACAAGTGTTAAAGAAATAATGAATCAGGTATAGGTTAATGTGGATACGTTTTTTACCTCTTGACAGGTCAAAATTGTGAAGATAATTTTCTGAGGTTAAAAAAGTGGGTCCATTTAAAACTGGGATTGTGTTCATTGTTGGTGCCGTGTTTGGCAACAGAGTGTGACAGGCAGCTGTTAACTCTGGCAACGCGTCGTGTACCAGCTGTTCTGTCACAATTCAAAGGGCCCATGGGCAAATTCAAAGCATAAACAATGATAAAAAACAGAATCATGTAAAAGTAACACCAAAAAACAAAAGAACTTTTAAGTTTCAGCAATCAATATAAAAGGTGAATCCTCGTGGAAAAGTAGTCATCACAGGAGAAGGGGAGACATAGCTGCCTTCAGTATTTTCAAAGAACAATACCAACCACTGCAATTCTTCATTATGATCTCTAGATTTTATTTGGATAAAATTCTAAATACATTTATTCAGGCTAGTAAATGTATTTTTTTAAGGAACTTTAATCAGAATGCTGTAGTTCAACATGCTTATTTCAAGGATATTCCTTAAAATACAGTTTTTTGAGAAATGCCTAAATTATCATAGTCAAAGTGTGGGATCTCTACTTTTCAAGAATTTTGTAATTAGCAAATCAAAAACTGAGCAAAACTTCAGGAGGGATCCTTGGACATCACACTTTCCATGGAATTTATATTATAATACAAGTTGTATCACTTCAGAGAACATGGGGACGTTTTTCTAGTTCTTCTCTTCACATAAGTCTTTGAAACTAATGGGCTCAGCATCATTTGGTGGGGCATCCCCCACAGTCAACTCCCAATTCACCTGGTTTAGAGTGAAAGCGCTACTTCATAGCGGTAGGTAAGAGGGTCAGAGAGCATTAGATAACGTGCCTGCCACACATGGAAGAAATTCCCTACTTGCCATAGGCTTTCAGGGGACCCTGGGGCCACTGTGGCTCTGTAATTTGATAGGACAGTCTTTGAGACTTTCATCCTTGTGGGGTCACCTTCACTTCATCAGCATTGTCTGCTATCACTGTTGGAGCTGTCCTAGGACAGAGCAAGCCAGGCAAGTTCCTTCCTTTCGTGACATAGATCCCAGAACAGGATGAGTGTGGGACACATAGAGAAGGGAGTAGCATTAGACCAAGGCAAGGAGACAAGACACAAGTGAGTGCCCAAGTTCTGTTGTGAGATAATCCTGGGTTAGAATCCCATCTCTTCCAAACCAGCTGTGTGGTTGTGGGCAGGTCATTTCAACATGCTGCTCTGCAGCTGTGCTTGCTCATATGATGCAGAGAACATACCTCCTCTTAATGTCATCATGAAGATTAAATCACATGGTCTTCATAGGATTATTAACAGAATTTGCAAGTATCAACTTAATAAACATTCCTTATTGTGTTAGCTGTTCCTGTTTTTGACTATTTATCTGCTTCAATTTTTACTTTTTCCAGGAAATACTTTCTGATCTCCTTACCTCACCACATAAAACCTTTTCCACCCTAAAAACCCATTCCTATCTACTTATGTTTGCCTTATCTTCTAAGACAGTGCCAACTCGTTGAGTGTAAAGACTGGATTTTATCTACATGCCCTGTCATACTTAGCATGGTGTTTTTATGTATGAAGAATTCAGTATCAGGGCTCAGTATCCTTTGTAAAATTGGATTACTACCAGGTTTGGATGTAACCTATTATCAGGTTTTATTATTTCCTTATATAATTGCAAAAAGCACTACTTGAAATATGAAGTATTTCGTTACAAACATTGTTTATGGACCAATAATTGGGTCATTATGATTTAGGATATTTTTTTTTTGGATGACTGAGCTCACCCCTAAGTAATCTCAGAATCTTAAATCTAATGATTCCCCTAGAAAACTGTGAAAATTTTCCTTTTCCCATTGCAAATTATTTTATTACAAAGTTGAGAGGAAGTTTACGATAGAATATGCTTGGTGGAGACATTACAGAGTAAGTTTTCAAGTATCATATGAGAAAAAACAAAGTAAAACAAAACAAAATGAAATCCTTAATTGGACCAATCCCCGATAACTGAGAAATCTATCCTGTACTTAGAATGGTGAAGGCTCTCAGAGCCTTGTTTGGTTCTTTGTTCATAAACCCATATTTTCAAGGGTTTGGAGAATCTTGAAATGACTTCATGAAGAATGAGGCTGCTCTAAAAATTCAAGCATGACTTGTGGAACTCATCTGGAATAATTTTGATTATTAATTTGGAGTAAAAGTTGGTAAAAAAAAAAAAAAATGTCTGATACCGTCCACATGGTCTCAGATATACCAGAATTAGGCCATAGGGGAAAAATGAAAATCATGATCACTCCTGAGGTACCTAAAATAACAATGACAGTGGTGAAAATATCAAAAAGTGTTTGAATACTTATGACTGAAACTATAAAGTGGGAAATTAGAGAATAACTCAAGCTGCAGCAGAAACACCGTTGACAGGTGGACTGAGTGTGAACCATACGAAACCCTACTAGGGGAAGAGGAGGCATTTGAAGGGCCTGGATCCGAGGGATCTTTCAAGGTATGTAACGGGTCAAACACAATTTAAACTATATCAGCAGACTTATTTGTAATAATTTCTCGATGCTAAAGGAGTGATTGCAGAATTTCTGTGTCATAAAGGAAGTTGCAATGCTGTGGGAAAGATCAGTTCTGGTCACCAACACTATCAGAGAAGTGCTGGAAATCCAGTTCCAATTAAATATAAACACTAATGCACTTCTACTAGGACCTTAATTGTGGAATACAGTATCTTAGATTAAGAAATCCAAGAGTGCTAAATCTGGATGACATCTAATGTAATTAACTCCTTTCCTCTTTCCTTTTTTTTCTTTTTTTTTGAACAGAGGAGACAACATAGACTCAGAGTAAGTTGCTCAAAGTATTTTTTACATATTTCAAGTTGCAAGTGTTGAAAGTCTAAATCAAATTAGTTGCAGCGACAACAAAAATAACTCAATAATTGTAAAGCCCAAGAGGAAGCCTGTTTTCAGAAACAGCTTCATTCAGGAGCTCAAACACTGTCTCATGAACTTTAGTCTCTGCAAATCTGAGGTCAGTACTCCTGTCTACACCACGGCGGGCTTCCTCCTTCAGCTCTGAGGGTGAACAGGTGATTGCAGCAGCTTCTGCATCACACCTTTCAAGGTCCAAAACTAGCAGGAAAGAAATTTTGCTTTCATGTCACTGTCCACCCACGGCTGCCACAAAAAGTGTGGGGAGTTGCTTTAATTAGACCAGCTGTGGATTCAGTCTCCACTTCTAACTTAACTGTTGTGGCCGGGAGACTGAAACGAGTGGCTTAGATCCCCTACAAAATGGGTATTTCACTCTTAAAGAAGGAGTTGGGACCCAGATCTCATGAGCCAAGAGTAGAGAAGGGTCCCCCCAGATAAAGCAGTGAGGTATCCCCAGAGAAAGTAGATACAAACTGAGGGAGTACACAACGGTTAAGTCAAGGGTTAATCCAGATAAGCTGCCAGGACTCTTCTCTCGTGTTTCTTCCACTAAAATATTGCATCCCTTAGTGTTATCCTACAAAAATCATGTATAATCCATGTATGTGGTAGGAAGGATATATTCTTCACCCATGTTTGGTGTCCCTCTTGGCAAGAGGACTGTACTCAGATAAAACCATGGTCTTGCCTTGTCAGCAGAAATACGTGACACTTCTAAGTAGAAGCTTCAAGAGCCAGCACTTGGTTCACCAAATTTGCTGTTCTTTCTACCATCACAACCAGTGGTGCTTTGGCTAGAAGTCTTCTCCACTGGCCTTGTTTCCAGAAGTGAAGACAAAATGGAGCAGAGCCATGGGCAACTTATGAAGCACACAGGACATGGGAGATAAATAGACCTTTCTTGCTGTAAGACACTACAATTTTAGGATTGTTTGTTATCACAATATAACTTAACTTAGCCCGACTGATAAAACCCTCTGAAAAGCTTCACCAACTTCATTTCCCTTTTGGTATTTTCAAACCAAGGAGAATCTTCTCCTCTACTGTTTTTTAAAATCTCATTTATCCTCAGTAAAGGTAGGCAAATCAAGGCTTATTTAAATTTGATATAATATTATTTTTGCTTGGTAAAATTAACTGACAAATTTTCTCTATGTCTAATCAGATATATGCCACATATTAGCTATGTGACCTTTGACAAATCCCTCTATCTCATTAGACATTATATTCTTTATTTGTGAAAGATTGTGTTTGATCACTAGATAACTTCCAAAGTCATCCTGTCAATGAGTATCTATGGTTTCATGAGTTCATGTTGTGCATTCCCTCATAGCATTTCCACATGCTGTTGCTGTTGCTTTTTAAAGTCTCTCTCTCCACACTATAGTGTAACCTGCATGAGAGCAGAGATCATCTTTGCCTTTTTACCACTAGATACCCAGTGCCTGGTAGAGTGCCTCATTCGTAGCAGGATGAATAATGTTGTTATTTGTCTACTTACGAATATTATATGAGCATTTGGTTTGAATAAAACATTACCTAGATTAGCAGATTTGAGCAAGCATTACCTTTTATTTGTCCAAACTCAAATGTCTATATGTATTTCCAGAGAGAATGCATAACATGTTTTCTTTAAGCCCATATTTTCATTGAATCAGAACTATGCATCTTCTTTGGTGTGGATAGTATAAAAACGATACAAATCATCTTAACAAATCAACACAAATCCAAAAAAACAAAAAACTGGCACGCTGGAAATTAAAGCATGCAAGGGTTTGTGAGTTGAACAGAAGGGGGTCACTCAGACTGTTAGGATTTTTTTCTTTTTAACTCAGCACTGATGTGAAACAAAACACTACCAGTGACAGATGAATTCTTAAGCAGTTCCGACTTTTGCCTCTAGATGTCTCACCTGCAATTCCCATTGCAGAAGATATGCTGATGCAACGCCCCACTATAGACTTGGCTGAAATGGCATCTCGGGAACTAAGAGTAAACTAAAGCATGTGAATTTAACTGCAATTGGGTCAAAACATTCCATCAGTATTTTTTTCTTAGCTTTCTGGAAAAATGTAAATAACAGATGGTGGGAGAATAGGCAGATTTATGAGAAAAGTGACTTTGTATTAGTCATTCTGATGAGACACATCCCAAGGAACCCTGTCTCTTTGGCTATGATGAAGAGTTTCCAGGTGTAACCCTTGATGTTGGGAAAGTGATATTTAAAACAATGGTCATCAGCTCATCTTAATAGCTTTTTTTTTTTTCACTTCTAAACTAATTCAGACCATTTACATCCCAGTAGGCAAGGTTTGGAATTTAACATATTAATATATGTCTTTAGGATATGACTTATGTAAGAAAAATAATGATGGTTTTACTGTAGGAAAAAATAATTCTATGAATTAATCCAGAAACAAAAGTAACAGTTTTACTTCTTGAGAGGATAAGAAACATTTTGGGAATGGGTAAGAACAGGAGTCTGTTAAGATCTCTGAACTTAAATAATGAAAAATAATTCTCTTATAAATATTTCTATTAATAAGAATGTTTTCCAATACTGTATTTATATAGATTAAAATATACTATATATGCAAATACTATGATAATATTAAGCACATGACAGAAAGGTGAAAAATACAGATGACCTGAAATGGTTTAGAAATAATATTCCATTTCGGGTGATATTCAAACTACTTCAGAGTGCCATAGAAACTGTCGTTTGGGTGTGTTTAGATATGCTGAGCTTCTATCACAAAATCTAGATTTCTCCAAAGTGAAGAAGAGGGGAATAGCTTTTATTCCTTGAAGTAGTTCTGGCAAAAGCAGACAATATTTATGTTTTGAAAAAAAGAATGAATGAAAGGTAGCAAAATCTGGTTGTGTTCTTGCCTATTTACTAAAGAAATGTTTTCCTTTGTTGTAGATTTTTATTGTACTAGGCTCAAGTTTATATATCTTTTACATTTCTTTGGTTTGTTTTATTTTTATTCGGGACCTGCAAATTCAAATAAAAATTTAGAATGACTTTTGCAAACCATTTTGATTTTGGTTCAAAATTTTACCAGTAGAGCTGATAAAATGTATGATTTTCAAAATATGTTGCATAACTAATCACTTTGGCAGGTCCCAAAACAACACCAATGAGTATCCGAGTGTGCCCCACTTTCTATCTGCTTCTTTTTTACTTTGATACACTAATTTTTTTTTTTTTTTAGTTGATTCAGGTCAGTTTGGATTACTTAGGTTACATATACAAAACATGTCACTTATATTCGAAAGTATTTTCAGTGAAACACCACAAACTATATGATCATGTATGAATTTTGGGGCCTGCCATGCAAGGCTCTCCCCAGGCTAATTTCATCCTCCTTTTGTAGCCTCTTATTACTCTAACAATTGTAAAACAATCTAAAATCTCTTCCCATATTTACCTAGAGTGATAAATTGTTGTTCAGTTCAAGAATTACCTATTTCATGATGCCTAGTCTGGTTCACCCAGGTAGGTGTGGCCAAATCTACTCCTGCTTAAGAAAATTGAAAAACCATTATTTGCGTTTTCATCTCCAGCCTCCATCTAGATTTTCAGGTCACAGAAGTTAGGAACTGTGGCTTATTATTAAGAACATTGTTTGGCCTTTAACAAAAGTTGGTTGAAATAAATTGAATTCTATTTGCCAGTCTACCAGTTAAAGGAATAATTGTGGGCAACATTATCAGTGGTACAGCTCTGACAGGATACTAATAAGCAGTAAGACACCAGTGAGAAGAGGAGAAGAGAGACATTGAGAGAAGTTAGTGGGGAGAGACAAAGAGAGAGAAACAGATTAGGAAGATACAAAAGAAAAGAAAGAACAGCAGCAAGAGGAGAGATAATAGAAAGAGCAGCAAGATGGATAACCGGTCTTTCCCTTACTACTGAATATTATTGTTTCTGTCTTAGCTCCACCTCATCTTAAAATTCTCAACATACTTCTTAGCAGTTAACTGGGAATCCATCAGCTTTTAACGTTTTAAGGAATCCGGCCAGAGCTCAAGTATGGACCGGCTTGTGCTGTGCAGATTGTGAGAAGTGAGTAGGGTAAGCCAACCCCCCCATCCTGTGTCCATTCCCCCACAGAAAATGATATCTAAATAGTTTCAAAGGTCCTTTTTACATAAGTGGTACCTTCTTCTTAGAGCATATCCTCAGTGCTTGGACAGGGCAGCTGGAACTCCTTGGGAGACCATGTATCAAAATCCAGGGGGTTACCATTAAAACTGGGGAGTATTTAAATTTTGAATCAGTTGTGATCTTGGATGAGTCACTCAGATTTTCTTGATCTTAATTTTCAAATTCTAAAGGAATTTCCAATTTCTAGGCTGCAGTTCTTGCAGAACTCTTTTAGGTGTGAGATTCTACTATTCTCTCTGAAAATCAAAGTAGGTATTAAATCAAATCCCTTGATCATAATGGTCCAATTACATTTTTGTCTATTACTCATGTAATAATAATTTTACATAGACATTTATGCATAGATGGATATAGTCTAATTTTTAAAAGAAACATTATATCACTTAGAGTAATTAGACTTTATCCTCTTACAACCTCCTATTCAGTGATATCAGAAAATAAAATAAGCTTTGATTTCTCTACAATTTAATCACATATTTATCAAGAATCTACCATGAGTCAGCCCCTGCTAGGTACTTGGAATACAGCAATGAAGAAAAACATTTCTTGCCCTCCACATGAAGCAGATACTTGACCTGTCTAAAAGGCTGGTAGTTCTAATTAAATTGTGTGTTTTGGAGATATTTTGACCCCACTGCTTTTACAACTGTACTCCACAACCCCCCCCCTTTTTTTTCTTTAACCAAAACAATAAAATCTGCTTTTAAAAACTATTATAATAATGCTAATAATACAAGAGTGAATATATTTTTATTAGAACATTAGCTGTTTCATTTAAAAATACAACAAAGTTTTGATAAATACACCTAGGTTGTTGAGAATATAGAAGAAATAAATTAGAGCTGACGTAAAGTTTATAATTTGTTTTTAGGACTCTGTAAAAAGACTTCTGAACTTAATTTTAATAATTAGTACACGGGTCATGTTAAGGCCTTATAGAAACAGATAGCTCTTTCAAATGATGGAATGGAGAAGTCTTTAATAAAGATTTTCTATTCTTTACACAGGTGTGAGCAGAGGTTAGAGAAACCTACAACGGATGGATCTGCACACACAGGGATAGCTGCTGCGGGAGATGTTACCACCCCTGAAGCAGAGAGATGGGTCATGAGGACTTGGAGAAAGTAGGCGTCTGGAGAGGACTGCCTGCGGTGGAGCGACACAGTTAACCTCTGGCCACATGGTAAGGAGGATGGTTGTGAAATAGATACCCTGGCCACACTCTCCACCTCCAATTCGATCTACTGTCAGCGAGTCCCTCTGGGAAACCAGAGGACAAGGTAACCCAATGACACAGTCCATAGAGGTCAGCCTTGTATAGCACAGAGTCTAGAAGGCTGGTTTTTGGACCTGGACAAGATTAGAAAGGACATCAAGACCAATATGGTAATTGGAAAATATTAAAATGATCTCTTGATGATCTTTTTAGTTTAATATTAAAAATGACTGTTTAACAGAAAAGCACATTAATTTCTATTTTATTTTGAAATCAATTTTCAAAATTGAAATTATTTTAGTCACTTACATTTCTGTAGAGCATGAAAATGTCTGAACACATCTTTCCAGACATCATTTATAAATCGTAGGGAAGATAGTGTTTTTTTTCAAAATTAGTTCAACACATCAGCTTTGCAATTATTTAATGATAATGGAGATGTTTCTCAGGCTTTGTATTGCTATATAGCATATAGTAAGCATTTGAAAATTTATTGGAAAAAGGTATAAAGGAAGATAATGTGTTTTTATTACAGCCTTCATCAACAAGCCTATTTCTCTGATTCATTCTAGGCCATAGAATAAACAGATACTTTGATTTTTATAATACTAAAAGTGCATCCCTCCCAACCCAGTCAAACAAAACCATGTCGTCTTAATAATGCTAACATCTAGGCAATATTAGCAGAATTCATGGTCTGGTTTTCTTTTCAGGAACAGGTAAATATGACCATTTTATGTTATTGATTTCATTTCTCTTTGTACTTTTCTTTTCTCCTTTAATTAAAATGGAGAAAAATTCTAAGTGTTCCCTAAATTTTAAAAAGTAACATACACACTGATGATAACTAACTACAAATTAATAAGCAACTAACTTTTATTGAATTAATCACTTTGTTTCATTTTGCTTCTATTTTAAATCTAAAGCTAAAAATAAAAGAACAAGAAACACACACACTTTTATACATACTTACTCTGGCTTAAATCAAGCTGCCTGCTCTATCAAGGGCAATGTATTCTGCAAAAGTAATTCTTTAGTTCAACAGGACATACATTAAATATATCAAATATTTGATACAATTTGGCCAATTCAGCATAACTAGCAAACCCTTCATAAGAAAGGCCACAATGTCATGTTGGCATGAAAATAGAATCTGGGCTGAGAAGAGGAGAGAAAAATAAAAGTTCTCTTAAGGTCAAGGGCAACAGCTGAGCAGCTCTGGTGCTACCTGCTTCAAAGGATACAGTGTTTTGTGTTTGTAGATAAAATGTTGGTTTCTATGGGGGAGGGTGGTCACAGGAACAAATATCCCTGACACCCAAACAAAATAATCCCAAATAAAATGGATGATGTAGTCCATAGTAAAAAGGGAGATAACTATTCATGGGAAAAAATGCATGACCTCACCCTTTTAGAATACCCAGTGATTCATCAGCATTTTCCAGCTTTCTTTCTTGCTTGTTTGCTTGCTTTGAATGTCATAGCTCAGTCCCTGTCCCTTTAGCCACCAAGGTTAGCTCACTTCATTGAAGGGAAGGGCAGTCAAATTTAAGGAAAGCATGGTTTTTTCAATGATTTAGAGGCATCATCTTTGCTGATGACACACTTTCTCAAAAGCAAAATGTTATGCTTGCTTTTTATTTTCTTTGTCTTAGAAAAGCTGCATATTAACTTAGTTGAAAAAGAAGCCTCTGTGATCATGAGGAAAATGTTACGGGAATAATATATGGAAATGTATTTATAAGCAGGAGAAATAAGCTAAAAATATCATTACAAGCAGGCTAAGTTATAATTTTCAATTGTGGTACTTGGAAAAAGCTTCAAGTGTTATCAGTCCATCTCCTTCTTATAAAAAGGCACCATAGCTTAATTAAATAACTGAAACCACTGCCTCAAAATTGCAACCAAATTGTTTGTGCAGTGTTATGTAACTAAGGAAACAAGTGTGGACTTCTAGAATTACATTATTGGTTTCTTTTGAGCCATGTGCACTTCAAAGATTTTTCACAATCTAGTAATGCTGTGTCACCCAGGAGCCACTGACTCCCTGAGTGGCTACTATCATCTACCTACCTCCCAGTTATTTCAGGATTTTTGGCTCCTGCAGTGTGGGGGAAAGAATCCCTACCTGGTTTGTTTTACCAGACATCTACAACTCTCTAGAGGATGGCAAAAAAATACTATTGGTGAAAAGAAGGTTTCTGACTGATCTGATTCCCAGCATAAACCCTACCTGGTGGCTGTTAAAATGCAGCTTCCCAGGCCCCACCTCCTGAGATCAGCAGGGTGGGCCTGAGATTTATATTTGTAACTGGGAATCCCTGGGGCCTAAGGGGTACACTTTAAGATACACGGCACTGCATTTCCCTGTCTCTGAAGCCTGATCTTTAGAAATCAAATCAAGCCACTACACTCATCTATGCTAACGGAACAGTTTCTAGAAGAATCATTCTACTGCTATTCAGAAGCTAATTCAGTTTCAACAAGGTAGCAGGCACAGCCCTGACCCTCAAAAGTCTAACGTAATCTCTACACAGCCCATTAACAAGCAGTGTTCTGGAGAGGAAGGGTGGGGAAAGCTTAGAAATTGCATGTTGCTATCGTCCCCTCATTTGACTGGCCTCATGGCTCCAGTGTAGATGAAACTCTAGTTAAGAGCATCCCAGAAAGCTGGGGGACATGACAGACTCCTCCTGCTGCTCTTTCACACCTTTGGAACAGCTATAGGTGGTGGTGGTGGTGCAGGGTTTTGCACAAGACCCTCTCATTTCAGAGGTGTCTGTACATGCCTACATGGTCTGCCAGGCTTGATGACCTGCACCCACCCACATTTCTGCTTGGCTCCTGGCCTTGGTGTTGCTGGCTGGGCAGATAAAGCATTTTGTTTTCACTCTGAGAGCTTTCCTTTCTGCTTATTTGCACTTCTATCATTCTGTACCCTGATGATAAACCCCATCTGATTCCATCTGGTTGCTTACACTTTATGCTGTCAGCACTATATTCACTTTTACAAGTGGGCTGAGCGTAAATGCCTTTAGGTCTCTTCATGGGATGGTTTGACCCACCAAATTGCAAGCTGCTTATTTTCAGGAGTCTGTTATTTTTCTTAGGGAACTCAAACCTAGGATCCCTCCAAGAGCTGATTGGTGTAACCAAACAATTCATTATTTAGTATATAATGACAGCGATGCTTTTTTTTTTTAATCAATAAATTTAAGGTATAATTTATACGATAAAATTTCCATGTAAAATGAAGGGGTCGATGATGGGTAGTTTTAGGTTCACATCAAAACTGAACAGAGGGTACAGAAATTTTTCGTATACCCCTCCAGTTGTAACAAATGTACCCCTCTGGTTGTGGATGTTGATAATGAGGGAGGCTGTGCGTGCGTGGGGGCAGAAGGTAAATCCATGACTTTTTAAACATTTTTTTTAAATTTTGTAATAATTATAGATTCACAGGAAGTTGCCAGAATAATACAGAATATCCTGTGTATCCTTCCTCCAGTTTCCCTCAATAGTTACATCTTAAACAACTACAATATAATACCAAAATCAGGAGACTGATATTAGTATAAACTGTGTGTATAGTTCTACATCACTGTATCACAAGTGTAGATTCATGAAACCACCACCACAATCAAGATACAGAACTATTCTATCACCACAAAGGTCTCCCTCATGCTATTCCTTCAGAGCCACACCCAAACCCATCCCTCCACCACCATAATCCCTGACAATCATGCACCAATCTGTTGTTTTTCTCTATATTTTTGTCAATTCAAGAATGTCAGTATAAATGGAATCATGCAGAATGTGACTTTTCAAGACTGGTCTTGATCACTTAACATAATTCCCTTAAGATTCCTCCAAGTTATTACATGTTTGTTCTTTTTTATTGCTGAGTAATATTTCAGATTAAGCTTATTTAGGTATTGAATATATCTATATGCCATTTCTTTCTAAAGGCTTTATGGTGGCTTATATCAAAGTAGGTACTAACAAGGCTAAGAAAACACAAATACAAAATTAGGAATGTTGAAAACAAAAAGACAGTATACTAACTTCAGTGAATGGTTAACAATCGCTATGGTTGAGTTTCAGTACTAGCTCTGAAATTTTTAGCATACAGAATTAAAAGAGAATATGATAAATGGCACAGCTCTAATTATTAGAAAGGAGGAAGCTTGCCAATTCTTAAATGGAGAAAACTTTTCTGCTGATGTTAAATATAAAAGAAATAACTCATGAAATGTTTTACATAGACCATATTGATGTAAACGACAACATTTCTAGCAATATTTCTACAGCAAATGCAAACACGGATCTTACTTAGCTGGTTACTTTTTATGGGTATCAATCACAAGCCAAAAAGCAAACTATTAAAGTACAACTTTATGAAGCCCAACCAACAAGACAATATCAGCTTAGCACCTCAATGCGACATAATGAAGTCAATGAGGTGGCTCTCCAAGGTCAATCTTAATGCAACTCAACACATATTTCTGGTTCTTTTTTCTAGCCTCCTTGTGAGTGGTTGAGGCCATATGACCAGTTATGGCCAATGAGTTATGAGCATAGTAATGACCAACGAGTTATGAGTATGATAGCTTGTATTTAAAAAAAAAAAAAATGGCTCTTCTTATAATATCACATTGACATTCCTCCACCAAGAAAGTTGGTTCTAGCTTTCCTCTCTTTGAACATTGAACATGGGTGGGCTTTACAGAAGTGATGCTATATAATTTTAACTTTTTTAAAGAAAATGTAATTTTATTAATATTATTATTTTACATTCTATGATGTTGTTGTGGAGCTATTGGGAGGGAGCAGGAGAGGGGAAAGGGGAAGAAACTGGGATGGAAGAAGGAGGAAGGAGGAGGGGTGGGATTGAGGTCCGTGGCACCCCCTTTATTCCCACAGGGAAGACTTGGGGCTTCCAGCAGTGGCTTGGTCATTGCCAGACTGGGCACAGATGTCAGGGGTATGTGGTAAAAGCCCTCGTCCCCCACCACTGCAGCTCGGGAACTGAGGACCCTTCTTGCTGCAGCTCAGTGGTCATTGCTGGGCTGGTTGCACATGTTGGCGGTGTGTAACTGAGGCCTGAGGCTCCCCACCACCCTGGCTCGGGAGAGCCCGGGGTGCTTCCTGTGGCAACTCAGTGGTCATTGCTGGGGTGGTTGTGTGTGTTGGGGGGGTGTGGCTGAGTCCCTTGTCCCCCACCTTGGGACTGGTTGTGGGTGTCAGTGGGCATTGCTGAGGCCCCGGCCCACCCCCCTTTCTGGCTTGGTAGCCCAGGAGACTTCCAGTCCTTCTAGGTGTTATAGGTGTTTTTTTGGTGAAATGAGACCTTTACTAGTTAATATCAAACTTTGTCTCTGCTTGCAGGTACTTTGTTTTTTCTTTTAGTTCTGTGTTGGATTATTTGCTGTTCTCACCACTTAAACTCTGCAGTGGAACTAATTTGTTGTCCTTTGCTTACTTCTAAAATGGGGGAACTTCCTGTGGGGACCAGCACTTGAGCTCTGTGGTTGAGTTAAATTGCTGCTTTGCTGCTGATTTTAGGGAAGGCTTTTTGTGCAGCTCAGGTTTTAATGTTTGACTTTATAGGTACTTCCGGGTCTAGTGAAATCCAGTGCACCTGGGTTATGTAGAAACTCTGTTCTGGGCCTGAGTCTTTTCATCAAACTGTACCCCATGCAATTCTGTATTCCTGACCAGTCTCCTCTGAGTGGTCCTATGCTGATTGGGGTGCAGGTCTGGCTTGTGGGGCCACAGTGTTCTCCTGGTGGGCCTATCTCCACCACCACCCATGCTGCAAACATTTCCCATGGGATGGGCCATGTTCTGGACCCTTGTGATGACTCTCCAGCCTCTGAGTGGCTCATTTTCTTCAGTTGTTGTGGCTCCTTGCTTCTATGTGGGTCCACAGGAACCCTATTAGTGGTCTTTCTGGCCTGAAGGCCACCAAGGCCCTATTCTCCCCTGCCACCTCCAAACAATTTTGTCTGAGGGCACAGCAGCAGCTTTTGCTGGCTCCTGCTCCAGATGCTCAGCAGCTCCAGCCTGGAAGTGGCTGGGGATCAAAATGTTCAGAGTGTTTTTTTCTTTCTCTCATTGTGGCTTCTCCCGCCTTCATGTACTCCACAGGTCTCTCCTCCTCTTCCCCTGAGCTCTAGCAGCCCACTTGGCTGTCATTGCCTTTTTATAGTTGTAAATTGGTTGATTTGTAGGAGAGAGTGACACTGGGGACCGTCTCTTCTGCCATCTTGACTGGAAGTCTATATAATTTTGAATATTATTTTATGCTAACTTCTGCCTGGCCTTCAATCTCAACCTTTCCTGCCCTCCCTCCCTTCCCTTACATTTTTGGAGTCCTGAGCCAACATGTAGGAAGTTCAACTACCCTGAAGTTGTCATGCTGGAGAGATCACATGGAGAAACTACATCGTGATAAAGAGTTTTGTCCATGGAGCCATCGCTTCTAGCCCAGAGCCACTCAAGTCATTCCAGCCTAGGACTCAGATATGGGAGTAAAGAAGTCTTCTCCAAGACTAAGCCTCAGACACCTTCTCACTGCAATCTCAGGAAATGAGGTTAATTTAATATTTATTTTCAATGAGATCTGGAGTAAATTTCTTAGACTTCCTAAGTCTAGGAAGGTAATTTAATTGCAAATCCCCATGCTATTTGCAAATGCTTATAAAAAATATGTAATATCATCCTGTATACTAGAGTCAATTTGAATCATCTTAGAGTTCAGGCTTTACCTGAAATATTAGAGAAAAAGAAACACCAGTTCTTATAGGAGGTCATCTTTTAAATAATATCCATGGAAGGAAAAAACCCCACAAAAACGATTTTAATAAAACACTTCTGATAACTTTATTTGTAAAGAATTTTATTAGTCTTGCTCTTCCAAAAGTTGCTGTTTTTATTCTTTGTGTCTCATTTCTTTTAATGTTTCCCCTTTTGTTTTATCACCTAGAGCAGAGTTGATTATAAACATGTGGTCGATAATAAAAGTGTATACTTTTAGGGCTATAAGACTTAATGATCATCTTAGCCTAAAAATCCCCAATGTTGAGACAGAGGGAACGAGCTCTAGAACTTCCACAGGGCATGGCTTGGGTTTTAACCTGTGGCACCTGTCAGTGCTATGCTGTCTTCAGGGATGCTGGCTGACTTGATGAATATGCAATGTGTATCCTTTGCATAGATGACTGCATGGCATCTGAGTATCCACAAAAGAACACTGAGTGTGAAAAGAAGAGACTGATAACCCCTCTCTGTTGGTCATTGGTAGATGTCACCCTTCACATTTACGTACCTTCTAAGTACTCCTGCCCATGCCCCACAACACAAAGACATAACCAACATTTACTGTTACCCAACACTCATTTCCAATGTAACTGATATTTTTAAAAAGCAGGATATATCTTTTCTTCTGGTAAAAACATAAGAAGTATTAAATAATAATGATGTACAATAAATGATCAACAATCCCTGAAGAGAAATATATTTTTCCCTGAACTTTGTCTTATGTGGATTAAATAAACAATTTTCTTTAACCCGTAGCTGATAATCTCTTATTAATCATTTCCTCTCATATATTCCTGCTCAAAAATCACACAAACTCAGAGTTCTAAAACTGGCTGAATCTTATGTATTTCTGACAATATATTCCTCATTCCTGTGTTTTATAAATTTAGACTGAAGAGATTTACACATCCTTAAACCTTTATTAATTGTCTCATTCTCAGAAAAACCTTTTCTTACCATGTCTTCTCCCTTTCTATTTAAAATATCCCTCTTGGTTAATAATATTGTCTACACATACACAGTATACATACTTCTCTTTCAGAGCTCTTATCTCAAGCTGATTATCATTTGCATTCCGCATTTCTTGCTACTAGTCTGTAAAATCAGTGAAAGCAGAGACAATGTCTGTCACGTTCATTATTACAGGTTTTAGGCGAGTAGCTGTTATATAATTACTTATCAGATGAAGGAAGCATTGTCTTTCATCTCTGACATTCTCTGCTTTGCCATTTGTAGGTTCCTTTTGAACAGAGAATTAATTAACAAACTCGTGGAACAAGAGTGTAGTTAAGTCAATATAAGAGATCACATGACAGACTCAAAATAAGTCGTAGACTGATAATATAAATACTAAGTGCTGGAAGAGTTGAGGAGATAACCGTACTCCTCAGAAGAGGTGTTTAGGGAATGCCTCAGGTAGACCCCGGACCTTGAAAGAGGAATGGGAAGAAAAGTGAGAAACATATTAACAGTGTGAAAAAAAAAAATTGGTGTAAACAAAATCAAAAAAAGAAATCCATATTCTTTGCATATTAGGAGCAATTCCATGGTTATGACTCTCTGGGAAAAGTATTCTTATAGAAACATCATGAAATACAAACTTTGAGAGGTCGCTTGTAGAATTACTAGATATTTTTTAATACTAGAGTCCAGACTCTGTCCAAGAAACACTGGAAACCACTTCCTGTTTTGAACAGTTAAGTGGCGTGATGAAAAAGTTCTAACAGCAAGATGCACTTGGTAGCTTAATGCCATATGCCCTGAGGAAAGTTTAGAGGGAGAAAGGCTAACTTGAAATACCCTAAGCAGGGTGGAGGTAGTTGGAGTAAAAAGGAAGGTATTATGCATTATGGCATATGTTAAGATATCAAGAGTTAACATGGATTTTAGATGGAGATGGTAAGGGAAAGGAATAGGAAAAACGATATGACAACTGGGGAGACTATAATAAAAAAAAGAGAAAGTGGGAAGCCAGTGTGAGAAAGTGAGAATGATTCATGTAGGTCAAATGCTGGATTAGCGGTACTGAATTTACCTTGGCAATGGAATCTCCAAGTGGCCGTACGTTGTAAACAAAGGTACTATAAGATGGGACTTTGAGGATGAAGTCAACGGTGGACATAATGAGGTTATTGAGACTAATTTTGTGACTCAGGCACTGGTCAGATGTTATAAAGGTCCCATAAGTCTTTAAAAATATTAGAGCTCTCTAATGGTTAGGTAAATTTTTCTTTATATTTGTTTTAAATCAAGTTATTAAATACATCATTCAGAACTTCTTTATCCTTACTAGCTTTGTCACTTGATTTGCCAAGTTTCTGAAAGGGATATAGTAACATCATTTGGGGAAGGGTAAAGATTCCATGCACATTTAAAACATAATTTGTGTTTTTTAAAACTTACATGTAAATTTTCTGAGGGTTATGCTAATATTCCTATTGATTTCAAGTTCCTCAACTTTTGATTTCGATTTTGTGAATTTTTGCTTTGTATATTTTAAGGTTATGTTGTATCCTAGTTCAAAATTAAAATGTTTTCGTGAATTATCCATTTTATTACTAGGTTGGGAACTTTTTAATCCATAATAAAGCTTATTTTTTATCTACTACTAACATTAATTCACAAGATTTGTTTTATATCTTATTTTCATCTTTTTACTTTCAGTGTTTGTAGGTCATCTTACTTCAGATATGTGCCTTAAAAACAGCTTAAAGCTCTATTTCTTGAAAATCAAAACTGAGAATTTTTTGTAAAAAAATAATTTACTCTTTCAAATTTTATTTTATTTATTGATACATATGGATTTCAGTACAATATTTTGCTTCCAACTTATTTTTATCCCATTCCTCTCCTTGGCAGTTATCCACCCTCCCCACCCCCATGTTCTTATTTAGATTTGTTAATAAGTTTGCCAGTCTCTTTCCTCACTACATCTTCCTCCTGGCATCACACTTATAGATTCAATTTCTTTCTTACTGAGCATGTTTTTTAACAGTTCCTTCAATGAGGGTCTGTAAGACATAAATTTTCCCTCTTTGTATGAAAATGCCTTAATTTTGCATTATCTAGAATGATGATCTAGTTAAAAGGATATAGATTTAACTAGGTTGAAATACTCTTTAGTTATTTATATAAATGTATCCCTCTTATTCTAGAATGTAAGTCTCTTAAGGGCGGTAATAATGTCTGATTCATTTTTATAGTTGCCCAAAGGGTTTAACACATGACAGTGTCATGAATAAACCTCATCTTACAGAAAAGTAATGACACATACCTCATTCTCTCTTTTGACCAGAATTTGTAAAGGCAAATCTTTCAGATCCTTTAGAGACTTGGGGAGTAACTTAGGGATAATTCTTGGTTACTCTTTATCTTCTCCCTGAAATCTTGTCAATTTATTACAATATATTTTTTTGTGTGTGAAGCTAATTGTTTCATAAAAATAGTAATAATTGACAACACAGCAATTAACTATTTTTCCTAACATTTTCTTGTTTTTTTTTCTTTTTTTAAGTTGCGACTATCAAATGCCCTGCAAAGATACAATGAGAGAAAGGCAATGCAATTGCTATTTTTTAATTTTTTAAATTTGAGCTACTTTAGGATTTACAGAAGACATCTTCTCTATTAGTACTGCTATTTATTTTACTCATTAAGTAGGTAATTTTTAATTAAACTGTGCCTCTGTAAATGTGCTTCAAGAACAGTATGTGTATAACCAAGGCAAACTAGGTTGGGATGGGTCTATGCGGAAAAGGAAAAAGACTCTGTTAATATTAAATACTTTGAGAGAACTTTAATGATGATCAAAGAAAAATGTTTCATTACTTTTAAAATGAAAAGTTATGGAGTACATTTGCAGATCCTTCGTTTTCAAAAATGCTAGTTTTCTCAGTTTTTGATTAGAAAAAAATAAAAATAAAAATAAAGGATACCAAGCCCTATCTGGAGTGGGAAAATGAGGAGTGAAAAAAAAAAAAAAAAAGATGATTGTGTATATAAAATATTACTCATATACTTCATTTATTCATTCATTCATTCACTATCAGGTAATTCATTCACAATCATTTGTTGAGGACCTATAAATGTGCCAGGGACTATGCTAGCTGCTGGGATTATGAAAACTATTTGGGTTGGCCCCTTCCCCAAAGATTTTATGGTCAAAGTAAGCATACCATCTAATAATGTACTATACTAGATACATGATTACAATGAGGAAGTGTATCATATTGGAAGGCTAGTCTCAATGCCTGTGTCTATAGATTTTCCCAGAAAATATGGCATGAGGACTATTTAGAATAGAAATGCATAACTCCAGGTGGAGTGGCAGATGTCCTCCTGACATAAAGATGGCCATATGTGGCTGTTAGAACCTTACGCTACTGAACATTGGAAACACCACCATGACCTTCTTTTCTCTAATTCCAAGCTCATCAAGGCAACTTCCCTTTACATTCGATTTCTGGTGCAGTTATGCTGATGGGAAGAGAGTGGTGCTGGCCATACCAACAGAAATATCCCAGTGGTCTTGACATTGTCTTTCTCGCTGTAAATTGGCATTCTTGTGAGAATATATTTCCAGGGAGCTTGATTCCTGTGTGCGTGTCCCTCCCTGCTCCTCCCCAGAGATGCATCCCTTCTTTGTCTGCTGAATAAATTAAGCTTCTGAGATGAAAGCAGAGTTCTAACCCTGAACCTTGTAGAATTCATCAAAGCAAATGCCACCTTGTTTCCTTGATGACACCTCTGATCTCACAGCATGTCCTTCTTTTTCAGACACCTACAGGTAGATGTGTTTATCATGAATATTTTACTCGCAATTCTTTTACACTCTCAATTTGAGGTCATGACTGAAGTTAGCTGATGCCTGGAGCATCTTGTCCAAGAGCAAGAATGTTGATCATTCCCAGGTACAACTGGCTCCTCATGCCACTCAGACCTGAAACCAACCTCAGTCTTCCTTGCTCTCACCGTGGAGCACCCTCTTACAGCAAAATCATCTTCAACCAATATAGCTTTTATTAACGATCTCGTGGAGAACAGCTGGAGACTCTGTGTGTGAACCATGCTGAAAAACTCCTTACTATTTGATTTGTTCACTGTTTTTGTACCCTTCAAACGTCTTGTACTTTCTCATGGGATTTACCTTCTTACAATACTCTGCCTTCTGAAAGCCAGCACTCCTGACTGGTGACCCTTCAGCTGCTCCCACAACCATGGGAAGGTGAGTCCAGTCTTCTGTTCACCCTGTTTCTTCCTCGTGACCTGTCAATCTTCCCTAGATCAAATTTACTTGTGGTGAATACAACCCTCTCCATCTCATTTTGCTATGCATTCTCTCTCACACACCCTAGTTTTGCTTGTATGACTTTGAATATCTTTAACTTATAACTTACCTTTTAGGTCTAACTCCTACTAAAAGAGGCATTTTTCAAATCATCACAAACTTGGCAGCTTGAAATAACAGCAATTCATTACTCACAGTTTCTGTAGGTCAGAAATTGCATGGCATGGCTAGATTCTCTGCTCAGGCTCTCAGTGGGATGACGTTAAGGCGTGGATTGGGGCTGCAGTCTTATCTGAGCTCAGGGTACAATTCCAGGGTCTTTGATTTTCAGTATAATTTATTTCACTGGAACTACAGAATGGGAATCCCCATTTTCTTTCTAGTTGTTGGCTAGAGACAGCTCCCAGCAGCTAGAGGCTGCCTGCAGTTCCTTACATGTGGTCTCCATAAGTTGTTTACAACCTGCGTTTCTTTTCTTCCAAGTCAGCCAGTGCATGTCTTCCTGACTTTCTATTCTGTGCTCTATCAGAGAAAACATTCTGCTTTTAAAGGCCCATGCAATTAGCTCAGGTGTATCCAGGTAGTCTCCCTATCTCAAGGTTTATTGATATAAGACCTTAATTATATCTGCAAAACCCCTTCACAAAAGTGCTTAGATTAGTGTATTAATTAACTTGGAGAAGGGGTATACACCAGTGGCTGAGAATCTTAGAATTCTGCCTATCACAGTCAGATTTATTATAAAATGAATAAAGAATCTGTTTAAAACTGATTCATTCCCATAGCTTTTTCCAAGACTCTAGGAGTAGCCCTACCTATGGTCATATGTTTACATAATTTATGCAAAAGTAAAATATTGTGCCCACATTTAATGAAAACAACTGTTACTTTCTGCTCCAAAATCCCTGTTTTTTGTTTGGTTATGGTATTCTGGAGATTCAGTTAAGGGAAAGTTGAGTTAGAAATGTTTTAATTTCCTTTTAGTGGTGTATTTTTATGTGGTCCCACTCCCGTGCACTAGCTGGGACCAGATTCTAGGAACACTGCCACTGCTCTCCGTCCTCACTCACCTGTGGGGGTGACACAGAGCCACGGCCTGCGTGGCGTTTTGAATGGGACTCATGGGACCCAATTCTGGGAAGGGAAGGGAAGGAGGAAAACAAGTCTTAAAATGTGTGGAGCTGGAAGCTAGTCTGTGGACAATTCTTCACAAAATCAGAAGTATAAAATTATAAATAGAGAATTTGTTTCTCATCAAAGCTTGGTTGAGAGTAAGGTTTTTTACTTTCATGAGTATTATTAGTAAGGCAGCATATTAATTAAAAATCCATAATACATTTGAACTGGAAATGAAGTATTTAATAGAAGTTGAATATGTTACCTGATTTTCCATTTCAAAAGATGTGTAAGAGAATTTTATGGAGAAATTACAGACGTTTGGCTTGAGTATGTTTGATGTGTATCTTTGTCCAATATAAATTTATTGATGAGAGTGGAAAAGAAAGTTCTGATAAAAATTAATGGACTATGAAACAAACTAATAAAGAAGGGCAATTAAATCAATAGAAATTATTCTCCTACTGGAACCAAATTATAGCCAAATATACACAGATTGCACTAAAAGTAGTAATTCTTAAAACGGAAGAAATACATTTTTCATAGAAGTAGCTAAAAGTTTCTTGGAATTTTTCTTAATCTAACTAATGAAGAGAAGTGAATCATATGTAAATATTGGAAGAAGGCTTAAACTTCTCACTGATTTTATACAAATTACTGATATGGATGAAAGATATTATAACAACCACAAGCTGGTTAATGAATATCACTGATTCAAAGGGTAATTAACATTGGACACTGCCAAGGGAAACTTGAAAATCCCTGAAATCTTACAAAAAATATATGGCAGGAACTTGGTAGAGGTCAATCCAATCTGATTAACAATTTTTAAATTTACACGACGTTAATAACTTAAAATAAAAACAAAATTTGACCATCTACAAGAATTACTAGATTTCCTTCCTATTTTCTTTATGCGAAATGATATTTCAAATCTGTCTTATGATGATGTGATCAGAGTATACAGACAACTCTTTTATGACATTATTTTTATGAATTTGTTATATTTGTGAATTCGTCAGCACTTTAAAATTTGTAATTTCTGATCTTTTCTTACTCTAAATAAATGTTCACATTGGTTTCTAATTTTGTATTCACAGCATTGTATTTGCATTTTAAAGAAGGCTTCCCACATTGTATGAGCTTCAGGCCTCAGCAAATCTGGATCCCCAACCCCCAGACTCTCCACTGTACCTAAGGTCTTCTCATGGGGCATCCATGAGGATGACATCAGTTCCCTTAGACAGAAAGAGATTTCTACACCATCTTCTCTTGGGGAGCACAAGATCCTAAATTAGGCCCTTATGTCTTCCTTTGTGGGCTTGAGGCAGGGACAGGGAGGGGCCACTCAGAGCTGTAAGATTGACATTGGATCAGACCCAACAGTGTTAGGAGTTGAAAGTGACCTGAAACATGAACAGATTTTTTTTGGTAGGTAAAATTTACATAGCATACAATTAACCATTTTAAAGTATACTATGCAGTAGCATCTAGTACATCCACAGGGTTTTGCAAATGCCAGTTCTACCTAATTCTAGAACATTCCATCACTCCCAAAGAAGACCCCGTATCTATTACAGGGCAGTCAGTCCCCATTTTCCCCTGACCTGTAGCCTCTGTCAACCACTAATTTGCTTTTTGTCTCTATGGATTTATCTACTCTTGACATTTCATATAAATTGCATCATGTAATATGTGACTTTTTGTATTTGGCTTTTTCATTTAGCGTAATGATTTCAAGGTTCATCCACCCTCTGGTGTGTATTGGTACTCTAGGTTTTTTTGTTTGTTTGTTTTTGTTTTTAAGGCTAGATAATATTCTATTGTAAGTTTATACCACATTTTGTTTATCTACTTATCTGTTAGTATGCAGGGGTTGTTGTAAGGTGGATTTTGATCCTGGATCTTCTGCTACTCCTTTTCCATCCTCATTGTCAGAGCTTATCCTGTGTCCCTTACAGTCAAGGAGCATGGATAGGTGGCCACCTACTCACTCTGTCACCTTCTCCAGGATCTCTACCTCCTTCAAGGGAGTGAAGTGTCCACAGAGATCTGTTTTTGAGGCAGAATGACTGATCACACTCAGCTTCCTCATTTGCAGACTTTAATTTTGGAGGGAGCAAGGTAGACATTTCTTCATGCATACAGACTCAAGTCCCATGCCCATTGTCACCAAAACAATAAATGGACATGAACTCATGAGTATTCTCACTCCCCAGACTCTGGGAGAATAGTTTAATTCTTCTGGGATCTACTCGTAGTCATTCTGTGCTTGATAGACCTGTTCTGTTTGTAACCCGCTTCCCCGACCATTCCCCATATGAGTTAAAATTTTCAACTATAGTTTCAGATGCATTCTTGGGAGACACCTGAACTGAAGTGAGGGACCTGAATCCTCCTGCTGCCCCAACATTGCTTGTCAGGAGGTGGCATCTAGGAGTCCTATCTCAGTCATCATTCTAGTGCCCGAGGTTTGAATTGGTTTTCAACCTCAGCTGTTTGGTCCTGTGCTCTGAGTGCATTATTACCTCTTTCTCTTCCTTGTTTCAAGTTTGATTCTGTAAAAGCAGGCTTTTAAGGAGTGGTCCAAGTGTTTTTAGTGAATTCTGAACTTCCACATTTGGGTTTCTCCATAAAGTGCCTCTTGAAGAAAAGAGTTTTAGCTAACCTAGTTTTCCAAACTGTGTTTCTCAGCACTTTGTTTTATAGGAACATCCACAATAAAGAATAAGATAAACACTCTACATGGCCAGGGAGTTTGTTTTTCCTCAATAACTTATCTCCTACAACTACAACAGTATATGCCAAAGCAGATGTGCAATAAATGTCTGTTGAAATAAGGAATGAACTTACAAACAGTCTTTTCCTCTGTCATGATGCAGCAGTCCCACACTTGATAGGAATCACAGCAGCTCTCCACATAAATATGAACCACAGGAGTGCTTGCAGGTATTCCATAAGAGAGAGAGGCATTTTTAGCCAAATGTCCACATGTTATTCCTAAAGACTGAACCTGTTAACATTAGATGAGCCTCCGTTGCTTCTCTGACTGTCCTGCAGGATTTTAGTGATACTCTCTTACAATAACCATTGCACACTCTGCAAATGGTTCTGGTCTCTGTAGCAAGTATTGTCATGTGGAGCTTCCCATGCATGTTTGATGGCCAACCCTATAGCACAACTCAGACACCAGGAAATCTTGTCTGAGTAGGTTTTGCATATTCTGAGTTCCGAATCCATAATAGTTTTCTCCTCCACTTTTAGGAAGAATTACATCTTCGTATGAAATTGGGTATCAATCAAAGCTAAATCAAACAATGAATATTAGCCTGTTATTTTAAAACATGTTTTAAGACTTGATCACGTAACACTGTGTATGTTCTACTTTCTCTCTGAAACAGCCAATCTGGACTGGGGTGTTTCCAGAAGGGAACATGGTGCTTATGGGTAACAATACTATACTGTACACTTAAAATTTTGTTAAGAGGGTAGGTCTCATGTGAATGTTTATAATACAATTAAGAAAAAAAAGAAAAAGAAAAAGAAATACTGATCGCAGAATTGTTTCCCTGATTGCAACCATCTTTATGAATCAGCAGAGCTTGAAAGTGGCACTGAAGGTATACCCATGGCTCAGGTAAGAGGGTATGATCTAATCAAAAATGAAGCTTAATTACTGCATCTCAAATGAAAAGCCTTGGATGGTGCTTCAATATGTGGGTGCCTCCTTTCTTACCTGATACTAACACTGAAAACATGCTAAGCATGGTTTTACATTCAACATAAAGATTATACCCACTATATTAGTCCGTTTCAGTTGCTAATAAGAAAATACTTAGAACTGGGTAATTTATAAAAATATATATATATATATTGCTTACAGTTTCTGAGGCTGGGATGTCCAAAGTCCAGGGAACACATCTGGTGATAGCCTTGGTGGTGGTGACAGCAACAGCAGAGTATCACATTGCAAAAATGGTGGAGCAGAGAGACTCTTCATGTACTTTCCCTTTAAAGCCTTCAGAACCACACCCCTGACCACCATTTTTAATACATTTGTTACTGCATGGTCCTGCAATCCAATCACCTCTTCAAGGCCCCACCTTTCAATTACCATAATAGGATTTCCCACCCTCTTAACAGTCACAGTGGGGATTAAGCCTCAATGAGGTTGGGGAGAGGGGCATCCAATCTACAGCACCCACACAAAAGCACTGAGGAGTAAAGTGGATTTTACTAAAGGTTCAAGAGAGGCAGAAGAATTTATGTTACAGAGCAAAATACCAAACAAAAACCCAATTAGACATTTTAGTCCATCCCAACATCCCTCTGATAACTGGAGTTCCTCTCTTTTGGACAGACAGTTTTGCTATTTTTCTAGGTTTGCACTCATGTTCCACTGCCTTCACAGATATGTTCCAGCAATGTATATCCTTCATTATTTGCTGTCATTTCCTGGAAAGTATGGTCATTTGGATTTTTCTATCTGTTCCTCTCTCCTCTTTGGGGATCAGTGCCAACTGGATGACTATCTTTCCCCAGCCTTCCTAGAATTCCAATAAAATGCATATTTCCCATATTGTTAAAATTGTATCTAGAGAGAATGCCAGTCTATTCACTGCTGCAAAGAAAGATAGAATCCAAATACACTAAAGCCTCAGTACAATTAATTTTATTGAGTCTTTCCCACAAGAAAGGATTTAAAGCAAAAAAAGAAAGAATCAACATTATTATACCTTTACTATTTTTTTTTCCAGGAGCCATGAATTGTTCCTTTCTGTGTTGCCCTATCCTAATGAGAATTAAACTACTGTATATTTTTAAAAACTTTGCTATGTCATCAAATTTCAAAAGAGTTATTCTTGATTATCTAATAATCATGGGTTCAGATATTGTAGTCAGCTTTGTATAAAGGCTTTCTTACAAAAAAAGTGCAATCATTTCCATCATCACATGAATGCATCTAAAGATATTTATCAACATTTTCCATTTTTCTAGGGAACTGAATTATTTTAAGAATTATTTTTCATATAAACTGAAATGTAATCAAAACAAGTCTTGCATCTGTTTAGGTTAAGCAGTAAAAGATAATGGGCAAGGGGAAAGACTAGTGAGAAAATTTAATCAACTTAATTTTATCCAGTATTTAAGAATCTCTACATTCTTCCACTAAAATTCTCCCCAGTTTTTGTTTTTAAAGTGCATTTACATCTGTGATAGTTGCCATGATCAAGAATCATAACCTTGTTTGACTGAGCTGTTTCTACGTGTCTTGGTTTGCCACCATCTAGAATTGGAACATTGTTAAAGTGTGCAGACTTCCCACTGTTTACTGAAACGACTTTCTTGTTAACCATGGCAATATGTCCAGCTCCAAAAATACTCTTCTGAGTACCTCTATGAACTTACCATGACTCCAGTGTAATGCACATTTAGAGGGATTTCTGTGAGTCTTTTAAAATTTTGTGGTTTATCACAAATTGCCAAAAACTTGCCTGCAGTGCTGTTTATCAGCACTAAATTATTTCAAGCGTTCTTCCTGTTAAAGCTTTTAATGTTCTATGTGACTCCTTATGCTAATATTGTATTTATCACTGGTATTTCTGGTCACAGGAAACAAAGCACATTCATAAAATCTGGATTTCACACAAAGGTGGCTTTTTCTTCAACGTTGCATTTAAATTGATTCATTCTAAGTATTTCCTCTTTATTCCTATAAATCTGATACAGAGACTGGATGGATTGGTCACTGAACTGAATCAGATAATGCATTACACATTAAGGCAAAGTAAATTTAACCTACTGCTAGTAAAAATGGATTTAGATGTATGCGGTTTTTGTAAAACATGCAATCTGTTGTGTTTGATCTCCTTTCTGGAGGTGGGGATAGAAGTAGTCTATACATAAACACACTCAATGAATATATGTTTTTGCAGGCAAATAAATGATCCTTGTCTCTAGAGTGTAGTAGGCTCCCAAACCCACCTCTGATTCCAAGTAGGGCCACCAGCTCTGGGTGGAGTTCATCTACACTATTAAGCACAGCCCCTTTACTTATAATTTGAAAGGAGTTCTTTACTGCATAATTTCAAGAGAGAAAATGCATAGTTGATCTCTATTCTTACTAAGGTCCATCACATAGGATGATTTTTTTTATTTAAGTAAATGATTTTGGATACTTTTGAAGACCAAATGCATAAATATTCTTCAGAATTTTAAGTATATCCTACATTAGAGCTATATTATCAAATATGAAAATCTTATTGAATACAGAATTATAAAATTGTGTCTAGGTTTAAATATAGATATTGTTCAACTAGTTAAAACTAATTGAAAAGATTTGGTCAATTAAGCAATTGAACTAAGTAATAGAGAAAAAGGAATTGTTGACAGTTAACTTAGTTGCAATGAACTGAATATTTTTGTTCCCCTAAAATTCATATACTGAAATCTTTATCCTCAATGAAATGGCATTTGGAGGTGGGATCTTTGAGAGGTAGTTAGGTCATGAGGACAGAGCCCTCAAAAATGCGGTTAGTATCCATATAAAAGGGACTCTAGAGAGCTCTCTCATTCTCTTTCTGCCATGTGAGGACACAGAGAGAAGTCAGCAGTCTACACCCTGGAAGACGGCCCTCACCAGAACCTGGCCATGCTGGTGCCCTAATCGCAGACTTTCAGCCTCCATAACTGGGAAAAGATTAATTTTTAGTGTTTGTAAGTCACCCAGTCTATGGTACTTTGTTATAGTAGCTCCAATTGACTAAGACATTATTCAAAGTGGTGAGCTGTTTTGCATGAATATATACTATTCATAAAGCAAAAAATAGAAAGACCTCAGGAATTAAATTTCAGCATCTTGATTGCTCTGTCTTTGGCATATATTGTTACATACTTCATTCATGAAAAGGCAGAAGGACAGTAGTACTGAGAGGGAGAAGAATGTATTAAGATTCTCAAATAGTCCCAGGAGAAGTGGTAGGAGAAGTAGAAAATCCCTTCAGAGGTTTTTCCATTTCTTCATTGATCAGAATTTGTGCCACATGGATTTCTGAGCATCCTTACAAATGTCTCCTGACATTTTTTGAGGACAACAGCAACTTTCTAATCTGTAGGAATGTTCATCTTTAAAGCAGAGCTCAGGTCAATATCCATATAGTTGAACTTTAGTATTATTTTGTCCAAAAAACTAAATTTGCACCAAGTTATATTATCACGCATTACCTTTCTCTTTTCTGCCTAGACACACACACACACATACACACACAGGTTTTGCACCAGGCTAAATTTAGAATTTAACAATAAGATGAGAACTGACATTAAATGTCTGAGAATTTTGCCTGGTTATTGAACCATGAGAACAATGTTGTGGGCATTCGCAACAGTACAAGTGTGGGTGAACTACTTTTCATAAATTACTTCCATGCTGTCTCTTAGATTAGAAGCTGAATGACGGAAGGTGTATCAGTCTGCTAGGACTTCCCTAACAAAATACCGCACTGGGTGGCTTAAACAACAGAAATTAATTTCCTCACAGTTCTGGAGGCATGAAGTCCAAGATGAAGGTGCCAGAAAATTTGCTCTTGTACTTCCCAGCCTCCAGGACTGTGAGAAATGCATTTTTCTTGTCATAAGCCACCTAGTGTATGGTACCTTGTTATAGTAGCCTGAACAGACTAAGACATTTTGTGAATTAAACCCTGGCTAAATGTGCAAACAAAGCATTTTACACAGACATGCCTGGGATTATACCACACAAGTTTCCTACATTGGCTGAGAGTATTTTTTCTCTAATTTTAATCCTAAATATTCTTCAGTATTAATTCTACAGGTATTACAAATACATCTTAAATCTTGAAAATTCAGTGAGACACTGCACATTCTGATGGCTGCCTAACAGTCAAGTTTTCATGGGGCAGAACAGACAAAAATGTATCAACTGCATCTCTTGGCATTTCCTTGCCTCCTGAGGTTTATATTACAGAATGTCATTCTCTGTCATTTCAGATGTCACTTCTGAATTGTGCACTTCGTACCATGGGACACAAGCCAGTCCATTGTAAATCAAGATTTTACCAATAATGCCCAAACTGAGTAGAGTTTCAGAGACTTGGTCAACTTCCCTTTTACCTCACTTTTGGTGATGCAGGACCTTATTCTTGGGACCTTCATAAAATTTACTTTTTTTCCTCCAATGAGCATATAAAAATAGCTTGAAGAACATAATATTTTTGTATTTTTATTTTTAGTCTTTTTTTTTTTTTTTTTACTTCAGGCTATTTTGTAAAAATGAAAAGCAAACAACAACCCCTCTGTACCTTTGCATACTTTAAAAATACAGAGTTTCTTTTGTTTATTTATTAAGAATAATTGACCTTCAATTACATGTGGTGGCCTCAATTTGTTGAATTTTGGAAAGTGCAATTATTCAAACTGTCATACAAAGTTCTGAAAGGTACACTGTAAGCACACAAATCATTTCCATTAAGTTTAGAATTCATTTTTCTGTTATTTGATGACTAGACTGTTTCTGGCAATAAAAAGAGTTCACATTCACAAGTTATCCAAATTTCACTGGTCCTCACCTCACCTGTAGAGACACACACAGACTAAAGTGAAGGGATGGAAAAAGGTATACCATGCAAATAGAAACCAAAAACGAGCAGGAGCAGCTATTCTTATATCAGACAAAATAGACTTTATACCACAAAACATAAAAAAGAGACAAGGAAGGCAAGTATATAATGATAAATGATCTATCCAGCTAGAAGACATAACAATCATAAATATATATGCACCCAATACTGGAACACGCAGACATATAAAGCAAACACTCTTAGACCTAAAGAAAGAAATAGGCCCTAATATGTTAATAGTGGGTGATCTGAACACCCTTCTCTCAGTATGGGACAGATCTTCCAGGCAACAAATCAACAAAGAGACACGGGATTTAAACTACACCTTAGACCAACTGGTTCTGGCAGTTATATACAGAACACTTCACCCAACAACCAAAGAATGTACTTTTATTCTCATCAGCTTATGGAACATTCTCCAGGATAGTCCACCTATTAGATCACAAATCTAGTCTCAGCAAATTTTTTTAAAAAATTGAAATCCTTCCCTGTATCTTTTCAGACCACAATGGACTAAAACTGGAAATTAATAATAAGCAAAACTCTGGACACTATACAAATACATGGACACTAAACAATAGGCTCCTGAATGACCTATGGATCCAAGAAGAAATTAAACAGGAAATCAAAAATTTCTTGAAACTAATGAAAAAACAAAAGGCAGATTTATTGCAATAAATGCTTACATCAAAAGAATGGAAAGACTTCAAATAAATGACTTAACACTACACCTCAAAGAACTTGAAAAGCAACAACAACGCAACCCTAAAAGTAGTAGATGGAAAGAAATAATTAATATCAGAGCAGAACTAAATGAAATAGAGATCTAAAAAACAATAGAAAAGATCAACAAAACAATAAGCTGTTTTTTGGGGAGGATAAATAAAATAGACAAACCATTAGCTATGTTAATTAAAAAAAAAGAAGAGAGAAGACCTGTGAAGGTTAATTCTAGATGTCAACTTGGTTAGATGAAGGAATGCTGAGAAACCTGGTAAAGCGATCTTTTCAGGTGTGACCATGAGGGTGTTTCCAGCAGAGATTAGTATGAGGGTCTGAGTGGCCTGGGTGTGAAAGACCCACCCTCAGTGTGGGTGGAAACCATCCAATCCACTGGGGGTCTGGAGAGAACAAAAGACAGAGGAAAGAGGGGAAGCTCTCTCTCACTCAATCTGCTGGACCTGGGATACACTCTTCTCTCCTGTCCATGGACATCAGAGCTCGAGACTCTTCCGCTTTTGGAGTTCCAGAACTTACACCAAGGACACCATCAGCTTCCCTGGTTCTGAGGTCTTTGGACTTGTACTGAGCTACGCTACTGGCATCCAGTTTATAGATGGCCTATTGTGGGACTTTTCTTCATAGCCACATGAGCTAATTCCCCTAATAAATCCCTTTCATATGATTATAACATATCCTATTGATTCTGTCTCTCTGGAGAACCCTGACTAATACAAGACCCAAATAACAAAAATCAGAAATAAAAAGGGAAATGTTACAACCAATACCAAAGAAATAAGAAGAATCATTAGAGACTATTATAAACAACTGTATGACAACAAATATGAAAACCTGGAAGATATGGACAAGTTTCTAGACACATACCAACTACCCAGACTGAACCTAGAAGAGATAGAAAACCTGAACATACCAATAACAAGTAATGAGATTGAAGCAGTAGTCAGCAATCTTCCAAAAAAGAAAAGTCCAGGCCTGGATGGCTTTACAGGTGAATTCTATCAAACCTTTTAAGAGGAATTAATTCTAATTCTCCTCAAACTTATTCCAGAAAATTGAAACAGAAGCTACTCTCCCAAACTCATTCTATGAGGCCTACATAACTCTGATACCAAAACCATATAAAGAAACAACAAAAAAATGAAATTACAGTCCATTATCCTTGATAAACATAGATTTAAAAATCTTCAACAAAATATTAGCAATCAGAATACAGCAACACATTAAAAAAATTACACACCTCGATCAAGTGGGATTCATGCCAGGGATGTAAGGATGGTTCAACATACGAAAGTTAATAAATGTGGCACGTCTCATCAACAAACTGAAGGACAAAAACCACATGATTATCTCAATAGATGCTGAAAAAGCATTTGACAAAATTCAACATCCCTTCATGATAAAGACTCTCAACAAATTAGGTAAAGAAGGACGGTATCTTAACACAGTAAAAGCCATTTATGACAAGCCCACTGCCAGTATCATCCTGAATGAGGAAATACTGAAGGCTTTTCCCTTAAGAGCAGGAACAAGACAGGGATGCCCACTTTCACCAAGAAGTGGATGCCCACTTCTATTTAACTTAGAACTGGAGGTACTAGCCAGAGCAATCAGTCAATAGAAAGAAATAAAGGGCATTCAGATTGGAAAAGATGAAGTCAACTTTCCCTATTTGCAGATGACATGGTACTATTTAAAGAAAAATCTAAAGACTCTATCAGAAAACTCCTAGAGTTTGTTAATAATTTCAGTAATTTTGCAGGATACAAGGTAAATGCTCCCAAATCAGTTGCATTTATATACTAAAATAATGAACTAACAGAAAGAGAAATAAAGAAAGTATGCCCATTTACAATAGTCACACACAAAAATAGAATATCTAGAGATCATTTTAACCAAGGAGGTGATAGATCCCTACAATGAGAACTACAAACCACTACTGAAAGAAATTAAAGAAGACACAAAACGATGGAAAGATATTCCATGCCCTTGGATTGGAAAAATTAACATTGTGAAAATGTCTAGAATACCCAAAGCAATCTACAGATTCAACACAATCCCCATCAAAATACCAATGATGTTCTTCACAGAAATAGAAAAAACAATCTCAAAATTCATGTGGAACAACAAAAGACCTGAATAGCCAAAGCAATACTGAGCAAAAAAAATAAAGCCAGAGGCATAACACTACCTAACTTTGAATTATACAACAAAGCTATAGTAAACAGCATGGTATTGGAATAAAAATAGACATTTGGAGCAGTGGAGCAGAATAAAGAATCCAGAAATCACTCCTCATGATTACATCCATCTGATATTTGACAAAGGTAACAAAAACTTTCGTTGGGGAAAAGGCTGCCTCTTCAGTTAGTGGTGCTGGGAAAATTGGATATCCATATGCAGAAGAATGAAACTAGACATGCACCTCTAACCATACACTAAAATAACTCAAAATGGATTAAGGACATGAGTATAAGACTTGAAACTGTAAAATTCCTAAGGGAAAATATAGGTGAAATACATCAGGAACTAGGTCTGGGCACAGACTTTATGAACATGAACCTGAAAGCACAGGCAACAAAAGAAAAAAATAAACAAATGGGACTATATCAAACTAAAAAGCCTCTGCATAGCAATGGAAACAATCAACAGAGTGAAATGACAACCTACAGATTGGGAGAAAATTTTTGCTAACTATGCATCCAACAAGAGATTAACACCCATAATATACAAGGAACTCAAGCAATTACACAGTAAAAAATCAAATAACCCAATTTAAAAATGGCCAAAGGAGCTGAATAGACATTTTTCAAAGGAAGACATACAAATGGCCTAAAGGTATAAAAAAAAAAAAATGTTCAACATCACTGGTCATCAGGGAAATGCAAATTAAAACCACATTGAGATATCACCTCACCACAGTTAGACTTGCTAAAATCAAAAAGATGGGGAATAACAAATGCTGGCAAGGGTCTGGAGAGAAAAGAATGCTCCTACACTGTTGGTGGGACTGTAAATTAGTACAACCACTATGGAAACAGTACAGGTGTTTCTCAAACAACTACAGATAGATCTTAAATACAATCCAGCAATCACACTTCTGTGTATATACCCAGAGGAATGGAAATCATCATGTCGAAAGGATACCTGCACTCCCATGTTCATTGCAGCTCTGTTTACAATAGCCAAGACATGGAACCAAACTAAATGTCCATCGATGGACGATTGGATAAGGAAACTATGGCATACATACACCATGGAATACTACTCTGCCATGAAAAAGAGTGAAATCCTCCCATTTGAAACAATGTGGATGAAGTTGAAAAACTTATATTGAGTGAAATAAGCAAAGCTCAGAGGGATAAATACCACATGTACTCACTCATAAGTAGGAGCTAAGAGAGAAAGAAGGAAGGAAAGAAAGACCACAGTGGTGTGTTGGACTTGCAGAGGGAGAGAACATACCTAGGGATCCAAAGTGGAGTGGGGGAAAGAGGGATGGATGGGGAGGGAGGTTGGGGATAACTGGGTGGAAGACACAGGGAACAATCACAATTTGGGGTAATGGGCATGCTGCCAGTATGGATATTGCCTTCACATCTTGGGCAAGAGGGGTGACAATCAGCTTTGTGTCTTATGAATATTCATAACCAATTTAAAAAATTCACTGGTCCTAACACCACTTATATCACATCAAACATTGGACCTCACAAGCCCTTGATATAATTTAAGGAGTAATATTGTCGTCTTATAGTTTCCTTGCCCATCCTCAAAGGACTTCTTTGCCAAAAGTTGTCCCTTTTTTTCTCACCACTGCTGTGGTCCTCTTTTACTCTGGTGATGCTCACAGCAAGGATAACATCTAGTAGGACTTCTGAACTTCCAACTTCACAGGTGAAAGCCACCCTGCTATTATTGTCCTGAGTCAGAGCCAATCTGCATTCTTTGCATTATTACCATGCTTTACCACAGAGAGGCATGGAAGCAAAAGCAACAGGAAACCTGCCTTTTGCAGATTTCCATCCTTCCACTTATGTGCAATCTCTCCATAGAGCATCCTGCTATGCCAGTCTGTCCCTGAGGCTCCTGGAATAATGCTTCTCTTCTGCTTCTCTCCACTCACCTTCTTTCCTACTCTCTGGCCATAAATGTGTTGATGACAACCAAAAGTTCAGTGTCAGCTAGAACCCAAACTAAGGCTCAACCTCACATCTACCTCAGCCACAAATATACTGATTTTCTTTCTTCAGTACTGCCTATTCTTCTGTGGATTTCAGGTCCTGTGCTGTAATGAACCAAATGCAAGATTCTTAAGTCTTAGAATTCAAGGTTTCGGCTGCCAAGGGGATTCTCTCGGAGGCCGTTAAAAATGTGGATTCTACAGCTCCACTCTCAGCTCTTCCCTTCAAGGTCTGTTGCTCTTGAGTGAAATTTTTTCATTTTTAAAATGCACCCAGATGATTCTAATTCAAGTGACTCAAGCCTCGTACTTTCAGATACAATGCTAGCTGCAAAATTGATATTCTTGATTGTACAGGGCATAGTATAAAATTTAAGTAATCATTTCTATAACGAATTTTTATTATTTTTTCTTTTTTGGTAACAATGATTTTGACTGACAGTCTACACCATTATTTGGTACAGACTTATTTAGCAACCTCATGCATTGGTCCTTTTATCATTATGTAGTGTTTCTCGTTGTCTCTAGCCATTTTCTTCGATTTAAAGTCTCCTCCATCATTTAATTGGACTATTTAAGCCATTTATACTTAAGGAAATTTTGATATATCAAGACTTAAGTCTTCCATTTTATTAGTTGTTTTCTGTTTGCTTCCTGTTTGTAATTTTTTTTCTCTTTCCTTGCCTTCCTGTGGGCTTCTTGAGCATATTTTAGGAATCCTCTTAAATTTATATTTTTCCTCTAATTGTTGCAGAAATTACAATATATGTGTGTAACCTGTCATAGTCTACTGGCATTGATGTCATCACTTTGAGTGAAGTTTAGAAAACTCACTTACATTTAGGTCCTTTTACTCTCTCTACTTTTTATTTTTATTATTTTATTTTTTATTTATTTTTTATTATTTTTTTTTTTTAAATTTTATTTTGTCGATATACATTTTGGCTGATTATTGCTCCCCATCACCAAAACCTCCCTCCCTTCTCCCTCCCCCCTCCCCCCCAACAATGTCCTTTCTGTTTGCTTGTCGTATCAACTTCAAGTAATTGTGGTTGTTATATCTTCTTCCCCCCCCCCCCCGGTTTTGTGTGTGTGTGTTCTCTCTACTTTTTAAAATGTAGTTGTCTTAAGTATTTTCATTCATTAAGTACCACATTAGATGGTGTTACATTTTTGGCTCCAACCATCAAATATGATTTAAGAAACTAATGAGAAACACATTATCACATCGTTCTTACCCACGTTCTTCTTTCCTTTATGAGGTTCCAAGTATTCTTCTGTTATCATTTATTTTCTGTTTAAAACCTATTTTTAGTCATTTGTCAAGGGCTGGTTTGCTGGCAAAAAACAATTTGTAGTCTTCACCTAAGAATGTCTTGATATCCCCTTCATTCTTGATGGATATCTTTGCTAGCTATAGAATCTTGAATCAGCAGTTCTTTTTCTGTGTGTGATATAAATGAGGAAGCCATTCTCAGCCTGTTACTGAGAATTTTTCTTTACAGAGTTTTTTTTTTTTTTTTAATAAAAATTTCTGAATCCATCATCATAAATTTTGCTGGAGAAATCATATGTTCATAGACTGCAGGGAAAGATTTGGTAGATAACAAAGTGTAATATAATACAGACAGAAAGTGAAGAGGGATTAGAACAAGATCTGAGAGAAAGCGGAAATTATTATTTTACACAGAAGTTGAGGAACTTCCTTTTCTGAGACTGGAGGGAGGAAAGAAAGGATGGGCAGAGATTTACATGGAGATTAGAGTCTGCTTTCTGGTTGGTTTCTCCCTGTGTGCCACTCAGTGCAATTCGAACGTTTAAAATATTTTTTCAATACCAAGACACTGAATTATAAGTTAACTACTTAATTTCTTCTCATCTCAAGAAATATCTATGTATACCAGTTCTGAATATAAAACAAAAGAAGTATGAACATACACACAGCTACAGACATAGCTGTGTCCGACATATAGATGCCTTATGACAGTCTGAAACAAAACCATCCTGTTAATTTTCAAGAGTTATTTGTTCACATCCAATGTTTTCCTCATATCCTGGCTTTAGAACCTAACCTTGAAGTTAGGTGAGACTTCATTACATTTTCTTCTGGTGCCGACTTGAAAAATTCTGTTAACTTTTTTTTCTTAGAATTTTAATAAATTAATGGTACTTACTTTAGACCTAAAAACCAAAAAGAAGAAGATAAAGCACTTTATCTGGGCTATAAATAAGGGAAAATATTATGAAGTATTCTCATAATTACACAGAAAACCATTATCAGAGTAAATATAGGACCTAGATGTATTTATTCTATTTTTAGTTTTTTGAACCATGCTGCTGTTAGCAATAAGACTGGTAATTTAAAATAATCAACTTAACAGAATGTATGCATCAAAAACAAACTATATTTTCCTGTATGTGTATCCAAGTTTGCTGCTAATGTGGCGGGGGGGGGGGGACCTTTTGAAAACTCATTTTGGGAAGGAGTCCAGAATCTGCAGCATGCTCTTTTAAGGAATCTTGATGATGGCAAAGGAAACCAGCTGGCTGTGTTGGTGAGACACACAGCACGCTAATTCATAAACTAAAGGTGAGCCCTGTCAGTTCCCACAGGGGCAAGAGAGTATCAAGTGCTCATAGTGTGTCTGTCTCTCCCAGTAGACTCTGGACTCCCTAAGTGAAGTTTCCATATTGTATTCATTTCAGTGTTCCTGGCACAGTTCTTGGTACACAGAAGGCATACCATAAGTGATTGCTGAATTCAGTGTTCTTAATTCAAATTACAGTTAATGACCCTAATGATTTGAAATGATCCCAAATGGTTCTCTGGCTATTGGCAAATACTCATGCAATGATTTGTTTTTCTCAGGCATGCATGCCATTTCCAAGTAGAATATATGTATATAATGTACTATAAATTTTCACAGAATACTATTTTCTGACCCCATCGTTTCCTTACAATGCAATAGTCTTATGGGGATTATTCATGATTGATAGTTGGATTCATTTTTCAGCTAGATACCTGGATCCAAATGAATGCTTTAATAATTCAACCCCTATAAAATGTAATAAAAAACCTATTATGGATAATAAGCTGCAATGAAGTGCTTGAGCACCTTGAATGACAGGTTCTCTGTGACTTCAAATTCCAGTTCTCCTGGGTCTGAGGTATACAGTTAACTAAGCTAAGAATGGTACATGTGAAAAAAAATGTAATAATTTTAGAAAAGTGTCATAACCAACACCCACAACTAAAACAATTACTTTGTTTTGTGTTAAAAAATTTTTTTTAAAGTTTTTTTTCAAGAGCCTTTACACCAGAAACCATGAGGTACAATCTGAGGGTTCATTTTGTTAGCTGTTTTCTCATCTCCTTTTAGCAAATTATTTTTGCTTTGTTTTGTCTCAGTTCATTTTTTTCTCTTTACTCTCTTATGTATTAACCAAAAATAATATAATACTTTTTAAGAATCTGGATTGTTAGGGTGAAATAACTCAACAAGCTTTATTATCAATTTGTATGTGTGTGTGTGTGTGTGTGTGTGTGTGTGTGTGTGTGTGTGTGATCCTAAAAACTTTAAGTGAACAATTATAAAAGTTAAGTTTGCCTTTCTTTAGCTTGTTCATCAAGGTTTATATTTAAAGAATTAGAATGCTTTTCTAGATGTCACTCAGAACCAGAAATTCTATTACACCTATTAATGTAATTTTCCACTTCAGGAAAGTTCTTTTTTCCAGCCTGTGTTTTATGTGGTTGTTTGTTACTGAGACAAACCAAATGGCTAAATCAATACAATGGCCCTCGAGACTTAGAAAGACCACAAGGAGGTGTAGTGTCATTAAACTAAATTACGAACAAGCACTTAAGGAGACAAATAAGTATTTTGTTACCATTCATCTTCTTCTTCTTTTTTTTTTTAAGTGAAGATGACTGGAAATGTTTACAAAACATGCATGGTGCTGGGAACAAGGGTTCTGTGGTAGTGTCTTAATAGTTAAGTATAACTTAGTAGATATGGCTGTTTTAATCATATAGGAAAGTGTAAATCTAGAGGAGGAAATCTGATAGCATTTTTCTAAGCCCCAGCTTCTATCTGATATTAGGAAATACATGATGCAACTTAACCCAGGAAAAGTGATAATTAGGGAGAGGATAAAAGAGGAAGGGCAGAGGGGGCTGGCTAGAAAGCACGAGTTCAGCCCTGTTACTCTACAGACAGGGGCTCGGGGTGAGCTTGAAGAAGACAGACACTGCAGGGGGAAAAAATGAAGCAACACTCAGTGCTCAGGTAAGTTATGAGGGCAGGACCCACCCTCAAAAGGGGATGCATTTCCTGTTCTCTAGGAAACAGCTCCTGGACCTCCCAGGTTTATTTCATCAGTGCCCTTATAGCAGATAGAAATGAAGACAAGAGTGATTAAGCTTAATACAAGGGTACTCCCCAAAGTTCATGGAAAAATAGAATTGAAAGACAACACAGATGTTTCCATGAACATTCTGAAGTATCCTCATATGCTACATACCGAATGTAGGCCTGGGGGAAATATTTGAAAAAATAATAATAATAATTTTTAAAATGTTTGGGAAAATCAGAAGCAAAAAAGAACAAATTATCTGGAGTATTAAAATTTGGAAGAAGTCAGGGCATAAATGACTTGTGGTCCTGAGCAAAACTGTACATATAAAATGTGCTTCAAAACTATTAGCTGAGAGCAGTGGTCATTATACGTGTATAGTGGATTGCAGCTGTCCTTGGGAGAAAAACAAAACACATCATTTTAATTAACTTTCTTGTATGAGGTATATAAGTTTCATAATGAAAAAAAATTACCTGCATCATAAAATAATTTAATAACGTTGAAGATTTTTTTTGTTGTATATGAATTTTTTTTCCTTATGTGAATAATTTTGTCCAAATATAAAAGATGTTTTAGACAAAAAAATTATACAAATTATTTTTATGACATAGATACACAGGTTTGTTTTTTAACTTGAACCCTATCTGGAAAGTCCAAATTTCTTATTGCCTTTGTAAAAGATAGTATTCAGAAAAATTTCAGCAAAATGTTTTTGTTTGTTGGCCCGTAATGGCTATTTGGAGGAACCATCACACATACCACAGACACACTCACAAGCACACACTTTTCACTGCCAGTTGTTATTTTGACAGATTAAATGGAGTTGAATAGATAAGTTTTACCTCACTAAATCAAAAATGTTCTTTATTGGTTATAGATGACATTGCGATACAATTCTGCAAAGCACATAAGAATGGTTTATGACTTTTTTAGGAAAAAATATTACATTCAATGGGCTCACTGAAAATTCGCTTTCAACATAGCAATTCTATTATATGTGAAAAAAATAAAATTTAAAGAAACTGCTAAAACAGAGATAAATTAGTTTTATTTGTCCTTTGACTGCTGTGGCAGAGACTTCTAGTGCTCACACATACTGCATTTTTCTTCCCTTTTCAGGTTCCTGGAAGGATCAGGCTATCTTTGCACTATGTATGACTTACTCACCTGGTCTGCTGCAGGAGTTGCAATCAGAAGTGACATGGTCACTTCCAGTCTAAGGCCTTTAATTGCTAATATGAATCTCAAAGCACTCTTTCCCTCTATGATAACCACGGAGGAAGACTCACATTCTAATGGTGGAATGACAGTTTGAAGGACCACAGGTCAACAAATAGCAACTTGGAGAACAATTGCCTCAGTTACCTGGATGCATGGTGACTTAGCATGACAAAGAAATAAACCTTTGTGGTTTTAAGCCACTAAGATTTTTTGATTGTTATTTTGGTACAACCTAGAATATTTTAACAAATATAACTTTATGCAGCATTTTTTGCTTCATGATATTTCCATGTAGAATCTAATGTAAAAAGTATTTGTGTTTTGATATGGAATTAAACTTAATTCAAATTAGAAGCTGAGGAAAAACTAAATAATAAAAAGGAACAACATGACCAAAGTTAGTCAAATATAGAAGTGATCATCTTTACACAACAATTTGGAATACAAAAGAATGGTGCCAGAGAGTTAATGCTCCAAACATTGTGTTGGCAACTACCTTTCTCCTAGAAAAGAATCTCCTAACCCATATAAACAGACCTTTTTTAAGCAGTACCCTTTATTATGTCAATATTCTACAGCAGCCAGTATCTCTGATTTACAGGGTATTATAGCTGGCACAGGGATATGAAGAGAAACCCTGAGGGTAATGTTGGAATATCTTATTTCTGGAGGGCAGGAAATGACAAATATAGCCAAGGGAACCCCACCCCATGCCAGCAATCCTTGGGGACTTTAGCAGAATTTAATTTCTTGTATTAATGTTACTATTCTTTTTCAGTGCATTTAAAAATAGCACATTCTGGAAAATAAATTTTCCTTTTCTGAGAAAGAAATATTTTTAGGAGAAGAGTTTCGGTAGAGATTTTCTTCATTTGGGAGCCTTTACTCTTACATAAAATATAGGGAAGTTACAAAGGTTATAAGAGATCAGAATTTTGAGCACCAAACTTGCATGTCACATTGGGTTACTTTGCCTGAAGAAGAAAACATATTTGGTTGATTCTCTTAATATCTTGTCACAATTTATTCATGGCAAAGTTAGGAAGTGATGACATAAATAGAACCCCATCACAAGCATCACATCAGTCTTCTCACTGCTTTCTGGTTTTGGTCTTATGTCCCTCCCCGTCATCAACTCCTGTTAGGCGGGAATGATGACATTCTGAAATGACTACATAAAAGCATGAGGAATATTTTACCTCGTTTTATATTTTTTCTTAAAGTTACTGTTTTGTGTGTGTGTGTTTATAAGTATCTGTAGCCGTACAATGATAAAACAGGGACCAACATTTTCAAAATCATCTGTTATAGGCAAAACAATGCCCACCCCCAAAGATGTCCACATTCTGAACTTTAGAACCTGTGAATCCATTATGTCACATGATAAAGGAAAATGAAGATCACACATGGAATTAAGATTGCTAATTTGCTGACTTTAAAATAGGGAGAAACTTATGTTGAGTGAAACAAGCAAAGCACAGAGGGATAAATATCACATGTGCTCACTCATATGTGGGAGCTAAGAGAGAAAGGAAGGCAGGAAAGAAAGACCACAGTAGTGCCATGATCCAACACAGGGAGGGAACATTCCTAGGGCTACAAATAGGAGTGGAGGGGACAGGGGGAGGAGAAGGGAGATTGGGGGATAAATAGGAGAGGACAAAGGGTACAAAAGTAATTTCTAGCAAGGGGTATGCCCCCAGTATGAATCTGGCCCTCACATCATGGGCTGGTGGGGGGACAATTAGCTTTGTATCTCATGAACATTCTTAATAAATAAATAATTTAAAAAATAAATTTTAAAAAATAAAATAAAATAGAGAGATTACCCTAGATTTTCCTGAGGGCCGTAATGTATTTACAAGGCCTTAAATGTGGAAACAGGAGGGATAAGAGAGTTAGAGCCAAAGTTATATAATGTGAGAAAGGCTAGACTCACTGTGGATGGCTTTCAAATGCAAGAAGGGATCTATAAGCCAAGGAACATGAACAACCTTTAGAAGCTAAGAAAAAGGCAAGGAAATGTATTCATTTTTAAAGGCTCAGCCAAGTAAAACCCATGTCAAATTTCTAACTTATAGAACTGTAAGATAATAAATTTGTGTTTTAAGCTAGTAAATCTGTGGTAATTTGTTACAGCAGCAACAAAATACTAATACAGCTGCCGTGGTATATTAGAATAAAACTATCTGAAATCCACTGCTCCTTAAATCTTTGAGAAAGTACTACAAGGACAACAGTAATCAACTGTTCCTAAATTCAACAAACAACAAAATAATAACAACAACAAAATAAATGAATTGGAATGGGAATTCTATTGGAAGTGAACCTCATTCTCCATACTGTAATTGTTTTGGGAAACAGAATCTAATTCCTGAAATTAGAAGAACAGGCTAGATTTCCCCTGTGCTTGGGTTTGCTCAGATGCAGCTCTGCCGAAAAACTGAGAAATGAACTATTCTCTCTTGTGAGGTCCTTCTTTATGCACAAGTCTACAACTGAAAAAGAATAAATCATAACAAGTGAGTATCTTGAAAGGTCAAGCCATAAAGATTGCCACTGCATTGAGCTGGGTCACAAACAGAATGTTCTTTAATACTGAGGAAGATTGTAAACTTGCCAATCCAATAGACTCTACTTTGAGGTTATGCCTCTTACTTTGCAGGTTCTGGTTTATGGCAGTTGATGTTTATTTTCACATATACTTTTCTTTCTTCCTACTTTGTAAAATTAGTGGAATTGGTACTTCTGCATGCTATTTAAAGCAAGGCATTAACTCAAGCCAGCTAGTAAGCTTCCACCATCACTTGATTCCAGTTTCAACCCCATTATTGTATAAAATTTCATGTTTACAACATTCTAACTCTATGTTAAGAATAACAGCCTCAGTCGCCAAGGCTTATGAAGCCTTCCACATTTCCAAGTATGACAAGTAGTCATGGAAGAGACATGCACTAAAACCAAACATTTAAAAATTTATTTTTTGAAATAGTAACATTCACCTAACACAGACAAGCACTTTTTATTCAGCACAGAGATCACTGCAGTGATTCCAAATGTTTAGGAAGGACAGTAAAGGCAAACTCCTTTCAAGCCATTTAAAGACCTGGTGAGAAAAAAATTAAACATTGCAAAATATCCATTCAAGTCTCAGAAACTTTTTAGAATACAAAGATTGTTGAAGAAGTTTAAGGAAGTAATAAAATTATGACACGTGTTAAGTAGTAATAAACAGGATTTTCTACAAAAGTTTAATTAAGTAGTTCTTTGAGATTATGTTCATTGCTAATTTTGCTAATTGGAATAGATCATAAGAGGTTATTAAATGCTTAATTCTGATTTTTTTCAATGTGTAATCTATTCAATTATCATTTAAAATATCTGGATGTTTGCTATAACATAGATGAAAGATCAAAAGGGTCTCAAAATTTTCCAAAATAAAAATAGATATTTTGTTATTAAAGAAGCATGAACTTGGATGCTTTTAAGTGTTTTTTTCCCTTTCTTAGCCCAAGTGAGAAAAGGCAACTGCAAAAGGAGAATTGGACTGAGAATCAAGAAATTTGAAATCTTGTCACTAATTTGTCACTAAAGAGTATTACATTGGGCTCTATTCCACTTCCTGGGTCTCAGTTTCCACAAGTACAAAATGAAATATTGAACTATATTGATCCAGTCATTAGCAACTGGGATACAAGGATAAATAGAGTAATTCACAGAATTTATAACCTAATTTATCTTCCCACATAAATGGCATTTATCTATGTGCTATAAATCACTATATGTAACATAATATTTAGGCAGTTTAATATTGGCAATTATATGCCCTGTCCCTACAAATATAAGTTGTTATGGCACTATATGTGACCTAGTCTAGATAATACACACATCCCTTCAGAGGTGTTGGGAGACTATGGAACTTTGTTTGAAATAGGATAGGAATCTTGATTGAAATCTATACCAAAATTACATGAAATGAAGGAAGAATTCCCAAAAGGAGATGGAAAAGGAGAAATATCAAGAACTTTTAGAACACTTTCTGAAACAGACAAAAACTGTATTTAGAATAGTCCAGTCTATACAGACTCTTCCAAAATAATACAATTTGGGGGGTAGGGGGGTGGGGTGGTGGCTTTATAAACTCCAGAACAAAACTGAGCTACAATAGATATCAAAAGATTCCAGAAAATTTATTAAATTCTAACAAACAGAAAATGTAAGTACAGACTGCATAACTAATTTAACTAATCTTATGTGTCAATATTTTTTCTGGCTCTATTAAATTAAACTGCAATTTCCATATTTTTCATGGCTTTTCTTTTTCCTCCCAACATTGACCCCTCCTCTTTTAGCACATAAAGTTTTATTTTGGAAACCACTTTAATTCCATTCTCAAGCTAAAACTGTAAGTTATAACATTCTCTGCCCCAGGGTTTCCCAGTTCACTAAGAATGAAATTTAAAGCTCTTAAAATAACCTACAAGACTTACTTACAAAATCCTGTCCAGCACGTCTCTGACCTCATGTTCTTAGTCTCTAATACACTTGCTCCACTGTGGCCACACTGCCTCCCCCCTTACATGCCAAGCACTCTCCCATCGCAAGGTGTTTGCACTTGTTCTCTCTGGGAAATGCTCATCCCCATAACCAATGGCTCACTTCCTCCCATGACTGAGGTCTTTGTTCAAATATCTCCTTTTCAGGGAGGACTGCATTTAATCATTCTATCTGAAGTGAACAAATGAACAACAAAAAAATAGACAAACCCTCTCTATCCCTTTGATCTCTATTTTTTTTTCTATCACTTATTTCTACCCAATGCATTATATTTTTTGTTGATTTTCTTTCTTAAACCACTGACATGTGAGTTACTTTACAAAAGAGATTGATTTGCTTATTGCTATTTTTCAGCGCACAGGACAGTGCCTGATACATTGTTTGTGCACAATAAATAGCTGTTAAATAAATTCCTGGAAGAAGAACAAGTGAATAAATAGTCCCATAACTGAGTTTCAAAAGTAGACTCATGACACATGCCTAGCCTGTCAAAATATTATATCCTCTGGCCACAGTGATGCTTCATGTTGGGCCATGAGATCTGTGTCAAACAGATGACATGTACTCATACCAAATCTGTGTCATTACAAGTAAAAATGCAAATCAAAGCAATAAGACCCATAGAGAGGGTCAGCCTGAGCAGGAATTCAACACAGATAAAAGCTCAGCTAAGGCACGGAACATGATGATCCTTGTAACCAACCCCTTCCCACCTGCTATTTTTCTTATGCCAGTTGGAGTTGGTTTTCTTTTCCCTGAAATTGAAAGTGCTCTAAAAGTTTTTGGTATTTCTTCTCAAAAAATATATAGTGCCTGCACTGCAATCAGTAATTGATGAGCATGTCAATTTGTTGGTACTGGAATTTGTTATATATATTTTAGTTTTGCTAATTTGGAAAATGATACCATATTACCATTTTTAGTATACAAATTCTAGTCAACTTGTATAAATTATTTATTAATATTATTTGTCCATGCATCTATTGAGTCATTTGTGTTGAATTGGGAATTTGAATGCACCCTTTGTATGATATTACTGTCACCAATCAGTCAATTATGCTTGAAGCTAATGTCTTCCCCCATTTCTAACATCCAGAGAATCTCGGAATTAGAATGATCCAAGAATCAAGTTATACCCACTTATTTTATAGTATAGGATAATAAGATCCAGAGAAATGCAATAATATAGATATTAAATAAAACGTCACATGCTGTTCATCTTACATAAGCCTTGTCCTTTCCCTAGTTAAATTTTAGCATTTACATATTCAAAAATAGAAATGCAGTTGTGAAATTAAAACCAGATTAGCATTCAGTGGTGACTAAAGATTTCACAGCAGGTGCAGCCCTTAAATTTATCTTGTCTCACATTCCAAATGATGCAACAAGTGCAATATCCCCAACCATATTCAATTGCCAAAACCTCGTCCAAGAGAATGCAAATACCCAATGTGAAAGGTCAAAACTAATACCAGAAAATCAGTGGTATAACTACTGCTAAGACATGTTGACTTAACTATTAATTTTCATTAATTTGATTCAGTGTTTAAAACGTGACTTGGCCTTTACCATTAGTATGTATTCGCTATGACCTTTCAGCTACAGAATTATATCACAGGCCAAAACCAGTACTCAGAAACAGAGGTTGTAAATTACTAGCTTAGTGTATGTATGTATGAAGAATAAAATGGCATCTTAGTTACTTACAAAACAGCATCTCACCTCAGTTACAAAAACTGATTTAGAAAAACTATCAAAAAATGGGAGAGAGATCTCAGTGTACTGAGTGATTCCATGCATAGTTGTAGCATCTTTATAGATTATAATATTTTCCTTACAGAGTTCACATAATATCTCGTTGAGTATACAGCTTGAAGAGTCAGACATATATTAACTCACTTAGTCCTCATAACAGTTCTATAAAGCAAGTACAATAATAACCTCCGTTGTACAGATGTGGAAACTGAGGCACACAGAGCATTAGAAAAATTGTTCAAGGTCGCAATTCAGTGAATTCCACAGAATTATTATAGATTAACTAAACAGTTTTAATAAGATTAGAGTTTTCTATGTTGCATTTGAAATCATTGTTTATCCATTTGTTAAACATATGCTAAGCCTTTATTATGTCCATGCACTAATCTGGAGCCAGTGCACAGCCATAAACATAACCAAAACAGATAAGATTCATATCACCCTGGTCTTACTGCCAAGAGCAGGCAGACAGTAAAGAAGATGATTCTCCTTTAGCCTTGAATAAGTTCCTGAAGGACTAAAGGGAGCAAAGCAATGAAACAAAGATGATGGATGAGGAGTGAAAGAAGGTACCTTAGATAAGGTGGCCAGGAAAACTTTCTCTAATGAAACAGCATTTTACTTGATATTTCAATGATGATACATAGCCAGCCATACAAAAACACAAAGGAAGAACATTTTAGACAGATTAAATAGCAACTGAAAATTTTCCCATATGGACACGAGTTTTGCATGACCAAAGGTCAAAAAGAAGCTGGTGAGATTGAAATACACATAAGAGAGAATGAGTTTAGAGGAAAAGATAAGAACCCAGATTCTGTGTCTCATGAGCCAAGGAAAAGATTTCTAGCTATGGTGGCAAAAAATTATAGAGCTTTATACATCTGCATGATGTTCAAATGATTTTATTTACATTTAAAAAAGACTTTTTTGGCTTGCTTTACAGTGAATAGATTCTAGAAGAAATGGACAAAAGTGAAAGAAAGAATACCAGTTGAGAGGATGTTAGAAAATTCAGCTTAGGATGCAGAGCCAGATGGAGGTCTAGAGGTGCCCAGGACAGGTTTTTCCCACTGAAAAGGTCTGGGACAACTATCAGACAGCTAAAAATTATCAGGAGCATCAGTGGGAGAGTTTGGGAGTGAAGCAAGAGACTTGTGAGATTGCTGTGGAGTATGGCAACCCAGGATGGTAGTATAGAGGGAAGAGAGGGGCACACTGCCTCAGCTGCCGCATCTCTGGCACCGGGATCAGCATAGGAAGAATATTCCCTTGCTGTGAAAATGCAGGCAGAGACTCCCATCCCCATCATAAAGGCGTGCAGATACTTTGGTAGGACAAGCCCAGAGCCAAATATGGGGAGCAACCTAGAAAAAGCCCATGGCATCACTCTAGAATACTACACAAACAGTGTACTTCCCGCCCACCACGCTCTGGACCCAAGACTAGGCAGGACAGCACCATCTTGAAACGGGAGCTGTTATGGAAGCATGCCCTGCCCTCAGGCCAGTAGCCAAAGTTGCTTTCCCACCTTGAGTCTCTGCCCTCCACCCAGCACTCACAGGAGAGGCTATAACACCCTAACCCCAGTGGTGTGAATCCTGAGCTCACAGTGGTTGTGACTCTGTTCTGCAGTCTGGGAAGCCAACCCCAGTCCTGCTGAACGGATGCACCCCCAGGTCCCTGGCCAGAGATCAGACAGGCAAATCCTCCTCAGGTGGACCACACCCCATTCCTCCCACTACCTCTAGTCCTGCCAGCTTGACTGAGTTGGGTGAAGCTGAGACCCCAAGCCAGAAAAACTGCTCAGAGATCTCTACCCTGACACACATGCCCTTGGGCTGGCGGAAATAAATTGCTCCCATCCTCACAGAGAAGTAGCCAGGCAGTTCTGTCCTGAAAGTCCTGCCTAGCAGCCTTGCAAAAAGTCTGAGAAGCAGCTACCCTGGCCCCTTTACTGCAGAACTGCCTAGAGGCCCTGCCCACTGCCCAGAGGCAGCTGGACAGTTCACTTCAATGCAAGGTTGCTTAGAGCTCCTGCCCACCACCCACAAGCAGCTGGATGGGCCCCCTCACTACAGCCCTGCCTAGCGGTCCTGCCTACTGCACAAAAAGCAACTAGAAAGGACCCCTCACTACAGCCCTGCTAATGGCCTTCCCCACTTCCTGAAAACTGACCCAGCAGCTCTGTCCTTGGTGTCCAGCTCCCAAACCACAGAGGTAAGCATGCTGTTACAGCTGATACTGTCACCAGCACTCAGCCTCAGAGCACTTCCAGCACTGCTAAACATCTCCCTGCACAGCAATCCATCCCACTCCCCACCAATGTCCAGCCAGCTCCACCTCATCCAGATCTGAGTGTTTTTGTGTTTTTCCAGGCAGAAGGGCAGAGGAAAGAAGGACAAGCAAAGACCTATGAGAAACCTCTGCCTGCAGGAAAGAAGAAAGGGAAACCCCACTGAATGTCATTAATTTAAACTAAGGAACTTCAGTACACCACAGTACACCAATGTGTGTCACAGGACACTATCTGGGGTGCCAACCTCATCTAAGGAATGAAAGGGCATCCAGGCCTTTCTCCCAAGAACTTGATATCTCATCTATATGCTCAATGACCCAACACAGTGTCACTCACTTTAGTTAGGAATGTTAGGAACTACTGAGTGCCCAAATGTCTAGGCCAGAGAGGCACTTACAGTCAACTCCAACACTGAATATGGTCAAACTAACCACACAAAGACTAGACTACTCTTTCTACCTGGAATCAAAACTAAAACACCCTACCCAAAGGTCAATATAAAACACATCTACAGGAGGGAGTCTCTGTCCTTAAAAGCCACTGAGAGTAATAGAAGAAGGAACTGCTCCACCAGATGACCAGACATCAGTGTACAGTACTAGAAATATAAAAAGAACAAGAAAATATGATACCACCAAAAGAATACAATAATTCTCAAGTACCAGACAGACCCTAAACAGCAGGAAACCTTTGAAATTACTCAAAAGAAATCCCAAGCAACAATCTTAAGGTAATTCATTGAGATATAAGAAGGCTCAGATAGATAACATAACAAAATTAGAAAAACTGTCCAGGATATGAAAGAGGAAATTTACACAGAGATAGATGCCTTTAAAAAAGTATGTAACAGAACTGGAACTAAAAAATTCATTCAACAAAATAAAAAATACAACCAAGAGCATAAGCAGTAGGCTGGAGCAATCAAAAGAAAGAATTTCTGATCTTTTTGAAATTACTCAGATGAACATGGAAAAAAAAAGAAAAACAAATTTTTAAAAATGGATAAAATTTACAAGAGCTATGAGACAACCTTAAGCACACAAACATCCAAATCATGGGTGTTTTGGAAGGGGAGGAGAAAGAAGAAGGCATTGAAAACCTATTCAATGAAATAATAGTAGGAAACTTTCTCTGTATCAGAAGAGATAAAGACTTTCAGATGCGAGAGGCTAAAAGACTACCAAACAGATTCAATCCAAACTTTCCTCTCTGAGATACATTGCTGTAAAGCTGTCAAAAGTCAAAGATAAAGAAAGAATCCTGAAAACAGAAAGAGAAAATCATCAAGTCAACTATAAGGAAGTCCCCATCAGACTAACAGCAGATTTTTCAGTAGAAACCTTACAGGTCAGGAGAGAATGAGGTAATGTATCCAAAGTACTAAAAGAAAAAAAGTACCAGCCAAGAATACTATACTCAGCAAGGATATTCTACAGAAATGAAGGAGAAATAGTGTATTTGCCATATAAACAAAAACTTCAGGACTTCACCACAATACTATCAGTCCTAAAAAATATCTTTAATGGAGTCCTGCATCTGGAATTCAAAAAATGATAATCACCACCATGGACACATGAGGAAGAAAAACATGTACTGGTAGAGCAGATATGCAAATAAGAAAGAAAAAGAAACTTTATCTTATCACCTCAAAACACAAACAAACAACAAACACAAACAATAAAAAGGAAAGAAACAAACAAAACATTTAAAACACCATACAAGAATCAATAAAATGCCAAAAGTTAGACAATACCTTTCAATAACAAACTTAAATATAAATGTATTAAATTCCCCATTTGAAAGACATAAACTGACTGAATGGATTAAAAAACCAGATCCAACTATATGCAGCTTACAAGAAACTTACCTCACCTGTTAAGACACACTAGCAAAGAAGGCCATTACATAATGATAAAAGGATCTATCCAGCAAGAAGATAGAACAAAAATAAACATACACACTTTAAATATTGGAGCACCCATATATATAAAGCAAATACTATTAAACCTAAAGAGAGAAATAGACCCTGATACAATAATAGTTGAGGACCTCAAAACCTGTCTCTCAACATTCGACGGATCATCTGTGGAACAAATCAACAGAGAAATGCAGAATTTTAACTAAACTTTAGACCAATTGGTTTGGCAGACATGTATAGAACATATCATCCAACAAGTACAGAATATATATTCTCCTCATCAGCAGATGGAATATTCTCCAAGATAGACCACATGATAGGACACAATTCAAATCTCAACATATTTTTAAAAACTGAATTCATTTCAAGTGTCTTTTCAGACCATGATGGATTAAAACTAGAAATCAATAACAAGAGAAACTTTGGAAACTGTAAGGGTACATAGTAGTTAAACCACATGCTCCTAAACAACCTGTGGGTCAAAAAAGAAATTAAACAGGAAATCAAAGCTTATCGCAATTGGAAATAAAGACACATTCTAGCAAAACCTATGGGATACTGCAAAAGCAGTACTAAGCAGGAAGTTTATTGCAATAAATGCTTACACAAAAAGTGTATAAAGACTCAAACAACTTAGTATGACATCTGAAATAACTAGAAAAACAAGAACAATCCAATCACAATTGGTAGACAGAAAGAAATAATTAAAATCAGAGCAGAACTAAATGAAATAGAGACCAATAAATAAAAATAAAAAATAATACAAAAGATCAATGAAACAAAAAGTTGTTTTTTTGAGAAGGTAAACAAAAGTCAATCTGTAAGCCAGACTAACTAAAAAAAGGAGAAGACTCAAATAACAAAAATCAAAAATGAAAAAGAAGATATTTCAACCCATTCCACAGAAATACAAAACATTATTGTGACTATTATGAACACGTATACACCAACAACTTTAAAAATCTTGAGGAAATGGATAAGTTTCTGGACACATATGAACTATTAAGTCTGAATCAAAAAAAAAAAAAAATAGAAAACCTGAACAGACCAATAATGAGCAATGAGATTGAAACAGTAATCAGCAGTACCCCAAGAAAGAAAAGCCCTGGATTAGATTAGATTAGATTAGATTAGGAGAATTAATACCAACCCTTTTCAAAGTTTTCCAAATAATTGAAACACATGCTACTCTTCCAAACTCATTGCATGAGTCTAGCATAACCCTGATACCAAAAAAATATAAAGATACCAAAACAACAAAAAAGACAACTTCAGCCCAATGTCTTTCATAAACATAGATGTAAAAATCATCAAAAAGACATTAGCAAACAGAATACAGCAGCACATCAAAAATATTATACATCTTGATCAAGTGCTATTCATCCACACATGCAAAGATGGTTCAAAATAGGCAAATCAATAAATGTGATACACCACATCAACAAAGTCAAGGACAAAAATATGATTATCTCAATAGACAAAGAAAAAGCATTTGACAAAATTCAACTTCCTTCATAATAAAGACTCTCAGAAAATTAGGTATCAAGGAAAGTATCTCAATACAGTAAAAGCCATATATGATGAAACAACTGCCAATATCATCCTGAATGGGGAAAAGCTGAAAGCTTTTCCTTTAAGAACAGGAAGAAGAGAAGAATGCACACTCTCACCATTCTTATTTAACATAATATTAGAAGTACTAGCCATAGTAATCAGGCAAGAGAAAAAATAAAGGGCACCCAAATTGGAAAAGATGAAATCAAATTATTCCCATTTACAGATGACCTATATATAGAAAAACCTAAAAATTCTCCAATAAAATTTTTAGAGCTGATTAACAAATTCAGTAAAGGTGCAGGATACAAAATCAATATACAAAAGTCAGTAGCATATTTATACTCCAACAACAAACTATTATGAAATGAAATCAAGAAAGCAAGCCCATTTACATAGCTACCAAAATAAAATGAAATAAAATACATATCTAGGAAAAAATTTAATCGAGGAGGTAAAAGATCTCTACAATGAGAACTACTAATCAATGATGAAAGAAATAAAAGGATGCAAAAAGATGAAAAGACATCCCATGTTCATGAATTGGAAGAACTAACTTTGTGAAAATGTTTATACTTCCCAAAGTCATCTACATATTCAATGCAATTCTCATCAAAATATTAATGACATTCTTCACAGAAATAGAAAAAAAAAAACCTAACATTAATATGGGAAAAACTAAAGACCTCAAATAGCCAAAACATTCCTGATAAAAAAAAAGTAAAGCTGGAGGATTTACATGACCTGACTTCAAATTATACTACAAAGCTATAGTAACCAAAACAGCATGGCACTGGAATAAAAATAGACACACAGACATATGGTACAGAACAGAAAATACAGGTCAACCTACATACTTACAAACAACTTATCTTTGACAAAGACAACAAGAACACACACTGGGGAAAGGACATCCTTTTCAATACACAGTGCTGCAAAAACTGGACATCTGTATGTAGAAGAATGAAACTAGACCTATACCTCTTGCCATATACCAAAGTCAAATCAAAATGGAGTAGAGACTTAAATATAAGACCTGAAACTATAAAACTCCTAAAAGGAAACACAGGGGAAATGTTTCAGTATGTAGGACTGGGCAAAGTCTCTATGATTAAGGCCACAAAAACACAGGCAACAAAAGAAAAAATAAATAAATGATATTATATCAAACTTAAAAGCTTCTTTCACAGCAAAGGAAACAATCAACAGAGTGAATAGACAACTTACAGAATGGGAGAAAATCTTTGCAAACTGCATCTGACAAGGGGTTAATATCCAGAATATACAAAGAACTCAAACAACTTAACAGTTAAAAATTTTTTTTTGATTAAAAAAATGGTCAAAGGACCTGAATAGACATTTCCCTAAGGAAGACATACAATGGCCAACAGATACATAAAAAAAGCTCTACCTCACTTATCACCAGAGACATTCAAATTAAAACCACATTGAAATATCATCTCACTCCAGTTCAACTGGCTACTGTAAAAAGACAGAGAAAAACAAATGCTGGCCGTGATGCAGAGAAAGGGGAACTCTTCTACACCATTGGTGGGACTGTAATTTAGTAAAGCCATTATGGAAATTATTATGGAGGTTTCTCACACAACTACAGATAGAACTATCATAAGATCCAGCAATCCCACTATTGAGTATGTACGCACCGGAATGGAAATCATCACATCAAAGGGATATCTGCACTGCACTGTTTATTGCAGCTCTATTCACAATAGCCAAACTATGGAATCAACCTAAATGTCTATCAACAGATGACTGGATAAGGAAAATGTGGTATGTACACACAATGAAACACCACTCAGCCACTAAAAAGAATGAAATTCTGCCTTTTGTGGCAACATGGATGAACTTGGAGAAAATTAGTTTAAGTAAAATAAGCCAGCCAGAGGAGAAATTCTGCATGTCCTCACTCATACATGGAGCTAAAAAATAAATAAATAAGGAAGGAAAGAAAGAGGGAGGGAGGAGGGAGGGAGGGAAGGCGAGAGGGAGGGAGAGAGAGAGAGAGAGAGAGAGAGAGAGAGAGAGAGAGAGAGAGAGAGAGAGAGAGAGAGAGAGAGAGAGAAAGAAAGAAAGAAAGAAAGAAAGAAAGAAAGAAAGAAAGAAAGAAAGAAAGAAAGAAAGGAAAGAAAGAAAGAAAGAAAGAAAGAAAGAAAGAAAGAAAGAAAGAAAGAAAGAGAGAGAGAAAGAGAGAAAGAAAGAAAGAAAAAGATCACAATAATACATTGAATTTTCAGGAGAGAACAGTACTGTGGTTAGTAAATGTGGGGAAGGGGTAGTGGAAGGAGGTTATTTAGAAATTGGTTAATGGACACAAAGAATGATTACATTCTGTAATGGTGAATATGCTAATTATCCTGATTTGATCATCACATGTCGTACATAATTATTGATAGTGAACTCTCTACCCCACATATATGTATAATAAATTACATTTCAATAAAAGAAGAAAAAAATCTATACTTACCAAAAAACCAAAATTCAGTTTAGAATGCAAATCAGGGATACTTTTGATGAGAAAACTAATTGCTGAATTATTTCTCCTCAAATTGCTATTTTAAACATATATCGTTAGTATTATTGTAGCCTTGCCCATGAAGCAAAATGGTGACATGAAACATCTGGCAATAAAACCTCACAGTGGGTTGAGTGCTGTCCTGTTACTCTCACAGCCCCCCCTTTGTGACCCTTCTGTATTCATCACATTATGCAATATGGTAATTTCTTTTTGAACTTGTTTATGTAGTCGAGTAAAGTATCAGCTTTTTGAGAGCAAGAGCTGAGTCGTTTCAATCTCCAGGCTTTCATCCCAGCACATAGTAGATACTTAACAAATATATGTTGGATATTTACAATAGCTCCCCAATCAATTACCCAACATATATCCCCAACTTTCCCAGCACAGACTTCCTAACAGTCCTTGGCCTCCATGCCACCCCATTCCAAGCCAAATGACTTTCAATTCAGGAGGGACACAAATCTAGGATACGAACTATGCAACAATTGCATTAAGCTGTTGGCTGGACCTAGTGGCTTGCTTCTAATGAAAAATATAGAGGAAAATAGACAGAATGTGATGGGATACACAAGACTATGAGTTCACTCTTACCAGCACTTTCTCTTTTACTGTTCCTCTCTCTCGCCCTCTCACTTGCTTCTCTGAAAGACCAGAGTCCAGGCTGTGAGTTGCTCTAGGTGGCAGGGAACTGATGGAGCCTCTGACCATCAGCCCCTGAGGAAGTAAATTGTGCCAATAACTGTATTGAGTAATCTTTGAAGCAGATCCACCCTAGTCAAGCCTTCAGATGACATAGCAGCCCAGGTTGATACTTTGATCACAATCTGCTGGCGTTCCTGAACCACAGAAGCAAATATGATAAATGTCTATTGTTTTAAGTCATTAGGTTTTCATGAAACTTGTTATGCAGCAATAGGTAACTAACACAGTCGTCATCATCACCACTAACACCATGGATAAGAAATACTCATAAGGGATACCACATTCCAGGAATGACTTATGAACAGTAAGAACTTTTAAAGACAGATAAGTTTGGAAGAGGCGTAGCAGGTGAATGGAGGGTGTAAGGTCATTTAATGTGACACATCAACATGGACTAAAGCATCAAAAACAGAATGCTGAGTATTAGAAAAGCAATGCGATAAGCCCAAAAAGGATTGAGAAGGTAGATTTTGAATGAAGTTTAATTAGATGGACGAAGGAAAAATATCAAGGTCACTAAATTTTAGGCTTTTTCACTTGATAGATATTTGATAGCATGATAAGATTCTGACTTAATTCCTTCTCCCCACAGTGCCTAAAATTGTGCCTATCAGAGAATATTTAATCAAAATATCTGAGTAAGAAACACATAAGTATAGGGTGACTTGCTAGGGGTCAGGAATTTCTGGAGGATTTTAAACTTAGAAGTGGTATAATGAAAACTATGCTTATGGAAGGTTATTTGGGTAGACATCCACACTATGGAATACAGAGAGAAGAAACTGCAGTCACAGAGGCCAGATTTAATCCATGTATGAGAACATGTGACTACGGACTAAAGGAGAAGCAGTGAGAATAGAAGATACCCAGAAAAAAGTTACAGGTCTCCAAGAAATCCACAGGTAACCAGACTGTGCCCAGAAAGCCATATCTTTATGAATGCTGATAAAAACAATTGACTGATCTATCATTCTTTCTGCTTCCATCACTAGGAAGTAATTAAACTAGGAATTTTTAACCGATTATCTTTTTAACTACCGTTCATCTGTACTTGAAACAACTAAAAATTTGAGGACATATGACTGTTATAAGTAAATAAGGTCATAGGACAAGAGCAGTATTTGCAGAGAGAAGAGACATCATAAAAATTAATTCCAAACATTCATGTCTCCTATTTTTCACCTCCTGACATCCTGTTTGATCTTTGCTGTAGATTGGATGACCCTCTTCCCCAACCTCCCTGAGGCTTAATTCCCACTGTAAAGGTTGAGGGTGGGAAATCTTGTTATGGTAATTGAAAGGTGGGGCCTTGAAGAGGTGATTAGACTGTAGGCCATGCCATAGTGAATGGACTAATAATGGTGGTCAAGGGCGTGGTTCTGAGGGCTTTAAAAGCAGAGTGAATGAGGAGGTTTGTCTTTGCTCTCTTCTCCACTGTTTTCACAATGTCATATTCGGCCATCACTGTTGTCACCACCAAGACCACCACCAGATATGTTCCTTGGACTTTGGACTTCCCAGACTCAGAAGCTGTAATCAATAAATTTCTTCTTCTTCATAAATCACCCAGTTCTGTGTATTTTCTCATAAGAAACAGAAACAGACTAAAACAATCTTGAAATATATAAGCCTCATAAGTCTAGAAAAAGGTGACATAAATCAAAATTACTGCTTCTGAGAATGAGTCCACTATTGTTTTACTGAGTAACATGGTGCTAAGTGCAGAGTAAACTACAGAGAAATTAAACATACACATACAAAAACATGCTCACAGTATTTCTGCCCTAATGTACCTTTCCATCTAACTGTGTTTAAAAGATAAAAATGCATATCTAGTCATATGAAAAATATATTAAGAGCCATTATGTGATAGAGACACCCTTAATAATATAGCATAAAATAATGAGAATAATTTAACTGTGTCAATATTTAATAGAATATTGATTTAGGTGTAGAATCCCTATCTGTTAACATTTGAAAATAGAAAGAAAATATTTGAGAAATTTTGTAAAACAGCCATTTTCCTTCCTCATGTGTTTCTTGCTTACAATTTGACTATTTGCTATCTGTCTTTTCCCTTGTTTTATTACTAGAAACTATCTTGACATTCTGTAAAAATTTAATGATTAATGATTTAAATATAATAAAAATCACACGAAGAAACGATTGATTGCAATGTGACAATAAAAGAGAAATTGCTTGTTCTCCTGCCTATTACTAAATAAATAATTTGCCTGTAATATTCTTGAGAAAAGCTGAATCAAATAACATTTGGGATTTATGTCTATGTGATAGGTCATTTAGGTCAGAAAACAATAGGCTGTTTAAGTTTATACCTTATTTATTTTTTAACTAAACTCACATTCTAATGTAGCATGTTTACAGAAAAGAACATAAATCATGTCTAAAGTTCAGTAAAGTTTTACAAATTGAACCCAACTGTAAAGCCAGCATCCAGATCGAAAACCAGAGCATTGCATACACCATAAAGGCCCCTAATAGCCTCTGACACACTTCTTTGCTTCTGTAGGATAAAAAAAATAAAAACTCTACTAATTTCTCATACCATAGACAATACATGCCTGTTTTATATCTTTATTATTTTGGGGATCTCTATTTCATTTAGTTCAGCTCTGATCTTAATTATTTCTCTCTGTCAATTTGGGTGTTGGATTGTTCTAGTTTTTCTAGTTCTTTGAGGTGTAGGGTTAGGTTGTTTATTTAAAAAATTTCTCTTCTTTTGATGTAAATGTTTATTGCAACCATCTTCCCTCTTAGTACTGCTTTTGCAGTATCCCACAGGATTTGGCATGATGTGTCTTTATTTTCATTAGTGTCAAGTATTTTTTTGATTTCCTGTTTAATTTCTTTTTGGGCCCATGGGTCATTCAGGAGCATGATGCTTAATTTCCATGTATTTGTATAGTTGGCAGAGTTTTGTTCATTATTGATTTCTGCTTCTAATTCATTGTGGTCTGAAAAGATACTTGAAATGATTTCGTTTTTTAAAAATTTGTTGAGACTTGATTTGTGACCTAACATGTAGTCTACCCTAGAGAATGTTCCATGTGCTGATAAGAATACATATTTTGTAGTTATTGGATTAAATGTACTGTAGATAGCTGCCAAGTCAAATTGGTCTAAAGTTTAGTTTAAATCCTGTGTTTCTTTGTTGATTTGTTGCTTAGATGATCTGTCCAATGCAGAGATAGGTCCGTTCAGGTCCCCAGATATTATCATATTGGAGTCTGTCTCTTTCTTTAGGTCTAATAATGTTTGCTTTATATATCTGGATAATCCAGTGTTGGGTGCATAAACATTTATGATTGTTATGTCTTCTTGCTTAATAGATTCCTTTATCATCATATAATGTCCTTCTTTGTCTCTTTTTATGGTTTTTGGTTTAAAGTCTATTTTATCTGATATAAGAATAGCTACTCCTGCTTGTTTCTGGTTTCCATTTGTGTGGTATATGTTTTCCCATCCCTTCACTTTTAGCCTGTCTGTGTCATTATGGGTGAGGTGAGTCTCTTGAAGACAGCTTATATTGGATCTAGCTTTTTAATCCAGTCAGTCTGTATCTTTGGAGTGGGGAATTTAATCCATTTACATTTAGGGTTGTTATTGAGAGGTACTATCTTAATCCTATCATTTAATTGCTTTTCCTATGGTTTATTTAAATATCTTTTGCTCCTTTCTTTCCCTTTTATTGTTTCTCTTCAGTTTTCATTGGTTTTTTGAGGTACAGTGGTACAGTTTCTATCTCTTTCTGATTTGCATAACTTCTCTCCCAGTGGTGTTTGTTCTTTCTAGTGTATTCATGGTGGTGATTATAATTTTGGGGGTTCCAAGTACAGGACTCCCTTAAATATTTCTTATAGAGCTGTAATGGTAAACTCCTGCAGTGTGATGGTAAACCCCTGAAGTGTGATGGTAAACTCCAACAGCTTTTGTTTGTCTGGGAAATACACTATTTCCCTTTCATTTCTGCAGGATAGCCTTGCTGGGTAAAGTATTCTTAGCTGGCAGTTTTTTCCTTTTAGTACTTTGAATCTATAATCCCAATCTCTTCTGGTATATAGAGTTTCTGTTGAGAGGTCTGTTGTTATTATAATGGGAATTTTCTTATAGGTGACTTGACACTTTTGCTGTTTTTAGGGTTCTGTCTTTGTCTTTGACTTTTGACGGTTTGATTAAAATGTGTATTGGAGAGGACCTTTTTGAATTGAATGTATTTGGGGTCTTTGAGATTCTTGGATCAGGAAGTCTGTATCTCTACCAATACCTGGGAAGTTTTCTGCTATTATTTCATTGAATATATTTTCAATGCCTTTTCTTTTCTCCTCCCCCTCCAGAACAACAGTCATTCAAATGTTTGCGTGCTTAAGTGGTCTGCTGGCTCTCTTAGATTTTCTTCATTTTTAAAAATTCTTTTTCTTTTTTGTCTGCTTGGGTTATTTCAAAAAATTGTCTTCAAGATCAGAAATTATTTCTTCCCCTTGATCTAGTCTGCTGCTTAAACTCTCAAGTGTAGTTTTTATTTCATTGAATGACTCTTTCAGTTCCAGGAGTTCTGCTACATTCTATTTTTCGGAATTTATCTCTTTGTAAATTTCTTCCTTCAAGTCCTGGATTGTTTTTCTCATTTCACCGTGTTTTCTGAGTCTTCCTGTATCTCGTTGATTTATTTAAGATCATTACTCGACATTTCCTTTCCAGACATTTCAAGGGTTCCTGCTCTGTGGGGTCTGGTACTAGAGAATTATTGCATTCCTTTGGTGGTGTCAAATTTCCTTTTTTTTTTTTTTTTTTCCATATTTCTAGTCTCTCTTCATTGATTTCTAGTCATCTGGTTGAGAAGTTGCTTCCTCTATTACTCTGAAGTGGGCTTTGAGCAGAGATTTCCTGTTGTAGATGTGTCTTATATTAATCATTGACTAGAGTGTATTGGTTCTGGGTAGACTCGGTCGTGTAGTCTCTGTGTGGGTACTTCTGCCCTAGTCAATATTGGAGTTGTGTGTGTGTGTCTCCATGGTGTAGGCACAGGGGCACTTAGTGATTTCTTGCTGAGGTTAGTTGGGATATTGAGGATGTGGGCTAGCTCTTGGGGTCTTTGGTGAAGTGCCTGGGTTCCTTTTCACTCTTTGGCTGGGGTGAATGATCCTAGGTGAACTTGTTGGCTCCCTGGCTAGTGTCCCATGACCCTGATGGGTGCACTAGGTTATACTGGATCTCCTCAGCTTGAATGAGTGACCCTCCGCAATGTTTCTCTTTCCTTGTTCCTATAGGCCAAGGCTTTTCCTGGGTCCTTGCTTCCCTTGGTTGAGGGATGGGTTGGTGGTGGCTGGGAATTTTCTTCTGTATACTGTTTGGCTATCCTGGGTTTCTGTATTCTCTGGGTTCTCTATGTTTGACTCCCTGGGTGAAGGCAGTTGTACTCACTGAACATGAGGTGAAATTCCCCCTGTGAGTTGTGTCACTGGGGTGTGGGTCTGCACTGGCTTACCTGTTTTTTGGGTCTCCATTTGTGACACTTCTTTTGTCAAAATGTGGTGGCAGTGGTGGTTCCTGCCATCGGCCATGTTGCCTGGTGTGGTGGCTTTGGTAGCAGTGTGTGTGGCTGCTGGCAGTGTCAGTGGCAGAGGAAGGGGTACAGGTGATAGCATTTGGGGTCCCACACCCAGCTGGGCTGGCTATTGCTTCAGTGTTGGCAGGGCATCCCACCTGCTGCCCATATGACTGATGCAGTGGCACGGTTGTGGGTTCCATGCCCACTTGATCCGGCTGGTGTGATGGCTATGGTTACAGCAGCCACATTGCACGTGACTATGGTGGGGAACCCATGCGGCTGGTCTGGCTGGAGCAGTGGTGTAGATGGCCCCTGTTGATGGCTGCCATATGGCAGGCAGGTGCAGCAGGGTCCTGTGCACTGCCAGGCTGGCTAGTGAGGTGGCTTGGGTGGGGGTCCAGTGCACAGCTGATTTTTCTGGTGCAGTAGTATGGATGTCCTCTGGTGATGGTAACCATGCTGCAGGTGGTGGCAGCAGGGTTTCCCATCCCCAGAGGGTGGCAACTGCTTCAGTATTGGCAGGGGGTTCCACACCCAGCCAGACCAGCTGCTGTGATGGCTATGGCACTGGCAGCTGCACCGCACGTAACTACAGTGGGGGACCTGCAAGTAGCTGAGCTGGCTGTTGAGGCAGCTTGGGTGGGGGTCCTGAGCATGGCTGGTCTGGTTGGTGTGGTGGCATAGACAGCCACTAGAAATGGTTGCTGTACTTCAGGGAGTTGTGGTAGGGGTCCCATGCACGGCTAGGCTGACTGGTGCAGCAGTGTGGGCAGAAATCCTGTGTGCAACTGGCCTGGTCAGAGCTCTAGTGCAGGTTTGGATGGCTACCAGCAGCAACAAAGGCTGGAGCCTCTCTACAGGTAACAGCAGCATGGAGTGGGGCGAAACTCCACATGGAAAGGCAGATGATGGACGGTCCTGGGTCCTGACAATGTCATCCGCAAGTGCAGCACTGATAGTGGTGGGCCCGTTCTGATCTTCTTCTGTGGGAGAAAAATGTCCTAGGTTTCTCCAGTCTGCCATCTTCCAATAATTCCCCTATATCTTTGATTAAATGTTTATTAAAATATTTTAAATTTTTGTGCAAGTTGCTGGGTGAAATTGTACTATTTATGAAATGGCATTCCACTGTACGAATATGTGAATATACAAGAATGTATTCATCTGTTGTGCTTTAGATGGACATTTTGATTGTTTCTGTTTTGAGGCTATTAAAAACAGTGCTGCTATGAACCAATTGCCATTAAATGAAATATATATATTGAATTGGAACAGGCACTGCACAGAAATTTTTAGGTGAATGACTTCATGTCATTTCCAATGAATCAGAATGTAGTAGTTACTATTAACATCCTCATTCCTCAGCTATAGTAACTGAAGTTTGGACAAGTTTGGTAACTTTCCCAAGATGATATGGCTAGCAAGTAGGGAAGTCAGAATTCATCACTCAACAAATAGAATCTCTACCATGAGCCTGGGCTTCATGTGGAAGCAACAGAAATAGCAATAAATAAAATAGATCATAATCCTTACCATCAATTTTAGTTTTGGGGGGGAGAGTAGATAATAAAGTAAGCCATATGTTAGCTAGTGAGGTGATATTTGTTAAAAAGAAAAATAAAATAGGAAGGGAAACAAGGATTTTGAAAGGTATTGGTTTTAATTTTATGTAGGGTAACTGGAGAATATTTTGATGAGAAGAGTGTTATTTGATTTAAAAACCTTTTAAAAAAGGGATTTTACTTCCAGCCTGTCCTATTGCAGAGCCCACTCTGCTTACTGCCATATTAAACCAATGAATATACATTTATGACCTCTTAATAGAGATTTCTTGAAAATACTGTGCATCATTTTTGAAACAATCTACTGCCCACACATTAGTATAGAGATCATTAAACAGAACAAAGCAAAACAAAACAAACAAAAGCCAACAGCACAGGTTTTACACCGAATTTAATTGCAAAAGCTTTAAACACTGATTCTGAGTAACTAACAGAGCTTTTCACACTTCTTCCTTATAAATTGTGGTTGATAAGACATAATAGCTGGGCATAATCGGAGGTTGACAAGCTAAAATGTCAATGAAGATTAGACAAATTTTGTTAACTAATGATAAGATTAGAAATAATACATTTGAAAGGGTTAAACTATTAGCACTTGCCATTTTGATTAAACCTTTATTCTAAGTGCTCTAAGGTATAATTCACTTTGTAGAATCAAACACAAAATAGTATAAATTGATTTTTAAGATATTTTACGTCCTATATGTAAGTTAATGGGTCAAATGGGCATCACTGTTATTTTTGTACCTTATTACCTTAAGAGAACTGGGTTGAAATAGTGTGACAAGAGACTTTTACCCCTGGTATGACCAAGCAGCTCTTACAGAACTCACCAGTTGCACATAAATAACTATAAATTTTGGAAAAACATAAACAAACAAACATATAAGCAAAAATTTCAATGACCTGAAGGCACTGGAGAATGAACCAAAACAGGCCAAGTCTGGATGGGAGTCAGTATTTAGAAGAAGAAACTGGCAAGAGTGAGTTTGTTAGTCTGTTTCTGTTGCTTATAACAAAATACTTGGAATTGTGTAATTTATAAAGAAACAATATTTATTGCTTAGATTCAGAGGCTGGGAAGTCCAAAGTCTAATGAGCCATCTGGTGAGGGCTCCTTTGGTGGTGATTTCAGCAACACAGTGTATCACATTGCAAGAAAGGCAACTTCTCATGCTTTCTCCTTTTAAAGGCCTCAGATCTATGTCCATGACCACCATTAAACCATCAATGGATTGATCCATTTACTTGGGCATGGTCCTCACAATCTAATCACCTCTTCAAGGCCTGACCTTTTAACTACCGTAATAGGATTTCCCACCCTTTAACACTGTCACAATGGGGACCAAGTCTCTAACACATTAAACTCTGGGAGGACACAATTCAATCTACAATAGTGAGTTACCAGTTTTGAACACAAGGGCAGGTCAAGTCTACACGTGGGCATATAAAACCTCACAGGAAACTCACATACATCCTGGCCTGCAGAACCACAGGACAAAGATTTTGTGTATTATAGGTACTGGTAAGTTATCGAAAGCTGTCTCAGAAAGAAGTAAGCCAAAGAGGTAGAGCTAAAAATTTTGTGTATAAACTCTGCCCAATCTCAGACTGAATTGTGACCAGAGTTTTCTTTATATATTATGTGCATGTTTACAGTTGTTAAAAACATAAGGGCTAGTCTGTTACAGGTTACCCTAGCATAACTATTAGCAGAATGGCCACACATACTTTTCCAAGTCTCTGCTTGCATGAACTTTGTAAATATCCCTTAGGCCAAGTAAGTCACATGGCCAAGGCCAGAGTCATATTGGGAGGGAATAACAAAGGTCTTGGATATAATCAGGCTGTTAATTGTCAACGTTACAGCAATTGATCTATCAAATCAGTCTGTGTATTTGGAGCCTAAGGAAAAAAGGGGAGAAAGAGTGTATTAATGTTTTTGTGTTGCTATAACAGAATACCTGAGACTGGGTAATTTATAAAGAAAAAAGGTTCAGTCGGCTCATGATTCTGGGACAGTTGCATTTGGCGTGGGCCTCTGGCTGCTTCTACTCATGGCAGAAAACGTTGTGGCAGCTGACAGGGACAAGGTGATCACCTGACAAAAGGAAACAAGAGAGAGAAGGAGGGGAAGTGTTTGGGTCCTTTAAACAACCCAGGACCCAACTCTAGAGGGAACTAAGACAGTGACAACTCACTCGCTACAAACCCCCCACCACAGGAGGCCATTAATCTATTTATAAGGGATGTGCCTTGCATGATCCAAACAGCTCGCAACACTGCTACATTGGGGATCAGATTTCAACATGAGTTTTAGGGGGACAAACGTTGGGGTTATGAACTTATCCAAACTATATCAAAGAGGATGGGTCAGAACTAATAACTGAAATAATAATGGCTGAGAGTTTTTCAAAATTGAAGAAAATATATTAATGGAGTTATTAGAAAAGAATCATCATCTTATTAGATAAAGACTACTCATCACTAAGAAGATTTAGAAATATATAATAAACCTCCTAGATAAAACATAATAAAATAGTAGAATAATTAAGCTGAAGAGAGAAAACTCTTTAAAGTAGAGAGAGAAAAAAAAGAGATATTACCTTCGAAGAAACAACAGAAAAAACCTGATATCTGACTTCTTTGTAGAAATAGTGAAAAAAGAAAACTGCAAATGTGGAATTCTGTTTTCAGGGGGTTAAGTCAAGTTAAGGTTTTCTAAAGTCCATTTATTGACAAATAAACACAAAAGTAGATTTACTATATTTATACACACACACACACACACAGCTACATAATATAAAACAAACTGGAATAATAAGATATTTAGTCAATTATGAATAAGGCAAATGAAAAAAGTAACATGGAATAAGAGAATAAATACAATTTAAATAGTAATATTATGGAATTAAATTCAAATATTGAAATAATTACATTTAATGTAAATGGACTAAATTGTCCACTTAAAGTACTGTCAAAATGAGTTAAATTATATGTTGCTTACAAGAGACATAAGTTAAATATAAAGATTAAGATAGTAAAATTAAAATGATCAATACTATGTATTTACAATGTAAATAAAAAAGTTGTTAAATGAACATCAAACACTCTAAAATGAGAAAAATTACTAGAAATAAAACTGATATTTTTAATAGCAAAAGGCCAATCTAAGAAAAAGGCATAACAATTTTAAATGTGTGTGCACATATTACCTAGACTAAAATGCATAAAGAAAAAATTAACAAAACTAAAAGAAAAATATATCAAACTTTTAAATTTGGGAGCGTTTAATAACTTCTTTTAGCAACTGATAGAACCTACAGATTAAGAAGTAAGCATACAGAAGATATGAACAACAGAGTTACAGATTTGTCCCAATTAACATATAAAATGCTTCACCTAATAATTATAGAATACATGTTTTTTACAAGTTGATCATGAAATATTTAACAAATTGTTTGCTAGTGATAAAGCAAGTTTCAACATGTCATAGTATTCAAATAATGCATAGTAGATTTCTAAATCACAGTGGAATTAATCTAGAAATCAATTTTTTAAAAAATCTTAATATCCTTAAATGTTTGGAAATTAAGGAACTCATTTCTAAATAAAAGAATATGCTTCATAAAACAAATTCCAATAAAACTTTAAAATACATTAAACCAAATATGAATGAAACTATTACGCATCTCAGTATGTGAGATGTAGCAACAGCTATGCTTACAGAAAGTTTAGCCCTAAAGGACTATATTAGATAAAAAGAAAGTCAGAAAACAATAAGAATTATTCTCAAGAGCTTTTATAATAATATTAAATTAAGCCCAAACAAAGTAGAAGGAAAAAATAATAAAAAGCAGAAATGAATGAAACAGAAAACAAATATACAATATAATAAATCAACAAAACCAACTATTAGCACTTCAAAAAAATAATAAAATTGATAAATTCCTTATAATATTGATGAACAGGGAGGGAGAAACAGAGATAGAGAGAAACAGAGAGACAGAGAGATATAGCAAATAGCCAAGACTGAAAAGAGTAACATCATTAATACCATAGACATTAAGAAGATAATACAAAGTTACTATAATCAACTTTAAAGCAATGAAAATGAAAATCTAGATAATAATGACAAATTTCTAGAAAAACACAAATTACCAAGATTGAAATGAATTCACCAGTGAATTTTGCAAACACATATGGAGGTAATGTCAACAAATGCATGCAAGTTCTTCCAGAGAATAGAAATAGCCCATTTTATAAGGTCATAACAATATCTGACATCCAGAGAATTTTTGAAAAGAAAAATTTTGGACAATTCCACTCAAAAATATAGAAATAATATTCCTAAATTAAATATTAACAAAGTGAACCAAGCAGTGTAGAAAAAAGGACAATATATCATGACCACATTGAGTTTATTCCAAGACTTAAATATAATGTACTACAATAACAGAATAAATTGCTTAAATGTAGCAACTTAATAGATAGATGGTTTCTTCCAAGCATGCAAAGTTTGTTCAATATTTAAAAATTAATCAATATAAGCCATCATATTAACAGACAAAGAAGAAAAATCACATGATCATATCAGTTGGTGCCTTTTCAGGAATCCATACATAATAAAAACATTCAGAAAAATAGGAAGGAATGGAAACTTCCTCGATTTGAAAAAGAACACTCATAAAAGTCTACAGCTATGGATGTACTTAATGATGAAAGGCTGAATGTTTTTTCCCCTTGAGACTGGGAACAGGGCATGGCTGCCCACTCTCACTACTGTTGTTTGACATGGTGCTAGAAATTGTATCCAGTGCATTAAGGCAAGACAAGGAAATAAAATGTAAACAGAAAATGGAAGAAAATATAAAACACTACCAATTTTTAGACAGCATAACTATATATGCAGAAAAACAATGATTTAAAAAAATCTTGGAGTTAATAAGTGACTTCAGTAACATTGCAAAATGAAAGAAAAACATAAAAATCAATTTTGTTTCTATATACTAGTAAAGAGCACACTGACACCAAAATTTAAAATACCATACTATTTGTAATTGTTTGAAAATGTAATAAAACATATAGGACTTTCATACTAAAAACTACAAAACATTGATGAAAATATCAAAGATCTAAATTACTAGAGAGCCACACCATGTTTATGTATTGGAAGACTCAACATAGGAAAGATTGCAATTATCCCCAAATTGATATACAGGTTTAGTGAAATTCCTATTAAAATCTCAGCAAGACTTTTGTACATATAAACAAGCTTTTCCTAAAATTTATATGGAAGGCAAAGGAACTGTAAAGTAAAAATAATTTTGTAAAAGAAAAAGTGAGAACAATAAATTGACTTGATTTCAAGAGTTATTACATAGCTACAGTAATCAATTCAGTGTGGTATTAGGGTAAGGATAGATAGGTCAATCGAATACAACGGAGAAACCAGAAATGGACCTACACATGTAAGCCCAACAGATTTTTGACAAAGGTGAAAAAGCAAAATGGAGGAAGTAGATGTTTTTCAACAAATGTTGCTGGAGCAATTGGATATTCATAGGCAAAAAAATAAACATCAATTAAACTTCATACTTTATGTAGAAATTAACTTAAAATGTATTACTGACAAATGCAACATGTAAAACTGTAAAACATTTAGTGACAAACATAGAAGAAAATTGGGGGGATTTAGGGCTAGGCAAAATGTTCGTGAAAGAAAGTCAACTTGACACCAAAAGCATTAATTCATAAAAGAAAAAATTGATTAGAGTTCATCAAAATCTAAAGTTTTTTTCTGTGAAAGACCCTGTTAAGGGAATGAAAAGACAAGCTATAAATGGGAAAAAAATATTTGTAAACCACATATCTGACAAAGGACTCATACCCAGGATATATATGCAAGACCCTGAAAATTTAACAGCAAAACAGCGAACAATTCAATTAGAAAATAGCAAAGACATGAAGAGGCATTTCATCAAAGAGGATAGTAAATAACCAATTGAAAAAATATTTAACCTCATTAGCCATTACAGAAATGCAAATTTAAAACAACAATGAGATATCACTATGCATTTCAGTATAATTAAATAAAGAAATAATGACAATATCCAATAGTGGTGAGGATGCAGAGAAACTGAAATCAATCAAATATTGCTGGTGAGAATATAAAATGGTATAGCCACTTTGGAAAACAGTTTAGCAGTTTTTTAAAAAAATCTAAACACGTAACCACCATATGTCCAAGCAATTACACACCTGGTCATTTATCCCAGAGAAATAAAATCTTACATTCACACAAAAACCTGTACACAAATGTTTATGGCACCTTTATTCATAACAACCCCAAATTAGAGACAACTTAAATATCCTTCAATGAATGAATTGTTAAACAAACTCTGATACATCCAAACCATAGAATATTACTCAATAAGAAAAAAAGAACCATCTATTGATAAATGTAACAACCTGTATGAATATCCAGAGAATGGTGGAAAAGCCACATTCCTAAAGAGCCCCCCCCAAAAAGCCAATTTTTAATGTTTACATACTAACATAATGTAAGACTCCATTTATACAACATACTTGAATTGCCGAAAGTATAGAAATAGAAAAGAGATTATTACCCTGACTTGATTGTCACACATTGTATTCATGTATTAAAATATAACTCTGTACTCCATAAATATGTACAATCAATATGTATCAATTAAAAATAAATTTAAAAAACAGACATTGCTAGAGGTCACAAAGGGTGTCAAGTATAATGAAAGACATGATGGCTGTAAAGAGGGTACATGGATGATTGTTGTGGCAATGCTGTCTACTGACTGTATTAATGCCAATATACTGATTGTGATGTCATATTATAGTTTTGAAAGATGTTGCCATTAGGGAAAACTGAGTGTAAGGGACAAAGAATCTCTTTTTTATTTCTCCCAACTCCAAATGAACCTACAATTATCTCAAAATAAAAGTTTAATTGTACACAATACCAAAAATATCTCAATAAATGAAGAAAAATAATTTTATAAATGGCATCTGCTACTCATATAAAAATCTTTAGAAAATAAGAAGGGAACTTGTCTGATCTGATAATATAAATATCATATGCAATGGTGAAACTTTGGAAGTTTTTCTTATATAGCCAGAAATAAAGCAAGGATGCTGAAATTACCACTTCTGTTCAAGATTGTACTCATGGTACTAACATGTATTATAAGGCAAGAAAAAGAAACTCTAGAAGTGAAAAGTGTAATGTGCATGAGTAAACTTTAAATATATATATATATGTGTATATATATTAAATGGGTTAGAGAGTAGAATGAAGATGACATTAAAAAGTCAGTAAGTTAGAAGATACGTCATTGAATTTTCCAATTTGAAGAACAGAAAGAAGCTTGTAGAAAAATGAAGAGAATTCTGAAAGACATGACACAATACCCAAAACCTAATGTAATGCAACATAAAAGAGTAAGAAATATCAGAAAGTTATCCAAAGAAACAAAAATTTAAGTTCCCCTCAAATTTGTTAAAATCACGAATTTACAGACCTGAGATTCTTAGAGTAAAAGCATGCCTAGACACATCAGAGTCACACTGCTGAAAAGCAATAATAAAGAGACAATCTAGAAAGCAGCCATAGAAAAATTGCACGTTATGTACATAAGGGTGAAGGCCCAGATGATTATTAATTTTTCATTGTAAATTTCTACTCTTATTTTTCTAAATATATCTAACTGCCTAATGCAAAAGTTGTAATATTGCTTGTGGGGTTATAATATATAGAGATGTAAATAGGGGGTTGATCATGGTATACATGGTATACAGATACAGGTATACAGTTTCAAGTTCCTACATTTTATGTATTGAGTTACCTCTACATAGGCTGAAAAGTTGAGGATACATAATCTAATCTCTACAGCAACTACTACAAATGATGCAAATAAGTATAAGCAAAAATTGAAATTTTAAAAGAAAAAAGGGTTTAAAAGAAGTTGGAAAGGGGTAAAAGGAATAAAACAAATTAGAGAAGAAACTTTGAAAAAACAAGTACTAAAATCATAGATCTAAATTTAACATTTTAATGAACACATTAAGTATTTATAGACTAAAAACTGCAATTACCATCAGAGATTGTCAGATTGGATAAGAAATCAAGACCCAACTATATGCTGTATTGTCTGTCAGATATGCACTTAAAATACAGGTTAAAATAAAGTGAAAGAAAAACAAAATTCCAAGCAAGCAGAAAACATAAGAAGGCTGGCATTACTGTAATATTATCAGACAATAGACATCAAGATAAAGAGTATGAATACATCCAAACATCTCTTTCAAAATTAGAGGTGAAACAAAGACTTTTTCAGAACAACAAAAATGAAAGTATTCATTAACAGCAGACCTGCATTGAATTAAAAATGTTAAAGGATGATTTGAGATAGAAGGACTATGGTAAAAAATAGAAACTTGGTTCTATGTAAATAAATAAATATCTCTGGAAATGGTTAAAATGAAGATATTTGACAGCTGCTGGAAATATAACTATCAGGACAGATCCATCCCTAGAATTCATTAATGAACCCATAAGAAACTGCACCACACTAGATTGTTTTAATACTTTAGTAAATGTTTAAACCATTTATTGACATTCATCAAATAACAGATTGTATCTTAGTTCTCCTCATATCCCTTATAACTATCATAATGCCTAGTCTATCAAAGGTATAAAATAAATGTATGAATTTATAAAAATGGTAAAGATCTTTTAGGTTGATTGTGCTATATCCTCTGCCTTAGTTGATATTAGAATCATCCACTTGAACAACATTTTCCTCTTGATAAACCAGTGGCTGAATAGCTTCTCTATTTTGTTTCTCTTTGCCCCAACATGAAACCATAAAATAAATATCTGATTTAAGAAAAAATCAATTACAAAATCTAAATCCTTCTCTCTTTGCTTCTGCTGCCAGTATTGGGTTGAACTGTTAGTAATTAGCTTATTTATATATATCGTCCACATAGTCTTCTTAAATATTTGATTTTAATTCTTTCTGCTAATCTTTCTAAAAGTTGGCTGAGAAGAAGTAAAATTCTAAATACAAATCTGAATGATCAGATGAACTGAAAATCGTGGTTCAGTGGCACTTATATGTCCTGATTCTTTTCCCTAGTGTCATATAATGATGCCAAGCTGTGGACTTCTAAGATCATTTGTGATAATAATCTAGTACTGAAATTCATGGAAGAGACCTTAAAGGCTGCTTTGCTACCAGTGCTCACATTATACGTTTCAGCAACTCTTCTTAACAATAGTTTCAACCTTCAGGAAATTTGTGAAAAATAGTCCAGGAAGCCAACTGTGAAAATGGAATGTGATGTTGGAAATACAAGGGCACTTCAAAAAGCTCATGGAAAGATCTGCATTATCTTTCAAACCTATTTTTCTACAAACTTTTTGGAGTACTCTTGTCTATGAGATACAGAGTAGGTGGTCATTTCTCCCTATTAACACACTCAGTCTTTTCACTGTAATATGGTTGTCTTATTTGAAGTGAATTAATCCATGACCGTGGAGGAAGAGTGCTCTACTGGCAAATGCCCATTACTTGTGCAATATAGAATCACCAGTTGAAGTATTTCATGAGCAAGTGTTTTCTGTTAAGTCACACATACATGCACACACACACACACACACACACACACACACACACACACACACACACAAATGCTTAAATAAATTGGACATCTGAATTTTGGAGGACATAACAAAATGAGATAAATGTGTAATATGATACTCTATTTACAAGTATCCTCTGCTTGTTCCTAACACTTGGGCTCTTTTAACACCTTGCTTAATTCCCATCAGTGGTTCCCAATGGCACTTAGAACAAAATCTAAACTCCTTAACATCACCTTCAAAATGTCATTCTTTCTTTCTCCCTTTTTCTATCTCCTTCCTTCCTTTCTTTTCTTCTTTCTCCCTTCTTCCTTCATTCCTACCTCCCTCTGTCCCTTTTTCTCTCCCTCTGTCTCTCTTTTCTTTTCTTTATTTTCTTCTTTTCATCCTTCTAAAGTATCAGGTTTGATATGCCATCTCCACATAGACAAATTTTCAAACTATTCTTATTTAAAATGGATTTCCTGATTATCCATCATAACAGCCTATTTCCTTCCTTCAAGCACTAATATATAAATCTGTAATTATTCCATGTACTATTTAACCTCATTTATTCAACAAATATTTATAGAGTTTCTACTATGTTCCAAACACTGGACAAAATAGAGAACAGTGTCTCAACTTTCACGGAAGTGTATATTTTCTGGGAAGAGAGAGACAATAAATAAGTTAGAAAAAAAATGTAATTGGTCCTAGGTCTTAAGATCAATGATAAAATAAAATAGAGTGACATGACATGGAAATACTTTATTGTTATTGCACTACCTTGAAAAATGTAAGCTCCATGATGGCAAGAACCAATGGTTGATATTTTCTTTGCTACATTACCAGCACATTACATGGCACATGATACACACTCAACATATTTGGTAAATTGCATAATTAACTAAGGGAAGAAAGTAACCAGTGAAACATGGAAATTGCATTATCAACTTCCCCAAACCAAATGCCTTGAAAACACATCAAATTACCCACAGAAATTCATAACGTTTTTCTAAAACCATTTTATTTGGAAAGGCATTGTTTTGATAGATTAGTGATTAGAGGAACTATTTAGTACAATGGAAGGTAGCTTTCAAAAATATCACCTGAGGTCATACTTCAGCAGTTGCAAAGTCTGGTGGAAAATGCCAAGGATTGATTAGATAGGGAAATTTGATTTTTCTCCTAATCATAATTAGCAGAGTGTATGCTCTTATTCTGGGATCTGATAAATATATTTAGCCTATTCCCATTTAGTAATTGTGTAGCTATAAAATATTGCAGTGTCACCATAAGTGGAACTATTAATACTATAATATATATACAAATATATAGATATAAGTATAGATATAGATCCACAAAATAATAAAATAGGAATTTGTGATTAATCAGTTTTAAAGCAGCACTCTAAAGAGAATTCTATTCTATTTTGATAAATCCGTATCTCACTTTTTTTTCTTATATTCTTTAAAGTTTTGTTTTTAGCCCTCTATTCCTCTCTATGCTCTTATTACAAGTCAATTTTTTTTTTAAAGTGGTAACTGCCTACCATGCGCACAGTTCTCTATTAGATGCAAAGGCAGGATAGAAAAGTGCCAAATATAAACAGACTTTGCCTAGATTTACTTAATACACCTGTTCTGCACCAGTAAGAGCTTTAGTGAAACCACTCATAAATATATATGTTCAAACTACTCATGAATATATTCTTAAATTTAATCTACATTACAACATTTGCCCAAATCTTCAGTAGAACACTAAGAATTAGAGATATAGACTCTGAAATTATCAGCACTTTTATTTATTTATGAATCCATTTTTTAAAAAAATAAGCAGCACGTAAGAATAAGAACAAAAATACATAGAAATTTATAGATGGAAATATTCTGGCAGAAACTTAGTGAATTATGACTTAGCTTCTTCATATTAAACATTGACACACACACGTAAGTTAGAAGAATACATGCAACATCTTGACAACCATAGAAACTAGAATACAGGTAAAAAAATGTGCTATATAGCAGAAATTATTTTTATCAAAGAATCAGAGGATAAGGCTGATCTGCAGGATCACTGAGGAAAGAGAGGTTGGAGTGTCCCTCTCCTCCTGTCTCCACTGTACCACCACCTGTATCTCCTCCAGATTCAAAGGCTCTCCTCCAACTGGAGGGAAGGCAGCAATACCAGAAGGACATTTTTCTTTCCCCAGCCAAGGCTGGTTCATCCCCATGTGCTTCACCAGTAATTGTTTCTGGGACAGACATTCCCCCAAAAATAACAGGCAGGGGATTGAAGCATGCTATATCAGAGACTTGAGGTTAGCAATAAAAGCCTGAAGTACTTTATCTTGGAAACTTCAGCATTATGGCTGGCATGGGATCCAAAGAGCCAATTATGCACATTTCTTCCTCGATGTTCAGTGATATTAGGTGGTAGCTTGAAATTAACCATAGTGGCAGTATTTACACCACAGAAAGCAGCAAATACTACATGTCAGAGCTTCTTTTTACCCCTTAGCGGAGTCTATCATTAAACATTTGCCAGCACAACTGCACATTTTCCTGCAGTTTTAAAATTTACTCTTTCTGGCAAGAGAATGAATACAGCTAATTTCAGATTATTCTCAACTAACTTCCATTGAGGTGGCATCACCAGGAATTTGTTTGCTCAGGTCCACAGATTCACCCTAAATAAAAAATTGAACCCTACCAGAAATGTGTCCAGGAATTATGTGCTTCAATCAGTTTTCCAACTAAAGACCAAAAATGAGTAGAGAGATGTGTAAAGAACAATGATAAAACACCTGCAGTGATTTGAACTAACACCTGACCTAGAGAGGTCCAGCCTTCTTTAAGAATGAGTAAAAAGAAAAAAACAGGTATAGCTTATGAAAATGTTCTACAATTTTAGAGAAGTAAAATTCAGCACAAACAATAGCATGGAAGAACTTATTTTGAAAATAAATTTTTAAGAACTATGAGAACATTTAGAAAATGTTGCACTGTATTGTCAATAACATTTAAGAAGACATGGGCTGTACATACAAAACAGAAGATAAAGGAAAATATTTTTAGAAACAAAAGAAAGATGAAAAGAATGCTGAGAGACTTAAAAATGAAAAAAAGTGAGTCATGCACCAAAGAAAAACTATAAAGAAAAAACAAAGAGGGGCACTTAAAATGAGCATTAGAAGTGGTAAGTAAAATAAAACAATGTTACCTATGAATCAGGGAAAGGGAGGAAGACCTTGAGTATTTCTCAGAATTCAAGGTAAAAGAGCAAAAAAATAAATATGGTGAGCAAAAAGATAGCAATGGAGAATAAAGAACAAAATTTAAGCATATAACTTACTGCTGTTCATAGAGAAAAGACTAGAAGTAATACAGAGGCAATAATCAAAATATACTAGAAAAATACGTTTTGTGAATGGAGAAAAATATTTTCTGCATATTTGAAGAACTTCCTGAGAATCAGACAAAATTACTGAAAAATATTCCAGTACATGGAAAATTCTGGATTTTTTAAAAAAATTTCTAAGACAAAGGAAGAATATTACAGGCATTCAGACAGCAGGAAAAAAAAATAGAGACATTTATTTAGTAAGAACTAAGGTAGACCTTTATATAATTAAACACCAGATGGTAGTGATAGTAGGGTTGTGGAGGGCTCCCGACAAATCCTTAGAGTTCAAGGTGTTCTTTAAGTGTGAAGGCAATTGAAATATACTGGAAAGGGTAAGCATGTAAAGCTGAAAAAATATGAACTGAATATATGTCCAGCCATCTAAAGGATGTATCATGTACATGTACATGTACATACAAATTTCACAAATTATAGTGAAAGAAAAGAAAAAGAAAAGCTAAAAGGGGAGAATTTTGAATACATGCTCTTCCACCAAGTTTTGTTATTTTTCTCCTCTCTTCTACTTATTTACTCACCCCCCCCCTTTTTTTTCATAAATGAGGAGTCTCCAGCCTTAGACTTCTTTTGCTATTATCCAACTGCCTCTGGGTGACCTTATTTATTTGCATGGGTTCAATTACCGTCTAAGTGCTGATGACTCCAAAATATGTATCTAAAGAAGCAGCAAAGGAAATAAAATTTCTGACATTTTGTAAATCCATAGAAGCCAATATTCCCATCCTTTATCTTTCTGATCTATAATCTGGGGGAGATATTTTTGACATTATTTTCTAGTCCATTAATTATTTTTTATGAAAATCATATTTCAATTTCAAGCAACTCGTTCATATTCTTTGCTCATTTTTCATACCTCATCCTTCTTGTTTTATCAACACAGTATCTCCCTAAATCTGACAACACTAATAAGAAGTTTTTATAATTTATTTTTTGTCCCTTGATCTATCACTGTTTACCTTGTCATTTGTTTTATCTTTCTTTTTAATATTTCTGGCATTCTTCAAAGGATGGTAGCCACTGGTTATCTGCTGTTATGTAAGAATACAGCCGAAAAAAATCACTTAAGATTGGTATGGATCTAGGCAGGAATTTTTGTACAGCATGCTTTGTTCTACAATGTTTGGGCTATGAACCTAAATTCCATAGTGCATAAATTTATCCTGTGGATATCTCTTGTTGCAATAATAGATATTCAGAAACTAAGAATAAAACTTCCCCATCTCTATAGCAGAAAATAGTGGAGAGAGCAATGGTTATTGTGTTAGCCAACCACTTTGTCTGCTAGTCTTCTCTCTCCTCAAGTTTATTCAATAACTCTCCATCACCTAGAAGATGAATTTAACATCTTAACGTGGCAAACTAACTCTTTTATGGTCAGGTTCCTGCCTACCTACCCAACCCCTTTTCCATTTCCTACTCTATAATTCATGCTTCCTGAAGAATTTACAACTTCCACTACCTTGGTAGTTTTTAAATCTGATATCTGTTTTTTCCTCTTCCTTTCTGCCTAGAATGCCTCCTGATACTACTTTTTTTCCTCCTAAATTATCTCTACTAATCTTTCATATCTCATTTCCCTGATCCCTCAAGGAAAACAAGTATCCTCCCTTCTGTAGCCCTTGCACTTTTAATTTATCTCCATTATTTCAGTAATCATATCCTGTTATACTTTTTCCACACAAATGCCTCAACCAAATGTGATGTTCTTTGATGATACTCATGGTAAGCAGTAAACTGCCTTTTGTAGAAAATTACACAATAAATTGTACGCAATGAATGAAAAATAATGAAAATGACAATAAACTGCATACTTTAGGTGCATTAATTAGTTTAATCTTGACAGCATCATATGGGGTAAGGTCAGGCACAGAGAGGTGAACAGTGGAACAGTGGAATGGGTACCATTTGGAACCAGACCCAAAGCTTAGTTCTACACTATAAATTATTGAATAAATATAACGGTGCCTTGAAAATTTCTCTCCTTTTTTCCCTTCTACTTCTATAATACTCTCCTTCTTTGATGTATCATTTACCTTTTGGGCCTTTTCCTCTACCTAATTTCTAAATGTTGGAGTGCCCCAGGTCTTACAGATAAGCCTTCTTCTGTTTTCACTTTAAACTCCCCATTTCCATACTTTTTAGTAAAATTCATATTCTGATGACTCCTAAATTTAACCCTCTGTTCCAAACTCCACACATGTAAATTTAAATGTTTCACCTGTTCTATCTCGGACTTAACATGTTCCAAAATGAACAATTGATCTATTTCACCATTTTTGCTTCTTGCCTAGTCATTCTGATCTTGGGATATGATATCACTCTTCTCCCAGTTGTTCAAACCCAGAATCCAAGAGTCTTAACACATTTACTCCCTCAACTGTCCCACCCAATCAGTTGATTAACACGTCTCTCTCACTCTGTCTAAATAGTGTATCTCATATCCATGTGCCTCACTCCAAGCCCATTGCCCATCCTAGTCTGGATACTTATTCATCCAACACTGGGGCTACTGCCTGAACTTCCTAACTAGTCTCCTAGTTTGTAAGAGATGTGACCCTTTCTAATACCTTCTCACTTTACACTGTGAATGGTCTTTTTAAAGTGAAAATTAATTATTGTGCTCTCTTGCTTGAAACCTTCAACTGCAATTCATTGCATTTTGTATAAAGCATTTGGAATAAAATATCGTATCATGGCTCCAAAGACCTGTGTTGTTGGGATGCGGAACCTGTATAGCTTGTCTCATGCCACTTTTCTCTCACTTTCTTTGTGAGCAAATACAGCAACACATTGGGCTCCTGGCAGTTCGTGCAACACATTTATCTCCTTTCCAACCTAAATCTACTCCGTGGTCTTTTTCTTCAATCTCGAAGTCTTTCCCCAGGTCCTATTCCCTCATTTCAGCTTCACCTGCTTAGCTTAATCATGGAGTTGAAAGGGAGATTATGATGTAATATAGCCTCTGCTTTCAGGCTTATTAATCTCCCATTTGTTCCCACATTTCTAACATAACTCTCCATTAGCAGCTCAGCTCATGTGATATCCATTCCGAGGAAGCATTCATTTTGTGACTAGCTGTTCAGAATACTCTGCTCCAGAGAAAAATAAAGAGCTGTTGAAAGATACAATCTACTAGTAAAACGATAAAATTAAAAGATTAGATGGAGATAAGTAAAATAGTTGTATGTAATTTTAGGCTTATAGTCTCCCTTGTTATTCCACTGTTATTTTTGAACTTATTTTGTTCCTACATAAAGTTGGCTACTCAACTGCAAAAGCTTTGTGGACAGTGTGAGTTTAATTTAAGGGTGAAAAAAGCTCTTAACTGCAATTATAATTCTGAAGTTTTTCTATCATTGCCATGACAGTAGCTTTGAGGTCTAAATCACTTGCACCTAAACCTCTCTGTAATACTTTCTTTTTGATATTTCTAAAATATTTCCAAATAGATGGACCTAATTGATATCATATTTCATAAATTAGTAAGCAGTTTTAGACAATTTTTTAATATTTATGTGGTAAATAAAGATTGCATATAAATACTCATCTTAAATAATTACATCTGCAACAACCATATTTCCAAAAAAGGTCACATTCTGAGGTACTAGGAGTTGGGATTTCAACATAACTTTTTTGGAGGGAGAAAATTCAACTCATAAAATGTGCCTAGAGAATGCAATGGAGAAAGAATAGTCTTTTCAATAAATGGTGCTGGGACAACTATATATCTATATGCTAAAGAATGAATTTGGACCTGCTACTTAACACCATATATACAAAATTAACTCAAAATGAATCACATACTTAAATGTAAGACCTAAAACTCTAAAACTCTTAGCAGAAAACATAGGTGTAAATCTTTATAACTTGGCTCAGGCAATGATTTCTTGTCCATGACACCAAAAGCACAAGTAACCAAGGAAAAATAAGCAAATTGGATTTCTCCAAAATTAAAGGCATTTGTGCATTAGAGGACATTGTCTGTAATTGAAGAGACAAATCACAGAATGAAAGAAAATATTTGCAAACCGTATTTCTGAAAATGGTCTAGTATCTGGGATATAAAAAAAATCTTAAAACTCAACAATAAAAAGACAAATAATTCAAATTAAAAATGGGCAAAATAAAAAAATGGTCAAAAAATTTGAATAGAGATTTCTCCAAAGAAGGTATGCAAATGAGAAAAAAGCACTTAAAAAGATACTTAACATCCTCATTATCATCATTAGGAAAATGCAAACTCAAGCCACAATGAGACATCACTTCACACCCAAGTAGAAAGACTATCATTTAAAATAAATAAATTAAAATAGCATGTTTGGGGGAGGATATGAAGAAATTAGGTTCCTCGTGTATTGCTGATGCAGCCACTGTGGAAAATAGTTTGGCAGTTCCTCAAAAGTTAGGGATAGGGTCACCGTATGACCCAGTACTTCTACTTGTAGGCATGAACCTAAAAGAATTGAAAAACATATGTTAATACAAAACTTGTATGTAACGTTTATAGCAACATTATTCCTAACAGCCAAGAAGTGGAAGAAACTCAAAAGTTTACAAACTGATGAATGGATAAACAAAATGTGGTATATACATATAATGGAAAATTGGTCATAAAAAGGAATGAAGTAATGATACATACTGCATGTGTGAACCTTGAAAACCTTTATGCTAAGTGAAAGAAACAAGACACAAAAGGCCACATATTGTATGATTCCATTTGTATAAAAGGTTGAGAATAGGCAAGTCTAAAGAAACAGAAAGGAGGTCAGTGGTTTCCAGGGGATGTGTGAGTGGAGAATGGGAAGTGACTGCTGAGTTCTTTTGAGGATGATTAAAATGTTCTGGAATTCAATGGTGGTGATGGTTGCATGTTTCTATGATTATACTAAAAATTTTAAAATTATATTGGTAAATTTCATGGTATGTGAATTATATCAATTTTTAAAAACATGTTTCACTATTAAGTATTTTATCATGATAGAGGTTTTATCAGTATTTCCAATGTCATACAAATCTTGGCTAAAGAAAAGGTCTTAGTGTAGAATCATATTGTAATGCTAACATATAGGTTTCTAACTCATGATTTTTGCTAACTATTCTGTATTTAAAGTCAGGTAGAATTCTAGACTTAATGAACGCTATGGCAACTCTTAATTCTAAGTCCCTAGAAACTCAGCAGTACATATAAAAATAAAAATTTTATAATAAGGCAAAGCTTACCTTTAAAAGATACAAATAATAAATATATTTATATTTCTTACCATTTAACAAAAAAATGCTTGAACTTAATTTTTAATAAATTGCAAGCCCCCAAATTAATATATTTCAGACACTTAACAGAAAATGTTATTCATTCATTTGTTCATACATTTTCATTGAAACAGGCCCTGGTGTAAGTACTGAAGCTACAGATAAAAACAAAACAAAGCAGAAAAACATTCCCTGTTCCTATCGAGCTTATTCTGAACTGAATATAAAACAGAAAATAATTTTTAAAAAAATATATATAGATCTGGCAAGAGACACAAGACACAATCAAAATAAGTGAATTTAATAAAGGGATTATTCACAGAAGTATAGTAAACACAGATGGTGAAGACACCTAGGGACCCGTAATGGCAGGAAGCTGTTGCATGGCTAGGCCAAAAGCTGGATGGTGGTGAAACAGTGTGACTATAATCGAGACAATACAAGTAAGAACTGGACTATTCTGCACAATGGAAGCTGTAATGTAGGGGAAGACTCCTGCCCAAACCTTGGGGTGAGGAAAGGAAGAAGTAGGAAAGACCTCTCTTTCCTGCCACCCTCTAATCTCCTGATAGCACTTCCCATTTGCTGAACTCAACTAGGAGCCAGAGAGAAGTCAAATGGAGATACAGCCTACAGGTGTCTGCTCTATTGAGCATAGAAGAGTGAAGAAAGAATAAACAGAAGGAGGATGGAGTGTGCAAATGAAGAAGAACCAACAGAAGACTGGCACAGAGTAAATGCGGTAGACCTCCCTTAGCCATGGCTCTGCTTCCCATGGTTTGGTGATCCAAAAACATTAAATGGAAAATTCCAGAAATAATTCATAAGTTTTAAATTGTGCACAGTTTTGAGTACCCCAATGAAATCTAGCTCTGAACATATTCTCTCCCACCTTGGATGTCAATCATCCTTTGTCCATGGTATCCATGCTGCATGTGCTACTCACCTGCTAGTCACTTAGTAGCTGGCTCAGTTAGCACATCTACTGTTGTGATATCCAGTGTTTGTGTTCAAGTAACCTTTATTTTACTTAATAATGGCCCCAAAGTGTAAGAGTAGTGATGCTGGCATATTTTTATAATGTTCTATTTTATTATTAGTTATTGTTTTTAGTCTCTTACAATGCCTAGTTTATAAACTAAACTTTATCATAGGTATCTATGTATAAAAAAATAGTATATATACTATTTTTGGTACTATCTGTAGTTTCAGGCATTCACTGGAGATCTTGGAACATATTCCCTGCAGATAAGGAGAGACTAGTCAAGAATTATTTGTCAGTGAGTGGTTGAGAGATTTATAATTGCTCATGCACATAAATATACATACATAATTATATAAAGAGAAATGTGTTCACAACTTATTTTTGTGTCCCTGCCCATGTATTATATACACACACATTCACAGATACTTCTATGTCAGTGCAAGCCAATAAATATTTATTTATTAAATGCTTAAAACTCACATGCCACTAGGCTGAACATTTTACAATTTACAAAGATAAAGGAAACAGGGTCACTGACCTCACTGAGTGTATTAGTAAGGTTCGAAAAGTGACACATGCAAACAGTAATTTTGGTGCAAGGCAAGATAATGTAAGTCAGTGAGACAAAATAAGAAAGCATGGAATGGGGATAATAACTTCTCACACAAAGATGAAGCAACCATCATGGATGGGGGTCAGAGGTATTTTTTTTTTCTTCTACACAGATGGGCATTAGACATAGCCCAGAGAAAGGTGCTTGCTAGGAGGATTAGTGGGAACTGAAACCATTAAGGGAGATGAAAGGGATTTATATGCCAATCAAGGAAATAAAAGATACAAATATTTTAACCTGTAGGCAATGAGGAGCCATTGATTTCTGTTTTAAAGCAATCTTAAAAATGATGTGATCAGGAAGGAAGCTGCTTCCCATAGTTCAGGTGGAAATGCCAAGGTCACATAAAGAAAGGCATAGGTTACATAAAGAAGGGAGTGAATCTAAGAAATAATTTAGAAATGAAATAACAGGATATGCTGTCTAATTGGATAGGAAGATTCTGGAAATTCAGGATAAAGCTAGAGCTGAAAAGATGGTGATCCTCTTAATAGAGGGAAGTTTACAAAAAAGAGTAGGTTTTACAAAAACCTGCAGGATGAATATGTTTTTAGGTAGCATACCTCTACAGATACTTTCAGTTATGTATTAATCATTTGCCAAGCATTATAGGAAGCACTGAATATGCAAAAAAAACCCAACAATATTAAGAATACCTGTCACCTAGCAGATACTGGGATGGGCAGAGGGGGTTGAGGGAAAAGGTGGAGGGTAAGACTTTCAAAGCAATATGGTGCAGCACTGATCTGACTATTCGGGGTGTATTACGCATTGCAGTTGGAAGGTAGAGGGGGTGTTTGGGGAGATTATATCTCAGCTGACTCAACATGAGTGAGGGTATTCCAGGCAGAAAGAGCAGCATGTGCAAATGGCAAGGGAGCTGGGCAAAATATCAATGACCATATTACATTTCAGGTTAAGAGGCAATTGGAAATGCTAGTCAGGCTTGAGAGAGAGGTGATATCCAAATGTGCAGTCTTGTGTGCCATCTCCAATAGATACAGGATGAAGCATAATGATTAGTTAGGATCCCAAGGAAAGAGTAAAAGTAGAGAAGAATTCTAGAGAAAAGTTGAAACTTAGAGAAGATTCTTAAAATGTGTCCTCCAGACAAGGAGCTTCATCACCACCTGGGAACTTGATAGAAACACAAAATCACAGTCCTCACCCCAGAGCTATAGAATCAAAAATTCTGGAAATGAGTTCCAATAATATAGATTTTAACTAGCCCTCCAGGTTATAGTCATTAAGCTAAAGTTTGAGATCTATGGGCATGGAGATTCAAGGAAAGGAACCAGTAAAGGAGACTTCAAAATGAGCAGTCAGGATGGTAGGATAAAAAACAGGAGAAGGAAATGTTTTAGAAATTGTGGGAGGTAGCACCAGAAGCAGACCCGCCCACCAGCCCTACCGATGGCTCCAGTGCACCAGTGACCTCCTAAGAGCTCCTGATCAGAGTGTTTGATGGACACAATTCACAGCCATCTTTCAGGCCCTGGTCCTTGCCCACAGTGCAGCACAATGACAGTCACAGAACTTCTACCAGTTGAGGAGGCTGAGGGTGAAGAAGGGACGGCACCTGCCTGGCCCCCCAGTAGGGAGGGCAGAGACAGCCTGCCTCTTCCTGAGAGCTGAACTCATGGTGAAGCACTTTCTGGGCCTGTGCTGCTCCTGTTAGCTTTTGTGATCATGCTTAGACTCCTCAGCTCTGGCTGGGCTGGCTTCTCTCAGCCACCCATGCCCCCACCCATGTCCAGGACTTCAATTCTTGCCCAGAGATGTTATTCTATGTGGCTGTCACCAAAACCCCACAGTGTGGTGGTGGAGGCAGGGCTGGGAGGGAGGGGGGAAAAGGCCAAGACAGAAAACGGCCATGAAAGCCAGGCCCAGGATTCTTGGATCTCCACTTTGTGATCTGCGGAGTCTTATCAGGGGACCTGGAGCCCTGGGCCCTTGGAATACAGCAGTGGGCAAGGCCTGGCATCCTACCCCTCCTGGAGCCACTTAGAATCCTGAAGCCTGAGACAGTTTGAGCGGAAGGGCCCTGAGAAGTCAGAATCCAGGTGTAATTTACACAGGGAGAAACTGAAGTTGGGGATGCCTTGTACCTTAGCCTCCCCACCCCCCATTTGCTTATGATATCAAGATTCAGTCCAGCAAACTCAAAGTCCTTGAATCCCTGACGCCCTCTCCCTGACAAACTTCCTTTCCTCCTGGGGTAGATTTAAAATGCTCCTTTATGCCCCATGGAGGCCACGCTGAGGAGCCACAGTGGTCTGAGGTTTGTTTTCTCTGCCCTGGAGTCCAGCTGGAGCAGTTCTAGAGTTTCCAGAGGGTTCTGGACCATCTTCGGTCCCTGATACTCATCAGCTCAGCAGACATGTGGCAGTGTCTCCTACACACAAAGAGGCAGCAAGGGGCCCCTGGGGAACTCCTCATCAAACAGAGCAAGTATACAGGGACTCTAGTGAGCACTGCATGCTGGTTCCTGCAGCTGGTGAGGGGTGGAGGCCAGGCTGGCAGCTTCTGGCAAGAGGAGGGCAACTGGAGCCAGGCTTGGGGGTGGCCCAGTGGAGGCTAGGGTGGACCCACATGGAAGTTGGGCAGGAAAGACACCTGGCTGTTTGATGGGAAGGGTCTGCTGAGGTCACTCAGTCTGTTGGGGGCTGGTCCAGGATGGCTTCCTGTTGAAGGGTGCAGTGGTGGCCCCCATGGGCTTCCTCCCTCAGCCTGCTTGACAGAGGGGCCAGCACCGAGAAGAGGAAGAGCAAGGCAGGTTTGAGGGGTGGTCTCTGTTTTCTTAACTCTTGCTTCAATCTTGCTCCCCGCTACCCTGGCTTTCCTCTCTGCCTGTTCCTGTCTTTCCCTGGGTTTTCTGGTGGTGCAAAAGCTGGAGTCTTTGCAAAACTAATGACCTGCCTCTGTATGAATCTTACTGGAGGCTGGAACTCAATACAGACTCCACCGATGGCCTCTTGGTCCCTCTGCTGGCATCCCCAGAGCCCAACACTGGCCCTGTACATTCTGCATCTCCTGCCCACTCCCAGGCCAGTGGCACCAGCCCCATGGAGCATGCCCAACCTTCAGGGGCTGCCCTCCCTGGGACTTAGTTTATCAGGAATGAAACCCAGGGCTACCCTCTGGATGCCCACCATAGCCTCACTTCTTTTAGCTTTGATTCCCACTTGGGGACTCTGGAGCCACTGCAGCTTCCTTGGGAAACTTATCAGCCCAGGGTCAGCCCTCCCAGGATGGCTGGGGAGAAGTCACTTGCCAGTCATTTCCAGGTGGCCCATCCCTCTAGTCATCACCTCCATTCCTGCCTTTCAGGCCATCCAGGTGGAGGAAGTTTCCAAGACAGTTTTGTCCTGTTGAGAACCTCCGCAGCAGGGCAGGTAGGACACCTGAGAGCACGAAGATCCAAACTGAGGATGTCTAAAATTAGGAGGGGGCTGAGTGTGGACAGTGTCAGCCAAGCCCAACGTCCCATCTTTAAGGCAGGGCTCCCATGCTGAGCCCCACCTGAGCCACAGATGTCCTCGCCACAGGCTGAGTGCCCTGGTGGGGCTGGTGAGAGGGCTGCCTGCTCACATAGAAGACAGGCAGAGGCTTTTTCCTAAATTCTGCTGCCATATACATTCTGACTGGTTTTGTAACAAGATTATTGAATAAAATGCCACCACCCTTTTGAAAAACAAGAACAACAATAACAAAAATCTATATGCCAACAAATTTGAAAACCTGGAGGAAATGGATGAATTTCTGGATACCTACGAACTATAAAAACTGAACCAAGAAGACATAGAGAACCTGGGAAGACCATAATAAGCAATGAGATTAAAACAGTAAACAGCAGTCTCTTAATAAAGAAAATCTCAGGACAGGATGGCTCTTCTGTTGAATTCTACCAAATTCTTAAAGAGGAATGAATACCAACTCTTTTCAAACTATTCCAAAAAGTTGAAACAGAAGCCTTTCTACAAAACTCATTCTATGAGGCCAGCATACCTTGACACTGAAACCAGATAGAGATACAACAAAAAAAGAAAACTACAGGCCAATATCTCTGTTGAACATACATTCAAAAATCCTCAGCAAAATATTAGCAAACAGGATACAGAAACACATCAAGAAGACAAAAGATTATACACAATGATCAGGTGGGATTCATCCTAGGGATGCAATGAAGGTTCACCATATGGAAGTCAATAAATATGATATACCACATCAACAAAATCAAGGACAAAAACATTATAATTATCTCAATAGGTGCATAAAAAGCATTATGCAAAACTCAGCATCCTTTCATGGTAAAGAATCTTAGGAAATTTGGTATAGAAGGAAAGTATCTCAACACAATAAAAGCCATATACAACAAACTTACCACCAATATCATCCCAAAAAGCTTTCAGTTTTTCCCAAAAGAACAGGAACAAGAAAAGGATGTGCATTCTCACCACTCTGATTTAACATAGTATTGGAAGTATTAGAACAATCAGGCAAGAGAAAGAAATAAAGGTCATCCAGATTGGAAAAGACAAAGTCAAATAGTCCCCGTTTGCAGATGCTGTGATCCTATATATAGAAAAACCTAAAGACTCTCCAAAACACTCTTGTTGATAAACAATTTGAGTAAAGGTTCAGTACACAAAATTAATATGTGAAAATCAGTAGTATTTTAGTACTCCAACAACAAACTAGCAGAAAAAGAAATTAAGAAGGCTAACCATTTAAATAGTCATCAAAAATGTAAAATATCTAGGAATAAAGTTAACCAAAGATGTGAAAGATCTCTATAGTGAGAACTACAAATCACCATTGAAAGAAATTAAAAAGGACACAAAAAGATGGAACAACATTCAATGCTCTTGGATTGGAAAAATTAATATTGTGAAAATGTCCATGCTACCCAAAGCAATCTACAGAGTCAATGCAATATCCATCAAAATACCAATGACATTCTTCACAGAAATAGGAAAAACAATCTTTAACATTCATATGGAACAACAAAAGACCACAAATAGCTAAAGCAAAACTGAGCAAAATAGGGCCAACCCCGTGGCGCACTTGGGAGAGTGCGGCGCTGGGAGAGCAGCAGTGCTCCCCCCGTGGGTTCAGATCCTATATAAGGATGGCTGGTGCGCTCACTGGCTGAGCGCGGTATGCCGGTCACAAAAAGACAAAAAAAAAAAAAAAAAAACTGAGCAAAATAAATAAAGCCAGAGACATAATACTATCTGACTTCAAATTATGCTATAAAGCTATAGTAACCAAAGCAGCATGGTACTGGCATAAAAACAAATGCTTGGACCAATGGAACAGAATAGAGAATCTAGAAGTCAACCCACATACTTATAGCCAACTGATCTTCAACAAAGGCACCCAAGAACATACATTGGGGAAAAGACTGCCTCTTCAATAAATGGTGCTGGTAAACCTAGACATCTATATATAGAAGAATGAAACTAGATCCATACCTCTCACCACATACCAAAATCAACTCAAAATGGAATAAAGATTTAAATATAAGACCTGAATCTATAAAACTCCTAAAAGAAAACATAGGGGAAATACTTCAGGATATAGGACTGGGCAACGTCTTTATGAATATGACTGCAAAAGGATACACAAGAAAAGGAAAAAAAAAATAAATTGGATTATACCAAACTAAAAAGCTTCTGCATGGCAAAATAAACAATTAACAGAGCAAAAAGACAACCTACAGATTAAGAGAAAATATCTGCAAACTATGCATCAGACAAAGGATTAATATTCAGAATATACAAGGAACTCAAACAACTTATTAGTAAAAAATAAATAATAATAACCCAATTAAAAAATGGGCAAAGGAGCTGTGTAGGCATTTCAAAAGAAGATATATGAATGGCCAACAGACACATGAAAAAATGCTCAACATCACTAATCAGGGAAATGCAAATCAAAACCACATTGAGATATCATCTCACCATAGTTAGACTGGCTATAATCAAAAAGACTGAGAATAACAGATGCTGGTGAGGATGCAGAGGAAGGGGAACTCTTCTGTACTGTTGGTGGGACTGTACATTAGTACAGCCACTACAGAAAACAGTATGGAAGTTTCTCAAACAACTACAGATAGATCTACCATATGGTCCAGTAATACTACTTCTGAAAATATACCATAAAGGATGGAAATCATAATGTTGAAGGGATTCATGCATTCCCATGTTCAGCACAGCTCCATTCACAATAAAAAGAGTTGGAATTTCATTCTTTTTTATGATCGAGTAGTATTCCATCATATACATATACTACATTTTCTTTAACCAGTCATTTGTTGATGAATATTTGGGTTGGTTCCATATTTTGGCTATTGTAAATAGAGATGCAATAAACATGGGACTGCAGGTTTCCCTTCAACATGATAATTTCCGTTCCAGTAAAAGGTAAAGTTTAAAATATGATTTCATGTACAAAGATTTTTTTTAACTATTTGAAAAGCCATGCTTTTAAAATTATAAAAAACATTAAGAAGAGAGAACCAATATTCTGAATATGATCTATAAAAAACCATATGGGATTCACTCCTTCAATAAAAATTTACTAAAGGACTACAATGTGTCAGGCATTGCCCTCCTTTTCTGTATACATCGTTGTAAATGGACAAGCCCTTTTTGTCATGGAGCTTACATTCTAGTGGGGGGGAGAGGCAGATAAAAGGTAAACAAACAGATGTAGTAAATAAACAGAAAACATATCAGAGTGATAAGAGTATGCAAAGAAACAATATGGCAGCTCAATAGAGAGTGAATGACTCAGTAGCTACATTAGGTCATTAGACGGGGAGTTGTATTCGTTAGGATAGTGCTAATGGCTGTGACAAATAAACCTGCAAAGTTTAGTGGCTTCATGGTTGCTTGATATTCCAATGGGGTTGCAGTATATAGAAGGCACCACGTGGTCATTCAGAGACCCAGGCTGATGCCGACTCTGCCATATTCAAGACTTGGTTTCCAAGCTTCCTCTGGCCTTTTGATACATCCAAGGGAAATATCACAGAGGTGGTGCATTGGAGATTTTTGCATTCCCAGCCTGGAAGTCAAATGCATCACTTCTGCTGACATTCCACGGGCTCATAGTCATAGAGTTACCCCAGATCCCCAACCCTCATCTACAGGAGAGACTAAACCAACTTTTTAATGAACAAGTTAGCAGTCCTCCTACAAGGTGTCAGATCACACAGGCTATGATGAGAAACTGGTGGAGAGTCTTGTGAACAGGATGATAAGATTTTATTATTTACATGCTTCAGAGAGCCCTTTCCCTATGAATAATGGATCAGAGAAGGATGGGAGTGTGGGGGCCAGCTGGAAGGCTCTTACAAGTCAAAGATGCCAGTGGCTTAATGGTGACTTGGACTAGAATGTAATTCTACTGGAGATGGAGAGGAGGAGAACACATTAAGACAAGCTTGAAGCTCTTCAGAAGAGAGAGACAATCTAGGAAAATGTCCTGACACAATTTATGCATGTAGGTCTTCTCCACACACAGCCTCCTTAGCCCTTATATCTTATCAGAAGTGTGTGCCTTCACTTTAAAAATATTTTATTAATTCTCCTCTCAACTAACCTCAGTGGTCAGCTTGGGTTTTATTCAGCAACGTCAACTGAGTGTGGTTTTTTCCCCAGCTATCATTACTGGATGCTTGGGCAATGTCCCCTCCTATAAACAAAAAGAACAAGTATTTCAAAGAGTTTGTACAAGTTACATCCTCTCTCCAGTTCTTCAGCAAGGTTGGAGCCTAATCCAGGGGTGAGAATCTCTAGCAGCTGGGGGTGGGCAGAAGGAAATGAAGCCTACTTCAAGCACATGTGACAGTCATGATTCATAATGGGAATCTGGGTCAGAATTTGCAGCTGGGGAAGCACCAGGAAAAATTTGCTTTTATTATAAAAACATGTCCTTAATTACAGCTCAAAGCTGGAGTGGGGGGTGAATTGCACAGCTGGAAGGAGAAAGCAAATTAATTTGTTGACTTTTAAAGCCCTCTTACAGTGAAATATGCTCCCTCCTGTTTTAACATCAGGTTATAACTGAAGAATCTTCAGAGTAGCCTTAAAGCAAGAGTGGGCGGTTGCAGTGTAACAGCAAATAATTTACATTAGGTATTTCCTCAGATGTGTGAACTGTAAAAGCTTTGGGCTGTGGTTTCTTTTTATAGAGTAAACAAAGCCTGGTGGGCAGTCAGGATTGTTTTCTTTAACAGCCAATATCACCTCTAGAGATGGTGTTCTTAGCAAACAATGCACTTGATTTTATAATACAGAGTCAATATTGATGGACCCTCTAGAGAGACCCTGTTGACAAAACTGGCATCCTAGTATCCAGGAAATAAAGACAGTCAAATATGTATTAAGTCAATATGTTAAATGGTGGGAGTTGAATTAAAGTTTCCAAGTCTTAGCATGCTAATTATTAAATAACCCCAATGACATAAAAATCTTTGCAAATTTCAAAATAACTAGGTTGTGTCTTCTTTGGTCATGCATTGAGCAATGCAATAAGTGCAAAATAAGCCGTCTGCCATCAAAAGGCCAGCAATCTAGATGGAGCTAAAAGATGTGGATATATTAACAAATAATTAATAATCAAGGTTAAGTCCAGGAAAAAGTCAGAGAAAGTAAGATTTGATATGCACCTTAAAACGGATTAATAGCTAGATAGGCAGAGATTAAGAATTTGGAATCATAAACAAGACAATTGAAAGCAAAACACAACAGGCTTGTCAGTATTTTAAAAAATAGCAAGGCTCAGAGGATCTGAGCCTTATCAAAACGTGAATCAGAATACTACCACTGAACATATTACGAGACTGAGGAAACACTTTAAGGAAAAATGAAATATTTAATTTGCGCATTTGAAACTACTGTAATATGTCTTTTTATGCACTCTGAAATATACTTTGAATAACTCTAAAATTAGGAACAATTATAGTAAAAATATAATATTAACACTATAAAGGATCTATATTTAATTTTATTAAATTATACTAACATTTTATATTATTTGATGTTAGGACACTAAGAAAATGTTTAAATTTTAATTATTCCTTTATAATTTATTGAGAACTTCTTATGCAAAAGATATTGTGCTAAATGCTGTCACTGAACTCATATATGCTAGAGCTTTTGCTACATATACAGTATAGCTTCATTTGAAGGCATTAACATCTTAATATGTTAAGTCTTAAGTAATTTTCAACCATTTATATTCAAAATGTGTTGTCTTAAGTAATTTTCAACCATTTATATTCAAATAAACTCATGATTAATTCTGATAGCATAGAATTGCTAATAAATTTTAATTATTGCAAATTATTTACAAATATTTACAACACCGAGACTCTCTTTGGTGTTGATGTAAAGTACAGAATAATAGAATTGACATTGACTGGGCAACCAGCCAACTCCATTCTGGAGTTGGTTCTCCCACTATACTGGCAGCATAAACTGTCACATATCTTAGCTCTGGGCCTTTCTATCCTAGAAAATGGGTCAGTGGACTAGATTGTACTTTTAGTTTCTTCTGTCCCTGAAAGCTATGATTTTTATATATTCCAAAATAGTGGCGATGTATTATGTATATTTCTAGCCTCACATATCAAGACATCGAACCACGTATCAATCACCTAAGCAAGACATTGTAGCATGTGCAATACTTATTCCTGCAAATCTAATGTCACATTCTGCCTTCCAGATGTAAACCGTGACAGACATGGAGCTATCATACTATCGTCAAGGTAGGTCCAACATTCACTTTTAACAGGGTCTTAGGTTCAGACTTCCAACAAAGAATGAGGAAAGTAACAGTAACTCTACTAGTAATTCCAACTCTACCACACACAACTATTGTCATCCCTAAACCCAGCCGTGGAGCTTGAAAAAAGAATATGAATATGAATGTCCTTGGTATACTGGGAAAAAATAATTTCCAATTTTTGGCATCTCCAACTGGACTAGAATAAGCAAAAACCAGTTAGCCAAATAAGAATTGAATGTATCCAGGATTTAAATCCAATTTTGAAATCTACTACTTAAGTTTCACCAAGAAGATACTTCTTTAAAACCTCTGAAGAAGTGAATATTCTAAAAGCACCATAGACTCAAAGACAAAAGCTACTAGTAATTATAAACCTACAAAAATGACATCTAAAATTGCATAGTACTTCCTATGTGTCAGGTCTTGCTCTCAGTGCTTTACATATATTAATTCATTTAATTAATTTAATCCTCACAACAAACCATTGAGGAAGACCTTATTATTATCCATATTTTACAGATGATAAAATTAAGTAACAGAGAGGTTAGGTAATGTGCTCATGATCATACAGCTAAGAGTCAAGAATGGTATTCAAATTAAAACATCCTGGCTCTAGAATCCAGACTTAATCATCTGCTATACTGACCCAGCATAACTGTGGAGAAGAAAGAAAACAACCACAAAATGGCAAATAACTCCGGCAGGCAGTTTCAGAGGCATGCTGCTGGGCATGTCACTGCCGTGAGTGTAATATTCCTGCTCTAAACTGCTGCTGTTCCTCCTCATGGACAAATGCTCAAGGAGTCTTAAAGAATTCCAAAGAAGCATCACAGGGATCCCTGCTATGAAAGAGACTGCAGTCGAGTTTTGCTGATAATATAAACATACAAAGGCAAGTTCATGCCCCAGAGTAGGGGGTCTGGACCTGAGCTGACTGGGGAAGTATGATGAAAAGGTAGAAAGGAGAGGGAAAAGCAAACTGTCTTTGTTATGTCCCTCATATGGTGCTTGAAAGCCTTGGACTCATCACTTCTGTAAGTCTCTGCACTGTATAAAAATACATATTTTAGGCAGGGATGATATTATATTAAATTATCATTAGGGACTAAGCGGCTCATTTTGGTTGATTGTCTCCCTAAGTTTGTCATGTTACCTGACCTGGTGCTCCCAGGGAGGGTGAGGCTTCATGGACAGAGTCCCTCCATGAGAGCCTGGGTACCAAGCTGCAACACAGAGCACAGCGATGGGAGAAGGGCAAAGAGGGCTAAAAATGAGTATGGGTTTCATAATTCCATGTAGCAGTCTTCTTGATTAAAAATTAGAGAATGCGTATTGGAGAATGAAGTGATTGAGAGACGTACACTACATTTAGATTTGATTAAGAAGAAAAAAAAAGTTACTTTATTTCTCTTGACTGATCCCTAAGGGAAAATAAAAATTCCCATTGCAGGTGAGAGCAAAAGTGTTTCTGTTTCTTTTCCTCCTCTTGCAGTAAAATACATTTTGAATATCTAGGACCCTTTATGAAATATTCCAAAGGGCATTGCTGATCTTCTTGGCTGCACTATTACTACAATTGCTCAGACTTAGTGCCCAGAAACTGCAAACTCCCTGGATGCCTAATGAACTGTTTCAGAAATCTGTTCTATTTAGTTTTCCATTTGCTGGTTCCTTCTGTCATGTCCAAAGTTACTGTAAGCAGTTTGACTTCCAGAAACCAGATGGATGAAGTCTCTGGGAACAAAGCCTCCTTGGCTAAATAAATAAGCGTGGAAGCCTATTGTCTTTTGCATCAAGACTTTGCCCGCAGACTGGTTTTGAGGGGTCATTTCTACATTGCCCGGATGTATTACTAAATACGTGAATTTTAGGAAGAGTAGGAGCTGAAATGTTGCCTATAGAAACAATCATTTGCAAAAAATATGTTTCTGTATTTCAAATGCAACTCTTCCAGTTAGAACTGAAAACTTTAACAAAACAAGAAAAGTATGTACACACAGGTATGTATGGACATGTGTATACACACACACATAATATTGATTTTTACATTATTTAACACATTGCATATTATTTGTCCTTCTATTTTATTTAAGATAATTATTACTGTAAATGTAGCTATTGGGTTTTTTTTTATCTTATTCTAATCTTGGCAAATAGATATTATGTTAAAATGAGGGGTACATTTTGAGTATATTTCCCCTTATCTAAAGGCTGGACAAGAGAAAGTTAGAAGGCTTGCAAATTTGGACAGCATACAATTTTGGGATAGGTAATTTAGAAAATGTGGTAGAATATATGAGTCATCAGAGGAAATGCTGAGTAGAATATTTGGAGAAATATAATAGTAGCAACCATTTAAAAAAATTTTTTTGAATACAGAATGAAATGAAGATATGTCTACTATTAAAATTCTACATTTCCTTTTTTTTCTTTTGGTTTATAGGTGAGATACCCCCTCTCAGAAACCTTCAAATTAATGAATATATCTTTTGTCATTTAATGTTATAGATCATTGGCCTTCTGTGGAAGTAATTTAAGAGATTGACTGCAAATTTGTGACTGAAAAATAAGTGATGGGTAAGGTTATCTGATAAAATGGTTCAACTGAGATTTGTGGTGTTAACCATATGTCTGATCCCCAGATCTGAGAACTAAGCTATGGGAAGGAGTCCCAAAGAGCTGGGGGCCACCTTACTGGGTGTGCAGACAATTGTCCATATAAGCCTGGTGCACATGTCTCATATGTAAAGGTTGGCATGAGAGCATGCCTTAAAGTAGACCTCTACTTCTAAAACTTGGGCTAAAACTGTGGGGAGAGTTCATTCTGAAAAATAGATGTCATTCCCCTTCTAGCCAGTTCTTTGGCAAATCACATGCTTACCTCACGCCTCTATCAGAAACAGACCAGCGTGATGAAAATCAACTCAAAAGTCATTTGGTCAACTGAGAAAATCACCAAAAAATAAATTTCATTTTATTGTTGTTTCACCATAATCTTGTTACAGCTGATCAATAGCATGCCCTCTACAAGGCAAACTCTTATCTCTCACCTACCACACAATCACAGCTGCACTACGCTTGAAGAAAAACCTGGAAATGTACTGTCAGAGAAGGACATAATATGCTGCTTTTTTCCAAAGTTATTTCACGGAAACCCTTTTATTAATAGATTCTAGGTAAACTAGCAGACACACTTTGGGAGAGGATAACCTTGCACAGAAGAAAAAGAAGTATCCAAAGGCAGAAATAAGGAGAGATGTTTCTAACATTGTGTAAGGAAGGGTGTCCTGGCACCCAAACTCAGAACACTGTGATCTTTTGGGAAGATTATCCTCGATTCATCTCACTATCTCCTATGATTCTGACTCCCTCCTTACTGAACAGTCATCTAACTACACCTGGGCTTTCCATGGAGATTTGCCTGCAGGAAGGGAATGTGCAGGTGGTCAGCACTGCCAGGGGAGCCTGTGACTTGACTTCACTAGGAATCCCAGTTCTTCCCGTCCCCCAGTCTTCTCCTTTCTTTGCTTTGCTTCTCATCCATCCAATAATTTGGTTTCCATAAATTATTACAAAATCTTGGTTTGCCACTTTCCAACACTCTACACAACCTTTTGGGTCTCTTCTTCTTATTCATATGTTGAAATCACAGCTCAGGACAAACTTTCACTGTCCTTTCTTCATTTGTACACAAGCTTCTGAATTATGATGAGGAATGTCTGAAAATGATTGCTGAATTTATGGTGACTGACCTCCAGAAGGCCCTCAATACTGCCTAGAGAACACTACTTCTCCTGTTGCACTAGGTCTCCAAAGCTCCACAGTGACTTTGTCAAATCTCCTCTGTTGAGGCCAGCTCTCGAGTTCCCATCTCCTCTCGCTTTCTCTCTACAGAGAAAGTGGAAGGCATCCAGAGGGAATATCTTCAAATTTCCACGGGAAGGTGTATTATCTTACTGCACCTATATGAATCTTATCTTTCTTCCCTTTTATCACAAGAAGAGAAAGAACCACCTCATATTTAAGGCCAGTCCAATAGCCATGCTTTATCAATACCCTCACCCATATTAACTAAATATGGCGGCCCTTCCTCACACGCACATTTACCTTTCAACCATAGCCTTTATAATCAGCATAAAACATGCTCACATCTCTTCAATAAAATATACACATATGCATAAGCACACATGTACTGCACCCACTCAGGGACATCCTCTGCCCCCACAGCTACCACTCTATCTACCTCCTTTTTTACCCTTCCAAACATCTCTCAAATGTTTTCTATATGCAGTGTGTCCTTTCTTTAATTCTCTTTCATTATATCTGATGGCTCTTTGATAAGGATTAATTTAAAGTAGGTTTTAATTCATTCTTTCCTTTTTAAATATGTTTTTGAGTCAATTTTGATCATTTATATTTTTCTGAAACTATCAATTTACCCTCAGATGCTCAAAAAGATCTACATAAAGTTGTAGCATGGTTCTCTTGTCATTTTTATGCATCTTCTTGATAGTTTTAGCTAAGACTCCTTTCTCATTCATAACATTGTTTATCTTCATTTTTCACTTATTCTTTGATCAGATGTTTCAAAGATTTGTCCAATTAATTAACATTTTTAAAGAACTAGTTTTGGATTCATTAATAAGTTCTTATGTTCATATTTATTAGTTTCTGTATCTATTGTTACTAATTCTTTTCTTCTATCAACTTGAAATTTACTTTGTTTATTTTTTAGGCATTATTTTATCTTCTTTAAAAAAGTGAATGTATTTACACTATAAAAGATCTACTTGGTACCATCTTGTCCACATTCCATTCATTTTACAGTACTAATTTTTCACTATCATTTATTTATAAATAATCTATAATTTTGGTTTTAACTTTTGCTTTAAAAGCCAAGAGTTATGTAAGAGTGTATTTATAAAAAGTGCCCTCTTTGATTTGTAATTGGGTAAACTGCTTGAAATTTTCTTTATTGCCTAGGACCTTGGCCAGTTTTTACAATATTCTTGATTTTTTTTTAAGTGTCTCTTAAAAACAAACCCCTTTGAGACAGACTTAGTCCATTTGTGCTGTTCTAAAAATTCATCTTAGATTGGGTAATTTATAAACAACACAAATTTATTTATCACAGTTCTAGAGGCTGGGAAGTCCAAGATCAAGGTGCTGCAGGTTCAGTGTCTGGTGAGAAATCTCTGCTTCCAAGTTGACACCTTGCTGCTGCATCCTCACATGAGAGAAAGCAGAAGGGCAAAAGCAGCAGTTTCTTCATGCCTTTTCTTTAAAGGCATTAATCCCACTCATGGGGGCTCTGCCCTCATGACTTAATCACCTCTTAAATGTCTCACCTGTTAATACTATCATTAACATTGGTGATTAAGCTTCAACACATGAATTTGGGGGGCACATATACAGACCATAGTATTTCTCCTCTACTCTCCCCAAATTTATGTCCTTCTCACATGCAAAATACATTCATTCCATCCCAGTAGCCCCAAAAGTCTTAGTTTGTTTCAGCAGCAACTCAAAAGTCTAAAGTCCAGAGTCTTACGTAGGTATCATCTAAATCAGTTATGAGTTAACCTTAAAGTACAATTCATCCTACGGCACACTACTCCCTAGCTCTGAGCCTGTAAAATCAAATCAGTTATGTTCTTCCAATACAATGGTGGGACAGGCATAAGATAGACATTCCCATTCTGAAAGGGAGAAATAGGCAAGAAGAAAGGGATGCCAGATCCCAAGTAAGTCCAAAACCCAACAAGGCAAACAACATTAAATCTTGAGGTTTGTGAATCATCTTTGATTTCATGTCCCACCTTCTGGAAATACTGGGGTGGGGATTAGACCCCTGAGGTCTAAAGGTAGCCCCACCTCTATGGCTGTGCTTGGTACAGCCAATGCTGAAGCTCTCAGGGGTGGGAATCAGGTGCCTACAGCTCTCCCAGGCTGGTGTTATAAGCTGGTAGATCTACAGGTCTGGGGTCTGGAGGCTGGCATTGCCCCCATAGCTCCACTAAGCATCACCCTAGTGGGAGCCCTCTGCAGTGGCCTCGACCCCACAGCTCATTTGGGCCTGGGCCTGGTGAAGATCCTCGGCAGTGGCACAAACCCTTTGGTAGTCCTCTGCCTGCAACCTAAGGCTGTTCAAGGCATCTTTTTAAATCTAGGTGTGTGGAGCTATGCCTCCACAGCTCTTGCACTCTGTGCACCTTCACAGTGGGCTCCATGCAGATGCTACAAGGGCTTGTTGTTTTTGCCTTCCTAGAGTGGACTGAGCTGGACCTGGGCCCACTTGAGCCGTGCCTGGTGGTGGCTAAAATATGCTACACCAGAATGCAGGGAGCAGAGACTAGAGGTGTCATTGAGCAGCGAGCCTCAACTTCCGTGAGTGCCCTGGGTCCCTCCTTTGAAACAGTTTTGCCCACAAGGCCCTGGCACTCTGGGTCTGTGATGGGAATGACAGACTTGAAGATCTCCCAGATGCCTTTGAGGTCATTCTTTCATTACCCTAATGGATATCATTTGGCTGCCTTACATTCATACTAATCCTCCTAACATTCCGTTGGCTAAAACCCTCGGTGTTCTCTCCACAATACACTTTTTTATTATTTACATTGCCAAGCTGAGAATTTTCCAGATCTTTAATTTCTTCTCCACTTCTGATTATAAATTTTAATTTACTTTTCTCTTCTCATACTTTACTAGAAGCTGTCAAGAGAAGCCACGTAACACTTTGATCACTATGCTTAGAGATATCATCTCTTAAATTTTGCCTTCCACAATCACTAGAACATGGACACAATTCAGCCACGTTCTTTGCCACTAGATATATAGATTTATATTTATATTTAGTGTCATGGGAGAATATTCTTGTCATATTACATATAAAATCAGATTATAAAACAGGCGTGTGATGATTCCATTAATTTGCGTGTGGTTGTGTGTGTGTATATATATATGTACATATATGTTCATATTTGATAATACATGTACATGTATACAAACATATGTGTTGGGTTAGCCCTGAACTTCTTCAGTGTCAGAGTCTTTCCTTATATTCCCTTGCAGGTCAGAAATATTTTCTCACTATTATCTGGTTTATGGATGTGGTCAGCCAAAGCGTTGTTTCCAGATAAAGTGTCTGATGTTTTCCCCAGGCATATTTTTGAAGAGCTGCTGCATCTTGTCCATGGCTCCAGCTCCCACCAGACAGGCCCACACAATCCCAGTTTTCTCTGGCATGATCCTAGCTTCTGAAACATGACTCTGACCCCTGTGCCCTGCTAATTACTCCTCCTCCCTTCGTTCTCCATGTAGACTAGTGGTGGTGATGACTTCCTCTTGTTGTGAGTATCTGGGTGCCATGTGGTCTTCAGTTTAGCTTCTCTGTTCTTCCATCACCAGTGTAACTAGTATTATACTCCCTTGGTTTTAATTCTTAGGGTTTCTACATTGTTGGTTGGATCCTGATGAATACACACATTCATACATACAAACACAGAAAGAAAAGAGTGCTGGGACCTATAGTGGCTCCCAGGCAATCTGCTGCAGAATCTACTCTCTTGAGCTCCGTGCTAGACCTTTCCCTCAGTTGAATTTATCCTGGCCTAGAATGTTTAAATCAATTCGGTTTAAGTATACTAGTCTACACTTTGGAAGACCAGAGTGTTCTCTGAAGTTTCTGCTTATTTCTATAATCTAATACTTTTATGGCTTCATGTTTTGAATCCCTGTTCTCACTGGATCGAATGTCATTTATCTCCTTGCTCTCTACGTTTATGCAAAGCTCTTCAGTTTCTTGTTCTCCTTTCTTGAGATTATGCCTTCTTGGACTCCTCTTTCTCATTCAAAATGGCCAATTAAGATATTTTCCTAAATAAAATCAGCTCCTTCCCTAAGAGGAACTCTAGGGCCAGATACTATAATAACAAATTCCCATTTAGGCATGCAGGAGTTATTTCTGGTTGGTGAGTTGATAGATGACCTTGTTTATGTTAATTTTTTATTTTATATTATTCTCATGTGATTAAAATAACTCTAGCAACCACAATACCTGTCTGAATTTTTATAAAGAAATAAACTTGCTATGAGTTCAGAGATATGTAATCTGAATTCATCACTGCCCCAAATTTCTGACACATTTTTCAAGCAAAGGAATAAATGATTTAACACATAAGATTTGAGAATAAATGTTTAAAGGTGGAGGGATGGGTAACTCATTTTCACACACAGAAAGAGAGGATTATTGGTATAGAATAATTATTTAGGTTCTACAGAACAGTCTTCAGCCAAAGGCTTTGCCTCAAGACTAGTTTTTAATTTTTACAATAACAAAAAGTGATAAGAAAAGCAAAGAACAGAGAAACTGTTATGTGTGTATTATTCAGGATATAACTTATCATTCACTCACACACAAAGCCAAAGAATATGAAAATCTATTGTTAGAATTATGTAAAATATTACAGTAAACAGACCACTGAAAGTGGCTTATAGATATAGAGATTCAGTGATTTCATTTTAATGGTATTTATTGTAATGAGATTTGTCCTGTATAGATGAGTCCTTCAATCGGATCAACCTAATCTTATCAAAGAATCCTGCTAAGTCATCCCCTCACCTTTGATATCTAATCATCTCCGATATCTGGCCAAGTTCCTCATCCCCTGTTTGATGTACAAGTCTGCTGTAGTCTGGATGCCCCCCCAACCTCACTGAAGCTTAAATCCCCACTCTAACCGTTGAGGATGGGACGTTCTATTATGGTAATTGAAAGGTGGGACCTTGAAGAGGTGACTAGGTTTTAGGACCATGCCGTAGTGAATGGATTAAAAATGGTGGTCAGGGGTGTGATTCTCAGGACTTTAAAAAGAGAAGGAATGAGGAAGTGAGTCTTTCTTTGCTATGCCATTTTGCAATGTGATACCCTGCTGTCATTGCAGTCACCACCAAAGAAAACCTTCACCAGATGTGTTCCCAGGACTTTGGACTTCCTAGTTTCTGAAACTGTAAGCAATAAGTTTCATTTTCTTATAGATTACCCAGTTCCATGTATTTTGTTATAAGGAACAGAAACTGACTAATACAAAATCCTTGTCCTGCTTTTAGTAAGAATTGTGTCAGGTCAGTTTTATAAGAATCTCTCTCCCTTTGATTTCTCTTAGTGATTTTCCATCCATTGATCCCCTAACTCTGCTCCTTGGCTATAAATCCCCACTTATCCTCATTGTACTTGGAGTTGACTCCAATCTCTTTCCCCGGTTACAGTATTGCAGTAGTCTCGAGTAAAGTCTTCCTTACCATTTTAACAAGTGTTTGAATGACTTTTTTCTTTAGCAAAAGGCCTCCTGGTAGGGGCTATTGTAGACCTAAATAATGAAAAAAAAGGAAAGAGCAGGTGGGGTTAGGGGCAGGAGTTGTGAGGAAGAGAAGTGTGTTCTAGGCAAAGGAAAGACATTTGCAAGGACAGTTGTGAGACTCTGCTGTGTTTGGAGCAGCACAAATTTGGTGTGGCTGGAGAATAAAATGCATCACACATAGTGGTGTGAGATGAGGCCGGAGAAGTTGGCCAGGGACTGCTCGTGCACCAAGGACCTTAGGTACCATGCCAAGAAGTTTGTATTTACACTAAATAATGTTAGTGTTTTATCCACCGCAGCATTTTAAGCAGAAACATGACGTTGTTCAACTCGTATTTTAGAGAGATCCTCAGGGCAGCAATGCTGAGCGTGAATTGAGTGCTGCATAGTATAGTTGGTGGGCTGCATGCCTCATAAGGACACTCAGATTTTAGTGGCAGTGAGTATTTCAATGAAGAGCAGATGGCAGGGGAGATGGGTGGGACTGAGACGGTTCATATACGTATCCATGAGAGGTAGGATTCCACGGCCAAGGGTGTTGAAGCAATGAGCATAGGAAAGAAGCTGGGGGATTCCTAGGTTTCCCTGATTGGGGTCACGGGAAGGGTGGAGGCTCATTTACTGAAACAGAATATAGAAGAGGAGGGGAGAGGTTTGAGGAAAAGATGATGATTTCATTTTTTTTGTTAAATCCCATTATGAGGAACTTAGAGAATGAAAATTGCTAAACGGCTGTGCAGTCTTTGGGAATTAGCTGTGTAAGACCAAATTAAAGTAATTCATAACTATAATCATTCTAAATCCATTTGATTTTAATATGTTTCAAATATTTCTACTGTATAATTTACAAGAAAATTGTTCTATATTAAAATGGTCATTTTCTCTAATTGCACATTACCAAATCAGGATAGACTATGAACAGAAATGCGTTTGGGTAAAATTGCAAGGCAGTGTTAGCTAGAATCACTGAAGAAGCTGCTTGCTGAGCTCTCCTGGATATATCAGCAGAGAAGATATCAGGGATGTCTTATTTATGATTGTTAATTTATTTATACTGATAAACAGTGATTTTAAATTAACAGTAACACGAGGATACCTCTCTTTGTGTCTCTTTCATTGAGATATCAAATGTAAGTCCTTCATATAGACTTGAGTTTATTCAAAAGAACGTTCACAAATTTGACAAAGACAATTTTAACTGGCAAGCAGAGTAGAAGAGATTCCCAAAGGAAAATTTGCTCAAGTATATATAGATAAAAAATAAATGTAGAAATAACATTTACTAATTCACTGAAAATGTTCTTATATGTATATAAATGTCATATTTCCTGGAAATACCATTGGCCAGAATATGTGAACATCTGAAGATGATTGTATTTCTAGTATCTTTCAAATGCTCCTCACAAAAAAGACAATTCAGACAGCCACACTAAATGGAAACCTGCACACATCCACATTTCCATCTTAAAGAGCTAAATTGACAATATCCTGTTATCCGTTTGAAACACTCAGTAACACGAGTACACCAACTTGATGATGAAACTGTAAGACTGTTACTATGTCAGGTGGCAAAATTGTTTACTAAGTAATTATATTGCTGGTGAAACCAGTCTTCAGAAATATGTCTATATAGATATGCGAGCAGAAAAAAAAAATCAGTAAATATTAGTTGCAGGACTTGTACCAAGTACAAATGGAAAGAGGCTAAATGTGTGAAGGTAAACTGTCAAACACACACACGAATTCCTAGTGTTTACCCACTATTGCAAGGAAATGATATTTTGGTCTTAATTTTACCCAGGAAAATGGATAAGTGGAGAGAAAATTATTGGACCACTATGCAACGTCACTTTGGATAAAAGAAAATATTTATTATTAGTAAACAAAATAGAACCATTATAAATAATATTAGCTTGAATTTCACATTCTCATCCTAGAATTATGCAAAGCAGCAATAGGGATTTTTCTTTCCTGGTAGTAGCAGAAAATGTAGAAGATGAAAAAAATTTAACTCTTTTCTAAAGCATAATTTTAAGCACGGTTTTTTTTTTTTTTTTAAATTATGGGTTGAATTAGTTTAGTTCCTTCCATGTGATAAAATTGAGAATATTTATGTTCATTTTTAGATTTAAATACTTTTTTATTACAAATTCTGTATCATAGACTAACAGATGTCCAGAAACTTCAGAAGATGTGCTAGCATCCAACTAATAGTAAACTTCATAGATTATACATTAAAAAAAAAAAAAATCCTTAACAAGGTAGAGTATGAGGTATTTGGGAAATAGGTTTAGCCTAATTTTCTGATTTTTTTCCTGAACAACTAGTAGACTGGGTCAGGGTTAATAGTTTTGTTGAAAGACTAAAGCATGACACAAACTAGTCCTAGCTTTATTAAACTAATGCAGTAATGAAAAAAGACATACCACAGGGCACATGATTGAAGAAAGTCGAGTAGTACAGGAAGTAACTGCAGCATTTACTAACATGCTCAGCCAAGAACATAATTGCTAAAATAACCTTGAAAAAGGTTGAAAGTACTGAATACTACAGTGGTGATTACCCTGATGTCAATTACTCTGGTTTAAATTGAATGAAATAGGGCTCTAACTCTGTTAATTAACAAGCCTATCCACAGGTAATCCCTAAATGCTCTGTGTATAACTCCTATTAATGCAGAAAACGTACACGCCTACAAATGGCACCTCTGCATATTAGCCCAATTATGCAGTTTACAAGAGAATTGGCGTTCTTTTATTTTTCTACAGGAAAATTATAGTGAAGTGTGAAGAGAGAAAAAGGAAGGAGTGAGGCAGAGGGAATGTTGCATACATTAATAAATAATGATCTAGAGGCAATGCCTTTCTTGAATTAGTTCATTTTTAAGGAGAACAAAGGGTCCTTCCTGCTGGGTACATGTGCAGTAGGGATGCCTGACTGGCTTATTTTTGATCTGCACCACTATGTGATTTCAATTAGCAGTAGCACTTGCAAAACTAGTAGCAGTCATTGTACCAGAAAACATGAGCCTAAAGGAAGGGGTTGAAAGGCACTTTAGGTGTATGCAGGAGGTGTATAGGAGCACTATGCTTTACTTCTCCATGAATAACCATCCTTGTTCCTAAACTGTCTTCAGATTTTGAGAATTTGAGGTTGGGTGTCTTATCACATTTATACTGTGTCCTCTAAAACTTCATTTTTTTCCTCTCTCTCTTGCCTAACTCCACTTTGTGCAAACCCAAGAAAAGACTTCTTTTCTATCAATAATACAAGCTTGGGTGTCTTCAGCATAAGAGAAACTACAACACACATAAGTTAACTCGGATCCACTGCTGATATTTTAATAAACTCCAAATAGCCAGGAAGGCTAAGGAAAGAAGAGATCTATTGGGCAACTGGTCTGCTAGGATATGAGCAGAAAATAGAACAAATAAACAAAAATCCAGAAAGGCGGGAAGTGTTTTCAGTAGTATGCCCTTCCTGAGATGTTCCAAATCACTGACTAGGAAAACTCTTACACAAAATAACTCCTCCCTGAAACAGCAGCGCAGCTCATCAGGGTCACTCAACACATCCTGTGTTTTTTACTATTTGGGCTTGCAAGGGTCATTGCCCTGGGGATGGGTGAGCTTCTCTTCAGTGTTCCATTTCTATTAGGATGTTACCTACTGCCAGGTGCATGGCTATAACTTGCTTATGACCTTCAGATTCAACAGTTTTCTATGTGTCACGTGAGATTAATTGAATCAAAGAGAAAATCACAATTTTCCTATATGGTTATACACAGAAGAGAACTTTGTGAAAACAATGAAGTGTGGTTATAAAAACATATTTTGTAATATAGAGCATAATTAAAATAAATTCAAATATCGATGCAAAAAATTATTTACATATTACCAATAACTGTATAACTCCTGGGTTGGCAAACTATGGCTCATGGGCCAAATCTGGTTCACCTCCTGGAACACAGTCACGGTCATGTATTGTCTGCCGCTTTCCAGCTAGAGTGGCAGAGTTGGGTCATTGCAATAGCAACTGTGTGGCCCACAAAGCCCAAAATATATGCTTTCTGTCTCTTAATGAAAAAAGTTTGCTAATGCCTGGTATACCTTATTTTTCATTTAGAAAAAATAGAATACTTTCATCAAGTTTTCCTCAATCATTATGCCTCTAAATAAAAAAAAGGAGAAAGAAAAAAAATCTTTCAAGAATATACATTCAGCTTTCATATAAACAGGTATGAAACAAAGTGTCATCAAACAAAAGCCCAGTAAAACCACGAGCAAATAACCATTAGCCACACTGCAGTGGATGAGGAAGCTGCAGATATCAGAAACAAAGACAAACTATAAAGCAGAGGCTTCCCCAAAATAGGAACCAAGACATCCAGATAATCCCAATGTTTTTTTTTTTTTTTTACCTAAAATATGACATGTCTTAAAACCCCTCTTATCTGTGATCCAAGAGATGAACAAAGATATATGCCTAGATATTCAGAGACAGATATTCACAAGCCAAGTGTCTTCATTGAATTCCTACCTTCATATGTTGTAAAATTAATAAATACCATTTCAAATGTCAAGCAGTGGTTAAAACCAAAGATAAAGTTAATGAAGTCTTGTAGTTGGAACAGAAAAATGTCTCAATTCAAATGACTGACATTTAAGTAACTACAGATATACAGATAGATGTTCTCTGCAACATTACAATACAAACCAGTCTGGGATCTGGACCCAGGTATGCAAAAACAGAAGAATAATCAGATATAGGGAAATCAAAGAGCAATATCTCAATCCAGAATAAGAACAGAAAACTGTCCTGAGAGCTATTAGTAAGATCTTATCATTAATATTGTTTTACCAGTAACAACTTGGGCTAGTATATCAGTTGTGAATATATATACACATGTGTGTGTATGTGTGTGTGTATTCTGTTCAGAATGCTGCCCAGCTTATTTTATAATATTAAATTTCTTCTCAGCTAATCCTTTCAACCTCTATATCAATTCTCAAGTAAAAGAACTCTTGAAGTTATTTTAATATTAAGGTAACTGCCATTTATGGACTTCACAAGGAGTGGAGCTGAATTCTTTTTCTGACTATATGAATTAATACCAATAATTCTTTCCTTATCACTGATTCATATCCATTGTTGATGCATGATGGAGTTTGGATATGTTGTCCCCTCCAAAACTCATGTGGAAATTTGATCCCCAATGTGGCAGTGTTGGAAACTGATTGAGTCATGGGGGCGGATCCTTCATGAGTGAATTAATGCTCTCCCTGGGGGAGGAGGGATTAATGAATGAATTCTGGCTCTATTAGTTCCCACGAGAGCTTGTTGTTTAAAAAGACCCTGGCACCTCCTCTCTCTCTCTCTCTCACTTCCTCTCGCCATTTGATCTGCTTGTACCCACCAGCTCCCTGCCACTTTCTGCCATGAGTAGAAGCGGCCCGAGGCCCACGCCAGATGCAGCTGTCCCAGAATCGTAAGCCAAATAAACCTCTGTTCTTTGTAAATTATCCAGTCTCAGGTAATTCTGTTATAGCAATGCAAAACGGACTAAAACAATGCATTTATTGTATTTACGGTATTTATTGAATGCTTAGTGTGCACCAAGCACTGGTTTAGGTGCTTTCGATTCAGCCGTGAGCAAAACAGAACCTTCATGATGAACAATTTAGTCCAGGAGATACACAACTTAATAGCCAAATATGGCGGTACTGCCTTCAAATATATATACTGATTTACCACTTACTGCCACCTCTATCACTAATATTTCAGTCATCATCTCTTATCTGAATTATTTTATTATTTTGTTAACTTCCTCATTTTTCTCCCTGTTTTAGCCCTTTTCTCTAAGTTATATATTTTTTACACTAGAACTGGAGTACTGCCATTAAAACCTAACTCAGATAATGTAACTTTTCTCCTGAAAGCCTTCCAGTGGTTTATTATCTCATGAGAATAAAAGGAAAAGTCATAGAGTTGTCTCCAACTGTCTACCCTCAGCCTCATCAATGACCTCATTCCCTGGACTTTCCTGGCTCACTCTGCTCCAAACCCACAGGCCTCTGGACTTGCACCTTGAAAATACCAGGTGAAGTGACATCACCAAGGTGGCATTGCTCCTCCCCTCCTTCCCCCAGTCAATCAACTTACAACGATTAAAACACAAAAACTGCCATCCTGTAATCAGTAGAAATTGGGGGAAGAGGAAGAGAGACTCCTTGATTCTGTGAAGGCCTGGAAAGCCATGGAGAGCAGGAGGGGTGATTACCCCAATCACACTCAGCCCCAGCAGCTCATGGAGCAGCTACCTAAAGACAGCAAAGCTCCAGCAGTCCCCTTTGTGTGAAGGTACTTGGACTCTGCAAGGAAGAAAGTTGCCATGATTGCTAGCCAAAAAAAAAAAAAAAAAAGAAAGAAAGAAAAAGAAAGGAAAAAAAAGTCACTTTGGAGTGCACCATTGAATTTCCCAGGCCAGCAAAGCTGCTCACAAACCTCTTCTGCACCAGTTTTGGAGGGAGGGGCCATGGTCTATAGGAGGAAGAGATCATCCAGTGGTCAGTGAGTCTTCACAGGGGACTCTGGTGGTACCTGGTCCAAGGGAAGTGTGGGGGGAGGGGTATATTGATCCAGCAGGGGTGTATCAGAAGCAGTTTAGGCAGCTGATCTGTCTTCCCATCAGCACAGGTGCCACACAATAGATACTCGTAGATGACATAGAACTGACAGAGGGCACAGTTTGCAGGAAAGACTCAATCCCAAGCTGGAATTTCCACACAGCCTGGTGACATTTGTGGTGATACCACATGGCCCAAAATTAATGGCAGGAGAGAAATAACAAACTCAGAGCAGAAATAAATGAATTAGATATTTTAAAAAACAGTACAAAAGATCGATGAAACAAACAGTCGTTTATCAAAAATATAAACAAAATCAATAAAACTTTAACCAGACTAAAGAAGAAGAAACAAGAGAATATTCTAATAAAATCAGAAATGAAAAAGGAGACATTACAACCAATACCACAGAAATAAAAAGGATCATAAAAGACTGTTACAAACAATTATATGCTGACAAACTGGAAAACTTAGAAGAAATGGGTAAATTCCTAGACACATGCAACCTACCAAGGTTGAATCATAAAGAATTGGAAAACTTACAGAGACCAATAATGAAAAATTAGATTGAAGCATTAATAAAAAGTTTCTCAACAAGGAAAACCCCAGGACCAGATAGTTTCAGTGCCAAATTCTACCAAACATTTAAAGAACTAATATTAATTCTTCTCAAACTCTTCTAAAAAATCAAAGAGAAAGGAATATTTCCAAACTCATTCTATGAGGCCAGCATTACCCTCATACCAAAACCTGAGAGAGACAGCACAAAAACTACAGACCAATATCTCTAATGAAAATAGATGTGAAAATTCTCAACAATTGCTAGCAAACCAAATACAACAAAACATTAAAAAGAGCATTCACAGTGATCAAGTGGGATTTATCCCAGGGATGCAACGACACTTCAACATACACAAACCAATAAATGGGATATATCACATCAAGAGAATGAAGCAAAAAAGACAAATGATCATTTCAACAGATGCAGAAAAAGCATTTGATAAAATCCAACACACTTGATGATAAAAAAAACACTAAACAAATTAGGTATAGAAGGAATGTAACTCAACATAATAAAGGCAAATATGACAAACCCACAGCTAATATCATACTGAATGGACAAAAATTGAAGGCATTTCCTCTAACATCTGGAACAAGACAGGGATGCTCACTTTCCCCACTCTTATTCAGTGCAGTACTGGAAGTTCTAGCCAGTGCAATAAGATAAGAGAAAGCAATAAAAGGTATCCAAATTGGAAAGGAAGAAGTCAAACTATCCCTATTTGCAGATGACATGGTCATGTATGCAGAAATCCCTAAAGACTCCACCAAAAAATTACTAGATCTAATAAATGTATTCAGTATAGTGGCAATATAGAAACACAGCACAGAGAAATTAAGAGTGTTTGTATACAGCAATAACAAAGTATCTGAAGAAGAAATCAAGAAAGCAATCCCATTTACAGTAGCTACCTAAAAATGAAATACCTAGGAATAAATTTAACCAAGGAGATGAAAGACCTCTACAATGAAAACTTTAAAACACTGGTGAGAGAAATTGAAGAAGACACAAATAAATGGAAAGATGTCCCCTGTTCATGGGTTAGAAGAATTAATATCATCAAAATGTTCATAATTGCCCAAAGCAATCTACAGATTCAATGCCATCCCTATCAAATTATCAATAACATTCTTCACAGACATAGAAAACATTATCTTAAAATTTGTATATAACCAGAAAAGACCTCCTATAGCCAAAGCAATCTTAAACAAACAAACATAAACAAAGTTGGAGGCATCACACTATCTAACTTCAAAATATACTATAAAGCTATAATAACCAAAGCAGCATGATACTGGCATAAAAACAGACAAATTGACCAATGGAACAGAATGGAGAGCTCAGAAATAAACTCAAGCATTTACAGCCAATTGATTTTCAATGAAGGTACCAAAAACATACAGTGAGGAAAGGACAGCCTCTTCAATAAATGGAGCTGGGAAAACTGTATATCCACACACAGAAGATTGAAACAAGATCCCTATCTCTCACTATATTTGAAAATCAACTCAAAATAGATCAAAGACCTAAATTTAAAACCTGAAACTATGAAACTACTAGTAGAAAACATAGAGGAAATTCTATACAAAATGGAAATTGGCAGCACTTTTTTAAACAAGACTACAAAAGGCACAGGAAACTAAAGCAAAAGCAAACAAATGAGACTGCATCAAACTTTAAAGTTTCTGAACAGCAAAGGACACAATCAACAAGGTGAAGAGATAACCTACAGAACAGATGAAAGTGTTTGTAAACTACATATCCAATAAGGGGCTAATATCCAGAATATATAAGGAACTCAAACAACTCAACAGCAAAAAAACCCCAAATAATCCAATTAAAAAATGATAAAGGACCTGAACAGACATTTCTCAAAAGAGGACATAAAAATGGCCAATAGCCACATGAAAAAATGTTCAACATCACTACTTGCCAGAGAAATGCAAATTAAAACCACTAGGATATAGTATCTCACTCCAGTTAGAATGGGTATTATCAAAAAGACAGAAAATAAAAAAAATGCTTGTGAGGAGGCAGAGAAAGGAGAATTCTCCTGCATTGTTGGTGGGAATGTAAATTGGCACAGCCATTGTAGAAAAGAGAATGGAGTTTCCTCAGAGAACTAAAAATTGAACTACTTTATGACCCAGCAATCTCACTACTGGGCATATGCCCAGAGGAAGTGAAATCAATATTTCTAATAGAAACACCTGCACTCCCATGTTCATTGCGACACTATTCACAATAGTTGAGAAATGGAATCAACCTAAATGCCCATCAGTGGATGAATGGATAAAACGAAAATTGTGATATATATATAAACAGTGGAAAACTATTCAGCTATAAAAAAAAAAGAAATCTTGTCATTTGCAGCAACATGGATAAAACTGGAAACCATCATGTTAAGTGAACTAAGTCAGGCACAGAAAGACAAATACCACATGATATCTCTCATATGTGGAACTTCTATGAGAACCTTTATTTAAATTTTAGTTCCACATATGAGAGATATCATGTGGTGTCAAAATTTTTAAAAAGGTTCTCATGGAAGTGGAGCATATATTAATGGCTACCAGAGGGTGGGGCAGGGGGAGGATTGCTGGATTAACAGGTAGAAAGCTATGTTATCTACCCTAATGAATCAATTTATAGCATATTCATGTATCAAAACAACACACTGTACCCCACAAATATGCACAAATAAAGGCTGAAAAAAAAAAAAGAAAGAAAACACCAGGAATAAAGAAACACCTGCCTCAAGAACATTGAACTTGCTGCCCCCTCTGCAAATATTCTTTCCCCAGAAATCAACATGCCTTGCTTCTTCCTTCATTCCTTTTCTGCCCAAATGCACATTCAGACAGAGCATTTCATAAACTCCATTTCAATATAGCCTCATCCACCTCCTTCTCTTGTGTCATTGTTATTCTTGGTGTTTATGACTACCTATTACTTACTTGTTAACAGTTTATTTGATTACACTTTGGGTTATGGTAAATATAATTGCCCTTTTTCTCCTTATTTTCTATGTAGCCTAAATATTGGCTATGCTGTTCAGTAAGATTAAATGCCTTCACAACATGGTTTTGACTTTTATACAATCTGTTCTCTGAGCTTGCTGAAATCATAGAAACTTAGAAAAGTGGAAAATTTTTAAATTTAAAACTTGTGTCATAAAAAAGGTTTCAAACATTTTTATGTACAGTTGATTCAAAATGAAGAATTAATTTTGAAAGTCTTTTCTATTGATCCTCAGAGAATTTAATAATTCAAATTTTTACGGTCTACTTAGACTTTGTAAAAATTATTGAAGGCTGTAAATGGACATCTTTTTTCTCATTTTTAAAACTAAACAGACATAATATATACGCCATATTAAATATGTATATATGTACATGTATATACACTATGCAAATCTATGTAAACAAAGGAATGAAAATGCTTTACTTTTAAGGTGGAGAAACAACAAGAATTTATCAAATATACTATAAGTTAATAAACATCACTTAATATTTACTAACAGTTTTTTCGGCTTTGGAACTACAAGATTAATATGCATGAACTTTTATCCTGCCTATGTGTTTACTCTAACTTTCAGAGATGCAACCCCAGGTGGAGTAAACCAGCACAGACTCTCTTGGTTTATATTTCTTGAGAATCAATTTCATCATCACTTGATTTGTTACTATTTTTACATTCAGTAAAGGTGTATCTATACTTTAAAAAGATTTAATAAGTTTCATCTTGCCTACTGTAAACTAGGGTTAAAAATAAGTAATACCAATTACTCTTCTCAAATGTATCTAATAATGGTAAGCTATAAATGAAAAATAGGCTGAAAACGATAATGATAATAAAAATAAGCTGATCATACATTCTGTCTCATTCCTGTTTCTTTAGACTCTTACTTTCTACTGGACCTTTCCCAGCAACACATACAATTCTGGACTCACCCATCCCAAAACAAAAGAAACACACAAACAAGCAAGCAAGCAAATTGTATTTGTCAGCATCTGTTGCTTATAACAAAATACTTAGAACTGGGTACTTTGTAAGAAAACAAAATTTACTGCTTACAGTTTCAGATGCTGGAAAATCCAAAATCTGGCGACTACAGCAACTCAAGGTATCACATGGCAAATATGGTGGAGCAGAGAGAGACAGAACCCTCAGTACCATACCCATACCACCATTCACCTCTTCAAAGCCCTACCTTTCAACTACCGCAATAGGACTTCCTACCCTCTTGACACTGTCACAGTGGGGACCAAGCCTCCAACACATTAAAGTTTTGGGGTGACACAATTCAATCCATAATACAAGCAAACATCATCTTGTCTTCCAAAGGAGAAATGTGGAGTTGAGAAACATTATAGCCTTACCAACATCACAAGGATTTTGCATTGGGCAAAATCAGGGCCAGAATCTTCTCTGATATTGACTTCAGGGAAAGGCCTTCCTTCAAAGGCTCAACCTTCCAGGTAAGAATGCAAGTTCAGGAAGGAGAACAATCTAGGTTTACTCCTGGATATACTATCTACCAGCTTACTTAATCAATTTACTTAATCTCTTTATACTATGCAGCCCCATCTATAAATGGGTATTATAATAATAGAACCTACTGCACAGGTTATCATGAAGAGCTATGAATAATGCCTTATATGCACTTGCAGAAATATCTAATGTAAAGCACATAAGAATTGTCCATATGTTTAGATGTGTGCCAACTTTTAGCCTGGGAGATAGACATACATGTAATACATATTAAACATGTAATATATATATATAATATATTATATATATATAATATGTAATATATGTATTACATGGATGTTATAATTTATTAAATATATATGACAAATTATAGAATAGCTGTTTAAATAAAGTTAAAATAATTTTCAAGAGCACATACAATGAAACTTACATAAAAAAGGCATATATAGTTTGGTCTTAGATTGGTTTTCTTATTGTCAGCAGTTTTAACTTTTACCTTGCACATGGAGCCTATTCACCTGTGATAGACCACTTTGATATAAGAAGCAAAGGTTTATCAGCTATTAGTGACATTATCTCTCTTAGTAAGCAAAATAAATCCAGTTTCAGGAGGACTTGTGGAAAAAGGAGGGTCTTTGGAATGTACTTCCTCCCCCACACACTCACACATACATCAACTAGTCATTGGATATGGGCTGCCCCTGAAGAGGTGGCTTGTCCTAGGGCCAGGTGGCTTTTACTACTGGGGGAAGTTCCTAGAGCAGCATTCAACTGAGACAAGTCAGCCTCCAAATGCCCCAGCAGCCACGTGGAGTACATCTGGGAAACACGTCACATCATCCACTACACTGGCCTTGTCAGGAGACTTCCAAAAGGTAAACCTTTATGTTTTCTCTATCTCAGTCCTCACTTTCATCAACATTTTTTGCCTACTTTTTCTACTATCATCCAGCTACCACCTCCCATACTTTCTCTTCACGAATTTTCCAAAGTCCTCAAAACTCTTCACAGAGTACTCTGACTTTGCCTTGGATTGAGTGTTCCCCCAAAACTTGACCCCCAGAGTGACAGTGTCAAGAGAGTGGGAAATCCTATTACAGTAATTGAAAGGTAGGCTTTGAAGAAGTGATTAGATTGTAGATCTTGCTGTAATGAATGGATTAATAATGGCGGTCATGGGTAAGGTTCTGAGGGCTTTAAAAGGAGAGCAGGTGAGAGCCTCTCTCTCTGCTCCACTATTTTCTGTCATGTGAGATCCCTACATGGCTGTAAAGCTACCACCAAAGAAGACCCTCACCAGATGTGTTCCCTGGACTTTGGACTTTCCCAGCCTCTGAAATTGCAGGCAATAAATTTTGTTTCTTACAAATCACCCAGTTCCAGGTATTTTTGTTATAAGCAACAGAAAAGGACTAATAGGGACTTCTCCCTTGCTTAAACTGAAATTGACCCACCTCTGAGGATGTAACTTTCTTCTCTGGTGACAACCATTTATTTTCCTTTCTCCAGCTGGCACATGTTAATTCAGATGGACCAACATTTTCCTCCATCCTCACTGCCAGAGCTTGCTTTCTTCACTCCTTGGAAACTCTCAATAACTGGATATTTTATCTTCCACTCTTCCTCCTTTCTACCAACTAATAAGGTCCTTGTCACTGTCTTACACAGATGCTGTCACCTTCCTCATAGTATTATTCTATACCCCACATCCTGGCACCATCCAGTGTGACTTCACATCCACATGCATAATTCATAAAATACTCTAGACTCTTCTACTTGAAGTGTGGTCCACAGACCAGCCACATTGGCATAACCTGGGAGTTTTGCAGATATTCAGAAACTCAGAGCTACTGACTTAAAAACCAAATTTTAATATGACCCTGAGGTACTTGGCACATACACTGAAGACAGAGAAGCTCTGCCTGCACTCTCTACTCTTTGACTTCTTCATCTGTTACCTTCACATCCCCTTTGCTTTAGGATACCTGCTCTTTAACTGCATTGAGACACTGAGACATCTAGACTATTGATCCCTTAATTTTTTCCCCCTAAATTGACACCCTTTTATTGTTGTTATTTCCTATGAAATTCATAGAAGGACTTATAATTCTATCGTTACAGATAAGATGTTCCCTAAATTACCAAAGAGCATTTATAGCACTATTAGTGCTAAAGAAGATCCTCAATGAGTCAAGCACAGCTGGGGTGGGGTGAACAGTGCTTGAGCTTGCCCCATTCTCCTCTTTGACCTTTGTTTTCTGACTTAAATTGAAACAGAACATTCATATTTACATGTTGTTTATAGGTTGTGAAGCAATTTCACACACATTACTTTATTTAATGACAAAAATAAAGTTGTGCAGTAGAAAAAGCATTCCGTTTGATCAATGAGACAATTCGGATTAGGAGAGAAAAGGTCTGGAAGCTATTCAGATCTCATTGACAATCAGTTGGGGACCCAACCTCAGATCCCCTGATTCCAAATTCTGCACATATTCTATGGCACTTAGAATATTGCCATTTACTTTAGAATTTCTTATCCATTAGGAAATCATGTTATTTTACAGAAAAACAAAAAAGTGAACTTATACCTCTCTAACTTGAATTTGTATTCCCTGAATAAAGAAATGAGCATTTACCTCCAAGTGCTTTTACACTGTAATATAACTCCATTCAATGAAATATTATGGAGTAAATTATTTAAATGTCATAACATTAAAAATGACAAAAAGCAGCTTTAACAGCAGTGACTTATTCCGTTATTTTGTCTATGTAATTTGAGAGTATATATAAATTAATTATTTATTCATCTATTTGGTTATCTAGCTTGCTGTTATATGTTAAGTCTGATTTAATGTTTGACACAGATGGGATACAAATATTGATTTTTAACTGTATTATAAAGCTAATTTTCTAAATTAGGTATGATAGGAGCCAAGAATCCTAAAGCATGGTCCCTATTACAATTCAGATAAAATGTCTGGATATATTCAAGTTCATTTATTTCATTTCATTAAACATGTTTGGAGTGTCCACTGTCTATAGAGTACACTATTAGGTATTGTGATCCAGATGTCCTTATTTTTAGGGAGTTTACAGTCTAGTGTTGGAGACAGCAATGTAAAAAAATAATAGAGGCTTTGATTATAGTAACAGAATAGGAAGAGACTCAATGTACGAGACTGCCAGAAGAGGGAATGGTTAATTAGGATGGGAGAAAAGAGGAAGGAATTCACAAAGAAAAGAGCATTTGACTTGAGTCTTCAAGAGTAAGAAGCCATAGTGAAGGAAAGTGCATTTTAGTCTGTGGGAAAAAATAGGGCAGTCGATCCACCACAGGAAAGTAGAATGGAGGGCTTGAGCTGGAATGTGGGGTTGAAAAATTAGATGAAGGAAAGGGTGTCAGAGTAGGTGGTGATAACCTGGAAAAGGCAGATTGGGGTCAAATCACAAAGTCAGATATTCAGATGCTGGTTTGCAGGTAGTGGTGGTGTAGGGAAGCTGAGCTGTCCCTCTGAAGACTCAATAACTGAGCCTGCTAAAATAAACTGACAATATACAGATTCACGGGAGGAAAAGCATATATATTTACTACATGCACCCATGCACAAGAGTTGCACAAGATATGAGGCTCAAAGAAGGGCCAGATGATTGAGGCTTAAATACCCTCTGCATAGGGAAGAGGGAAGTAGGGGGTGTAGGCAATTTTATAGGAAGAGTAAATGATTTTTAGGAGTGATGAATGAGTCAAAGAAGAAAGAATAGCCTGGGACAAAGTTTATCTGGGCTCTGGGTGTAGCGTCGACTCTAGGTTTCCCAATATCCCCTGGTTGGTGAGACAGCTGGTAAAGGGGTTCACAACAATCCATCATCTCATAGAGGATCCGACTTTTAGGTAGACAGAGGAGCTTCAGAGAAAGCTCTTCCCTGAATCGCTGTTCCCCACATGCTCTCAGTTTGAAGTCCAAAGTGACATATTGTGGGGTATCTGAGCCTCAACATGACTAAATCTGACAAGAATGTTTGACATAGATTAAGGTGGGGAGCAACAAAGATTGAGAATGTAAGTCATAAAGAGACTGTGAAGGCCTAAAATAGAGAAGTGGAAGATAGGAGGGAAAGGACGAGATGAGCTGGAAGACATTTCAGAAGTAAAACCAATAAAATGCATTAATTCATCCCATGTGAAGGGGGGAGAGAGAAACTATGGCAGAAAGAAACCAAAGAATCCACATTCTCTGGATAAATGGGAGAAGCTGGTTCCCACTGCTAATCTGTAAGCAAATGCCAAAAATTTAAATTCCAAAGACCCAGTCCCCAAGATTATTATTCATTATGTCTGAAATGAAGTTAGAAATTTTAAGTTTTTAGAATTTCCTCAGCTAATCCTTCCTGGGGCGGTTTGTGTCATAGGCTTGGTAGGTGGTGAATGCAAGGTGGTGTTAACACTGATCTATTCCAGTGAATGATACTTTCTTTCCAGTTTTATAGAGAGGATGCCTGGCTACTACCTTAGGAGAAAGAAAATTGATAGCATCATTTATGACTTTTGTGACTAGCTTATCTTATAGAATCCTATGAGAGAACCAATCCTGAGTACGTTATCATTTCCAAAAACCCAAGGAGGCCTGATGACTTTTATTTAATTAATAAGCCATTATTCTGATGCTTTTTCTTGCCCTCCATTCCATCCACGGCCATTTATGAGGCCCACCTACAGACAAAGTCTAGTGAAGGATACGCACAGTGCTTTGGTAAAGGGAACAAATGAATGCAGTCCTACTGCTTCATTGATACAGTATAGACTTATTTTAATATAGAACAGTCTTAAAGAAATAGAAACAGTTTTTGAGGTTCAATGTGCCATCTGGAATACAAAATATAAGTATATGTTATTTATTAAATTTTTATCAAGACATAACCTGGAGTCCATAAAAGAAATTGCTGACAGATTTGGCTACATAAAAATTCAAAGCTCCCTATGGTGAATTCTCCATAATCAAAGGTAAAAGATAAACAACAGGCTGGGAGAAACATTTACATTACATAAAGGAAGCAAAAGCTCTCATTATATGTAAGTAATTCATTGAACTCAGAAAGAAAAAGAAAGCCAAGAAAAAATGGGGTAAATGTGTGAACAAGCAATTCACAGGAAAAAATTCAAATGGTCAATGTAAATGAGACTTGCTCAACCTCAGCAGTAATCAGAAAGCAAATGAGAAACAAAGTGAGTGTTTTTTTCAGAATATTGACGAAATAATTTTTTTAATTGATGATAAATAGTGGATTAAGAGAGTGTGCAAAACAGTAGTTTAGTCATATACAACTTGTGGGAACATCAATTGTTTCTGCTCTTTTTGAGAGTATTTTGGTAGTATCTATAAATTACAAACACATACACACTTTGGCTTATCAATTCCAATTCAATCTAGCCTGTAAAACTACTAGCATGTATGGACAAAGATATATATCTAAGAACGTCAGTTTTAGCATTATTTATAATAATAAAAAATTGGAAATAACCTATTTGTGTACAAATTATGTAAAAATAAAATAAATCATGAAATGCTATGTAGCAGTTCAACAAATGAGATAGATTTATAGGTCCTGATTTATAAAAACCTCTTTGGCATAGAAAGTGAGTAAAATATATTTACGGAATAATACATATGATTTAATATATATATTTTAAAAACTTACACTGTTGCATGTACATGTATATGCATGCAAAAATATTTTACAAGGGATGGATATGAATTATCATAACAGGGGCTACTTCCGGGGCAGGGCATAATTTGGAGAAGCAGGAATTCATGGAAGATTTTTATAGTTCAATCTGTATAGCATTACATATGTGAATTTTCTACAATAAAAACATATTCTTATATAATTGAAAAATAATCAATAGATATTTAAAATCTTCCTAATATTGGAGAAAACAGCAAAGACTTCTTAAAGGAAGAGCAAAGCACACCCTGATTATCACTGTTCTACTAGTAAGAAAAAACAAAACAAAACAAAACAGAACCCTGAATTGTCCTGCTATATAATACTTATCTTTGACTGAATTCTAGTGTTATGTTTAAAAGAATACATTAAAATGTAACCACTTTATGATTAAGTAAAGGGTTTAGGGTGTGCCAATTTCAAAGTGAATTTGGGTAAAAATTAGTTTTTCTTGTAAAGCTTTAGCTGGTAACAGCTGGTATAGTTGGTTGTGTGTGTGTGTGTGTGTGTGTGTGTGTGTGTGTGTGTGTGTGTGTGTGTGTGTGTGTGTGTGTGTGTGTGTGTGTGTGTGTGTGTGTTGGTGGATTTTCAGGCAAAATAAAATCACTATCACAGGTTATTTCCCATTTCATTCCAGCCCCTTAATAGTTTCAAAGCATCTCTAGGTATAAAAATTACATCTCACTAACTTAAGAGGCTGCACTTTACACAGTGCGCAGACGCCCACCTACCATTCTCATGCGTTTGTTGTGAGATCAATACCTGCGTTGATGCTGTAAAGCGCTTACGGTTCTCCCCGAGTGCAGACCCGCTTCCGCTCCACCATCCTTCCTGAAACTGCTGGGAAAAGTCCTTTCTACAACAGGAGCTCTCTTGCACCAATGATGTGCCTTTTACCACCTTGCCCTGTTATCCATAAAAAGGGAAGTTCTTTCCAAATCCCAGGAATGCTTTAAACTTTATTTCTGAGGTTAATCAGACTCACACAAAGTTAGCTACGTTCCCCAAAAGGGGGCATCTCCGCATAAACACATCCTCCAGGGGCCAATCCATCATGTGATATTTCAAGCACTGAGAAAGCAGAGGTGGTAACGTTTGGAAAGAAAGGGTGGAATTCCCTTTCTTTACAAGCCTGAGGAGTGCGTGCGGGTCTGTGTGTGGGCTCGTGTGTGTGTGTGTGTGTGTGTCCCTGTGTGTGTGTCTATGGGAAGTGGTGGAACTTGTAGTGGATAGCATTCTTTAAATATAAGTGTATATGTGTGTGTGTGTGTGTGTGTGTGTATATATTTAAATATAAGTATAATATATGTATGTATATACGTGTGTGTATACATATGCACATTTTTTCCTCCTGCATAAAGGAGTCAGGCCGATCTCTTTCTATTTGATCTTAATCCCTCTCTCCCGCCAGCGTGGCCCTGGAGCACCCCTCTCCTTCTAATAAATGGCTGGCAGAGCAAGCCATTCATGCAGTCCCCTTTGATCACCTTGGAGCTGTCAGCCCGTGCTGCTGTTTTCCTCTCAGCTCTTGTTCCTGCCTAAAAGTGGAAGTAATACCCCCTGAAAGAAATACCCTAGGTGTCCTGCAAAGCATCAATCTATTCCTTCTTTTTCCTCTCTTTTCCTGAGGCCCACCCTCCCAGCTTGAACAAATCCCCGTCTTCCTCCCTCCTCCCCTCTGCAGAACCCCAGTTCCTTTTGAGACACCCTCCACTGTGCTCGTGTGACCCCCTGGGCCCTCGCTGTCTGAGAAGCTACCACCCGGCCAGATGGGGGGGGTCTCCGTCCCGCCCCTCCACCGGGCTCCCTCTCCCCCGCCGCCCGGGAGGCGGATCCTGCAGGCATCTGTGTTCCAGGTTCTCCTGTGTGCTTTCGAGAAGGGAAGCATTGTTTTCCTCCGGTTGCAGTCTTTTGCTGACACCCCCCCCCCCAAATTCCTCCGTTTACCTTCCCCGCCAGGGACTTGGGATTGCCCTGCGGACTCCCCAGGCTGTCGTCCTGGTCTCAGGCTGCAGTGTTAGGGAGGCTGGGACTCAGCTGTGAGCGTCTGCAAATGCGGCAGCTTCCAGACAGGGCATTGAACACATTTCCGAGCTCATGTCCCCGTTTGTTTCTTCTTTACAGCTGAGATTAGAAGCAATCTGTGTCCCCTCTTCTCATCGTGTCAGGCTGTGATATATAGTTTGTAAATATCATTCAAAGGAAATTTGCAAAGGCAAACAATTGTAAACAAAGTATATGGGCCATGAGGTTTGTCCTTTAATGTGTTTACCAGAAAGACAGGAAAGGGGGCTAGGAAATGGGGAAATTATGGAGTGGGGTGGAGGTGGGGTTGCGGAGATGTCTGAGGATGATTGTATGACAGTGACAGAACTAATTAAACGTGAAGTGGCTTAAAAGCCTTTTGCTCTCTTGCTGAAATTGCTCGAAAGTATGCATTATTTCAGGGAAAAAAAAAAAAAAAGATGATGTGGAAGGGCGGGGGTGCTTAGAATGACTGAATACAACTCATTGTGCTGGCTCTAAAACGTCAAACTGCGGTGGAAAGAAATACAGCATTGCAGGCTGGTGTGCTGAGGCCCCAACTAGGGAAGCAGGAACTGCTAAGTGGAAAATTCCTGCAGAGGACGTGTTCCCATTTCCAAAGGGAAGAAACAGGGTGTTGTTGGAAGCTGGCAGTTCTTTGGAAAATACAGAAAGCACAAGGAAGATGACACAAATGACCTCACTGAACTCTGAGCAATTAAGCAAACAGTTTCAGCCAACATACCGCATTCTTATAGAGCCTCTGCCTGCGTTACAGGACCGATCTGCATGTCCAGTAAGAGGCCGAAATCTCAGCTCTCCCTCTCTGGTCCCCCGTGTCTGGAATGCTTTAGGCACTGAAAGCTGCAGAGGAGCATGCCTGCAGCAGTGCGTGTATGAGTACGCATGTGCTCCTCCGACAGACTTGTATGCTTAGCGATTCACCTCACACTCTGAGTACTAAAATGATGGTGCACCTGTATTTGTTAGACACTAGAGGATTTCTCGTAAAGGAATATTTTTCTGTTTGAAAGTCCTCAAATCCTAAGATAAGTCACCAGGGGTTGCTACCCTGAGGTGGCCTCTGTAAGGACTTAGCCAGGTTTCTTCCAAGGATAGCTTGAATTGCATCCCGAAGGGCTATAGGAGCAGAAGTGAGAGGAAGTACATCTCAGAGGCTGTGCGAACGTGTATTTCTATAACTGCCACCAGGAATGTTAGAATTACCATTTTATGTCATCTAAACAAACCCGGGTGGAGAAATACAAAGACTAATCAGAAGCCATGTTTGTTGTTCTGCAAAGCTTCTGTCAAGCAGAAAGGAAAAAAAAAAAAAAAAAAAAAGCCAGACAGCAAATGTACTACGTGTACGCAAATGAATTTCAAAGGATGTTCGTTTGCTATCATGATCCTTTCTCTATCGGGGCCACAACATACTGACAAGCTAAAGAACCTTGTTTGACTTTTATGGCTCTGTGTGTGTGTTTGTGTGTGCATGAGTGTTGGGTGGCACTTTAATAACAATTTCTGTCCATAATAGTCTCAGTATTTAATGAGCATTGAATAGTATTGAAAATATTTTATCAAAATTATTTGCCATTTTTAGTTATCTTATTTAAAAATTACAGATGACTGAATTTATGTGGTCAAACTCCTATCTACTGACAAACCCAAAGCATAAGTCAGCATATCTTGTAACTGTCCAATATCTCCTCTAAAATTCAGTTTTATTTGGGTATGCAAATTGAGCACTATGCTACATCTTGGGCCCTGAAATTTTTACATAGCAAGCAATATTTAGTTCAGGACAACCATTAAGCTGTGACTGATTGCCAAAGTCATCCTGATAGTTGACTGAGATGATATATTGTGAGTTATATATTTGAGATATAAATGTTTTTGTCTGTTCTTAGAAACAACTCACACAGTTTTTTAAAGTTTTGTTGGAGATAGAATTCATATCCCATAAAATTAACTTATTTTATGTATTTAATTCAATGTTGCTTAATATGTAGTCATTTGTTGTTTAATGACAGGGATACATTCTGAGAAATGCGTCATTAGGCAATTATGTCATGTGAACATTGTTGACTGTACTTATACAAATCTGAGTGGTACAGCCTATTACACACCTAGGCTATATAGTATAGCCTATGGCTCCTAGGTCCAAACCAGTACAGCATGTTACTGTACGGAATACTGTAGGCAATTATAACACAGTAGTATTTGGGTATTTAAACATATCTAAAAGTAGAAAAGGTGCAGTAAAAATCTGGTATTATAATCCAATCTTAATCTTATGGGACCACTGTCCTATAGGTGGTTTGTCAAAGACTGAAATGTCCTTATGCAGTGTGTGACTATATTTACAGAGTTATACGACCATTACTAAAATTTCATTGTAAGACATTTCCATCACTCTAAAAAGAAAGGTTGTGATCATTTATAATCACTGTCCATTCCCACCTGCAGCCCTTAGTAGACACTAATTTAAACTGTCTCTGTATATTGTGCCTTTTACATTTTCACAAACAGTGTATGAGGGTTCTAATTGCTCCAAATCCTCATCAACCCTAGTTATTGTCTGTTTTTTTGATTGTAGCCATTCTTGTAGGTGAAAAATGTTATCTTATTGTGGTTTTTATTTTATTTTATTTTATTTTATTTTATTTATTTATTTATTTTTTAAATTTTATTTTGTCGATATACATTGTGGCTGATTATTGCTCCCCATCACCAAAACCTCCCTCCCTTCTCCCTCCCCCCTCCCCCCCAACAATGTCCTTTCTGTTTGCTTGTCGTATCAACTTCAAGTAATTGTGGTTGTTATATCTTCTTCCCCCCTCCCCCAGTTTTGTGTGTGTGTGTGTGTGTGTGTGTGTGTGTGAATTTATATATTAATTTTTAGCTCCCACCAATAATTGAGAACATGTGGTTTTGATTTTCTAATGACCACTAATAATGTTGTTCAATCCTTACATGTGCTTATTAGCCATTTGTCTGTCTTCTAAGGAGATATATCTATTCAATACCTTTGCCCATTTTTCAGTGGTTATTTGCTTTTTATTACTGACTTGTAAGAGTTCTTTTTATATTTTGGACACAAGTCCTTTATTGGATATATGATTTGAGGATATTTTCTCCCAGTCTGTGTATCATCTTGTCACTTTCTTGATGGTGTCTTTTGAGGTGCTAAAGATTTTTATTTTGATTAAATTCAATTTATCAAATATTTTTCTTTTATCACCGTTGCTTTTGTTGTCATATCTAATCCTCTTAAAGAGTTTTAAGATATTTTTTTATTTTCTTTTGAGGAAAGAAAGATCTGAAATCTAAAACAGTTTAGATTCTTCAGTCAAGCAGAAACTTAGCACAGAAATTAAACTGAAGTTGTAAGTTCCAAATACTACCTGTTTGCTTGACCTTGGCAGCCTTACTCACTATGCGTTTCTTTAGTCAATATTAAATAGGATCATAGTGGGATTTTTTAGAGCCCAGGACAAATAAGACATTGGAGTTCTTAAGTCCTTCACCAAACTGAGGTGAGGGGAAAAAACAACAAAAAAACTTTTATAAAATTTAGGAAATTTTCCCATTTTCACTTTTTTGCTTACTCCCCGGTGTTTGCAAATGATATTCTTGCATTTACCAAAAACAGAAAAGTAAAATGTTAAGCCATTCTTTAATGCTTTTTTAAAGATAAAATAGACATTTTAATAATCTATTGGACTGACTCATGTAGTTTATTTTAAACTTGATGCTATTCTGCCTTTCAATTACAGTCTGCATAATTAGAAAGGAAAAACAATGCCTTTTTTTGTACGTAAAATTTACTCTTCAGTCTTGATCCAGATAAATTCTATACAGAGGAAAATGGATCTAGTATTTTATTTACCCAATATATACTTTTTAATAACCTACTATGCGACTATTACTACATTAGAATGGAAAGGTATCTTGACTGCAGTGGTACTGATGATTTATAGCTTAAAACATTTTACAAAATCATGTACAAGAGGCCTGAATTTGAGGACCAAGCCACTGATCCACCTTTCTAGTCTTAACGTTTCTGATGATAGAGCCTCTTAGAGTTCCAGAAAAGACTGAGCCACTTTGAGTTTTTGAGGTTCCAAGTATATTTTTCAAAGTGAAAAAAAAGTTGTGAAATTGTAGTATATCTAAAATATGCATTAATATTTTTAACATGTATAATGCAATGTGTACATGCAGTCATTAGATAAATTTCAGGGTTATAAAAACTATAACTTCTGATGTGCTACATTTGATGTATCTGAGTCATGGGACAAAAATTTAAGGTTGACAATCAACATCTTTCAATCTAATTTCTATATGTCTGGGACTCTACAGATAACTTTATTTAAAAACTACACCAAAAGTCTAAATTTGAAGCCATTAATCACGTTCTTACTCCATGAAAGATATGCTGCGTCTAAAGATTTTCCTTCCCTTTGCTCCTTCAAATACTGACATTTATACAGGTGTCTATGTTCTGATATGACTCTGTAGGGAAGCTGAACTTTCCTCCGCCCAGAAAGAGGGATAAGGTATTGACAGTAGAAGACAGCATATGCTGGAGTCAACGTGAACTGCAGTATGCGATGGGCAGAGTTATCGTTATAATACAAAAGTGAGGCTTTTTTATTTCTGCTTACCCTTTTGGGTTGTCACTCCCAGGACAGAGAGGATGGGTAAGAGATTTATCAAGCAAACAAGCTCACCAACAGGTTTGGATAAGAAGGATGTTGTATTAGTCTGTTTTTGTTTGGCTATGACAGGATACCTGAGACTGGGTAATTTTTTTTCTTTTTGAGGTTTATTTGGCTCACGATTCTGGGTTAGCTGTGTCTGGCATTGGCCTCAGGCTGCTTCCACTCAAGGCAGCAGGTAGCAGGGTAGCCAGCAGGTACAAGGAGATCACAGAGGTAAGCAAGGAAGCAAAAGAGAGGGAGATATGAGGCTGCTTTTAACAACCAGCTCTCTGGGGAACTAATGGGGGGGAGAACTCACTCATTGTCCCTCCCCCTCCAGGGCATTAATCTATTCATGAGGGATCCTCCCATGACCCACACACCTCTCAACACTGCTACATTGGGGATCAGATTTCAGTATGAGCTTTGGGGGGACAACATATCCAAACTATGTCAGATGTCAAGCTTAGCTATCTAGAACATGGAATTTACTCATAGAAATTCCAGAGAGGAAGAGCAAGAGTAAAAAGCCCATTCTTTAAAGCCCCTGGAGATTGAGAGAAAGAAGGAAAATGATGTAGCATAAGGTTCTTTCCCCCATCCCCCAGTCCCTTGGTAAATTCAATCCCAAAGAAAATAAGGTGGATTCAGAAAAACCTAGATAAGTTGGGGATGAATGGGGGAGGGATTCCAAGGCTACTAGGATTTTCCTCCTTTCTGCAATTTGGGATCTTGGAGGAGATCATTTTGAGGGCTGTCCTCACACTCATTTGGGGCATTGCTGTATCAAAGTAACCTTGTCAGGGTAGCATGGTTGGAAGGAGGTTTTGGTGTTCAGCTTGCCCTAGCTACCCTCAGTTTCTGTTTGGCAGGGACAGGGCCCCCAAATAATGTAAAGCCTGGCCAAGGTGCCTGCTAGCAGCTTCCACCAAAGTGTGGAGTAAATGGACAGCAGCTTTGCAGTGGATACCTGAGCCCAAATGGATGAAGACTAGCAGTACCTCCAAGACCACAGAACACACTGCAGATTGAAAAATAAGCTCTTTCTACTAGAAGTGAGGGTGGAGGGAGAAGAAGAATCTAGACTGATTCTGAGTAATGTCAGTGGAAGCTTAGTATCCTAAAAAGCCAGTTTAAATTATCAGATTGCTCTGTGAATCCCAGATGGAGAATGTATAAGTCAGAATAAGAAAAACAGAACCAGTAGGTTGTATATATTAAGAGATTTACTGCAAGGAATTGCCTTATGTCATTGTTGGGCTGAATGGGAAAATCTAAACGGTAGGGCAAGATTATCAGGAAGGATGAGCTGGAACTCTCAGGCATGAGCAGAAGCTCCCGTCCACACGCAGAATCTCCTCTTCTCCAGAGAAGCCTAAGGTCTTCTCTGAAGGTTTTTCAACTGCTTGGATCAGGCCCACCCAGATTATTTAGAATAATCTTTATGTAAGTCAACCGATGGTGGGCTTAAATCACTTCTATAAAACACCTTCATGGCAACACCCAGATTAGTATTTGATCAAATCACTAGGTACGGTAGCCTAGCCAAATGCATATGCAGAAGTGACCATCACAGGGAAATATGTTCATTCCCCCATCATACACCCTATCAGTGGGCTTCAAAGAGGAAGACTAGATATATTTCCCATAAAATAAAAGAGACTCCTTTACGTATTTATTTTTTTACAATTGAGTTGTCTTGTGAATTTATTTGTAAATATAACTCTTTGTGAGAAAATTAGAGACATACCTAATCATGGTCTGTAAGATAAAAGAGGTAATCTTCCTTTTATTATCCACCGGGAGTGGAGCCAAAGTATAAAACAGGATTTTTTCTGGGAACTGGTTATGAGAGAATCACCTTGATTTCAGACTCTGGCCTCTAGAACTGTGAGAGAGTAAAATTCCTTTGTCTTAAGCCACCAAGTTTGTGGTAATATGTTATGGCAGCCTTAGGAAACTAATACAAGCATACTGTAAATTTTGCTTTATTTGAACAACCCGGAACGTTTTTTGGAACTACAGCTACCTCAAGACATTCTTTGGACATTTTTTTTTTTTTCACAGCACCCTATTTTGTTCTTCCTAAATGAGAAGACAACCATCGCTAAATAAGTGCTCACAAAGAAATTTTTTAATTTTACCTTATTTCAAGTAGTCCCTAGGATTTGGGCTATGTTATATTCAGATGGCTTTTAAATTTTTCTCGATCACTAAGGAAGCACATTCTTCACCTCACTGAATACTACCACTAAGCATGGGCCCTGGAGTCCACATGAAGTTTTTCTTTTTCCCACTCCCTTCAAGATCATGCTCCAATATATCTGTCTTTCTCTGTCTTTACTGCTAGCAACCATGATCTCCACTGGTGTCCTGGCTTCAGTTCTTTCTCCCCTAGTAACTAACTCTACCTATAAAAGCCAGGATAGTATTTTAAAAACCTCAGTCAAATCTCGTTACTCCAGCTCTCTGCCCCCAGATTAAAACTCATCAAAGCCTTCCCATTGCATGCACAATAATACCAAAGGCCCTTATCATGACCTGCAAGACCCAGTGTGATCTGGTCCCCACCAACATAACCACTCTCATCTCATGCTCCCTACCCTTGCTCATGGTGCCCCAATAACTCTGGCTTAATACCTCTTTATGAAATGTGCTAAGGACGTGCTTGCCTCTGGGCCTTTACATGTGCTCTTTGCTTTTAAAGAAAACCCTTCTCTTGGATTTTTGTCTGGCTGGCACCTTCTTGGCTTTCAAGTCTCACCTTGAATATGACATTTTCAGAGAGGCTTTCCCTAACACCTCCCAAGCTGCTAACTCTTATATCACTCTACTAATTTTGTGGCTGCACTATCACAGCCTGTAAATACCTGTTTGTTTGCTCTTACTTATTTTCTGTTTGAATTCATCAGAAGGCAAACTCCTTGAGAACCGGAACATTGCCGATTATATTCCTTTTTGTATCCTTTGCACCCGGAACAGTGCCTGGCACATAAATATTCAATAAAAACTCACTGAAAGGATAAATAATTAGTAAAACACAAGATGATGTGTCATCCTGTGTCTATGTAAGCTATGGGCTACATGCAACTTCATATATAAGCTACTTATTAAATTCTATTAACTTGCATCATTCAGTCTTTCAATATCTCTATTATTTTCTGTCTACAACTCTCTTAACAACCTCTAGAATATAAGACATTTAATAATTTTTAATGAGAGCCCCAGTCTTATCAACTCTAAGACCATTCCTGAGGTTGGGATACAAGAGCTTTAAGAATGGTGCCATTTTTTTCTGTGCCTTATAATTTGACACATCTACCATTTGATTTTTATGTTTGAAGAGTTCTACAACATCCAAAGGCAGCAAAATTTTATATGGTGGTGGTGCAATTTAAAATAACATTTGCTGGTTTTGGAAGCACAAGGCAACATAGAAACTAATTTCCATTTAATTTGAGGGTTTTTTTGTTTGTTTTGTCTTGTATTATTGTTTTTTTTTTTTTTTTTTTTTTTTAAGAAGAAAGCAGGTAGCTATGAGAACTAAACACAGAGAGGAAAGCATTTATTTCTGGGAATAGACCCCAGCTTGCTTGAAAACATTTCTAAGAATGTTTACTTTGGATATCTAATATAACAGATCTCCTTCTACGACATGTTCACCAAGCTACTGGTTGGTACTACCATAATTTCTATTACATAAAAATTGATTATTTGAAGAAAGAACTACTTTTAAAGGCACTGCATGCAACTGACTCAAACTGTAGACTACCATAACATCCCAAATTTATGCTTATGGTGCAAGTGACATGCTTAATTATGTCTTTATATTTTAAACTACCAGCACACAACTGGATCCATATCCAGAAAAGCTTGGCACTCTTCTATTAAGTATTAAAAGTTTAAAAACTTACTAGAAGGCTGGACTGCTTTTATATAACATTTAAAAGCAGGATACAATTACAAAAAATTCATATTAAATCTATTAAGAGTCTCAAGGGTGTCAGAAGTTATCTATTTGGATAAAACTGCTAAAACCTCAGCAGTAGAATAAATGCTGTGCTGTTTAGTAAATAAAAACAGCATTTTATATGACACACAAACCAATGGACGTGATTATAACCTAGGTCAAAGTATGACTGTGACCCTGGCATGCATAACAACATCTTAAGATTCTTCTTTGATGGGTGGAAAAGTATTTTCTTAGACCAATGATACCAGAAACGGCTATTCTTTGTGAACTCAACTGTAAAACTACTTTTATTATGTATATTCTTCTCTATGACATAACCAATTCTTTCTCTCAACCCTTACAGATATTTTCATTGAGGTGGGGTAGATAAATTCATAGACTTTGTGCTAGAAATGTTAATTACAGTGTTTCTTTATAGCTCCTAGGAGATCATACTTTAAATCATCTATAAAAAAATCTCATCCTGGCCAGAGTTTGGGATGGGAGTTTGATGCCCTGGGAGGATGAGACTTATACAACTAAGACAAAATCTTTAATTGCCCATCTCAGATGCCAAGGCCTCATTAAGAAGCTTGGGGGAGGCAAGTGTATTTGAAAAGAAGATTTCTCAGGTTCCCATAAAAAGTTTTCAAAAGCTTAAGAACAAATTCTCTTTAGGGGAGATGCTGGCCTCAATCTCTCCACCACAATACTTTGGTAAAACTATAGCTATTATTAAAGAAAACCAAAAACTCATCACTTGAGGAAATGAGAATAAGTAAATCTCATTATTCTTCTTATTGTACCCTAAAGTTTAAAACATCTGTGTACCAGGGGGCCTCAACTGATTTCATATTCTCTCCTGCATCTGTGGGTGACAGGAAGACATCTGTCGTACTACCTCTGAATATCAGTGTAGTCTCACATTCTCAGAGCCCTGCCACTCCCATCTCTGAGCCCAGAGGAGGGGAATTCCTAGAAATAACGCCAGTGGTGATTTAAATGCACCAAACCTTCCTTCCCAGTAAAAATCTATTTTAAAGAAATTACCTCACTTTCCAATATTTAATTTTGTGGACTGTAACTAACATAAATGATAGTAAGTCTCCCCAGATTGAACCTAATTATGAAAGGCCAGAGGGTAGAAGAATTAAAATGACTAATATAAATTAAAGATCTTAGATACTGAGATATAAATAAGCGTAACTATTGGGAGCCATGTCTTAAGTTGTAAGATAGTTTTTATCTCACAGATAGAATTTTTCATCTTAAAAATAAAACACTTATAGTGTTATCACGTATTAAAATCTATGGAATTAAAAATGATACTCAGACATCTTATGGTACATGTAGGAAGGTACTTCAAAAAGTTTTTGGAAAAACAGAATTGGAATAATATGAATCTTTCCATGAAGTTTTTGAGATACCCTTGTGTATATGTATATATATGCTTTATTTGGGGATTTAGTTAAAATATTGATTGAATGTGCTTTGGTGATTTATACCAAGAAAGAGGATAACACTAAGAAATCTGTGTGTGAAAGTAAAAGTTATATAAATTAAAATGTTTTAAAATCAATACTTTTTTAAAAGTATCTTCTATTCTAAAGAAGAGAAGTTTCACTTTGGGGTAATAAAAAAAGTCACAGGCCAAGGAATCTATAACAAATGTGAACTTAAGGAAAGGCTTTTAAAGGATAGCCTAACAATGAGGCTCCAGGTGCGAACTATCTCTTTTTCAGTAAGAGATTCATTTTTAATATTTTGCAATATATATATATATATATACACACACACATACACATGTATACATATACACATATATTTGTTAAATAAAGCATTGAAAACTTGGAGATTTTGTGTTAAATGCTTTTTAAGTTTCAAAAGGTGATCAAAAATATAAAACTATAAAAATGATTGTTAACTTTCTTTTGAAGAATGTTAGTTTCTCTTATACTATGCACTGGTAAATAAAGTTATTGAAGAATGCAAAATGGGGAATTTCAGGACTGGCTTATTTGATTCTGTGGAAGAATTTGGATTTCCTTATTAAAACTACATAGGTAATGCTTTATATAAGTATGGGATTTCAATTATAATGTGATATAATTGGAGGAAAAAACTTATCTTCATGAAATGGTTACATCAGGAACCAGTCTGGAGACTAAATAAATCCTACAAAAGATCCCACTTGAATTTTGAATTATTAAGTAAGGTTTTAGAGGTGCAATCTTACACAATTTTTAATCATCTTTAAAACTATTATTTTAACTAATTTTGATAAGCTAGGGTTATATTTTATAATATCCTTAATTATTTTTGGAAAGTTAGAGTTCCCATAGTTTTATTTCAGTAAATATTTGTATGTATTCAAAAGCTTATGCAGATATGGAGTTCTGTATTTTGTTTACTTGTCATTAAAATGAGGATAGTAACAATGCATATGAAGTCAAAAAAGGATTTTGGTCTAAACCTCAAATATATTCTATATTTATACATATTGTTCTTTGAAAATTATATAGACATCTAAGGTACCAGGAAACACCTTGATTCCCCTACTGGAAAGTTAAAGATGAACTGGGAAAATAATACTAATTGAGAAAATTATCTGGGTTTCTGTACTGTCAACCTTGGTAAGTCATAAAGAGAAGCTTCATATTATAAAATGAATAAAGGCAGGTAGCACCCAAAAAGGAGGTTAAATGACAAATTTAATAAATGAATTTAGTAAAATCAAATTTATTAGACTTTAAATAATGAGGCAAAAATTATATATGACACATTATTAATTCATTGTTAAAGGAAATATTGGCGAAATGTATCCATTTTTGAGAATTTTGAAGCTGAGTTGTTTGAGCTTTTTCATAAACTCAAGGTAGGGCAGACCTTTCCGTTTACCTGATGGAAAGCCACCACATCCAAAACCTCAGAACTATCATAGCGCTATAGGAACACCTATGTTTTCAAATTAAAAGCCAAGTGAAATCAAAATCACCCATTAGATGAGAGCATAAATGTCTATAGAGCAACACAGTTTGCATGCAAACCCTGGGCAGAATGCAGTTGTAGCCAGCGTTTCCAATGCTCTGCTTCCATACTCTTAGCCACTTTCGATTTCAGCTGTGGCTGGCCCAGACAGTGGAGACTTGCATTGTGCTCACAGTGTCTCACAGCATCCTCTTTTTGCTTTCTGCCCAAGAGCTCCTTGGAAGCTACCAGAGTCCACTCCCTGCAGGCTCCCTGCAGGCCTGCAGCCTGGAAATGCAGAGTAGTAAATAGCCCTAGGCCAGCCTACCCTCAACCACAGGAGACTGACAGGGGGTGGACAAAATCTTTTGCCTCCCATTTTCAGGCAGACAATTGTTGCAAGCTTCTCTGGATATTAAGTCATTTTACCTACAGCAGCAACCTCAATAGAACACTCTAATAACGGCTTCCTTCCTTCTCTCATTTTTCCTGCTTCCTCACTTCTGCTTCCTGGGATCAGCTCCCAAATGGAATACCTGCACCCAAGTCTCAGGCTCTGCTTTCAAGAGAACACAATTAGTCTTCAAGAAACTGATGTGTCTCATTTCAGCTATTCCATAAAAGTGATGGATTAAGGACTGAGATGTGATAGTCCTTGGCTTTTGGCTGATGGTCAACCTGCTTCATTTCAACCTTCATGAAATAGTTTTAGGAAAAGGCTCACTCATTTCTTTAACACTGTTTCTTTCTTGTTCAGCATTTTTTGTGTTTAATATAAAGGTTTAGCATTTTGTTTCATTGCCTATTTACATGTAGTTCAAGCATGGCAGTGCAGAGGAAATGTGATTAGTACCATGTGCTGGCCAGCAGCATGTGTCTGCACACAAATTTCTGTGCTGTGTTCACTCACTGTTAAATAATAGGGAGATTGATTATTTAAATAGTTATTATCACTGGAGAGTTTGTACATGTGTGTAAGGTAGTAAGTGGCCAGTTAGTTCAGTGGGTTAGAGTGCAGTGTTATAACACCCAGGACAAGAGTTCAGATCCCTGTAGTGGACAGCCACCAAAAAAAAAAGTGTTTAGTGAAATTTGTTGAGGTTCTAGACAGGTTACGGACAAATGATTATTTTTCAATTAAAAATAATGAAATACGAGCTGTAGCTATCTGAAAAGTTTCTATCCAGCACTTTTTAAGGAAGAGATTAGATATGAATAAGAGAGATTATTGCAGTGCTCACCACCTATTATTATTAGAGGCTGCCAACGTTTATCCCAAAGATTCTTATAACAATATTTTAGCCACAGTGACTGAGATAAATCTACAACAAACAACTATTTAAATTAAGCACCTTTGTGTTTCTTCAGCATTTTTTTTCAACCAGGCCTTAAATAAAGGAGAAAATGGCAAATGATAAACCAACCTCCCTTCGAAGGAAACTAAATGGGAGGAAAAAGTAAATGTACGTTTGTATATTTTAAACATATCTTACATATTATACTATAATAAATTTGTATAATATGCAATGTGTAATAAATTATATTAAAATAAAATAGAATAAAATATAGAATTACAGAATTAAAAATAATCATACTTCTTCCTCAGAATAGAGAGAAGCTTTTATTTTATTTATTTTATTTTAAATTTGCTTCACTACCTTTGCAAATATTTAATAGTAATGGAAGTACGTGATATCAGTGGGCTAATTGTGATATCCAAATGAAAACAGAAGTTTTAACCTGTCTGTGTATATTTTGAGACTTCTAAATGTTTTGAACATATAAAAAAGATCATATACATATATATGAGCATGTTTTCTTAGATTAGGAGAGAGAGAGACAGAGTTAGAAAGAGAGACAGAGAGATTTTTCCCTCCCTATACAGTTTGAATGAAAAGGATTCAAGTTTCCTTTGGCTTAATGTCATTTGAGTAAACATTTTGAAAGGATTTACTAAATATCTCGTAGAATATAATTATGAAAATATTTTGAGTCAAGTTCAAACAAATTACAAATTTGGGATATTATTTTAGGATTTTTCATGATTTCATTTTTATTTGATATTAAAAATTTCAAACAAAAAAGTGACATTAAAAATTGTTTATAGATACTTAAAGTGGAAGAAATCACAGGACTATAAGTTCCTTCCATTTCCCATACCCATTAAAACACCTCTTAAACAACATAGTCTGATCTATTACATACATACAGTCTTCTAATGATCTCTGCAATAGAAATTCATTTATTATTTATTTTTGACAGAATATTCAGATAGTCTGCTAATATGCACATGGAGAAAAGCAATCTATGTTGGGCATTTAGGAAAAAGTTAAAATAACTGTTTTCCTTTTTTCTACTTTTTTAAAAATTAAAATCAACCTCTATTAGATTCTGAGTTGCCCTTAACCTCTTCCAGGAGGAAGATGCAAACTTGAACTCTTTGAGAGCCTGGTGGGTCTGTGAGCCAGCCCTGCTGGCCACCATGAGATCTGGCCCTGCTGGAAACCCTACCACAGAGCAGCTATGGCAAGAATTAAGAGCACATCAAAACCTCAAACAAGCTACACTCCTGTGGATTCTGGGAGAAACAAGACACTTTAACATTCCTGCTATGGTTTCCTTAGCAACATCCATAACAACAACTTAGTAATACTATGGGTTTCTGTTTTCTTAACCCTTCAGGGTGTTAACTGAGTGAAAACTTCCTTGAAGAAATATTTGAACCAACCAGGTGGACTGGTATAAATTAAACTCAGCAATGCAAGGCCTTCTGACCCCTCCCTATATCCCATGGTGGGGGGCATGAGGAGGAAAGAGGGGAGAGGGAGCAATGTACAAATCCCACCTTGACTGCCATGAGAACTTACTTCACAAAAGAGTTGCATTGGCACTGTTTAGAGGTGACTTGTATGGAAAAATAGCAAATAATTCCAAGCACGTATAAAGTTAAATTACCCTAGCCCCATCAAGTATACTTAGTAAAGGGGAAAATCTAAAACCCAAAGAGTTGTATATAACCACATTGTCTAAATGACAGAAAACAGCTAACAGGTCTTAATCCTGTGTACCCAAAATAAAAGAAGAGTTTAGGAACATTTTATTGGGCCAACTTTATGTAACTTATAATTCAATGTTAATAATTCAGAGCAATCATCTTACTCAATTAGCTGAGAAAATCATGCACTTAGGAGAAGTTGGGATGAGAAAGAATATATATAGATATGCCAATAATTAAAACCTTTTAAGTGTGTAATAAGAAACAGTTATTAAAAGGTTTAATTATTTGGACTAAATAAAATAATTATAATAATAATAGCAACAATAACTGCAAGAATAATAGTAGTAAGATGATGAGAAAGAAGTAAAGAAATAGAATAATGTCTCCTACTAATTTAAAAAATTCAAAAGTATCAGTGATATTTTTCTTAAATTATTATCATTCAGGATTATTGTGGAGCTGGAGCAGATTAATGAACACACCAATCAAAAGCACATTGTTTAGTTCTTTATCCAAGACTAATATTCACTAATCATTACATAATCAATTTATTTAAATGTCTGTTTAATTAGTAAACTAAAATTTAAAAGTCTTCTAATCTAGGCAGAGTAGCTGAGGTGGAAAAGGCGGCCACTGGGCCTCAGGCAGCCGGGAAACTTGTGGACCTTCCTCTTGCCATCTCTTAAGGGAGGACCGCTGCTGGTGGCCGGTCGTGGGGGCTGACCGCCACTTTGCCCTCGGCAGGAGAGGCTGCCTCATTTACAGGCAACAGCTTTGAAGTATGGAGCAGGAAAAGAACTGTTTTGTAGCTGCAAAAGCGAGTCTCTAAACAGGGAACACAGCGCCAGGGCTGCTGTGGATGCAGACAGGATCCTGGAGGCCGGGGCCACGCTGAAGGTGGCCAGCTGCCCTATTCAGGATTTGAGGTTTCAGGCGGGCATAAAAGAAGATTCCTGGGAGCGCCTGAGCCGCATCGCGGGACCGAGCAAGCAGCCCGAGGTGGTGGGAACCGAGAACGGGGGAGGCGACAAACCAGAGGCAGAGAGTGAGCGCCCGACCTGGCACAGCCCTGAGAGTGACCCCTGGCCCGGCCCTGCTCGGGGGGCTGATGCCCACCCGGCCCCCGCCTGCATCACGGGGCCACTCACCACCCCGGAGCTGCCTCCATTTTCTCAGATGGTGGCAGCTCCGGCCCGGCTCAGCTCCTCACTGAGCCTTCCCACTTGCTTGCCCTGGCGCGGGGCTTCCCGGGGCCTGCGGGCTGGCCTCCCCTCCCACTCTCTCCACGGTTCTCTGGCGGGGCTGGTGGCGTGGGACATCCCCGGCCAGTGTCGGAAGGGCAAGGAAGTATGAGCAGGGCCGATTGTCACTCCACCACACCCTGGACTCTGGCCCCTGGTAAACTTCCTGTTACTGGGAGGCAGATACCATCTCTGCGGCCACCAGTTTGGAAAAATGCCGAACCAATTTCTGGTTGGGAACAGTGTGGTAGGAGAGTTCCCAAGTCCGCTTAAACCTGCTGGAGAGCTGTCTGCAGGCAGGCACTGGACTCGTCCGGGCCGGGGGGATACAAAGGTGAACCGTGTGCTGCGGGCTCCTCCCCCGAGGAGCTCAAGCTCTGGTGTGGGAGATAAGACAAGTACACAAATAACCGTGATACCAGGAGGAAGGTGATTAGTCCCGAGAAAGATATACACAGTGCTACAAAGGCACCCAGAGTGACCAGTTGTCTGTGCCTAGCAGAAACCTGGTAGACTTCCTGGGCGAGGCAGTGCCGAGCAGGGTCTTGAAGGCCCAGCTGATAGACGAGGGTTCCAGAAGACACGTCCCAGCCTAGCCCAGTGCGCACAGAGCGGGGAGACGTGCGGCCAGGGAGGCGGAGACTCGACAGAAACCACACACCCTGTGGGGTCGCCACTGCACAATCCAACAGCCCGGGCCAGAGCACAAGGAACAGGGAGAAGTCCTGCACGGGAAGTTAAAGCTCAACAGAGATCACACACCCTGTGGTACGTGATCCAGCAGCCCAGCAGAGTCCAAGCTGACCAGAAAGGTGGCTCCCCGGAGAGGCCCAAGACCTGAGGCAACCATACACACAAGGCACTAAAGGCCAACTGAGCAGTCACGGAGGTAGCCATACCAAATTGGCAACCACAGCAACATCTTAGTTAGTCAATAGTCTCAAACTGGTGGACTGTGAAACCCCCTGACACAATGAATAAACATCAAAAAAAAGATACCAGAAATACAAAAAATCAAGAAAGTACACCACCAAAAGTTAATAAATCTCAAACTCTAGATCCTATAGAACAAGAAGCCCTTGAAATGACTGACAAGGAATTTCGAGTGATAATTCTAAGGAAACTGAATGAGATACAAGAAAACACAGCTAGACATCATGATGAAATGAGGAAAAGTATACAGGACCTGAAAGAGGAAATGTACAAGGAAATCAATGTCCTGAAAAAAATTGTAGCAGAACTTGCTGAACTGAAGAATTTATTCAGCGAAATAAAAAACACAACGGAGAATTTAACCATCAGGCTTGTCGAAGTTGAAGAGAGAACCTCTGAACTTGAAGATGGGCTGTTTGAAATAACACAAGCAGAAAAAAAGAAAGAAAAAAGAAGCAAAGACATTGAAGAAAATCTGAGAGAGATATCACACAACCTTAAGCACTCAAATATCCGAGTCATGGGTATTCCAGAAGGGGAGGAAAATGGAGATTCCATTGAAAACATATTCAACAAAATAGTGGCAGAAAACTTCAAAGGTATAGGAAAAATCAAAGATCTTCAGATCCAGGAAGCTCAACGATCTCCAAATGTATTCAACCCAAAAAGGCCTTCTCCAAGACATGTTATAGTCAAATTGGCAAAACTCAGAAACAAAGTGAGAATCTTAAAAGCTGCAAGAGAGAAGCGTCAAATCACCTATAAGTGAGCCCCAATCAGGCTAACATCAGACTTTTCATCACAAACCCCAAAAAGCCAGAAAGGAATGGGATGATATATTCAAAATACTAAAAGACAAAGATTGCCAGCCAAGAATACTTTACCCTGCAAGGCTATCCTTCCGAAATGAAGGGCAAATAGTATATTTCTCAGACAAACAAAAACTGCGGGAGTTCACTACCACACAACCACCCTTACAAGAAATCCTCAAGGGAGTACTGGGTTTGGTTCCTGAAAAATAACTACCATTGCCATAAAAACCCAAGAAAAATCAAAACCCACTAGTATAATAAAAATGGCATTCATGAAGAGAAAACAATCAAACAAAAGTGCTATCTACAACCTAAGGAACCCACAAACACAGAAACCAAACAGTAAATCAGAAAGCAAGGAACAAAAGACACCTAAGACAACCAAACAAGCAATAAAATGCTAGGAATAAATCAACACCTTTCAATAACAACTCAATGTAAAAGGCTTAAACTCCCCAATCAAAAGACACAGACTGGCTGACTGGATCAAAAAGGAGGACCCAACTATATGCTGCCTACAAGAGACCCACCTCACCCATAAAGATTCACATAGACTAAGAGTGAAAGGATGGAAGAAGATTTACCATGCAAACAGAAAAGAAAAACAAGCTGGAGTAACCATTCTTATATCTGACAAAATAGACTTTAAACTAAAAACCATAAAAAGAGACAATGAGTGACACTACTTAATGATAAAAGGACTGATCCATCAAGAAGACATAACAATCATAAATACGTACGCACCCAATGTTGGAGCAGCCAGATTTATAAAACAAACTCTATTAGACCTAAAGAAGGAAATAGACACTAATACCATAATAGCAGGGGACCTGAACACCCCACTGTCAATATTAGACAGATCATCTAGGCAAAGAATCAGCAGAGAAACACAAGATCTAAACAAAACTCTAGACCAATTGGAATTGGCAGATATCTACAGAACATTCCACCCAACAACCTCAGAATATTCATTCTTCTCATCAGCACATGGATCATTCTCCAGGATAGATCACATATTAGGTCACAAATCAAGTCTCAATAAATTCAAAAAAATTGGAATTATCCCATGTATTTTTTCAGACCACAATGGATTAAAACTAGAAATTAATAACAAATGAAACTCTGGAAACTATACAAACACATGGAAATTAAACAGCATTCTACTTAATGACATATGTGTCCAAGAAGAAATCAAGCAGGAAATCAAAAAATTTATTGAAACTAATGAAAACAATGATACATCATACCAAAACCTGTGGGATACTGCAAAAGCAGTATTGAGGGGGATATTTATTGCATTAAATGCTCACCTCAGAAGAATGGAAAGATGGCAAGTGAACAACCTAACACTTCACCTTAAAGAACTAGAAAAACAGGAACAATCCAAACCTATAGTTAGCAGTCGGAAAGAAATCATTAAGATCAGAGCAGAACTGAATGAAACTGAAACCCAAAAAACAATTCAAAAGATCAATGAATCAAAAAGTTGGTTTTATGAAAAGATAAATAAAATTGACAAACCATTAGCATGGTTAACAAAAAAAAGAAGAGAGAAGACTCAAATAACAAAAATTAGAAATGAAAAAGGCGATATTACAACTGATTCATCTGAAATACAAAGAATCATTCGAGACTACTATAAACAACTATACGCCAACAAACTTGAAAATCTGGAGGAAATGGATAAATTTCTGGACACACACAAGCTCCCAAAACTGAACCATGAAGACATAGAAAATTTAACAGACCAATAACAATAAAGGAGATTGAAGCTGTTATCAGAAGGCTCCCAACAAAGAAAAGCCCAGGACCAGATGGATTCACAGCAGAATTTTACCAAACATTCAAAGAGGAATTGACACTGATTCCTTACAAACTATTCCAAAAGATTGAAACGGACGCAAATCTCCCAAACTCATTCTATGAAGCAAACATCATCCTGATACCAAAACCAGGTAAAGATATAACCAAAAAAGAAAACTACAGGCCGATATCCTTGATGAATATAGATGCAAAAATCCTCACTAAAATACTAGCAAACAGAATACAGCAACACATATGTAAAATTATTCACCACAATCAAGTGGGATTCATCCCAGGGATACAAGGTTGGTTCAACATATGCAAATCAATAAATGTGATACACCATATTAATAAACTCAAACACAAGGACCATATGATCATCTCTATAGATGCTGAAAAAGCATTTGATAAAGTTCAGCACTCATTCATGACAAAGACCCTCTATAAGTTAGGTATAGAGGGAAAGTATCTCAACATAATTAAAGCCATATATGACAAACCCACTGCCAATATCATCCTGAATGGGGAAAAGCTGAAAGCTTTTCCTTTAAGAACAGGAACTAGACAAGGATGCCCACTCTCACCACTCCTATTCAACATAGTGTTGGAAGTATTAGCCAGAGCAATCAGAGAAGAGAAGGAAATAAAGGGCATCCAGATTGGAAAAGATGAAGTCAAACTGTCCCTGTTTGCAAATGACATGATCCTATATATCGAACAGCCTAATACCTCTACAAAAAAACTCTTGGAATTGATAAAGGATTTCAGCAAAGTAGCAGGATACAAAATCAACACACAAAAATCAGTAGCATTTCTTTTCTCCAATAGTGAACATGCAGAACAAGAAATCAATAAAGCCTGCCCATTTACAACAGCCACCATGAAAATAAAATACTTAGGAATTGAGTTAACCAAGGAGGTGAAAAATCTCTATAATGAGAACTACAAACCACTGCTGAGAGAAATTAGAGAGGATACAAGAAGATGGAAAGATATCCCATGCTCTTGGATTGGAAGAATCAACATAGTGAAAATGTCCATACTACCCAAAGTGATATACAAATTCAATGCAATCCCCATCAAAATTCCAAAGACATTTTTCTCAGAATTGGAAAAAACCATCCAGACATTTATATGGAATAATAAAAGACCACGCATAGCCAAAGCAATGCTGAGCAAAAAAAAATAAAGCTGGAGGCATAACACTACCTGACTTTAAGCTATACTACAAAGCTATAATAACCAAAACAGTATGGTACTGGCATAAAAACAGACACACTGACCAATGGAATAGAATAGAGAATCAAGAAATCAACCCACACACTTACTGCCATCTGATCTTTGACAAAGGCACCAAGCCTATTCACTGGGAAAGGGACTGCCTCTTCAGCAAATGGCGCTGGGATAACTGGAATCCATATGCAGGAGAATGAAACTAGATCCATACCTCTCACCGTATACTAAAATCAACTCAAAATGGATTAAGGATTTAAATATACACCCTGAGACAATAAAACTTCTTAAAGAAAACATAGGAGAAACACTTCAGGAAATAGGACTGGGCACAGACTTCATGAATACGACCCCAAAAGCACGGGCAACCAAAGGAAAAAAAAACAAATGGGATTATATCAAACTAAAAAGCTTCTGCACAGCAAAAGAAACAATTAAAAGAGTTAAAAGACAACCAACAGAGTGGGAGAAAATATTTGCAAAATATACATCTGACAAAGGATTAATATCCAGAATATATAAGGAACTCAAACAACTTTACAAGAAAAAAACAAGCAACCCAATTAAAAAATGGGCAAAAGAGCTAAGTAGGCATTTCTCTAAGGAAGATATCCAAATGGCCAACAGACATATGAAAAAATGCTCAACATCACTCAGCATCCGGGAAATGCAAATCAAAACCACATTGAGATACCATCTAACCCCAGTTAGGATGGCTAAAATCCAAAAGACCCTGAATGATAAATGCTGGCGAGGTTGCAGAGAAAAAGGAACTCTCATACATTGTTGGTGGGACTGCAAAATGGTGCAGCCTCTATGGAAAATGGTATGGAGGTTCCTCAAACAATTGCAGATAGATCTACCATACGACCCAGCTATCCCACTGTTGGGAATATACCCAGAGGAATGGAAATCATCAAGTCGAAGGTATACCTGTTCCCCAATGTTCATCGCAGCACTCTTTACAATAGCCAAGAGTTGGAACCAGCCCAAATGTCCATCATCAGATGAGTGGATACGGAAAATGTGGTACATCTACACAATGGAATACTACTCAGCTATAAAAACGAATGAAATACTGCCATTTGCAACAACATGGATGGACCTTGAGAGAATTATATTAAGTGAAACAAGTCAGGCACAGAAAGAAAAATACCACATGTTCTCACTTATTGGTGGGAGCTAAAAATTAATATATGAATTCACACACACACACAAAAAAAAAACGGGGGGGGGAAGAAGATATAACAACCACAATCACTTGAAGTTGATACAACAAGCAAACAGAAAGGACATTGTTGGGGGGAGGGCGGGAGGGAGGAGGGAGGGAGGTTTTGGTGATGGGGAGCAATAATCAGCCACAATGTATATCGACATAATAAAATTAAAAAAAAAAATTAAAAAAAAATAAAAGTCTTCTAATCTATATTAATTGCTAACATTTGACAATCAACAAAATCAAAGAAAAACATAATGTTTATAGATGACATCACTTTTTTTGTGAATAATTCCAATTGAAAAAACTTCTCATAGGTATTGTATCACTGATACTTCTGAATTTTTTAAATCAGTAGGAAACATTCTGTTTTTTTTTTTACTTTTTCATCTTCTTCTTATTATTATTCTTGCAGTTATTACTGTTATGATTAGTATTAGCTATTATAATATACTTATTTGACAATCAAAAAGATCAAAGTTAAAAGCAATCTTGATTTTAGGGATTTTGGAAGTCATAGTGCTCAAAGTATTTGAGTTTAAAACCTAATTTATATATGGTTACCTACAGCAGGTTCACAATATTTGTGTTTTCCTTAAAGTATAACTACTATAACAAAATTATTATTAATAATAATTAATAATTGTTAATAACAGTAAATATTCTCTACATAATCTATTTGAAGTGGAATTTACATTTTCAGTAAAACTGTTTTTCAGGTTATTATAGCTATGCTATCTACCCTAAGTGAATCAAAATACAGTCTTGTATTGCATGTATTGAAACAACACACTGTACCCCAAAGACATGTACAAATAAGTGTTAATTTAAAAAAAAATTGCAGGCTACATGATCTATGTTATCAAGAAATAGAAATAGCATAATATTTTAACTATGGCATCACAAAATTTAACTATGTAGATATTCCACATAAGTCGTAATTCTCAACTTTGTTTTATGCTTTTAGGCCAAATCAGAGCCATGACTACCAAGAACACATCTTTGTTTGGATATAAAAGATGTCAGGGAGTATCCCCCTTGTCCTTTCAGACACGCAGCTGTCACTTCATCCAGTGAGGCCCAACATATTCTCATTAATGTCATATTCAGGCTGATGAAGTACTAAGATTGCTGTCTCAAGAAAAGGCAGGTACTCAAGAAATACGCTGGGAAAAGGAGTTGTCTACATTTTCCTGGAAAGCTATCGGTTCATGAAGTTCAAGTAATTTATCCCTTATTTGATGCACATAACAGATTCATTGATTCTTTTACAAGGAAAATGGGTAAATCACCTAGTTTCTGAACATTTTTGATCACTGTAGTCTGAGAAAGAATTACTGTTTCCATTTAATATCTATTTCCTACCTTATGGACCTTAAGCTATTGCTTCGTATATCTGCCTTTTTGCCTCTACCTGACGTGAGAATTAAGATACTGGAACTCAGTGAACAAATAAAGCACAAAACATCTTAGAGAATAGTGTGTTCACTTACGACACTACAATTTCATGGCAGTCTACTGTTCAAAACCCTTCAATGAATTCCCATTGCATGAAAGAAAGATTTCCAGGTAGTTGTGCAAGTCTTGTACCATATCGGCCAAAAAAAATATTTAAAAAAGAAAGAAAAAGAAAGAAGAAAGAATTGGTAATAACAGCACAATAAAGCTTTCCATAAAAATCAAGTTTGACCAGAAGAGCAACAGCTAACCCTTCTAGAAATCATAGAGATAACCATGGTGCCTCTGGATAAGGAAAATCCAGATCCAAGAAATGACAACTTTTTTTCTGGGTCTGCAAAGAGGATGTGTATCCTATAATACTTCAGAATATATGACGAGACCTTCAAATAATGCAAGTGTAGTTCTAACCACATGATCAGCAGTGTGCCCAAATCCAACAGAAGAGGAAAGAGACGGGAACGTACAGCAAATGGAACGAGGTGGGTGATCCCAACACTGTAACTTCAAGCAAGCCTCACCCATCAGCAAACCAGAAGCCGTGCACAAATCACAGCTCTCCTGGGAAATGACTCAGGACCTATCTGTGCTTGTTGTGTTGTTATTATTGTCTTTTCTTTTTCATTGTTTTATTTCTTCTTTCTCATTACCCATGCACCCATACTCACTCATCCTGTAGATCTTGTTTTCTCCCTGCTCCATATCTGCCTGATTCCTAACAGAATTCTGCTTTGGGATCCATCAACTCCTCTCACTCCTGGCTAGGACAGGTACTGCTTTCATCCTAACACAGTTGCCAGTAGGCACAAACTCCTGCACCTACCCACACAGGCTTTGTCTCAGAATTCCTGCCCTTACACACGAAGGCTCAGGCAAAGGCCAGGGCACCATGCTGTCCTTCAGTTCATAAGGAAATCTGTAGCATAGAAAGGAGACATGAAATACAATGGTGAAAATATGGAGGAAGGTGGACTGAGCTCAGGTAGGGCTCAGCAGGTTACAATGGTAATAGTCAACAGATAAGCATATTATTGTCTCTAAGAGCAAGGAAAACATGTATCAGCAATCCTAGACCTGGAGCCATAGGAAGAGGAGGAAAGCAGTGAGTGTTACGACCAGCAGAAGAGAAAGTTCACCAAAAATGAGGCAGTGAGGAGGGATCTAGAGAGGATACAAAATAAAGGAGGAGGAAGAAAAAGCGAACATGGGTTAATGTGCAAACTACCGTTAGACAAAAGGACAGAACTCAATGAGCAGTCTGAGTAATTTCAGCCTTCAATTACTCTTAGTATTTGTTATACAGGTCTCCCACTAACAGAGCCTCTCCCCAGAGAAAAGGTTCTTATTTCTGTGTTAATCTAATGGATATGTCAAAAGAATGAGCACATTATCTCCAGTCTCTACCCATTGCAAGTCTTTATGATCTCAGCCAGTCAGAGTCATCTCTAAAAGCACAGTTCTGATTATGCCCCTTTTCTGTTTAAAACCTTCCATCATTCATTGCTGCCAAAATTAACTTATACCCCTATTCCTGGAGTGCAAAGTTCTCTGATATCTGAACTAGAACTCTTTCCAATATTTATTCGTTCTCCTAATTCTACTTTCTACACTTTCTTCTCTAGCCAAATTGAACTAACAATTATTCTCTATGCATACACTTCTGCAAGTTCCCCAGGCTTCACAGTTGTTCCCATGTCATTTCCTATTTAGTCTCAGGTATCATTCATGGAATGCTTCAAATGCCATTTTTCCCCACGAAGAAAAGTCCAAGTTATTCCTGGATTTTGCTAATTACCACAGAATTTCATGTGCATGCTATGAATTTTCTCTCTTCCCACCATGGATTAATTGTAGGGGTATATAGATGGGTGGATGGATAGGTATTTATACATCCCAAAATACTCACTCTTATGCTAAAAGAGAGAGACTATCTAAGATGTGTCATGACATTAGAAGTGACTTCTCTGCAGTCAGAGAAACCTGGGTTTGAAGCCATGCTTTGTCAGTTTTCTAGCTGTGACCATGAGTAAGATACCTAACCTCTTTCAACTTAGGGTACCTTACCAATAGAAAAAGATGAAAATGGAGGAGGGGAAGGAGAAAAAAATATAAAGAAAAAAGAAAAAAGAGTGAGGCATGGTAATAATGTATTTAGCGTAGTTATTGGGAAATAAAATGTCTTCAGTTAATATTAATCATTAACAATATGAATATTATCAATTAGCATCCATGTAATTCTTAGAGGTAAAGTCTTTTCAGACTCAGCTTTGCACACTCCAGGATGCTTAGCATGTACAAGGCATTCAACCCATCCGAGCTGATGAGGGTTTATCTATTTTACATTTCACTGATAGGAAGTCAATAGGGCAAGAGTATGCCCAAAATTCAAGGGATTCTGGGTGAAAACACCAGAAATGGAAGTTGAAAATTAAAAAGCCTTTTTATAAAAAGGATGTGGTAAAGAAAGTGGCAGGGTGGACAGTAAAGGCTGGTGACATTAAACAAATAACACTAGAGAAACTATGTATAATGCAGCATCCGTAAAACAGAAATTGAATGATTAGAGCAGGTGTTTGTCATATTTGGTTCATGAATGGGCCTCAGGGGGCCTGCGAGCCTCCTGAAACTGTATGCTGTGTTTGTAAATATGAAAGAAGCCGTAACTTTCATCAGATTCTCAAAACAGATTAAGGAATACTTTTTAGAGCCAGAGCATATCAGAAAGGGCAATGAGAGATCACAGAGACGAAGATGATATAACTTTTGCTTAATGTTGGGATGTGGTTTGGAATGTTTAACATCAACTGCAAGTGATAAATAATATGAGGTTCCTAAACAGAAAATGAAGGGAATTATGGTTTTAAGGATGAAAAACATCTGCCTTTTACTTCCCTTCCAGGAGAGCAGAAATTATGAACTCCTGGAGTGTGGAAAGTTGTCAGGACATGAACTCGCCGGAAGGGTGAAGCTCGCTGGAAGCAGAAAAGAACCGAGAGGATGAAAATGAAAACTTACCATGTACGTGAGACGTTAACACGCAGTTGGTAGAAAGTGGAAAATTTTAAATGAGCTTAAAAGGAGATGCTGAGAACTTCTTACACATAAGCAAAATAAAACAAACAAAAAGCAAATAAATCACTTGCAGTAAAATAAAATATTGTTTCTTAAAAGTACTGGGAGTATACTACAAGGGTACTGCAAAAAGTTAACAGAAAGATTCATAGTATCTTTCAATTCTGTTTTTTCATCAACTTTTTGAACAGCCATCATTCATACTTACAAGGAACGGCTCACAGTTTACTTCTTTTGCATGTATGCTTGGGATGGGTTTCACTGGAAAAGATCTACAAACACAGGTGACCATTTAAATAACTGCCCTTTCCCATTAGTCACTATTCACTAAAGCTTTTTAATAATAATAATAAAAAAATCATGTCTCTATAGAAACTAAATTGTGTCAATCCCTTAGAATTCTTTAGAATATTGGAGCATCAAAGCCACTGTGAACTTGCACAGTATTAGTGATATTGATTTATACTGTATGTTTTCCAAAGAACAAATCCATCTCACTCAGGAACCAGTTGAAAGAAAATAGAACCTTGTAATTTATCTCAATATCTCACAATCATATATTAGCTCTCTGTCCTTAAAAAAAATCATAGAAGGAACTCTGAAGAAGCAAGCTTGAAAAAGCTTTTGACTACAATATGATATAAAATATAAACTCCTGGACCTGAAGTTTCCATGGTAGAACTTCTGAAAGAATCTGAAACCAGATAAAGGTTTGAGTTTTAAAAAAATTAAAAGGAAAGATTAAATCTGGGAATAAAACTAGCATTTGCTGAAGCTGTTGATCAGTGATCATGAAGGATTAACAAAAAGCCACTGTCTTCATCTGCTTTCAAAGCCCTGTCTGAGAGGTACCTTGTGTTAAGTTTTAATAGACATGTGATCTCATTTCAAACTAAGAACATGCACCCACATGCATATATTTTTGTCTGTGTGGCCACAACCAAGGCAGTCACCATCTGTGGCAGTGTACATTTGTTGGAAGATGAGACTTTTAGTTATAAATAAAATTTTGACAGATCACATCTGCAATTACAAAAGTGAATAGGAAAACGACAAATCTCCTTGAATTAGAATAAATTCAAATAATCCCTACAATTTTAAAAGTTTAAGATGTGAGTTCCTTTCATATCCCAATTTTGTTATACAGAACTATCTGAAGTTGATTTGTCTGACTTCAAAGTTTATTACCTGGGTACATCTTCATTTTTTCCCCAAATTTTAGAAATCAGAGTTAATCAGGAAAACTGTAAGGTAGTTGCAGTGATTTCTTAAGACACCCCACTTCTCTCAGTCACAGACTATATTTTTTTTTTTATTTAAAGCCTAAATTGAATTTAAGGAATCTCCATATTTATACGGTGACAGAAAATGATCTTGTATTTATTCACCACTTCTTCACCACAGTACACCAGAAACTATGCTAAATAGTCTCTATGCATAATATTTTTTTAAATCTTCACAATATTTCTGAGATGGTACTGGTAAGAGCTCTAAATTAAAAATAAGGATACTGAGGCCTAAAGAGATTATAAACCTGCTAAAAGTCCCATAGCTAGTACATAATTTAAGAATAAGGTCCGTAACAGAGACCTAAAAATACTTACTTGAACAAATGAGGGTTTACAGTTTTCTTCTGTAACAAGAAGTCTGGAAGCAGGTGTTCTCAGCTCAGGAACGTCAGCTGGAGGTCTCCATAATTCTTTTGGTTATTGTGTCTGTTGCAAGGTGGCTACTCCAACTCTAGGGACAAGGTAGTATTCCAGGCTGCAAGGAGGGAAGAGCGAAGAGCCAATGGCTGAGTTGACTCTTCTTGCTAGGACCTTTCCAGAAGCCACAGGCACCAAGTGCCACTTGGATTTCACTGACCACCGCATATGCAAAGAAGTCTAAGAAATGCAGATTTGTCTGTTGGTTTGTATGTTTTTTTAAATTTTCTGAACTGGGTTTATTGCTGCCCCCATCAAAATCAAGTTTGTTAGCAAGAAAGAGAAAAAAATGACTGCTGGATGGAAAACCAACAGCTTGGCCAACTGCTTGGTACCCTTTTCTTTCTACATTCTTCTACCTAGGACGGAGTCTCTGCACAGAAGCTTCCACCTTCTCTCTTCACCTTTTCTTCTCTCCTCCCTTGGCAAAAGGAGAGAGAATCATGCTTGTTCACACTGCCTTTGGGTGCTGCAAAAGAAAATCAATGCCTCCTTTCTTTCTTTTCTCTTAGTTTTCTGCCCACAGATGGAACAATCTCATAAAACTGGGTGTTAAATGGAACGTTTTTGCCAGGCAACAAAGGGGATGATAAGGCAGGAATCCTTATAAGTAACTCAAAGTAGGTGGCTGAAAGTAATGAGAATATCGAATGTAGGAGTCTTTCCCATATCGAGGATATAAGATGACCAAGGTTGTGATGATCCAAAGAGATTTTTTTCCCTCCCAAAGAAAATTGTTAGGTAGCTGACAGAGTGCTGTGAGTCCATCCGCCAACCCAGCTTTTTACCCCACATTATGAGACATCAGCTTCGACAGAGCCACTCAGAGAGCTTGAGAAGGATTCTGGGAGTTTCAAATGCTTAAGGGACTCTACAGGCAAGAATCTGTAGCCATCAGTTCTAAACAGTAGAACAGGAAAAGAGAGCCCAGCTATATTGGAGTTAGCTACAATTCAACCATAATTCTTGAATTTTTCTTGTGGTCTAGGAGTGGACCATGTGGAAGACAGAGCAACCTGACACATCCTGAAAAGACCATCTAAAAGGATGGGAGGCCCCACAGTGAGAGCTGGTATAAAACGACCATCAGAAATCAGAGGGTGATGGGAGTCCCGATGATTAGAGAAAGATGCATTGCCCACATCATGGAAAATGCAGTGGAATATTCCAGTGGGAATTTGGAGAAACTCAAGAAAGCACCCCCGATAGAAGAAGGTGGGTTTGAAAACCTGCCAAGACCGTGAAGCGTGAAGCCACGTTCACATTGCCAGTGAGGTAGGAATCTCCTTCATCTTTTGTCTCTCCCGTTGACTCCTCCCACAGTCTAATTACCTGGACCCCCTCAAAACAGCAGCCAGGGAGGGGTGACATAAGCAATAGAGAGAGAAGGTGCTTGGCTTTCTGAAAAGGCAGGGGCTAGAGGATGCCAGCCCCAGCTGGGTGAAATGAAAATCCTTCTCTTGAATTAGAGTATAAATTAACACATTATATCAGACAATTGTAATTACTAAATTGAGACTGTTTGCCAATTAAAGGAACCATAGGACCTCTGATTATCTAAGAGTGAGCATAAAACACATGCACCTGCCTGAGTTTTCTTCCCTGAGTTTCCCGGAGGGCAGAGAAAGAGCTTCTTCCCACTGAAGAGATTTAAAGGAAGAAGCAAAAGACAAAAGTGAAATTGCATGGAATTATCTCCTGTGAGCCTTTCTTGCTCTCCAAGCTGGTTACATTCACCCGTTGCTTTCTGTCTCCCTATGGGAGTCTGCTGGATAGAGTCTGACCTTGGCCAGTTCCCGAGTCTCCTCTCTGTGCTCTGCCTTCTCTGCCTGAGGCCATGCTGGCAGGTTGCTTTGGCTCAGCTGGGAAGGAAAGAAGAGGAAGCTGTTTATCTGCGACTCTGGTGAAGGCAGGATAATCACCCATTTGCCCTCTGAGGCATAAGTCAGTTAGGTCCTTCCTTAAACCTTTACCCTAAATAAAACTGATCTTCTGATTCCTGTTGCTCATCTCACTGAGATTATGCTGTACAAATATAAACACTGGAGGAAGCAGAGGGTGCTTAGCCCCAGAAACCTAAACCCCAACTATGATAGAGCCAGGATTTAAACCTTGAGCAGCTGCTAAAAACCAGTCTCTTAACCTCTTGCCAATATTCTGTCTCCCTAGAGAAAGAGACAATAAGACCCTCCCTATCTTGTCCTACAATTGAGGTCCCTGAGGAAATCACATACACAGAATTCACCTAGAGAATGATCTCCTGACCACCACTAGGTATGGGTCCTGCATCCAATAGAGATTTATGTTAAGCTGAGCTGAATCATTCAGAACTCCTACCCGAGCTAGAGAAAACCAAGTGAGCTGTTTTGCACATTACCTCTAAACCCACACACACATACTTGCATTTACTACTCAAATGCCAGGAATGCCTTGTGCACAGAATTAGGATGATCAGGGACATGAGGACTATGACCAAAGTGAGCTAAGTTTTAGGGCCCTTTTGTTTGTTTCCAAGTTTGTAACCAATTGAGAAACAGAATAGTCATTAAGCACATGAAAAGCACAGTTCCAATAATTAAGATGATTGAAGAATGGTGTTTTTAGATGAGCCTGCTATTTCTTTATCTCACGTCAATTATCAGTATGAGCACCAGACAGCTTAAGGCCTCCCTCACAGTAGAAATACTGACTGCAAGGAGGGGTAGAGAGGAAAAATGCCAAGGGGCTGAGCTCAGGACATGGAGCCAAGTCACTCCGTCAGCCCTGGGAAACATGAGTGAGGGTACAGGTATGTTAATGTTCTCTTCTAAACTTTTATATTTTCTCCTCTTTATGGGAGCACAGAATGTGGAGAATAAATATTTCCCCAGCATCAATGTCAGAAGTCCTCAGAAAAGGTAATTGGAGCTATAGTGGTTAAAAGCAAGGACTCACGGTTGTACTGCTGGGATTCCAATCCTGACTCTTCAACCTCCAAGCAGTGTGATCTGAAGCACATTGTCTCTTCTTGAACATGGGGGTGATCACACCTACCTCATAGGTTTGTTACAAAGTCAAAATTAGCTAAGAAATATAGTTCACTTAGAATAGTGCCTTGACGATGTTAAGTGCTCAAAATAGCTTAATTACAATGTCAGTTATCTTACTCCAATGCTAAGCCATATTTCTCTATGTGTATTTCAGCTTTAAAATATCTTATAAATACCAGCAAGCCATCCCATTTTTATTGTTTGACATTATCTAAAACATCATCATTTCACTTTCTTTTATTTACAACTGAGCATAAGGAAGAAGGAAATAAATTTCATGGAGATAGTATGCTATAGCTTGTTGGTATGGATTCTTCATGTTTTTTTTTTTCTTTTTGCTTTTTGCTTACCTAGATTTGAATTTGCATATCTCTGACTAGGTGATGAATTAAAGTAAACTGAAAATTAAAACCATATAAACCAGTGCAAAATTTGAAGTTGGATAATAGTATCCAAATTCTCTATTTACACACTATCATTTAACTGCGCATAGAGCCTAAAATAATTTTCTCACTCTGTCTTAGTTTGCTTCTGCTACTATCACAAAACACCTGAGACGAGGAAATTTATAAACAGCAGAGATTTATCTCACAGTTCTGAAGGGTAGAAGTCCAAGATTAAGGTGCTAGCAGGTTTGGTGTCTCATGAGAGCTGGGGTTCAGCTTCCAAGATGGTGCCTTGTTGCTAGGTCTTTGGGATGAGACAAGCACTGTGTCCTCACATGGGGAAGAGATAGAAAGTAAGAAGGGATGAACGGCTTCCTCTCACCTCTTTTATAAGGTCATTAATTCTACTGATGAGGGCTCTGCCCTTAAGACTTAATCACCTCCTAAAGGCCCTATCTCTTAGGACTGTCATATTGGTGATTAAGTTTCAACATGAATTTTGGAGGGAACACAAACATTCAGACCATAGCACACTGGGACAGAACTTTCCCCCAAAACTTATGTTTAATCCTCAACACATCACATCAGGTGGCCCATGCAAGTGCACAGTGAAATCAGCAAATTTACTTGAGAGAAAAATATTACCAAGACAATATTTAAGCTCTTATCGTGCCTGATTCCAGGCTGTGAAAGACTGGGTATTTTCTGGCACTCTTAAACTGCTGTTTATTACAGCTCTTGGTATTTGTAAGAGGTAGCTTCCCAAGGTCCCGTATCCCTCCCATACTCCTCTCACCCTCATGTACATGCAAACACATGCACATGCACACACACACATACATGTTGACCATTGTATCAACTACTTTTCAAGAGGATCATTTTTAATGTACTGCAGATAAGAAAAGAACCAAGAGCCAAAGCAAGTTCACTAAAGAAACTGAAATTCAAATTCACAGAGATCACGAACCCACCACATTCAAGGGCCAGAAGCAAGATTGAAGCTATATGGTTCAGTAGTGAGAGCAGAAACTCAGGAGACAGATTTCCTGGGTTTAAACCCTCCTTTGGTCACTTATCAGCCTGTTTAACTTTTGTGAAACTTAACCTCTCTGTGCTACAGTACACTCATCTGTACAATGGGCATGCTAATAGTACCAGCGTCTGTATAATGGAGGTAATAGTAGAACCGACCTCAGATGGTTGCTCATCTGTAAAAGTGTGATAGTAACCAGTACTTGCCTCACAGGGTTGCCTATTAAGCATTAAAAGAGTTAATACATATAAAGCACTTAGGAGACTGTTGGCATATAGTGAGCATTAAGTAAGCTTTTACTCACTGCTATTATTATTAAAGAATCAAAACTGAGGTTGGCACAGCTGTTCAAATACAAGCAGAGCAGGGGTAGGAAAAGCAGGCAACCAATGTGGTAACAGAGAAGCAGCAGGGACTTTGACTCACTTCTATGGACTGTTGAAAGCATGGTATGTGTGTGGTCAGGACGACAAAAAGTGCCATCGGAAAGGTAGACAGATAATTTTGTTTTGTTTTTCTCAAAGTCCAAAGTGTAACTCCTAGGGAAATTTGTCTTGCAATTTATGCAAAGCTGAACCAAATGACTTAAGGTTAGCAGTGCCAAGTACCTTTGGTTGAGTCTGTCTTAATGGAAAGACTTATTTGTCCATTCCAAAAATAAAGTTTTCATTTAAAATGAGCCCTTTGAACTCCCACAGATCAAAGTGATCTGTGTGCTACAGTTATACTCAGCAATCCATAATTTAGTTATGTCACTTCCTCCCATGACAAAACGTTATGGTATAAACTATAAATCTTTAACATCCCTTAGTTTTTTATTAGTTATGTGTCTCGTAGGCGCTGATCTCTCTCTCTCTCTCTCTCTCTCTCTCTCTCTCACTCTCTCTCTCTCTCTCTCTCTCTCTCTCTCTCTCTCACACACACACACACACACACACACACAAACACACACAAATAGCCTCACTTTTATCTATAATATAATCATAGATATTATGTAGATGTTAGCTACTCTTAAACTATAAAATTTTATACTCATTAACTCTAGGACATAAGTTTTGTTTTGTTTTGTTTTTTTGTTTGTTTTCCCAACAGAAGTTATTCCATTGATTCTCAGTGATTTATGTATGGGAAGTCAGGCTCTTTCCTTTTACCGTAACATGTATATATTTCCACAATTTCAGTTGCTCCATATATTCAGCTCCTGGTTAATTTATTCCACATGACCATTAGTGGGAGGGAGTTAGAAGTCTGAAGATGGCATCATCAACTTTTAAAATATATGAGAATACTTAAAAAATTCCTTAAAAATAGAATTAAAAGATAATATGAATCTATCCATAAGCTTTTTGAGGTACCTATGTATATTTAAATATTTTGTATCAACATGGAAATTCATGTGACGTACCTCTGTGATTGTCTTAAGTTCTAGCCTTACACATAACAATTTTTAAAAATGGCAGTGATTGCTTTATAGGAACATATACAAAGCATTTTGTAAACATTCTAAAAAATGCTTTCGAATTCATTTCGATAAAAGATGTTTTTACCTCATCAAAATGTTTAAAAGTGCCTTATTAATGACATGAGAAGAGGGAAAGAAATAGAAGAATTGCTATTTTTTTGCCTTGCTCATTAAAATCAACTAATAAGAGTTTGGGGTCTTTTCTTTTCACTTAGTACGTTTTTTGTAAAGTTACAGTTATTTCTTTTTTTATTTCAAATGGAAACACAAGCCAGGAGAGAGAATAATCTAAAGCTCTATATCATATTTATTATCCTCACCGGTGAAGTGAGTGAGTGAGTGTAGAGGTGTGAAATTCCAGTGGAGAAAAACACGCTGTTTGAAGAGGAAGTGCTGACATACAGACTACAATTAGACAAAACATATGATTGCTGAAATTTAAAAATCATTCACAAAATGAAACCTAGGTGGATAGTTATGTCATCATCTACATAGTTCACAAACAGATTCCACCGATCTACTGATCCAAAGTGTGTGTCTTTTTAAATATAAGCTAATTAGCAGCCACAGCAATCTAAGTGATCAATTATAGAAATAAAGGAATGACAACTGAACAGGGAATTAATACATTTTAATGCTCTCATTTTTCACTACATCATGATTATGATTTCACTATAAACTTACACATTTACCAATTCAGATTTGTTAGTAGTTTTATGCATCGTTAGAGAGTTTCTACATCTCTGAATGAATTCCTAGTACAGATACATTAAATAAAAATATGAAAATATGAAAAGATACTCAAAGAAAATATACATCATCTTGAGATACCCTGAGGCTTTGATATTATTAAAACATTTCAACAATGCTGATTGACAAAAATGCATGCCACGGCAATAGGGTCTTCTTTATGAAATATACTTTAAAGTAATCTAAGAACAAAATAAGTATTGTAGGCAAGAAAATAACATGATTTAAAAGGCTTTGTGAGGGGAAGGAAAACAACAAGTATGAGTGGAAAATCATTAACAAGAACAGTGGAAGACCAGGTTGAGTTTCTGTTACAAACAGCCGAACATGTGTGCAGCTTGAAAGTCATCACTTCATCTCTTGCAACAGCAAAAAAGCTGAACATGCTAAAAATCAACAACTCTTCTTCGATCTGTCAGAGAATAGAGGTCACAGGGCAAACCACTGCCCCCCAAATTGGAGATAAGCAGATACAGAACCATAGGAGCAAAAACCTTTGTGGGAACCAGTACTGTGGTCAGAAAACCTAAAGTGTAATTGACGAATGGCTGGGGGTTCCCTGTGGACCAGCCTGAGAGTTAAAACCTCCAGAAGGGCCAGTCTGACGGAGTTCCCAACACTTTGGTGAGTTTAACCTCCAGGAACTCTATGAAGTTCTCCTAGTGATCTTAGAAAAATCCCTTCATGCTTCCTGAGAGGGGAGAAGAAACACAACTAGATCATTCTGTTCTTAACAAGGTCTACCTTCAAGAGAAACTATTTTATCACAGCTAATCTACTGGGGCTTTAGGAGGAATGGAAATACCCAACTCGAGCCACCTCTAGCCATTCTGTCCTGTCTAAGGTGGGGGACTGGGAAGCACTTGAGAGGTTCACAGTCCAGAGGCACTGGCCCACTAAAAGACAGACCTAATCACAGGACTTGAGAAGGCTTCCCCTCTCCTAATGCCTATGGCCACATCATTAAAGACTTGTATACCACAATTCTCAATAAGAAAACAACCCAATTAAAAAATGGGCAAAAGATATGAGCAGACATCTCACCAAAGAAAATACACACATCACAAATAAGCATATGAAAACATGCTTAAAATCATATGTAATAAGGGAAATTCAAAATAAAACAACTGTGAGATAGTACTACACACATATTAAAATCCAAAACGCTAACAGTGTTAGCGTCAGAAGGAGAGAGTAAACATACTTAAACTCTCCGTACTCTGTATTTTCTACTCAATTTTTCTGTAATCCTAAAACAGCTCATAAAAAATAAAATCTATGTGTTTAAATAATAAATAAATAAACCCAAATGCTGGTGAAGATAAGGAAAAAAATGAAAAAGAAATAGCCTAATATAAAAAATACATGCACGTAAAAGGGTACTGATAGAAGCTTGAATATCTTATTTTCCTTTTTAAAACATTTTTAGCATAAATAATAATGCTGGAACTCTTGCTTTTTCTTAATTTATGCTATAATATTTTAATGTACTTTTATTTAAAAAATAAATCCATGCATTAGGATTTTTATTTTATTTATATATATGTTATTTGTTTGTTTGCTTTTTGGTGGCTGGCTGGTAGGGAGATCTGAACCTCTGACCTTGATGTTATAAGGCTGAGCTCTAACCAGCTGAGCTAGCCGGCCAGCCCCCCCATGTATTAGGATCTTCTAATGCTTACTAATAAAAATGTAAGAAATTAGTTTTTCTCTTATTTTTAAATAGTATGGGCTAGGTTCAACCTTTGAGCATTTTTATATAGTTTGTCTCTGTTTGAACCAAATCCTGCTACTATAATTTCCAGCATGATGTGAAACCAGCATAGTGTGTCTGGCTTATTCCCTTTAATACTTTAAATAATAAAATTGTTTATGGGTTAAGCTTTTCCCATTAGTTATAACTGACAATGAGAAATATAGTAAAATATGATGGGGTTTAAAAGGTGCTAATTAAGCTATAAATGACAGCAACATCATGACTGAAGTGCATGAGTCATTTGTAATTCGAGCGTTGAGTACATTTGCTAAGCCCTCAACTGTGGAGTCATCCCAATGGAAGTAATACCTCATCTGTCTGGAATTACCTAGGTGTGGTTCTGCCCAGAGGCAGAGGGATGGACTGATTGATCTCTGGGAGGTTCTTCCCAGCCAAAGTCTCAGATGGTTGAAACTTGCTATTGACATGAGCTGACTGCAACCCTCTGCCCTCGATCCCTCCTCTTCCACCCATTATTAAGTGATACCTTGACTCTTTGCACTTCCCCAGCCCCTGTCAAATTGATGCCTGTCTGAATCCCTGATCCTCACTTAGTCGCCCTTTAACAATAACCCAGGTATTAATTCAGCAGGACAGAAAAGAGGTGAACGAGGATACCCCATTTGAACACACTAAAGAATTTTAAATTCCAGCCAGTGAATTCATTTCCTTCACATAATTCCAAAGGTTTAAGACAGGGAAAGCTCTCAACTTAGAATGAAAGTTCCATGTTCCATGGAGATGTCATACACACACACACACACACACACACACACACACACACACACACACACATATGCACGCATACATATACATATGAAACTATTCATGTAAACCTGTCCTAACTTGGAACTTTACTGTCACTTATAAAATCTGGTGAATGAGAATAATGGCCTGGGACTCATGGTTGAAGGAGACCGTACTACAAGCAAAATAGCAATGACTCAGGAAGGCAGTCAATAGGAAGAGAAAGGATTTTTCCTAATAGGAAATGCTACTGATATATATATATACACACATATATATATACATATATATATATATATACACATATATATGTATATATGTATATGTATATATACACACATATATATGTATATATGTATATGTATATATACACATATATATTTGTACATTATATATATATATATTCAATTCTTCCCATCTCACATATTACCCACCCATCTCTTCAGGGCTGAGTGACTGATCTTTATGTCCATATTCACACATTTAATCAGTCTTCATGTCACTGTTTATAAAAACATTAGTTATCCTTTACTATTATTATCAATAGCAATAGTTCTTATAAACAATTATCCAGTATTTATAATATACGACCACTGCTCAATTCACAAGGCATCCTGTGACGCAGGATCAGCCTTTACTTCCAAAAGTAAGCTTACTAAAGTTTATGCTTCCACAATGATTTGAAGGATGGAGCTAGAGAAAGGATGCAGCTCTGTGCAGATGAATGTGCTCTTGGCTTCACAGTTACCAGCTATGGCCTTTATGAGATATGCTGTCATTTCCAGCTGAGCCATAACTAGCAGGTGGCACACATTGCAAATGTAGAGCAGCCACTTGTGCCTTGAGATTTTCCAGCCTCACAGTTTCCCACTTCCTCATGTGCTTGGAGGCAGAACTATTTAAGTGATGACAAGAGAAGTGGCAAAGACAGTAAAGAGAACTTAGAGGGAATCGCGGAAAGGAGCCTATGTTCCCTGCTACCTTTTCTTCTATTCTTCCTTTTTTTCTTCATCTCTAACTTCCTTTTTTCCTTTCCTCTTTCCTATCTTTTCAATCAAAAAGGCTCTTTACTTTCAAAGTCCAGTAACATAAAGCAGATAGAAGCTTATTTTCAAAAGCAGAGTTGTCTCCATCTACTAGAAATGTCTTCCTTCTCTGTGCCATCATTGAGGGAAAAGGCAGGAACCTATTGACCCATAGTTAAATAGTGGCATGAAGGAAGATGCAAAAATATGCTGTGCTTCAAGGAGCAACCTGGCTATTAGTAATTTGAGTGAACTTCTCATTTTGTCAATAACTTTCTGCCACCAGTTTCTTTAGCATTCACATGTCCATCTACATGGTAAGAGAAAAGAAAGCACTCTGAAATCATCAGATAACAAGGATTTTGTGACTTATCCCAGCATAATCTCTGTGTGGCATTCACACCACCATGTGCTATAATTTGTCTATTATAGACAAAAGACTAGCTCTGTTCCTTTTATAACTAACACCTGTTGGCTTACCTGGAATCATCTTTCTCCCTTCTCTTCACTCCACATCTCATCTCCAAACTCATCTTCAAGTTTCAATTTAGACTACTTTTCCTTTTTATTTCTTCACACATTTGATTCATTCAGTCTCTAGTCTATTCTAGTTCTAGCACAACTGCTGAAACTTATTGAAATGTTGCTTTGTAACGATGTCAAGTTAATTCTGGATTTGTGATTTATCTCACTATATAAATTGCAATGTTCTTAAAATGAGAAGAATTTATTCTACTTTTTTCTTTGTACTCTCCCTGAAAAACATGGAATACAATGTTGGGCACTTGATACATAGTGGTAACTAGCTCTTCTACATTAAGAGATGTAAGATATATGCTATCAATTTCTACCTTCCATCTTATCATCTCCAATATAAATCATAATATCATAATTGTAGCAAGAAATGGGTAATGCAAATTCAATTTTGTAACTGAAAATAGTGTGTTGTTTTGTTAGACATGCAAGAAGCTCATAACTAACCAAAGCAGAGGAAAGCAAAGCAAAGCAAAACAAGACTATTTCTAATCTACTAGTTGCCTGCCCTTTATAAAACATTTGAGATGTGTGAACACTCAGAACTCAATTTTAATGCAATATAGAATACATAATACATAGAAAATATGGATCATAAGGATACCATCAACTTTATTAAATTACAAATCGTGAATTGAAAAGTAGGAGTTGGAAGCGCATAAAAGACCACCTAGATGTATCATCTCTTTCTCAAGTATCTTCAAAATCTTTCTCCTCATTGGTTTCTGCCACTCTGCCTTTGAATATATAGAGGATTCTCCACTATAGAAAAATAAAAATATCTACACTGAGTTCAGGAATTATTCAGCTCAGGCTGCCATAGCAAAATACCATGGACTGGGTGCTTAAACAACAGGAATTTATTTCTCACAGTTCTGGAAGAAGTCCAGATCAAGGTGTTGACCAATTAGATTCCTTGGTAAGGATGCTGTTTTTGGCTTATAGGTGCTATGTCCTCACAAGGTAGAAAGAGAGAAAGAGGAAATAAGTTCTCTGGTGTCTCCTCTTATAAGGGCACTAATTCCATCCTGAGGGCTCCACCCTCATGACCTTATCTAAACCTAATTATCTCCCAAAGGCTTCATCTCCAAATACCATCACATTGGGGGTCGGGCTCTAACACTTGTATGAATTTTGGGGGAGACACAATTCAGTCCACAGCAGTCAATCCAACAACACATCCTTTGCTGAAAAAATTCCTAGTCAAGGCTGGCAATGATGTGATGCCTACCATGTGCATATAACGACTGCAAGTTTCTTGCCCATAGGCCACCTCTCATGCTCATGACAACTGCTTGAGGCAGTTACTATGATCCTCCTCATTTTTCAGAGGAGAAAATTGAAGAGAGAGGTTTAGCAACTTCCCTTGTGCCAGAGCCAAGTTTCAAACTCAACCAAATTGTCTCCTAAACTTGTTCAACTAGAAGGTCCCCAACTTAAAGGAGTCTTACCCCATCTCTTTTTCCTACCTTCACTGCCACTGTGCTATGTCTTCACAATTTGAGTTACTCACTCTATGAAATCTGTTTCAACATTCACTGTCCTGTGTACAATCACTCTCCTCGACTGTATTTTTTGTTTGTTTTGTTTGTTTTTTGCTGACCAGTTTACTTTCTTCTCTGGCATTGTATGACATTTCTCTTCCTTTGTTATTTTATCTTTCTTTCACATTCCTCTTCTCCTTCCCCTTTGTATGTCTTCTTTCTCTTTTGCACCACTGCCCTCAAGTGAGTAAATCTTCTAAGCAGGAGTCCTAATACCCGCTCTTCTTTTTATGTTTTTTTAAAAATTAATTAATTAATTTCATCAAGTTATTTATTTAGTTTAGGGTTACTGAATTTTTTCACCTAAATTAAAACCTCCACAATATTACCTCAAAGTCAGTGAGAAACTGAATGAATGGGTTTATATTTAGATGACTAACAATGGAGACTTACCTCTTTAGGCCTTTTGACCCTGGATATGTCACTAGTTTATTAGGCTTCAGGTTTCTTACATGTAAAATGAAGAAAATATTATTTGCCTAAATCACTTCACCAGATTGTTGGGACCAAATAATACAATACATGAAAGGATAATTCTTTGTAAATATTAAAGTACTATATAAATAAAAATGATAATCAGTGTGATTAAAATAATATTCATTGTTTTAAGTTGCTGTAATTTGTTTCCTGTCATTTTTTCTCTTTCCAAGAATTAAATTTTGCTACCACATATTCAATCAACAAACATATGTTTATTCAACTCCCACTATATCCTCTCCTAAGAATGCTACTAAGGATAGGATATTCAGGGCATACCTTGCTGTATTAGTCCATTTCATGTTGCTATAACAGAATACCTGAAACTGGGTAATTTATAAAGAATAGGGGTTTATTTGGCTTAAGATTCTGGGACAGCTGCATGTGGCGTGGGCCTCAGGCTGCTTCTACTCATGGCAGAAATCATCAGGCAGCTGACAGGTACAAGCAGATCACATGCCTAGAGGAAGTAAGAGAAAGAGAGAGGGGGGAGGTGCCAGGGTCTTTTAAACAACCAGCTCTCACAGAAACTAATAGAGCGAGATCTTACTCACTATCCCCACCCCCCAGGGAGAGCATTAATCCATTCATGAGTGATCCACCCCCATGACTCAAACAGCCCCCAACACTGCCACATGAGGATCAGATTTCCACATAAGTTCTGGGAGGACAATACATTCAAACTCCATCACATGCCTCGGTCCTTTAAAGAACTAGCATTATGTGAAAAGTGGCAAACAAATATACAGAAAATTATAAAAGGCAGCAACAGAAATTCCCATATTAAAAATGTTCAAGGTTATGGTTAGGGCACCTACAACTTCTAATTCCATATCTATCTCCTCCCCAAGCAGTGATCTTCTGGTTTTAAGGAAATAAAGGTAGTTCCTCACATACAGGTTGGCAACCCTATCGTAGAAGAGGCTATACATTGTAATTTATTTTGGGTGACTTTCAAATTGTGGAGCAGAAGCTTAGAGTTTATGACTTTGAGCCATACTGGTGGCACAGTGAGATGCCAAGCACTTGGTGATAAGTGACTGAGAAAATAGTCATTAAAATCCTAGGAGAATCTTTCAATGCAATGAGAAATTCAAAAATGCGTCCAACAGAAACATATGAATCAGTACATGACCATTTAGATCTAAATAAAGGAAGTTACAGAAGTGTCCAGTGGTGGCTACTTTATGTGAGGCATTTCAGTATTCATTCCATTTATAACTTCTAAATATCAGGATTGCTAATTTTGTTTAGGAAATCAATATAACTTTACAGAAAAGAGTGTCAGCTAAGCAGAGTTTTCTTTTTTTCTTTTTTCTTTTTTTAAATAAGGTACTGTTTTGGATAGGATCAGTCTTTAGACAAAATCTAACACATTTTATGTCTTCCACTTAAAATAGTTTAATTACTAAAATAAGAAATCACACATCAACTTACTACTACATCTAGGCTTCTGCATTGAGATATCTTTAGAAATAAGGTTGCTCACAATTTAGGAAATAAATAATTGTTTGAAATGTTTCAACATAGGCCCCTGAAAAATTTTGCTATATTCTCTTAATGCAAATTTCACTAAGTTACATGGCAAGATGTGATTAGTTACCAGCTGGTGTTTGATTGCAATGCCTTGTTAACTTCTCTATTCATATTGGATCGTGTATGTAAGTTACTTGAAAAGAAGAGGTGCATCATGGTTAGCCCATAACAGGTGTCAGGAGTCTTCGGCAAAGCCATAGACTAAGTTTCATGAAGCAGTTAACACAGTTCTCAGCACAGTGTTGACCCCCAGTAAGTGTTTAGTATCTGGAATAATAATCCAGTTGGTTTTAAAAATAGGAGAAGTAGGTATGTCTGGATGTGATTTGGCATGTACTTTTAGGAGAGAAATTTCAAATTTGGCTCATTTGAAAGAGACAAAGTGAAAATCGTGCAAGACAGCAGATAGAATCTTTGTAGTATATCTCCCAGTCTATAGATTTAAATTTTTACAGAAAAATTCTTTATACAATTTGCACATCTTTTCACATTCTTAGCACAAATCTATTCCTGTGCCTGCTTTAAATATGGGAGAAGAATATAGGAGAAAGAAAACAACTTTTCATAAAACTCTTCAGAAAATGAGTAGGAAGAAGAGAGAAGGCGCTTTCTATTTAAGATTTAAACAAATGGATTTTAAAAATTCAGAACCTCTAGGATCAATTAATAAGTGTTTTTTTTGGCTGTTGTTTTTGTTTTGTTTTTTTATCTATGGAGCAATCTGTGGCAATCACTTATAGTTACATATTAACTGTGTCTAATGTTACATTCTCCTAAGGTAAACAGCATGCCCAGTGCTATAGCACATGAACAGTAGCCCTGAGAATGATTCCTCAGAATTCACTGACCTCTGTGCTCTTGGCTCCCTAGTTTTTCACCTAAGCTTCATCCATTCTTTAGGCTTTGTATAGTCTCTTTTCTCTGTGTACCATTTAAATATAAATACAACTCTGAGTTCTGCTCTAAATTCTTCTGTTCTTTCTCTACACATTTTCCATCGATTTTAACTAATATTGTGGCTTTATATACCATGGCTAATGATTCCAAAATCTGTAAATCCAGATGAAATCTCTGCCTTGAGACTTCCACCTAGAAGTCTTCCTGGCTCCTGCTTCAACTCATGTCCTAAACTATATTCATTCCTCCCCAAACTTGTTCTTTTTTTCTTATAATTCTTATTCTTAGGGAATAGCTCCACCATTCTGTGGCCCAACACAGAAAACTGCTGCTCATTATATTTGCATGTTTTCTCTCCCATGCTCTCCATATCGAATCAGTAGTGCAGTAATGTCTGCGCTACTTTCAAAATATTTCAGGAGTCAGTCCCTTTGCCCCCTCTTCTCACTGCTTATTTTAGGCAAATGCAATTCCTTTTCAGGATTGTCGAAATATTCTTCTGAAAATAATTCCTTTTTTAATTCCTTGTGGTAAGCAGAATAACAGTCCCATCTTGCCAGGTCCATGTCCTAATCCTCAGAACCTGAGAACGTGTTACTCTATACGGCAAAAGGCACTTTGTAGATATGATTAAGGTCAAGGGCCTTGCATTGGGGAAATTATCCTGGATTATCCAGGTGGGCCCAACCAAATCCCATAGATCTTTGAAAGCTGAGAACATTTTCCAGACCATTCTACCAATAAGTAAAAGGCATATGTATTACACTCTGAATTGGGAAAGGGGTCTAGGAGAGAGAAGAGATCCTGCCTCATAATAGGACTTGACCCAATCATTTTTTATTCAAACCTTCCTCCCTATTTCCAGAGTCCACTGATCCTTTCAGGGATTTAGAGTCAGCCTTTCCTTGCTGTTGATTTAGGATTTCTTGACCCTGGCCATTTTCCATTCATCCACCTGCTTTTCAGCATCCAAATAATTTGTTCTATCATTTCTTCACCCCTCTTTTTGTACTTGTAGGTTTATACCTTTTATTGTGAATCCATCTTTAGTATCATTTTAGGAGGTTTGGGGAGGGAGTTAAACTAAACATATGCTTTCAATCTGCCACCTTTAAACAAAACCCCACCCTCTTTAATTTTCTTTTCTTTCTAAACACTTTTAGAAAAAAAGTTTCTGCCCACTTGCTCCTTTCTGCACTGGTAGATCTGAATGATAGTCTCTTAATCTAAAGTTTAGTGTAATTAGGGCAATTTTTATAGAACTAATGCAAATTTTGAGTTCAAATGACTTTGCAGTTATTAGTATAATTGAAGATTTATATGAAATGCAATATCGAAAATAGTATATTTCTGGAAACAAACAGAAAGAATCTCAAACCTATATTCCACCAGAAAAGTTGAAAACCCAAGAGACATTTAACAGAGCACAGATTTTTTAATTTAAATAAAGGAATCCCCTCCCTACACTTTTGCTCTATAAAGAGCACAGAGGTTTTTGATTTTAAGCAGGAAATTTAAGGTCAGATGTCAAAACCCAGTATCTGATTACAGTCAAGTGTCACCCTTTCTTGAGCTCCATATTTTACACTCAGTATATCATATCTGTCTATATCTATCTGTCTATATCTATCTGTCTATATCTATCTGTCTCTATGTATCTCTCCATCTCTCTATCTCTCTATCTATCTCTCTATCTATCTATCTAATCTCCCCCCAACATTTTGGAGAGGAGCCAGACTTAAAATGCATGTTTTCAAAGGACTTGAAAAGGATCTTGTCTAAAATGCAAAATGTGATTTCTTTTTTAACAGCTGCATCTTTGGTTCTTTTATATTTTTCCCTATACCCTCATGGTCTCGTTGGCTTCTTGGAGAGGGGTGGAGAAAACCAAGTGCAAAAGGAAAGAGAGAGAGAGAGAGGTGTAGATATGAAAGGCACCGATAATGATCATTTTTCTTAAATATAAATCAAGTCTTCTAAGATCCTTTCCAGATTGAGTCTTAGTCCTCTCTATAATTTTTTTAAATCAACTCAAATTTTATTCAAGTGAAACATTTGTCTTTATTTTGGCTCCCATCATGGGTGTTATGAAGTCACCATTAATCTGTTTCAAGAATTCCTTTAAGAAAAGACACTTGATTTTAAAATAGAAATGTGTTTCACAGAAGTCTTCAATCATAAATTGTAAGTTCTACAGAAAACAGAATTTGCAGTAAGACCAATCCTGTTACTCTTAAGGTCATGCTGCCACTTGAGCCAATAGTCCTTGGAGTAAATGATGATATAGTCATTGTTATAAGAAACATGACACTTTCCAAGGAAAAATTCTCATGACAAACCTACCAATGGGCATGTAAAGGGTAGTCAATAACTTGACCCTGAAACAAGTATATAAGTGGACTGAATAGAAGAGATACAGAAGGAACAGTGGAAAAGTTTTGATTATATTTTTAAAGGTGAATATTAAAGCATTATAAATTTTCTTTTTTCAGCAGTAACCAAAAATGCTGAACAATAACTTTTAAATTTGGCATATTACCAGACCTCCACAGAGAATATTCTCTGAGCTCTGAGAATAAAAGAGAAAATAAACAAGTATTACAACCAATTGAAAAATTATTTATGAGCATTCACATATGACATTTACTAGACTATGAGGGAGGGGCTAGTAAAGCCCTGCTTTGTATATGTTACTGCATAGAACTTCAATCTGCCTTTTTTGAAATAATTAAGAAAATAAGACTCGAACATGGTTAGTTTGACAAGGTGATAATGAGAAAATGTTCTGACACATTCATAGCTTGTCCAAAACACAGTGATCAGAGGAGGAACACATCTGGATGTACTGTAATTTAAGGGCACAGCTATTGCATCACCATCTATTTTAGCCTGAGTTCAATTTAAGGCTACTACTTAATGGATTTAAAATTAAAGTTTTTCTCTGCTATCATGGTGACATGTTACTCTAAGTGCTAATGTGGGTCTCAAAAGTACCTTACAAGTTGTCTTAAAGGGTCTTTCCCTGACGTTACCAAATGGGAATTGTGAGTCACAGAACTTTAAAACAGAGAATGTGATGCAGATGGGGCAAGCAAACTGTGGTGGTGAAAACTTGACATATTGCTACTTCTTAGAAATCAGTAGATTGGATCAGACCTGGAATTCAGTTACAAAGAACTTGGATTATGAGATCAGAAGAAATTCTGGCCCAGTCCACAGCCATCCCTGATGTGGGAGGAATTCTTGGAAGTTATATAAATTTTGGGAGTACCATGAAGAACTGAGAAGGCTAATGAATTAGCAAATGAAGCATGTCTAGCCAGAGGAGAGTGCCAGATGAGAAGGAAGTTAGCAGCAATTAGGAAACACAAGAAAATACTGAAGGAACGGAGACTAGACCAAAGAAGTTTGTGACAGCATTTACAAATGTCCGAAAAACTGAATGTAAGCAAAGAGAAGAAAAACATAAAATTAATGTTTCCATTTGTGAGACTTGTTCTGGTTGAACCCCAAGGGTAGGGTCAAAGTGAGGTAGTTATAGAGAGATATGATTTAGTCAGAACAAGGAAGAACTTTCTAACAATCTGATTCTCTACAACCAAGTGGCCTACGTCAGGAGAAATCACATCAGTAGAAACCACATTGGCGTGCACAGAGTGTTGAAGCAGAGTCTGGGAAATGTAGGGGCCCATCAAGCATTGCAGCAAGGTGGATTTTGTGACTTCTATGGTCCTTTCCACCCTTCAAGTTAGTAAATGATCTGGCTTGATGTGAACATCTGGGTACGCCCTGAACCCAGTCATGGGGCCATGCCTGCTTGATGTGTCACCATTCCACAAACCATTATTATATCGAGATACCTTGGCAATGGAAATTAAACACAGCTTCCATTTGATTAGCATTTTTACTAAAAACAAATAATGCTATCATCATTCACAAGTTGACACCTTTTTCTTTTTTCAAGTATATGTCTTCATAGGAATCTCAACAGGTAGTAAGTACAACCTAATTCATCAGCTATTTTTATCAAATGTTACAGGTGTCAGGTTAGCAAAAAGTTGAGTTTGGATTTTTTGGATGCTGTGCCATGGGGTTTCTATGTAATTAGTATGTTTCTATTTAAATCCCTAAAGAATCCTTAAAGGAGCTGATTACTGGGTTTAATTTGAGCCATGGCCTGGATGTTGAGTTGCACTCCAGTCCCATGTTCTCCCCTCCCTGTACCCACTGCCCCATCGCTGATAGGGGAGAGAATATTTGGCTTACTTAGGAGGCTACTATAAACATCCAATCTACATGGACTACCTTCCTGGGATTGAAATCAGGGTAAACAACATGCCACGTGGCCTCCACAGTAAAGGAATGGTCCTCTTTTGCCATCCTAGATTGTTCTTGGAAAAATGTCTTAAATTCTGGTGCTTTGTTTCAGCCTCTGTTTCTGCCTTTTCATATTCCACCCCTGCCCTTACTGTGGTTGCTTACTGTGGTTGATTCAGGTTCTTTACTCCCTTCTTGGTTTTAACTCTGGACATTTTCAGGGTCAGAGTCTGCTCTTGGACTCTGGCACTATTGCTCTGGGCTGCTCTGTAGATAAAAGTGGATACTTATCTACTTGATTAGCACCTGGTTTGGGTCACCATTCCATTTGACCAGTCCCTGGTACTGGCACATTAAAGTGGATCTACTTCTAGACATACCTTAAATCCTCATGAAGGTGTCCAGATAATGATCTCCTTCCAAATTATTATCGGTGAAACTCAGAGATGGTGTTTCCAAATGCCAAATAATAACAGGTCGTATGTGAATACTTTGGAATTCTTACAATAGGCTCATGGTTCTGGGTACCTTTTGAATTTGACACTCTGGATCCCATCATCTACCAGATTATGTCTTACTCTTTTATAGTTTGAAGCCCTTCACCATGCTTTGACTGGATTTCAATAGAATATGAACAAGAATGATGATATGGCATCAAAGTGGTCATTTATTTAAGCCAAGTGCATAAGGATGATTATTTTTCAGGCCTGACCCACAGGTTTATGAAAAAATCTAAGTGGGTACCATTTTCTTTTAAACTCTATCAGACACATGCTTAAGCACATTTTCCTGGCAAAAATTATTTCTTTTAAGAATATTCAGATAGAAAGAAATTCAATGAAAATTAAGGTAAAATAAAAAATCTTAATTTAAACATTTAGATTATTTGTAGGGAAATTTACACACACACAAATGGCACTTAAAAATAAAGATAAGGAAAAGAGGAATACATTTCAGTGCCATGCCATAAAGAGGATGAATTTGTTTTTGGACAGGTTTAGAGAGCTCTCTAACCTTCTGTCTTCTAAATTTCCAATTAAAATATGAGCACAGGGAGTAAGGGAATGTGTTTGTTTACACTTGGCAAAAACCGATTTCCTGTTTCTAAGAAAAAAAGCTTTTCAAAGCTTTTTTGGACTTCAAATAGCTCTTGCAAAACAATATTTTGATGAGCTAAGTGTAAATGAATCAGAAACATATGGATTGGATTTCCATTGAGATACACATGGGTTTAAACATAAGCTGAAGAGAATGCCTGGTAAGTTATACTTAGAATCGATAAAAACCAAAATGTAGTAAATTTTTCAAAACTTGTTTTGAGACACCTGTCTCCCAGCCCAAACACAGGAAGTTTCTTCTCTTTTTAGGAAATCCTTTATGAAAGGTGAGTATTACCCCGTTCTTTAATGGGAAAGAGTCATTTTAACAAGCAAGCTTCAAAGTGATGTTATCACATGTACCTACCTATCAGGTGGAGTAAAGAAATTCTCAAGCCCACCATACAAATAAATCCTCATTTTAATAATTTTTCTTGTCCTTGCTCCATTCCATTCTACTTCCCTGCCCTCAGAACAGAAGAATCTAGAGATGAGATGGTCAATAATGAAATCTTATACCTGCTGAAACATGCATGCGGGGCTGTATCTATCTTTCTCTCCCATAAAACTGGCTTCAAAATAGTTCTTAAAATAATTTGTTTAAAGTGAATAATTTCAGACATGTGCTGTCCTCTGTCCTGAGTAATATTTAAAACTCTACTAAGAACATCTTGATAGAAGATGTTAAGATGCTAAATAACTTGGGACTAGGAATTCTTATCCTCAGAAGAGATGTTTACATGGCTAATGCTATTTATATAGCCTAACCCTTTAAGAGTCTCTCATACAGTAGTACAAGAGATGTTTCTTTAAGTCATTCACCAAAATTTGCATCAGTTGTTGTTATGGGCTGAATCACGTCCTCCTAGAATTCGTATGTTGATGTCCTAACTCCAGTACGTCAGAATGTAACTATATTTGAAGAGACGGCCTTTAAAGAGATAATTAATTTAAAATGAGGTCGTTAGGGTGGGCTCTAATCCAATATGACTGATGTCCTTAAAAGAAGAGGATATTAAGACAGACAAGCACAGAGGTTAAGACCATGTGAAGGCAAGAGAGAAGATGGCCATTTACAGGCCTTGGAAAAAGCCAACCCAGCCAACAACTTCATTTCATGTACTTTCAGCCTCCAGAATTGTGAGAACATAAATTTCTATTATTTGAGCCGCCCAGTCCATGGTACTCTGTTACAGCAGTTTTAGCACACAAATGCAGTTATAAAGATACTTGCACTCCACAATTTGCACATAATTGTGACTGCTAACTACATACCAGAGTCTAGCATTGTCCCCTATTAAACCTGGAAGATATCTTCCTAGAACCTAAGCTTTTGACCATGATAGAAGTCATCAGGCGTAAGTGCCAGGGCCTCTGCAATCAACAGCGTACATAAAGAGTATGTAAGCCCAAGCACAGGTCCATCTCTCCTAGTCATAGTGTCATCTGTTCTTGGTGTCCCACTGCCAAATTCTGAATCCTATTTCTTTCCCTGACCAGATTCTGTTCTTTGCCCATTTCCCTTGGGTTTAGTTCATATTAAATTTTCAGTTTTTATCCTTTTCTGCCAAAGTTAGGCCTGTCTTCTTCAACTGTGGTCTGACATCTGTATTCTATCCTCATCAGTCAAGCAATGGATTCGTAGTAAGTCATGTTTGCTTCTGTTTATACTAATCAAGAACACTGGGGACATTCTCAAGATGTCTTAAGTGCCACACTTTGTAGGCAAATCTTCTTCCTTTGTTATCTTGGACTTGTCTGCCCATTGAGGCCTGTTGTCTTCTCTAAACTGAGCTAGATTTCCCTGCCAACTGATTGCTCTGGACTGCATATGCCAGTGATAACCTAGACCATTGGCTCTGATATCAGACTGCCTGTGTTCTTATTCTGACCCCTTTCATAATAACTATGTGCCAAAGTTCCTTCATCTGAAAATGGGTTAATAATAGTATCTATTCCACAGGGTTGCTAGAGGACTTGAATAAGATAGTATATGAACAGGGCTTAGTTTTTTGTTAAAGCTCAATACATGTTAGATAAATTAAGAATGGTAATGGCTGCTCTAAAACATGAGTATACATTTGATCATTCCAACAACCCTATCGGAGGGAATTATCTCCATGTTTTAGAGACGAAAATACTGAGCAGAACCTGCCTGGGTTCAAAACCTAAAGTTTTCATGCTCTTTTCAGCATAGTTCCACCTTAGGAGAGAAAGCCAAGGGAAATAAGCTAAATATGATGACTCATTACCTAACGTGACACTACTTCATTGGGAGCCATTGGGGAGAATGACTCACTTTGGAGAGAGGAAGGATTAGACTGTTTCTGTTGCTTATAACAGCATACCTGAAATTGTCCGCACCCCTGTCAGCATTCTGGTCATCATCATTTAACTAGTCTCTAAGACATGCTAAACTTTCCTTGGTCTTCTTTTCTTCTAAGCCCTCACCAGAATCTACGCTTTCTGTAGACTTCTCCTCCAAATCCTTCCAGCCTCTGCCCATCACCCAGTTCCAACGCAGCTTCCATATTTTCAGTTATTTGTCATAAGCAACACTCCACTTCTTGGTACCAATTTTCTGTATTAGTCCATTTTTGTTGCTTGCAACAGAATACTTCAAGCTTCCTGATTTACAAAGAAATTAAATTTATTTTCTACAGTTTAGGAGTCTGAGAAGTCCTCATTCCAGGGTATAATTCACTTGGTAAGGGTCTTCTTGGTGGTGACTCTCTACAGCAAGGCAAGTGTCACATGGTGAGAGACTGGGCTGAGCTAGAGAGCTAACCTTCTCATTTGCTCTCTTTATAAAGCCTTCCGTCCACACCCATTATTCCATGAGTGGATCAATCTATTCACAAAGGCACGGTCCTCACAATCTAATCATCTCTTATGGCCCCACCTTTGAAATACTATAAAATGATTTCCCATTCTCTTAGCACTGTTACAATGGGAGTCAAGTTTCCAATACATAAACTTGTGGGAGACACATTGAACTCATTGCAGAGGAGTAACATGATTATAACCAAAATGATAGAGAAGCTTCTAGACCTTTCTTAAAAGAAAGTTGGACCAAGTTCTCTATAGTTAGAAATAAACTCATTATATGCTCTGGAGGTTTGCTCTAGAGGTCTAAATCCAATGTTCTGACTAACAGATCTGAAAGAAAAACATCCATATCCATATTATGCACTGAATAAATTGGCCAGGAAACTGAGGGTGTGGTGAAGACTTTGAGTCTTTGTGAGTTGGGTGATCTCATGACCACAGCATTCTAGAGAGGTGCATTAATACACTTTCATTCCTTATGTGGGAACCTTGAAACTGAGAAGCATGACAGTAAATTAAATCATTCAAATCTCCCAGCAAACCAGTGGATTTTGGTTTATCCTTCCTACTCCTTCCTCATTGTATTTGGCTGATTACAGTATTATCCCTGTGGGGAGTTTGGGTGGAGGCAATATCCACAAATAGTGTAAGCAGGAATTGTTGCTTCGTGGGGGTTATCATGATCAAAACTGACCTTCGTGCAATTTCTTGCACTGGTATCTGTTATTTGTTTTACAAAGTTCTAATTCACAAAGTCACTTGGAAACTCCAACAAAGACATGTATTATTATGCCATATGAAGATGTGAGACTGAGGGACTATCTTCTAAAGAACTATGTGCAGGAAAATATCTGATTTTAAACACCTTCCTTCTCTGTTTTCATCTTCTCTTGTAACGGATTTTAATTATTCTCTAAAATTAAGAGTAGCACCGTTGATAGCAATTTCCACATACTTCTCTAAGAAGGATGCTGCCACAGCACACATAGTAAAAATATCCATGGTATCAGCTATCAGCATTGAATTACTTAATAAGACTAAAATAAGAATTTCTCCCAAGAAGGCATGTGAGGGAGTTTTTGTATGAGTGTCCATGTGTGTAGGAAGGGAAAGAGGCTTTGGCAGGGAGTCTCCCTTATAGAAAAAAGTACAACCATTCAAGTGCATGTTTATTCAAAGGATTTGACTACATTGACTTCAAATTTTTCACATGATGGGTGCAGAACCTTTTACTTATTTTTCAAGTTTCAGGTCAAAGTTACCATACAGAGAGGCTGTCCTCAGCTGTAACAGCTTGCATCTCCAACCTAATGACACTCTTTCCTATTATTCATTTTAATTTTTTCATAATGCATACCATTATTTGCTAGTGGCTTGGGTGTTCCAGTACTTATTATCTCACTCTTCCCACCGGAATGTTGGCTGTGTGATGCCAGTGACTTAGTTCATCATATTCATCATCGTGTTTTCAACACATAGAATACTGCCTGCCACAAAGGAGGCATGCAATCATAATGGTTGCAAAATAATAATCACCCACATTGTTAAGGGAAATGTTTTCAAAGAAAAGCATGAACCAATATTGTTTATTCTATTACTATTCTCCAATAGAATTAAACCCAGCTCTGTAGATTAAAGCACAGATTATCAGAGAAAATGTGTGACTTCTTACCTCTCTCAATTCACTTATTTCTTTTATATCTTTGCTCAACAAACATTTACGCAGCTCTTATTATGTGTCAAGTGCAGTACTTTTGAAATGAGGATAGTAAGATGTAAGTAAGACACAATTCCAGCTCAGAAACAGGAGGTATATTCACTATGCAGCAAACAAGTGAAAACATTAGATAGAAAATGTATGCACTTAGTAAAAGCTCTTTTCAAGTGGACTGCCATCCTAACTACTACCAAAACATGAGAGGGCAATTTTTAACATATAGAAAACCTGGACAGACCACTAACAAACATTGAGATTGAAGCAGTAATCAGCCGTCTCCCAACAAACAAAAGCCCAAGACCAGGGCTTTACTGCTGAATTCTACCTAAACTTTAAAGAGGAATTAATATCAATTCTCTTCAAGCTATTCCAAAGCATTGAAACAGAGGCTATATACAAAATTCATTCTATGAGGCCAGGGTCACCATGATACCAAAGCCAGACAAAGGTACAACAAAAAAGAAAACTATAGGCCAATAGGATGCAATAAAGGGAATCCTCCTACATTGTTAGTGGGATTGTAACTATGGAAAATGGTATGGAGTTTCCTCAAGCAACTACAGATAGAACTACCATATGAGCGAGCAATCCCACTGCTAAATATATACCCAAAGGAAATGATCATGTTGAAGGGATATCTGCACCCCCATGTTTATTGCAGCTCTAATTACAATAGCCAAGAGTTGGATCCACCCTAAATGTTTATTGTTTGATGAATTGATAAGGAAAATGTTGTAAATTTATAGAATGGAATACTACTCTGCCATAAAAACAGAATGAAATACTGCCATTTGCAACAGCATGTAGGAACTTAGAGAAAATTATGTTAAGTGAAATAAGCCAGGCACAGAAAGAGAATTACTGCTTGTCCTCACTCATAAGTGGGAGCTAACAAACAAACAAACAAACAAACAAAATTTAAAAAAAAAAAAGAAAGATACAACAATCTCAATAATACATTGAACTTTTCAAAGTTGAGAACAGAACTGAGGTTACCTGGGGTAGGAAAGGGGTAGAGGGGTGGTAAGGGAGGTATTGGTAAAGGGCCATGAAAAATGATTACATTGTATATTGTTGAACATACTAATTATCCATAGTAAGCATCACATATTGCACACAGGTATTGATATTCAACTCTGTACCACACAGATATGTACAATCAATTACATTTCAATAAAAACCAACCAACCAACAAACAAAAAGCAACAACATATACAACAAAGTTACTGCTAAAAACATGATAAGCAAAGGTATACAGTGAAGTTGTAGGGTAGAAATAGTTTTTTCCTACTGACAATTGAGTATCATTTAAGATATAATCTAACTATTCTTTTTAATGCTTCTGTTTTCTAAGACATTTCATATGGCAAGATGTCTGCATATGGAAGGTAGACAAACTTCACGGTGTCTTACTAAGAAAAGTTGTAAACACCAAATATATCTTTCTAAAGGAAAAATTATTCATATTAGTGGTTTATATATTTTTAAATAACATGTCATGTACTACAAAAAGATATTTTTTACAATGGAAATAGATGTGGTGGGTTGTGCCCCAGAAAAGATAAGTTGGAATTCAGTACCTTAGAATGTCACTTTATTTGCGGATATGCTCTTATAGAGGAAATAAAATTAAAATGAAGTCATCAGAGTGGGTCCTAATCCAATAAGATTTGTCTTCTTATAAAAAGGGGGAAATTGGAATGTAGAGACATGCACACATGTAGTATGTCATATGAAGACTAGAGTTATGCTGCTACTCATAAGCCAAGGAACTACCAGAAACTGGAAGAGGGATTTGAAACAGATCCTTCCCTGGTACCTGCAGAGAGAGCATGGCTCTGCTCACACCTTGATCTTGTACTTCTAGACTTTAGAAATGTACACAATAAATTTCTGTTGTTTAAGCCACCCAAATCGTGTGACTTTGTTATAGTGGACCTAGCAAATCCATATAGTAAGCTAGATTGGAATTAATAAAACTAATACAATTAAATCCTATTTGGATAAATTTTCTAGCCATATTAACCATTCATTTTTCAATCTGAAAAAAATAATTTGATGAACCTTTGTAAAATTCTTTCAATGTAAGATACACTATTACATTAAATATTCTTATTATTTGAGAAAAACAACGAATGTAACTTTGAAACAATCAAGGTATTTATACAACACAAAAAAGTTATTGAATTATTTCAGCAGATGCCAAAAGCACACATCCAACACCTCCAAATTCCATCCTGATAGTTTAAAAAATCCAAACACAACAGTAATCCAAGAATAGAACAATATTTTTGTAATATGTTAACTACTATCTTCAACCGCTCTGGTCTGAATGTGTGCCCCAAAATTCATGTGGTTGAAGCTTAATGCCCAATGCAACAGTGTTGGGTGGTAGGGTCTTTTGGGAGGTATTTAGGTCTGGAGTGCAGATTAATGCTGTTATAAAATTGTTTGAGGGAGGGAGTTTGGTCCCTTTAAGTAGCTTTCATCTCTTCCATCATGTGAGGACACAGTGTCCCTCCCCTCCTGAAGATGTAGCAACAAAACTCGGTCTTAGAAACACCTGCCTAGGCCTTAATCTTGAACTTTCCAGCCTATAGAACCATGGGAAATAAATTTATGTTGTTTATAAGTGACACAGTCTATAATTTTGTTAAAGCAGCACAAACAGAGTAGTAAGGCATCAACCAAATCTAATATAAAAATTTTAATATACCAAAATAGACATTTTCATTAAAGCCAGGAAAAATATAAACATACGACCATAACCAGTATTATTTAGCATTGTTTTATAATCAGAGTCAACGTAAGGAAGTGCTGTAGATTAGCTGCCTGCACACACCCCCACCAACCTCGTTGAAACTTAAATCCTCACTGTATCTGTAGAGGGTGGGAAGTCCTATTATGGTAATTGAAAGATGGGGCCTTGAAGAGGTGATTAGATTGTAGGACCTTACTGTAGTAAATAGATTAATAATGGTGGTCAGGAGTGTGGTTCTGAGGACTTTAAAAGAAGAGCACATGAGAGGTTAATCTCTGCTCTGCCATTTTCTGCCATGTGAAACCCCTGGATCACTGTTGCCACCACCAAGAACTTCACCAGATGTGTTCTCTGGACTTCGGACGTCCTAGCCTCTGAAACTGTCAGCAATAAATTTTGTTTTCTTACAAATTACCCAGTTTCATGTATTTTGTTATAAGCAACAGAAACAGACTAATATAGAAAATTGGTACCAGTGAAGTGGGGTGTTGCTCATAACAAATACTTGAAAATATGGAAGTGGCTTTGGAACTGGGTATTGAGGAAAGGCTGGAAGAATTTGAAGGAGAAGGCTAGAAAAAGCCTACCTGCTGGTGGTAGTTTAGAAGACAAGAAAGCAAGGGAAATTTTGGAACTTTTTAGAGACCGGTTAAATGGTGGTGAGCAGAATGTTGATAGAAACAGGGATAGTAAAGGACATTCTGAGAAGATGTCAGATGTTACTGTAGACAGGATTTCACCCCCCCCCACCCCCACCCAACCTCATTGAAGCTTAAATCTCCATTGCAACTCTCAAAGGTGGGAAATCCTATCATGGTAATTGAAAGGTGGGGCCTGGAAGAGGTGATTAGATTGAAGGACCATACCATAGTGAATGGATTAATAATGGTGGTCAAGGGTATGGTTCTGAGGGCTTTGAAAGAAGAGCACATGAGAGGTTAGTCTCTCTCTGCTCTGCTATTTTGCAATGTGCTACCAGCCACCACTGTTGCCACCACCAAGGCCTTCACCAACTACGTTCTCTGCACTTTGGACTTCCCAGCCTCCAAAACTGTAAGCAATAAATTTTCTTTTCTTATAAATTATCCAGTTCCAGGTATTTTGTTATAAGCAAGAGAAAAGGACTAATACTGATGTAAGTGAGAAGGAGTTTTTTGGAAACTGGGGTAAAGATCATCCATGTTATGAACTGACAAGGAACTTGGATGCATTGCGTCCATGTGCTAGAACTTTGTGGAAGTTGGAAGTTTGGCAGAAGACATTCCTAAGCAGCAAAACATTAAGGAATCTGCATGGCTACGTGTAACAGCCTACACAGAGTTAGGGCATCAAAGGCATGACATAAAGCCAGGAGGGATAATTACAAGGAAAGCAGAGCATAAAGATTTGGAAAATTTGCAGCCTGGCCATGTGGTAGAGAATCAAAGAACATTTTCAGGAGAATAATGCAATGGTTTTAAGAAGGTTAGTACAAAAGAGAGGAATTTTTAAGAGAAGGGAGAAAAGGCCGTGAAAGCATTGCAGAAGCCTCTGGGGCTGACCCTTCCATTATAGGCTAAAGCCCTAGGGAGACAGAATGGTCTTGGGGAACAGGCCCGAGCTGCCCTACATGGGCTCGCTACCCAGGTCACCTCAGGAAGCAACTTCCAGCACCAGCACCAGGTGGATTTGGCTGCTACAGACATGACTAAATTGGCCCCAGGTGCATCTTTGGAAAATACAAGCTGGAAGCCTTGGCAGCATCCACATGGTGTTAGGTCTGCAGGCTCACAGAATGTCAGGGCTGTGAAGGCTTGAGAGCCTCCACCCCATTTCAATGAATGTATGGAAAAGCCTGTGGACCCAGGAAGAGATCTGTTGCAGGGGCAGATTCACCACATAGAGCCTTCACTAGAGCAATGTCAAGCAGAAATGTGCGGTCAGAGTTGCAGCAGAAATACCCCAAACGTGCCATGCCTACCAGAGCTGTGAGAATGGGACCACCATGGAGACACCAGACCTGTGGAGCTACCGGTGTACAACCCCAGCATGGGATAGCTGAAGCATGGCCTCAGACCAAGAAAGCCTTAGAAGCTGGGCTGCATGAGGACTTGGGGACCTAACTCCCACACCAGCATGCAGATGACATTGAACATGGAGTCAAGGTACAAGATTTGCCAGCTTTGAGATCTGATGCTTGTCCTGCTGGGTTTTGGACTTGTTTAAGACCTGTTACTCCTTTCTTTTGGCCTATTTCTCCCTTCTTGAATGGAAATATGTACCCTATGTTTGTCCCACCGTTGTATCTCAGAAGTAGATAACTTGTTTTGATTATACAAATCAGACTTTGAACTTTCAACTTTTGAGTTGAAACAAGTTAAGACTCTGGGGATGAAATGAATGTATTTGTAATGTGAGAAGGACATGAGTTTTGGGGTGTCAGGGGCAGAATGCTGTAGATTGGATGCCCCCCCCCAACATCATTGAAGCTTAAATCTCCACAGTAACTGTTGAGGGTGAGAAATCCTATTATGGTGATTGAATGGTGGGGCCTTGAAGAGGTGATTGGATTGCAGGACTGTGCAGTAGTGAATGGATTAATAATGGTGGTCAAGGGAGTGGTTCTGAGGGCTTTAAAAGTAGAGTATATGAGAGGTTAGTCTCTCTCTGCTCTGTCATTTTCTGCCATGTGACACCCCTGGGTCAGTGTCAACACCACCAAGACCCTCACCAGATGTGTTCCCTGGACATTGAACTTCCCAGCCTTAGAAACTGTAAGCAATAAGTTTTGTTTTTTTATAAATCACCCAGTTCCAAGTATTTTGTTATAAGCAACAGAAATGGACTGATACGGAGGTTAATAAAAAAAAAGAATTGGTAGGAAATATGACTATTGCCAAGGAGAAGCCAAAAACTCAGTTTTTCTAAATTCTTACCTGTCCAGAATTGATTTATCTATCTATGATCGAGTTATCTATCTAGAAACTGAAGGAAATCAACTAAAAACACATTGGAAATAACAATGCAATTTATTATCACTACTAAATTCAAAACAAATAAGCATATATTATAAACACATATAAAATATAAATATAATAAAGATAATAAATATAAATTAAAGTGACAGAAATTTGACACAGAAAAGTTGACACAGAGAGACAAATACTCCATGACCTCACTTTTATGTGGAATCCAGAATAGTCAAATTCGTAGAAGCAGAGTGTAGAATGGTGGTTGCCAGGGACTGGGGGGTGGGAGGGGAATGGGAAGATGTTTGTCAAAATGTAAGAAGCTTTAGTTATACAAAATGAATGAGTTCTGGAGATGTAATGTACTGCATAGTGAGCATAGTTAGCAATTCTGTATTTTATACTTGAAATTTGATGAGAGTAGATCTTAAGTGTTCTCAACACAAAGAAAAAAAAAATGATAACTACGTGAGGTGATGGATGTATTAGCTTTATTGTGATTATTTCACAATCTATACATATATCAAAACATCAAGTTGTAAAGTTGAACATTTTAAATATATACAATTCCTATATATATTAATTATAGCTCGATAAAGCTGAAAAAAACTTTTTTTTTTTTTTTAAAGAAACTTGGACACAGAGAGACACCAGAGACACAAAAGAAAGACCTTGTAAGGACTCAAGGAGAAGGCAGGCATCTGCAAGCAAAGGAGAGAGGCCTGGGAAGAAACCAAACCTGCAGACACCTTGATCTTGGATGTCCAGCCCCCAGAAGTGTGATAAAATTAATTTCTGTTGTTTAAGGCAAATAAATAAATTAAATTAAAAATAAATGTGAGAACACCAAAGAAATAAATGTAGTAAGAAACATATGTGGTTTATACAGAAAATGTGTGTACAGATGTATTTTTTTTTCAACTCAGAGGCAGAATAGAACACAGGTGTAAATAGAGTTGTAAATATTTAGTGGACAAGCAAGTATTTTTGCATTTATTCAACTCCAATAAAGGTAACAATGGGATTTTTGAGAAAATGACAAAATTATATAAATTTTATATGAAAATGTAAGGTGTGAATAGCCAGGAATGTTATGTAAAAGAATAAAGGTGTTTTGCTCCCAAATGTTAAAAGACACACACATACGCACACACAAACACACACACTATATTTATAAAAAATAAAGGGCTATGTGTTCCTATTTCCTTGTTTCCCTACACTTAAACAAGTGCACAGTAGAAAAAAAAAAAAAAAAAAAACTGGATCAGATAAGGTAAAGTAAGACACAAATTATGCTTTCAATGATCTGAATTCCTAAAAACTGTCAATAATCTATTTTAACATACTACTGTATATCTTTTCAAATATTTCTCTAAATGTATGTACATATACATATTATTTCCAAATGGGATAATACCATATAAATCTTTTGAAATCTGCTTTTATGCTTAATATATCAAAGATATATGTGTATATCATCGTTTTCATGCCCTCATAAATGTGCCATTATTTATTGTCTACACCCTCATTTTGGTTATTCAGGTTAGTTCTTTTTTAGTCACTGTAAACACAGTTCAGAAAAGAATGACATACAGACGTATCTGTATCCTCTAACACGGTGTTTCCTAAAGGCGGATTTTTGGAAGTCAAATGAATGGATCAGTGGAACAAAATAAAAATTCCAGAACCCTCTCAGCACACTCACAAATACAAACATACACATATACAAAATATTTATTTACATGCACAGTCAATGAAGCATTTTTATAACAGCAAAAATTGCTAACATATTAACTATCGAGTAAAAATGCATTGCTTTACTAAATAATGCTACATTACTAAATGCTACATTAAAACATCATGTTGTAGAAAACAATCCTATGAGATGTTAGTGATATTCTTTTTTTTTTTTCTGTATTTTGATTTTATTGCTTAATTTTTTTTAAAAATTTTATTTTGTCGATATACATTGTGGCTGATTAATGCTCCCCATCACCAAAACCTCCCTCCCTTCTCCCTCCCCCCTCCCCCCCAACAATGTCCTTTCTGTTTGCTTGTCGTATCAACTTCAAGTAGTTGTGGTTGTTATATCTTCTCCCTTCCCCCCCGTTTTTTTTTTTTTTTTTTGTGTGTGTGTGTGTGTGTGTGAATTTATATATTAATTTTTAGCTCCCACCAATAAGTGAGAACATGTGGTATTTCTCTTTCTGTGCCTGACTTGTTTCACTTAATATAATTCTCTCAAGGTCCATCCATGTTGTTGCAAATGGCAGTATTTCATTCGTTTTTATAGCTGAGTAGTATTCCATTGTGTAGATGAACCACATTTTCCGTATCCACTCATCTGATGATGGACATTTGGGCTGGTTCCAGCTCTTGGCATTGTAAAGAGTGCTGCGATGAACATTGGGGAACAGGTATACCTTCAACTTGATGATTTCCATTCCTCTGGGTATATTCCCAACAGTGGGATAGCTGGGTCGTATGGTAATAAACAAATGGGATTATATCAAACTGAAAAGCTTCTGCACAGCAAAAGAAACAATTAACAGAGTTAAAAGACAACCAACAGAGTGGGAGAAAATATTTGCAAAATATACATCTGACAAAGGATTAATATCCAGAATATATAAGGAGCTCAAACAACTTTACAAGAAGAAAACAAGCAACCCAATTAAAAGATGTTAGTGATATTCTAAGAGTAAAATCAGGTTAACAGAATCATTTATATCAACTGTGAATAATTTTGCTTGGGGAGATAATTAATGCCTCTTTTTATTTCTTTGCAACAATTGCTGCAATAAATATTTACAATTTATGTGATTCTTCCACATGTCCTGAGAGGTTCAGGGCCTGGAACATCCTCTTCTCACTCTCCCTTCATGCACTAGACTTTTCCAACCTGCCCCCGCTCCCCCGCGAGACATAGGCTGATCCCTAACTCTTGATGAAGTCGCTCCAAGTACTGCAGCCTCAGCTGAAGTCCCTCTTCCCTGAGTTTCTATATCATTGATTCCTTGCTTCCCTTTTTAGATGGACTGATTTTTACTCCTCGGTCATCCTACAGTTCTTCTGCATCAACACTTGCACGGTGCAGATGGCACCAGTCCAGTGGAAACAGGCAGGGAAACACTTAATTGAATCATAAATATCAGTGTCTTGTCTATTTTAATAGTTATATGAATTTTATTAAGACATTCAGCTACATTATGAAGTAGCAACTTCTACCTTATTCAGTGAACCTTATAATAATATAATATTTTATATATATGCATGTATATACAGATATACTTACATATAGAGATATATATACACACACACAAGTATATAGACACATAAATATGGGCAGAGAGAGAGAGATTAAATTTTATCACCTAAGACATAATTTGATTTCCTGTTCTTTTGCCTTGGGTATATCGCATATTTAAGGCTGTAAGTGATGTGGGATTGCCATCGAGATGTAGGATATTGATGGTACAAGACGCCATTTCAATGGCAATTCCAATTGCAGCCTCTTCTAACCTTTCAAAAACACCAATAGGGTCATAAAACAATAAGTGCCATGAAAAGTACTATAATCTGTAAAAAAAATTGATGCTTATTATAGACAGATAGAACACAACTTGCAAAGGCTTTAGAAAAATACGACAATAGGTTTTATTTAATTTAAAAAATAAAAGTTAAAAAAAGGAAAAAAGTAGGAAGGATTTTTTACTCTTTCCTCTCTGTCCCTTGAGTCAGAGTCTAAGTGCTATGGCAAGCAGGAAACTGGGCAGATATCCTCTGTTCCCCTTAAAATACTCTTGACCCTACAGTCATGGTCCTATTTTCTCACTTTCCTCTGCCTGCTTCTCCCATATCTAGGCTAAAACTGCACACTTCAGAAACAGTCAGACAGGAAGTTTAGAGTGTGGAGTGGGGTAATATTTTCACAGATTCTCCTTCCTGCTAGAAAGCACTTTGGGGGCTGAGTATTATATTAAAAACAACAACAGAACAAGAATAAGTAAAACAGGAGCAAACATTCAATATAAAACAGATAACAAAATGAGGTTTCGTATGTATTTCCTCTGTTCAGAATTTCAGAGCTGAGCAAGGAAAATAGAAGTGGGAGGAAGAAGCTGCCTCAGAAGAACAAAGATTCGTCCCAAGAAAATTTACCGGAAACAAGCAATTGGGTCTTGTCTTCCCTGCAGCCCAGAAGTATTCCAAGACTTGAGAAAGAGATTTGTTAACTCCGTGCAAGACAGCAGAGTCACAGGTGACAAATTTATTCTGCATGTTTATAAAAATCTTGATGCACATCAAAACCCACTTTCTTTTCATCTTTAAAGAGAATATATATTCTCTTTAAAAACATACTACAGAATGAGATGAAGGGTACCACATTAAGAATATGCATGGTTCTAAAAATTACGAATTAATATATCTAAAATATTTTTTCAGAAGAGTTCCAACATATTTCAAGAAATCATAGTTGCAAAGAAAGAGGAAAATATACCATAAAGTTTAGATGAATGAATTGAGTGTATGAAAAAATAACAAAATAAGATGAAAAGGGAAATTAATGAAATTATAAAAGGCAGAAAAAGAAAACTAAAAGCACATTATCAGCATTCCATTTTGGAGTAAAGACAGAAAGCAGCATATCTGATGTTTCTGAAAACTGAAATATGGGCAAGGGAGACAAACTTCAATAGAGGCAAAGGCTAAGAGACCAACATTAATAAACGAGAAAGGAAACCTAGTACTCAGGGAAAAGTTGTTATCAAAGAAATGAGAATACATGTGACAGAAGCTATAATTCCATATCTCACTGAAAACAAATTGTGGTGCTGAAGATAGCTTAAGTGGAAAATGTTTGCTAAGTAAAATTGATTAAAAGATTAGTAATCAGAAATATGATGGATATCTACAAATCAATATAATTAGGAAAATGTATAAATGCGTGACGACACGATTCATAGAAGAGGCTTTATAAAAATTTCCTCAATTTCACTAGAAATTAAGGTAACGCAGATTTAAAAATTACATACCATTTCAGATCTACTAGACTGACAAAAAATTGGAATTACAGACTAGTATTAGTAACGATGTAAGGAAACAAGAATTATTTTTAGGGGTACTCATATGAATATACATGGTGACAGCACATTTATATCGGTAAATTTAAATGTGTTGTATTTTATACGGACGCACCAAAATTGTTCTATACATTTATCTACTAATGGCATTTGGATTATGTCTAATTGTGTTTCTTAACAATGTTGTGAAATGTTGAGTTACCCCTAGTGGTTAAGCTTGGGAATGAACGCTTTCCTTAAAACAAGTGTTTTCTGTCTATGAATTGTAACACAATCAATAAAACAAAATAGTGCATATCACTAAGTGGTAAAGGAAAGCAGATCCAATTATGAAGGATAGATGCAGCCAAATATGTAGTGATGCTGTGGTTTCATTTACTCAGAAGTTAAACAAATCCATGATATCAAAATATAAGTTCTATAAATGAAGGAAAAGGTACTATGAAAGATAATACTGGTGGGCACTTCTTTGGATTAGGTAGTCAAATAGGACACCTTGAATAAGCAGCATTTAAGTTCCCATCAAGAAGATAGGAACAAGACGTCATGTGGAGAGAAGCAAGGAGAGAATTCCATGTATCTAGAATAGCATGTCTGAGTGTCCTGAGTCAGGAAGAGCTTCATGCCTTTGAGAAACTGGAAGCAGGTCAACGTGGGTGGAAGTTGAGTGCATAGAGAGCAGTGGAGGAAGGGGTGAGGTATGAAGAATTAGGGGGGCCTGATGGTGGGTGGCCTGTTGGATCATGGTAAATAACACGTAGTCTTTATAACAAGTCATCCTCCAATTTCAATGTGTGTTTTGTTTTCTTTCCACCAATTTTACACTCTCTATCTCTTTTCATATCTCTCAGATGACTTTTGCTTTTATCACTGCATGGTGGCAGGTCTCAGTTTTTCCCTAGGCCTGCTATGTTTCTGAACTAGTAACTGAAAGCCGATTATGCCCAAAGGAGTGTTGCTATATAAACAATGCCATTTCCATTGATCTGTTGCCATTTATAATTTGGAAAGTTGACGGAGGATGTTGAAGAGAATGTGAGTGGGTGAGAAAAAAATGCTAGAGGGCAACAAATATCGATTCCTGCATTTCATAACAAATGATAAAAGTTGGTATGTTGTTTATTTCAACAAAATGTGAGCCAGACTTTAAGCTGCTTCTGAGTTACATGTGAAGAAAGGTCAACTGTTTTTTTATCATTTAAAGTGAAATGGCAGATTTTGGGGCGAGGAGGGCACATCAGCACTAGAATGCAGAACTTTTAATGCTGAAACTTCCTATCAGTGTAACATTCTAAGCGAAAAATTCCCCAAAATAACTTAATGCATCTATAATGAATCACAAGAGAGTCAAGAAGTGTTCAGACCTGTGTACCTAAAGTCTTATGATTTAATCACAAATACATGATGCCAAAATTACATTAACAATTTTATACATAACCCAAAAGAATCTATTGTATCTCATTGACGACAGTGTATGAAGCATATAGCTTATACATAACCAAAATAAGAATTTTCAGTTTACATTCTTCTATATTGCAACAAAGTGATTTTTTAATCTCTTAAGTATAATTCTGTACAAATGATACTGTGTGTTTTTATAATTTGGCATAACTAACTTATAAAATGTTCATTGGGAGTTGAAACAACATAAAAATAATAAAGCTATCTTAAAAATTTTAGAAAATATTTGAAAGACTGATGATTGATCTTACATTAAAAGCAAGAAAAGAAGAGTTAATGCCCATTGTATTTCAAAGTTAAACTCCACAAACACTACCCAGTTGTTAAAAGAGTCATTTAATGGTCAGAAAAACAACCTCAATGTTTGCCATGAAGAATTATTTCATAATTTTGAATAAAACTAAAAAACTCTTGATTTTATTACAAAGTAACTCTCTCTCTCTTTCTATATCTCCCTCTTACACATACACACAGAGTCATTTTAAAAAGAAAAATAAAGCTCTGCTTGTACTGCATTAGTAATGACAGAAGCACATTGTGAGTATCTCAAAGTTAAAAGTGTTATGGTGCAGCCTGCTGTACTCTTCGTTAGGTAATTATTCTTGCTATTCTGACAAAATTAATGTACTATAATTTAACAAGTGTCTACAATGAGAGTATGTAACTTAATGAATGAGCATAAGAGATCTAAAGTTTATTCTATAAGCAAAGTCATAATGAGAGCTAAATGGTAAAGATAATTGTTTTAGTCTGTTTTCTATTGCTTATAATGGAATACCTGAAACTGGGTAAGTTATAAGGAAATAAAATTTACTTTTTACCGTTTTGGAGGCTGGGAAGTCCAAGGTCCAGAGAACACATCTAATAAGGGTTTTCTTCTTAAGGGGAACTCTACAGAGTCCTGCGGCAATCCAGGTATCACATGGCGAGAATATCCAGAGCTCCCTAACATGTTTATTTGCTCTTCTTATAAAGCTAATAGTACCACTCCCATGACAACTCACTAAGCCATTAGCCCAACCATCCATGTATGGATCTATACATTCACGAAGGCACAGTCCTTGTGATCTAATCACCTCTTAAAGTCCCCACCTTTTAACACTGCCATACTCTGATTTTCCATCCTCTTAACCCTGTTACAATGTAGATCAAACTTCAGTGAGTTTTGGAGGAACCTTCAATTCACAGCAATAATTCATGATTAATATAGTATAGACACTCTTTAGAATCTAGTGAATTCGAGGGCCTAGCAATATCACCCTAGAGAAATTAGTATATTTCTGTCCCAAGATCCACACACAAATAATCATCATGCCATTGCTGTAAAATGCCCAACCAAAGCCAACCCAAATGTCTACCATCTTTGGAACAGGTTAAAAAATTCAAGTCTACTCATAAAATGAAAAATAACAGATGGTAGCTAAACACAACAGAAACCCCAACTCACTATCTTGAAATTCTCCTTTTCTTAGTTCTCTGGCTAAAAGATGTTTTTTTCCAAAGATAATGCTGTCCACAGTACTGCATCTAAGCTGTCTAGTGAGCCCTCTGGTCAAAGGTTAAAAAATGGTGATGAGAAGTGGGGTGGAGACAGAAGAGATTCAGCACTGCCATATTTATCTTCTGTAAATTTTATCTTTTCTCCTCAATCTGCTTTCTATTGTTTTCTTTTAAGAGTCCTCTGGCAGTGTCCAGAGCTTAGTTTTAGTCAGTGTGAGAGATGGACTTACAGTGAGCTTGATCTATCTTGGCTAATACCAGAACGGATTTTCCTTTAAGTTCCTGATTCTCATTTTTATTTCTGTCACTGGTTTGTTAATTTGAGCACTCTCTCTAACTCTCTCTCTCAAATCAATATTGCTAGAAACATATCAGTGTAGTTAATCTTTTCAAAGAACTGGCTTTTGACTGTTGCTTTTCTCTAATGTGTGTCAATTTTTTTCAATGATTCCTGTTATTAATTTTTATATTTTTATCTCTTCTGTTTGCTTAGACTTTAATTTGATTATTTTTAATAGCTTCTTCAGCCATAACTTAGATGATTTATTTTAAACCATGAACTTTTTAAATATTGGTATTAAAACTATAAATTTCCCTTAAGCACAGCTTTATCCACATCTGATAAGTTTTGACCTTTTACTTTATTATTATCATTCACATTAAATTATAAATATTTAAATTATAAATATTTAAAAATATTTTCCTGTGACTTCTTCCTTGGCTTGTGGGAAATTTTTAAGATACTATATTGCTCTTGATTTCAAATTTAATACTCTTTTGGTCTGATAAACTCTGCATGTTTTTTTTGGGGGGGGGAGGATCTAGCATATCCTTTCTCTTAGTCAGTGTGTTGTTTAGATGTTTTGTGTCCTTCTTCCATCAATTTCTGAGAACGATATTAAAATCCCTAAACATGATTGTGGATTTGACTATTTCTGCTTTTAGTTTGTTAACATTAACCTATGTGTGATGAAGTTCTATTATTATTTTTGTACATATTAAAGATTTATATGTTATTGACAAGTTAACAATTTTAACATTATGAAATGTTCCTCTTTATATCTAGGAATGCTTGTTTTTTTAAATTCTACTTTGGTATTAATTTAGTAAAACCAAATTCTATGGTTAGTGTTTACTCACTATACATTTGTCACTCTTTCTTTCAATCAGTTTGTGTCTTTATATTCAAGGAGAATCTATTTTACAAAGCATATAACTGGGCTCTGATTTTTCTTTTTTATTCAGTGTGAGAATCTGCCTTTAATTGGAAATTTGGTTAAATTGCATCTTATGTAATATTAATAAGTTTGGTTTAAGGTTAACATGTTGGTATGTATTTTCTAATTGTTCCATTTATTCTTAAGCCTCTCTTCCTCATTCTCTTACTTCTATCTTTTATGGTAAGAAACCAGAAAAATAAGAGTACTTAAACACAGAAAGTAAAAGAAATAAAATAGAAAAGAACTGATGTCATAAAACAGAAAATATCAAAAAGAATATATCAGTAGTTTACAGCACAGAGTTGACAACACCAAGGCCATTGGTTCAGATCCCCATATGGGCCAGCCAACAACAAAACAAACAAACAAACAACAACAAAAAGAAACCTAATAAAACCCAAACCTGGCACTTTGAAAAAAATCAGTAAAATTGACAAAATCATAGCAATACTAATAAAAAATAATAATTAAATGTAGATAACACACAGATTATTATCAAAATTGAAGGAGGGAAACTATAAGAGATCCTACAAATATTAAAAAGATAAAAAAGAAATATTATGAGCAAGTTTATTTCAATGAATTTTGTAGCTTAGATGACATGCAAAAATTATTTGAAAGCTAAAAATTAACAAAACCGGTTACAAAAGCAATAGAATGCATGATCAACTTTATCAGTTAAATACTGAATTTGTAAGAAAAACAAACAAAAAAAAAACCTTCTCATAATAAACTCCAAATTCAGATGGCTTCACTGGTAAATTCTCTTATCATTTAAGGAAATAATAATGCCAATCCTACACAAAGTTTTTCAGAGAACGAAGAGGAGAAAATACTTCCTAACTAATTTAGTGAGGTTAGTATGAGTATTACCTTGATATAAAACCAGACAATGACATCACTAGAAAAGGAAGTGAACAAAAACAATATCTCTCATGCTTCTAGATGCAAAAGTCATTAACAAAATATTAGCAAATTAAAACCAACAATACACAAAAAGGTTAATAAACCATGACAAAGTCCATTTTATTCCAGGAACATAAAGTTAATTAAACACTTGGAAATCAATCAGTAAAAATCACCATATCAATAAATAAGTAAACAAGCCACATTTCAACTGATGCATAAAAAATATTTGCCAAAATTCACCACTATTGTATGATAAAATCTTTCAGAGCAGTAGGGAAAGAAGAAAACATTCTCAATCTGATTAAAGGCATCTGTAAAATGCCTACAGATAACACCATACTCAATGGTGAAAGGCCCAATGCTTTTAGCTAAAATCAGGAGTTTGAAAAGATGTCTAATTTTATTACTTCTATTTAACATTTTATCAGGTGTAATAACCAGTGTAATAGGGCAAGAAACCATAAAATGTATGCAAACTGGAAAAAAAGAAGTAAAACTCTTAAAACTATCCTGATTTGCAGACATTATCATATGTGTAGAAAACCTTGAAGAGTCTCCAAAAAACAAACAAACAGAAAAGCTTTTCAATCAACAAGTGAATTTAGCAAGGTTATAGGACTCTAGGTTGATATAAAAAAGTAATTATATTTCCATATGCTAACAATTTATAAATACAAGATAAAATTGTTTTAAAAAACAATTTTATTTAGATCATCAAAAATTAAATATTATAAATAAATATAACAAAATTTGTGGAAAACCTATATATTCTACACTGTAAAAAAATTGAAGAACCTCTCTCACCATCTCTTAAGGGAGGACTGCTGCTGCTGACCGGTCGTGGGGGGTGACCGCCACTTTGCCCCCGGCAGGAGAGGCTGCCTCATTTACAGACAACAGCTTTAAAGTGTGGAGCAGGAAAAGAACTGTTTCTTAGCTGCAAAAGTGAGTCTCGAAACAGGGAACACGGCGCCAGGGCTGCTGTGGATGCAGCCAGGATCCCGGAGGCCGGGGCCGCGCTGAAGGCGGCCAGCTGCCCTATTCAGGATTCGAGGTTTCAGGCCGGCATTAAAGAAGATTCCTGGGAGCGCCCGAGCCACGCTGCGACTGAACAGCCCGAGGCGGCAGCGGCTGAGAACTGGGAAAGGCGGCAAACCAGAGACAGAGAGCGAGCACCCGACCTGGCACAGCATTGTGAGTGATCCCTGGCACAGCTCTGTTCGGGGGGTGGATGCCCACGCAGCTCCCGCCTGCACCACCAGCCCACTCACCGCCGGTGCTGCCTCCATTTTCCCAGGTGCGGGCAGCTCCGCCCTGCTCGGCCATCACTGAGCCCTCCCACTTGCTGGCCTGGCGCCAGGCTTTCCAGAGCCTGCGGACCGGCCTTGGCTCCCACTCCCTCCACGGTTCTCTGGCGGGGCTGGTGGCGGAGGGCGTCCCGGGCCAGTTTCGGGAGGGCAAGGAAGTACGGGCGGGCCGACTGTCACTCCACCATACCCTGGACTCCGGCCCCAGGTAAACTCCCTGTTACTGGGAGGCAGATACCATCTGTGCGGCCATCAGTTTGGAAAAAAGCCTAACGAATTTCTGGTTGGGAATAGTGTGGTAGGAGAGTTTCCAGGTCCGCTTGAACCTGCCAGAGACCAGGCTGCAGGTGGGCGCTAGACTCGGTTTATACTGGGGGGATACAAAGGTGAACAAGACCCGAGAAAGATCTACATAGTGCTACAAAGGCACCCAGAGAGACCGGTCGTCTGTGCCCAGCAGAAACCTGGTAGACTTCCTGGGCGAGGCGGTGCCGAGCAGGGTCTTGAAGGCCCAGCTGTTAGACGAGGGGTGCAGAAGACACGGACCAGCCCAGCACAGTGCGCACAGAGTGGGGAGATGTGCGGCCAGGGAGGCGGAGACTCGACAAAAACCACACACCCGGTGGGGTCGCTACTGCACGATCTAACAGCCTGGGCCAGAGCACACGGAACAGGGAGAAGTCCTGCACAGGAAGTGAAAGCTCAACAGAGATCACACACCCTGTGGTACGAGACCCACCAGCCCAGCAGAGTCCAAGCTGACCAGAAAGGTGGCTCCCCGGAGAAGCCCAAGACCACACACACAAGGCACTAGAGGCCAACTGAGCAGTCACGGAGGGAGCCATACGAAATTGGCAACCACAGCAACATCCTAGTTAGTCATTAGTCTCAAACCGGTGGACGGTGAAACCCCCGGCCACAATGAATAAACACCAAAAAAAAGATACCAGAAATACAAAAAATCAAGAAAGTACACCACCAAAAGTTAATAAATCTCAAACTCTAGATCCTATAGAACAAGAAGCCCTTGAAATGACTGACAAGGAATTTCGAGTGATAATTCTAAAGAAACTGAATGAGATACAAGAAAACTCAGCTAGACATCATGATGAAATGAGGAAAAGTATACAGGATCTGAAAGAGGAAATGTACAAGGAAATCAATGTCCTGAAAAAAAATGTAGCAGAACTTGCTGAACTGAAGAAGTTATTCAACGAAATAAAAAACACAACGGAGAGTTTAACCAGCAGGCTTGTCGAAGTTGAAGAGAGAACCTCTGAACTTGAAGATGGGCTGTTTGAAATAACACAAGCAGACAAAAAGAAAGAAAAAAGAATCAAGGACATTGAAGAAAATCTGAGAGAGATATCAGACAACCATAAGCGATCAAATATCCGTGTCATGGGTATTCCAGAAGGGGAGGAAAATGGAGATTCCATTGAAAACATATTCAACAAAATAGTGGCAGAAAACTTCCCAGGTATAGGAAAAATCACAGATCTTCAGATCCAGGAAGCTCAACGATCTCCAAACGTATTCAACCCAAAAAGGCCTTCTCCAAGACATGTCATAGTCAAATTGGCAAAACTCAGAGACAAAGAGAGAATCTTAAAAGCTGCAAGAGAGAAGCGTCAAATCACCTATAAGGGAGCCCCAATCAGGTTAACATCAGACTTTTCATCACAAACCCTAAAAGCTAGAAAGGAATGGGATGATATTTTCAAAATACTAAAAGACAAAGATTGCCAGCCAAGAATACTCTACCCTGCAAGGCTATCCTTCCGAAATGAGGGGCAAATAGTATATTTCTCAGACAAACAAAAACTGCGGGAGTTCACTACCACACGACCACCCTTACAAGAAATCCTCAAGGGAGTACTGGGTTTGGTTCCTGAAAAATAACTACCACTGCCATAAAAACCCAAGAAAAATCTAAACCCACTAGTATAATAAAAATGGCATTCATGAAGAGAAAACAAGCTAACAAAAACACTATCTACAACCTAAGGAACCAACAAACACAGAAAACAAACAGTAAATCAGAAAGCAAGGAACAAAAGACACCTAAGACAACCAAACAACCAATAAAATGCTAGGAATAAATCAACACCTTTCAATAACAACTCTTAATGTAAAAGGCTTAAATTCCCCAATTAAAAGACACAGACTGGCTGACTGGATCAAAAAGCAGGGCCCAACTATATGCTGTCTACAAGAGACCCACCTCACCCATAAAGATTCACACAGACTAAGAGTGAAAGGATGGAAAAAGATTTACCATGCAAACAGAAAAGAAAAACGAGCTGGAGTAGCTATTCTTATATCTGACAAAATAGACTTTAAACTAAAAACCATAAAAAGAGACAATGAGGGACACTACTTAATGATAAAAGGACTGATCCATCAAGAAGACATAACAATCATAAATATGTATGCACCCAATGTTGGAGCAGCCAGATTTATAAAACAAACTCTATTAGACCTAAAGAAGGAAATAGACACTAATACCATAATAGCAGGGGACCTGAACACCCCACTGTCAATATTAGACAGATCATCTAGGCAAAGAATCAGTAGAGAAACACGAGATCTAAACAAGACTCTAGACCAATTGGAATTGGCAGATATCTACAGAACATTCCACCCAACAACCTCAGAATATTCATTCTTCTCATCAGCACATGGATCATTCTCCAGGATAGATCACATATTAGGTCACAAATCAAGTCTCAATAAATTCAAAAGAATTGGAATTATCCCATGTATCTTCTCAGACCACAATGGATTAAAACTAGAAATTAATAACAAACGAACCTCTGGAAACTATACAAACACATGGAAATTAAACAGCATTCTACTTAATGACATATGGGTCCAAGAAGAAATCAAGCAGGAAATCAAAAAATTTATTGAAACTAATGAAAACAATGATACATCATACCAAAACCTGTGGGATACTGCAAAAGCAGTATTGAGGGGAAAATTTATTGCATTAAACGCTCACTTCAGAAGAATAGAAAGATGGCAAGTGAACAACCTAACACTTCACCTTAAAGAACTAGAAAAACAAGAACAATCCAAACCTAAAGTTAGCAGACGGAAAGAAATCATTAAGATCAGAGCAGAACTGAATGAAATTGAAAACCAAAAAACAATTCAAAAGATCAACGAATCAAAAAGTTGGTTTTTTGAAAAGATAAATAAAATTGACAAACCATTAGCATGGCTAACAAAAAAAAGAAGAGAGAAGACTCAAATAACAAAAATTAGAAATGAAAAAGGCGATATTACAACTGATTCATCTGAAATACAAGGAATCATTCGAGACTACTATAAACAACTATACGCCAACAAATTTGAAAATCTGGAGGAAATGGATACATTTCTGGACACACACAAGCTCCCAAAACTGAACCGTGAAGACGTAGAAAATTTGAACAGACCAATAACAATAAAGGAGATTGTAGCTGTTATCAGAAGGCTCCCAACAAAGAAAAGCCCAGGACCAGATGGATTCACAGCAGAATTTTACCAAACATTCAAACAGGAATTGACACCGATTCTTTACAAACTATGCCAAAAGATTGAAACGGACGCAAATCTCCCAAACTCATTCTATGAAGCAAACATCATCCTGATACCAAAACCAGGTAAAGATATAACCAAAAAAGAAAACTACAGGCCAATATCCCTGATGAATATAGATGCAAAAATCCTCACTAAATTACTAGCAAACAGAATACAGCAACACATACGAAAAATTATTCATCACGATCAAGTGGGATTCATCCCAGGGATGCAAGGTTGGTTCAACATACGCAAATCAATAAATGTGATACACCATATTAATAAACTCAAACACAAGGACCATATGATCATCTCTATAGATGCTGAAAAAGCATTTGATAAAATTCAGCACTCATTCATGACAAAGACCCTCTATAAGTTAGGTATAGAGGGAAAGTATCTCAACATAATTAAAGCCATATATGCCAAACCCACAGCCAATATCATCCTGAATGGGGAAAAGCTGAAAGCTTTTCCTTTAAGAACAGGAACTAGACAAGGATGCCCACTCTCACCACTCCTATTCAACATAGTGTTGGAAGTACTAGCCAGAGCAATCAGAGAAGAGAAGGAAATAAAGGGCATCCAGATTGGAAAAGATGAAGTCAAACTGTCCCTGTTTGCAGATGACATGATCCTATATATCGAACAGCCTAAAACCTCTACAAAAAAACTGCTAGAATTGATAAATGATTTCAGCATAGTAGCAGGATACAAAATCAACACTCAAAAATCAGTAGCATTTCTTTTCTCCAATAGTGAACATGCAGAAAGAGAAATCAAGAAAGCCTGCCCATTTACAATAGCCACCAAAAAAATAAAATACTTAGGAATTGAGTTAACCAAGGAGGTGAAAAATCTCTATAATGAGAACTACAAAACACTGCTGAGAGAAATTAGAGAGGATACAAGAAGATGGAAAGATATCCCATGCTCTTGGATTGGAAGAATCAACATAGTGAAAATGTCCATACTACCCAAAGTGATATACAAATTCAATGCAATCCCCATCAAAATTCCAAAGACATTTTTCTCAGAAATGGAAAAAACTATCCAGACATTTATATGGAACAATAAAAGACCACACATAGCCAAAGCAATGCTGAGCAAAAAAAATAAAGCTGGAGGCATAACACTACCGGACTTTAAGCTATACTACAAAGCTATAATAACCAAAACAGTATGGTACTGGCATAAAAACAGACACACTGACCAATGGAATAGAATAGAGAATCCAGAAATCAACCCACACACTTACTGTCAGCTGATCTTTGACAAAGGCATCAAGCCTATTCAGTGGCGAAGGGACTGTCTCTTCAGCAAATGGCGCTGGGACAACTGGATATCCATATGCAGGAGAATGAAACTTGATCCATACCTCTCGCCGTATACTAAAATCAACTCAAAATGGATTAAGGATTTAAATATACACCCTGAACCAATAAAACTTCTTAAAGAAAACATAGGAGAAACACTTCAGGAAATAGGACTGGGCACAGACTTCATGAATACGACCCCAAAAGCACGGGCAACCAAAGGAAAAATAAACAAATGGGATTATATCAAACTAAAAAGCTTCTGCACAGCAAAAGAAACAATTAAAAGAGTTAAAAGACAACCAACAGAGTGGGAGAAAATATTTGCAAAATATATATCTGACAAAGGATTAATATCCAGAATATATAAGGAACTCAAACAACTTTACAAGAAGAAAACAAGCAACCCAATTAAAAAATGGGCAAAAGAGCTAAGTAGGCATTTCTCTAAGGAAGATATACAAATGGCCAACAGACATATGAAAAAATGCTCAACATCACTCAGCATCCAGGAAATGCAAATCAAAACCACATTGAGATACCATCTAACCCCAGTTAGGATGGCTAAAATCCAAAAGACTATGAACGATAAATGCTGGCGAGGCTGCGGAGAAAAAGGAACTCTCATACATTGTTGGTGGGACTGCAAAATGGTGCAGCCTCTATGGAAAATGGTATGGAGGTTCCTCAAACAATTGCAGATAGATCTACCATACGACCCAGCTATCCCACTGTTGGGAATATACCCAGAAGAATGGAAATCATCAAGTCGAAGGTATACCTGTTTCCCAATGTTCATCGCAGCCCTCTTTACAATAGCCAAGAGTTGGAACCAGCCCAAATGCCCATCATCGGATGAGTGGATACGGAAAATGTGGTACATCTACACAATGGAATACTACTCAGCTATAAAAACGAATGAAATACTGCCATTTGCAACAACATGGATGGACCTTGAGAGAATTATATTAAGTGAAACAAGTCAGGCACAGAAAGAGAAATACCACATGTTCTCACTTATTGGTGGGAGCTAAAAATTAATATATAAATTCACACACACACACACACACACACACACAGACACACACACACACACGCACACAAACCGGGGGGGGGGGGGAAGAAGATATAACAACCACAATTATTTGAAGTTGATATGACAAGCAAACAGAAAGGACATTGTTGGGGGGGAGGGGGGGAGGGAGAAGGGAGGGAGGTTTTGGTGATGGGGAGCAATAATCAGCCACAATGTATATCGACAAAATAAAATTTAAAAAAAATAAAAAATTTAAAAAAATTTAAAAAAATAAAAAAATAAATTGAAGAAGACTTAAATAAAGATATATACCATGTTCATGGATTGGCAACTTGATATTGTTAAGGTTGCAATTCTATTAAAATAGATTCATAACTTCAGTGCAATCATAACTGAATTTTAATAGTATTTTTTAAAGAAATTGACAAGCCATTTTAAAAAATTATATGTATGCTAAGGACCAAGAATACATAAAACAAATTGGAATAAAATAAATAAAAACTACCTGATTTCAAAGCTTACAATAAGTCTACATTAATAAAGGCAGTTTGGTATTAGTTTATAGACACATAGAGATTAACAAAATATATTAGAGAGTCCAAAGGTTTCCCTCATGTATCATGAACTGTAACCTAATTTGATGTGGAAACAGACTAACCTACTATTGTAATGAGTTGCCAAGTCTCAGCCAATTACAGGCAGTCAACTGTTCAAGCTTTGTTCAAATAAGGCAGATGCCCAGCTATCACCAATCTAGTTGTTTCTGTACCTCATTTTTGTTTTCTGCACACTGCTTTCCTTTTCCTGTCTATAAATCTTAGCGAATCACATGGCAGCCAGGACTCACCCTGAACCTGTTCTGGTTCTGATAGCTACTCAACTTGTGAATTGTTCTTTGCTCAATTAAACTCTGTTAAATTTAAATTGTCTAGAGTTTTTCTTTTAACATCATAACTTTACAAATGTTGTTCTTCAAATACTACACTTAAGAGAATAATAAGGCAAGTCACAGACTGGCAGAATATTTTTGCAAAACACATGACAAAGGGCTTTTATTTTATTCCAGAAAATGTAAAGAATTCCTTAAACTCAATAATAAGAAAACAAATAATACCCAAAACAGGCAAACAAACTGAATACATACATCAAATTAAGTGTCTGGGTATAAATAAGCACATAAAAAGGTGCTCGACATTACTGGTCATCAGAAAAATGCAAAGTAGAATCGTAATGAAATATCACTACACTCCCACTAGTAGGACTAATGTTAAAAAGTCTGACCGTGCCAAGTGCTGATGAGAATATGGAGCAACTAGAATGTTATTATTGCTGTTAGAAATGCAAAATGGTACACATTACCGTATGAGTCAACAATTTCACTCTTACGTATTTATCCAGCAGAATTAAAAATATATTCCCACACAAAAATGTCTATGTAAATCATTATAACAAAATTATTCATAAAAGCCCAAAGTGAAAACAACTCAAATGGCCATCAACTAATGAATGGATAAATAAAGTATAGCAAACCCATACTATGAAATGCTACTCATCAATAACAGGGAAAAAAATATTAGTAAGTGCAAGAACATTGATGATGCTCAAAAAAATAGGTTAAGTGGAAAAATATAAACACAATCAACCAATCAATGAACAAATAAACCAACATATTATATGGTTACATGTGTATCATGTGCTAGGAAAGGCAAAAATAGTGTGACAGAAGCAAGACACTGGTTGCCTGAAGCTGAGATTGATGATGCAGTATATCAAATATGCTATAAAGATGCACAAAAAACAACCTATTCTGTATTTTAATTATAGTAATAATTAAATGCATATATATAGTTACCAAAATTCATCAAATTGTACACTTAAAATGGGTGAATTCCACTGTATATAAATAATACCATAACAACAACAAAATGTCCCAGTGATTATTCATCTAGAAAGACATCAATTATTGGATTAGGGCCCCACAATTATGACTCTGTTTAATCCTAATTATCTCTTTAAAGACCCTATCTCTAAATGGAGTCGCATGAGGGATTAGAGCTTCAACATGTTAACCGAGGGAACACAATTCATCCACAGCACTGCCAGTACATCTTTAAGAATATATTTCAGAAAAGTAAGTCTGCTTTAATGTGCTTGCATATCTGGTGCATTAGATAAACATCTCAATGCTAATCTGGTTTAATTAAATTCCAGCTGGTATATGAATAACTATAGAGGTCATGTGAGGAGTCATTAGGAAACCACATACTTATAAAACAAGATAAAAGTTAAAGTATTTTTTATTTAAATTTATTTATAACTATTATTTTTTTTATATTCTAAGATGTTTCAGAGCAGTTGGGGGGAGGGAGAGAGGCAAAAGGGGAGAGGGATAGGATGGAAGAAGAAGGAAAAAGGGGAGCATGGTCAAAGCCTGTGGCACCCCCTCATTGCAGCACAGGAGCCCAGGGGGCTTCTGGCTGGGGCTTGGTCATGGCTGGGCTGGATGCAACTTTGGGGTGCATGGCTGAGGTCTTCGTTCCCCCACCACCCTGGCTTGGGCACTTAGGGGGCTCCCGGTCCTTCTAGGTTTTATAGGTGTTCTTTGGTGGGTGTTAGACCTTTACTGGTTAATATCAGAACTTTGTCTCTTATCTGTGGGTTTTTTGTTTTCTCTTTCAGTTCTGTGCTGGGTTATTCACTATTCCCAACACTTAAACTCTGCACTGAAATGAATTTGCTGTCCTTTGGTTACTTCTAAAATGAGGGCACCTCCTGTGGGGACCAGCACTTGAGCCCCGTGGTAGAGCTCAACTGCTGCTTTGCTGCTGATTCTCTGGGGAAGGCTTTTTGTGCAGCTCAGGTGTCAATTGTTGATCTTGTAAGCACTTCCAGGTCTGGTGAGGTTCAGTACATCTGGTTGTGTGGAAACTCTGGTCTGGGCTTGAGTCTTTTCAGGAAACCACACCCCTGTGGTTCAATATGCCTGACCAGTCTCCACTGAGTGGGCCTGTGTGACTGAAGGGCAGATCAGCTGTCCATGCTGTGCCCCAGTGTTCCCCTGCTGGACCCATCTCCCCCACCCCCTGCACTCTTCCAAACATTTTCCATGGGATAGGCCATGCGCCTGTCCCTTGTGATGAATCACGAGCCTCTGAGTGGCTCCTTTCTTCAATTGTCTGTGCTCCCTTGCTCCTGTGTGGGTCTATGGGAACCCTGTCAGTGGTCTTGCTGTCCTGGAGGCCACCAAGGCCCTCTCTCCCCTGCAGCCTCCAAGCAACTTCACACAAAGGGCACAGCAGTGGCTTTTGCCAGCTCTTGCTCCGTGTGCTCACCAGGGCCAGCCTTGAAGTGGCCAGGGCTCGAAATGGTCTGAGCAATCTTTTCTTTCTCTCATCGTGGCTTCTCCTATCTTCATGAACTTGGTATGTCTCTCCTCCTATTTCCCTGAGCTCTAGTGGCTCCAGCTTGGCTGTCGTTGCTTTTTAATAGTTGTAAATTTGTTGATTGTAGGAGAGGGTGATGCTGGGGACCCTCTATTCTACCATCTTGATTGGAAGTCCTAAATTTTAGATTTTATAATAAAGAGGAACTCTAACAATTGAGCTGCTCACATTGTCTTATCATAAGCCATTAGAAAAAAAAAAGAGAGATAAGCAACTAAAATGGCTCAGTCAAGGCTCATGACCTTTTGAATTCAAAGCAGAATCTAGAATAGTAAACTTATTATCACCTCTATGAAATTAGACATAGATTTTCTTTAATTCTCATAAATATTTAATTTGTAACCATAAACTTGGTACTAATCAAAGAAAATAATAGTTATCTCAGTATTTAATGCATCTTTTTAAATTCAGTAAGTTACACAATTGTACTTTCCCCAAAACATGCTAAGGACCAAGAATACATAAAACAAATTTGAATAAAATAAATAAAAACTACCTGATTTCAATGTTTACTATAAGTCTACATTAATAAAGGCAGTTTGGTATGAAATTCTAAACCTATGAGAGGTAATCAAGAGATTACTCCTGGGATTCCTTAGGAAAACCAGTCAATGTTCATAGAAAACAATCTTAAAATAGGAAAAAGAATAAAACTCCAGATAGTGTATTTATTATGACAGTACTGATGTTTTAATCATTGAAAGATGATGAATTAGCTGAGTCTCAAAAGTGATAGAATAATGAAATGGTTAACATGAATACAAACGTTTGTTATGTTACTATATTCCATTTGTGTAATTTTAGCATTGAAATTTGCCACTTAAAAATATTCATAGGAATATTTTTTTAAAATTATTTTAGACTTACAGACAAGTTGCACAAATAATACAAAGACTTTCCATATCTCCTCCACCAAGATTTACCAATATGAACATTTAACCACATTTATTTTAATCTCTTTCCATTTTATTCCTATTTTCAGATCCAATCAAGAGTTAATTGCAGACATGATGCCTCTTTACCCCTCTGTCTGTTTTTCCTGAAAAAACAGGGACCAGGACCTTCTCTTACATCACCACAGTATAATTATTAAATTCAAGTAGTTAACATTGATAACAGGCTGTTATCTAATCTACGGACCTTATTCAAATTTAGCCAGTTGTCTCATTAGTGTCCTTTAAATCAAAGCAAAGAATTTATTTTCCAGTCCAGGATCTAGTCTAAGATCATGTGATGTATTTAAGTGTCCTATCTCCTTAGCTTCCTTTAATCAGAAACGTTTCCCCACACTTTGGTCCATCTTCATGACCTTGACAATTTTGAAGAGTATAGCAAAGTTGCTGTGTAGAATATCCCTCAATTTGGATTTGTCTGATGTTTGCTCGTGATTAGATCGAAGTTATACGTTTTCGTAAGAATGCACAAAAATGATGCTGTGTTCTAGGAGGTGTATGATGTTTCCTTTAAAGCCCTTTGAGCTTCAGATTTCCCAGCTGAAAGTGTGCTATTGATCTGGCTCTTTATTGATGATATTCGCGTTGATCACTTGGTGAGGGCAGTGTCTGCCAGGCCTCTCCACTGCAAAGTTACTCTTTTCTCCTTTGTAATTAACAAGTGTCCCCTGGGGTGATACTCTGAGACTGTGCAAATGTCCTGTTATTCCTCAGACTTTCCCCACTAATTTTACCATCCACTGATGATTCTTTCTTCAATCAGTTATTACAATGCTGCATACAGAATGGTAATTTTTCTAGCTCCCTCTTCCTCTCTGCTCATTTACCTTGCTTTCCACTGCAAGGATGAGCACTCTGTCTCCCCCAGCACTGGTGTTTTAAAGAGCTTTCTTGGTGGATCTACCGTGCAGCCAGGGTTAAGACCCAGAGATTTCTTCTGTTCTTTGAATTGCACGTAGGAATATTTGAATAATAATAATAATACTTTGAAATATACAACTTAAAATTAGATTCTGATCTACATACATTGGTTGAAACAAACTAGCAAGTTATTTTAGCAAAAAAGAATTCAGTTTCATATGTGTTGCAGATTAAACACACAGATGATTAAATTTTCTTTTCAATCCAACTACTTTATGTTGGCAGAGACATATTTAGCATATCTTTTAACTTCCACATATTATTTATTAATGATCCAAATGTGATGTTAATTTAGCCATATAATACCTCTCACTTATATCACCTCTTATTTATTGGGAAATTGATTTATACAAATTTCCTTGAACTCCAAGAAGATTTAGAATTTTACGACTTTTACATTCTAATGAACTTCTGTTTTTGCAAGTACAGATGCTTCTCGACTTGCAATGTGGTTACTTCAATTTAATAGGATTAACCCATCCTATTAAACGCACTTAATATACCTATCCTACCTAACATCATAGCTTAGCCTAGCCTACCTTAAAAGTGCTTAAAACAATTACATTAGCCTACAGTTGGGCAAAATCATCTGGCAACACAGTATACTACCGTGAAGTATTGGTTGTTTAGCCTCATGATCATGTGACTGACTGGGAGCTGCAGCTCACTGTTGCTGCCCAGCATCATGAGAGAGTATTGACCACTCGCTCGAAAATGCATACCGCTTTTGCACCATCCTAAAGTCAAAAAACCGTACGTCGACACATAGTAAGTCGGGGACCACCTATACATTCTTTTTCAAACTGAGGCTGAAAAGGAAAGAAAGGGAGGAAGAAAAAATATAAGACAATATACTTATATATTCAAAATATACATGTACAAAATATACATGTATAAAATATACAAAATATACTTAGCTATGTATTATGTATATTTAAAAACTACATATATGTGTGTGTATATAATACACATATATATACAGTTTTTGAATATTGATGGGGCCTCCTTAACTTGAAAATCTACCTCTGTGCTGTCCAATATGGTAGCTACTAGACTCGTTTGCCTGCTCAGCACTTGAAATGTTGTTTTTCCAAACTGAAATGTTCTGTAAGTGTAAAATATACAACCAAATTTGAAAGATAAGTATAAATTAAAAAACTGTAAAGTAACCTATTAATAAATTTTATTATTGATTACATGTCAAAATAGATATTTGGGATATATTTGAATATATATGAATATAAAGGATTTTTTGTACATATTGAGTTAAGTAAAATATGTTATTAAACTGATTTCATCTGGTTTTTCTTTTAGTTTTTTAAAAATTTGCCTACTAGAAAAAATTTTAATTACATTTGTAGCTAGGATTATATTTGTATTGGACAGTTCTAATATAGAAAATACTTGTGTCTACTTCATTTTATCCATTTGGACAACCAGCTTTTTAAAAATTATGTTTTAAAAAAATGTCAATGAAAACTAATGAGTCACCTTATATACGAGTTTGAGAGAGGAACTGGGCATGCAGAGTCAAGACCCTTGTTCTTTTCAGGCACATGATTTCTACTTGCAGGAAGCATGCATTCTCCCACCTTCTTCCATGCTGTAAGTCACATCTGGACAACCTTACAGATTTCCCCACCTTGGTCCAACACTGCAGTGGTGGAATAGACCAAAATGCCTACTTCTGAGGTTCAGTATAAGGCTCATTTTGCTCCCTTCAATTTAGACTTTATCTATTATAAATCTGTTTCTTGTTTGTTAAAACAACTGAAAAAAATCTATATAAAGTGTTATAAATACTTTCAATATTTATAGAAATAAGCTACAATTATTTGCACATATTTGCACAAAATTTGCAAATAGAAAACTTTTATCCATTCTGCATTCATTTTACCTAGAACTGTAGCTATTTTTTTTATAATAGCCATCCGAACACAATGTGAGGTGATGCCTCATTGTGGTTTTGATTTGTGTTTCCTTGATGATTAGTATTGTTGAGAACCTTTTCATATACCTGTTGGCCATTATTATGTTGTCCTTGGTATAATGACTATTCAGTCCTTTTGCCCATTTAAAAAAGCCAGATTATTTAGTTTAGTTGCTATTGAATTATAGGAGTTTCTTATATGTTTTGGATATTAATCTCTTATCCGACATACGGTTTGCAAATATGAGGACCTGTTCCATAAGTTGCCTTTTCATTTTGTTGATTGTTTCCTTTATTGTGCAGAAGGCTTTTATTTTTATGTAATCTCACTTGTTTATTTCTGCCTTTTTGCTTTTGTTTTAGGTAGAAATCATTGCCAAGGCCAACGTCAATAAGATTTTTCTCTTATTTTTTTCCCCTAGGAGTTTTATCTTTTCAGATTTTACATTTAATTTTTAATCTGTTTTAATTTGGTTTTTGTGCATGGTGTAAGATAAAGATTCAATTTCATTTGTTTTCATGTGGATATCTAGTTTTCCCAGTAATATTTATTGAAGAGACTATCCTTTCCTCACTGTGTATTCTTGGCACCCTTTTCAAAAATAACAATATGCTTGGATTTACTTTAGGACTCTCTATTTTGTTCCACTTGTCTACTTTTTGTTTTTATACTAGCAACACACGTTTTGACTACCATAGCTTTGTAACATATTTTGAAGTGTGGAATTGTGATGTCTCCAGCTTTGTTCTTCTTGCTCAAAATTGCTTTTTGTTCTTCTATGATTTCAAATGAATTTTAGGATTTTTTTCTATTTCTGAAAAAAATGCCATTGGGATTTTGGTAGAGATTGTACTGAATCTATAGATTCCTTTCGGTATTATGGACATTTTAGCAATATTCGTTCTTCCACTCTATGAATACTAAATGTCTTTCTGTTTATTTGAGTCTTATTTAATTTCTTTAATTGATATTTTATATTTTTCAGCGTCAGAATTTTTTATCTCCTTGGTTAAGTTTATTCCTAAGCATTTTATTCTTTTTGATGCTATTGTAAATGGATTTTTTTTCTTAATTTCCATTTCAGGACGTTTGTTGCTAATGTATATAGAAACACAACTGATTTTTGTGTGTTGATTTTTTATCCTGTAACTTTATTGCATTTGTTTATTAGTTCTAACAGTTGTTGTGTGTGTGTGAAGTCTTCGGGGATTTCTACATATAATATCATGTCATATGCAAACAAAAATACAAGTGTTGGTGAGGATATGGAGAAAAGGAAACCTTTATAAGCTGTTGATGCAAATGTTAATGGATGCATGCAGCTCCTATGTAAAGCAGTATGGAGGTTCCTCAAAAAATTATAACTGGAACTACCATATGACCTACCAATCCCACCTCTGAAAACATATCTGTCTTAGTCCATTTGTGTTGCTATAACAGAATACCACTGACTTGGTAATTTATAAGAAATAATTATTTCTAACAGCCTGGCAGCTGGGAAATCCAATATGAAGGTGCCAGCATCTGGTGGGGACCTTTATGCTGCATCATCCCATGGCAGAAGGTGGTGGGGCAAGAGACAATGAAAGAGCAAGAAGAAGGGGGGCCCAATTTACTTTTATAACAAGCCACTCTCATGGTAACTAACCAAGTCCCTTAATAAAAACATTGTTCCATTTATGAGGGAAAATCTCTCACGATTTAATCACCTCTTATTAAGCCTTCCTCCTGACACTGCTGCAAATCAAGTTTTCAACACATTTTTGGGGGGACAAATTCAAACTGTAGCAATATCCAAAAGAAATGAAATCAGGATCTTGAAGAGATATCTACACTTCTATGTCCATTGCACCATTATTCACAGGAGCCAAAATATGGAAGCAATTTAAATGACTATTGATGAAAAAATAGGTAAAGAAAATGTGGTCTTCTACATATGATGGAATATTATTAAGCCATAAAAATGAGGAAATCTTCTAGTTGTAACATGGATGAAGCTAGTGGACATTATGCTGAGTGAAATAAGCCAGACACTGAAGGACACATACTACATGAAATACTTATATGAGGAATCTAAAATACCAAACTCATAAAAGCAAAGAGAAGAATGGTGCTTTCCAGGGGCTGGAGGAAGGAGGAAATAGAAAGTTATTAATCAAAGGGTGCAAAGTTTAAGTTATGCAATGTGAATAAGTCCTAGAATACTACCAGGACAGTGTAGTGCATATTTTTCAATGAGGCTCAGTGTCTGTCACCTCCTATGAAATTGAGTGGTGTGTTTGCAGCCAACTCTCTAAGCATTTTCTCGATCTTTACATTTTTTATAATTATAGCTCAAATTATAGACAGATTTCCCCAAATTTAAATGTATGGTGTTTAAATGGTTAAATAAAAATATATGAGCAATCACAATCAAGCAATGGGTTTTTCCGATATATTAAATAAATATGTAAATCTCTCCTTAGCCTAAAAAAGATTTTTTGACCTTTTATCACTTTTAGTGATGTTTTATACTCTTAAGTTATATTATTGTAGTGCTGTTTATAGTCTTCTAGTTAAAGGAGAGTCAGAGTTTCTACTAAAGTGATCTTATTTGAAGGAGGAGGACAAATCATAGTCTTATTACTGGGATATCTGTTGGCTTAAAAAAGTGTAAACTTAATACTGAAAAATTCAAAGAATTGATAAATTGATTATTATTCTCTATGTTCTTCTGTATGCTCAAAATATTTTATTTAGCAACACTATTTAGAGAAAGTTGCAATATAGTCATGAAGTTTGTTCTGAATTGGATCTTAGACATCATCTACTACACAAAAATATAAAATATGTATTTTTGTGGGAAATTTCCATAAATGTCTTATGCTATTAATTCAGCTTAATTAGTCATTGCAATGTCCTAACTAAACACTAGAATTCTAGAAATATATATTTCTGTAAGAATGTAAGAGATTAGAATAAAGCCAACCTGTTTAGGCAGGAGCAAAGAGTCAGACATCTCAAAGCTCTACTGTAATATCATCAGTCTACCTGTGCCTACAATGTCTCCTCACCCACAGAAATACTGAGAACTGATTACACAGGGTTTCATAGACATAGCTCTGACTGCAGTGGTCCATCCTACAAAACTTAAAGTAAATTAGGAAAATAGAGATTATTTACGCCCTAAGCACAAGGTATTGTAGTGGGAATGAATGAAAATGTCAACACAAGAACAATACAAAAACTAACAAAAATCTCACAGTATAACATGTGGGGAAGGGATGAATAGAACAGTGGTCATGAGAGAAAGGGAAAAATAAAAGGCCGAAACTAATTGCAAAACAAGAAGCACAAGATGTTGTAGACTTTTAGTAGAGGGATAGTTCATACACTTTAGGGAGACTTCAAATAAGTTTAAATATGTTGGTTTTTTGGTTTTTTTTTTTTTTTTTTTTTTACTGTTCCTTGGAATTTTGATTCTATTTAGTTCAAACATCTTACAAAATCTGCCTTGTCTCTTTATTTATTTGTCAAATACACTGTTATTTAAATGCCACATATGTCTTATCTATATCTATGTATATATTTGCTATTTTAGGTAATTTAAATTTTAGATAATTTATTTGTATATTAATTCCAAGTCATTAATTTTCTCTTCAACTGTATCCATTCTGCTATCAGACTTATTCACTGAGTTTTTAATTTCAAATTTTATAGTTATCATTTATGGAAGTTCTATTTGTTATTTGGTAATGTGATTTTCCCATGTTTATAAGCTCTTATTTTATTTCTTTAACATGTCAGATAATAATTTGTAATTTTTGTCTAATGTTCTAATATCTAAAACATTGCAGAACTATGTTAGCTGCCTCTGTTATTTCTTCTGCTCTCTCCATGATGCTTTATTTCCTTCACTATTTAATTGTTCTTGACTTGGAGCTGCTTTTTTTCCTTGAAACATTAACTATGAGAATCTTTGAAGACTGGGATAAAATAGGTCCCTCCAGAATGATATATATTTGCATCTTCCAGTAACCTGGGTTTCACTCAGTCTGGGACTCATCTAAACTAATTTTTAAGTTGCCCAAGTAGTAGATAATCTTCCACATGATCCAGCATTCCCACTTCTGAGTATATACCCAAAGGAATGGAAATCACTATGTCAAAGGGATACCTGCACTCCCATGTTCATTGCAGCTCTGTTCACAATAGCCAAGATAGGGAACCAACCTAAATGTCCATCAATGGATGATTGGATAAGGAAAATGTGGTATATTTACACCATGGAATACTACTCTGCCAAAAAAAGAATAAAATTCTCCCATTCAAAACATCATAGATGAGCTTGGAGAAACATGAGTGAAAAAGCAAAGCACATAAGGATAAATACCGCATGTACTCACTGTAGAGCTAGGGCTAGGGTCTGAAGCTCACAGACCCCTAGAGCCCATTCACAAACCCTTCACACGCAGGCCTACAAGCTAGGTAACCAGACAAAATGGTCTTTGGAGCCTTGGCTGAAGTAGGAATAGTCTTTATTTAGCACACACAACACTATGAACCAAGCAGTCCACAGAGAAACTCAGAAACTTAACTGCTACCTGCAAAGTCCAAAGAGAACCTGAAACTGAGCAGCTGCCAGCAGAGTAAACATGCTCTATTTTTAGACGTGAGCTCTGCCAGCCAGCCTGCTTCACAAACTGCAGAACACACAATAGCAATAACCAGAAAGATACAGGGGGGCACATGCAAAATAACTACACCCACACACAACTTGTTTACAAGAAACGTGCTGCTGACCCTCCAGCCAGACCTGAGCCAAGGGAGCCTGACTAAATTATCCTAATTTCCCCCCACTCACTCATAAGTGGCAGATAAGAGAGAAAGAAGGAAGGAAAGACAGACCAGAGTGGGGCATTGGTCTTGCAGAGGGAGAGAAGATACCTTGGGATACAAAGTGGAGTGGGGGTAAGGGGGATGGGGACAGAGGTTAGGGATAATTGGGTGGAGGACATGGGATATAATCACAATTTGTGGTAATGAGCATGCTGCCAGTATGGATCTGGCCATCACATCTTGGGCATGAGTGGTGACAATCAGCTTTGTTCCTCATGAATATTCATAACCAGTCAAAATAAATAAATAAATAACCCAAGTAGTAAGAACGTAGCTGGAGGTCTTCATGAGTCTTCATTTGTAATTACAAATTATCAAGGCTTAAAAAAAATCCAAAGTTAATATTGAAAAATATTGAGTTGATAAATTGATTGATTACTGGTGCTTTGTTTCACCACCAAAGTAAAATGTATAAAAAGGAACATGTAAGACATATTAGAACTCCTAATTACATGTATTTTTCTCTTCTGAGTTATTTCCGGTTTTATTTTTTGTATTACATGTAAGAGATAATGTTTGTATACATGCCCCTTTGTGTGTGTGTGTGTGTGTGTGTGTGTGTGTGTGTGTGCGCGCGCGCGCACGCGCGCACCCACATGCACACCTTTGTGTAGGGTCTGCTCTAAAGATTGTTTTCTTTTGTCTAAGAAGTTATTCCTCAAAATGTTTTAAAGAGTGTAGCAATGGTAAGTGAATGGTAAGGCAAAAAAATAGCAAGTTCACGTTTATCTTTTACAAAAATCATTTTAATGAAAGTGGGCATAAGTGTAGTAAGACTGAAGATAGGGAGCAAACTGGGAAAGTATGATAACAATTCTTGCAAGATCTGATTCAGGCTTGAGTTAAAACTATAGTGGTGAGAGTGGAGAAGAGGGAATTTATGAAAGAACTGTACATGGAGTGGCCTCGCTTCCCTAGAGGAATTTAATCAATGAAAAGACTTGATTAGTGCTATCGTTTATTATTTCTGCCTCATTCTGTGCAGTGAAGGAACTCTGTGAAAAGTGTGAATAATTTAGAGAGAAATTTGACCACACTCAGGTATTCACAACTCTAAGAAAAAATTCTATATAGTTAATGATACTACATATGTCTGCGATCTGAAAGTCCCTGTATATTGACATTTTTCCAAAAAATTAAAGTTTATTATATGTAAGAATTAAATACTGAAGAACGGGTAGTGTATTTATGTATTGTGATTGTGATACTTCTTGATATATAGTCAAAAAATTTCTACAAAGAGGGATATTACTATTGTATCCTGTATTAGTCAGCGTTCTCCAGAGTAACAGATCTCGTAGGAGATCATACATATATGGAGAGAGAGAGAGAGAGAGAGAGAGAAATTATAAGGAATTAACTCAAAAGATTATGGAGGCTGAAAGGTCCCAAGACTTGCTGTAAGCAAGCTAGAGACCCAGGAGAGCTGATAGTGTAATTCTAGTCTTAATTCCGAAAGCTGGCAGAGGCCAGAGACCAAGAAGAGCCGTTTTAGTGTGATATGTGATTCTAAAGGTAAGAAAAAACCTATATTCCAGCTCAGGCAGTCAGGCAGAAAGGTTTCCTTCTATGTGTGGTTAGGTCAGACCTTTTGTTCCATTCAGGCCTTCCACTGATTGGATGAGGGCCACCCACATTAAGAAGGGCAATCTTCTTTACTCAGTCTATGGATTCAAATGTTGATCTCACCCCCAAACATTCTCACAGACACACCCAAAGTAAGGTTTTGCCAAATATCTAAGCACCCCATGGCCCAGCCAAGTTGACGCATAAACCACCACACATACTTTATGATTTATAGTTTATAATTTGCTAGTGAGATATATATATGTGTGCAAGTGAATAAATATGAATACATGCATGCATGCGTAGTTATAATACATTTATGTATATGAATATTACATACTCACATTGTATTAGTCCATTCCATTGCTTATGACAGAATACCTGAAATTGGGTAATTTACAAAGAAATGAAATTTATTTCTTACAGTTTTGGAAGCTGGGAAGTCCGTGGACCAGGGGATGCATCTGGTGAGGCCCTTCTTCTGGGTGGGAACTCTTTACAGGGTCCCATGGTGACTAGGGTGTTACATGGCGAAAATGGGCTAAGCAAGAGAGAGTTAACCTTCTCTCTCTCTCTCTCTCTCTCTCTCTCTTCCTCCTTACAAAGCCTCACCCATGCTAACTCATTACTCCATGAATGGATTAATCCATTCAAGAGGGCACAGTCCTCAGAATCCAATCACCTCTTAAAGGCCCCACCTTTCAAATACCATAATTGGATTTCCCACCTTCTGAATACTGTTACAGTGGGCATCAAGTTTCCAAACTATGAACTTTTGGTGGACACATTAGACCCATAGCATGCATTAAGGGTAAGCTTTCCATCTACAGTAAATTCTAAACATTAAAGGCATATGGTCTTATCTTTATTCTGAAGAAATGGTGAATAAGAGAAAAGCCAGCCAATTACTCAATATGTGTTTAATGTTTCCTTAATATAGTTTGGAATAAAACAGAATTTAGAGACATAGTCCTTGGCCTCAAGAGATTTGAATGTTAGAGAAAGTAAGCTTTATGCTAGCTTCCTAGATGGACATTCATACTAAATCATTTATAGCATTTTTATTCTAAAGTGATTGTGTTTATCTCATAGAAATTTGGACATAGTCTGCCTTTTTTCCATTTAAAGATTATTCACTATTTGATATGTGTGGCAGACAAGGAGATTCACCTCCAGATCTCCTTGAGGGAAGGATTGTTACCTATGTTGCTCATGGTTCTGACCTCAAGCAGCCTGTAACTATCAGGTGCTTCAGAGTCATCTTCAGCAACAGAGATCACCTGGCTGAGGTCACACACTCCTGAAGTAGCTCATGTCCAGGGACTGACCTCAGGGGGTGCCAAATCCCAGTCATTTTGACTCACTGAAGGACAAGTCTGACCGGTCCAAAGCTCTCCATGCACTTGACTAAGGCTTCTCTGAGCTTGCTTCAAAGTTCGACTTCTTTCTTAGCACAATCTTTCTGCTGGTTCCTTTCTTCCCCAGGTGTTGATCCCTGATAAATGTCCTTCACATCAAGCTCTGATCAACTTTTGATTCTAAAAATTACAATTTGTGACCATATAAAGATCAAAAGTGGAAAATGGTTATAAAATGGGAAAAGAAGAGTTGTTTTTTTGTTTGTTTGTTTGTTTTTTTGGTGTTTGGTTTTCTGTGTCTAATGTTATGAAGATATGGATTATTTTTTAAAGTCTATGTTATGACTTCACAAGCTTGTTTCTTCAAAGCTGCACAATTGAATATAACTCCTATCTGCTTCTGCAGCCCCAGGTGCAAATTTGAATCTGACATTTCAGACCTTGTTGCTATTGTTGTAACCTTTTCTCCAATGAATCAGAATAATGGGAGTTGGTTACATCCTCGGTGGCAGTCATGTTGCCTCTGCTAGTACACAGGGTATTATCTTCCTTGATATTCTCACAAAAAGAAGATCAAAGGTAGCCCAGATCTTCATCTTAAACCATCGATTATGAGTCAACGAGGGTTGGCCCAAGACAAATATCCTGATGTGTGGTTAGTCATATGATGAGTCAGTGTTCTAATCAGGGCAGAAGTTAATCAGTTGGGTTCCTTACTCACCATGCCAAACCTTCAAGCACTCCTTCCAGAGGGAATATGCATTCTTTTGGCCTATTTGGTTTTGCTTGTACATCATTATGTTTCTCCTCCCACTACCACAAGGCAAGAAAGATATTAATTGCAGTCAAAAAATAAAGTTATAAACCTCTGGCAAGCTAAAATTAAAGTTATAAACATCTGGCAAGCTAAAATGAGAGCAATCATCAAAGGTATTTCTGCCTGTGCACTTTTGGAGGTAGAATAGGACTCTTATAGCTGTGGAAGGAGAGAAACAGGAAGATGAAGTAGTTCACTTTAGATCAGAAACCAAGTTGGTGGCAAACCTTGGACTAGAATCCAGATGAGATGGCTAACTTTTAACCACATCATGCTGCATGCTATTCAGACTTCCTTGGTTGACTGGTGTTGATGTAACCAAAAAGACATCTCTTCAAAATTCAACCGATATTTATTGAGCACCTACTACAAGCCTGGTACTGTTTTAGGCATAGTATATTGTATTAGTTACAGTTCTCCAGAGAGAAAGAACCAATAGGATAGGTATATAAGTAGATGAGAGGGGATATGTTAGGAGAATTGGCTTGCACAATTATAAAGGCTGAGAAGTCCCATTATAAGCCGTCTGCAAACTGGATGCTAGTAGTGTGGCTCAGTCCAAGTCTGAAAACCTCAGAACTAGGGAAGCTAATGTTTTTTCTCAGTCCAAAGCCAAAGGCCTGACAGTCGAAAGGCTGATGAGCCTGGAGTTCTGATGTCCATGGACAGAAGAGAAGAGTGTATTCCAGTTCCAGTGGGGAGAGAGGGAGATTGGCCTTTTTCTGTGTTTTTGTTCTCTTTGGGCCTTCAGCAGATTCGATGGTGTCTGCCCATACTGATGATGGATCTTTCCCACCTAGTCCACTCAGGCCCACATGCTAATCTCCTCTGGAAATTCCCTCACGGACACACCTAAAAGTAACGCTTTACCAGGTTTCTAGGTATTCCTTAATGTAGTCAAGTTGGCACCTAAAATTAACCTTCACTGTATGTATGGCAGTGAATCAGACAGAAACATTTTTGTTGTCAAGAAGTTTACTTTTTGGCAAAGATCTTTTTTTTTTTTTTTTTTTTCCACTAGAGGCCACCTATAGCATATCAATAGCACGATAAGTGCTTAACCACACAAAGTAATAAAAAATGGCCTTTGCTATTCTTGTGATTTAATCTAGAGCAGCATTTCTATCTTGGCACTGGTTTCATCAGGCTAGTGTAAGGCCTTGCTACTGAATACATTGTTAGCAATGATCACAGCATGCCTGAATACTTTTTTTGTAACTATGCTTAAATGTGTTGTATCATTCAACTACAAGGAAAATGTTTTTTATTAAATAACATTTCAGGTTAGAAGAATGGCATAGCACTTGGCCATGTTTTTCTAAATGAATACAACAATTGCATAATAATATTTAAAAGTAGTTGCTTGAACTTTTTTCTTTTCTTTGCAGAAGAACTAGCAGGTAGTTCAACAGAACAATATTTGTTTAATTCCCAATTTATCATGATTGTCAATGGTGAAGGAGCTCAGAGAAGGAAATTCAAGGAATCAGGGACTGCACAGGCATAGAGTATAATCAGTCATCAAAAAGTCATTTATTGACAGATATTGTTCTTCTAATTTTATAACACCTCATGCATTTCCTTCATATTACTTACTACAATTAGAGTTAATCATATTCCATTATTTCTGGAGAAGCATCATGGTTAAGTGGCAAAGAGCATGGCCTCAGAAGCCAGCCTTTCAGGGCTCATTTCTCCTTCCACCACCTGCTAACTATGTAGATTTGGACATATTACTAAACACATCTGTACTGATTCCTTGTGCGAAAAATAAGTAAAATAACACACTACTCGTAGAGTTATTATGAGATCCAAATTAGTTAATATTTGCGAAGTACTTAGAATAGTATTTGGCATATAACAAGCATTACATAACTATTTGTAAAATAAATAAAAATTTTAAATATGCCTTTTTTACTAGTCATAGGAAGATGAAACATATATGCCTTAATTACTGACAGTATTCTCATCTCTTTTAACAATAGTTGCATGTTGAGTTGCTTAATAAATTATTTAACAAATGAATGGATGAAAGTTTTGAAGTCATAAATGGTAACAATATCTATGCAAGATCATATCTCTTGGTTCTGTCGATTCTTCAGTAGAGTAAAGGGGCTAGGGATACTTCTTTTAGTGCTGCACAAACATCATTGCATTTGACCTTACAGCAGCTCTAAAACATAAGTATCAAATCTCTACCTCACAGAGTAGGCAACTGAAGTTTGAAGAGATTAAATAATTTATCAAAGTCTCAGCAGAATTTAGGATCAAATCCAGGTCTTTTTTTATACCAAAGGCCATGTTGTTTCATGTTACACAGTCTTATACCAAGAGAGAGTGTTTGGTGATAGCAGGCAGGGGAATCTGAAATCCACAAGGAGAAATTTACAGAGGCATAAGAAAAACAATAAAACAGGATGTCTAATGTAAGGATTTGTCTTTCAAAAGACGTATCTCCTGCTTTTCCTTCCAGGCAAATGTCAACCCCAAGGATTTTAGCAATATTCTACATTACTTGCTGACATCTTTCACTAATGTCAATTTATTACAAAACCAAAACTTAAGTTTGAGGTCATTGTAGTTTAGGCTGTAAAATAGACTTAGGCAAGCAGTATTTTTATTGTTCAGGATTAACAAGAAATGCATATGAAATATATTTACAATAATGAATGAAAGAGAAGATCATTTTAGTTTGATGTAGCTCAAATGCAATAAAATCAAGGCAAAAATCAATACATCCTTAGTCATAAACTATGATGTACCATAATGCATAAGCCATACCCTCAGATCTATGAATTGGGAAAGTGAGAGGAAATGAGCCTGAACAGCTGTTGGAAATGATGCAAACCTACCCAAGAAATATTATGATTGGGCTTGGAACTCACTGTGCCTGGAGAAGTCAAGTAGCAACATTTCAGGAGAGATGGAATTGGCTTGCATAACACATCTTGTCTGTTTCTCTTGAATTGAGGAATGTCTTATAATTGGACTATTGTAGGGTGTAAGCTGATGGCAATAACAAGCATTATGCAGTATAATCATGAAGAATTATTCTTAAAAACACAAGAAAGCTGCTCTTATTTCTAACCAACATCCGGGGCATAGAGACACAGAGAACTTTGAGAAAGATCAGTGTGCCAGCTCCTGGTGGCCTCTGAGCCACTGTATCCCCTCATTGAATAGCTCTAATCTATTCTTTATCATATCGTAAAATATCTCCAAGAAAATAATTCATATTTAGCTGACCACACCTGGAGTTTGAATGCATTCTCTTCTGCTAGCAAACATCATTTTAAATTCTTTTCAGCTCACAATCACTTCCCTAAATACAAAACAAGCCAGAGACATTACCAGGAGCAAAACCACACATCCCTTGCTCCTTGTTTGCCTTGCTTCCAACCCAGTTTGCTCTGTCTGCTTAGCCTTCATCTTAAAGCTATAAGTTTACAGCTCACTGACTGTGGTATCAAAACATACTTTACGTTATTTCTGTACTAAATTGTCAACTCTTCACAGTAACTGAGCTGCAAGAAGACAAATTTAAAATTTGGTTACAGCCATTAATGAAGGATTTCTATGGTTCCACAAAGTTTCACTCTCATTTAATTCCGAGTATTCTGATAGGTCTTTAAAATAAAAATATGGTTCTACAGAGAAATAAAGGGTGATAAAGCAAAAGGCCCGAGACTGGGTCTGGTTGAAAGAACAGGATTTGAGTTTCACCTGTTTCACTAACTATTACTGCAGATCAACGTAAGAGTATTGAATTTGCCTGAATCTCAGTTCCTTCAGTCATAAAAATGGGTTTGTTGAATTAGATGACCCTAAAGGAATTTTTCAGGCTTTGCCCTTTATGAAAACAAAGTGAGCTGATGAAATATGTGGTTAGAGATGATAAATAGAAGATTGACTCCATTTGCTAATGACCTAGAACCTGTAGTGAAAAACAGAGAGAAGATGAAAAGATTTAGGGTGGCAAAGACTAGAGGAAGTGGCAGCTGTATCTTAGATATTCTGATTAAGAAACAGTCAGAGGCTGATCTTCATGGAGTTTCTTCTGTCAAGAAGCATTCTGTCAGGGTAGTTAAAACTCTTTCCTTAAACAGCAATTCTAGGTAGGTGCTGCCCACTTTACAAATAAAGAGAGCATTTCTTGTGTTGAAGGCATATTACTAGAAAAGACAGATTTAAACCAGGGTCTGTTAAGTCTAAAAATGAAAGGGGGTGCTTAGGAGTTAGGTATTGTATGCCAAAACAAACAAACTAGGAAAACAAACAGAAAACCAGACTGTAACTCACAATTCCATCAAAAAGCAGCAAAAAAAAAAAAAAAAAAAAAAAAAACCCTTTCATGGTAAGAAGAGTATATGCTTGTCTTTTGGAAACTCTTCTGAACAGACAAAAGAACGTGTGAGCTCTCTGTGACTGAATAGTGTGGCCAAGATGGAATGTTGTGGCAGTATAAATTACAGGGAAGATGCACAGCTTTTCATCTCGTGCCCTCACCCACAGATGTCTGTGGGATGAAAGTCAAAGCCACTGCCAGCCACCCCAGTCCTGCAGTTCTGACACCCTGTCATCTCATGCTGGATTCATAAACTCCCTCTTCATCTACCAAGCCTCCTCTTAGCAGTGCTTTATCGTACACATTTTGCTTTAAAAAAATGGAGTCACATCACAATTAATTTTGCCTTGAGAATTTCACAACGTACTTTGAGATCACAGTAACCCTGAGGATATTGTGCAATTGGGAATCTCTTGCCTAAGTTATATCTTTGTGAAAGAAAGCGGGTGAAAGTGGGGGAACTGATCTTGCTTAAAACACTTGAGTGGGCATTAAGTAAACTGCAAAGGAGCAAATTTAAAAATGACTAGTAAATCTGGTAAAAATGTGTAGCGTTATAATGTTTAATGTTCCTATCTTCTTACATTATCTTTCCCAGCAATATGTTTTGCTTGCCCTAAATAGAAGATCATGCTCTTTGTGTTTTTCTCTGGGACACACTTTCTAAAGGCTAACCTGACTCATTAATTTTAAATAATAATTAAGCAAATACATGACTCAATAAACGTGATGAATAAGGAGAAATTGGTGTTTGGTTAGTCAACCCAGTCCTGCATTTTAATTAAAAAGCAGGTCTTACACACCATTAATACGTTTTCAAGTGACCTGTCATGACCAGTTCTAATCACAGGCATGTCATTTGCTCTTTCATAATAAATTGGCAGATTATGCTAATATAAGAAAGGGAAGCTATCAATTTATGTGTGCCAGACAAGCTATGCCATCAATTTCATAATTTATGAAACGCACTTGGAAGAGGAAGACAGCAAAGGACAGAATTTCACAAACAGAATAAAATGTTACAGGAAACTAATCAATTAGATTAGTTGACAAATAAGTGGAGAAAAACATTGCAAAATATTTTGCTTTCCTAATGGTCCAACACACACAGATGTGGTGTTACATTATATCTGGATTAATCCTACAGCAGAAAGTTCTGTGATAATAGCAGCTACACGTCAATTATTAGTATATTTGACATTTTTTTATAAGCATTTGTCTGAAAAGAGATTCAGTAGATTGAGAGTCAGAATTTCTTTGTTCAAGAGATAAAGAAAACAACATAAAATAGGATGCTATTAATTATATCAATAAAGTTTTTTAAATTACTATATGCCTTCTTTGTTACTTTATGGTCTTCTATAGAAGAATCATTTACATTAGTTCATTCTTATAGAAAATGAGAGTTTGCAATGGTAATGGTAATTTGGGGACTCAAGAAAAATCCTGGAGTAGATGTGTGTTCAAATAGGACTATATTATAGCTAAATATGCACAGTTAAGTACACATTATGTCTTAACATTTATAACCAAAACCAGTTGCTTGTTTTTAGTCAAAAGATGATAGAGTTTGTTCTGAAGTCCACTTTCAACACTTTCGATGTTTTTATCAAATTCCTTTTTTACTTGGAAAATCCTTTAATAAAACTAGAAAAATAAAGTATACTTATACTACATTATTTATGAGTATGTGAAAAAATTATTGATTTGTCTATAGGTCTTGCTCATTAATCTAAAAACCAAAATATGTAGCAGACAAAGCAAAGAAAAGCAAACATTTTAAACCTTATACTTTCATTCAGCAATCTTTATCTTACATAGAGTTAATGCACACACACACACGTACACAGGCACATCCCAAACACAAGTCAATACTTAAGCAAAGTATAACAGTTTAAAGGTTACTTCAAATTTCTGGAAATCTTTATTATACTAATGTTTATCATATTTGATAAATGCTTGTCTTATGACACTAACATCACTTTGAATGCAATCATCATATAGTTGGCTACCATTGCAACATGGTGAAAAGATAAATTTATTTATTACAAATGGTCTTATTTGGATAATTCCAAGAGCATTAAATATAATTTGTTTCCAATTCCCAGTTAATGGTGAGTTTATGTGCTTTTATATGCTACTCCATAATTTTTTCTTGTAAATATAACCTCTAAATAAATTTCTTAAATAAGCCAACAATTGGTTGTTTTTCAAGGGAAAAAAATTTTTCTGAAAAAAGTAAGCCTATTTGAAAGTATTCCAATTTTCTTAAGAAATCTTTTGCTGAACATCTGTGAAACTTGGGGATTAAATAATTCTTGTAAGCATCATATCTACTCATGTTCCAGGGTATACTTTCTCGCTGTGATTTTAGTCTCCCTCCAATCCTCAAAAAAATAAATAAATACAATTTCAGATTTGAAGTGGCGTTTGTTTTGTACGTGCAAACCTATCAGATTCAGCTGATGAATAAGGATTGGTAGTGTTGCTCCAACCATTGTCAAATTGATTTTCTCAACTTCTTTTTAAATAAGCAAAACAATAGTTTTAAATAAAATACAAGACAACACCAAATCACAGTAACAGTTACCAAGTAGATTCACATTTCCCTTTATTGGCGCCACTGGTTTCCTAATGGCACATTTACAATTCTGGATCAAAGGACTTTCTGTAGAAGAACCACTATTAAGTGTTTTACACAAGCATTTTTCCTGTTCAGAGTTAGTCTATCAACATGTATCCTGCCAGCATGACACCCCTTTATGCTTTCTCATGTTAAGGCACTTTAAACAACCCCCTCCAGATGCATCTAGAGCCTAAAATTAAGGTTTTTTTTTTTTTCTTTTTTTTAAGCCTCTAAAAGAATAAATAATATTACTAACTGGTCTGAAATATGATTCTTTGAAAAATATGTGGCATTAACATATTTCTACAGTGCAAAAGTACAAAGAAGACAAAAAGAATACAGAATCATTTGCTTCAGGCTTTGCATTAGGTTGAACTTTGGTGGAATGGATCCAAGATGGAATTAAATCCAAATGTTTTCTAGTTTCTTCCATCTTAATAGCCTCATATTTCCTTCATTTCATCTCATCCACAGTTTCCACATTTAAAATTGTCATCTTTGAAAACACTGAACATATTTATGGCATGTCTTTTTCCTGATAACATACTCCAGTCTATCATATTGCTATAGTCACTAGACAACAAAAGAGATTTCAGATTTACGTGCAATACAGAAATTAAAAGTAGGGAGGAAATGTGACTGTATCATGCACAGTTCAAAATAAATCTTCCCTTTTACTCCGAGATACAATAGTATTCATAAAGCTACTACCTTCCTAATATGTTTTCCCATTAAATTTCAGAAACCAATCAAGTAGTCCAAGTTCATGTTACAGAGACAATGAAAACACAGGATAAAAAAAGGTAGAATAGAAGAAAATATTGTGATTATCACAATAAAAAATTGTCATATAATGCCTGTTTCTATAGGTAAGAACCACATTAAGAAATTCACTTTACTTCCTCATTTAAATCTTCCACAATATGACGAGATGTGTACTCAGTCTCTGCAGATTTGGATGTTTCTTAGGTAACTGGCCTGAGATCACACAGTTAGTAAGTAATAGAACCAGAATTGAATTCAAGCAATTGGATTCCCCCAAATCATATTTGTTTTCTATTTTCATTGAATAATCTTTGCAAATGTTACACCTCAATGCTGTTGCAATTAAAGAAAATGAAGATGGAGGTGAGGAAGGGTTGGAACAGAAGTTAGCATGATGGGCATTTTCTGATTCAGTCATCCTTATTCTGATTAGTAACTTCTCAGGAGGTTTCTCTACGAAAAAAGAGAAAGAGGAGGAAGAGAAATGAAGAAGAGGAGAAGAGAGGGGAGAGGAAGGAGGAGGGAAAGGGGAAAGAGGAAAAGCGTGAGGAAAGAAATGGCTGTTCCATCTAAATAAACAAATCTACCTACATCACACATTAGCAGGAGGAGGTTTGCTCTCTGCGCACATTTCTTTTACTGCACACTAGAGACACTTAATCAGCTCTTCCCTCCCAAATTCAAATGTCAGTGTAATGGTTAACTGATGTGAACAGTCTTTGTTCCCAGGGATGACCAGTCAAATAATAAAATTAAAATGAAAAGGAGCTTCATGAAGTTCCTTTGCAGTACTTTGAATCATGCCAACTGCTACAACAGATTAATTCCACAGTTGTAAGAGCCAGAAAGCAACTGATTGGGTACATTAGTCTCATTCTCTTTCTTTTTGAGAAATATTTTTTTGTCTTGATACGAGCTCTCTCCTTTACCTTGACTCATTTTTTAAACCCAACCACTTGTGACCAAACCTTTCAAGAAGGGAGAAGACACATCTGTGACCTGTAATTAAGTTTTTCCTCATTGAGAGTAGCAATTACTCTTGCACGTGCCTGCTACGTAATGAAATTCTTGACAACTTTTGGAAGAATCCCGGAATATGAAGCAAGGGGTCTTCCTGCCAAAAGAAAAATCCTAATCCAAGAGAGGTAAAATGGGTAGGAACCTGGTTCAACAGAAAAGCCCATATTTTTAGATTTTACATCAATCCCTCCTCATCTGTCAGCTATTGTTCAGGGGAATTCAGTCTTCAAAAGTACAACTTGTTTTTTAGCCTAACTGTGTTATAATAGCGTTTGAGTTCAAATACTCTATGAAGCTAGGTCTAAGGGAACGTGTGGGAAAAAACAGAGACTTTCTTTTACAGAAAAATTATCACATTTTATTTTAATTTTGAAGATTGCTCACCAAAGATAATATATTTAGTCATTGGCTAAAGGTTTATAAAGGAAAATTACACAAATGTTAATTGAAGCATAATTTTCCTTAAGGAATGAAATATATGTTAGTCTAATAGTCTATCATCAGGTTTTCATCTCAGTAATGCCAATTCCGTTATTGACATAACTATTTCTTGCCTACTGTGTTTAATGTATTTAGCCCCTCTCTCAATACTCCTACTTTTGTCATTCTCAGGATTATGCAGACTTCTATTTGAATCTTAATCTGCACTTTGTAATTAAGTTATATTTGCGACAGACCTTGAGAGAACTGTATGATTCAAAGACAATTAAATAAGTAAAGCTACGTGTTTGCATCCCAAATCGCCTTCATGAGATATCTCCAACTGGATTCAAGCCTTTGCTCATGCTGGAAAAATGCAGAAATGCAGTCAATATTACTCTTTGTGGAGGAGCGCTGTGATGCCTCTTTGCTGTTACTACAGCTCCCCTCCCATTGCCTGGAGAATAGCAAAGCTTTCCCTCAGTTCCGAAACTCCTTAACTTCAAAGGTCTGGTGGAAACCTCACTCCTTCCTGAAATATCCCGGAAACCCCCTGGAGTCTGAGTAGCCCTTTCATTGTAGAAAAGGCAGGGGGTGATGGCACTCCGATTTTATCTAAAGAGACCTGCTATGTCCCACAGGCCTCGTTGGAGGGAGAGGGTGTTACAGATGTTGGACTGGGGCCCTGGATCAAATTCATCAGCCTGCACAGTCTTCTTTACTCTTTGTGAGAAGGATGTTCCAGATGGTATGTATTAATGTGCATTTGCAATACTTTTGGCTCAGGGTAGTGGCAAGATAAGAAAATGACAAGTAAACACAAATGAAAGTTACCAATGAAACAAAACTGGAAGTGTTTACTTTCTAAGTAGGAAACTTCAGATAATTAGATATAAAAAAGACAATTAATTTATCTGTAGTTCAGTCCCCTATCTGGAAAAAAAGAGAGACATTTTGTAAGACCCAGACTTCTGCTTTTTCTGATGAAGTTGTTTGAAAATCATTATTTTTCGAAGTTAATGTATTTAATCTGGTAAACTATGCAATAATATATTTCTATTGTTATTGGTCTTACTCATTTTCTTCTTCCTTCCAAATCATTCATTCTTTTATTTCTGAAATCTGCCTGATGTAATTTAGTTCAAGCATGTTGTATATGTTACACTAAACTGCCAGGCAATTGCTGAAGATCTAAATATCTCTCAAACCTGAGTATAAAGATATTCATTTTGGGGCTGGTTCCAACTCTTGGCTATTGTAAATAGTGCTGCAATTAACACTGGAGTACAGGTATCCTTTCAACATGATGATTTCCATTCCTCTGGGTATATTTCCAGCAGCGGAATAGCTGGGTCATATGGTAGATCTATCTGTAATTGTTTGAGGAACCTCCATGCCATTTTCCATAAAGACTGCACCATTTTGCTCCCACCAACAGTGTATGAGGGTTCCTTTTTCTCTGCAACCTCGCCAGCATTTATCATTCTCAATCTTTTGGATATTAGTCATCCTAACTGGAGTGATATGGTATCTCAGTGTGGTTTTGATTTGCATTTCCCTAATGCTGAGTGATGTTGAGCATGTTTTCATGTGTCTGTTGGCCAATCGTATATCTTCCTTGGCAAAATGCCTATTCAGCTCCTTTGCCCATTTTTTAATTGGATTACTTGTTTTTTTGCTGTAAAGTTGTTTAAGTTCCTTGTATATTCTGGTTACTAATCCTTTCTCAGATGTATATTTTGCAAACACTTTCTCCCACTCTGTTGGTTGTCTTTTCACTCTGTTGTTTCTTTTGCTGTGCAGAAGCTTTTTTGTTTGATGTAATCACATTTGTTTATTTTTCCTTTGGTTGCTTGTGCTTTTGGAATCATATTCATGAAGTCTGTACCCAATTCTACTTCCTGGAGTGTTTCCCCTATGTTTTCTTTAAGGAATTTTATTGTTTCTGGGTGTATATTTAATTCTTTAATCCATTTTGAGTTGATTTTGGTATATGGTGAGAGGTATGGGTCTAGTTTCATTCTCCTGCATACAAATATCCAGTTTTCACAGCATCGTTTGCTGAACAGGCAGTCTCTTCCCCAGTGTATAGACTTGGTGCCTTTGTCAAAGATCAGATAGCTGTAGGTGTATGGGTTGATTTCTGGATTCTCTATTCTATTCCATTGATCAGTGTGTCTGTTTTTATGCCAGTATCATGCTGTTTTGATTATTATAGCTTTGTAGTATAGATGAGGGGATAAATAAAATGTGTATATCTACACAATAGAATACTACTCTGCTATAAAAAAGAATGAAATACTACCATTTGCAGCAACATGGATGGACTTAGAAAAAATTATATTAAGTGAAATAAGTCAGGCACAGAAAGGGAGCTAAAAATAAATAAATAAATAGATAAATAAATAGATAAATAGATAAATAGATAAATAAATAAATAAATAAATAAATAAATAAATAAATAAATAAATAAATAAGCAAATAAATAAATAAGCAAACAAATGGGGGGCGCCGAGAAGAAGAAACAACAATCACAACAATTCCTTGAACTTGTTAAGACAAGTGAACAGACAGGTTGTTGATGGGGGATGGGGTAAGGGAGGGGGGAAAGAGGAGTTGGTAAAGGGACACAAAAATCAACTACATTGTATATTGATAAATTTTTTAAAAAGAAATTCATTTTTAGTCACGGATTTTTAAGGTAGTTAGCCTTGGCCTTATGACCCTATGTTTACGTGGCCATTCTTAGCCTTACATGAGTTACTTTCATGGTGACTTATGCTCTACAAGAAGCCTTAGTGGTAAGAACCAAATTCAGTTATCTGAAGCTCTTTACATGAACTATTCAATTTATTGAATGTAAACACAATTCATATCCATTCTGGCCTCCTGAAAAACAAGAATTTGTGGCTGTTGTCTTTATATTTTCCATCCTTTCCTCTCTGGGCCTTTATTTAATGTATTCCTTTTACTTGACATATCATAGCACAGCCTATTGAGGGACAATTCTCTGACTCTTTTGTGTTCCTACACATTTTAGGAGCAAGGGTACTGACTGCTTTTGCTCCAGACTATTGTTTCAAGTATTTTTGCAGAGCAAACAGCCTAGAAAGATATAGATAATGTCTCCTTCTGGAGAAAAGTTCTGGGTTCTTCTATAACATAACCCATTATTTGTGCAGGCATCACATGGCTCTCTTTTGTATCTTCCCACTCTATGTAAAGTGGGGCTTAAGGACTGGCAGAAGAAAATTCTGATACTCTTGCTGCTGCTATTTCTGTGAGTAACAAAATGTCCTCTGTCTCTGAACTGGGAGTCTTGTGTTTTCTGCCAGCATACATGAAACTATGGAAGGTTAACTTGTTAGCTTGCAAGTAGGGTAAAATCTCAGATCCTTTATTGTTCCTGACAGAGTTGCAATTCTTTTTCTTTATAAAGAGCTTTCTTTGATCCATTCTGGTATAAATATTAAACTTGATAATTTATCGTTTCCCAAATCTTCCCTGAAAATGAAGCTCCCCTAGAGTATGTGTTAAATAAATAGACTATTGGACCTCTTTCTTAGAAAAAATCTGATTCATAGATCTGAATTGGGAAATGGAAATCTGTTTATTTTTTTAAAACAAGGCTTTAGATAATTATTATCTCTGGGAAGATAATGTACCTAAAACATGTATCACCACTGTAGATAAACAGTAAACATACAGTAAATGGCAGCTATTGGAACTTTCAAAAAGTCTTCAGTAAATAATAACACTTTTCCTTACCTCACATCTGAAAAAGCTAAACATTTTTTAAAGGGGTCAAAATATCATTTTCATTACTTATAATGGACAGATAGAGAACATAGCTTTGGTCTACTGCCCAGATGGATCTGCTAATTAAATTCCCAAATTAGATAAATTAACCATTTGGTCTTAGGCAGAACTGAAATCAGGACAGAGCTTCTGATATAGAAGGTTCTCATCCAGGTGAGACTTAAAACATGAAAGATTTTGGAAGCCTTATTACAAGTTTTAACTTAGAAAGTGAAGAATGATAGAAAAAATAGGTAAAAATGAAAATTATAAGGTATTTAAATAAATGGAATAATCTTATCACATAGCTCATATTTGTCTTTCCCCCTTATAAAGTATTTAGGTTTCAAAATTCCTCTTTCAAATTATCTTATGGCTTAGAGAAGCTAAGGAATTTGTTAAAGATCGTATGGCTAATGAACGTTACAGCTAAAATTCAAACGTCCAACTTTAAACCCTTACTACGTTATCTAATAATACTAAGAAGTGATGAATGATGGTCAGGCTGGAGGAGGGAGAGTCAAGAAAGAGAGGGAGGAATTTGCTGCAAGAATGTAGATGAGAAAAAACAGAGCCTATAGAGAAGCTCAGCCAGGAGTATAAAAATAAGACAATTTGATTCAAGAGGGAATTTGGTTTTTATCTTTTTTTTCATTTTGATTTATTGAGACCGCAGCATATTCTGACCCTATGCTATACACTGGGGTAAAAATACAATAAGATCTACATCTTGTATTAAAAGCTTTTGGAACTTAGTGAGGGACACAAACCAATATAAAATCTCAATAAACTTGGTCATTGTCATCTCAAAGTTGGATATTAGATAAACAGTTAAGACCACTAAGAGCAATCACTTATTCAGACATGGAAGAAAAGTGGGAATTAGAAGTCATTTCAGAACTTCTAGTTACCAGGGATTAGCAAGTCACTCAATACACAAGATCCTATTCCAACACAGAATTAATATCTTTTAACATTCAAAATATATAATGCACTGTAATTTTATAAAACCAGAAAATGAGATAAAATTAAATTACTATAAATATAAAGAAATATCTCCTAATCCAGTGATATCTATCATTAACACTTGATACAGGCTTTGCCAAACTATTTTTTTTATACAATAATGCACCTTAAATGGTAATCATTAGGGGGAATCACAACCATATCTTCGGGTTCTTGTCTGTGGTTAGATGGCAGTGGACCATCATGGCCTGAAAAAACTTTCTGAGACTTTGAGTTTTCCACAGGCCATCAGTCATTATCAAATGGATAAAATCTCTACAAGTTTTCATTCATTAATTCATGTATTTAACAAACATTGAACCCTTCTGATGTCCACGTATTAAGCTGACTGCTCAGAGAACAAGACTCAGTTCTAAGGGATAATACAGTAAACTAAGGCACAACCAGCCTAGTGAAAGATAATCCAGTAAGTTCTAGTATTTGGAGTGTACATTCTAGGAGATATTAGAGTTTATGCCAAGGGATTAACAGGAAATCTTTGCCGTGGTTGCAAACTTTCCAGAATTGAATGTTTAAAAATAGAAAATGTGAGTACACTCTCCTAGCAAGACAGTCTGTAATTTTTATTGTCCCTCTTTCTGGGATGATCCTTCCCTCACTCTTCCCATGACTGACTTGTCTTTTAAGTCTCAGTTCCAATGCCTCTTCCTCCTCTGAAAGGCCACTGGTAATCATTCTTTTTAAAGAAGCACCTGTTAACCAAATAAATCACTCTATCATGTCATTCTATTTATTGCCTTCAGAGGATTAATCATAATCCAAATGCATTTATTTGTTTAACTATCTATTACTTGTCTACATCATTAGAATATAAACCATTGAGGGCAGTGGCCTTATTTATCTCCTTCACAGATATATGCCCAGCACTTTGAACCTCATACATGATATGATACATACTGTATCCAATAAACTAGTCATAGTCTCAATGTCTGCACCAGTACATAAGAAGATAGTTGCATCATTTAGGATGCTTTAAACTGAAAAAAAAATTGAAACCCAATGCCAACTAGCCTAAATAGTCCCAAACCTGTGTTATTTCATAACAAGAGGTTCAAAGGTAAGAAAGCACCAGAGTGCAATTGGCAGCTCAATGACATTATTAAGAAGCTGGATTCATTCTGTCTTTCAGCTTTGTCATACTAAGGAGGTTGGCTCTTCCACAGGAAAGGCCATGCTCTGTCTGTAAAATAGTGCAGCAGTTCTGGGTAATCAAATCTATTCATGAAAACATATAGAGGAAGAAAAGGGACTGTCTCTTACCCAGTGACTTCTATAATCCACAAATAAAATTTTTTGGTTGACATTTAGTAAACTTCCCCTCAAAGCTCACTGTTTAAATTTCTGTTGTACATCCTCATATAAACCGATCACAAGGGAAATGGGTGAGATGATTGGCTCACACCAAAGGCTTTCAAACTCTTCGACTATGACCCACAATAGAAATATGTTTTCACATTGAAATCCAGTATGTAGGTATACATAATTATTTTTTAAAAAACTGTCATGACAGTTTTTTAACCTTTACTTTAGATTATATGTAATATCTTACATTTCCTATCATATGCCATTTGAAAAATGATAATATGACTCGCTAATTTGATTTTCTACTCTGCTAAAGGTTGTGACCCACAATTGAAATAACAACATCTTAGATGAATCAGAATCTACTTCTAAAGGTAGGCTCTGAACCAAATGGGAAAAGAGTGGATGAACAAACTAAATCATGATCAGGAGAAAAGAGAAAAGTGGCCTTGGCAGAGGCAAATAGCATCTGCTAAATTTTTACTTGGTTATTTTTAATATATACTATTCATTGGAATTTTCATACTATGTTGTGAGTGTTGTATGATACATTTAATAATAATTGCAAGAAAGACTAAATACACACAGCTATCAAAGATGTATGTTAAGAATCAAAGTAGTTCCTAGAATGACATCAAAAGGACAAGTATATAAGGATTTATTTTGTTCATTTTTTTGTTCATTTGCTTAGAAAAGGTTACTCAAAATGATGGAAAGTACAGCTTAAGTATCGGGCCCACCTAAAATACCAAATAAGTGGGACTTCTCAGTTTATTTTATCATAAACCATGCTGACTTTCCCAGGACATCTCTGAAATTCCTCCAGTGGGCTCTCTTGCTGAAAATGAGGTGCCCTGCACTGATGTTTCCTGTCCAAGGTATTTTCACCAAAATAAATACTGCAGAGAATGACCACCTCCCTCATGTCTCTGAAATATACAAACTCAAGTTTTATTGGCTATTTCTATAAGAAATTACATCCTTACATACACTCTCTCAATCTTCTCTTGAGTTTTACTTCTTGAATATATATTCTATTTTCTTCTAATGGTATCTTTAAAAAAAAAATCCCATTATTTCTAAATCTACAGTAGACATTTTAATTCAATTACAATATGGTCTCATCTCTCCATCATGGCATAGAATCAAAGTGTATTACAAAACTGAATTATTCTAGATAACTGAATGTGACTGCCCCAAACCCAAACACTTTATTTAATATTAATCATTTGTATCACACATATTCTAAACTTTATTATAAAGCTACCTGTCTTAATAAAATGTACTGAAAATCTAAACCTTCTTGAAGATTCAAGATGATTATTAGAAACAGAATTCATTTCTTCATACATGAATACAGAGATCTTACAAACACATTTTCTACCTAAAAAAATAAAAATAAAAACGATAAAGTAAGAAAATGATTGCGGCACTCAGCCCACACACAAAATGGAGGAAATAGAAGATAGAATAAAGACACTGTAGAGAAAAATTTGGAGGATTGGCACTCTCCAAGTAGAGCTAGAATTTCTAAATTTCTGATACTAGGATTGTTCCGTCTCGATCAAGCTACATAAGTGTGTAATTTACAAATATACGTGTGTCTGTGTATGATGTATGTAACATTCTAGCACAGGTTTTCATCATATTTGTGCACTCTACACTATAAAATGGGTAAGCTGAAGCAGGACATATCTAAATGATAACATCTTAGAGCCAGTGAAAGATTTGGAATTCAAATGTGTACCTACTTTCTGTGACCTCGTATGTTCCCTTTGAATCAGGCCTAAGAATAGTCTTGACACCACAGAGAGTTCCCTTCGGCCCACGTGATGACTGGGCCAGGCTCTCCTTGAGAAGAATGTGGCTATGCACCAGGCATTTCAGGGTCACTCAGCAGGGTTATTTTTGCTATTCTGCTGGCCTTTTCTCCCCGGCATTGGCCCAGAACACTTCAGTCTCTGTCGTCATTCTGTGCTGCACAGAGCAACCTATTAGCCCTAATACCTGAAGCCACTGCTGCCTTGTAGGACCTGCCACAACCAAACTAAAGCTTCAAAATCACCTTTTTTTTTCTCAATGCCTCCCACATAACGTTACAGAAGGTACCACTGTGTTGCCTTCGGCTTTTGAGGGAAGTAAGCTTGATAAACTATGTAACAACCTCTATCGGAGCTTAGGGAAGCAGCAGGCTGGACATCAGACATGAGCTGCCCAATTTTCCGAAAGGGAAATAGAGGACTTTATTCTAGCAAATCTGGCCCCAGGAGGAAAAGGAAACATGGCTTTCTTTATGACCCCCATTCCACAGAACCAGCAATTTGAGCTTTGCATTTTCCTCATATCTTACCAGAAGAAATGCTGGTAAATGCAGATTGATATAAGATAGTTCATATTCAGAATAATATTAAATAATGCAGTAATGTGAACAGGAGTAAAGCAAGTATAAGAGTCATGCCAAAGCTCCACCCTACTGCATGAAGGACAGCACAGCAATCCTGACATGTTTTCCAGGCAGGAATTGCAAATCCTCAAATTACAACATGCTTCTGTATTGTAATGTGTCCTGTGCGACTGGAAAAAAAAAAAAATGGTTTGAGACCAGAAAACTTTAATTTACTCCTGGCTTTGCCACTAGTTAGCTATCTGGCTTTTGGCAAATCATTTATCTTTCTTGGTCCCTCAGTATCTCCACTGCAAAATGGGAGAAAAAAAGTTTTCGCTAGATCATGCAGGAGGTCCCTTCCAGCTCTGAAATTCTTTGATCCATGTGTAACCCATCAAGCCTTCACCACTTTGCAAATATAAATGAGGTCATATTTAAACTAACACTGAAGTTACACAGGTTTACTGGCCTTCACCTGAAGAACTGCAGGCCCTTGGCACCCATGCTGTTTTCTCCAAAGTCAGCCCCAGCCCACTGAGTCTGTCTGACAGTTTCTGCACACGCACCCCATCTCCTGAGGGCTTTGCTTCTAAGGGCTGATGCTTGCAACTTTCTTCAGAGGATGATCTTTGGCCTGGCTGAACTGTTTCACCTGCTCTCCAAGTGCCTGGAGGCCCTGAAATAATGGCTGACTTGACAAACCAGTGAGAAGGTCTGGGAGCCAACTCCCCTGCCTAAAGGCAATACAGACTTCTGTGTCAGGAGCCCTCTGTGAGATCTCACTCTTTCCTGTCCTGCTTCTCCCATCCCCTAGGTATTTCACATATGCTTAGGAGATGTGCCTTGCCAGGACATGGCTGGAGATGCCCTCAATGGGCACACTGCTCCCCTGCCATGGATGCAGTCCCAGGGCATCTTCAAACTACACATATGCAGGATGCCAAGAGGCACTGCCTCCTCTTTGGTCCTCTTCACACAAGCTCAATCACAGTTAACTCTTGTCAGAAATGAGATGTATTTCTCTCTAACTGTGTTGCACTTTGCTACGTACACCCCAGAGCTGAGCTGCTGGTGTCCTGTGTTTCCTAAAACCTCTTCCACAATCTGGATCTTCCTGTTTGCTGTGGTCCTTGTAGTGTTCAAGCCTAATCACTGAGATGAGGCAGGTGAATGAAACGTCATCCTGGTTTCTTCATCTCCCCATCGCTTTCCCCCACATGTCAAGTTTCACTAGTAGATCCCTAGAGAGCTACTGGTATCATGTTCAACCTAAATTCTGATTGTTGACATTTGGAATCATCTGCTGGATATAGGTTGATCAGAACCCCAAATCTAGCACTTCATGGTCCCCTTAAAGCTTTCTCATCACCAAGCCCATCAACATAATAAAAGTTGTCCAACCAAAACAAGTGAGTGGCAGAACTGCTTTACTTATGACAAACTACAATTTATAAAATAATCTGCTACTAAAAAGTGATGAGTAACTAATTTGTTTTCATAAATTTTACCTAAATCCCCATCCAGATGTTCATTTCCTTTTCAGTATCTTATTCAAGAAGGCTTGAAATAATAATATTGGTTAATTTTCATATTGTTTATTTGGCAATCACCAGCAAATGTGTCATTTAATCTTTCCAGGAGAAAAGAGACTTTAATTGATCTAGTACTGAAATCATACCAATAATCCTGTTTGTTCCAGGTTTCCTCAAAAAACTTGGGCTGGTAGAAGACATCCAAGCCAGTGGAACAAAATCCAGATTAGGAACAGTGTCAATAAAACATGACATGCACAGAAGACACGACTTGACATCTCCATACCTGAGCCTCCTTTTAAGTAGGCCACCCTTCATAGAGATAAAAGAATCAGCATATTTCTGTCTTGCTTTATGTTCAATACATTCACCACATAAGATTAGTTTCCCTATTTAAATCAATAACATCTTATCAGTTCTTTTCTCTCATTCATCGTTTTATCTTTCTACATTTAAAATAATTATGTGTCTGTCAAAGTTTATTAACTAGGCAGTGAAACAGAAAATGCAGTTTTTATTTCTAGTATTTCCATTGACTCCTGAGTGAACTGGATTAGATACTTTCTCAGAAGGAACCAGTCACATTTTTTTATGCTCCCTCCTGCAAGGAACCTGGTTTTGGGTATTCTGATAACAAGTATTTCAAGAAAGGTATGGTTTCTGTTTTAATCAAGTTTGTGATCTAAGAAAGCAACATATGGGCAGACAGAATGACCATTGTTCAAATCCATACAACCCACTTTTAAAAGCACATTCTTCATACGGCTTTTATAAAATTTTCCTTTGGTAATAACTTTTAAGGGGGTGAAAAAAATTGACAAGAACAAGATTAAATCAAAATGCTTCAAATAATATGGCCAGAGTAACATTAAAGAAGTGGTTCTAAAACTTTCAAGCAGTCAACAATCCCAGAGAAATAGCTGTGTGTATAAACATTGAAGTTTGGTAGAAAATCTAAGGGATTCACAGACCTCTTTGAAACTCCTTTTTAAACCCAAGTTCAGAACCTCAGTTGAAGAGGTTTTCAGAAACAGTTTATGAAATGTTCAATGTTGCTAAAATAGAAGATTATTTACCTAAAATATTTGACCTCCCCCATCCCATTGTCCTTTTATCTTTCTTTCTTTTTTTTTTTTATCCACTTCTCTCTCTCCTTGAACAATTTCCTTCTCTGTCTCTTTTTCTCTCTCCCTTTCCTTTTTGGTCTTAGGTGAATCACTTCCAAATACTGATCCGCCCACATTCTCCTGTACTTAACAAGCGTTTTGTAGTAAGGAAACGGAGATAAAAAACAAGAGCCACACAAAATTTTTTGTTTCTCATTTCCCTCCTGATGTGATGATGCTGAATGTAGTGATATCTCCAACCCTAACCCTTATCATTTTTTTTTTCCTCTCTCTCTGTCTTACCCTAGAGAACACACCTACCTAGGAGAATCTGGGTTTTACTCTGAAATGTAAAAGTATTTGACTTTCACTTTTAGACATTGCCAAGTATGTGGACAGTTTCCATGCAGACTGTGTCTCATCCCAGTGTTTTAAGCTATGCTCCTGTATTCCTGTATTCTATAGAGTAATGCCAGCTGCTGTAACAACAACAACAAAAAAATTCAAACCCCAACATATCAGTGGCTTAGCCCATTCAAAGTTCATTTCTGGTCCAGAACAGATGTTCTGTTTATACCAGTCCAGAACAAATACTCCTGTTCTCTATGAGTGAGTCAGCACTGCTCTGAGTCATGGTCTTTCAGGACCCAGCATGGCAAATAGGGAAGAGATGGCACATCTGTGTCCTAGCCCCTAGGCTTAGAAGTGTCACACATCACTCTCACATGTATTTGTTCCTGTGGTGAGAACTAGTCACATGGTCCCTCGCAGGACCATGAAGAGGACCGTGAAGAGGAGGAGGTGGGGCTGGAAAACTAGTCTCTGGCTTGTCTTTCAGCAAGAATTCTACATTGTAGAAGCTCATCATGGATTTTGGTGGACTTCCAGCTGTCTTCACCTTAATACCTTTTTGATAAGCAGAGGGGTGCTTTTGCCCCTTTCCTGCTTGAGAATCACCCATATACACTGTCCTGTGTGTCTTAGTTATTTGTTCCTGTGGGGGGGGGGGGAAATTCCGAAATTTAGTGGCTTAAAACAACCAAAAATTCGTATCTCACGTTTTCTGTGGGTCAGGAATATGGGTGTGGCTCAACTCAATGCCTGTAGCTTATAATATCTCAAAGGTATTAGCAGGGGCTGCAGGGAGGACCCACTTCCAACCTCACTCTCCTGGCTATCTGCAGGCCTCGCTTCCTCACTGGCAGCTGGTTGGTGGTAGATATTGACTCCTGGCCACATGGGTCTCCCTATTGGGCAGCTCACGTCTTGGCAGCTGCCTTTGTTTGTAACAAGCCAGCAAGAGAGTGAGAAAGGAAGCTCCAAACAGAAGTCACAGTCTTCTTCTAGCATAATCTTGGTGGCTGCAACCGATCACTATTGTTGTATTTTCTTCATTTGGAGCAGTCACAGGTCCAACCCGTGCTCCAGGAAAGAGAAATACACAAGGGTGTGAGGAGCAGCAGAAGCAGGTCATGAGGGGCCATCTTCGAGACTGCCTACCTAGCACAGGTGTGAACAGAGAAGGGCAGGTGTGGCGAGGCCCTTTATCTGTAGTCTCCAGCATTTAAAAGTACTTAAACAAACATCTCTGTGCTTACTTTGGTAACAGTAGTGTGAGAAGGTGGTTATGCATCTAATTTCTGTTCCAAAACAGACCAGGGGAAAAAGAACACCTGGTAGAAAGTAGCAGGTGGTCAGGGCAGCCAGTCCCAGAGCCTGTGAGCAATGGAAGCTCTTACAGAACATGGGGCTGAGGCTGGGTTTCCCTGTTGCTCTCCTGAGTGTCACTGTCACACAGATTTATTTTATTTAATTAATTTATGTTTTGCTTTGTATTACTTTGGCGTTTTTTTTTTTTTTTTTTTTTTTTACTTACCCTAACTTGAACAATGAAAATTTCAAGACCTAATAAATAGCCTCAGACATGAGTAAACTGGAAAAATATTTATATTTAACATTCTATTTCCTTGAGGTGTAATGTTAGATTATTTACTTGAAATCTTTCTTCTTTTTTGATGTGAGCATTACTGCTACAAACTTCCATCTTAGAACTGTTTCGCTGCATCCCACAGGTTCTAGTATGCTGTGTTTTCATTTTTGATTGTCCAGGAATTTTTAAATTTCCTTTTTGATTTCTTCTTTGACCCATTCACTGTTTAAGAGCATGTTGTTTAATTTCCATGTATTTGTACAATTTTTCAATGTCCCTTCTGTTATTGATTTTTAGTGTTATTCTGTTATGGGTGGACATGACAGTTGATATGATTTCAATTTTTTAAAATTTATGACTTGTTTTCTGACCTAATATATGGTCTGTACTAGAGAATTTTCCATGTGCTGCTGAGAAGAATTTGTATTCTGCACCTGTCACGTGGAATATTCTATGAATGTCTGTTAGATCCAATTGGTGTAGAGTGGAGATTGATATTTCCTGGTTAATTTTCTGTCTGAATGATCTGTTCTTTGTTGAAAGTGGAGTATTAAAGTCTCCAGCTATCATTGTGTTGGAATCTATATATCTCATTAGGTCTAATGGTAATTTCTTTATATATCTGGGTGCATATATATTTAGAATTGTTATATCTTCTTGTTAAATTGATTCCCTTTATCATTATATAATGAACTTCCTTATCTATTTTTTTGCTTTCCTTGGCTTGAAGTCTATTTTCTCTGATATAGGTATAGCTACTCCTCTCTTTTTTGGTCTCCCTTTGCATGAAATATCTTTTTCCATCCATTTACTTTCAATTGATGTGTGTCTTTATAGGTGAAGTGAGTTTCTTGTAGGCAGCATATGGTTGGTTCTGTTTTATAATCCAAAGACATTCTGTGTCTTTTAATTGAGGAATTGAATCCATTTGCACTTAGAGTTATTATTGATATACAGGGACCCTTTTGTTATTTTTTTCTCTGGGTGTTTTGTAGATCCTTTTTTCCCATCCTACTGTCCTCCTTTGTTATTCAGTGGTTTTCTCTAGCAGTATATTTTGATCTCTCTCTATTTATCATTGGTATGTCTGTTGAAGATTTTTGCTTTATGGTTACAATGAGGTTGACAAAGAACATGTTGCCTATCTCTGATATGATTGCTGAGTTTGTTATTATATTGTTCGGTTTGTCCTTTAGTCTTCACAGTAAAGACATAAGTGATATATATATATATTTTCTTTTTTCCCGGAGCCACAGCACTCTTCTTCTCTGCAGACCCCAAGTAGCTTCACATGAAGAATGCTGCCACAGCTTTGCCATGAGATGGAAGCTGCTTCATGGGCTGTGTTATGCTGGCCCAGGGAGGGGCTGGGGCTTGGTCTGATTCAGAGCGATCTCCCCTCACACTCGCCACAACCTACCATGCCTTCACAGACTCTGCAGGTCTCTCCTCGTCCCCCAAGTTCCAGTTATTCCAGGATGGCAGTTTTTGTGTTTTAATAGTTGCAAGTTGATCTGTTGCAGAGGGGAGTAATGCTGGGGATCCTCTATTCCACCATCTTGGTGACATACTCAATATTTAACATTAATAGGCTCACTGAAAGCTGCATTCCTTTAACATAACTGAATATTAACAACTGGCATATACAAAGTTTTTAATATACCATAACTGCTTCTGAACTCTATTTATTTATTTGAATCTTGATTTTTTTAAAAAATTATATTTATTCTGGTTAAAATTATATTTATTCATAAAATTTGCCATTTTAACCATTTTTAAGCATTCAGCTCTGTGGCATTAAATGCATTCACACTGTTGTGCATCTGTCATCACCATTCACCTCCAGAACTTTTGCATCTTCCTCAACTGAAACTCTGGGTACCTTTACTGATTTTTATAACAAGCTTCTGAAGACTTAACTCTCATTTTCTTCTCCGTCCTTAGAAATCTTTCGACTTTGATTCTGTTCCTAATTTATACCCTTTGCCTTCCTATCTAAAAAATGATGGCTTATTCTTCAAAATATCTCAGAGTTTTGTCCAGCTTTATTCAAGAAGCTAACATAGCTACAAGTGTCATTCAGTTACATTTAAGAAGCTAAGGTGGCTTAGCTCCTTGGCCCCTCACAGCTCTTCAAATCCACAGCTAGGTTTATTTCAATGACACCTGCAGGTTGAACTTATCCTAGCCTGTGGAACATTATTAAGCTTCTAATAATAATATACAGCAAGAACCTACATGCTTAGCTGAGCCACTCTGTGTTAATCTCCTTTGTAGTGACGTAAGTCTTTCTTTGCATCCTGATTCCACCAAATGGACCCTTGCTTTGTTTTTGGTGGCCACATATCAGGGTTACAGAAGCTTGGAATTCTCTCTCAGAACAACTTTCTGCCTGTTCCTCTGATTCTCAGGACCAGGTTCCTGCCTGCCCTTCCCAGATTTTGCAGGAGCTATGGAGATGTGCCCATGGAGTCATGGCTCTGTGCCTTTTCCCCTGCTCTTGCTGTCTGTTAGAGCCCCCTCTTATCCCCCCTGTTACCTAATCACTGGGTCTTTCATGAGAATCTATCTTGTCCAAATGGGGTTTACTTAACTCTATGTCCTGCCCATCCTCTTGTCTATCCTGCTGAAGCCAAACCTGTGTTCTGTTACTTTCTGTCTTTCACATTCTTCTGGAACAGTAAAGCCATTTTGAATTTACAGCTCTCAGGTCAGAATGCCTCCAGAAGGAAGAGTAAGAAAAAAAACCATCATTAGGACCCCACTACAGGTGGATTTGCTCAAATTCTATGCATGTGTCTAAATCCTAAATTTATTCTGCTTCTGCTACATTAATAGGGCATGTCTCGGTGCACAGTTGCTCAGGTATGCTACGTCTTCCTGCTTTTTTGGTAGCTGGGTGTAGTCACATCAGTAAGCTCATATTAATGGAGTATGAGCAAAAGTCAAACATGCAACTTCTGCCCCACCTGCTTAGAAAGCACTTCTGGAACCACTCCTCTCTACTCTTTCTATTAGCTGAAAATGACAATGAGAGGGCCCACTTGGAAGCTAAACATTGAAGATGACAGAGCTGTCCTAGTGTCCGGGGTATGACTTCCTGAAACAGAAGTTACCTTCCTGCCCTGTGTCATTAAAAGACACAATGCAAACTTTTATTTTGCTGAACCATTCATTACCTTTGGGTCTCCTTGTAACATCAATCCAGACTTCACTCTAACAAATGCAACATAATTAATATAAATATTATATTTGAGTGTTTAAAAAAAATCAGATCCTTGTGTCTGTTGGCCATTCGTGTATCTTCCTTTGAGAAATGCCTATTCAGCTCCTTTGCCCAGGCTCAACTTCATTCAGCATCCAGGAAATGCAAATCAAGGCCACGTTGAGATACCATCTCACTCCAGTTAGGACGGCTGATATCCAAAAGACTGAGAATGATAAGTGCTGGAGAGGTTGCGGGGGAAAAAGGAACTCCCATCCACTGTTAGTGGGGGTGAAAAATGGTGCAGCCTTTATGGAAAATGCTATGGAGTTTCCTCAAACAATTACATATAGATCTACCATATGACCCAGCTATCCCACTGCTGGGAATATACCCAGAGGAATGGAAATCATCATGCCAAAGGGATACCTGTACTCTCATGTTTATTGCAGCTCTATTAACAGTAGCCAAGAGTTGGAACCAGCCCAAATGTCCATCATCAGATGAGTGGATATGGAAAATGTGGTACATCTACACAATGGAATTCTACTCTGCTATAAAAACGAATGAAATATTACCATTCGCAACAACATGGATGGACTTAAGAGAAAATTATATTAAGTGAAACAAATCAGGCATAGAAAGAGAAATACCACGTATTCTCACTTATTTGTGGGAGCTAAAATAAATAAATAAATATACAACACACAAACAAATAAAGGGGGGGGAAGAAGACACAACAATCACAAAAATTCTTTGAATCTTTTAAGTCAAGTGAACAGATATGATGGGGAGGGAAGTGGTGGGGGTAGGGTAGGGAGGAATGGGTAAAGGGGCATGAAAATCAACTACAATGTATATTGAGAAGTACAAAATAAATAAATAAATAAATAAATAAATAAATCAGATCCAAATATTTCCTATTCTACGTAGGTTTAAATAGCTGATTAAAGGCCAAATACATTTAAATAAGAAATAATTAAAATACTGTGCATGCTAGAAATCAGTCAAATTTCTATTTTGCTACTCGCCTCATTTTCTCAGCAGGTGGTGTGAGGAGAAGAGATACCTTAGATAACATGTATGCTTCATCAATCTGGCAAATAATGGGTTGAAGTTAATTTGATTTTCTGGATGTAATAATGATCGATTACCTCTCAATTGGCGAGACTGATCATATGTTGATATGAGAACCAAATAATTTGTTAAAGGAATCTGATTGACCATATTGCATTCTCATGGGCAGTTATTGCATATAAAATATTCACAGCAGGTGCTTAAGCTTCTTTAGGCAGCAGATATTGGATAAAACTGAAAAGCAAGAATAAAGGAGCAAATGCCTAAGGCATATGTAATCTGAGGCAATTATCATTTTAAAAGTTTAATGATTTTTTGAAAATGGTGTTCGTAGAAAAAAAATACAGGATGCTTTGTGTAAATGGTTCTCAGTCTGTTTAGGGCCACAGGCTGCTCTGGGAAGGTGATGAGACTTTTGACCCTTTTCCTGGAAAATCCATAACATAACTAATTCTGCATGCAATGTGAGATAGCTCACAAACACCCATTACCCCAGGCATATCCATGGATCACAGATTAAAAACATACTTTTATAGGGGAGAAGTCAGAATAAATATCTTTCTTCCGTCCAATCACAACTATATCAAATCAGCTAATAAATCCATTCATCATGGATTCATTTGCCAAAACCTAGGCCCAATGCTGAGAGACTTAAAAGAATGAATAGGTCCTTGGTGTTGAGTAGCTGACAGCCCAATGGGAAAGATAGACCTGCCAATCAACGTTTACAATGAAATGTGATGTAGTGGATATGTGAGCAGCAGCCCAGGAGTACAGGGCATGGATTAAAATCTCCATCTGAGGTTGCTGGAGCAAGGTTTCCTTTTTGCATGAGTAATTATTGAGGAAGATATGAATAAACAGAGTGACCAGTCCTGTGTAAGTAATGCTTCCAAGTTGGCATTCACACACGGTAATGACAATAATCTTTATGGAGCAATTATTACGTGTCAGATACTATTGTAATATGCATTTAATCCTCAGAACAGCCCACAGCCATGAGTGGATAATGCTATCATCACCCCGATAGGCTTGAATTAAGTGACTTCTCAATACCCAGCTAGTGAAGGGCCAGATTCAATCAGGCACCTTCCACACTCTCAGCCACAATGCTCTGTCAGCCATGAAACAATCATATTGTCTGGTATCTGTACTTAAAACAGTGCATGGGAGGACAATGAGGGGTGCATTTATTTTGTGTCAACTGATCATACAGATTCAAATAAGAAATATTATGGACCAGGTATTACAACACACAGTAATGTAGGCGCATACATATTTCTTCCCAAACTTTATAGGTGAGGCACACAGAGTTTAAATCAGTGCTTCAAAGCCACACAGTCACAGGAGGGAAGGCTTGTGTGTGAACACCAGCCTTCTGACTCACAGTGTATTCTCATCTCTACTACGTCCATAGCTCCCCAGCACCAGGGGTTCATCTGGGGTTCAGAACCTTGATGACTAGTGTAAGAACCAAAATACCTGCACCAAATGTAGGTCCAGAAATTTGGATCCACATCTGTATCGTGTAATTCCATCCCAGATATAGTCATTTGACCAATCTAAGAAGACAGCTAACTTCCCATTTCTACCCTCCCCCAGCAAATAGAAATGAAAATAAGAGGTGGAGAAGAGGTATAATATGAGATAAAGTTCAACTTAGTTGATTAGATAAAAACATACAGTGAATATGAGATGAATTAAGGCCAAAAAAAAAAAAAAAAGCCTAAGTTCAAAAAAATCAGTCTCTAGTATCCAGTAATAAAATGAGGTATTAAATAAACTTGTGGAAATATTTTCTGCATACACTGACAACTGGTCTTCATAAGTCTCTATAATACAAGGATACTTCAAAAAGTTTGTGGAAAAATAGAATTGAAAGATAGTATGAATCTTTCCATGAACTTTTTGAAGTACCTTGTATAATACATCTAACATTTGGGGAGTATTGTCAAGTTTTATAATTGTGATGGTATAGTTAGATCTGTAAATAATGATACAGTATAAAACATAAAAGACATAGTCTTTTCCCTTTTAAATTTGCACTGTCAGAGCTGCTGAGATATTCCTTCTAATGTCACTGTGCCATTTCAGAAGTTATCATGGAAATTATATTGAGTTCTGTTCATCAAACCAACCACCTCATGACAAGTCCTTTTAGACTTCCACTCGTTTAACTCACAGTTTTGGTTTTAGAGCAAACACACTCTGCCCACACCGTTAAATGTACATTAACACTTGCAATGAAGAAACAAACATTAGTTGATTTAGTCCTCTTCCGTTGACAGACCATCACCGTTCTGGTACACGTAGAAATATACATTTCAGAAACTCATGGCACATTTCCTCCTTTGATTCAGGTTCCTTGTTTATTACCACATGAACATTTCTCTGGTACATTTTTAGTACAATGTGTTATCCTAGACTGATCATATGTTCACAGATTGTGGGGAGCCTGTGAAAGACTTTCTGCTGTACTTGCTGTTGGGCAAAATCCCGTCTGCTACCTGGTACTCATGCAGAGTAAACTGCAATGTGGAGACAGATGGTATGACCAAGTGGGAGAGAGACTCTGTCTGCAAAATTGGGAGAGCTTTGCTCTAGGGAGGGGGTGAAAGAGAAATCAACAAGTCCACCCGAGCATGAAAATAAGATGAAAATATAAAAGAATGTCAGTGTTGAAGGTCACTCCTTTTGATTTTGCCAGTATCTCAGAACTGTGTGAGCCTGTGAGCATTCCAAAGAAGACGATAACTCCAGGATTTTCACATGGTGAGCGGGTCTTCACTGTTGAAACCACAGGGACTTAATACATGATACTTTGCGTGAGACAGTCACTCAAGGACATGTTGCCCAATATATTCCTTTCTGAATTAGAGAGTTTTTTAACAGTGATGTTTTCACTGGAGGTTATTTGCCAAACTATAAATGAGACCTCACTAGTATTTTACACTATGTGTTATTCATGATGTTCTCATATTCAGCCTGTCACTAAAATTAAGGTCAAATTGGTTTTCTTCTTTTGATTAGAAAAATAAGTCAGTTTTTTTCCTCTCAGTCCAGAGTTCTTACTGTGGTTTAGTGCCTTTCATGGGGTGAGAAGAGGTTAGCTAAATTGGAATTTGTTTACTTTTCACATGTGAACTATCACTCCTGGGCACTTTCCCCCCAGAATATTTACTTATTTTTATAGCTGTAACGTACAGGCTTTTGCTTATAAACAAATTTTTTAAAACAGAAAAACATCTGATAGAAACCTGCCCAGTTCCAAAGAAGTCTCTGATATATTTAACCATGCATTTTCTGTTCTCCCAATTATATACCCAGGTCATTAACTAGACTAAATTTGGATCATCTAACCGAGGGACTCTGTCAATGTCGCATAATGAATCAAGGATGACAAAAAAAAATGTTTCCTTTGGCTATAGGTCATTATATGTGAATGTTTATTGCTGAAACAATTTATACTTAATGAAATGCTGTTTCTTACCCTCTCCAATGGCATATACGAGATTATTCACAGCAGTAGGAGGCTGCTAAAATTTTAGATTTAGCTGGTGGACTGATGCTCCTAGAACAATCATTGCACAGTGGCAGCAGCTCCAGGGGCTGCTGTAGTGGCTCACCCTGATAATTCTGGAAGCAGCTGTAGTGGATGCTGGTTCTACGCATGCCACCTTCATCTGTGAACCCTCAAAGATTTCACATAATGACTTACATACATAAGCATTAAATCATCATACGTATTCTGACTGCATGCAACAGGTCTTAAGTGCAGTAAAATTATTACATTAAGCTGACACATATTTGGGTATAGGGTATCAGTGACTTCTGCTCTTCTGTGAAGGTACATAGAACAGCAAGAAGTGTGAAGAACTGTTAATTCCTGGTTATTTCATATGGCCATTCCAGTTGGTTGAATGGTCTGGTCATTTGGAAATTATCCAAAGGCATAGTATTGAACAGTAAAAAAAGCCCAACGAGGCGACATCCTATGTGCCGAACTGTGTTGTCCCTTGCTCTACTCTGTTGTGCTGGACCTTCCTTTTTTTCGATACACCCCAATTCTTTCATTGGCAGGTAATGACCTGTTCTATTTTCAGAGATTTTCTGAGGATGTGTGTTTGCAATGGACTGAATGTTTAGGTCCCACCCAAATTCATATATTGAAATCCTAATGTCAGTGTGAGAGTATATGGAGGTGGGGCAGTTGGGAGGTAACTAGGTCCTGAGGGTGGAGCCCTTATGAATGGGATTAGTGCCCTTAGAGAAAGAGGCCAGAGAACTAGGTAGTTCCTTCCACCATGTGAGAATATAGTCAGCAGTCTGCAACAAATAAGAGGGTCCTCACCAGAACCCAACCATGCTGGCACACTGACTTTGGACTTCCAGCCCCCAGAACTGTCAGAACTAAATCTTTATGTTTTATAGGCCATCCAGTCTATGGTAATTTGTTATAGCAGCCCAAACTGACTAAGACAGTGTTCTCACAGTACTTTGTTATTTCTTAAACAAATTAATATTTCAAAGAACATTTATCTTGCTTAATTATAAAAATAAATACTAATTAGAAAGTGTAAGAGATAAAAGCATAAAGTAGGTAATAAAATTTATCCTGAATCTTATTGTCCAGGAGTAGCCAATAGTAATGTTAAATAAATAATAGTCAAATTTCTGAAATGTTTCTTTTCAGTAGTTTTTCTGACCTGTGTATATAAATGTGGTATGTTAAAAAGTTAAGATTGCATTACACATATGTTTTTAATTCTGCTCATTCAATTTCCATATGTTGTGGACATTTCTCCCCTATCCATGGGCTCTGCATCAACTGTGGATTCAACCAACTGTGGATCAAAATTACATTTTAAAAAATTGCATTTGTATTGAACATGTGCAGACCTTTCCCCCCATAAACAATATAGTATAAGAACTATTTAACATAGCATTAACATTGTATTAGGTATTATAGTAATCTAGAGATGATATAAAGTACACAGGACAATGTGCATAGGTTATATATAAATATTATACCATTTTATGTAAGAGACGTGATCATCCACAGATTTAGGTATCTGCAGGGAGCAGGGGTGTGTAGGGTGTCCTGGAACCAATCCTCAAATATTATGTATACCTTTAAATGTTACTTTTATTAGTGAAATTACTTTTCATCATATTTCCAAACTGGTTATTCCTGGGAAATGATTTCTATTTTTTTAAATAATAATTTAGTTGATAATATTTAATAAATTTCTTTATTAATTCTAAGTTTTTAGGGTTTTTTTGGTTTACTAATCTGTACTTCTTATATAGAAAAACAAATATGACAATGTTGTTCTCACCATTCTAACAAACATGCAAATATATTTAGTATATTTTAATGCGTTATCTAGAATTTGCAAAACATTATTAAATAGTAATGCTGATATTGATATTCTCTTGTCTAAAAGAATACCGCTAATGATTACCCATTAAGTATAAAGTTTACAATTGGTTTAAATTATCCAATTCATGAGCTTTTCCCTTTTAATAGATTAGGACAATATAATCCATTTACATTTATTGTGAAGGGGCTGGCCGGTTGGCTCAGTGGGTCAGAACATAGTCTAGTAATACATTTATTGTGATTACTAATACTTTGAAATTATCCCCATCATTTTATGGACTGTTTTTTGTTTATTGCCTCCTTTATTTTATACCTCCCTGATATCTATTTTATTAATAATATTTCTTCTATTTATTTTTTGTTTCAAACCAAAATTTATATTTTTATTATTTAGTCCCCTATCAATTTTTTTTTTTTTTTTTTTTTTTTTGTCTTTTTCGTGACCGGTACTTAGCCAGTGAGTGCACCAGCCATTCCTATACAGGATCCGAACCTGCGGCGGGAGCGTCGCTGCGCTCCCAGTGCTGAACTCTCCCGAATGCGCCACGGGCTCAGCCCGTCCCCTATCAATTTTAAATACATACTTAACTCACATTATTCCAGCAAAATCTAAATGTATTTCTCTTTTCTCTCCAAATATGTTTTTCAGACTGCTCCTTTGAATTATTCACTGAAAAATCACTATCTTTGTTTTTATTTTATCTAAAATGCTAAATTCAAAATTAATTAAGGTGAATTATTTTAACATTATGAATAATATTTGATAATATTGTTTACCAATATCTGTGCTCACCTCCTTCTCTCTGATTTTACTTCTCAGCATTTGTGTTAAAGAAGACCAATGGGTTGTAACGCTCCCTCTATGTATGTCTGAAACCCATATATCTTAATTTTGTTTCTTCTTTAATTAATAGTTTAGCAGCATATAGAATTTCATGTTCATGATCCCTTAGTCTGAAAACTTTGTTGATGAGACGTTTGCTGTATCTGATTGTAAGAGTTTAATATTTTTCTCTGTAATAAAATTTTACTATTATTAGTATATACTCAATGATCTATATATTTATTTATATTTATTCTTCTCTACATTCAGCACATATCAATCTAAGAAACTATATTTTTCTTCAGTTTCAGAAAACATTTGCCTGTATTTCTCTTCTGCCATTTCTTCTAGAATCTTCTGGTAAAGTAACTATTAAACCTTTGTTGGAATTTCTCATCTTATTTCCATATCTTTTAATTGCCTTTTTGAATGCTTTTATGTCTTTATTTTAGTGGTTCTTAATGGAGTGGGGGGAGATACCCACCCAGACATTGGACAATCTCTCAAGACATTGTTGGTTGTCATAACTGGGGAGAGGGTGCAATTGTCATCTAGTACATAGAGGCTGGAAGAGCTGCTAAACATCCTGCAATATATAGGACACTCCCCACAACAAAGTATTCTTTGGCCACAAATGACAAAAGTTCTGATGAGCAACCCTTCTTTATTTCAGTTCCTCACCTTCTGGATGAATTCTTCATTACTATTTTACAGTTCACCAAATCTCTTTCCTACTGTCCTGCTTATGAGATTTTATTTTAAGATTTTTAAACTAAGATTTTTTTAAAAAAATTTCCAGGCTTTCTACTTTCAGTTTCCTCTGGTTATTTTATATCTACTCAACTTTGCTTCATAATTTCTTGTTCTTTTATTGCATGCTGTTTAGCTGCTTATTCATAACAGGATTTAAAACATACTTATTTTAAAATTATTTTCACATATTCTTTTTTATTTTCCTTGGGGTAAATTAATCTCCCAATTCTTGGTTTTCTTTCTTAGCATTAGTTTACTTTCTTTTGTTGTTACTATTATTATTTTGGGTTGCAGGCTAATATTGAACGAAAGTTTTAGTTTTTCTTCTCTTTCTCCATGCCCTCATCCTACCTTTCTATTATTCTTCTCCAACAGTATTTTACAGTTGTCTGAAGTTGGGTAGTGGTTTACTGCTAGATCTTATACCGGCTGTTTAGAGCTTCTCCATGGTGATACTGAGAACAATGTCAATCAACTCATGGAACCAGAGGGCAGCTTGACCAAAGTCCTGGTTGCTAGGGGATGTCTGCTTTTTTTACTCCCCTGTTATACAATTATAACCATGACATAGCTCCAGGCTGTAATTAGACTTAGCTTTTTTTGTCAACCTTTTTTCAAGGAGATGGGGTTCCTCAGCCCTCAATATCAAGTAATGAGACTGCCTCAAGTGAACAATATTTATCTTGATAATGCCATACAAATCATTTCAAAATCCCAGCATAGTAGGAGCATTAAGTTTCTATTTTCTGTTTCTATTTTCTCTTATCTCTTTATGTATATATTTTTTTATATTTCTTGGTCCACTCATTTCAAAAATTGTGCTTTTTAATATAGATAGTCAAACAGTTTTCTTTATATTTAATGATTGTACTGCATGTGAGTACCAGCTACTCTTTCTGGTAATATGCATTGAGTTAGGCCCAAATGCTGTGTTTCTCCACCGTATTTATGGAGATGGGAGGGAAGGTGCCCCAGGGCAGAGACCCAGGCCCCACAGAATCATGCTAACCACTGTACAAGTCTTCTAGTCAGAGATTCACTTTTAAACTACTTTAAGTAAGCAGTTTGGGAAGAGGCCTCCTGTTTAGTTTATAAACCCAGTCTGGGAGATTTGGAGGAAAAGGACTAAAGAAGCAAATTCCCAGTGAATGTGGTGGTTCAGACACATCACCAGCTGCAAACGTATCACTCAACAGTATCCATGGCCTGAGCTGTCCTGATATTTTTCATGGCAAAGAAGAACAGGCAGTGATTATGCCAAGGCAATGTGTGGAATGAAAAACACAACTAAAAAGCTTTCCTCCAGCCTGTTCACTTTGAGCTGCCTCCTATCATCCTGTGCCCCTGGCTGCAAACACACCAAGGCCCTCCCCACACAGGGTCTGCTTCTTGGTGGTCTTCATTACCAACTCATTTTTTCTCAGTTTTTGTTATTGACTTGTACCTAAGCTTTCCATGAGCTTCTGTAGTTTCTCTAGAGTTGACTCAGGAGAACATAGCTAGCAGCGCATCCAAGTCCACTTCTATTACAGCATTTTATGTGTGGTTATTTAGATTACATTTTATTTTGTTTATTTATAAGTTTTTTAAATTAAAATTCATACTACTGCAAAAATTTTTGTAAATACAGAATTCTATAATTTACTAAACTCAGTGCTTCTCTTTTTAAAATACTTATTTTTACTTTTATCCTTATTGTCACTATTCCTTGTTATCTTTAAGACTTTGAGGGAATTCTTAGGTCACCGGCTTAGTTCACATATTTTCTATTTTTCTCTGTGGCTACTTTAACTTATATAGAATTTAACATTATGAGTTTTCCTCTGAATACATATTTGAACTGATGATTTCCTGGGTTTTAAGATGTGCTATTTCATTTATCATGAATAACCTGTTACATTTATTGCTGATTTTCTCCATTCCCCCCAAAATAATAAAATATTTTGCTGATTAAAAAAACAAATTTCCAAGACACTGATGTTTGGGGTGCCAGCTCTTAAACACTCAGAAACTACCAATATTGTAATCATAATTAGGAAAAGAAAATCACCACCACACAGTTGAAACTCCCTGACTGAATACTTTTCTAAACTGTTGATGTTCCTTCTAAATCGCTTTGCCTATTTCAGTACAATAAGCAGCGTTTCATAAGGGATCTATTATGGGGTATTCAGACAAGGAAGTCTATAGGTGACACTTGCCCTCTGGTAGCAACATGTCAATCATTTCACATAATTAGTTTCCTAATGATCCTGAACCGTTTGCTGTATACCCGAATGATCTCATACTAGCACCAAGCAATTTTCTAGAATATTTTAAATGTAAAACTTATAGGTAAACCCAAGCAAATACATCGCAGACAGTCTGGGAAGGAAAAGCTCAGGGTCAAGCCTTTTGCCAATGAAGTATGTAATATTTTCTTTGACAGAAGCAAAGTGATATATGGTATGTTGCAGCTAAGCTGTAAAAATACCACGACCTTTCATTAGTCTCAATTATTAGAAGTAATAGCCTCAGGCTGAAACTACTTGGGAATCCCTGACAATATTTAACTCAGAAAAACTATAGAATCTAACATAAAGTGCACGACCAAACTGTGCTGTGACAGGGTTGCCTAGAGGTCCATTCATCATTTTATTTTTTTGCTTTCTCTGGGGCTGACATCTGCTTATTAAGTCTTTCCCTGGGTCATTTCACACTGCTGAAGAGGCAAAATAGAAACCCCATCAGGAGGTTTGCATTTCCACAGGGAAAGGAGGAGTTCTATTTTTGATGCCATCATAATCTTATTAGGCAAAAGGAAAACTGTTGGTCCTGATAGGCCCCTTCCTGCTGTTTCAAAAGTCATATCCAGCATGGATGAGTTCCCCAGTGGCAGGAAAATTCTAAGAAAAAGTAAACGGCTGTTCTATGAAATGGTAATATTTTTCAGTAGCCAGAGACCACACCTTGTTGATGAGGGAAGGCAGGCAGATCTGAGCACTGTAAACAGACTGTGACAGTCTAGCAGGGGGAAAGTAGGGATGGAAGGAATCACTAGAAGTAGTTCAAGGAAAGGGTAAATCTTTCGTAAAGTTCTATAGGCTAAAACTCCTTGACAGAGTGACGAGCAATATTTCACTGAAACGGGTGGTGACAACACGCAAACAGATTGTTCTTGATTAGGGATGGAATTCAGAAACTTTTATTTTCTCTGTTCTCTGACATTTAGCACTTTATTTAACTACAAATTTATGAAACATACTGTACTAGTATTCACCATACCTCTGTGTCACCAATCACATATATGATATCCTATGTCACATTTCGATTATGGCAGATATTATGAAATACTGTTTTGTTTTTGGACCTGCCACTAGCTCTTGTTATGTAATAATGAGACACATACATTATTATAGCACTTTTTGAATAATTTGATAATTACATTTTAATATAATTGATTTTTTTGGAATCCTTTGTATTTTATCTTACGCATTTAAAAACATTTTTCTGAGAGGGGGATCGACAGGCTTTACCATACTGAAGAGCCCACAGATGCAAAAGCTTAAGAACAATTGGCCTGTAATACTGTAGATTTGTATCCATTAGGCAAAGCCACTACCACGATTCCTCCAGGGTTTGTGATATCAGTACACAGGCATCAACATGTTCAGACAGATCACTATGATGAACCCAGTTTCCAAGAATTGCTTTTTCTGTTACCAAAGATTTAGATGCAACAATAGCATCTAAAAAAAAATGACATTTAAAACGAAGTCTACAAGATGTGTTTTTAGATATGCCAGATGTTATTACGACATATTATGTTTTAAATATGTCCGACTATTTAACTCACTCAAGGATGGAGGCTCAGTGTAGACCTAAGACCCTCTCTAGAGCACTTTTGGGGCTGTAGAAACCTTGGCTCAGGGAGGAAAGGTTATGACCAGGTTCGACTTCCTTTATAGTAATCTCTGAGTTACTGGTGATCCCCCTGCAAAACGAATATCCTAAGTTATGAATAACCAGATGAATGAAACCCAACAGAGAGAGTCTTAAGGGTGGACAGTCACAAGGCGTGGACAGTCACAAGGAGCGGAGTGGAATGTGGTGGCCTCATGGTTGCAGCATAGTCGTTTTCCGTGGGAACCTCTGTATAACCCAGGTAGATACTTAGAAGGCAAGAAGCAACTTAAAACACCCACCAGGTCAGAAGCACCAGGCCATCATACAACAATGCTAGTCAGGTAAAACCTGCCTCTTATCTTTATTTCTGCACTTAGTTTCCACCCCGCTCCAGATGCTGGACAGGAGGGAAGGGGGAGAACAGAGCCAGTCTCAGTAAGGTCGGGGAGAGACATGGAAACAATAGAGACCATACCTCCTTCCCTTGGCTTCCTCTCTGCAGCAGGCCCCGACTGAGGGAGGTGAGAAAATTTGACTTTACATCATGTTTGGAGTTTTGAGTATTAAATGCAAGCAGACATTATAATTTCTGAATCACAATTCTGTTTGGTAATTTAAAGATCCATGGGACTTCTTATTAGCATAGTCATCTCATAGCCAAAGATACAGCTCAGGCAGCAAAAGAAGTTCCCCAATGAATTTTAAAGGGACAGTAGAATACAAAATTAAGTAGCTTTATGGTTACACCCCATGAGTCCTGTATGCTCAGTATAAAGTTTATATTGATTTGCTTTTTCTCAGATAAAACTTCTACTCTAACTAATTTGCATTGGTCACAGATTCCCAGTCAGGTCCCGGTGTTTGTTCCCAGGTCTGTTCTTACCCAGAAAGCCCCTTCGTTTGATTTCAGTGCACTATAAACCCCATCCAGACATCTGATCTGGCACAAACCCATTGCTTCAATGGTATTTTGTTTAACTGTGCAGCCCATACTGCTTCCCTGCTCTGAATTCCTATTGCTTTTAGTAGTACCATTTATTTAATTTACAATTACCATATTCTATTTTATACATAATTTTGCACGTTTATATCTGTGTTTATCAATAAATTGATGGCTACCATGAAGTTGTATTTTCCTGAGCAGGGCATCTATTAGGTACTTATATATTAAGTTGCATTTTAATATATCCCACCAGATACCCTATATCATATCATTCTGTAAAACAATTACTGTTCACTTTTTTCACTCAAAAAAAAAAAAACACTTTTTTTTTTAATACAAAAGGCTTTTCTTTTTTATTTGCTTGCTGACAAAATTTTTTTCAGTCTTTTTCTGAAGTAAACAGTACATCATATTTTTCTTGATTTCCTTTTTGGAATTGTGGGCAACTTCTGGTCACAGAAAATCTGGAGGTTCATTTCTTATCATTTCAAATATAAATGTAAATCATCATCTATTCCCAATTATATTTACATATTCAGGACATAAATCTGGGAATATTATGTTTATCCTGTATTCTAGGCATGTGCTTCAAAGAGATCTCAGAGATCTCATTTTATTTAAAACACATGAAAGGTTAGAGGCAACAGAAAGGTGTCTCAAGGGTCTTGTGTACTTTAGAGAGGAATGTCAAGAATGTGGGCTTCCCAGCTTGTGAAAAAATAAATGCTTTGATTGGACATTCGGTTGTGTTTTGCCTGAAATTTTCTGTTTTTAAATCCAAAGGTAAATTTAACTTAGGAGGAGATGTTTCTGTTTATCAGTTTCAAGAGCTATTTGTTTCATTCTGTTCTTCTTTTCAAACAGTAAATCTTTTGTTTACCACTATGGTTATTGCTTTAGAGGTTAAAATTTGTAACACAGACCCCTCTCTATCCCTGAAAGGTAGAAGACAGGAAAAGCGATTGGGGAAATTTTGTTGGTAAAACTATTCTCAATGATTCTATTTAAGGCAGATTATACTGTTCAAAACATGCCACTAATCTATATTTTATGAGGTCATAATAAAATAACTGCCACTGTAGAATATTCCATTTTCATTTAATTCAACATCTACCTGCATTTTTGAACTCACACAAGAAAAATGTCCATGGTTTTGTGCCTATCTCAGATACTTACCAACCAATATTAATAATTAATATCCTCTTGAAATTCTTCCTATTTTTCCAAATTTTTTGATACATCTTTCAATATTCAGGTTAATTCTCTCCTTAGTCATATTTCTAAAACACTGAAACATAACAGAGAATTCTTAGTATTCATATAATAGGATGATACTATTATTACATGTTTAAAAATACCTATGCTTCATTTGATTTATAAAGTTCATCAGTTTATACTTCTCATTTATTCCCTCATGGTAAGATTTAAAAGGAAAAAAAAAAAAGAAAGAAAATGTCTTTGAGTTACCAGAAATGTAGAACTGAAAGCTAAACCTGAATTTTAATACAATAAATAGACCATTCTCAAAAGATTCATTGATTAATGAAGTAAAAATCAGATACCATAGGAAAATAGCTTTTTGGTTTACTGAGAGACTGAGAACCATGTAAACTGGACTTGCCTTTAAGATCATGGGGGTGGACAAACTGTCACAGGACAGTGGGATCCGTCCCTAGGAGAGTGCAGCCAAGACCAGGATAGGAGGAAAAGATGAACATCGGGTAACACTGGGAGATAGCTCCCAAAGCAGTGTGTCCCTGAATAAGGGAAAGGGGTCATCTAATATATATAGCCAAATTTCCCACCTAATTTCCTGCCCAAGTTCTCACTGAGGTTCTCTCAGGTGAATGAGATACAAGCTTGCTCAAGTTTGATGGGTTGACTATGGAACATAGTTTATTGGTCAGTTCTGAAGCCAAATTGGTATTTGGATCTGGGAAGGAATGTAGCTTTTGGGCAACAGTAGGACCTCAGAAAGTCGTCACATGGACTAAACCTTGAGCCCTTGGCTAGTAGAGGTAACAGTCCATGGGTGGTAAATTGAGACTTCCTGTTGTGGTTGACTCATGACATAAAACAGTGGCAGGTAGGTGTGGAGATTCCCATCTCCTCCTTAGGTTTATATTCACAAAAGTTCATCTCTGGGCCTGCATGTCAGTTTCAGCTGATGTATTTTGGGGGCAGTTTAGTATTTCATGGTTCATCACTTCCTGCCGCCTCCTTCAAGAACAGAAACTCAGAGCAAAGGTTGTGACTGGTTCACTTCCTGCTTTGGACTTCTTAGCTGCAGTAAGTACCTGGGCATTTAGGAGATCCTGGACCCTACATTACAAAACTACAACCCTTGTGCCAGATCTGCATCATCTGTTTTTGTACGTGAGCTAAGAATGTGTTCTGTATTTTAAAATGATACTTCACGAAATGCAGGAAACATGAAATTAAACCATCAGTGTCCATAAATAAATTTTTTTAGAACACAGTTATATTCATTCATTTACATATTACCCATTGCTCCATTTGCAAAACAGCAGCACAGTTGAATAGGTGCAAGAGAGACCTTATGTCCCGCAAAGCCCAACATATTTACTATCCAGTCCTTTACAAGAAAAGTTTAAGATTATGTCTTGTTTCTGGAATAGTTCTACCGATTCCAACACACATGCCTAGGGTCCTTTAAGTTATGATTAAACATGATTGTCATAAATCAAGTCTTTGTTGATTCTATTTTTATAAAAAACTCATTCTGGAAGTGATGACTTTTTTAAAAATTGGAATCAATGGTGCATATTGTTCTATGCCTTTTTACTTGCTTAAAAATGTATAATATACAGATTCCTCTGTCAGTCAATACCCATTCACAAAATGATGCCTTTCCCCCTACCCTGTATTTAATCCATAGAAAAAGAGAGAGAAGGCCAGTTCCTAACCCCATCCCTCCCCATCCTGGCTGGTGAAATTCTGAGCTGCTCTGAATGTCCCTGCATTTTGTGACCAGCCATACTCTGACATACCTCAATGACTCTACTCCCTTCTGCAACAAACACCAGGCCATTGAAATGCTGCCCAATGGGCTCTTGAAGGGAAATTGTAGGTGCATGACTGGCATTCAGCAGCCAGATCCCACACAAAGAGTTTAATGGTATCTAGGATCAACCCAGGTCCAATTGGTTGACTTATGAGTAAAATTCAGTTTCCGTCTGCCCTTTGGGAACTTTTCACTTATCAGTATCCTTTTTCTCTAGAGCTCCATCTGTTAAAGCAAAACAACAGTGTAAAATAAAACTTTATATTTCTTTTGGACTTAGGCCACATCCATGTTGTGGTTATCTGTCCAAATTCAGTGTTCTGCATCTACAAGTTCCCCAAGCTTCTGTAGGACCTATGACCTCATTCCATACATAGAGACTAATTTTTTTATTTAAAAATGCTTTGAGAATGTAGTTTGTATGTTTGAGTTTGAAATACCATTTTAGCAGGAAAAATATTAGATAAGATATCACGTGTATATTTTTAAAAGTTTAGAAATACCTTGACTCATAAATTTGTCCAAACATCCCTTTTTAAAAATTATAGGCCAAAATATATCATTTTCTTCTTATTAAAAAAATTAGCATTTTTCAGATGCTGAGTGATGTTGCGCATTTTTTCATATGTCTGTTGGCCATTTGTATATCTTCCTTAGAGAAATGCCTACTTAGCTCTTTTGCCCATTTTTTTAATTGGGTTGCTTGTTTTTTTCTTGTAAAGTTGTATGAGTTCCTTATATATTCTGGATATTAATCCTTTGTCAGATGTATATTTTGCAAATATTTTCTCCCTCATACATTGTTGGTGGGACTGCAAAATGGTGCAGCCTCTATGGAAAACGGTATGGAGTTTCCTCAAACAATTGCAGATAGATCTACCATACAACCCAGCTATCCCACTGTTGGGAATATACCCAGAGGAATGGAAATCATCAGGTTGAAGGTATACCTGTTCCCCAATGTTCATCACAGCACTCTTTACAATAGCCAAGAGTTGGAACCAGCCCAAATGTCCATCATCAGATGAGTGGATACGGAAAATGTGGTATATCTACACAATGGAATACTACTCAGCTATAAAAACGAATGAAATACTGCCATTTGCAACAACATGGATGGACCTTGAGAGAATTATATTAAGTGAAACAAGTCAGGCACAGAAAGAGAAATACCACATGTTCTCACTTATTGGTGGGAGCTAAAAATTAATATATAAATTCACACACACACACACACACACAAAAAAAAAAAAAACGGGGGGGGGGAGAAGATATAACAACCACAATTACTTGAAGTTGATACGACAAGCAAACAGAAAGGACATTGTTGGGGGGGAGGGGGGGAGGGAGGAGGGAGGGAGGTTTTGGTGATGGGGAGCAATAATCAGCCACAATGTATATCGACAAAATAAAATTAAAAAAAAAAAATTAGCATTTTTCTTAAGATAATAAGAAATATATTACTTAACACTTTGTAATATAAAATAATTGCTTAATCATTTTTCCCTGTTCATCCTGTTGGCCAGAATTCAATTGCTCTAAAGGTTTCATACTGCAAAATGTAGTCCTTTTGTGTGCCCAGAAAGAAATGAAAAGGAGTTTGAGAACCACTCAGCATTGTCTCTGCTGTGGTGCATAAGGGGATGCTCTCTGGGAGAGGGAGCAATTAATCAAGTCTAGAAAGATTAAATAAACACAATTCATCTCTGGCTTTGGAATTTCAGTAGCCCTTTCAGGAACAAGAATGTTTAGTACTCTCTTCATATCGACTCTAGGGTGTAAGATAATGGTTATGACTACATATTCAGAAGTGTGAGCACGCAGTAGCAGCTCCAGTACCAAAACCATGGTGGAACCTGTCAGCTATAGCTGACAGCAGCAGTGATGGGTGGAAACCTGACACAGTCTCTTGATTCTGTCATGAACCGTCAGCAGCTTATCAATTCCACCACACTGTACAAGTTGTAATGATTCTGAATCTGTTCTGTTTTTGAATAGATAGATATGTTTGGAATCACACTCAACCTCTGAAGTTTCTCTGCCTGTGTCATGTGTATTAAGCATTTAGAAGCATTTGGTAGACAGAGGATATGGATGGATGGGTGGACAGATGGATAGATGGAAAAATAAAGCAAATAATGCAGTGAAATAACTGGAGAGACACAGGACAAAAACACTTCCAAATACATTTTTAATCCTTTTTTTTTCTTGCAAAGAATTGATCAGGATTAAAAATCAAATAAGCAGTGGAATTTTACAGAATAACTGAATGTAAATATGTGGAATTGTGAAATGTGTATTGGTGTGATCACTCTAGTCTTGTCTGACTATCTTCTATCACTGCACATGTTTGATAAATATTTAGAAGATGCTATTTATGTATTTCTCAGTGAATAATAAGAGGTGCATTCCACTGATGAATCCCTACTAGTGAATGAGTGTCCCAAAATATTAAACAGTGTTATCTTAGGAAAGGTAAGAATGGAATTTTGGAATTTGAGCTAAAACTGCTAAGAAACCAATTTAATGTTTCAAACAGCTGTAGTTTGCATGAACTGGTAGAATCCAGTTTGGGGGAAAAAAAAATATGAATCTAAACAACCAGAGAGCAGTCCTGATGCTTAAAATTACCTGCCTTGAAAAATTCTGACACAGAAATGTTCATAATGAATGCATAAACAAATCTTGCCAACCATAATACAAGAGATTTTTGGAAGCTTACCTTGTCTTGGCAAAATGAGCTGCTTGGGTCTTGTGATTGTCTTGTATTGGGTGTTGAAATTAAAGGTGTAGAAGCAGCATGTTTTATTTCTCTTCCCAACTTACTTCATTTTCTTTGTTTGTTTCCTGAAAAATTATACCTTTAAAAGCATTTCCTTGGTGCTAAGTTTTAAAACAACTTCTTGTAACATGCCGCTGGTGTAAAAGCTGCAAAAAGGAATGTGTAAAATTGCAGGAGAAAGGGTGGTATGGTGGATAAGATCACAGGTGCAATTATCAGACTGCTTGGCAAACCTAACTCTACTACTTCGCTGAGTTACACTAGGCAGATTATTTCTCTGCACCTAGTCTCATCATTTATGCTATATGAACCATGTCAATACTCACTGGTTAAGTGAATTAAATGAGATCAATAATCTATTTAAAATACTGGCAATAGGCTGGCTGGTTAGCTCAGTTGCTTAGAGTATAGCCTTGTAACACCAAACTCAAGGGTTTGGTTCTCTGTACCGGCCAGCCACCAAAAATAAATAAATAGGTAAATAAAATAAAACACTGGCAATGATGAGTGGCAAGACGTAAGTCTTCAATAGAAGTTGGTTATTGTTATTTGATAAAATATATTCCAACATGACTCCAAAGTGATCTGGCATTGCTCAGTGTCCGATAAGTCACACTTACGTGAATCCGTCATACTAGATTTGTGTTAGAATTCATTCCACTTTACTAGCCTACTTATGCAACATTCTTTAAAGAAATGTGGAAGACATGACATTCATATTATCATGAATAGTCCAAGTCCTAAATATTTACTAATTAATAAACAAGGTTTCAGACAATGTCCAAAAAGATTGACACATTTTGTCTTAAATTTTCTGCACAATATTTTCAGTCTTTAACCCGCTGAAATTTTGTTTCCATCTGCACCACAACTTTACAAAATTCATCACAAGATACCCAGTGATCCCAATGTGCTAAATGAACATTTCTAAACCTCATATCTAACTTGATCTTATTGGTCTTATTGGTCGTTTTCGGTCCCACTTTATGCCACCAAGTCAGTTGAACTTAGTAAATACTCATTGGCCACAGACTGTGTCAGATACCAGAGTCTTTAAGTATTTGATTCTTCTCTCTCCCAGTTTCTTTCCAACTTCTCTGATCATAGCATTCCAGTGCCTCTTCCTCTGACATCTCTTCAAATAAATTCCCCATATGTGTGATCCAATATTTGATTTTCTTTTCACTCTTATGTCGCTTATCTAAGATCATGATTTATTACAGGACCATTTACTAAGGAATCTCCAACATACACAACAATTCCAGCTCTTTCTTTCTACTAAGCTCCTTCTCATTTTTCCTTGAATATTCACCTGCAAAGTTCTTTTGAACCACAATTTCAACATATCTCACCCTCAATCAATTACCTTTTGTCTACTTTAGCTTCTCTTCCATTGTTTCTTATTTTTATTAATAATAACATCATCAAACCTATTACTCAAGTCAGAAACCTGGGAGCTCTTTAAACATCTCTCTCTTCATCCCTTCCTATTTCCAAACCATCAAAAGTTCATATTGATTTTCATTCCTCAATATTTATCCATTTCAATTTCCACCCCTCTTCTCTAACACCACTGATGCAGTTCATTGTTTTTTACTTATATTACTACAACAGCCAGGTCATTTTCTGTCATCTTTTAACCCGTAGCTAATCCAATTGCCGTAATACTCTATAGGAGTTTGTCTTAAATAAAAATGCGATCCCTTCAACACCTATTTTAAAACTCTTCATTGTATCCTCAGACTAGGTGAGGCTTTATGTGCATGGGGCTGTGATCCTGCGGCTTGACTTATATCTCATTTCTTACTACTCTCTCTTAGATCTTCAAAATGTTGCTTTCTACTGAGTTTATCTTTTTCAGACTCACCTGAAGAAACAGGACAATACAATATTCTCATCATGCTTGGATCTTCCTGCCTTATTCCTTACATTTTTCCAATTCCAACCTTCCTAAAAGAGTTATAAACATCTGTTCTCTCAAGTTCCTCACTTCTATTCACTAATACACCCACCATAACATCTGGCTGCTCCCACCAGGATCATAAATGGACTGTCAATTGTCAAATTTAGTAGTGATCCCTAAATGTTTGTTGTGTTGCTTGACTTCATAGCATCTAACACTGTTGGCCACTATTTCTTCCTGAACGTTTCAAGACCTACAGTTTTAAGGACGTTTCTCTGGTTCTTTGTTTTGCCTCTGTTCATTCACCTCCATCCTGCAGTGAAATATTGCAGTCTCCTTCCAAGTCCCTCTCGCTGTACCAACTCTTAAATTGCTTTTCTCTTTCCAAGGTTTTTTCCCTTAATTTCCATGTATCATTCCAAGCCTAATGGTTCTCAAGCTTATTTCAACCCCAGCAGACTGAGGACCCCAACATGGAACAGCAACAGTGGCTCATCACATTTATAAAACAAAGCTGAAAGAGGGGGATTGTGTCCAGTTTTAAAAAGCACCTCGAGTGATTCTGACATGTTGTACTTCTCTGGTCCAGATTCTTACTCTCTCTGGATGACCTCATCCCTACCCAGTTTTTCATGACATCTATGTATAGATGACTCATACATTTTTACCTCCTGTTCCTACCTCAGTTTCACATTTATATATTTAACCTTCTTGACACTTCAAACCACATGTTCTACCAACACTTTTAACCCAAACTGTCCAAGTTGAACCATCATTTTGTTTTCTCAAATCTGCTTATCATATGGCACTCCTAAATTTATAATTATCCAAGCAATAAGTCTGGGGTTCATTTTACCTCCTTTTCCCACCATTGTTTGTTACATCCAATAGTTTCTTCAGTACTATCATTTCCTCTTCCATCACTCTCACTACTTTCTACTTCTTTCTCTTCTCACCGATGCCATCATTGTTTAGTCTAATGTCTTGTCTAACATTATCATTTCCTAACTAATTGTCATGCCTACAGCATTGCTTTCTGCAATCTATCTTCCATTCTGTTCCTGGAGTAAATTTTCAAAATACAACTCTTATCAAACTGCTGCCTGCATTACAATTCCTTTGAATTCCCACCATCTACAGCATAAAGTCCAAATTCCTCAGCCTGATTTTAGATCTTCACTGTCAGCTGAATAGGAACAAAGTTCACTGACCCAGTTTCATTTATTTATTCAACAAACATTTTTTATCACCAGACAATATTCTAGATGACAGGAATACTGAAAGGAAAAATCAGGAAGCTTCTAAGGAGTTCACATTTTATGTCAAGGAGAATAAATAAGTAAATAAACACCTATGCATAAAGTGGTAAGTTCTATGTAAAAAATTAAAATAGAATGCTGTAATTGATATCAACTAGATGGCTGCTCTATAATGGGGCTGGGAGTCAGAAAAGGCATCAAACAAAAGGTGACATTTAATTTGACACCTGAGTAAAAGGAAGGAGCCAAAAGTCTTGGGAAGAGCATTCTTAGGGAGGAGACAGCATTGTGAAGGTCCTAAGGCAGGGACAATCTTGGCATGTCTGAGGAAAAGGAAAAAAAGTCAGTGAGGTTGGAGTGTGGATTCTGAGTAGGAGACTAATACACATCAGAGAGAGAAGCAGGGAACAGAGCAGGGGTGATTTATAAAGCTTGCTGAGTAGTTTGGATTTTATTTAGAATTGAATGGGAAGCCAAAGAAGTTTCAAGTATAAAATAACATTAATTAATTTATATTCTGAAAAGATCACTGCAGCAACTGGTGTAAAGCGGTAGCAGGAAGATGAGTTGATAGCTATCGTGGCATTTGAGGTGCAAGAGGATGGTGAACTAGATTAGTGTGGTAGCAGTCACTGAGATGGAGAGAGGTGATTGGGCTTGAAATACATTGTTAAGGTGGAGTAAATCAACCTTGTTAATGAATTGGAGATGGGGGAGGAGAAAATTAGAAGGATCATGCAAAACATGTAGGTGTAGGAAATAGTTACTGAATATACACGTTCGAGCTTCTGGGAAGTTGGGATGGTATCTATGGATTATGGGCTAATAAGTTTTTAGATGCCATTCAAAACCAAAGGAATAAATTCAATCACCTAGGGTGGGTATATAACGATAGAAAAAGTCCCAGTCCCAAATCCCAATAATAGATGATAAAATCTAAGTTGGGTAAGTAGAGAAGTGAGAATGTGTGGGAGGTGACTGATGATGAGAGAAAGGAACACTGGTCTCAAGGTCTCAAGGAAGATGAAGAATTGTTGGGGTGAAAGCCCTTGAGCAGGTGAGCTGGAAGGATAAAGGTGGTAATCAGGGACTAAGTTGCTTGTAGAAGAGATTCTAGAAATGGCACATGACTTGTGATGACAATGTTAAAATATAACCACGGAAATGTTTGGCAGAGACGAAGCAGAAGAGAAGCTCATTGGAAGTGAGGAAAGGAATAAACTAAGAGACCACAACATCCCTGCTGCTTTCTAGCACATTTTGCACCTTGAGCTCTAACCATGCAAAATGATTTTCCATTCCCTGAAATGACGTTTCAAATCTCTGTGCCTTTGTCCATGTCATTTCCTCTCTTTCAAAGGCTGTTTGGGCCTGGGGAACACATACACATTCTTCCCCACCTGGGTTACACATCTGCTACTCTCTGTAGGCTTCTCAGACCCAATCCATGCCACCCCCTCAAGGAAACTGATCAGTTTCTCCTTTATTGCCTTGTATGTATCTCATTTGTAGCACACACTGTTTGAGTCCTTTTTTTAAACAGCTGTGTCTTACACTAGACACTCAACACCGGGAAGACAGAGAACAAATCTTATTGAGTCTTGCAGCCTCAACACTTAGCAGTGACAGCACAAAGTAGAGGTTCCATCAATATTAGTGAACATACTCACTCAGGAGCATTTGCAAATGAGGAAGATATTAAGTAGTAAGGTACTGGGGAAAGAAAAAAGAGAAGAGAATAGTTTTTACCATGCAATTCCATTAAATAGATCAGTATATAGTAGTAGATTTTCAATGTCAAAATGTATACCCTTACTTTTATAATTTAGGGAACAAAGCTCAAAAATGAGCAACTGATATAGCACTTTTCTGTCCAGTAGAATCTGTCCTTCTGCCAAAAGTGGACCTTGATCCCAAGTGTTTCATGTTACCTTTGACTAACTGGTTCTTACTTTCTATGCTTTCTAGTCAGAGTATGTAATATTAGCTGCTATAATATACACGTTGCCCCCTGTATTAGTCAGTTTATGTTAGTTATAACAAAATACCTGAAACTGGGTGATTTATAAAGAAAAACGACATTTATTGCTGATAGTTTCTGAGGCTGGGAAGTCCAAAGTCCAGCTGGTGGTGGCGACAGTGATCCAGGGGTCTCACATTGCAAGATGGTGGGAGTAGAGAGAGAGAGAAGGTGCCAGGGTCTTTTTAAGCAATGAGCTCTCGCAGGAACTAATAGAGTGAGAACTTACTCAATAATCCCCCCTCCCCCAGGGAGAACATTAATCCATTCATGAGGGATCCACCCCCATGACTCAATCAGTTTCCAACACTGCCACATTGGAGATCAAATTTCCACATGAGTTTTGGAGGGGACAACACATCCAAACTCCATCACTCCCGAATCTCAGTGGTTTAACAAATGGCAGGTTTACTTTTTGCTTATACCAAGCCCAATGTGTATTAATAGGGGACTTAGCTTTGTATAGTCATTCCAAGGCCAGGATTCTTCAATTATATGACTCCTCTTCCTTTTAAGGCCTTGAAATTCTCCACTAGATCTCTTAAAAACAGTAGATAATGAGGAAAGGTGAAAGAATGCCTGAGAGTTTGTAGAAATCAGACCTAGAAATATCATCCATATCCTATTGTCCACATTCTTTTGGCCAGAACTCATTAATGTGGCCACAACTAACCTCATGGAGGCTGGGAAATAAAATCTGATTCTGTGTCCAGAATGAAGAGAAAAAACATGGGTATCGATGGGCCAGACTTAAGAGGAAAAATGTAATTTTCCAAGAGTGGATTTTTGCAGAATAGCCACTCACAAGGTGCCATAGGTACCATCTCAGTGAATTGTTTAAGACACTCATTCCTGGCAGAGTTCTGAGGTGATGAATTCGGTTATCCATTCACTGTATCATGTGAATTATACCCACAAGGCTTGTGTCCAGCCCACTGATTACACAACAGTAGGAGCTGGGGGTGCTGCAACCATGTAAGCTGAGCCAGTGAAATTAGGCTGGAGCCAAAGTTCTGCCACATGATCTGATGTCGATCCCGATCTCTGATCACATTAGGAGAGGGGCCAGCTTAAAAACTTCATAGCTCAGAGTTTGACGTCCCTTCCTTGGAGTCTGATGCCGGTCCTGCTAGTTGCAAGATTACAACAGAGGACTCACATTCTGATAACGCTCCTGTTTCTTTTACTTTACCCTAGTAAAGGTTGTTCCAACAGACCTGCTGATGCTGTCCAGCCTTTCAACTTTGTTTATTCAACATGGCATTCTCTGCCACAATATTTATGTTTAATCTTAGGCTTCCACATAGTTTCTGGCTAAAACTGCCTTTCTGTGTCTGTATGTGTCCATCCAGGTCTGCTCGACCTGTGCTTGCCTCTCAGATTTAGTCTCCAACCAGATGCATACCAATCCTGTATGGGTCCACTACAGAACCTCTTACTACACCCCAGTCTTCTCCACCCAGAGAGGCACCAAGATCAGAACTATAAGGGGTTCAGGCTTTATGTAAAGAAGTCACCCAACTGATTGTTTGAGATTGCTTTGATAGCTTATAGTTTGTGACTATATATTTTTTAAGCTGCAAGATTGAAACGCCTGACAGTTGAATATCACTTAAAAAATTATACTTTTTACTCTATCATTGGTGCTTAAAATGCATTAACTCCAACATCAGTATTATTAAAGTAAATGATTTACTGTATTTGTGAATATGACCATTTTTACTCATTTAACAAACACTATGTATTTATAATGCACCAGGCACTGAGAAAACATTCAGAATACAGACATAAATTGAATAATCTAGACTTTAATCTAATAGATTCTCTAGTAGGAAAATTAGAATCTTCACAAAATTTTTAAGTTAATTTATAAATAGAAGTGCTATTAAAGCAAACCACAGGTTATTTTGGAAGATAGCACTCAGGTGCAGATAGTTTAGATGAGTTAGTCAAAGAAGACCTCTTTGAAGAAGTTGCATGTGAATTACAACATGAGAGAGAAATGTGAGTTTGCCAAAGAACAGTAAGGAGAGTGTTCTAGATAGAGAAAAGAGCATGTCAAAGGCTGTTTGAAGAACTGGAAGAATCAAAAGATGCCAAGTGTGGCTGCATCGAGTGTGTGGGTACAGGGTGGGGTGGGACAGGCACAGGGATGTAAAAGGGATTGATGCAATATGAGGCTGGGGAAAAGACAGGTCTTGAAACATGTTGTAAGTCATATTTTTAAATTTGGATTTAATGCTAAGAAAAATGGGGGTCTTTGAAGGGTTTTACACAAGGGCCTCGGGTGGTCAACACCATAGCTACTCCATGGAGAGTGGATGGCTAATGGAAAGTGTGGAAGGGAGGTCACGGAGACTATTGCAGTGTTCTGGGTAAGTGATGGCGTGGTTTACACTAGGGTTGAGGGAGTGAAGACGGCCAGCTGGACACTTATTTGAGATACATTCTGGTTATCTAACACATGGGCCATCATTAAAGGCAATAAGTAATGTGAATCTTTGAGAAGAAAGTCACCATTAGGAATAAATTTAAGCCTTGTTATAAAAATAATTATATCAGAAACGCATAAAAGATGTTGTGGCCCTACATAGCTGCACCATGGTCTTTTGGTACTGCCATTCTTCACCCTAAGCAGAAATAGTCAACAATTCCCATAAAAATGCTATGGGAGGAAAACTGAAAAAAGCACTCTCAAAAAAAAAAAAAAACCAACCCAAATTATATTGTCAGACCTGAACACAATGCTTTATAATGAATGGATCTCTCAGAATGGTACATTCCCACAAAAATGCTATGGTTGTGAGTTTGAAAGAAAAGCCAATCATTTAGGCTTGGGATTTAAATCTGTTTTTTCAGTGACACTTGAAAGGGAAACTCGCCTGGAACTAGAAAGCTACACAGCGAGGCGTGTTAGTGGTTTCATTTAGAGGTTATTGCAAAAGGTGTCTGGGTAAGTCCCACGACAGCCTCGTGGGGTCCTTTGAAGCATCAACCAGTCCACAGGATCAGAAGAGACTACTTTGCCCTGGGCATTTTCAGAATTTTGGGGATGGAAGATAACATACTATCTTATTATCTTAGCTTAGTATATCAGAATCCCAAATGCTTCAATTTCTAAATATGATTTATTACTATTTTTTTTTGGTAGACCCTTCAATTTCTAATAATATGATTCATTACTCTTTTTTTTTTTTTTTTTTTTGGTGGTGAGTGTTATTCCAGAGAAATCTTCTCCCTACTGGTGTTTTGCTTATATCCACTCAGGCTGCCTTATAACAGACTGGGGTTTTCTGTTCCTTTTAATGGAATCTTTGATTCTCTGGCTCACTTTGCCCACAAGTTTGAGTCTTAGATCTTGATTCCAGGAAAATAGGGAAAATGCTATTCAAAATCCCATAAAGATAAAACAGGTTACAAGATTTTTGAGATAATACCACCGTTAGATTTAAAAAAAAAAAAAAAAAAAAGGTATTCTTGAGACACTCTTCAGTTGCATGAATCACCCTGGCAGGGCACTGAAGGCTACCAAAAGTCTGACTCCCATTAAGTCAAGTGGTACCTTACTGGCATTGTGGAAGCATTTTCTATTTTCTGTCCCTCGGGAAGCTGGATCACAAGCATATCCTGGCTCTGGTTTTCCGAAAGTCCATGAAAGAAAGATGAGATGACTTTGAAGTAATTACTCTTTACGTAGCACTTTTATTTTAGTATTCCCATGGAGAGAGCAAGCGGGTCAACTTACCAGCAGAAAGTAAGCAAAGGGAAGGACAGATGCTCTTGTCTTTGAGCTGGTGAGAGTTCTCTGTTGACCAGTCAGCTGCCAAGAAATTTGAGCACCTGATTGGGGAAGCCTGAGGAAACACAATCTGTGTCTGTTCGCCTATAAGCACAAAGGATTTTATAAGCGCAATTTATAAGATTTATTAAAGTAAAATTTTAGCTCATTCTTATGATTTGTAGTGCTATTAGCCCAAAGATGTTAGCTATAAAACTTCCATTCCATAATTTTGTATACATTCTATTTCCCTTGCAGTTGGTAAATTCTTAAAGTGCGTGATATCACTTTCCCATCTATTTCTCATATCCATAAAATTTTAGCATATTCAGTATGCTTACTTAGCATTTTTGAAATAATAATCATCTATACGTTCTTGCTCTGTAATCTACCCCATGTGTAGCTGGATTCTTTCTCTATGTAAGACCAAAATTTTATACTATAGAATCATACAATTAAGGGGCAGAAAAAGGCAGTTCCTGGCTACAAATAGGTATACATGTATGTTTCCAGGATGGGGACATTAATTCGCTAGGTTAGGGGTTAATGGTGACTTATTGATTATTAAATACAACTATTTCCTTTTAGCAGACTAAGTATATTATGTTTTCCATCAATAAACATTTATTTTCAGCCAACTGTGTATAGCCAGATGCTATACAAATTTAAGTAAGGCATAATTCTTGCTCTCTAATGTCTCATATTCTACAATAGGGTTTCTCAACCTCGGCATTATTGACAGCTGTGGCTAGATAATTCTTTGCTGTGGGGAATGGTCCTGTGCAATGGAGAATGTTTAGCAGCATCCCCAAATTTTTGTAGCAACCAAAAAATGTCTCCAGAATTGCTAATAAGCACCGAATTGAGAATCGCTGTTCTGAAAACAGAAACAGACATGCACATAAATACTTAAAATATAAGCAGAAAGTGCAATGAGGCTCAGTGCAAATGAGCACAGCCTCTGGAGTCAGTTGGCATGAACTTGAATTCTGCTTCTTGAATACCAAGCAAGTTATTTGACCTTTCCATTCTTTAGTTTCTTCATCTGTTCAATGGGGCTAATTATATACGTTTCATACCTTGGGTTTTTGTGAAAATTAAATGACATTATGTGTGCATGTGGGTGGGTGGGTGAGTATGTGAGAGATTAGAATAGGTGTCCACGTCATATTGTCAGCACTACATAAATGTTAGCTTTTATTATTCTAACAGAAAAAAAAATTCCACAATTTGAATTTAAAAGGAGTATTTCAGAAGTGCCGGTGCAGAAGTCCGGACAGCTGCATCTTCAGTTAAGGCTTTGGATGATGAGTCATCTATAACTTTATGATTTATGTCCACATGAATGAATGATTCCAATACAATGGCGTCCTTCTAGAAGAGTGAATGGAAACTTCTTTAAAATGATCTAAGTTATCTAAAGATTAATTCCCAAGCTTCTCCCTCAAATGTCCACCTTATCTTTGTTATTTATTATATATTGCAATACAGAATGGTCACTTTAAAACATTGTTCATGAAAATTTTCAGATTCATTTTCTTGAATAAGGTAAATAATTCAACTGTGTTTTTGTTGATCTCAACAGAGAAATCACACATCAGTCTTATGTTTCCTCATGCCTCTTCCACCACTCCCTTCCTTTCTCCTTCCCTTCCTCTTCTGCTCCTTTCTTCTTTTCTCCTTTCCTTATTTTATTTATTAAGTGTCTATTGAACATCTAATATGAAACATGACCATTGTCCCAGGAGCTGAGGCTATAATTGTCATCAGAAAAGGTAGAATCTGCTCACCAGGATCTTGCAGTCTCGTATCACATATAATTTAATAATCAAAGAAAAACGCTGTACATCAATCAATTCACATAATCCATGGATTTGTTTTCTTCTTCTATTTCTCTAAGTCTACCTTCTAATTCTCTTTTTATACTCTTTATTATAAAAACCAAAGGTTCTTCAGTTTTCAATCCCTAGATCAAAAAATAGATTCCTGTCTTGCTTCTCTCTCAGCCCTCTCTGATACAAGGGATTATGAACGAATGGAAAAAAATATTCTGAAGCAACGAGAATGGACTAATTTTCTGCAGAAGCCCAGGCAGAGTTTTATTACTGACCCGACAGAGGTTGAGGACGGCCAAGTGGCCAGTTGCTGCCTCCTTCCTCACCTTCTGGAAAGAGCAAAACATCTGTGCTTCTGCGATAGATTCTCCAGGGCATACTTCTGGTTGTATATTCTCCTAAAACTCCTTCTCTTAATCTTCAAATGTGAAAACGTTCTCAACAGAATACTCAGTACCGAAGGAAACGTTGAAAATCAAACTGAAAATAGCATCCTAGCCCTCTAGGGACATTGTGTCTCTACACCTACAACACTGTGCACAGAATGATCATGATGCCTCAGAAGAATATACTCGCAAAGTCCACATCCAGCCCAGCCACCACCAAACCACCACCGGAAGCCCCCCGGGTTCCCTTGTTGGGATGAGGGGGGAGCCACAGGCCTCGACTATTCCACCCCACTCCTCCTCCAACCCTACTCCCCTCCCCTATCCCTCCTCCCAACTGTTCTACAACAACTTCTTAGAATGTAAAATAGTAATAATAAACAATTTTTTTTTAAAGAAAAATATAGTGAAACCAGAGAAGTTTTATTAATCCATTATTTCACTTTTTCTTCCAAAACACAATGCTGGGGGAGGAAGGGAGGGAGATAATAAGGGAAGGAATAGCCTAGAAACCACATTATGGCTATTGGACTACAATTTGGGGTGAGTTCTTTTTAAAAAATGTTATAGCCAAATTACTGAAGAAAAGAAAAACAAAAACAAAGCACTAGAAAAACCTAAACTGGCTTGGGTTGGAGCCTGATGGATCTCAGACTCTGACTGAGGGATAAGCTTGCAATTGAGGTCAATTTAGCCCCAAATGTGGGGCTATGAGGAGGTGGATAGAGGAAGCCAAACCAGCCTTTTAAATGTCCTTTAAAACTGCTCCAGTGTGCTAAGAAAACGGCAAGACACTTTTGAGCATATCTTCTTGTTTAACTATTTCTAAAGACTTAGAAGACATTACCCCCATTTTATGTACAAGTAAACCACAGGTCAGAGAGTTAGAATGAGTTCCCCTGGTCATATAACTAGTTACTTCACAATCAAGACCTAGCACTTAATTGTGGCCATTACAGATTTTGTTTTAGGGGATTTTCTTCTCCTTTCTTTTTTTTTAAAACCTGTCTTTCTATGTTAATTCCCTTAAAACTTTTGATTATTCTATTTGCTTTTCTTTGACACTTTCGATACCTAAAAACCTTCAATGGGTTTCCATATCATTTATATTTACAAGTAAACTCCTTAGCATGAGATGAAGGCTATTTCTAGAAATAATTTTGCCATGTTCATCAGATTCAGAAACTCAAACTTTGGAAACATATTTAAGATAAACACCAAAAACTACTTAAACTTGATTTTAAAATCGGAAAAGGACTTGAATAGACATTTCTCCAAAAAGGATATACAAATGTCCAACAAGCATGTGAAAAGATGTCCAACACCATTAATCATTACAGAAATGCAAATCAAAACTGCAATAAGATATCTCCTCACACCCATTGGGATGGCTACTATCAAAAACCCAGAATAAACAAAAAACATAAGTGTTTTCAAGGATGTGGAGAAATTGAAATACTTATGTACTGTTGGTGGGAATGTAAAATGGTGCAGCCACTATGGAAAACAGTGTGGAGGTTCTTCAAAAAACTAAAAATAGAATTGCCATATGATCCACTAGTCTCACTTCTGTGTGTTTATGCAAAAGAATTGAAAGCAGGATCTCAAAGAGACATGTGCATGCCGTGTCCATAGCAGCACTGTTCACAGTAGAAGCAACCCAAATGTCCATCCACAGGTGAATGAATAAACAAAATGTGGTATATATATACACTGGCCTTAAAAAAGAAGAAAATTCTGACACATGCTACAACATGGATGAACCTTGATGAAATTTTGCTAAGTGAAGTAAGCCAGTAACAAAAAGATAAATACTATATTATTCCATTTATATGAGGTTACCTAGAATAGTTGAATTCATAGAAACAGAAATTAAAATGGTGGTTGCCAGGGGCTGGGAGGAGGGAGATATGCAGAGTTTCAGTTTTGAAAGTTGAGAAAATTCTGGAGAATGGTTGCACAACAATGTTAGTATACTTAACACTACTGAACTGTATACTTAGAAATGGTTAACATGGTAAATTTTATGTTTTGTACCTTTTACCATAATTTTATAAAAAATCAACTACATTTAAAACTTAAAAACAATTAAACAGAAGATTGTAAATGTATTAAAAACACATCAACTAAAAATCAAAATAATTATATTGAAATTTTGAATAATTTAATGAATAATAGATTTGTAAAAGATGAATATGAAAACATAAGTAGGTTTTCTGGTATAATCTCCACTTTTTATGTTGTCATATTGCAAAGACACCCATTCTCTTTCAAAATTATTTTTTGATGACCTCATTGGAGCCTGAATTCTTGCTGTGATAAATGTCAGTTCTGAGCAATATTTTGTGTTAAACGTTCAGAGAGTGTTTTCCAGTCAATCCAATGTTTTATTCCTTACATAATTTTTAGTCTCCTATTTTTTCATTTGGAAATGATTGCCTGCAAAACTTAAGAAATCTGGCCTGTGCTCAATATAAAACATTTATCCGACAAGTTGGCACCAGAAATTAGGAAAGGAAAACTGAAATGTCCTAAATTAAGGTCAGAGATAGCAGACCTGCCCTCACCCTTTACTTACCTCTAAAAATTATCCTCGGCCACAGAAGTCTGTTTTTTATTTCTTATCTTACTGTTAAAAATCTTCTAACTGCCTCTGAAGTTTGTATAGCCAATGTTATCACTTGCTTTTGATTCCTTCTACCTATTTTCTGATCACTGAGTCTGGCTAAGATGTATCCAAATTTCTCACTGGTTGCAGGAAATGTGCTAGTTGACCCAGACAAAGCATTCTGCTCTATAGACCTACCGCGAGATTTCCATTGAAGGACACTGTCTGGCTCTGTAGGCAGGTTTTGATGTTTTTGTTTTGTTTTGTTTTGTTTTTACTTTTTACAGATATAGACACACTCAGATTGCAGCAAACCAAGAAAAGAGTAGATCCAGGATTCAGAGGAGGTGAGTGAAGTACTTTCTTCAGATGCAAAATAAGGAGTCTTCGAAAAACTCAGTAATCAAGATAAACAATATTTTACTGCAGTATTTTTAAAAATCCACGTGGAACCAAATATCAAAATTTTTAACTAAGACTGGCTATTGCTGTTTGTTTTATGACACTGCATTATTAGGCAATTGGAACAGTCGTTTCCATCAGCCATCGGGTCCCCAGGTCACTGGCTTCCACCACTGGGCTGGTTTATGAGGGTTGTCAATGGGTGAGCCAACAGGTTGGGCAATGCAGAGCTTTACGTGGGTCATGCTTTTTGATTGTGGAGTTTCTCGAACGTTTTCCACTTGCTTCAAAATATGGGAGGATATTTTGTTAAGGATATATAGGCAGTCACTTGTTCTTTTCCCCTCAGATTCCAATATGGTTCTGCAGGGGAGAGAAGAACAGAATTCTTTCTTGGCAGCCTACATTTTAGCAGCCTGAGGTGAGAGTGCAGTGGAGAAAGAACAGAGTTCACCTTGGGAGCTTTTCTAGGAAGGGGACACCACAGAAACTGGACCAACTGGAGTTTTATCAATTCTTGGTCTATCAAGTTCTTGACATGTTGTACCCAATTCAGCAACACATAATGAGATAATTTCTCAAAACAGAAAATTGACTCAAAGATACAAAATTATATCTTTAAAAACTCTATGTCATATTTTTCACAGAAAAAAACATGGTTAAAGATTTAAATCCTCAGTAACTGTTATCTACTGGCTAAAGAGATAAAGCAACCAAAAGCTGTCCTTCAAATGGCATCTGTTTTTCATTTTTCCACTGATTCTTTCTCTATGTTCCGTGTTCTCAAGTGCCAACACTAGATTTGAGTGGGGAAATTGACCAGTACTTATAGCCACCCTATCAAAAAATCTCCACATCAGGCTTTGAAATGTTTCCCCAAATATTTATCTAACCGCGTCCTTCAGATTTAAGGGCATTTGAGGTATTTTAAAAGAATAAAAACGCAAATGTAATTCTGGAATTTTGGAAAAATTAATGTCAATCATTATCCTTAAAATGAACAATTTATACCTCAGTCCAAATGAGTTTTTAACACTTCTTTTAATAATGAATGGATTAGTGGCTGTTAAATTTTCTTAGTTACTAGTACTAGAATTTGGGTGACACTGAAGGTATTAAAAGGTGAATGCCAATTCTTTTAAAAACAATTTTTAAAATATACCATTATAACTCTAGTCATTTGCTATTCTTTCAGTACTATTTGGAGGTTTGAGTAGACATGTTTATTTCCCTTACCTTGTGCTATAAAATAAAATATGAACACAAGGAGTTAAGAGTTCTTGCGGGTCGTAGTAAGCAGGGATCCTTTTGGTGCCATCAGCTTACCTGAGACCTAAAGGATCACATTCTTCCCTCCCCAACCCCTCATCTCCCAACTCAACCACCAGACTCAGTTGTTCTGACCAACATCACGATATAGAGTAATGAATCCTCAGCTGTTGTAAAAATACATTTCCACTTTGACCAAAATGTATTGGAAAAACTACTGTATTGCTTGTATATATTGTTTCAGATTTCAATGAAAAGAGCTACAATTAAACCTGAAACTCTTCTAGGGTAGAAAACACTTTGTCATCTTCTGCCACCAGAACTCTACGCAGTGCTTGGCGCAAGAGAGAACTCTCAAAAGTTATCTTTAGTGGAAGGGTCTTGTGAGAGAGAAGTTTGGTTGGGAGTAGAGGTTTTGAAAGTTTGTTGCTTGAGGTGGTGGTAGTACTCTCCTGTGGTGTTGGGCCTCATAGTTTCTGTGTTTCCTGATGAAAAGAACTAAAAAGTGTTTGGGTGTTCGTGGGTTGAGACCACATGGGAAGACCAAGTATAAAAGATGATAGAAAATCAAGTTTATTTTCTTTATAATTTTACTTATACCCATTTAAAAAAAATTAATAGAAAATTTAATGGGGCTCTTCCTGACACAGCTTTGTTTTTTGTTTTTGTTTTTGTTTTTTTTTTTGGTCTTAAAAGTTATTGTTTTGTCGATATACATTGTGATTGATTATTGTTTCCCCATCACCAAAACCTCCCTCCCTCCCCCTGCCCCCCTCCCCCCCAACAATGTCCTTTCTGTTTGCTTGTCGTACCAACTTCAAGTAATTGTGGTTGTTATATCTTCTTCCCCCCCCACAGGTTTTTTTTTTTGTGTGTGTGTGTGTGTGTGTGTGTGAATTATATATTAATTTTTAGCTCCCACCAATAAGTGAGAACATGTGGTATTTCTCTTTCTGTGCCTGACTTGTTTCACTTAATATAATTCTCTCAAGGTCCATCCATGTTGTTGCAAATGGCAGTACTTCATTCGTTTTTATAGCTGAGTAGTATTCCATTGTGTAGATGTACCACATTTTCCGTATCCACTCATCCGATGATGGACATTTGAGCTGGTTCCAACTCTTGGCTATTGTAAAGAGTGCTGTGATGAACATTGGGGAACAGGTATACCTTCGACTTGATGATTTCCATTCCTGTGGGTATATTCCCAACAGTGGGATAGCTGGGTCGTATGGTAGATCTATCTGCAATTGTTTGAGGAACCTCCATACCATTTTCCATAGAGGCTGCACCATTTTGCAGTCCCACCAACAATGTAGGAGAGTTCCTTTTTCTCCGCAACCTCACCAGCATTTATTGTTCAGAGTCTTTTGGATTTTAGCCATCCTAACTGGGGTTAGATGGTATCTCAGTGTGGTTTTGATTTGCATTTCCCGGATGCTGAGTGATGTTGAGCATTTTTTCATATGTCCTGACAGAGCTTTGAATGAGATTCCAATAAAATGAACATCAGATAACAAAGTATGTGTGAGAGAGTTTGCCATAAACAGATTTACAAAGGACATGGGTAAACTCTGTTCCATGATTCTTGTACCTCCTCATTTACTTCAAGAATACAGATGTCTTGACAGAGGAGATGGAAAGAGAACACAGTGAAGAGATGTTGTGGGAGAGAGCTGTGGCTGGTTGTAGTGCCCAACCCTCCTCCAAGGGTAGCGGTACACATCTGTCCCAAGCCTAGTGAGTGGGGACCACCTAATGACACAGAGGGGCACGGAATGTGTGAGAAATGTGGGCATAGCTTGACTCATGACTGAGAAAGGCACAACAGCTTGAGGTAGGAGGGAAGGGGAGGATCTGCCTGTACTACAGAGTGCTGAAGGAAGCACAGGTGCCCTGCTTACCTGTGCCACGTGGCAGAGAGAACCCAGGTGGAACTCTTAAATCTTTCTAAGAAGTCCAGTGAGATGCATGGGGATCCCAGGAGGAGAAGGTAGAATGAATGTTGTGTTCCTGGGAGCTGCAAAGCTTTGTAACCCTCCATCATTATTGGATGCATCTGCCCAGGTCAAGGGAACTACAGGAGTGGGGTCATCTGCAATCCATACATGTGATTCTTGAGTGACAAAGTCAACTGTAAGTATCTATTAAACCCAGAAAACTTAAATCCTGATAAGGAAGTTCCAGTTCAAGTAAGATTTTTCCTCCATCTCCCCCACTGCTGGGACCTGGAAGAAAGGCACTGACCATTGGCGGGAGGGAGAAGATCACTCTGTAAAACAGAGAGAGGAGATCAGATGCAGCCCCAAACCCCATCTCCACCGCCCTTTTTCCCTTTGCAGATTTCCAGCCAGAAACAGGTCCAAACTGGGAAGGGAAAAAATTTGATATTTGATGTCACAACAAGCTTCAGTTTGATTAATATTGTGGACAGGACATTTCATTTTCTAAATTGAAACTGTGTTCTATAAAGTGATCATAGGATCAGAAGTAAGTAGAAAATACACAGACCTCTTGGATTTTTCATTTAGGGTAAGATGAGATTACTACCAGTGATTAAATTTCTAAAATACAGTGAGCAACTAATTAACTAAATACATAGATAAATAAAATAAAATTGCATTTTGATGACATCATGAGCTGTGTTCAAGTCATTTCATCTCACAGAACTACTCTCTGGCTGGTGGAAATAACATTTAATATTGTTATATAGCTACCCCTTCCTCTCACCGTGGTGTTATGACACATACCTCTCCACCTACTTCTGAAAGGCGAGTTGATGCAGCTCATTTGGGTGTTAGATTATTAGAGCTACTAGTTTGGAAAAGCCAAGCATGGTGTCGGCTTCTGATCATAGGTGTGAATACGAGGGATGAACGCCAAGCTGTGCAAATGAACACGAAGCCTCACCCACGCCTTTTCCCTCCATGCACCACAGCCCCACTTGAGAGGCAGGACTGCCTTAGCCAATCAGATGAGGCAGGGAATGCCCTCTTGGAAACCACCAGCGATGAGCATGAGCTGAGACCCACAGCACAGAGGATACTAACCCTGGATCCTGAAGGATTTAATTACATTCTCTCTGTCAGGAAAGGAAGTCGGATTTGCTTCAGTGGAGTTGCATTTGGGTGATTTGTCTCTCCTGTGTAACTATTTTCCAGTACCACTCCTAGAATACTAGAAACTATCTACTTAGAAGCCTGTGCGGCTCACCCTTAGACCAAAGGCCATTCCGTGTCCCTGTGTTTACATTTTTACCTTTCATATCCTGGAACTCTGAGAGACCTTTGTGAAAACAGAGCAGAGTCCTCAGGGAAAGCACTCAAGGTTAGTGCTGTAAATTCTGATCTCTAGCTCTGCTGCTTCATGTTCTGCAATATTCCTTAATTCCTGTGCTACTGAGGTCAAGGATCCTGTCTTGTTGCTCAGTATCTCACACTGAACAGAATTCCCACCTGACTCCCCCGCCCTATTGTGTCTGGGGCAGAAGGCTGGTTTCTCTGATGATCTCAGTCACAGCCTCCTTTGCCCCTGATAGAAACCCGCCCTAGAAGTGAGGAGTTTATGGATGGGTGTGTGCCTGTGGTATTTTCTTTAAACAGTGCTGCATGTTAAAAGCATTGTCAGTCAGATTATCTTAAGATGTATCGAATGCTAAACTGCACAGGCAGTCCTCAGGGCTTGAGGAACTCACCTGGATACAAATCAAAGAATGAACTGTCAGACTTGATGAAAACAATTTGGAATAAAATTTTTGGAATTAAAAAGAATATTATTATTAAAATAATATTAACAGGCAATATTGTAAGAGGTCATTTCTTTTCTTCCTTTTTATTGTCACAGACCCCTTTAAGAAAGCCATGCAACCCTTCTTTCCTGAAAATGCATTGAACATAAAAAATTTCCACACACACACACACACACACACACACACACACACACACACAAACACACAAACACACATAAAGAGACTGGCCAGTTACTCAGTTGGAGTGCAGTGTCATAACACCAAGGTAAAGGGTTCAGATCCCCATACCGGCCAGCCACCAGAAAAAAAAAAAAAAAAAGCAAATAGTTTAGACTTATGATTTCATGCTCAAATGTTCCCAGTGTCTATCTGACATGGAAAATATTTGTTTTCAGCATGAATGAATATTTTGCGTCCCATCTTTGGGGATTCCAAAGTGTCCTTAAACACTTTCCAATGACCCAATACCAACATGAAAACTAGAACACTAACAAAAACCCATGTGATCACTCCAAGCATCCCTTTTCCTCCCTTCATCCAAGATAACTACTATTTGAAATCTTGTATCAACGATTTTCTTGATTTTAGTTTGTCAATTTTTAACACATCTATTTGTATTCCTTTAAAAGTGTATGTTTGGATTGTATACATGTTTGGATTTATGAAAAATGTATTGTGATGTTTTTAGTATCTAAGGACTTATTTTTCACTTCTATTTATACTGTTATGATCCATCTACAATGTTGCATATAATTGCAGACACTCGTTTTCATTGCTGTATAATATTTTCTGATTGAATATGCTACAGTTTGCTTCTCCAGTGCCCACTATATAGGCACGAGTTTGTTTCTAAGTATTTGCCATCACGAACTTTGGAATATGTTCCAAAGCTTCTTTTGGGTTCCTCTAGTTAGAATTTATCACTACCTGATATTTTATTTTATTTATTTATTTTTTTTTTGTCGTTTTTTCGTGACCGGCACTCAGCCAGTGAGTGCACTGGTCAGTCCTATATAGGATCCGAACCCGCGGCGGGAGCGTTGCCGCGCTCCCAGCGCAGCACTCTACCAAGTGCGCCACGGGATACACCAACTTATATCAATTGTCTGGCTCTGCTCAGTAGAATGTAAATCCTATGGGAACAGACCCTCTGTTTTCTCCCTGTTGTATCCACACAGCCTAGAATAGTGCCTGGTATATTATAGAAATTCCATTTATATCTACTATCTCCACCTTTCCACTTTGGCTTCTTGCCTGGCTTATTATAATAACTTCCTAATCAGTCTCCCTTCTTTCTGTCTTGCTGCCCTTGAATCAACTCTCAACATAGCAGCCAGAGTGATCTTGTTAAAAATTATGCAGGATTCTGTTACTCTTCTGTTCAAAAATCATTAATGGCTTCCCACATCTCAAAGTAAAAGCCAAAGTCCTTATAATACACTATGGCTTGGTAAGATCTGGTTCCTCCACTTCCCTGACCTTCCCTCCTAATATCTGTCCCATCACGCTCTGCCCTCTAGGCACCCTGGTCTCCTCGATACTCTTTGAACATGGTAGTTCCAACACGCCTCAGGGCCTTTGCAATGCTCTGCCCTTTGCCTGGACAATTTTCCCCTCAAATATTCACATAGCTTATATTTCAGTTCTCCCAGGTGTATGCTCAAAAATCACTACTAGTGGGGTCTTCTCTGCTACTTTGTGTAAAATTATAACCCTCCTATTACTTTTTGTCTCTTTCCAGGGTTTTATTTTGCTCTCCGTAGATCTTACTGCTATTTGACCTTTTTGTTTTACTTATATATTTTGTTCATTGGTCTTCTCCTACTAAACTGTAACCTACACGAGGCAGAGATTTTCATCTGTTTTGTTTACTGCTGAATCCTTGGTCCCTAGGAAATGCCTGGCACATAACGAGGTGTTTAATCAAAATTTGCTGAATTAAATCATTTTTATGAGGAGTGTGAACAGTTATCACACGACTACTTATTTTGACATTTATCAGGTCATGTTTATATTTTTGATAATCTAATGAATATCAACATGACTTAAATAAAATCTCAAAGTTATTGTTGCAACCCTCTGAATAAACAGAATATGAGTTAAAATGGAGACATGGATTAGAGTCATACTACCCATTCTGAAGATTCAAATCCCCAAAGCTTCTTTTAAAATATTAAGTACCATTTTTGCTTTATTTAAAGTGAGAAATGATGATTTCCTACAGATTGAAATCAGATCTAGACTTGTGTGGTACATTCATTGAGGAGTGAACCTCAGACCCCCTTCACTGTAGTTTGTCACACAAGAAGCTTCTAAAGACTTCAGAGGCTGTGGCTTTTCTGCTGGCTGTGGCTCTTGAGTAAATCAACTTTTTGGCCAAAGTTACTACAACATATTAGAAATTACTTAGTTCTAAGTTTAAATTTGCATGTTCTAAATCTTCTTACTCTAGTTTAATAACATTTCCAAAGAAATTACTAAGAAAAAACAAAAGACCTCTGGAGGGGACCAAATAAAATAACTGAGGAGAAGGCAGGTAATTTCTGGCCATCATGCTTTTATTAACGATTATCACAATAAAGGTAATACACAAGTAATAAGATTAATGCCCAAGAACACATAGATATATTTTAACATCAAAGGATTTGGAGCTCAGAATATATATTTTATAACTTTAGCTAAATCTTAAATTATAAATTTTTAAAATGTCAAGTTGAGGCAAATCCAATTTGCAATTATAGTGTGTCATTCTCTCAGCTTCCTTAAATTTTGCATTTTCATGTGAATAAAACATTCACTTTTCTATCATCCTTCTGATCAAATTAGCTATGTGTACTGTACTTGCATAGAAGTAGCATTTCCATTCATGCACATTCAAATGACTTGGTGTTGAAACTACAATAGCTGCTCAACTGATTTTTTTTTTTTTAAAAGATCTCAAATTAAATATTCTAATGAGTTGGAAAAGTTTTGCTTTAAACACGATCCTCTCAGAGTGATCGCCAGTGTCAGTTAGGGAGATACAAGGGCGGAGATTACAGAGCTGATAAATTTTATCCATAAATAAAATGATATTGCAAACAAACACATGTGATCTGTGCCTGGGAGCCTACATGGCTAACACAATGGATGCACTTCTTGTTATTGTATGAGCCCCCATCCAATCCCTACCATGCAAGTGGAAAATGTACATGCTCTAAAAGATTGAACTAACATACGTGAAAATCTTTTCAGATATTTGTCTTAAAAATCTTTTGAGAGCACATTGAGTTTGGATCCTGAAAACTGAGCTCAATTTGTTCTTTTAATTTTTCCCAATTTCACGTTTTTAAAAAAATTCTTTCACCACCTCCCTGTGCAGAAGATGATGATCTTGCTTTGTTTCCCAACTGACCTATTTATATCAAATTAGTTACACCCACTTAGGTCTCCCCCCACCTTTTGCCCGCAGATACTTCCTATGGAGCCAGGAACTGATATGGAGACTTTTGGTTTTGATAGAGAATTCAATCACTCAATACTGCAAGACATCCTTTTGTATTAAAAGAACAAAAAGCACGGGCATTGTTAAAAACAAATCATTTTCCATTAGTAGAAGTTACATGATTGGAAAAAGAGAAGAGCACATTGCTGTAATTACTAGTACATTAAGCAGGGGATGAACAGCTGCGGGGACTTGGAATCAGTAGAATAACAGCCACAGAGCCAGTTTTCCCCATATGGTCCAGGGGAGGAGGTGGGGCTTCTAGCTGCTTGGGGGTTGGGAAGAGGTGAGGAGGGGGCAAACTGGAATCCCATTCAAGTACAAAACACGCCAAGAAACGTCTGGCTTCCCAATCCAAATCCAGCTTCCTCTGTGCTGCAGTAGGAAAATCCCCCTGGCCTCCATAACAAAAACCTCTAAAATCAATGTTGTTTTTTCCTAAAGAGAGCAAAATGTGAGCGTGTTTAGACTTTTGGCTACACTGCTACTAATAGAAAAGATGACCTCAGAAAGACTGAGTCACTTCCTCAGCTTTCTTGGGGTGTGGCTGTGACTTGGGATGGTTGGTGTCACTTTGTAAGCACTCTATCTAATCTAGCATTTGTCTTCTGTCCCAATTAAAAGTAGGGTCCAGCCCACAGTGATAGGTCCCCACCACCAGGTACTGGCCTCAGTCTGTTTCAGTGAAAAGCATTATAGTGGTCTAATTGGAATTCCCTTCAGAATTTGGCAAATTTGGTAAAAGCAGACTGGCACTATAGTAACCTTTCATTATCAATGCAAATCCTAACAGAAAAGCATTCCATTCTTCTTACATTGCACGTCATAAATTAAACACAATAAATTTTATTGTGAAACCTCCTAGGAAGACATTCCTGAATAGACAAGGCAGAAAATGCTTGCATTATACTAAACAGAGCTAAAATTTGATAGTTGCTGGAAGGAGAGGCTATACGGAATCAAGCTATTTACAGGGGGAAATACCAAATAGACTACATCATTTGCAAGGAGATGTTTTTGTAAGTACCATGTCCAAAACCATTTGGGTTTTGACTATATGAAGGTTATTCCCACAGAGGATGGTGACCAGCTGTTCTTCATTGCCACTGAAAACAGAATGGAAAAAAAAAAAGGCATTAAAATGGAATTGAAGGAATTTGAGCTTCCTGAAAATTTGAGTTAGTTAACAGGAGAGGGATCCACACCAGGGAGTTATATAATGGATCCTTTCATTTGATCTTTTTAAATTTATTTATTTTAAATAAAATGAGGCACCTTTAAGACAATTCAGGCATATTTTTGCCCATCAGTAAAATAATGAATTTGATAATCTTAGAAAATTTCTCCTACTAAAAAACAATTTGAAAAATCTTTAAGAAATGTGACCAGGAAATTAGGCTACGTAAGGAAGACAATTTATTCAATCATGCTTTAGTGCTATGGAATCCCATACAATGAGAGTATTATTAAAGGAATCCTGTCAGAAATTGGTACATTTCACACCATAGATTTAGACAGGCATACTCCAAGAAGGAATATAATAATATCCCTGTAAATGAGTATGTCATTATCTCTAGAAATACCTAAACTTAAAAATTAAAGGAAAACAACAGTACTCTACTCAAATTAAGCGACTTGTTATCTATTAGAAAATTATTAGATGGATAGATAGATGTAAAAACATTATTTGCTGGGTATCAGAGTTTTCTTTGATATTTGAATTGTGAGCTTTCTATTCCAAGAATTTATAACAGTATTTGAACAGGTACTGAGATATTAACTTGCAGGATTTTCTTAATAAGCCAACTGTGGGAAGGACACTAGAACCAGTCTTTCACACATGGAGTAAATCCATCACTGCCAGACTTCTGAGCTCCACAGAACACTACCATTTATGTTTTTCATTCAACTTGAGACAAAATTTCTACTAGATCCCATTCCAGATCTCCCATGAGACAGAGCTACCTTTCAGCGATCAGTACTTTACCAAGAGCCGCACTCAAATTTGAACATCTCAGTAGACATAGAATCAGAAATGAGGGTTTACTGGATTTCACTCTGAAAGTTTTTCTTCTCAGATACCATAATACAAGAGCATCACCTTCGTCTCAGATGATTTGCAGCTTTTCTGACAGCTAATGTTTATCTTTGTGACCCTTGCTTTCTAGGCAACAAATGCAATTTGTAAATAGCTTTAAACTTTACAAAAAATTTAAGCAGGAAAGAAAGGGTAAAACAACAACAAAAAAATAGTTTTATCATATAAGTACATTTTGACTTAAAACTTAAAACTCCTGGACATTTAGGCCTGATGCTATGCCCTCTGAATGGGTTAAATGGAGTCAGATATTTCTGCCAAGTTACAGAACTGGTTGTTTACTTCAGAAAATATTCAGTTATTTCATTTGAGGTACAAATTGCACGAACATACAAAAGTTTACCAGGGTCTGAAACTATGAGTGAAAATATTATTTATCTCTTCTCTTTATTGTTTTATAAATCAGTTCCAAAGGATCCTTTGAATCAGTTGCTCAGTTTTCTTCCCTATAAATAATTATTTCTTCATACAATAGAGAGTCAAATTCTAAAGAAGATACACTTTATCATGCTGGTTAAGAGCACAGATTCTGAACTCATACTGAATGGGCTCAAATTCCAGCTGTGTGTCCTTTAGATAAGTACCTAACCTCCCTGAGCCTCTATTTCTTCCCCTGTAAAACTGGGATTTAATAGCATCTTCGTTATATGACTGTTTAGAGAATTTTTTTAATTGCTCAGAAACTTACGTGGAACTATTTGCCTGTAGCTCTCTAAGATGAGCCAATACTGAAGACAGAAGGAATGGAACAGACCAGCATGAGCAGACCATGGGATCAGAAATCACCACTTTTCACACAATAAGAAAAACACTATGCTCTTTGATACTTACAAATGGTACACCAATGTATTATTTTGGAGCTTAGGTAAATCCTCTTTTACTTGTAAATATGAAACGCTGGATATGATGGCCCATGATCACCAGTTGCTGGGGGGAAGGATGCCATACTAGGAATTTCCCCATTGCCTCCCTTTTCATGTGCCTGTCCTGAACAGACTGGTAACAAACACATGGAAATAACTAATGCAATCAGCCTCTCACACGTGTGACTCTGTTGCACTAGATGCAAGAGCATGTCTCCAGGGCTGGAAAATGTTGTTATTTATTTAATGAATATTTACTGCTGGCAGTGGCAGTGCAAGGGAAAGTCAGAAGATCCTTTTCCTGTCCTCTCAGAGTTTATAGGATAATGAATTGAAGCAGTAAATGTTGAGGTAAAAATAAAGGAAATGCCCTTAGACAGATATCATTGAACAAAATGCTCCCGTCTGAGCAGGCATGTAAGAAGCAGATAGATGGGAGCATGTCAAAGAATAGAAAAAAACAGTGACCCAAGCCTACGTAAGCAGGCTCAGAGGGTTGACCATGAAATATATATTGTGAAAGACTGCTAAGGCAACTCAAGGAGGGATTTGTACAGCTAAATTTCACATCAGGAAGAGAAAAAAACTCATGCAATTTAAAAGTAGAGTTGCCATATCAGGAAAGGGAATGGATCACAGCCATCTATATCAGACAGGCCACATCTCAGAAGCCAGAGTTTTTTCGCACTCAGCCTATAAGCTCATTTTCTATTGAAAATCATAAGACTTTTCAAAAACATATTTGAAACAACAGCAGAGTCTGTAGTAAACACTATGCTATTTGGCCCTTTTGCATCTATATAATAGAGCTATAAAAACTGATCTGGATTAGTCGTACCAACATTAAATTTGATAGGATTAAACACGTTCAGGTTTTCACTGCTCTGCTAGATGGATGAAAACAGGACAATCATCAGAGCGTTTGCTTGACTTCTCCAGTTTCTCAGAAAGCAGCATGAGTCAGCCCTCTCCAAAGAGCAGGGATGGAATCTGAGTCGGTGAACACATTGTGTGGTGGACTTTTGAGATACACTGTGCCTCTTCTTACTCATTGATGAGGGGCAAACAAAAACACAACAAAAAGTAGGTGTGCTACATCTGGAAGTATTGTTCACAAAGCTAAACTACCAAGCAGGTGAAGCATTTTAATCTGAGACTCTACCGCCTATAAAATCGGCCCAATTCCTTCAGTATTTGTGAACAACCCTGTAAGAGGAATTCTTAAGACAAATAAATGGGGGCGGGTGTGAATTAAAAGAGAATAACACCTGTCTCTGCAGCTGGCCAACAGACTTTGCTTTAATGTGCTGTCTACTGGGAAATGAAGGCGTCTCATGTTACCCAGAGGCCTTAGCCTACGCTGGAGTCTGCAGAAAGGAATTCTGTGACCAGAAGATGTGAGGCTTGGTCTGGGGCCAAAGACAATGGTGAAAGGTACAAAATGAAAAGTTCTGTCAGGACAAAAGCGCTCCATCATGGAGCAACACACAACTTGCCATTTGAAGAAATGAGCCCAAAACCAAAGTCGCAATTGGAATAACAACTGCTTGATCCCCTTTTACCTTCTAATGCTTCTCTGGCTGGTGATTACTTGTTGAAATCGGAATGAAGACAGTACAGCCGCCAGCGGCATACAGTGTCTTCATTTAGGGCTGGTTCTGGCTGGTCACGGAAAAGCAACTTGAAAGATTTATGCTCCTCCACCTTCCATCCATATTTTTTTCCATTAAAGGGAGAATTTAGAGCAAAGTTACCAACGTAACTCCAACCCAGTGCTGGAGAAGTCCTCGCTGACTTGCGAAATAACTGTGGCTTCAGCAGAATTATGTGCCCAATAGTAACAGAGGTGAAGCCCATAAAAATTGTGTGCACATACTTTTAAAAAACAGAAGAAAAGACCCTGTAATTAGGTCCACATTGAATCTAATGGTAGGTTTGCCTCATAGAACGCACCTAAATTTGAATAATGAGATGAAATAAAATCAAAGGGAATTTTCTTTCCAAGAAAAACTTAGAAGGGACTCTTCTCTCTCTCTCCTTCTTTCTCTGAAAAGAAAAAGAGAAAGAGAGAGAGAGAGAGAATGTTTATGCAATATACAGACCACAGAGAAGCTATCGAAGTTATCTGACTATAGAAGAGCTGAAAGTTAAAGGAGAAACTAGCTGCTGGTGGTCCTAGGTCACAGAGCCCTGAACATCCATAGAATGGCTGAGAGGGATGGGCTTGTAAGGTCGAAGCATGGTACAGGGTTTCTAAGGGCCAGGAAGAGACCACTGCTTTCTCACCTGCACACCGATGTCTGGAAATCCTAGAATAGGGAACAGATCTATTCATGTCCCAATCAGAACCTGCATAAGATGTGAAGTTATTGGAAAGGTACCAGAAATTAAAATTGACAATGCACCCTAATAGACTGAAATCGATCTGAAGTGCATAAAGGGTGGTACAGGAGATCAAGAATGCATCAGGGAGCTTTCAAGGGGCACTGCAGAGTGGGGTCAATGAAACAGGAAGTGAAACTGGATGTGACTCTGGCCGGATGTGGGTTCTGACTATAACAGATGGAATTTATTGAATCAACAGTATGGGAAATGGGAAGGAGGTCTGCGCCCAAGGAGGAAGCAAGTGCCCCAGGTGTCCAGTCCCAAATATTTTGGCAGTGAATTTAGACACAAGAAAAAAAAATCATTTATTCATGGAAAACTCTCAATAAACTATTTTAAAAATGCCAAAATATATATTTCCATTTTCCATTATAAACAGATATAAGCAAAGTTTCATTGTTAGCCTGAAAAAACAAACAAAAAAAAGATTCCAGTTCATTCAAATTTTGCCTAATATTTTGCATAGGCATTAATGACAGGGAACTCCTTCATTAAAATACATGATTATAACTCTAACATAAAGAGGAAGACTTTGTTTTCCGGGAGCACTCTCTTCCTTGTGTATCACTTGAGAAAGTTTAAGCCATTTTAATTCCTCTCTCTCTCTCTCTCTCTCTCTCTCTCTCTCTCACACACACACACACACACACACACACACACACACACGTGTACTCTGTAATAGAGGACACAAATTTGATTCATGTCTCCTTTTGCATCTGTGATCATATCCTACTCCCACCACCATAACAAAATATTTAGAGTCTAGTCCTTACTCAGATTCACTTAAATATACTCAAAGAAACATTCCATCGTATTAGTGCTAACTCTACTGAATGAGAGGTTGAGTTTCTTGGACATTTTCATGGAATTTGAAATCATGTCATTGAAAGTCTTCCTAACTGGGGTGAATTATAAGTATGCATTTGATATATAATCACATAATTTTTTGTATGCTCTGTCTGGTGGGATGAGGAATGGAGTCAAATAGCAATTAAAGTATAAGCACATTTCAAGAGTTCTTAGCACTTTCCAGTATTATTTTCATCAAGTCTTCTGCCAGGTACTGATTTGCTCACAGAAAGGCAACATTTGGATAGAAAGAAAAAAATTCAGAAATTCCCAAATTCTTTAATGCTAAGGCTACATTATGAAGTCACAAATTTCTGGTTGATATTCACATTTTGTTATATTCATGAACATTCAGAATTTATTTGAGACTTGAAAATTGATACCTATTTCAAATGTTGCTCTACCACAGAAAAACCATGTCACAAATCCAACATTGCTTTGGCAATAATCAGCTTAGAGTGCCAAACATAACTCTTCTAGGTCTAAGACTATATAAATAAAATTTTGTTTTTTAAAGGCAGAAGATTGGCAGGAAACATAAACCTCATTTAGTCATAGCTTAGAATTTATTTCCTTAGGAGAACAATTCTGTGACTTATTCAGCTTCAATATGTTCCTGAAGGTAAAGAATGTAAACTAGATCATCACCCCTAGTAGCATGTAACTCATTTGTCACATGGCATAAGCTGCCTATCCAAAGCAAACCCAATTTACAGGCAGACCCAAGATTACTGTGCATTTTTTCCAAATGCTATTCACCGACTGTAGTCATAAAGTATTATGGATTGAATCTAACTCTCTCCTCTGCATGCAAAAATGCAGTAGCGACATCTTTCTTGAACACAAGACCAGAGCTCTACTTTCAGAGCTATTCCTGAGCCAAACCTAAAGTAGCATTCTTTACAGCACAAAAAGGAGCAAAGTGATTTTGACTCTCACATAGGTTTATTTTCTCTATGAAAATGAGTTCTCCCTCTTGACAAACTAAGTCTGGACTTTCAACATAATTTATTGTGATCAGACAAACTGTGGCATATAAACATTTCAATTAAATTCCATAAAAAAGAATTAAATACCTCAAATCACTAGGTGAAGTCTGGGGTAAAAAATACACGACAGTGCACTGATCTCAAGAGGGGAAGACAGATCTACATATATAACTATATTATGAAGCAGAATGTTTTAAACACTTTTTGAATTTAAAATCCTCAGAGAACACAGAAGAAAGAGCAGCAATTCTCTCATGAAGTGAGGACATTTTCAGGAGAATGTCACATTTGACCCATCTCTTGAAAGTGAATGATATTTAACAAAGAGGATATGCCAGGTAGGTTTGTCCTCAGAAGGCTGTGGGGTCTGGGCCAACCTGCTGTGGCAGGGAGCCCAAGATAATCACACTTGAAAGGAGAGAGAGGTCTGATGTTGCCATCTTCATATGCTACTTGGCTTCTTAATAAAGACAAAAATGTCAAAACTAACTTGTAGCAATGCTCAATAAGAGGAGTAAAATGTAATGGCCTATGGTCTCTGCACCTCTCCACCAGCAGCACAACCTTCAGGGTTAGGGTGGCTGCCTAATACGCCCACCCAAGATGTGGACCGAAGGGTAGATGAATAAAGAAAGCAATGTAGCTCCCATCTCAACTCTCTACTGAAACCGCTCTCACCAAACTCACTAATGATATTCTTGACACTAAATCCAATTTAAAAATATATGGAATCCTTATTTTCACCACTGTCTATATTTGACATTTCTAACTTCTTCCTTTTTAAAACCCCTTCTCTGACTTTCCTAGAATCACCAAAAAAAAAAGTGATTCTAAACCATTTAAAGATGGTTGAAAGTTCCCTTCTTTCAACAATCTTTAAAATATTGACATTCTTGCAGGTTCTGTCTTCAGTACTATAGCCATTCTACGCATCCTCTCTGAGTGATCTCATCTACTTCCATAGCTTTAGCTAAACCTATATGCTAATAAATCTCAAACCTACATCTCCAGCCCCGATCACTTTTCTGACCTTGACTTACATATCCCCTGCCCACTGGCCAACATCCATTCTACTGAAGCTTGTATCATCAACAATAAAGTGATAATGAAATCCTGCTTTTATTCTTCTGAACTGTTTGCTAAATCAGTCCACATTCTCGATCCATATAACAAAGAATCTGATAAGACCAATGTGGTTGCTCCCAAGAATTTCAGCAACTGCTCCTAAACACATCCACTTCCTCTGGTCCTGTCTTTCCATCTTATCCTTCACACTGCAGCCAGAATAATTCTTCTCAATGCAAATATAATCATCACACCTCTATTTAGAACAGACTTCCAGTTGCTTGTTGTATAAGGTCCAAAGTACTTATGTGGGTTTACAGACACCTTCGTTATCTGGTGTTTTCTTACCCTGCCAGTTTCACCATTCATACTTCCATTCAGCATTCTTCCATTCATACTCCAGACAATCGTTATATTGAACATCTTTAAATTTATATTATGTGTGGCCATTTCTTCTTGCCTGGAATACACTGTCATCTTCCCCTTCCTTGACTGGCTCCATTTGGTTCGACATACTAGAAGAATAGAGGAATAAATCAGGTCTTAGAGGAGAGAACTGAGTTCAGTTTTGAGCATATTGGATTGAAGATTTTTGTTAAACTTTTGGATGCAGAAGTTCAATAGGCTGTTGAGTATGCAAATCTAAGATTTGTGAAAATGGGCAAGATCAGGGAGGTAAGTAAATTGGTAGGGTAAGGATGTAACCAAGAAAAAACAAAAATTAGGGAAAGTAGAAGGAAATTAGAGAATTGGTCAGAGAGAGGGAGAGAAATCAGGAGAGTGTAGGGGTCCAACAACCCGAATACTGAAGAGACAGCTCCAAGATGAGGACATAATCCACAGTATCAAACACAGCAATTGTGCCAAGTAAGCTAAGGTTCAAAAAAGATTCACTGGATTTGGCAAATTGAACACCATTTTGGGTTTGAGCACCTTCTGAGGAATGGTGGAAGAACAAGCCAGAATACAGTGGGCTGAGATGCAAAAAAGCTATTAAGAAAATGACATAGTGGCACAATAAGATTAGACTGTCTTGGAGGTTTTATGTGTGAGAGAGACCCACAAGGAGGTGAAACCTTAATAGCCTTCAAGGAAGAATTAGATATCTTCTAGCTGGATTGAAGAGGAGGCTTACAGAGGAGAATGCATGCAAATCACAGAAGCATTAAGCAGCTTGTTTGCTTAGAAAACACAAGAAGTTTAGCATTGTCAAGGCATTAAAGCAAATGGAGTTGGGTAGGACAAGAGATATAATGTGGGACAGAGTCAGGTTAGATTATTTCATGCCGTGCTAAGAAAAGGGAATTTTATCTTGAGTCAATAAGCAGACATGGAAAGACTTTAACCATTCTGTTTGTGATTTTCATCAGCAGAATGAGGAGTAAGGCAAGTGTGGAGGCAGGCTGAGCAGAGCAGGAAGGTATATTTTATAGTAGCAGAGGAGGAAGATGACAGTATAAATTAATAGCAGAAATGTGATAGAGTAAGAATTATAGAAACTTGGTGATTAAATTTTGTAGGCAATGAAGTATAGAAGAAGTGGGAATCCAGGAAAAAACAAAACATAACAAAACAATGTTCCTGGTTTAGTCAATTGGGGAAGGGGGCATTAACACAAATAATGAAAGTGAACAGAGAGGGAGATTGGGTTTGGAGGGGGATCAGTCATGATTTCAATTTGGAACATTTTGCATTTGAGATTTCCCTTAATGTCCAAGTAAAAAAATCTAGAGGAGTTCTTGGACCTAGTATACTTAGTGTATTGGATAGGTCATGGAAATTTAGAGCCTGAGATCAAAGAGAACTGGGAATCACGGAGGGTCTGGGATGAAATTCACTGTCTTGAGGAGAATCCCAGAGAAAACAGATAGTGGTGCTTAACTGCCTGGACACAATTCAAGCTAGTTCAAATACTCCCTCTTTAGATCAGAGTGGTTCTGGCGATTGATCTTCCAGTGCAAGGTGGGATAGAATGCGATCAACGATGGGCTGGAGTAATTGAGAGACTGGGAATCAAATAGGACCTGATTGATCCTTAAAATCTTTTACTGTACTTCCTGTGACTACTTACAACAAAGGTGTAGGAATTGGTTTATGGATCTGAACCCAGAGCTTTGGGAACTCCATAGAAACAGAGGATTAGGGGACACCTTGGGAAGGTAGCCAGTAGAGAAGAAGATTTCATTGTCACAATATGTTGCCACTATGGTGCATAATATGCAGCCTAAGACTATAATCTACTTGCCATGGCCAGAGCAAAACAGGTCATTATGACCTTTTGCTACTTGTGACCCTGGTATTCATATTAACTTGATTTCAACTGCACACTCATTTCGGGAATGGAAGACTCATGTCATAAATTGCCTTTTACACCATATCTCCCTGGCCTTGATCCTTGCAGACTGAATGTCTTCCAGGTCAATGTGGATTCTAAAGTGAATCTTCAGACGGGTGTATAATTTACACCGAGCATAGATATTGAGCAAGAAAGCAATCTCAAGTGTCATTTTGCCCCAGAATTGCTCAGGTCAATTTCTCACGTGTTTTTTTTTTCCCATACACCCCTCTATCTGCAACCCTGGGTAGCATTTCCAGTGGGAACTTCGGAGGCTCTACGTTGTAGTCAGAGAGGAATTTTTCATTTAGAAGGTGAGAATCACTGAAGGCTTTGGGCCATTGAGGACTGAGAAACACACAAGGATCATGTGACCACGGTAAGAACTTTCCAGGGAGATGTTCAGGTCCCTGAGCAGGTTTAATTCCAGGTTTAAGCTTTTTGCCTCTTGCTTGCATTATCTTTATAAATAAAATAATAGTAAAAGAAATCACAACAAATATACTGTAAGAATATGTCAGCAAGTTTATAAAACCATGTTCATCTGTGCTTTTACCTGTTTTAATGTAAAATTTAACATATGTATCCAAATAATGTCATCATATTTTATACTAAGCATAACAATATAAAAATTTACAAACTTGAAGCACAATTAATGTAATTCTGGCAAGGGTTAAAATTTATCATTGCCAAATACTTTCCACTCTAACCTCATTTCATTTTGGTTGAAATTTGTACAAATGCTTTTTCTCTAAGGGGCAGGGGTTTCTCTGCTCAGAGGTGAGATGTCTGTCTAAGAAGATAATTTGAAGACTTCTGAGCCACTTTTTAGTCATAAGCACAGAAAGTAATCACCCCGATTGAACCTTTAAAATGTCAGAATTCTTGAACTTTAAAAATAAAGATCAATGGTATGGGAATTTATGGTAAGATTTTAAAAGCCTTAAGAATGGCTTAAAGTTATGTTACAATATTAGTTATAATAACTGAGTTCAGTTTTAAATGGATTGACATAACATATATTTAGCATTAAAAAAAACCTGTGTGAAACAGATATTTTAATAAATCAAAATATTGATAAAGTTTAAAATAAAAATACTAAAGCATATTAGTATCTTTTATTGAATTGTTTTATAAAGATTCAGAGATTTACAAGTCAAACTGCTTTAAGAACCTTATCCTGAAAACAGAATTCTCTTACTCCACTTTTATCCTGCATGTTGCTTCCCATAAATAACTGTATTAGTCTGTTTTGTGTTGCTATAACAGAATACCTGAAACAGGGTGATTTATAAAGAAAATGAAATTTATTGCTTACAGTTTCTGGGGTTGGGAAGTCCAAAGCCCATCTGGTGGTGGCGACAATGACCCAGGGGTCTCACATTGCAAGATGGTGGAAGCAGAGAGAGCAGTAGAGAGAGAGACAGACTCTCCTCTTCTTTTCAAGCCCTCAGAACCAGGCCCTTCACCACCATTTTTAATCCATTCAGTACTGCATGGTACTACAATCCAATCACCTCTTCAAGGTTCCACTTTTCAATTATCATAATAGGATTTCCCATCCTCTTAACAGTCACAGTGGGGGCTAAGTTTCTACTACATAATACTTGAGGGACATAATTCAAGCTTCAGGGAGTTTGGGGGGGTACATAATTCAATCCACTACATTCCACCCCTGGTCCCCCCAAACTCATGTCCTGTTAACATGCAAAAACATTCATTTCATCCCCAAAGTCTTAACTTGTCTCAACTCAAGAGTCCAAAGTTCAAAGTCCCATCTGTGAAATCAATACCAGTTATCCACTCCCAAGATACAATAGAGGGACAAACATAGGGTACATATTCCCATTCCATAAGGGAGAAATAGGCCAAAAGAAAGGGTTAACAGGTCCCAAACAAGTCCAAACCTCAGCAGAGCAGGCATTAAATCTCAAAGCTGACAAATCAGGTACCTTGACTCCATGTTCAACCTCCTCTGCATACTGGTGTGGGGGTTGGGTCCCCAAGTCCTTAGGAAGCTCCACTCCTATGGCTTTCCTGGTTGCAGGCCACACTTCAGCTCTCCCATGCTTGGTTTCCACTCTGGTAGCTCCACAGGTCTGGGGTCTCCATGATGGTCTCACTCTCACAACTCCACTAGACATGGAGCTAATGGGGTTTGTCTGCTGCAACTCTGACGCCATGCTTCTACTCGACATTGCTCTAGTGAAGGCTCTAGAGAAGACTCTGCCCCTGTGACAGATCTCTTCCTGGGTCTCCAGGCTTTTCTATACATCTTTTGAAATTGTGGTGAAGGCCACCAAGCCTCCACAGCTCTGGCATTCTGTGAGCCTGCAGACCGAGCACCACGTGGACTCTGCCAATACTTCCAGCTTGTGTTTTCCGAAGATATGGGTCCAACCACACCTGGGACCAATTTAACCATGGCTGGAGCAGCCAAAGCAGCTGGGGTGCTGGTGTGAGGGGCAGCATCTCAAGGTGGATCTGAGCAGCAAGCCCGTGTAGGGCACCTCAGGCCTGTTCCCCAAGGCCATTCTGTCTCCCTAGGTCTTTGGGCCTGAAATGAAAGAGTTGGCTCCAGAGGCTTCTTCAATGCCTTCAAGGCCCTTTTTCCACTTCTTTTGATAATCCTCTTCTTTTGTGTTAATCTTCTTAGTACCATTGAATTTTCCTTCTGAAAATATTCTCTGCTTCTCTACTACATGGCCAGGCTGCGAATTTTCCAAATCTTTCCTCTCTGCTTCGCTTTTAAATTCTGGCTTTCTGTCATGCCTTTGCTGCCATAACTCAGCATTGGCTGTTAGAAGTAACCATGCAGCTTCCTTAATGCTTTGCTGCTTATAAATTTCTTCCACCAAATACTCTGGTTCACAACTCCTAAGTTCCAACTTCCACAAAGTCCTAGGGCATGGACCCAATGCAGCCGAGTTCCTTTCCAGTTCACAGCAAGGGTAATCTTTGCCCAAGTTTCCAAAAAACTCCTTCTTATTTCTATCTGAGACCACCTAGAATGGTCTTTACGGTCCAAATTTCTATTAGCATTCTGGTCACCACTATTTAACCAATCTCTAAAACTTTCTCTGGTTTTCTTGCCTTCTAAACTTTCACTAGCTTCTAGGTTTTTTCTCATCTTTTCCTCCAAATTCCTCCAGCCTCTCCTCAATACCCAGTTCCAAAGCCACTTTCACATTTTCAAGTATTTGTTATAAGCACCACTCTACTTCTCTGGTACCAATTTTCAGTGTTAGTCCGTTTTGTGTTGCTTTTAACAGAATACCTGAATCAGGGTGATTTATAAAGAAAATGAAATTTACTGCTTACAATTTCTGGGGTTGGGAAGTCCAAGGTCCATCTGGTGGTGTTGACAGTGACCCAGAGGTTTCACATTGCAAGATGGAGGAAGCAGAGAGAGAAAGAGAGAAAGACAGACTCTCCTCTTCTTTTAAAGCCCGCAGACCCACACCTCTGACCACCATACGGCATAGTCCTAACGATCCAATCACCTCTTCAAGGCTCCTTCTATCAATTGCCATAATAGGATTTCCTACCCTCCTAACAGTCAGAGTGAGGGCTAAGTTTCTACTACATAAAACTTGAGGGACACAATTCAAGCTTCAGGGAGTTTTGCGGGGGGATATAATTCAATCCACTACAGTAACTACTGACAATTTTTTAAGCAGTTTATTCTGGATCCACGTCTATGATTCTAAATAATATACTTTTCCTATTACCACTAGATGTATCATTTTTAAGCATCATCTACTGACTTTTCATTGGAAAACAAGAAGCATTCTCACATCCCCAATGCCCCAAATCCTTTTCTCTACATCTCCAGGGCAGTTATGTCATGTGTTTATGATGATCGTTTTCAGCATGATTTACTTTGTTTTTTCCTGCAGCTAATAATTGTATTTTTTTGTTTGCTTTCATGATGTTCTGTCATTATCACTAATGCTTCCAAGCTCTCCAAGTGAATTAAAAAGACCCTTGAATGCACTTTGTCACATGGCCAAGCACATCAGGGAAGCTAACAATTCAATTGTTTTTCTTTATTTCTAGCAACTTCTTTCTTGCCCCTCTGTTCTTCTCCAATCAAGAAGTTGCTCTCTATGCCTGCCCTTCTGTTGCTGTTCTGCAACATCACTTATTCTGAATCCTCTTATATCTGGCATTTTCCTCTTTCTTCCTTTGCTTTCCTGTCTTGGCAGAGTACATCCTATAAGATACAATGCAGAATAGATTCCACAAACTACTCCTGGCCCGGACTATCATTGTTCCATGATGAGATAAACATAGAAATCAATAGTAAGTAATTAAAAGCTTTTCTAATAATTTGATACTGCTACTCTCTGTACCCATTTGATCCAGCTATAGATCAGTTCAGATATCACTGAACTAGCGTGATAAGGGGCATTATGGACAGGTACAGTAAGACCAAGTCACACTGTTATTTTATTATTAGTCCCTGGTGACACAAAAATGTAGAATTCAGGGGGAAAAAAGTGAAGATTTATTTTAACTTGTTACTTTACAATAATTTCAATAAGAATTTTATAAATGTACAGATTATCACTTAAATAAGTGTGGTTTAATTTGCATTATTTATTTTCAGCCCTAAAATATTGATGATGAAATAAGCTTCACTGGACTTTTGTAAAGAAGAGGCACAGCTTTTCTGAAAGTGACACGGCAGTCATGAAAATCATGAGGAGGAAAGAGATTATGAAGAAATTTGTACCAAAGAGTTCATGCTAATTTGCTTACAGTATGTATTTAGTTTGTTCTTTTTAAATAATTACCAATGATGAAATGCTAAAATGAAACTGTTATTAACAGACATGTACTAGCTAATGAAGTCATGAAGCCCTCAATAATTAAACAGATTTACATACAAAAATATATGATCCAGAAATCCCACTTCTACTCTATATCCAAAGCAACAGAAATCATCATGTCTCAGGGATACATACTTTCCCATGTTTGTTGCTGCTGTATTTACAGTAGCCAAGATATGGAACCAACCTAAATGTCCATTAACGGATAACTGAAAAAGGAAAATGTGGTATATATACAATATGGAATGTTAATTAGCCATTTAAAAAATGAAATTCTGCCTTTTGTAGCAACATGGATAAGCTTGGAGAAAATTACATTAAGTGAAATAAGCCAGGCACAGAGGGCGAAATACCATATGTCCTCCCTCATAAGTGGGAAATAAGGGAGAATGAAGGAAGGAAATAAAGACCACAGTGGTAGATTGGACTTGCAGAGGGAGAGAACAGACCTAGGGTTGCTGGGGGTAAGGAGGAGAAGGGAAGGGAGGTTGGGGAGAGGGCGGGTGGGCTACATGGGGAATAATTGCAGTTTGTAGTAAGGACATGCTGATAGTATTGATTTGATCATTGTATCTTGGACACAGGTGGTGACTGTCAGCTTTGTGCCTCATGAACAGACATAACCAATTTAAAAACAAAAACAAAAACAAAAAATATAAAGAAATATTCTCAAAACTAAATGTTAGCTGAAAAAGGTAAAACTTAGATCAAAGGCAATCACACCAGAGCTCAACATATTTAGGAACTGGCAAATTCCAACAAATAGCAAATTCTAACTCAGAACAAATCAAGCTAGCAAGTTCTCGTCTTTCTACTGCGAGTTGACAAATGGTTATATATTGCTAATATGGTAATTATTTTAGATGTGTGAAGTTTGACTGTGATGGCGGTATGAGGGAAGGTTTTTCATTGTGGAAAAAAAATATTAGGTCTGAAGTTGAGAATATGAACTATAAAAGATTACATTGTCTATTGTGTTTATTAGTGATACAGCAGCATTTACTCAACAAGTATTACTCAAAAAAAAAAAAAGAAAAGGAAAAAGAAAAGCTATCAGCTGTAAGGTTAATGCATTAAATTTTAGTTTATTCTACTAATTATGGAATAATATGGAAATTAATTACAAACATCTTCTTTACATGCTAAAGTGCAATGGCTATCAGAGGGAAAAGCTCTGTCTAGACTTATCGAAATAGGGAATAAACTCGGTATTCCTGCAAAAATAGGAAATTCTGTGTCCCCAAATTTAAGTACATAAACTGAACAGTTCGATTTGCTTATTTGTTTGATATCACTTATCTTTTTAATTATCTTAGTACTCCATTGTGAGGAAGGAATGCAACATACTTTTCAATGGCAGTCAGATTGAAAAGCAAAGGGAAAACTTACAAGCTTAGAGAATTTTTGCAGATTGCTATATTTCATAATTTAACACAATTATCATTGAAGTAGGGGGTAATCTTGATATTGTACATCTGGGAAAAGTTATCACTGAACACCTCTTAAATGCAGTAGAACATTTTAATTTTTATTTTACACCACACACGCAAAAAGATTCAACAATAGGATATTCACGAGTCTAGACTTTTTTTCTTTCATTGAAAAATAAACTTAATTAAAACTTTACAGGATAAATTGTTGGAATTTCCTATTAATGAAAGATTGAAGATGAATGTTGATAATATAGCATCATGTGCTTCATTTTAAATAAAAGACAAAACTGAATACCCTGAGCATGCTGAAATGTCTTTGAAATCTCTTCTTCCATTTCTGGCCCATATTTTGGGAGACTGGTTTTTCTATTACAAGTGTTATTAAGACAAAAGATAAAAGCATATTAGATGTGCATTATGCCCAGGAATACTGTTGTCACTAGTTAAACCCAGAATGGATGAATTAACAAGCAAAAAGTAAGCACATCTGTGACACTAAAAACATTAAATATTAATGTACAGTTTGCTAAACTATACATATAGATGTTTAAAATAGGGAATCACCATTGCACTAGCAACTTTTTGTTGTTATAAATGTGGAACAACTAAAATTTTCAAGTGTAATAAAGATTCTCAATTTCCATCACCTATAGACTCCCTTTTTAATTTTTTTCCAGCTTTATTGAGGTAGAATCGACATATAAGATTGTATAAATTTAAGCTATACAGCATGATGTATTTGTTGTGAAATGATTATCACTCACTAGCTAACACATCCCACACCTCATACAGTTGCATTTTGTGTTGAGAACATTTAAGGTCTACACTCTTACCAAATTTCCAGTACACAATAAGGTATTATTAACTATAGTCACCATGCTGTACATCAGATCCCCATAACTTACTCATCTTACTACTGAAAGTCTGTACACTTTAACCAACACCGGTCCATTTCCCCCACCTCCTATTCCCTGGCAATACTCTTCTACTCTTTGTTTCTATGGGCTTAATTTTTTTAGATCCCACATGTGAGTGATAGCACAGTTATTTATCTTTCACTGACTTAGTTCACTTAACCTAATGCCTTCAAGGTTTATTCATGTTGTTGCAAATGACAGGATTTTGTTATTTTTTATGGCTGAATAATATTTCACTCTTTTTCTTTATCCATTCATCTGTTCACAGAGACTTGGGTCATTTTCATGTTTCGGCTATTGTGAATAGTGCCGCAATGAACATGGGAGTGCAGACATTGCTTTAAGCAAGCTACTGATTTTGTTTTCTTTAGATATTACCCAGAAGTGGGATTGCTGGATCATATGATAGTTTTATTTTTAATTTTTTGAGGAGCCTCTATATTGTTTTCTACAATGGCTGTACCAATTTACATTCCCAACAACACTGCACAAAGGTTTACTTTTCCTCACACCCTCACCAACGCTGGTTATCTCTTTTTGATGATAACCATCCTAACAGGTGTGAAGTGATATAGTGGTTTTGATTTGCATTTCTCTAATGATAACGATGTCAAGCATTTCATTGGCCATTTGCACGCCTTCTTGAAAAAAGTGTCTATTCACGTCCTTTGTCCATTTTTTAATCAGATAATTTGTCTTTTTTGCTATTGAGTGTATAGTTCCTTACTTGTATTTTGAATATCAACCCCTTATGAGTATATATTTACAAATATTTCCTCCTATTCTGTATATTACCTTCTCATTTTGTTGATTATTTCCTTTGCCGTGCAGAAGCTTTTTAGATTGATGTAGTCCCATTTGTTTATTTTTGCTTTTATTGCTTGTGCTTTTGATGTCATATCCAAAAATCCATTGTCAAGACTAGTGTCAAGGAGCTTTTTTCTATGTTTTCTTCTAGGAGTTTTCCAGTTTTAGGTCTTACATTTAAGCTTTTAATCCAGTTTCGGTTAATTTTTGTGAGTGATTTAAGATAGGTGTCTGATTTCATATTTTTGCTTAGGATATCCAGTTTTCCTGACACCATATGTTAAAAAGATTACCCTTTACCTATTTCTTGACCCCCCTTGTCAAATATTAATTGGCATTCACAATATTTTGAAATACATTATATATTTGGTCTACATCCTGTCCGTTTCCTGGCATACAACTCCTAAAATCCTTAGAATCTCCAAAGTGCTGTCTTTCTGTACACTAATGAATTGACTGATGGGGGCCAGTCACCAAAAAGACCAAGGCAGGATTAGAGGGTTGGGAATTTTACTCCTTACCCCCAACCTCCGGGGAGGGGAGTGGGGCTACTGGTTAAGTTGATCATCTGTGGTCAATGATTTAGTCAATCTTGCCTATATAATGAGGTCTCCATAAAAACCCAAGAGGACTGGGTTTGGAGAACTTCTGTATAGCACATGGAGGTTTCTGGGGGGTGGCATACTGGGAAGGGGGGCATGAAATCTCTGTGCCACATCTCCCATACTTCACCCTATGTATCTCTTCACCTGTATCCTTTGTAATATCCATTATAATAATTAGATAAATGGAGATAAGTGTTTCCCTGAGTTCTATGAACAACTCAGCAAATCAATCAAACCAGAGGAGGGAGTTGTGGGACCCCCAATTTATAGCTGGTCACTCAGAAATTTCAGGGCCTGCACTTGCAACTGGCATCTGATGGGAGCCTATTTGAAGACTGAGCCCTCATACTATGGGATCTGACACTATCTTCAGGTAAAAAGTGTCAGAATAGATTTGAATGAGAGGATACCCAGCTGTTGTCCATTGCCAGAGATTTGCTTAGTATGTGGGGAGAAACCATCACACATCTGGTGTCAGAAGTGGGTTGTGAGAGTATAGAGAGAGAAACATTTCATGTTTTTTCTACTCAGAGCTACATGCCTGGGTTTAATTCTGCGATCTCTATTCTCTTCCATTGGTCTATGTGTCTGTTTTTATGCCAGTGCCATACTGTTTTGATCACTATAGCTTTGTAATATTGTTTGAAGTCAGGGAGTACAGTTCTTCCAGCTTGGCTCTTTTTCTTCAAGATAGCTTTGATTGTTCAGAGTATTCTGTCGTTCCATAGGAATTTTAGAATTTTTTTCTATTTCTGTGAAAAATGCCATTGCAATTTTGGTAGTGATTGCATTGAATCTATAGATTGTTTTGGGTAATATGGACATATTAACAGTATTAATTCTTTCAATTCTTATACATGGGATATCTTTCCATTTATTTGTGTCTTCTTCAATTTCTTTCATTAAAGTCTTAGTTTTCAGTGTACAGAATCTTGCACCATGATTTAATTTATTTTTAAGAATTTTATTTTTTTTCTGATACCATTGTAAGTGGGATTGTTTTTTAACTTTATTTTTCAGAGTTTGTTGTTAGTGTACAGGAATGCAACTGACTTTTGTATGTTGTTTTTGTATCCTGCAACTTTACTGAATTTGTTTATTAGTTCAAACAATTTTTTGGTGGAGTCTTTAGGGTCTTCTACATATAAGATTGTGTCACCTTCAAACAGAGACAATTTTACTTCTTTCTGACTTGGATGTCTTTTATTTCTCTCTTGTCTCATTGCTCTGGCTAGGACTTCCAGCACCCTTGTTTTGTTTCTGATCTTAGAAGAAAAGCTTTCAGCTTTGCATCATTGAGTATTACGTTAGTTGTGAGCTTGTCCTATACAGCCCTTACTATGTTGAGAAGCACTGTTTTTATACCCAATTTGCTAAGAGTTTTTGTCATGAAAGAATGTTGCATTCTATCAAGTGCTTTTTCTGCATCTGCTAAAATGACCATATAATTTTTATCATTCATTCTGTTAATATGGTGTATCACATTTATTGATTTGTGTATGTTGAATCATCCACACATCCCAAGAGTAAATTCCATTTGGTCATGGTTATGATCATTTTAATGTACTTTTGAATTCAGTCTGCTAGTATTTTGTTGAAAATTGTTGCATCTATGTTCATCAGAGATACTTTGTAGTGTTCTTGTCTGGCATGGTATAAAGGTAATGCTGGTTTCACAAAATAAGTATGGAAGAGGTCCTACCTTTTCAATATTTTTGGAAAAGTTTGATAAATATTGGTGTTAATTCTTCCTTAAATGTTTGGTAGAATTCACCAGTAAAGCCATCTGGTCCTGGAGTTTTCTTTGCTGGGAATTTTTAAATTATCGATTTAATTTTCTTACTCATTATTGGACTATTCAGATTTTTTATTTCTTCATGATTCAGAGTTGGTAGGCTGTATGTTTCTAGAAATTTATCTATTTCTTCTAGGTTATACAATTTGTTGGCCTATAATTGTTCATAATAGACTTTATAATCCTTTGTATTTCTGTGGTATCAGTTGTAAGTCTCTTTTATTATTTATAATTTTATTTATTTGAATCCTTTCTTTTTTTTCTTGGTTAGTCTAGCTGAAGCTTTATCAATTTTATCTTTTCAAAGAAACAACTCTCAGTTTCCTTTATCTTTTCTATTGATTTTATGGTCTCTATTTCTTTTATTTTTACTTTATTAACTCAATTTTACATTAGTGTTCCTTCTTTGTGTTATATATTTCTATATATTTGTATTTTCCAAATGCATAAGGTAAATGTATTCATCATTACATTATTGTACACAGTAGTTTTTTATGCTAAAAATCCTCTGTGCCCCACCTATTTGTCCCTAATCCCCTCCTCCCCTGTAACCTTGGAAACCACTGATTTTTTTTTTTTCATTACCACAAACATTTATTGTTTCTTTGTGTTGGGAACATTCAAAATCCTCTCTTCTACCTAATTGAAAGTATACAATAAATTTTTGTTAATTATAGTCACCCTACAGTGCTGTAGAACTCTAGATGTTATTCCTTCTATCCAGCTGTAACTTTGTATCTACTAACCAGCTACTTACTATTCTCTTGCCACCCTGCCTTTCCCAGCTTCTTGGAACTGTTATTCCACTCTCTAACACTCATATATGATCAACTTTCTTTCCTAATGTAAGTGACAACATGTGATGTTTCTCTTTCTGTGCCTGGTTTACTTCGCTTAATATAATGTCCTCTAAGCTCATCCATGTTGTTGCAAATAGCAGGATTTTATTCTTTTTTTATGGCTGAATAGTATTCTATTGTGTGCATATACTACATTTTATTTATCCATTCATCAGCTCATGGACACTTAGGTTGATCCCAATCTTAGCTATTGTGAATAGTGTTGCAATAAACATGGAAATGCAAATATCTGTTTAATATACTGATTTCCTTTCCTTTAGATTATACCCAGTGGTGAGATTGCTGGATCATATAATAGTTCTATTTTTGGCTCTTTGCGGAGCCTCCATAATGTTTTAAGTAATGTCTGTACTAATTTACATTCAAATCAACAATGTTTAAGAGTTCCCTTTTCTCTACATCCTCACCAGCATTTGTTACTTACTTTCTTTTTAATAGTAGCAATTCTAACTGAAAGAAGATGGTATCTCATTATGGTTTTGATTTCCATTTCTCTGATGATTAGTGATGATGAGCAGTTTTTATACACCTGTTAGTCATTTGTGTATCTTCTTTTATGAAATGTCCATTCAGCCCACTTACCAATTTTTTGATCAGATTATCTGTCTATCTATCTATCTATCTATCTATCTATCTATCTATCTATCTATCTATCTATCTATCTATCTATCTACCTACCTACCTACCTACCATCTATCATCTATCTATGTATTTATTTATTTTGCTGTTGAGTTGTTTGAGTTTCTTGTATATTCTGGATATTGATCCCTTGTTGGATGCATAGAGTGCAAATATTTTATCTCATTCTGTAGATTTTCTCTTCACTCTGTTGATTGTCTCCTTTGCTGTGCAGAGGCTTTTTAACTTGATATAATTTCTTTGATCTATATTTGCTTTTGCTGCTATGCTTTTGAGATCCTCTTCATAAAGTCTTTGCCCAGCTCAATGTCCTGAAGTGTTTTCCATATATTTTTTTTCTAGTAGTTTTGTGGTTTGGGGCCTTCCATTTAAATATTTAATCCATTTTTATTTGATTTTTTTAATGGTAAGAAATAGGGGTCTAGTATCATTCTTCTGCATATAGATATCCAATTTTCCCAGCACCATTTATAGAAGAGACTTTCATTTCCTCAATGAATATTATTGATGTCTTTATGTATAATAGGTTGGCCGTAAATACATGGCTTTATTCCTAGGTTCTGTATTCTGTTCCATTTGACTGTGTGTCTATTTTTTGTTTTGTTTTGTTTTTTATGTCAGTACCATGCTGTGTTTATTACTATAGTTTTGTAGAATATTTTGAAGTCAAGTACTGTAACGCTTCCAGCATTGCACCTTTTGCTCAGGATTGCTTTCGCTATTTGGGGTTTTTTGTGGTTTCATACAAATTTTAGGATTTTTTTTTCCTATTTCTGTGAAGAATGTTGTTGGTAATTTAATATGGATTGCATTGAATCTGTAGATCACTTTGGTAGTATGCTTATTTTCACAATATTAATTTTTCCAATCCATGAACATGAGATGTCTTTCCATTTCTTTGTGTCCTGTTTAATTTCTTTCATCAATGTTTTATAGTTTTATTTGCAGAGATCTTTTTCCTTCTCAGTTAAATTAATTCCTAGTTTGTTTGAGGGTTTTTTTTGGGGGGGGGGGTTTCTTTTTTCTTTTTTTCTATCATAAATAGAATTGCTTTCTTGAATTTTTCTTTATTTTGCTCATTACTGATGTAGAAACTACACTACTGATTTTTGTATGTTGATTTTATATCCTGCAACTTTACTGAATTTTTTAATTCTAAGAGATTTTTTTGGTGGAGATTTTAAAGTTTTCATATATAAGATCATATAATCTGCAAACAGGGACTTTTTGACTTTCTCCTCTACATTCTAAATGCCCTTTATTTTTTCTCCTTCCTAATTGTTCTGGCTAGAACTTCTAGGACTATGTTAAATAAAAGTAGAGAGAACAGGCATCCTTGTCTTCTTCCAGTTCTTAAAGGAAGAGCTTTCAGCTTTTCACCATTCTGTGATATTAGCTGTCAGTTTGTCATGTATGTATTTATTGTATTGAAGTTTCTTATTTCTATACTTAATTTGTTGAGGATTTTTATCATGAAGATATGTTGAATTTTATCAAGTGCTTTTTCTGCATCAATTGAGATGATTATATGGTTTATGATCTTCATTCTGTTGATGTGATGTATCATGTTTATTGATGCACATATGTTAAACTATTCTTGCATCACTTGGAAAAATCCCACTTAATCATTGTAAATTATCTTTTTAATATGCTGATGGATTCAGTTTGCTAGCATTTTTTTGAGAATTTTTTCATCTATATTTATCAAGAATATTGACGTATAGTTTTCTTTTTTGTGTGTTTCCTTGTTTGAGTTTGGCAGCAGGGTAATGCTGGCATTGTAGAATGATTTTGGAAGATTTCCCTCCTCTCCAAATTTATGAAAGAGTTTGAAAAAAAATTGGTATTAATACTTCTTTTAAATTTAGGTAGAATTCAGCAGTGAAGCCTGGGCTTTAATGGGAAACATTTTATTACTGATCTGATCGCATTACTTATAATTGGTCTGTTCAAGTTTTCCGTTTGTTCTTGATTCATTGTTGGTTGATTGCATGTACCCAGAAATGTATCCATTTCCTTAAAGTTTTCCAATTTTTTGGCATACGGTTGCTCATAAAAATGTCTAATGTTCCTTTTTATTTCTATGGTATCAGTTGAAATAGCTCCTTTTACATTTCTGATTTTAGTTAATTGAGTCTTTATTTTTTCTCGGTTTGTCTAACTAATGATTTGTCAGTTTTATCTTTTCAGAAAACAACATTAAAAAATTTTTTGTGTCTTTTTTTTTTAGCCTCAATTTTCTTTATGTCTGCTCTGATTTTTATTATTTATTTTCTTCAACTGATTTTAAGTTTTGTTTTCTCTTGCTTTTCTAGTTTCTTGAGATGCATCAGTAGACTATTTATTTAAAGTCTTTCTTCTTTTTTAATGTAGGCATTTATTGCTATACACTGCCTCCTTAGTGCTGCTTTGGCTATAGCCCATAGGTTTTGATAGGCTTTGTTTCTGTTTTATTTGTTTAAATAAATTTTTAAATTTTCCTATTTAATTTCTTCTTTGATCCATTAGTCATTCAGATACATGTTTAATCTCCATGTATTTGTACAATTTTGAAAGTTTTTCTTGCCATTGATTTCTAGTTTTATTCCATTGTAGTAAGAGAAGATGATTGATATGATTTCAATTTTTTAAAATATGAGGAGACTTGTTTAGTGACCTAACATATAGTGAATGCTGAAGAATGTTTCATGTATTGATGAGAACAATTTGTATTTTGTAGCTGTTGGATGAAATGTTCTGTGAATTTCTTTAAGGTCTATAGGGCAGCTTAAATCCAATGTTTCTTTGCTGATTTTCTGTTCAGATGATCTGTCCAATGTTGAGAGTGGAGTGTTGAAGTCCTCAACTATTATTGTACTAGAGCACATCTGTCCCTTTATATCTAATAATATTTGCCTTGTATATCTGGGTGCTCCAATGTTGGGTGTACATATAATCACATTGTTATAGTCTCTTGCTGAATTGACCCTTTTATTATTATATAATGAACCTCTTTTTCTATTTTTACAGTTTTTGACTTAAGGTTTGTTTAATCTGATGTATGTATACCTACTCCTTCTCACTTTTGCTTTCTGTTTACATGGGATATTTTTTTCCATCCCTTCACTTTCAGTCTATGTGAGTTTTTAATGTGAAGTGAGTTTCTTGAAGGCAGCATATAGTTGGGTCTTTTTTAAAAAATCTATTCAGCTAGTATACATCTTTTCACTGGAGAATTTAGTCCATTTTTATGTAAGGTTATTATCAATAGGTAAGGACTTACTCCTGTCATTTCATGGATTTTTTTTTTTTCTGGTTGCGTTTGGTGGCTTCCTGTGGTGATAGGGTTTGATTCCTTTTTTCTCTTTATTTGTGTATATGCTTTACCAGTAGTTTTATACTTTTTCATGTTTTCTTGATGGTAGATATTGTCCTTTCATTTCTAGATGTACGACCCCCTTGAAAATTCCTTGTAAGTCAGGTATAATGGTGGTGACTTCCCTCAGTTTTTGCTTGTCTTCAAAAAACTTTATTTCTCCTTTATTCCTGAAGGATAGCTTTTCTGGGTATAATATTCTTGGCTGGCAGTCTTTTTCTTGCAGGACTTTGACTGTATCATCCCATTATCTCCAGACTATAAGGCCTTTGCTGAGAAATCTGCTGTTATGAGGATTTTCTCATATGTGACCTGACACTTTTTTCTTGCTGTTTATAGAATTCTTTCTTTGTCTTTGATTTTTCACATTTTGACTATAAAGTGCCTTTGAGAAGAACTTTATGGGTTGACTCTATCTGGAAACCTTTGAGCTTCCTAGATTTGTATGTTCACATAACTCCCAAGACTTTGGAAGTTTACATCTTTTATTTTATTAAATAGGATTTCAATATCTTTCTCTTTCTCTTCTCCTTTTGAGAACACCAATAATTCCAATATTTGTTCACTTAATGGTGTCCCATAATTTCTGTAGGCTTTCTCCACTCTTTTTTATTCTTTTTTTTTTCTCTAAGTCATTTCAAATGACCCATCTCTGAATTCAGAGAGTCTTTATTTTGCTTGCTCAAGGCTGCTGTTGAAACTATTTATTATATATTTTATTTCATACATTAAAATCTTCAGCTATAGGATTTCTGATTGGGTCTTTTACTGATATCTATCTTTTTCTTAAATTTCTCATTCATATCATGAATGTATTTCTAATATTTTTGAATTGTCTATCTGTATTCCCTTGTATTTCATTGAATTTTCTTAAAATCATTATTTTGAACTCCTTTTCTGGCAGTTCATAGATTTCCTGTTTTGGGGGGAATGTCACTGGTGTGTTATCATGTTCTTTAGGTAGTGTCAAATTTCCTTGCTTTTTCATGTTTCTTGTGTCCCTGAAGTAATGTCTGTGCATTTGGTGGAATAATTACCTTTTCAAAACTTTACAGAGTGGCCTTTATAGAAAGAGTCTTTCAAATGTAGTTGGGTCTTAGTTTGTTGGTTGGGAATGATGTGGTGATTCTGGTTCTGCATAGATGCTGTGGTGTACTCTCTGAAAAACTTCTTCAACTGCAGTCAATGTAACTGTAACTGTTGTACTTCAGTGGCCTATGCTGTATAAGTTTGTACCGGTGGTAGTGGCAAAGTAAGTTTTTAAGGTCTTTGGTAGTGCAGGCTTTGCGATACACCTGTTCTCATTTTCCTCACAATTGGGAGACTTCACCAGAGGGGATTCCCCTTTGTGATGGGTCTTACCTGACCTATAAACAGCTGCAGGTGTGCTGGATTCCAGGTTCAGGTTCTTGGAGCAGCTGTGAAGCCAGGTTCCTGGGCTCAGAACTTCACAAACCTATTGTGGCACCTAGGTCTTGTGGTACAGGTTCACTCTCAGTGGCAGGGTTGAATGTAGATTGCCTACAGTGCCAAAAACTGATTCTGAGACTGCTCCTCACAGCCTGGGCCCAGTGGGTTGGTTTGTAACTGTGATTCTCACCCTGGGGGGCAGGGCATTGTACTGCCCAACTCTAGAAAAGAAGGGGTGCTCTGGACATTTGGGCCTGGAGAGTAGATTATGAATGAAATTCAGGAAGTAGAGCTAATGGGATTCCATCTTCACTCAGTTCCCAGAGTTTGAGACACCATGTAGTGGTGACTTTAATCCTTGGAAAGGTGGGACTCAGCAATGTCTAAGTCTTTGAGGTAAGGTGCAGTGGCAACAAGGATCCAGAATGGTGGATTGCAGCTATGGTTTGGGTCTTGGGGAGCAGGGAGCAGCACAGTGCTCACTCCACGTTTTCAGAAAAGGGAGTGTCTCAGCATCTTAGACACTAGGGGAATAGCACAGCTTCAGAGAAGTAAGGTACTAGAGTTGGTTGGCCAGTATGGCAGGGTGTCTTACCTCTGCTACTGCTTTGTTTCTCTGGGATATGTGGTTCTATGTCATCTCAGCCCTGGCATGCTTCTTGGCCAAGCAACTTCTCAACCTAGACACCAAATCCCTAGGGAGTGATATGCCATTTCAGCTCAATTCCAGAGGAGTGGGACACAGCCATGACTGGGAGGGGTGGTTGAAGACTTCCCCAAAGAGAGTGCACAGCTTCAGCTCCAGCCTTAGGGGGAAGAGCAGGGCTGTAACTGGGTAGGGTAGGTGAAGCTGCTAACTTTGCTTAGCCCCTCAGGGTGGGATTTAACTGCTGCTCACAGCTCAGCTTGGGGAAGTTGGGCCACTGGTGGGGATGGTTCAATAGTGGCTTAGCTTCTGGCATGGAAGCTTCTAGTATCACCCCTGGTGTAAAAAACTCATCAGCAGCATTTCCATTTCCAAGGTGGCATAGCACAGTAGCCAAGCAGGCCTCAAAGGATGGGGCAGTGTCAGCTCCTCTGGGGGAATCACAAGTACGTGGACTTCAGGAAGCGTTCTCAGCTGGGTTTAGTCCCTGTGAGGACTGTCAGGGCCCCCAGTGGTGAGAACTGTAGGTGTCCAAAGTTGTTGGTGCATGCTGCTGGGGTCTTCTTGCTCACCTTTTCCTCACAGAGAGAAGTTCCTCTTGATTCTCAGCTATTCATGTCTGGGGCATGGGGTGATGGAGACTAGGTGTTTACTTCCATTCTCTTTGTGGATATTCTGAGTTTCCTTGCTCACTAGCATTTCTGTTACTCCTTTGTCATACTCTGGTGCTCTCCTTTAGTTATTTTCATTCAAGTGTAATTGCTTATTTGTAGTTCCATTTCTGTTTGTGGGAAAAATGAGTAGTAGGGTCTTCTAGTCAGCCATCTTACTCTGTCCTCTGTATATTTAATTTATTTCTGCTGTAGTCATTATTATTTCCTTCTTTCTACTAACTTTGGGCTTAGTTTCTTCTCTATTTCACTGAGGTATAAAGGTAGATTGTTTGTTTGGGAGCTTTCTGTCTTCTAATGTAGGCATTTATAGCAATAAACTTTCCTTTTGGAACTGCTTTTGGTGCATCCCACAAGTTTTAGTGTGTTGTGTTTCCATTTTCTTTTGTCTCAAGATTGTTTTTTTTTTAAATTTCATTTTAAATTTCTTCTTTGACCCTTTGGTTGTGCAGGAGTATGTTTAATTTCCATGAATAATTGAATTTTCCAATTTTCCTCCTGTTATTGATTTCCACTCACTTTCAATGAACAACTTGTACAGACTTTGTAATTCTTTTTTCCTTATGTTAGGCTTCTCCAGATCATATCTATTGATATATACTTTAAGGTGTGTGGAATCTCATAATAAATTTTGGCCTTGTAGTTTTATAGATAGTCTAATTTATTCTAGTAATTAATTTTTAGTTGTATTTCACAAAGGAATGTTGCAAACTGTTAGAATTAATTAGTAAATTTATCGAGATTCCGAATACACTTTCACAATGTTAATTCTTCCAATCCAAGAGCATGGAATGTCTTACCATCTTTTTGTGTCTTCTTTAATTTCTTTCAATAATGGTTTGTAGTTCTCATTGTAGAGATCTTTCACTTCCTTGGTAAAATTGATTCCTAGGTATTTTATTTTGTGTGTGTGACTGCTGTAAATGGGCTTACTTTTTTGATTTCTCTTTCTGTTAGCTCATTATTAAGGAATATAAATGCAACTGATTTGGGGGCATTTATTTAGTAACCTGCAAAATTACTGAAGTTATTAACCAGCTCTAGTTTTTTGATAGAGTCTTTCAGTTTTTCTATATATTTCATCATGTCATCGGCAAATAGGGACAGTTTGACTTCATCTTTTCCAATCTGGGTGCCCTTTATTTCTTTCTCTTGCCTGAATGTTCTGGCTAGTACCTCCAGTAACATGTTAAATAGAAGTGGTGAGAGTGGACATCCTTGTCTTGTTCCTGTTCTTAAGGGAAAAGCCTTCAGTTTTTCCCCATTCAGAATGATATGGGTGGTGGGCTTGTCATGGATGGCTTTTACCCAAAGCAGTCTACAGATTCAATGCAATTCCCATCAAAATACCAATGACATTCTTCACAGAAGTGGAAAAAACAATCTCAAAATTCATATAGAACAACAAAAGACCCTGAATAGCCAAAGCTATCCTGAGCTAATAAATAAATAAATAAATAAAGCTGGAGGCATAACACTACCTGACTTCAACTTATACTACAAAGCTATAGTAACCAAAATGGCATGGTGCTGCCATATAAATAGTCAGACCAGTGGAGCAGAATAGAGAACTCAGAAATTACCCCTCATGCTTACAGCCATCTGATATTTGACAAAGGGAACAAAAATGTACATTGGGGAAAAGACTGCTTCTTCAATAATTGGTGCTGGGATAATTGGATATCCATAAGCAGAAGAATGAAACTAGATATGCACTTCTCACCATATACTAAAATCAACTCAAAATGGAATAAAGTCTTAAGTATAAGACCTGAAACTGTAAAATTACTAAGGGAAAATATAGGTGAAACACTTCAGGAACTAGGTCTGGGCACAGACTTTCGAACATGAGCCTGAAAGCACAAGCAATAAAAGTAAAAATAAGCAAATGGGACTATACCAAGCTAAAAAGCTCCTGCACAGCAAAGAAAACAATCAACAGCGTGAAACAACACCCCACAGAGTGGGAGAAAAATTTTCCTAACTATGCATCTGACAAGGGATTAATATCCATAATATAGAAGGAACTCAAGCAATTGCACAGTAAAAAACCAAATAACCCAATGAAAAATGGGCAAAGGAACTGAATAGACATTTTTCAAAGGAAGACTTACAAATGTCCAACAGGTACATGAGAAAACTGTTCAGCATCAGTACTCATGAGGGAAATGCAAATTAAAACCACATTGATATATCTCCTCACCCCAGTTAGACTGGCTATAATTGAAAAGACAGAGAATAACAAATGCTGGCAAGGATGTGGAGAGAAGGGAACACTCCTACACTGTTGGTGGGACTGTAAATTAGTACAACCACTATGGAAAACAGTATGGAGGTTTCTCAAACAACTACAGATAGATCTTCCATATGATCCAGCAGTCCCACTTTGGGGTATAAACACAAAGGAATGGAAATTATCATGTCAAAGGGACACCTGCACTCCTATGTTCGTTGCAGCTCTGTTCACAATAGCCAAGATATGGAACAAACCTAAATGTCCATCGATGGATGATTGGATAAGAAAATGTGGTATATATACACCACGGAATAATACTCTGCCAAAAAAAAAAAAAAAAAAAAGAATGAAATGCTCCCATTTGCAACAACACGGATGAGCTTAGAGAAACTTATGTTGAGTGAAATAAGCAAAGCACAGAGGGATAAATACAGTTGTACTCAATCATAAGGAGGAACTAAGAGAGAAAGAAGGAAGGATCATAATCACAATTTGTGGTAATGGGCATGCTACCAGTATGGATCTGGCCATCACATCTTAGGCATGAGTGGTGACAATTTGCACTGTACTCCATAAATATTCAGAGTAAATTAAAAAAATAAAAATAAAAGTAAAATTAAAAGGGCAGGGATCTTCTTCCTCTCTTTAGAAGAACAGTCTAGGAGAGCTGATCTGAAGCTATTGTATGTACACAGGAGCTGCTGAATAAGTGCTTATGACCTGGTTAAATCAATAAAGGCCTCAGTAAGGAGCAAAAAGGAAAAAGATGTTGAATGCGAGGTCAATATGAAAAAGTGTAGTGTATGTCTGTATATCAGTAGGAAAAAAAATTAGAGAAAATTACATAAAGTGAAACAAGTCAGGTCCAGAAAGAGAAATACCACATGTTCTCACTTATTTGTGAGAGCTAAAAATAAAAATAAATAAATAAATAAATAAATAAATAAATAAACAAACAAGCAAACACATAAACAAATAAACGGGGGTGGGGAAGAAGACAGAATGACTACAAAAATTCCTTGAACTATTTAAGTCAAGTGAACAGATACGATGTGTGGGGCGGGGGGAGAGGAACGGGTAAAGGGGCATGAAAATGAACTACAATGTATTTTGAGAAGTAAAATTTTTTAAAAAGTAGATTTTAAAATAAAAAAGTTATTTACAAAAACATTTTTAAAAAATAATACATAAGAATAAATTGAAGGTAAGTTATGTAAGATCTCCTCAATGGAAATCATGAAACATCACTGTAAGAAATTTGAAAAGACCTATATAAATTGAGTGATATTTATGTTCTTGGATTGGAAAACTCAGTATTATAAAGGCCAAATGTAGCTACAGCAAGCCAGAAAAGAACAAGTCTCGTAAACTAACACTACAAAGCATCAAGGATTATTTTAAAGCTATAGTAAGAAAATGAAGCAGTGGTACAAGGATAGACAAACTAATTGAACAGAAAAGAGTTCTAAGAAAAACTTGCAGATATGTTACCTTATTACAAAAATGACACTGCAGAACAGTGGGGAGGGGACTGGCATTAATTACAAAATAGTGATGGATCAATTGGATGACCCTACTGAAAAAATAAAAATCTTCACTGTTAAGTCTCATACCATAAACAAAAGTGCAATTCCAAATTATCTGTGAAAACATAATAATAGCATAAATTGAAATTCCTAACACTAACTTAATTTTACATGTAGTTAACAGAGTTAAAACACTTTCACATATTATTATTTCATTTGTTTTATATGCAATCCCAGTGAGGGAAGTATGATAGATATCATCTCCCTTCTGCCAATGAGGAAACTAAATTTTAAGAAAGGTAAGGCTTGTGCTGAAAATTACACAGTCATTAAATGAATAAAGATGGATGTCATGCAGTCAAATCCCACTAAGCATAGAAAAAATGGGAAATTGGCAGGTTAAAGTAATTTGCGTTGTTTATACCCTGTGCTTCAATTTTCTCCTTTGTGATATGTTAGCAGGATTATTACAAGAAATAAATAATACGATAAATGTGAACATTTCTACTCTAATGCCTCCCACTTAGTAGACATTCCATAAATATGAGCTTCTCGTCTTGGCCCGTTCTGAAGTCCACTGGCCCGTCAGGAGCATAGCTAGCCCTGGAATGAACACTTGTAGCGCAGCACAACATTCCCTGCTGCCTCTGACAAATGATACCGATAAGGCTCAAGAAACTATTTTTAGTAGAATCAGCCACCTGTGCAATGTGAAACTTGTCACTTATCAAATAGCAAAGTGGAAAATTGTTAGAAGGTGACAGGATATTTTATGGAACCAAATGTTCCCATTTTCAACACATTTCACAGAGCGTTTTCTTAGTGTGTCTTCATGTCCCTTATTGTGAGTCTGATTTTTTTTTTTCGTATCCTCTGTCAGTCTTGCTCTAGCTTAGACTTCAGAGCCTCTCAGCTTCCTCTCTGATCTCCTAGTGACAGCGTCATCGTTGCTCCTGAGATTGTGTTTGGGACTCGTGATGGTTACGTGACACACCTTCCCAGGGGAGGAACGCTCACTTGTTCCAGAGCACTCGTTTTGCTTCAATGAACACAACCAACAATGACTTCAGAGCAGAGCTGACCATTACCTGGGAGGGTCGGGGCAGAAATATTTCCCTTAATCATTAAGTTAATAATTCAAACCCAATGCACAAAAGTCTTCTGTGTAAAGATAGGTCAAGGGCATTTGCTGGAGATGTATAGATCCTAAAATCATAAAATGTAAAGACTGCAAATAACTTTAAAACATTTTTAGTCCAGGATTGTGAACTCCAGTGCCTCCAGGAGCTTAACAAGGGACGTGAGTGAGGCCTACATGTGGTAATCACAGCTTTCTGGGCTAGCTTTGTACCCAATACCCAGCATAGCCCTCTTCCTTATTAACAGAAATCCTCTTTTATTCAGAATATCAACTTGCCCAGTGAAAATCTCACCTTTGCAGTTGTAGTAGCCATGTAACACAGTCATGGCCAATGAGAGAAGTTTGAGTCTACAGGGTGGAACCACTCAGAAAACTGGTTCTTCAGACGGAAAGGACAGCACTGGAAGGCACATGGCTTTTGTCTTTTCCCTTTGTTCTGTCTAGAACACCATTATGATTCTTGGAAGCACAGTAGCCATCTTATGGACTTAGGGACAAAATCCAGACACTAAAGATGGTGAAGGTGGAATGAACTCAGTCAAGTATTTTATGAGTATTTACTGTGTGGAAAGCTCTAAGATGACAGCAGGGCTCTATTCTCACAAACCTTCAATTTGAGGAGCGAAAAACAGACCGTGAGAACGCCAAGTATTAATAATTTCTTTAAAGAAACAAAAAGTGGGGTGAAAGGGTAGAAATTGAAGTGTGTGTGATATTAAGTAGGTAGGGTAGTCAGGGAAAAATCTCTCAGGGCAACATTTGAAGCAGAGACTCCTTAAGATATGACTGAAAGATTCCCAGGGCTGTATTACTTCCAACTCTGAGGAAAACAGGGGTCCACGGCTCCCTATGTTTGAGAAACCCTAAATAAAATTCCCTCCACTTGGTGAGTCATATTACACACTACTATATTAAAGACTAGGAAATTCTGTGGTAAAGACACATATTTGACTCTAATCCAGAATTTTCCCGATTCATTTGACCCTGGAACCATTCGTTGCAGTTGAGTCTATCAACCACCTCTGGAAAAGTTCCCAGTCATAGTCTTTGGGAAATGAGGCTATTATTACCCTAAAAGGGTAACAACCAGTGATTGCTGAGGCCTCTTGGGAATAAAATAAAGCTGGACAATTTGTTTTTAAGTTCTCATAAATAAACATTTTTATTCAAATAAAGTCACGGTCCCAGATCATGGTGTTCTGTTATTTAGCAAACAAAAATAAGCAAACCAAGAAGAAAAAAAATATATTAAAAGCTAGTTATAGTGCAGTAAATGTAAGAATTGTAGAGTTAATCATGGGGAAAAAACTATTAAAAATATCTGATATTTCAGGAAGAATAATGCTCTTCCCTAATTGTCAACAAATACCCTGCATTTACTTCTTCCACCGCATTTTTCTATTGTCCCACGTTATCAATCAAAGTTATCTATCTTGCATTTGCCTCTCTCTCAGTTAGTATGCTGTGTGCTCCTTAGAGACAGGAACTGAATCTTGTTCAACTTTCAATCCTAAATGTCTAGTGGAGGGTATGGTTCATGATCAGCGGTGTGTTAATAAACAAGTTCATTCAAAAAGCTCAGTAACTTCACATTTGAGCTCATTGATTAAAGCTAGTCCAGGGGATAGGTCACTGAAAGCTTTGAATTTTCTTACCTTATTTTTTTTCAATATCAAGTTCTTTCCCTTGCCATAAAAGCAGCTTTCAGAATTTTCATGCACAAACAGTTGTTTGAGTAGCATAATGAAATAGATAAACAAGTCAATTTTTTAGGTCTTTGCCTGCTAGTCCATCTAATATTCATGTCTGATTATATTTTGGAAATTCAGGGAGGATTTTTTAAATAACAGTAATTGGATTCTTCCCATAATCAATTAATTCACATTTTTCATTTTTCTAAGGATGAAACTCAGCCATGTTTTTTTTGTTTTGTTTTGTTTTGTTTTGTTTTAATTTCCCGGGTGATTCTAATATGCTACAAGTGCTGGGAACCATTTTATATTGATCAAAGTAATTGAAAGCTTTAGCAACCCGTTGAGTTCTAGGTAGCACATTCATCATAATGTGCAAATGGACATGCTCCAGGTGGGAGGATGTGTTGTCCTGGCCTCAACACGCTCACACCAAACAATAGTGTCATTTGTATTCAAGGGACCCTTCAATATCAGTCAGCTGAGGTAGGCTCTGGAAATGCCTTAAATCTTTTGGAAAAATGTTGTCTAAGTTCTGATATCCCCATGAATCTAAAATACCAACAGTGCCACTCACTTATTATATCAGAATCAAGATTTAGAAGATGAGGACATCATGGCATATTATAGTGCTGTTCTTTCTGTCCCACAGACAAGGAAAAAGGAAAACTTACATAAGTGTAAAAGCTGTTGTTCCTTTTGTCATGACTTATGCACACAGATACATACACACATACACATTTTCATTCTAACAGCCATGTACTTGTTAGTTGAAGATGCCTAAGCAGAGTTCTAAGAGATCATTTATTAACATTTTGGAGCAGAGATCATGCATTAGTCCAAAGGAAAAAAATCATCCATCTATGTTCCTCCTTTTCCTAATGCCACATACGACTTTACAGACATTAATGACTTCGTACCTTTCTTTTCATATTCTAGCTCCTTTTTTTCTTTTATTTCCTCTAGAAAATAGATCACTAGAGGTAACCGGTGATTCCCAGGCAGTAAGATCTAGCAGCGCAATGTTATTGAGAAAGAATAAAGAACATATCCTTAATGTGGTTTGAAAGATTAACATAGTTGGTTATCCTAGAAGGCCTATCAGAAAGCCAGAGGGGTCTCAAGTCACTTTTACTCTTTAAAATAATAATGGAAATTTAAATAAGTTGTTCTGCTTCCCACCCTCCAGTAAAAATCTATGGGTCAAAAGGCTAATGAGTATTCAATAAGGAATGTCCTCAGCTAATAGGGTAGGGTCTGTCCTTGTGCGCCATGGTGGTTTTTTCCCTGTGTGCTTCCAAAGGCTTTCCTTATATATTACTTAATTGCTAATGTATACAAGTCTTTTTTACCAAAAATCATCTGTGTTAAAAAGAATAATGGGGATCTGCCATGTTCCATATTTCAGCCTAGAAGAGGAGTGTTGGGTTTTGCAGACTCTAAATCCTCAAGCTCTGTTCCAGAGCCTGTCTGCTACGATTAGTAGCTCAGCTGATAAACCTCTGCAGTCATCTTTTCTCACCAATCTAACATCAGCTTCGCATTTTACCCCTTGCTTAAGCACAGTTCACCGATGCAGGCAAGAGAGGTTTCCTTTTATTCCTTAAAGAATGTTTCATGCCAAGTTTTCCCCAAAGGCACTCTGTTTGATTTCTACATACATCGGTCAATCTCTGACTGCCTATTGAACATGTGTAGTAGAATTCCATTAGCCTTAAATGATTCTATTTCATATATCATATGGTCAAGTGGACTGTAAACTCTTCAAGGATTGAAAGCATATTTTAAATGCTGATTGTCCATTCTTAATAGATCATGGAGGAGTGTTGGCAACATTGTAGGAAATCAATAACTTCATTTTAATAGTTTGCCTACCTAACAAACATGCTTAATCATTTCTTTTTTATTTTGAAACAGTTGAAATAATTCCAATCTTACTGAAATGTTGTGAGTACAGTAGAAAAAACTTTTTTTTCTTAACCATTTGAAAGTAAGTTGCTTCCAAGATGTACAGTGCCCTTAATTCTTTATTCTCATTTCCTACAAGCAAGGACACAAGCATAGCCACAATACTACCATCAAAAATCTGGAAATTTACATAGATATATCATTGGCATCCAGTTTTTAGACCCTCATTAAGATTTTCCAATTAACCCAATAATGACCTTTGTAGCAAAAAAATCTAGTTCAGAATCACACATAACAATTAGTTGACATATTTCTCCAATCTCCTTCAGTTTGGAATAGTTTCTTCAGTTTTTCCTTGATTTCCATGACATTGACACTTTTAAAGATTATCTACCAGTTATTGCAGACTGTCCCTCAATTTAGGCTTTTCTGATGTTTCCTCGTGATTCATTCAAGCTATGTGTCCTGTCAGTAATATTACACAAATGATGCTGCATTTTTCACATTGTATGCTATCAGTAATTTAGATTTCCCCCAATACTGATAATGTTCTCTTTGACTACTTGAGTGAGTAGATACATGCCAGGCTTCTCAATTGTGAACTTATTCTTTTTCTTTACCAAATATCTTAAGAAAATGTATTCAAAAATCATATTTCTTGAATCACTAGATTATGTCCCAGAACATACTTTGATATGAGAACTTATAGAAGAGAATATAAAATTGTATTAAATTTTTGGATAATTTAAGTTTCACCAAACAAGTATGTTTATGTTCACATAAAACACTTTAATTTAGGTGGTACCTTAACTAATAATAATGTCAATGGCATTTTCCATACATTAAAGTAGTAACGAAGAATACTGTTTAGTGCACATCCATTCATCATTGATACCTGACATTTCTTCACAGGATTATAGACTTTGCTTCCAATGGTGATGATGATAGTGGAAGAGATAAAGGGGGCAAGGAGACTGGGAATATACTTGGGAATAAAAGTCCTCTAGGTCCACTGGGTCTTTTCACTCTCCCTGTTTCTACATTCAGTTCCCCAAGTTTACTTTAAAATGGTGGCCTTAGAAAACTTAGGATCTATCAACTATGTGCATTGGGTCAAAAGGTATCATATGATGGCTGATGGTGGCTTGCTACATGACTTGACATACAGGCATTAAGTAAGCTAAATATTCTCCTTTGAAATATCTCTTCATACTTCTTTTTAAGTTTCAACAAACAATTTAAGCTTCAACTGAAGGTAAATTACAATTTTCTTATACGTTTTCCCTAAATAGTATTAATCAGCCCCATCAGTTGATTCATTTAGAAGGCTTTGCTATGCTTACATATGCCTTTAAAAATCCTTGCTGCTTGTTTTTGCAATGCAACAGGTCCATGTCCCCATAAATTGAGTCCTCTGGGTCTCTTTAGAAGTTGCTTTCTCTCACTCAACATCAACAGCAGACTCTGCCTGCTGGAGCTAAAAGAAGTAAGAAAAGAAGATATTGCAGAGTTAAACTTATGTGTGTATTAATATATCAAATTATTATTGATTAGTATATCAAATTATATTATGATATATTAAGGTTATAAATATATTAATACCTATATAATTATATTGATTAGTATAAAATAATTATATTTATTATAGAAGGAAATTGCACTAAAAAGTTATATTCTCTTCTCACATTTTACACCATAATAAATCTAGATGGATTAAGGATTTACATATGAAAATGAACCTAAGAATTGGGAAGGTTTCTTGAGGCATGATGGGCACAGGGAAAAAACTGATAGATCTGACTACATAAGAATTAAAATTTCTCTATGACGAAATACATCATAAGTAAAGTCAAAGGACAATATGAAAAACACATTTTCAATATGTTTTGAAGACAAAAGTCTAATATCTGTAGTATGTAAATATATTTTTAGAAATAATTTGTAAAAAAACAAACCCAGATTAGAAAGAAAAATGGCCTAGCCTATAAATATACAATCCGCAGAAGAAAGTACAAATAGCCCATAGCCACAAGGCAAAACTGCAAACTCATTAGTAATTAAATATAAATTTAAAAAATGAGGTACCAATTTTGGTCAATCATATTGCAAATGATGAAATAAGAAGGATAATATCTTAGGGTGGGTAAAGAGGCATATTTTCTAATTTGTCTCCAAACACGTGTCCCTCATAATTATTGCTTTAGGAATATTTGAAAATTATAAAGTATGTCGTGAGTAGCGAAATATATGGGATTTTATAGGAAATGGAGACTAAAAATTTAGCATCTTTGGCATTGAAAAGTGGTTGGTGTTTGCTTCCATCTACAGAACCTGGTCATTCATATCAAGAAAATTGATTGTTGAATACAATAGCAAGAACTACAAATTTTCAAATGAATATTGGTTGCTTATGTAGCCACAGGATAACGGGTATGAAATGATTAATAATCATGCCCAGGAAATTGTGTTTCTGTTTAATATGTGCCCAGGGAGTAGAATAGTGGTACAAAATTTGGTTTAAATTCCCCTATCTCTTTATATTTATTCCATTACCAGATTCTTCTGATTCCCATGGCTTTTCAATGGATTTTTAAGCTGCCATTCAGAACTTATCTTTTTCAAATGTCTGCCTATAATCAGGTATTTACTTTTCCATATCAACTTTAGAATTATTTGATCATGTTCTAAAAAGGAAGTAAAACATCGTTAGATTTTTATTAGAATTGAATTAACATATTTTAACTCAAAGAAATTGATGTCCTGGGAAAAACAACTCTCCATATTTCAAGTCTTATTTTATGTGCTTCAGAAAAATTTGTATAGGTTTATTCATGAATATCTCACAAATTTGTTGCTATTCTTATACATTTCATTTTTGTTTCCATTGTATTTCAACTGATTATTGTTGTATTAGTCTGATCTTGTTGCCTATAACAAAATACATAGAACTGGGTTATTTATAAAGAAAAACGACATTTATTGCTTACAGTTTCTGAGGCTGGGAAGACCAAAATCCATCTGGTGGTGGCAACAGTGAACCAGGGGTCTCACATTGCAAGATGGTGGGAGCAGAGACAGCAAGAGACAGACAGACAGACTCTCCTCTTAAAGCCCTCAGAACCACACCCTTCACCACCATTTTTAATCCATTCACTAGGCATGGTACTACGATCCAATCACCTCTCCAAGGCTCCACTTTTTCAATTAGCACAATAGGATTTCCCATCCTCTTAACAGTCACAGTGGGGGCTAAGTTTCTAATACATAATACTTGAGGACATAATCCAAGCTTCAATGAGTTTTGGGGGGACATAATTCAATCACCTACATTCTGCCCCTGGCCCCCATATCTCATGTCTTTTCACATGCAAATACATTCATTTCATCCCCAAAGTCATAACTTGTTTCAACTCAAAAGTTCAAGTTTAAAGTCCCATCTGTGAAATCAATAGCAGTTATCTACTTCCAAGATACAATAGTGGAACAAACATAAGGTACATATTCCCATTCCAAAAGAGAGAAATAGGCCAAAAGAAAGGGGTAACAGGTTCCAAACCAGTCCCAAACTCAGCAGGGCAGGCATTAAATCTCAAAGCTGGTGAATCCTGTACCTTGACTCCATATTTAACCTCCTCTGCATGCTGGTGTGGGGATCGCGTCCCCAAGTCCTTCAGCAGCTCCGCTCCTATGGCTTTCCGGATCATAGGTGGCACTTCAGCTCTCCCAGGCTGGTGTACCACTCTGGTAGCTCCTCAGGTCTGGGGTCTCCATGGTGGTCCCACTCTCATGGCTTCACTAGGCATGGCATTGCTAGGGTTTCTCTGCTTCAACTCTGACTCCACATTTGTGCTTGGCATTGCTCTAGTGAAGGCTCTGTGGTGGCTCTGCCCCTGTGACAGATCTCCTCCTGAGCCCCCAGACTTTTCCATACATGTTTTGAAATAGGAGTGGAGGTTCCCAAGCTTCCACAGCTCTGGCATTCTGAGAGCCTACAGAACTAACACCATGTGGATGCTGCCAAGACTTCCAGCTTGTATTTTCCAAAGCTACATGTACAGCCAAACCTGAGGTCAATTTAGCCACAGCAGGAGCAGCCAAAGAAGCTGGGGTGCTGATGTGAGGGGCAGCATCTCAAGATGGCCCCAGACAGCAAGCCTATGGAGAACACCTCAGGCCTGTTCCCCAAGACTATTTTGTCTCCCTGGGTCTTTGGGCTTGAAATGGGAGAGTTGGCCCCAGAGGATTCTGCAATGCTTTCAGGGCCTTTCCCCACTTGTCCTGATAATCCCTTTCTTTTGCACTAATCTTCTTGGTATCATTGGATTTTTCTTCTGAAGATGCTCTCTTCTTCTCTAGCACATGGCCAGGCTGTAAATTTTCCAAATCTTTACATTCTGCTTCCCTTTTAAATTCTGGCTTTCTGTCGTGCCTTTGCCATCATAACTCAGCATAGGCTGCTGCAAGTAGCTATGCAGCTTCCTAATGCTTTACTGCTTAGAAATTTCTTCTGCCAGATACTATGGTTCACAACTCCTAAGTTCCAACTTCCACAAAGTCCTAGGGCATAGACCCAATGCAGCCATGTTCCTTTCCACTTCACAACGAAGGTGATCTTTGCTCCAGTTTCCAATAAGTCCCTTCTCATTTACATTTGAGGACTCCTCAGAATGGTCTTTACAGTTCACATTTCTATCAGCATTCTGGTCACCACCATGTAACCAGTCTCTAAGGCATTCCAAACTTCCCCTGGTTTTCTTGTCTTCCAAATTCCCACCAGCAGCTAGGCTTTTTCTAGACTCTTCTTCCAAATTCCTCCAGCCTCTCCTCAACACCAAGTTCCAAAGTTCTTTCCAGTATTTGTTATAAGCAACACCCCATGTCTGGTACCAATTTTCTGTATTAGTCCGTTTTTGTTGCTTATAACAAAATACATGAAACTGGGTGATTTACAAAGAAAAATGACAGTTATTCCTTACAGTTTCTGAAGCTGGGAAGACCAAATTCCATCTGGTTTTGGTGACAGTGACCCAGGAGTCTCACATTGCAAAAAGGTGGAAGCAGAGACAGCAAGAGACAGACAGACAGACTCTCCTCTTAAAGCCCTCAGGACCACACCCTTGACCACCATTTTTAATCCATTCACTGCTGAACGGTCCTACAGTCCAATCACCTCTTCAAGGCTCCACCTTTCAATTACCATAATAGAATTTCCCACCCTCTTAATAGTCACAGTGGGGGCTAAGTTTCTAATACATAATACTTGGGGGACACAATTCAAGCTTCAATGAGTTTTGGGGAGACATAATTCAATCCACTACAATTTTCAAAATGGAATAAAACTAGTGAGTTTTGTAAGTTAAGTTTTAAGCAGTTTCCTTGATGAACTCTGAGTAGTTCTAACACTTCTCCCTCCACCCAATTTGTTATTTTGGGGTCCATAGGCATACCATCAAAATATCAAATTTTGTCTTCTTTTTTCCCATTTTTATACCTTTTCCTTTTTATTTTTCTTTTCTAATGGATAGGATTCGAAGGATGATGTTAAATAGTGATAGTAACAGTAGAATCTATGTTTTGTTCAATATTTTGATGTTAATACTTCTAGTGTGATACAAGACATTGGTTGAATTTGACTTTTATTATTATTAATAATATCCATGAGCATTTTAATAAGAGGTTTTAACTGGAAGGGTTATGAAATTTTATCAAATGTCTTCAATATCTATTGATTGAGTTGCATGTTTTTCTTCCTTAACCTATTAATATGATGAGTTATAAAAGTAGTAAGATTTCCTAATATTTAAACATTTTTGCATTCCTGAATGAACTTTACATAGTCATGTTTTATACTATTTTAATGTAATGTAATACTGTATTATAATTTCTATAACTATTGATCATAGAACATATGTCTTTGCATTGTTTTCTTTATATAGTACTATGCTTAAATGCCCAGGATGTTGCATGAAATTCTAAATGATTTTTCAGTGGCATTTGTAATGAAACTATTGAAGCATTGAAAGATTTACCCAGGTAAGACCATAAGTTGGCAGTTACATCTTTTTCTATCAGCAAGTTCCTATAAGTCTTGGTTCATTCCTTTACTCTCTGACCACATGTTTCAGATGGAGTCTCCATGATACAAATTAATCCTGTATTTAGGATAATGAAAGATCTCCTGGACAGAGATGTGCTATTCAATTGATACTGATCTTTTCCTTTCTAAATTATCTCAGTAGCTGCCAGCAATAAATTTAAAGGAGAACACATTAGTGCCAGTACTCAATATTGGCATTTATAAACATTTTTATTAACTACCCTGAACGATGAAAAAAAGAAAATTGGCAAACAGCCAAGGCATTGTGTTCCAGAGCCAAGAATGTGATTCTGGAACATTTCCATTGTGGTTTTCCCTTCAGAGTAATTTGTACAATTTTGAAAGCAGGCTGTAAAATTCTGTGTGGGAATGGGTTATCCAAGGTAACTCCTCTGTCAAGTGAGAAACAATAATCTTACACTCAAAGGAGGTCATATTACTAGTTTTAAAAACTAATAAGGAAAACAAAGTTTTTTTCACATTTCTGTGTGTGTATATTTGTGTGCATTACAAATATGTGTATGCATATATGTATATATTATATGCATTTCTAATAGTAATATATTATTCAGTGAGTACAAAGACACTTCATATGCATATGCCAATGGTGTGGGCAAAGAATAAATAACAATTCAGCTTCCCCTAAAAACTTGTTTTGGCAGAAGTACTAACTATTCAGATTCAGATTCCATGGTCAAAAAGCTCTGCCTGCAAAAGACAAAATGAAGAAAGTTTAAATGAGAAAACAAGGTTTTAAAAAAGGATATTCACAGTTTTATCAATCTGAGTCTGCAGGGTGTCACTCTGGATTCTTCGGACCCAACAGTTTGATATTGGATGTTAAGTGTTCTTATTTATAACCATGCCTCTTAGATGCAATTTGAAGGCTGAAGTGAAGTTAAAATGTGGGCTGAAGAGTTAGATGACAATAAGTGAGGGCTTCTGCCAAAACTGCTTTAAGCAAAATTGTAAAGCGGGTATGTCTGTATTCAGTGTCTGTCTTCTCCTTCTATGTCCTTTTACCTCTTAAGTGGCACCACCACCAGCACTTCAGGTAGTTAAATCCTGTTCCTTAACTTCTTACTGCCTTATCAAAACCTCCCGGATTCTTCATTCAGAAAGTGAAGATGGGATTCCATCTTAATGAGGTTACATCCTACACAAGCAAATCTGAGCAAGGCAATACTTGAAGGTGCTGTTAATCATGTTCATGCTCTGCAGCAACCATGGTGCTACCCCTGCAAAGTAAATACAACCATGGTGCTACCCCTGCAAAGTAAATACATCATTTTTTTGCAAAACAAGAAAATGCAAAACTCTTGCATTTTAATAGGACTTAAAACCATAAATTAGAGAAATATAACTCAGGTGGCGGAAATAGAGGGTTAACCCAGCATGTAGATATGGTTCTAAGTAGGGACGGATGGAGAGAGTTCAAAGAAATAAAAACCTTTTAGAATGTTTCAAAACCCATCACATATTAATGAATTTTCCTATCTATTTGCAAAAGTTTATATCTATAAGTTTGTTTATGTTCTTTAATTTTTTTCAAGTGTGCCAAAGATATGAGGTCTCTGAAAAACAAAATAACCATAGCTCAAGCTGAACCTCCAAAATTGATAGGAATTTTCTTTATCTCATGGGTAGGGGTGCTGTGGCTAATACTTCCAAGTATCCTAGGGCAAATGATCTACTCGGGACCAGAATGAGAAGCCTAATGCATTTTTGTTGCTTTATTTCATAGAGAAAGAGGACCAAATATTTTGTTAGTTTTTTTTTTTTTTTTCGTATCCTCATGAAGGAACAATTACATTTTTCGAATATTTTGACAATTTCTTCACCCTCAAGGAAACTAAAAGACATAACAATAGATGGTTACTTGAAGTTCTACAATCAAGATGTTCAAGCACAAGAAGGTACAATACTTAACTTTTTCCCCTCCCCAATAAAAATAGAAACAAATGTTTATACTACTAGCAGAGTACCAAAAACTACTGATAAATACAGAATGTAGAATGGAGAAGCGGAGCCCTTGTGAAGAGATAGTGGACTCAAACTTATATGCGGGTAGGAGGAAAGAGAGGAAAGACATTTGAAAAGGCTTAGATGGGGACTGTGAGAATAGTTTTCAAAGGTTCCTTAAAACTAGCTTTAGAAAAAGTCGATTACCAGTCCAGCTGAACGATTAAGGGAAAGAGATTCAGGATAAAGCTGAAAACGAAAAATACCACAAGGTACAGAAAATCAATTAAGAATTCCAAATATTTCCAAATGTACTTCTTACCCAAATAACACATTATTTATAAATTGATACTTAGAGTTGTACCACAAACAAATTTGATGTTTCATCTGTAACCACAGCATATTTCGATAGCATTCATCTTAATTCCCAGTCTGTCTTCCAACCCATTTTCTATTTTCATCTTTATTTGATCAACCTGACATTGGTCTGGCTTGTCATTCCAAATGGATGAGTACTCCAAATATCACTTAAGAATAACAAGAACAGAACTCAATCTAATTCGGAATCTCTGGCTAAAATGCCATTTTTTGTGTGTGGCATTTGTCATTCAAGACCTTTTAGGGAGAAGAAGCTATCTTCAGCACAGTACTAACTCCTTGATCTCTGTCAATGGAATTATCCAGGAATGAGATTAAGAGAGTCAAGAAGACGACCGTGCTACCTAGAGTTCCCCTGAGATCATAAAGAAAAAGCAATTTCATTTTGGGGTGAGGGAAACCAAGAATAAACTATCCTACATTCCTATTACTAAGTGTTAATTATTAAAGTTTGGAGGATAAGAATGTCACAATAGTGAACTTAGGGCCGAGCCCGTGGCGCACTCGGGAGAGTGCAGCGCTGGGAGCACGGCGACGCTCCCGTGGCGGGTTCGGATCCTATATAGGAATGGCCAGTGCACTCACTGGCTGAGTGCCGGTCACGAAAAAGACAAAAACAAAACAAAACAAAAAAAAACAATAGTGAACTTAGAGGAAGGGAGTGTGAGAAGAAACAGGATCTGTCCTCAATAAGTAGGCAGGCGATGTTTGTAAAGGATATTCTAGTCCAAAACAAATATGGTTTTCTCAAAAAAGTTAAACCTGTGCTCAAATCATGAGAAAATTGAGAAAGTATCCCAAATGGGGGCCGTGGGAGAAAATATGTTGGCCAGAATGGGAAAATAGAGATGAACTGTCTTTTCAACTTTTTTTCTCATCTTATTTCATTTTGGATTACATTTAGGACTTTCCTATATATAATGCATGCTCAAAGGGAATTTTCTCAATTGGTCCATATGTTTTGAATGTGATGTTTTTAGACTAAGTAGGTCCTTAGAGGTAAGTGGGAGGCTGTGCTGCACAATAGAAGGACAATTATCAAAGGGCATGAGCTATTGAGATAGGATTTATGATTCATCAAGAGACAGGAGCCACTTTTCTCTCCATTTTCTCCTTCATGTGCTGAATTCAAACAAGAATTGCTAAAAGAATTTTTTCTTTCCTTAATGTGAATGTCAGCTGACAGTGTTAAGGAAAGTAATTTTTCTATCATGACATCCAGCATAGTTAGTCCAGTGGGCTAAGGAACCAGAGAGACCTAGAAAATCCAGCCTCCATCTTTTACCAGCTGTCTGACTTCAGACAAATTACCCAACATCTCTGTGCCAAAGCATCTTTTCTGTAAAGTGAGAAGAATAATGACACTAGTCTCATACAATTGTGGGGAATATTCAGTAAAATGACCTGTAGACAAGATCTTGACACAAAAATTGGCACATCCTAAGTGATCAATAAATGTGAGCTATCAATATTACTACGGAGTTTATATGTGATTTTGATTAGTAGAGTCAATAGTGCTAAAACAAGACATAGTTTTCCTAATTATAATTCTCTGTTATTTTATGGCTTACCTTTTTCAAGAAACTCAGAATATTTTTTTCAATAGAAAAACTTTCATTATTAGTGGTTTTTATTTAATTGTGAAATATAAACTCATTCTTTTTTTCAGTGGAGCATAATTAAAATTCAATTTATAAACATATTTTTCTTGTTCAGGGCTTAATAACAATTTTCCTCATGTTATAAATCTCACCTTGGAATCTCAAGTTACAATTTTCACAAACCAATCAAAAAAACAATTATCATAGACAATCGACAACATGAACTCAAATGAATCATCTATCACCTATTTATAATTGGGTGTAGATGATTTAATCTAAAGAAACTCTTACATTTATTTTTATCATTCTGTTTTAAGATAAAGCAGTTACAACCAAATTTAGAGTGAATGGCTTTATACAACCATTATCATTTTTTTTAAAAGATTATTGTTGAAGATCTAAAGCCACGCAGGACACCAATAAACTTACACAGACATTTTTAAATATCTTTTCTAATATTCACTAAAATAAAATAATGAAGCATATTTAATTTCTCATATGCTTCATTTGTAGTAACAGCTAGTGCTCAGTTACTTCTAATATACCATCTCTTCATTGCTATAATCTTTCCAAAATTTTCATCCCTAGGATTTTCAATAAGAGCTTTAATACAACTAAGATATATATCTCAATTTTCTTTCTTGTCTGGATCATAGATTTTTATTAAAGGCACAAATGAATGAACGGATGAATGAACGGATGAATGAATGAATATTCTCTTCAAGTGTTTAAGGCCTGTCTAAGTTTCAAAAATTGTCCACATCTTGCCTTTTGCCTACAGTTGTCCAAGACACATAAAGAAGTTTCCGTGTTGTAGAAAAAAAGAATGGAGTAACTTTGTTTTGGATAATCTACTCAGATCAGCATTGCCAGTGCTTATCAAAATATAGTCATTCTCACCATTGCCCACCGTCTGTGACTTCTACTCCCCAAACCCCAACCCCCACCCCCACCCCCAACCCCCCAACCTCCTGCCCACCTCAGCTGGCTGTGTCCCGTTCCTTCATCTTCCTCAAGGGGGCGCTACAAACTCTAGTTGGCTCAGCCTTCCTCTTTACCACCTTACAATACCCAGAGTCTTTGTTCTCTATTTACCCCATCAGGAATAACTCAAAAAATCTGTATACACAACCCGAAAGTCACACACAGTTTTTACTGTGGTCTACATTGCATTTCCCCATTTAGGTGAAAGATAGGATCCTAAGGCTTGTATTTCTTTTGATAATAATAAAAGGGCTTGGTTTTGGGGCCGAGCCCATGGTGCACTTGGGAGAGTGCGGCGCTGGGAGCGCACAGGTTCGGATCCTATATAGGAATGGCCGGTGCACTCACTGGCTGAGTGCCGGTCACGAAAAAGACAAAAAAAAAAAAAAAAAAAAAAAAAATGGGCTTGGTTTTGGAACTTCACTCATGGTGCTCTCTAGAGTTCCCTGACAAAAGGACAAAAAAGGCCAAGAAGAAAATGAAGTCCATTTTACTGATAGTTATTGAATACTCAATACCTCTCCTCCTGCAGGGCATCTCTGGAAAATACTGCAGGGTCATAGTTCTCAAACTGGATTTCAAAGAGCTTCCACCCTCTCTATGAACCGGAATGGCTGGCCTGTGGGTGAGGCTCTGAGTCCATTTACACAGCTAATCACCCGGATGAAGATGCCCAGCCTGGCCTGGGGCCCATGGCCTGCCCCCGGGGACCCTAGAGCAGAGAGGGAGAGAAGCAGAAGGCACCCACTGCTAGGATGCTGGAAGCAATGAGACACTTGCCTGGCACAACTCCTGATACCTACAGCATGATCGTCCTTCCAATATCCTGGGTTTGGGCCCATAAAACTTTCTCTATAGGAAAAAATGACCAGGTGGGATTGAAGAGAAGCATTCTTCCCTCCCAGCTCACAATTATTGAGGGCTTACTAACTGTTAAGAACTGTTCCAATCAATTTACTTGCATTATTTCATTTCATCTTCATAACAACTCTATAGATAAATACCACTACTATGACCATTTTACAGATGTGGAAGCCAAGGTTCAGGGCAATTAAATAACTTGACTAGGTTCACAAAGTTGATCATGAATAGAACTAGCATTCTCATCCAAGTCTGACAGTCTGTGTCTGCTGTTTCTAGACATTGTACTACGTGCCTGTTGGCAAATGATTGTCCAGTGACTGTGTTGCACGTGAACACATTTTGAAAATTTCCACTGTGCCCACCCTGCCAAATCCACTACTTTATTTCATCATTCAACGCATAAATTTATTAAGGACCTCCTATTTGCCAGTTACCACGTGAGGCCGTAAGGAACCAAGACTGAGCAAGGGAGAAAAGGGCCACGTCCTTATCAAAGCATGTCTGGGGATAAGACTGGAAAATCAATCAAATAAAACAATATTATCTAATATTACTTTCCCCTATTGGGAAATAATGCTTTATTGGGAAAGCACAGGTATCACCGAGTGCTTAGCAGTAGTCTCTATATGAGTCTCTGTATCAGTAGTTGGGATTTACCATTCTTAAGGTGCATAGAATATTGTTTTCTTAAACACTTGAATAACTGTGCTAGGTACTGAAGTGACATAAAAATAGTCTCTGATCTACAGAGAACAAAACTTAGTGGAGGAAAGAGAAACACAGGATAGCAGCACTATAGCAGAAATATGAACGGAAAAAAAAATAATGGAGGCAGAGAAAAAGGAGGCCTTGATTCTAGAGGTGGGAATTGAAGACTGTCCCAGATAACTAACCTCTTGATTTTGTGCAATCCCCAGAGAAACTGTGTTTAGTATTAAGTGGGAATCAGAAGATCTGCCTTCTAGGCCTACCTTGGCTTCCTACATCCCTGCTCTTTTGTAAAATGAGAGAATTGAATAAGACAATCTTAAATGACCCTTCTGGCACTGACATGCCATGATATTAATCTCTCGAGTCAACATTTTCACTATTTCTCGATGTGACCATCTGAGTCCTAACAACATTTTTGTATGAAAAACTTGGATTCTTCTTGTATCAGAAATATCCTTATTGAATTATTTTTGGAATTTCTCCTTAAATCAGTATTTTAGCATTCCAGGATGCTTTAGCTTTTAGTATCTCATACCTGAAAAGACCTATCTCTCCTATGTTACATGCCACTAATCACTCTATCAAAAATCAATTAATTAAGCAAAAGATAAATACTAATTCTATAGTACTAATTCTAGTATTTATAAAATACTATTCTAGGGTGGAAATGAAAACTCAATTATTTTTAAAAAAACATAGGAATTCATCAAATTTTATTAATATTAATTAAAGTTATGAAAATCCTTTCTCCTACTTTGATAACAATTACATATATCAGGTGTTCTCAACCAGGGACAATTTTGCCTCCAGGGGACATTGAGCAATGACTGGAAGCATTTTTGGTTATTGCAGTAGAGCTATTGGCATCTAGGGAGTAAAGGCCAAGGATTCTCAGAACCAGCCTACAATGCTCGGGACAGCCTCCCACAACAAAAAAATTACCTGTTTCCAAATGTCAATAGTGCCCAGGTTACTAAAACCTGATTTAGATGGCACATGCACTTCTAATGAAGGGCTATTATTCTAGGCTATGGCAAAATGCATAACAAGATTCTGTACATTTTTTTCTCAGTTTATTATTCGGAAAGTTAAGACTCTGTCTTGATAAAGCTCCACATTTTTATGCTTAGTTTTTGAACAAATGTTAATGTTTCCCTTTCCTCCCTTCCTTCACAAGGTTATAAAACTAACCTGACTTTCGCCACCTGCTATCAAAACAGGAAACAGAGGACAAGAGGTCTGACCCTTATGGAAGGGTCCAGAATAACCACTAGACACTTCAGCTGGAACTGTGCTTCCAGCTTCCCAAACCAAGACAAGTCCAGGCAGTGTTACAGCCCACCAAGAGTTAAGGTGGTGGTAATCAGCTTTCATTTCTAGAGCCATATAGACCCACGGTGTAGAGGACAGATTCTGGAGCCTGAAGCCCTGGGTTCAGATCCTACCTCTTCTGCTCCCTTGCTGTCTAGCCTTGGCCATGCGATTACACTGAATCTCTCTGTGCCTCAATTTCATCATCTTTAAAAGAGGAGTAGCAATAGTAAACCTACCCCAGAGAATTATGGTGAGGATTAAATGCACTAAAATATGTAAAGTGCCTGGCACACGGTAAGCTCTAAATACAGGTCAGCAATTACTATCTCTATTCAACCTAGCATAGTGCCATATAACTTTAAGTTATAGGAGGAGGCTGACTTGTCTCATTACTTTCTGAAGAACAAACTTTCTCTAGCCCTTTTCTCTGAATTTTCTCAAAGGTTCCAGGTTCTTCTGGGAGGATCCTTGGTTCTGGAGCTCCACCTGCACCCCACAGTACCAGCACTATTGATTCTCGTTCACCTCCAAATCTTCCCCTGCTAAAGCAATTCCGTCTATGATAATAACATCATTAGCCTTCAGCCCTTCACACAAACTTTCCAAGGGTCAGTGGCATCAAAAATAATGCGTTTTTCCTTTGAATTTCAAGTTTCAAATTGTACCTTTACCTCTAAAAAAATTTTATTTCAACAAAGTCTTATATAACCTTATATACTCTTCTATTCAGGACAATAAATAACACAATTAACTGATAAAAGCAAATTTTAAATCTATTTCTTCCATAGATTCAGAGAAATTTCTGGGAATCTTCACATGTGTTCAAACAGTGTGTAATTCTTTGTGCTCTCATCAGCACCAGGAGGAAATCCTTCATTTAGATCTCTAATTAATCTGGGATGAGACATCTTACAAAATTATTTAACATACACATCTCTTAGTTAAAACTGTTGGACTGGTGTGTGGCAAGAGTCAATGGAATTACATTAGGTTTCCTTGAAAAATAATGGGGTTAGTAAGGTAGATATCACAAACTCTCACCTGTCATATTCCCAACTTTGTGATTACAGTTTGCTGTTTTCACGAAAAATCTAGTTATCAACAAATTCATCTCAATCATAGAATCAAATATTAGAAATAAATAAATGCAATATTAACCCAGTAAGAGTGTACTGTTAAAGGGCCCGAAATAATGTGTCCGAAAATCATTTAATGAACCCATAAGGAGGAAAGAATCAGGGAATAAATTCTTCCCCTTTAAAACAAACAAATAAACTAAAACAAAGAAAATTGTACACCAATGAAATATTTTACATAGAAATTAATGCTACACTTCAGTTTGTTAGCTACTTTACTTCCTCATCAAGCTTTTAAGCATTCCTAAACAGAGCATCACTTCCACAAGTAAACATTTCCCATTGGAACATAATTTTAGCGGTACAATGAGTTCCTTCTAATAAAACGATTGGCTTTACTAGTGAAGTTTTCCCAAATGCAGGTATTTGTTTTCATCATTGTGGCTTAAACAAATTTAATTTAGGCCTTGCTAACTAATCTTGCCACATAAATGTAATATGACTTTTTTAGGATTTTTTTTTTTTTTGTAACAAAGGTGATTGTACATATCTGTGGGATACAGAGTTGAATATCAATACCTGTGTGCAATATATGATGTTCACATCAGGCTAATCAGTATATTCAACATTATACAATGTAATGGTTTTTTGTGGTCTTTTACCAATTCCTCTCTGACCCTTCCTCCCACTTTCCCACCTCTGCTAACCTCAGTTCTGTTCTTTCCTTTTGAAAGTTCAACTTATCATTGTAATCGTTGTATCTTTCTTCTTTTTTATATTTATTTGTTTATTTTGTAGCTCCCACTTATGAGTGAGGACATGCAGTATTTCTCTCTCTTGGCCTGGCTTATATCACTCAACATAATTTTCTCTAAGTTCGTCCATGTAGCTGTGAATGGCACTATTTCATTCTCTTTTATGGCAGAGCAGTATTCCATTGTGTATACATACACATTTTCCTTATCCAGTCATCCAATGATGAACATTTAGGTTGGTTCCAACTCTTGGCTGTTGTAAATAGAGCTGCGATAACCATGCAGTTACAGGTATCCCTTCAAAATGATGATTTCCATTCCTTTGGGTATATACTCAGCAGTGGAATTGCTGGATCATATGGCAGTTCTATCTGTGGTTGTTTGAGAAAACTCCATATCATTTTCCATAGTGGCTGTACCAGTTGACAGTCCCACCAACAGTGTAGGAGTTTCCCCCTTTCTCCCTTTGTTCACATCCTCACCAGCATTTGTTATTATCTGCCTGTTTGATAACAGCCAGTCTAACTGAGGTGAGATGATATCCAAATGTGATTTTGATTTGAATTTCCCTGATGCTGAGTGATGTTGAGCATTTTCTCATGTGTCTGTTGGCCATTAGTACATCTTCCTTTGAGAAATCCTACTTAGCTCTTTGGCCCATTATTTAATCATGTTATCTGTTTTTTTACCATTAAGTTGCTTGAGATCCTTGTATTTTCTGGATATTAATCTTTTGTCAGATGCATGGTTGGAAATATTTTCTCCCACTTTGTAGGTTGTCTTTTGCTTTGTTAATTGTTTCTTTTGCTGTGAAGAAGCTTTTTAGTTTGATATAATCCCATTTGTTTATTTTTTATTTTGTTACCTGTGCTTATGGGTCATATTCATAAATTCTTTGCCCCTTTCTACTTCCTGAAGAGTTTCTCCTATGTTTTCTTTTAGGAGTTTTATTGTTTCGTGTCTTGTATTTAAGTCTTTAATCCATTTTGAGTTGATTTGGGTATATGGTGAGAGGTACAGGTTTAGTTTCATTCTTCTACATTTGGATAACCAGTTTTCCCAGCACTATTTATTAAAGAGGCAGTCTTTTCCCCAATGTATGTTCTTGGTGCCTTTGTTGAAGATCAGGTGGCTGTAAGTTTGTGGGTGGATTTCTGGGTTCTCTACTTGAGTGCCTGTTTTTCTACCAGTACCATGCTATTTTGGTTACTATAGCTTTGTGGTATAATTTGAAGTCAAGTAGTGTTATGCCCTCAGCTTTATTTTTTTGCTCAAGATTGCTTTGGCTATTTAGGGTCTTTTGTTGTTCCAAACATGGGTGGACCTAGAGAGAATTATATTATGTGAAATGAGTCAGGCATAAAAAGAGAAATATCATATGTTCTCACTTATTTGTGGGAGCTAAAAATAATAAATAAATACACAAATAAACTGGGGGGGCAGGGAAGAAGACACAACAATTACAATTCCTTGAAGTTGATACGGGTTGTTGGGAGGGAGGGGGGTTGGAGGGAGGGAGGGAAGTTTCGGTAATGGGCCACAATAATCAACCACATTGTATATTGACAAAGTAGTCCCACTGGTACCAGCCTGTTTTACTTATAAGGAGACCTATTTCAAAAGGGCTGTGATTTCATCTTTGTGATGAAGAAGTAAGGTTGGTGAGGATTTGTGGGTCTACAAGCAGATAGGAAAGGAGCCAATGAAAAACCTATTTTTGATGAGAGATGCAAGCTGCAACCTTATCTAAGACATCTTTAACCTCTAATTACAAGTTAAAGTCTACTTAGTAAGTACATTTCAGACTCCTAAAGGAATGACAAATTTTGATTATGATATTATGGTGTGATTTAGCCTGACTATGAGTACATACACCTTGTACCTAAAATGTGATTCTGACATGATTGAGTATATCTAATAAGTTAGCAGGGACGATCTCCAAGAAATCTATGAAAAATAGAGGACTTCCCGGTAGGCCTCTTACATTTAGGTAAGAAGAAGCCACCTAGGAGAAATTTTTAGTAAGGAAACCTTGGCAGTTGGAGAAGAATCCATCCTAAATATAGCATGATGTTTGGCATTTGAATTTTCCTCCCACCTCAGCCCTACCTAGACTGAAGTGTTATACATAGAAGCTAAAAGAGCTGTCCTACAGACCCCTACTTGGTCTAGCCCCTGCCTGCCTCTCTGGTTGTATATTATCCCATCCTCCCAACCCCAATCTTTAGGTTCTGCCAAAATAATTTCTTGAAGGCACCAATCTCCATCAGATAACAAAACCTTTACATCTGCTGTAGACATCACCAAAACCTCTTTGCTAGAACCTGGCCTATCTTCCTTTTCCACCCTAAGTGCACTCCCTAGGGTTACTTAGAAATACCTGCATGAATAGGAAGACAATGAAATGCTGGGACAGCAGGTAAAAGAAAGAGCCTATAAACCTTGCATTACTCTGTGACTCTGACCCCCATCTACCCACAACCTTCAGGGGGGCAAAGTCTGGCAAACTGGAATTGCATTTAAAAAGAAAAAACAAACTAGGTTTGTATTTGAAAAAAATATAAAGATGTATAACTTAGAACTCTCTTTTTTCTCCCTCCCTCTCTCTTTATCAGAAATCTGTGTATACAACATATGGCTAAAACACTTCCTCTTATCTAAGTTCTTATCCCCAAACTGGCTACTTTAATAAATGACGATGTAGAATCGTTGCATTTTGTAGACTCAAGGATAGGAATTGGAAATCTTAAGAGACCAAGTACTTGCTCAAAGTTGCATATTTAGTTGCTGGAACTCAGTTTGACATTCAATGACATTTAGTTCCGTGCACTTTCAGCTTTCAGTTTAAAGGAAGAAAGAAGGGTGATGTTCCATACTATGGAAGTCAGCTGAGTTGACCTATAATTAAAAATCAAGGTCATGCCACCCAAACAATCTACTCTGCTTAACATTCATGACTATCACAAGTGTATCTCATAAATTACAATTATTTCCTGGGCCCTAGAAATTAACTTGGTAAGTAGATGCACCATTTATGTAAAGAACCCCACTTTTACATTTATCTCAGGACTAGGTGTGAAGGACAGGGTTGAATATAGCTAAAGGGAATATGTTGAGGGAAACAAATTATACATGATATTGTGTATATCTTACTTTAATATCAACAATAATCTTTCATTTTTCAAGCATATTGCATATAAAGTGGGCATTATGAACTCCCTACACCAAAAGCAAACAAGAGAAGCTTATCATATGGCAAATGATTAATGCTCCCACCTCCAAGTTACCTTGGCCACAGCCAGGATGCATCTCAAAGATGTGTTAAATATCTATCAACACCTTCCGCAGTGATTGCTATAAAAAAAAGATAATGATGAAAGCACCAAGCTTGTCTTTCTTCAGGGTTACATTCACAGGAAAATAAGAAGCAGGGGGTGATTCACAGGAAAAAAATAATTAACAAAAATTTCTGATAAATTAGGTAACTTTTGACACTTGTAAAAGCATCTACTTATTTATTCATTCATTCAAACAACAAATATTTGTAAGGGAAACAAGGCTATAATATGTCAGTTATTCAGCTGGGTTTTAGAAATAGAGCAGGATTAAGAACAAAGCCTTACCTTTTAAAGGAGTTTACATTCATTTGGAGAAGGTGGAGAAATTAATTTAAAATGACAGGTGGTAACTTGCACTGTTATGGAGGTGAGAAACAGGAAAATGGAACTAATGAAGGGTTTATGGGCAAGCAGGAAAGGAGAAAGCAAGGTTCTGAGCATTAATGTTAGTCACTTATACAAGAAGGTGGTGAGGCTTGGGAAGTCCTTTCTGATAAGATGTCATTTCTGCAGAGCAGTGAATGAAGTGATGGACTGAGCCATGCAGATGTCTAGAGGGAGAATTTCTAGGCAGAAGGAATAGCACATAGGATGACCCTGACAGAGGAGTGTGGTTGGTTCTAGCATGATCAAAAAATAGCAAATGGTCAATGTGGCTGAAGAATAATGAATGTGGAAGGAGAGTGAGTAATAAAGAAGGTGGGGGAAGATAGATTGTTTAGGGCCTTGTAAGCAAAAGTAAAAACATTACCACTGCATGAAAAATAAAAGAAAAAAGACTTGCCAAAGTGATATGACATGTTGAAAAATACAAATTTATAACCTTTACTAAATGAGGCTTCACAGAATAAACAGCATCATTTTCTTATACCATTTTCTGAAAACACTGTGATCAGCAACTATTATTTAGTAATCTAATTTTGAGGAAATATATTCTTGAATCAGGCTTCTTCACTTTGAATAACTTATCATCTGTCTGTCTTTGGTTAATTATTTAAATTCTCTATACCTCAGTTTCCAAATCTGCAGTCTACGGATCATAACAGAATCCAACAGCAATCTTTCTCATGAACATAAATGCAAAATATGTATATACGTACCAAACTTAATAATAGCAATCAAATTCAAGATAATATATTTCAATAATTAGGTATATTCAAGAAACACAAGGTTGGCTAATATTCAAAAATTAATGTGACTTACTACGTTATTAGAAAAATAAAATAATATGATTATCTGCATATTTGCAGAAAAAGTAATCAGTACCCATAAATTGAAAAAAAAAAAATAGCAATAAGGAATAGAAAGACATAAAGCAGTTTTCTTAACCTGATAAAGCAAATCTAACAAAAAGAAAACTTACAGCTAACATTGTCAATGAGACAAGATTGTTTGTTATTGTTATATTTTGTCAAAAACATGCTGCAGTCAATAAACAATACACAAAGAAAATTTTTAAAATATAAGTTATAAGAATTGGAAAGGAAGAGATTAAAGAGTCATTATTTTCACATGGCAAAATTGAGTACATAGAACATCCAATAGATTTAATTAGTATTTAAATGTAGAAAATTATAAGATGAAAGATTCATATAAAAAATTCCTGCCTGATAACAAAACAATGCACTTTTTTTTTAAAGATTCTGTTTATAATAGCATCAAAAACATTAAATAACTAAGACTAGATGTAACTAACAATATGTTCATGACTTCTGGACAGATAACTACAGAATTTTATTGAGTGAAATTAGAGAATACTTAAATAATTAAAGGGGCACACCATGTTTATAGATTGGAAGGCTTGATATTGTGAAAATACAGATTATCAAAGGATTTTTTTATAGACTCAATGCACCCCAATCAAAATCGCCACAGGAATTTTTGCAGTAACTGACAAGCACATTTTAAAACATGTATGGAAATGCAAAAGGCCAAAATAGCAAAGATGAAAATTTTGGAGGATTTGCATTACTAGACATCAAGACTTATTATTAAAGTTCAGTGATCATGTTCTATTTCATCCCCTACACAGTCACCTGTTTTACCGCAAAGGTGCCAGAGCAATGCAATGGTGGTCATTCCTTTTAATAAATGATGCTGAATCAAATAGATATCAATATGGGAAAAGTATGTATTTCAGTGACTATCTTGAGCCACATATAAAAATCCATTCCAGATAGATTGTTGACCTAAATTTAAACAATAAACAATAAATCTTCTGTAAGATAAAATGGAAAAATATATTCATGGCTATGAAGTGATATTTGGAAGGCAAAGTAAGGAAACAGTCATATTTCTTATACATACTCTGAAGCCCGCTCAGAGGAACAGGCACTGGGGAAGCTCATGTATGTATGTTGTCATTAATCTGCCAGCTCACGTCGTTGACATGGGGCAACAATCAGACTTTCAGCTCTTTCTCCTCCCACCAGACCTCCTCCGTCAGCTTCCTAGAGGCATGAACACAGTACATGAGCAGCTCCATGTCAAGTACAGCAGAAAAGTCCAGATGAAAGCCTGTAGGACTGCCTCTCCCAAAAGCAAATAACATATTCTTGGATGGATTTTAGAAGCAAGTGTCACCAACAAGATTTTGAAAGATGCAGTATGGTGATCCCACCACATCCACACTCGACTCGCCTATTTGGCCTGTGCAGAAGACAGATGGGACTTTAGAAAATGACAGGGCATTATTGTAAATTGAACCAGGTGGTGAAATCCAATTGCAGCTGCTGGTGCAGATGTAATATCATTACTGGAACAAATCAACACTTCCCCTGTTATCTGGAACCTGACCATGCTTCCCTGTCCCACGTTCTTTCTCTCCTTCAGCAAAGATGATCAGAAACAATTTGCTTTTCTCTAGCAAGGCCAGCAAGGCAGCGCCGTGTTAAACCTCCAGTTCTAACCCATAATCTAATCCACAAGGACCTCTATGGCATCTTCATTCCATAGACCATTGATCCATTTACGATATGCTAATTAAATCAAATGAACAGAAAGTAGCAACTATTTTAGGCACCTTGGCAGAGTATATGCATGAGAGAAGAAAGGAAATAAATCCCTCCAAAGTCTAATAGTTTACCACCTCAGTGAAATTTCTAGGGGTACAGTGTTCTGAGGCATGGTGAGATATTCGTCCCCAAGTAAAAAGCCAGTTGCTTCATCTGTTTCTTTCTGGCATTAAAAAAGAGCAAAAATGCCTAGTGCATCACTTCAGATTTTGCAAAATCATAAATCTCATTTGGGTATGCTACTCTGACCAACTCAATGAGAAGCCCGATAATCTCCAAGTTTCAAGTGACACATACCTCCCAAACTTATTCAGCTACTCTATCACCTGGACCACATATTCTCATGATGCTTGACATGTCTGTGACAGAGAGGGATGTTTTATGAAGACTTTTGCAAAATCCTATAAGAAGATCACAGTGCAAACATTTAGAATTTTGGATCAAAACTATGACATCCTCTGCACATAACTATCACAGTTTTGAGAAACAGTTTCAATTGTACTAGTGGGGCCAAGTGGGGAATGAACCCTTCATCATAAGCCACCATGTTGCCATGTGATGATGTTAGCTGCCCATCATGAACTGGGTGTTGTCTGACCATCAAACCATAAAGTTTGGCAGTGTAGCAGCACTTCATTGTCAAATGGAAGTTGTATATATAAGATTTAGCTCAATCATATCCTAAAGGCAAATATAAGTTGCATGAGTAAGTGGCGTATAGGCTCACAGACAATATTCTTGCAGTAATGCCCCCTCCTTCACAACCTGCCTCCATGGTTATGTGGAGATTATGCTATATAACCTGTTGAATGCGGGGGGAGGAGGGAATGGCCTCATTTAGAGATGGGAGCACCTGTACAGGCACATTCTGGGATGGCCCTGAAAGACAATGGTAAAGGGAAATCCTCCAGTAGACAAAACTTGGAGCAGTGTGCATGGTTGTTTGCTCTGCCCAGAAAGAGAAAGATATGGCCAAAGGTATGGATCTACACAACTTAGTGGACAGTGGCTAATAGGTTAGATGAATTGGCAGGGACTTGGAAGGAACATAACTGAAAAATTGGTTCTGTGACTGGGCACAGACTATGAAGATATTTATTCTTCGTGTAAACACCAAAGAGCAACCTCAAACAAGAGGCTCTCAATGACCTTCTGAACAGCATGACTCATTCCATGGAGGTGAGTCAGACGCTTCTGTCCTTGTCCAATGGGCTCATGAAGAAAGTGGCTATGGTTCTAGGACTAGAGTTCAAACATTGGCTCAGAAACATAAACTGTCACTCACCAGGGCCAATCTGGCTAGAGCCACTTCTGAATGCCCAACCTGCCACCAACAGAGGTCAGTGCTGAGCCACCAATATTGCACCATTCCCCGGGGAGATTATTGGGCTACCTGGTGAAGGTTGACTACACTGCACCATTACATAATGGAAGGAGCAGCACTTTGTTTTTGCCAGAGTAGACACTTCATCTGAATACAGATTTACCTTCTTTGCCCATAATACTTCTGCCAAAACCACCATGCACATTTTATAGAACACCTTATTCACCATCGTGATATACCACACAGCTTTCCTTCTGACCAAGGATGCAGCCTTGCATTTATATAATTCATTGTTCTTATAATGTTCCTCATCATCCTGAAGCAGTTGTGCTGATGGAAGGTGGAATGGCTTTTTGAAGACTCGATGATGGCATCAGTTGATTGAAACACCTTATAGGTCTGAGAATATGTCCTGCAGGATGCAGTATCTGCTCTAAGTCAGCAACCTATATATAGTGCTGTTTCTCCATAGCCAAAATTTATAGACCCCAAAATCAATGAGTGGAAATGGGAGGGACTCTTCTCATAATTAGCTGTGGGGTTCCTTTAGCAAAATTTTTGCCTCTCTCAACAAAACTTTGGATTCTAGTAGTAACTATCACTGTTCCATATTTGTACATTCCAATATGGTATCCACTAGCTACATGTGGTTATCAAACTCTTGAAAGATGGCTATTGCAACTAAGATAAGGAATTTTAAAATGTATTTACTTTTAAGTAATTTAAATTTAAAGTAAATAGCCACCTGTGACTGGTGACTATCATACTATACTAATGTCTATCATAAGGTCTATGGTTCCCCCAAAATTAACACTTCCACCAAGGGAACGTAATGGTTTCATCAAAGTCAAAATTAATAGCTGGCCACTTTAGGCTTCTATGACAATGATTCAACAGTTGCTATACTATCTGGGGTAATTAATTCTGGTTATCAAGAGGAAAGTGGATAACTACTACATGTTGGGGATAAGGGAGTATGTCTGGAATGCAGAATATCATTTGGGTGCCTCTTAGTACTCCTGCGTCCTGTCATTAAAACCAATGGAAAATTATAACCCAGTACAAGCAGGACTGTGAATGGCCCAGATCCTTCAGGAATAAAGGTTTGAGTTACCACACCGGGCAAGGAATGATGACCAGCTGAGTGCTTGCTAAGGGAAAAATAAATATGGAATTGAGAGGTACCAGCGATGTAGCTAGTGGCAGAACTGAGGACTATAGTAGTTATGGATACTCCTTCTTTATTTTGATAGGACCCTATTTGTATATGTATTAACCAACTTTTTATCCTTCTCTCTGTCATTTTTCTACCACCTAACATAAGATATACTAATAGAAATTCAACTTAAGCACAGGATTTCAAAATGAGAGTATGCTCAGATTGAGGAGTAAATAGTATAACTAAAAGGAGAGATGAAAACAATTTTATGATCTTTTTTAAGGAGAGGGATATTTGGGGTTGTATGAGGGACAGTTGTATGATGTTAGGAAGAAACATCATTTTGCTTCTTTTTTAAAGATGTTAAAAATAGTTAAAAGGGATATATATGTACATCAAGGTGACAGGGCTGGAACAGGGTGTCTTTGTCCTTATTCTGTTCCTCTAACTGGAACTACGTTTCACAAATGTTCTTTCACATATGATTGATTCATTGTTAGCAGTGGCCAGAAAAGACGTTCTGTGCCAGATTTGGGAGGCAGCTCACCAGCAGCTCGTCAGCTCTCATATGATCTCCTCCTCCAGTTTTCCAGGGTGTGGGTCAAATACATGTGCAGCTCCATAGCAAAGAATGCCAGCTTTTTCTGTGGGTCACCCACAGCACCCAGATTGGAGGTGGCAAACAACAAAAGCAATTTTTGGCTTTTCCTAACTGGTTAGAGTTTTTCTCGAGGGTTGCAGTTTTTCTCCAAGGATTCTAGTTCTTTCTTGTGAGTTACAGTTTGTTATTGCTGTCTTCTAAGATCGACTTTTTCCCCAGCTGCTGGTCTTGTCGACTTAGAGTGACTTGAGCGTCAATACTAGACAGGTGGCAGCATCCTTAATAAACTGTTCCACCAGCTTGACAGTTGAGCAAAGTCTAACCACTGTAATAAATCCCTTATTATGTATCACTCATAGTGGTTCAGTGTCTCTGATGAAATCTCAATCAATGGAAAAATTTTATCATTATCTACTAAAGTTGAACTTATGCCTGCCCTATGAATTACCAACTCCAGGCCTAAACATCCACCCAAAGAAACAAATACCTATGTGCACAAAAGTACATGACCAAGAATGCCCAGAGCTTTTTATTCATTAAACCAAAAAATGGAAACAATCCAAATGTCCATCAACAGTAGGAAGAATAAATCCATCATGACATAGCCACACATTAGAATACTGCCCATTAATGAAAGGAAACAAACTTCTTCTGTTTTATGCAAAAATATGGGTGAACCTCAAGATATAACATTGAAAAAAGCTTAACACAAAACAATGCACATTTATATGAAGTTCACTAACCAATGGTAATTAAAGTCAGAAGAGTGACTGTCTTTGGGAGGAAGTAATGAATAAAGTTGGTACAAGGATGTTTTCTTGAAACTGGTAATGTTTTATCTGGTGGAATTAAGTAGGTGCATTCATTTCATAAAAATGTATTAAGTTGTATGCTTAAGATTTGTGCACTCTACTACTTTTATATTACACTTACACAAAATGATTGAAAAAATAATATATATTCATCTCATAGTCTGTGAAGATTAAGTGACATAATTCGTGCTTAGTACAATAAGAATTTAATAAATATTATGTAGCATTATTTTGTTCTTATAAAACCCAGTAAATAGAATTGAAAAGAAACACATCCAGGTAGGGAGAATTACTATTGAGAATAATGATCTTTTTATTACAGGGGAAAAGTTGGGCCGAAAGCCATAACATTAGAAGCACATTGTCCATTGTTTATTTAATATCACAACCTCATATTTTAATTTACAACAAACACAGGGACAGAGCAACTGGAGGTTTATGCAGGAGGGAGGGTGTCTCTGTGTCTGATCTCCATTGTTCTCAGCCACAGATCTCTCTATACCCTTCACAGACTCTTTAAAAAACATTTTTTGGCATATTTACTGTCTGACTAGTCCCATTAGTATGTAAACTCCATGAGGACAGGTACCTTTTCTGTTTTCTCTATTTTTACCCCAGCACTAAGGACAATGACTGTCACACAGTGGGAACCCAGTAAATATGTATTAAGTTAAGTGATACAGACAGCATGAACATCCACCAAATGGACATAGAGACTTGGCAACTGTGGCATGTGAACCAGCCACCTTGATACATGTGGCATGCATGACTTACCTCTGCCCTAGTTCCTTTCTTGTAGAAGACCAGCCTGTCATAGCTGAGTTTTGGCTCTGTGGAGTTGTAAGGGTGATTGTTTCAAGGTTGCCAATTTCTGAATACTTGACATTTCTGATACAGTCACCCTTGCACTTTTCTTAATGAAATGACAACACCACAAATCCTTTCTAAAATGAAGGGGAAAATGAAGATGAATATATAAATAACTAATGAAGGGACCACAGACCAACTAATTATGATCACAATATCAGGAAAGTTCATGTTAATAAGAAGTGGGTGTCATTTTGCTTTACATTTATTCATAACCTGGAAAATGGTGACAGGAAGTCCTTGTGTCATCAGAAAAACTCTGTAATAATCAATGAGACATAACCACTATAAATAATTTAAATTCTATCAAGTAAAAACAAAGATTTAACTGAGTTTTGCCAACTAGGCTTGGGGCACTTAGACATCCCCACAGCAGATGGGAACTGTCAAAGCGCATAAACATTCAAAATTGTAAGACACGACTTTCAGATGACAGAAACCAGAAGAATTCATGCAAATCAATGAGCTCAACACACCTTATTTAAAGAGAGTACTTGACACTCCAGAGAGGAGACAGTGTTGAAGCTTTGCCTTTGGAAATATCTCAGGTTTTAATTAGTCAAATCGCACCATTTCCTAAATGGAAATTTTTCTATAGATAACCCTTTTTAAAATCCATTTGAAAACAGTTTTCCTTCTACTTATCTTGGTGCTAATTCTATGACAAATTGTTTTTTTTTTTTTTTCATCATTCAAAACTTTACCTTAGTGACATCCAATGACAGAATATAAGGTGACTGAAAAAATCTCCCTAAATGGATCTGGCCAACTTAATTTTAAGCAAATCTGTTTGGAATAGATTTTGATTGCTATATACTTGTAACTATAAGAATCTTGAACATTAAGATGGTAGTATCTCCAGAATTTCTTTATAAGAGGTGCAGAAACACTTTTGGAGTTGGGGGTCAGGGCCCATGGGTAATGTATTTGCATAAGGGTGCTGTATTTTTGCTTAGTTTTTTGCATGCATTTGGTATTGCTTGTTGAGAGATCCTGATAGGGCTTTAGGGGAAGTGACAACCCGAACAACATCCTCCACCGCCAAATGTTACACATGAGACTTCCACTGAAAATGTGGTCAACAAAGTAATTGACATGCAATGGCACTTTCTCATTTCAAAAAATAAGTTCATATACATGACTTACTTTGTTCCTGAAGTTAAACTAGTGAGGATAAGAATATTTTTATTGGTCCCATTGACAATAGAAGAAACTAGGAGGTTGAGAAACTCATTACAGATTATAATCACAAATAACACAAGACCCAAGGACCAGAACCTTTCAACTCCAAATCTCTCTCTCTCTTTCCCACACATCAAATTGAGGAAAGAATCAAATTCATTTTCTGAAACAGCATGTTTAAAAAGAAACTGCATGGTATCTATCATTACATCTTCAATGTACATCTTCTATACTTCTCTGTATAATAGTACCAGGTGGTACCTTGGAGAATGAGAGACTCAATCCTTATCCTGTGTGCAAGCAACAAGAAATTGTACTGTCATCATGTGAAAAGTGATATGATGAAGTTCCCACAGGAAATGAGATGTCTCAGCCCAGACCTCACATGTGAGTCGGAGTTGGCCAGGAGAAGGGGCAGGATGTTCTAGGCACAGGGAATAGCATGTACAAAGGCACAGAGACAAGAGGGCATGACACAATCAAGTTACTGAAATAAATCTAGTTTGGTCTGAACCTACTGAGGTGCTGGAGAGTCAGGACAGATGCAATCAGTGGAGAAAGCAAGGGCCAGATCATGCAGGACCTTTTTTTAAAGGTCATTTTTTAAATTTAGGCTAAGCACAATGGGGAGCTTTGTCGGGATTTAAGCATTTTATTTGCACTGACAACATATTTTTAAAGTTGATTTGCAATCCTAAATATAAGGGAATATCTCTTTTGTAGCATGTTGGATATTCTTTGGAAATCTGCCAGTGAGTAAAATTGCAAAGAACCAGATGAACCTTAGAAAGGATAAGATTTATTCTTTAAACTATTGTAAATTTTATTCTCAAGGAAATACAAACGTATACAGACATAATTGGCCTTAAGGAGAACTAATAATATAACAAATCCACAGGTTTTTATAATGTAGCTGACCTATTCCTACTTGGGATGGATTTTTTTTTTTTTTTTTCTCTACTGGGTTTTATAGACTAAATGGTCTTAGTTATTTGGAATAACTTTAAATAATCTTCTGAACCTGGGTAAGATCCCCTGGGCAATTAGAAGTGAGGTATTTGCATGCCAAACTGCAAAGTTCAGCATATGGTCCCTAATATTTGCATAAATAAAGCATTAAGAAAGCATTTTCAATTAGGTTCTTTTTGTATTTATCTTCCACCAACAATGCTTGAATGGTGTTTCTTTCATAAATAATGTCTTTATACGTTTTCCTAAAGCAATGTTTTGTTTATGTCGTTTTTCCTTATACAAACAATACATATTTAGCTTTGAAAATAAAAATAAGCAAAACCAAAAAGATTAAATTCTCTCATACTAGGCAAATATTTGATTTTGTTGATTGTTTTACAAAATTCAACTCATATTCCGTATCCTGATTTGTGGGGTTTTTTTGAAAAGAATATTCTTTCATTTAATCATATTTCATTAACATTTCTAATACAACTATTCATCTACATATATTTTATGGAGTAAGTGTTTACTCCATCTTATGAATAAAATTCTCTTACCCAGTCCTATATTGCTTGATGTTTAGGTTTCTTCTGTTTTCCTTTTTTTAAAATTATAAGCAACACTGTAATTTATGACATGATTAAATAACTTCTAGCGGCATAATAAAAGTAAAAATATACTAGCCACCAAATCTATTTATCATCTCCAAATCTATTCCACATTAACTTGATCAAAGCAAAGAGGAAGACTTTGTCTGTCATCAGCCTCAGTAGAGGGATTAATATTACATATTTAATTACTTTAAGAAATTGTATTTGTCCATATTCTAAGGTTGTTGGACACCAAGATAAAACTGTCAGTCTGTGTGAATTTCCATGGCTGCCATATACAAGCAGTGCAAATAAAGTCACCTTTAACATTGCTTACAAAGCTAAATAAAGTCTCAAGAAAGAACTTTTTTTTTTTTTTTTTTAATATAGTCACTTAGTTCCCAGCATAGAACATCTTGAGCTTTAGGGTAGATAAGAAATTTCCCCAAAAGACTACCCTGAAACCACAGCTAAAAGAGTAATCCAGCAGTCTAAATTGATCTAACTGGACGTTCTTATCCTTGGCTGGAGTCAATGTAAGCCTCTCCCCGTGGAGAAACTCAGCCAATGGTCTCAATAACACACTTCTGCAGGCTGCTGTGGTGATCCAGAAATACTGGTTTCCCACCTGCAAGGTTACAGTATTAAGCCTTAATGACCAGTTTGAGGTTGATTTTTGGTAGCAACATTTCTGGATTTTAGTCTTGTCATTTAAAAAGTGTGAAACTTAACTAATAATTGTTTAAATTATGTAATTGCCCATAATAGTTATGATTTTATGAAATAATATTAAATATAATAAGTTTCAATAAGAGCAAAGAAATTGGCGTTCCTTTAGGAAGTTATTCACTCTAAGGGGGTTTTACTTAAAGAAAGATAAGAATAAACATTTTTTTCTTCTGCTCTATAAAGATCACTGAAGCTAAGGGAGGCACTAAAAAGTTTCTTCAAGGGGAATAGCATAGGGCTGCAAGGAAATGAGAAAATACAGTAGAATTTCATATCTAAAATTAGGCCATATATATGTTATGGTCTGAATGTTTGTCCCCTCCAAAGCTCATATGGAAGCTTGATTCTCAATGCAGCAGTGTTAAAAGGTGGGGCCAGGGGGAGGTGATTGGATCATGAGGGTTATACCTGCATGGATGGATTAATTTATTCATGGACCAATGGATTAATGGATAAGTCGGTTGTCATGGGAATGGCACTTGTGGCTTTATAAGAAGAGGAAGAAGCATGTTAATTTGCTCTTGCTGAGTCTCTTGCTATGAGATTTTCTGTGTCACCATGGGACTCTGTAGAGAGTCCCCACCAAGAAAAAGGCCCTCACCAGATGTCCGACCTGGACCTTGGACTTCCCATTCACCAAAACTGTAAGAAATAAATTTCATTTCTTCATAAATTACCCAGCTTCACGTATTCGGTTAGAAGCGACAGAAAGCAGACTAATACAATGCATAACAGTCAATATATATTTTAACTTATTTTAAATGTGTTTATCACCCTTTAATTATAAAAAAGAAATAAATATCATTGCAGACAAATCTATTTGGGAAGTGAAAAAAAATGATGGTAGTTCAATGACATAATCAAGAATTCTAAACTTGTAAATATCAAACAATTAACAATTTTGACTTGTAGTGAATAGAACTGGAATGGGGTGACACACTTTGTGTTTATGGAAAATGTTTTTCCCTAAATGTAAAATATATATTCAAAAGTAAAATGCCCTATGGTCCCACCTTCCCCAGATAGTCACGAGTAACAGGTTTGTGTATATTCAGGTTACTCATTAAGTTTCTCCCATTTTTGCCCATAATTTTTTTTAAATAGTCAATTATGTTTATTATATATAACCAGATATTTACAGTTTCTGTTCCTTTCCTTTTATTCCTGAAGTTCCAGGTTTCCCTCTGGTATCATTTTCACCTGAAAACAAAACTTCCTTTAGTCTTTCATTTAAGATAGGCCTGCTGCCAGAGAATTCTTAGTTTTCTTTAATCTGAGAATGTTTTTATTTCACCTTCATTTTTGAAGGATTTTTTTTTTTCTAGATATAGAATTCTGGGTTGACAGTTCTTTTCTTTCAACACTTAAAAATGTTGTTCCACAGCCTTCTGGTGTCAGTGGTTTCTGATGAGAAATCCACACTTATCCAAATCATTGTTTCCCTTTTGTGTAATGCATTTTTTTCTGGATGCCCTCAAGACATTTTCTAGGTCTGTCTTTGAGCAGTTTGATTGTGCTATGTATGGGCGTGGGTTTCTTTGAGTTTTACTTGCTTGAGGTTTACCAAGCTTCTTGAATCTGTTTTTGTCTTTTACCAAATTTGGGGAGTTTTCAGCCATTATTTTTTCAATTATTTGAAAAATTATTTCATAATTTTTTTGAAATTGAATTTTGAATTTTTCATACTCTTTCTCCCATCACTCTGGGACTTTGATGACACAAGTGTTAGACCTTTTGATATTGTCCCATAGATTCCAAAGGCTCTGTTCATTTTTCCAATGTTTTTTCTCTATATTGTTCAGATTGTGTAGTGTAATTTAAAAAATATATTTATTTGGTCTTTGTCCTCAGTTCCTGGCACAGAACTCCTAAAACCCTGAGAATTACCTGAGTAAAAGGAATATCTCTTGTTATTCATAATGAGCTTGAATATACTAATACTCAGGGTGGGGCCCATAGACAGCTTCAGGATGGGGGCTGATCATAAGAAAGACCAAAGACATGATTAGAGGGTGGAAACTTTCATCCCCACTCAACTTCCAGGCAAGAGAGGGAGACTGGAGATTGAGTTATAAAAATTCTGGAACAATAATATTTGTTGAGCTTCCAGGTTGGTGAACACGTCAGCATCCTGGGAGGCACTGTGCCCAAAGAGGGCATATGGAAGCTTTGTGCCACCCCTGCTTCCATACTTTCCCTATGTATTTCTTCCTTTGGCTGTTCCTAAGTTGAATCCTTTAAAATAAATCTGTTAGAGTAAGAGCAGCACTTCTCTGAGTTCTATGAGTCATTCTAGTAAATTACTGAACCTAAGAGGGAGTCGTGGGAGCCACCAAATTTGTAATCAGTGCAGCAGAAGTGTGGGCAGTCTGGGCACCTCATGAAGGCTGGTGTCTGAAGTGGGGGCACTCTTGTGGGACTGAGTCCTTTAGGTTGTGGGATCTGGTGCTAACTCTACGTAGATAGTGTCAGAATTGAACTGAATTATTGGACACCCAGTTTGTGCCAGAGAATTGGAGAATTTGTGTGAAAAAAATTCCACATTTGGTGTCAGAAAACACCACACAGATAGGTAATTTCTGCTGATCTGTCTTCAAGTCCACTGCCTCTTTCCTCTACCACCTCGATTCTGCTGTTAATCCCATCCAGTGATTTTTTTTTTTAATTTTCATTGTTGTATTTTTCAATCATAAAATTTCCATTTGGTTCCCTGTTATAGCTTCTATTTATCTACTGATTCTCTATCTTTCATTTGTTTCAAGTGTGTTCACCCTTACTTCTTACAGTATTGTTATAATAGCTGCTTTAAAGTCTTTGATAATTTCAACATCTGAGTCATCTCAGGGTTGGTGATGCTGATGGTCTTTTTCCCTTGAGAATTTTTTAGACTTTCCTGGTTCTTTGTCTGTCAAGTGCTTTTGTATTGTATTCTGGACATTTTGAACATTATGAGACTCTGAGTCCTGTTCTATGGTGAAGTTTGGGATGTTTTGTTTTGTGTTGTGTTGTGTTATTGTGTGTTTTGTTTCATTCCTTGGTTTATGTGCTCTGTTACAGAAAAATAACCTTCCAGATTCCATCTGAGTACAGGGAGAAGAGATTCATTTTGCTATACTCTATTTCTTACCTATCTATATTTTCCCCCATGGATTCAGATAACCAGACCCACAGGCACAAAAGCACTAAGTATTTACACATTTATCTAGTGCATGTTTTGCCTGTAAATTGTTAGTTTTATTTTTCATCTAATCTCCAAGTGACTAAATTAAGAATAGGACATTTGAAATAAGAAATTGAGGGTATTTCAAAAAATAAATAAATAAAATAAAACAAGAGTAAAAGAGCAGCTAGAAATCAAGATATGCTGGAATCAAAAAGAGATCATCAGAAACTCACTATTTCCCATCACTCTCTTCTGTTTTTCCCTGGGGCCATTTAGTCTCATGCCCATGTCTTTCTGCACATCTGCTTTTATGACTTTTCTCACTGCTTTGGCTTTCTCACAGTTCTTGAGTTTAAACATTCAGTTCCTATAACCATCCCAAACTAGCACCTCTTAACCCTAATTCCAGATTCTCAGAAAATAAAATCTGATTTGGCCCAATTTGTTAGGAGTTGGGAATACAGCATGCTGTAGTTCTCAAAAAAAGAGGCACATGGTTTTGTGAGACACCATAACATTTGTCCACTGCACTGTGAATATCTCCCATTGGAGTAAGTACAAATCTATGCCATTATTTTATTGATTCATTTTTTTTTTAGTTTTAGTTTTCTTGAGGTGTAATTGGTGAAAAAATTTTATACATTAAGGTATACAATTTTTTCATAGTTGTGATGTATTCCATAGAATTGGTATTGCATTTTTGAACATGCTTTTATTGATAAACACTTAAACTGTTTCTAATTTTTCTTATTAAAAGAAATGTTATATGAAAATTTATGTACATAGAAACTGCTGCTCTTATATAGTTTTCCCCAGCTTTATTGATGTGTAGCTGACATAAAATTGTATAAATTTAAAATGTACAATGTGATGTTTTGATATACATATATCTTGTAAAGTAATTACCACAATCAAGTTAGTTAACACATCTATCACCTCACCTACTTATCATTATTTTTTTTCTTTCTTTTTGGGTGATGACAACATTTAAGATCTACTCTCTACACAAATTTTAAATATACAATACAGTATTGCTAACTATACTCATCATGCTGTGTATTACATCTCCAGATGTGCTTCATCTTATAAATGAAAGATTGTGCACCTGACCAAAATCTTCCTCTTCCTCCCCTACCCCCAGCTCCTGGCATTCTGCTGTCTGTTTCTATGAGTTCAACTCTTTTAGATTCCACATATAAGTGAGATCATACAATATTTCTCTTTCGTTGTCTGACTAATTTCACTTAGCATGAAACCCTCAAGCTTCATCCATATTGTCACAAATGGTAGGATTTTCTTTTTTTTATGGTCGAATAATATTCCATTATATATATACCACCATATATATGTATGTGTGTGTGTGTGTGTGTGTGTGTGACACACACACAAGCATACTTCCAAAAGTTTGTGGAAAACACATACACACATGAGAGTCCTTCAAAAGTTCATGGAAAGCTTTGTAATATCTTTTAATTCTATTTTTTCATGAACTTTTGGAAGTACCCTCTTGTGTGTGTGTGTGTGTGCATGTGTATGAAATAAGGTTGTTGTAAATATAATTTACATAATTAGTTAAGTCAAGATGAGGTTTACTGGAGTAGGGTGGGCCTCTTAAACAATATGATTGATGTTTTTATAAAAAGAGGAAATTTGGATGTAGACATGCACACAAGGAGAATGCCATGTACACATGAAGGCAGAAACTGGGGTAATGTTTCTACAAGCCAAGTGACACCAAAATTGCCAGCAATTCAACAGAAGATAAGACACAGGCATTTAACAGTTTTTTCTTCACCTCCCTTGGAAGGAACCAACCCTGCTGACACCATATTCTCAGATTTCCAGCCTCCAGAACTGTGAGAAAATAAACTTTTGTTGTTTAAGCCACCCAGTTTGTATTACTTTGTTATGGCAGCCCTAGCAAATACAAGGTTCTTCCATGTCACTGCATGTATCCATACTTTCTTTCTTTTTATTACTGAGTTTTATTGCTTTGTATTGAGGTACCACAACTGTTATCAGTCAAAGGGCATTTTAGTTGCTTCCAGTGTGGGCTGATCACAAACAAAGCTATAATAAACATTTGAGTACATATTTTTATGCAAACATAATTTTTTATTTCCCTCAAAGGAAATAACAAGGAGGAACAAATAACAAGGAGTAAGATTACTAATATAAGAGTATGTTTAAGAAAATAAGAAATTACCAAATGGTTTACTAAATAAGCCTCTGCATTCTGCATTCCTACCCAGCAGTATAAGACTATTGTACTTGCTTTCCATCTTTGCCAGAATTTGGCATAATCACTTCCCTTTGTTTTGTTGACTCTCATTATGGGTGTGGAAGGTCATCCCCTTGTGATTTTAATTTGCTTTTCTATAATTACTAATGATGTGGTGCATTTTTTCATATGCTTATTTGCCATCCTTGTATTTTCTCTGGTGATGAGTTTGTTTAAATCTCTTGCCCATTTCTTTATTTGGTTCTTTGTTTTCTTATTGTTGCGTTTTGAAAGTTCTTTTAATATTCTGAGTACACATCCTTTATCAGATATTCGATTTACAAATATTTTCTCCCAGTCTGTGGTATGTCTTATCATTTTCTTAACAATGTCTTCCAAAGAACAGAAGACTGTTTTTAATTTAATAAAGTTTAGTTTATCACTTTTTCTTTTATGAACTATGCTTTGGTCTTAAAGCTAAGAAATCTTTGCCTAATTTAAGATCACAAAGATTTCGTCATTTCTTTTCTTGCCATAGTTTTATAATTTTGCCTTTATATTTAGGAATATAATCCATTTGGAGCTAATTTTTTATGTGGTGCAAGACATGGATCTATTTGATTTTAATTTAATTTTTTTTGGGGGGGGGGTTGTTTTGTATATAGATATCCAATTGTTTCAATGCTATTTCTTGATTTGTCAAATTTTTAAAAGTTTTATTCTTTGTTAGTGGGGAATATTTGTCTATAGTTTTCTTTTAAGAGCATTAGCTGGTTGTGATATCAGGCCAATGCTGGCCTCACAGAATGAGGTGGAAAGTGTTCTCTCCTCATTAAATTTTTGAAAGAGTTTGTGTAGGGCCAACCACGTGGCGCACTCGGGAGAGTGGGTGGGCACTGGGAGTGCAGCGGAGCTCCCGCCCCGCAGGTTCGGATCCTATATAGGGATGGCCGGTGCACTCACTGGCTGAGTGCGGTGCGGATGACGCCAAGCCAAGGGTTGCTATCCCCTTACTGGTCACAAAAAGGACAAAAAAAAAAAAAGAAAGAGTTTGTGTGGAACAGGCATTATTCTTCCTTAAATGTTTGGATGAATTCACCAGTAAAGACATATGGGCCTGAAATTTTCTTTGTGGGAAGGTTTTTAACTACAAACTAAGTTTGTTTAATGCATATAGACCCATTGTGTTTCTATATTTATCTAAGCCTATATCTATCTATCATCTGTATATCTATATCTACATCTTCTTGGAGAGATTTAGTAGTTTGTGTCTTTCAAGGAATTTGTCCATTTCACCTAAGTTGTAGAATCAATAGACATTAATTTCTTTACTACCCTTTTCCAATTTGTGTAAATTCTACATAAGTATTTCCTCTGTCATCCCTGATATGGAAAATTTGTGTCTTTTTTACTGATCAGTCTGACTAAAGATTAATGAATTTTATTGATTCTCTCTGAAAAGCAGCTTTTGGTGTTACTGGTTTTCTCTATTCCTATTCTGTTTTGTATTTCATTAATTTCTGCTTTTATATTTATTATTTCCTGTGTTCTATTTACTTTGGGTTTAATCTGCTGTCAATTTTCTAGCTTTTAAAGATGCTAAACATTTTCTGGGATTTTATCTTACTATAAATTCCCCTCTAAGCTGTGCTTAGGCTGCATAACATTACTTTTAATGTACCATTTTCATTTTCAATCAGCTCAAAATATTTTCTAATCTTCCTTTTGATTTCGTCTTTAACTGCTGTAAGTTATTTAGTTCCCAAACTTTGGAGACATTTTGAAGATATTTGTCTGTTATTGATTGCTAATTTAATTCCATTACAGTTAGAGAATGTATTTTCTACTAACTGGGTACTTTTAAATTCAGTAAAATTTGTTCTATGGCCTAAGAGTATGGTCTGCTTGGAGTACAGTCTGTATGACCTTGGAAAAAATGTGTATCCTACTGTTGTTGGGCGGAATGATAGTCCCTAAATGTCAATTAGGTGAAGTCAATGATAGTATTGTTCAAGTCTTCTGTATGTTTACCGATCTTATTTTCAGTGTACATTTTCAATAGATTATTGAGAGTGTTGTTGTCTTTGGCTATAATTGTGAATTAGTTTATGTATCCTTTTGGTTCTGATAGTTTTTGCTTCATGTATTTGGAAATTTGTTATTAGGTACATAAACATTCAAAATTATTATGTCCTCATGATCAACTGAGCACTTTATCTTTATAAAATGACTTTCTTTATTCCTAGTAAACTCTCTACTCTGAAATCTACATTGTGTAATATTAGATAGGCATTCTAAATTCCATTGTGTTACTTTCAACTTATCTGTGGCATTAAAGTCAGTTTCTTATAGTCAGCAAATAGTTGAGACTTGCTTTTTTATCCAATTTGACAAATCGGCAATCTCTGTCTTTTCACTGAGGTGTTTAGGCCCTTTTTATTTAATGTGATTATTGACATGATCGGGTTTAAATGTACCACTCTATTTTTTTTTCTTTGCTTCATCTGTTCCCTTTTTTTCTTTTTCTGCATTCTTTATGATTAGCTGAATATCTTTTATGATTTTTATCTCCATGTTGGTTTATTAATTCTAAATGTGTTTTGTGTATGTGTGTGGGTGGTTAGTGCTTGCTTTGAGGGTTTCTACTACATATATTTAGCTTACTATGGTCTTCCTAAAAATAATATTACACCACTTTATGTATAACTGAATATTCTTATTTCACCTATCCCAGACTTTTTGATACTGTTATTATAAATTTTACTTCTGCATTTGTTATAAGCCACAGAATACATTGTTATTATTTTTACTTAAATCATTGCCTTTTAAATTAAAAAATTAATTTATATGTACTAACATGATTACTAATTCTGGTGTTCTTCAGAGTTTTGTGTAGATTTAGTTATCTAGCTAGTACAATTTTCTTTCTGCTTGAAAGACTTTCTTAGACATTCTTATAGTGCAGGTTTATATGTAATTATTTCATGTTTTGTACCCTGGAAATATCTTTTATTTTTTCCTTAGTTTTTGAAAGAATTCATATTGAGTATAAAATTTTATGTTGATAATTTTATTTTCTTTCAGAACTTTAAAGTTACTGTTCCACTGTCTTTAGGTTTGCACTGTTTCCTAAAAGAAATAATTTGTAATTCTGATCTTTGTTTTTCTATATGTAATATGTCCTTTTTCTATTCAGATTTTCTATTTAAGATTTTTCTCCTTATCATTTTTATTAAGCAAGTTGGTTATAGTGTGCCTTGTTGTAGTTGCCTTAATGTTCCTGTGCTTTGTGTTTTGAGCAACTCGAATTTGTGGATTTATATTCATAACCAAATTTGGAAAAGATTCTGATTATTTCTTCAAATGTTCTTATATTTTAAAAAGTATTCTTGAGCTTTTTTGTATGTGGTGGGGTGGGGGGTGGCTCAAGTCATGTGTAAATAGTTTGACCTTCACTGAAGCTTACTTCTGAGCTCTCCTAGGTAGGACCAGAAGAGATTACTCCAGGTCTAAATTTTCCCTACCACTGAAGCAATATCATTTCCTAACACCCTACTCAATGCTCCATGTTTTATAAGGATTTTCCATCCAGCTGCTGATATCATCAACTTTTAAAGGCTTGGTTTAAGCCCAAGATTTTTCCACCCGCTATTTTCAGGTGGTCATTTCCCTGGCTTTGGTAGTTTTCCGAAATACATACATTAATCAGTATCCTCTTGAAGACTTAAAGGACGGAACCCTTGGCAGATCTTTGAAACTCATTTTGTCTCCTTGCAACTTTCTCTTCACCATAACTTGGTTGGGAACTCCAGCTCCTCATCCTCCCGTATCTTTCAGCTCTGTCTGCAAAATGCAGGGTCACCACCAGATTTTTGTCTGCATTCTCCTCCCAGTACCATGGTCTGGAAACTGTCAAGGAAGTAAGCAGGGACAATTGTAGGACCCAGTTTGCTAATTTTATCTTTCTTCTGTATTCCTGAATTTCACTGCTTGCTCTTCAACACCTAAAGACCATGTTTCATATAGTCTTTTTCTAAACAACTGAAAATTTGTTGAAGACTGGTGGAGAAATCTATCCCCTTTTACTCTATCTTGTCATAAGCAGAAGTCCAGACATTTATGTTAAAAACACTTTTGCTGCATCCTCCAGTATCTGCAATGTAGAAACTAAAAGGCTTTAACAAATTGATTGCACACACAATTGCTGTATAAATGAGGCCACACATAAAAATGGCTTCTTTTTTCTTAAAATACTCTTGTTAATATTTTAAAAACTTAGTGACCAAAAACACTTGATTCAGTAAGTCTGTAAACATTCTTCATGTTGAACATCTGTTTGGATTTTAGTAGAATCTTCGGATCCCCAGGCTTGAAATTGAAAAATGAGATTATGTGGTCATTTGTAATTCAAATAAAATTAATATTACTTACGGGAACAAAGTCTGAAATCATCTGAATTGAATGAATTAAATGTAATCTTTTAAGAGTGCAAAGCAACAAAACTATAGAGAAAATTAGCTCAAATTTAAGCACACACATTGTCTCTGCCTACAAATCACTTACATGTATGTCAAATTTCTTCTATGTGTGCCTCCAAATGATTCAAACACATAGACCCCAAAATGTTTTTCTGGTGCATTTTTTCGCCTTTTGATCAATAGTTTTCAAACAAACTGCTAAATTTAATTTGTTCATTGGGTGATTATGGAGTTTCACAACTTTTGTTCAGGAATTTCTTAGCTTATTTTTTCTATGAAAAATTTGAGATAGATAAGTGAAGCCAAGCTCTGGAAGAAAACCAAAAAAAGCAGTTTGATCCAAATCAGGCACATTCTGAAGGTTGCTTGGGTTTGTTAAAAATGGATCTAATGCATATATTTGGCTTTAAGATGCATGATGCCAACCTTTCCTTGGTCAGACACACGCTTCTTTGATCTATTCTGAAAAGCCTGTTTATGCCAACGTTCCACATTACTATAAAACAAATTGCCAGAATACATGGTGAAAACATAACTATAAATTCAAAGGGTGTTGAGTTTACCTAGACACAGCTATGTGAATTGTGTTTGATGATTCAGTGGTAGACAACATATCAGGTTTGGAACCGAGTCAGAATCATCATAAACTAGCTGTGCCTCATAAAGCAAATTGAATGAATAAGTAAAAATATCTATTAAAAAAATAAAATTACCCACAAAACCTGAGCTCGGCTTGGGAATCATAATATTGCAAAGAACATCTATTTCTACTTAGAGTATTAAGAATTATGAGAACTACATGAGATGCTTTATAATAGTGAACCTTGGTTAATAATGTCATTCATGGTAGTCAAGGTAGATAAACATAATGTTTGGCCTCAACAGTATTCGATACTATGTCTTCTGTGTTTTCCTGTTTCCTGGCTAGGACTGGATAGTCAATATGACTAATGCCTCTTTCAAAAAGAAAAAGAGACAGACTTGGGGATATTTATTACCTTCTTCAAGAATGTAGAAAACACTTAATGATAACATTTCTGTTAACTGTGGTGACAGAATTATGTATTTACATGTAACACTTTTTTTTCTGTGTAACAGGGATTACTTAATTACAGAGTGCTCATATCCAAGGAAATTAAAGTTATTTTAAAGTATAAAGAACATTTTTAAGTGAAAGCTTTATTTACTGTTTCTGAAACATATTAAAGGTCAGAATTACCAACTTTTTATTAAGAATTATGAATACGTCTCATACACAGTTTCTATTTATATGTATGTAATTTTACCTTCAGAATTCTAATGAATGTATAACTTGCAAGGCACATTCAAAAGTGTGTTCCTAAGACAGTGAACTGTTTAGTTCAAATAACTTAAGACCTGTTATGGCTATAATTACAACAGTGGAAAATTGGCAGTCTTTAAACTGTGGACTTAACGTGAGTTAGTATAAATAATTACATGTTTATATAGCACAATTTAACAAGGATACTCTGGTGAAAGACATTTTAAAATATAAAATTAAAAATTAAAACCCAAAGTATTCTCAAGGAATCATGGGAATTAATTCAGTAATTAAAATCTACGTTAACTACAAATGACCCAAAAATATTCTTAAAGAACAAACCATAGAATAACTACGTCAGTGTCCATTTAGACATACATGGATGATAATATTTAAAATTGCACAAACATGTTTATTAACCCTGGTTACTCTAAGTTTATAAGATTATATGATATTATTGACTATTATTAAATAATTGCAACATGTGCTAATTTATTTATATATGTTACAATGTTGCTATACATTTTATAGTGCCATAGAATTTTTAAAAAGGTTCACATAGATTTTCTCCTTCAGTTCCTTTAAGTCTAAAAGCCAGCTGTTAACTTAGTTATTCTTAGTGTATGCCATTTTCCAGTTGAGGAAATGGAGAGCCTGAGAGACTATGCCTGCCACAGATGGCCGGTCTCATAAGCGGCAGACGTTAGTCAGAATTCCGTCATCTAAGCCTATTATTTAGTTAATGAAATAAGATGCTTCAAACAGAATAGGTTATTTTATTATATGCTTGTTATTTTCTAAATAGTACTGTTTAACTGCACGAAAAACAGGAGAGAAAGCTTGCCTTGTTGAACAGTTTTAATGAAGGTCCTGTTACAACAAATTTGATCATATTTTTCTGGACGCATTCATCTTGACACAATTTGAAAACTGACATGAATTTTAAAACAAGCTTTTCTTTGGTATGTATTGTATATTTTGCAATAAAAAACATTTTTCGAAAAGCCAGATACTGCTTTTAATCCAGATGTAAACAAAACAAAACTATGAACAATCATCTTTGGAAGTAACCTACAGTATTTTGTAACTGATACTGCTTTATCTTCTGACTCTTATCGAGCAGAAAGAGCAAAACAATGCGAGGTAAACAATTAGGATGTACATTTTGTTTCTTTTTCTGAGCTTTAACATTTGAATTTGCCTCTGTTTTATGTACATACAACTCTAGACACGTGCTGAGAGAGAACTTTCTTACACTGGCAAGAAAGATGCAAATTGAAACCTGAAATCTAATATGCAATAAATCGAAAATATACATGACAGGAGATTTTAGCACAGGCAGCTCATAAGAGGACACCTTCTTTTCTTATCTGTAAAAGACAAATGTCACAGTCAATGCATCTACCATGCATCATAGTCGATGCATCTACTATGTAGAGAATACCTTCACTACAGATGCTACGGCAAAGTCTCCAGGGATGTCAGCAGAGGAGAAAAATGGCGACACCCAATTTTTAACTCCATCTTGGGAAAGAAACAAAAGGAACTTTCTCAGGATTCATCCACAGGGCAAGTGAAAAACGTTTTGGAAGATTTAAAAATAAAAGCTGAAATCCTCAGAAAATGCCTCCCTGACAGTTGCTAAAGGAATTCAACCTAAAGGTTTACAGTGCCCTGAAAATGTGTTGCTTATTATAAAATTAAAACTTAGAGACTACCAAGAAGATTATCTGACTAAAACAATGCTTCCCAAAGTATGAGACAGGTTCCACTAGTGGAAAATTATTTTAAGGGATACACAGAAAGACTTTATTGCTTGTTGGTTTTATTTCACTTGTTCAATTTTAGCATTTAAAATTTGATTATGCATTTAATGAATACCTATTAAAATAAAACGAGCATATTAAACATATAAGTTTGAGGACTGCTAGGATGAAAATACAATAAAAATAAAGTTCAAAGGTTTTTTTTTTTTTTTTTGAGGAAAATAGTTGAAATAATGGTCCAGATGACACATGGACTTGGACAAAAATTCTTTTTTTTTTTTTGTCTTTTTCATGACCGGTACTCAGCCAGTGAGTGCACCGGTCATTCCTACATAGGATCCGAACCTGCGGCGAGAGTGCGCCACAGGCTCGGCCCTGGACAAAAATTCTAAAGATGGTACTCAAAGGTCTAAAGTTGTGGCAGTGCTGGAAAAGAGAGTCCCATCATTTAGTAAGTGATTGCTCCTCGTCTCTATGTCTCCTTTCCCTGGAGATAGAGGATATAGGAGACTCTCCTTTGGCTTAATTTGTTTTTCAGAATCTCCATTGACTGCACCAGCATGTCTCTGCTCTTATCCATCACCCCATCCTCACCTCCACTAGCGTGTAAGCTCCAGGAGGACAAATATTGCATACAATGTTACATCCCAGCAACTTAGTGCCTAAAATATAATGGGTATTTAATAAATGTATGAATAAATGAATAACTGCTTTATTCCCACACACCTCTGGACTGTTAACGTGATACCCCCCACAACACTGGTATCAACCTTGCCCCTGAGATCAGTATTTCTTCCTTAAGTCACCTTTACCTGACTATTGAGCACTTCGAATTTTGGTGTCTTTAGACTTACAATCTGATGCACAAAAGTGCACAGTGGGATGAAGAGGGATTCCAGAATCACTTATTTATAGGGTGTGTGATGGTTTTCTCAACAGTGCCCTCTCCATTGTATAGTGATGTAATTTGGGAAATGTTTTCATGCTGCAAGGCTGGCCTGCTTCGCTGACAACAGTCAGCTTCTCTCATCCCCCTTCCATAGTGGCTGGACAGGGAAGGGGAGGTCCATGCCAATTAGCAAAGGGCATTTCTCTTCCTACCAAGGTGGGTTCAGGAATTAGCAGGTGACCCAATTGCCAAAGGAGATGAGAAATGTGTTTGCTTGAGATTTCTGAGAAAGAAAATAATTCCCACTTATGAGAAATCTGGAAACAATTATTTATTTCCCACTAGATCTAGATGGGTTCAGATATGAGAACCCAGCCTCTGGTTGCCAGCCTGAAGATGGAGTAGCATACAACAGAGAGAATCAGAGGCTGATGGAGAAATGCGTCTGCAGCCCTGATCTCATCTCTTGCCCTGAACTGGCTCTGGAGGTCTGATCTCAACTCCTGCCCTGACCTGAATCTAAAACCTGATCTCAACTCCTTCCCTGAACCTCCTGGCCACAGTCTTACCTTTGCTCAAGCAATAATTTCTATCTTTTCTGACATTTTAAAAGTTGTTTGTTTGTTTTTTTAAAACTTGCGTGTGTGTGTATTTATATTTGTAACCTGGGTAAATTAAATACATACATACATACACACACACATATTTATACAGGTGTATATGTATTTAATTTACCTAGGTTACAGATCTTTTATTCTACAAACCATGATCTCAGTTGAGTCACTGATAAAATTCAGAAAAAGAGGAAAGTAATTTTATCATTTATTTGGACAGTCTTATTTTGCTTATTCATTTCTTTTTATATTTTTCACTATACCAAGGGCAAAAATAATAATAGTAATAATGGCTAACCTTTATTGAACATTTGCTTTGCACCCAAAAATCTGCTAAATGCTTTATGAGGATCACATTTAATCTTCTCAACAACCTTTTGAGGTAGGTCTCAAATTTATTTTCATTTTATAGATGAGAAAAATGAGGATCAGAGGGTTTAAATAATTTAGATTAAGATTGCAGACCATTGGCATGGACAAGATATCTTCGTGTTTATTAATTCCAACTACCTCACTAAGCTAAATCCTATTATATTCTCTATTAAAACATGTATTTATATTTTCCCAGCATGACTCATTGTCTGATTTTATTTGCTTCTCACCTGCCTGCCTGCCTCCTACTAACATCAGAATTTCAGAAGGAAGGGGCTTGTCAGTCTGGTTGATTTTATCCCCAGTGCCCAGGCCAATATTTAGTATAACAGCTGCTCATTAAATATTGAATGAATGAATGGTGAATGAATGAGTGAGCAAATGAAGAAACTTGCCCAAGTGTACACAGGTTGTAACTGTCACAGCTGACTCAAAGGCTAACACTGTCAAATATTACAATACTCCATACACACGTGGAAGTTGGGTAGTCCACTATTCGTGAAAGTTGGGTAGTGCTTTATGCTGACCATTTCCACCAGAATGATCAGACTTGTGAAAATGAACTGACTTGAATTTTGAACGATGTAGCCAGGGCATCTGTATTTTTATTAAGTGCATCGGGTGCTTCTTATGTTTAAGAATCACAGCGTAGACTAAATCTTCAAAACAGAGAAAAACATACAGCACCTGGGAGTAGAAACTGTTCAAAAGTTCAAAGGGTCTGGTTCTTGTGGATTTGTGCTTCCGCTTTTTTAGAGTTTTTGAAAACGATGACTTCAAATTAGCTATTAATGCAGTTGTAGCCCTACACCTTCCACCTGAAGAATACTTGGTAGCTTCTAAAGCACTTTCATATATATTCTCTCATCAAAGGCTATAACACTTCCCTCAGACAAGAGAAACCGATACCAATTTTCATGTGAGGGAGGGAAGGCTCTGGGACTTGAAATGGCTTGGTTATTAGCACTTAGAGAGTTGCTGATCAGCTGTCCAGAGAGCCTACTTCTTACTCTTGTCTTATTTTTGGCAGCTTCTCCAGTTCCATCAAGGGCTGGAAAAATATTCTGCAAGCCAAATTTCTGAGACCACCTGCCCTGAGCAAATGTCAAGCTGACATCTGAGAATTAAACCTGAACAGAGGTAGCATTGCTATGGCAACTGCCCCTGATTTATGTTTAGCTGTAACCCCAGTCTCCTTGCTTTCCCCTAAAATTCCCCAAACAAAAGTTGGAACCATGGTGATGTAGAGGGAGATGCCTGCCAAAACAGCAAGGGAGGCCTTGCTCCTCTCCTTTATCATGCCTCAGCACATACATGACCCAGGTCAGTGTCACCTGCCATCTCTAATCAACTAAAGAGTTTCCAGACAACTAGGAAACATGTTGAGTAAACTCTCTAACACACTGGGATAAAATTCCTGCCACTGTCTTTTATTGATTTCAAGTTTGCTTTAGGTTTATTCTTTTTTTCCTCTGTTTTTCTTTCTTTCTTTTCTGCTTCCTTCCTTCTTTTCTTCCTTTTTTTCTTTCCTTTTCTTTTTCATTCATTCATTTTCATTTTTTTCTTATTTCTTACAATAGAGTTCACTTTTAGTGGAAGATTTGAAATGTGCTCATTAGTAGTGTATGAAATTAAAGATATTCTATTCACTTTTGAGCTCCTATTTATTTAAAACCCATAAACATACAAAATAAAAATACTACACTTTATTAGAGTGGAAAATTAGTTTGTGGTGGAAATTATTTTAGACTGCAGCTTATCAAAGAAAATTAAATATCAATTTTAAAACAAATTATTGGGGGAGTTTCAAGATGGCGGCGGCTGCGGCGGCTGGCGCGGAGTAGCTGAGGTGGAAAAGGTGGCCACTGGGCCTCGGGCAGCCGGGAAACTTGTGGACCTTCCTCTGGCCATCTCTTAAGGGAGGACTGCTGCTGCTGGCCGGTCGTGGGGGCTCAACGCCACTTTGCCCCCGGCAGGAGAGGCTGCCTCATTTACAGGCAACAGCTTTGAAGTGTGGAGCAGGAAAAGAACTGATTCTTAGCTGCAAAAGTGAGTCGTGAAACAGGGAACACGGCGCCAGGGCTGCTGTGGATGCAGCCAGGATCCCGGAGGCTGGGGCCGCACTGAAGGCGGCCAGCTGCCCTATCCAGGATTCGAGGTTTCAGGCCGGCATTAAAGAAGACTCCTGGGAGCGCCCGAGCGGCGCCGCGACTGAACAGCCCGAGGCGGCAGCGCCGAGAACACGGAAGGCAACAAACCAGAGACAGAGCGAGCGCCCGACCTGGCACAGCACTGTGAGTGATCCCTGGCACAGCTCTGTTCGGGGGGTGGATGCCCGCGCGGCTCCCCGCCTGCACCACCAGGCCACTCACTGCCCCGGTACTGCCTCCATTTTCCCAGGTGCGGGCAGCTCTGCCCTGCTCGGCCATCACTGAGCCCATTTGCTTGGCCTGGCGCGGGACTTTCCGGACCCTGCGGGCCGGCCTCCTCTCCCACTCCCTCCACGGTTCTCTGGCAGGGCTGGGGGTGTGGGGCATCCCGACCAGTTTTGGGAGGGCTAGGAAGTACGGGCGGGCCGACTGTCACTCCACCACACCCTGGACTCCGGCCCCGGTAAACTTCCTGTTACTGGGAGGCAGATACCATCTCTGCGACCACCAGTTTGAAAAAAAAAAAAAAAAGCCTAACGAATTTCTGGTTGGGAATAGTGTGGTAGGAGAGTTCCCAGGTCCGCTTGAACCTGCCGGAGAGCAGGCTGCAGGCGGGCACTAGACTCGGTTTATACCGGGGGGATACAAAGGTGAACAAGACCCGAGAAGGATCTACACAGTGCTACAAAGGCACCCAGAGAGACCGGTCGTCTGTGCCTACCAGAAACCTGGTAGACTTCCTGGGCGAGGCGGTGCTGAGCAGGGTCTGGAAGGCCCAGCTGATAGACGAGGGGTGCAGAAGACACGCCCCAACCCAGCACAGTGTGCACAGAGGGGGGAGACGTGCGGCCAGGGAGGCGGAGACTCGACAGAAACCACACACCTGGTGGGGTCGCCACTGCACGATCTAACAGCCTGGGCCAGAGCACACAGAACGGGGAGAAGTCCTGTACAGAAAGTGAAAGCTCAACAGAGATCACACACCCTGTGGTAGTGATCCACCAGCCCAGCAGAGTACAAGCTGACCAGAAAGGTGGATCCCCGGAGAAGCCCAAGACCCGAGGCAACTACACACACAAGACACTAGAGGCCAACTGAGCAGTCACAGCGGGAGCCATACCAAATTGGCAACCACAGCAACATCCTAGTTAGTCATTAGTCTTAAACCGGTGGACTGTGAAACCCCCTGCCACAATGAATAAACACCAAAAAAAAGACACCAGAAATACAAAAAATCAAGAAAGTACACCACCAAAAGTTAATAAATCTCATACTCTAGATCCTATAGAACAAGAAGCCCTTGAAATAACTGACAAGGAATTTCGAGTGATAATTCTAAGGAAACTGAATGAGATACAAGAAAACTCAGCTAGACATCATGATGAAATGAGGAAAAGTATACAGGATCTGAAAGAGGAAATATACAAGGAAATCAATGTCCTGAAAAAAAATGTAGCAGAACTTGCTGAACTGAAGAAGTTATTCAGCGAAATAAAAAACACAACGGAGAGTTTAACCAGCAGGCTTGTCGAAGTTGAAGAGAGAACCTCTGAACTTGAAGATGGGCTGTTTGAAATAACACAAGCAGACAAAAAGAAAGAAAAAAGAATCAAGGACATGGAAGAAAATCTGAGAGAGATATCAGACAACCTCAAGCGCTCAAATATCCGAGTCATGGGTATTCCAGAAGGGGAGGAAAATGGAGATTCCATTGAAAACATATTCAACAAAATAGTGGCAGAAAACTTCCCAGGTATAGGAAAAATCACAGATCTTCAGATCCAGGAAGCTCAACGATCTCCAAACGTATTCAACCCAAAAAGGCCTTCTCCAAGACATGTCATAGTCAAATTGGCAAAACTCAGAGACAAAGAGAGAATCTTAAAAGCTGCAAGAGAGAAGCGTCAAATCACCTATAAGGGAGCCCCAATCAGGTTAACATCAGACTTTTCATCACAAACCCTAAAAGCTAGAAAGGAATGGGATGATATTTTCAAAATACTAAAAGACAAAGATTGCCAGCCAAGAATACTCTACCCTGCAAGGCTATCCTTCCGAAATGAGGGGCAAATAGTATATTTCTCAGACAAACAAAAACTGCGGGAGTTCACTACCACAAGACCACCCTTACAAGAAATCCTCAAGGGAGTACTGGGTTTGGTTCCTGAAAAATAACTACCACTGCCATAAAAACCTAAGAAAAATCTAAACCCGCTAGTACAATAAAAATGGCATTCATGAAGAGAAAACAAGCTAACAAAAACACTATCTACAACCTAAGGAACCAACAAACAAAGAAACCAAACAGTAAATCAGAAAGCAAGGAACAAAAGACACCTAAGACAACCAAACAACCAATAAAATGCTAGGAATAAATCAACACCTTTCAATAACAACTCTTAATGTTAAAGGCTTAAATTCCCCAATTAAAAGACACAGACTGGCTGACTGGATCAAAAAGCAGGACCCAACTATATGCTGCCTACAAGAGACCCACCTCACCCATAAAGATTCACACAGACTAAGAGTGAAAGGATGGAAAAAGATTTACCATGCAAACAGAAAAGAAAAACGAGCTGGAGTGGCTATTCTTATATCTGACAAAATAGACTTTAAACTAAAAACCATAAAAAGAGACAATGAGGGACACTACTTAATGATAAAAGGACTGATCCATCAAGAAGACATAACAATCATAAATATGTACGCACCCAATGTTGGAGCAGCCAGATTTATAAAACAAACTCTATTAGACCTAAAGAAGGAAATAGACACTAATACCATAATAGCAGGGGACCTGAACACTCCACTGTCAATATTAGACAGATCATCTAGGCAAAGAATCAGTAGAGAAACACAAGATCTAAACAAGACTCTAGACCAATTGGAATTGGCAGATATCTACAGAACATTCCACCCAACAACCTCAGAATATTCATTCTTCTCATCAGCACATGGATCATTCTCCAGGATAGATCACATATTAGGTCACAAATCAAGTCTCAATAAATTCAAAAAAATTGGAATTATCCCATGTATCTTCTCAGACCACAATGGATTAAAACTAGAAATTAATAACAAACAAAACTCTGGAAACTATACAAACACATGGAAATTAAACAGCATTCTACTTAATGACATATGGGTCCAAGAAGAAATCAAGCAGGAAATCAAAAAGTTTATTGAAACTAATGAAAACAATGATACATCATACCAAAACCTGTGGGATACTGCAAAAGCAGTATTGAGGGGAAAATTTATTGCATTAAATGCTCACTTCAGAAGAATGGAAAGATGGCAAGTGAACAACCTAACACTTCACCTTAAAGAACTAGAAAAACAAGAACAATCCAATCCTAAAGTTAGCAGACGGAAAGAAATCATTAAGATCAGAGCAGAACTGAATGAAATTGAAAACCAAAAAACAATTCAAAAGATCAACGAATCAAAAAGTTGGTTTTTTGAAAAGATAAATAAAATTGACAAACCATTAGCATGGCTAACAAAAAAAAGAAGAGAGAAGACTCAAATAACAAAAATTAGAAATGAAAAAGGCGATATTGCAACTGATTCATCTGAAATACAAGGAATCATTCGAGACTACTATAAACAACTATACGCCAACAAATTTGAAAATCTGGAGGAAATGGATAAATTTCTGGACACACACAAGCTCCCAAAACTGAACCGTGAAGACGTAGAAAATTTGAACAGACCAATAACAATAAAGGAGATTGAAGCTGTTATCAGAAGGCTCCCAACAAAGAAAAGCCCAGGACCAGATGGATTCACAGCAGAATTTTACCAAACATTCAAAGAGGAATTGACACCGATTCTTTACAGACTATTCCAAAAGATTGAAACGGACGCAAATCTCCCAAACTCATTCTATGAAGCAAACATCATCCTGATACCAAAACCAGGTAAAGATATAACCAAAAAAGAAAACTACAGGCCGATATCCTTGATGAATATAGATGCAAAAATCCTCACTAAAATACTAGCAAACAGAATACAGCAACACATACGAAAAATTATTCATCACGATCAAGTGGGATTCATCCCAGGGATGCAAGGTTGGTTCAACATACGCAAATCAATAAATGTGATACACCATATTAATAAACTCAAACACAAGGACCATATGATCATCTCTATAGATGCTGAAAAAGCATTTGATAAAGTTCAGCACTCATTCATGACAAAGACCCTCTATAAGTTAGGTATAGAGGGAAAGTATCTCAACATAATTAAAGCCATATATGACAAACCCACTGCCAATATCATCCTGAATGGGGAAAAGCTGAAAGCTTTTCCTTTAAGAACAGGCACCAGACAAGGATGCCCACTCTCACCACTCCTATTCAACATAGTGTTGGAAGTACTAGCCAGAGCAATCAGAGAAGAGAAGGAAATAAAGGGCATCCAGATTGGAAAAGATGAAGTCAAACTGTCCCTGTTTGCAGATGACATGATCCTATATATCGAACAGCCTAAAACCTCTACAAAAAAACTGTTGGAATTGATAAATGATTTCAGCACAGTAGCAGGATACAAAATCAACACACAAAAATCAGTAGCATTTCTTTTCTCCAATAGTGAACATGCAGAAGGAGAAATCAAGAAAGCCTGCCCATTTACAATAGCCACCAAAAAAATAAAATACTTAGGAATTGAGTTAACCAAGGAGGTGAAAAATCTCTATAATGAGAACTACAAACCACTGCTGAGAGAAATTAGAGAGGATACAAGAAGATGGAAAGATATTCCATGCTCTTGGATTGGAAGAATCAACATAGTGAAAATGTCCATACTACCCAAAGTGATATACAAATTCAATGCAATCCCCATCAAAATTCCAAAGACATTTTTCTCAGAAATGGAAAAAACTATCCAGACATTTATATGGAACAATAAAAGACCACGAATAGCCAAAGCAATGCTGAGCAAAAAAAATAAAGCTGGAGGCATAACACTACCTGACTTTAAGCTATACTACAAAGCTATAATAACCAAAACAGTATGGTACTGGCATAAAAACAGACACACTGACCAATGGAATAGAATAGAGAATCCAGAAATCAACCCACACACTTACTGCCATCTGATCTTTGACAAAGGCACCAAGCCTATTCACTGGGGAAGGGACTGCCTCTTCAGCAAGTGGTGCTGGGATAACTGGATATCGATATGCAGGAGAATGAAACTAGATCCATACCTCTCACCGTATACTAAAATCAACTCAAAATGGATTAAGGATTTAAATATACACCCTGAGACAATAAAACTTCTTAAAGAAAACATAGGGGAAACACTTCAGGAAATAGGACTGGGCACAGACTTCATGAATACGACCCCAAAAGCACGGGCAACCAAAGGAAAAATAAACAAATGGGATTATATCAAACTAAAAAGCTTCTGCACAGCAAAAGAAACAATTAAAAGAGTTAAAAGACAACCAACAGAGTGGGAGAAAATATTTGCAAAATATACATCTGACAAAGGATTAATATCCAGAATATATAAGGAACTCAAACAACTTTACAAGAAGAAAACAAGCAACCCAATTAAAAAATGGGCAAAAGAGCTAAGTAGGCATTTCTCTAAGGAAGATATCCAAATGGCCAACAGACATATGAAAAAAATGCTCAACATCACTCAGCATCCGGGAAATGCAAATCAAAACCACATTGAGATACCATCTAACCCCAGTTAGGATGGCTAAAATCCAAAAGACTATGAACGATAAATGCTGGCGAGGCTGCGGAGAAAAAGGAACTCTCATACATTGTTGGTGGGACTGCAAAATGGTGCAGCCTCTATGGAAAATGGTATGGAGGTTCCTTAAACAATTGCAAATAGATCTACCATACGACCCAGCCATCCCACTGTTGGGAATATACCCAGAGGAATGGAAATCATCAAGTCGAAGGTATACCTGTTCCCCAATGTTCATCGCAGCACTCTTTACAATAGCCAAGAGTTGGAACCAGCCCAAATGCCCATCATCAGATGAGTGGATATGGAAAATGTGGTACATCTACACAATGGAATACTACTCAGCTATAAAAACGAATGAAATACTGCCATTTGCAACAACATGGATGGACCTTGAGAGAATTATATTAAGTGAAACAAGTCAGGCACAGAAAGAGAAATACCACATGTTCTCACTTATTGGTGGGAGCTAAAAATTAATATATAAATTCACACACACACATACACACATACACACACAAACCGGGGGGGGGGGGGGAAGAAGATATAACAACCACAATTATTTGAAGTTGATACAACAAACAAACAGAAAGGACATGGTTGGGGGGGAGGGGGGGAGGGAGAAGGGAGGGAGGTTTTGGTGATGGGGAGCATTAATCAGCTACAATGTATATCGACAAAATAAAATTTAAAAAAAAAAATAAAAAATAAAAAATGAAAAAAAAAAACAAAAAACAAAAAAAAAATAGAAAATTAAAAATTAAAAATTAAAAAAATTAAAAAAAATTAAAAAAAAATAATAAAAAAAAAAAAATAAAACAAATTATTTACAAATTGTCAGTAGCCTAAATATAAACATCTCTCTAGATGGTATTTACATGTCTTCCTTGGATAAAAATACCAATAGAAGAAGGTTTTTTTTAAAAATTGATATTATACATGTTTCTTATTTAGTATTTAACAAATTGAAATTATTGTTTATTTCCCAATGACAGATAAGTACTTTACAGGTCTTCAAAATTGGACGTTTGAAAAATATTATGCCAAAGCATGTTCAAATTAACACTCTTAGCTCCTGCTAAATTTGATAGAAGTTGAAATGTGAAAATTGAATGAGAGAATATGTCCACAGAGCATTTTTATAAATAGTAAAAGTGCCAAATAAGAAATAGTAGCTGTGCTATTTTTTGATTTTTTAAAAATATATTAGAGAGATGTGTCATTCCCCATCACCACAGCACCTGACTTTATTCAAAATGCTTAATGAAAACACTAGTGTTATATTTACAAGAGAATTGTGTTTAAGCATGTACTGTGGAAGAGATAAACAAATTACTTTCAGAAGGTGCTGTATCGAAGGGATTAATTATGGCACAGATGTACTTGTCGGCACTGGCTACAATATAAGCATTATATACTTCTTTTAAAGTTGCCAGCTTTCTGCCAAATCAATGAATGCCATTTCAGAAAGGCTAAGTTCTTTGAGAAGTTAATGAACAACAGAAACCAAGAATGCATGTACTTATCTGGTCCTGTACTTTAAAACCCATAGAGTTAAGGTGCATTTATATATTAGGTGGTATCACTGTTTTGCTGTTTTTGCAGATCAAAATGGGCAGTTATCAGCAATTCATATGGTTCAACCTAATAGAATGTCTATTATCAAGTAACACCATTCTTGATTAATTTTCCAGATAACATAGATGACATAGGACAACCTCAGAGACCCAAACCACAAAATAATATGAGGCTTGAGCTATAACATTTAAGTGAGTTCTAACGCAGAATTAAATCTTATACGCTAATTATAAATTATTTCGTTGGTTATTATCTACCTCTATTGATTTCTTGCCTGTTTCCATATTGCCTTATCCAAATCAATTTCATTACTGGTTTAAAACATTGATAGAAATCCTTGTGATATCATGGGCACAAAGTTAACTTTCTTTTAGTCATAATGATTCCAGTTCAATGTTGGTCATTCTTCATAAAAATCTTTCTGTATCTTATTCACATGGTGGACTGAAAAAAGTTTATATGGACAAAGTTACATTTTACAGGTTGTACTTTACATGAAAGGTTTTTTTTATTGATCTTACCTCCCTACTTTGGTGTGGTATGGAAAGAATTTAAAGAAAAAATATTAAAGATTACACTAGAAGACAGAGAGCTGAAATACTACAGTTGGACTATCTGAAACAGATAAAACAACAGACATAAAAAAGAGGAGTTGTAAGACAGAAACCCTTCTTATACAATATTATGGAAGAAAGGAGGTATGCTCTGAAGCTCCCTTGTCCACCCAAACTCTATCCTCTCTGACCAGCTCAACCCGTTGTCCCCTGGTTTCCTGTTGGGTTAGACCAGTGGCAGGCATCAGCAAGAGACTGCAGAACAGTAATGTGGGAGAAAGTGAGGAAACCACCCCTCCACTCATGTCCTGCTGCTGACCCCTTACAGTCTTGCTGCACTTCTGCAGAGTTAGTTTTCCTCTGTGTGGATGAGCGGCCCCTCGTCCATGGCTTTAACTCACACCAGGCTGCAGTAACACCGCTACCTCACTTCTCCCTTTGGCCCTAGTGACAATAATGGCTACACTCTATTGCTAGACCCTAGGTGTGTCAGCATCCCTTGCTGGTTTCCTTATGCCTGCTTGTATCTCTATAACATAAATTCTTTTCAGTTAAACTCCTTGATGATGCTATTTGTTTATTTGCAAGACCCTGACAATCACAGAAGCACAGCACATTTTTGTTTGCTTAGTATAACTTTGCATACTCTTTGCAATACTTACAATTCTGTAACTAAGCAGGCAAATGCACAAATAAATACATACATTTAAAAAGGGGACTGTACAAATAGTTAATAATAACTCTGGAAATTCCTTATTTTACCACCTAAGAAGACTTTGAAAGCAGTATTGTATTAGCTTTCAGAGGGATTTTTTTTTATTTTATTTTTTTATTTTATTTTATTTTTTGTAACAAGACAAATCAAGAAGTTATTACAAAGGAAAAATTTGATTGGAGTAGCTTCATTCAATCAACAAATAGCTAATGATACAGCTGTAAATAAGGCAGATAATGCCTGACCTCATGTTGCTGGCAGTAAAATCTTTAAACAAATACTTTCACATGTAATTTCATAGGTATCGTGAAAGAGAAATATAGTGAGACCAATTTGGTTCAAAGGAAATGACTTGTTAGCTGAGAACTGAAGGAAGAGTTAGCTAGGTGAATGGACAGGTAAAAAGCTGCCTAGACACGGGAAGTCAGATATGCGTGAAGACTCTGTGATGTGAAGAAGCACAAGGCAACTGAGAAACTGAAAGGAGTCCAAGGTGAGTATATCACAGAGGCATGGTAAGAAAAGAGACTGGAGAAATTAATAAGAGTGATGTAATTTCAAGACCTCGTAGACCATGGTAAGGACTTTACGAGCTGTTCTAGGAGCAATGAGAAACCATTAAGAAATATTAGAAATGAAGAATATGATAAAAAATGTATTTAAAGATAACTCTGACTACTTAGAGAAGAAAAAAACAGATGTAGAAGTTGAGGGAGCAACAGTGGATAAGAGGATACAAGTAAAAGACATTGTTGACCTAGACTAGGATGTTACCTTCTATGTGTCTTCACCTGGCAGAAGGGTAAAAAGGCCAACAAATTCCCTCAGGCCTCTTTTGTAAGGGTAATAATCCCACTCATGCGGACAGACCCCTCGTGATTTAATTACCTCCCAAAGGTCCCACCTGTTAATGCCATCAACTTGGGGCTTAAGTATCAACATACGAATTTGGGGAGGGATACATGCATTCAGACCATAGCACCTTGCAAACTGTCATGTTCAACCATGTACCCATGCATTGGCACAACATAAAGTTAAGCCTCTAATGTTCTTATGTAATTATCAAATCTAGTCTTGAAGCCACTTTCCCAAATCTATTTCATGTTCACACCTCATTTCCTGGACTTCAGGATAATTTTGTGTTTATTGCCATGATTTACTTCTCAAACACTAAATTTCCCTTGCTTTTGCCTCTGAAGATCGTTCTGGCTGTCCTTCAGCATATGCTGTCTCATGGTATCATGAAGAAATGACTTTTTTCATTTGGAAATAGAGCTCTATTTCATCATTGACCTAAGCCCCATGATGAGGGTAAATAACCCAATTTTACTATTTATACAACCAGAGCAGACTTCTTGTCTGCTTGTCTACCCTCTTCCAACACATCCTCACTGTTACTCCAGTAATAATAGTTAGTCCTTGTTTCTAACAACAAAGTCTTCATATAAATGCCCTTATCAAACACAGATTTTCCATATTCTGGAGTCAAATTTATGACCAACTCAAATCTTGTCCAATATTGGGTGAGGGAAAGAGACTCTGTTAAGGATTTGGATCAAATTATTCGGATGCTGACCTAGGGGACTTCACTCACCATATCTAAAGATTAAAAGAAATCAGAGAAGGAGAGGGCAGATATACCTAACAGCAAGTACAGCTAAATTGTTACAAATTTTAGCTTTTCAAGCCTTATCCAGTAAGTAAACCTTAAACATTTGGTGACCATGGTTTCATTTTGGAATCTGATGAAATCTACGAGTATCTACCCTGATCCTGAAAAATCCGCACAAAAACACATGCTCATAAATTTTTATTACAGTTTGTTTTATTTTATTTTTATCATGACATAGTTGATTGTACATATCTATGGGGTTCAGCATTGAATATCCATACCTATGTGCAATATGCAGTGCTGAAATCAGGATTAGTATATTCAACATTATACAATATAATCATTTTTTGTGGCCCTTTACCAATTTCTTACTAAGCCCTCCCCTCCTTCCTAGCTCTGGTGGCCTCAGTTCTGTTCTCTCCTTTTGAAAGTTCAATGAATTATTGTGGTGGTTTGTTTCTTTGTTTTCTTTCTTTCTTTCTTTCTTTTTAGCTCCCACTTAATGAGTGAAGACATGCTGTATTTCTCTTTCTATGCCTGGCTTATTTCATTCAGCATAATTTTCTCTAAGTTCATCCATGTTGCTGTAAATGGCAGTATTTCATTCTTTTTTATAACAGAGCAGTATTCCATTGGGTAGATATACCACATTTTCCTTATCCAGTCATCTGTCAATGGACATTGGGTTGGGTCCATAGCCAGTTATTGTAAATAGAGCTGTGATAAACACGGGAGTACAGGTATCACTTTGACATGATGATTTCCATTCCTTTGGGTATATACCCAGCAGTGGAATTGCTGGGCTGTATGGTAGTTCTCTTTGTAGTTGTTTGAGGAACTTCTGTATTGTTTTCCATAATGGCTGCACCAATTTACAGTCCCACCAACAGTGTAGGAGGGCTCCTCTTTCTCTATATCCTTGTCAGCATTTGTTATTCTCTCTGTCTTTTTGATAATGGCCAGTCTAACTGGAGTGAGCTGATATCTCAATGTGGTATTGATTTGCATTTCCCTAATGCTGAATGATGTTGAGCATTTTTTCATGTGACTGTTGGCCATTTGCATATCTTCCTTTGAGAAATGCCTTTTTAGCTCCTTTGCCCGTTTTTTAATCAGGTTACTTGTTTATTTAATGTTTGGTTGTTTGAGTTCCTTATAAGTTCTGGATATTAATCCCTTGGCTGATGCATAGTTTGTAATATTTTCTCCCATCTGTAGGTTGTCTTTTCACTCTGTTAATTGTTTCCTTTGCAGTGCAAAAACTTTTAAGTTTGATATAATCCCATTTGTTTATCTTTTCTTTTGTTGCCTGTGCTTTGGGGGGTTTATTCCTAAAGTCTTTGCCCCATCCTACTTCCTGAAGTGTTTCCCCTATGTTTTTTTTTAGGAGTTTTATAGTTTCAGGTCTTATATTTAAGTCTTTATTTTGAGTTGATTTTGGATAAGAGGTATGGGTATGGGTCTATTTTCTTTCTTCTGTTTATGCATGTCCAGTTTTCTCAACACCATTTATTGAAGAGGGACTCTTTTCCCCAATGTATGTTCTCATCGCCTTTTTCAAAAAGATCAGTTGGCTGTAAGTATGTGGGTTGATTTCTGGGTTCTCTATCCTGTTCCACTGGTCCAAGTGTCTATTTTTATGGCAGTACCATGCTGTTTAGGTTACTATAACTTTGCAGTATAATTTGAAGTTATAACTCTAGCTTTATTTATTTACGTGTTATGCTTATCTGTGTGTTAGTTATTTATTTATGTGTTATTTATTTATTTATTTTTGCTCATGATTGCTTTGGCTATTCAGGGTCTTTTGTTGTTCCATATGAATGTTAGGATTGTTTTTTTTTTTTTTTTCTATTTCTGTGAAGAATGTCATTGGTATTCTTATGGGGATTGCAATGAATCTGTAATTCACTTTGGACAGTATGGACATTTTCACAATGTTAATTCTTCCAATCTAAAAGCGTGGAATGTCTTTTCATCTTGTTGTGTCCTCTTTAATATCTTTCATCAGTGATTTGCAGTCGTCATTGTAGAGATTTTTCACCTCCTTGGTTAAATTTATTCCTAGGTATTTTATTTTTTTTTTGGTGACTATTGTAAATGAGCTTGCTTTATTGATTTCTCTTTCTGCTAGTTTGTTACTAGAAAATAAAAATGCTACTGATTTTGTATCCTGCAACTTTTTTGAAATTGTTTATCAGCTATAAGCGTTTTTTTGGTAGAGTCTAAATTTTTCTATATATAGAATTATGTCATCTGCAAACAGACATAGTTTGACTTCATCTTTTCCAATCTGGATGCCCTTTATTTCTTTCTTTTGCCTGATTGCTCTGGCTAATACTTCTGATACTATGTTAAATAAGAGTAGTGACAGTGGGCATCCTTGTGTTGTTCCATCATTCAGGATGATGTGGGTTTTCCATATATATGGCTTTTATTGTGCTGAGATACTTTCCCTGTATACCTAATTTGCTAAGAGTCTTTATCATGAAGGGATATTGAATTTTGTCAAATGCTTTTCCTGAATCTATTGAGATGATCATATGGCTTTTCTCCTTGGTTTCGTTGATGTGGTATATCGCATTTATTGACTTGGGTATGTTGAACCATCCTTGCTTCCCTGGGATAAATCCCACTTAATCATGGCATATAATCTTTTTGATGTGTTGCTATGTTCTGTTTGCTAATATTTTGTTGAGGATTTTTGCATCTTTGTTCATCAGAGATATTGGCCTGTAATTTTATTTTCTGTTGTATTTTTGTCTGGCTTTGGTATCAGAGTGATGCTGGCCTCATAGAATGACTTTGGAATAATGGTCTCTATTTCAATTTTTTGGAATAGTTTGAAGAGAATTGGTATTAATTCCTCCTTAAAGGTTTGATAGAATTCAGCTGTAAAACCATCTGGCCCTGGGCTTTTCTTTGTTGGGAGACTGTTGATTACTGCTTCAATCTTGTTGCTTGTTATTGGTCTATTCAGAATTTCTATTTCTTCTTTGTTCAGTCTTTGTAGTTTTTATGTGTCCAAAAATTCATCCACTTATCACAGTTTTAAGAGTTTCCAAGATACTCTAAGTATCATCCATAAACTTGGGTGCATAGAACTTTAAGTAAATATTCACTACACAGAGTGAAATGAGAATATTCTTTGAGATTTATTCAAGCAGCTCTGGCATTCTAGAACTCAGCACTGAGAAGTGCTAAGAATTCAATTTATCACAGGAGGTGTGGATGAGAAAAATGAACACCATCATTTTAATAGTACCTGTCCTAACAAACTATCATGCTTTATTAATCTAGAGCTCAAAAATTTACATTAAGCCTTTATGTTCTTTAATAATACATATTGAACAATTTTCTATTTTTTAAATCATCATAATTAAGAAGTTACTCTATAAAAAATTACAAACATGGAAAGGAGATTAGAAAACCACAGATTCAAGCTGCAAATGTGGATTCTGGATAGGGTTACCTATCACCCTGGTTTGCTCAGGAATAAAGAGGACTGTCAGGAGATAGCGCTTTCAGCACCAAAATTGGACAAGCCTCTGGGAAACTGGGATGATTTGGCCATTGAAATAGGCAAATGACTCTGTTCACTCTTAACTAACACAGCCCAAAAAACTAGCCTCTCTCTGCATAATCAAATTTACACCTAGGAAAAATTACAAGTACTAACGACTCAAATTTGTTGTAAGTTTAGTTTGTGATAGGCAGAAATATTAACACTTCCATATGAAATATCATGTTTAAAGCTAACCTTGTTCTCAAAATTTGCAAGAACACATGAGGATATTGGGGTTTGTGCTGAAGACTGGATAGTTTACATGACAAGGACAAAGGTATTCACTTCTGTAGAGACAGAAGAGGGTATCGTATTTATTTCTAACTCATTCTTGTCCCTTTTTGAATTTTTTTCAACCAAACACAGCATGGGTTTTCTGTATACTTTGAAAAACATGCAATGAGTGTTCAAGCATGAACTGGACAACCACCTACTGGGCTGTTATACAGTGAATTTATGCAAGAGATAAGAGTAGGAGTTAATGACTACTAATAACCTTTCCGATTAGATTTTCTGTAAGTCTGCACATTTATAAACTTACACAAACTCTAAATTTTAAAATACCACTTCTAATTCTATTAGTAAAAGCCCAGATTAAACTATACTGGCACAGGTGACTCAGACTAGGGCTTTGCATTTATTTCTATAGCATTAAGTATTTGAAGTGTTGGAAAGTCTTGGGAAATCAGTGAGATAAAAGGAGCTGTTTTTATCACCCCCAGATAAAACATAAATTTTCTTTTAAAGTAAGGCCAACCAAAAGAAGACACCATCTGCAAAATTCTTAAATCAGGTATTCATCATCGTGCTTTAAAAAGAATAAAGGCAACGCTGTTGGGTGATTGATCCAGAACAGCGTCACTGAAGGCAATCTGGTCTAATATTGAATCCACCTGCTGGAGGGGGAAGGGAGAGGGAAGAGATGGGAGGATTTTTATCTTTCAATATTATCCAGAAGTATTACAGTAAAAATACTCAGGCACTTTTTTCTATATAGTACAAATTGTCTAAAGATGGATGGCTTGATTTCATTTTATTTCTCTTAGTAGGATGAATCCACACTGGACATGACCAAATTGACCATTCTAGCTGCAATATTTCAATGAAAGGGTATGATTCTCTAAATAAAAGCCCACAAAGAGCTAAAATATTGTTTACTCAATCATTCAAAGATTAAACTCATCAATCACCCGGTGGAATCAATTGTTTATGCATGCAAATATAGCTTGCATTTATAAACTTCTCAAAGAAAATTGAGCTTACAAGAGGAAAAAGGATAGGCAACACGGATTAAACATAGTCAAGAAAAATGCAACTTTTAAGATGAGCAATGAGTAAAATTATTAGGAGTGGGAGGTGTGAAAGAGGGAAAGGAAAAATAGATTTTAACTTTCAATTCTGACTTGACTCTCCTTTCCAGTAGCTTACTATTTCTGCCACTCTATCCCTTTCTCTCATATGGAAATTAGAAGGAAAAGACAATCTGGACAAACGGAGCAAAGAGGACAAGGTGCTTTAGAGAAACAAGATGAAATAAAGCTGAAGGCTTGTTGGGCAGCTCTTTCACAATATGGACAGTGGAGGAATATTTCCTCCAAGGAAATGGGGCATGGCATTTCATCACTTTGTTCCTCCCTGTTTTTTTACCCCTAGCACTTCGGTGACTACTAACACTATTTGGAACTGGTCCAAATCTTGCTTGCTCCACATTATGACATGCTAAGCCATCATAATTTGGGGGGGCACGGCTCATCCTCCAACCTCTGTATTGGATGAAGACCACTTGGAAAGCTGTGATAGAATCGCATTCTCAGTTTTGTTCCTGAGAGTCCTTTTAATCAAAGTTTACCTGCTTTTTCATCTCCTGTCCTTCCCTTAGATTATTGCAGGAATGCCACATTCTCCAGGAGCTCTGCCCTGACTGACCCACTGAAAACAGCAGCACCCACCAGCAGTCCTTACTCTCCTGCTCTGCTATTCTCTTTTCACACTGATCCTTATCAAACATCCCACTAAATAATAATAAACCTAAATAATAGGTTTTATTTTACCTATCACCTGTCTCTCTCTACTTTACCCACTCCCATTAAAATTCATGAGGCAGGAATTTTCATCTGTTTTATTATGGTTGTGTCTCTATGCCTGGCAGATAGAAGGCACTCAATAAAAATCTATTGCTTAAGTTAATAAATACCTTATTATAAAAAATAAATAAATAAATAAATAAATAAATAAATAAATACCTTATTATTATTATTATTATATAATAAAATAACATTTTTGCCACTATATCTAGGTTACATCGAAGTACCCTACTTCGGTTGTCTCTACTTCTTTTTTTATATATTTATTTATTCGTTATGAATATTCATGAGATACAATGCTGATTGTCACCCCTCATGGTATGAAGTGAGGGCCAGATTCACACTGGCAGCATACCCACCACCAGAAATTGCTTTTGTCCTCTGTGTCCCCCACCCAATTATCCCCACCTCCGACCCCTTCCCCTTCCCCCATTCCCCCCCCCACTCCACTTTGTAGCCCAAGGAATGTTTCTTCCTCTGCAAGACTAATACATTACTGTGGTCTTTCTTTCCTTCCTTCTTTCTCTCTTAGCTCCCACCTATGAGTGAGCACATGCGGTATTTATACCTCTGTGCTTTGCTTATTTCACTCAACATAAGTTTCTCCAGGTTCATCCATGTTGCTGCAAATGGGCATATTTCATTCTTTTTTATGGCAGGGTAGTATTCCATCAAGTGAGTAAAACGACAACCTACAGAGTGGGAGAAAATTTTTGCTAACTATGCATCTGACAAAGGATTAATATCCAGAATATACATAGAACTCAAGCAATTATACAGTAAAAAAAAAACAAATAACCCAATTAAAAAATGGGCAAAGGAGCTGAATAGACATTTTTCAAAGGAAGACATACAAATGGCCAACAGATACATGAAAAAGTGCTCAACATCACTAGTCATCAGGGAAACGCAAATTAAAGCTACATTGAGATACCACCTCACCCCAGTTAAACTGGTTGTCTCTATTTCTTTGAGGGCAACAGATAATGGTCAATTTAGAGTTCGTACGTAACAGCAGGATTTAGTACAGGTTTTAGAGGATGGAGACCTGGATTTGTATCATGACCACACTACAACCTGAGTTTTGAACTCAGAGCTTCACTTTCCTCTCCCGAAAAACAAGAATTAAAGTAATATCCTCTTTTCAGTATTCTTGTCACTATCAAATAAATTATGTGAAAAAAATCTATGCAAGGGTACTTCATTTTTTTAAATTTTATTTTATTTTGTCAATATACAATGTGTTGATTATTGTGGCCCATTACCAAAACCTCCCTCCTTCCTCCATCTCCCCCCTCCCTCCCAACCATCAACCATCTCCTTTCTGTTCACTTGCGTATCAACTTCAAGGAATTGTAATTGTTGTGTCTTCTTCCCTTCCCCCCACCCCCCGGTTATTTGTGTATTTATTTATTTATTTTTAACTCCCACAAATAAGCAAGAACATATGATATTTCTCTTTCTCTGCCTGACACGTTTCACTTAATATAATTCTCTCTAGGTCCATCCATGTTGTTGCAAATGGTAGGATTTCATTTTTTTTTTTTTTATAGCAGAGTAATATTCCATTGTGTAGATATACCAAATTTTCCATATCCACTCATCTGATGATGGACATTTGGGCTGGTTCCAGCTCTTAGCTATTGTAAAGAGCGCTGCAGTGAACACTGGAGAACAGGTATACCTTCAACTTCATGATTTCCATTCCTCTGGATATATTCCCAGCAGTAGGATAGCTGGGTCATATCGTAGATCTATCTGCAATTGTTTGAGGAACCTCCATACCATTTTCCATAGAGGCTGCACCATTTTGCAGTCCCACCAACAATGTATGAGAGTTCCTTTTTCTCCGCAGCCTCGCCAGCATTTATCGTTCACAGTCTTTTGGATATTAGCCATCCTAGCAGGGGTGAGATGGTGTCTCAGTGTGGTTTTTATTTGCATTTCCCAAATGTTGAGTGATGTTGAGCATTTTTTCATGTGTCTGTTGGTCATTCGTATATCTTCCTTTGAGAAATGCCTATTTAGCTCTTTTGCCCATTTTTTAATTGGGTTACTTTTCAAAGTACCCCTGTACATAATAAAATATTATGGAGAGAGATATGGATTATTACTGCTTAACAAGAAAATCTGGCAGATTTATCTGAATTAGTAAGGAGGAGATTGGAGCCTAAAAATGAAATTAAGATGTTTAAACTACCTGGATATGATCTATGGTAATAATTGTCTGGACATCTGAAAGAATTTAAAGAATTTACTGATGTTCCCAAGTAGTTCTTTCTTGAGTCTCTATATATGGAAACTTAGTTGGTCACCATAGCTGAATTATAATAGCATCTCTTTTCTACATAATGTTATGATGAACTAAAATAATCATGACTATTCTATATGCAGCATGAGTTTTTTTATTTCATATAACCTATTGTTTAGCAAATGCACTTAACTTTAAAATTTGAAGAAGGAAGTCATTCTTCAGTATGTTTATTGTCACTTGGAAAAATTGGTGTGGTAAGGTTATGGTCTGGAGAGAAAATTGTTACTTGACTATAAAATAGCCTGCTTTTCACTAGTATAGTACTCAATTTGAGAAATGTGGTTTTTTAACATTGTGTTCATTTTCAGTCACCACTTAAAAGGAGGAGATTTCAGTCACCACTTAAACATCATGAGCTCCAAGGACATCTAAGACATCTTTATGGAGCACAAGAGGTGAAAATGAGGGGAAATGGCTGGATTTTTGCCTCTTATTTGAAGTCCTGCTGACTTTACTCTTCACTTGATTTGCATTCATTGCACGGTATTAATTCTGATCCAAAGAAAAAATTCTTAGGCCCAGAAAAAGATGCATCAAGCTGAGAAGCAGGTAAGCCTATGCATATACATGCTTACACCCAAGGAAAAATTCTGCGCCATTTGCTTTAAATGGTGTATCCTCTGCAAGTTAGTCCCTCAAAACCTGACATAAACCAAGAATTCCAAGCTGAAGCTGTTACCTCTGCCAATAACTAAATCTATTTCTGCCTGATTCTTACTATTATTTTAGTCACTTTTTCTTCTTGCTCCAGAGACTCCTTTCATAGCTGATAGTAACTTTAAATTCTGCTTCATTGTATTACTCTGAATGGATGTAGAGTGATTAAAAGAAAAACAACCATAGATATTATATTAGTCCATTTCTGTTGCTTATAATAAAATACCTGAAACTAGATAATTTGTAAGAAAATGAAATTTATTGCTTACAGTTTCAGAGGCTGGGAATTCCAAAGTCCAGGGAGCACACGTAGTGAGGGTCTTCTTTGATAGTGGCTTTAAAGCAATGCAGGGGTCTCACATAGCAGAAAGTGGCAGAGCAGAGAGAAAGAGAGAGATAGCTCCTCATGGACTCTACTTTTAAAGCCCTCATAATCACCCCTGATCACTATTATTAATCCATTCACTATGGCATGGCCCAACAATATAATCAACTCTTCAAGGCCCCACCTTTCAGTTACCATTATAGGATTTCCCACCCTCAACAGTTATAGTGGGAATTAAGCTTCTAATATATGAACTTGGGTGGACACAATTCAATCGGTCCCTAGCATTCATTAGTGGCCCTCAAAGTTCATGACCTTCTCACAAGTAAATACTTTCATTCCATCCCCCAAATTTTAACTTGTTTCCACTCAAAAGTCCAAGGTTCAAAGTCCCATCCATGAAATTAAAACAAATTACCTACTTCCAAGATAAAATAGTGGGACAAGCATAGGGTACATATTCCCATTCAAAAAGGGAGAAATAGGCCAACATAACAGGTCCTAAACAAGTATGAAACCGACAGGGCAGGCATTAAATCTCAAAGCTCATAAATCATATACCTTGTCTCCATGTTTGACATCCTATGCATGCTGGTGTGGGGGCTGGGTCCTTGAGTTCTTTTGCAGCTCCATTCCTATGGCTTTCCTAGTTTCAGACCACCCTTCAGTTCTCCCAGGCTCATGTTCGACTCTGGTAGCTCCATGGGTCTGGGGTCTCCATGGCGGTCTTGCTCTCATGGCTCCACTAGGCATGGTGCTGTTGGGGTTTTTCTGCTGCCACTCTGAACCCACATTTCTGCTCTGCATTGCTCTAGCAAAGGCTGTCTGCAGTGACTCCACTCCTGTGACAGATCTCTTCCTGGGGCCCCAGGTTTTTTCATGCATCTTTTGAAATTCAGGTGGAGCTCCCAAGCCTTCACAGCTCTGTTGTTCTACAAGCCTGCAAGCTTAACGCCATGTGATGCTGCCAAGTTTTCTAACTTGTATTTTCCAAAGCTGCAGGTCCAGCCACACCTGGCACCAATTTAGCCATGGCTGGAGCAGCCGAAGCAGCTGGTGTATTGGTGTAGGGAGCAGCATCCTGATGTGGCCTGTGAGCCCGTGGATGGCACCTCAGGCATATTCCCTGAGACCATTCTGTCTCCCTAGGCCTTTGGGTCTCAAATGGAAAGGCTGGCCCCAGAGGCTTCTGCAATGCCTTCAGGGCCTTTCCCCATTCTATCAATAATCCCCTTCTTTTGTACTAATCTTTTTAGCACTGTTGCATTTTTCTCCTGAAAAATGTTTTCTGCTTCTCCACCACATGGCCAGGCTGCAAATTTTCCAAATATTTATTTTATGTTTCTCTTTTAAATTATGGCTTTATGTCATGCCTCTGCTGCCATAACTCAGCATGGGCTGTGACAAGTAGCCCTGCAGCTTCCTGAATGTTTTGCTGTTCTACATTCCATAAAACTTTTGGGCATGAACAGAATGCAGCCAAGTTCCTTGCAAGTCCATAGCAAGGGTGATCTTTGCCCCAGTTTCCAATAAGCTTCTTCTCACTTCTATCTGCAACCTCCTTAGAATGGTTTTTTTAGACCATATTCCCATTAGCATTCTTGTCATCACCACTGAACCAGTCTTTAAAGCATTCCCGATTTTTCCTGGTTTTCTTGTTTTCTAAACTCCTACCAGCAGGTAGGCTTTTTCTAGCCTGCTCATTCAAATTTTTCCAGCCTCTTCTCAACACCCAGTCCAAAGCGCTTCCATATTTTCAAGTATTTGTTATGAGCAACACTCCACTTCTCCGGTACCAATTTTCTGTATTAGTTTATTTCTGTTGCTTATAACAAAATACCTGGAACTGGGTAATTTGTAAGAAAATGAAATTTATTGCTTACAGTTTGGAATTTGGGAAGTCCAAAGTCCAGGGAACACATCTGGTGAGGGTTTTCCTTGGTGGTGGCTTTAAAGCAATGCAATGTGATTTGTCCAGGGAGGAAGAAGCAGAGGTGAAGTGAAGAGCAAAGTCTTTATGTCAAGCTTAGGAGTCTTTGCATGTAATATCCTTTACCTAGAGTATTCTCTTTGACCTACTTGAATATTTTTAAGTATTAGATTATAGCAAGAAATCAATTTCATCTAGGTTTGGGTAAGTAGACTTTGTGATGTTCACACAAGAAAATCACCTAACAATGCATTTCTCTGAACATATACCCATAGTTAAGTGATGCATAACCATATTTATATGTAATCTACCTCTTTTGTCCCTGCCTCAGTGAAAGAATTGTCCGTTCTATTCTGAGTTAATTCTCCTACATGGGATCTAGATTTTATCCCTTCCTACTGTTTCTGAAACTCTTTTTTCATTCATTCTCTCTCTCTCTCTTCTCCATGTTCTATTAACACTTACTCACTTAGATATTAGGTTGCCAAATTTAGCAAATAAAAACCCATTTAATTTCAGCTAAACAATAAAAAATTTTTTAATATAAGTATGTCTTAAACAATGCATGATATATTTATACAAAAATTATTTGATTTTCATCTGAAATTCAAAAATTTAACTGAACATCTGTATTTATTCTGGCAATTCTACTCAGCTGAAATGCATCTCAACATCCACAAAAGCAAGTAGGGAGGAGGGTCTCTGCTTTTTTCATCCCCTGTATCGAGTCATTCCAGAGGCGTGGGCTTGGCTTTATTCTGGGTATGTTCTTACAGACTCTACAGATCTCTCTTTCACAATTATTAACCCTTCAGAGCATCACTTTGATATCACTATATCAAAAGACACCTTTCTGCCTAGGAATGGAGGCTGATAGAAGGAATAAGGAGACTGTAGGAAGTGGAACCATCTGCCCGAACATTAACACACATAAGAGTATTTTACACACACATATGTACATACCACACACACACTGTACTCACACACAGAGACGATTATTTCTAGATCACATTTTAGTCACTGCCTTTTCTTTTTCCTCTTGATAGTTTTCTTATGTAATTTGTTCCTCAACCCCATGTGACCTGATATTGTTCCTACCATTTCAATGAATCTCGAAAATAAGGTTATTAACCAACTTCCAATCATGAAAACCCATAGACACATTTGTCCTTACCTTACTTGCTCTCTAATTTGTTTCTTTATTTGACTCTCCTTTTTTCCAACACACTTGCTATTATAAATTGAATTGTGCCTCCCAAAATGACATGTCCAAATCCTAGTCCCTAGCACCTGTATATATGACCTTATTTGGAAAAAGTGTCTTTGCCTATGTAATCAAGTTAAGATGTGGTCATTAGGGTGGGTTCTAATCCAATATGACTGGTGTTCTTATAAGAAGAGGGAATTTGGACACAGACAAACACACAGAGGAGAATTCCATGTGAAAACATGGACTCAGAGGGAAGATGACTATCTAAAGAAGGAGGCAGAGACCAGAGTTATGCAGCCACAAGCCAAGGAACACCTCAAGTGACTGGAAGCTGAGACAGCAAGGAAGGATCCTCCCCTAAAGTATCAAATGGAACATGGCCCTACAGACACCTTGATTTTGTACTTCTACCCTCAGAACTATGGGAGAATAAGTTTCTCATGCTTTAAGCCATCTAGTTTATGATACTGTTTCAGCAGCCCTAGGAAGCTAATATAATCACCTATTCATGACACTATTATTTTCTGATTCATCCATTTTTTTCAGATCTTTTTTTCATTCATTCTTCAAATATTTAGATGTTGCTATTCACCAGAGTTTGACTTTCAGCCCTTTTCCTTCTCATTTTATATAATTGACCTAAATGACCTCATCAACCACAAAGCTTTAACTACCATCTGTATACTACATACCCTGTATAAAGACAACAGTTTATACAATTAATGTTAGTGTTACCAGACAATGAAGAGCAGAAACAATGGTTCTTTTTATCTCGGGGTTCTCAGCACAAATAACATTATATTGAAAACAGGTCACATTAAATTCATCTCAAATTAGTGGAGTAATCTAAGACTGAAGAACTGCATACACCGTGAAAAGCTGCCTGTTCTCTTTTTTTATCCAATAAGTGAGTCAGTTTCCCCAGCCTAGCTGTCCCAACAATCATTAAAATATCTCATATTGAATTGCTGAACGCAACTTAAAAATTTATTCTGATAATGTTGTGTGACATAATGAGTCATAGAATGAAAACTCTTGAGAGAGACTGATTCTGACTATCTTCTTAATAAGCCAAAGTAGCTGAATTCGGCACCAAAGAACCCAAGTCCCAATCATGATTATTTTAGTACCACTAGATAAGCAATACTGGTTAATTGATTTATTCCCATTTCACCCCTCTATAGTTTTGAGTTGTTTTACAGGAACATGTACAATAAAATAATAAAACTTAACACCCTTACAAAATGCACTCAATAACTAAAATTCCTCAGAGCGTTGTCTTAAAGCATAGAACATATGAAACATATATTTGTTGTTTTAAAGCAACAAAAATATGTAAAGTATTACAAGTTTGAGAAAAAAAATTGTTGTTTTTTGAAGAAATTAAAGTCACTTTTACTGACTTAGAACTAGATAGGGGTACCCCAAGTCTAATTTGTGTACCCAATTTGTGTGAAACTAGTATGAATTTAACAACAAATAGTCTGACCTGTTTGCTGAAAGGCAGAATGAAACAAGTTGAGGGCAGCTAACATTTAGGAACAGCTAGAAGACAGAAGACAACCTGAACAGACAATAGCCAGAAAATGACCATCTCTTTTGTAGATATTTTTTGATATTTTTGTGTTATTGAAGTTCATGGGATTTATAAAGGCCTTTCAAATCCCTATTGCATCAACTTGTTTAGTCTTTTTTTTTTTAATTTAAGGAAGTACTTATTAACCTGTTATATAAATATATAACAGGTTACATATATATTTGAAAAATACCACCCTAATGGAACAGAGGCATGTGGCCTTCATGATTAATGCCTTCCATCCTTAGTCTCCTATTCACACCCCCAAGCATGCAATCTTGTCATCTCAAGTGGAACGCATCCATGACTTTCCTGGCATTTGGCACAGAACTTACCTGGTATAAGCCTTTTTTTTGAATGGCACATTTCTCCTTTGCTCCCTTTCTCTCAAACTGTGTCCTTTTAAGAAAGCATAAACACATACCTAAACAACATAGCATTTTGTCATAAAGGACCTACAGCAAAACGTGAGCCAGCCAAGATCTGTTCGAGTTTGATTACTGCCAACATGATCATGCAGTAAACAGATGCAAATGGGTGTAGGAGGGACACAGAACAACAAACTTTTCCATAGTGCTGTGCTGCACAGCATTGCAATTACAGGCACAGAGGCGGTGAATCTTATTTTCAGACAATCTAATAGAAAGCCTTTTATTTCACTTTTCTCCCTGCACTGAAAACAAGATATTGCTATTTCATACATTTTAGAATCCCAGTTTTAGGTCTTTCAAATCTGGAGACAAGGTGACTTCCTATTTTGACAGACTCCCCCCTCTTTCATGCCAGCCATGCCAGAACCAGCAAACACTTAGATCGTTGACCCTTTTTCCACATATTATGAGAAAATCCACTGACCGAAGGATATTTTATTTTTTTACAGTAGGCAGATGGATAACAACAAAAAAAATGAGTGGATATAATTAAATAAAGACCAAAGGAACTGGCAACCAGGAGCTTGGCTAACAGAAAGGAATTTGCTAGTTAATAAATTGAGGTTGAACATGACAGAACTGATATGTAACCTTTACAAACAGAATCCACAAGAATTCAACTCTGAAATGTTGGAAAATATAATGGCATAGCTGCCTTTGTTTAATCGTAACCCCAATGTTTTTAGTAGCAATGAAAATTCTAGCAAAAGTAGAAGAAAGAAGAAAAGAATAAGAGAGTATTTCTTTATTTTTTCTAAAATAAAATGAATTATGAAAATATTTGCAAGAATGCTAATAAATGAACACAATGGATATGCATATGTATGTCTACCTTGAATTTACTTTCATAAAATGGTTTGCAAAATCTATACAATTGAAATATCTTTCTGTAGATCTGTCTACATTTCCAGATTTTAAAAAAATTGTACATACTAAGGTCAAGGTGTACATTATAACTTTGAATTATAGAAGCAATTCTTCAGCCTGATTCTCTTATGTATGTGCTTCCTGTTGATTTTAAATTTGCAATTTTTGTAGATCTTTTCCTACCCTCTTGAGCAGGTCATAAGGAAACAGAAGTGATCTTAGGTAGCCGCCCTTTATTCCAAATGAAAGACTATGTAAATTAATGACAGTCCCATTAGTGCATCTTACCAAATCACTACAGAACTGGTCTCAACTGTAAAATCTGATGTTGGTATCAGAACTATGGAAACACAAAATATTTCATCTGAAAAAAAAAATGGAATCTAGAATCCAACACCTTCACTTCATAAAAGGGAAACCTGAAGCCCAAGAAGGATAATTGTTGCAGAATATGGCACAGCGTCAGACTTCAAACATTTACGTTGCCCTTGAACAAAATCTTCCTGCCACAGCTCCTTCAAAGGCCTCGTCCACTGATCTCAGGTTTTATCTGTATTACTCATGAGCTGACAAAAATAAAGAGGTCTTAGTATCTTGGAGATGAAAGGCCAGTTGCAGAACAGCTGATCCCCCTGGTTAATAAACAGACATTCATAGTTTCAGACACAAGAAACTATTTCCTTAAGACTATGGAATTAGCTACTTAATGATGCAGTTGGTGATCTTTTACTCTCCATTGTACATTTCATCATGAGCAGATAGAATTTACTCTCAAAGTCCATTGAACTTTGGGAAATGTGCTTAGTTTGCATAAGAACTTAACTCCTGAAATTCTAAGATCAAAATATTTTATTCTGTAAACAATGTGAGACAAAGGCTTCTACTTACCGACTTTGTGGATGACCAGAGAAAAAGACTGTAGTAAATCCCCCTTCCTTACACATGCATAGAAGACCTGATTCACTACTACTGCGGTGGGGAGAGGAGCTTCATTTAATGCCGTTTCTTCATGGAGTTTAAACACCTGCTCTGGTACTCTCAACTTCTACCGTCCCCAGGTTTCCAGTGCCTCTGCACTGCTATCCTCACATTAAAGCCTTCTCTAGGGAAAAAAAGTGGATATCATTTATATTTTAATGACCACTTAAATCAAGTGCAACCTCTTCTCAGGGAATTTGCATTTTAAGATATATATGTATTTGTACAAAGACAGTTATTTGTTTTTTGTTTGTTTGTTTGTTTTTGTCTCCTAGAAAAACCAGCAGTAAGTAGGCAGAAAAGGCATTTTGGAGCACATGCAAAGTTTTTCCTGACTTCCCTGAAATAACACCATATGGCTGGTTTCCTTTTTGCTTTTGAGTAAGCCAAAATCTGGTCCCACACTTCCTGTTTGCTCACCAAGGCAGTCATAAATTTGTAGAACATACCTCTTTATGTGTGGCATAAAACCTGAGGGGTCACCTGTTTTTAATGACCCTCCCCGGACACGTCTTGCCAAAATGTACTAGGTGACTGATTAGCACTTAAGAATCTCTATGACTACAAATTAGTTCAACTTTGTTCTTACAATATTGCTGAAGAAATAGTCTTATTCACGTGATTGCATCAAATTGTAATATGATGACTTTCTGTACAATAATGGTCTTATACTTTGGACGTATCAATTGAATATTCTACCCTCCAAGCATTAATTGTTTATCATTTTATTAAATATGTAAAAGAGAACGCCAGAGAAATGTGTTCTAGAAAAACTGAGTGTCACAATCTAGTTTTTTTTTTGGCTTTTTTTTTTTTTTTTTTTTTTTTGTCTTTTTGTGACCGGCCGCACTGCACTCAGCCAGTGAGCACACCGGCCATCCTTATATAGGATCCGAACCCGCGGCGGAAGCACTGCTGCTCTCCCAGCGGTGCACTCTCCCAAGTGCGCCACGGGGTCGGTCCCACAATCTAGTTTTAACTTTGCAACAAACCTATCTATTTTTCACTCATGCATTCATTCCACATACCTGTTTTGAGTTCAAACTACGTCTTGGCACACTTCTAAGTTCCTGTAATTTACCTTTTAACAAAACAACTTGCTTTCTAATAGTAGGGAAGACAGACAAAAGACATAATAAATAAGTAAAATACATTTTATGTTAGAAGATGGTACATGCTATAGGAAAATGTTAAAAAAAAAAAAAGAAAAGAAAAGAAAAGAAAACCTATATCAAGTTTAGAGAAATGGGAAGAGCCAGAATTGGGGATGGCTTAGAGGAAAGTTAAAAATTGCAATAACTAGAAGGAACGGGTATGTATCATATAAGACATACTTTAGAGATTAAACGTGAGCTACACCGACAAAGCTCGAAGTTTTCTAATTTTTGAAAGGAGAACATATGTCTTAAGTGCAATTGATGGCTGAAAGAGAATAAGAATTAGAATTAACAACTATCCACATAGACTTTGTTATAAAGTAGGAAAGATGTAGATTTCCATCTTCACTGTCTTTTCCCCGTACACCAATTCGTTCCTAATTATAGGTCTCCAAAACTTGTCAACAGCTTCACAAATTTTTTCTTTTATATTTTTTGTTTCTTTTTTCTTTCATTTGGTTCATTCTGTAAAAAAAAAAAAAAAAAAAAAAAAAAAAAAAAAAAAAAATGGCCAGGTGTATGTTCTTGAAACATGACTCTGTAAATCATCCACACATCTTCAAAATGCATACATTGCTACCCACTGCCTACAGAAGTTCGAAGGTCTGAACTAGTATGTAGGGAATTGCAACCAAAAGATTGTTGTTACGTATGTTTTTCATCACTTTTTTTTATATTCAGTACCATTTGGACTGGTCACATTTTTATACTCTTCTATTAATTGCCTGTCAATATAATTTATTCCATATTCCCTACCCATTACAAATCTTAACTCAAATACTGCCTCCAACTAATAATCTTTTCTGATTTCCTTTGCTCTTGAAACCAAAGAATTTTCTCCCTTCTATGAATTTTGTTTCATGCCTAGACTACTAACCATATTTGCGTATGTAAAATAATTGTGTGTTTGTGTGTGTGTGTGTGTGTGCGTGCGCGCGCGCACGCGCTCATGCACATGTCTGTATCTTTTTCTCTCTACTAGAATAAAAAAATTAAAAATTAGGTCAAATATTTCCAAAGTACTACTTTTCAAACTAAGGCTTACAGAATTTTCAGAGTGTAACATGGAGACGATTGATCACATGACATGTTCCATGAAGAAAGAAAGGTCCTATTTAAAAAGAGAGAGAAAGAAAGGTCCTATAAATACATTTAGGAAATAAATAAGTTAAATATTTTAGGTCCTATTGTTTAAATATGTACACTGTGCATCCTTTTAAATACACAGTAGGATGCTATAAACATAAATAAAAATTTTAAATTGGGCTGTTTTGAAACTCTGTGCTTCAGGCTGACATCAAGTTTGCCCAGAAGTGAGAACACTGTGCCTGTGCTCTGTCCTCAGTGATGACCAGTTCATTTGTTCGCTGTGGAGAGCCAGATGGAGTGCTTTGTTGAGATGGCCTCTTCAATAAAAGACAAATCTGCCTATTAGAATCACACACATGCCCAAATACTGAGAATTGTGCAAGTGAATGTGAGGATGAAAAAATAAATGAATTTTCTGTGTTTATAAGTGGACAGAGGGGAAAAATATAGGGAGACACCCCGCTTGTCATGAGTAATGATTTATCAGTGAGATGAAAGAAGTAAGATAAAAGCAGAAAACAGATACAAGAGGACAAACTTTAGATCTCCCATTTTTATATTAGCAGCTCTCAATCAGTGGCAAAGTTGCCCACCCAGGAGACTCTTAGAAATGTCTGGAGAAGTTGTTCTTTGCTCCAACTGGAGTGGGGTAGGGTGGGGGATACTACTGGCATCTATTTCTAGAGTTCATGGGATGTGTGAAGACTTCCATTTTTTGTTGTTGTTTTAATGTTTCTACATGGCATTTTTTTGTGTGTACGAGGAGGCTTCTTCTCTGAGCGAATCATTATTAGAAATAGCACCACCAAACATAAGGGCAACCATGCATAAAACAACAAATAATATGAAATACAAACATGCAATGCCATGAATCTCTCAGGGTGATAAATCACAGCTTAGACGAGAAGGTTTAAATGCTCTGTGAGGATTTCACAATTCTTCCTTGATTTATTGCTACTTCCTCAGATTGTCTCCTAAAAGATTTAAAAAATGATCCCATAAATAATCTATTGTAAATAAAATATATTTGTTTAAGGTCTATCAAAGATCTTAACAATGAATCCCCCTATTTTCATTGCTATGTGTGTATATGTAGATGCATAGATACATATATATAGAGAGAGATATGCTGTCCTTGAAAATACTTCTCTCTTCTCTTGAGTTTTCCAAATTAAGTTTGAAAGTTTGATACTTGAAGCAAAAAGTATAACACTGTATGATGTGGTCCTAAATGTACGTAAAGGAAGTATTTATGAAAATTATATCATAAATAGAGGAGGATAAAGTAATGAGATAAGTGTTCTGTATGTTACTTTAACTGGTAATGTGATAACACCAGTAGACTGTAGACTGACAATATATATATATGCTACATATACGTATATAAAACTTTGTGTGTATATTACTTTATATGCATATATAAAATAATTCCTAGAGCAATCATTATAAAAGCTATATGTCTTAGTTCATTCAGGCTGATATAACAAAACACCATATACTGGTGGCTTATAAAAAGCAGAAATCTATTTCTCCTGGTTCTGAAGGCTAGGAATTCCATGATCAAGGCACCAACAGATTCAGTGTCTGGTGAAGGCCTGCTTCTTGTTGCATAGATGGCTGTCTTTTCACTGTGTCCTCACATGGTAGGACGGGTGAGAGAGGTCTCTGGGATCTCTTTTAGAAGGGCACTAATTCCATTCACCAAGGCTCTGCCCTTATGACCAAATCACCTCCCTAATGCCCCGCCTCTTAATACTCCTGTTACTCAGTGTTAAGATTTCAACATATTCATTTGGGGGAAACACAAACAGTCAGTCTACAGCATTCTACCCCTTGTTGCCCAGCTCTTATGATTTTAAAATAATTCATGGTCAAAGAAGAAATCTCAAAGAAAATTTTAAAATACAGTGAACTGAATTAAAATGAAAATGTAACATATCAAAATTGGTTGGACAGAGCTAACTCAGCACCAAGAGGAAAACTTGTAGTACTAAATGCACACATTAGAAAATAGAAAAAGTTTTAAATCAACATTTATGTTCTCACTTCAAAAACTGAGGGGAAAAGAACAAAAAATAACCAAAAGTAAACAAAAGGAAGAAAATAATAAAAAGCAGAAATCAATGAAATTGGAAACAGAAAAACAATAGAGAAAATCAAAGAAACAAAGAGCTGGTTCTTTGAAATGGCAAAAACATTGCCAAACCTCTATGAAGACAGAGAAAGAAAAAAAGAGCAAGAACATATGTTACCAATATCATAAGAGGAAAAAGAAAGGGGGTTGGGTAGGGATATAACTACAACCCTGCAGATATCAAAAGTATACTGAAGGAATATTATAAACACTTAATTTGAAATTTTAAAGGAAATAGATCACTTTCTCAAAAAACAGAAACTACTACCACTCACCCACTATGCAATAGGTAATTTAAATTGCCCTATAACTTAGAGGAATCTAATTTATAAAAAATGAAACAAAACAAAAACCTCCTAAAACTCACACACAGGTGGTTGTAAAGTTTTTGTAGATGCTCTTTATAAAGCTAAGGAAGTTTCTCTCTATTCCTAGAATTACTCTTCCATGATCCTGTTAGGAGGATCAAAAGATGAGCGGCTGAGTAGGAGAAAATATTTGCAAACTGCATACCTAGATGACCATAATGTCCAGAATATATAACAAACTCTCAAAACTCAACAGCAAAAGAAACCAAACAATTCAATTAAAAAATCATCAAAGACAAGAAGAAACTTTTCATTGAGTGGGAAATACAGATTGCAAATAAACATTTGAAAAGATACTCAGTTTCGTTATCCATTAGAGAAATGCAAATTAAAACCATAATGAAATATCGACACATACTTACCAGAATGGCTAAAGTAAAATATATCAACAACACCAAATGCTCTGAAGGATGTGGGGAAACTACATTATTCATACATTGCTGGTGGGAATGTAAAATGGTACATCCACTTCAGAAAGGAGTTTAGCAATGTCTTTAAAATTTATCATGCAACTACTTTATGATTCAACAATTACACTTTTAGGCATTTATCCCAGAGAAATGAAGACTTATGTTCACACAAATCCTATACATAAATGTTTATACAGGCTTTAATAGTAATGGCCCCAAACATGAAACAACCCAATTGTTCTTCAATGGGCTCACGACGAAACAAGCCAGGGTACATCCCCGCCATGTGATACTACTCACAAACAAAAAAGAATGAACTGATGATACACAAACAACTTGAATAAACCTCCAAAGAATTATGCTGAGTGAAAAGCCAATCCCAAGCTGCATACTATATCATTCCTTTTATATACCATTCTTAAAATGACAAAAATTATAGAAATGGAGAACAGATCAGTGGTTGTTGTGGCTAAGGAAGGGAAGCAGATGGTAGAGAGAGGAGGGGGCCATAAAAGGGCAACATGAAGGATCCTTATGTGATGGAAATGTTCTGTATCTTAATTGTATCAATGTCAATATCTCGGTTGTGACATTGTACCATAGTTTTGCAAGATGTTACCACTGGAGAAAACTGGGTAAATAGCATATCTCCATATTATTTCTTGCACCTGCATATGAATCTACAATTCTCTCAAAATAAAAAGTTGATTTTAAAAAGAGCTATATATTTGCCTTCTTTTAGGTCAAAATTCCATTAATTCAATCAATATTTACCAAGCCTTGACTGTCTATCAATTTCCACTCGTAACAGTTCAATACCTGAATGACAAGCATTTTTAATCTCCCAAGCCAAATGGTCATTTAGCGGTGGCTGCCCGGAGTACTTCGTGGAACTGAGCTATGAGTCCACACATAGGCCAAGCGGGAGAGAAGACCGTCATAGGGTACCTCTACAATGAGTTGTGAGAGAAAGGATGGCAGATGACATCTTTGCAACATAAACATGTGAAGAGAAAACTACAGTACTAGATGGTAAATAGTAATAAACAGAGGTAATAAGTCATCCTTCCTAGGGAAGACACTAAAATCATGAAAGTGTTTTTGAAAAGGCATAAAGTAAAGGAAAGAGAGAAAAGCAAGGGTTGGGTGGTTGTAACAATCCTACATAAGGATGGCAGGAAGCGAAGCAGGACCGGCAGCTTGAAGCCACCTGGTCTTGAGCTTTCCATACTACACTAAGGGTTTCAATTACTCATAAGTTTTAATGATGCACGTGATATCAAGAGCACGTGATAGAAGCATACAGCCTACGTGTCTTATCTGAGCCTTCACCATCACTGTTCTCATGCATATGAGCAGCATCCTTTGCAGTAAAGCAGACAGAGCAAGCCTGCTTCATCCTGTAAGAGTTGGTCCTTTCCTGAGTGCACCACACTTGCCCTAAGTTGTCATAGGTCAGGGAAAAGCTTGAAAAAATTAGTTTAAACAAAATTAATTTTTAGAATTGGTGCATAGGGATGCAAACACTCTGACTTTGAAGTGCTGCCTTTGGTGCATCACCTAAGCCAGTCTGAGTTCCTTAGTATGCAGCATTTGGATACATCATAGAACACTAGTCCCCAACCTGGTTGATTATCTTTCTTATGCAGGGAACTTTAAAAATCTCAATTCCCAGGCCATACTCCAAATTTACTCAATGGATCTCCTAAGTTAAGTCCTAAGGGTATATTTTTAAGCCCTCAAGTGGTCCTTATTTTGAACGAGTTTGGAAAGCACTATATTAAATTTAAGGCTTGTTATGAGCCGGATTTTGTCGCCCTGAAATTTATATGTTAAAGCCCAAACTCCCAGTACTTCAACGGTAACCTTATTTGGAGATAAGGTCTTTAAAGAGGTGATTAAGTTAAAATGAGGCCATTGGGGTGGTTCCTAATCCAGTCTCATTAGTGTTTGTAGAAGAAAAGGAAATTTGAACACACAGAAAGACACCAGTGATTCAAGCACACAGAGAAATGACTATGTGAACAAACACAGTCAGAAGGAGGCCATCTGCAAGCCAAGAGAGAGGCCTCAGAAGAAGCCAAACCTAGCGATACCTTGATCTTGGACTCCAGAACTGTGAGAAAATTGTTGTTTAAGCCACGCAGTCTTAAATATCACCAGTTATTTTGTTATGGCAACCATAGCAAACTAATAAAAGGCTGAAACCCTATACATTGTTGAATAAAATGATGTTAGAGTCCTTGGTCTAGTAGCAAAAATGAAGATCATAGCAAAAGTAAAGAAGACGCAGCAACAGCCAGAAGATGAATGAATTTGGAATCATCCACCAGAACTGCAGGCTGCAAACAATAGCCCACGGGCCAAATCTTACCCCTCGCCTATTCTTGCCAATAAAGTTTTGTTAGAAAACACAGCTACTACACTCATTCATTTATGGATGTCTATGGCAGCTTTCAACTACAATGGCAAAGTTGAGCAGTTGAAACAGAAATCATTCAGTCCATAAGACCTGAAATATTTACTCTCTGTCCCTTTATAGAAAAAGTGTGTTGACTTTGCACAATAATGCCAACTATAAACAGACTTTATCTGTTTATCACAGTGCTGCCAATAGAACTTTCTGACCAAACTATTCTATATCTGTGCTATCAACATGGTTGCCACTAAGACACACGTGGCTATTTAAATTTAAATTAAATTACAATCAAGTAAAATTTGAAATTCAGCTCCTCAGTCTCATTAGCCATATTTCAAGTTTACAATAGCCACATAGATGGTTAGGGACTACCACACTGAACAACACAGGTCTAGTCTCACTCACTGTTGTATTCTCAGTGCCTGGATCAGCATATGGCAAATAAAGAAAAGGTTTACCAGAAATAATTGTCAAATGAGTAAATAAATCAGTGAAAAAGGAAAATGACACTTAATTTTTCATTCATATATAAGTATTACAATTATTCACATTTAATTAAATTCCAAACTATGCCACTGTGGTAAGGAGAATTATGAAAGTATGCCTACAAGATTTCCATCTCCTGGTTATTCAACACTAAACTATGTACTGCTGTGAAGGGACTTTGCAGATATAATTAAGGTTATAAATATTAAGATAGCAAGATTATGCTGAAATATGCCCAATGTAATCACTTGAATCCTTAAAAGCAGAGAAATTCAGAAGACAGAAAGGAGATAGAGTTAGAAGAGAGGTATTGCAGATGAGGAAAGCAGGAAAGATGAGGCAGTGGGGGAGATCAGAGAAATTAGTAGCATGAAAAGAACTTCTTGACCCACCATGGCTGGCTTGAAAGTGTTCACATGCAAATGGTGCAAGGAGCTGGGAAAGATCTTCAGCCACCAGCCAGTGAAGAAACAGGGACCTCAGTCCTACAGCCACATGGCACTGAATCCAACCAACAACCCGAATGAGGCTGGAAATGAATCTCCCTGACAGCCTCCAGAAAGGAACACAGCTATGTCGTGAGACTCTAAGCAGACCAGCTAAACCACACTGTGCCTGAACTTCCAGCCCATGGAAACCATCAGGTAATAAGTGGAAGTTAAGCTGTTATGTCTGTGGTAATATGTCACTTAACACGGTCACAATGCAGGCATTAAGACTCCAAAAGTAAGATTTTTCAAAATAATTATAAATAAAGCATAAATAACTATATATTTGAGAAGAAAATAAATTTCTGGCCCACCCTCCAGTTATTCCTTCTGAAGAGATTTGAAGGAAAGGCAACTACTTAGCCCATGTGAGAATCCTGCCTGGTACTGAAACATATCTTCAGAGCCAGTGGGAGAGATAAAGTCAGCTGTGCTGACCAAGGCAGAGCAACACAAGGGCACCAAAAGACACCTTCTCCCAATGCTCACACCCACAAAATTCTACATTAACTAGGCCTTTGTAAGGAGAATTTCAAGTCAAGTTGGACTGGAGCACCTCTTTTTGAGGTGACACGCAAAAAAAATCACAAATTATGTAACCACTCCCCCATCTCATCTTTTATCTTCCTCTGTAGTCATCAATTTTCTTTTACACACTACACCTTTTGAGATATTCAGCAAATTATGTTTAACACATAATTACGTCCCTAAGGGGTTCAAACATATACACATATTGTTACTGAACCCAAGTCCAGCTGCCCACTGCCAAAACAAACAAAACACTCGGAAGTAAAATGTTGGTGATAAGGGAAGCCAGCTTTATTTGGGACCAGTAACTTGAAGGAGATGGTAGACCAACCCATGTCAAAGCTCAGTTTTACTGAAGAGTATTTAAAGAGGAGATTGAGAGGATGGAATGGGGGAAGTGAAAAGCAGGAGAGAAGGGGACATGAGCCATGGAGCTCCATGAAAGGAGCCAGGTGCAAAGTCTTGCCAAGGTTCCGTCTTATTTCTTTTCTCACCTTTGACGTTATCCTAGGGTCCTGTAGGATTTTAATTTGCATCAGGGTGGAATTAGCATAGTTTTATTGATATCTTCTTTGGTTTCTCAGGTTCTGGATAGTATGTGTCTCATGGCAAGTTTGCAGCTCTAGGCTGACTGCAAAACAGCTTTACACTTATGTCAATAATATCATTTTGTCCAGTAACCAAGGTTCAAAATATCAAATAACCATGGAAAAAGAGGGAACTCTGAGAAATGCATGCTAAGAAAAAATTTTGTCTTCTTCCCCCCACTTTTTTTTTTTTTCTAAAGCCCATTTGGTTTTAGGTCCCAACATGGCTTCAGTCTTGCTCACTCCAACAATATGGCAAAATTGTATATACCAAAAACACTTGGCATCTGGTAAATTATTCTCAAGTGCCTTTAAGATAATGACATACATTTAGAAATAGAAATGGTCTTAATGATAACCTAGGAACCCACAACTCTCTTCCAAGGCCATGCTCACCTCCCTCTAGGTCAATGTTAGGCTTATAACTGCCTTCTCTTGACTCTAAGTCCAGCGCTTTTCCTACTACCCAACTCAACCTTTCTGCTATTTCTTAATCCTCACATCTTTGTGGACTTTGTCATGAAACTTTCTAAGTATATGTATTAGTTCATTTATGATGCTTATAACAAAATATATGTCAAATGCTTGGCAAGATTCTGAACATCTGAGGGGCCCTGACCATTTTCCTATATTTTCCCTGTACCAGCTAAGGAGCTTAGATTGTATTATACAGGCAATGGAGGAAGTATAAAAGGTTTCAAAACAACCATGTTTTAAGATGATTAGTTTGGCCACAAACAGCCTATAGAAAGAATTAAAGGGAATAGGTACCTTTCCTTCATGAATTACCACACAGAAGGTATGGTCTTAAAATTTACTAGACAGTGGGACAAGCAGAGGAGATGGAGAATGTCAAAGATCCCTCCCCTGTGGCTCTATTCAGATTTACTGGAAGGAGTTGTAATGTTTCTCATTACAAAATCTCTGGCAAGAATCTCTATACTATTATTTTCCAGACATCTATAGTTTAAAGTTTGCTTTTGAGTCTCATATACAGCATTAAAGTACTTTTCTTTTTCTTCTTGTGACATTGCCCACCCACATCTTTAACAAGAATGACTTCAGCTAGATACATATTTTTGTTTGTTTGTTTTAAAGACATGATTTAGATAAGAGTGAAGGAAGGCGCTTGCAGATTGTGTGACACTGGAAATCTTTAAACACAGACTAAGAAACCACCTGTGTTTGATGGTTTAGGTGTCTGTTAACCTGAGTCCATGACCATGCTCAGAATTCCCTGGCAATAGTCTCTGAAGGCGATTCCAGGGTAATTGACAGGGCTTAAAATCGCAGAGCTTAAATCTATATCAAGCACAAGACAGATGAGGAAGGTACATATACTGCTTTTTCTTACAAAATGTTCACAGCTGATAGGTTAAATATCTCTACCTATTGTATTTTCTAGAAATTGAGGGAAGAAAGAGATTTTTATTCATGTTCAGAGGGGTTTCAAACAAATTCAATTTTTTTTTTTTTTTTTTTTTTTTTTTTTTGTCTTTTTTGTGACCGGCTGCACTGCGCTCAGCCAGTGAGCGCACCGGCCATCCCTATATAGGATCCGAACCCGCGGCGGGAGCGCTGCTGTGCTCCCAGCGCCACACTCTCCCGAGTGCGCCACCGGGTCGGCCCCAAATTCTATTATTTTAAGAAGCCCAAAATATAGATTTTTAGATTTGTTTCTATAACTGTAGCAACAAAAGGTGAGTCTGCTACTTGCATCAAGAAATACTGAAAACCATTTACTAAGGTCGTTATCTACTTGGATAACTTTCAAATGCATCGACCTAGGAACAAGCCATGAATAAAGAAGAAAAACAACAAAAATATTCACATGTCTTATTCACTCAGGTAGTCATAGAATGGGATATTGAAAGCCACAAAGCATTTTGGTTTTAATCCCTAAATGAAATTTTATTAAGCCCCTAATATGTTCGTAGTCTTAAATTTGGTGATATGAGCTTATGTTACAGCAAAGATTTGCACATGGTAAGCACTTACTTATTCACCGGCACTAAAACATTATATATATACTACAAGGGATGTTGATTTTCAAATCTAACAATAACATGCTACAAAGCATAAGAACTTATTGATGATTCCAAATACACTGGAACTCCTACTTTTGAAACACATGGTGATAAAGTGAGTTCTTTATTCATGCATTTACGCACATATATATTTTTTTGAGCACCTATACTTTGTAGGCACTGTTCTAGACACTAGAGATGGAGCAGTAAGCAAAACAGATAAAAATCCCTGCCTACTTAATGATGCATTATAGCAAGAGAGACAGACTGCAATCAAAATAAATAAGAAATATGTATAATATAATAAGTAGATAAATGGTAGCAAATGCTATTGGTACAGCTAATAATGCAGGAAAGGAGTGGGTTGTTGCTAAGGTTTGGAGAGGGGAAATGTTACACATTTATATAAGGCAGTCAGAAAAGACCTCATGAGGAAAATTAGTTCTTCTCAAATGAAACACCTGAAGGAGGTGAAATGATTGTGCAAGCAGAAGAACTGCATGTGCGGGGAGAGTGCTTGAAGGCTCAGAGACAACCAGCATGCCAATCTGGCCTCAGCTGTGTAAAAACATAGCAAGAGAAAAGTAAAAGAATAGAGAAAAAAAGAAAAGTGGGAGAGTTAATTGGGGCAAGACTGTGTATATTCTTTTCAGCAACTTTGGATTTTACTTGAGTCATTTGGAAGCCGTTGGACACTTTTGAGCAGATGCATGACATAACCCATCTTAGATTTTAACAGGATCTATCTGCTTCCTCTGGTAGAAAGACCAACCAGGTCAAAAGAGACCAGCTCTATGGTTCTTGTTACAACCAAACAGGAAGACAACCGTGACTTTCACTAGGGTAGTGGCCACTGAAATCTAGTGGGTATAGGTCCAAGATGTTAATGAACATTCTTCAAAGTGTAGTATCCTCAACCCCAACAAAGAATTATCTGAACTATAAGTTCAATCGTGCTGAGGGTTAGAAACCCTCTTTTACAGCAATCCTCAAAATTCACCTTTAACATTACAGGCATTTAAATTATGCCAGTTCTTATAATTAAGTATTCAGTTATGAAAAGCCACTAATATCTCCTTTTAACACTTTGTTGATGCCAACTATTAGGCTCAACAGATTTCTCTGCATGAAAACTTCAGTGCTCCCCCAGAATGTGGGGACCTTCTGCCTAACTCAGTTCTAAGCCAACTGTTGATGTTCTGGAAATACTTGCTGAGCAGAATTGAAATTAATTTGATGTTGAGGCTAATAAAATAATCATTGGTACCTTGCAAATATCTCTGCTTTACTGATTCAACCTAGTTGAAAGAGCTTGAACTGAATGCAAAATTATGTTGCAAAGTTCTAACAGAAGTGCTTTTAAAAAACTGTTAAATGATTGCAGATGACACATCTATTTCAGTTTCAGTGAGAACATCTGAGAGAGATAACAAAGTGATTTAAAGCAATTCCCACAAACAATTTGAGGAAATTAGAAAACACACCAGAGAACCACACTGCAGCACAGGGAGACGGAATGAGTGGCTTCCCTGAACGACCAAGAAAGGGAAAGCACCATGGTCTCTAGCTGTTGTGAAGGCCTTTCAGTGACCAGCCCTTTATTCTTTTAAGTTCCACAGAAATAGACGTCCTTTAAAGCATAGGATACCCACCCCAAACCCAACAAACAGTTATCTCAACTATAAGATCAAAAATGCTTAGGTTGAGAAAACCTCCTTTACAGTAATCCTCAAAATTCATCATTTCGCATTATAGGCATTTGAATTTATAGACAACTCACTCTAACCAAGTGCCACCGTGCTTTTCTCAGTTGCCAGTGAAGGGTGAGAAGAAGGATATGTGTTGTGTGAGTAGGTGTTCTGTGTTACGCTTTCGGGTAAGTTGCTTTATTTGTTTGCAATTTTCTTAAAACATCAAAGAAAAAAGTGGGGGGAGGATAGGAGTAGAGCTCTTCTCCATGATGTTCAAGCGTTTGGCCAGAAGTTCCCCTGAGAGTTTGTGATCGCTCATTTATACTACGGTGCAATTGGATCGTCATTATACTTACATACCATCTGTTCACTTCTCTTTTTTACCCACTTGTTTCAATGTTAACTATTTTCATCTGAAGTGATACACATTTGCCAAGAAAATCCCAAGCATATTTGGTGTAGGAGGACTCCTGGACAGGTGGTTTTCAGAGTACTGGAAGATAGAATTTCATGTAGCACACATTTATCTATTTCATTTAGAGATGATTTTTTTGAATCCCTGTATTTGGAAAGTTCATTATCTGCACATTTCACAGTTTTGCTGTTCTTTTCTCTTTAATGATGCTATTTGGATTCAGGCACACATTCAGGAGAGTTGGAATGGAGCCAGTTTGTGAAATTTGGTATCTGAATTTCTAATCATCGTGGATTATGAGTTCTACACCACCCATCGCATTCTGTCCCCTCATATACATATGCTGTATTGCTGAACCTCCTTTCCACAGACTGATCTTTCTCAACTAACTTTCAAATAAAAAGATAAGAGTAGGAAATACAAATGCTCCTCAACTTACAATAGGGTTACATCCTGATAAAGTCATCGAAAATTGAAAATATGTCAAAAATGCATTTAATGCACCTAACCTACCAAATATCATAACTTAACCTCACCTACCTTAAAAGTGCTCAGAGCACCTACATTAGCCTACAGTTGAGCAAAATCTTGTAACACAAACCAATTTTATAATAAAGTGTTGGCTACCTCATGTGATTTATTAACTACTGTACTGAAAGTGAAAACAGAATGGTTAAATGGATACTCGAAGTATGGTTTCTACTAAATGTGTATTGCTTTCGACCATCATAAAGTTAAAAAATTATTAAGTTAAACCATCCCGTAAGTTGGAGTCCATCTGTATTGCTATCTGGTCATGCTTACTGGTACAAATTATTTCTGCCATCCCACAAGAAAGTCGTTGGTGCTGCTGCCGTACTTTGCAGTTGAAATTAGTATTTCTTTCTCTTGCATTCAATAATAATGAAGTTAAAAAAACTGTAGTATTAAGCACTAAATCCCATGCAATACCTGGACATTGATCAGATAACAAACATGATAGTGATTCATACAATTCAACATGCATGGTATTATGCTAAGCAATTCACTTGTGTTCCCTGATTTACGTATTCAAGAATTTTAAGAGGTAGCTGTTAGTATTTTTACCTTCCCCTCACCAAAAAATAATATATATATATTGAGATTTAGTAAGTAAATCACCAAGTATTCACAACTAGTAGATCTTGGAGTACTCAAAACCAGATTTTTCTAATCTCAAAACCATGTTCCGCTCCTAACAACTCAGTAAATTCTAATTATCTCTTGTGATACAGGGTTTTCTATCAATAACAACGATGCTATCACTGTCTCAGGGCATCTGTTTCACAAGATGAGACTAACCTGTCTATCTCTTTCCCATAACCTAAATTAGGTAGTCACGTGTGAGTGAGAGCACCCTGAATTCAAAATGCTGAGGTTGTAGATTCCTGCTCGGAAAAACTAGTAAGTCCTACAATGAATTCTAAAATTCTCCTTTTTTTTCGGGAAGCTATGAGTTAAATCAGAATTTAAAGTTATTGAACACAAAATTAGCATTTTTCTACAATAAAAAACAATAAAAAATCTGAAGTTAGGAAAACAATTACATTTACAATACCACCAAAAAGACTAAAATACATTGAAATAAATTTAATGGAGGAGGTGAAAGATTTGTGCACTGAAAACAATAAAACATTGCAAAAGAAATTAAAGACACAACTAATGGAAAGACATTCAGGGTTCATGGATTAGAAGATGCAATACTGTAAATATGTAAATGTTAACCAAAGCAATCCATAGATTTAATTCAATACCTATCAAAATCCCAGTGATATTTTTTGCAGAAAAAGAAAATTCGATCCTAAACTTCATGTGGCATCTCAAGGGAACTAGAATAGCCAAACAATCTTGAAAAAGAGCAAAGTTGGAGGTCTCACATTTCCTGATTCCAAAACTTACTACAAAGCTACATTTATCAAACAGTGTGCTACTGGCATAAATACAGACATATAGACCTATGAAATAAAATATATAGCTCAGAAATAAACTCTCACATATATGGTCAAATGATTTTTGACAAGGATGCCAAGACTATTCAATGGGGAAAGAACAGTCTTTTCAGTAAATAGTGTTTGGAAAATTGAAATATCCACATGCAAAAAAAAAAAGAAAATTAAACTTTGATTCTCTTAGAGTTAATTTTTGTATGTAGCTACAGTGGAAGTTTACAATAAATTAACTCTAAAAGAGCTAAACATAAGAGCTAAAACTATAAAACTATTAAAAGAAAACACTTCGGGAAAACTTCACGATATTGGATTTGACAATGATTTTTTAGATATGACATCAAAAACATAGGCAACAAAAGTAAAAATAGATAAATTAGACTACATCAAAATTTAAAACTACTGTATATCAAAGTACATAATCAACAGAGTAAAAAGGCAACCTACAGAAAGGGAAAAAATATTTGCGAGTCATGTTCTGATACATGGCTAATATCCAAAATTTATTTTTTAAAACTCCTATAATTCAACACCACCATCAACAAAATAACCTGATTAAAAAATGGGCAAAGGACTTGAATAGACATTTCTTCAGAAAAGATATACAAATGTCCAGCAAGCATATGAAAAAATGTTCAACATTATTAGTCATTAGGGAAATGCAGATCAAAACTGCAATGAGATATCACTTCACACCCATTAGGATGGCCATTATCAAAACAAGCAAACAACCACATCAACAACAAACTGAAAATAACAAGTATTGGTGAGGATGTGAAGAAATTGAAAACTTTGTGCACTGTTGGTGGGAATTAAAAGCCACTATGGAAAACAATATGGAAGTTTCTCAAAATATTAAAAATAGCATTACTATATAATTCAGCAATTCCATATCTGGGTAGATATCCAAAAGAATTGAAAGCAGAATCTTGAAGATAAATTTGTACATTTGTGTGCATAGCAGCATTATGAACAATAGCCAAAAGGTAGAAGCAACCCAAGTGTTCATCAACAGATGAATGGATAAACAAAATGTGATATATACACACAGTGGAATATTACTCAGCCTTAAAAAGGAAGGAAACTCTTTTGAATTGTTTTTTGGTTTTCAATTTCATTCAGTTCTGCTCTGATCTTAATGATTTCTTTCCGTCTGCTAACTTTAGGATTGGATTGTTCTTGTTTTTCTAGTTCTTTAAGGTGAAGTGTTAGGTTGTTCACTTGCCATCTTTCCATTCTTCTGAAGTGAGCATTTAATGCAATAAATTTTCCCCTCAATACTGCTTTTGCAGTATCCCACAGGTTTTGGTATGATGTATCATTGTTTTCATTAGTTTCAATAAACTTTTTGATTTCCTGCTTGATTTCTTCTTGGACCCATATGTCATTAAGTAGAATGCTGTTTAATTTCCATGTGTTTGTATAGTTTCCAGAGTTTCGTTTGTTATTAATTTCTAGTTTTAATCCATTGTGGTCTGAGAAGATACATGGGATAATTGCAATTTTTTTGAATTTATTGAGACTTGATTTGTGACCTAATATGTGATCTATCCTGGAGAATGATCCATGTGCTGCTGAGAAGAATGAATATTTTGAGGTTGTTGGGTGGAATGTTCTGTAGATATCTGCCAATTCCAATTGGTCTAGAGTCTTGTTTAGATCTTGTGTTTCTCTACTGATTCTTTGCCTAGATGATCTGTCTAATATTGACAGTGGAGTGTTCAGGTCCCCTGCTATTATGGTATTAGTGTCTATTTCCTTCTTTAGGTCTAATAGAGTTTGTTTTATAAATCTGGCTGCTCCAACATTGGGTGCGTACATATTTATGATTGTTATGTCTTCTTGATGGATCAGTCCTTTTATCATTAAGTAGTGTCCCTCATTGTCTCTTTTTATGGTTTTTAGTTTAAAGTCTATTTTGTCAGATATAAGAATAGCCACTCCTGTTTGCATGGTAAATCTTTTTCCATCCTTTCACTCTTAGTCTGTGTGAATCTTTATGGGTGAGGTGGGTCTCTTGTAGGCAGCATATAGTTGGGTCCTGCTTTTTGATCCAGTCAGCCAGTCTGTGTCTTTTAATTGGGGAAACTCTGACAAATGCTACAACATTGATGAATCTTGAAAACATTATGCTAAGTGAAAGAAGCCAGTCCCAAAAAGGCAAACACTGTGTGATTCCACTTATTTAATGTGTTTTTGGTAGTTAAACTCATAGAAACAGAAAGTAGAATGGTGATTGCCAGGGGATGGAGAGATAGGAATAGGGGAGTTGTTTAGTGAATATAGAATTTCAGTTTTTCAAGACGAAAAAGTTCTGGAGATTGATTGCACACAATGTAAACGTACTTAATACGACTAAACTGAACACTTAAAAACAGTTAAGATGGTAAATTTCATGTTATGTGTATTTTTCCACAATTAAAAAAAGTTATTGGAGTTAATAAAGTACTCCCCACCCACAAAAAACATACCACAATGGTGGGAATATGTCAAAAGAATACAAGAGCCAACCAGAAGAGTTCAAATTGGAACAATCAGAACCACAAAATAAAGTAGTATGGGGCTCTAACTCAAAATATAAAATAAATATTTATAAGTCCATTGTGAAGATGGAATAGCTACATAAATTATTTGAAATTCTTCTGCACAGGAGATTTATCTATTCTCCCTCATTTGTTTATGTATGTTATTTCTGATGACCTTGAGAGTTTTGAGGCATACTGGTCAGGTAGTCTATAGAAAGACCCTCACTTAGTATTGTCTGATATTTTTCTCATCGTTAAGTTGGTGTAATGGGTTTGGGGGAGAAAAATTACAGGAAATCGATATAAACTATGGACTTTATTTAGTAATAATGTGTCAATATTATTTAATTAATTGGGACTAATAATAATTAATTAATTAACTGGGATTAATAAAGATTTATTCCATACTATGTTGGATATCAACAGGAGAAACTGGATGTGGGATATATAGGAACTCTCCACACCAGCTTCACAATAATTCTGTAAATCTAAAACTATTCTAAAATAAATTTTATTAAATAAAAGATAAAGGAAAAAATGTGCTTGGGGTTAAGTGTAAGGAAACATTATTGTTCTGTTTAAATAATATTCACTTATCTCAAGCCTTCTCTTCCAACATTTTGCCTACCCATTTGCCACAAGATTCAGACTGAAGGATCACTTGATGGGGGTGGGGGGGTGTAAAATGGGACTTTATACTATTTTGGAAGCGAAGAATGAAACCAAAAAGGAAATAGCCTATATTTAAAGGCCATGGTGGAAAACAATTATGAATATGTTTAAATCATCTTTGGGCATGAATCAAATCATTCATGAGTTCATAAGTAAGGAATACAGAGAGATAGCCAACCCTGCTGTATAGAGCCATTCAATGAAAATCAGCATGTTCAGCAGACTTTACACATGATTTCAGCTCAACAACAATGCAAGGCAAAAGTCAAGTTTGAGCTTTGTGGTTCTGAACAACCTACATAATCAGAACTCTGGGATAAAGAGGCTGAAGCAGTTCATTTCTTCCATCTAGCAAACCTCTATAACAACCCACAACACACCTGCTTACTAAAAGCTGTAAAGTTCATAAAGCCTGTGCCCTGACCTAACTGCTGAAGTGTTTCACCTATATTTTCTCTTAGTAATTTTAGTTTCGGGTCTTATACCTAGGTCTTTAATCCATTTTGAGTTGATTTTAGTGAATGGTGAGAGATGCATATCTAGTTTCATTCTTCTGCATATGGATAACCAGTTTTCCCAGCACCACTTGTTGGAGAGGCAATCTTTTCCCCAATGTATATTTTTGTTGCCTTTGTCTAATATCAGATGGCTATAAGCCTGAGGAATGATTTTTGGGTTCTCTATTCTATTCCACTGGTCTGAATGTCTATTTTTATATCAGTACCATGCTGTTTTGGTTGCAACAGCTTTGTAGTATAATTTGAGGTTGGTCACAGTTATGCCTCCGGCTTTGTTTTATTTTTCTGTTTTGTTTTGTTTTTTATTTTTTGTTTTCTTCTTTGCTCAGGATTGCTTTGGCTATTTGGGGTCTTTTGTTTTTCCCATATGAAAGGTAAGATTGTTTTTTTTTTTTTTCTATTTCTGTGAAAAATGTCGTTGGTATTTTGATGGTGATTGCATTGAATCTGTAGATCGCTTTGGGAAGTATAGACATTTTCACAATGTTAATTCTTCCAATACAAGAGCATGGAATATCTTTCCATCTTTTTGTGTCTTCTTTAATTTCTTTCAGAAGTGGTTTGTAATTCTCATTGTAGAGGTCTTTCACCTCCCTGGTTAAATTGATCCCTAGGTATCATATTGTTTTGGTGACAATTGTAAATGGGCTTACTTTCCTTATTTCTCTTTCTGTTAATTCATTATTTGAATATATAAATGCTACTGATTTGGGGGCATTTATTTTGTATCCTGAAACATTACTGAAGTTATTAACCAGATCTAGGAGTTTTTTGATAGAGTCTTTAGATTTTTCTATATATAGTATCATGTCATCTGCAAATAGGGAAAGTTTAACTTCATCTTTTCCAATCTGGATTCCCTTTATTTCTTTCTCTTGCCTGATTGCTCTAGCTAGTACCTCTAGTAATATGTTGAATAGAAGTGGTGAGAGTAGACATCCTTGTCTTGTTCTTGTCCTTAAGGGGAAGGCCTTCAATTTTTCCCCATTCAGAGTAATACTGGAGGTGGACTTGTCATAAATGGCTTTTATTATGTTAAGATATTTTCCTTCTATACCTAATTTGTTGAGAGTCTTTATCATGAAGGAATGTTGAATTTTGTCAAATGCTTTTTCAGCATCTATTTAGATAATCATATGGTCTTTGTCCTTGAGCTTGTTGATGTGATGTATCACATTTATTGACTTTCATATGTTGAACATGAGCCCGAAAGCACAAGCAGCAAAAGAAAAAATAAACAAGGGGGACTGCATCAAACTAAAAAGTCTCTGCACAGCAAAAGAAACAATCAACAGAGTGAAAAGACAACCTACAGAGTTGGAGAAAAGTTTTGCTAACTATGCATCTGACAACGGACTAATATTCAGAATACACATAGAACTCAAGCAATTATAAAGTAAAAAGATAAATGACCCAATTAAAAAATGGGCAAAGGAGCTGAATAGAAATTTTTCAAAGGAAGACATACAAATGGCCAACAGATACATGAAAAAATGCTCAACATCACTAGTCATCAGGGAAATGCAAAGTAAAACCACATTGAGATACCACCTCACTCCAGTTAGACTGGCTACCATCAAAAAGACAGTGAATAACAAATGCTTGCGAGGGTGTGGAGAGAAGGGAACACTACTGCACTGTTGGTGGGACTGTAAATTAGTAAAATCATTTTGGAAAATAATTTGGAGGTTTCTCAAACAACTACAGATAGATCTTTCATATGATCCATCAATCTCTCTTCTGGATATATACCCAGAGGAATGGAAATCATCATGTCGAAGAGATACCTGCACTCCCATGTTTACTGCAGCTCTGTTTGCAATAGCCAAGATATGGAACCAACCTAAATGTCCATGAATAGATGATTGGATAAGGAAACTGTGGTATATATACACCATGGAATACTACTCTGCCATAGAATAGAATGAAATACTCCCATTTGCAACAACATGGATAAGCCTGGAGAAACTTATGTTGAGTGAAACAAACAAAGCACAGAGGAATAAATACCACATGTGCTCCCTCATATGTGGGAGCTAAGAGAGAAAGGAAGGCAGGAAAGAAAGACTACAGTAGTGCCGTGATCCAACAGAAGGAGGGGACATTCCTAGGGCTACAAATTGGAGTGGAGGGGAGAGGGGGAGGGGGATGGAGGTTGGGGGATAACTGGGAGGGGACAAAGGGTACAAAAGTAATTTCTGGTGATGGGTATGCCCCCAGTATGAATCTGGCTCTCACATCATGGGCGGGAGGGGGGACAATAAGTTTTGTATCTCATGAATATTTGTAATAAATAAATATATAAATAAATAATAAAATAAAAACTGTAAAGTGGTATGTGGTTTTTTTTTGTTTTTTTGTTTTTTCGAACTGGTAAGGGGATCACAACCCTTGGCACGGTGTGGTCTGCACCACGCTCAGCCAGTGAGCACACTGGCCATCCCTGTATATGATCTGAACCCATGGCCTCAGTGCTACCAGTGCCGCACTTTCCCGAATGAGCCATGCGACCAGCCCAAGTGATGGGGTTTTGTAGCAGATTACCAACCACCTCTACCTTCTAGTTGTCAATCTTTGGTAATCCAAAGGGTGTCAAACACACTAATAACTAGTAAAACAATTTGAAGGTCATCTTATGGTCTGTCAGCTTGCAAAAGCCATAAGGACTGTATCAACTGGCATTTTTCTCCTCCTCATCTCAAGAAATAGCTGCTGTCCTATTTGTCTGGCAGCTTGCCAAAGAAACAAGGCAGTTAGTTAACAAAGAGCTGTCAATCGTCCATGGTAGCTGGACTTGATAAAGTAATCAGGAGGGGATATCATTTAATCAAGGTCTTCAAAACAGGGATAAGCAATTGAGATTGCTAATCAGGTAATTGCAGGGGGAATTGCTCAGAAATAATTTGTATTGAATTGATGCTGCAAGTCCAGCCTACAAGGGGAGCAAGGATTTTTCATGCTGGTATCATTCTTACTATGTCTGCTAATCTTTGTTCAGTGCGCAAATGAGATGAGAATCTATTCTTCCACGGCCCTCGGCTCCCTAAATGTCATATTATGGCTGTGCAAGTCACAGACATTGACTAGACTGTCTCTGGAGAAAGTAGACTTTGCTGAAACTTTGAAAGAAAACATGGACACAATGGATCACATTCAAAGTCACTTACATATTGACCTGATTATATCCAAATATGTGATTAGTAATAACATGAGCTTCTGTTCCAACAGGGAATTTAACATCCTGTAGACTTTTCTCAGAAATTATGAGGAAGTTGTCTTAAGTGGATTCCTCTTGATTCAATTGATTCAGTGTATGTCCTCAACATGGTTCCAAGGGAATATAAAAATTACAAGTAATACAACAGTAAACGTATTCTGAGTTATTATTAACTCATTTGATTTGTCAAGACTGCTTATAATTGTTTATGGCCCTTCATCTTTATAAAGATAATTTAAGAGCGTTTCCAATGCTTCGTAAAATATAGCAAGATAAAATAAACTCAAAATCAGCTAGAACATGAAATAAAATCAAACAGCTTAATAGTACTAATGATTAAGAAAACTTACCATTTTGCTTATTCATTCATTTCACTGAAAAATATTGAACATTTTCTCTGTAACTAGGAAAAGTACATACTGCTATTCTCTACTTAATTTTTGTGGATATTTCACGATAGTTGCCTTTATCCTTCCATTTCTCTAATTTGACTGAATTCTGCTTATTTCGTTGTATATTGCAAAATTATAAATTTGGAGTCAGAGACTCCACAATGGAAGACTAATTCACTACTTGCTAATTATGTGCTTTGGTGAAAGTTAAAGTTCTGATTATTTATTTCCTCCTTGAAAATTTGAGATAAGAATGAATATTGACACAGAGGAAGACATACAAATGGCCAATGGGTATAAGAAAAAATGCTTAACATCACTAATCATCAGGGAAATGCAAATCAAAGCCAGTTTGAGATAATCATCTCATTCTGGTTAGACTGGCTATTATCAAAAAGACAGAGAATAACAATGTTGGTGAAGATGTCAAGAAAGGAGAAACCTTCTGCACTGTTGGTAGGACTGTAAATTAGTCCAGCCATTATGGAAAGCAGTATGGAGGTTCCTTAAACAACTACAGCTAGAACTATCATATGATCCAGGAATCCCACTACTGGGTATATACAGAAAAGAATGGAAGTCATCATGTTGAAGGGATACCTGCACTCGTATGTTTATCTCAGTCCTATTTACAATAGCCAAGATATGGAAGCAATCTAAATGTCCATAGACGGAAAACTGGATTAGGAAAATGTGGTATATATATATACACAATGGAATACTATTCAGCCATTAAAAAGAATGAAATTCTGCCATTTTCAGCAACGTGTAAAAGTTTGGAGGAAATTATTTTAAGTGAAACAATCCAGGTGCAGAAAAAGAAATACCAAATGTCCCCATTCATAAGTGGAAGCTGAATAAACAAATCATAAAGAAAGAGAAAAAGGAAACAATCATAATAATACCTTGAACTTTCAGGAGGAGACAGCAGAACTGTGGCTACTAGAAGTGAAAAGGGGGAAGAGGAGGTGAGGGACGGGGGTAGGATTAATGAGAAATTGGGTAACTGACACAAAGAACAATTATGTATTGTAATGATGAATAAGCTATCTATCCTGATTTGACCATCACATATTGTACACAGCTATTGATAGTCAACTTTGTACCCCACAAATATGTATAATCATTTATGCTTCAATAAAAAAGAAAAATAAACAAATAAATAAAGGTCTGTTGTGGCTTTAGGATGGAAAGCACTTAGCCCACACCATGCAATATGGTAACCAGTTAATGAATGATAACTATTAATATCTCTGTCTTCTATTTGCCTTACTTATTTCCAAGGTATGCTTTAGAAAACTGCAATCCTTTCCTTAGATAAAAGATAGGAATAATTACTTCCTTCCTCCTTTGATAATTGCCAGTTCTAATTCCACAACTTCACGTGACCTAGATAGAATTCTATTAATCTGTACAAATGTGACAGGAACAAAATTATTTAATACGGAAGTATTCTCAGCCTTGAACTCTCTCTGCCCTGGTCATTCCACCTGTCAAAGAGAATTATGTATTTGGCCACTATGCCCCTTCCCCCTACCCCTAATCTTTATTCTCTAAAGAAGAGTTCTACATAGTTAGACTATAAAATGATGTGATACAAACATGAGAGTATAGAAAAGACTATAAATGAAGAATAAAAATAAAAGAGTGAAAAAAGAGAAGACACATCATGCGTGCAAGAGTATCAGTGAAAAAAAATTATTGATGGGGAATGAGGACTGTGAACAGTGAGAGACTCTGGAAAAGTCACTGTGCTTTAGAGAATAGATTTACAGAGGAAAAAGTTAATTTAAGAAGTTGTATTTGAGATTATTTCTTGAAACCGCATTAGAATTCTTTGAAAACTAAGTAAAGGTTGGAATTAGTTTTTGATAATACTTGTATGTGTTGTTAGTATTTTTTTCAAAGCAACGTGCTGCTAATACTGGGGCACGTGGCATCCTGAATTTTATTTGGGTTACATGAAATCCCCCACTCAAGTTTTCTTTTCCACATAAACTGGTTGTTATAAAAAAGAGCTACTGAACTCAAAGAAAACTAAAGAGAACTATAGGACTAGTTCTTAACTGATGTTCTCTTTGAAAGGGAGAAAGGGGAAGAACTTTAATATTGTAAACTGAGTGTCAATAATATTCTGTGTTATTCTGTGGTCTACAGGCACAAAGCCTTTGAAACCAAATATTGTTGTTAGGCTAAATTAATGTGCTATTCTCCTAGGATCCTGACTGCCAAAGACTTAAAGAGGGACTGATTTTAAGTCTCTCTTTGAAGACTCATTCATTCATTAATAACTCTGCAGAAAATAATCCATTCATTAGTCTACAAAGACTTATTAACAAATGTGTGGTGACAGTAGTGACATTTTCGGAGATATATAAAATTAGAAGATAGCTTCCTTAAAAAAAAAGTCTCTAAACACACCAAAAGTCAAAAATAAAAAGTTATAAGTGTCTTTTGCTCCTCTTCAGACTGAATATTGATCTAAAGCAAGGGAATTTCCTCTAAAAGTTTCTATTTCTTTCTAAGAACTTTCTTATAATATCTCAGAAAGCCCTATAGGATGTTAAAGTCTCTATGTCCCCGTACTGTATGATACCCTTGTCCATACACTTATACATACTTAGATTGACAAAATGATTTTAAACTTAATCTGAAGCCTAAATATGAAACTATCCAAGAGCATTTTTAAGAAGTGAGTATAATGAGGGAAACTTTACCACCTGTTTATGACTAGCACAATCAGATGTTAAAATATATATGAATCCACAATAATTTTAAACAAGTAATAATAGCACAGAAATAGACAAAACAGAGAAATCAGAAGCAAACTCTGTTATACAAGAATGGTGACATTTGAAATCAGTGGGGGGGAAGTAAATAAATGGTGCTGAAAATAACCGGATAAATATTGACAAGTAAAAGGTAATTTATTTCTCATGCCTTGTATCACAAATAATTCTTTGCAGAAAACGAAGTCAAGTATACATTCATAAAATTAGTACAAGAAAATGTGATTTTTTACGAACTGAAACTATAAAGAAAAATATTGATAGATTTAACTACATAAAAATGTGGTTTATTTTTAAAGGCATTTTGAATTAAAGAGAAAATAATGGCTTATTAAATGAGTTGTAATGGCACAATTGGCTAGCCATTTGGGAGAAAAAATGAAGCTGATTGTTATCTCACTCCTTATCACAAAAACCCTTACAAATTGATCGAAAATGTAACTGTAAATAAAGCTATAAAGTAACTGAAGGAAATGTAAATTTATATTTTTATAATCTTGAAATAGGAAAATTTTTCTATTTGTAATATCAAAGGATATTACATAAAGGACATTTTTATTCCTAAAAAACATTTTATATTTAAAACTATATAAAAAATCAAAACAGAAATGACAGACTAGGGAAAGTATTTGCAATATATGTTCAAATGGTCGATAATATTAATATAGAGAGCACTTTTATAAATTAAAAAGAAAAGACCAATATCCTAAATGAGAAGAACATAAACAAACCATTTTGCAGAAGAGACATAAGTACTCAATATTATAAGAAAAATGTTAAACCATATTGATAATTAAGTAAATTCTCATGAAAAAAATTAGATACCAATATTTGCTTTTCAGATTAACAAAAAAAAAAATTAAAATTAAAACGAAATACTAAGCATTGGGAGTGGTGTAAATAAATTATTCTATCATATATTTTTGGTAGAAATGAAATGGATACAATTTTTCAAGTGGGCAGTTTAGCAGTCCATATCAAAATTTTAAATGTTCGTATCCTCTGAATTAGCAATTTCACTTTAAGAAATTTATCACACGGAGATAGTGGGATAAATATACAAATATATTTAAAACATGTAAAACACATATAACAGTAAGATGTTTATGACAGCAGCCATAATGACCATCCATAAGGGAGTGGTCAAATATATAATGGTGTACTATTGAAATACCATTTAGCTAATAAAAATTAGTTAAGAGATCCATATTTATCAATGTGGAAAGTCCTTTATCTTATTTTAAGTGAGTAAAGTGTGTTATCAAACATTATACATGTTATGATTCCATTCCAGTATAATCTTAATAGTCATACGTGTATGAACAGAATACCCACAATATAAAAATATATTTATGAAAAGAAACAAGTAAATCTAAAGATTTATAGCTATAGATGAGGGTACTTCAAAAAGTTCATGGAAAGATTCGTATTACCTTTTAATTCTATTTTTCCACAAACTTTGAAGTGCCCTCATATAAACTGTGTTTATTCTTTGGAATGCAGATGAATTTAATTTTCTTCCTCGTGCTTTTTTATATTATCTAATTTTTTTACGTGAGCATTGCAGTGGATTGGATGCCCACCCCACCCCCCAACCTCATTGAAGCTTAAATTCCTACTGCAACTGTTGAAGGTGGGAAATCCTATTACGGTAATTGAAAGGTGGGACCTTGAAGAGGTGATTAGATTGTAGAACCATGCCACAGTGAATGGATTAATAATGGTGGTCAGGGGTGTGGTTCTGAGGGCTTTAAAAGGAGAATGCATGAGGAACTGTCTCTCTCTCTGCTCTGCCATTTTCTTCCATGTGAGACCCCTGCATTGCTGTAAAGTCACCACCAAAGGAAACCCTCACCAGATATGTTCCCTGGACTTCAGACTTCTCAGCCTCCAAATTTGTAAGCAATAAATTTTGTTTTCTTAAAAATTACCCAGTTCCAGGTATTTCTGTTATAAGCAACAGAAATAGACTAATACAAATATGTACTACTTCCATAATCAGAGAACAAAAATCCATTTTATAAACTATTAATTATGACATCGGGCAGTAGTTGCATTTTGTTAACATATTTTAGACATTGATTTCTTTGGGACCTGTTTTTCCTCAGCCAAGTCATTTGAATCAATGATATATTTTTTAATTGTGTTAGAGTTTCTTTTTGGTTACATAAAGGTACTATACTTATTTAATTATTTCCTCTATTAGTGTTATGAAATGTGGATAAAATATTTCAAGTTTCAACTTTTCCCCCTTTCTCTTCTCCCAGAGAGTAGAGGGGAAAAGAAAATGGGAAATGGCACAGGTCAATTCTCTTCACGTTCCATTGGCTCGAACTCATGCTTGTGGTCACACCCAACAGCAAGGGGGTTTGGGAAAAGTGTTCTCATTATGTGTCCAGGAAGGGAACATGGATCTTGGGAGCAGGGAACAGTCTGGACTTTTATGACTAGATTTGGTCTCCTGTCTGATTATGAGACCCCATGATGGTAAGGTATACTAGAGTTCCCTAACTGTACCTATCATAGGATCTGGGGAATGGCAGATGCTTAATAAATCCTGCATAATAAATGAGTTGTTAAATGAATGGTGTGAGGGGCTATGATTTGGACCCATGTAAGACTTGAAACATTAGGCTAGAATTCAGAGACCTGGCTCTTCATTTTCAGTATGTGACAATGTAGTTTGCTTAATCTTTCTGAGTTTCAGTTGCTTTAAATGGAAAAAGTGGTAATGATAACTACTTTTTCTATTTAATAGAACTATTCTAAAGATCAAATGAGATATGTGTATAAGAGATTTTAGCACTGTAAAGCAATTGTAAAGAAATTGTTATGCTATCATACTATTTCTAGTAATGGATATAATATATGCTAGCTGGATTAGTAGAAGGATTTCTTTGATCCTATGAACTAATCTTTGAATACTAAATTATGGAATGGTACTTTAAATATATTACTTAGCAATCATCTAGCAAAAATTAAACTAAACTTCTTGTGTTATATTTTGCATTTGGAGGATCTCATAGAGTTTGTTAAGAGGACAAAATAAGCTAATGCATATGAAGATCTTAGAACAGCACCTGTGGTATAAACGCTGAATAAATGTTACTATTATCTTTAGGAGAACTAATGTGCTTAGAATGCATTACGCCCCAAGCTCAATGCTAAGCACCTTATATATTATCTTATTTAATTATCACAACACCTCTACAATGTAGGTACAGTATTATTATCTTATTTTACAGATTAGGATAACTGAGACTCAAGTAGGTTAAATAACTGAAACTCAGATTCTAAACACCAAATAAATATTTATACCTCTTTGTTCTGACATTGTTTCTCAGCAAATATTTTTCACAAGCCAACAACCAACTCATCTAAATCCATTTGGATTCTGTAATGGTATATCACTGTCCTGCACTCTGGTTTTATACATTGATAGTTCATATCATGATGAAAACAATTCACCAGATGCTCATTACCTCTCCTAATCAAAGACTTTTATCAACCTTGGCCTAGGTCTCCTGGAGCAATTGTCAGAGGGCAGGAAGAACTCAAAAAGGTGCCCAGTAGACTGAAACTTTTGCTGAATAGAGTGCTTTCCTGGGTTTCTTAATGCTTGTGGTTTTGTGTTCAACATTTGAAAGTCAGAAGATGAACAGTGGTTTTCCTTCTGCCTAATTTGTCAGCACAAAAATTACACCCATCTGAGGCAGAGTCTTTCTGATCTCTCTTTTTTTGTGTGTGTCTATTTTTATGTATTAATTTGCTATTTTTCTATTATTAAAGATGGAAACCAAAGTTCTAATGGCATAAAAAATTTTATTTCTGTTCGGTGACCCACTTGTCCTCTTTTCCATAGTGCTGCATGACACAAATGTTGAAAGCACCAATGAAAGGGTACTTTATGTATTTGTACAATATATTGTGCAAATATTTGGTCAAATTGGAATAGCACATTTAGAAGGGGGAAAATTAACTTTCCATGGACAACCATGAATTCTCCTTGGAGCTTTATCACCAAGCATCTGTACTATTTGCCATTTACCTAGTACTCTGTGGGTCCAAATTGGATGCTTTTATTAAAAATGTGTTTAGGTAATTTAGAATGAATCTAAACTTCTAGAATACATAGATTACTTTCATCAGAATCATGGTCAATAGCAATTGACTATTCATAGAATAGTTACCTCTGTTCATTTTAATGTTTCTTTATTAAAGTAATCAAATCAAATTGATTTGCAGTAAAATCATTTGTCCAGTTACCCACCACAAAAAATCCATTTCGTTAATAGAAAGTCTCCTCTTTTTAAGGCCTTGTGTGATCCATGATAACATTAATATGTGTACATGATGCAAATACATAATACTAAGCATACACATATACATCCAATAGAAATAACAGTAAATGATGAGATCAATGAACTCTTAGCCATGTGAGCAACATGCAGTGGGATTGCAAAGGAGGAAACAATGACTTCTGATTGAGACATAAGAGAGTGCTTGCTTATATCTCCTGAAGATATCTGCCCTGGGCCCTGTCATTTCAACAAATTTCAATAAGTGGAAAATTCAAGCAAGGCATTTCAGGGTACAAGCACAATGAGTAAAGGCAAAAAAAAAAAATGCCTACTGCAATTGAATATGGGGGTAGTAGAGCATAGATAGAGGATTAAAAGGGAGGAAAAAAGACTATAGGATATTAGACTGGAAAGGAGGTCTAGGAAAAGATTGTTAAAGATAAAATGAATAAGTCCCCCAGATGGCAACTTCCGATCTCTTGCTAAGTCTAAAAATGGGAAACCCATTAAATGGTTTACTTCCCCTATGCTAGCCTATATGGCCCTACTCTACAATCATATATTTATATCTAATTTAGGCATTATCTCTAGGAAGATCATTAAAATGTCGATGTAGGCACTTCACCTGGGAAAAATAAATCACTGGTATAGAATATTAGAGGAAGATCTCAGAAGCTCTTGAATGTCATCGAAGGCTACCAGATGCAAACTTGCATGAAATGCACTCAGCTATTGGAAAGGGGAACATTCCCAAGCCTTTAGGGTTAAGGTTCATTGCCAAGGAGAGAAGTTGAAGTTGTTTGTTAGCTCCTGAGGAGAGTTCCCCTTAGAGGAAGGGACACACAGAGGATAAGAAAGAGGTGTGCACAGCTGTGAGACACAAGGTGTGTGTTATGAGGAGATCCAATGGATCTGCCCTGAATGGCTACCAGATGTGTTCCTTTGTCAATGACCTCATCTGAAAAAGCTCTAAGCTGGATATAACGAGGCAACCTTCTTAGGGGTGATGGCATCATAGGAGTTGAACAAAAAGAACCATCATCTCAAGATAGATAATTGTTTTTCATGGGGGCAGTTCTTTTTAAAAGAAGTGTAGGAATGATTTCATTAGCTTGCGAGATGTGAGCAGAAAGTAGAATAGGGATTGAACTCTGTTGGCAGGAGTTTGGGGTCCCTGGGGTACAAGGGATAGGAAGAATGTGGGCATAGTACTGAGGTAGGAGTAATAGATTATTCTAGAGATCCAAAGACCTTACATCCATGCCATGTTCCATTGTGAGAAAGCAGAGAGTACAATTTATTTCCTTAGCTCTTGGAAGAGCAAAATTGCAGCCAAACGGACTGGTAGAAATGGAATTCTCATAAAACTGGTTGGAGAATTGATTGAAAACCAGGTCCCTATTTTTCCTTTCACTAATGTAGTCTAGAAATCAAGACCTGCCAATATTAAACATGGTATTTTCTAGTCCTCAAAAAAGAAAAAAAAAACTGCAGAATGAAGTGCCAAATTATTATATTTTGGAAAAACTGCCATTTGCAACATATGGGTAAACAATTACAAACTCAAAAACGGATGATAACTCTGCTAGCCGCAGTGCATACGTTTGTTAGGATCAATGTTGATATATATTTATTTTAATCTTTCAGCACCACTGTCTAAATATAGCCTCTTGATGTTACAACACACTTTATGCTGAATACCAACCACAGGCCAAGCTTTCGTTTACTGACTGTGTGAACCATAGTGCTCCAAAGGACATAAGAATGTTAAATCTCCCCTACATTTTAATGTTTAGATGGATTTAACTTTCCCTTCAACTTGTATTCCTTCCAGCCATGCAGATTCCACACAACCCAATGGAATGTGTGAGAAAAGGGGTCAGAAAGAGTGCATCCTGATGAAAAAGCACTCAATGAACTGCAGGTTTCCAGAAGTAAATTCTACTTTTTGCATTACCATTTGGGTTAACTCATGCAATCACAACTTCTGGGAATCATTGTCTTTAATTATAAAGTGAGAAAGGGTAAACTCAACCAGTGGGTTAAAATTCAAATAGCAATGGTCTAAACTCTCCAGAAAATGGAAGTGTGGAGGTCCCGAGGCAAAACCTGAAGGAGCTCAATTCTAATTGCTGCAGCAAAAGCAAGTCAGAGTAGACCTAATGCATCAAACTTGTGTTCCACTGGTTTGCAGGACACCCTGGGTTAGTTAATCCCAAAGGTTTGCTCCTTGTCTAAAATTCTATGACCATAAGATTATAAATTTCTAAGTCACTGGCACATCAACTCTTCTGGTAACATAGGAAGAGAACTTTACAACCAAAAGTTTGCATACTTCAATTTGTTTTCTGTTTGTTTGTTCAAATATGTACATTCAATGCCTAAAATAATATCCAAAAATTGGAAGTGGAGCTTTGCAAAAAATAATCTAAACACAGTCTTTTTTATTTTCACTTTCTTTACCTTACTTAGGGAAAGAAATGGAAACCTGGCCCATGCTGCCTAGTTTGCAAGTGCCATTTGGGCCTCCCCTTTTAGATGGTTTACTTATAAACCAAGAATAGAATTCTAATTTTATTTGAGCAGTCTGGATAATGTTTGATCTCTCCATGAAATCTATACAAGAGGTCTATGGAGTAAAAACCATTCTACGGAGCTTGAATATTCCCAAGTTGTGGATGAGCCAAACATTCTCCTTTCTAACTATTTCACTATCTTTATCCTAGGGCATGGGACCCTCGCAAATCATCCTCTCCCCATGTGCCCATGAATTCAACATTACATTTATTTCTTTGACATTTATTAGTCGAGCATGCGTTGTGTGCCAGACACCAAACTTTATGTTAGGTATGTGTATTAGTTAGGGTTCTCCAGAGAGACAGAATCAATAGGATATGTTATAAATATACGAGAGGGATTTATTAGAGGAATTAGCTAATGCAGTTATGAAGAAAAGTCCCATGATAGGCTGTCTGCAAACTGGATACCAGTAGCATGACTCAGTCCAACTCCAAAGGCCTCAAAACCAGAGAAGCTGATGATGTCCTTGGTGTAAGTCCTGGAACCCAAAAGATGAAAAATCTCAAGCTCTGATGTCCGTGGACAGGAGGGAAGAGTATACCCCAGCTCCAGTGGAGAGAGAGTTTCATCTTTTTTCTTTGTCTTTTGTTCTCTCTGGGCCTCCAGCATATTGGATGTTTCCCTCCCACATTGAGAGCAGGTCTTCTCCACCCAGTCCACTCAGACTCTCATACTATCTCTGCTAGAAACACCCTCCTGGACACGTCTAAAAAGATAGCTATACCAGGTTTCTTGGCATCTCTTAATCTAATCAAGTTGAACCTAGAATTAACCTTCACAGTATGCAATGGTTGAAAAACCACAAAACACATGTTTGTGGCTGTTCAAGAACACGAAGCCTAGTGAGCAAGCCAGGAAACAGGTAATGACCATACAGTAAGTACCAGGAAAGTGAAATCACAGAGTGCTACAGGCACCCGGAGGAGAGTGACCCAACATTTTCTTAGTGGGCCTATGTAGATTTCCCAAAGGAGGTGATTTCTAAAATGAGAACCAAGGACCAAGGAAAAATTTAATTCACTGGGCATGGGAGGAGACTTTCTAGGCAACATAACCAGAGGCTTAAACCTGAGATTAGTATACTATATTCAGAAATACAAGTACAATTTTGAGAAAAGCATAGTGTTTGGGGTATAGGGGGCAAAGGATGAGATTGATGAGATAGGGCCTAACTAAAGTAGAACCATTTAAGTATGAGCATGATGTGATCGGTTACGTGTTACATTTCACACTGGGTACAATGACACTATTCATCTCATATTCAATATCAGTTATGCCACAATAATATGCATAACCAACTATCTCAATACTCAGGGGCTTAAAACAATGAGTGCTGTTTGTCCGTTTGGCTCACGAGTCTTCAGGTGGATGATTTAAGTTGAAGTAGGTTGTACATTCTCCTGGTCTTAGCTGGGCTCACTGACACGTCTGGGAGTCAGCTGGCCATTAGTTACCTGATCTAGGATGGCTTCAACTGGGGCAACTGTGACAACTCAGCTCCACTTCACCTATTTCAACTCTGTCCAGGCATGTTCTCATGGGAAGGTAGAGGAAAGAGCAGAGAAGCAGAAATGTGTAGGAGCTCTGTCAAGTTTTTACAAGAATCACATGTGGTAATATTTTCTTCTGTCTGAAGCATGACACATGGCTAACTCAGAACAAAGGGATGGGAAACAGATTCCACCTACTTATCTCATAGAGGCACTGTAAAGTCACTTGGCAAAAAGAGCAATTCCAGGGTTGGCTGAAGTATGGCCATTACTGTCATCCATTGATCATACACACAATCCCTGCTGGGTGCTGAGTTCTGTGTTTCCTAAGATGACATGTAATATAAAAGGCAACAATAATTTTATCAGATGGGATAAATGGATCACTCACCTACACTCCACCGCCAGCACCAGCGTGCCATGCTTTGTTTTCAACTTTCTGAGACAGTGGCCTGCCTTCTCCTAAAAGAGTGAAGATAATGGCTGCATTTTGGGGTAAATTAGGGAAGGAGAGGGGGAAAAAAATAAGATATAAGCAGAAGGGACTATGTCTATACCAGTACATTTGTTTTAGCAAGCTTTAGAAAATCATTGTATGTAATTAAACCTAAAGAAAAGCACTGCATTAATTGAGAATAAATAACGTGTCAAACATTGTGCTAATACTTTTACATAGATTATCTCAGTTTTCTCTCTCTTTCACACACACACAAACACCCAAACACACACTTCAGATAAACGCTATTATAATATCATCCTCACAGTTTTACTCTTGAGAAAACTGAGGCTTAGAGAGTTTATATAATAAGCTCCTGAATTAAAAACCCAGCAGTTTGATTCCAGAACCCATTTGCTTACATAATATATGTCAAGTTATCTTATCTCAAAATGTTCTAAATCCTGTTCTCAAGAAAAGAATGTTTGAAAGGATAGCACCAAAGACTGTGTCTTTATTATCCACTTTCCTTAAAAGTAAATGCCAAGACCCACGAACACTTTCTGTCAATGAATAATGCAGTGAAAACCTCAGGAACGTATAGAGTGGTGTCAGGGAAAGTCTGCTTTCCTAGCAAGTTTATCTTTGATCGGTATTTCATTTACATAGATTCTGTCTGTGTGTCAATCCACACGATTTGTGGCACTGCATATTTTAGAACTTGACATATGCATTCTTTTCACAAGCCACGTTTCCACAACAGCTTCCATTGTCTATGATAAGAAGGAAGCACGTCAGTAATATAAAAAGCCCACTTTCTTTCCAAACTTTGTTAGGACAGACATCTGGGCAAGCCCAACAATCGCTCTGACCTCAGGTGTTCGCCAGCTTGCCATATTGACTGCCTTCTTACCTGTGGATAAGATATTAATTCATTTAAAAGCGTACGTACTGAGCATCCACTCTGTGTCATGCACTGTCATAAGTGTAAGAGACATAATGGGGAACAAGTCACAAATTTACAGTCAAGTGGAGGAAACAAACAACAAAAAAAACAAGTAAACAAAAAACAAAGAATAATTACTAATTAAAATAATACCTATAGGGAGCAAACTTTACTATTGGCCTGTAACAACTTGACTTTTATTAGAATGGTCAAGGAAGTCATTTCTGCAGTAAGAGTATCGGGTCTTACTCTGACATGGTGAGAAGAATGAGACAACTTTGTGCAAGGAGTTGTCTTTAGTCAAAATGCTCAGAGAATGTAGGATCAGGTTATTCAAATGTTCTGAGAATTGAGAGTTGACCATTATTGTTGAAATGGAGTAGAGTAGCCCTCTTTCCAGCTTGGGTACATGTACTTACTCAAGATGAATTGTATTCTGGTTAATTAGGACACCCAATGCCCAGGGTCATCATTCCCATCTTCAGTCTGAACTTCATTGTATCTTCAGGTTTGAAGGAACCTCCAAAGTGGCAGGTCCTTCCTCCCAACCAGTGCTGGACTCTGGCACAGACTTACAGGCATTTAAGAAAAATGGGCAAAGGATATCCAAGAATTATCTGTACTATTTTTGCAAATTCTCTGTAAATCTAAAAGTAGTATACATTTGTTTATTAAAAAAAAAAAAACAGTAACAGCAACAACAGCAACAAAAAGGTAGACTGACTAAAGAGAAAAAAGTTAGAGTTTTGTTTTCATCCTAAGGAGCCTAGAAAGCTACTCACAAGCTTTAGGCAAGGTGGAGTGGCAAGGGAAAGGACAACCGTGAGGTCTGTGCTTTGTCAAAGCCACTCTGGCTGCAGGTGGGAGTGGAGTGGGGAGGAGCCTGAGTGACTGCAGCTGGGTCAGCTGAGACCAACTTGTCCACTATGAGTGGGCCATGGGAGGTGGCGGGGGTGGACTTCTAACATGGAGCTGGGGCAGTCAAGCCCCTGTGAGGGTTGGTGAGAGCCAGGCATTACCTCAGCTTAAGCAGCACCAGCACATCAGGTGACTTATCAAGACAGCATAGCAGGTTCCTTAGAGCTGCTGAGGGCCCAAAGGAATCTAGTCAAAGTCCAGGTCCTCAATGCGAATCCAAAGCCACAAGAGAAACTGTGTTGAGTTTGATGGTGCGCCCTAGTCTGTTAACCTCCTGCAGAGAGCCCTTAACTATGGCCTGGGCTCCACCTTCCCCTCCAGCAAGGAGTGGGGCAGACCTACTGGGAGGAGGTGATGTGGACAGGGACACAGCCTGGTGGTCCGGAAACTTTGGAGACCCCCAGACCTCTGAGGCAAGACCCCAGAACAGTGTCTGGCACACGGTTGACACTCAATATGAGCTGAAGGCAAGAAGGAGTAGATAAAACACACTGAGCACCAACCCCTCACCTGTGAAATCAGCCCACTAGTCAATGACTGATGGGGCTGTACACGGCTTACATTAGGCTACAGTGTTTAGTTCAGGGCTAGGCTCATGAAAAGCACTAGAGAGAGGATAGCCATCGTGATGAAGGGGCAAAAGCCCAGGAAAAATATACGTCATTCATATTTCCCTTCAGTGACCAGCACATTGCCCTTAATTAGCCATCTAATTATACATTGGCACTTTAAAAACAAATTCATGGGGTATGAAAATTTCATTTCTTGTGGACAAGACCTCAATTGTATTATTCACCATTGTGTCTCAGGCACCTGGATACACTACATGCCTAATAAATATCTGAAATTCAATTTGTTTATTTAGCTCCTTCCTGCAGCTGACAGAGTATCTCTCTTCAGGAAGATGACCTTTGCAGGATTTTTTGTTTGTCTGTTTTGTTTTGTTTCATTTTGTCTCCCTTGGCTGGGGCTCTTTTCCTCTCCAATATAGTGAAAGTAAGTGGAAAGCACTGGGTGTCTCTGTTCACAAATGGAATTCACTTACTTCAATGTCATGATCTCTCAGTGACCAAACTGCCTTGCAAGGGCCATGGCTTTCCCCAAGGGAACGAATGAATTACCCTTTGGGTGGACTGTGCAAGAAGAAAAGGCTGCTTGTTTCGGCAGCCACATCCAGGAGAGGCAGCGGCAGCTGTGGGTGCCTCTCAGTGACATGGCTTGGATGACAAGAAAAGGCTGAAAGGCATAAATTCTGGGGCTGGTTTTAAAGCCAGTTAAGCTCCTAAAGGGGAAGCCTGATGGATGGAAAGGGCTATGATTTGTTGCTGCCTGGTAGGAATATGAGTCGCACTCCTTGGAAGCTGCAAGTCTGCTTAATTTACCTGTCAAGTGACCTGATGAATATGTCCATAGAGTTTTCAAATAGAAGATGAAGTCTTCACTCTGTGAGGCTTTACCCTGCAGTGGGGAACATATCCATCACTTGCCCAGATTGATGTGGCTAATTCAGGACTCTTCAGCCCCACCTTCTTGAGCACTCTATCTCTACTGTGTAAATCTAATTATTTGGAATGGAATTTAAGAGATTGCCTATTGTGTGCTCAGTTTATTTTTCAGTGAAGGCTCTATATTAGTCCATTTCAGATGCCTATAACAAAATGCCTGGAGCTGGGTAATTTAGAAAGAAAACAAAATTTGTTGCTTACAGTTTCAGAGGCTAGGAAGTCCAAAGTCCAGGGAGCACATCTGTTGAGGGTCTTGGTGGTGACTTCAGTGACTCAGAGCATCACATTGTGAAATGGCAGAGCAGAGAGCACAGAGAGAGAAAGACAGGCTCTCCTCTTCTTTTAAAGCCCTCAGAACCACGCCGATGATCACCATTTTTAATCTATTCACTATGGCATGGTCCTACAGTCCAATCACCTCTTCAAGGCTCCACCTTTCAATTACCATAATAAGATTTTCCACCCTCTTAACAGTCACAGTGGGGGCCAAGTTTCTAATACCCAATACTTGGGGGACACAATTCAAGCCTCAGTGAGTTTTGAGGGAACATAATTCAATCCACTACAGGCTCCAAAGAGTTGAGTCAACAGTTGCCTCTAGTTGGCACTCTGCCAGTGGTCATGCCCTGATATGCCACCCACAAAAGACAGCCATGCTCAGAGACCCAGAAGAGCTCAAGGGGCACCGAGGGCATACACAGGTGGGTGCTCAGCCCCACACCATGACTTTTCAATGTTTTTCCACTTTCTTTGGCCTACTTCTCTAAGGGTCTATACATTCCTGTCCTCTCATTAGAAAGCATGCTTTGGGGATAAGGATTAAGAAATGGGCAATTATTAGAGAAACCTGGTCTTTCCCCTCTTTCCTGTGAAAAATAAGAAAAAAGAAATATTATGGAATTCTAGGTGTAGAATATCTATTAATTTGCAACACTTGAACTATGCCTTTCAGCAAAAACTAAAGAATCCGGTGTAAAGTCACTACAACTGAACGTGCCTGATTGATTCATGGTTCTATAGCAACTGTAAGTGTAAGTGATAATGTTAATTTGCATAACGTGTTGATCTTCTCTTTGTTAGCAATAATGTATTGTTCTATTCATCCCATCAAGGTAAATTAAATGCAGAAATTTGCCCCTTTAATAAAATATTAAAAACTGCTCCTCCTTTAAAAACTGCTTATTTTTTCAACAATGGAAACAAAGAATTGAATTCAATTTCTTCTAATGAAAATCATATTGAAAACAAAATACTTATGTTCACATGACTGGTGTGTAATTGTTTTTAAATATAGGCATTAGTACAAAATGAGAAAGTTTGAAGTACATTTTATCTTTAAGCAATAAATAAGTAGGTTAAAAAGGGCTTCCTGCAATAGTGTACATTTTAAAATTTTATTTCAATTAAAAATATGCTTCAAAACATAAGCATATATTCTTAATATCCCTAATCCTACGTAAGTACTAAACAGCATTTTTCTTTTACCTTTTTTTACTGTGATAGCAATAAAAGAAGTCACAAAGAAAAAGAATGATTACAATTAAAAGTTTTATAGCAAAAAAAGAGAAAAAATTACAGAAAGTAAAAAATCAAATGATATACTAGAAAAGCATTGGCAACTTAAGACAGAGTGTTAATATGTTTAATATCAATTAATGTTTACATATCAGTAAGGGGAAAAAAACTAGGAATTGCAATACAAAAATAACACAGAAAAATGTAAAGGAAATCTACCAAAGGAGTGCAGATGTCCAACATATTTCTAAAAAGATGTTTATACTCACCAATAATAAAAAATAAAACTAAAATTCAGATTAGCAAAAATGTAAAAGAATGATATTACACAGCATAAATACGGGGGGATCAATTACTTTCATGCATTTTTGATACAAGTATAAATTTAGTGTGTTTCTGGAGAACATTTTGAAAACTAAACAAAAACGTTTAACTATTTTCTACTTTGCACAGAAAATTTATTTGCCGAAATCTGACCTTACAAAAAAAAATTTAGGCAAATAATATGCAAGGATGTTCACTGAAGTATTGTTGAGTACCTTGTAAGAAACACCATAACATTCACTAGTCATGATGTGATTAATTAATTATGGTATTATACACGGATACAGGGGGATACATGTGGCCATTTAAAATGTAATAAATCTATCAGTATTGAACCATATACAAGGTTACTTCAAAAAGTTCATGGTAAGATTTGTATTATCTTTTAGTTATATTTTTCCACGAACTTTTAAAAGTACCCTAGCATTTCTGTAAGGTTGTAATGCAAAAAAGCAATTAAGAAACAGTATGTATTGCTTTTGGTTTCAGAAATGAAAACTGCTACTTATGAAAAATATCCAGGAATTCGAAAGAACATCGAAGAGAAATGTCACAATCCAAATGATTTTTGTTTCTATTATGGCCCAATCTCAAAAAATGAATAGATATTTGCATATGCAATTTGTATTCATTTCTCAAATACATTATTTAAAATATATTTACTTATCTTTTTGGCAGGGACAAGATTTTAAAGGAGATTTTTGTTTATTCGTTGTTTATAATGGTATTTAGTTTTTATTTCTAAGGATACTGCAAATGAAAGTTCTGTGCTTTCCATTTGAGAGCAATGCTGCCGACCTCCCCCATCAACTTTTATCCCCAGAAAAGAGAAATCACCATGAATGCTATTTTTCTACATGTGGACTAATGTTGATTCACTTGCATCTTCCTAAATGCATGCACACATATTGAATAAGTAAATAGAGTAGATAAGATGTAATAAAATGACACAGGCTTTGGGAACTTAAATAGAGGATAAGGGGACTCAGAGGTGTTTAAGGGCAATATTAATACAGATTGGTTTCTGTATTTCCCTGCTTTAAAGATGAGAGGGCCTAAAAGCAATGATACCCCAGTAGCAACAAGCATATCCAGAGCCCAGATCTTTAATAAAAAGAACCAAGGCTTCTTAGAGAAATGGCTGACTCTAGGACTGGGGTTGGGAATCTACAGGATAAGCCTGGAACATCTTGTTGTGCCAGAAATTAAGGAAGTGTTCAACACACCAACACACACACACATGCACAGTGGTGGGCATATCTCCAAGGGATACAGAAACCAACTGACCTTCCAAAGACCAAAGCTTGAACAACTTGCACAACCAATCAGTCACACAGTACTGGATTATAACCCAAACTATTAAATAGATATAGATGAGGCTATACTGATGTAAGCACATGATTAAATAAGTAAGGGGGAAGAGACAATCTCCCAATGCAGAAGAATTCCAAATAATTTATGTAATACTCTGTCCTTAAGGAAGAGAAGAACAACTTCCCACTCCTTAAGTGTGAGCTGAGCATAGTGACATTCTTCCAAAGAATACACTTTGGGAGGTGGGGAAAAAAAGAGTGACTTTACGGTGGAGAAACCTGACAAACCCTCCTAAGCTGGGTGATCAGGGTTAACATCAGTAGTGATAAGTCATGTCCATAGTACATATAGTTTTTATCCCTAAAACACATTCGCACAGCTTAATCATGAGGGGATAACTAGGCATCCCCATTGAGGGACATTCTACGAAATGCCTGACTCCTCAAAACTGTCAAGGTCATTAAAAATAATGAAAGGGTGAGAAACTGTCACAGCCAAGAGGAACCCAAGGAGACATGATGACTAAATGTGATGTGGTATCCTGGAGGGGATCCTGGGACAGAAAAAAGAGGCTTGGTAAAAATTAAGAAATCTGAATGAAGTATGAACTTCACTTAATAACATATCGATATTGGTTCATTAGTTGTGACAAATGTACCTACTAATGTAAGATGTTAGCAATAGAGGGACTTGGGAGTGAGGCACATGGGAACTGTGTACTATCTTTGCAACTTCTCTGTAAATCTAAAACTACATCTAAAACTAAAACTGCAACCATATTATTTATTTACTGTTTTCAAAGAGTTGTCAGGGTTGACGTCATTTAGGCTTTCATATTGAGCAAAGACTTAAAAAACAGTGAGGGAACAAGTCATGTGGATATCTAAGGCATGGCCCGAGTAAAGGGAATGTTCCTGGCACGTTCGAGGAAGAGCAGAGACCTGCGCACTGGCGGTGGTCAGGTGGGGGACTTGGGAAGGGTAGTGAGAGAAGAGGTCAGAAAGGAGCCAGGGCAGTGGGGGGCATAATATATATAGGACCTATAGGACATATAGGCCAATGGGCCATTTCAAGGCCTTTGTCTATCACTCTGGGTAAGATAAGAGACCATGGGAAGGTTCTGAACAGAGTAGCATAATCTGACACCTTTTGAAAGAATCACTCTGGTGATGTGACTGTGAGAGGCCAGGGGGAACTGGAAGGCTGCTTCAAGAATTCAGGTCAGAGGAGATGATGGCTTGGGCAGGGCTAGTAGTGGAGGTGATAAGAAGCAGTTATATCCTGGGTAGACTTTAGAAACAAAGTCAATATGCTTTTCTATCAGATTAGATGTAAAGTACAAGAAAGAGAGGAGTCAAGAATAATTCAAGCAAATTGCTATATTTAGTGTTACGTGTTTATACCCTGACTGATATCAAAGAAGGTTTTTGGAATTTGCCATATTTCATGAATCAGTAACATTTAAGTTCCTTTATAACATGCTGTCAGTTGTGTTCGCTCCACAATTTCACTCCATGGTTGGAGATTTCCTGTGTCCTATCTTAGGACTTTTGCTTGAATGGCACATTTTGTCCTATCACTTAGCCTTGAGGCTCAGTTTCAACTCAGACCTCCAGTACAGCGACAAGTGGGCTGAGAGCAACATTCCCCAAAAGGACAAAGCTTTGGGGTGCGAAAAGGTTTTAGTAGTGGGAAACTTTTCAGTTCATAGGAAGGGAAATACTATGATGCAAAAAGCGTGTCTTCTGCAGTATTTCTGAATAAAGCAATAAACTAGATACCATATTTTAAAATGCAGAAACTCATGTATGTGTAATTCAATAAACCACGTATTTGTCCAACGGATGCTAATGACATCCCTCCTTGTCTGAATTACCATACTACAAAATTCTTATTATTACTGTAAGTAATAAAACCTGTGTTTTTTTTCAAATTATGATTTTTATAAAATAAAATGTAAGAAAACATTTTAAGTTACACAAACAGACACTGCTATGATTATATGCACAAAAATGAAAATGTTTCTGAAATGAAACTCTAAACATACTTTTGGCACCACAATACTATATTTCAAAATGTTCATGGATCACCTGAAAAATGACAGTCTGAATGTAACATGCAAAGAGTGATTGGAGGTGACAGTATAAAACGTATAGAATTAGAGATTACACAAAAGGCAGATGTACAGAAGTTGAGGATGACCTACATAAAGACCGGAGAGAGGTTTGTCACTGATAACGCCAGGTGATTTTGAGCTCCTTCTGGAACTTTTGCTTCTCTTTGGGTGGGCCTGACAAATTCTGAGTAATAAATTAATTATGATTAATAAGTATTCACAGGACTATTTTAATACTGATCACCTTAACATGAAGAAATTAATTTAAGTTGTTGAACCTAAATGTAGCTTCCATATTTTGGAAATGGGGATAATAATACTCAGTTTTTAAATTGTCGTAAGGATTCAGTGACTTATACATAAAGCATTTAGCACTGCGTCTGGTACATGTTCAACAAATGGTGGCTATTAATTATTATTATTATTTGTGAAATTTAGGGCACCTTGAGAAAAAAAAAAAAGTGGTTCCCAGAAGACTTTCAAAGCATACCTCAAAGACAAGAACAAACTCTTTCTAATTACGAGACTGTCCTTAATGTAAGTTGCATCCTTTCGTTCAACTGTGCGAGGACACCAGCTGGCTCCCATCATCATAGGAGAAGTACATATGAGACAATTGTTAAGACACTGTAAACATGATCATCATCCCTATTTTTGAAAGTCCTGATTTCACAGTGTCTTTGTTTCTATATACCATATTTTAGCATCAAACAGCATCTCCCAGCTTGCCTCTGACACTCTGCATTAGCATAAAAAGTCTTATATGTTCCAATTTCTAATAGTCAAAGAATTCTTTGCCATAATATTAAGTTTCATGACTGCACACCGAGTCGAGTCACGTAACATATCTGTATTCCTTTTAACACCCGTTGTCTCTGCAATGCAGAAGGAGGCTCCCAGGAAGAAAGGGAATCAGCCATAGAGCTGAGCTTCCAGTCCAAAGGCAGACAGGCAGAGGAGGGCAAGCAGGAAAGGTGCGGTGTTACTCACTGCCCAGAGCAATCAATGCAAATCTATGCTGCAGTTAGAAGGTGTTTTAATTCCAATAATAGACATCCTGTGATTGATGAATCTTTCACAGCTGTTTTCCGCAGAGCTGCTTAATTCAAGCCTGCTGACAGAGGTGGTGGCTTGCTTCAGCAGGTTGCCAACCCTAGACTATCGTGCTTGGCGTCCTACAGGTTGAAAATAGTGCGTAGGCTGTGAGTTGGGGCATGAAAGTTGGTGTGAAGTCAGTGTGTGATGTGAGAAGTAAAATTCTATCAACCGACTGGCAGTTAAGCACTAGTCGGTGGCTGGTTACACGGTTGTTTCTGTCTAGACTTTGACATGGTCACCGAGAAATACTTCCCTGGTGGTCACAGATTAATTCCATGGAAAGGCCCTGTCTTCTAAGAACTTCAAAATGCCTGGCCTTAGATAATATAATCATATCCCTGAGAGATTCTGTTGCCTTTTAAATGGCTGTTGTTTGTATATGGGTTTATTTAGGAACTGACTTGTGCTTCAGGTGGGAGAAATAGTTCGTATAGTCATCCTGGAGAACAAATCTGAAAATGCCTATGCTTCAAGCCTCAGAAATTTCAGTTCTTTCCATTTACCGCAGAGAAAATCTAGCACAAGTTCACAGGGAATATGTTCGCAGTTGCTGGTTAGAGTACTGCTTATACTATAAAACACATAGTAGCAGAAATTGGGAAGCAATTTAAATGCCAGTCAGTGCAGGAGTGGATAGATACAACTGTGGTATAACTACACTATGGGGCGCTATGCTGCAGTTAAAAGAATGAAGCTACACTTGTCACCATAGATAGATGCCAAAAACATGATGGTGAATAAAAAAAAATTCACGTCACAGTGTGTAGAGTCCATACCAAAATAATCTATTTGTGTGAATTTTAAAGCAATATACTAAACAATACTCTTTATATGTTTGTGGACACCTACAAATTTTAAGTCCCTGATAGAAGATGAATTGCAAGGATATGCATTGGGTGCCCTTGCACAGGATGCGGATGGAACTGGGAAAAGGGACAAACAATAGTGATGGGTTTGTCATTTGAATAATAATAACACTGTGCTAGTAACCAGGATATGATAGAGTCAATACAATTCTAAGGTCCAGCATGGAGAAAAGAAGTTGAGAAATGTCTTGTGAAGAGTGTGGTTTTAAGGACAAAAGCAGCCCAAGGAACTCCAGCTTGGCCTAGGCCAATGCAACACCCTCCCTACTGTGCCTGCTACAGTCTGACCTCAAAAAAGAAAGCTGGTGGCTCAGACTTCACACACCTTTGGGGCATTGATGTCTCTGTGAACACTGACAACTAAGGACTCAAGTTTCAAGGACAATTTGGTGATAATGGTCATCTGTTTGCTGCACACATATCAAAACAAGCCACTTGCTACCTGCCCACAAACACTGAAGACACTTTAGTGAATATTACACTGGACCCAGGCACTTCTCACTAATCTATCATGCCATCCTGTCCTCTGCAATGCTCTCCTCTCTGGCTCCTCATGAAGATTTTTTAAAAAGAATGAATGAAAGAAAACAAAGATGTTTAAACTTCAACTGACCTAATAAAAGAAATAGTTCTGAAAATAACCACAGTGGTTTAGCAGCTGGCATTATTCACCTTTTCAGCAATGCAAACTAAATGGAGATGATATTCATGTTGGGATAATTGGAGTATAAATTACTTTCTAATATTTCTTTGTTAAAATAGAAAAGGGTCTGTTCTTCATATTTGAAGATGACATTCATTATGATTATCCAAAAGGCAGTATGGTGAAATGACTTTGTAACACTCGTTATAGTTTTTCTTGAAATGTGTCTTTAAGTTATGTTCTTGAAAAAGATAAAATGGGTTTAACTCTAGGCCCTTTAATGGAAATTTGTTTGCCTCCAAAACAAATTTGTAAAGTGGAACAGTAATAGTACTGAATGTATGCACTCATGGGGGAACTTCACACAAAGAACAGGGAATTCAGAAAAGTAACCACTGTTTTTGACAGCTCTGCCATTTTACTTCATGCATTAGGTGAGTCCCTCCGGTTGAAATCTTTTAGCAGCTATGAGGATATTTCTAAAAGTCTGCCTGCTCTCTGGCCATCTACCCTTAGCTAGCCTGTTCTCTTTTGACCTTTCTATGACTACCAACTTATTGGACTATTTCCTAAAATGAGGCCAAGGAGATCTCCATGGTAACTAGAATAGTAGAAAGGGTTTTCTAGCAATTACAACTCTTCTTTCATTTCTTTGGTCCTCTTTTGATTCTGATAAAGTGCAGGTAACCTAATCGGATTAGGTTCGGATCTCTATTCCACCCATTCTATCAATTCCTTAACCAAAACCAACTAGGATCTTTTTCATTCCTCCTGATTAATGTTAAGTAAATTCAAATCTTGACGGTCTCCAATGGTCTAGGTAGATGACATTAGGTCTAGGAAGAATTAAGACAGGCAGAGCTGAAAGAAAAAGTAATGCTTGGCCATAGGACAGGCTCATACACAACTTCCTGCGAGAAGACAAGAGTCTGTTGAAAACCACAGTAGAACGTCTGCCCATTTGCAGCAAGGCAAAACTTATGAGAAATGGTGAGACTAGGTCTGCTCATTAAAATAATAATGATAATGTCTGTTTAATCATTAGTTCTGAGCAGTGGTCAAGTCACTTGTTCTGAATAGTAATCAAAATAATATTATACAAGTTAATACTAATTAAATTGTCTTTCAGAGTAATTAAATAGATTCAGCAGAAAGAATAAGGGTAGGAGCATTTTATGATGAAAGTATGAAAAAAAGAGAGCCCGGGGGCACTGAAAACAACAATAAAACCTTCCCAATTTTTCCCCATCCAACCCTACTTAAGGTAGCTTCGGGGGATTCACCACCCTCTACTGTCCTCGAGCAACACCCACGTAACTTATTCCATTGGCCATCAGCAGGCACATGAGGTGTGTTTGAATAACCTACAATAGCTGTCTGCATGGAACCAGGAACTCCCTGGTCATTTCCAGTTAGACCCACAAAACTGAAAGATTCCTGAGATGGGTCATAACTTGCATTGTTCTAAGGCTTACTTATTTTAATCTTTCCCAAACAAAAAAAATATGGCTATAATTCTGTGAGTACAGAGCTTTTTCATCTGCCATGTCTAAGACAAGCATATTATCAGATAATGTTAATTTTTGTTAATGTATTAATTATTAACAGCATTTAATCATTTTAATAAAGGTCCTTTTGAATTATTGAATGAGTATAATCCCTCAATACATTCTAAGGAGGTTGGATGATGCTAACCAGAGGGCATTTTGCTGTAATAAGTTAGGAATGGCAATTTCTACTATAATAAAGAGGTGAGTGATTTGAAGAGCCTGAAAAATATCTGAGAACAGCAGATTGTAGTTAGGGGGAGCTGGGAGCCTTATGAAAAAAAAAAGGTAAAAAGGGACAAGATGAATTTTGGAGAACAATAAAAGAAAAAGCCAATATGTGAACTTTTCTAAGTTCTAAAGCTTTTCCTAGCACAACTTCAGTAGATTCTACACTAACCAATCATACTTTTCTCTTATTCGAATGAGGCAGGACATGGACAGAAAGTTTCAATAGGAAGACGAGGGGAAAACTGACATCTGGGTCACCTATGATATGTTTTAGTAGTTTCACCCATATACCATGTACGGTATTGAGCATATTTTCCAAGAGATACTCAAAATCCATTAGTAGCTGACTACCTTTTTCTCATCCATTGTCTTTACATTAGCCAACTAGCACCTTTTACATATTCATTCAACAAATATCCATTGAACAGCAACTCTTTAGGGGTCCCTTAGCTAGATCCTTGAGGGGTCAGAGTTGATTCAGATGTTCGTTTTGCCTTTAAAAGGAACTCCTTCCAATAAGGACAGAGACCTGGGCACTGGGCACTGTAACATAGCATAAAAGTGAGAGACATTTTAAAGATGGGATTTAAAGATTTAAAGATTTGTTCCACTTGTTTCCAGGAGAAAGAAATTAAAAAAAAAAAAAATATGTGGAGGGGTTAGGATTTCAGTTGAATCTGAGAAGAGATATAAAATCAATCAAAATCAATAAATCAGATGCCCTCTCCCTGACAAAGAAAACAAGCTGTGGTCCACAACACAAAATTTTGTTCTGCTGATGGTTACTGAGGTGATGGGTATCACCCCCTTGTAAGGCCCATAGTCCAAAAGTTAAGATTTGGGTAATAAAATCAATCCATTATGCAAGTCACACTCCCACCTATAGGTGACAAATGTGACATGAAGAAAAACAAGAAGAAAACCCATGTACTTGGGAGACTGTAAATGTACTAGAGTGTCTGGAATTCTTTGACCTCTTACCCTTCCTAAAAATTGGTGGGGTAACCAAACTGTCGCTGGAGCATTCATGACTTAGTCTTCAGCTCTACCCTTAGAGAGAAACTCTGCAGTGAAGATCAGCCCTGCTGTATCTGAAATACCCACAGAAATCATTTCTATAATAATTAAATTATATAATTCTCAACTCATTCTCTTTAAAAATACTCCCTCTCTGTGGTCACCTAAAATATGATGTTCTAGGGCTTACTTATTATCCTCTTTCCAAAACCACAGCATTGCTCTTCCAGAGTAGAGGTCAAAGTGGGGAACAGGGGCTTCTGGAAGCTGAAGCCTGATAACTTTGTCCCAAAGATATAAAGGATGATAATTCTACTGACAAATAAAGAAAACCTTACTCTGTCACTTCAATTATAAAGTATAGGAATAAGCAAACTCCAATTTAAAATACAGTTGTCATGGGGGAGAAAGCAGATTTTTAAAAGGAAGATTATCACACCCAATAGTGTGAATAGCGTTTGGATTCTTTTATCACAGCGTAATCTAGTGCTGCAGTAAAGAAGTGTTCCTATCTCCAAGAGCGTCATGTCTCAACTACCAACACATCCAACTGCAAGCTAAAGCTAACGGTTGAATCTTCATGAATTTATTGTAGGAGGATCTATTGAGTTTTCACACTTTTCCTTATTCAAAGCTCCCTTGATTTCAGCAGAACTCTGCCACCATTGTAATAATACCAAATATGGCTGATCATTAGATAAATAAATGATTGAAGAATTTATCCAATTTATCCTTGTGGGCTTCCCACACTGCAAGGATCAAGCCAAGGCAATGTTAGTTTGCTACCATCTCTAGCTTTCTATTATTCTCACCACCACTACACTCCTGATAATTATGTATTCCATCATACTGTTAGATCTAATTTTGTGTTTATCAGTCATACATCCTGAACTACAATTAAAGTTATTTAAGGTCATTCGGAAGTGTCTCATATTACGTGAATTGTAGACAAATAGGAACTTATTATGAGTCCTGGCTTCCTCCTCCCCCGCAAAACGCACACACACACAAACACACACATTCTAATTACTACATTTGGTCATGCTAAATAAAATAAACAAGTTGAGTCAATAAATTTAAGCCCCTTATTTCTCTGGATGGGACCTAGGAGTAAATAGTACAATAAAGGGTAAAGCCGGAACATGGGAGTATCTTGCCTTGGGACCTCATATGAGGCCACCACTTTTACTGGATCACGTTTAACTGTCATGTCACGGGCCACGTCCTATGATACAACTAGTTTTTACCACTCTGATGTTGTTGAAAACACTTTTCATGATACGACACAAAGGTCTCTCTTTGAGGAACCACTGGAAAATTCTTTCTCATTCACGGTTCCAACAATAGATCTATTTCTTGTAAGTTACTAGCTTTGTTTTTTATCCTGTGAATGATGTGAGTTGTGGAATTGATCATGTTTTCCTTTTTATATTTTACTGCTATGATACAAAATGTGATCCAGTGAAAGTAGTGACCTCACATGAGGTCTCAAGGAGAGATATTCCCATGGTCCAGGCTTATCCTTTATTGTACTATTTACTGCTAGGTCTAATCCAGAGAAATGAGGAGCTTAAATCTTATTGACTCAACTTATTTATTTTATTTAGCATGACCAAACATAGCAAATAATTAGAATGTGTGTGTGAGAGTACGGGGGGACGGGGGTAGAGGAAGTCAAGAATTACTAATTTATCTACAGTTCATATGATGTGAGACATTTCTGATCCATCTTTCACAGAAATAGGCTCAGAGATACCAAGAGCACAGAAATTGAGGAGTCACCCCCAGGATGCATGACCTGCCTTACACAGCCTGGCAGCATCAGCATGGGTGCTAACTTAACCCTTGGTCCACCTCATTTTCTCTTAGTTCATGACCTCATTATTTGCATGTATTGTTATCTTATGTGCAGTTTTAATATATCTATGTTTAATCTGAAGGGTATAAGTAGGTAAATAGTCTAAAGCTATAGCAAATCTAGTGCTGATCAAAATAGCCCAATAAAATTTATCTGCTGTATGATTAGAACTTTCAGAGGCATCATGAGTCTAACAGTGGTATTTGTGTAATATTTGTGAGTTTATGTGTCTTTATTTTATTTATTTGTTTTTTTTTACTTTATAAGGAAATGAAATTTATTGCTTACAGTTTCTGAGGCTGGGGAGTCCAAAATCCAAGGAGCACATGTAGTGGTGGCAACAGTGACCCAGAGGTCTCACATCGCAAGATGGTGGGAGCAGAGAGAGCAACCTCCTCTTTCACTCTCACTTTAAAGCCCTCAGAACCACACCCCTGACCACTGTCATTATGTAGACTGGAAGTTCCCAACTTCATGGAAGCTCAATTCCCACTGTAACTGTTGAGGGCGGGAAATCCTATTATGGTAATTTAAAGATGGGGCCTTGAGTTTATGTGTCTTTAGAAGCATTTAGCTGACAACAGCAAAAAAAAAAAAAAAAAACACTGAATACTACAATGTTTAAACACTCAGGCTTTCCAGCCAGTCTACTGGGATTCAACTTCCAGCTCTGCCATTTAATAGCTGTGAGACCAGGAAAAATTTACTTAGCCTCTCTGGGCCATGGTTTTCTCATTTATAAAATAAGAATAAAAGTAGTAACTACTTCATAAGGTTTCTATGACGAGTAAGTGCTTTAAAGAAAAAGATTTAACATAGTGCTTGGCAGATAATAAATAATATAAAGCCATTTGTGTGGTTGATACATCAAATCTGAATTCTTCTTTGTGTTGTATCTCCCATATTTAAAGCAACTTTTAACATTCTTGCCAACTATATAAGCATTAAGCATCATTGCGGATAATTCAAAGATAGAAGTAATCTGCACAGCATAGGAAACAACAAAATAAAAAGGCAACTTATGTAATGGGAGAATATGTTTGCAAACCATATATCTAGTAAAGGGTTAATATCTAAAATGTATAAGGAACTCATACAACTCAATAGCAAAAAAAAAAAAAAGAAAGAAAGAAAGAAAAGAAAAGAAATTTAAAAAACCAACAAATAACCCAATTAAAAAATGGGCCAAGGGCCTGAACATCTGAATAGACATTTTTCCAAAGACATACAGATGGTCAACAGGTATATGAAAAGATGCTCAACATTACTAATCATCAAAAAATGCAAATCCAAACCACAATGAGATATCACCTCATACCTGTTGGGATGGCTGTCATTAACTAGACAAGTGAAAACAAGTGTTGGTGAGAGTTTGGAGAAAAATGAACCATTGTACACTGTGGATGGGAAAGTAAATTGGTACCATATGATTCAGCAGTACCACTTCTGGGTATATATGCAAAGGGAATGAAATCAGTATCTCGAAGAGATATCTCAACCCCTTTGTTCATTGCAGCATGATTCACAAAAGCCAAGTTATAAAATGAATTTAAGTGTCCATTAATGGATGAATATATTCTGAATGAATATATTTACATTTTACACATTTATAATATGAGTATATTTGTATATCATTAATTAATAATACAAAGAATATTATTCAGCCATAAAAAAGAAGGAAATTTTTCCATTTGCAACAACATCGATAGACTTAGAAAGACATTGTGCTGAGTGAAATAAGCCAGACACAGAAAGACAAATCCTGTATGATCTCACGTACACGTGGAAACTAAAAATTTTGAACTCATAGAATTAGAGACTGGAACAGTGGTATCCAAGAACTGGGAGGGTGAGGAAAATGGAGAGAGGTTGGTCAAAGAGTACAAACTTTCAGTTATAAGATGTACAAGTTTTGGGGATCTAATATATAGCATGAGTGGTGATGAATATGTTAATTAGATTGTGCTAACCATTACACAATACATACATGTATGAAATCATCACATTGTACACCTTGAATATATCCAATCTTTGTCAATTAAATATTTTAATTGTTTTTTAAAAATGGGAGAAAATTCAGAAAAAGTAACACATGGACTTACATACTTAACCTTGACATAATGAAGATCATGGAAGTTGTCACTATCATCCTTAGAAGAAAAAGCTGAATGTACTTGAAATCAGCACTTTTCTCAGACCCATCAGAAAAGTGAGGTTTCAAAATCTGGAAAGACAGATGAATCCAGAGGGTCAGAGCTGCTTACCTAGAGTAGAAGCTGCTTGAACCATGAAACAGTAGGAATGCTTAAATAATAGTTTTGACAAATTGCTGGAGGCTGAAAGTAGACTAACATGAAAATGAGAAACTCCTGAAAGCTACAGACATAGGAGGATCCACACAATTTGGTGGGTTTTACCTCCAGGAACCCTACCCAGTAAAGATTCTAGGAAAAACACTCCAACTCTAGCAAGAGGAGTAGAAGAGTAACACCCAGGAAGTTTTCTACTACACAGGCCTACTCTCCAGGGAAAAAGACTACCAGAATCTTATCCCAGCTTGGAAGGGCATTCTTCTCACTCTAGCCCTCTCTAGCTTTCCTATTTCAGTGGGGCAGGGAGGCACTGGAAAAATACTTGGAAGATGACAACCAGAGATACAAGTGTACTGAACGACTGAGATTTAATCATAAGATTATAGAGAGCTTCACCTATCCCCACACTTAACCATCAAATTAACAGTACTCTAATTTAATAACTGTGCAAGATGAAAACTCTGTCTAAGGAGGAGTACTTAGGAAAGCTCAAAGTTAAGATACGTTCCAAGCAAGTCATTTTCCCAGTACTTTACCAATGTTTTTTGTTTTATGGGGTTTTTTGTTGGTTTTTTTTTTTTTTTTTTTTTTTTTTTTTTTGCTGTTGAGTTGTTTAAGTTCCTTGTGTATTCTGGATATTAATCTCTTGGAGGATGAATATTTTGCAAACATTTTCTCCCATTTGGCTGGTTGTCTCTTTGCTCTGTTGATTGTTTCTTTTGCTGTATGGAAGTCTTTTTAGTTTGATATAATCTCATATGTCTATTTTTGCTTTTGTTGCCTGTGCTTTAAAAGTCTTCTCAATAAAATTTTTGCTCAGATCAGTGTCTTGGAGTGTTTCATCTATGCGTTCTCCTAGTAGTTTTATAGTTTCAGGTCTTACACTTGTCTTTAGTTCATTTTGTGTTGATTCTGGTGTACAGTGAGAGATAGGGGTCTCGTTTCTTTCTTCTGCATATGGATATTCAGTTTTCCCAGCACCATTTATTCAAGAAGTTTTTCTTTCCCCAGTGTATGTTCTTGGCATCTTGGTCAGAGATCAGCAGGTGGTAGATGCATAGATTTATTTCCAGGTTCTCTATACTGTTCCATTGGTCCATGTGTCTGTTTTTATGCCACTACAATGCTGTTTTAATTACTAAAGCTTTGTAGTATATTTTGATGTCTGGTAGTGTAATGCCTCCAGCTTTGTTCTTTTTGCTCAGAATTGCTTTGGCTATTTGGGGTCTTTTGTGGTTCTACACAAATTTTAGGATTTCTTTCTCTATTTCTGTGAATATCACTGGTATTTTGATAGGAATTGCATAAAATCTGTACATCACTTTGAGTAGTATGGACATTTTTACAATATCAATTCTTCCAATTCATGAACATGGAATGTCTTTCCATTTTTTTGTGTCCTCTTTAATTTCTTTCATCAGTGTTCTATAGTTTTCATTGTGGAGATCTTTTACCTCCTTTGTTAAATTTATTCCTAAGTCTTTTTTTTTTTTTGGTAGCTATCATAAGTGGGATTGCTTTCTTGATTTCTTTTTCTGCCAGTTCATTGTTGGTGTATACAAACTACCAATTTTTGTATATTGATTTTCTATCCTGAAACTTTTCTGAGTTTGTTTATTAGTTCTAAGAATTTTTTGGTGGACTCTATAAAAGATCATGTCATCTGCAAACAAGGACAATTTGACTTCCTCTTTTCCAGTTCAGATGTTTATTTCTTTCTCTTGCCTAATTACTCTGGCTAGAACTTTCAGTTCTATGTTAAATAAGAGTGGTGATAGTGGGCACCCTTGTCTTATTTCTGTTCTTAGAGGAAAAGCTTTTAACTTTTCCCTGTTCAGTATGATGTTAGCTGTGTGTTTGTCATATATGACCTGCATTGTGTTGAGGTACTTTTCTTCTACACATAATTTTCTTAGAGTTTTTATCATGAAGGGATATTGAATTTTATCAAATGCTTTTTCTGCTTTGATGAAATCGTCATATGGTTTTTGTGCTTCATTTAGTTAATATGGTATATTGCATTTATTGATTTGCATAGATTGAACTATCCTTGCATCCTGAGATAAATCCCACTTGACCATGATGTATAATCTTTTTGATGTGCTGTTGAACTTGGTTTGCTAGTATTTTGTTGAGAATTTTTGTATCTATGTTAATCAGGGATATTGGCTTATAGACATTTCTAAAAAGAAGACATACAAATGGCCAAAATGTATATGAAAAAATGCTCAACATCACTACTCATCTGGGAAATGCAAATCAAAACCACAATGAGATATCATCTCACTTCAGTTAGAATGGCTATTATCAAAAAGATGAAAAATAATAAATGCTGGCAACAATGCAGAGAAAAGGAAACTCTTACACTGTTGGTGGGAATGTAAATTAGTACAGCCACTATGGAAAAATGTATGGAGGTTGCTCAAAAAACTAAATATAGAACTGCCATGTGATCCTGCAATCCCACTGCTGGGTATTTATCCAAAGGAAAGGAAATTAGCATACCGAAGAGATATCTGCACCCCATGTTTATTGCAGCACCATTCACAGTAGACAAGATATGAAATCAAGCTAGTTGTCCATCGACAGATGAATGGATAAAGAAAATGTGGTATATATACACAAAAGAATACTACTTGGCCATAAAAAAAAGAGCGAAATTCTGTCATCTATGGTAACATGGATGCTCCTGGAAGACATTATGTTAAGTGAAATAAGTCAGGTACAGAAAGATCAATACCCATGTTCTCACTCATATGTGGGAGCTAAGAAAATAATATATATAAGCTGAACATTTAGAAGTAGAGAGTGGAAGTGTGGTTACTAGAAGCTGAGAAGGGGAAGGGAAAAAGAGGATAGGGAGAGATTGGTTTATAAGTGCAATATTACAGCTAGATAGGAAAATAAGTTTTGGTGTTGTACAGTAGTGCTACACATCTATAATTAACAATAATTTATTGTATGAGCTCATATGGCTAAAAGAGAGGTGTTCAAATGTTCTCATCATGAAGAAATGCTAAATTTTTGTGATGATGAATATGTTAATTGCCCTGATTTGATCATCACACATTGTATACATGTATTGAAATATAACTCTGTACCCTATAAATATGTACAAAGTTTCAATTAAAAAATTAATAAATTTCTTTAAAAAGTAAAAAACAATGAACCCATCTGGTCCTGGGCTTTTCTTTGTTGGGAGCCTTCTGATAACAGCTTCAATCTCTTTTATTCTTATTGGTCTGTTCGGATTTCCTGTATCTTCTTGGCTAAGTTTTGGTAGTTTGTATATGTCCAGAAATTTATCCATTTCCTCCAGATTTTCAAATTTGTTGGCATATAGTTCTTCATAGTAGTCTCTACTGATTCTTTGTATTTCTGAGGTCTCAGTTGTAATATCACCTTTTTAATTTCTAATTTTTGGTATTTGGGTCTTCTCTATTCATTTCGTAGTTAAGCTTGCTAAAGGTTTATCAATTTTACACTGTTGGTGGGACTGCAAAATGGTGCAGCCTTTATGGAAAATGGTATGGAGGTTCCTCAAACAATAACAGATAGATCTACCATGTGACCCAGCTATTCCACTGCTGGGAATATACCCAGAGGAATGGGAATCATCATGCCGAAGGGATACCTGTACTCCCGTGTTTATTGCAGCACTATTTACAATAACCAAGAGTTGGAACCAGCCCAAATGTCCATCATCAGATGAGTGGATAAGGAAACTGTGGTATACCTATACAATGGAATACCAAACTGCTATAAAAAAGAATGAAATACTACCATTTGCAACAACATGAATGGACTTAGAGAAAATTATATTAAGTGAAACAAGTCAGGCACAGAAATACCACATTTTCTCACTTATTTGTGGGAGCTAAATATAAATAAATAAATAAATATACAAACAAATAAAAGGTTGGGGGGGAAGAAGACACAACAATCACAACAATTCCTTAAACTTAAAACAAGTGAACAGATATGATGTAGTAGAGGGAAGAGGGTAAAAAGGGAGGGGGAAAGACGAATGGGTAAAGGGACATGAAAATCAACTACAGTGTGTATTGAGAAGTTAAAACTAAAAATTAAATAAATACAAAATAAACAACAACAAATAGCAAGAACTCCAGAGGAAGTCAAAACCTCTGGCACCTACAGCTGCAGCGCAGTTCCTAGCAATATTAACATAAATTCCCACACTAAAGCCCTAGTTACCTCAGTTCCTATTACCCAATGCAACATGCCCAGCTTCCAACAAAAAGAATAAAGCATTCCAAATGCAAAAGAAAGCGAGAGAGAGAGAGAAATACAAGAGAAATAGCAAGAATCAGAATCAGACTCCAATATGACACAGATGTTGGAATTATTAGACAGGGACTTAAAATAACTATGATTAATATGTCAAGAGGTTAATTTAAAAAATAGACAACATGGAAGAACAGATGAGTAATATAAACAAAGAAATGAAACTCTAATAAAAAAATCAAAGGGAAATGCTAGATATTAATTCCTTTAATGGGCTCATCAATATTCTTGACATCAGGAAATAGAAATGCTAAGAAATAATCAAAAGCAAATTTTAAAAATCAAAAACAATATGAGAGTAATAAAAATGACTTTAATAAGCTCGTCAATAGATGGAGGAGAGAATCAGTGAGCTTGAGGATATATAAATAGAAACTTCCCAAACTAAAATGCAAAGAGAAAGAATAAATAAAACAAGACAGAACATGCAAGAACCAGGAGACAATTTCAAAAGATGCAATGTGCACACAATTTCTTCTAGAAGGAGAAGGAAGAACAGAACAGAAGAAATATTTGAAGTAACAATGGCCTAGAATGTTCTAACATTAATGAAGACACCAAACCACAGATCCAGGAAACTGAGAAACACCAAGCAGGATAAACACACACACACACACACACACACACACAGAGAAACATATCACATGCAAATTACAAAAAATCAAAAAAAAAAAAAAAAGAAATTCAAAGAAACCAGAGAAAAAAATACCTTACTTATGGAGGAACAAAAATAGGAACTACAAAATACTATACTTATCCAACATGAAATAGACAACTTGAATAGCCCTGTAACTAGGAAGGAAATTGAATTCATAATTTAAAAACTTCTAAACATGAAATCTCCATACATAGACAGTTCCAGTGGAATTTCTACTAAAGGTTTGATGAAGAATTAACACCAATTCTATACAATCTCTTCCAGAAAATAAAAAAGGAGGAAACATTTCCCAAATAATTTTATGAAACTAACATTACCCTGATACCTAAACAAGACAAACATAGTACAAAAAATGAAAACTACAAACCAATATGCCTCATGAATATCCCTTAAAAATCCTTAGCAGAATATTGTCATAATTCAGCAAGTATAAGAGAATAACACAATATGACTAAGTGGGATTTATTTCAAGTATGTAAGGCTGGTCCAACATTCAAAAATCAATCACTGCAGTTCATCTCACCAATAAAATAAAAAAGAAAAATAATAGGACCACATCAATTAATGCAGAAAAAGCATATAACAAAATATAATATCCATTCATGATGTAACACTTCTCAGCAAACTGAGACTAGAGGGGAATTTCCTCAACTTAATAAAGAGCATCTATTAAATAAAAAAAGAAACCTATGGATGACATCACATTTAATGGTGAGTGTGATGGTTAATTTTAGGTGTCAACTTGGTTAGATTAAGGAATACCTAGACCTAGTAAAGCGTTATTTGGGGGTGTGTCTGTGAGGTTGTTTCCAGAGAAGATTAGCATATAAGCCTGAGTAGATGGGTGGGAAAGATACATCTCCAGTATGAACAGGCACCATCCATTCTGCTGGAGGCCCAGAGAGAACAAAAACAAAGGAAAAGACAAACATCTTTCTCTCTATCCACTGGAGCTAGAATTCACTTTTCTATCCTGTTTATAGACATTGGAACTCCAGTCTCTTCCACCTTTGGGTTTCAGGACTTATACCAGCTTGGAATGAGGATCACACCATCAACTTTCCTGGTTCTGAGGCTTTTCGACTTGGACTGAGCCATGCAAAGGGCATCCCAGGGTCTCTGGCTTGCAAATGGACTATTGTGAGATTTCTTAGCCTTCATAATCACATGAGCCAATTCCCCTAAGAAATCCCCTCTCATATATCTATATACATGGCCTATTGGTTCTATCTCTCTGCAGAACCCTGACTAATACAGGTGAGAAACTGGACACTTTTTCCCAAGAATGGAAACTAGGCAAGGATGTTCTCTCTCACTACTATTACTAAATGTCATCTTGGAAGTCCTAGCTATTATAATAAGAGAATGAAAGAAAATAAAAAATATGCAATTGGAAAGAAAGAAACCTGTCTTTATTTGCAGATGAGATGATTGTCTACAAAGAATAAACAAAAATCTCCTAGAACTAATAAGCGATTATAGCAAGGCCACAGTAGAAAATGTTAATATATGAACATGAATCATTTTCCTATATACCAGCAAGAAAAAATTGAAATTTTAAATTTTAAAAAATACCGTTTACTTTAATGCTGAAAGTAAATGAAATAGTTACAAATCTAACCATGTACATCTAAATCATCTATAAGTAAAACTACAAAATTCTGATTAAAGAAATCAAAGAACTAAAGAATTGGAGAGGTCATCGGTTTTCATGGATTGGGAGACTCACTATTGGTAAAATATCATTTCTTTTCAATTTGATCTATAGATTCAAAGCAATCCTAATCATATTCTCAACAACCTATTTTGTATATATTAATTCTAAAGTTTATACTGGAAGACAAAAGCCTAAAATCGCCAAAGCCAGACTGAAGAAGGATAACAAATTTGAAAAATTCAATTTCTCCACAGTACCCACTGTTAAGACTTACTACAAAATTACAGTAATCAAGACAATGCGGTATCGGCCAAAGGATAGAAATACAGAGCAACAAAACAAAATAGAACATGCAAAATTAGACCCACACAAATACAGTCAACAGATCTTTAAGAAAAAAATAAAGGTAAATCAGTGGACAAAGGAGATTATTTTCAGCAAAAGGTGCTAGAAAACTTCAGATGAATACCGCTTGAGGGACATTCTGCATAATACCTGACCAGTGCTCCTCGTAACTATCAAGGTCGTCAAAAAAAAGGCAAGTCTGAAAAACTCTCACAGGCAGGAGAAGCCCAAGGAATCATGATGACTGAATGAAATATGGTACCCTGGATGAGACCTGGGGGGAAAAATAAAATTTAGATTAAAACTAAGGAAATATGAATAAAGTATGGATTTTAGTCAATAATAATTAATATAGTTTGGATGCATTGCTCCCCCCGCCCCCAAAGCTCACGTTGAAATCTGATCCCCAACTTGGCAGTGTTGGGAGGTGTTTGAGTCATGGCCATAAATAGATGAATGCCCTCCCTGGCCAAATCTGTCTCCTTAGCTTTCCAGTGCCTTTTCAGAGGTGGGTGATTTGTGCTGGGCACACAGAAATCTTCATACTTGATGCCCACTCCCATATTTCTCTCCACATGCCTCTGCTCTGGACCTCCTTGTCTTCAACTTTCCCATCCCTTTTCTCACAGGCTCCTGACCACCTTTCGCAACTTCTCACCCTTGGCTCCTTACTTCACACAGAGTAGATCACAGCTCCTTCTTTGTAATGATTTTCTTCTCTGTTGACCTACAAGGTGACCTCCAATTGTAGCTTCAATGCAGCTTAAACTTTTTAGCTTACACATCCCACAGTGAAATGTCCTGCCTGCACTAGGACCCAATAAAATGTCAAGAGCTGTTTTTTCAAAAGGCATATAATTCTCACTGCAAAACGTGTAAACTTGCTCTGGAACTTTAGGGACTTGCACTATGATTCTGTGATTCTCCTGTTCGGGTTTGCCATTAGCTCCACCCCACACATTTTGTCACAGTAGTTTTCTATGTTGATGACTGTTGTAGAGCAAAGGAAAAAACAGTGCTTGTGTTTTTTCTAAAAGATTAGAAGATATTTTAGTGAAATTCACCAAATTACCAGGTTAGGGGTGGGGTGCCTATAAGCAAATCAAAAGATGGCAAGAGTTTTCTTTCTTTTTTGCGAGGGAGGGATGCTTTTCTGTATATTCAAAACTTTCAACATGCAAATCTTTTGCAATTGCATAAAAAAGATCTAACAGCTAATCTGAAAGAGAACTAAGAACTTCTCTACTCTTTCTTAATAGCTAGAGATAATGCTTTCAGAACATGTTGATGTTCATAATCAGAATCAGATCAAACGAGTCTTTCAGTCCTGTCCAGTTCCACCACAGGCACAATAACATGCCTGCCACTGGGCTACTTTCATCTGCATCACCCTGCAGTATTCCATCTATTAAGGGTAATGTGAAACATTTCCAAGGGCCCCAGCATAATCCCTCTGAGCAAGGATGGAAAGAGGCATGATAGTATCAAGGAACAGTCACATACTTTGTGCATAGCCAGAAACTCTACAATCTAGAACAATATCACCCTCACACAGACAATAAAAATACTTTATATATTTAATTTAGTGTTCTGGAGATCAGCAAGTAATTTTCCTTAGGATAAGATTTCTTCAAATATGGCAAGTCAGGTGATTTGCACAAACCGAGAGGACCTGGAAGGTTCAACAAGCTGGGTACAAACTGAGTCACAGGAACAAACTAAGCAAGCTTAAAAATAACAATAAGGATAAGAAGGGGAATAATCATAATCTCCCTAGTGAGAGAGAAGGTCACTGTGACCACCAGACTCAACGCCAAATATCCTGTTGGCATGACGGTTCCTTCGCTCTCGTGTATTCGTGATCCCAGAGCCAGGCTGCAGGCAGGCTGCAGCCCCAGCATTCACTTGCTTACCCTAAAGTGACTGCCAATGGCTCAGGTTGCAAGTTTGTTTATATTTAGAAGAACAGGTGTGTGGCCCAGTTCTAAATCAAGTCAGTGCTGTGCTGGTGTCATTTTGAGACATTTCATATAGCTGGAATGATTAAATATGGAAAAGCATGACACACCTACCCAGAGTTTTGCTTAGGCCTGCACTCAGCATGTGGGAATTTCATACCGTGACTTCTTTTCTCTTCAGATTCTGTTCATTGTCCCCTCTTTGCATAATCCTGCAAAGTTTTTTGTATTGGTTGGTGGTTTCCTGTGAGAAAAAAGTCAGAAGCCCTGGATTTTAATATGGCCTCGGTAGAAAAGCAAGTTACCTCTTACTCCTTAACTTTGCAAACTGATGATATTTTATAATTGCTGATCTTCAATTGGCCCCCTCTTTATCATGCCAAGGTTGTTGTCAAACTCCAATGACGCTATAGAGGTGACTGTGCTTCATAAACACTAGAGCACTCCACAAATGCAAAATACACAAATGCACATAAAAGATCATTACGAAGCTAAATAGCTCTACAAATGCAAACTGGTGGCATGGAAAGAAGTGTGCTATGAGCAACTTGGTAAATGTCATATTCATAACAGAATCCAAGACCAGGTGTTCACAAAGACAGCAGCTTTTCAGCTACCTCCTCCAATCACCATTTCATTAACAACTGATGAAAATATAATGTATAAGGAAGTACAGGCATGTCGTTACACTGTAAAGTTATTCTGCTAATAATTTTAGTTCTGGTACTTAGCCAGGCTCCCATCTTCACTCTGTTGAGTGTACCGCGTGACATGGATAGAGTAGTATTTTTATGCCATTCCTAAATGAAGTAGTTACCAAGTAGAAGGCTTCCCAGTGTGGGAAGAAAAAGGAAATTTTGTTTTCATTTAGATTTCACTTCTGTTTATATTATAGTAAGGATGATTATGAGTTAATAAAAGCTATATAAACGATAATAAAATATTTTATAGAAAAAATAACGCTGACTTTTCATAAAATAGCTTCATCATAAGTACCTCTTAATAAAAAGTTTTCTGTCTACCAAGTGAATCTTTTCCCCGTATTATACTGGACCTTCCACTAAGTGAGCACATACACGAAGATATTGACATTCTTAAGCACTTATAGCAACAGGAGCACTTGGAAATGTTCTGTCCGTCATTTTATCCTTACTCATTTTTAAAGTCTGCTTCATTGCTCTGAACTACAGGCAAGAAGAGAGAGGTGTCACCACAAACATGCCAACCTACAAGACACAGTAATCTTACCATGATAAGATCCCAGAGAAGGAAGAGCCCAGGAGACCCTCTAGTCCTCTCTCTCCCCCAGGGCTGCCCTCCAAGTCCAACCTCCTCTCTGCCAGCACCAGAATGTGGAGCTGCCTGGGGGCATATGGCTCCAGAATCTAGTGCACTGACCACCTTCCTAACTGTGTCTTTCAGTGAAGTTCCAGCTGCAAGTGCTAGTCTATCAGATGCCTGTGGAAGTCCTATCTCCTCTCTCTCTCTCTCTTTACCGCTGCAGGGCTAGGCATCCCTGACATTTTACCACAGTAGAAGGGAAGAAAGCTTTATTACTGCCCCACAAATTAAAATATCCAACCAGGGCAATGACATGCATAAAATAGTTTAAGTTAGTTTTGGGGGCTTTGTTTTAAAGAAATAAAACATTTCCCTTGCCTACTTCTTGTTGCCTTTTTTTTTTTCCTAAATAAAGATATAAAAATTTTAGATTTTAAAAGAGTGAGTAAGGAAATGTGCATTTTAAACAAATAGTAAGTTCGGAAAGAGCACTAATGACACTGATGGGAATGGGTGGAAGATGGTAGAAGAATAGCACCAGGAAGATGGAAAGCAGATAAATGGAGAGGGCAGAGTAATAGAGAGAGAGAGAGGTTAAAGCGAATAGAAAGAGTAACACTCAAAAAGAAGAGAGTGCATGGGAGGGAAGCAGAGAGGAAAGGAGGAAAGAAAAAGGAAAGATTGGAGGGAAGTAAGGAGGTTTGTGGCGAGTGAACTGGTCAGAGATAAATTACTCATTACAGTCCAGGTTGCCTGTGCACTGTGACCACACCAGCCACAATAATAATTGTTAACAATAACATCTACTGAATGTTTACTATATCCCAGACACTATTCTAAGAACTTTAGATATAATCCTCATCACAATCTTATAAGTTCGATCATATTATGATTATCATAGTCATCACCCTCAGGCATGAGAAATCTAAACCCTACACCTCATAGGTGATGACTGGCAGAGCCAGGATTCCGACTCAGGGAGGCTGGTTCCACACCACTTGGCCACCTGCCTCTCCTCACCTGAGGCTGCCTCTTATTCTCCAAGCTGACTGTGAACCAATTTCACTATTTTCTATGTAGTTTTCTATAGAAAACTATTCTCTGTAAGTTTCTATAAGTCTTACAGAAGTTGAAATTAACACTATACCTAGTAGTATGAGGAAATTGAAAAGTCTGACGTAGAATTTAATTTTACTTTCTCCAGTGATGTTTCAAAATGTACTTTAGAAGTCTACACATACTTGGCAATTTTCTAGCTGTTTCAAGCTCCTTTGACAATTCCAAATATTTTAATTGCCTATTGTTTTTCTTAGAGTAATCAGAGCTGCTTTATTACTTGTTAACTGGAGGTATTAATTAAAACTAGCATTTATTTAAGCTTCAGATCAAATTTTTGTTTTGTAATCTAAAATTAAGTGGGAGATAACAGAAGAAAATTCTTTAAAAACTAGGAATAAATATTACATGTATATAATAAATACAACATTGTGTGCATCAATAAACATTTAATGAATACATGAAAACGGTTAAGCATTGCTTGATAACAGCTTTTAAACTGCCTTTTGCATACCTCTAGAAACTTCTTCGGAAAGTATTTGCCAGTAAAAGAATGGTTTCTAATGATTAAGTTCAAAGAAATATCACTTGTTTTCTATTCATCTGCTCAAAGTAACCTAGGATCCATCCAAGAAAATTGAATTATTTTAGTTACTTTAAACAGAGGGGCATTAATATAAGAAGTTAATTATTTAAAGAGGTGTTGAGACATGAGATGGAGGCGCAAAAAGAAAATAGGGCTGATACTCAGAGAGTAAGAGCAAAAGCCTGCCACTGCCCCCCGGCTGGAGTTAACAGCCTAAGTGTGCTGCTGAGCTGCTGAAGCTGCTGTCATCTTCTGGAAAGCAAGCATAGAAAGGCCACTGTGCAATTGAGAACCTACTTAGATCTCATCTGCCTAGATGGTGCCTAGACAAGTGTCCTGCTACAGCAAAAGTATATGCCGCCCTTGCCAATCTACCTAAAACCCCTTGGTTTGACACTAAGCAGCCTGTACAAACCGACTGCTGTATGAAAAAAATAAAAATTAAAAAAACACAGGAATTTAGTTAGAGGCATTTTGCGATTGTCTAAGTATTTAAAAATAGAAGTAGGAAGAAGCATTGTCCATTGCCTATAGGAGTTTTTAAATATCTCTTTGTTCTCTTATCTCCTCCATGTTTGATTTTTAACATTGTCATTATTATTATTACTATTGTTATTGTTATTATTTTGCCTTAAGTTTAGCAATCACTTTTCAGATTTGGTGATTTGCTGTATTTTTCTTTGGATTATAAAGATAATAATACTTACCTGCCCCTTGAACAGATTGTGAAATTAATTACTGAGTGAGAGGTGTTAAGCGGTTAGGAAAGAGTTTATTGAAGAATAATTCCGATTGTAAAGTGCCACTAAGACTCTAAGAATATCATGCTAAGTCACTTAAGGTGGATGGGATGACATTCACATGTTTTATTACAGCTCTTGCAGATAGCAGTTATTTCAAGGAGATTGCTTTATTCTGATCCCTGCAGTCGATTTTGAGGTTAATGGCATTTAATTTTATGTATGTATTCAGAGAGAAATGGAATGGCTTGATGTGACATACATTTCAGAATTTTTCTTTTATTGGATTGAAAAAGCAGGTACTTAAACTTGCATTACTCGTTTGAAGCAAAAAAATCATGATCAGCCCAAGTTTCATGTTAGGTAAAACAGCGACATTTTGGAAATTAATTAATCTTATCTGGAACTGCAGCTGCATTACATTAAATTTGATCAAATGCTGAATGTCATCTGCAGCCAAGCTAATTTCACTGAGGGCCAAGACCATGGTGTTACATTTAGGCGGGGCTAGTCAAGTGGATCTTGTCCATCAGCACAGTAGGGAATCTGCTGAGCTCATAGATTTAAAATCCTCAAAACAACTTCCATCTCTTTAGGGGTTTCCCTAAGTGCACACAGATTCCTGCTGAGATCGCTTCGCACTGGATGCAGGCGAGGGCCTTTCCTTCTCCCTTGTCGATAGGTCTCAATCTGTACATCAAATATGTTCAGGTAAATGTGATGTGAAGGGTTATGTTAGCTCCTGGAAGGCATTTAAGAAGAACTATCACCCCTGAAAGGTTAAGTTCAGGAGCCACATTTACATGTGGGATAAATATTGGCTACCAATCAGGAAGTTGGCAGCATTAGTAAGATTATATTTAAAACAAAGCAATTTCTACAATACAAAATGCTGGTGACTTTCAGTCAGTTCTCAGAAATTCCTCTCAAGCAGCACAGCATCACGGATAAAAACATGGGTTTACAGTCTGGCTCTATCGTTTAGTAAATGTAAAATCTGGGGCAAATTACTTAACTTCTATGGGGATCAGTTTTCTTACCTTATAGAATGAATATAATAATAATGTCTATTTCATAGGGGCATTGCAAGAATTAAATGAGTTAAAATCTGTAAAGAGCTTAGAATGGTGCTTGGCACACAGTAAGCACTACATATGTGTTTGTTAAATAAACAATTTCCTTTCTCGAGAAAAGAACGTCATTCCTAGCTCCTAGCTCTGTACACACAACGCACACAAGCTCCAATGCTGAAGCAATAAATCCTTCTGAGAAAGAAAATCACAGAATCCCAGAGCCTTATTTTCAGAATCGCTCATGTTGCTTCCAGACATTGGCTATTTAATTCTTCCTGAACAACCAAGAGAGAATCTACACAAACAAACTTCTCCTTTTACAGAAGAGAATGCTGCTGCACAGGAAGATCAAGTTCAACTCTCTCTCCATGTTTATTCCTTTACTAGACTCACTTACTATTAGGCGTAAAACAATACTAAATTGATACAAAATGAAAAACTTGAAAGTGCAAAATTCAATCCAATTTAAGTCAGAGTATGTATAGTGAACAAATCCACCGCATGATATGTATCCAACTTTTCAGAAACTTGATTTTCTACCAACTACTGCAGGAGTACTAACAAAGTAAGTACTGAAGAATGGACTTATGTTTCCATTCAAATTTCCTTTGTGAGAAAGTAACTAAAATATGTAGCTGGCTTAAAAAAAATTGTTATGCATCCAAATTCTGTTTAATTTTATACAAACGAGATTTGACTCTGCAAGATCATGGAAGAGAAATTATTATTAAGGAGAGTCTGGGAAGTGGATAGCTGTGAGGCCCCTCGTTTTGGTGGGAAGATGTTATCACCTGGTAAAGTATAAAAAGGGCAGAAATAAATATAATAAGAGGTTTGGGTGGGAGTTAAAGACATGTTCAACTTTCCCCTCCAAAAACCTTCTTGATGACTTTTGAAAATCAATAATCTTTCTCTGTAAAAGTTTCTTCATGCCAACTCCTGTTTGTGCAAGAGTTTTCAGACTTTACCCAGTCTAGCAAAGTATTATATAGGAAGAAGAGAGTAAGGGAGGGAGAGTAGAGGAAGGAAGGGAAAAGGGAGAAAGAGAGAGAGAGAGAGAGATTTTTACTTATTTCCATGTTAAGGCATAGTTTGGTGGAAAAAAAATTGGTAATTTCTAATACTTATATTTTTCCCTGATATTAAAGTAATATATGCTTATTGCACAAAATTAAGAAATTTTTAAAATACAGAAAAAAATCAAACATACTATAATTATCTCACTCCACTGTGAGTATGTAAGTATCTGGGGCTACATGATTAGAGCACCCACCACTTTACCACCCCCTGCACCACACACACACACACACACACACACACACACACACACACACACACACACACACACACACACACACACACACACACACACACCCCTGTCCCTTATACCTATGAATTTATTTAAATTTTAAAAATTAAATCAGTATCTAAGAAGACAGCTCTTTACCTTAGTTTTATACTTTATAATATTATGAGTCCTATCCTATGCCCCTAAATATTCTTCATAGATTTTGATTATTTGTCTCTACCATGATTTATCTAATGAGTTACATAATTCATCCAATCAGTTCCATACTAATGGATGGTGTTTCTATTATTTTCCTAAAATAAACAACACATATTTATGAATCTCTCTGCAATTCTGTGTTTATTTCCTTAAGAGAATTTTCTGGAAGTGGAAATCCTGGATCAAAGTGTATGAGTATTTTAAAGGATTTAATACATAATATTGTGTTTTGTGTTTTCTCTGTTTTTTGTTGGATTTAAATATTAATCTTTTTTCCCCCAATATAAAAAAAGTCCTCAATTTATCAAGTCAACTGTTTTTCTATTTAATTCATAATTTTTGCTTTGATCTGCATTTTGCTACTTCCTATACTTTCCTTTGGGTTATCTTCTATTATTACATTTTGAAGGATTAGGTAATTCATTTTATTCTTTCTATAGAAACAGTGCTAAGCATTTTAAATGACATATTTCATCTAGCTCTATCAAGAACTCAGTAAAGATTATTTTTAGCTCCATTTTACAGGTGAAAAAATGGACTTAAATAAGTTAAACAACTTTCAAAGATCACAGAGAAAATAGATGGTGAAATCTGGGCTGGAGCTCCTTACATAGTGTAGGGATTGAAAGACAGTGACCCTCTTCACCTGTGAGCGCAAACCTCTGGTAACGTCCCATGAGATGGATGAGCCCTGTTCCCTTTCTGATAATTTGTATGTTCTACACAGGACAGCATTATCTGATTTATTTTGCTCTAAAGTGTCTGAATGATAGCAAATTTTAATTGAAAATTTAATACCAATTTCTAATATTATTGCAAGAGAAAAATTTACCAAGAGTTTTCCATTGAAAACTTATCAAGTCTTCATAAGAATGGTATTCTTTTGAATGATTCTTACGAATGTTATAGGAATGTTTGGTAAGACTGCATTCTCTTCTTACACAATCACATAAGTTGAATTTATTAAATTTTTTTCAAACATTTTTATTTTATTCAATTTTTACTTATCCTATTCATTTTTTATTTTATTCAGTTTCAATTATTTTCATATACTTGCTGTGTCACAGCCTATGAGTATAATGTATCCCATTTGAAGCTTTTTTAGCCTTAATTTTCCTGTGTATGACATTAACAATACCTTCCCCACTTTCTATTTGCCTGATTTGTATTTGCCTCTTCTTTTCATTTCCATTTGCTTATCATTTGATTTTATGTGAGAATCCCATATATACTACTATTTGGATTTGAGATCTTTTCCTTTTAAATACTCAAGATTAATCCATTCACATTTATTCTGATAACTAATGTGCCTGGTTTTTACTTTTGTTCTGCTGTTTCAGGATTTCGGTTTTTACTGATTTTTGTTTGTTTGTTTTTTCTTTTTCTCTTTTCCTCTCCCTTTTACATTTCCCAGATGATATAAGATTTTGTTTACATCACTTACAGAAGGAAGTCCCAGCTCTCTAGCTTGATATCCATCTTAGTAATTTGTGCTGCTATAACAGAATACTCGAGACTGGGTAATTTATAAAGAACAGAAATTTATTTTCTCACTGTTCTGGAGCTGGGAAATTCAAAACCAAGATGCTGCTTCTGGCAAGGGCCTTCTTGCTGTGTCATCACGTGTGGAAGGCAGAAGAGCAAGAGTGCAAGAGAGAGCATGAATCCATTCATGACATGAATACCTCCCATTAATTCCCACCTCCCAGTGTTGTTGCACTGCAGATTAAGTTTTCAACATATGAATTTCTGGGGGACACAGTCAAACTACATTGGTTTCTAAAAGGCTTTGTAAGATCTGGTCCTATCTATTCCCACAACCTCCAAGCATCCCTCCTCCACCCACCTTGTGACTTTCAGTACACCTGAACTGCTTTGCAGTCTTGACTACATGATGCTGCTTCATCCTCTGGCTCTTTTCCTGGTTTCCACTTGTCTATAATGCTCTTATTGTGTTTTTTCACCTGGCTGAACTTTATTGCTCTTCCCAGAATCATTCTTCTGTTATCTCCTCCAGAAGCCTTCTCTGAAATATCCTCTAAACCTTCTGTTGTGTTCTCATAGCACCAGCATGTCTCTCCCTGGGAGCTCTACCAGAATACCTTTTGCCAGAAGTTTGTAAATTATAAATAAATGAATGTCAGGGAACCTTCTGTTTATAATTGCAGTAGTTCTCCATGAGAGATTTAGCAACTTATTAATAGAAATGTAAACTTCCTTTAAACCAAAAAATAGCTGCTGTCATTTGGGCTTACAAGCAAGCTGGTTCCATCAGTTCAGACAAGGAACATGACTATAATAAAAACCATGAATTCAGCACAGCAGTGATAGCCACTTCCATGGAAGTATAAAGAACAGCATGCCACACTCATCATAATGGATTTGGATTTGGAAGGCCACCTGTCTGTTCAAACAATATACTGAGGTCCGTAAAGGTGGTGTTCTACATTATCCTCAAATAGCTCCACTCCACTCAGTCAGCAATTAGTCTAACAGTCACCCAGCTACTGTGTCAGAGGTGGGCAGCAAGAAATTACATCTATACCAACAGCTCAGCTCCAGAATAAACAAGGAAGCCCTGAGATGCCATGTCTTAACCTTTTTCTTTCTTAGTTCAGCCATGGCTCAGATCACAACCTTAGCTTGGCAAGTCATGTTTCACAATGGAAGAGGCCAGGAGCTGTAGCAAAAATGACAGATGATGGTGGGTCCTTGCAAAAGCCCAACTTGTGACCCTGGCTGCTTCAGGCAGATGCTGGTGTACACACAGAGCAGGCACATGTACTTTTATGCATTAACTTCCATCGATCATAGGTGTGGAGAAAATAGGATAATTTAGTCAGGGTCCCTCAACATTTCTTGTAAACAAGTTGTGTGTCGGTGGAGTTAGTGTGCATGTGCACCCATGTATCTTTCTAGTTAATTGCTTTTGTGTGTTCTGCAGTTTGTGAAGCAGGCTGGCCGGCAGAGAGCTCACGTCTAAAAATAGAGCATGTTTACTCTGTTGGCAGCTGCTCAGTTTCAGTTTTTCTTTGGACTTTGCCAGTAGCAGTTGCGTTTCTGAGTTTGTCCTTGAACTACTTAGCTCATAGTGTTGCGTGTGCTGAATAAAGACTATTTCTACTTCAACCAAAACTCCAAGGACCTTTTTGCCAGTTACCTAGCTTATAGACCTGCATGTGAAGGAGTTTGTGAATGGGCTCAAGGGGTCTGTGAGCTCCAGATCCTAGCCCTACCTCTACAATTGGCATCGTTGGCAGGATTACACCACAATAGGTTAAATAGAACTCAAATCTTCACAATCCAAGGGAAGGTCTTGGCCAACTTGGCAAGCCAATCTCGCAAGAACATCATGTTAACAAATATCACTTCTCTCTGCAGGATTCCCACTTTTCAGAGCAACGTGGAAACACATTTGCACCTTTGGAAAGAGTGAGAGCAACCATCAAAGCAGGCATGAAAAAGAGCAGGAAGGTTGTTCAAGCGGCCATATAAGAGGACAGTAGGTATTGGACACAGTCAATCATGCTTGGGGATAAAAAAAAAATAAAATAAAATAACACCAGACACGCTGTGTGCCCTCTGGACAGAAAGCAGAAGACAAGGCTCACTTTATGTACTTCAGCAACGCTTACATTCACAGAGACCAATGGAGGGACTCTGCTGTTCTCACTATTTACAGGTGCAATTTCCTCTCCCTTCTTCCAACCTAGTTAATCAGGATTCTTTTGGTTACAAGTGACAGAAACTACAATTCAAACTTGCTCAAGTCAAAAAAAAAAGGAAAAACAAAGTAAGAGAAGAGGAGGAAGAGGAGGGAAGGAAGGAAGGAAGAAAGGAAGGCAAGCAGGCAGGCTCAATCAACTGAAAAGCCCAGAATTTGGGTCAGATGTGGGACTCAAATGACATCATTATGGCTCATTCTTGCTCTCCTTATCCCTGGGCTCAGATTTCATCTGTGCTGTCTCCACTGTCAGTCAGGCTCTTCTTTTCGTGTGGAACAAAACTTTCAATAGTTATACTCTATATACTTATTATATTTTTACCAACTTCCAAAAGTAAAATATTTTTCCTCCACTATGTCTAAGGAACTTGAAACTCCTTGCTTTGACTTTTCTGGTTAGGGTCTCCTATGCATTCGTAGAGCTCCACTCACACTAAGCGGATGTAGATAGAGAAGTTTCCCTAAGCAATAAAGAGGCACTGATGACAGAAGAGGAGGCAGGTTCCAGAAAGGCCAAAAATAACAGACCAACATTTTTGTAAGGTCACTGTGGTTTAGGATGAGCTGACATGAAGAGTTTAAAAGAAGGTGGCCTGGTTGTCTGCCCAGTTGACAGAGAATTTGAAAAGAAACTGCCTTGTAATAGTTTCCTAGAACTCCCATAATAAAGTACCACAAACTGGTTGGCTTAAAACAACAGAATTTACTCACTCACGGTTCTAAAGGGCAGATTCATAAAATTAAAATGCTGGCAGGGCTGTGCCCTTCTGAAGTTTCTAAGGGAGAATCCTTCCTTGCTCTTCCAGCTTCAGTGTTGCTGTGTTCATAGACACTTCACTCCAGCCTCTGTTTCCATCTTTACATCATCTTTTCTGTGTGTCTCTGTGTCTTCTTCTCTTCTTATCCTTGTAAGTTATACACAGTCACTAGATTTAGGACTTGCTCTAAATCCAGAATGATTTCATCTCAAGATACTTAACTAATGACATCTGTGAAGTCCCTATTTCCAAATAAGATCACATTCTGAGGTTCCCAGTGGCCATGAATTATTGGGTGACACTATTCAAGCCGTCACACAATTTAATATATAATTGCAAACTGAATGAGAGGAAAAGAAGGAAAGAATACGATCTTATGAGCTGGTCAGGAAGGAGTGTGAGCTAACTCGTGGGGATGGTGGTCTTCTCCTGCTTTGTGATAAACTACTACATACTTAGCAGCTTCAAACAATATTCACTCATTTTCTCAAACTTCTGGAGGTCAGAACTCCAGGCACAGTGTGGCTGGAGTCTCTATGCATGGTCTCTGAAGCTAAGATCAAGGCTTTGGTCAGACTTAGTTTTAGCCTGGAGGCTCTGGGAGTTATCACTTCTAAGCTCCATTCGGATTGTTGGAAAACACCCGATTTTTGCAGTTGCAGGATTGAGGTCCCTGTTTCCTTGCTGGCAGCTATGACTGAACTGTAACCCCACCCCCAAATTCATATGTTAAAACCCTAACCTCCAATGTGACTTGTTTGAAGATAAGGCCTTCAGGAGGTAATTAATGTTGAATGAGATCACAAGGGTGGGGCCCTAATCCAATGAGATTGGTGGCTTTTTGAGAAGAAGAGAGATTTCCTCTCTCCCCATGTGAGCACAGAAGACAGGCCATGTGAAGACATGGTGAGAAGGTGGCCATCTGTGAGCTAGGAAGAGAACCCTCACCAGAAACTGACCCTACCAGACCTTGTTCTGGGACTTCCAGCATCTAGATCCGTGAGAAAATAAATGTTTGCTGTTTAAGGCACCCAGTTCATTGTATTTTGTTGTGGCAGCCCACACAGACTGGCTGATTGCTAGGAACTGTGATCAATTCTGAGAAGCTACCCACATTTCTTGTCACATGGTCCCCTCCATCTTCCAAGTCACCAACAGACAATCTCTCTTGTGCTGAAACTTTCTCATGATTTAAATATTTTTCTTCCTGAAGAGCTCAGCCCCTTTTTAAGGTTTGCCTGATTAGATTAGGCTCATCAAGGATATTTCCTCATCTTAAGGTCAAGTGATGCTATAGTTTGAATGTCCTCTATTGAAGCTTGATCCCCATTGTAACAATGTTAAGAGGGTGGGAAATCTGACTATGGTATTTGAAAGGTAGGGTCTTGGGAGGTGATGGGATATGAGGGCTCTAAACTCATGAATGGATTAATCCATGGATTAATGGATTAATAAGTAAATGGATTATCACAGGAGTGACACTAGTGGCTTTACAAGGAGAGCACATGAGTATGCTCAGCCCTCTCACCATGCAATGCCCTGTGTCATCTCAGGGCTCTATAGAGACTCCCCATCAAGAAGAAGTCCCTCACCAGATGTGCACCCCCAACCTTGGACTTTTCAATCTCCTAAACTGTAAGAAATAAATGCCTTTTCTTTATAAATTACCCAGTTTCAGGTATTCTATTATAAATGACAGAAAACTGACTAATACAACTGATTTGAGACCTTAATTACATTTGCAAAATCTCTTCACAGCAATACATAGGTCAGTGTTATTGAATGACTAGAAGTTATGTGTACACCAGGTGGCTGAGGTCTTAGGAGTCATCTTAGAATTTTGCTACCACAGTGGGTCAGGGAAAACTTGCCTGAGGAAATGGTGATCAAGCTGGGGCCTAGAGGATGCCTCAGCTGGAGGAGGAGGGGGAAGGAACCTTATAAGCAGAATAAGAGTGACGAGGAAAGAGCCGTTCTCGTGAAACTGGAAAGAGGCCCCCATGGCAAGAATACAGAGAATGGGGGCAAGACAGGAGAGGTGTGGATGGGTGGCTTGGGCCAGATCATCCAGAGCCATGTAGGCCACAGGAAGACTCTGAACAGTAAGCAATTGAGTCCTCCCCTCTGCGGAGGTGGTCAAAGCCACAGGTTGTGGGACAATCTCAGACACCTAGAAAATTTGTGACTCTGGAAAAGGTCAAACCAACAGGTGTGACATTCAAAACACTTAACAACTGGTTAGGCAAGAACACCAGCCTTCATGTTGGGCCAAGCTTCCTCTGTAGACCCTGACTCATTGGCATTAGCCTTCTACCAACTAGTTGCTAGTTTGTAGGGAGGTCCAGGGGGCCTGAGAGAGGCAACAGCAAAGGACCTTTGTTAGGCTGACCATATAGTTTGCCACCCAAACTGGAACAATTTTGAGAATGACAAGGGCCACTCTATAAATGACACTGGGACAACAGGTGTAAACTAGGACTTTCCTAGCCAAAGCAAGGATTGCGGTCACCTCAGTCTTTTGGAACTCAAAGCAGTGACTATTTACCAACCAAAAAGAAAAATTAAAAAATATATTTTCACAAACACTTATTTGTGCATATTGACTACATATCAGCCCTGTGCACTCCAAGTTAATAGACTTGAGTTCAGTAAATAATTTGGCACGAATCATCACTCTAGGAAACTGTTCTCACACCTCAATTTTCCTGCCTTGAAAGATAGTTTATTGCTGTTTCTACCTTAATTCATTCCCTGTGAATTCTACTTAAGTGGATTTATGAATAAGCATTTCTTTCTTTGTCAGTGTGCAAATTGCAAAAATATTTCCTGTGGCTTTACATTGTAATGGCCTGAGGAGAAATTTGATGAGACAAAAATTCGTGAATGAACAATACTGGGAATTATGCTGAGAGACTTCATATCTTTTGGGTCTGAGGCTGTTTAATCCTAGAGTATAAAGCCTGGACCTTGTCTTCCATTCCTATGCACAAAGGCTGTTCTCTGTGGGATGTTGGCAGCTGTCGCTCAGCTCTGTTCTAGAGAAAAGAAAACCTCCACTGATTCATGAGGGTGCATATTCCGCCCTTCTCCACTGATCAGCATTTTGCTCATTCCTCAGAGCCTATCTCAAATCCCATCATCCTTGGGAATTCCTGGCTCATGACATCAGCTGGTAACACTCCCTCAAGTAACACATTTTATGCCTTTTGTGTGTATCACACAATGGGTATTTTATCACATAACACCCTGTTTAATAAGTCCCTATTTTTTACAATGTCCCACTATTGTGCGATTTCTTGCAACCAAATCCTCAAGTATAACAAATTGGGCTAATCACCCTGAGCCCCTCACTTTGGAGGGCCCTCACTGCTGCTGGGACCAGGTGGCTAAAGTTTCATGTGGCAGGGATAAAGAAAAAGGTTTGCCAACTGGTTGGGAAGCAAATCTGGGGCTGTTGTACACTCAGCTGGCCAAGTAACAATGTGCTCTCCTCGGGCCCCTTCCACATGACCATTAGAAAACATAGACTTTTCTTCTTTTTGCCTTTAAACCTACTCTTGAAGTTCACCTTCACCTCAACATTTCCTAAAAACTATGGGGAAACCTATTCATTGTGCTCTACTCTATGCCATTAAGTCTTTAGGAATACCTCTAAGAATTACCTGCTTGAACTGTCTAAAGCAGGAATTGGTAAACATTTTCTGTAAATGGACAGATAGTAAATATCTTAGGATTGTTGGCCATATGTTCTCTGCAGCAATTACTCAACACTGCCATTGTAGTGGGAAACCAGCATAGAAAATATGTAAACCAATGAGCATGGCTTTCTACAATAAAACTTCACTGAAAAAATAGATGATGGGCTGGATTTGGTCCATGGCCCACAGTTTATCAATCTCCTTGCCTAAGTTCAACTTAACGTGGTAGTCTATCAATATGTAAGACAATAAAGTACAAACTGCCTGATTCATAAAATGAATTCTGTATTTTTTGGAATTTTGTATTCGGTTTCATATTTTTCAACCTTTACTCGTCGTCTCTCAATAACAGTAACCATAAATTTTACAGAATGTCCCGTTGAGTCCAGCCTCATAGGAAAAAAATGTATGCCTTCTATCCATAATTCATACTTTTCTATTTGTACAAACCTTAACGCCTCTTATGAAAAGAGAAGTAAAACAAATTATTTTTGTCTCTGGAGTCATTTGAAAATACAAACATATGTAGAGAAAATTGCAAGTGTTGTGCATTTGCTGCAGCACATTAGAAGCGATGTAACCCCATTACTGCTGACCTGATTCACCATGTGTTTGTTGACTTATCATGTAAGAATTTGTGTGAATGAAAGCATTTGTTTTGCTGTCTTTTGAGTAGTATTATTCCTAGGATGCTAGACTTGTGGGACAATCAGAATTTCTTTTGTTATCAAAGTGACTAGCATGGTTTTTAGATTTCAGTAAGTTCTTCCTACTAGATTAACAGAAAAATGTTAGATCTCTGCTGACCCTCCATGGAGTTAGAGAACTCTCCTGTTCTTCCTCCCTTTGTGGGAATCTAAGAATCAGTGTAAGTGAATTGCTGAGTTTCCACCAAAGCCTCTGATGACTTGGTCTCTTTCTCCATCAGCCTGAATGACTAAAGTCTCGATCTTGGGGAGTTCTGTTTACAAGGGAGTAAGGTGGTTCCTGGATCACTTTCCTGTAAACCTAATAACTTAGTCCTCTTCGTATGATATCAGCCTATTTACTCTCTATCACCCTTGTCGATCTGCATATTTTGTCCTTTTGTTTTCTTGCATAGACTGTTGCTTTCAACTCCCTGTATTTAGCATTATTTTCCCTTCATGTTTTTCCCAACTCATATTTGATGCTCTTCTTCCTTCCCCAAAACAGTGCCCCTCCACTTTAAGAATCTTTCCTCAAAACCCTGGCTGTGTTTCAACCTTAATTATGCGTATGTTAAAATTCCCTATGAAGATTAACAGTCAATGCTATAAAAGAATCTCTGGGGAAAGAGCAGGAGCCCCTGGGTTACATGTTGATGCATTGATGTACAGCTCAAGAACTGCACAGAGAATCTGGTCACTACATTACTCACTCAGCTGGCCCTTGCTGTGGACACTGCTTAGTCCCAGGGTCAAAAGTGAAATGCACAGGTCACCTCTGCTTTTCATAATCTCTACATACCTTCTTTCCAGTGAGCAGGCCAAGTACAAAACCTAAAATCAGCAATAGCAGCACCTTTAGCCATGAAGCATGAAGTCAAAACCACTGTGAACTCCCTGTGGGAAGAAGTGTTATTGAGGTCAAATGCATTTTCTTTTGGACCTAGAGAATCTTAAGCTTTCTTGAGAGACATAGAAGAAGTTGGATTACGAACAGAATTCCATAAATAACAGTTATTAAAATGCCAGAAAATAGTCAAATGATAGTCATACAAAACAGAGCTGTTGTTTAAATGTTAAAACAAGCCGCCTTCACCTTAATAAGAAAAATATGTGTTTGTTAAACCCATGGGCCCCATTCTGCTTTCAATGAAAACCTAGAATTCCTGCTTAAGTCAAGGAAACCTGTGGGGGGGGCGGATTCTCAGGGTAATGGACGAGATAAGGATGGACAGAGGAATAAAGTAATGTCTCAGGGAAAGGCCAGAAGCTGTAACGAGGCATAGCCTGTGTTCAGCCAGTACCCACCACACCACTTTGGCCATACAACAGTTGTTGAAAGCCAGTATCCATTCTGACTGGTCAATGCTCACTCATTATTATACTCATTGCCTGTTTTTAATATTATGACCCATCAGGGGGTCTCCTAAAGTTTCTCAGCACCCTAAAGCCCAATTAGCCTACTAACTTAAATTTGCTATTGAGTGTCTCAAAAATAACTCGTTATTTAAAGAAAATTCTTAACACTATTTTATAGGGACAATTCCTCTTATTCTCTTTCTGAATCATGTATTTCTTATCTTTCTTTCACATTTTCACTTGTTATCAATCAAGAAAAGACTATAGAGTGTTGGATGGTTAAATACCAAGTAACATAAAAATTCACTTGTATTAGTTCAAAGAAAGAAGATAGTTTGGAGCACAGTCATTAGGAATCATTTCATTTAGGTGTAATGATTATCATTATATCAATCTAGGCAATGAAAATCTCTATTTTAAGAACTCAACTATTCTAAGAATGAGAAATATGTGTTGTCAAATATTCAGAGTTGGTGCTTCAGAGTACCCGGCGCTGTGAGTAACTCAGTCACAAAAGGAGCTTGGTGGCTTCTCAAATGCAGAGGGTGCTCTAAACAAGGGGATGAGAAGGACTCAAGGTCCAGAACACAGCCAGACCCTTCTTCCTTCAAATCTCAGCTCTGCATCTCTTTGCAGGTAAGGCCCTGTTCTCATTCCTCTTTTCTTGATGGGGGACATAGCAACTGACTGTTCTAAGGTCACATCTTTACAGCCTTTGGCCAAGGAGCAAAGATGGCTCTTTCCCTCCCAGTTTCTATTTTTAATATCCAGGGAAAGGACAAGAATTGGCCTGAATATTCTCCCATTTCAGGTGCTACATTTGAAGGCACTAAGAAGACAGCTTTCTGTCTCAGCATGTGATATTTAACTATTTTACTCATTAAGCCTTTGAGCTTTGATAGGTCTGGATCTATTTCAAATACCAGTGACTTAAAATTAAACAATATAGTCTATTGGCTAAGGATGCAGCAGAATAGAAGACACATCTGGAGAGGCAAAATGCTGGAGTGATTCATGTGAGTGTGCTCTGGATTCAGACTTCCTGCATTGAAAGGGACTTTGGTGCTCAGTGGGTATCTGACTCTGAAACAGGTGCTTAACCTGTCCAAGCCCCAGTGTTTTCAGATGGCAGGCAATAATGCTACTTGCCCCCCAAAGGGTTGTAAGTATTAAATTTTAGATCAGTACCTGATAGTAAGATATTCATCAAAATATCACACTTCACTAACCCTCCCATTTAGTGTTAAATCGTTGGTCTTAAAGATGCCATCCAAAGGCAGTGATAGTATTTTCCTTCAACATAAATGTTAGCAGTTCTGGGGTGGGGGGGCATATAATGTCCATTGTGTTCTGATCTACCTCATCTCCCACCACCTACCTCACATGATCACACCAAATTACTAGCCCTTCCCTGAACCAGATTTCTGTTGACTCCAAATTTCTGGGCTTTTTCACTTAGGGTTCCTCTGCCTGCATTGTCCTCTCAGGCCTGCTCTCCCAAGCACATCCCCACACACCTTCAATAGCCCCTCTGACTTCCTCTCGCTTCCCAAAGAAAATGAGGATTGCTTTTTCCTGCTTTATCTATGTTGATTACAACAGTCATCATCTTATATTACAATTGTCAAGGAATTTTTTCATTCTACTAGATTGTAAAAGGTGACAGTGTCTCATTTTATTTTCATTCTATTCCTAGAGCCAACAATGCTATTGAATAAAGAGAGAGATTCATTTTCTTTTATTTCAAACTTTGGTGGACTAAAGCATGAAAAATGACTACATTTTTCCAAGATAGAAAAAAATATCACAAGATTGTCAGGCCCAAGTGTATTTGACCATAGATGTGTCAGTGGACAACAGACGTTATCATCAGTTACCCTCTGAAAGTCGTAGCTCTTTCTGGCAGTTCACTTCTAAGGACTTAGTACATAATCCCGTCAGTCCTAAAGGTAATACACTCTTTCATCTAAGAGGAATTTCCTCCTGTTTTAACAAGTGTGATCAGCCCCTGGAAACATTTGCAAATCTCAATCAGAAAGGGAGCTTATTATAGCACACAGACAAACTGTCACATGCATAATATCTCATGTAGTAAAAAGGCAATATTATAGGGCCAACCAGCTCAAACATCTTTGCACTGATATTTCCAACAGATGTCAAGAACTTTTCCTCTTTTCATAATGTGATTTAGATGAAAGTATTATGTTATTTCTTAGAATTAAAAGATGCTTTAAATGTTCATATATATGTATATCTGTCTTGCACACATTTTTTGCTAAAGTAGTATTTTGAAACTCCTACAACTCCATGCTTTGTTTATTTTTTGTCTGTCCACACTCATAACCTAGGATTAAATGTGAGAACTTTCAAATAATTGCTCTGAGAATACTTTTAAACTTCATTTACTCTAGGCAATTTGAGAACTTAGCATCTTTGTAAGAGGAGCTTATGATCTTACAACACTTGCCTAATCAGTCTGAAGCACAGAAGAGTATAACACCCCACTGCCTTTCCGGAGTGTTTTAAAACAATTTTCCTCTTCAACAACTCCAAAACAATTATGCCCCAAAATAGCCCTAACCCCAAAGAGTGTGCATTATGTAAAAATCCTGAAGGGAAAAAGCTTTAAAAATATAATACACCAAATAGACCACCTGTGACTTTTGTAGTAAGTAATACTGAATGATCATCGATTCCGCATGACTTACAAGAATAAAATTGTTTTCCTCTACAAATAAGACTTTGTTTCTAAAAGTAATATAAGGGTAATTCCATGATGAAGAAAAAAAAAATTCTAGCTACTTCTTCACATATGTGCAAAAATAATTTTAAATAAATTGTTTTTGAAATACATTATTTTATTCATTAAACTACTTAACTTTGTACAAGAGTTATTATAAGACACCATGACAGATATTAAAGTCTAGTTAAAATACACAATCTACAGCATACAGTCATGGCTTTCAAAAAAATTACATTTGAAGAGAAAATACGAGACACACCCAAGAATAATGATGAAGGATTTTTTAAGAGTCAAGTAAGAGGCACAGACAGCAAGCATTTTCGGTGGTGTTCAGAGGAGGCCAGCAGACTGAAGCAAGGGAGACTCCACAGAGGCACCTGCACTGGGCACTGAAGGACGAGGAAGATTTCTTATTGAATGAGATGGCAACAGAGCATTCTACACAAAAAGAAGAGTATAAACAAAAAGACCTAGCCGGAGGAACATAAATCATATTCAGGATTAAGACCAGATGTCTCAAAATGGCAGTTCACAGACCACATACAGCCCCTAGATATATTTTTCTTATTATCTTACACATTAATTTTTTAACCAGTTGGCAACATATAAAAGTGATAAATTTCACAGTGAGTTATCATCTCACCTCAGTTAGAATGGCTATTATCAAAAAGACAGAAAATAACAAATGTTGGTGAGGATGTGGAGAAAGGGGAACTCTTATACATTGTTGGTGGGACTATAAATTTGTACAGCCATTAAGGAAAACAGTATGGAGATTTCTCAAACAACTACAAATAGAGCTATCATATGATCCAGTCATCGCACTACTGAGTATATACCCAAAGGAATGGAAGTTAACAAGTCAAAGAGACATCTTCAGTCTCATGTTTATTGTGGCTCTATTCCCAATAGCCAACAGTTGGAACCAATCTAAATATCCTTCCATGGATGATTGAATAAAGAAAATGTGGTAGATATACACAGTGGAGTACTATTCAGCCATTAAAAAAAAGAATGAAATTCTTCCATTTGCAACAACATGGATGAGCTTGGAAAAAAATTATGTTAAGTGAAATAAGCCAGGCACAGAGAGAGAAATATCACATATTCTCACTCATATGTGGAAGCTAAAAAAGATGATCTTATAGAAATAGAGAGTAGAATAGTGGTTACTAGAGATTGGTGGAGGAAATGGGGGGTGAGGAGAAGGTGGTCAGTGAATACAAAATATTAGAGAGATAAAAAGAATGGGATCTAAGGTTCTCTAGTAATATAGGGAGACTGCAGTTAACACTAAAGTAATGTGTATCTTTGAAAAACTCTTCAAAATGATGTTGAACATTCTTAACACAAAGAAATGACAAACATTTGAGGTGATGGATATACTAAGCCCCCTGACATGATCATCATACACAGTATGAATGTACCCAAATATCATATTGCACTCCACAAATATATACAATTATCATGGGGCAATTAAGAACAGCAAATTAAAGGAGAGAAATAGAGAGTAGAATAGTGGTTACCAGAGGCAGGGAAAGAGAGTGAGGTAGGGGTGTGGGAAGCCAGGGAAAGGGTGGTATACGAGTACAAAATTACAAAATTACAATTAGATAAGAAGAATAAGTTCTAGTGCCCTCGGGTGGCAGTAGCTAATAATATTATATATTTCAAGATAGCCTTTTAAGAATAATTCTCAGTTCTCTCCACAATTTCGCCCAACCTACATGGAAGGTACACTCAATCATGTTCTTTCTTCTTTCTACATTCATATGACCTCATTTACCTTTCTACCATTAACTATAGTGCCCTTTTCCTTATACCACCTATCAGAATCTTACCCACCCTTCAAGAACTCAGCCACAACATGAGTCTTTCACAACCCACCCCCTTATCTTCAAACCCCGCCAACTGGTGAGAGGGACCCTCGTCTCTCTCCTGCTGTCCATAGCATGACCTTCAGATAGCCATGACAGTCCATGTAGTTGAGACACACACATACAATCCGCCACTTGATCACCACTAGTCTGTGAACATGTTAACAATGGGAACAAAGTGTTAGTCATCTCTATTTCCTGAGAATCTTAGTGCACTTTATTGTATGTACCCAGAGTGAAATAAATTTGCTGAGTCAAATTGTCAGTGGAGCGCCAGGTGCCACTAACCAAAGTATAGAAAAAAAGTGGAAGAAATATTTAGAGGGAAGCAGAAGAGTAAAGACAGTTTCAAATTCTGTAATGCTTCCTTCCACTAACATTTAAGAATATATCTGAATACTTTTTAGATTCCTAAATAGATTTTGAAAACCATTAATAATTATTTCCCATTTTTAAACAACAAAGGGATAGGACCTAATGGAAAAAACAATCATGAGTGACTTGTGATATCTATTTTGTTTCGGTGGAATCACACTTTATCTACATGAGGTAGGAGTGTGTGTGTGTGTGTGTGTGTGTGTGTGTGTGTGTGTGTGTGTGTGCATGTGTTTATACAGTGATAGGTAAAATATTTGTTGTGACTCACATGGAGAAAAGTGTACCTATGAGCAAATGGGCTGGATCAAGTACACGAATAAATATTTTAAAAGGCGTTTTCAACCCTGCTCTGAAAGAAATACATTGAGTGTTTATCAGCAGTCATCTATCCTTCAAAGCAAATCTGGAGGTGGGGTCAAGGGAAGGAAGAAAATAACCTATTATGGTGAATAAAGACAGATTCAAAATTCAATTTTGATTCCAATGAGTCATAATAGAACACAGGGTTATAGTTCAGTTAAAATTAATCTTCTGGTACTTATAACCACCTTTTCTATTCCAGGTTCATGATGTATAGGATTACAAGTTCACAAAATGATTCCACATATTTAGTTCTAAATCCAAATATTACATAGATCCTAAAAGAGGAAATCTTTCTTTAATGTGTGTTTATGTCACAGAGTAAAAAACATGCATTTTGACCAATTTTCATGGAGCTCATTTTACATATATACATGAAGATCATTTTGACATAGGAGCTAGGCAATTGCCAAATGTGTCTTACCAAAATAGAATCTGGCTCTGAAATCTAACATGGCAGCAATTAACCCAAACTGCACATCTGATAACTTTGCCTGGTCATAAATCTTTGTCGTTTGCTTTAAAAAGCAACAGCTGATAGCTAATAAAACTGGATATGCACCTAGCTGTAAACATCAGTTGTTTATCTTGCTATCATTAGCCTTCTTTCGTTGGGCTCCGTCATTCAAATTCACAGAGCCTTAACTGGCCATACCTTTGGATATACTAGGGCAGTCGTGAGCCTCACTTTTTATCCACAAATTGTTTTCATGCCTCTTATTTATTTATAATGAAGAAGAAAAAACTTTTCTCATATCATTTGACAATGATGATGCCGTCTCCTGCTACTTCTCCACTTACTACTCCTGCTGCCTGGCTCAGTCTGTTCCCTGAGACTCTCTGTTATTTCATAAATTGTGTTCTATGAAATGCCAGTTTCATGGAATGCTCCACTGGAATGCAGCCTAGCAACTTTAGGAATTGCTGAACATTGGTGTTCTTATGAGGAACGTTTTTTATAGGAGAGATTCTGAGAAGTTTTGCCATCCAAAAAGAGAACTGGATTCACTTGGTTTTATCTGATATTTATCTTTCAAGCATATTTGACCATTGAGCTCTCTTTTTCTCATTTTAATTAATTAACAAATTAATGTTTTTCTTTCTTCCTTTGTTTTTAGGTAGCACCTATTAACAGCCTGGCAAAATTTGCATTTCTCAGATCACATGCTGGAAAACACTGCTCTCCATGGGATGCTAGCTCCTCAAGTTAGATGTCCAGCACTCTCTTCACCTTCTCATTCCCCACCCTTTCCAAAAATAAAGTCCAATCAGTTACCTTTCCCAAATAATCCCAGCAGGACTACCATTCTTCCAGGCTTTAAGTAAGACCCCTTAACTTTCACTGTCTTGATTTCCTGCGTTCGATCTCTCAGCGAGGCTTATTTTTCCCCTTATGTGAAATGATTCCCTGGGCTCACCTTTTCCTCTCCTTCTTAAGCCCTAGTCCTCTCATCACCATTTTATCTTAAGCCCTAGTCCTCTCATCACCACTTAATTGTCAAGGCTACACTGAGCCCACAGCAGCTACTCTTGTCCAGCCAGGAAGCACCACTGGGAATTACTCTAGGGGATTTATGGTGATCCATAAAATATTAGCAAATTTTACAGACTTTTTTGGAAGGTGGCACCAGAATCACTCTCAAAGCCCATTAAAGCTGCTCCCTGTCCTTCGCCATCCCCAGAGTCCTCACTGCCCACCAGTCCTGGGTGCTTGTGTCAGACAGCAATGCTTTAAGCCCAAGGGCATATCAGCTTAGGTCCAAGGGAAAGCGAGTAACTTCAGATCTCTGAACGGCACTGTCTCACAATTTTCCTTTAACAGTGAAAGTTTGAGCTCTAATAACTGGCCTTATGAACAAAGTTTTGACAATGATGGTATATGAAATATTCCAGTTTGATTGAAACCTTATACTGAAACACTTTGGCTTCCTTTGCCTAAGAGATTATACTTTGCACAAAATCATCAAGATTCTTTAACTGTATAGAGTATTTCATAATTAAAAGTGACTATTTCCAATTCAAGTAAATCATATTCGCACAATTTTCTCTGTTTTATTGTTCTTCCCATGAAGTTCATTCACCTATTCGTGCCAGGAATTATCCTCAATGACGAGGCACAAAGTTGAACACAAAACAGTCTCTGTTCTTTACTCAAAATCAAACGAAAGCATCAAAAAACAATTGCAACAAAGTACATGTTAAATCAGAAAAATGTAGATGTCCTACTACTTTTGAATTATAAGAACAGCAATTTCTATGGCTAAGCTTAATATGTTTGCTTTAAATCTCTAATAAGGTGTATAAAAAAGTCCTGGGTGCTGTAGGGAATGAGGTGATTGGTTGCCTTTGAGAAAAAGCAGAGGAAGTTCAGCAAAGCCTTTTTCCAAGACATGCTTAAGCTGTATCATGACTTATATGGGAGGAAAGGGCACTTTAGGAATGAGGACCGTCAAGTGCATAAGCATGAACTGATAAAACCATTTCCAGCATGACTGGAAATGGACTGAGCAGAGAGGCAGTGAGAGCTGCAGCTGAAAAGGAGGGAAAGGACAGAGTTTTGAGAGCCCTGTGCCGTGAAAAGGAATTTGAAGTTTATTCCAACAGGAAGTAGAGAGTCATTGAAGGGTCTCAAGCGGTGGAGTAGCATTAACAAGTGTGTTTCTAAGACATCCTTCAGAAATAACGTATAGGACCAATGGCAGAAAATCGAGACTAGAAACAGGGAAAGAGCGGACTATGGTAATCAGGAAAAGCATAATGAGGACTTACATGAAGGCAGTGAAAGTTGGTTTGGGGAAGAGAGGAGAGGCTCAAATGGGATTTAAAGAGGGAGAATCGGCAGGATTTACTGACTAATGAAAGGTGGAGGAAGAGATGAGAGGAATGCAGGAAGGTTAGGAAAGATTCGAGATGACTGCCAGGCAGGATCAGCAGCATAATTTTCTGTGAGGCCCAATTCTAAACAAAATTATTCAAAAATTAATAAGAATTGTAAGATGGAAACAGCTGAGAATAAACCAAGCACAGGGCTCTTCTGAGTGTGGCATCTGTGCAACCGCTCAGGCCAGGTGTCCTTGAGCTGGTCCTGCTCCCAAGTTCTGACTGCAGTGCCCTAGTGGATGGTGGGTCCACTAGGTACAATCCAGAACATGATAGGAAGGGGAGATGTGGGAGGTGTGGGAGGAATAAAATGAGACTTGGTTGTACAGTTGATTTGAAGTTCTTGTGGCACACCGAAATGGAAAGTTAGTATAAGATGGTGATTAAAGCAAGGGCATTGGAATCAGACCTGGGTTTAGGTCTCAGCTACTGTAAGCTCTGAGATTTGGGGAGAGTTACCTAAATTTAATGGTTTCCTCCTCTGTAAACCTCACATGGTTAAGAGGTCCAAATGGAATCACATTTTAAAGTTCTTACTCTAGTGCCTGATACATGGTGTATGTAAGCCATTTATAAACAGGACCCATCATTATTATTGCTATTATTATTATATCCAGTAGACTGTTGGTTGAGTAAGTCTAGAGCAGTAAGCAAGGTTTGGAGAGTCATCAATACACAGGAGGCTGAAGATGGTGGCTGCAAAAGCAGATAGATAGTAAGGAGAATAGAGGCCTGAGGTGGAGGTGTTAGCACTAGAGAACACTCCCATTTGATGGGGAAAGGAGGGAAGAGAAGGAAAGGGAGTGACAATGGGTTCTGCACCTTACAGAAGCTTAAACAAAGAAATGAATTGTTAATGGTGGAATTTCACAATAGAAAGAGGCCGAAGACAGGCCTGTGAGGAAATATTTGAGGACAGAATTTCCCAGTCAAGTAGTCATTTACTCCATCAATAGGTCCCTCAGGCCCTGCTCCTCAGACATATGCTACAAAAGTTCCAGATGTTTCTTTTATCCCTCAAGTCATTTCTGTGCAATTTTCTAGCATGTTTACTAAATTATAAAAATCTGATTCTGCTTCTAAGAGAAAATGGTATCTGATTAGTTTTACAGCACTGCACAATCCCAGCTGTTTAGGGAAGTTGTCCACTTTTCATTTCATCAAGGATATCAAGTGTTGAATCTTTTATATTATATTAAATGACTATCACTATTTAAAGGTTGGCTCCTATTTTTGACAACCTAACTCTTAATACAATCTTCAAACTGCAAAATACATTTTAATTTATTTTTCTGAATCACTTTAGTGGCTTATGAATATATTAATTTTTCCTAAGTAAAGGAATATGGAACAAAAATCTTTCAATGCTCTGCTAACTCCCTTAAATTTATTTAAGACCATAACTTCTTGGGACTCCATTCTGTAGCTGAAATTCTCTCTCTGCTTGAGTTCTTCCATTATGCTAGTTCAAAGTCTTCTGGGTCTTTTAGTGATTTAGCATCTGGTTTTCAAGTTAGGTGATTTTTTTCCATGAATAATAAAAAACTGTAAGTTAGGTATCAGTTCACAAAATTCATAAACTTAACAGACAAACTTTGATAGGATTCGAGTAATATTTTCCACTCAGTGACTGCAACAGACAGTGGCTGGGTGAAATACGACCAAAAATAACAAGCAGATTAAAAGCACATTGCTGGATCTTTAGTGCAGGATAGAAACAGATACTTTAGTTGATTTTATTGACAGCAACATTTCTGTTCCCTGCAGTGGAAAGCTCTCCTTCAAACCCACAACTCAACCCTGCTGCCATACGTCTTATCCTCAGCACATGACTTTGCCAAGGCAACAAGTATCATCAACAATGAACTTCTTCAATTCCTCTCTCCACCTCCACAGTTATCTGATAGCCAGTCATCCCCAGGATTGTCCCCTCCTTCAATTTCACTTTCCCGTTAAAGATATCTCTGGCTACCATGTCTGAGATTGACAACCCTGCCACCCCCATCCTGTGCCACTGATTCTTTCTGCCCCCCTTCGCTGCTTTCTTTTTGTCCCTCACATTTACGTTGTGTAATATGCTATATATTTTACCTATCTATTGCCTGTACCACTAAGAGATTGTAAGACCAGTTACTCTATCTGTTTTGCTCATTGTTGAACTCTTAGCACCTAGAACAGTGCCAGGCACATAGGAGGTAGACAATCAATATAGTTGAATCAATGAATGTCTGGATTTCAGAATCAGAGAATAATTTACATTCATTTTTTCTCAAGGCTTGATCCAACCCTCATGTCCTAGATCCCAGTTCTTCTTTCAGCCTCTGGAAATTGCACTATCGATGACCTCCATCTCTTCTCCTCTTCCATCTTTTTCTCTCTAGTGGAACTTCTCTTCAATAGACTCCACTCTGCTACCTGAAAAGAAAGAAAAAAAAATCCTTCTCTTAACCTTACCACTTTACTGTAGTCTAATCTTCTTTCTCCCCTTTCCTCTTACTAATTCCACTTGTATATCTCCCATTCACATTTAATTTCTTATGACAATTTATGATTTTTCCTATAACTTACTAGACCTCTTGTGGAAGGTCGTCTTTAGGGCCCATTCCCCTTCACTCTGGTTTGCCTTCTTCTATTCCTTATCGTCTATCAGTGGATTCCGCACATCTTTCAGAAGTCCATTTTCCCCAAACTTCTTACTCTATAATGCCAGTCCTATCCAAATGAACGATGGTTCCCAACTATGCCATAATAGGAATTTTCTATCTCTGTGCTTTCTAATATGGCAGCCATGCATGTCTATTGAGTACTTGAAATGTGGATAGTATGACTGAGGAACTAAATTTTTAATTATATTTAACTTTAATTACATTAAATTTAAGTTTAAATAGCCTCATGTGGTGGGGGCTACCATATTGGTCAGCACTGCTATAGACAATATCACCCATAATCTCATCTACCCTCGTGGTCTCCATCACCTAAAGGCATGGTTAACTCCTCCTTTCTTCAGCAGACCTACATTAAGAATCAGGCACTGTGCCAGTCGATAAGAAGTAGGACATAAGCAAAGAGCTCACAGTCTAGCAGTCAGATAGGTAAGACAGCAATTATGAGACCTGCAATATCGTTGCCAGTAGAATGCACATAGGTAAGCAAAGAGAAATAGCATGCTTATCAGCCCGACAGAATTAGGAAGGGTACCAGTTATTCAGGTGGACAAGAAAGAAAAATGTCCCAGACACAGGGACATGTCTATAGAAAGAACACAGCATATTCAAAAGCTAGAAACCACGACTCTATCAACATCATGCGTTCAGAGATCTCCCTTTCTGACAGTCTTGGAGTCTTCCAATGTATCCTCACAGAAGCCTTTGTGTGATCTCACTGAAACCCCCAGTGCACCAATCCTTCTGCTTTCTCTATCCCTGGTCCCCTTCTGCCTTTCTTTCCCATCTTGTTCGGATTAAATTCTGTGGTCCGTCATTACCAACCCCCAGTAACTACTGCAGCTTCCTCAGTCCCCTCACCCCCTATGCACTGGCATAATAATACCTCCATAACCCTGAGTTAACCCAATAATTCACCTACTCCAATATTTGCATTCTTGAAGCAAATGAGTGCTGGAGAAAATCATGCACAGAATCACATTGATATCAAATTCATGATAATTCAATCATAAATGGACACTCAAAAATCATACTAAGTTTCGATGGAGCTCTCTCTCCCTAAGAATGTTATTTTAAATTTTTACCCTCATTGCTCTAGCCACTCACCTCTTCTTCTCATAACATTCAATTGACGAATGTGCCTCATTCTATAGGACAGGGTTCCCTCGTCTCCCTGACCAGTGCTGCAATAGATTGATTGCATTAATTTCCCCCAATTCTTCCCCAGTCCCTGTGTCCACACTCCTTGCCATGTAACTTCATACACTCTGACTCTAACCTCGACCATGTAGCTTGTTTGGCCAGTGGGATATTATCAATTATTATACAAGTAAAATATTTGCATGATTAGGCTCTTGCTTTTGCCATTTGCCACCACTGAGAGAAGATGCTGGAGGCTGAAACATGTGACCTGGCTTTCTTTGTCGCTGCACTGAAGAGCCGGTCAAACACCAGCCGTGTGAACGTGCCCAGTCGGAAGCAGAAGGGACAGCCCTGGACAGCAGCCTGCACGTGCTCCCGTCTCCTGCTGCTTCCCTCCTGTCTCAACAGACAGAGCATCTACTCTGGACGTCATTGCCCCACTCCTGCCTTGCCAAGGACCTTGCTCCTTTGGCTGTCTCTGCTGTCTCCTGCATCCACGGCCTCCACCATTCTACTCAGTCATCAGCGGACACACAAACATACTCTGCTCTCTTTGGCATTAAAATGAAACAGAAAAGTTCCCTGGAAGGGACATACCTATAGACAGCCCCTTCTTTCTCCACTGCCTTTCAGATCCATGTTTCTCACCATCCATTCACTGTCCGCCTCCTTCCGATCCAATCCCACCCTCATCACTCCTCTGCTCTGAAACTGCTGCTGTTAATGTCCCCAGTGAGTTCCTCACTGCCAAGATCAATAAACACTTGTCTGTCCTCGCCTTAGGATAAGTTGACAAGCTCTGGAGAACACCCCCTTCTTCTGAGAACACTTCCTTCTCTGTGGCTTCTGTCCTGCTTTCCTAGTCACCGATCGGTCTCGTTCTCTCTGCCAGTTTCCTCACTTCAACCCACACTCTAGGGATTGTAATCAGGCCCCTTCTCTCATCTCTGCACCTGCTTCCCGGATGACCACAAACATCCCCTTGGCTTTAAACAAAGCACACGTGATGATAATTCCCAAGTTCATATCCCTGCCCCAAACGTCTCCTCAGAAGTCCAGGTGTGTACTTTCAAACGTTCGCCACCTATGTCCACTTCAGTGTTTTAAGGGCATCTTAAACTTCACATGTACACAAAGGGACTCTTGATTTCTCATCTGAAATTGTCACCCCACTCTACCCACCCTCTCCCTATAAGTAAAAGCAAAACGACCCATTTAGTGGATTGGGGAGGGGGTGGAAAGGCTTAGAAGGAATCATTAGTGATTCTTCTCTCCCTTACTGTACCCCTATCTGCTCACCACCAGGTACTGTGCTGCCTATCTACAGGACATATTTCAAATCTTTCCATTTCTCACTATTTCCACGGTCACACCACTCTTCAAAATACCACCATCTCTTATGGGGATGTCTTCGGTAGAATCTTAACACATTTCTTTCACCACTGCTATGATTCTCCACACAACAGTCAGAACAATTTTTTACAAATATAAATTAAAACACATTATGCTCCTGCTTGGAACATGTTTCAGATTGTACCCGTGGGAAATTCAGTGACCTTACTTTGGTCTTCAAGGCCTGTGGAGGATCAAGGCTTCTGCTCAGCTTGCCAACTACCCCACAAATGCCACTCCCTCTTCTTTCTGTGCCCAAGCTACAATGGCATTTTTCCAGTTCCTCAAATGAGAAATAACTTCCCTGCATTGGAGTTTATGTTTCTGCTGCTCCTTCCACATGCAACATCCTTTTAGTTTATGTTTACAATGTATTCATTTTTATGTGTGTTTTATTTGTATTCCTTCATATTTTTTAGTTTATGTTTACAATGTAGTTTAACATTAATCTTTAGTAAGGCCTCTGTTGGCCATCCTATCTAGAATAAGTCTCCTCTAACCTGTTAGCCTTTGTCTTGATGTCTTGCTTATTTCTTTCCTAACATTCTGTATACATTTTTCCTTTATTCAATTATTCAACAAATACTTATTAAATTCAAAAAAATGTTTATTATTACTGTATAGCAGACAACATGATAAGTACTTGGGATACAATAGTGAACAAGCCAGGCAAAATTCCCTGCCCACATGCAACACAATTCTGAGGGGATATTGATAATAAACAATAATCATCATAATAATAATATGTTAGTTAAGGTATGGAGAATGATAGGTTACAAGTGCAATGAAAAAAATAGAGCAGGTTAAGCAGGAGTCAGGAGTACCAAGGTGGAGATATGGGAGGAGTTGCACTTAAATAATGTGGTTAAGGTCATCTTAGAAAGGTGATATTTAAGAAAGGCTTGCAGGTGGAGATGGAGCCAGCCAGAATATCTGGGGACGTGTGCTCCAGGCAGAAGGAACAGGCAGTGCAAAACTGCTCAGGTGGGAGCACTGGCTCTTGTAATCAAGAAAACCAAATGGCAGTATTTCATTCGTTTTTATAGCTGAGTAGTATTCCATTGTGTAGATGTACCACATTTTCCGTATCCACTCATCTGATGATGGACATTTGGGCTGGTTCCAACTCTTGGCTATTGTAAAGAGTGCTGCGATGAACATTGGGGAACAGGTATACCTTCGACTTGATGATTTCCATTCCTCTGGGTATATTCCCAACAGTGGGATAGCTGGGTCGTATGGTAGATCTATCTGCAATTGTTTGAGGGACCTCCATACCATTTTCCATAATACCACATGTTCTCACTTATTGGTGGGAGCTAAAAATTAATATATAAATTCACACACACACACACACACACACACACACACACACACACACACACACACAAAACCGGGGGTGGGGGGAGAAGATATAACAACCACAATTACTTGAAGTTGATACGACAAGCAAACAGAAAGGACATTGTTGGGGGGGAGGGGGGAGGGAGAAGGGAGGGAGGTTTTGGTGATGGGGAGCAATAATCAGCCACAATGTATATTGACAAAATAAAAATTTTAAAAAAAATTAAAATTTAAAAAAAAAAAAAAAGAAATCCAAGATGCCGGATGGGTAGGGCAAAATGAAAGATGGGGAGACTGATAGAAAATAAGCTCTGAGAGTTAAGAGTTCAGAGGAAGACTGGTAGACCCTCCTAAAGATCTTTGCTGTTATGCTAAATTACATAGAAGCCACTGGAAGCTTTTGAGCAAAGGAGTGGTATGATCTGATTTATGTTTATGATGCCTATTTACTTGTTTATTTTTTGTCTTTTTCATTAGCTAATTCCTCTTTAACTCACCGCTGAGTATTCAATGACTACCATCATACCTGGTACACAAACAAATATTTTTTAAGTGAGAAGATAAATGCAAGACATTGTGTACAGTGTTTGGCATATCTGGAGACACAGAGTATATTTAGGAGATGAGAGAAGAGACTGAAATTGAAACTAGGGATACTGTTTCAATGAACTCTATATGTAAAATAGGATATATGTATTCAGGTAAGTTAAAGCATATTAAACATTTGCTAAAATGTACTAATTTGCAACAACCAGAAAATATTCAAAAGTACATAAATAATACATGCCCAGGTATTTGGTCAAACATTATTCTGGGCTTTTCTGTGAGGGTGTTTTTGAATGAGATTAATACTTAAATCAGTGAATTTTGAATAAAGCAGATTGTCCTCCATAATGTGTGTGAGCTTCTTCTAATCAGAAGAAAGCCTACATAGAACAAAAAGGCTGCCCTCCCTTTTTGAGGAAGAGAGAATTCTCTGGGAGACTGACTTCACACTTAACCTTCATCATTGACTCTTCCTGGTGCTGCAGCAAAAACCTTCAGACTGGAACCAGAATATCACTTTCCTGGGTCTCTACCTCGCCAGCCTCAGGACTGGAATGGCAGCATAGGCTCTCCTGGGTCTTCAGCCTGCTGGGCCACCCTACAGGTTTTGGACTTGCCTGCTCCCACAATTGCATGGGCCAATTTCTCATAATAAAAGTCTTTATATACAGAAACTCACACACACTCACACACATATAAATACACACACACACACAATTGGTACTGTTTCTCTAGAGAATTCTAACTAACATACAATATTTATTTTTCTTGTCAACTAGGTAATAGATCTAGTTGGGTAAACTTGGAAAAGTTTGACTTATTTTTTTATTGAATTAATCCAAATCTAAGTATCTCTGTCAAATATATTTGCTAAGGATTCACTCAATAACTGAAAAATTAAATGCCAGTGTAGAGATCTCTGTTTCTAGTCATTACAGGGTAAAATATACTGCATTATCCATATGTAAGTAAGTATGAAATTGGACAAAAAAATAGGTGGCAATTGTTTTCAGTCACTGGTCTACAGGCATCTCAGGACCATGATCCTTAAAGAAAGTAAATACTATGATCTTTAAAGAAAGGAACTTTGGTAAGCTCCACATTTTTCCAGATTTTTTATCTAGGGCAATAGTCAAAGTACAGTGTAAAGAGAAAAAATAAAGCCTAACAGGAGAGAAGTGAATGCCCTGAGCTGAAGAGTCAGAGATCAGCATTAGAGGTTGCTGAAGCATCTAGAATTTGCATTTGTGGGGCTAAGTGCAAGACAGCAGGAAAACAGAGGTGGGCCTCAGAAAACTATGTGTAGGATACCTAAGATCCTTGACTGAGAGTCGGGCTACACAGATTCAGGGCAAAACTATACATGACCTGGCACTGCTCTGGAACTGAGAGCTGAGCTAACATAACAGAGGTGAGCCAGAGTCAGGAGATTATATAAGCCTCCACCCAGCCAGTGTAGAGAGACTTGCTGAGCCTCTCAGGCCTGGAAAGGCCTCAATTAAGAGTAAGAACCATGCTTGAGAGTAAAGACCTAAGGCCAGAGACAAAATTAAAGTTGGCTGGCTCTGCCTGCTTCCACTTCTGGAGAAATGGAGTAGATGCACTTTTCCATATCCTTCTTCTTAAATACAGCTTAAAACCCTAAACATTATAGATGAAGCAAACATAAAAAAACAATGAGAGGTGGAGAGAAGGCAGACTGGCTATAGACCTTGAGACCCAATGGACAGCATGGCAGCAAGTCCCTTAGGTTTTCTCTTTGTCTCATAACCAGGACTCAAAGTGGGAGAAACCAACAATGTGTAATTGCTAATGAGCACAGAAAAAAAAATTCTTCAAAAAGCTCCTCTCAGTGGTTAAAAGGCCAGGAAAAGAGCAGCCTCGTAAGACAGAAAACTTTTAGACAATAACCATTTTACTTTAGGCAAACAAAACAACAACAACAATATAAAAAAAAAAAAAACTGTGACCCCCACCCCCATGCCCACATCTATCAGCAAAAGTCTAATGGGGAGCCTAAAGTGACATGCTCACTGTAATGACATGTCTTCACCCTTCTTCATTGAGGTAGTGTCATAGAAGCCTAAGTGGCACCTCCACTGAGCAGTAATGAAGCTAAGCCTCTGCAGTGTCATTAGAGGCCATGCAGTTAAAAATTTACCACTGTCCCTCTCAGCCAAAGTATTGTCAGAGGAGACTAATGAGGAGCCTGAAATCCTACACTTACCCAGCAGTAATGAGACCCCCCTTTCTCCTTGGGTGTCAATGGAAGTCAAGTAGGAAACCAAGATTTCCATCTCCATCTCCATCTGGCAGTAACACAGCAGTCGCCCCCTTCTCCCCCACCAGCATGGTATAGAGGAGACTCATTAAAACAGATGATTTTAATAGGATCCAAAGTAATATACCAAGATACCCAAAATATCCAGGATTCAATTGAAAATTACTCATTGAACCAAGAATGAAGAAAAAAATCTCAAATGTAAAAATAAAGTCTCATCAAGAATAGAAGATATACTGAGATACCATCTCACCCCAGTTAGGATGGCTAATATCCAAAAGACTGTGAACGATAAATGCTGGCGAGGTTGCAGAGAAAAAGGAACTCTCATACATTGTTGGTGGGACTGCAAAATGGTGCAGCCTCTATGGAAAATGGTACGGAGGATCTTCAAACAATTGCAGATAGATCTACCATACGACCCAGCTATCCCACTGCTGGGAATATACCCAGAGGAATGGAAATCATCAAGTCGAAGGTATACCTGTTCCCCAGTGTTCTTTGCAGCACTCTTTACAATAGCTAAGAGTTGGAACCAGCCCAAATGTCCATCATCAGATGAGTGGATACAGAAAATGTGGTATATCTACACAATGGAATACTACTCAGCTATAAGAAAGAATGAAAAACTACCGTTTGCAACAACATGGATGGACCTAGAGAGAATTATATTAAGTGAAACAAGTCAGGCACAGAAAGAGAAATATCACATGTTCTCACTTATTTGTGGGAGCTAAAAATAAATAAATAAATACACAATCTGAGTGGGGAGGGAAGAAGACACAACAATTACAATTCCTTGAAGTTGATATGACAAGTGAACAGAAAGGACATTGTTGGGAGGGAGGAGGGAGAGGGAGGAGGGAGGGAGGTTTCGGTGATGGGCCAAAATAATCAACCACATTGTATATCGACGAAATAAAATTAAATTAAACAATAAAAAAATGAAAAAGAAAACTTTAAAAAAAAGAAACTATTGATTTAATATAATGTATTAAAAAAAAGAATAGAAGATATGATGAACAAATAGAAATGTTAGAACTAAAAAATGTAGTAGCTGAAATAAAAACTCTTTGAGTAAACTTAGCACCAGACATGCCTAAAGAACTGAGGGTCCTGGGAATTTAATCATCTCAATTCAATCTTTTCCATTATTAATTGAAGAAATTTTTTTAACATTAGAAAACAAAAAGTCAAAAATAGAAAAGTCAGAAGGAGACAAATCAGAACTGTAAGGTGGATGCCTAATGATTTCCCATAGAAACTCTAATGAAATTGCCCTTGTTTGATGAGAGGAATGAGCAGGAGCATTGCTGTGGTGGAGAAGGGCTCTCCCATGAAGCTTACCCAGGTGTTTTTCTGCTAAAGCTTTGGCTAACTTTCTCAAAACACTCTCATAATAAGCTGATGTTATTGTTCTTTGACCCTCTAGAAAGTCAATGAGCAAACTGCCTTGAGCATCCAAAAAAACTATCATTGCCATGACCTTTGCTCTTGACTGGTCCACTTTTGCTTTCACTGGACCACTTCCACCTCTTGGTAGTCATGGCTCTGGTGTGCATTGTCTTCAGGATAGTAATGGTAAAGCCATGTTTCATTTCCTGTTACAATTCTTCAAGAAATCCTTAAAGATCTTGATCACCCTTGTTTAAAATTTCCATTGAAAGTTCTGCTCTTGTCTGCAGCTGATCTGGGTGCAATAGTTTTGGCACCCATGGGGCAGAAAGTTTGCTCAACTGCAACTTTTCAGCCAGAATTGTGCAAACTGAACAAGTTGATATGTCTATGATGTTGGCTATTGTTTCTGCCTTTAACCATCAGTCCTCTTCAATTAGTGCACAAACAAGATCAATTTTTCCTTGCAAATTGATGTTGATTATCTGCCACTGCAGGTTTCACCTTCAACATCATCTTGTTCTTTCTTAAAAAGAATGATCCACTTGTAAACTGCTGATTTGGAGGGGGGCATTTCCCAATAAATTTTTAGTAAAGCATCAATGATTTCACCAAAGCTTCACAGTAAATATGATGTTTGTTCTTGCTTCAATTTTAGCAGAATTCATGTTGCTCTGATATGGGCTCTTTACAAACTGATGTCTTATCCTTCTTAGTGCCTCAAATAGATCCTATTCAGACATGTTATAACAAGTTAGTATGAGTTTACTTTAGTGCAAAAAATTTTTCAAAATATGCATAGTTTTTTTAAAAATACCCATTTTTCATGAACTTTTTGAAGATTTCATGTGTATGTATATAAAAACACAATTTGTATACCTTAAATATATACAATTTTAAAAAATCCCTATGTTGTGGAAATTAAATAAAATCACATGTCAGATGAGGAATGATGATAACAATGGACCAGTTTACTATAAAGCTTATAATGAAAATGCTCTATTATCAACACAATTGGATTTCTGAAAGATTGAGACTATGTGACAAAATCAGAGGAGCTACAAAAAGGAAACAAAAGAACTGCCCAACTTCAAGCTGTACTACAAAGCTATAGTAGTGAAAAAAACATGGTACTGGCATAAAAACAGATACTTGGAGAAATGGAACAGAATAGAGAACCCGGAAACAACCCACATACCTACAGCCAACTGACCTTCGACAAAAGCACCGGGAACATACATTGGGGAAACGACAGCCTCTTCAGTAAATGGTGCTGGGAAAACTGTACATCCATGTATAGAAGAATGAAACTAGACCCATATCTCTCACCATATATCAACTCAAAATGGATTAAAGACTTAAATATAAGACCTGAAACTTTAAAACTCCCAGAAGAAATTATAGGGGAAACACTTCAGGATGTAGGACTGGGCAAGACTTTATGAAGATACCCCAAAAGCACAAGCAATAAATGAAAAAAATAAATAAATGGGATTATATCAAACTAAAGAGCTTCTGCACAGCAAAGGAAATAATCAACAGAGTGAAAAGACAACCTACAGAGTGGGAGAAAATATTTGCAAACTGTACATCCAAGAAGGGATTAATATCCAGAATATACAAGGAACTCAAACAACTTAACAGTGAAAAAACAAATAATCCAATTTTTAAAAATGGGCAAAGGAGCTGAACAGATATTTCTCAAAGGAAGATATATAAATGGCAAACAGGTTCATTTAAAAATGCTCAACATCACTAATCATCAGGGAAGTGCAAATCAAAACCACACCTCTCACCCTGGTTAGAATGATTATTATCAAAAAGACAGAATAACAAATGCTGGTGAGGATGCAGAGAAAGGGGAATTCTTCTACACTGTTGGTGGGACTGTAAATTAGTACAGACAATATGGAAAAGAGAATGGAGGTTTCTCAAACAACTACAGATAGAGCTACCATAAGATCCAGCAACTCCACTTCTGGGCATATACCCGAAGGCATGGAAATCATCATGTCGAAGGGATACCTGCACTCCCATGTTCATTGCAGCTCTACTTACACTAGCTAAGATATGGAACAATCTAGATGCCCATTGACAGATGGCTGGATAAGGAACATGTGGTATATATACACAATGAAATACTACTCAGCCATAAAAAAAATGAATGAAATTCTGCCATTCACAGCAACCTGGATGAGCTTGGAGAAAACTATGTTAAGGGAAATAAGCCAGGCACAGAAAGAGAAATAGCACATTTCCTCACTCATTAGTGGGAGGGGAAGGAAGGAAGGAAGGAAGGAAGGAAGGAAGGAAGGAAGGAAGGAAGGAAGGAAGGAAGGAAGGAAGGAAGGAAGGAAGGAAGGAAGGAAGGAAGGAAGGAAGGAAGGAAGGAAGGAAGGAAGGAAAGAAGGAAGGAAGGAAGACCACAATAATACGTTGAACTTTTAGAAGGAGAGAACAGACCTACGGTTAGTAGAGGTGGGAAAGGGGGAAGGGGAGAGGGGTTAGGGAGAAATTGGGTAAGAGACACAAAGGCTAATTATGATTTGTAATGATGAACACGCTAATAAAACTGATTTGATCATCACATATTGTACACAAATACTGATAGTCAACTCTTTACCCCATAAATATATGTAATCAATTTTTTTAATTTAAAAATGAATTTTTAAAAAAAGAAAAGAAAAGAGAAAAAACCTAGTAGACAATAAATGGAAGACCCACATGGTTTCTTGCTTTAGATCCTAAAATGTAGCACTTAATGGGTATGGAATATGTGCGTTCTGTCTTGGTTTGACTTGTGGAAAACAGAGACCCACCTTTAGGCTATATTTAAAGAATATAAATTTTATAATGTTTCTTCTTCCCATGTAAAGTGCTAAGAGAGAATTCAGCTGGAAGATGGCTATTTTTTGGAAACAGTTTTTACTATAACTATTACTGTTTTATTTGCAAAATACCAACTAAAAGGGAACATGGACAAAGAGAAAGTAATAGTAATGTTTGATGAGAAAGTTCTCTCCTTTATTTATCTCTTGTAAAGTTACACTGTACATTTAGATTTTATTTTTATTTCACATTTGAACAAATTTTCCCAGGAGTAACATACTTCTAATTGTATATTTTATTCAATAAAAAATACTATAATGAAAAATGTACTTGAAATCTTTTTTTAAAGCCAGGATATTTCTGATATCTAACTACAATGCATAAGAAATGATGATTACATACCAGTGGGGGAAATGGGCCTCATGTGGATTTCAACTCCCACAGTTCCTACCTTGGAAAAAAGATAAATATTTTTTCCATGCTTTCTTAAATTTGTGGGGGTGTGTGTGTGTGTTTTCAATACAACATGATTCTTTGTTGAGTGATTTTATGTGTAAGGTTCCATTCTAAGTTCTTAACCATATTATCCCACTTTATTCCTGAGAACCCTGAAAGGTAGCAGCCATTTTTATTCCCATTTAAAGTATTAGGAAACTGAAGCTTTGATAATTTAAATCACAAGTCTAAAGCCATACGAATAGTAAGAGGTGAAGCTCAGATTTGAATAGTTTTGTTTGACTCTAAATTCCTTTGCTCTAAATTTTTAAATTCTTTTCACACACATAATCTCATTGGAATCTAATAATGTGAATCACGGAAAAGATGACAAAATAACATCCTCGTCAACATGTGTGAACACACACATACACATTCACACACGTATACATACGCACACATTAACTCAGAAAAGAATACTGAGGATTGAAGAGATTAAATATCAAAGACTTGGTTGGAACCCAGGTCTTCTTACTCCGAAAACATTGTGATTTTATTAAATATTCAAAAAATTAGGGATTCTTTTATAATAAAACCTACACTAAGTGAAATAATAAAACTCCACTGTAGCAGACATGTTATGCCTCTGACCATCCATGAACCAATCATCCTCCCCAGGTCCAAGATACATGCCTACCTTATGGAGAAAACTACTTCGCGATATAGAATATAAGAATGCCAGGCTCCCTGGAAGCTAGAATATAGACGTATGTCCTAGCCTCTGCTAATCAGATGTACCTCCCTTGAACCTTGAATCTCAAGGTGGGGGTGCAAGAAAATAGATTCCACATAGAATCCATTGTAGTGAAGCATGGGGGTGGGGAAAGCAGCAGAATTAGCACCTGAATCCAGTTTGCAGGGACAGAAATGCCCAGCAATGGTATTGATGGCACTGGCCACCCAGGTTGTGTTGAATTGTGATGGCATGATATCTTTATGTGAAGTTCTGGGGCATGATTTGAGGCACTCTTTCAAGCTACATCTCCCCCAAGCCAGTTCTCTAGTTCTCTTGGAGATTCTATGAGCTGCCACCTGTTTTGTAACAAATTTCTTGACTACTTGAATTAGTTCACTTCCGTTGCTTGCAATTAATAACACTGTCTGATACATTGACCATTGCTCTAAGCAGTAGATATTTTCTCTGAGGGTCATATTTGACTGTTTAAACAGGTGTAATTCCTGAGGTTAGATATATTTCAGTGCACTCGTTTTTCTTGGTGAAGAAAATGTTTTTGTCACAAGGAACTCCACCAAGCTAGCAGGAGAAAGGAATAAACATGCCACAAAGCAAGGAAGTCTTTTAATCTTACAGATCTTCTGCAGATGTTTAATAAACCTCTCCTTCATTCCTTTTGTAATTTTGTCCTGGCAAATATGTTACTTCTGTGGGGAAAACGTAAGGTATGAATGATCAAAATGACTACAGGATTTTATGACATCTTAAAAAAAAAAAAAATAACTGGGGCCGAGCCCGTGGCGCACTCGGGAGAGTGTGGCGCTGGGAGCGCGGCAACGCTCCCGCCGCGGGTCCGGATCCCATATAGGAATGGCCGGTGCACTCACTGGCTGAGTGCCGGTCACGAAAAAGACCAAAATAAATAAATAAATAAATAAATAACTGAAGCCAAGAATGTTTTGAAGTTAACAGGACCATCCATTCACCCTCAGGGATATCTCTGCTTCCTTAATCTTCCACCTTCAAAATTGTGACCTTTAATGATCTGCTTTTTATATATATGGGTGTGTGATCCTTTCATATTAGTGTTTAATCAGCTTAAGGGGTGTACTTCAGTTAGAAATCTGGAATTTTCTCTCTTGATGCTTTTAGAATTTTTATTAGAAGCTGTATTTTCCAGAATGTCTAGGCCTAGAAAAACATCATTACAATGATTTGGCAGAGGGGCAGACCGGTTAGATCAATTGGTTAGAGTGCGGTGCTCTCAACATCACTCAGCTTCCGGGAAATGCAAATCAAAACCACACTGAGATACCATCTAACCCCAGTTAGGATGGCTAAAATCCAAAAAACTCTGAATGATAAATGCTGGCAAGGTTGCGGAGAAAAAGGAACTCTCATACATTGTTGGTGGGACTGCAAAATGGTGCAGCCTCCTCTATGGAAAATGGTATGGAGGTTCCTCAAACAATTGCAGATAGATCTACCATACAACCCAGCTATCCCACTGTTGGGAATATACCCACAGGAATGGAAATCATCAAGTCGAAGGTATACCTGTTCCCCAATGTTCATTGCAGCACTCTTTACAATAGCCAAGAGCTGGAATCAGCCCAAATGTCCATCATCAGATGAGTGGATACGGAAAATGTGGTATATCTACACAGTGGAATACTACTCAGCTATAAAAACGAATGAAATACTGCCATTTGCAACAACATGGATGGACCTTGAGAGAATTATATTAAGTGAAACAAGTCAGGCACAGAAAGAGAAATACCACATGTTCTCACTTATTGGTGGGAGCTAAAAATTAATATATAAATTCACACACACACACACACACACACACACACACAAAACCGGGCTGGGGGGTGATGAAGATATAACAACCACAATTACTTGAAGTTGATACAACAAGCAAACAGAGGGGACATTGGTGGCGGGGGGGGAGGGAGGAGGGAGGGAGTTTTTGGTGAGGGGCAACAGTAATCAGCCACAATGCATATCGACAAAATAAAATTTAAAAAAAAAAAAAAAAAAAAGAGTGCGGTGCTGATAACACCAAGGTCCAGGGTTCGATTCTTATACCGGCAAGCCACCAAAAAAATAATAATGACAATAATAATTTAGCTGAAAAACTTTAAATATTTTATTAGGAAAATTAATCTTTATTTTCTTAAGAAACATTAACATACATACTGCTTTTCTTTAATGAATGAATTACAAGGCTCCCGAAAGTTTCACTGGCTACAAATGACCTTTATTGTCCTCAATGTTTTAACCCCAAATCTTGGATAATTAGATTTTTTTTTTTTTTTGGTTGTTTTATTTTCTGTTTTGTTTGGAAAAAGCAAAGAAAAGAATGAGAAAAAAAGGGGGGGGAAATGAAGGAATTTGGGAATATGAAGTGCCAGTCAGAACTGAGGAAACTCTCTCTTAAATGTGCCACCACAGACCTTGGGGAAGTGTCTGTAGATCTTTTGGCTGGACCCTGATATCCATAAGACCTTCCTTGTTCCACCATTCTTCATATGTTTATTTAACCCACCTTTTTCTGTTTCCCACAGCATCACTGCCTTTGTTTACAAGCTTCCTTTTTTTTTTTTTTTTTTTTTTTTTTGCCATGGCTATGTTAAATCGATCTCTTGGTACCTGAATGCCTGCTCTGACATTCTCCTCAACTCCTTTCCAAGAAGGACAGCTTGTTTATTCATTCTTTTGTTCTACAAATGTTTCTCATCTACCCACTGTGAGCCAGGCATGGTGCTAAGTGTTATACATCTGATGGTAGACAAAATGGACATGGTCTTCACTTTTATAGAATTTACAATACAGCCAAGATCATGACATCTAAGTAAAATAACAATTATATAAATAGTGGTACCTTCAATGAAGGAAAAGAAAAGGGAGTCAAAGAAAAGTTGAGAAAGGTAGAGTAACAGAAGAAGCTTAATTTATGTTGAAAGATTACTGAGGTCCTACCAGAAGAGGTCATATTTAAACTAAAACCTGAAAGATGAGAAAGAGCTAGCCATGTTGTGAGCTAGTGAAGGTGAAGGTCTGTGCGGTGACCTCCAATGGGCCAAGAGTTTGGCACTTTGGGGAACTGAAATGAAGCCGGAGGCCAGAACAGCAAATAAAAGGATAGTCCAAACTGAAGTTCTAGAGTAGAGCAGGGGCCATACCACGTAGGGTCTGCTAGACCAAAGTTAGCTACAGAAGGATTTTGAATAAGCATGTGACGTTAATATCTAAAGACTATTCATAATGTGGGGATTATGTTTTGAGGGGATCTTGTTTATCAATGAACTCAAAATTTACTATTATGCAAAATTCTACCCACTTGGAGGATTTCTCTTCCCTGACTGTCCCCAGGGCCAATCATGCAGCAAGTTATGATGCTGGTGCCAGCATATTATGTAGAATCATCTTAAATGAGGCTCTTTTTCTTTCCTCTGTCATTTGGGGTCATAGGAAAGTGCCTTTGAGGCCATAATAGTATTTTGAGAGAGAATTGGAAATGTGGCAGAAGTAGGCATTGTGGAGGTACTGGCCATCTCATGCCATCAGGACATGCTTGAATCCTGTCCCATGAACTCAAACTCCCCTTGATGAGGGCACACTTGACTTCATGGCTCATCAGATGACTCTGAATTCATGATGGAGATAGCTTGGGTAGCATGGTCACCTTGTGTTTAGTCTCTATAAGGTCTCAGTAACAAGCTAGAGTCTGCTCCTTAAAAATTAAAAAGCTATTTGCTGAGAAAAGATGGTCTTGCTCCAAAACTCTATGGAGCTTGCCACAGGCTAAAACACAACAAACTTATCTTCCACAGATATTCTATTAGTTAGATAAGGTGATCACTATAGTAAATAACCCCCAATTCTCACTAATTAACACAATGAAGATTCATTTTTGATGTCCCATTGCCATGTGGGTTATTTGGGGGCAGTGAGGAAGGAAACTCCGCTCTAAGCTTCTCCCATCTTTGACTTCATTAGGTGCACAGAGACCTCCTCATTCAGACAGAAGTTAGGGAAAGAGGGATTTTGGAAGTTTTTGTGGACAAGGTCCATAAGTGATATATACATCATTTCCATTAACCCCATTAACTCAGTGGAACTCAGTCACTTGACCACAACTAACGGTAAGGAAGACTGGAATATGTAGCCTAGATGAGTGACCAGGAAGATCAGAACATGAATATGAATGAATCCTAGCAGCTATTTCGCAAATATTTGCACCCATTATGATCCAATTTATATCCATTTATGATCCAATGGGTCATAACGGGATTGGTGACAACATCTTGATTATCCTTTTTACACAAATCCAGGCCTTTCCCAGTCAAAAGACATCATTTTATCAAGGTTGTGTTTGTAATGATGAGTAAAGCCTGATCAGACCACACACAGAATAACACCTTTCCCTGGACCCATTGCATCCACCTAACAACAACTTTACATCATAGTTCTGTCCCAAGTCTACACCTTTCAGTGTCACTATCTCTCTTATACCTTCCATTTTTGGCTTCTATCCAAAAGGGAAGTCCTAGTGTAGTCTATTCCTTTCCAAACTCTTATTCAAACTCCACTTCATCCAACTCATCAGCCCTTCGAGGCCCTCCTTGCCAACCCTTCTAAGAATGCCCTCTGGAATGCATATTCAAGGAAGGGCATGACTTCTATCATCTTTAATATGTTTAAAGACATTTCCTCCACTTAAAAGACATTGCCTCTAACTTCACATCTCCCTCAATTTATCATTAAGATAAACCTTCTTCTTTGTCAGAAAAACTTGCTTTCCGTCTCGAGTAGAGGTTAAACATTCTCTCCTTTCACATTTCCAAAAGGCTCAAAGTAGCAAGGGGGTGAAGAGCATTTTCTTGCTGTTCATTACCACTTCTACAGTATTAATAGTTCTACTCCTTAGAGTAAATATACCTCTTTGAGATTCTTTATCACTTATCTGGTCCCTTCTCCACATTCATGAATGGTTTTCTGGAACAGGTTCATAGTCACCCACGGGGGTGGGGATCCATTCTTGCCATCATCTTAGATGACATTGATATCCATTTTAGTGGCTCATTTACTATTTTAGACAAACCACTTCTTGACTTCTTCCATTTCAGTAATTTTCATCTTCACACATTAGTTCCTATAAACCTTGGTGATATTTTGTAAAGCTTCAAGTAGTGTTACTTAAATTCCAACATTGCACTCTCACACCACAAACTCATCATTCCAGTGCTCTCTGTTTCTCACCCTCATGGAGAATCTAGCTGCCTACCTTGATTTTTCTTTCACCTGGACTATTGAACACTGCTGAAGAATATCACTCAGTGACCTTGAAGCCGAGAGCCAATATTGACTAATAATTTCCAAGCTCATACATCAGTAGCTCCATCAGCCCTTGTGCTTATCCCTAGCCCACTTATTTTTCCTATGCTTCTCAGCAGCAGCTATAAACTTCGGCTCTTTATTAAAACATCCAACCCATCTCAACCCATTACCTAGCTAATTCGTGGAAACACTGGATCCAGCTGGCTGGAAAAGATGAAGACCTACTGCTCACATAAAGTCCTCGTGTCCTCATTGAGAACATGGGAACTATCAGGCAAACAAAACCCAAAATTCTACCATCTATCTATCTATTTGTGACTTCATTCATCATTTCCATCTGACTCCAAAGGAAATATTAACACTCTGACTTTCCCTCTCTGTAGGATGTTTTTCTTACTTTTATACATAAGCAATTTTACATACAAGCAATGTTTTATAAGCAAATACTTGCATGATCTTCATGATGTGACACTCTTCTGAGTATTTTATGTTTATCAACTGATTTAACCCACACAATAACTCTATGAGAAAGCACAATTACTGTCCCTATCTTACAGATGACGAAAATGAGCATGAACTAGCTAAATGATGGGTTCAAAATCACTCAGCCAGTAGGGCTGAAATTGGAATCTCATATGTTTAAAAGCAAAATTGTCCCTAACTTCATATTACCTTCTATTTCCTATCTTTTTTCTTTCCTTTACAAAATAACAAATGTTCTTAAAATAAAGGTTTCTATTCATGCTCTCCACTACCATACCTCTTATTCATTAACATACAGCTATCAGTTTCTGTTTCTCACACTCCAGTAAAACGGTTTCTGCTGAGGTCATCTGTATTATACAATCGGTAAAAGAATCTGTCCTTACCTTTACTGATTTTTCTTTGGTAGTTGCCACTGCTGATCACTCCTTCCCTCCAAAATCTCTCCTTTCCATGGCTTCTATGTCACCTCTCTCATTAATTCCTACCATTTCACCTATTTCTTCTCAGTTGTCCTGTGAGTTCCTCTTTCTCCACTTATTTCCTGTTAATGTTCTTCAGGGATCAGCCATCAGCCTTTGCTCCCTTCATGCAATAGCCTACCCTTCAGAAGGTTCTACCTTTCAGAGAATTGCCATCTTGAAGAGTTTATGTGACTTTTTGCTTAAAATACACACACACCTATTCTCATGGATATCTTTCTCTGTCTATGACTTTCATGAATGTATGCAAATAGGTTCTTTCAGCCTAACTGAGCAGATGGTCTTTTATACAGAGAAGCCAGTGTAGGTCACCTTCAGCCTAAACGTAAAGGTGAGGATACCATCTGAGATATGACAAGTAACATGGGCTGCTCATATAGCAACCTCTGTCAGCTTAACCATACTGGATTGTATCAGTTCAGGTCCTCCAAGAAGTAGATGCCAAAATGGGACTAGATGTGCAAGAGATTTATTGGGAGAAATCCCTATGAAGAATAAAGATGAAGGAAGCAGTGTTAGACAGAAAGAGCTTTCAGACCACAGTGCAGGTCTCCCTTCTGTGCAAGAAGAGTGAGAAGATAGTTGGGAAGGAAGACCCTCATACCATTGCGAAGTCGTTAAAATTTTTTGTCAAGCAAATAGGAAATTCCTGAGCAAAGAATGTCCATGAGAAGACTTCTATTTCTGGTATTGTTACCATGCTTGGTCATTGGCTGCAAGAGTCAGGAGGAAGGGTGGCCTCAGTTTGATCCCAAAGTGTGGCAGCTAGAAGCCATTAGGCAGCTCTTTTCCCTTTAGCAATTCTCTTGAAAGGAGAGATAAGAGGTACAACTCCATGGCTACCACATGGGTCTTCCCAAATTCCAGTATCTCTTCTGCTTGTCTACCATAATTGTGAGCATACAGACCCTGCTTTTATCCCACATCTACCCCACATGTATTATGTTACAACTAAACTGATTCTGATGCTGTTCATGGTATCAGCTAAGACCAATGACCAAAGTGCTCTTACCTAGGACCCTGTCTATGGTTGGCCAGTGAATTATAGAAAAGTTGCCTTAATTGCTAGTTGCCTTTGTTCCATCCTCAGAGCAGAATACAGCTAATACCCAGTACTCCAGAGAAATCAGAAGTATGACTCAAGGGGAATCCCACTTGAGGCCAAATGAGGTCAAGTGGGATGCATCTAATGTTTCAGGGTCCCTTTCTCCTTGTCTAGTTGAAGATCCATCTAAAATGCCAGAGGATAGCCTCAGACCCATATGTATCTCCCAAACTACTACCCTGAATTTTAGACAGAAACATCCAAACCCTCCTGAGCATGACTACTTCTCTTGTTTTGCCCTATCCTAGCTAATGATCCTGCCATCTATCCCCAATTGCCCAGACTAGAAGCCTAGGTACCACGCAAGACTGTACTCAAGAAGTCACCAAATCAAACAATATCTCTTCTATCCATCCTCCTCTCAAGCCCTCATCACAATTTTCCTGGACTTATACAGAAGACTTTACTCCTGACTCCAGAATGGGAAGCTTTCCTTTACTGTATTGTCAGAGTGATATTTTCACATTGAAAATCTGGTAATGGAAATGCTATAAATCTTTCAAAGGCTCCTACAGCTTTCAGGATCAAATTTTAATAGTCCAGGTGAGTGTGCAAGGCACGAAATGGTCTACACCTTCTTATACCCTAATCTTGTCTCTTCCTGTTCCTTCTTACAATCCCTCTTTCCAGGCACACTAAACACTACAGACTGCCTAGCACGACATGACTGTTTTTGTCTCCATTCCATTGTACATGTTGAGCCCTTCAGACAGGATACCCTTTCACACCACCGTTGCTGTGCTTTTACTCCACTCTGAATCTCAGATCACGTCTCACCTCCTCTGGGAAGTCTAACTTGAAGACTCTCCTCTTTCCTCCAGTAGCACCCACCTATCATTATACTTACCCCATAATATGTTATAAAAAAGCTTAAAAGTTTGTCTTTAAGTGTGCTTTTAAAAAGGGTCAGACAGACACTGGGATAAATAAATGTTTGAATGAGATTCTTTGTTAGAGTTGTCACCACAACCCTTTCTGCTGAAATTGTCCATGGTAGACCTACCAAAATTGCTAAAGTTATCAAGTATGTAACATTTAGAGGCTTGGAGAAATAGAAATGGATAAAATTGATTATTTGAGCCAGGGGGAGAAAAGCCAAAATGTTAATTTATAGTCTAGTAGCTTTTAAAAACATACAAATTCAATAATTATTCAGCAACTTCTAAGGATCTCCAAGTTTCTAAAATCATTTCATCTTAACTTTGAAATAACGTTTTTATTGACTTCCACAATCAAGAACAATAGAAAAAAACAAGATGTACTCATTTTAAGTGCAGCAGAAGCAGGATGCAAATACTTTATGTTTTGTCATAACTTTTGTCACACTAAAGTTTCTTTTCAGATTACAAATGCTTAAATTTAAGTTATCTTACTCAATCTTTAAAATCACCGGGTGAAGAGTATATCATTATTCCTAATTTACAGATGAAGAAACCAAGACCAGAGAAATCAGATTAGCACAAAGTGAAATACTACTTAGTGTAAAGTGCTACTGTTCATGTCTACCTCTTTCATTTTTCTATCGATCACAATTCCATACATAATTCTGTCACTTATTAAGTTTTCCTCAGATACACAGCTACTTTAGCAGGAGGAGTACTCTGACTAAAAACATAATTATTAAAAACAATAAAGTTCAGTGGTTAATAGCACAAACTCTGCAGAGAGCTGAAGCTGAAAGCCCAGCTCTTCCACATACTAGCTATATAACCAGCACACCTTAACCACTCTGTGCCTCAGTTTCCTTCTGTACAAAACAGGGATGATCCATAGTACCTTCCTCATAGTTGTTCTGATTATTGAATCAGTTGATATACATAAAACATTTAAAACAAAGCTTTATACAAAGTAAATGTTAATTATTATTGTGTTATAACAAAAATATTAATGCTTCTATGGAAATACAGACCTGTGAGATTAAGGTGCATCACACAAAAAATGTGCTTACAGGATACAATTTTTATCCAACTAAACAATGCCCACTTAGTTTAACTGTACAGTCCAAAATAATCAGACCCCCATTTAATCATGTTTAAATATGGATACAAAGTGACATCACCTAAATACTCACAATTATAAATGTGATTGACATCTACTAGTTTTAGAAACACAAAGACTTAAAAATCACTGTGTTTATATTTCAAGTTAGTATTTTTTTCCCAGCTATATTAGTAGTTAATATGTGGGCTTTACTCTGTTTCAAATAATTTAAGTATTTGAAAGAAAAATGAAAATACTAATGTTCCATTTATAGAAACGAATGCTTATGGACATAAGTAATAATTACCATTATTTAAGTTTAGACTTGACAAATATTATAAACAGAAAAACAAAAGTTTCTGGATAATAGTGGTTTTTTTTTTTTCCTTTTCTTCACCTGTGTGAAAGCATACACCAGTAAGCTATGTATAAAGATTAATATTCTATTTTTAAGCGTTACAATTTTATGATGTCATTCCACTTCAGAAATATTTCATATTATTCAGTCAAATTTAGTATTATTATAAAATAATGGGAAACATTGTGATCATAAAAATAAGAAGCATTTTTAGTACTACTTCCATACACCAAAATACTTCTATTGTAACCTTAAAACTCAAATGATTGCACACTTAAAATATTAAGCAAGAATAATAAATGTTGAAGGCTTAGTTAATTTTATAATATCTACAATATTGAGTAAAGGATAAGGATGAAGAAAAATGAAGAACAAGATCGTGGATCTTGGCCTGGACAAGTCGACAAGTCTGAACTCCTTTCGTGAGGATGGGAAGAAGGTTAAGGCAGCTGAGAACAGAGTCAAGAGGTCAGAAGGAATGAAGGGTGCAAACAAATATCTGTTTCAAAAGAATATATGAGTTGTCCTAACTGTACAAATATTTCTACTAAGCAACCGTTCAATTCCCATGAAGTCATGGCCAAAACACCCAGGAGGTAGAACAAAGAAAAGGGAGTGATATTAATCGAGACATTCCACCACCAGTAATGGGGAAACAGCAGCATTTCACCCACAAGAGGACCAAGCATCATGAATAGCCATCCTGGAAATGCTTACAGAACGATTAGGCTGTTGAACTGGCAGCCAGTGAACACATTTCTTCACCATAGTGATTCAGACAAATGATTTCCATTGAAAATATTTCTCCCCCACACTGGTATTAGTCATCTAACTTTAGTTATTGGAGACTCAGTTAAGCTAGACATACAAAGCAGTCATATAATTGCTAACAGAAAATGTAAGATTAGCATTCAAGATGATGGCATAACAAACTTTCTTATGAACCAGGAAACCTTACATGTCTTTGATTCGCTCTTTTTCATCTCAATTGCTTTGAAAAAGCCATATCCCCTTTCTCAACGTGTTCTTTCCACATTGTCCTGCTGAAAAATCCTCCGTATTCTTTAAAACATGGCTCAAATGTCACTCTGACAAAAGCTTTCTCTAAATTCTTCAGGCAGAGTTAACCAAACCCTTCTCTGTGCCTTGTCCACACTTTTATTATGACATTTCTCATATCACTGTAATTATTTGCAGGTTAGTCTGTCTAGCAGACAATGGCCCCTGGAATGAACGAATGAATGAGTGCATAAATGAACAAACGGGATGCATTTCAGAAGGGGAAATTATTGCTTTTGGCTCACTTAACTCCAAAAATAGCTTTCTATATCTGGGATTCCTAAAGCTTTAGTTTTAATTTTTTTTACTATTTTTTTAATCAAATAACTGAAGCCAACAGGTGGTTTTGTTTTAAATAACCTAAAACTCACTCCTACAAGTCCATGTATTCATTTTTCTTTCTTGTTGGTGTCAGTAACATGCTTTGGATCAGTGACCCTTTCCTACAAGAAGGAAAGGTCACTCGGATTTTTATTAAGTCCTGGCAATTCGCTCTTCGGTTCCCTTTGTTGTTCTGCTTACTGGAGTCTTATGAATAGCAATGCCCTGTTCTGCAAAAAGCTTCACAGAGCACACCCATCCTGCTTGAAATGTTGAACAACTCTTAATTTGATTTACTGGAAAGAAAGAAATGCTGCTCAACCTGCACTTCCTCCTGAGTTAAATCTAGTTAAATAAAAGGAAGGGAAGGGGTTCTGGGCACTCAAAAACCTCATTAACCTAAAAAAATCAAATTTATGGGAGTTTTAAGTCATGTAAAAACCAAACCAAACCTTTTCTTCCTACTTCATAGGTACAACATAAAGAAGTATGGTGGTCAAAAGACTAGAAAGAATTTCTTTTCTTTTCCTTAATGAAAAGTTTTAAAAATAGGAAACCTTTTACAGGGGATCATTAAATTATATACCCGTCGAAGCATAAGGACTGTTTTAAAATGCTTACCTGTCAGAATCATAAGGTTTATTTTTTTGTATTCGAGCTAATTGAAATATCTTCTTATGGATTTTTTTCTTAGCTCTCATTTCCAATGTAAAATGAGACTGTACAGATAGTGTGCACTAAACAATGACAAAATGAAGTTCTAAAATAGCTACTCATTTAAAGGATTTATTTTTGTTGAATTGCTATTTGCCCTTAGATTCCCAACTTAATAGTATAGGCAGTGAAAAGTTGGAAGCTGGTATTGGTCCTGTTTTCTGACAATAGATTAAATGAAAATAATTTTCTAGAAATTATGTCAGGAAATATTCATTGATTTAACAAATATTTGTTATATTTCTAGTACGGGACAAATACTTTGTAGACACACAGACATAGGTGCGAGGGAACAAACAGACAAAAAATGGAAAAAAATCTCCAGTGTGGAACTTACGATTCTGTTTCTGAGAAACAGAAAAATGAAGATAAATAAATAAATCATGTATGTGTGTGTATGTGATAAATTGATAAGTACCAAGCATAAAAGTAATATGAGAAGGGAATAAAAAGGGCTAGATTCCTTATCCAATTTTAAATAGTGTTATTAAAATTATTTATATCTTAAGAATGTGCACAGAGACAGATATGATTTGATCAAAAAATAGGAGCAGAAAAAGCCAATTGTTGCCATCTGTTTGTTTTAGTCACTTGAAATCTGGGCTTTGAATTTGAATTGTGGTAAAAAATGAAGAGTAGATATTAATGAGTTATTCCAAAGGCTGATCACTCAGAATGAACTGGAGAGTCAGTAACATCTCTCAAGCTTAACTTCAGCAGCATTAAACTAAATGTGATTAGGTCCTGACGTGTGCAGCCACAGACAGGGGTCCTTTCAGACAGTGACCTTTCTCTTTCATAGCATAATGTGGAGTCAAAGTTATAACAGAAAGGAAGTATGCACTAGAGGAAAAATATCAATCAGGACAATTATCTCTCAAAAGCAACGTAAAATAGTAAGTCAGCTAAAATATAATTACAAATATCCACCAATAGGGTGACACAATCTAATGGCCTTTCTTGCCATCAACAATACTAACTAAATGGAATTTTTAAAGTTAAAGGCATAGCACTTTTTTGCCTTACAGCAACCTTTTAAATCACGATGCTCAACTCTACAAAGGAGGAAATAAGGTGAATGAGATTAAATAATACACTCAGGGTTACATATATAATAAGCAGCAGGGCAAAAAAGCTGTTTCTAACTCCAATTTCATTTATTTATTAAATTTATTCAAGTATTTATTGAGTGTCTTTTATATATGAGTCCTGGACTGTGCTGAGAGGATACAGCTGAAAACAAGGAAGGCGAGTTCTCTGCCTTGGTGGAGGTTTCTATCTATGAACAGGTACGGGCAATAAAAAAAGAAATAAATAAGTAAGATGATTTCAGATATTGACATGAACCAAGATAATGTAATAGAGAATAATACTGGGGGACACTCTTAGAAGATGCTGGAAAGGCATCTTTGAAGAAAAAACATTTGAAGTGAACTGTGAATGACAAGTAGGCCCCTACAAAGTAAAGATTTAGGTTCAAAGCATTCAGGGGGGGGTCTTAAAAGAAGAGAGACTATAACCTGTAACTTCTCAAAGCAATATTTAGAACACTAATTTTCTAATTATCCAGAATAAGAGAAAATAAACTTCTTTATTGCCAGGATTTCAAACGAAGACAACAGTCTGAATTGAGTGATTCTGATTCAAAATGACACCAAAAAGATTTTTTTTAAATGGAGAAAAAAAGATCAACTGCCATAAATTTGAAGTTCACCTGTCTTTTAGTTATGCTTATATCCAAAATGATATTTCTGGACCATATTTCTTTTAAGAAATAAAATGCATATAATCATTGTATTAAGATTTCCTTAAAAGGAAACACAAAGATAGGGAGGGAAAAAACGAAGCTTAAAGGTTAGCAGATCTGGAGTCCTTGGCATCCAGGCATGATTGATGGTACAAACCAGAGCAGTAAACTTGGCCACAATACAGAAGCGGAAGCCAGATGAACTGAGAGCGTTGTGACTTCCCCAATAAATCACAATTACCAAAACACCAATGATAAATTGCTAGGATTTCAGAGTATTTAATAGCTTTCACCACCTTTGGTTTGCTGACTGTTTGGTTCTTTCCTTTAGAAATTGGTGTTTGGTAGTTCAACCCCAATGCCATAATATTTCCTAGTGAACCCTTGGAGACGCCAATTATGAAACTTCAAAAGAACTTAAGACTGGAGCACTGAAGAAAAATTTCTTCCATGAACCTCTCTTACACGTGAGGAGAGGAAAAAGTCTCCAAGACAGTTTTAGATCAAAAAAGGGATGTTTAAAAACAACAAGAACAACTTATATAAATAAAGAAAGGAGCATTGCTAGTTTTCAATTTTCAGTCAGAATGTCTCCAAAAGAGCAGCTAAGTAAATTATTGATGTGTCAAAGGAACTTAACTCAAAAGAATAGGTAAAAATATAAGTTATCAATAAACCCAATCAAAAATGTTTTTACAAAGACATAATTTTTCTAAAATTTTAATAGTTCATCCTTGCAGAATGGCTGCAATAACATTTCTTCAGCTGTTTCTTCTAATATCAGCATGAAGCAGCTTTGGTATCCCTGTTTCTGAGATGATAATAACTGAGGCACTGAGACTATAGAAGGTGAAAATAAAATGAGGAAATGCCAGAATCAGAATTCAATCTAAAAATCCTTGTTTTTATTATTTTCTTTATAGTTACTTAACTAAAGTATTTCTTTTTACACTGCTAAAACATATTTGTTGACCATGACTTTGACATGGACTTAACATAGTACAACACATAAATATAAATCTATACTCCAATAGGATTTCCAGTTCTTCCAGAAGTTGAACCCAATACTTATTTACAGTCAACTTTCCCTCCATAACTTACAGAAATCAGTCCTTCCGTCATCATGAATGGGATTTTATTTATAGTAAGAGCCTGCACAGCATCACTTTAAAATCTCTTTCTGTTTTTGTCCCCACTGATTTCAATGAGAGCTACAGGCAGGAGAAAGGTTTTTAATGAGCCATGAATTGGTATTGTAAGCTGCTGTGATTTTACGTAAAAAATGTTTCAGGCAAAAGTAGTCCTGAGCAGATCTGTGAAGTACAAATGTTTCCCCTAATTACCATCATCTCTGTCTCTTCTTTCTGGTGTGTTTTGTTCAGTTTGGTTAAATTAGTGAGTTGATTTGTTGACGGTTTTAAGCCCCCAAATTTCTGACACCAACTAGAAAAAACAAACCAAAAAAATCTTGCAAGTAGGAAGAGCCCCGTGACAAAGCTATTACCACACAGAATTTACTTCCCAATTTCACATACAGGAAGTTTGCTCATCTCCCAAGTTTGCTCCTGAATTTTAACTAAACTGTTGCATGTAGTGAGAAAGAGTCAAAGATCCATGAAGCCCCCAAAGTGGGTGGGTTTTGAGTTATTTCAATACTCCAAAAAAAAAAAAAAAGCCGCTAATTTAGATTCACCTCACACATTTGATTTTATGAGCTGAAGTTTTAAATTAAACACAAATTATGGATGACACATATTTTAAACAACTAGTTGAAACAAAATGTTTCCTTCTATGACATGAGATGACCAATCGCCTCAACCCCCTACCCTTTCCAGGACACAGAACTTCATTTACTTGCACATGAAATCTCCAAGCTACACAGTCTTTTAAACATATATGTATATTTAATTTTTTCCATAGATAAGATACCAATTTATAGGTATAAATGAAAGTCTTCCCTCCACTCCTTTTTTTTCTTTTTGCCCAGTTTCCCATCACAACTACCATTACACTAACCAAGCAACCACTTTACCACTATTACAAATTCATATAGATCCTTCCAGAAATTCTAAGGTGTATGTATATGAATATGTACATGTATATGTGTGTGTATGTGTATATGTATATGCATTCCAAATGGTGCACTTTTCATTTTATTGTGTGTGTGTGTGTGTGTGTGTGTGTGTGTGTGTGTGTATCAGGGTTGGGTAGAGAGAGACTAGTGAGCCATTGGCTTACATGATTGTGGAGGCTGAGAAGTCCCATGAATTGCTGTCTATACTGGAGATATAAAAATATCAATGGTGTAACTCCAGTCTGAGTCCAAAGACCTGAGAACCAGGGAGCTGACAATGTAGATTCCAGCCCAAGGGCAGAAGGCTGATGTCCCAGCGAAAACAGGCAGGCAGGAAGGGGGCAAATCCTTTCTTCCTCCTTTCATCCTATTCAAACCCTCAATGGATTGGATGATACCAACCTACATCGGGTGGAACAATCTACTTTACTGAGTCCACAAATTCAAATTTCAAATTCTAACCTCATCTTGGAAAACAAACACCCTCACAAACACACCCAGAAATAATGTTTCTTGGTGCCCTGTGGCCCAATCAAATTGACAAGTTAAAGTAACCATTACAGAAATAATGTCTATCACTATCCTCTTTCCCCAATTTTTTTTTTCTTTTTGACATACTTCTTCCAAAATCTTTCAGCATCTCTTAGATATTTTCTGACCTTCTCTGAAGCACAGAAAAAATGCCAGACAAGCAGTCTTTTGTTCCAGAAACTTTAGTCTACCTGCCTCCTAAATAATTCTACTTTCCGGTTTTTGATTTTCTAGGAAAAGATAAAAGGTGGTGTCCATTCTTGCCTTTTTCTTAACGCTGTAATATTAGTTGTTAATTAACTTATAGCTCTGCTTAGCCTTGAAGCAACCTTAGGATACCAGCGGATGTATTAGGTTTAAAGAGTACATGAAAACTGCAAAAGAACAGAAATTATTATAGCCTCTTAATTCCTTATCACGGCTAATGACAGCACCATCCTCCCAGCTCCTGGAGATGAGACATTGGTAACCACATTCAATGCCTCTACATCTCTCACCCCAACATTAGTTCAGGGCCTTCAATGCCTTTGATATCAAACCCTCTTTCAAGTCCCATGGACACTGACCTAATTCAAATTCTCCCTACCTCTACTATTTCTCCTCTTTAATCCATCTTCCAGGTATACCCCTGGAAAGTCTTTCCTCTGAGCCTCCTTAATCTTTCCTCTAAGAAGAAAGGTGCTCATTTAATGAGTCAAATCCCAAGCAGGTGCCTGGGCCACATTCACTAATGAGCAGGGTCACTGTGGATTAATCATCACTCCCAGAGGGATGGCTTTTTCTTTTTTCCCCTTTTATGGGCCAAGAATGATGAAGTGACCCAGGCCTTTCCCCACATGGGAGAGGTCAAATCATCCAGTTGTCTTGCTTGTATCTTTCATATATATTTCAGTCCACTAATCTAAAAAGTTATTGTCTTTCCTCGAGACAATCTGGAGCACAGTGCCCAGGTTAGGATCTAGGCTTTTGGATAGCAGTAAGGTTTCTTAGGCTTCTAGTCTACATGCCATATTCCATACTCATCTTACCAGAGTTCTTGGCATTGGGGATTTGAAGACAAAAAGTCCAATTGATAAAATACGTGTATATTATTTTAATTTTCTTTGCCTTTCAGCCCAAACATAGACATTTCCCATGCCAACTTTATAAGAGGAGTGGCTGTGGTTTTGTTAAGATTTAGATATCAGACCACCAACACTAACAGTCCTCAAAACCATAAACCACATGGTCCTATAGTTTATATCCATCATGTCAGGTCCTTGTCTGCACATCTGATGTCCTGATTGCCTCCATTGGGTACCACCTAAAATTTAAGTCTGTAGAATGTCTTTCAAGACCATTCAATATCTAGGACTAAATCCATCTTTATAATTTTTTTTATTTGTTGACTCCCAACCCATAAATCCACCACCATAACTTCCTATATAAATCCTTTTCATGCCTCCATGTTCAGCCTATGCTGTTTCTTCTCCCTAGAGGCTTTTCCCAAACCCCTGACTTCCTCCTACCACACTCAGTTACTCTACATATATCCACTGAGCACCTTCTTTGTAGCAGCCACCGAGCCAGGTCCCATGAAGGTTTAGGCAAATAAGATATTCAAAGTCCCATACTCCTAGAAATCTTATCAGATCCTTCAAGCTGTTAAGAATGCCTCCTTCCTTTGTACTCCAGTCTTGCTGTATTTATTGTGCCTTGGCTATAGAAATATATAACATATTTCCTATCTCTCCCACTGAATGATGGGTCCTTTGGGGAAAGATACTAGTTTTATTTATCCCTGTATTCTTCCAGTGTCTTGAAAATCGTCATATTTATAGCTTATTTTTATAAAATTGGTTAATTATCCTATTGTCACATGGGAAAGTCAAGTTTGGAATGTAGAGTTGATGGCAAATTTGTAATATTAACTAACATTTTTACTGCACTTACTGTGTACCAAGCATAGTTTGTTCCAAACACCTTCACATTCATTAACCCATTTCCCTCACAACAGCTCTATGAGATAGCTGTTATTATTTCCATTATACAGATGAAGAAACTGAGGCAAATAGATGTTAAATAACTTGCCCAAGGTCACAGAGTCAATGAGTGTAAAAGCCAGACCATCAATGCTTAAAGTGAAGAGATGGGCAGGAATAGTCTGTCTTCTAGGGTGCTTTCTGGAAAGCTCCGGCCTGACTATTTCTCTTGCAGTTCTTAGAAGGGTAGAGATTCAAGGACAGACAAAACAGTCACATTGTTAGAAAACTGGTGAGTGAATCAGAATCACTGAGCTACAGTACAAAGAGCCCTTAACTTGGATTCAAAGGACTTCAGACTTTGCCTGGCTATTCCACTTATTAAGTGGGTAATTTTGGATAGGTCACCCCGTGATTCTCACTTTTCTCATTGGGAAAATGATAATAATGCCTGCTTTGTAGGATCATTAAGAAGATCAAATGAGAAACTAAACAAGAAAGTGACTGACAGCAGATCATTACATAAATTAAAGGAACTGTTGTTGCCTTACAGTCTTACAGCAGGACTTGACTCTGTCTGGTAGCGGTTTACTAACCCTAACCCTAGTAAGGAATCTACAACGACAGGTTTAGTTCAAGGCCTGAAGTCGCTTCTGCAATTTGCAGAGATTCTGCTTTTACTATGTTAAGACAGCAGAGGAAGGTGTGAACAGGCTCTATTTAACTCCAGAAGTTTTGAGTTGATAGACGTTTCTTCCTCATTTTAATTACTGATTGAGAACTTGGTGAAGTGAATAAAAAAATTTTCATCTAAGTTTAAAATCCAAGTTGATACTTTGTTTTGTTTGTTTTATTTTTAACTTGCAAGACTTGGGAATCCCAGGCCAGAGCTGACAACGTTCTATGTTCTACGTAAGGATCTTCAGGGAGCATTTAGAAACAGCCCTAGCAAGTTCTTCCACTTTCTTCTGCTGAAGGCGAACCCCGCAAGCTATAGTCCCGTGGCTTATTTTAGGAGGGAACAGCTAGTCTGCAATATCCATATAATATCCATTCATGGATGTATTAAATCATCATGCATATTATCTGTGTTACATATTCTGAAAGTAGCATGCTCTTAGCATTACCAGCAGTCATTTTTCAGTTCTGTGCAAAATCTACCCCTGGGAGCTCTTAGCAGATGTTTGGTAAAAATTACTGAAAGAAACAAACAAAAAAAGACTTTCTCCTGTTTTGAATCCACAATGAGTATATCACTCAAAAACAGGCACAAGGCATCTCGAAGTGTCTTAAAATTAGAAAAGGCACTCTTTGTGAGTATCCTTGTCCAAGCAAAATGACACCCCACAAGTTAAATTCCCTCCAGAATACGCCATTTCACACTGGAAAACATGTTCATATCGCAGTAGTTATATCTTAGGCATGTTAAAATATTGTTTTTAAAACTGAAGATTTCGTATATTCTTACCACTAAAGGAATAAGCAGGATCAGACTTTATGTAACAACCCAAATCAGGAAGCAAAGAAAGAAGGGAGGAAAGGAGGAAGGGAGAGGCAAAGGGACAGAGGGAAGACAAAAAAGAAGAAACACTTTCTCCTGTTGCTGTGGTTTAAATGTGTCCCCCTCCAATATTGAGGTGTTGCCAATTTGATAGTGTTACAAGGTGGGGCCTGTCGGAGTTGATTAGGGCCACGGAGGCTTCTCCTTCATGAAAGGGATTAAGGCCCTGATAAAAGAGGCTTGCGTGGCTGGCTTGTCCTTCCACCTTCCACCCTATGAGGACATAGCATTCCTGTCTTCTGGAGGATGCATCAAGAGAGTGCCGTCTCGGAAGTAGACAGTAGCCCTCACGAGACAACTGAACCTGCCAGCATCTTGATCTTGGACGTCCCAGCCTCTAGAACTCTTAGAAAATAAATGTCTGTTCTTTATAAATTGCCCAGTCTATGGTATTTTGTTATAGCAGCACATGTGGACTAAGATGCCTGTATTCATAAAAACATATAGCAACTTTACAGCATTTTATCTGTTTTCTTTTATTTTCTGTATCATACTGTTTAGTACCTATGCTAGGAGAAAACTTAGAACCAGACTGAAAAAAAAAATTCCTTGGAGAAATACTAATCTCTGCCACCTTGTATTGAATTCATCACTGCCTGGGTTCTTTTCATAATAATTAATAATTCCTTTTCTAATTCAATAGACCCAGAAAACATAAACTTGCTATTGCTTTTCTGGAAGTGAACATTTTCTCCTTCCACCCAGTGATGTTCAAATTCCTTTCTCATAAATAATTCTCCTCAGCATAAGTCAAAATTCAGGCCACAGTAGTTGAGAAAGGCCATGGGCCCCAAAATTCTGAGCTTTGCTTAGAGCTTATCATGTTTGCTGTTTCTGAGAAGAGAAGGAAGTTTCTAAATTATGCATAGCCATAAGCATTTCAGTAATAATTATGAAGGAATAACAAAAGAGATCAATTCCCTAACAGAGGAAGAGATTGAACTTTAATACTGTACACACAGTACGTGCATGCCAAAGAAACCCAAGACTGAGACTTTGCGTGTAGGACAGAGAACGGTGTGCACTTAAGGGAAATGAACCCCAGACACATTCTTCATTGCATGGTAGTCTGTGCACCTGGAATGCTTTCTTCCTCACCACATAAAGGTACCAGTGTTGTCACCAAAGATAAACATCTTTTATATGAGAGTACAGTTGGCCATCCATATCCACGGTTTCTCCATCTGCAGATTCAACCAACCATGGATTGAAAATGTAGTAGGCCTGCCATGATTGCATCTGTAAGGAACATGAGCAGATTTCTTTTTCTGGTCATTGTTCTCTAAACAATGCAGTATAATGACTATTTACATAGCATTTACATTGCATTAGGTATTATAAGTAATCCAGACATGATTTATAGTATACTGGACGATGTTCACAGGTTATACACAAATGCCAAGCCATTTTTTATCAGGGACTTGAGCATCCATGGATTTTGGTATTGGAAAGAGTCCTGGAACCAGTCCCTCATGCATACTTAGGGATGACTATACTTCTATTGTTCCTTGATAATTACAAGTAATACACAGCCACTGTGGAAAATTTTAAAAATACAGAAATTACAAAGAAAAAAATTAAAGCTCTCATTAACCCTGCTACCCACTGTTCACACTTTGGTGCATTTTACTCCTAGAATTTTTGCTCTTAAACAACAGAAATTTGTTGTCTCAAATTTCTAGAAGCTACAAGTCCAGGATCAAGGTATTGTCTGGGTTGGTTTCTATCAAGGTTATTTATTTCCTATAAAATTTGGGTTAGTCTGGAAATAAAGTATTTTTCATTTAATATATTATAAGCACCTTCTATGTTATTAAATATTTGAAAACTTGAATTGATGCATATTTGTCCATAGCACAGCCATGACACAGTTTCTTCAACCATTCCTCTATTGCTAGACATTTGGGTTTGTTCTAATTTTCCAGTATTATAAATAAATATTCAATAGACATCCTTCTACATAAATTTTTGCTTCATCTCTGATGGTCTCTTTAGGATAAATCCCTGAATATGAAATTACTAAGCCAAAGAGAAAACACATATTTTTAGGCTCTTGTCTCAAATTATGAATTGCCCAGGAAAGAGTGGGCCAATTTAGTCCCATCATCTGAGCAAAGAGTGTACAATTTTTGTACCCATAGAAACGACTATTATATTTGTCTTTAACAATTTAAGAGTTATAACACAGTACATAATTGTTAATTTTATGTGCATTTACTGCACAATTACCATGACTGAACACTGTGATTTCTCTTGGTCAAATCTTCCCTTCTTGTGATAAAATCAAACTATTTATGTTGAATGCACTTGGCACTTTCCTTACAAGTCTTAGGGACAGATGGAAAGAGAGAAGTTTGTGTATTGGAATCCTGGATTTGGTGTGCTTCCTCTCCTTGACAGCCCCTTTATTCACAACACCACCTCTGTTCATGAAATCTCATTAACTGACAAGGAATCAAGATATTTACTTACAAGTCCTTACTACAGTGAATCATTGAAGCATGTGAACATCATAAATGGATCCTTGTTGATACTAAGGAAGATGTTTATAAACTTTAAAATCTAAAGGAAACCTAAGTCAATCAGCCATGAGGAGAATGCTGCCAATCACCATCATTGTAGCTTGTGTGGTCAATGTTGAGTTTCAAGAATCTAATGTCAGTTTTTACAATGCAAACTGTGCATTTTATTATTTTGCATGCTGGCTATAGTTAATAATTTTATTTACAAAACAATGGATAACAATAAACAATTAGTAACACCCCACACACAGAACAATGTATTAGATCCTAGATTTAAAATAGTTTTAAAAAATCAAAGAAGATAATGATGTTTCACTAATAGAATTTTGGATGGCGAAAACATATCCACTACAACTGAGTGCCAGACATAGGGAGATGACATTTTTGAAAATACCACATGTCCTCCCTCATAAGTGGGAGTTAAGAGAAAAGAAGGAAGAAAAGAAAGACTACAGTGGTGTGTTGGACTTGCAGAGGGAGAGAACAGACCTAGGGTTGCTAGGGCTTGGGATGGTTGAGGGGGAGGGTTGTTGGGGAGACACTGGGTGGGAGACACAGAAAACAATTGCAATTTGTGGTGGTGGGAGTGCTGATAGCATTGAACTGATCATCACATCTTGGGCATAGGTGCTGATGGTCAGCTCTGTGCCCCATGAATATGAATAATCAATTTCAAAAAAAAAAGAAATATCATATTAACTCATATTTTATAGATATTTATAAGTTTGTGCTTCTGTTCTCTACTTTCCACCTTTTGCCCAGTCCAACCAACCTCATTCTCTGCCTCAGGGTGGGCTGCAGCCAAACCAAAAGTAAATATGCAAGACACCACCCACCCTCTTTTCTATTTTAGAAGCCTATACCCTTAAGGGAGTATAGAGGGTCCTGATTTTAATCAATCTGAGGGTTTAGAAGTGAATTCTTCTACCAAAACTTCACTCTGGACAAGGGGAAACAAGAAAACACAGAAAAGTGGTAAGAAGAGAGAAGTAGGTGGGTCCTCATCAAAGGGGCTCCTCGGTCTCCCAACAATAGCCTCTGATTATTAGAAAAAACAAGAGTTGAAGCAGGCAGCAAATCGAGAGAGAGAGAGAGAGAGAGCACATGTCTGCACAGTGGACCTAGGCATGTAAGGCAAGAGACTGCTTTATAGGTTCTTTTACCCTGGCATGGCACGGAAGTAGCAGAATAGTTCTCATGCACCCAAGCAGGGCATCCCCCAAACCTAAGGGGCCGTGCAGATGGGAATAAAGACATTTTCACTGTTATACAGGGGGAGTGCTGTCTAAAAACCAGACAGTAGGATGGGTGTCTGTTGCCAGATGACATCAAGGACTTGAAGACTTTACACAACCTTCACTGCAAGTATTTCCATACAGATTCCCCAGCAAACATACACTGAGATGGAGACTGGTACAGGAGCCTTATTGAGAAAAACTTTCTCCCATTAGAGAAGTAAAGAAAGCAGAACTGGACAGAGAAGAGTTGAACTGTAATGCAATTACATTAAGGGCCTCAGCCAATTGAGGTGAGGCCAAGCCTTTAAAACCTTGTGGCATCCAGTCTCTGAATGTGAGCTGCCTCTGGAGGTGGGAAGGGACATTACCTTGGGCAAGTCAGCATCCAGTAGCCAGTACTCCCAGCAGCTTGGAGAATGAGTGAAATTGTCTCCTTTATGATTCTGAAAAATATAATGGCATTCACTATATTCCACCCCTCTGCCACTCAGATCCACTTGTTTCTTACAGCAAATTTATTACATTTGAGAAAATCTTCTGCAGGAATCCAGTTGGTCTCGTTCCTTGGGAAAGCATGTCAAAAGAAGCTTAGTGAAATAAACTATATCCCCTGTCCCTGAAGCTGGTCTCTTGGATGCAAACTCCTGGTTTCCCTCCTCTACTACCTGTTCTAGATTTCCCACACCTTTGGTTAGTAATTTTTCTGCTCTAGGAGGCTTACCCAGAAGAGTGATACAAATCGTCTTATTTGAGAGATCTGGGCATCTAGTCACCTTGTCATTCCCAGGCCATGGCTGACACACTTGTTTATTTATCACCAAAATGCACAGGAAAATGCCAAGAGTCACTCAAGTGGATCACTTGTGTGTCGAAGATATTTCTCTCTAGCCCTATTGTGTAACACCAGCCATACCCCCTCTTGATGATCAGGGTCAATTATCCCGGCCTGTCCTGTCCTTATCTTTTTGGTTCTTGAATGAGTTCGGTGTCAACCATAACTTAAAGCTCGATGAGACTCTAAATGTGGTTCCTGGTGAAAACATCCTCCCTCTAGGAATCAGGACATTGAAATACACAAATTCTAAAGTTTGCAGGAATAGAAGCACCCAAATTCCCACTGTGGAGCACTTGACATGATGTTCAGTGAGGCCATCCCTCAAACTACCCTTTGGTTCCCAAACCCATGCATTCTACCTGCTAAATAAAAAGCACCATAAAGCAGTTATTGATTCAGGGTGTACAGCAGCACATCCTGGAGAATGAGGCTCCAGTTCCAAGGATTATCATCTCTAAGCTGGCTCCTCAGTTGAGGCTCAGAAGCCTGGTCCACGTTACTGACCAGCAGCTTCTGGGTGGTGTGATGTGTGATATGACTGGAATCTCCATGGCTGTGGACCCACAGCTGTACTTTCTATCTTGTTAACCATACTCCTTGGTCCGAGGCAATGTTACACAGAATCCTCTATTGGTGGATGAAACGTTCTGTAAGCCCTCAAAGAGTGGTGCTACATGAGGCCCTTTGGAAAGAAAAGGCAACTTACTCCCAGAATATGTCATGAATCCAGTTGAGAAGAATTGCTACCCCTTTCAAGGAAGAAGAAATCCAATGTCATCAACTTGCCACCAAGTGGCTGGCTGATTCAGAAGCTCATCACTGGTCTCAATAGCAAGATCAGGGCTGGCCAGTCAGCTCAGTTGGTTAGAACACAGTGTTATAACACCAAGGTCAAGGATTCAGATCTCTGTACCAGCCAGCCACCAAAAATAAAAAATAAAAATAGCAAGATCAGGCTTAGTGAGTGGGAACCCATGGTGTTGGGCCCAGGCATAGCTTTTGTCCTCACTACCATGGCTACACCATCCATAAGTCCATCGTGCAGGTGGATGATGGGGTATGGCTGACGTCCACTGGACTGTTACTCTGTCTACTTGGTAGCTTAGGCTCTTTCCTTATGGATTCTCTAAGATGGACATTGACATGCAGTTAGAAGATATTCACACACTGTGATCAGTTTCAGAGGCCCATCCAAGAACCTCCTTGCTCTTAATGTTCTAGTCTTTCTCCTCCCAGGCCCCTGACAAACTGGTCATGTCATTCTATTCATAAAACTATGTTTATTCCTGATGTGACCCATTTCTCTTTCTTTACTATTGGAAAAATTTACCCCACCATTACCTTCAGAACCACCCTGAGTGAGGCTGCACCATGGAAGAGTCCATTTGAGCTTGTACTTACAAATCAAGCATGGTTTGTAGACAGCATCAGCTGTCATAAGGGACTTCCCAGACAGCCACAGGTGTGAGGTGAGGGAGAGGCAGCAGTGCAGCATTGCAGGCACAAGAGAATCTTGGTGACCTTTGGCTCAGCTTGCTTTCACCCTCTGGCCCTTCTCATGTACAATTGCACAGGTAGCACTACCACACTGTGTGCACTGCTGCTGAGTCCACCCAATGTTATGACTTTGTGCTTCTGAAAGAATGTAGATGATGATGCATTCTGGCCACATAGTCACATGATGTCTCTATCCAAGCCCAGTAGCATGACAGTGCCTGATGCAGCAAACAGGGAACAGTCATTGGCTGCACATGCCATAGTCTAGCTCCAGACCCTTTGGGTCTCTGTTGTTTCTCTTATTGGGTTTTGCAATAAACTCCACCATGTGTCATTTTCCCCTGGTGCCACAGTGTCCACTGAGTATATGGCATGGCAACCTGGACTTGCTGCAAGATCTTTTCCTGCTCTGGTCCCCAGTCAAAGCTGTTAGTCTTTTAAGTCACCCAGTAATTGGATCAGAACAACATATCCAAATGTGGTATATCCTGGCAGCAGAAGTATTGGTCTACTACCAAGTACTGTGCTATTTTTTTTTAAGTGGTAGGAGATGCAATACTGCATCTTTTTCTTTGGAAGCATTAAATCTCTAAAACTTCAGTGATGGGGCAGGCTCTTGAAACTCGGTGGAGTTTTTCTTCCATCCTCTGGAACACATGCGTTTTACTAAGGACTCCAAATACTTGCCATTTATTGCTTAATCAGTCCAATTAACATGATCTCATCAGTACAGTGGACCACAGTTCTGCAGAATGTCCAGATCCAGGTCCCTTTGGACTATATTATAACTAAAGCTGGGAGAGCTAACTAGTACTGAGAAAAGATAATAAATTTGTGCAATTGTTTGTCTCATATGAATGCAAATTTCTTCTGATCCTACATCATGATACAGTTAGAAAAAAATTCATTCACCAGATCAATAGCTGCATACTGTATACTGAGGCTTGTTAATCTGCCCTGCTAAGTAACTAATCCAGCTCAGCAACTATAATCAGGGTTGTTACTTGGTATCAGGCTGCCTGAAACTCAGTCTACATCATTAAGTACTTATGCTAAGTTATTTAGCCTTTCTGGGCCAATTTCTACACGCATCGAATGGAGATTATTATAGTACCTGAATCACTGGGTTGTTTTATGGGTTAAAATAAGAAAATTCATACAAAGTACTTAGCACTGTGTTTGGCACATAGTAATCACTAAATAAATATCAATCTTCATACATCCATTTTGCCATTATAGAGTTAAAATGCACTTTGATTTATTGATATCCAACAAACACAGAGTTTTCTGTTATATAAAACATGAAATGAAGTAAATCTGGCATATACTTAGATTGGGGTGCCATCATGCATAAATTTGAAACATGGTTAATTTTAATATGACTAGTGCTGCCATTGGCCATTAATTATTAATGCAATTTACAAATCAAATACATAATTATTAAGGCTGAACATTTGTTCAGCTATTCACTGATCTAAATTTTAAACCACTTGCATAAGAGTAGTTGGATAGTAGTTTGCTATCCAGCATTTAGTAATAATGCATATGGGATGGGTTTCCCAATACTTGTTTCTAACTCTAAAACAAGGACTAACTGCTAACCCATCCCATAACATATGTACCTGTTTAGACTTAGCAAGTTTCTCCATCCAGAATCACATCTATCACTATATTTTTCCCACTGTGCTGGAAATACAACGGTTATATAAAAAGAAATCATGTGAAGAACATGAGATTTCCCCTTGCTTATCATGGAAAAAAGAAACTGTCTCACCTCCATGATCCTTTGACCACAAAGTAATAGTGTACCGCCCATTCTTGGCTTCATCCTTTTGATATCACTGAGATTGGCTTAGTAGGGAGAAATAAAGCAGAGGCAGAGACTGGCATTTCACATTAATGCAACAGTCTGCAAGACAGAGTGTGGAAGGTTGTGTAGAGTCACAGCAGCCTCCTGGCTCCCTGGATGATGGCAGAATGCATCATGATGGTAAAGGATGGTGAGCATGCAGCCTGTAGAGGAACTATTCCCTGCAATGAGTGCAGCACCTGGCTGCGCTTTGAGCCAGCAGGGGCAATCACCAAATTCTGTGCTGCAAAATCACAGGAAGAGCTGTTTATAAAGCAATGAAAGGAGGAAGTTTCTCTCAAAGGGAAAGGGTTTAGAGGAATTCCAGCTGCCTGGCATATAATCTGTTTTCCCTGTTTTCATCTTTCTTCCTGGGGAACTTGCAGTAACACAGGAATGACCATGGAAGGAAGAAAAAAAAACACTGCAGGAAGAGAAAGAGAGAGAGAGATTGATTTTAGGAGGTGAGATAATATAGCCAATTTTCCAGCAGCTTCTTTTAAGGGCTGGTGGGTGCATTTTCCTAAATTGCTGAAGATCTAAACATTATATGAAAGTTATCAGATGAATATCCTTTAACCCCATTTCACTTGCAGTCCTTGAGCACTCTGCAGGTATTTCAGTACTTAATAAAACATGCCAGTAAGGCAATTACAAAAAAAAAAAAAAAAAAAAAAAAAGGCTGTGCTGGATTTTCTAAGATCTAAGTCAAATTTTTATTCAAGTTAAGATGGATAAGACATTGCTTGATCCCAGATCCAATCCACAGTCATCAAACACCTTGTTGATTTCGCGTGATTTATCAACAGGACAAAGATCTGCCATACTGCAGTGTAACTCCAGCATACAGAAAATTTAGTGAAAACACTGGAGAAATTAGTTTTAACAGTAGCACCTAACTGTAAATCATTCTAAGGCTAGTCACAAGTTTAACCCGCTTTCCACTTTTTCTATTGTTTTGCTTTACAAAGCTTAGGGTACATCTGAATTATCGCCAGAAATGACCATGGTTTTAAATTTAACTACACTCACACACACACGCACGCACACGCACACACACCTACATACACTTCATCTGAAGCAAACATCAATAGATGTCACTCTCGGAAACCAGACAGAGTGAAAGAAAGAGAGAGAGACAGAGAGGAGAGACTACAAAAACTCACTCCCAGAACACTGTCTTGCTATTATATATTTTTTAATTTATTTATTTATTACGAATATTCATGAGATACAAAGCTGATTGTCCCCCCTCCGGCCCATGATGTGGGGGTCAGATTCATACTGGGAGCATACCCACTACGAGAAATTACTTTCGTACCCTTTGTCCCCTCCCAATTATCCCCCAACCGCCCTCCCCTACCCCCTCTCCCCTTAACTCCCACTGTGTTTAAATAGGTTTTCTCCCCACCGCCCTTTTCTCAAGTGTCAGGAGTATTTTTTAGAGTGCTTCTGCAGGAATCAGAGATTATTGCCATCCTATTCCAGAAGCACGCTTAGACTTACAATCTCCATTCCAAGCTGAGTAAGAGTTAGCCCAAGGAAATGCTTTGTTCTTGCCATTGGTAATGGGATCCCCATTAATAAACTCCTAACATGGAAGTGGCTGCAGATCTGAAAGAACGAAACAATGCTGCACTCATTTTCTCCCTTTAAATCCCACCCTGCGAGTCACTTCTAAGCCCACTGCTTTCACCTACCTCAGTGCCCTCCAGACAGCTTAATCCCAACCTATAATATTGAACATTCCTGACTCCTACATTCCACTGACCCCCTAATCCTTTAAATCTCTCTCCCCTACTCCCCTTTTCTACATTCTTTGGACTTATGAAGCTTTTCTAATTCCATGTTCGTTTGCATATTTACCTTGAGTCACTCTGGGATACACAAAGCTATTCAGTACTCAGTGTCTCTGTGCTCTCTGAAGCTGGAGGTAGGTGACATAGAAACCCAGCTACTGGGACACTGTCAAGTGTCCTAAATACTGAATTTATAATGCCAAATTTAGCAAATAAAAATATAGGACATCTAATTAGATTTGAATTTCAGATAAACAGTATCTTTTGTATAAGTATGCACCATGCAATATTTAGGATATACTTATACAGATTTGCTGTTTATCTGAAATTCAAATTTAATTGGATACTCTGAACTTTATCTGGCAACCTTAGCTGTATGTGAACACTGTAAGGAGGAAACCAAAGCTTAACTAATCAATAATGTCCCAGAAGGGCATCTCAATATAGGTTTATGGGGTAAAGAAGAACCCAAGTACAGCCTCAGAGCTTAGAAGATTTTTGCCTGTAGCAGAAGGAGAAAATCAAAGCATGTAGCTGCCCCTCCACTGTCCAGCGCCCATGGCCAACATCCTTAGTCAATGCACACACCCTTTCTGGCTTCAACAGAGCTACTGAGGCCTCCATTGCAAATCAATCAGACTTGGCTTGTGAAATGAAACCTTTTAACTATCCTTGACCTAGACAGGGCTAAGAGGGTGGAAATATGTAGAATTACCCAGGCCTAGTTCCCAGGCAAATTTGAATGGGTTTTCCTACTTTCTCCAGTATACAGAAAATAAAATAAAAAATAAAAATAAAAGATTATTGCCATGAAAAGCCATGGAATTCCAGAGTTGTCATGAGATAGCTCAGTCGGGACATTGATAATTAATGAGTTAATGATTCTTTAGCAGTGGTTCGTAAAGTATGGATCATAGTCCACCTTGGGCATCTTGATAATGCACATCCTTTCTTTAGTTCTCCTGGTTAAATGATATATAATTCATATACTGTCATTTTTATTCATGCATTCAAAGGTTACATATGGGACACCTACTAAATGAATGATTAGGAGTTACTAAAATGTTGTATGCACAACATTAAACTCTTGCTTTAGTAGAGCTTACTGATGCTCTAATTCAGGGTCCTACGTTACCATAGAGGCAGGCAAGGTTGCACAACTGTAATTGAGCACAGCTTGTGGAATTCCTGCTGCTTTCAGGAAGCACACTTGATTATCAATGTGGTCTTAACTCGATCATGGTTTCCAAATGCCTTCTAACTTATGAATTACTTTTGGCTTAGCTTATTCATTTACATTGGACTTTGTTGTGGATTGTTCGGTTAACCCCAGAGTGTGCAGTGATATGTTTCCATCGACAGCATTTGAGGACTATAATTTTGCAATCACTAGACTTTAAGGCATGTATACATTGTGATTCAAGCACATGTCATCTCTACCACTTTGCTAAGGCAAACCACAAGAAATTTGCTTGTATGGTGACACGTTCCCTCTTATTACTATTTTCTTTTCCATCTGTAGAGTGGGAATGGATAGAATAAGTGTGCTATGAGGTCTTTTGCCCTGCCAAGCTTCACTGTGATCAAAAATGGTTTGAGAAATACTTTTCTAGAGCAACGATTCTCAACCCTGACCAGGTAGTATATTAAATGATAATACATTTCATTTAACGATATCATATGACCAAACTTTTCTCCTATCAAGAAATATTTATATTAACAAACATTAATTTTGTGATACATAAAATTTCAACCAAAAGCATGTTACTATTATTTTTTTTTTTATGATTGATTCTTTCCAATTCTTTATTATGCTTACTGGCAGTCAGTTGCTAACAATCAAGTGGTGGCAAAATCCAGATCTTTAAAAAAGATGTGTAGGAAAAATATCTTTAGATTGACAAATTGTTTTCCACCTAATTTATTTTTCCTGCAAACTGGGAAAATATTTTCAGTTTTCACTTTAGGGCTATGTCACTTTGATTCCTTAGGAGCACAAACCATATATTACAAATTATTAGTGAATTATGAAATCAATTTAGTGAGTCTTGACCAATTTTTTTTTTAGAACAGAACATTTTTTGCCTCTTGAAAAGTTTGCAGTAGTTTTCTGTGTGTTTGCATGTGTGCGTCTTCTAGGGCACAACATACAGTGTCTTTTCTGTCATGTAGCAGAGTCTAGGTTAAAAAGTTTGAAAAACTGTGCCCTAGAGCATTATTTCTCGGACTTTAATATGCATAAAAATTACTTGGGAATCTTGTTAAAGTGCAGTTCCTGACTTTGTAGGTATAAAGTTGGGTCTTACATTCTGCATTTTAATAAAACTCCAAAGTGATTCCTGATGCCACTATTCCAGGGAACCACACTTTGAGTAGAAATGGCCTAAAGGAAAGAGCCACAGCCACGTGCAGAGGAAGACTAGCCGCAGAAGAATGGCAAATGAAACTCTAGATCCTAAACATCCTGCCCACGATGCCCTTGCTGCAAGAGGAGCCTCCACCACAGCCTCTGACTGAGACAGTCCTTTCTACCGGAAGACTGAGCCTACTTACCTTCTCTTTATTATTGTCTCCTTTCCTCTCTCTCCTCCTAGTGTGAGTTGCACACAGGTATAGATCATCCAGAGATACCCAGTTGATGAAAACTCTGGACTCAAGTCACCCCAGTATCTATTTTCCACCCTGCCACTTGTGTGATCTACTCAAAACACAAATCTGTGTCTCATCCCTCCTTAATACTCTTCAGTAATTCCTCATTGTCTGCAGATGAAGTCCTCTGTCTCATTTTATAGACTTGAGACATGCTCTGCTTCCCTCCAGCCTTATTTTTCTCCACCCTTGTTCCCAGAGCCCAGCGTGTCTTTTCAGATCACACATTGTTCTTGAATGTTCAAGTGTGAATTCCCCATCTAGATAATGTCTATTCATCCTTCAGATACCCCTCCAAGACCTTTCCTATGTCTCCCTTCCTGACTTAATGAGTTCAGGCTGCTCTAACAAAGTAGCATAGACCATGTGGCTTATAAACAATGTAAATTTATTTCTCATGGAAGCTAGAAGTCCAAAATTGGGGTACCAGCAAGGTCAGGTTTTGGTGAGGGCTTTCTTTCACACTGAAGACAGCTGACTTCTGGTTATATCCTCATGTAGTGGAATAAGGGCACAAATTTCATTCAAAGGGGCTCCATCCTCATGACTTAAGTACCTCCCAAAAGCCTCAACTCTTAATACCAAAAGCCTCAACTCTTAATACCATCACATTGGGAGTTAGAATTTCAACATACAAATTTGGGGAAAGACATTCAGTCCACAACACTTCTTCTGCATGTGCATGTACACTGCCCCTCCCACCCACCCCCCACACACATAATTAGATTAGAGCAGTGATGCCCAATTCTGGCTACATGTTAGCAACAACACCATGCATGCCTTTTTAAAAATACTGTTTAAAAACATTGATACCTGAATCCACGCCACAGAGATTTAATTGGGCCAAAAGGAATCTAGAGTATGTGTCTATGTGTGCGCCCCGCAGGGATAGCTCTGTTCCTTGGTAAAACAGAATTTTGTGTTCCTGCATTAATGATTAACTACCTCCATGGAGTTAGCTTCATGTCCTTGTACTTTAAATATGTTTGAGACTCTAGGATTTTCAGTTAACACTAAGTTTTGATCAATTATGTTTTCATTTTATTTCTTCCATCTTAGATTGTATTTGTCCTTCATAGAATTTTCCAGTTAAACATCAATGCCCTTTTCAGTGGAATGATTGATTTGCCTTTGGACAGAACTGTTATATGTCCCCTTTAACTGCTGCCCTACAAAAGTCTGACCTCTGGATATAATGCTTTTGGTGTTTCTAAAGCCATCCTCGAGCACTTGGCTGTTTCTGGGTCAGGTATAAAGACAGTCAGAAAGTGGTATGATATTATTTAGAAATAGCTGAAGAGCAATTATAAATGCAATACAGTATGTCGGACACCCAAAACATATTTTCTCCTTTGATAATATAGCCTACTCAAGAAATTGCATTTCTACACCCTATTTACCTGTTAACATTAGGGAATGATGTATCCTATGTAAAATATCTTTCCAGGTCATCAAGATTTATGTGCTTAATTAAGTAGATACTCAATGCTTTTTTTTAAAAGGGCATGATTTCAATTTTAATAATTGTAGATTAAATATTTCCAAACTGTATTACATACATCTTTGCCTATTAAAGAAGGAATTCTACACTTAATCTACCCTTTTTTAGATTGTGTTAGCATTCTGAGATTTGCTCTCATTTTACATCTATGCCTTCTACAGATGTAGAAAAAGTATGGTGGATTCATTTGCAAAGAGATGAGATGCACCCAGGTAAGTTTCACAGCATGACAGAAAAGTTACTCCTGAAGATAATTTTAATGTTTTCTTCCTTAGCAGAGATTATTTCTGGAAATTGATAGGTTGAATTCTGTTTATTTCTCTTTTCTTAAAGTGCTTAGAGGTAGCCCTAAGTTAACTGGGTATTATTGAAACCTTTAATTCAATTTTAATTGACTTTTCTTAAGACATACCAACTGGAATCTACCTTCCCATAAAAGGTGTGACATTAGTATATTTCCTCTTTGTCTACTAGAATGCTTCTTTTTTCTTTTTCTTTGGGTTCTTCTGAATTCACTAACTCTAAAACATTTTTGCCTTTGAATGAGCTTAACTGCCAAGTAAAAGGTCATTATTTTTATATCAAAGCTACATTTATTTAAGTAAACAAATAATGGAAATTTATAATGGAAAATAAATGATGGAAATCCTATCAATCAGTTCCCCTTATTCTTCCATAAGTATGTAAGAGAGAGAGTTTGATTTTGTGAAGTTCTCAGTAATTGCAAAATAGAATTTGTCCTAAGTGTCAAATATGACTTAGGAAATATTCCTCAAAGGCTCACTAAATCTCTGTTGGGCAACAAGGAGTTCTTGGTTTTACAACAAAAAAGAGCTAGGAGGAAGAAAAACTGAGTGAAACAAAAAATGAGGTTAAAGAAAAGCTCTTCCAGTTGTACATTTAAGACATATCAAGAAAAACAAATATTGAAAGGACATAGCTTTGTGGTAATTTGTTTTACAAAATAAAGCTCTAAGAATGGGTTTGATTATTATTAGGTTTTTTTGCTGTTGCCATTGTTTTATAAATGATGTTTCCACATATATAGAGACAAATAGCTTCCTGTGTTAAAATGTGTTCAATTGTTCACTCACTCCAGAAGTTTCATTATCTATGAATGAATGCTAATTAATGTAGCCCAGAATTGTTATTAATGCTTGATTTACATATCTACCCTGGGGAGCTATCTATCCACATTCTTTCTAATACTCAATTGCATATTTGTCCTTATGTCATGTAGGAGAAATTCAAAAGGATTTGCAAAATTCTCTAAATTCTTGAATTTAAACATTTTAAGCAATATGAAACAGGAAGTCCAAAGAAAGGTATCCTCTGAGCAGGAGAACACTCCCCGATATAGATTATATTCCCCAAATTTTCTGTCTTAGTAGCTTGATCTCCACTGTTACTGTTAAGAGGTTAGGAAATCCTACTATGATAACTGAAAGGTGTAAATATTGAGAAAGAACAAAGAAATACAACACCACCAAAGGAAACCAACAAAGCACCAACAATGTGCTCAGAAGAACAGTGGATTTACGGACTATCTGACAGAGAATTCAGAATTATCATCTTAAAGATATTCAAGGAGTCACAAGAAAATACAGATAAAAGACTAGACAATATTTGGGAAACAATCCAGGAGCAGAACAAGGAAATCAACAAAGGAATAAAATCAATTTTAAAAAATAGAAATCCTAGAAATAAAGAATATGTTATCTGAACTGAAACACTCAATAGAAAGCTCCAACAGCAGACTTAATCAGACAGAAGAAAGAATAAGTGAGCTCCAAAACAGAAAATACAAAATTTACCATTCAGAGGATGAAAAAAAGAGAATACACAATTACAGTAATTATGGGACTCCTTCTATCGAATTAACTTATGTACAACTGGAGTATCTGAAGGATCCAAAAAAGGAAGACACTTAGAAATCATATTTAAGAAAACAATGGCTGAAAACTTCCCAGGTATGAAGAAAGATGACAGCATTCTTGTACAGAAAGCTCAGAAGTCACCAATCATTTTAATCCAAAGAGGAACACCCCAAGGTACATCATAATCAAATTATCAAAAAACAGAGACAGAGAAAGAATACTAAAAGCATACATATAACATTCAATGGAACTCCAATAAAGCTCTCAGTAGACTTCTCAGCAGAAACCCTGCAGGCCAGTAGAGAGTGGAATGATATACTGAAAGTTCTGAAGGAAAAAGATTGTCAACTAAGAATTCTGTATCCAGCAAAACTAACCATCAAATACGAAAGAGAAATAAAATATTTTCCTGACAAACAAAAGCTAAGGGAATTCTCAATACTAGACCTGCTTTAGGAAAAAAAGCTAAAGGGAGTTCTTCAAACCGAAGAAGATGACACTAAAGTATAATAAGAAAACATTTGAAGGCACAAAGCTCGCTAGTGAAGTAGGTACACAGACAATCTCAGAACTCTCCTATGTTGTAAGGGTGGTAAATAAACCACTTATAACATTGGTATGAAGACTAATGGACAAATCTAACAAGATAATAACAAATACAACAACCATATATCAGATAGGCATTGTTAAAAGATGTAACTTGAAACAACAGAATGTTAAAAGTTGAGGGGAATGATATAGAAATGTAGAGTTGGCTTTTTTTTTCTTAGCAATCAGTTAAGTTATTAGTTTGAAATAATCTGCTATTAATTACAATATGTTTTATATAGGCCTCACAAGACAAAAACTTATAATAGATGTACTAAAAACAAATAGTGAGAAATTAAAAGAAATTACTAGAGAAAATGTAGAGGATTCACAAAGCAAATGTACTTCCTAGTTTTCCAAAGCCCTGCAGTTTCAAATATTGACCTTGCAAAGGACAGGAAACTTTCCTCAGGCTATAAAATCTCTGGTATAAGATAAAGAATTCTAACACTGAAAGGTTGCTGGCTCAAAGACAGAATAGTTACTGATTGATATGTAAAGATACTGAGAAATTGCTGTAAGAAAGGAATGTTTGCTGAGATCAAGCTTTTGTTGGTGGATCACTTAAATTGTCTTATGGAATGTCATCCTGCTTGTTTCACAGAAAGTTACTAGCATTTATTGTTAAGCTATAACCCCACCTATGTTCTCTTCCTATAACTTCCTGGTCTGGAAAATAAATGTAGGAAGAGAACCCCAATTTGTGGTTAATTTCCCATGGAAGGAATGCCTCTCACTTGAGGATTCTGGGGGAAATTAACCACTTTGGGGCTTCTCACTGCTCAGAAGAGATGGGCTTTGAATAATCCTTTGTGGCTCCATCACCCAAGGGAAGTGGGGTGACAAATCCAGGGGGGCAAAGCAACAAGTACAACCACTTTTTCGAAAGGGAAGACAGTAAGACTGGAAATAAGGAAAAAAGGAGCTACAAAACAACAGGAAAAAAAATAACAAAATGGCAGTACCACATCCCTATATATAAATAACAACTCTGAGTATAAATGGATTAATTCCCAATTAAAAGATACAGAGTGGCTGAATGGATTATAAAACAAGAACCAACAATATGCTGCCTACAAGAAACTCACTTCACCTATAAAGATATACATGTACTGAAAGTGAAGGGATGGAAAAAGATATTTCATGCAAATGAAAACCGAAAAAGAGCAGGAGTAGCTATATTTATATGGATAAAATAGACTTAAAGCCAAGGAAAGTAAAAAATAAATAAATAAATAAATAAATAAGGAAGGTCATTATATAATTATAAGGGGATCAATTCAACATGAGGACATAATATATACACACCCAACACTGGAGCATTCAGATATATGAAGAAATTACTATTAGACCTAATGGGAGAGATAGATTTCAACACAATAATAGTTGGGGAATTTGACAGATCGAATCAAGGACAGATCAGCCAGACAAAAATTTAACCTGGAAATATCAGAGTTAATATTTGCTCTAGAGACTGATCAGACCTATCTGACGTTTATAAGACATTTCATCCAACAGGATCATAATACACATTCTTCTCAATAGCACATGGAACATTCTTTAGAATAGACCATGAGGTAGGTCACAAAACAAGTCTCTAAATTTTTTTAAAAATTGAAATCACATAAACTATCTTGTCTGACCACAATGAAATAAAACTAGAGATCTATTTTTGAAGGGGGCACTGAAAACTGTGCAAATACATGGAAATTAAATAATATGCTGCTAAATAACAAATGAATCAAGAAAATCAAAAAGGAAATTAAAAATTCCTGGAGACAAATGAAAATGAAAATACAACATACCATAACCTGTGGGATACAGCAAAAGCAGTTCTAAGGGGGAAGTACATAGCAATAAAAACCTACTTCAAAAAAAAAAGAAAGGCTTCAAATAAACAACCTAACATTACACCTCAAGGAACTAGAAAAACAAGAACAAATCAAACCCCAAATCGGTAGAAGGAGAGAAATAGCAAAGGCCAGAGCAGAAATAAATGAATTAGAGATTTAGAAAACAACACAAAAGATCAATGAAACAAAGAGTTGTTTTTTGAAAAGATAAGCAAAATTGATAAACCTTTAGCTAGACAAACTTAGGAAAAAAGAGAGAAGACTCAAATAAAATCAGAAATGAAAAAGGTATATTACAACTGATACCACAGAAATGCAAAGGATCATAACAGACTATAACAATTATGTACAAACAAACTGGAAAACTTGAAATGAATTAATTTCTGGTCACATGCAACCTACCAAGGTTCAATCATGAAACACTAGAAAACTTAAACAGACTAATTTTGAGTAATGAGATTGAAACAGTAATAAAAATTCTCCCAATGAAGAAAACCCCAGGACCAGATGGCTTCACTGCCAAATTCTACCAAACCTTTAAAGAACTAATACCAATTACTCTGAAACTCTTCCAAAAAATTGAAGAGGAGAGACTACTTCCACACTCATTCTATGATGAGCATTACCCTCATACCAAAATCAGAAAAAGATACAACAAAAAAAGAAAACTACAAACCAAAATCTATAATGCTCAGAGATGGGAAAATTCTCAACAAAATACCAGTGAACCAAATCCATCAACACATTAAGAAGATCATTCACCATGATCAAGTGGGATTCATTACAGGGATGCAAGGATGGTTCAACATATGCAAATCAATAAATATGATACATCATGAAAACAGAATGAAGGGAAAATCCATATAATCATTTCAATAGATGCAAAAAAAGCATTTCATAAAATCCAACACTCCTTCATGATAAAAACATTCAATGAATTAGGTGTAGAAGGAATGTACCTAAAAATACTAAAGGCCATATATGACAAACCAAGAGTTAATATCATACTGAATGGACAAAAGTTGAAGGCTTATCCTCTAGAGCCTGCAAAAACATGAGGATGCCCTCTTTTTCCAATCTTATTCAACATAGTAGTAGAAATTCTAGCCAGCACAATAAGGCAAGAGAAAGCAGCAAAGGCCATCTGAATCAGAAAGGAGGAAGTCAATCTATCCCTATTTGCAAACAACATGATCATATATATATAAACCTTCAAGACTCCACCAAAAAGTTTACAACTAATATATGAATTCAGCAAAGTGGCAGGATACAAAATGAACACAAAAAAATCAATAGCCTTCGTATACTTTAAAAACAAAATATCTGAGACACAATCAAGAAAGTAATCTCATTTACAATAGCTACCAAAAAAAACAAAAACAAAAAATGAAATGCCTAGGAGTAATTTAACCAAGGAGGTAAAAGACCTCTATGATGAAAACTATAAAACATTGGTGAAAGAAGTTGAAGACACAAATAAATGAAAACTTATCTCATGTTCATGGGTGGGAAGAATTAATATTAGCAAAATGTCCATATTACCTGATAGGGTTTGGTTGCGTTGCCTCCTTCAAAACTCATTTGGAAATCTGATCCCCAATGTGGCAATGTCTTGGGAGTTAAGTCATAGCGGTGGGTCCCTCGTGAGTGTATTAATGCTCTACCTGGGGGCTAGGGGTAGTTAATGAGTTCTCCTTTATTAGTTCCTGTGAGAGCTGGCTGTTTAAAAGACCCTGGCACCTCTCCCCCCTCTGTCTCTTGCTTCTTCTTGCCATGTGATCTGCTTGTACCCACCAGCTGCCTGACATTTTCTGCCATGAGTAGAAGCATCCTGAGACCTGTGCCAGGTACAGCTGTCCCAGAATCTTAAGCCAAATAAACTCTGTTTTTTATAAATTGCCCAGTCTCATTTATTCTGCTATAGCAACCCAAAAATGAACTAATACATTATCCAAAGCAATCTACAGATTCAACACAATCCCTATCAAAATTCCAGTGACATTCTTTACAGAAATAGAAAAAAATAATCTTAAATTTGTATGGAGCCACAAAAAAAACTCATATAGCCCAAGCAACCTTAAACAAAAAGAACAAAGTTGGAGATATCATACTACCAGACTCCAAAATATATCGTAAACCTGTAGTGACCAAAACAGCATGTTACTGGCAAAAAAAAAAAAAAAAAAAAAAAAAAAAGACAAATAGACCAATGGAACAAATAGAAAGTTCAGAAATAAACCCACTAATTTACCACCAATTGATTTTCAACAAAGGTGCCAAAAGTATACACTGGGGAAAGGACAGCCTCTCCAATAAATGGTGCTGGGAAAACTGGATATCTACATGCACAAGATTGCATCTAGACCTCTATCTCTCACCATACACAATAATCATCTCAAAATAGATTACAGACCTAAATTTAAGATCCAAAACTATGAAACTATTAGAAGAAAGCAAGGGAAATGCAACATGAAATGGGAGTGGACAGTGCTTTTTTGAGCAAGACTACAACAGTACAGGCAACTAAAACAACAATAGATAAATGGGACTACATCAAACTAAAAAGCTCCTACACAGCAAAGAATACAATGGACAAAGTGAAGAGGCAACCTACAGAATGGGAGAACATGTTTTCAAACTACACATGAGACAAGGGATTAATATCCAGAATATACAAGGAACTCAAACTCAACAGCAAAAACCAAATAACCCAATTAAAAAATTGCCAAAGTACCTGAACAGACATTTCTCAAAAGAAGAGATACAAATGGCCAACAAGTATATGAAAAAAGGTTCAATGTCACTAATCATCAGAGAAATGCAAATTAAAACCAAAATGAAATATCATCTCACTCTAGTTAGAATGGCTATTATCAAAAAGACAGAAAATAAATGCTGACAAGAGTGGGGAGAAAAGGGAACTCTCCTACATTGTTGGAGGGAATGTAAATTGGTACAGCCATCGTGGAAAACACCATAATGAAAAATATATCTAGCTTGTGACCCAGCTATCCCACTTCCCACTACTGGGTACATACCCAAAGGAAATGAAATCAATATATTGAAAACACATCTGCACTCCCTTCTTCATTGGAACATTATTTACAATAGTCAAGAAATGGAATCAAGCTAAATGCTCATCAACAAATGAATTACAAAAAAAAGAAATACAGTGGTATATATACACAATGGAATATATTCAGCTATTTAAAAAATGAAATCCTGTGATTTGCAGCAACATGGATGGAACTGGAGGCCATCATGGTAAGTGAAATAAGCCAGGCACAGAAAGACAAATACCACATGATCTCACTCATATGTGGCATCTAAAAAAATTAAAAAATGGTTCTCATAAAAATAGAGTAGAGTAATGGTTACCAAAGGCCAGAAGGGGAGGGAATCAGGAGAAGGGAGTGGGGGTAAGTGAACTATGCTATCAACCCTAAGTGAATCATTGTATAATATATGCAAGTATTGTATATTGTAATGTATGTAAGTATTGTATATGCAACACACTGTACCACACAACTATCTACAATTAAATATTAAAATTAAAAAAAGAAAAGGATGCTTAATGTCAGATCTGCTCAGACTTGCTACTGGCCCTAGTTGCCTGGAGATATCAAAACGAACCATGGAAGTAAACATGGAGAACTCTGACGGACACTGACTTTCTATTTCTCAAAGTAGAACGTCAAGAAATGAACTGCATTCTGATAATTGTATTTGGATGCACACTTGAGTCTTTCATGAATAAGTTGCTAGGGTCTATGAGAAAAATATTTTGGTGTTCTTCAACTTCTTGCCAACGTGGTGCTTTGGGAGTTATTATGAAACAGTCTGAGAATCACTTTTACTGGGTCCTCATCAGGGAGTTGAATAGCACTATACTAAAATTTCCAGAAACATGCCTATGACACCACCCAAAATCACATTTCAGAATTTACTCCCTATTTCTGGTGTTTGAAAGGCCTAGATGAACCCTGGCATGTGTTCTAGCCTCAGCTGTGAACGGCAAGACAGTGGGGTTCCCACTCAGTGTGCCAGGAGGCTAAGGGAATAAGGTTCCTCTTCTCATGCTTGTCTTTGTGTGTAGATACAGCCAATGCTGAGTAGAAAGAGCCACATAATGAAATGAGGTCATGCTGTCCAGAATGTTAAAAAGGCATTTGTTAGCTTCATAAACTGGACACATTCATAAAGCTTAAAATAGCAAAAAAGTGGAAAGCTCTTCCCCACCAAGTGATAGGAGAAAAATTCAGAGCCCCTGATAAATATTCTACAAAAACTTGTACCAATCAACAGAAATCTGTTGAGACAATAATCAAAAGGTGTCTAGCTTTATAGATGGGTCAATAATTTCATCATCAGTAGAACTTTTAGCTGTAACAGGACAAATCCCCTTATCCCGTGTTCAAAAGCTCAGTGATGCCTTGTAGTGCAGTGGCACTGAGGAAAAATAAAGTCGTCTTGGGTTAGATTACCGAAGATTCTCCCCTCCCCTTAATGTGTTAACCTGTCATGCAAATGAAGTTACAGTTGAACCCCAAATATTTGCAGTGTTTTCTTATCCTAGCATAAAGATAATAATAGAAAGAAAAAAATGTGATATTGCAATTTTGCCAGGAGATGTCTTTTCCTTCCCCAATTGCTTAGGAATAAATAATATTTTTCCTCCTTCTCTTTCTTCTCCATGTCCTTCTCTCTCTCTTTCCCCTCTCCCCTCTTTCTCTTCTCCTTCGTCTATATCATTTTTACTTTGGAAAATAGTCAGAGCCAGCAATAGCTGCCCCGTAGTCTTCTAGAGGGTATCTACTAAAAATTCTACTTAGAGAAAGTAAAGGTGAGTATTCAGCGACCATTGTGAATTGCTCTCCTTCCACCACAGAGCCTTCAAATCTCCCACCTGGACCACTGGTGTCACTGGTCGGTTCCCAAGCGAGTCTTTGCTGCTCTCTTTATTCCAATGACCTTATAAGCAGCTGTGGTGACTGGCAGCGATAAACCCACAGCAAGATTCTCCCCCTATCCCCTCCTAATGTCCTCTGTTCAGTAACAAAATCTCCATGCACCCGAAAGAGGAAGAAATTAGACATATATTGTACTTTAAACCAGTTCCATTTCCTTCTAGATACAAAAGATTTATAAATGTCAGAGAATGCATTTGACTCCAGGGAAGGCCAGGAGGAAGGGAGAAACAAAACAAAGCAAGAAGGCAATAAAGCTGAAGTTTTAAATATGAATCTCAGTTTCGAAAGGCTCTCTGTTTCTGGACTTGAATAAGTTCATTTAACCTCCCTGCTTGTATTTTACCACCCAGATTGGAGGGACTAATTCAAAACAGAGCTAATGTGAGAACCCCACTGAGGTTAGTGTTTCTAAAATGCTTCACACTGTATAAAAGGGAGATCTAGGTGCCAAATGTTATTACTGTCCACTCCTGCCATGTTTTAAATTGACCTCTAACCTTTCATACAATGGAGTGTGAAACCAGCTTTAAGATCTGTGCAATGCCAAACTGGCTGCAAGGGAACATTTAAAAAAAGTAAGCCTGGCTGAGTTAGCATGAGCATACCACAATTTCACAGTTGAACCAAAAGTAGTACAGATTCAAATTGCAGGGTGTAGAGAGCCTAAACTTTGAAGTCAGTCCCCTAGAAAGTAGAAGGAGAAGCTTGTTTACATCTGCAAGTTAACCCTTAGGTAGGGCAAGTTCAGGCAACAGAACAACTACTACTGTAAGCATGTCTCCCAAGTTATTGATTCCAACTAACCACAAGAATATTAATAAGGATAATCATTGCAGCTAACTTAAATGATCCTGATGATGTACTCTGCAGTGTTAAATGCTGGGCATGTGTTACATCACATAGGCTCAAAAATACACACTGAAGGAGAGAGAGCCTGTTACTACTCCTATTTTACATAGAAGGTTTGCAGAGGCTAAATACATTATTTGGGTCACTTGGAGAGTAATCAGGGAATCTGGGGTCCAAACTCATGCCATTGTGCATTGTGCATTGTGCCGTGGGGCACAAACCACTGCAAATTGTTTATTCTGGGACAAAAATATTTGATTGGCAATTGGAAGATGGTGAGGAGGATACCACACATACAGTAATTCTCTCACCTGCCTCTCTCAGACCGTTTGCCTTTCAACATTCTATGACTCCTTGGAACTGGAGCTTAGAGATTTTTATAGGAATGTGCAGGTTACAAATGACTCTCTAGTCCTCGTTTTAGATTCTTGGTAAAATCTTCCTTGAAGTCTATCATAGTCTCAGCCAGGTCCCTTTCATGTTTTTAAGGGTTTGTCTAAAGAATTTTGTTACATTGGAGTCCCCAGGCTGTATCTCCTCTGTCCTTCCTCATCCTTGTCCTTGTCTCAAAGCAAGAAGGAAGGTTTTTCTCTTGAGGAAGATGACTGGTTTCAGAGTAACTTTGGCTATTGTGTGCCTACCACTGCTAACTGGGTAGGCACAGCATTCCTCATTCTGTTCTGGGAGACACAGTCACTGTACTCCCTACAGTGGCCCCAAACTGTCCCAAACACTATTGATAGTTTAGAAAAGATCCCAAAGAAACACAACACTCTGTCTTAGCTTTTCTTCTGGCTTTTGGCTACTTTTATCTGCCTCTCTGGATCACACTTTTGATTTCCAAAAGGTCCTGATTACTTCTAGGTAATTAGGCAGCTGGAAAAGTTTTCCATATAAAAGTCCCCTCCCCCCAAACTTTTGTATGAAAATATAATAACCTGCCAATTTTGAAAGAACCTATTTATGTATACAAAAACAAAATTTCTGTAGCCAAAATTCTCTTTCCCAGTCCTGACAACATTCCTTCAGTAAAACGTATGTGGGATTCCCTTTTGTATAGCTCTGCTCTGGCTGCTACAGACACTAAAATATGAGGTAGTGATTCCTTTCCTCACAGTTCCTTATAAAGTATTGCTGAGAAATTACTAGTAGCGTGTTTTATCAGAAGTTGCCTTGTTTCTCTATTAAAACATCTTCCTCTACCTTGATGAGCCTTACCATTGTCTAAGTGTCTGGCCAAAGTTAAAGGAAATGAGCAAGGAAAGGGCAGAAAGGAGTGGATTAGAACCTGGCTGGGTCAGTGAGGCGTAGCAGAGAGTTCCACATGATTTAAGAGATCCAAATGTAGGAATAAAGATAGAAGGAAAGGTAAGAACAAAGGGAAAAAAAGATTATTGGGAATCCAATTTGAGGTGACTCGACCAAGCAAAGATAATAGGCAAACCTAAACGAGCATCCAAGTCCAGACATCCAGCAGGCAGAGGGGCAGATGTCAAATTCAAAGTCTGAGTGCACAGCTAGAATTCTACGATTCAAGTGAAAATGGGAAATTACACATTCTGGGGAATTCAAAAACATATCTCAACAACTGAAAAGGGAAGGTTGTGCCAAGACAACCTGGTCATGAACATCTTCTGAAGTGGTCCACTCTGGTTAACAGGAGATCCTCCCCCACAGATGGGCAGGGCTTGGTGGGTATTTGGGCGAAGGTGAAAACCCAGGGGCCTGGAGCATCCATTTGAGGACCACACTGTCTTGTCAAAGGCAAACAGGCCAGTAAATTTCCAGTGTGCACACAGCATTATCATTTGTATAAAGAATTATAATGTATTCATTGACAAGGACCAAAGAATGTGTAGTCGGTAAATGTTAATTCCCTCTTTTTAAGGAATACTATACTAGCATTAGAAAAGGTCATTGTTATTTTATGGCAGTCTTTTGGGAATTTATAGCCCAAATGTTTCATTTCTTACCTGATTCTGCAAAGAGCACTCATGCAACTTCTGCAGACAGCAAACCTGCTCTGAAGGAAGATGCTCAGGCTTGGGGTGAGGCTCCTGAGCATTTATCCAAAAATATCATTTTCACTTCTGCCAAATCAGCTAACTTTTGCAAATGCAGTTCAAAAACACAATCTATACCCCTCACTAGTTGAATGTGAGGTGGGGGAGGGTATAGTAGACAGAATAATAGCACCCAAAGATATCCACACCCTAATCCCAGTACTTGTGAATGTGTTATGTTATATGACAAGGGAGAATTAAGGTTACAGATGGGATTAAGTTTGCTAATTAGCTGACCATGAGATGGGTAGATTATCCTGAATGATCAGGGGTGGGTCCAATGTAGTCACAAGGGTCTTTTAATAGTGGAAGGAGGGAGAAAAGGAGCCAAAGTCAGAGAAGGAGACGTGACTGTGGAAGCAGAAGCTGGAGTGATGCAAAGTGAAAAGGATTCGGTATCTACTCCTGGCTTTGAGAATGGAAGGAAGCAGTGGAACAAGGAACACAGCATCTAGACGCTGCAAAAGACAGGGAACATATTCTCCCCTGGAGCCTCCAGAACGGAAGGCAGACTTGCCAACACTTTGACTTTAGCCTAGTGGGATTCACATCAGACTTCTGGCCGACACAACTGTAAGATAATAAATTCATGTTGTTTAACCCACTAACTGTGTGGTAATTTATTAATCTTCTTTAGAAAACTAATATGAGAAGCTTCCAAACTATTCCAAAAGGTCCTAAGCCATCAACCAAGCATGCACATGCAGGGCAGGAGAGGTCTGCGGTGCAGAAGGAAATTTCCATATTGAAGAAAGATCACAATTGCTGCCTTCCCACGTGCATGGGGTGACTAAGCCTGGTGTGCCCTTCAGGGTATAAGGAGTGAGTTGCCATGTAACACAATTGTGAAGAGCCTAGGTTGGGGAGTCAGACAAAACTAGTTAAGGAGCACTGCCAATGTATAATTATCTACAAGCGATTATCTAAGCTCTTTATTCTGGTGTGGATTGGTTGAGGAATGCAACTTTACTCCCTCCTCATTCTTGTTCTCCAACTCTCAGAAACAAGAAGTGGAAAATAAAACAATTCAGTTTTTCAATCCACTAACACCTCCGAGCCTGTCAAGAAGCAAAGAGTTCTGATGGAAGGTGACGTTGTTTACCACTCCTTAAATTCACTCATTGCTCTGGTTAAAGGATCACGTAATCCAAACCCTCCAAAACAGAGAGAAAAGTCATAATTCCCAACCCATACAGAAACACATATACTAGATGTTCTTTTAATATTAAAGAGTCCGACTTCTCCAGCCATTTTTAAAGAACACAGATTTACAAATATGTCATCATTTCCTTTGACAGTTTCACTGTGGGAAGGGAAAGAGGACGTGAAGATAATTACTACAAATCGGCTACGATGGAGCCCACTTGTCTCTGTACGTTTCCTACCTAGTCGATAAAATTATTTGAAACAGATTTTTTTCTAAATGAACATCGATCATTTCTACCAAACAAAAATTCCTTTTGCATTACATTATTAAACTCCTTTCATCCAAAGAAATACAGAGCAAAGGATGTAGAAATTTATTTCAGAAGAAAGATGAGGAAATTGTGGAAGAATATTCATAGAAAAGGAGGATCGTGGTGCCACGCAAGCTGCATAAAGCTCTTTTGTACTCCAGGGTCATCTGGGGAAGCCACAGACGCATGTTGCAATACAATTACATCATCATCTCTCTGAATCTGAGGGGAAGGTTTTGCTCTACATAAATTGTGGTCACAGAAGCTGAGTTCTCTTCTGCTGCATTTGCGGCTGGGAAGAGAATTGCACGTAATTATGCATCTTTGTTGGCCGTGCATGGAAGCAAATCCTGGAAATAAAACCAACTCTTCTATCAAGTTCTCCAAGCACACATCCATTAAATTTACAAGACCTCAAGAGAGTGAATTTGGAAACTAAAGAATGGTGTTTCCCCTGAAATGATCCCCCAAGGTGTGCGGGTCAACAGAGAATGGAAACCTTCAGTGTGACAGGGATCTAGCAGAGGGGATCTGGGTAGAACACCAGAAATGAAAGACCACTTCAATCACTTAATACATCTGCAACAACTGTTTTGGCCCCCAGTTGTTGAGTCCACAAATGCTTAAATTAACAGTGTGAATACTCAGCATGCTGTGTGTATTTGTGTATGTTTTAAGTGACCTACATACAGGCTACTATTTTATAGTGGCTTCCAGCAGAGAGAGAGAAAAACAAGATTCAACTATAGAAGCTGTCTATATTTAATATTTCTGTTAGTTTTCTGTCTGCCAGTCTGGCAGATTGGCCCAATTGGAAAAACAACATCTATGATTGCTGAAACAGTTCCTGGCAACATTTGGCACCCTTAATCACTGAATGACACAGAAATCCCTGTCTGCAAATCTAAGGAAAAAGAGACCAGCCTTTGTATATCACCAAGACTTATCTGTTTGTCTTTATTTAAAAGTCCAAATTCTAATGTCATTACTCAATTCAATAGCATAGCAGCCCACAACACTTCACAAAAACAATGAAAACTCTATGCAAATCCTCGGGTTAACTGAATGTCATCAGTTCCATGTCACTATAAAAAATGAATCTGTCTCCTGTTTTCTGTTTTGTTTTGTTTTTCTAGGTCAAGGGGAAAAAAACTTTATTTGCTTCACTCAAACTATCTTTAGCAGTAACAAGATTAAAGTAATTTTTCTATGTATTGATAGACAACAAATAAGCCACAAAAAAAAAAATTATTGGCACCCTGTGCTTTTGATTACTAAAATTCCTAAATGTGGTGAAAATTTTTTTTAAAGTATTGAACCTAAAATTGGAAGTACCAAGTTTGAAACTGGTTCTGACTTTTAGTAGCTGGGCGAGATTTGACAACTCACTCAGTCCTCTGAGTCACTTAATCTCACATTATTGGAAGATCAAATAGGATTTCATGAGAAGAAGCTGCTGGTAAAACACAGTGTTATTCATACACAACGTATTATGTTAGAAAATGAATAAAAGACATAATATCCTGTAGGTGGTATTTAAACCAAAGTTTAACACTGAATCAACACATATTTTTTAAGAGAGAAAAAAAAGGCTGAAAATCCTATTTCCAACCTTCATCAGTATTTATGCGCACATTTGTTGAGTGAAGAAACTGTAATATTTGGTCCTACATTTAATTAGGCCCTGAAAAACTCAACAGAATATGAATGCAAGTTTTGTTTCCATGCAAGAAATCCTGGCGACGTAAACATCTTTTTTTTTTTTTTTTCCCCTCAACACATCAACATTCCATACCTCAAATTACTGGCATAAACTGCCTGCAGAGCCAGGTATCTTACTCTTAACCCTTTGGTGGCCAGGGGTGGGAAATACACATTTCCAGCTAAGATGGAATGACCCAGGAGACAGACACGGGGGAAGACAGATAACATTTTGCGTGAGGCTTTGAATCAGTTATAAGAATAGAGCATGACCTTCGAGGTCAGACCATCATGATTCCAATCTTGGATCTACCATTTTCTTTTTCTCATGTGTAGATTGGCAAAATAATAATCTACAAGATATTACTGTTGCTATGAGGTTAATAAGATAATTTATAAAAAGTGCCCCAGTCCCTAGCACATTAAAAAAAAAATGCCCAATAAATGGTTTCTATTATTTTTATCATCAACTGTAAGCTAATGTTCTGGAATGTTTTAATGCCCACCCAAATTTTCAATGCCTGAAAAACTGTTAGTATGAAACAAGTGAACACATGAAAAATAAAGGATTATCTCACTAATAAGATATTTTTATATGTCTGGTTTAGAATAAATATAGTTTTACAATAGAAAAGAGCTTCACTCCCCTCCCTCCCATGCACTTTTGCTCAAGTTGAAAAACAAATTCATTCTAACTTCATTCTCACCTCCCATATCTAATCAGTCTTCAAACCCTGCCAATCCATCTCCAAAATCCTCCCTCAGAGCCCCCTCTCCGTGCCTCTGCTCTGGACCTTATCACCACTCTCTTCAACAGTTTCTTGGTCTCTTAATTTGTGCTCAAGCCTCCAGTCCCTTCCTCCTTCAACCCACCATCCACATTGCTGTTACTGGGTCCAGCAGTGCCCTGACCCATGGGTGCCTTAGACGATAGTCTTCCTATGGTTCTCATTAACGAAAAATTTGAAATTCCTTATTATGCAACAGACAGCTCACTTCACAGACTGGCCCAGGCAACCTTTCGGCCTCACAGCAGGCTTCCCTCCTCACTGCCATTGTGCACCTGAGTACATGCAGTGGATGCTCCAATGGGATCTGCTCCCACCTCAATAGATGCCAGATGCCAAAGTGAGTATGTAGCTGATGCCTGAGCTTTCTGAACCCCTTCTCCCACTTTGAGTAAACAAAAACGGACCTGAGCATAAAGGGATGGGATTTTTTGGAATATTTGCACTGTGGAGAGGGCTATTGCTATGCAGAGTCTTACCCCTGCCTTTTGGGAGGGAATGCGTGGTCCTACATTCCAACATGTCCCAGCAATGAAGGACATGTTGCCCCGGATGCTAGGAGTGCTGGTGGCACCCCATCTTCAGCTGCCAGCCCTGCAGAGATTCCCTTGTGTGCAGAGAAAAGCCTACCTCAATCTGACACACCGTCAGCACATCCCACATCCAATGAAAAAGCCAGTGGTGTATAAAGCCAAGCTTTCTAGCCTATCAGGCCAACTCTGATGGGCCATTTTAGTGCCAGAGTTTCTAGTTCATTCAGCGGAGGCTCTCTTCAGGCCTATCCCACACTCCTCCTTCTGCTCAATCCTGCATTATGCCCTTCCCTTCAACAGGTGTGGATTCCAAAGGACAGTTCCTAAAAAACGTTATACATATTAAACATCATCAGAGAGTCAGCTTCCAGGGGAATGAAACTTGCAATGGTGTGTTCTAGTTGTTTGCTTTCAATTATACCTGCCTCCCAGGCTATAAGTTCTTTGAGAGTAGAGATGGATCTTAACGCGTGTTTGCATTGCTGAGAGCTGGCACGGGGTATAGGACTTACATTTAATATAAGTCAAAATCAGGACAAGAAATTTAAACATGAGGTTTCCAATCTACAGAGGGAAGATTTTTTTCTATGCAAGAGGCCCTTTCATATGGGAAGTTTCTCACTGTAAAAGAGAAATACTTATTTTCTATTCCTCTAGCTTCCATGAGAAGAGATTTTTCTTAAGCAGACTGGCCTATTGCTCCAACCTCTCTCCTCTCCATAGAGGTGAAGTTACTTACCTGTTGATAGATAACCAGGTGACTCAAGAGTACTCATCTATTTGCATTTGCAAATGTGGAGAGATCCCTTCAGAGTAAAGGTCCTGCTTCTCTCCAATCCTCACTCTTCCCTAGCGGAAGAGAAACTTACTTATCAGGAGGTAAGTTTGGTAAAAGGAACTGAGACCCTGTACCTGCCTAACGAAAGCATATTCTCTCCTCTGCTGCTACACGCTGCAAGCTTTATAAGAGTAGGCCCCTGAAAAGGAGTTATGTATCTGCTCTGCACCAGCAGGTACATCTGTCTACTCTCAAGGCAGAATATTAGCAAGTCCACTTGGCAAACACACCTGTATTAGTTATCTATTGCTTAGAAACAAATTGCCTGAATCTCAGCAGCTTAAAACCACAGACATTTATTATCTCACAGTTTCTGTGGGTCAGGAATCTTGATATGGTTTAGTTGAGCCCCCTGCTTCAAGGTCACTCATAAGGCTGCACTCAATGGTCAGCTAGTGCTGAGGTTTCAGCTGAAGGCTCCAGTGGTGCAAGATCTGCTTCTAAACTCATGTGGTTACTGGCAGAATCAGTTCCTCACAGGATATCAGACTGAGGGCCTCAGTTCTTCGCTGGCTGTTGGCCAGAGGCTGCCCTCAATTTCTCGTCACTTGAATATGTCCACACAGCAGCTTGCTTCATCAAAGCCAATAAGGGAGAGAGTCAATAGTCTGATTGCAATATAGAAGTTACATTCTTATACAACATAATCACAGAAATGACATTCTGTCACTGTTGCCATAAACTATTGGTTAGAAGCAAATTACTAGGTCTTGCCTACACTCAAGGGAAAGGGATTACACATGGGTGTGAATACCAAGAGGTGGGTATCATCAGGGGCCATGTCAGAAGCCACCTTCTACACCCTTAAGGCCCATTGTCCACCAGCTTTATCAAAAATCATAATGGTGATATTTATATCCCCATCAGTCTAACTCCAGTGCCTCTTCTTCCATTTGTTCTCATCTCAAAAGGGGAAGAAGAGTGTTCTTTATCAGGCCTCCTCAAATAACCAATATGCATCTCAGATTATTCAACTCACAGTTGGACAACCTATCAGTAGAACTGAAGCACTGTTCTTTGACTCTGTGTTTACTTAGTGTGAGGCAGAATCTTGCTGAGGACATTAACCTTGACCTGTTGCTAATATGCACTGTACTTATCTTTACAGAAACTTGAAGAATCCACTCCATGTCCTCATCCAGGCAATGATCTCAGTTAGCCACGTGCTCAGGCCAAATGTATATTTGTCATGCCAGATCTCAGGAGACAGAAATATTAAAGCTCATGTGACTCTGGAGGAATGACACTGGAAATCATGTGATACCAAAATCCAGACCATGTCTCAGTCACAGAGCAGCACTGAGAAGTGTGCCCCACACTTATCATCACAAAGGACCTGTCCATATTGAAGTGGACCCAAAGGATAGGATTGACTGAATGACACAAGTCCTCCTGTGCTCAGAAAGCATTCTCAAGTGCCGTGCGTAAGAGAGTGACATTTACACACTGGAAAAGGGCTCCAGAGCTAAATCGGAAGCAGCTAAGCATCACTGGGGACATTTATATACTCTGCTGTCCAAGACATTGAAATTAATCAGCTCTAATAAAACAAGAGCTAATTATGCGTAAAGTTAAAGGTACATAAATCCCCCATGAAGGCAGAGCCTGAGTTATTCACAGGTTGTCAGAACCTATACATTTCTATATGTATAGGACGTTTTATAGATATGTGTTTAGTTTGATTTTTTCAAATTTTTTGATTGTTTTTGTTTTATCATTACACCAAGTAAACATGTTTGTTTTTTGTCTTATAGTTGTTTGGCTATTGAACCTTTTTAAATTTTTGGTTTTTACCTTTGTTATACTATATGTGATTGCCACATAAGAATTGTAGATATTTTTAAAACTACTGTATAGCATTTTAATTCTTTAATCAAGAATATGTGTCGGGAGTACCAAAATGAGAACCATTGCCAACAACCAAAATAAAGGGTAAAATTGTACACATGTGTCTTTGCTGGGGTGTGGTGATGGACAGTGGGCAAGATCTATACAAACAGGAAAAGAAGGTCTCTAGAGAAATCTCATGTAGCTTAGATTACACCTTGGCTTAGTAAATGCTAGACCTTTTGTTTATGCACCTTCTGAAAATACAGGCCGTTTCTCTGGCAAATGGTGCTACCTTGAAATTTCCAGAGGAAACCACACTGACCTGTCCATCTTCTAGAACAGAATTGTTCAATAACTGTTTCTTAGATTACAGAAATGTTCTATGCTGAGCTGCCCGATACTGTAAACACTAGCCACAAGTGGCTCCTGAGTGCTTGAAATGAGGCTATAGAGACTGAGAGACAGAATTTTTTATTTAATTTAATTTAAATAGCCACATGTGGCTGATGGCTACTGTATCAGACAGCACAATGCTAGAGATTTCCTACTCAAAGTCTGTTCTGAAGGCCCAGCAGCTTCCACACCACCTGCTCAAATGTCACCTGCTAACAAGGTCCCCAGGTGATTTGCATACACATCAAAATTTGCGAGATGCTGCTTTTAAATATTTCTTGCTAAGGCTGATTTTTTCCTGGTTCTCCAAGGAAATAAAACCCCAGAGTTGATTTTTTTTAACAGAGAAACTAGAAATTACATTGTCACTCCAGTAATCTTCCTAGAGAGATACCAAGATAGAGGGATGACTCCAAAGTTAAATTTTCTGGAGTGTTCTTAAATGTGATTTATATTCATCTACACTTGACTGAGACCCTCTCTTTGCCATTAGAGCTGGCTTTACCGTAGGCTTTGTGAGTGTATTTGGTAAAAATATTTTTACTGATGCTAGAAAGAGGCCTCTGTACTGTATCTGACAGCTCCACCAAACTTCTCGCTGATATTAAAATTAGTTTGCCAATTCTTTCCATAATTAGAGATAAAGCATATCCTCTGGAGAAAGATATATGAAATTTGCACTAGGCTAGTAGAAGCAACAATATCAGTTATCTGAGTTTTGAGTGTGATAAGGTAGGGGTGAAAAAGGGCCCCCTCTGCGAACTTAAACTGGGGGGAGGGAAACAGCAGAGGTGAAGGAAGAGAGGAGAAAAGAAGGCCAATGTTCCACATGGCATGCTGGGTAGGCTATGATTCTGGACTGAGCAAGCCGTCCTGGTCCAGAATCATGTCCTGAAGAGAGTGGTAGTAGCCGCTCTGGTTAACTAAATTCTGGGAATATTGGGTGCATGCATTGGAAAGGTCCAAGTGCTTCCAATGGGCCCCAACGTTTAATCATTCTTCACCACAGTCATTTGTACCACAGCCTAAATTGTCACTGGCAAGAACACCAAAGTGTTCCTTCTGTTGTGGACATTTTTGTGTTTGCTAGTTTTCAGGCCCTGCATGCATATCCTCTTTTTCCAATATTAGCTCCAGAATTTTATTGGGTGATTTACCTTCTGGTCACTCTTATCCCAAGTACATCAGATGGGGTACTGCTTCCACTCAAAAGTGGGAAAGATGACAAATGCCAACCATTAATCTGCTGACAGTGACTCATTCTGAGAATTGCACATAAGACGATCAAAACCAAACAGAACTATGGACTTTGGCTGGGACTTCTGGGAAACAGACTCGTTCTATTTATTTGGGCTTGTACACAAAGCATGGAGTTGTGACAGCCATTTTGACACCGCAGGGAAAGAACATGTATGAGAATAAGTTTGAATGGAACCTGAGTCCAGCTACTGAAAAGGAAAAAGAAGGTCCCAATGCCCTCTTTTCAGCATCTGACTCAAGCCTCACCTGAAGCCAGCTCTACACACTGTGCATTGCATGAGTCAACAGATGGCCCCTTTTGCTTAGGAAAGCTTGGGTCCAACTATGTATCTATTGGAACCAAATGAGTCCTAACAGATAAACCTACCATCAAAGAAATATCCTAAGATGAAAAAGAAAAAGTTGACTGAAACACAATCAAATAATAAGCACTAGCGATTGCAGTGTTCTGAATGTACGTGGTATGAGTGCTCTTGTGAAATGTAAGCTTTTCTACTTTCTTCCTTCTCTACTACATACAGATTTCTGTAAATAAATGTACAGTCTGGAAATAAACTTAAGTAACAAGTTCTTCAATAAACAAAATTTTTAAAATTAACTTATAATCATACCATCTCTGTTGTTCCCATTTACATATGACAGCGATAACAATATTCCTCATGTGGTTGAAAAGTGATAAGATTTCCAAATGTGCAATTTAACTAATTATTATCTATATTTTACAGATTAATCAAAATTTAATTTTATTATACAAAAAACAATAGAAGTTGGAGTACATGCTCCTGGCTATCTTGTCCTGTTATTCAAATCTGACTTCTACAAGGAAAGCTGTGAGAACAGAAGAAAGTATTTAGAAAATTAAGTACGGTTCTCTAAAATGTTAGGAAAAAATTTAATAATGCTGACTACAATTATGCTACGGCACTGTTAATATGTCTGGATCATTTCTTATTAGTAAAACAATGTTGGGAACTGAGTTATAATCTATTTCACATAAGACATTAGGTGGTGTGAAACACCTAAATAACAACAATAAGTCAGTGTCAGGGTTCTGACAGGGCATGACGTAACACCAGGCACAGAGGGCATCCTCTCTTGAGCCACTCAAGCTACTTGCACCCCTAAAGGAAATTCTAGTCACATGTCCTAAATCGCAAGTTTCCACAATGCCAGAGACTTCCAGCATGTCATTGCTCTTTGGAGACTGTGTACAAAGTTGCATCTGTACGTGGATTCATTTTAACATTGGTCCTCTTTTAGAGGAAGCTAAGTGTTCCGTATCAAATCAGGAATGAGAGTTGCAGCCAATGAAGATGGGGGAAAAAAAAAAAAAGATAGCTTATCCCTTACCACTGGCAAAGCCAATTAGGGGTATCTTTGTTTCATGACAGCTATATAAAGAATAGGGGAGTTAAGGGTGTGGGCATTTGATATAGACGTGCAAACTAATTCTTTCTGTTGGCTCACATAAACAACATTTAGTTAATATCCGGTAGATGTTTTTTGGCCTCACATCCCCAAACCATGTAAGGCAACACAATTTAATACATGCAGTGGTTTTCTGTCTCGTATCCAAAAATATACAAGAGCTTTCTCAAATAGAGAATTTAGGATGAGTTGAGGTGTCACTCCTGATTCACTGAAAAAAATCAACTTGCAGCTAAAATCAAGCTCATATTTGCATTATGTGCTTAATCACTTTGACTTTCTGAATTTCTATCATGTACTAGCAATACAATAATTGTTCAACATATACCTTCAGCACTAACATAAATTTTTAAATTTTAATTTAATACATTTTTTTTTGCATTTAATCCTTTGCAATTTGTTAGTTGATCTTTCTCTTCTACCAGATTGTGAGCTCCTGGAGAGTAAGGGCTTTATTTGTGTCTACTTTGTCAGTGCTATACACACACTCAGAGCTCAACTGTTTGTGAGATAAATTTAGTATTGTCTTCTACAGAGAACTATATTAAGCATGTTGGTTAATACTTTATTAAGCAAGTCCCACAAGTGAAGGAAAGTAGCGTTCTTCTGACCAGCACTCATTCTTATTTTACAAACATGTTTTTTGAAGTTCTCGTAAGCAGAAGACCTGTAGCAATGAAATCCAGCATTTCCTCACTGCTTACTATAAGTCGGGCAAAACGCTAAGCACTATGGATTCATCATTTCTCTCTCTTCACAACTATCCTATGAGGCATTAATATTGCTACCCAAATATTGCAAGTAAGGTAGTTAATGTTTAGAGGACTTAATTGTTTGCCTAAGTTCATACAAACTGGCACTTGGAGTCTTTGTTCTTAACTTTGGCACTATGCTCCAAACCAATAGGATTCCCATGTTGGTGACCATAGCAAGAGATAGAACAATGTCAAATCTGTGGGAGCAGTAAGTAGGCGATTAACTTCACTATAAACTCTAATCGTCCTTTTGTTTCTTAGTTTCAGGAATGAGATCAACCACATAAATTCACTCAGTCCCAAAGGTGTGTAAGGGAATGATCAAAAGAGAACTTAAATATAAAGAAACTGTTTGGCTCGAGGAGGTTAGCACAAACCAATACCATTGAAAGTCATAGTCCTCTGTGTGTTCAAAGAAAACAGTTGTGCAGAAGCGGAGGAAGACTCACCCAACTGCCTCCAACTGGAGGGTCTGTCTGCAAACCTTAGTTTAGCATGGGACATCAGTTACTTCCTATTATGTCAGCAACTCCTACATCTCTCAAGAGATGAAAAAATGACACAGGGAAAAAAATTGTTAGCATTTTCTATGACAATTGGAGACGCTTGGCTGGACAGCTGTTACCCTGAGCTGGCAAATAATTAATAGTGGCTAATATTTATTTGGACACAAAATGTTACTTGTATCCAAGTAACACTGGTATTTCATATAAATGTTACAATAAGTTTAATTATAAAGAATTTTTTGCAATGTAAAATAGGAAAAATGATGCCTATAACACAAGGAAAAAAACATAAAGTTAAATTCACTTTATTTTTTTTACAAATAATTTATATTGAGTTAAAGAATTAGCAAATAGGGTATAAGCTCAATTAAGAGACTAATTATTAAACTAAAATAAGGGCTGTATTATTAAAATATTCTAGAATTCCCAATCTATTTTTCCCAAGGCCTCTTTAATAGACCCAGCAGGGAACAAATGGATATGTGAAACTGTCTACTCATCAGAGCAGGGAGAAAGTTAAGGCCAGCTTCCAAAAAGCCAATAGTAGGACGTACCTCATCAAAACTAATTCCTTATCTAATGGGGGAAAAAATTTCTCTTCTCCAGTCATTTAATAGCTTTTCAAATATTTTCTCTGCCAAAGCCTTTCATCAAAAGTAAGAGAATGGAGTGGGTTGCACAGTTGGAAAAAAAAATTAAAAACAGCTGATTTATTCTTCCCTTGGGGAGTAGGGGGAAAAACTTCTAAGAAATACAATCTATATGGAGGCTGAATGATCTGCATTGCCAGCTTAGATGGTGAGATGAGGAATAACTGTCTCCTCTATCTACCCTCTTCTTTGTTCTCATGGCAATAGAGTTTCTTCCTTTAGTTTTGACCGGAATCGTGGGCAACCTGCTAAAGATTACATTTTCAGCTTCCTTTCAATGAAATATGAGCAGGAATTTGTGCACAAGTTCCGAGTTGTTCATTTAAGAGAAAACACCTTGTCCCAGACCTCCTCTCTTCCCTTTTATCATGAGCTATAAGTATAGACAAGTTAATGTTCAACTTTGATCGTGCAGAAGTAGACAGTGACTCAATGGGTGGAAAAGTAAAATGGACAGAAGCCAAGTCCCTTAACAACCCCAGACAGCAGAGCTTCCCCACTGGGCTAGACCAGACAGATGGTTACATGAGCAATCAACTTTTTGAACATGGGAAGTATTTTTGCAATAAATGTCTTAATGTCTTTCTCTGCTAATTCCAACTGCTCTGTCAGTCCTGGGTTGGTTTTGATTGCTTATTTATTTCTTCCTTATGGTTCATATTCTTCTTTGCATGCGATTTTACCTTGTAGGTGCTAGTTATTTTTGTATTTTTATAACTACTCTAAAGCTTTATTTTGGAATACAGCCAAGTTACTTGGAAATAGTTTGATACTTTTGGGTCTTGCTTTTAGGATTTTTTAGGAAAAACTGGAGCAACACTTAGTCAAGGCCTCATTATTCCCTGTTACTGAGGGAAGACCCTTTATGCACTCTCTCCAAAACCCCACAGATCATGAGGTTTTTCAGTGTGGCTGGTAGGAAAGGCATTATTGCCAGCTCCTGATGTGTATACAGAACTTTTCCCTCTAATTCTTTTGGGTAGTTCTTTCTCCAGCTTGAGTAATTTACCCACAGCATGTGCTTATCAGTACTCAGCTGAATATTTGAGAGAGACCCTCTGAGGCACTCCCTGTAATTTCAATTCCAATAATCTCACTCTTAACCTCAATTTGAGTATAGTACCCTGGCTCTAACAACCCTCCAACCCTACCAGGACCTCATCTCTTCCTTAAATATACCCTGAGCTTGTGAATACTTGTGATTAAGATCACCCTCTCCCACTTGTGCCCCAGATTTCATGCCATCTTGCCTACTCGAGGATGCTGTTCTAGTAACTACCCACTCTTCTCTGCTTCATCAATTTTCCCCGCTCCACTAGATCATTCTTTCTTCATAGAGCATGCTGTTACTCCTCCCATCTTAAAAAATAATATCTTCATATTAACATCTTGATAACATCTTGATAGTAATATGACTCCCTCCAGTTACCATTCCATTTCTCCTATTTATAGCACAATCCCTCTAAAGAGTTATCTATGCTTGTCTTTTGCAATTCATCATCTCTCATTTGCATTAGGCTTTCACCCCCCACCACTCCATCATAATGTTCCTGTAAAGGTCACCACTGACTGACATGCCTGCTCCTTAATCCACCCATTGATTCTCAGTCTTCTGCATGCCTAACCTGTCTGCTGTACTTGACACGACTCTTTCTTTCCCACCAGCACTTCCTTCCTGTTGCTCTCCCAATATTCCTCCCACCTCACTGAGATCCCTCCTTCTCTGTCTCCATTCTCATCTCCCCAGCCACAATACACTGGAATTCCCCAGTTCTCAGTCCTTGCTTCTTTTTTCCTCTCATTCTTCACTCCCCCCACCCCCTTGCTGATTCCATCAGTCTCTGATTCCATTAGAGGCTTTAAATACCCTTTATTCTGCTAACCTCTACATTTATATCTGTGGAACAGGCTCCTCCACAAACTCCACACTGGGATACATTCAACTGCCTACTCAACATCTCTACTAACAGACACCGAAAACTCAAGATGACAAAAACTGGACTTCTATTCTTCAGCTAATGTGCTCTAACTACAGGCTTTTTATCTCTGTTCAAGGTAACCACATGCTTCCAGCTGAAAAGGTCAAAAAAGGTTCAAATCATCCTCGATTTCTTTTTTATCTCTCACATCTCACATCTAATCCATTGGCAATCCTGTTGACTCTGTCCTCAAATCTGACCATTTTTTGCTGATACCACAGAGTCCAAAGCATATAATCTCTCACCTGGACTATTGAGACAACATCCCATCATCGTCACCTCCCCTTTTAGTCTAATATTAACCAGCCAGAGTAATCCTTTAAAAACGTAAGTCAGATTATGGCACTTCTCTCTACAGAACTCTACAGTCTTCCCATCTCATCTAGTCAAAAATCCAAATTCCTTATACTGAGTGACATGTAGTGTACGACATGATCTGACCTGCTCTCCACTATGTCATCCACTCATTGCTACTGTTATCCCCTTCAATAATCCTGCCCTTGCTGAGTTTGTCTCCCTGCCATTCATGGAGGATGCCAGGCATTATTTCACTTCAGTGTCTTTGCATTACTGGAAGGGATGACTCACTTTTTCACCTCCTTCGAATTTCTGCCAGAATGCCACCATCTCTGTGAGGCTTACCTTACCAGCCCTTTTGTATCCGGTCGTGTTTACCCTCTCCTTTGCCTTATTTCTTTCCATAATTCCTATTTCCTTCTAAAATGCTATATAATTTACAAGTTTATGGACTCCCTAAAGGTAGAATGGCCTGCATTATCTGCTTGTTTTATTGTTGAATCCTAATTATGTAGGATAGACTGTTGGGAAAGAGTAGTCACTCAGTAAGTAGTTTTTGAATGAATGAATAAGTGAGTGAATGAATGAGCTAGGTCTCTAAAGAGGAACAATAAGACAGTAACTCATTTGCTGTAGGCCAGAATGGGTTACAAAAGCTCCTGCTCTTGGCATCAAAACTCATGCCAGCTTCAGAGCATCTTTAAGCAAATTAAAACAATAATTGTGGCTTTTGCAAAAATTTGGAAATTGTTTTCTCACCTGGGCCAGTTCTGCAATCAAAGATGTATAAAATAGATCATTTTTAACCTAACAAATATAAAATGTTCTCTGCTAAATAGCAATACTGAGGGTAACAAAAGGGCCAACTAGTTTAATGATTTCTCAAACCTTCAACTACTGGTCCCCAGGTCTCGGCATCTGAAATGGCACTTAACTACCTTCAATATTAACACCAGTCTTCCTCTAGTCTCTGTTGTGTCATCATGTGACATTAAATAACTAAACTATTTTCTAAAAACAACACAGATATTTAGGTCATGAATCCCAGGCCGTATATACATATGAGAGCTGCTCAGTAGAACTGCGACAAAAAAGCAAGATTTCTCTGGTGCTGTATATCAGGCATCTCCAAAGTTTTTCTGTAAAGAATCAGAAAGTAAATATTTTAGGCTTGTGGTCCATATGGTAACTGCCACAATGAATCAACCCTGCTACTATAAAGCAAAAGCAATCACAGACAGGATGCAACTGAATGAATATGGCTACATTCCAGTAAAACTTTATTTACAGAAACAAGTGGAGTGGTGGGTCAGATCAAATTGCTGAGTTATAGTTTGCCATCTTCTGCCCTGTGTCTTCTCTGTACAACCAATCATTGTTTCAAGGGTTGACATTGCTTCTTAGGTGAATAAAGCCATCTACGTATTTTGTATTCAGAATTGTTGACAATTGTAAATGATATCATTTCAGAGTTTATGAGTTTTGAGTTGTACTCAAATAATTTAACTTGCTCCCCCAAAGAAACAGAATGTTAGCAACAGCAAGTGGAAAAATGGTAAGAATTCTATTAAAGCTTTTAAAAGGAAAATGTAATGAGTACACTTACACAAAAATATATCCTCTATTTTTATAAAGTGAGTTTTTTTGCATTTGTAAAGTGGGGTGTTTAGAAATGTGTTCATTACCTTTTGAACACAAAAGCCATTTTGAATTCTTTTTTCTTTTTATTTTTTACTTTTTTACTGATTACACATATTCATGGGGCAAGAGCTGACTGCTAGCACCAGTGCCCAAGTTGTAGTGAACAAATCAATGCTAATAAATCCCTGAGAGAATAGAAACATGCCTGAATCTCTCAGTATTTTTGTATATTTACCAGTGTTTTTTCTACATGGAATGACTTTCCCTTTGCTATTGTTTTTCCAAGACAGATATATAATGAACATAATAGCTCTGAAAAATCCTTTTTTAAGAAATATCTATGGAAATAAATGTTTCCCTGGAGAGTGCTAAGTATGCTCACAAAAAGAGTCTAGTTACTCCTTATTTATACTGGTGCTATGCTCTTGTTTATAATCTGTGAATTTTAAATCATAATTATACTGAGTTTGAAAATATATTCTTAATGTGCATATTATGCAAGTCAGCATAATAGGATTATTTCATAGGCCACAAAATACTTCTTCCAGTTGATTGTTAATGTTAATACTCCCTTTGTCAAAGCTATCTGTTGCAACATTAATCATTAAGCCTAAAATGGGATTATCTCTTCAAAGAATATTGTCTTGACTAAAAGTCACATTAATGGTAAAACGATTGAGATCACACATTACATTTAAAACAAATCTTTAAAGTTATTTGACCTCCAAAGTAGGAAAAAGAGAGAAAACTAAAAAGTGATAAAGTTTGTGGGCTGTGCTGATAACTCCAACAGGAACAGTCTTGAAAAATAAAAGGCAACCTTTATCTAATACCTAATTTTGGCCAGATCTTATACTGCCTGTTCATATATTAAAGCCATTTTAAAGATGATGTTATGTAAATATTTTCTAAAAATGACAGAAACAAAACTTAGTAGTTAGATGAGTTGGATATCTCTATGACCATCTGTGCTGTCTATTTTATCTGTAACTCTCCCATACTCAACTTATATTTTCATAATTGATCCTCTAATCTAAATACCAAATAATCAACTATGAATGCCAGCTCGATTGGGACAAGAATTACAAACATTAAAAAAAGAAAGAAAGAAAGAAAAGAAAAAAAAGGAAATGTGTTTGCATACCTTTCTGTAGTTTTCTGTGAGCATAATCACAAGAATCAAATTTGCAACCATCAGAAAAGTTGTGGAAAATCACTGTCCTGAGTAGATAAAATTCCTAAAGTTTGCCTTGGTCATCAGAAGGGAAGATGAGTTAACATAGGTCTGGGGGCTATATAATACTTTTATACCCATTGACCTTTAACTCTTTAACTTTCACCAAGATCTGTGGTATGACACAGAGTGGCATGAAAGAAAATATAACAGAGGCAGACATGGAAAAAATTCTGTGAGTCGATGCAGAGGTTTCAAAAAGTAACTTGTTCCATTGGCAGTGAGAGAATAAAAGGGAAGAAAAAGACTTGTAAATTGAAGATGATAGCAATAGGCAACACTTGCTCAGCACTTACTTCTTCATGCCAGGTAAGGTCCTACGTGCTCTACTTTCACAATCCTTGCAACAACTCAATGAGGCAAACACGACTTTACGTCCCAAATTTCCAGATGAAAACAATTGAAGAAGAGCTGGGTTAAATATCGTGCCCTATGTACCCAGCTGCTAAGTACACGAGTTGGGATATGAGCTTAGAATGTTCAATAGAATGTTCTGTAGCTTGTGGTTTTATCCATTTTGCTATATTTCCTCTCAACAGTAACAGATTTTTTTTGATTAGGAATATATTAGCCTACAACAAAGCAAGATAGGAAAAGCTAGTACAGAAAGGTAGGAGGAAAAAAAATAGAGAAAGTACAATCCCCCCAAAGGGGAGAAAGGAACTCAGGTGTAATTTTAATCTTAAAAGAGGAAAGAGACATTTTTAATCAAAACGGAAGTAAGGACTTGCTGAAATGAAGATCAGGGAAACTGAAGACGCTCGCGCCCAAATATAATGAGAAATCAATGGCTAAATCCACAGGGTAGAAGCCTAAAGAGTGGAGAAAGCTCTTGAAGTGTTTCCTGTGGAAAATTCAACAGGATCCCCAAAGAGCTAAATCAGAAGAGCAGCTCAGGGCCAAGCTGGGGCCAGGCGACACGGATTTACAATTGGTCCAAATAATTAGCATATTCTGACTTTTATAAAATATGCCTATTATAAATCAATTGTCTATTAATTAAAGCAATTGCTCTAGTGATTCGTTCATTCATTTCAACTACTATAATTCAAAAGTTACAAACCGTATCCCTTTTTAAAAGACTCTACGTGTCTAAGTTAATTCAGATTGGCCCTGTCTCCAATCAGTCCAAATCGTTGATATTTCCTCTACTTCCTATATTTCATATATAAGACCCAAATTTGTTTCTGATGTCTCAGAAATCAGGTTATGTCTTGATGATGAAACTGGGAGCATTTTTTCCTAGTGGTAAATAAATAATGGTATATCTGACACTCTGTAGTGTCTTAGATAATATGAACCATGTGGTTTACTTTGCTTCCAATTAACACAAACACTTCCAAGGCACAGAAAGGCTTAATCTTTCACTTAACTTCAACACTACTCAGTATTTCTACAGATCCTTATTCTACCTAACACATTTCTGCATCTTATTTTTTATTTATGCCCCTTCTATGACATAGCCGTTTGTTATCGGTTCCTTTCACAGGTGAGGAATCCGGGGCTTAAGGCCACTGGCTCACAGAGCCAGCAGTCTAATGCATGTTTTTTGTCACCAGCTTCTGCTATGATTTCTTCTAGGCTTTTGCTCTAAATAAGTCTAACTATCCTACATTTTAACTAAGGCTTAAAAACTACCTGTATAACTTTGGTTGTCACCAACAACCTCTCACTCACCAACATAGAGGAAAAGCATGTATAAAAATGTTACCCAACATGACCGTTTACTCATGAGCAATAGAGGCATAGGAGCTAGCTACAAAACCACTTCCTATCCTTTTTGAGTTCTTTTAATTTTACAAGCCACGGACATGATGAAAATTCCCAGGTCTTTATGCTAATATACAGAAGGCTTCCCATGTGCAAGAAAAGAAATTTTTTTTAAAAAAAAAGGAGCATGCAGGCAAACTGCTCCGCAGAATCTGGGGAATATTTTGAGCTGATGAAATGAACAAAGATAACCAATGTCAATCAACAGCCAGTAGAAAAACAACCATCAACTCCAGATTCATTTGAAGACTACCAGAAAGACAGAGTGAAACATAACACAAAACTGACACAAAATTCTATTATTTACAAAGACCTCAATTAAATATGTCGATTGACCAATTAAATTATAATAGTCCACTCTTCTTTTCAGGCATCACAAGAGAAATGTTTTCCTTACATTACCCACAACATGGACTGCTTGCAATGATGGTGAACAACTCTCATTACCAGACACCCAAGCCAATCTGGACGTTCATGCAAAAAGAACAGTCAAACTTCCAAATTGTCACTCTGGCCAAAGAACCAAAATTATTTCTAGAATTTGGTGACTAAAATAAATGGACATGAAGTCTGAGGGTTAGCAGAGTGTACTTGGGATTAGGGTCTGATTGTGGCCAAAGGAAGGAGAAAGGCCAGGGAAGGTGTTAAAGAGAGAGAATGTAAGTGAATTTCTGAATATACTCAGTCACACGGAGACTTAGCTAAGTGCTATTACAGTCTCATGCTATCGGACATTAACATGTATGGCTAAGGGAACCAAATACAGCAGTGTGGCTCTAAGGCAGGAATAGATTCAACATAGAATATGGTAATTTAACCAAATGAATGCGGGAAATGATGGATTAGTGAAAAATTGGTTTTGGAACAATTGGCCAGCAGTTTGGAAAATCAGGTAAAAGTGGATCACCACTTCTTTCCTTAAAACAAAACAAGTTCCAAATAAATCAGAAATTAAAATGTAAAAATTGAAACCATAAGAATATGAGAAGAATACATAGGAAAATACTCTTATGATCTTAATAAGAAGACTTTCTAATAACATCAAAAATCAAAAAAAAACAAAGCAAATATCCATAGAGGAAATAACCAGTACATTTAATTCCATAAAATTTTAAATTTTCTACATAGCAAAATATCTTCACAAACCAGTTTTGTATTGGTCAGGGTTTTTCATAGAGACAGAATCTATAGGATATGTTCTAAATATATGAGAGGGGATTTATTATGGGAATTAGTTCTTGCAGTTGTGACAAAAGTCCCACTATAGGCCGTCTGCAAACTGGATGCTGGCGCGTGGCTCAGTCCAAGTCCAAAGGCCTTGAAACTAGGGAAACCGATGGTGTCCTTGGTGTAAGTCCTGGAACCCAAACACTGAAGAGTCTCAAGCTCTGATGTCCATGGACAGTAAAAAGAATGTGTCCCAGCTCAAATGGATACAGACAGCAATTTGCTTTTTTCTCCTGTTTTTTATTCTCTTGGGGCCCCCAGCACATTGGATGGTTCCCACCCATATTGAGGGCAGTTCTTTATCACCCAATCCACTCAGGCTGTCGTGCTAATCTCTGCTGGAAACACCCTCATGGACACACCTAAAAAGAGAGCTTTACCACGTTTCTCAGCATTCCTTCACCTAATCAAGTTGACATCTAGAATTCCCTTTCACAAGGTTGAAGGATAAATGACAACATGAAAAAGCCATCTTTTAAAATATACATAAAAAGGATCGAAATATCTATTATTTTTATAAAGTTCCTACAAATCAAAAATTTTTTAAGTGGAAAGGCGATAGACATTAAAAAGCACTTCACAAAAGAAAAACAAAAACAAATGACCCCAGGTGAAAGATCTTATTTGGGTGATAAAAATATTCCAAATTTGTTTATAACGATGGTTGCACAACTTGGTAAATTTACTAATAAAAAAAAAATCATTGAATTGTACACTTGAAATGGGTAAATTATATGATGATATGTTAAATATATCCCAATAAAGTTGTTAATAAATAACCAATAAACACTAAAATAGATGGGTCTTCCTCATTAATATTCAAATAAATGCTAATGACACCACTTGCAGTGGTCTCCTCCCTAAGCTTCAGGAACATCATACTGTCCTGGTTTTCTTCCCACCTTTCTGACAGTTCCTCAGTGTCCTCTGTTCATTCCTCTACTTGTAGAGATGGCCATTCATTAGGGTTCTCTGCTGAACCTCCTTACCTTTTTACAATATTCCCTCCCTAGGAGTCATCACTTGCAAACAGGTCTCTGTACAAAGACAGCAACCATATAAAACATTTCAGACCTCTTTTCTAAGCTCAAGAATAGTGTGTTCAACTTTTGCTTCATATCTCCACTTGGTTGAATCACCGACATACGCTTCAATTCCATTCCTAACCCTGTCCACAATTTTCCTCCTCAAGAACTCCCCTCCTCTGTAGAGGGTAACTTTACCCTCCCACTGGCTCATCTCAAAAATCAGATTCAACCTTGTGGTGTCCTTCTCTTCCTTGCTTCCCTCATCCAATCCACCTCCTATTGCTATCAGATCTATGTCAAAAATATCTTTTGATTCTATTCACTTCTTTACAACTCTACAGCTCCTCTGAAGTTCAAACCATCATCATCATCTTCCATTGAACAAGTCCAAGAGCATCCTAACTGGTTTACCAGTCCAACTCTTGTCCCTCTCTAATCCACTCTCCCAAAACTGCAAGCATGATTTTTCTACACGCAACTAAGGTTATTGGGGCAGACACCAAAATGCACCACTCAGATTCTGCTTGAATGAAGACTTGTTGTCCGGAGGCTGGGAATGATGTCGGACCTTCAGGGTTGTCTTGACTGCAAAGAACTGCCTTGCCCCAGGTCACACCCCATCCTGGGGAGGTCTGTATCCAATGATTGTTCAATGTGGAGGTATAATGGCTCAACCATCTCAGCCCAACTGGGGACCACTCTGGAGAACTATTCAACTTTCACTGTCGTTGGGCGCAAACCCCAGATCACCGTTTTTCTCTGCCCAGTCCTTCTTCCTTCTCTCTCTTCCATGGATGTTAATCCAAGAGTACTCCTTAATAAACATCCTTCCCACTAAACTGAGTCTCAGATTGCATCCTCTCAGGAACACCATCCACAACAGTCTTTTCTTCCCTGCTTGAAACCTTCAGATGGTGTTATTTTGGTCTTACTAGTCCAGGCAGATTCCTCTCTTGAGTTCAAATACACCAAACTCTTGCATGCCTCAGAATGGTTGCATTTGGTGGATCCAAACTAAGATTCCATCCTGATAATGGTATCCAAACTACTGCAGACTGTGGGATACAGATCACTCATAGATAACAAATTTTTTATTCATTTTATAATCTTCTTAGAGGAGTAGCTCTCTTAGAAACATTGACATTCTCTATAGCACCTGGCACAGAGCTTTGCTCACAGAAGACACCCAATAGGCAAAATATGTATGGATTAGGTAACGTGGCAACAAATGCTCTATTGTGGGACCAGAGCACTATCAACAAGGGCACCCTCACTAGCTCTTCCATTAGAACCAAAGCCAGACTCCAGTGCAAAGGGGGTGAAGAGAAGAGAGACAACTGATAGATAAAAGTTACAACTGTCTTATAACACTGAGATCAGAAATTCTTTCAAGGCAAACTAAAGCGTAACCTCAGCAATGAGTCATACTCAAGGTATTCAAAGAAATAGCAATAAGTATGTTGGGCTGTCTTTTTTCAACTCCCATCTCAAAAACTCCTTTTCAGGAAAGGTTTCTTCTTGAATAATTTCCTACTAAGACTTTCCTGTTCTCCCACTGAATCTTCATGCAAGTAGATCCAAAGACAAAGAATTACTTTTTTCTACCTCTTTATAATATATCCGTTCTCTAATCTTAAGCCCCTTCAATTAATACTATTTTTCTTTCCATTCAGGATCCCTATCAACAAACTCCTACTATTCCAGCTTGTTTGCAAGTGTGCATGGTTAATTAAAATGGGCTATATATTCCTAAAGCTAAAAATGGAGTCCCCATTTTTAAAAAGCCTCCTTCTTAGAAGACATTAGAAAAGTATAGTGATTGAAATATCTAAAAATTCCAGAAAAATAAGTAATCCATTTGCATCCAAAAAGTCTCCTAGAAAAGACTACCATGACCTTACAGGCAGGCTAGTTTCTTCTTAATGATGAGTAATACATTTTTCTTTGGATTTTAGTATTGATAGAAAAACAGACAGCTTATATTTTAGAAAACATTATTAAACAGCTCTTAAAGATGTAAGGAACATGGACAAAAATAACAGGTCATAGAAGTTAGTAGGAAAACAGGGATAACAGATCACCCCTAAACAAGCTAGAAACTTAATTATCACCTTTGCTTAAATCCAAACACCCGGGTTCTTTTTTCAAGGAGACCTACTCACAGAATATTTTCATGACTAACCTTATGTTTGCAACTGAAGATTTAAAACTAAATATTATTTGACAAGTTTTTATATGACGACATAAAGAGTGGCTAGAGAGCCTTGACTCAGACCTTTCTGCCAACCTCTCTTGCCTGCCAAAATATAGCTTCAATAAGCACACATAAATTTTATTTTTAATAAATAACCACAAAATGGTTTCATAAACAGACTAAACTGTGGATAATTGTAGCTTACAATGAATATGTGTTACAGTTTCAGTAAATGGAAGTTACACAGTCTGAGGCTGGCACAGGCTATCCCGTCTTGTATGGACTGATGGCAAAACAGCCCATGTGAGAACACCCTGGTGATTTTCTTGGTAAGAGGCCTACGTGCTAACTACTTGGGCTCCTGCCTTCTTGTAGTAGCCTTCTTGTTTATCTATGCAGACATTAGGTTTTAGAGTCCTAAGAATATAAAAGGATAGCTGAGGTCTCTACTTGGTGTCCCAAAAGGGTCTTTGTGGTAAGAAAAGTTCTTTATGCCTTGACCAACATGTAGACACCTATGATGGTTTAAAATGAATAAATAAAGGGCATTTGAAAGGAATAAATACTGATGTGATGAGAAGGGACCAGTCAGAATAAACTGTTCTTTCTAATTACGTTTTCTTGGAATTTGCATGTTCCTTTTACACTCAAAGGATCTTTTGGAAGAGTCTGTCGCCTTTCCCTCGGTTGGCAGCCTTTTCTTTTCTCTTTTCTTTCTTTTTTTTTTTTTTTTTGGTAAGTAAATCGACTGATTCCTTAAGAAAAAAAGCAGCTTATTAAAAGCTTGATGGATTTTTTTTTTCTCCTTTAAAAATCAGCTTTACTTTTATGCTGTCTTAACCATACATGTGCTTTCATAAACTTCTCTCCCACCTTATGGAAAAGACTTCCATATTCCCAACACTGCCAGCTCCGATTCTCCAAATTCTCCTTCACTTCACACTAACCCAGGAAAAGTTAGAGGGAGGAAAGTCAAAAGGGGAACAGCTTTTTAAAAAAAATGTTCTGAGCTTCCTTTTGAAGATGAGGAAAGAAAGCTTTATCTCAAGTAAAAACAGGCCCTTTTGTGGAAAGAAGCGATGATTGATCAAACAGCTTTCAGAATTCCAGGCATGCTAAGCTATCACTGGGTTAAATAGAGATGACCCACAGACCCTGTCCTGTTTGAAAATAAATAAAATTACTCTAGCAACATGTTCCTCATTCCTATTTGTTCTCAACAATCTGCATGGTTTACATTCTACCTGTGGTGACCCTTCACTCACTTCTTAGTTCACAGTTGAATTTAATCAGCCAGAATTTACTGAGCACCTCCTTATGGGATGTATGAAACTGGGCCCTAGAATGGATGGGGCAGGGCACATGGTGAGAAGACAGAGCAGTGGGGTGGCCCTGACATGCCGAAGTGCCAGCCTGAGGACTGGAAACACAGCACAGGGAGAGAGTGACTCATGCTGCTGGAGATTGACCTCCACCAGGAGGAATGCCTTGTGGTGTCGTGTGACCTATGAAACATCCATGGCCACACTGCTACTTCACAATCCTGTTTTGCTCTTCAGCTCTGCTGAGGTTGGATTGCTCATGTTAACCTCAATCCTCCTCCAGTCTGCATCCTTCACAACCCTATGCAACCCCCAGCATTATTTCTCTAAGCAAATCCTCCCTGGCTCCAGTTAGCCAGTTTTTCTATTCCTCACTCCAAATTAAACCTCTCTCTATGTATCTCTTGTTAAGCAGCTATGTATGGAAAACTACCAGGATACAAAGATACTGGCTCTTTTACATCAAAATGCTTATAATCCAGCAGGAGAGTTGAACACGTAAACATTTAGCTGGAACAAATGCTGTAATAGAGGTGCAGTAAAATGCTGGGAATGCTTAGACAAAGCAGGGATATGTTTTGGGTTGGCGGAATTGTAGAAGTTTTTGCAAAGCTTCTGGCATGTGAAAAAAAGTGAAAGATGTGTGAGTAGGGGACCAAACATATTGGTATTTGAGTGTGGCCACAGCATAGAATGTTTGGAGAAATATAATAAAAGCTGAAAAGGCTGGTTTCGGCCAGGTCAAACCAAATCAAGAAGAATAAAAAAATCACTACATGGGTAATGGGAAACATGTAAAGTTTTCTTAAGAAAAAAAATGACTTACACTGACTGTGATTTAGAATGATAACTCTGGAAGCAGTGAGAATGACTAATTAGAGAGGATCAAAGCAGGAGCTAGCATGGACCCATATCAATGACCCAGTTACAGTGGGAATAGAAGACTGTGAGATAAGAGGCTGAAATCAATGTTTTCCCAAAGTGGACAAGGTTGTCACAGCTCATCCTCCCTGCCACCTTTCCTTTTTTCTTTTTACTTTTTTTTTTTTTTCTGACTGGTAAGGGGATCGCAACCCTCAGCACAGTGTTGTCCACACCACGCTCAGCCAGTGAGTGCACTGGCCATCCCTATACAGGATCTGAACCCGTGGCCTCGGTACTACCAGCGCCGCACTCTCCCGAGTGAGCCACGGGGCCGGCCTTTTTTCACAACCAGACAGGCGACCAAAGAAATCAGATATTAACAGGATGACACAACTTAAAGCAGGGCTATCCATTAATGAATACTGAGCCCTGACTTATCACCACTGTGATTGGAGAACTGAATTTTAATTTTTTATTTTCATTAATTTTAATTTACAAAGCCCCATGTGGCTATTGCTACCATGTTGGACAGTACAATTCTAGAGAATAAGATTTTACTGAGTCAAGAGATTCAAAGCATTTCTGAAAAATTTACATTATTCTTCTACCAATCGTCAGAATTCAGTGGCTTTGATGGATTTTAAAGATGGTGTCTACCTACCTATCTATCATAAGTCCCACATTAACACATAATAAGATGTAGTACCTGAATTTAGCTCAGGCATGATAAAACTTCAAAAACAATTTTACTTCCATAAGGGATTTCTTTGAGTTATTCAGAAGGACCATCGCATCTCTGAGTCTACTCAGGATCGATAGCCTATCAATGATTAATAAGATCATAGAGGGCAGGAAGAGGTTGACTAGTTAGTTCTCTCTGACTTTACAGAGGTCAGGATCTGCCTCCTGACTATCCATTTTCCAGTGGAAGTTTTCCAGTGATTCATTGCCCCACTGCAACAGAAGCACAGTGAGATGACCATGGTGTGTCATTAAGTCTTTTTGTAGGTTGATTTGTTGTGTTAACCTTCCAGATCATAGAGATGATATTGTTCAATATTTTTTCCTCCATAGGTTTGGAGTCAAGAAGTTATGATCAGTTCCCAAGACATTAACTTTGAGTTCTCCAGCTAGTTATTTAAGGAACATACTTTTGCAATTTTCTTGGAAACCGATTCCTTGTTACATGAATTCAGATATGTTATATGTCATGGCTACCAGTCAGCTATGAGGACACCTGACCTTTTTGGTACTTCACTCCTTATAACCTCTTATAGAATACAGCAGCAGACTGAGTAAAACCAGAATTAGATGACTTTTTTTATTTGCTAACCTCTCTAACAAACTATACAAGAAAAACATAGGAAGAAATTTAGTAAGAAGAGGCTATTGAAATAACATTTAATTTACATATTTGTTATCTCTCCTGGAACAAGTATGTAGAAAATGGCTATAATAATACGAATCTCTGATAACCTTTTAAAACAGAACAGATTGCCTTAAAACCATAATGAAAGAAATAGATGTGCCTGAAGCCACAAAGAAGAAATAATGCTTTTCAAACTCTGGGTCACAAAAAATTAGGTTATGAAATCAATTTCGAGGCCCAGAACAACATTTGAAGAATAGAATAGAATATAGAATAGATAATAACAGTTTCCATCACACATATAAGAAAAGGAAAAATGCTGTATTGCAAAACTACCAGTTGTATTTGTGACAATGTGTTCTGAGTCGTGATGTAAAATAAGTATTTTTTACAGAGCATTCCTGTACAGAGAGCTTGAAAGCCACTATCTGCCAGATTATAAGACTTGAAGTTTCCAGCTGAATGGAATATTCCATGTGACAAATATTTATCAAGCATCTGTTCTATACCTGATATTAGATTTAGTTATAAGAACACAAAGCTGAATACACAGTTACTTCCTTCAAATAATTTACCATCTAACAATATATACACACAAATAATTATAATACAATATGTCTACAACAGATATATGAAGAGGTAGGTTGGGAAAATGACAAAGGGAACCTCTACTCCCAAATGTGACAGAAAGCAGACAGGAGGCACAGGGAAGACTTCACAGAGAGAGTGGCATTTGATATCATTCTTGAAAAGTAACTTGCTTGGAGGGACAGAGAGAAGACAGCCTTATGTTCTATAAAGGCTAACACGTGACTTGTCCATGCCTAGAGTCTGGGGTAAGAATCGAATTTCATTGCACATCCTAGTCATTTAATACAGCCTTCAAAACTAGAGGTATAGTAAAAGTCCAGGTATGTTATTTTCGTTACTTTTGAATGGTTGATAATATGATAGTGCTTGATTTACTTCTTAAAACCAACACTTTTAAGAGGAAACTTTCTCAGCTGGCCGACTTCATCACAGATAGGTCAAAAGTTATACTTCCTGGGAAAGAAAACAAAAGTTATTTGCATAATAACAGGGCTTAAAAAGTCATATGTAGTTCAAATTCCTTTCTTTTGGTGGTTTGAACAAAACAAACATTTATTCGAAGATAAAATAGTACATTTAAGAGAACAAAGAAAACTAGGTCATGATTTTGCATAGTTATAACTGTTATAGGACATACATATTTTAACTTAATTTCACACTTATAAAATTTACATTTTGGGGGGGGGGGGCGGGATTAGGGCCCAGAACATCAGGCATGTGTGCCATGAATAATCACAAAAGACTTTTGAAGCTAATTTAGGCAGCATGTGTGTACTTTATAAGCATGAAATGAGTCTAAAGCACTACTTCAAAATAAAACTTCTCAATAATATTTTTTTCTTGGTATCATTTACACTGGATTGTGAATATATTTGATATTTATTGCAAATCATTCCTCTTCCTTTCCTTTTTCATGATTCCCAACAAAAGAGCTTTCCCAATAACATTTCAACTCACTGGCACCAAATGAGGCAGCAGAATTTAACAGAACTTTATAGAGTAACCAGGGCAATTGCTAAAAAGAGATAATTGATAAATTATTGAAGACTAGGTAAATAATCTTAATCATTCTTCTCAATGTTGTATGTGTGTTCTCTCTTTGTGATGAAAAAAAAATCAATTACTTTTCAAAAACTCTTAGAGTGAAAATGACGGTTGTATTTTAGACTTTGTAAATTCCATGAGAGATTGCCACTGTAGATTTTGACATGGCCTTGAGGTATAATCATACTCTCAAAAATGACTTTTTTTTTAGAATAATAACTTTGATTTGGAATGAGAAAATAAATAATAACATTTGCAAGCTTTACCATAGCACAGTTCTAAAACAAAAATGAAACCCTCCCTCTCAGGCACCCATTAAATTTTTTAGATCTTGGAAGGGAGAAGCACAGTAATTATAATTGCCAACTCTACCTAAGACTTAAAAGTCAAACAAACCCAAAAGAATTGCACTTTTTAAAGCAGTTCTTAAGAGTTTCCCAGAATATGAAAAGTGACTATGAGTTTGCTGGTGTTTGGGTTTGATTTTAATCCTGTGGGAGTGCACATTAGACCGAAAAGACATATATCTCAGAGTGAAACCATCAGCTGCTTTCCCCAACTGCCTGAATGCTGTAATGTCAGATTTTTCAAATTCTTTTCTACTTTGGAGGAACCATATATTTCCAGGAGCACCAGGATGGGAGCTTTTCTTTTCAGCAAGACTTCAGTTGTCTACCTGGTTACATAGTAGAAGTCATGTAATTTAATCTCTACCACAAAAGACAATCATTATGATTAAATCAGGCACTAGTTTAACAAGGTACACCTAATAGGCACTTCTGTTCATCAAGTCTTGCACAAACAACATTCTTTCATTGTGCAACACGTAAAATAACTCAACTTTTTCCTCCTGTTGCAAATTCTGACATGAGGTGCAAACGTGCTGCCTCTTGACTGACTTTTCACTGGAAAGCAGAAGAGACGTCACTCTGTTCCAGAGACTGTGGCCTCAGTTCATGCAGCGTATTTGAACACAGGAAAGAGAGACATTTTTTCCACTGTTTATATTCACTGTGGGTTTTTGGTACGCCACACGATCGAGGACACATCTCTCAAAGCACATCTTGAAGAGAATGTGCCTCAGAGAACACGATTTTTTCCAAACTCAGTTGATTTCCTCTGTTTACAAATTTCCTCCCCCTATACTCTTATACAGACACATAAGAGTATACACACACACACACACACACACACACAAACACACACATACACACACACACATACACACACACACACACACACACACAATTTGAAGAAAGCAAGGAAAACCCAAACAGGTCTCGTGGAACAAACAAAAGCAAACGAAAGAAAGACAAAGCTTTAAAAGAAAAAGAGAAATAAATGTTAGAAGGTAACACAACCCAGGATAAGAAAGAACCTAGAGAAAGTGAAAACAAAATATTTGGGGAACTGTAAAATGGAAAATATTTCAAAGGCGTGAAAAAACACCCAGCTCATGAGTGAGTTAATGAACTCTCATTTCCTTTCAAACCCAAAGGGGAAATCTGTGGAGCAGCATCTCCTGTCTCTATTTAGTGTTTTGACTGTTTCTTTATTTTTGTCATCACATCTCCCATTTTCCTTCTTTTTTTTTTTAAATCTCTCTGAAAATGGCCCCTTGCCGCAAAAATCAATTACATTGTAAAATGAAGATTATACTAATTATCCTTATTTTAACATCACATATTGCACACAGGTATTGATATTCAATGCTGTACCCCACAGATAGGTACAATCAACTATGTTCCAATAAAAAATAAATTAGTTTTAGAAAAAAGAAAGTAACTCCCTTAATAAATGACTATTATCCCTTCTGGAGTGAGGAATGTGGAAGAACATGTCAGGAATTCTAAGCAGTCAAGCAGCATTAGACTTAGGCAGAGCTGTTGTTTGTAGAAGGGGACATGAGCCTGGACACAGGAATAATAGAGCTAATGTCCTCAGAAACCACCGCCGTTCATATTTCTCATTTAGGGACCACTCAAGGTTAAAAAAGAAGCCAACATATTTGCAAAGATGTCCCACAGGCTTGTAGTTTGTTGCTGATACAAAGAAGTTGTTTTGTTGTGTCTCTTCCATCCAGTTCAGGCTTTGGGACAGAGGCAGCCATCTCACAGCTTTCCAAATCCTGCCTTCTGCAGCAAATCTGACAGCTGCACCCACCCAGTATTATGTGCTCATGCCTCATATGTTCACACAGGAATTTATTTCTCCCCAAGAGTCATTTTGTTGCGGTTTCTAGAGTAGAGAGGAATTATGTATAAAGGTATAACAGAGATCCCCCAAATTTCTATTAGAAAGGAGAAACCAAAAACCAGACAAAGCTGCTTTTATATGTGTATGTGCACATGCAAGATCGACAGATGGATAGATAGAGAAATACATAGATAGATGGATAGATAGATGATAGATTATATAGATGTATTCATATCTACGTATACACACACACATATGTGTGTATATAGAAGGTCAATGATGCATATATACATACAAATACATATGTAGTTTGTTTCCTCATCTTACCTTTTTAAGGCCCTGTGACTTTTTGTGTGCATATGCCCTTTCACATAAAATTAACATTTATAACTCACTATCAAAAAGTTACACATATTAAGTTACTAAGGATAACTATGGATTTGCAGAGGCCGAAACATGATCCAACTTTTGGCCTTTTCCCCTAGGACTATATCTAGACAGCCACTCATCAAAGAAAAGCCAATACATACAGATTTTAAACGCTAACCCTACCTGCATTTGCATACGGTCCCCAACTTTTATAGCTCTTCTGTGCTGACATTACATCTCCCCTTATCCTTCCCTCAAATTCCAAAACTTCCTCTTCTAGTTTAATGAGCAGAACAGTTGTCCTTCATATGACGATGGTGATGCCGATGTCACTAATAATGGAGATGGCGATGATGATGATAATGATGATGATGGCAATAATAATAACCAGCAATGACTGAGAGCTACTATTTGGCAGGCATTAAGATAAACGTGCTTCATGGATTATCTCACTTAATCTTCATAACAACCCTGTGATGTAAGACCTATCCCTATTTAACAGGCAAATAAATTATAGCACAGAAGTGTTAGGTACATATCGTACTCGAGGCCACACATTAGTAAGTGACAGAGCCCAGGCTTGAACCCAGATAATTCAACTCCAGAGCTTGTGCTGATAACTCCTATGGTCTCCTGCTCCCCACAATGCTCGTGCAGGTCCGGCACCCCAGAGAGTACGGGCTCATCTGTGAGATGCTCGGGCCAGGCATAGTAGGGATTGGATATGCAAGCATCTAAGTGGGAATAAGTATTTAGCTGACGACATTTGGACAAATTTAGAGCCAATTGCTACACAATTGATTGGGCTATGGAAGGATCCAAAAATGTAAGGGGCCAAAAGAAGCAAACTGTTTCACAGTCTGGCTATTCCTTTCACACAGACAAAGTCAGAATCCCTGTGAGCGAGGCCAGCCTACGGCAACACCGAGAACACCTGCTGAGTGGCTTCTTCACTGCCCTCCCAACCGATGCTCTCAACATGCCCACTGTCAAAGACATCGTCATCTGTGTTCTGATCCTTCACCTGAGACATGAAAAAAAAAATGCAAATACAATATACAAACCCATGGTCACACTAGATAACGGGGAACTGAGGAAAGAGGCAGAAACATTTTGATATTGAAGAGTTCTAGAAAGATCCAAGGTTCACAGATCCAATTCCCTCACTACTGCTGCCATTCACCCCCCCCCACACACACACACAGAGACACACCCTACAACAGGCCACCAAAATGGCAAACAAAAACAGTCATTGAGCAGCAGGCAAAATTAGTAGGGAGTGCTTCAAATGGGAAAGGAAAATAAATGAAGGAAAAATCTTTCTTTTATTCTATACTGTAATCATTTACTCAACAAATATCAATTGAGTATCAGGCTTTATGGATATAAGCTAAGGAACTGCCAGTCTAGGGGTAGCTAAATGACAAAGAGAGAATTTTCTCCATCTTTTTCAATTAGCCTTTTTTGTGAATGACTGTGTGTTATCGACACACATATAAGATTTTTTTTTACTAGATTTGAAACAATCTATCTTAAGTAGAGAATAGCTGTTGTTTGGGGAGAAATACATGCAAAAGCAGGAAACAACCAGACTGTACACTGGGTGCTTGTCTATCAGCTCTGCTCTCTTCTCAAGGCAAATTCTCACTGCAGAGACTTTCCACCTCCCAGTGGAAAATGCATAATGGCTCTGAGAGCACTGTTTGGTGCCAGGAATGTGGAGAAGAAGAAAGGACCATAAATGTGTCTATAATGATCACATTTATCCTAGGACAGATCATGCTTTTAGCTAATGTAACAGTAAAAAACAATGACCGACATTCTGCATCACGACTGTTCAAGACACTCCAACACCCACCAAAACATACACACTTCTCCCCATCACATGCCTTTTCAGATAATTATCATACTTCTAGAACAAGCTATTATGTAAAGGCATCTTATTTTAAGTTACTTCAACTTCTCTTTGAAAGTAAGTGGGGTTGTACATGAACCATAGCTTATTGTCATAAAAATAGCACGTTTAATAAATGTTGAATAGTAATGTTACATGTAGCCCCATTTAGGTAGAATATCTTAAGTTTAACAAGGACCGGCAGGAGTCCTTCTGGAGATAATGCCACGACTCAAAGGAATGACTAATATTAGGAATCTCAAATATCATGGTAGATGCAAAGAGGGAAACTGTATTAGTTTGTACTCTTTTGGGGGGCTTCCTGATTTCACTATTTATCCTTCTACTAAGTGGAATGTGTTTCATCTGTGTTAAATCTACTTATACTAAAGTAGCAATCTCTGAAATAGGTCTTGTCATATCCACCAGCCTCTTCAAATTAGACTGAGTTTCTAAGTACAGTTAGTTTTTTGGCAAGACTGTTTTACTCTAAAAAATGATATATGAGAAGTCATAATACAGTTAAGAAGTTTCAAAAGAATCTTTAAAACATGCCTGATAAAACTATGCATTTATATAATGACAACTCTGACATATTCAAATATAAATACCCAGCACTACACATTGCACAACTCCGGGGGGGTGGTTTCCATTCACGTTGTACTTCATTTGAGTGGTGCCCCCTGGAGATGGACAATGCAGTGGTCCAGTCTATGCGTTACTGTTTTAAAATGCAGCATATTTATGCATGTGTATGTGTGTGTATATATGCATACATACACACATCTCTGTACCTCCTACTAGATTTAGTTTTTCAGAAATTTTTCTCTACTCAACAGATAGTAAACTGGCTTGGAATTTCCCAATGCATTTTTAATGTGAAAACTGCCCCTAAGCCGTTCACTCCCCCACCACCATTCTACTTTTGGCGAACTATATATTTTTTTATTGGTTGTGAATATTCATGAGATACAGAGCTGATTGTCACCTCTCTTGCCCAAGATGTGAAGACCAGATTCATACTGGCAGCATGCGCCTTACCACAAATTGCATTTGTACCCTGTGTCCCCCACCCAATTATCCCCAACCTCCTTCCCTCTCCCCCTCCCTCCACTCCATTTTGTATCCCAAGGTATTGAACTATATATTATAAATGAATTATCCAGATATGAATGCCTTTCTATAATTTAATTTAAGTAATTCATTGGTTTCTTTCTTCCTATTATAAGAAATGCTAAGACTTTGGGTGTGGGGGGGTATAGGTGAGAGAGAGAGAGGAGAAAGAGACTCAGGTATCCATTTATCTCAAAACTATGGCAACAATGAACAAAGTTATTCTCCATGAATCAGGAGAACACGTTGTCCCCCCACATATCTGGTACTAACTACATGAACCTAAGCAAGTCACTCCACCTCCTAATCTTTCTTTAATTTTAAAATTGCACATTTAATTTTAAACGAGTGATAATTTATTAGTTGGTTATGGTTTACTTAGTAGGCCTCGAAATATACAGAATCTATTTCAGTGCATTGAACAGCAAAAATAAACTGTAGAACTGCTGTCAGGACTTACCAAAGGTTATAAACTTAAAAGAAAATTAAGAAATCTGATAGAAGGTGTCATATTTCCCCTTAGTGAAATTAATGTGAATTAATTGTATAAAACTTTCTGATTCCAAAAATGAAAACCAAGCTGGATTATAACTGGAATAACACTTAGCTGATCTATTCAAACTGGACCTCCACCAAGTTTCCAGGGTAGAAAAGACTCATGACTGGTCACCAGTTTCCAGTACAAGTTTCAATTTTCAAAATATTTCCTTTAAAAGAAAAAAAGGGCAGAATACCAATTTTGAACTTTAAAGAAAAATATCTTTGCCACATATATTCCTGGAATCCTGCTTAGTGTGGTCTTGCTTTTTCCCCTTACTTTAACATTTTTGTAAAAAGGGGTATTGTCCAATTAACACTGTCTTTTCTTTGTTCAGGGCCTTCATCACTTACTATCCTGGAGACAGGAAGAGAAAGCACCCATAAGCACACAGCCTTTCACGCACTTAATTCTTACCACTCAAGTAATCCAGTTATTCTTCCCTTATTTCCTCCTACATAGATTTTCCTATAAAATGTAAATTCACACCCTCTGCTGGTTTATATCTATGGGAAGTCAATGTCTTTCTTAATGCTCCAGACACTTAAAGAAATAACCCATTCTCCCCAGCAACAAGATTATATGCATGGAGAGAATTTGCCTGTGAAATATTACCCAGCAGTCTTTTGAACCTGTTACTGTCTCTTAGTTCTGTGGTGCATTTTGTCTTTTCTGATTAGACAGAGTTTGTAAGCAAAATATTTCCACTAGTAAAACAGGAGAGGAAACAGTCTGGCTGTTTGCTAAGATAGTGACAGCTAGAGATATCGCGTGCACCTCTGTCAAGTTCAACTCATTCCTGCTTCTCTAAAAAAGTTATTTTGGACATGAGCAAGTTGATGTTTCACACCAACTCAACCAGGAGTCTTCTTACTGCTCTTAAGATCTCAGAGGACATTATGTGGGGAGACATTGAGTCAGATATAACCTTCTTGTTATGTTGTTATTCATATCTGACATCCAAAGTGTTTAAGGGACACATCCAACTAACATCCAAAGTGTTTAAGGGACACATCCAACTAACGTCCAAAGTGTTTAAAGGACACATCCAACTAACGTCCAAAGTGTTTAAGGGACAGATCCAACACCCCATGGGTAGAGTGCCAGTATCAAAACAATAATCCATCTCCTAAGTCTCAGGACAGCATTCCTGGTTTTCAAGAGATCCAGTAACATGTTGATATGTAAGTAATTTCAGGATGGATATGTTCCTCCCTCTGGGTATCTTCCTTCCCTCTGTCCACCTGCCTTAAGAAAGGCTTCCCTCCCCAACCATGCAGCCTATGACTGGGCAGTAGTCAGAATGACATCTTACATTGGGTCCCAGCTGTGTCCTCCTTAGTCCTTAAATAAAACTCCTAACTCTCTCCTGGCCCTCAGAAACGATTTCTGAACTGGTTCAGAGTCTGGTGAAGGGAACATGGACATGGTATCGATTGGCCCTTAAGGAGGCTTAAGTGAGGAGGGGGAGGGGAAGAGTGACAAATCCCAGGGAAATTTGGCATTCCATGGGAAAGTTAATAAAAGAGATTGAAGCCCAGGGCCAAAGTCTTGGTCTCATTTGCCTTGGGCCAAAACTAAGTAGACATATTATGACATTTCAACAGGGAAGAAACAGTGTGTTATTGGCCCTTCTCTGATTAAGCTGAGAATAGATTCATGGGAGAGGTAAAAATTGTTACAGGTACTTGGAAAGAAGCCAGGAGGGATTGTCCCTGCAGTTGGGGAGGGGACGCTGGGCTTGAGGCAATCTGCATGGTGGACAGAGCCCAGAACCAGGGATCTACAGCTGGCTTCTAACCCAGGCTTTGCCTTCTCCTAGCCTTGTGACCTTAGAAATTCTCTCTGAGCTGCTTTTCTGTGGGATGAGGATAATTGTTTCCGCATAAGTTGTTTTTATGACAATGCATGGGGAAGCCCTTAGAAAATTGCAAGCAGGAGGGGGGACAATCAGCTTTGATTCTCATGAATATTTGTTATAAATAAAAAAAAAAAAGAAAGAAAAAATTGTGAAGTACCATAAAAAGGATTATCAGGTGGGGGGAAAACTGGGGATTGGTTAAGAGATAAATAAAGGAACACTAGTATTTTCAGGCTGGTGGGTCTGAAACAGAGAGAGGACTACAGCTTGGATAGGAGAGGAGATGGAAGAGAATCATCTCAGGGCCAGATATCAGAACAGAGCGAGAGTCAAGAGACCCAAGTTCAGCTCAGGGCCACCTCTAAATCTCTCCTTGCAGACTAGGAAATGACAGCATGCCTCCAGGGCAAATGAGCCCCACGCCAAGCTGCACCATTTGGGAACCAGACAGGGTCTGTGTTTCAGCCCCCTCTTGTCCTTTTCGCCAGCAAGCCAGTGCACCCCACAACCTGCCCCACTTGCCCAACTGCACGTGGCATTCCTGGGGCAGCTCCTGGCTTTGGGTGAACCTGGGTACCTGTGTTTCTCCAGTTTCTAGTTTTTGCCCCTGGAAAACTGAAATTATAATCATACTTGCCATTCTCACCTTGTCTTGAAGATTACGTGATATACATGAAAGCACTTTGGGAAACATATACAGTGACAGAGTTTATTACAGAGTAGCCTGAGCCAAGTCGCTGCAGCCAGGCAGGAGGGAGGGTGGAGAGTGAAGGGCTAGGCTGGTCATGACTGAGCTTCAGGACAATCTGCATGTGGTACAGAGAGGAACAGCAGTGCCCTGGGAGGCGCATGCCCCAGAGTACCTTGAGAAGTGCCGCGGCTTTCCTCTTGTTATCCTTCTAGCTGTGGGATTTCGCCATTGTGATCACGTTTTGGACAATTACCCAGAGGCTATGGTGACAATTTTGCACATTTAATCAATTCAGTAACCAAAACCCGAGAGTGTGTGCACATCACCTATACTAGATCGCTTCTCTCACATCTATTCGCTCACCCTGTTCCTCACAAGCCTCCCCCCCAGGCCTTCCTTTCTTTTCTCACACGTTCCTGTAATTTATTCATCTCAAGATGCTCTTCTGTCTCGTTTAATCATTTAAACAGACCTTTGGTGCCTATTTAATTGATTCTTCCTGGGTTTTAATTTGCATCTTTGACTTTGCCATCTTGATTTCTTTGACTATCCCTCTCTCTGCATGACATACGTTTATGCTTTAACAGGTTTCCAATATTCTGGAAGGCTTCAGAGGCCAAGGTTTAAAAAAATGCTATTTAAAACAGAATCCTATTGGATTGACTAGGCAACTAAGCAAAACCAAGAGTAAACCCTCTGTGGCTTCAGGAGACAGACAACCAGGGTCATCCTTAAATGCCCAGCTGTTTGGAACCAAGCTGCTTAATTACTAGTCAGCCAGGACCTAGTGTTCCCCTCCAAGGGCACCTGCTGAGATGGGGAGGCAGGTCCATTGATCAGAAAAGATTAGGGTTCCCTGTGAGGTGTTTTGATTTGATTTTGCCTCTGTGTGATTTAGGGACCTACTGTTTGTTTCTCCTGTGTTTGGATTTGCTTTTACTTTGGAGGAAGGGGGAATGATTGAAATGGGGAAAACACACTAATAAGTTAAAAACTGGTGTGTTTGGGAAAGCAGAAAACAGACAAGCCATTCAGCAACAGTGTATTCTACGATTCCCACTGAGAACAGGATTTATGTTTTTAATTATGTGTAGATTAAATGTAATTGGAATTGCATGAAGATGTCTATAAATTAATATCATCCATGGAAGGCCCACATGATAGGAAGAAGGGGAGAGAGGTGTGCCGCTATGAATCTGACCTCCTGAGCCCATACTGCAGATGATTCAATAAGGTCTTCCCTGACTCCCCACAGAGGGACTTAACCTTGGGCTTGGATCACATAAGTGATTGAATTTTTATTGGGATCCTGCCACTGACCTCATACATCCTCCTGTTTTCATTTTCTCATTGATATAATGGGAGCCATAAGACAGAAATAATTTCCCCTGCAGTATTATGCAAAGGAGCTAATATTTTTAAGCACTCAGAAATTCTATCATATGACAGAGAAATAATGAATATTATGGGTGCCACATGCATGTATGATGTTCTTCAAAGAAAAAAAATTACTCAAGTTTTAATCACAAGCATAGAATCATGAAAATTGCAATGTGGATGTGTAATTTTTGCCAAAAAAGAAAAAAAAGAAAAGAAAGAAAACATTCCAAGTTTTTCATTTGTTTTAATGAGCTTCAGAACCAGCTATTGGCACCCAATTTTCTAATCAGTCCAACGGCTTTAATTTGCATCCACTTTTTATTGCTACATTTAAACACTCCTTCATGAAAAGTGGTAAATTTGCCTTAAACATACAATGGTTGTTGAATAAACCAAGACTGTGTTATAAGGTATAAGCTGTCTTAATTTTCTCTTGTATCAATTGTGAGGCCTAGATTCTGAATGTATGTATGTAATGTTATGAGTAATATCAATACCTCCTTTATGTTTTTATGAAATCTCAATCATTTGTGGGTGTCAAGCTAGTAAAAGTGAACTGGACCCAATCTGTAAATGTATACATATATTTCTGCACATAAAATTTTCCACCTGATTCAGGGAACTCCAATTGGCACCACCAACATGAGTAAATGGCAATTGTAGTTGCTCTGTGATTATTCCTGAATCCATCACTATGGTTGAATTGGTGGCAGAGTGGACCAGAGCTAATAAGCCTGGATCTGGATATTTAGGAGATAAACATTTATGAAGTTTTTTTTAAAAAAGTGGAAAGGAAGCCCAGAGTCACTCAATGAGAAAAGGGAAGAGACCCAGGCACAGGGCTGTCCATTCTGCAGTTTGTTCATTGCACAGAGATTCCAGGGAGAGTAACTGAGTGAGGGGACCTCAGTCCACTCACCGCTTGCCTCAGAGTGTGCAGGAGCATGGCTACGTCTACTTAGGAAAGGTACCTTTTCCAATCACATGAAGGTACTAAATCCAAATTTGGAAGAAGGTTGCCACATTCTAGTCTTGAACTCTTAGGCTCATGGGGAAGACCTTAATCCTTAATCTAGGGGTATTGACTCCAGGTGAGGAAATAGCTCAATGACACAGCAAGGGTAGGGCTCCAATGACTGCTGGTCCAGAGCTCAAGTGATGAAATTGGAAGAAAGAGAGAAAAATGGAGAGTGATGAGAGTGGGACTTCTTGGTTGGACAGAACTAGAGGAGATGATAAAATACACAGATATATTCAGAGAACAAAGACAAGGCAGTTAAACAAGGCTCACATATAGAAGAGACATCAAAAGATATTTGAGAAAAAGAAAATCTGTGCAAGAATGTCTTGGTCTAGACACAACAAGCAAACATCTTTTCTTCCTAAACCCTCCCATCCTGCTGACTCAGAGGGCTCCAGAAGAGACGAAAGTAAGTGAGACTCAGAGATAAAAGGGCAAGACTGAAAGGTCCAGGCACTGCAAATGAATCTACAGGGAGGTATATGCCTACAAAGGAACACGGAGCCATGGTTCAGGATCATGATAGAACTAGCTCCAAAAGCCATTGACCTGAGGACCTTTTCAAATGTCTCTTCCTATGGGCAAGAATAATTCTGTAGCCAAGTAGCTAGACATAAAGTGTAGGAATTTGGACAGGGCAGGAGCTGCTAGTACAGAAGATGTTCTCAGTTCCAGTGGTTCAAGCATCTAGGGTGAGGGAGGCAACTGGCCATTGTTGAGAATAAGCAGATAGTGGCAAGAAAGGGGAGATGGAAAGAGCAAGTTAACAGCTACAGGTTAGAAAACCCTACATTAAAAGTAATAATGAAATTCAAAACATCTTTGGGCAGAATCTAGCACATAAATAGTTGCAGGCAATTCTGGAAGGGATAGGAAAAGATATTAAGATAGCTATTGTTACGCACTTAGAACACAAACACTCAGCAGATATTCTTATATCCTGATGTTTAACCTTTGCATGCACATAAGCTCACACAGGCTAATGAAATATGACAATCTGTAATATCATTAAATATTATACATGATAATAAAATACCTGATTTCTAATGTTTTCACTTGAAATATCATGTTGTTCTGGACAACTGTGTGCTCTGATAACAGCCCCATGCTCTGTTTTATGGGTTAAATTATGTCCCCTAGAAAGATATTGAAGTCCTAACCCTCAGTACCTACAGATGTGAACTTATTTGGAAATAGAGTCCTTGCAGTTAATCAAGTTAAGAGGAGGTCATTAGGGCAGGCCCTAATTTAATATGACTGGAGTACTTATAAAATGGGGAAATTTGGACACAGAGACATGCACACAAGGAGAATGTCATGTGATGATGAAGGCAAAGATTATCATGATGCATCTACAAGCAGTGCCAAAGATTGCCAGCAAGTCACCAGAAGCTAGACGAGAGATATGGAACAGATTTTTTTATAGCCTTCAGAAGGAATCAACCCTGCCAATCCTTTGATCTCCAACTTCTAGCCTCCAGACTGTAAGACAATAAATTTCTGTTGATGTGAGGAGTCAAGATCTTGAAGCCAAAGAATCAAACACATTACTGTCAAAGGAATTATAAGACTGACAACTTACTAGTCAACAAAAAAAGATGGAAGCCAGAAGACAATGGAAAAGTGATTATAAAACACTAGTGGAGGAAACAATGTTAACTCAGAATTTTAAACCAAGCAAAAATATCTTTCAAAAGTGAAGGTAAAATAAAGACATTTACAGAAAAATAAAAATTTAGCAAATTCATCAGTAGCCAGACTGCACTAAATAAATACAAGAGTGAGATTTTTTTTTTGAGCAAAAGAAAATAATCCTATAGAGAAACAAAGAAATGCAAAAAGAGATGAAGAATAAGAGAAAAAGTGAATAGATGGATAAATCTAAATTAATGCTAATTTTATAAAGCAAGCAATAATAATATCTGTGGGATTTTAAATGTGGGTATAGTTAAAATGAACTCCAATACTATCTCAAATAGATCACAGTGTTCCAAAGCTCTAGCATTATCTAGGAAGTAGAAACAATATTCAAATATCCATGTTGCAGTTGAATAATGAACATTGTAATGTAATCTTTAAGGCAATCCCTTAAAATATACATATATGTTTATATGTAACATATACATATATAAAAATTTTATAGAAATATATATATATATATAATGAGTTTGAAGAGAGAGAATTAAATAATTTAAAAGTTAATCAAAATAAAGCAAGAAAGAAGAGAAAAAGGAATCTAGAACAGGTAGAATAAATAATAAGATGGTAAATATAAAACCAAATATATTGGTAATTATATTGACTGTAAATGGATTAAATACTCCAAATAATATAGATTTCAGAGAGGAAAAATGTGTGTGTGTGTGTATATATATATATATATGCTGTTTATAAGGTACAGTTGAAAGATAAGGACTCAGAGAAGTTAAAATTAAGAGGATAAAGATTATACTCTACAAATACTAACCAAAAAAAAAAAAGTGTAGCTATACTAATAGCATATAAAATAAATGAGTGATTTTCCTAATAATAGTAAGATCAATGCAACAGAATATATAACAATCTTAATCATGTATGTCTCTAGTAGTACAGCTCAAAATATATAAAGTGAAAATTGATAAAATTAAAGAAAATATAGACAAATGCACAAGCACAGTGAATATCTTTAACACACTGTTCTTGGTGATGGTCAGAAGACACAAACCAAAAATCAGTAAGGCAAGTGAAAATTGAATATATTTAGAAAATTGTATCTAGAAACTGTAGAATATACAGAATTATTTTCAAGTTTCACTAATGTCATGGAATTGGAATGATTCAGAGTATGTTCTCTGAAAGCTGTAGAATTAAGCTAGAAACCAGAGCAAAAAATTAGACGAAAAATTTACAAATGTTAGAAATTAGGTAATATACATTTAAATAATTATGAATCAAATTATTATGATAAAAAATTAAATACATGTATACAGTATGACCAAATTAAGTTCATTCTAGAAATGCAAGGTTAATTCAAAACTCAAAAAATCAATATAAAAAAATCAGTGTAATTTCCCATAAGAACAGGTTAAAAAAGATAGCATTCACAATGGTATTAAAAGCATCAATCACCTAGGAACAAACCTATTTTTAAAAAGTTTAAGACATTTCTACCAAAAAAAAAAGGAAACAACAAGAAAATTACAAAATATTGCTGATAAAACCAAAAAGGGACCTGAAAAGAATGCAAAGATACATTATATCATAGATTAGTAGAATTCAGTGGATTAAAGAACTCAATATTAAGTTATCAATTCTCCTACAATTGATGCATGGATTTAATGAAATCCCAAAGTCACAGCACAAGTTTTTTTTTTAATGGAAATTGACATGTTGAGTCCAAAATCCCATGGAAATGCAAATAACCTAAAGGAGCCAAAACAGTCTTGATAGAAAGAAAACAAAATTAGAAAACTTACAGTGTTTAATTTCAAGACTTACTAATGAAGATACAGTAATCAAAACAAGGTGATATTGACCTGAAAATAGAAAAATGAAACAGAATCCAGACACAGAACCTACTGCCACTTGTTTATTACAAAGGTAACATTGCAGTACATATGGGGAGGGGGTTACTCTTCTCAATAAATGGTACTAGATCAACTGGATACCTATAGAAAGGAAAAAGTGTATTTGACTCCTATTTAATATCATACACAAAAATTCATATCTACTAGATTATAGATCAAAATATAAAAAGCAACATAATAAAACTTCTAACAATAAAATAGAAGAATATCTTCATGAATATGGAACAGACAAAAACATTTTACACATAACACAAAAAAGAACTAACCAAGATTAACAAATAGTACTACATTTAAATGAATAATAATTAACTTTTTAATTTATTAAAACTAAATTAACTTGAACTTGACAATTAATTAAAAGAGTACAAAGGCAACCCATATTCAGGGGAAAAAAAATTGCAACACAAAAAAATGTAACAAATGGCTTGTGTCCAAAAATGTTTTAAATGTCTACAATTAATAAGAAAAATTTAACAATCCACTAGAAAAATGAGCATAAGACCAGAACGAGCATTTCACACAAGACGAAACCTAAATGCTCAATAAACATCTGAAAAGATGCCAAAGACCATTAGTTATGATGGAAATGCAAGTTAAAATCACAGTGAGATATTACTACACACCCACTAGAAACGGTAAAATTAAGAAAGACGACCATACCTATATTGTCAGAATGTGTGGCAACTGGAACATTCAAATACTGATGGTGGAAATATAAACTGATAAAATGGTTTAAAAAGTAACATCTACTAAACCTGAAGATATGCATATCCTAAAACCCACCACTTCAATTCCTATCAATACACCTATAAGAAATATATGCATATGTGCATCAAAAGACTGGTACAAAAATGATCATAGCATCTTCATTCATGGTAGCCCAAATAGAAAGCAACACCAATGTCCACCAGCAGTAAAACAGAAAAATAAATGTTAATGTATTCATAAAATAGAATGCTGTAAAGCAGTGGGAAAGAACAAATTATTGCTACTTACAACAGCATGGGTGAATTTCACAAATAAAATGTTGAGCAAAATACACCAGGTACAAAGAAATGCATACTGTTGATTCCACTTAGGCATAGTTCAGAAACAGGCACAACTGATCTAAGGATATTTGTTACCTTTAGGGATAGGTAACCACATCTGAATGGGCAGAGCCCGAGGGACACTCTGGACTGCTAGAAATGTTCTGCTCTATCCAGGTAGTAGTTATACGAGTGTCTTCACCTTGGCAATTCATCAAGCCATCTATACAATCTGTGCACTTTTCTGAATATATGGTATATGTCAAGTAAAAATAAAAATTTTCTTTAAGAAAAATCATATAACCACTCTAACCTTCAGTACCACTTGAACATATAATCGTGTATGTTTTATATTTAATGTGCTTATTATCTTATGTTTATTTACCATTTTACAGTTTCCCTTGAGGGCAAATACTATACTATACATTTTTGTATCTCTATTACCTTGCACTCAAAAGAGTACTCATAAACATGCATCAATAATGACACACTCAGAAACAGACAGACATGAAAGAGCTGCTAACATACTCATGCACAGGAGAACATACTTGCAGGTATTCATGACATTTCCTAAGAACACTAACTTAATGTTTACAATGTTCCACTCACCAGCCTAAGATTTAACATGGATCAATGTATACTCTCAACAACACTTTGAATTTGGTACTATTGTTGCAGACAAGAACACTGAAGTACAAATGCTTTTAATTAACTTGCCCAAGATAGGGTAACTACCAACACTCAAATCCAGAATGGTGCTGTGAATTAACTATGAATTAACCCCTTTCTTCACCCCTATACAATCTGGAGAATCTGTCAAGCAAAGTCTCCTGCCATTGCCAGTCTCGTCCACATGACCCAAACTAGGCAAGTCAGACTGCCCGCCTGAGAGTTGACCCTTGAGCCAAAGGCACAAACACCAGATTCATCCCAGGGAAAACCATTCTTCCTCTTTTCCATCCTAGACTCCCAGAATTAACCTGGTTCCTTCAGCTTTCTCCTAGATTTTGTAAACAACCTCACTCCTCTACAGTAGATTGCTTTTCTGCTAAAGTAGGCACTATTGGTTTGTACAGTTGTAAGCCAAGTATCATAGCCGAATCACCAAGAAGTATCTTACAGTGACAAGAGCCAGACCCAGAGTAGCCCAGCAACTTGCTCAAGCTTCTCTGGCAGATAAGGTCCCCCCACCTCCTCATTCCTCCAGTCTGTATTTCTTGCTAAGGGGCAGCTTTTGTTACTGCACTGCTGTGGCTGTGTTCAGTGTCCTCTTCACAGCACCTCAATTATTTTCGGCTTTTCTTCAACTGCAGCTGACTGCCAAATACCATCATCAATTGGCCAGTGTGCTCCAAATGCAGCTTCCACGGCGTTTCAGCAGAATCATGGGTGGCTTTGCATTGCTCTCTGTGTCATGAACCATTCTTCCCATTTGTGTGTTCGCTCCTTATTCTTTATACTCCTCATGCTGCTCAGCACTGTGAGGTTGATCTGAAAGCACGAATACAGAATAATTGTCCATGTTCCAAATTTTTAGTTTCAGTAATCATTGAGCTCAGGCAAAGAGACCCTGTGTTGATGATTAGTAATGGAAGTAAAGCATTCCCCAAGGCTCTGTACCATCCCTTTCTCAAACAGAACATTTCATATGGGCACAGAGCATTCTACCTGGCTTTCATAAATGCCAGCTACCATATATCTCGATTAGCACAGTCCAGCATTCCAAAGCTACCCTAAAATGCCCATGTTCAAAACTATATTAAACATCTTCAACTTTCTGTCTCTTCTTCATTCCCATTGTTAACTCTTAGGCTTAATATTCTGGAGGCTAAAGTCAATTCCAATTAGGAAGAAAATTCATTTATATTTGCAGTTGTGAATTGTATACCAAAACTTATATTACTGAATAGAACCCAAGCAGCATTCTTACATTCTACTTAACGTGCTTAGAATCCCTCAAACACTATCAGACACTCAAAAACTAGCATGTAGCCACCCAAGGGTTTAAATCACAAAGTTAGAGAAAGACAGCCAAAAACAATAATTTGGCCTCCCTGGTCTGAGCCAGACTCAGCCATGTATAACTACTGAGCTGAAATAAATAAGACCTCTGTTAGAAGTGGTAATAAGAGCATCTGAAAAACTTGAAGAATAAGGTCAAGAAAAATCCCAAATTTAGTTCTAAAATGCCTAAAATACAATATTTCTAAAATGTCAAAGCATCAGTTTAACTAATGGCATCACGACCCATGTGGAACAAAATAAAATGCTGATGTAAATAAGGAACAGATCATTTCGATTCAGACTGAGAGCTCCTGACATTGAGACAGAATATCTACATAGACACGGGTTGTTCAAAATTTTCTCCAGAAGCACTGTAAAAGCAAAGGGATTGGGGACATGAGCCCACTGGTTGTCTCTGGGACACAGTAAAAAGTAGCATATCTTATGCATTAAATGTCTTTTAAGTTTTGTGTTTGTCCTAAAATATTATGGAAATTTTGAATTAGACTTTAATACATATCTAGATGAATATTAATATGATATAATTTCTTTATCTTAGGGAAATTTTTGAAATTTTTTTTATTACTTTTTGACTAAAGTCAATACATCATATTGATCCTACGGGTTCCTGAAATCTCTGGCATGCCACCACTTACCACAAATAGCCCAGGTTAATAAACGTAATTTTAGAAGAATTCATCTATTTCCCAACCTACTGGCAAGCAACTACTAACTGGTTACGTGAATGTAACATTAGGAAGCATCCTTCTCATATACATACTCCTAGAAGATTAGTTGAGGAGTTGATTTGGCTGCTATAATACAGAGATCCAAAGTAATAAGGTCTTAAATGAGATAGGCGTTTGTTTCATATGTAAAAGTCTCAGCTCATATGGTGGTCTGTGCTGAAAGCCAGGCTCTGTCTGTCTTGTCCCGACATCTACAACAGGATCTCAGGTCATTCCTCTACCTCCTGCCACTGTGATCACAGGATCAGCAGGTAGTTGTCCTTTCCTAGAACATGCACGTATCATTCCCACTCACATTCCAAATGCCCAAAATTTGGCCACATGGCCACAGATAGCTGCAAGAAAGAATGGGAAATGTAGCATTTAACAAAGTAGCATTATGCTGTCATTAAAAAAAGTTAATAATAATAATAAATAATAAAGGAGAAATAGATATTGGAACCTAACTAGCAATTTCTGCCTCACTCTGCTAAAGTTATAGAACCATGTGTTCATATTCAGTGAAAGAATAACAGAAAACATCTTCCAGATATCATGGCTAAATAGGCACGTGTATTTACTAGTACTCTGCAGTGGCATCAGAAAGAAGCTCAAATAAAGTTTAAGACAAGAGAGTTCGAAAGTTGAAATCAATGAAGTACATTACGCACATTTTAAACCAGTTGGCATTATCAGTAAACCTTTAAAAACTTTAAACCATGCGCACTGGAGGAAAATGTCTTCATGAAAAGCAATAATATGTATCAACAACTGATTTATTTCCAGAAGAGTCACATAAAATGATGGACCTTTATTAGAGTACTTTGCTAAGGTAAAAATTCATGTTAAAAAATAAAACCTGGGTTAGCAGAACGTCACAGGTTAGGTTTCACAGGAAGAAGACACACAGAGCTTAGCGTGCAGAAGGTTGATTAAAGACAGACTTTGGAGTCACACCTGTGGAAAGCAAGGCAGGGAAAGAGAACTGGAAGAAGTGAGGCTGCAGTGCAGTCTCAGTGAAGACCTCAGCCAGTGCCGTGGGGGACATGAATGTGGTTAGCCTGTCAAAACTGTTCCAAGTTGTAATGAGGATAACACCACATTGATCAGTCATTGAATGTGGACTGTCCCTGGAAGGAGACAGGACTTGGTAAAGAAAGTTTTCATCAGGTGAGACAAATTCTGAAGGACACTGATATCTGATGGCTGCTAGCAGCATTTCCAGCACCTGGGGGAAGAAGTCTTTCCACAGTGGCAGGTTGGTTTCCCTGAGAAACAGACACTGAAATGTAAATTACCATAAAGGATGTTCAGGAAATGTTTTTGTGCATCTGTGAAAGGGAGAGGAGGAAAGCAGCATATGATATTAACAAAGAATTCAGCAAACCCTGTGGGAAGCTCTGGGGCTCCCAACTTCAGAGTTGTTTCCTGCTGGGGAGAATAGGGCACGTTTTTACACCCTAAATTGATCTGTCGTTGGATGTGGACCATCCAGAAGGGACCATGACCTTGGGTGAGGCAAATCTCTTCAGCCAAGGCAATCTCCAAAGTGGGATGACAGCTAGAGAGTGTCTTCTGGCAGCATTCCCAGCAGCTGGAAAAATAAGTTCTTCAATCCACAAGGAGGATCTGGATGCACATCACAGTGTCCACCATACAAGACACACTTCATATTTTCATTGCATGGCCAAAAACTTAAAAATAAATCATTCTTTACATGGACAACAGACTTAATAATTTACCCATGTGAAACTGAAGGCACTCGTTACCTTGCCTTTTTTTTTTTCCCAAAGCATATTTAGTTATGTTCACATAAATTAAATGTGGGCTGATACATGAGACTCCACTATATAAATATTTCAATTCCTCTCACTCCTCCATTCTGTTCTTGACAGCAAATCCCTGCCCATATTTTTCTGCAAAAAGACAAGACCATCAGTGCTTAGTTCCTTCACCTACCCTTCTTTAGATACTGCTCCCAAGATCTATGAAATAAATTTTAGACCTCTCTATGGTAAAGGACCCGTGTCCTCAATTCCTGTCTTTGCACAATTCACAAACTCAACCCATCACAACCCAGCCATCTTCAAAAGCTCCTTTCCTCTGGCTAAATCTCTACAGCTTGTATATTTCACCTTTCCGCACTGTGAAAATGACTTTGCCCTATCCTTTGCCTCTATCCTTTGCCTCTATCCTTTTCCCTTTCAAATTTCATAAACAAGCCAATTGCAATCATTGACTTATTTCTACAACCTAGTTCACTCTGCAATGCCCTGCAATCTTACTTCTGTTCAGACTCTTCCACCCAAATGTGCTTCCCCCCAAAGGCTAAATCACTCTCTTCTTATAGGTGATCTCCTAGTCCTCAGACCTTTAAGCATCATGGGGCTGTGAACACTCATTGTTTCTGACACTGTATTTGACTGACGTTTGTTTGTTTGTTTGTTTGTTTGTTTGTTTGTTTGTTTGTTTGTTTGTTTTCCTGCCTCCCACCACTCATTTCTACTTTTTCCTCCTCCCCCCAGCTACAAACTGGGTAAATTCTCCAAAGTTGTATTTGGTCTTCTTTCTAAAGTTCTCGTCTCAGAACCTTATCATTACACTTTCTCATTATTTTAATCATTGCTTCTATGCTGATAACTCACATTTGTGTCTCCATTCTGTCTTCTTGAGCAATTCTAGCCTGGATCTCCATTTCTGTTTGGACAACGAAACTTCACCCCCAAATCAACATAGCCACTGTATTAGTATGTTTCTGTTGTTTATAACAGAATGCCTAAAACTGGATAATTTATGAAGAATCAAATTTTATTTCTTACAGTTTTGGAGGTTGGGAAGTTCAAAGTCCAGGGGACACACCTGGTGACCTTTTCTTGGTGGTGACTCTCCACAGAGATGTAGGATGTCACATGGAGAGACTGGGCTGAGCAAGAGAGATAACCTGCTCACTCCTTCTCCTTATAAAGCCATCAGAACCACACTTATCACGAGCCATTAAATCATCAGCTCATTACTCCATGAATGAGTCAATCCACTCGCTAGGGCACGGTCCTCACAATAGAATCACTTTAAAGACCCCACCTTTCTGATGCAATAATTGGATTTCGCACCCTCTTATCACGGTTACAATGGAGATTAACTTTCCAATACATGAACTTTTGAAGGACACATGAGGCCCATATGTGTCCTTCAAAAGTTCATGCATTGGAAAGACCACAACCAAATTCATCATCCACAAAAAAACGTCTTCCACCTCAACCTCTCTAGCACCATCCTTCTTCTAGTTGCTCCATGCAAAAAAATTGAAGATGTCTACGAACACCAGGTATGGAGGAAAAGAAAACAAGCCGGGCCACCTCCATCCAGTTGCACAGTAACCCTACTGCTGTCACTTCTAGAGTACACGATATGTACACTTCCTGCATTTACTCCTTCTATATGTCTATCTATGCTATACGTTGTTACCAAATTTAAATAAATTTCAATATTTTTCTCCCTTTTAAAATTTTTTAACCCTATGATTTAAAAACTACACCAGCAAGTCATAAGCCTGACCTCAAGATCTTCCCGAAATTGGTCTGTGCTTTATGGTCAACCTCACCACTACTCAAGATTTCTGCCTTGTGCCCATCAACTCAAAATCTTTGCTCATACTATTTTCCGGGGCAGAAATGACTGTCCTCATTTATTTCTTTTATTTAAACCTACTCTTCTCAGGATCCATATTAGGTTTAAACTATACAGCACACTCAATCTCTTCTAGTCCACTGAGATATTACTCTTCTCTGAATTCCTATAGAAAATTTCAATCATCCACTATAATAGCTTGCTTCGTAGGGTCATATAATTATTTCACGTGAATATATCCTATCTTTAAATGCTGGCGAGGTTGCGGAGAAAAAGGAACTCTCATACATTGTTGGTGGGACTGCAAAATGGTGCAGCCTCTATGGAAAATGGTATGGAGGTTCCTCAAACAATTGCAGATAGATCTACCATACGACCCAGCTATCCCACTGTTGGGAATATACCCAGAGGAATGGAAATCATCAAGTCGAAGGTATACCTGTTCCCCAATGTTCATCGCAGCACTCTTTACAATAGCCAAGAGTTGGAACCAGCCCAAATGTCCATCATCAGATGAGTGGATACGGAAAATGTGGTACATCTACACAATGGAATACTACTCAGCTATAAAAACGAATGAAATACTGCCATTTGCAACAACATGGATGGACCTTGAGAGAATTATATTAAGTGAAACAAGTCAGGCACAGAAAGAGAAATACCACATGTTCTCACTTATTGGTGGGAGCTAAAAATAAATATATAAATTCACACACACACACACACACACACACACTCACACACACAAAATCGGGGGGGAGAAGATATAACAACCACAATTACTTGAAGTTGATACGACAAGCAAACAGAAAGGACATTGTTGGGGGGGACGGGGGGAGGGAGAAGGGAGGGAGGTTTTGGTGATGGGGAGCAATAATCAGCCACAATGTATATCGACAAAATAAAATTTAAAAAAAAATATATATATATCCTATCTTGGCATTTGTGTTATAAGAGCCTTAAAACATTTCAACTATATATTATGCACATAAGAACAATTCAGTACTTACTTTCTGAATTAAGATTAGTTTTTATCCTATGTACCTATGTACTAGTATTACCTGAATAATGTTATAGAATTGCAGTTTCCTCTCCAAAGTTTAAAAAAAGAAAAAAGTAGAAACAAATCCATACCTTAAATCCATCTCTTAAATGTGAGAGCAAAAGCGATAAGGTATTATAAATAAAATTACTCACAAAAATTAAAATTACTTTCTTATTATTGTATGATTTCCATTTTTTTCTAAATAAAATAAGGCAAAGTTGTAATTAAATAGCTAAAACAGTAGATGATAGAAAGTAAAGTTTTCTTGCTTTCTGCTACTTAGAGCTCACCCATCTTTCAAGTATTATTTGTAATACTACATAAACTGCTTATATAGATATATATTTTTCCTCTGAACAAATCCTACTTAATTTTATATATATATATATAATTTTTATTAAATAAGACCACACAAATGAGTAGGAAAGAAAACATTTTGTCAGCCTTGTTCTCGGACACTTATGCTAAAGTGTTTTTGCCAAGAAGAAATAGACTAAACATACATCAAGCCAAATGGAGACGCTTAGTGACTAGAGGTACTTCTTATGATTTAAGGCATTAGACCATAATTTGAGAGTGTTTGGAAAGAGCATGCAATTGCTTCATATTTGTGATAATCACTGTACAAAAATCTGTATATCCAAAACATTGCACAAACACACATGGGTGGTTAAAACTATTGTATTAAGTTACATGTTAGTTTTTTAAACTAACTTTACAAATATTTTTGAGGGTAGCCTCAATTTTTATTGCTGTTTTGTACTTTTTTAGTGAAATGTAATTCAAATAAATTGTGATCTTTCTTTTTGGTCATCTCTATCTTAGTGTTTCTCACCCTAAGTTTCAAGCACAAAAATGCATTTATTTCATACACATGAGTACAGTTACCATCATCATGATTCATTTATCACTCAGAATTTTTTAAAAGGACTAATTCTACTAAACAAACACTAGTGTTTCTCCTAAAGCAGGAATGCCTTATTGGGCATGGTATGGGAGTGTGTTGGGACAGTGGTAACCTTTATTTGCTTGCTAGATATGTATTTTTGAACACTTAAAATGTGCAAGGCCCTTTGTTAGAAACTGGAGATAATAGCAGTGAAAGAGAAGATACAGTCTTTATCCTCACTGAATTTTCATTAAAAGGGATAGAAGAACATTAAACAACTAATTACACAATATTGTAATCACGATTGTGATAGTGCTACGAAGGAGAAAAATAGCTTGGAAACTGGGAGACCTTTTGAATTAGCCACTTCTTCTTTAACCATTGCTGTCCTGTCCTTTGTGCATATCTTTCATTCCTATGAGAGATTTTATTTAAATTATTTGGAATTAACCAATCCCAGCATGTCTCTAGTGAATGACTCAGCATGACACTGCAAACTTTTCAGAGATCAGAGTATGAGATTTTGAAACACAACTAACATGTTTTGATCAAACTGAACCTATGAAATTCAGCCAGGGCAAGTTAAATATAAACAGGTATCTTTAGGAGTAAACATGCATTACAGAAGCTCAAAATGATGTACGGTGAGCAGTTCCCAGTATGGCCTCCTCCAAATTCCCATTAAATACAAATGTACATTCAGCAAAAAAAGGACACATTGACAACGCACAGAAAAACTGATAGTCAACCTAAAACCAGAATCTAGGAGGAATTGGCATTAATTACTAGAGAGTTGGATCTGGATTGTGAAACATATATCAAGGCTTACACACGTGGCATAGTGAATGAATAAATTCCTTGACAAAGAGGCTTTCCACCTCTCACACTATTGCTGCCCATATTCAAATATGCAGAGCTTCTCCTGAGCAGAGAACAGGCAGGTGGCACTTGGACCTCCGGGAATTGCTCTGAGAGACTGAAAACCAGCCACAATCAATGCTGGAAGTAAGCAGGACAAAACACTGTAAACGAGGCGGGGCTGAGCCGGACTTTGGAGCAGTACCAGGAATAGCATTTTTTGTTTATGTTTAATATTATTATCAAAAATAGTGGAGTAGGGAAGATACCATCACAGAAGGATAGAGGAAAACTAAAACACTACATGAAAGCCCTCTAGAAATGGGGTCATGCACAAAACAACCTGTACCCCATCTGAAAATCAGAAAAGAGAGGTATCCAGGCACTGCATAATAGGTAAAGAGCAGGTGTGAAGACAAATAACTCCTACTGAAAACCATAAATGTTGACCTGTCCCTCATTGTAAAAGTGTGAGATAAAAGACAAAGGGAATAAAAGCACATGAAATGATTATAAAAGCACCTGTGAAACTTGGAGGAAGAGTACATATGCTTTGATTATAAGAGCTAGGTGTAAGGGCACACCTAATATAGACACATGAAATGTATTTCTGTTAAAGTCAGAAATAGAATAAGAAGCCTCACTCTCACCACTATAAGATAATTTCTGGAAAGGCTATCTAATATAATCAGCAACGTAAATAAAATAAGTTGTACAAATATCTGAAAGGAAGAGACAAAAGTCATTCTTTTCAATAGAATCAACAAAAAACAAAGCCAAAATAATATATTAGTAATGACCATTTTTAAATACATTAGATAAAAGATCCTCATCTAAGTACAAACATTCTAAATATTTTCAAGTAAACTTAAACATAAATGTTAAAGGCCAAAATTAACTTTTCTCATGGATTCAAATACTTTTATTCATGAAGACTTATATAATAAATAAGTCTTCCTGTGTGGGAAGTTTCAATAGCCTAAGGATGTAAGAATAATGAATAGGTACTTTCTGTGTGATAAAATATGTTATGAAAGTACATGATTAATGTACTTTTCAAGAATATTTCACTCTTTTAAGTGGAAAGGAAGGAAAACACACAGAAGACCCTTGTGGTGGATGAAAGCGTGAGTCACTAACAACTGAAGTGGCATTAAACCTAGGTAGGGCACATTCACTTCAGGTCTCAGGACTGCCAAGAGTAGGATGTGCCCAAGTTATAGGGGAGCAGAACCCAGGCTGGCCCAAGGGACGCACCTTCTCCAGTAGCACCCAACATTCCCACTCCCTCAAGGAAAGCCTGATAGGGTCAGTGTCTACCCATCCTAGAAGAATTATCCCTTATGAACAGACTTTCATGCTCAACTGTTCCAGTGGACTGGCCTCCTCTATGACCCACCTGTGGTTATTACTGACAGTGTATATTCAAAGTCTAAGAAGCAATGCTGCATTAACAGACTTAGTTTTACTTGATGTACCTATCAAGTTTATGAAGAAAGAAGTACTTCCTTTACACAACAAATACTGCAAAATACAACAAAATGTAGAAAGTTGCAATCTTCTCTCCAGGACATATCCTGCCAAAATAAATTCTAAGTAATCGCAGATTCAAATGTCATGGGTAAAACCATTGATTGTTGAATTGAAGTATCCATTGTAACTATTCTAAAAATATCTCCAGAAGTAGTAGAAACACTAACAAAAATGATTAAGAGATTTGAGTAAATTAAAATTAAAGTTTCTTGGAGGGGGAGGGAAGGATGAATAGGTGGAACACAAAGGATTTTCAGGCCAATGAAACTATTCTATGTTACAATGGTGGATATCTATCATTATGCATTTATCAAAACCCATAGAGTGTATAACACCAAAAGTGAACCACAGTGTAAATTCTCAAATTTGGGCGATAATGAAGTATCAATGTTTAGGTTCATCGATTGTAACAAATGCACTACTCTGGTGGGGGATGTTGATAGTAGGAGAGTTTGTGCATGTGTGGGGACAAGGGGTATAAAGCAACTTTCTGTACTTTCCATTTCATTTTGCTGTCAACCCAAAACTACTCTAAAAAATATAGCTTATTAATATTTTTTTTAATTAACACCGGAGAAAAAATTTTAATTTCTATAGAGAAATACCACCATAAAAATTTGAAATAAAAAAGTAAGAGGAAAACATTTGTCATATACATAGTAAGAAAATGGTGAATGGACTTGTAGGGAAAATAGAATAGTTTGGTCAGGGCCCTCACCTCAGGTCCAGTTGGGTGTGATTTTAGCACATCTTTTGTAAGCAAATCGTGTGTGTGTGTGTGTGTGTGTGTGTGTGTGTGTGTGTGTGTGTGTGGAGTTAGTGCACATGCGTGCCAATGTATCTTTTTAGTTTTTGCTCCTATTCTTGTGTTCTTCAGAGAGAGAGAAAGACAGAGAGTAGTTTTAGTGAAGCAGGCAGGCAGGCATCTGCATATGAAAGGCTTGGGACCCAGTCTGTGAGTGGGCTTGAGGGGTCTGGGAGCTCCAGACCCAGCCCTAGCTCAACAATTGGCCCAGTTGGCAGGATTACCAGCAGGAAAAAGAGCCCAACAACTGGCATGGTCATAGAGCTAGACAATTGGCGTCACAAACAGGATAAGTAGCTCTGCATTTGGTGCAGTGAGCAGGGTTCCAGACATTAGCCTTAGCCTTTGCTGTAGCTCCACCATTGGCTAAGTCGGCAGGATTCAGACATTAGCTGTGGCTCTGCAGGTCTTTATAAACTGTGGTCAATTTTTTAAAAATCTGTAAATACACTATATCAGTTTCCTAGGGATGCCATAACAAATTACCATAAACTAGGTGGTTTAAAACAACAGAAATGTATTCTTTTACAGTCCTGGTGCCCATAAGTCCAAAATCAAGGTGTCAGCAGGACTGTGCTCCTTTGGAAATCTCTAGAGGAGGAGGCTTCCTTGCCTCTTCCAGCTTCTGTTGGCTCCATGAGTACTTTGGCTTGTGGATGCAATACTTCAGTCTTCACCTCCATGTTTACATGGCCCCAGAGAGCTGCCTTGCCCCATCCACCATGTGAGTAGGACACAGTGAAAAAAATGTTTGTGTACAAACCAGGAAGTGGGTCCTCACCAGATACTGAATTTGCTAGCAACTTGAGCTTGGACTTCCCAGACTCCAGGACTGTGAGAAATAAATTTCTGTTGTGGATACACCACCAGTGTATGTTATTCTGTTACAGCAGCCTTCATGGACTAAGACACTCACCATATTTCATCATGTTAAGTATCTTCATATTTAATTTCAGTTTATATTCATAAATTGGAAGCCTAGTAGTTCCAGAAGCATGGTTTCACACAAGCATATTCTTATAAATCCCACTGCGTATTACAAAGAAATGACTGGCATCCCATTAGCTGTGGTTTAGCACATTTAACACTAATTTTCCTGTTTATACCTAACTGCAATTGCATCCTTTCTTGCTGTCACCAAGACCCCCCCGGGAGGGACTCTAACATCGATGAAACTGGGTGGCCAACTGTGGCAAAACAGAAAAGGACTGGGAAATAAGACAAAGGCAAGTATGGATTCCACACTTTGTGCTCATTTCCTGGATACGTATTGATATACTCGGGCTTTATTTCTTTAATGTGCATAAACATGTTTTTTTCTGTTGTATTCAAAGATAACAACACAAACCAACAATAGAAAAAAGTCCTTTTTTGTTCCACATTAAGGGAAAGGTTTATGTTGACTCTTGCTGCTCTTTACTCAGTTCACTGTTATAGTGTAAAATAGAACTTTATATATGAAAGTCCTTTATTTCCGGTGCCTGGCCAGTAAGGGGATCCGAACCCTTGACCTTAGAAAGTCTTGTGTTAAGTAAGTCAAGTGTAGAGATAATTGGACAAGTTCATTTTTGTTAGGTATCCTTTCTCTGATCCTTCATGGTAATCTGGTTACTAAAGATATTTTAGACAGTTCCATTCTCTCAGTAATGCTATAAGAATTCAACCCAAATACATCGTTTTAGTTTTTATATTTTGACAAGCACTAGTTCCCCACATTCAACTTCTAAAACAGGTTTGGCATGAAAAAGATTCATTTAATTTGCCATCCTTGCTCCGGATGCTGCTTGTTTACTTCTCAGACTGTAAGTTCCATGAGGGAAAAACATGTGTCTGCTTTTCTTTCCCAGTCATAATACCACTGCCCAGGCCATACATATTTACTGAGTGAAGGAATAAATGAACAGAGACTCACCAGCCTAGCCTGATGCCAGGCCTGGGTCATGAGTTATTCTGTGAGCATAGGACACATCACTCCCACGAGACTCAGACGTATCCTTGTGGCCTCATGAACAGCCAAACTTTCAAACACTGAATAAAGGGAGAATTTAAGGAACAGATGGTAGCCTCAAATAATGTCCCGGTCCTTTCTGTATTAGCCCAATAAGCAAAGAGCATTCTGGAAAAGTCCAGGGGTGATGCGTGAGCATAGAGGGGCTGTAGTGTTAGGACACAGTCTAGGAACAGGCAGGCAGGGAAAGGACTGCCGTTCCTGAAGGCTTCTAAATAGCATATTGCAGATGGACCCATTTTGCATAAAAAAAACTTCAGTGTATAAGAGGACCTGATTTACGTACACTACACACAAATGTGGGGAAAAAAGCATTTTATTTCTCTATAACTGAGAAATATAATCTGATCTGTAGTCTGGTCATTTGTGACACTATCTGATGGGTAACAGGGAAAAAGAAAAAAAACTATAGTTTAGTCCAGTTGATTACCTCGGTTGAAACAATAACCTAAACGATTCCTTGAGGTAAAGGCTTAGTTTCCCAGATCCTCTTCTTCTGCCCCTGCTCTTCTCTAAGATTCTGCATGAGGTAGGGGCATGGCCACAGCACCTTGTGACAGAGAGGAAGAGATGGAGTCCTTGAAACTACATGGTGCTCTCTGTCTACCCTGGGCTCTGCAGCCCAGTGGCTGGCCCAGATGGCCCTACACGGGCACTTGCAGCTCTGTTCAGGCCTCATCCTTGGGCATCTTGTGGCTACACATTGCTGGAGCCTGCAGACGGTGTGACTCAGGGTGACACCTCCCAGCTTGGTGGTGGCCCACTGTGCACTCTGAATGATTTGACTCTGTCCACTTCTCTGTCATGTTGAAGGCCCCTTGAAGAATCTCCGTGTCCTCTGGCCGGCCCTTGTCCCTTCAGCCTCATCACTGAGCTCCTGATCACAACTCTATAAACAGTTAAGTCTGCACTTTTCTCCTTTGAACCCATTTACCAAGATGTTAACATTTCTAGTAAGAAAATCTCTTACCTGCTCCCCTGAAATTAGTATAACTTACATTGTTTTCTCTCTCTTACTGGTCATGTTTTGACATTAAGAAGAAAGCATGTTACACACCAATCGCATCTCTCCTGGCTTTTCTGGGTAAGCTTTTCTAAAAACAGTGTTCCAGGCACAAGCCTTTTTATTCATCTGTTTATTTATTTATTTCTTATTTGGTAAGGAAATGAAATTTATTGCTTACAGTTTCTGAGGCTGGGAAGTCCAAGTCCAGGGAACACATCTAGTGAAGGCTTTCTTTGGTGGTGACTTCAGCAATGCTGGACATCACATTGCAAAAATGGTGGAGTAGAGAGAGATTGGTTCTCAACATGCTCTCCTTCTAAAACCCTCAGAACCGTGCACAAACCTTTTTAATTTCCTTCCAATATTTTGAGCCTCTAATAGTATCACTGAGAATTTTTTTCTCCATTCAATATTACTTCTTTGGTGTGTAATAAGAATTTTCACTCTTCTTGATGCATTTACAAATTCACATTGACCAGGTTAACCCTTCCAAAGCTCCTTCCTCATCCATCAAGGTAGTTCAACATAAGACAAGAAGGAATGATCTGAAGCAGCTCACCTCGTGTTACCTCCTTGTGGCAAATACTAAGAAAAAGGTGAACCCTCATGCACAAGTTCCCTGAGGCCCATTAGCAATTTACCTGCCTTTGCAGTTTAAAGTCCTGGCTGAAAAAAATATATAGGTGGGGATACAAATCATTTCCCCATCAGTGCCTAAAAAGTCTAAACAACATGTTTTCTGTCTTAAGGTAAGACGTAACTAAAATTAAAAATCTCCCTTTCCAAACCCTTGTGCACCGTTGGTGGGAATGTAACTTGGTGCCGTCATTATGAAAAACAATTTGGAGATTACTCAAAAAATTAAAAATACAGCCACCAGAAGATCCAGCAATCTCACTTCTGGATATACAGGCAAAGGAAATGAAATCAGTATCTCAAAGAGATATCTGCACTCTCCTGTTCGTTACAGCATGATTCACATTAGCCAAGATATGGAAACAACCTAAGTGTCCATTGATGGATGAATGGATAAAGAAAATGGAGAGAGAGTTCCTGATAAAGGGTTGTCAGAATTTTGCCTTCCAGTAAGTCAGATAAACCATGCCTTCCATAGGGAGGATCCCTCTCTTTCTCCTGTCATAAGGTGCTGTGGCCATGCCCCTGCCCATCTTAGTAAGTGGGTACAAAGGAGGTGAGTGTGCAGACTTAACTGTTTACAATGGAATATTATTCAGCCATAAGAAAGCAGGAAATCCTGCCATTTGCAACAACATGGATGAGCCTAGAGAACATTATGTTTAGTAAAATAAGCCAGATATAAAAATAAAAATGCCACAAGATCTCACTTATATGTGGAATTTAAAATGTCAAACTCACAGAAGCAGAGAGTAGAGGGGTGTTACCAGGGGCTGGGGTGGGGTGGGGGTGGGAAGGGTGAATGAGGATATGTTGACCAAAGAGCATGAACTCTCAGTTATAAGATGGATAAGTTCCTGGAATCTAATGTACGACAAGGCGACTATAGTTAATAAAGTTGATAATACTATAATATATACTTGAAATTTACTAAGAGAGTAGACCTTACTCTCACTGGTAGGTATGTTAATTCACTTGATTGTGGTAATCATTTCACATTGTACACTCTAAACACAATTTTTATTTGTCAATTACACCTTGATAAAGCTGGAAAAAAAAAAATCTCCCTTACCAGATGTGACCAAAGCATGCCTTCCTCAGTCCATATCAGCTGCAGAAGGCCCTGAGGCCATGCTTGCTGAGACCTAAGCTACATCATCTCCATGCCTCCTTGGACACCTGCCACCACAGCCAAAGCAAGGAGCTGGGCATCTTCAGGTGTAGTTCTTTCACAAGCAAGACTCAAAGGAAGAAAGATTAGAAAAGAAAGTTTATTTTCCCCTTACAGTGGATGAATAGATACTTGCAAGGACAGTTTTAATAGCATTACTGTGTTAATCTAACATTTTAGGTGTTCATTTAACTATGGATATAAGTCATTTAATGGGCTGAAACTAAATTTGCATGTTTCCATCATATGTAAAATTATGTTAACCTCAAGGAAATAGCTGATTTATAGTTAAGTATTACACATGCAAAAAAGAGAAAATACAACCAAGCTCAATAATAATCAAAAAATACAAATTCAAAAAAGAGTTTTGATATAGTTTTTGTCTATCAAATTGGCAAAGATTTTAAAAATGCAATTGTATGCGTTGTTAGCAAGGATATGGATAAAGACATCCTCCTTCACACCACTGGTAAGAATGTAAATTACAATTTTGTGGATAGTAATTTGGCAGTACATACCAAGCACTTCATAAAAGAACTTTCCATTTGGCCCAGAAATTCTACTTCTGGGAAATCATATTGACAAAAATCTAGTGCTTGTATACCAAGTTTTAGTTATAAAAATTTTCATCACAATATTGTTATTAAACCGATACAAACTAAACAAAGACTTATAAGAAAACAATAATATAGTCATGTGATAAACTACCCTTGGTATCATTTAAAAAATGTTGCCGTAGAATAAAAATCAGCAAACCCAGCTAAATTTGACCTACTGCCTGTTTTGTAAGTAAAGTTTTGTTGGGACATGATCATACCCATTCATTCACGTGTGTGTATGGCTGCTTTCTTAGAGTTAAGTAGTTTTGTAAAGGATTGTATTGCCCACTAATCATAAGATTTTTACGTTTACAGAGTTTGCTGATCCCTGCTGTAGAAAAATGAATAATGATATGGAAGATTGCCCCAAATAAGTTTATAAAAAAGAAAATTGCAAAATAGTGTCCTCAGTATGAGTCCATGATTTTAAATGTGATGTATTTATTTAAATATTTGTGCATATATGTGTCTATAAGTCCATACACCAAAAAATTAATAGTCATTATCTTAGAGAAATAGCGTTGAGTAATTTTTTCTCTTTTTCTAAATATTCTCTTTTCCAAATATCTGCAATAAATATGTGTGTCATGTACATATACATGTGAGGAGTATTCAAAGAATTCACGGAATGATTTGTGTTATCTTTTAATGCTATTTTTCCATGAATTTTTTTGAAGTACCCTCATATATATTTTTTTAAATATAAATACTCAGAATCCAGAAATTAAATTATTTAACCTTGAGCAAACTTTTTAATCTCTGTGAGCTTCAGTTTTTACCTCTAGTTCAGTGAAGTTAATAATAGTACCTGCCTCATAGACTTCTTGTGAGGATTAACTAAGAGACAATACTATATATGTAAAATGCAAGGAAGAGAGCCTGGCAACTTCTATTCGTTTATAGAGCATTGTTGGAGAGTCCTGATAACGATGCTTAATGCAGTAGAAACATCTGCAAAATCAACTCCAGAAAGAGTGTAAAGACATATCTACATTTGTCCAGAGTAACACCAAAGTGGACATTAGCTTTTATTTTACCAACCTATCTGGCTAAGGGTCCATTGGGGGAGGATTTTTGCAAAAATGGAGAGTAGGTTTTGTGAAAACTTTCAGATATTATGTTTGGACACGTGCCACACAGGTCTCACAACATAAATATAAAATATTTAGCCAGTTCAGCTCAAGTGGTTATAATAAGAATCCTAAAAATCATAATTCATCTGTCTTTCAAAATTAACTACAGTTGCACAATGATTGTACTTTATTTTCTATTAATCTTTTATTTATTTAAAACCAAAAAACAGAATCACCCTAAGAAAGCAAGCAGCATTCGTTTTTGACTTGTGTGCTAAACAGGCTCCATGGAAACGTCGTAAGAAAGGAAGGTATGAGATATTATTCCAAAATTCTTCAGTTGTGTTCTGTCATATATTTAGAATGATAAACGTTGTTTTGTCTATTTTGAGGTTTGAATTCTCTCCTAGAAAATATAATATTTCATTAAACCAGTATGTGTTTGTGGCTTCTTTTCACCTCTTTTTAAGTCTCTTCCAGTCATTAAGTTGCCCAGAAACCTTTCCAGATAAGAACGCAAAGGATATTTGAAAATAACATAAAACCAGACTAAATTCCTATGGACTAAAAAACCTAGGAATGCATAAATTAAATAAATTGTGTGTTCTTGTTACACACAGTTAACATTACTGCCGGTGCCAGCTGTCTTTACATCAAAGAGGATATTTTGATCTCTGCTGAGCACTAACTGTATAATCATTTAACACTGTTCTTTAACCCTCTCAACTTCCATTCATTAGTAGGTAACATCCAGGGTGTTTCTAGAAAAAAGTAAAACAGTCAGTCTATTTTGTTTTTCTGATTTATTTATTAATACTTTCATATTAATGATCAAAAGTATTACAAAATATTCAAGCTTATTTTAAGTCCATGCATTATGTTAATAGAAACTAAACTCAAAACAAAATGTATCCAAACTGAGTAAGGGTACAAACAGGATGATGATGAATATTATTTAGACTGAAGCTGATTTTGCAGGAAGCCAAAACATCCAGTTGACTTAATTAAAGAAAAGAGAAACTCAGTCAATCCAGATGTCTGGCATCATAAAAACCAAACACAGGGATGATTGATTGAATCTTTGACGTGCTTCACCAGATGTTTTAGCCTCTTGGAGACAGACTAAAAGGAAAGAATTCGGATGTGTTTCAAATTTCATCATTTTTCCCTGGATACTCAGTGTGAATCTTCTTTGTTTCCGATTTAGTTACCTTGTCCAACTAATTCCTGCACTCTTTGGTAACAGTATCTCACATTTTCTTTCAGGCTGAATCTTGGGATATTTTGATCAAGTAACAAATTGAGAACCAAGTGGCAATGTAAAACAATTTCATTTCCTTCCTTGCTAAATAAATGGCTTTATGCTGCCTTTTTCTTTTCTTTTCTTTTCTTTTTTATTCTGGAAAGACCGCAGTGCATGCATGGTCCCAGGAGTAGGGTGATAAGAAACACCGAAGACACCCATATGCATAAAACCTAACAAGATCAGCTGTAAAGACAGATCCAGAAGAAATATTCTTAGGAAGTACTATCAGCCCAATTGCTCTGCTTTGTGAACATTCACCGTTCAGATTACCTATAATCAGCTTACCCTGTATTAAGCCACTAATAGGTTGATGGTGCTATAAGCTCTTTCACAGAGGAAATAAATTAGAGACTGACAATTACAGAGACGAAGAGAAGAGAGTGTAAGTGGGTCTCTTCATAGAAGCACTTGTGGGAGATCTGCAGGTTTGCCTGAGTTCGAAATCATGAAAACCCAATTCTTGTTTTGGAGCACCCCAAAGGCAGAGGCCATCCTGGGTGTAGGTAGAGGCCTTCCCTGGTGGAGGCATTCTCTGTGGTATGATTTAAAAGAGACAAATTGATGATTCTGTTACATCTCCACATTTGGCCTGAATTTGCCACCCCTGAGAACAATGTGATGACGATGCTTATCTTTCATATCTGGGCACAGCTTCACACACATTATCTCAATTCATTGGCTTAAATTTTTTTTTAATTAATTTACCTTTTAATTGACACGTATTGATTGTACATATTTATGGGGTACAGAGTTATATTTTAATACATGTATACAATGTCTGATGATCAAATCACGGGAATTAGCATATTCATGATTGCAAAAATGTATCACCTCTTTGTGATGAGAGCATTTGAGCTCCTCTCTTCTAGCCATTTGAGAATATACAATACACTATTGTTAATTAGAAATGCCTAACACTGCTGTACATCATTAGACCTTATTTTTCCTGTTTCACTGTAATTTTGTATTTGTTTCTTTAAGGAATATATTATTATACCCATTTTCCTGAAGAAGCTAAAGGCTTGGCCTCCGAACACACAACAGTGAGCAGCAATCCAGAACCCAGATACTCTAATTCCCAGCCTTACTCAGTACCACGGTTGCCTCTGCCAATGAGTTAGGAAAGCAGTATTGAGACCACTGGGTCCCAGAAGGTAGCAAGTAAAATGCACACCCCACAGTTTTATTCATCAGATTAGTCAGCTGACACCTTGAACTTCACAGCGGGTAAGAAACAGAAAACACCTACTTGGAGTCCAAAAGCTGCTATGCAGTCTCATGTATTTGAAGACAGACTTCACAGAGTCAAAATTACTAATTACAAACTCAAATATATCTGGAGAACAAAATTTAAAATATTTCTGCCCGAAAGACAGATACAACTGAGGAAAAAGTTCACGATGCCTCTTCGCTCTCTGAATTTCTAGAAGTCCTATTATTCGGTTATGTTTCCATGTTCCAGTATAACTTGTATTCTCAGAGAGCACGTTGCCTGAAGACACATTTTGGTGTCCAATATCTTATTACAAGGAGTGACAGGGATGTAGGAGGTATCAGTATGCTCCCCACAAGTTCTGCCTTGCCTGAGATCCAACAACGTCCCACTGATTTCATCAGCTTTCTCTGTCAACACCTTTCATTATGACTGCATCCTCAGCCAACCACCAAACTTCTCAGCTTCTTCATCCACAATCAACCCATCTCAAAAGTCATCACCATCACTGAAGCTTTGAGAAGAAAAATTTCCTCTCTGGTGAATGCCTTTATTTACCCAGCATCACTCTTTCTTAGCAACTGTTGCTGTCCTCCTTGACTGGGCTGTTAATGGTTTGACTCTGCTCACCCCTCCTGGCATAAGGCTGAGCACATGGCCAAGGCTGTGCAGTCAGAGAACAATCCTCCTCACATCAAGCAATTGGTTTTGGCAAGGGTTTGATGGGAGAAAGAAGAAGGAGTTGTTGCTGTTGTTGTTGTTGCTGTTTTGGAATCATAGGACTTTTCATCAATGTGGTGACCATTAAATTATGCCTCTTGTATCTCTCACTGCAAGGAAGGTACTTGGCTGATGGCCCAGCTGCTATGTTCTGAAGCCTCCATCACTTTTGACCCAGGGTCATGCTTCCCACAGGCTTCTTCCAACCAATGACTGAGTGCAGCAGGGATACTATGGCAAGTAGTTCTTATGAGAGATAGCTCTGAAGAGCAACACTGGCTGGAGAACTACCCACCAGCCTTGCACAAATTTTCTTACAACTATCTACTGTCCAAGACTCTTCCTCCCAACCTCCTTCTTTCCCTTTGTCCGATACAAGAGTCAGATCTGTACCATAGTCTGACAGCTGTCCCAGGATATCTCAGTGTCCTCTCTATTTTACTTCACAGGTGTTTTATCAAGAATTCTGGAGGGTCTGAGATTTTTTAGCCTGCTTGCAAGCCAGCAAGTTAGCCCGCCACCATTTCATGGATATTGGCAGAAGATAAGAGACTCTTGGGTCAGAGACAAAGGATAGATTTTTACTCACAAAAATATCCGTAGCCAAAGTATCAGCATTTGCTCTAGTTATCCAAGCCCAAAATCTTACAGGATTACATTAAGAGGACCTGGTGATGCTCCCACACACAGTGGGGGAGGAAGGGTTGTTTTTGGTTTTGGTTTTTTGTTTATATGGGATAGGCCCCCAAACTCAGGGAACCTTAATCTTTTATAGTGATATTTCCCAAGGCTGTTCTTTATATAAGCATGCATGAAAAATAGTTCAGAGTAAAATCAGCCAGTGCTTCTGCTTATAAGATGTGCAGAAATGCAAGAGACTCACTGTAAATTTCTTGCATGTCTAAGCCCATCTTAGCTTCTACAATACCCAGACTAACAAAATTGGTATTACTACTAGTTAGATTGAGTGGTCTTTAAGAGTAAAAATAGTGCTTTACCTTCATTTTTAGGAATCTTCTAAGCATGGAAAAATATGAGGTACTTTAAAAAGTTTGTAGAAAAATAGAATTGAAAGATAATACGAATCTTTCCATGAACTTTAATTTATGGAGGTGACAGAGTGATGACACAATAGAGGTCAATGCCATTGAAAGAAGAATTTTGTTACTAACATTTCCAGAGAAAAGGGGGCCTGCCACACCACACAGGGCCACGTGTGGCATGAGTAGAAGCCTTAGGCCAGAGCCTTTACTGGGGTTTCCACAGGAAAGACAAGACAGGACAGGGTAGACAGTTTAGAATTGGCTAGTTTAAATAATTCTGGTGGACTTTGAGGGATAGGACCTGTCCCTAGTTGTCTGGCTCCTGGTCATGGGTTGATTTAGGTCATGGAAATATTGTCTTAGTGCATGAGTTTGACAAAGGACATGGCTGGAGGTGTGAGCTCTGAAGGTGAGCCTTCTGCTATATCTAAAATTTAGGCAGTTTTGGGAGGGGTATTCTCTCACCAGTTGGCAAGGCCACAAATGCTAGCGCATCAAGAGTACAGGAAAAGAAGAAAATATAGTTAATTTAATTGGCCTGTGATTAACATATTCTAGGTAGACTAATGTAGAATCTAAGAAAATACAGTTAAAACGTGGTGCCCACTATCTGTCTTTATAGTTTCCACTGCTCACCACAGCCTCCCCCAGTTCAGAAATCCACTCTTGACTTCCCGTCAGTTGAACAGAGGAAAAAGATGACCTTTTTTCAATCAAGTCATCCCAACTTTTGTCTCCCCAGAGCTCGATTTGGTTTCTGGTCTCCTCCTTTCCCTCTGACCTTCACCTTCACCTTCTTGATTGCTGGCTCAAAAAGGCACCAGTGCCCATCGAGCAGGCTAAGGATGTTTTGAATTTAGTTGGACTACTGAGATCAGCTCCAGAGGTAAACCATGTCTGCTGTCACAGCCATGTTTTCCAACCTTGCTCCACACCTGCCTTACCTTGGTTTTCCTCCCTACTCATCAGCAGTCAAAACCAACATGTTATATCACCCTAGTTTAGAATGATCATTTCGAGCTCCCAAACATCATTTTACCGCATGTGTCAAAACGAAGCTGTCGCTCGTGATCTTTGTGGGACCCTAACTGTGGAACTTTCATTTTATCTCTGCCACAAGATCACATTTCATGTGAGAGTTTATCATAATGCCCATTTAGTCATAAAATGTCTTTCGGGTGAATTATTCAGATAAAATGGATTGAATATTCAAACAATTCTGTTCTGTAGAGGATATAATAGTGTGCATCATAGGCAATGAAAAGAAGTAAAAAAAAAAAAAAATGATTACCACAAATCACTGAATTTTAGCCCTATAGGCACATGACCCTTCATTTATACTTAATTTTAGCTCTTATCATGATTATCCTTTGAAGTGAGGTGAGACAACAGGCAACACAGGTGAGTATCAGTTTTATCAGTTTTACCTTAGCTCTGGTTGTTTTGGCTTTTATTGGTGAATGGTCATACTGGCTTGTATTACAGTAGGTTACAGATTGGGTTTTGTACCAGAAAATGACCGTATTGTTCTGAAGGCAAAATAGATCAAAACATAGGAAATAATGGAGGTGACAAAAATGCAAGGAGGAAAGAGAGAGCTCTTGCAGTCATTGTGCAAGAGGTAAAACATACTTCTACTTTTTCTCCTTCCTATTGCCTTCTTCATTTTCCTTTTTTTCCACTTAGTGTGGTGGTGGAAGCAGGCTCGGTCTGCATGTGAAGAGGAGGTAAAAGTCATTTTAGAGCATGCTTCCAAAGAAGGCTCTACCTGGTAAACACCCGCATGTACAAGACACATGCACTTCACCTGCCCTTCATCTTTTCACTCCGCATTTATATTCTTAATGGAACACCTGGAACCTCATAATAAAAATTACACATATATAAATGAACTACTGTATTGATATACTATATTAACTATACTAAATTATCTCCAATAATCCAGCTGTTTCCATAATATTTTAGTGTAAGTTAAGCAAGATCTGCCTGTAATTCAGTGTAGATATTGAGAACTGAACTTCCTTCTTTAAAAGAAGATAATATTTTCCTACATAATCTTTCATTTTTATAGCTTCAAAACTACCTAAGAATAGGTATCCAAAATAAACACCTTATTCTTTCAGGGATAAAATGAGATGGAAATTTAAATTGAACCCCCAAACTAAAATTGGTTCTTCTATAAAGTAAATACAATGAGAAATCTTTTTCTGGTGAAGTTTTACTGTTTTTGTAAAAATAAGTAAAATATCTGTCAATTAGATGCTTCACTATGAAAATACTTTTATCTCCCTGTATTCCCAAAATGTAGTGGGATAAACCAACAGTCACACATCGCCAACTTGATAATTCTATTTATGACAAAATACAGGTTGTCACTTGAAGTAGGAAAGAACAATCCAGCATGGCTGGTCCTTCAGTTTTTTACAAATAAGTATGTTCACTAAATGTATGATAAACTCAACACATTTGTCGTCATTTGTTGTCACATCTATTATACGTTAGTAATGAATTTCTATTGAATTAAAAATAAAGTTCAACTTCACATGGTTTTTTCTGGATACTGTGAGGGTAGGTAGGGGTGAAAGACGCCACACAGAATATTCAATCATCCAGTTAAAGTCCGAAAAAACTGAAAAATATCGATGCCTTCAAAAAGCTTCTGAGATTCTAAACATGGATTTAAATCAATCAATCAATAAAAACTTATTGAAATGCAAGCTTTCAAAATGACATCCAATTTGGCCTAAATATAAAAGCATCTGGGAGAATTAAAATCCAGGCTTGGGTGGCATTGCTCTGGTTGGCTTTATACTGCTGAAAGTACTAAATGCATGATGAGGTAGTGTGAGCAAATGTGGTAAAATTCACTGTATAAAGTAATACAGAGTAATAGAGTCTTTTACAAAGGCAAAGGTAATATGCAGCAAACCATTTTGTTCCTAAATTGTGTGTGAGCTCCACTGCCTTATAAATGAAGTTGCTCAAACTTCACTGCCTTGCGAGAAAGCCACATGAGCTCCTATTTTCATTTGTGGGAGTCAGTGATTCATAGGCAGAACTGAAAAATCTTATATCAATTAGGTATGAAAGATCATACTCCCATCTTGATTTGTATCAGCCCTGGGTGGAAAACACTTTTGTCAAGCACTATAGTTCATGAAGACATGCTATTTATTTATTTTTTCACAACCACGCTCAATTCTAGCTCCATTTCCTAAGACAAAGTACTGCTGTAAGTGGAGTTCAGGAAAACAAGATGGTTCTAACTTGCAGGAGATTCTGCCGGGGAAAATAAATCCTATGATCTGTTGCTGTGTTAAGATTAAAGAACATCAAGACTAGGAGAAAATACACACTGTGTCTAGCTGGAATCTATAGCTGCCACACATGATAAAATAGGACTCAAAGTAAATATGCTCTATTTGGCTTCTATGTATGAAATTTTGGCTTTACTATACAGAGCCTTTTAACTTTTAGCCAATCACCATTCAGAAAACACAGATGTAAGTTTTGCAAAACTAGCATCATGAACAATTTCACAAAAACAGAAATATTTCCAAACGTGCAAGGGCATGACATAGATATAGTGTCTCAGGACTGCTTTTTATGGAACCCTATTTACCAAGCTTGATTTTCAAAATGACAAACTGCTTCCAAACCTAGCAATTCTTCCTTTTCCCACTAACTGGTGTCTTGCAATAACAGGATCTCCTTCATTTATGGCGATGAGGCTGTGGATTCGCCATTTTCCAGGCCTGAGTAGGTAGTTCATGAATGAGTCTGTCATCAGCAGGGCACATTTGCACTTCTTTATTTTCCCCTTGTCCTCAACCTTGTGACCATCAGCACACATCTGTAAGTAAGCTGGCTGGGAATGGGAGTACAGGTGGTGGCCATGGCTCTGAACTTGCGGGTCCACCTGCAACCTTGACCTTATGAAAGCCAACTGACAACATCCACAAGTCACTAGATACTGCAGAACTAGAAAGCAAACAGCCATTTTCTGGGACACTACCCTCTGCCCTCAACAACTCAAAACATGACATTACTATGTATTTCCTGCCTTCCACCAAGGTCATCTAAAAAAAAAATGGTTATGTACACAGAGGATCAGAGTTACATTGACATCTTCTCAGACTTAGAAGTGCCTCAATTACCTGTTCGGACACCTTACAAGAGTCCTTCAGAAAGTTCATGGAAAGATTCACATTATCTTTTAATTCTATGTTTCCATGAACTTTTCAAAGTACCCTCGTATACTGTGTTCAAGAATATTGACGCAGCTCCGTAGCAGGGAAAGGAAAACACCAAATCACCCCGCCGTAATCAATTATCAAACATATACTATCTACATATATATAAATATATACGTATCCATTTTCCCAGACATTGAACTCTAGAAAATAAATACAAAAATAACTATTTTTGAATGTTTGCTGAAATATAAGTGAACTAATGCAAAGGGTTTCTAAAATTAACATTATCGCAGGGCAATGAATCTATTGCTAATGAAACATGCATCGAAAATCAGTACCCCGTTTGTACTTTGAGAAGTTCCCAGAATACTCTTTATATTCAGGATTTTGTATGCACTGAATTTTAGAAATGATTTTAATTGTAAAAAATATATATAAGAGGGAGATTATATATGTAATGTATTACATATTGATTATCTATATATATAAAATACATCCAGTGATACATTAGCAGCTGTTTATACTTTTATGTACATCCTCCAAATCATTCACAGCATTGTCTAGATTTCATTTTATGACTCTACAAAAAACATGAACACATTGATTTTGTTCTTTTGTAGGATGGGAACTCCTAGTTTGAAGAAAGAAAAAAATCTAATAGACTAAACAAAAAAGAAGAAATTGATCATTGAGAAAGATTTAAGCACTGTAAAATATAAGATTTTATATCAATAAAAATATACTGGCAAAGAAAATACTTTGAACCCTTGGACAGAGCTAAATGGGGCTTCTCCAGGAAACATCAAATGCTGAAGCATTTTTTGAAATGTCCTTGAAAACCTATTTCCAATGAAAATTACAAACTTTATCACAGGGCACATCTAGATTTTGTGGAGCCTTTAGAAAAAGAATACAAAATTACGAATACAAAATTAGGTACAAAAGTGAATGTTTATTTATAATAAGAAAATAAGTCACAAAGTTTTAAAAGCTGACAAATATTACAAAATCCAAAAAGACGGCATTAGGTCCCCTCATAAGCAAGCATCTGATATACCTTTACAGGACATTTTTCTACATTTTTGTTCACATACTCTTCCACGGCCTCTTTCTATGCCAATGATGTAATATCATTTTCCATGCAGAGAAGAGAAAAAAAATGCAGTCTTTCTTCTATCATGGTTCAACAAAATTTATTTGTTATTATTGATAGGTTATAAAAGTTATTTTCAGCTTCATGACTTGTTTTTTGTAATATCATCTAAGTTTCTGAGTTGTCACATTTGGGAAAACCTCTCTCCCAAGCTTCTCTCCCATGTGAACAGACTTGAGGTTTGTCACACTGATAACTTTAAACCCCTCATGGTCAAGTACAATAATAACGGTAGGGAAGGACCCATAATATGTAAAATGTTTTTCCACTCTCCTTTTTCCCAACACCAAAGCATTTCTGTGCATCTTAATAAACTCCATAAAATTACCAAGAGAAATATCACATTTAGTTCACCTTCATATTCCTTTAAGTACTCTGAAACACTGCCGATGACTGAACTAGCCACAAGTAAATATAATATTTCCAAAGAGATTAATAGTGGCAGCTACTTTCATATTTCTCTTGAATGACCTATTGAAAACATTGTTTCATGTCTATTTTTAAATCAATAAGATGACCAACTTCTATAATGAAATCATCAAGAAGTTAATGATTTTTGAAGCTGAAAATTTTTTAACCATGTAAAATAAAAATTATAATATATTTTAATAAGAACGCATGGTAAAACTTTGAATAAAGTGGAATGTGGTATGGCGAGTTCAAACGAGGAACAGTTGAAAAGTAAGGAGGAAGTTACGTTTCTGACATTAATATTGTCCTGGTGAACATCTCATATATTTTAAGAATATATCCCATTTGCTTTTCTTCGGAGGCAAGGCTTATCTGAAAGCAAATATAATTTATTAAATATTATTGCAGCAATAAATGTTATTATAGTACTTACATTGAGGGTTCTGTAAATGACTGCAACAATTCATTATTTTGTAATGTTTTGCAAAAGATGTTCTCATCTGGTTGTACTAAGTAGTTTTAAATCTGAAGATTTCTTTTTGCCTACTAATCCCAGTTAAATCAAACTGCTATGCATTAGCATCCAAAACTCAGAGATCTTTAACCTCCTGTGGGTAAAAGTTACAGTTGATAAATATTTATAGAACTCTGCTGCAAAGCTTCTGTTTGTTACAATCTTCTCCAAGAACGACATGACCTCAGAATTTCCTGGAATCATGTTCCTGTTGTGATCTACAGAGTGCAGAGGCCCTCGACTCATTTCAATATAAAGCCCTAGGGAGGACCTTTCAAAATCAAATTCATTTTTTGTTTTTGACATTCATTTTACACTGGAGTCACAATGTTTTTCTTTTTTTTTAATCCAATAAACTAAAAATTTAAATGTGAGATAATTTATTATAAACTGTATATATTAAAGTAATCAAGACTATGTTGTTGACATAAAAAAAGGTTACTCATCTATGATTTTTCTTTTTTATTACTCTCTTTTCCCATAGGTTCTTCCCAGTCTCTCCTTCCTCCCTATGTTCATCCATACACACTCCTGTTTCTTTCCAATTAGTTTTTTGTTTTGGTTTGGTTTTGCAGCTGGCTGGTATGGGGATCCAAACCCTTGACCTTGGTGTTACAACACTGCGCTCTAACCATCTGAGCTAACTGGCCAGCCCCATTTAGTTTTGAAGGAAAAATCTTCTTCCACTTGTTTAAAGCTTCTTGAGACCTATCAATATCCTCCTGGCCTTGTCTAGGAGCTTTATCCATAATTTGCCCATTCTCTATTTAATTTTCAACTTCTCTTTCTCCTTCTCTATGAGCTTCTTTTCCTTAGTCACTAAATATGTTCACATCGCTCCCATTCTCAAGCACCCACTCTTTACCTCATGTCCCCCACTATCAACTTCTCTCTCTCTCATTCCCCTCAGGATTGAGTATCTAGAACCTACCACCATCACTTGCCATCTCTTATAACTTCTGTTTCATTCTCCACACGCTCATGAGGTTTCAGCCCCTATCAGTGCACTCCAGAAGCTCTTGCAAATGTCCCCAGTGTCTCCTCTGTTGCAAGACCCAAAGGTCATCTCTAGGCTTTCTCTCATGCCAGCTTTCCATAGCATCTCCTGACCACTTCATTCTTCTTGAAATTCCTCCCTTGATTCCAAATACCACTCTCTCCTGGCTCTCTCTCCGCAGGTCTCTGACCATTCTTTCAGTCTCCTTTGATCTTCATCTAACAGTACGATGCCCCACATTTCTTTCCACAACTCTCTCCTCCTCTCCCTTCTCATCTTCTCTCTCAGCCACCTTATTCATCGTTATGATGTGCACTCTAACCTGCGTACTGATGGTTTTCAAAACTATCTCCAACCTAGATCTCTCCTGTACATCTAGCTATATTTTCCCATTCATAGCAGACATTGTACCTGCAACTATTGTTTGAAGCCTTCCTTTCCCACTATCGGTAAGCTTCACAAGGGCAGGGATATTCCAATCTTGCTCATTGCTGGATCCCCAGTACCTAGCCAGGAGTGGGCATTTGAAAGGAACTCAATAAAAATGGATTGATGTCCCATAGACATGTCACACTCAATATGCTGAACATCAAACCCCTAATCTTGCAGTAATAGCCACCTCCTAAAACTGATTTTCCTTCTATCTTTTCTGTTTTGATTGAATTTAACCAATATCCCTCCATTTTCTTAAGCCCAAAACTTGGGAGCAATTATTTTTTTCGCTCCCCTTTTCCTTACCTCCCTCGATGAAGCACTCTTCAAGTTCAGCTAATCCAATTTCTTAAATCTCTCTTTAATCTGAATCTGCTCATTCCTTTATTGGATCTTAGCTGCATTCACTTAACCAGATATTTCCATCCGGTCTTTCTTCCCTGCCACCTCCCCGTGGCTGCCAGGGCTCTTTATAAAATGCAAATCAGGTCACATCACTTCCCAACTAAAAGCTTTTCAGTGCTTCCCCAACAGATTTAAGGGTGGCCATCCTTTACAGCATGTGTGTGCATGTGTATGTGTGCCCACATGCATGTAAATGTGTGCATGTGCATGTATGTGTCTTTCCTGACCTAGCCCCTACCTACTTGTCCCAGCCACGCTCTCTGCTGCTCTTCTTACCACTTCTAGTTCTGCTGCGGCAATGCCAGATGATTTACAGTTCCTCAAACAATGGATATTGCTGGATGGTGTCTATCTGGCAGGTCTGTGTTGATGCTCACAATTCAGTTCAGATGGCCTGCTTCTCAAAGGACTTCCCCGATCCTTCCCACCCTCCGTGGTTAACTGTCCCCTCCTCCGTGCTGTCCCACTTCTTGACATTTACTTCCACTGTGGCCTTGATGACTGTGGACTGTCCTGGGGGTACTTTGCATCAATCCCAACCATAGATGCTTAGCATCCTCCAGAGAGAGGGTTTTTTTGGCTGTTTGCTTTTTAATAGACTTTATTTTTAGAGCAGTTTCAGGTTCACAGCAAAACTGAGCAGAAAGTACAGAAATTTATTTTAATTGTATAATTATCTGCATTTGTCCTTTCTTGCAAATATATTATTCTATAATCCTCTGGCTTCTGTCTTTTATTTTAAAAGAAAAAGAGTATGAAGCAAAAAAGTGCTTAAAATCTACTTAGTAGTTTCATTTAGTCTTTTACACGTAATTTCAAAAGATTACAGAGAAGGAGTATTTTCTATATGCCATCCTGAGATTTACAAATATACTTTTCTGCTTCCTTTTGAATTAGAAGTAGCGTGAGTTTCCTTAAAACTGCACCTTTAGTTGCGTTTACTTCCTTCTATTCTGACCATATCTCTCTAGTCATGTTTTCCCTTCAGAATCAGACATACTCTTAAGGCTGAGTTGATACTCTCAATTCAAACTAAGCTTCTATCGATAGTGGTTATCTTACTATTCTTAATTGAATTTTCTGAATTAATTTTAATGGTAACAAATAAAATGACTATTCCAGTATTTGTCAAAGATAAGAGTATTTTGACCCTATATAAACAGGAATGATTAGCTAATCCTACTTATTGACACTGATGATTTGTATTGCCGTATTTCATTGTCATGTGAATCCACCTACTACCTGAAAGCATGCACACTAATTCATTATTTCTCCACTGCTGGTGTAAGTCAGAATCATGGAGGATGCACCTGCAGGCTAACATCCCCTGACCACAGCTATGTAGACCTCCAGTGAGAACCAGCAACATGTATCTTTAACAAGTATTCCAGGTGATTCTGATGCAGATGGTGTGAGAATCTGCTTCCTGAAATGCTGTACTTTATATAAAAACACTTGCAAGCAGGTGGCTACTAGCTACAAGAAACATCTCAGTGAAAGTAATGAGATTGATCATCTGTTAAATTTAATGCTCTGTTCTAAATGAAAATTGCAGGAGCAAACCTAATTGATTTCCATGTGTTAATTAACAAGGGGAAAACAACCAAAATGTGTTTAGTACCCCAATTCACAGGATGGCTTGTACTTAAAGAGAAAATAGTTGTTTTATTAGTATGGTTATAGTCTTTGGATAAGGAAAACTTTTAAGAGTCTGAAACTCAAGAAAATTGCTTTCTCTAAAAGTAGGTTGAAGTTTTCGAGAATTTGTTCAAATCTGGAAAGTTCTGATATGTAATTTTTCTCACAAGACTAGAAATATACTTACTCTGTCAGAAAATCAGCAATCGCATTTAAATCTTCATAGGTATCTGAAAAGTTCATATGGCTGGGACTGATTAACTAAAAACCAAATAACAAAACTATTTTTGATACCTCCTCTGCCAACCCCACTCCCTGTCTTATCACAAACTCAAGCACATATAAGTGACTTCATTTTTTCTACCTTATGCTTTTTTACCAATTAGTTGAGCTAGTGAGGTAATCTTGATATGTTTGCTGTCTACTCTTGCTTAAATTGGTAGGTAGATAATAACAAAATTATGTTCTGGATTGAGGGAAAATAATTTGTAATTTATTAGCTCGTAATGGGATTAGTTAAATCACTGTGATTTTCAGATGGAAGCGCATCATTATCAAGGCTCTCGGTAATAAGAACCAAGGACAAACAAATGATCTCAGGGCTTTCTGAAAGTATGGTTATGTTTGTCTTTCTTCTTGAATATAATAATGCTAGTAGAATCTTTGAAAATAATTAATCAATAAGAAGCCAAGAAATAGAAAATTCCCATAACACGGTAATAAAGCAGAGACTAACTTAGACCAATTATAGAGCTGGGCAAATATACAAGAAAGTGGATGCATTGAATATTGACCTGCCAAGCAGAGAAATTTCATTTCACTGAAAGTTAAAAGTTTAAAATAGGTGTCTGACTAATAGGAAAGTCATGGATATTTTTTAGAAACACTGCTACCTTTAATCACGTGCCAACCGATTACACAGCAGAATCAAAATCACCCCTTTCCCCCAGAAAAAACCTTTCTCTTATCACCAGTTCCACTCTCTAAACATCTCCCAAATGTGAACTTCTAAAAGGAAGAGGAAAATACATACATAGAGGTGAAAATACAATGCCTGATTTATTTTCCAAATGCATAATTTTTAAGGTAAGCATTTGGGGGAGAGACATAAGAAAAGAAAAAAATAAGGAGTTTAGAAGTATTTGTAAGAATATTTTATATTTTAGTAATCCCCAATTCATTGTCAGTAATCTCTCACCTCTCTTCCACCACTGTGACTTGAGCTGAGTATGTGGATTTATCCGCAATGGGGCATTTCTCTTATCAGGTTGGTCCCCACATAAATTTTTATCACCTTCTGTCTTCACATAGTTCATAGTTAGGCAGTGAATGGTTAATGAGCACCTAACATTTGTAAGAAACTGTGCCAATCCTGTTCAGACTTCAAAAGCATTCAAGAATTGTCTCCACCCTTATGGAATGTAGATGCTCTGGTAGGGAGAAAAGACAAGATGGGCAAAGCCCCACCAGAGTCCAAAGACAGAGCGAGGTCACAAGGAGATAGACCTCACATCTGTTCAGGAGAAGAAAAGTTTTCCCTGAGGACATGGCACTAAAGTTAGAGGCACAAGAACAAAAAGGATTCGATTGACAAAGATGAGAAGGGTGACGTGAATGGAGAGACGGCTCAAGGAAAAGCAGAGTAGGAGGGAAATGTGGCAAAGAACAGTAAACAGGTATTCTGGAGGGTAGAGTACACAGAGGGAGAGAAAGTGAGAGAAAAAATGGATATGTGAGACAGTAGTTAAATAGACTGTCTTCAAAACCAGGCTAAATTGTTTGGGCATGAGGAAGGACGTGGGAATGCAGAAGGATATAAGAATTTGTGAGCATCTATGATGTGGCAGGTACTGAGCTAGAGGCTGTGCTAAAATTACATCACTAAACATCAACATAGACTGAGAATTGTCTTTGAAAACAATAGCATGGTACATCTTGTTGGGGAATTTTGAGATCTAAGAAACTGATTGCAGAGAAATAACAAAAGACCATTTCAGAAATAAAGTATGGTCTTAATCCAAGAGGTACCAGTGAGAAGAGAAAAATGGAGGAAAGATTCATCATGTTGTTTGGGCGATGCCATTTGGATACAGTAGATAATTTCACATCAGCATTTTCACCATGAGGACATTTTGAATATGCAACAATTGGCGGATTTTCAAAGGGAGAGTGTAACTCCTTAATGCATCTTAATTCCTTGATTGATTTCATATACAGAAAAGATAACCTGTTTCTCATTTTTTTGTTTTTATTTTTATTTCATTGAAATTATCTTAATTAAGATAAATTCTTTTTCCATAGAGATAGTTATAAACCAATACTTGACTTTTCAATCAGTTTTATTGTGTGTTTGAGTTTGGTATTTTTGTTTAATTTTTATTAATAAGTCTTACCCTTTCAGGTTCCATTAATGTCAGTGTATTAGTCAGGGTATCTCCAATAGGAGAGAGATAGATAACAGAGGATAGATAGACAGATAGACAGACAGACAGACAGACAGACAGACAGACAGACAGACAGATATTATATGATATGTAATGAGATGTATTATGAGGAATTGGTTCATGTGATTATGAAGGTTGAGGCCTTCCGCATCTTCCATCTGCAAGCTGGAAACCCAGGAAAGCTATTGTTACAGATTCCAGTCCAAATCTAAAGGCCCAAGAACCAGAAGTGCCAGTGGTATAACTCTCAGTCCTCAGGCAGGAGAAGACCTCAAGCAGTCAGTGCAAGCAGCCAGGCAGAGAGAAAGAGAGAATTCAATCTTCCCCCACCTCGTTGGTCTATGCAGGCCCTCAGTGGGTTGGACGATGCCCGCCCACACTGGGGAGGGCAATCTGCTTTACTCAGTCTATTGATTCAAATGCTAATCTGTCCCAGAAACACCCTCATAGACAGACCAAAAATACTGTCTAAGCAGACATCTGGGCATACCACAGACCAGTTAATTTGCCACGTTAAATTAACCATCACAGTGAGTTGTTTTTTGTTTTTCTGTTTGTGTGGCCAGTAATTCTACCAAGTTCTATTCATCCAGGTCATATTTTTAAGGGCCTAAAATTTATGTTAAGATTTGATTTTTTTCATTAATTTGTTAGAAATATCAAAGTTGACTATTTGCCCTTCTGGCTATGGCTGGTTTTATTCTCCATGAATCACTCTACTGGTAACGTTCATTATGATTTCTAAGAATAGACTGATGATTTGTATTGTTTCTCAAGAAATGCATTAGAAATTTGTGAGAAAAAATTTTAGCTCTCCCAGCATGGCTAAATTGTCAAAATCCTTTAAAAGCTCAGAAATCTTACTTCAAAAATGTCCATGGTTACTCTTTCCTTCACATGTAATGTTCTTGGTCTCAGTGTTCTTGTTCCCTTACAGATCAGGAAAAAAAATGGAGGGATCTAAATGGTGGGTTTAAAATGGATGGATCAAAACACTCCACACCAATGCAAAAGCACTGAAATGGCAGTACTGAGAAGACTGTCCCTGGCTGGATGGGGTTGGGAAGGAGAAAAGTGAAGAAAAGATGAGTTCATGGCTTTGAATCTGAGTGACATGTAGACTACTAATGGCATTAAAGAAATTGGGAATTCCTTATGTAAAATCTTGAAAAGCACGAATGACAAAATCTTGGGCATTCTTTCTAACACATTGTATTCTTAGCGTCAGAAGAACACCATAGAGGTACAGAGCTGAAACTCCAGGAAATAAAGTGGGGGTTACAGATCCAGAGTTGACACACAGAGAATTCCTAGTGAATGAAATAGTCAAAAAAAAGGGTGTGGCAATAGACCAGGAATGAGCACAGAACTTGAGTTGTAGGAGAGGAATGAAAGCTTATGAGAGCAACAAAGGAAGCTTGGTCAACAAATGGCAGGACAGCTGGGGAGTGCGCCATGCAGAACACATGGGAGGAAGAAATTTCAGAAGGAGAGGAGTGGTCAACAGTAAGAAACACGGAATTCATACCTTTATTCATTCAACAGCAGTAAATCACAGCTGTGGCTTGGGAATTTTGACAGGTACTGGAAAGAGATAGTTTCTGCCTTCATGGAACTCAGAGAACAGAAATTAAATGCAGGGAGATGAGTATCATTATATGGGAAAACACAGAGAAGCTAAGGATTATCAAATTACTTACAAATCTGTGGAATGTAACATGCTATGCCTGTAAGATATTATTATTAAGAATAAAAGCTGAAAAAAGCAGATTTGAAGTTGAAGAGGTCATCACTGACTTTCAAACCATAACATTTCAGTTGAATGGTGTTTTTTCCATGCCTTTTTAGCCTTTAGTAAACCACACAAAAATCTATAATTTTATGAGTGTAAATTAAATTTTGAACTAAAGCCATTTCTTCCTGAATTGTACTATATCAAAAAAAAAAAGAATAACTGATTCTCTTAGAGTTCATCTAAATGAATAATTCTTGTCTTGAAGATTAAGAATCATGGTACCTAGTCATGAGACTAACTAAATGCATGATCCCAAAATGATTGGTTCTGACACAGCTTCTGAATTTAGAAGCTGTGCTCCTGGTGACAATCTTCTAGTGCTTTAAAAATATTCTTTCTCAATTTAATGCTACAGAACACTAATGATTACTAATTGGAAGAAACAGTAAGAGCTCTATTGAACCATTTCTCAAAGAAAAATACGTAATGAGTACATTAATAAAAATACACTTTGAATGCTTATGTAAAACAGCTCTTTTGCATTTTGCAAAATGAACTTTACTACGTTGGCATGTTCTTTTCAATCATTTTTGGTGAGTTCAGTTTTCGAGCTTTGACTGATGAAAGACAGGGCAGATTCAGATCGGGACAGTTATTTTGGGCCAATTAAAATGAATGGAGGAAGAGGTAGGGGAGTGAGCAGAACAATGGGTGTAATGCTAGCAAAATCCAAGGTTTGATAAGAACAAGTATCATAGCCTAAAAAAGAGTGCAGGGCAGGTCAGTAGCATACTAGATCACACAAGCCAGGTTAATGGTTTTGAGAAAGCAAGAGAAACCCAAGCCGGGATGGTCTCAGTACCAAGGAGAGTTCCCAGTAAGTCATTGCTTTTCCCTGCTGGTTGGAGACCTTCATCTTGGGCACCAGGGTTCTGGCTCATCTAGTATTGCTGTCATAAACGAGAATTTCTCAGCCAAAAGTAAAGTACTTACCATTTAAATCCCAAGCTTCCAGAGGTAACCATTTCATCTCTTCTACACAAAAATCTACTTAATCCTTCAAAAGTAGATCAAGCCTATGTACAGCCTTGAGATCCAGCTTGGAGGTCCTCAAAGTCTCTTTAGAGTCGGTAGGATGGACTCCAAGCTCTCCATGAGAAGAAATCGCATTCACAGTGATTAATGCACCCTCTGAGGCCAGGATAAAGTCCACTGCAATGATGGTCTCTTTCTCTCAAACTTTGGTCATTTTTTCCATTAGTCATTGGTCAATTAATCATATTCTTAAACATCATGATATGTATTGCATTTTTCATTTACCTTCTGGCCCTTTTACTATCATTTTACTTTGTATATTGATCTTGTCAATATAATCAAGGATAATGCCTTAAACTCACATTTACCTTTCCTTTTCAGTGTGGTACAGGGCTTTGCACATACTAGATATTCCACCCATACCTGCTGATTTCATTTTAAATCACTAACATACCTAATGGAAATCTCCATGTTCTCTGCTTCTCAACCTACTTCAATTATTGTGAGATGACTGCATTCCAGCACACCTTGTGGTTTCCTTCTACTCGTGATACTAGTAAATCTTAACAACATGAATACACAGCTCTTCATTACAGTGAAGACACTATGGGATCTACTCTTTCAGTCAGTCATCCAAGAATCACAAGCTGATTTGATTTACTAAAAGATGGAAGTTTTCTATCAATCAGAGTAATGAAACAGACTACCTTGTAAGCAGTAAGCTTCCTATTCATTCACTCCTTTATTCAGTAAAATGACTATTAAACACGTCCTAAGTGACTGGCACAGTAAATTAAAACTGTTCTCTCTTCTTGAGGAGGATTGTTCAAGCGCAAAATCTTAAGGGAGGGAAGGGAAATGTATTAGTTTCCTATTGCTGCTGTAACAAGTTACCACAAATCTAGTGGCTTAAAACAACACAAATTTATCATCTTACAGTTCTGGAAGTCAGAAGTCTGAAATGGGTCTCACTGAATTAAAATCAAGGTGTTGGCAGGGCTGCGTTTCTTCTAGAGGCTCTAGGGGAGAATCCATTTCATTGGATTACAGGAGAGAAGTGGGCTGGAGGGACTGGAGGGACTGGAGGGTGGGAGTGCCCTGGCTGAAGGAGTCTCTGCCGAGTGCTGTCCTGTGGACATGCAGTCCAGCCTTCTCAGGTCTTCCAGCTTTTGAAGAAAAGCCAGAAATTGAGATATCTATGTGAAATATCAAGATTTGATTTTTATCATTTGGCCACTAATTAAACTTTTCAAACATAGTATGAGTCAAATCAAACCCAATCATGGGCCAGATGTGGCCTGAGAGCAGACAATGTGAGGACCCATTGAGAAGGCAGCTATAAGCAAACGAAGGAGCGAGGCCTCAGAAACCCACCAACATCTTAATCTGGGACTTCCAGAATCCAGAACTGTGAGAAAAATTAATTTCTGTTGTTTAAACCACCTGGTCTGTGGTATTGTGTTACAGCAGCCACAGCAAAATACAGGAAGTCAACCAGCTCTGGCTTTTAACAAATTGAGAAGGATCTTCTCTATCCAGGGGGAGAAGGAGAGTGAACATTACAAAGAAGAAGTGAAAGGCATAGTCAATTCATTCAAGAAATTCGATAATCAAAGGGAAAACAGACATCGATGCTAACCAGTCCCGATGCTCACTGACCCATGCAAATATGTGCCTCATTTCTGTAGAACATGAAAGCAAACCTAAGATGTTACCTGTCTGCTTAAGCCATCTCTCAGGGAAATATCATACTACCCTCCTTCACGAACACTGTTTGATTTGCAAGAGTTTCTGCTCCCCAGTTCTGCTCGTTCTCTGTCATCGGTACCCCCGGATCTGGTGCCCCTTGTTACTCTTCTCCTAGCATTTGGGCTTCAGCTTTCCGAGACTTTCCTGAGTCTTCCAGCAATACCAGCTCCCCTTATCTTGAGTGAAAGCTTCTTGGCCAGTCTCTGGTCCAGCCCCATGAATACTTCTTGGTTAGGCTGGAGGGATCAGGGAGCTAGAGCAGGAGCATTTGAGGAGAAAGTGTGCATGTGTGTGTGTATGTGTGTGTGTGTGTGTGTGTTCATGTATGTGCATGTCTATAGTGTCACAGGGAACCCCAGATATGGTTGAAGACTAGTCATCAAAGCGCAAGCTGAATTTGAGTGAGAACTCCAAAAGGAAATGGGCTGTGTGAGATCAAGGGCACAGGCTGGAGTGCTGCCCTTATCGAGAGAAACAAATGGGGGACTTAGCTCTGCCTCACAGGATCTCAGGCTTCTCAGTAAAGGCCAAAGCTTTACTGTGAGTAAGCAGATGGTGAAGGGGTCTGGAAATAAGCACGGGCATAAAGAAGAGCTGGAAAGAGTGTTACAGAGATGTGTCCAAGTCTACACTGGGTGAGTAATTAAGCATAGCCAGAGGGAGGCAGGGGGAGCAGATATTTCTTAAACAGGTTCAAAGGTCGGGTTGTCCAAAAGGCTATGACAACTGGCAATTAACAGCGGTGCATTAGCTCCTGTAACGAAAGCCCAAAAATGTCTCTGTTCTTACCCCAGCCCCCTCTCCCTACCCCATTGAGTTACAGTTTATCACAGCATCAGACACTAGTGCCTTTGTTAGGTTAGGAAAGAATCACACGTGCATTCATCAAGCACCTACAATTAAACACAAGCAAAAGATATTGCAGGAAAGGATCTTTATTAGAAAGATACTAATACTTTTCTTTTAAACTTAGAAGTGATTCTAATCATACTTTCCTTACTGCCTACATCCCAAATTCCAAACTGTATGTCTTTGATCCACTTAAAAGGGGGAGCAAGCAAACAGCAGAACAAAGCATCTGAAGGCCCCTGAGCACACCCCTAGGAGAAATCTGAAAGCTATCTTCTTTTAATGCAGCATATCTAGTACTGATGCTGTCAGTACTAGACAACTAGCAAATTACACTTACGTGGATAAGCCAATTGTTACATAATGATTTGGTAAACACCATCATCTCTGTTTTACTTTGGCACTATATTGTACAAGGGCACTAAGTACATGTAAACCCAATACACAGACTTTCTAATTGTTAATTAAATATGAAGTTGCCACTTATCTTTGCAAGGTCTATTTTCTAACGACTGTTTTTAAATGACGCATTTATCAAAAGTATTGAAATTGCAAAAAAAAAATGCAATTGCATACTACTTTTGAGGAACTACATCTACTATAGAAAATAAAGTAATACATTTAAAAGATTAAAATAGAAATATCACTATGACAGCTTACACTTGGCCCTGCTCTCTACTTTCCCTCCTTAAATGGGATCATGTGCCTTTGTAAAAAGAACCAGAAAATAGCATCCATGTCTGAGTATCACTGAGGAGATTTAGCCATCCCTTGAGCATAATCCACTCTTCTCCAATTGAGTCAGCATTTGGCAAACTGGCTGGAGGGTTGTGGTGTGAGGACATATCCCAGACAAAGTTTCTTGATTCTCAAATGCTGTGGACCGCCCTTCCCATTCCACCCCCAGCCAAGTTAGGGTCACGGCTCCACTCCCGACAACAAGACGCTTGGCTTCAGCCACATGGTCTCATCTCCAAAGCAAATGCACTTATTTTTTATTCCTGCATCTCACTTATCCCCACAACATAAATAACAAGTCTCTATTTCCTAAAGGCTCTTCATTCTTTTCAGCGATAGAGCAAACTTTTCCAAAATGTGTAGAGAGTTTTGTATACTCTCTAAGAAATAGAGACATTTAAAAGAAGGATGCATGTTTATTTGTTTGTATTTTTCTATCTGTTTGTTTTGATCTTAATTTGCTTAATCAGTACATGTTAGAACTTCTGTCAGACCAAGTGCCAATTTAAACATAGTTATTTAGGAAAACTGCTTCCTTGCGCACAGGCAGCAGAGCAAGAACAGGTTTGTCAAAGTACAGGGTGTGGGAAGGATTTCTGCTCTCTAGTGGGGCTATGGGTCCAATTCCATCAGCGTTTCTCTCTCACCAAATATCCCCCCACTTTTGTTGTGAGCAAGGATTTGGATGAGCTGGGCCTGCCGCAAGGTGCAGAAGGTGCAGTCTTCTGTCTAGAACCTCAAAGGCAAAACCATCTGGGATGTAAACATTTTTCAGACAAAGCAGAGCTGTCCTTTTTTTTTTTTTTTTTTTTTTTCGGAACACTGCAGACATGCTAAGGCTTCTCACTGTGTTTGATGCTTTCTGATATGTGTCATAATGAGAAAAACATATCTTTTTAAATGGTCAGGTGATAGGCACCAGAGGCATGGTTTCTGAACATGAGCCAATTGTAATTGAAAGATTTTCCCCAACCCGAAACAAAAGGCAAGACTATGCAAATCCTCCTTGTGAAAGCTCAGAGGTGTCCCCAGTCACATGGAACTAGTAATTTTTTAAATACTTTCATATAGTTAAAAACTCATTTAATTATGTTTCCATTTACTTCTAACAAATTACTACCATTGGTCAGAAACCAACTTTCTAGAAATCGCCAATAGTTTAAGATTCTAGAAAAATTTTTTTTCTGATTTTTATCACTGTACTTAGAAACTGTGAAGAGAAAACATCCTTGCAGAGATCAAGATATGTTCCCATTGCTCTATTAGGTACAGCATCAATCCACAGAAACCAAACAGAAATACACAGGATCTGCCAACTTAAAATCAGTTTAGTGTAGACATTAAGAAAATGGGTTTTGCAAGTAATCAGACCTAAAACACTCATCCTTTCTGTGTAAACCTGTGCAACTATTTAACCTCTCTAAACCACAGTTGTCTTATCTATAAAACAGTGATTAAAAATAGTACCTGATCCTTATTGTTATTGGAAGGATTCATTAGGACAAACCACATAAATAAAGCACTTAGTTCAGTGTCTGGCACAAAACAAACTTTCTTGATAATTTTAGCTCATCATTATTAGAAATCAGAGCCCCAGACAGTTACCATGTGGGGCTGCTTTTATAATTATCCCGTATCTGGGAGGTTGACCTTAATAAAATTGATGTAAACATGATGCTAATAACAATGGCATATCCAATCAAAACTAAATTAAAATCCTAAAATCCTTAAGTAAGGGAGATTTAGCAAATGCACATTAACAAAAAAAAAAAAACCCCAAATTTAGAAAAATGTAAAACAGCTGGAAAGATTGATTTCAAAGTAAGCAGAACACTGATGGTGTCACTGAGTAAAAAAATAATATTCAGAAGAAATTAGATAATGTGCAAAAATCTTGGTTTAAAAAAAGACATCTCAAAATATGTTTTATGAGATATTTACAAACCATGGTTACATGCCTGGTTTTCTCCAAGAATGAAATGTTCAATTATTGACATGGAATACATGGTCTAGAACTTGGCCACTAAAACCATAGAGGTTTGGTTAGAATGAAATGTGGCATTAGGGCCCAGATGTAAGAATGTTTTGGAAGAGCCATGCCATATTCTATATCATGGGATAAAGCACAAAGACAGCAAAGGACAGACTTACGGGTAAAAACTAAAAATTTAAAAATCCAAACCCATACAATAACATTACCCCATCTCTTCAAACCTTTAACCATCTAGTAAGTACTAGTTCTAATTCTCCCACTAGGGTAAAACAAGAGCTGGCTATTTGATTCCACGGTCGTGTTCAATGTGGTTGTATGAGAGAATTGCTTGCCTACCCTGGAAACCACAAAAGCAGTCTGAACGTATTTATTCCTATACCACCATACTTGGGGACATATTAATGGAGGAAGCAGGAATAATAAAAATGGGATGGATCTGAGTAACCATTTTGTCCCAGATCTCCTTGGCTTCTCACTCTCCATTGTCACTTTTTTAGGGCAAAATATTTTGTAAAAGGAAAACCAGACAAAGCCCTGGAATCATCAGTGTAACCCAGATGAGTGTAAAAACAATGTCTACTTCCATGAATCCTTAAATCAAAACGTTATCATCACCCTCTTAGATACTAAGAACAATTCAAGTCCTGGTAATCCAAAGTGGTAGGATTAGAACTAATGGCTTCAATTGTACAGCCCATTATTACTATAATAAATGTGGAATTATAATAAATAGCTGTAATTTATATTTACATAATAACTATAATTTATTTTTATTTCTAAATGACCATTTTTTTCTTTAAATTTATACTTTGTTCAACTAGTAATGCAAGCTCATTAAATAAAATCTTGTAAACTAGAGAAACATAGCAAGAAAATCACCACTATGTAAAGAACACACAAATCTGCTGGTGTGCATTTCCTGTTTCACTTGAGGGAGAGAGATATATTCATACATAAAACATGTTTCAACATGGGACATATTGTGTACATTTATGTCTCTTCTTATTAGCAATGGGTGCCAGGCACTGCTCTAAGAATCTCATATGTGTTGACTTGTTTAATCTTCCCAAAATTTCCATGAAGGAAAAGCTACAATATTTCCATTTTACAAGTGAGAAAATTGAGGCCCCTAGAGCTTAAATTATTTGCCCAAGAAGATGTGGGGAGCCATGTGGGGAGTCAGGAGTAACATCCAGGCAGTCTGACTCCAGAACCCATATTTATTGGCAAATTTCATCAAAAAAATAAAATAAACTTTTCTGATGAACTTCTTGTGGCTAATTCAGAAGATACCTTCATAACAATGGGCAACAATTTATAATGAAAGCACTTCCTTTGAGGCTCTATCCAGATGACATTGTGGAAAGAGTCAGCAATTCCTTTCAATTCATGTAGCTTTCTTCAAGTGGCCAGTTGAAACACATTTGCTGGGATGGCAGCTCGCCTCGGGACTTGGGTTCTCGCCCATCTCTTGAACCCCTGGGTATTGTGGCAATTATGTTGTACCTTGGTTTAACTCTTCTGAAATTTCATATATGAAAATATGTCACTACCAAGCAATTTCTTTTTCAGAAAAATTAGACAGTTGGCATATTTTTAGTATATCTGTAAACATCTTATTTTTATATTAACAGATATTTTTAAAAGTTGGATAAAAATAAAATGGTCATGTAACAACCTTTTCCTTCAAAATGCTGTGAACATAGCTCCATTGTGTCCAGGGGAAAAGTTGGTCTAAGGCCAATGTAGCTTTGTTCTTTTTGTTTCTTACATATTTTTTTCTACATGAAGGCTTGTAAGCCTCCTTTTCTCCATTCCTGTAATTCAAATATTACAAAGTTCTCTTTTCATTGAATTTACTTTGAACATGGTGAGCTCTTTTGATCTGCTTGTTCATTCTTTTTCAACTCAGGACACTTTTATTTAATTATATATTTGAATAATTGCTTCTTTCTACTTGTTCTTTATTTTCTCCTGGAACACCTATAATTCTCAGGCTGGCTCTCCATCCTTTACCCTCCGTACATCTCATTTTCCCACATTGTTTTCAGCGCTGGTTTCGTTCCTCTGCATCCTGGTAGAACTCCTCAAGTTGGTCTTTTTGATTGTTTAAGACAAATATTGGATTCTATATAATGCCACTTCTGCTCTGCACGGCTTTAATTGTTAGTGCAGCTTTATTTTTTCAACTACGTATTTCTAATTTTACCCAACTACAATTTCATCTCATATGGATTCCTGCTCCTATTTTATGGTAACCCTGCCTGTCTTTTGTTTTTGTTGTTGTTGTTGTTGTTGTTGTTTTCTTTTCTTTTTTCCTCTCATAGATGACACCAGTTTTCTAGTTTTTTTTCCCATTCCTCTAGTAAATCTTATTCAGATGTCTGTTCTTCACTGGTGTCTTCCGAATGATGTTCCATCTCCCTTTTTCTATTTTACATCATTTTTTTTCTTTAAATAAGAGTTCTGCCCAGACTCAACATCCTAAAGGCAGGACATATGTATTAACTGCGGCTCTCTTCTCCGTCCAGTTGTGTCATCAGATTTCTTTTTTGGAACTACACATGGAGGACAGATGGATGTACACAGAGATCCTCGGCTATTTCCCCTACTCTAACACACATAACTCTCTAGAAAGAGATGGGATCTTGCCAACCCTATTGTTCAGCCCTCTGGCTCTTTTTTACATAAGAAAGTACAATACAATCGGGATTCCTCCCATTTCTATTTTTGTCTATTATCATCCTCTTCCCCTCTCAGCCCTTCTCCTTATATCAGGCTGCTGTCTAGGAGTTTTGAAGTGGAAAGAGAAGTAAAATGGTTGTGGCACTCTTATGACATCAGGGCAGCTGTTGAGTTTTCTGACTGATGAAGACCTGAGGTTCTGTGTTGGGAGCAGATGGTGACAAATGTCACGCCAGCTTTCAGAACCACTGATACCACTACCTTTTAGTACTGAGTGTAATTGTTCTAGCTTCTAGCAATAAATAAATGGTCAGTTTTAGGTTTCGGTCACAGTCACAGTAAAATTTTCCACCATGGCTGTAGAAGAGTTTGGAGGCTGCTCACCAACTGCTATTTTTCAACTGGAAGTTCTGAAATAGATACTGAGGAAGGAGATTTCCCCTGCCCTCATTACATTATTATTGGTGACAATGTGGATGTAGCAATATGTTGACCAGAGCCATGAGATACTCACATTCCTTTTCTGCAATGTCATGGGGAGTGATAGAAACTCAGACAGCTGACACGTTCTAGCAGCATATCATGGAGATGACAATGAGCGAGATGTGGCATCTATGACACTATTGGAGCAGCTGGGTCTGTCTTTGAAGTGCCAGGGGTGGCCTGGGAACAGTATTTAGCATTAGCCCAGGGTGATACAACTACTATTAAGCAGAAAATCCAAGAGAAAACTAGGTTTTTTTAATCTTCAAGATCCTAACTTCCATCTCCTTATTTAAGTAAGAGTTTGGTCTTAATGGACCCTGTCACCTAAGCAGTTCTTTAATCTTCAAGATTAAAAAAACACAGGAAGTAAGAAACCAGGGTGAAAAGTTTCAACCCAATGTTATAAAATAAAAAATTAATTTAGGAAGCAAGACCAAATACTTTGAAATTTGATTAAATAAGCATCAACTGGCACTAAATGTTCAGTTATGTGATTTGCTATGACAGTCTTCAATTTCATTTATGAAAGATTCTGGAATTCTTCAGTTTTGTGCACATATTAAATTAATTAGGTCAGTTTGGAAAGCATGCTTACTATAGTTTATAGCTTATCTTTTAGTAATTTTATACAATACCTAAATGCCAACAATTATATGACTGGATATTTTAATAAGATATTTCTAGATAGAAAAAAGGTCCTAATTGCTTCAAATGGAAACTGATATATTTGGGGGAGAGGACTATTTTCTGTGGAAAGTGAAACGAGGTAAATACACACACACACACACACACACACACACACACACACACACACACACACGCACACATGCGCACACACACACACACGCATGCGCACACACACTCACGACCTTCTCAGAGCAACTCCCATCTCCATATTCAAGTAAGAGTTTGCTCTTACGGACCCTGCCACCTCAGCAGATTGGGACTCTGCTTCTTTCTCTCATTTAACTTTGATTTCTAGTGTCAGCAAAGCTCAGCATAAGCTATAATTAAGAGAATAATGCAGGAACACTGAGGAGAGAAAATAGAAATTGAAAATTAATTAAGATTAAGTAAAATTAGTTTCACTTAACAGACACACACACTATCCTACAACAGTAAGCTTATTAGTTTTATTGATGTGAATTCATAAGAGCTTAAAGGATCTGTGTTAAGAGTCTGTCTTCGAAAATGTTTCTCATTATCAACCCAACTGTTTGATGAAACATGCTAGAGAAAAGTCATGCTCTTATTGACTTAAGAGTTTGTTAACACGTGATCATCCTCCAGCACGTACAAATGGAGGAGTCACAGGGAAAGGTGGGCCTCACCACCTACGCACAAAAACGCCACAGTAAGCACTGCCTCGTCTCCCCTTTCCCACAGATATTCCAGCCCATGACAACTTCTAAGTGGTTAAAGTAGAAGGTCCTTGTGAAACTTTTGGCTTTAATAACTCAGATTTGAGATATGAGAGGAATAAGCTGTAATCTTTCTCGTAATGCATGATCGATTTTCTTCTTGAGGCTGAAATGCATGACTAATCCGTTGAGCATTCAAGTACAGCCTATGTTCTCATCTAAATTAAGCATTTTTGTTCTTCACAAGATCTGACATTAAAAAAAAAATCCATGTGTGCTGTAATCATCCTATAGTTTAATAAATTGGCTTTTAACTGTTTGTTCACTACTCATGTTTTTAAATGTGTGAAAATTCTATAAAGATTTTACATTCACTGACACACATGAAAGCCAGAATATTTTCTAGAAAGAAGGAAACAAAATTTAAAAAACAAAACCAGCACCATTTCTCTATCAATCAGTTCTTTGAAAAAGAGAAGCAGGTCTGTCAGCTTATGTTTTAACCGTAAGTCACTTTTTACTGTAATTTGAACTGCAAATCACTTTTCTTCATCTCTAACGGTAGCAGGTGTCTAAAAAGCAATCTGATGAGAGATATTGTGTCGTGAGGCCCATTTTATTTTGAAATGTACTTAGAATTAGCATTAGACACAAGTTTCTCAACAGCATCATATTCACATTTTGAGCCGGATAATTCTTTGTTATGGGGAGCTGTCCTGCCTGCAGCATCCCTGGTCTCTATCTATTAGATATCGGTAGTACTCCATGCCCCCCTCCACCAGTTGTGATAACCAAAAATGTGTCTAGACATTTCCAAATGTCCCCTGTGGGAAAGGGAGGGGGAAAAGACGGGACAGGGAATTACCCCTAGTTGAAAACCACTGTCCTATAGGCCTTGCTAAAGTGTACTTGCTCTGGAAATAAGCAGAGCTCTTTCTTCTAGGTTGAAGAAAATTAACATGTTTGGATGCTTAAAGGTATGGTTCTTTCTTGCCTAAATGTATTATTGGGACTCACTACATGCATGTATTTGCAATTTTCTAATCCCAGCTCCTATGTGGCTCTTCGTGGCTTTAAATATGATCCTTGCTGGTGTTGGAGTGGAGGGCCCTCTCTTCTCAGCTCTGTTCAACTACAGACATGCATCCTTCATGGAAGAAAGGTAGGTTCATAGGTTCAACATCAATAGACGCAGAAGTATTCCAAATTGCATTCTCTTTATTTCCTTCCACCGTCAATAATACTTATTGGGAAATACATATATTTTTCTGTTGGCAATTTCTGGAAGGAAGCTTCAGGTCTAGTAGTTCTACATTCAAGGCCTCTTCCCTGATACTCTTATTCCTCTCCAGCTACTAAATGTCATCTGTTCGGGTTATGAATTCCATTGTAGCTCTCTGACACTGCTTATCTGTCTCACTGCCTAAAATAAGCACATTCATGCAGGTAGCACATGACAAATTGTATGTACTATTCCCTACCTGTCTCTCTACAAACAGCTCTGTAACAGAAGACAGAAAAGAAGCAGGGCATTTTAAGAATATCAGTGGGTAGCCAAGGAGTAAAGAAACTTGATTGCTATACACTGTGTGGGTTATGCTTCTAAAGTAGCTAAAGGACAGATTGGAGTTTTCATCCCTAGGAGGAAACATTTGCAGACCTTCAGGGGTTTACCAAGCAAAAAAAACTATTTACAGAGCATGGAGTGGCAAAGAAAGTTGTTATAAGAGGAAACATAAAGAATAGAAACAGACTCACTCTCAAGTCACCAAAACCAGAATGTGGCCTGGTCTGGCATGGAATCACTTAAATAAATGATACCTGTTTAAGGGCACTTAGGAAAATGCCCCCTAGGGTAAGTAGCAAGGATGATCTAGTCATCTGAAGAACACTTTGATTCTAGCCTAGACTGAGAAGATGAACTTAGATTGGGGAGAAACTTCTGATGCCTGGTGCCCTCTGTCCTAGGCCTCTGTCCCTGATGCAGCTTTTCCCAGGACTGGAGTGTTCTAAGAAAGTCACCAGGGCTCCGAGGTCAATCTGCAATTTCATTTACTCAGGCTGGTGATAAGAATCTAGCTTGTCCTGGGTTACAAGGAACCACCTCAAAACTTCATATAATCTATATGCATCACCAAGCTGAGGATTTGGCTGTGAGCTACCTCTTTAGGGGATTTGAAACTAGATCAAAAGCAAAGGACTAGAAGCAAATGATCCCCACAAAGCTGTAGTAGATTAATCAATCCTTAGAGCAGAAGTTCCCAATATTTTTAAGTTAGCCAATTATGGAGGTAGGTTTTCAAGGCCCTAGGGAATGAGCTGCTGGTCAGCCTCTCCCCTTTCTACACTCATCTTTCTAACACAAAACGCTTCTACTCTACGAGGTGGGAGCCGGTTGCTGGGAGCAACCAGTTAAGAGCAACTGTTTGTGCACAGTTGTAGCAGCCATGACCCTCAGACTCAACTCAGATACACAAGAAACAAACTTTTTCCATTTTTACAGTAAATTAACTTCTTATTTGCAGTGCTCATTTCATTGGGTGTGGAAAGAAAGCCAGAAATAATAATCTCACACAATTCTAGGGTGTCCCCAGAGATGGTTCTTAGGTTCTGTGGGCATGCATAGACCAAAACCTAGATGTGCAGGAACATCACTTGTCCATGCACTACCTGAGGTATCTGCAGAGTCTCAGCCCTTTAGTGGTAGAGTTATAGAAATACTTGCCATGAGGTCTCTTCTTCTAAGCTATAAGACTTCTCTCTATGTCCACATCTGAGTCCCTCGAGAGCACTCAGGCAATCTATGACTAGGAGTGAAGAGGCAATTTGAAACTATCTATTTCTGACCCATGTGTCTAAACCTCTACTCAGAGCACCCCCTGCCATGGAGATGGTCTTATAAATTAGGAAAATTGCCATTTCTAAGAGCTGTACCCAGGAAGCAAGAAATAGGTCTCATCAGCTCTCAGATGACTTGACCCATCTGAGGTTTCAGTTGTCTCTTTCCACCACCTGCCTGAGCTAGCACTGGGCACCTTCTCAAGGACCTACCTCCATCTAAACTTTCTTCTTCAAATTTGACTCTCATCTCATGCCAAGCCCATGGAATCTTTATCTAAATGGGGCAAAGTATGTAGAGAAAGAAAAGTTGTTCTCTTACTTCATCAATGTTGTATGTGTATACCTTCACTTTTAAAGCTTAAAAAATAGCCAAGAATTTGGTTCTTTTGTTCTACTGTAACAAGTGAGATAAGTCAAGCACAGAAAGATAAATACCACATATTTTCACTCATAGGTGAGAGGTAAAAAAGGTAAGTTGAACTTTTAGTTGTAGAGAGTAGAACTGTGGTTACTAGAGGCTGGGAAGAGACAGGGAGCAGGGGATTGGGAGAGGTTGGTTAATGGACACAGAATTACAGCTAGATAGGAAAAATAAATTCTAGTGGTCTACTGCAGTGCTGGGCATCTAAAATTAATAATTTATTGTATGTTCTCAAATGGCTACGAGAGGAGATCAAATGTTCTCACCACAAAGAAATGATAACGTTTTGCTATGATGAATATGCTAATTACCCTGATTTGCTCATCATACATTATATACGTACGTTGAGATATAATTCTTTACCCCATAAATATGTACAGTCAATACACATCAATTAAAAACTACATTCCTTTGGAAAGAAAAAAATGTATTTTAAATTTAAAAACAGAAAGCAATCAACCTTAGTATCTCTTGAGTGGCTGCCATGACAAGCCCTTGTGGAGCACGTTGTATGTATTATCATCTCACTTACTGTCCCCAGTGACACAGTAAGGTGGGTGGGCTTATTTCCATACTGCAGCAGGAAAACTGAGGCTGAAAAAGTGTGAGAACCTTGTGTGAGTGGGAAACAGGACTTAACTCAGACACTAACTCCAGAGCCTAGGCTCATTCACTCTCTCCTATTTGTTACCTTGCCACTAAATCCATCACCACTCCCCTCCTTTCCCCATTACTAGAGACAATCGGTTTCTTCTCTTTTTGAAACGATGTATTTTGATCTCTCATTTTCTTGTGATGGGAAAGATGCATGCCCTTGGTTTAAGGCTGCACCATCAATCCCTTGAAGTCAGTGACTGTGATCTGCATCTCTCTCCATCCCAGTCCACACCTATGGAAGCAGCTTACAGCAGGTCCCTAGACTGTGTTTTAGAATCCCTTGAGAATCCTTGAAGAACACCCAGAAATGCCCACATAGCTTTGCAAAATGGACACCGGGCCCTCCTTGAATGCTGTGAAGAGTTCTTCAGATGGGACATAAAGTGGCTGAGAATAAGCCAAGGGCATGTTGGGCAGTGGTGACAGGAAGCAGAGCGCTGGACAGGGTGCTCAAGGGAGAACGTCTTCATGATGATGATGGGAAACAGGTGAGTGCTTGAAAGGCCTTGCCATGGCCCTCTGTTGTTTAATGGGGGATCCATTTTTCCTTCAAGTTAATTTAGCTTGTCCCTCTGAGCCTTCCTCCCCTTTCCTTTTAGCTACAGCTATTAGTCACAGTCATTTTTAAATGCTTATGTCATGCCTGCTACTTATAAAGTAGGGACAACTTTTGTAATATTTATATATTTTTAAACGGTACATTTCACAATACCTCATAGAATCACAGTGTTGCCAAAGATAAAAGGCAGATGATCTGGGTGCCCTCTCTCTCACCACAGCGTGTGTGATTGTGCACTTGGATGCACTGTGTGTGCAGATAGGGTGGGTCGGGTGGTGAATTAGTCAGCTGGGGCTGTCATAAAAATACCACAGACTGGATAGCTTCAATGACAGATATTTATTTCTCACCATTCTGGAGGCTGGACGTCCAAGATCAAGGGGTCACCGGCATCAGTTTCTGGTGAGCCTCTTTCTTCCTAGCTGGCAGACAGCACCTTCTCACTGTATCCTCACATGGCCTTTTCTATAGACACACACACCCCTGGTGTGTCCTCATCTTCTTATAAGGATATCAGTCATATTGGATTAGGACCCCACCTTCATGATCTCATTTAACCTTAATTACCACCTTAACGGCCTTATCTCCAAATACCATCACCTTAGGGACTAAGAGACATAGTTCAGTCCATAACAGGTGGGGTAGAGAAAACCTGAAGAATTTCTTTGAAGCATGGTGACTATAGTTAATAATAATACATTGTATATTTCAAAATTGCTAAAAGAGATTTTAAATATCTCACCACAAAAAAAAAAAAAAAAGATAAGTATGGAAGGGGCTGGATATGTTAATTAGCTTGATTTAATTATTCCACAATATAAACATATATTGAAACAGCACATTGTACCCCATAAATATAAACAATGATCATTTTTCAAAAACAAAATTGTCAAAAATTTTATTTAAAAAAACTTTTTTTAGGAAATCACACAAGCATGAGATAGCTCTTCTCTATAAAGGTGCTTGGTATAAAAACCACTGTGTTACACCTGATATATGGTCCATGTTAGGGCTAACACCAAAGACAGTAGAGAGGCACTGTGGGATGGGACATGAAAATGTGGAGAATGGAAAAGATCCAAGATTTCAAGTGACTGCAGACCTGATGGGTGCTAACAGCGTGATATGGCTGCTAAAAAACGAGAAAACAAAAACAAACAAAAAAAATCCAATCTTAGGCTATACTATAACAGCCTAACGTTTGGACTGGGGAGGGGGTTATATAATATCACCGTACATTGTACTAGCTAGACCACACCAAGAATATTTATCTTCAATTCTGAGAGTCAGCTTTGAAGAAAGAGCTACAGTTATTTCAGAGGAGCATGGCCAAGCTTTAACAAAGAGTGGAAAATTGTATTATTATTCCCAATTTTTGACTGCCAGCCCCAGAGAGGGAATAAAATGTCCCTACACCATTGACATCAGGCTCGGAAATATGCCTGTGCTTACCAATAAGATGTGAGTAGAAGTCATGCGGACCAGTGCTGAGCAGGAGGACATTAACAGCCACTGCATGCTTCTGCCTAAGTCCTCGCTTTTGGCCTCATATCAATAATGTCCCAATAGGGGCCATCCTTCAGCCTGGGTCCCGTGATGGTAAGAAATCAAACTGTGTGAATGGAAGTCATTGAGATCTGGGGGTTGTTTTTTTATGCAAACATGGAAAGCTGACTGGCAACAGGGGCATGAAAAGAGTATGAAATCGGGGAAGGTTAAAAGAATCACAATCCCTCGTGCAGGCCTTGGTACGTAAGTAGGCACTTACTAAACATTCAATTAAATTTAAGTGACACGAGCTCCTCTCTTTGGGGTCCCTCTACCCATACAAAACTCCGTTACTCTGATTGTCACGTAGTCAAGAATCCAGACATTTCATAGAAGCCAGAAACATGGTAAGACCTTTTCTTCTCCACTCTAATCTCAAGAGGTGACATTATTGGATTCCTTCAGGTAAGAATGTTAAAAAGATGCTCATCGTTAACTCAAACACTCGTCCCTCAGAAAACTTGGTTGTAGACATTTGTTACACTGGCAAATGCCAAACACTTTTGAGCCACTTTCCTACATTCTGGTAATCTTTTACACAACTAGTTCAGAAAATTTGCATTCCCAGCATCCTTTATGGCTGACGACCTAGGTTCTTCCTTGTGACGTAGTTTCTCCACATGAAACGTGTGTGACACGGGCTTCAGATGTGAGAGACGTGGGGCAGGGGCGTAGAGGAAGGATCTCCAGCAGAGCCATACGGTCTTCAAGGACAATAATCAAGGAGGGGCTTCAGTCCCGAGGGCTATAGATGGTCAAGTGGCCCTAATGTCTATGCCAGAGAAGTCTCTACAGGGGGCTCTGATATAACCCCTCACATTACAGTTTTTCACACTGAAGACTGGACATAGCTTATAAGATGATTATGGCTTCTCTTAGACCCCACGTACTCACTTAAAAATCTGCATTGGTGTTTAAACCAATTTCCCTTTCTAGCATTCAAGTCTCCTTTTCTAAGCCCCATGTACATATTGCCCTCTGCTCCACAACGATTTTCCACTGTAAAGAGGCCAAACTCTTGCTTACAACACACACACACACACACACACACACACACACACACACACTCTCTCTCTCTCTCTCTCTCTCTCTCTCTCTCTCCTCTTCTCACATTATTTCCCCCTCTGTAACCCTTGTCGATAGCAGGAAAGCTCCCCCGCTCCTCTCAAGAATCTTGTTTCAACCTATTTTTTTAAAGTTCAGGTTAGAACCTATATCCACGGAACTTTTAACCACTCTAACCTTTAATAATCTATCTTCTGACCCTTCTAGAACAATGTTGTCCACTTAACTGTTTCCTACTGGTTTGATGCATTAGTTTTGACGGCTTCCAACTAAAACACTCTGAAAGCGAGGACTGGCTTTTTCCTTGATTGCTGGCGAAGAGTTCTCACCAGCCACATGACAAAACCTCACAGTTTGCCATTCAGTCAATTTGCAATAATTTTCCATGGATAAAAATTCAAGGAGTGAAAAGAATTTATTAAATTCAAACAATTTTGATGTGTTTTAAAATGTACATGATAGTGGATTAAATTCTTATTTTTCTTCTTTCTTTTAACATAATTTTCCTTTTATCTCCACTACTACTCTATACTTGTTGATAATATTTTCTAGAATGATTTTTAAAATTGTATCAGATTTAAAAGAAACTAAGTGTACTAAAATATAATAGCAATTTAATAAAATATGTGATAAGATATTAGGCACTTGGCAAAAATGATTGGATTGAATTTGTAATAATGTAGAAAATAGGCTATAATGTTGAATGGAAAAATCAAGAAATGCCATAGAGCTTTTATTATCACAACTCTAACAGTGTTAACATTAGCTACCGTATTAATATTAACTAAAACATAATAAAATAACTTTCACACATATAAGCTCATTTAATTCTTACAACCAGCATGTAATATAGGTATTTTTTATCTTCATTTTACGTAAGAGAAAAGAGACTCAGCAAGACTAGGTTACTAATCCAGGATCACACATCTGCTAGGGAAAGTAGGTACTTGAGACTTAGACACACCTAATTCCAAAGATATCATAGTCATGAGTACCATGTTCTACATATACCAGTACACGGAAAACAGCAATGACTTAAGGAGAAGGCACAGACATTAACAAAGGCTTTCTTTGGATAATGGAATTCTGGGAATTCTTTTCTTTCCTGTTTCTCCATATTTTTTAGCTTTTTTGTCATATATGTAAATAAAAAACACTGAACTTAAAGTCAACAGATGGAAATTCCAGTACCGTTCCCCAAAACTGGAGTTAAAGGGGAAATTGTCTGATCAAATCCTCCCCGGAGCTGTGAGATACGACCTGACTATTACATACACAAATATAAACAAAACCTATTTAGGAAGACAAGAGATCGAATACAAAGGCATTACATAAACCACCGTTTCCTTCCTCTGTTCCCCTCCCTACCCCATGGCCCCTCACACTGCCTGGATCTCCACCCTATTCCTCTTAAATCTCTTTTCTGAGAAAGTCAACAGAAAGGAAAGGAGGGTACATCACAGTCACACATGTCACTAGATGAATCTGTATCTTCATCCTGACAAACGGCAGCCTTTCAGGGATCTGTTTTATTTTTCTGATATTCTGTTTTTCTCATCTTTAATATACATTATTACCTAACACATTGCATTTCTACTTTTTACTAAACAACAGACCATTCAGAAATTCACAGATGCCTACTCTGTCCCATTGCTGGAACTTGGAGTCCTCAGTCAGGTCACTGACCCCTACCAAATTCTGTACAACGCTGCCAGAAAAGTTCTCTCATCTCTCTTGCGGGAGGTGAGGAAATATGGTTTTGTCCGAACATCCTTGGACAGACACATGGCTGCCTTTGGTGAGCCACATTTCCCAGGACCAGAGTGCCCACCCTTGAGCAAGGCTGCCTGGCTTCTATCTTCCAGGGGACTGCCTGGATGCTTGTAACCATGGATTCTGTGATGCACACGCTGTGCTCAGGTGCCACCAGCCTCCAAGTGGTACAGGATGGTTATTTCTTGAAGAAGACAATTAATTAATAAACCACTGACTTTAACAGTAGTCAAAAATCATTGAGTATAAACAGCAAAATGTTGGCACGTTAAAACGGGCTACTGAAAAAAACATTTCCCTGGTAACATGCCCACCTCTCAGTTGTTTTTGTCATTCTCTTTTTATTTTTCTTCTCCCTTTTTAATCACAAGCACCACCAACTAAATTCCTAATATTTTCATACTGTGCTACTAGTTTATCATATTACTTTGGAAGGGGACAATTAATTGACTTGATTAGTTCCTCTAATTCCTGTCATTCCATTAGCTATGGTCTGATAAGATGACACATAAACACTGGGCAGATTGCATTCTGTATCCAGACTCCCAAGTAACCTAACCGTGGCATTCTTTGAAAGAATTAAAATAACTAATTTAGGGCTACAATGAAAAATGAGAACAATAGATGACATTTCTTTAATGAGGTCCTTGATGACATACAAGTGAACATTTGAGTATTTAGAACGCTTTCTACAAAATAGCATCTATGTTCAGCACCTGAGCAACCTGCCCCTTCTTTGTAGTCTCTTAAAACCAGAGATTTTCCTTCTCACTCTTCTGTGTTATACAAGTGGCTATGACTAGGTTTAAAAGGTCGCTATTGTGTCAACTGAAGAGCATCCAAAAAAAAATGTTTTCATGATGGCAGCAGTAACAACATGAGTGTTAACCTGATTTACAAACTCAGGTCAAGGGCCAGTCAACCCACAGGTCTGATGAATTATGATCCAAAATACACCGTGGTGGGTGGAGTTTGGAGCTGTAAGTCTGGATGCACACCAGCTTCTCCAAGTTCGATGTCTCCTCTCTTTGTGGTTACTGGCTGATTGCATTTAGGCATGAGAGGATGGTTTCAGTGGAAAACTTCAGTAGTTCCTTTAGTCAGAGCAATTGGGGATTGAGGACTCCAATTAGGACATGAGTATAGAAGTAAAGATTTCCCTCCAAAATGCAAACAAGGGGAAAAGGAAACTGTAAAGAACCTGAATGTCCAATAATCAGAAGATAATTATAAACAATGATATAACCATTTGATGAAATAATATGTTCATTCCAAGTCATGTTTTTGAATATCTAATGACACTGAAAATATTAAGGCATTATATTAAGTGAAAGAGGCAAGATTCAAAACAACATATAGTTAGGATCCACATGTTAGAAAAAGAAAACCTGAGTGTGTCCGTATGTGTATAAAACTGGAAGGAGATATACCAAAGTCTTAGAAGATACATTTTCTAAAAGCATCGGGATATTTTTTTTTTCCTTCTTTATGTCTTTTCCAAATTTTCTACAAGGAGTATGTATTACTTTTTATAGTAGTAAAAGAACATCCTAAGAACATTTAGAAAAAATAAATCAGTGTGGAATAGGTCTTATTTCTTTCCTGGCTCGTCCCACTACTAGTTTCTTTCCCAGAGATTTCCAGGCAATCCCTAAACCATTTTATACTGCGCAGCGCCAGAAGATTTTTCTTTGGAAAATAGAAATGCAATTTTATCATTGTCTGCTCTAAAACTTTTAGTGATATCCCATTTCCTAAAGAGAAGAGTCCAGACTCCTTTGCCTATTTTATAAAGCATTCCCAACTTCCATTCAGCCCCCTGCGCAGCCACCCCCTCCCCCCACCACTCCCCCTCCCCCCATGTGAACGTGCACAGCAGGTTCTTTCCTCACTGGATTTCCTCTACCCAAATGTTCTGTCCTTATTTGCTACCTGTCAAACTCCTCCTCATCTTTCAATAATTACATTATTTAATCAATCTGTGTCTCAACTGTAGAATAGGTATAATACCTACCTCTTGGAATTGTTGAGGGGACTTAATGGATAAAGACCCACTTGAAACAGTCCCTGGCTCATAGCAATTGTCTCATAAATGTTAGTTACTGGAACTTGAAATGTCCTGCTGTCACCCCCACAGCTCCACTTAAGACCCTCCTACTTGTGTGCCAACTGTATACAATGCACCCCTCGGGTATAGCCTTCCCTGCACTGTGCATATTAGACGATTTACTGTTGCTCCTGTCTTCTCTGCAGGACCGTCAACACAACCAGGTGAAGGACTAAATTATATTGGTCTGTGTTGCCCCCTGTTCCTGGCCCATAACTGGCACTCAGTAATTCTTACCAAATTGATAGGCTTGAAATAAAACAACCACATATGTTGGATCCTGATTCAAGAGACCAAATAAAATTAGACATTTTAAAATCATGGCTTGAAATGAGATGACATGAATACTTGTATTAATTTCATTAGGGGTGATAGTGGTGTTATGATTCTGTTTATTTTTTTTAAGTCATTTATTCTCTGAAACTTTTTATGGGTGAAATATCCATGACATCAAGGATTTGCTTTAAAATATGTTAGCAATCAAAAAGAAAACAGGTGGTTGGTGGTAGATGGGAAGAAATTGGCAAAATGTTGCTCATTGGTGAAAGTGGACGTGGGTGCTTGTTCTCATCATACTGTTCTCTCAGCTTTTATGAATGTTTGAAAATTTCCACACTAAAAGTTAACCACACATGCTAGCAACAAATGAACTAAAGGGTTTCCATAACAACATTGAATGAAGTCTCAAAATGCTGGTGAATATTTTCTCAAAAGAACATCTATGTAGAAATTCATTCAATAAGCAGATGGGTACCATTCTTTCTAAGGACAGCCCCATTCACGTGCTTAGGTGAGTCACAAAAGCCCAACCTGACTTGGATTTGGCAACACGCTGTCTTAAGAAACCTGCTTCAGCTACAAAAGGGAGACTAAAGAACTCACCTTTCAGGATAACTAAAAATAACAGACAGTTAATGGCAGTGAGCACCCCACTAATATAAATGCAAATGGTAGCATGCATACCTGCTCAATTTACTTGCAAATGTCCTTTTAATCTATCGATAGTGGAAAAACAATAGTGTTGATGATGGGAAAGTGATTTCCAAAGCTTTTTTGAATGTGTTTTAAAAAAAGAATCAGTTAAGTGCCGTTTTAATGGTTAAGTTACCCAACCCCATGAGGTCTGAGCTCAGACATAGGAATCAGAATCTGCAATTAGATGATAATTCACTCTGTGACCTCAGGCAATGCATCTGTGTTCTTGTTTCCCTAGAAAAGAAGGAAAGAATGCCCAGGGACCAGGGACAGGTATATCCAGAGGTCACCTAGACCTGAGCAGATGAGGACACATCCGGTGCCAAGGGGCTTCCAGGGAAAGGATCCCACAGCCTCCATTTAGAGCTTGGCTTTGGTCACCATTTCATATTCCCAAGTTCTAATGTTCCCCCAGTTCTCTCTGGCTCTGAACAGGATCTTATTTTCCTTGTCTCAGGGTAATAGACAATAGCCAATTGCCATCTACCAAAGGGGCCTTCTATGTGGATTTATTAGTTTATCTCACTTTATATAAACAGAGGGTCGGGTCAGGATATATTCTGGGTAATGGCTATTAGACACTGAAACCAAAATTATGAAGCATTTACTGCATGTTTGTTCAGTGATAAGCAAAGCCTTTATTGCATGAGGAGTACAAAGTGGCTATTATAGTTTCACTTGTATTAAGTATTGTAAAGTACTAGGTACCCCATAACACCATTAAAAGCCATAACCTCTTCTAAAGCACTCTTCAATTGAAAGACACTTTTAGTAACTTGAATACTGAGAATCTCCCATGACTAAATAGCTGAAAGTAACTTTATTCTTGATTAAAAACAATAATATTTGAGAAAATATACATATACACATATACAAATACACAAACTGACTCACAATTAAACTCAAATTCATTACTGGAAATGAAGACAATTTTCTATAAAATCAGTTATTGAGTACAAAATGGTCAATGTTTCCAATAAAATGAAGTTTCTGTTTGTAACTACATCATGTGAAATTCGTGAATTGAACTTTACCAAGTGTGGAGCATATGTTTGCAGCTGACTGAAAATTAGCAAGTCACCTTAAAGAAATTAGTCATCTCCATAGCTGCTAAAAAGGCAGTCCAGCTCATCTTCCAATTTGAAAGGTATATTCAGAATGATCTGTCTTAAAATAGAGCCTTAAATCCACTCACAAAATTCCACAGTGAGGGGCCCAAGCAAGGGGCTACCTCAAAGAGATGTTAGGTAGATCCTTCTGAGCAGCTGCAATGCCGTAAGAGGAGAAGCCACAGGACCACCATTTGGAAGTGGCTGCCATCTGTGTCAAAGCGGAGTGCAGAGATAAAACCACTCTGCTACCTGATGTGAAAGCCTGAGGTACTCAGTGTCTCAGACCTTGCCAGGTTAGGACATTCACACAAAGACTTGATTCCAGCTCCTGGTACATGGCATGAATCTCTCAGCCTGCATCCCTGACAGCTACCAAGAAAGTCCCTTAGCCTCCCATTTTAGGGCATCATATTGGATCATCCAGGCCACGTCCCAGGCTTATTGTATCAGATTTTCAGGGAGAAGAGCCTAGGCAACAGTAATTTTAAAGTTCCCCAGGTGATTCCAGTGTGTGCCAAAATTGAGAATAACTGGTCAGTGTGGTTGTGATTATACCCATTACTATGGTCATTAATGGACCAGACCCCTGTCCAGAACAGCAGGTGATTTCACACTCGTTAAGTAGGAGGCCTCATACGCACTGAGTAGGAGTACTTGTAGTTGCAATTATTAGACTTAATTGGAATAGACTAGTCAGCACCCCCACATGAGTGCACACATGCACGCTGCACGCACGCCATTTTGGGTGATGAACAAAGGAAACACATTATTGTTGCTAAAACACACATGGATGTGTTAAGATTGGTCAGACTTGGATCCTATGCCCTGCTCTCTTTGCTCCTCCAGATCTGGGATGACCAACCATCCCAGTTTGCCTAGGACTAGCCCAGCTTAAGCACTGACAGTTCCCTATCCCAGGAAATGCCTTCAGACCCAGGCAAACCAGAATGGCTGTTCATCCATGACCCACCCCCTCCCTCCCTAGGCTCTGTGCCCAGGAGCCTATCCTAGAGGGAAAGCATCAAGAGCTCTCTTCTCTCTGGCTTCCAGTTGGGTTTGGCCAATGGGAAGCAATTACATGGAATTAGAAAATGGGAGTAGGGCTGGCGGGTTAGCTTGGTTGGTTAGAGTGCAGTTTTGTAACACCAAGGTCAACGGTTTGGACCCCCAAACCAGCCAACTGCCAAAAAAAAAAAAAGAAAGAAAGAAAATGGGAGAAGAGTGCGGTTATGGTGTTTGTCCCCCTGAATCCCTTTTCCTGGGTGGCCTGACTCGTCCCTCCTTCTTATCACCTCTGCTGCTCCCAGGCAGCCCCTCCATCAACTGTCCTGTTCTCTCCAGGTCCTGGAAGCCATTTCCTCCCCTTGTCTTTCAGGCTGAGGTGTAGCAGTCGTGCCCCACTTTTCCTAGCCCCAAAGTACTGCATTATCTCCTTTGTTTCTCTAAATCCTGCCCCCTAACTATATAAACACTCCCACTATGAAATTGTCCTCATACTACCCAGTTTGGGGGTGCCGTCTGTTTCCTGCCAGAACAATGATGAATACACCTGTATCCAGAAGGGGCAGGGTGCTTGGCTTTGGAACCCCACTGGAGGTGAATGGGACAGAGGAGCACAGCTCCCAAAGAGAAAAGGGTGCTGAGCAATGGACATCCACTGCAGACGAGAAGGCCAGAGGGTGCCATCCAAGCCCAGGCTCCTCAACATATCATTAGATTGGGGGCGGTGCATGGGAGGGGGTTGCTGGTCAACTATGGGAGAAGGGGGAAAAGGGAGAGGAAACATTTAGAAACTCTCACAGCAATTTCATCTCACTGCACAGTTTGTTCCACAAAACAATCAGTTGATAGTGTATTAGAAATTAGAATCATTACAACAGACAGTTTGAGAGCCCTGACTGAAACCACGTTGTTACATGCAATGTTATAGGTAAATGTCAACACATCCCCTTCTATTGCAAAGTTGACTTAGAAGCTCATGCTTTTAGATAATACAGATAGAAATCAATACACACTGTGGGCTTACTATGTGCCAGCTACTGTTTTAAACATGTATTATTCTTTACATGAGTTTCCTCATAGAATCCTTGCAATCAATCTATGAAATGGGTCCTATTATTATCCCCATCTAAGGATGAGGAAAATGAATCAGAGAGAATAAGGAACTGGGCCAGGGCACAACTGGTGCATGGCCCCTCCAAGATTCATGCCAGGATTCACACCTGGCTCCCTGGTACCTAAGCTCATGCTATCTGTAATGCCTCTCTATACCAAACATTCAATTTGTATTTCCACAATATTCAACATAGTCAAAATAGATATGACTTATGTGTTTCTTTCAATTTTTTATCCTTCTCTGGTCCTAATTTTGAGCTGGATTAGAAGGGATGTTTAAATCTTTCTTTTACCTTTAACTGAATCCCCTGTTGTTTTTCCTCAAACCATTCCAGAACAGCTAGTAATATAACTTGAAACACTCTGGCACTCTCCTTAAAGAAGGAACTATATCGTGTTTTGACAAAAATCACTCAGAGCTTAACGGTAGACAACCTAGCCCATTCACTGGGCTTCTCGTATATTCTGCAGAAATTTTATCGGTAGTGCCAGAACTAAGTGTCTCTTTATGCAGCCTGTAGTTATGGGCTATAAATTAGAGACTTACCAATGAGCTATAAGTGTCTATTTCACTCAGGGATAGGATGGAAGTAAGAGCAGAGTTGCTTCAGAAATGAAGTCGAGACCTGGGTGTCAACTGATGTTTCAGGTTCTGTTGACTTACCCGGTAAGGCTGCTTCTATCTTCACCAACTGAGGGAGAAACGTGTGAGAGAAAGGCTTCTCTGCCATCATTTCTGAGTAGACAAAAACATCCCAAACAACAAACTGTGACTTTTTACGCCAAAGCGTAAGAACAGTCAACCAACCAGGATTCCACGCCATTTCAATAGTGTTCCAATGATTTCCTGATACATAATTCAGACACCACCACCAACATCCATCACCTTCCCCAATACTCCCACTTTCTGTGCATTAGGTATTTTCATGATCTCTCTTTAATGAGGAGGTTGGAGTTCATTAATTGACATTCCCAAGTTCTTCCAATGTATAGACTTTAGTAGACTTCATGTTTCCCGCACACAGAAATATTGTGTTTTATTATTCCATAGTCTATTTTACTTGCCAGAGATCACTGTTAATCTGGGTTACAATACAGAAACTTGGAGTGGGTCCCCTCTCACCACTTTAAGTTTATTAACCTTTTTGGGCTCTCTTTGCACATTTGTAGCACAACATGGAAAGAGAGGTAAAACAGAGCAATGGTTAAACACAGTCTCCAGGGCTACTTTGCCCTGGTTGAAATATGACTTTGTAATTCCCGGCCACAAAACCTTGGCACATTACTTAGCCTCTCTATTCCCCAGTAGCCTTGTCTAGGTAATGACAATGATAAGATTAAAGTTTCTGTAATGGTTTCGGTGAGGATTGATCATTATAGACACAATCCTTAGAACAGTGCCTAGCACATGGTAAGTTCTAGATCTATGTCAGCTAGTCTACAGCATCCCTAAGTCATTCCCAGCAGGATATTTCTATACTTTTTTGAAATTAAGGCATTAAATTAGTCTTTTAGAAAGACGGCTATATAAAATTTGGAGGCCTGTGTGTTTCCTTTAGGATAGGAACATGGAATAAGCAAGGTGGGCTTAGGCAAAGCAGGTGGTCACTTCATAATGTGCTCCAAGTTGGTGACCATATTCTGTACTGAGGAAACTGGGACTCTCTGATGGTAGAAGTGGCACTATTAATAATTTCAGTGGATATATTCCCAACAGTGGGATAGCTGGGTCGTATGGTAGATCTATCTGCAATTGTTTGAGGAACCTCCATACCATTTTCCATAGAGGCTGCACCATTTTGCAGTCCCACCAACAATGTATGAGAGTTCCTTTTTCTCCGCAACCTCGCCAACATTTATCGTTCAGAGTCTTTTGGATTTTAGCCATCCTAACTGGGGTTAGATGGTATCTCAATGTGGTTTTGATTTGCATTTCCCGGATGCTGAGTGATGTTGAGCATTTTTTCATATGTCTGTTGGCCATTTGTATATCTTCCTTAGAGAAATGCCTACTTAGCTCTTTTGCCCATTTTTTAATTGGGTTGCTTATTTTCTTCTTGTAAAGTTGTTTGAGTTCCTTATATATTCTGGATATTAATCCTTTGTCAGATGTATATTTTGCAAATATTTTCTCCCACTCTGTTGGTTGTCTTTTAATTCTGTTAATTGTTTCTTTTGCTGTGCAGAAGCTTTTTACTTTGATATAATCCCATTTGTTTATTTTTCCTTTGGTTGCCCGTGCTTTTGGGGTCGTATTCATGAAGTCTGTGCCCAGTCCTATTTCCTGAAGTGTTTCTCCTATGTTTTCTTTAAGAAGTTTTATTGTTTCAGGGTGTATATTTAAATCCTTAATCCATTTTGAGTTGATTTTAGTATACGGTGAGAGGTATGGATCTAGTTTCATTCTCCTGCATATGGATATCCAGTTATCCCAGCACCATTTGCTGAAGAGGCAGTCCCTTCCCCAGTGAATAGGCTTGGTGCCTTTGTCAAAGATCAGATGGCAGTAAGTGTGTGGGTTGATTTCTGGATTCTCTATTCTATTCCATTGGTCAGTGTGTCTGTTTTTATGCCAGTACCATACTGTTTTGGTTATTATAGCTTTGTAGTATAGCTTAAAGTCAGGTAGTGTTATGCCTCCAGCTTTATTTTTTTTGCTCAGCATTGCTTTGGCTATGCGTGGTCTTTTATTGTTCCATATAAATGGAAATCATCAAGTCGAAGGTATACCTGTTCCCCAATGTTCATCGCAGCACTCTTTACAATAGCCAAGAGCTGGAACCAGCCCAAATGTCCATCATCAGATGAGTGGATACGGAAAATGTGGTACATCTACACAATGGAATACTACTCAGCTATAAAAACGAATGAAATACTGCCATTTGCAACAACATGGATGGACCTTGAGAGAATTATATTAAGTGAAACAAGTCAGGCACAGAAAGAGAAATACCACATGTTCTCACTTATTGGTGGGAGCTAAAAATAAATATATAAATTCACACACACACACACACACACACACACACAAATGGGGGGGAAAGAAGATATAACAACCACAATTACTTGAAGTTGATATGACAAGCAAACAGAAAGGACATTGTTGGGGGGAGGGGGGAAGGAGAAGGGAGGGAGGTTTTGTTGATGGGGAGCAATAATCAGCCACAATGTATATAGACAAAATAAAATTTTAAAAATAATAATAATAATAATAATTTCAGTGGAACAATAGGTGTGATCTGGGACTGTCCAAGATAAAGCACAATGTTTTGTTTCCCTCTCTACGGAGCACTACTCACACCTTTTCAGTAAATATCTCTCTGATATGCTGAGGTTGTCTTCTTTCCTCATTCTGAGTTGGAATTTCCCCACATTTGAGATTCCCACTGTGATAGTCATCCCCTAAATTAGGAATAAAACCCAGATATTTTTAAAAACTCTCATACCTTCTGCCTTATTAATCCCACTCTTATTCTAAATAAGAGATTCTGCTAAATAATTTTTTTAAAAAGGAACACGAATCATTACCTAAACCTCACACCTTATTAACTAATCACGCAATAATTAGCTCCAAGTGAATCAGAGACTAAAATGTATAACATAAATCTATAAGCCTTTTAGGAAAAAAATAGGGAGAAAATCTCTCATACCTGTAACAAGGCAGAGAGTTATTTGATTTAACACCAAATATATGATCAATAAAAGAGAAAAATAAATAAATTGTACATCATCAAAATTAAAAACTTTTGTCCTATGAAAGGCCCTATTAAGAGAATGAAACAACGAATTACAGACTGGGAGAAATATTTGAAAATCACATAACCAGCAAATAGATTGTATCTTAACAACATTCAAAACTCAACATTAAAAAACAAGCAATCCAATTTAAAAAGTGAGCAAAAGACATGAATAGACAGTTCACTGAAGAGCATACACAGACGACAAATAAGCCCATGAAAATATGTTCAAAGTCATTAGCCATTAGGGAAATGCAAATTGAAACCACGAGGAGACAGAACCGTGGTGAGTATAGGCAAAGCAGGTGGCCACTACGTAATGTGCTGTAGCGCAGTGGCCAGACACTGTCCCCAGGAAACCAGAAACTTTTGAGGGTGGAAAGAGTTCTAGTAACAATTTCAGTGGAACAGCAGGCTTGATCTCAGACTGTTGCAGACAAGCCCATTAGAACGAATATAATAAAAAAACAGTGATAATAACAAATACCAAATGCTGACGAGGATGTGAAGAAACTGAACCACTCATGCATTGCAAATGGGAATGTAAAATGGTACGGCAACTCTGGAAAGTCGTTTGGCAGTTTCTTTTAGAATTAAAAAATCATACAACTCATTTTGTATTGCAATCTTTGATTTAATAGTTGCTAATATAATAAGGAAAAATGGTAAAACACACACACACACACACACACACACACACACCTCATACAACCCAGCTATTGCTCACTTGGGCGTTTATCCTAGAAAATTGAAAACTTATCTTCATAAAGAGAATTGATAACCATGGAGCCACCAACACAATGGAATACTAATCGGTCATTAAAATGGATAATGATGACGGTTCTGTAGAAATAGATTTAAAATGATCCTGAAATAACATTAAGTTTAAAAATGCAGAAATCAAAACTACTGGAATAAAGACTTGCAGGGCATAAGCAGAAAGAAAGCAACCATTGTCAGGGGCCGTGGGGTAACGAGGGTGCTCATTTCTGTTCTTATTTTCAGAAGCTTCTTTGCTGTTATTTTTATATCTTACATTTTTAAAACATGAAAAGCAAACTGGAAAATCATTAGCAGAAAACAGCAATTTACAGAGAGACTCTTCCTGGGAAGGAGGCGCTCGCTTGAAGGGCCTCCTGCTGCTCTGGTCACCCCATGGAGAACTTTCACCACAATGATCTTTATCAGATTAGCTGGGGTTGGTGCCAAGAGCCTGATTAGGACACGGAAGAGAAAGGTGTCAAGGGAGTCAGAAGAAAGCCAGAAACAACACAGCAACTGCCTGCGCTGCATGATTAATTGAGGAGATAAAGAAAGAGGCTGAAAAGATGAGTAGAAAGAGAGGGAGGGGGTTCCAACCGGGAAGGATGAAGTTAATCAGAGTGTTATCAACCAGAACCCTAAGACAGCAAAGGGTGGAGAAGGAAACTGGAGCCCAGGTAGGAGCCCCAAAGAATGCAGGTCCAGACAGAGGACAAGGAAAGGAGAGGAGGGGACACCAAAGTGGGGCAGGACGAGCCCATGGCACAAGCAATTTCTATTTTCAGCATTACGAGATAATCATAGCAAATCTTACATTCGAGTTTCTAACGACATAAATAATTAGAAGAGATAATAATATCCTTTGCTAACACAATTCATTACTCTTTTAGTTATTTTGATTTCCGCACGCAGCCTGTAAGCCCGCAGGGAACCTTTTCAAAACCAAACTATTAATTACTTCTTCCAAATGAGAGAAGGAAAGAGAGCACAAATTCAGAAACAAAGAGCATCATTTCGATGAGATGATCTGTCCAAACACACCACAGGCCACTATTTCAACTGTGCTGCCCATTAAGACCCCAGGGTTACTTGCTGGATGGTGGAGTAGCTTGATGTTTGGGTGATCTGAGAAAGAACTGAGCCCCTGGGGCTCACTGCAAAGTCAATCTCTCTGAACTTGGGCTTCTTCACAGAAAAGTTGTGAGGGTGAAATGAGACTGAAGCTCACACCAACGCACACACGGAGTGTCCCGTACAGATCAGGCACTCGGTCTGTGCTGATCCCTCACTCCTTTCCTGTCTTCTCTTCGCTCTCTGCCTTGCCCATTTCCATGTCAAATTGTAGCACTCACCATGAGCACCGAGAGCCTCCTACTGCATGTGCTTATGATTCTATCTGCGTAAGTAATTTTTTTTTTAATTTTTTTGTACTCCCAGCAAGCACTGACCAGGTCAGAGGTGCCTGGAGTTGACACTCAGGAAAACCTTCAGTCAATACAAGTAAGAACTGGAGGATAAACCCTTCTTACCACTCAGAAAAGGCATGTTCAGGGACTCCTTTGTATTGTAATATATCTTTCAGATATTTCCAGCATGAATGTTGCCCATAGCAGTAATTTGATCATTAATACCCTGTATTGTTTTTTGCCTTCTCTGTCTCAAGTCCCCGTTCCTCTATTAGTTCTTCTTGGTTTCACCTCCCAAATAAATTACTTCTACTCAAATCCCTGCCTGAGTCAGCTTTTGGTAGAACTCAACCCAAGACACTAAGTAACCCAACAAAGTGGCTCTTCCTGCTCCTAAATGGATTAAGATATGCTCAAGATTTCACTTGGCATTGGTTTGAGTAGCCTTCAATCACTGGCTCTAGCGTCTCAACACTAAATCATTCCATAGCTCTTTGCAATGTGGCTTGGGCAACCACTACTCTTCACAAACTATTTTCTCAGAAGTTTCCAACTATTTGATAGCAAATTCACATCCCTAGATCCTGGTCACCTGCTTACAGATGTCAGCCTTTCCTTGAAACTCTCTCCTCCCTTGTTTGTTGTAAAATTCATTCCCTGGTTCTTCTGTCTCTTTTCTTTTCAGAACCTTCTCTGGGTCCCATTTAAATGCCTGTGCGTTAAATGTAGGCTTTCACAAGATTATGTATCCAGAATTTGCTTCTAACTTAATACTGTCCTCCGAGACAATCTCATCCACTTTGCTATGTCAAAATATCTTCTTTCTATAGATGGTTCCCACACCTACCTCTTTAACTCTGTCCTCTCAGCTGAACTTCAGATGCCAAGTTCTGCTAAACATATCTACAGAGAAAGTCTCCCATCACCTCAAACCCAAAATGTTCCAGACTGAACTCCTTATCCCTTCTAACAAGCCTGTTTTTTGTCCCATGATCTCTGTCTTAATTAAATCACCTCCACCTCAAGGTAGGGCTTCATTTGGTAATTCCCACCTTTCATTCAAACCCCCTATCCAAAGTTTCTCTCACAGATGTCAGCTCCTTTCAGTGATCTGTAGTTCAGAATTTCATAATCTCTCATCAAGAGTAATGTGGTTGCTTCCTAACTGCATTGATAGAGCAACTCAGCACTCTCTATACATTTCATGTATATAATCACATAGCAAAAATCCCATGTGGTGGGTATTATTATTAGCCCCATTTAGCAGGTGAAGATATTGAAGCTCAAAGAGGTTAAGAGCCCATTCAATGTCACCCAAGCCAGTATGTACCCAGTGCAATCCAAACAGAATAGAAAATCAGCTAGAAAAAAATTTGAAGATTTTCTATCATGATAAATGAACTTTGTGATTGGATTATAATGTCTTTCATGCATTTTAAGCATCAGAGAACCAAACACTTTCTACTGCTGCAACAAACAGTTCCAAATAGGGTAAAATATCAGCTGGAGCAGGGTCTCTGGATGTGCATTCTGGACACACTCCTACCTAGGTTTAGAGCTCAGTTTTGCCACTTACAAGCTCCATGAACTTGGGCAAATTAGTAACCTCTCTGAGCTTCCATGCTTGCATCTATAAAATGGAAATAACCAAATCTACTTCAGGCAACTATAATGAGCATTGACTGAAATACTGGAAGAAAAGCATCTAGTATGCGTCCAGCATATTGCAGGTGCTCTGTGAATAGTAGTTATTGTGATAATATTTCTAGAAAGCTACTCTAAACCAAGGGAGAAGACAGAAGTAAATACACACGATGATGTAAAGACATGAGAAATAAATTGCTTCTTTTTGAACAAAATGTTAGAACAAATAAAATGTACAGGCAAACTCTCTAACCTGAAATTGGTTTAGCAATCCCAAATTAAGGAATCATTTTCTTTTCTTTTTTTTTAATTTTATTTTATTTTGTCAAGATACAACGTGGTTGATTATTGTTGCCCATTACCAAAACGAGCCAACGAGTCAGGCACAGAAAGAGAAATATCACGTTCTCACTTATTTGTGGGAGCTAAAAATAAATAAATAAATACACAAATAAACTGGGGAGGGGGCAGGGAAGAAGACACAACTATTACGATTCCTTGAAGTTGATACGAGAAGCGAACAGATAGGAGGTTGTTGGGAGGGAGGGGGGAGAGGAAGGGAGGGAGGGGGGTTTCAGTAAAAGAATCATTTTCATAAAGGCAAAATATACTAAAATAATACTTTATTTGGCTGCACAGCTATTTATAAATTTTCACCACTGTCTCTGAAAATGAAGAAATACAGCCTTCGTTTGGTTTGAATTCTACATGGCATTGCAATTTTTACAAAAGTTTCTCTATCCTTCCACTTACAAAAAGCCATTTCAGGTCAATCAAGAAAGGCAGTGACAGATCAGGACAGTGATAGACGACTAAGGCTTTGAGGCTGGTCTTAGCACTTACAGGAACTACAGGAAGGAGCAAGACTTCGTGGTACTGCCAGTGGAAGGGCCATGCTCATACAGGAACCCTGAGTGGAGTCTGTGGCTGCATCTGTGTGTCAACAAAACCCACACTCCAGAGCTCATCGGCGATCAACTCACTTTCTGAGTTAGCACATTGGTATGAGAAGGAGAATTTGAACTGGAAAAATATTAACACAATAATGTTCTCTATGCACTTTAAGGAACAGAGATATATCTTTAAGTGAACAGAGATATTCTAAAGATGTGAGATTTCCATGCAACAGAAAGGTGTGGCTAGAATCACAGTGCAAAGTGGTGCCAAAGAGGACAGAGGCCAGGATTTTCGTCAGCTGGGGTGAGGGTGTTGGGCAGGTGTTACTGAAGACGACTAATATGGACATTGTTTCATGGTGGCATTCTGGATTACAAAGAGGTTTGAAATATAAATCCATTACACATATAGAGTGCTCTCCTCCTCAAAAAATATCTAAAGTTAAGGAGTCTGACCTAGATGGGCTGGCCATGTTTTGGCAAGTCCAGGATAAACAGAATGCTTCCATTGAGTCTATTTTATTCTTCACTGCAAAACCTAGGCCTTCGTTCTTTGAAGTCCAGTAAAGTATCCCTGCAAGTCCAAACGGAGTGTCTGTCTTGGGCGGGGTTGGGGGCGTGCATAGAAGGGGAGACCTCTACATAGTAAAATCTAGAGGCAGGAGAAGCCTAGAGATGATGGTGGCACTAACAAAGCGCTTTCATCTTCAAAGCTCTTTATAAGTGTTAATTAATTAATCTTTCCCACACCCATATAAGGCAGTAAGAAGAGATCAAAGAGACTCTGGACAGAACTTGGCAGGATGAGTTCAGAGAGGCATATAGCTCATAGATTGAAAATAAGACAGTAAGAGCTCTTCGCCCTAATCATCCCCCCCCCCCACCAAAAAAAAGAAAAAAGAAAAAGAAAAAAAAATCACATCACATCAAGGAGATACTCTGGAGGAAAGAGATAATATAGTATTAGGAAAGGAACTTTCAGTGACCCCATGCCACCTTCTAAAAATATAATTAGAGAAGAAGATAAATAAGCTTTAATCCAAGTAATCCTCATTGTCCTTGAGTTCATTAGTACCATGTCTGTTAGTAAGAAAAAGAGAATCTACTACACCAGAAAGCACCGGATAATCAAAGAGAAAATAAGGTTCAGCAGGAAAAGAGGATCCAGATTGTGTGGGCCAAGCCCACATATATTAATAAAACTGGTTAGTTTGTTGTTCTAAAGATTTTGTTTATTTGTTTACAAATATGTGAAAATAGATCTGGTTATTTCCAGTCAATTTAGAAACTGACCTGGAAAACATAATTCTTTTGTATGTTAGTGAAACCCCACAAAACCTTCAAATCTTTTTTAGAACATTTTTTAAACATATTCGAAAATTTCGAAACTAGACACCAACGAGGAGAAAATTGCATGAAACAACCATGTTTACCAAAGCCCTCTTTCAGAAATCAACTTTTAGCATGTTTTTGTTAATAAATGAGCTAGAAGAGGATGGTTGATTCCCAGTAAGATAAGCTTCCGTTATGGTTTGGAAGAGTACGAAACATATCAAATTAATAAATATTGGCCAAAAATAACTATGTTTTCCCTTTTGGCAATGTCTCTAACCAAATTCAAGGCTCGGCCCTTTGCAGGAGTGTTAACAAACAGTTATAAGGAAAAGGGAGTGGGAAAGGGAAATATATTTTAGAAGAAACTTCTTTGCAAAAGGCATTAAAATAGCTTAAAACATCACAGGAAATCCACATGACCACTTTTCAAGTGGAGGTTTGGGGACACACAATCACTTCTCCAACTTCCCAAAAGTCACTCAAAAAACCAGATAAGTCTTAAAATACCAGCTTTATAAATGGTCTTTCTTGTTCTGAACCTTGACCTTGAACTCACCCTCCTCATTCAGTCTATTCCCCCTCCCTGACACGGAATCTTCACTCCTCGTGTTTCTGGGAACAGCAGATTTTCCTGTGGGAACCACTGTTCTCCCCCTCTCTGTCCAAAATGATTCTACAGAGTAACCCACCTCCTACATCCCTTCACACCTAGGGATAGGCACATTTCCCAATCTGACTGATTATTCTATCTCATTCCTATGGTCATGGTGATTGGTTGAGAAACAGGCCTGGGACTCATAGCATTCAGTAAAAGTTAGTCCAGGAGCTTAAGAATAAAGCCCTCTTCGCCACTGCTGTCTCTATTTTCTCTAAGGATGGAAATGCAGGACACAGCAAACACATCTTAGTGCAAAGCAACTGCAAGAAGTGTCTGTAAAGCAATCTGCATGACTCATATGTTTAAGTCAGATACATGCTCCGTATTTCAACAATGAATTTATTGAGAAACTGGGTAGTATGTGAAGTAAATATACATTACCAAATCAATGCAAATCTTAAAGAGCTCAGTAAGAAGACACAGTAAATAGATCACTTGTCAGTAATCCACATCTCTACTTGGTATTGACGTGTCGGCACCAGGATATTGATTGTTCTTCCCAAATGGGAATCACAGTAATTTTCTCTTTGGTTTGAATGAAATGAAAATTGCTGAATGTATCTTCCTCCACATTAATTGTGGCTAGGTACAGCATACCAAGTTAACAAAAAAAGTGATGAGGAAGATTTTTTTTTTCCCTAACAGAAGGCTCCATTAAGTACCTCAATTTTGTGGCCATAGAACACATGATAAATGAGAGGACAGTAAGCAATTGGGGTTTGGCAGTGTGCATCCAAGTGCTTGCTATATTGAGTGTTTAATAAAAACTTTAATGGTATTTAACCCTAATTTCTCTTTCTTTGGTTATTTAAAGACACATAGATGACAAATAAAATGTAATTAGTGTTTTCTCACACATTTTCACCAAAAAGAGATGTTTATAAGACATATTAATAATAACCATACAATCACAGCCTATTCTATTTTAAACTAGGAATGAATTTTTGCCAAAAATAAGCCAAAATGGAAGGTCAAAGATATGGTCAAAACCACAGCTAAGTTTCTCAGTTAAAATAGGGCTAGTCTATGGGAAAGGGCAAATGGGAACTTTCTACAGTGCTGAAAAAGTACATCTTGGTCTGAGTAGTGATTACAGAGCTTTATTTATGTAAATATTCATTAAGATTGCAGTTCCTACATTTCACTTAAAATTTTTTAAATGAGCCTATTCTACCTATCTCTATATAGCAATTCCAACACAAAGACTTCCAGAAAAGGTAAAATTTTATTAAAGCATTAAAAAATTTAAATTACAGAATTTTTTTCTAGAACATAGGAATTGAGAGAATTGAGAAATGTGATTCATTGCCTACATACACTTTACCTGTTAAATGCAATAGCGACCAGTTAGGGAGAAATTGGGAAGAAATTTTAGCCCCACATACACCCCCCACCACCCCCACCTCTCCCTATTGCCATTTATTCTTGTCTTGGTGATTAGGTTTGTACCACCATAAAGCTATGGTCAGCCCTCAATTTCACCAGAAATAATATCTGCGGCCGTTTCAGTCCCCACCAGTTTCCAGCCTTAAGAAAGAGCATGAGCTTAAGCTGTGGTCTTCATGTCACCACTTATGTGTTGATAAGTTATATGTTGGTTAATGCTAATGTGTTGATGTGTTGATGAGCACATCATCTATAATCTCATACATCCGAATTTTAGGACACGGCATTTCACCAAAACAGCATTTGAAGGAAAGGGTGGTGACAGAAACGTTATAAAGTGTTTTGGGTTAAAAGAGGAGAAAAGGAGAGGGGAGAAAATAAACTGGGAACTTCAAAGTTTCCTCTTTTTCATGAGTATCCCTATGTGTTCCACACAATCCTGAGGGCAGTGGGCGTGATGAATGGGTCTTGCAGATGTTAAGTTTATTCTGGAGCAACTGACCCATTAGCAATAAGATTTCAGGCAACTTATTTTAATTTCTCTGAGCTCGGTTCCTTCATCAAGGAAATGAGAGGTTGTATAGCGCTGATTGTGAGAGCACTTTATAAACTATAAAGTGGTATAAAAGTGTAAGTTCTCAACATAGCAACTGGCAAGACCCTGTGAAAACACTGTCAGATCACATCCCACCTGTGCTCAGAACCCCCCAATGTCTCCCCATCTTCCTCCAAGTAAAGGCCAAAGCCCCACCTTCACTTCAAATCTCCCCCCAGAGCTCCTCATTCTCAACCCCCACTCTGGCCCCTTGGCTCTCCCAGGCATGTGCCCACCTTGGAGCTACTGCAATTGCTGTTCTTTCTGTCTAGAAAGTTCTTTCCCTAGGGGCCAAATGGCTTATTCCTCACTTCTTTCAGATCTCCACTCGAAATTTTGATTCTCAGTGAGAATTTTCTTAGCCACTGATCTAAAAGCCTCACCTCACCCTCCTTCGAGACTTCATATTTTCCTCTCTTGCTTTATTTTTCCTTGTTAGCATTTACCATTATTTATCTCATTCAGTATTTCCCCACTAGCTGTCTTAAGGGAACACACACAATCATGTCAGAACACTGCCAGAATATTCTAGAAGGTACCTGGCATAAGATATGCACTAAATAGGTGCTTGTTGAATTAATGGGCTTTATCATCACCCATGTGCTCCCCTGTCCTTCTCTTAACCCTCTCCTTCATTTATTGCTCTTTATTAAGAAGCCGAAATCCTCTCAGACTCCAAAGCTCATGCTCTCACCTCCTTTGTGAAGGCTTCTCCATTTTTCTCTTCCTCCTCTTCTTCCTTCGTAGTAGAATTCATTCATCCCTCTCTGATTTCTCTGTAGTGTACAGTTTGCAATTTTTGTCTGGTGTTTGGCTTTTATCACATGTGTATTACATTTTGCATGACCATTTGCACACACACACACACACACCCATATATTGTGTTCAGGGTAGACTTTCCAAAATGATCATTTCAACTATCAGAATTTCTAATATATAGCAATTTACCAATAGAGGATTGTCAAATGTGTACATGTATATCTTGTACATTTCAAATGTTATTTCCATTGGAAATGAAGAATGTGGCTTTTGGTCAAATATCTGCAGTTCTATTTTAGAAAAGGTGATAGCACCTTGCCCACTACTTGCTGTCCCCTCAACAATGCTAGCTCAGAACATCAGGCTTAAAAATGACTGCTGTTTTCTGTGATGAGTCCATTATTCTCTCTAAACACTGTCCATTTTCCTTTTATTCTTACGCATTCTTTCTTAACAACCTCGTTGTAATCAGGTATAGAAAATCGGGGATTTTGATAACTTGCATAGTATGTGAAAATATATAAAATAAAGCATGCATAAGGAAAACTATAGAAGAATATACTTCAAAAAGAGGTAAAAAAATAAATAAATAAAGATCCTCTTTAAAACAGATATCTTTCTTTGAACTCTTCAGACAATTCAAGGCTCTCAAATATTGCTCTCATTTTCACTGACATTAGTTCTCAAAGTCTAGTCTTGTCTCTGTCCTTACACGTAATAACTACGATGAATACGAGAAACCAATGACACTTTTTATGGCATCTTCACACAAAACGTTCAAACCATTTGTTCAGATGACTGATCTCAGCAAAGCGGGTGAAGGGCATTAATAGACATTTGGAAATCCCTGTAAATCCATCATCCTGAAAGACAGCACAGTGCCCGCGGTGACTCCAAAGGAGTGAGATGAAATATGCCATGGACTCTCCAGAGGTTAATCGATCATATTTCTGGTGCTACTTGGTTTGACATAACCAAATTTGCACTGAAAATCAAGTCATCTATCTTTGTTCTGGCCAACTTAAAAAAATTAATCCTCTTTGACCTTTCCTAAGGTGCAGTCAAAGAAAAACAGACCCTTTTCTGAGCTGGGCAACCCCCTTTTATCTATATTACAGTCATCTGAGCAGTTTCATCTCTGTTCTAATTCAAGTGCCCTGAATGGCCTGTGACAAATCTAGTCACTGACTCTTTGGCCCCCAAAGGCAGGAAGATCGGGGGATTTTATTTGTTTTACTTTGAGATGATAAACAAAATTTATTTCAGGGAAGATTGAAGACAGAGAAGGCAAGAGAGAAAGAGTGACATGATGCCATGATTCACCATCTGACTGAGGCAGAAATAAATATAAAGAAATTATTAGGTTCCCACAATCAACCAATATTCTCATGGAAACTATCACTACAGCCTCACTCTTACTGTGGCCTCCAGAAAGCAAACTTGGCCCTCTGCTTCGATTTGTTTTTATTAACTTAGTGTAGAAGTTACTGGAGGGATGCTGCTTTTTATACACAGAAGCTTTCTTCCTAGAAACACAGAGTACTTGAAGTTGTATTTCAATGACTCTTTGCAAAGGGATTTTTCTTTCTCCTCTTTCTCTTTCTGGACACACTCTTATTCTCATTGTCTCTCTCCCTCTCTCTCTCACCAAATATTGCTCTGAGTATTGTCTGTTGGATGTTTATAACCTCCAGTGTTCATCATTGTCCTGGAGCATCTCTTGTTATATGAGAACTTCTTCCCAGGGAAGAAAAGCAGCCCTCATCAGTGAAGAAAATGGGTGAATCTGATATGTTTAAAGCTGGGCTAAATTTCTGCAGCAACTATTCAAGGGTAAGACAAGTCAAACTGACAAAAAAGAACATATGTGTCCACTCATTCTGTTGACCAGGGTGCTAGCCAAGCAGAAAGAATGAGTATCTGGAACCAAAAAGATTAGCCTATGAAAAAAGGCCATTTGAATGTGATAATGCAATGTCTATTTCACATGTACTATTTTGGAGCTGTCAGGATCATAACACACATAATACATGAGTGAATAGTGGCCCCCAAAATAGTTGTTCTTTTTAATATTTAATTGTCACACTTAGCTCTTCGTGTGTGTGTGTGTGTGTGTGTGTGTGTGTGTGTGTGTGTGTGTGTGTGTGTGTAGGCTAAATCAAGCTCTCAGTTCTGTTAGCAGAGATAGGAAAAGGTAAGTAGATGGGGTCAGAATTTTCTTTTCTTTGCCAACTGTGCTTTTCAGGAATTTTTTTTCTTAAATAAGAAAATGTATTTATTTGTGTCACTACTAATAGGTATTTTCCTAAGTTTTCACTGAGAAATAATTCAAAATGTCAGGTCAATGCTTAAAAAAAATCAAGAAAAAAATTTCTTTCACAATAACTACAGAAAAATAAGATTCCTAGGAATAAACATAACCAAAGTGGTGAAAGACTTCTACACTGAAAACTATAAAACTCTGAAGAAAGAAATTGAAGAGGACATCAAAAAAATGGAAAGATATCCCATATTCATGGATCGGAAGAATAAATTTTGTTAAAATGGCCATACTACCCAAAGCAATCTACAGATTTAATTCACTCCCTATTAAAATACCAATGACATTCTTTGCAGAAATAGAAAAAAACAGTCCTAAAATTACTATGGAACCAAAAAAGACCCTGAATAGCCAAAGTAATCCTGAGAAAAGTGGACAAAGTTGGAAGCATCACACTATCTGACTTCACATTATACTACAAAGCTATAGTAGCTGAAACAGCATAGTACTGGCATAAAAACAGAGACATAGATCAATGGAACAGAATAGAAAGCCCAGGAATAAATTCAAGCACCTACAGCCAACTGATCTTTGACAAAAGTGCCAAGAATGCATAATTCTTGGGAAAAAGACGGTCTCTTCAATAAACGGGGCTGGGAAAACGGGATATCCACATGTGGAAGAACAAGACCAAACTCTACCTCTTACAATATACAAAAATCAACTCAAGATGGATTAAATGTAGAATCTGAATCTATGAAACTACTAAAGGCAAACTTAGCAGAAATACTCCACAGCACAGGGCTGAGCAAGGATTTTTTAAATAAAACCTCAAAAGCACAAGCAATACAAGTGAAAAATAGACAAGTGGGATTACACCAAACTGAAAAGCTTTTGTACAACAAAGGAAACTGTTAACAGAGTGAAGAGAAATCCTACAGAATGGGTTGCAAACTATACATCTGACAAAGGCTTCGTATCAAGAATATATAAGGAATTTAACAAATCAACAGGGGAAAAAAAACAGATAACCCAATTAAGAAATGGGCAAAGGATCCCAAAAGACATTTCCTAAAAGAAGATATACAAATAGCCAACAGGTATATGAAAAAATGTCTAACATCACTAATCATCAGGGAAATGCAAATCAAAAACAGGGAGATATCACCTCACTCCAGTTAGAATGGGTATTATCTAAAAGACCAAAGAAAATAAGTGTCAGCAAGGATGTGGAGAAAAGGAAACACTTGACACTATTGGTGGAAGTGTAAACTAGTGCAGCCATTACGGGAAACAGTATGAAAGTTCCTCAAAAAATTAAAAATAGAACTACCCTGATCCAGCAATCCTACTACTGGGTACATATCCAAAGAAAATTTAATCAGTATGTCGAAAAGATATCTATACTCCCATGTTTATTGCAACACTCTTCACAATAGTCAAGATATGGAATCAATCTAAGTGTGCAGTAACAGATGAATGGATTAAAAATGCTATATATACACAATGGAACATTATTCAGACTTGAAGTTCTGTCATTTGCAGTAGCAATGTGAGTGGACCTGGAAGTGAACCTGGCACAGAAAGCCAAAAACCACATGATCTCACTCATATGTGGAATCTAAAAAAAACGAAACAAAACAAAACAAATTTGATATTATAGAGGCACAGAGTAGAACAGTGGTTACCAGAGACAAGGGATAGGAGGGGAGAGGGAGGAAGAACACAGAGAGAATGTCCAACAGGTACAAAATTACAATTAGATAAGAGAAATAAATTCTGGTGTTCTATTGCCCAGTAGGGGGACTATTTTTTGCAGTTAAGCTTTGCATATTACGTAGTAGCTAGAAGAAAGGCTTTTGAATGTTCTCACCACAAAGAAATGATAAACGCCTGAAGTGGTGGATACATTAACTACACTGACTCCATCATTATACAACCTATATATGTATTAAAACATCAAAGTGTATCCCACAAATATGTATAATTACAATGTGTCAATTAAAATAAATAATTTTTTTAAAACAAAAATAAAGTCATCAGTTCTAAAAAGAAAGTTTAATTGGAAAAAATATGGCATGCCCATACAGTGGAATATTATTCAGCCATAAAAAAGAATGAAGTATTGATTCATACTACAACATGAAAGAACCTGGAAAACATTATGCTGAGTTTTTTTTAAAAAAATGCTTTAGAAGAGATGCATTTCAGTCAAACCTCCTCTTCTCCAATATGTAGGGAGACTTAGGTGGATGGCAGCATCCCACACACCAGCCTTGCTTCACAGTATAATTGATGTGGTTATCTGTGGAGGGGAGCAACATAAATGCAGGTGATTAAAAATCTGGAGAAACATCCACTTTAGAAAAGTCAGTCCTGGGCTGACCCCATGTCTCACTTGGAAGAGTGCGACGCTGGGAGCACAGTGGCGAGTGTTCAGATCCTATATAGGGATGGCCGGTGCGCTCACTGGCTGAGCGTGGTGCAGGTGACACCAAGCCAAGGGTTGCTATCCCCTTACCGGTCACAAAAAAAGAAAAGAAAAGTCAGTCCTATACTTGTTTGTATTCTGTGATGCATAGCAGACCCTTTTTTTCTTTAAAGCTAGTCAATTGTGGTCTTGGGGGGAGACGATGTTAATCAGCTTAATGATCATAGAAGATCATTTTTATCTTCTATGTTTGTTAGCAAATTCTGCTCTAGAACTCTTTAAGTCTCTAAAACATCCTCCTTACCTTGTGCCACTCAAGAATAAAATTATATAATATGTATTAAATAAGTAACATAATATAAAAACTTGTTCTAAACTTTTACATTAGGTAAACAGGAATATCTATAACAGAAACAAACACTGATCAAGCACTAATAAAAATAATGTTAATTTTTCATACATTCTTTGAGCACTTACCATGTACCAGGCGCATATAAAATGTTTTAAGCATTTTATATGTTTTAACCTGTAACCTTAATGACAACCCTAAGAAGTAGCTACTGTTATTTCCACAATTTTCTAGATGAGGAAATGAAGGCAGAGAGACTTTAAGTAATTTTTTCAAGCCCTCAGTGGTTACTATGTGGTAACCACTGTGCTAAGCAGTTTGACATGCATTATCTTTCTTATATTTCATAAAAATCCTGTCGAGTAAGGTACTGCTCTTAACCCTAAGGTAAGGAAATATAAAAAGCAAGTAGACTAAATGACCTCAAACATTAGGTTGTATCACAACTCTCAAACTCAGAGACCTACTGTTAAAAAAAAAAAAAATCTTGTCCTGACCATTTCTTTGGAATATTTTATTATTTGAAAAGGACATAAGTGCCCATCTAATGTGACTCCTTCTCTGTGACAGAAATTGGATGTTCTCTTTGTAAACCTCACCTTGCCTAATGATTCCAACAACTTGGTGTGTGGGTATTAATCCCATTTTGCAGATGAGGAAATAGTTTCAGAGTAATATTGTTGAAGATCCCACAGCTACTGAGGAGTGAAAACCAGGATTCAAACTCAGCTTCTTCCAACACCAAAGTCCAAACATGGCCACTCCATGGTTTCTTGTCCCGGCTTTTGATCTAAAAGAAGATACTTCAGCACCTTCTGTGAGCACAGATTTCCTCCTTATGCTTCAGGGGAATGTGGAGGATAGAAACTGAAGAGAGAAAAGAAGGTGGACAGGGATTATTCAGTCTCTGTCCCCATTGTCATTGTAGTGGTGATTGCATAAAATAAAGCTAAATGTGATGGCATGAACTAAAATGAAGAGTACATTGTGATGAACTCTAGCAAACGAACATAAATGAGGTTTTACGTATGTTATGTACGTGACAAATAGAACCACATCTCCAGGACACACAGCCATCAAAGGTGGCTCCCAATATCCTCTGTGCCTGGTGTTCATGGTCTCATGTGGTTCCCTCCCCTGAATATGGGCTGGACCTAGGAACTTGGTTCTAATGAATACTAATGAGGCAAAAGTGATGGGATATCACTTCCAAGATTAGGTAACAGAGGACTGTCACTTATGCCTTACTAACATCTCTCTCTCTTGCCTGCTCAGTTTTGCTGGCTTTGATGAAGCAAGTGGTCGTGTCAAAGAGGCCCCTATGGCAAGGAGCTGAGGGTGGTCTCCAGCCAACAGTCAGTGAGGAACCAAAGCCCTCCATCTAAGAACCCACAAAATACTGAAATCTGCCAATACTCACATGAGTAAGCTTAAAAGTGGATCCTCACAGCTGAGCCTTTGGATGAGACTACAGTCCTGGCCAAAGCCTTGATTGGGAGACAGCCTGAAGCAGAGAGCCCAGCTAAAATATCCCCGGATTTCCATCCCACAGAAACTGTGAGATAATAAATGCATTTTGTTTTGAGCTGCTATGTTTTAGGGTAATTTGTTATGGAGCAATGGGGAACATATAAGCCTCTCTCATTAAAAGTTCTTCTGGAGAAGTATTTTCTGTCATTGATTTTATTTTATTTTATTTCATTTTTTGGCAACTGGCCGGCACACTTTCTGTCATTTTTAATTTAGCATGATGCACTTACATCGATAGAGAATGAAGAACACTGATTTTAGTTATCTCAAAGGACAGGGATAGTCATCCTATTTTGCTCACCTAATTATCACTGTAAAAGTCTATAGGTGGTAGTTATTTGTAGTGAACAGAACACTGGACTTCTAGCCAAAATATCTGGTTCTGACATGAGATCTGTGTCCATAAATCTAAGACTTGCATTGTTCTTTGATAAAATGGGGTATAGGTACTTGCTAAAGATTACATCTGAAATTTCTTCCAGCATGAAGGGTAGATGAAAGAGTATCCTTAGCAGCATTGAGGACTACTAAAAGTGTTACTATTTGCTGATTAACAACTATTTATTAGTTATCAGTTATGGTTTTAATTGATAAAAAGAATCTTAGGAAATATTGCTGTCTAACCAGTATAAAAGATTGATCTTTCCCACTTAAAATGAATCAAAACCCAAAACAGGGCCCAATGAGCCATATTACTGAGTTAATACCTTGCTAGGATCCTACTTCAGTCAACTTGATTCCAACAGTGACCCAGTGGGACGGCTATAAGTCAGAGTCAATCTCCTCTCCACCCCCACCATGCCTGGAGACTGTGCCATCATCAAGAGTCCCTTCAACCCTCTGAGACACAGTGGTGCACATGTGATGTCCTCAGCTCATGGGTTGTATGCTGTGCTACAAATCATGTTTCCAGGCCAAACCAAGGCTGACGAAAAAAGAACTGGCTCTGTAAAAAACCAGGTATGATCTGTAAGTAAAATATCTAAAAAGCCATGAGTGTTTAACAGTTTTATGCCTGTGGACACAAAGGAGAGTTTTGTGGTGAATCACTGGCATTTTAATGATTTTGAGAAATGTAACTGCAGGCTCCTAGTCAAGATGGCAGAATAGACGGTTGCCAGCATCGCTCTTTCCCACAAGTCAACGAATTTACAACTATTTAAAAGCAACTACATCCAAGGTGGGGCTGCTAGAGCTCAGGAGAAGAGGAGGGACCTACGGAGTTCATGAAGGCAGGAGAAGGCACAATGAGACAAAGAAAGAACTGCTCCAACCCTTTCAAGCCCTGGCCGCTTCAAGGCTGAGCTGCTGAGCACATGGAGCAGGAGCTGACAAAACCCGCAGCTGTGCCCTTCTGATGAACTTGCTTGGAGGCGGCAGGGGAGAAGAGAGCCCTGGTGGCACCCAGGCCAGCAAGACCACTAATAGGGTTTCCATGGATCCACATAGGAGAGGATCCATGACAAATGAAAAAAAGGAGGCCAGTGAATCATTGCAAGGACCAGAGCACAGCCCGTCCCATGGGAAGTGTTTGGAGAATGGGCAGTGGGGGAGATGGGCCCACCAGGGGAACACTGGGGCACAGCAAGGAAAGCTGATCTGCCTCCAATCAGCGTATGACCACTCAGTGGAGACTGGTCAGGAATATAGAACTGAAAGGGATAAGTTTGCTGAAAAGACTAAGGCCCAGACCAGAGTTTCTACACAAACTAGGTGTACCAGAACTCACAAAACCCAGAAGTACCTGTAAAGTCAACCGTTAAAACCTGAGCTGCACAAAAAGCCTTCTCTAGGGAATTGGCAGCAAAGCAGCAATTTAGCTCAACCACAGAGCTCAAGTACTGGTCCCTATAGGAACTTCTCCCATTTTAAAAGCAAGCAAAGGACAGCAAATTAGTTCCAGTGCAGAGTTTAAGTGGTGGGAACGGCAAATAATCCAACACAGAACTGAAAGAAAAGACAAGATACCCACAGGCCAGAGACAAAGTTTAATATTAACTAGTAAAGGTCTCACATCACCAAAGAATACCAATAAAACCTAGAAGACTGAAAGTCCCCTGGGCTACCAAGCCACGGAGGGGGGAGGGCTGGGGGTCTCATCCATGCCCCTCAAAACCCACAACCAGTCCCAAGAGTGGGGGGTCAAGGGCCTCAGCCACACCCCACCGACACCTGCAGCCAGCCCAGCAATGACCACCGAGCCGCCACAGGAAGTGCCCCAGATTCTCCCGAGCTGGGGTGGTGGGAGAACTCAGGCCTCAGTCACACACCCCCAACACCCACAACCAGCCCAGTGACAACCACTGAGCTGCTGCAAGAAGCACCCTGGGCTCTCTAGCTGGGGTGGTGAGAAGCAAGGGCTTCAGCCACACCCCTCTGACATCTGCACCCAGCCCAGCAATGACCAAGCCACCACTGGAAGCCCTCTGGTCTCCCCTGCAGGAATGAGGGGTTGCTACAGGCCTCAATCCTGCCCCTCCCCCTTTCTCCTCCCAACATATTTCCTACCCCTTTCCCCTCCCGCTCCCCCAACTGCTCTGCAACAACATAAGAGAGTGTAAAAAATAATAATATTAATAAATAAATAAACTTCAAAAATAATTTTTTAATCAAATTCAAAAAAAAAGGAAGAAATCTAACTGCAATTCTGAGTGACAGAAAAACACCACCTAAAACAGTAGCCTTAAATGATGACATTCTTCACAAGGTGGAGAATAATTCAGGAGTGATTTAGGAAGATCTGTAAACTATTTCTAGTCTATTTGGGGAAAAATTAATGAAAAGCTAAAATTAGTTCACTTTCTGATCTTCACAGGCTCACAACTACATAGTCATCCAATGAGTCACCACGAGGGAGTGGTGATTTGCTTCTGGTTCTGTGTATGAACATATGCCCTTTCAATCAAGAAATAGCCTGGCATGCAATTTTGTGGCTCTATATCTGCTAAACATTTCATTTGTGTTATTTTGGCAGGAGTTAGTTTGATTGTCTTATTAAATCTGATTAGCTCTACAGTGGAAAGTAAAACAGCAAAGCAGCACATATACACACACAAACCATGTCTGCGTTGTGTCTTAAGTGAACAATATCCTTTCATCTTTCAACTGTTTAGCAATTATACAATGGATCCAATCAATATAGAGAGCCAACACAAATAAGTCAAACATAACTGATTTTGCATGAATTAATAAGTATGTAATGAGCCTTTACTGCCTGTTAGCATGAATTCTGCAGATAATTGACTCCATTCTCTATTTCTCTCCAGTGTTTAAAAGCAGCTTAAAACAGTAGCTGAAAGAAATACGTATGGCAAGTAAGCTTTGGTTGATAAACATATAGTGTGGAGAATACTAGAGAAATAACTTGGGCTATGGTATTTTCCACATTACTATTTAACAACTCTATCCCTCTAGCATAGGGGATAGAACTGTTAAATAGGGAGACAATGCATTTCCCCTCTAGTATATAAGTCTCTGATATTTAAAACCTTGGAATCAGTTGTTCCTGGCTCCGGAATCTTTGAGTGTTCATTTGTCTTTGAATGTTTCTTACATGTAATCACTCTTTCAGAGATGAGCAAGTGGTTGAAGTACTAGGACAAATTCATGGGATCAAAACTGCTGGGATATATGCTGAAGGGTCTGATCTTGTTCCAGAAACTGATGCTTTGTTGAAAGTCAATACCATGTATTTTACCAGTACATATTTAATGTATGGCAGTGGAAAGGATTTGAAACAGGAAATTTTAATGCTAATCCATAAGGTGCTATTTCCAGACACTGCTTACAGGATCTTTTTTAAAACTGTCCTAAATTCCCATGACCATAAACACTACCATCAATAATAATGACTTCCCTTACAGCACCTTTGAATCTGAAAAGCACTTTCATATGAGGTATAAAAGCCCAGTGAGACAAATAGAAGACCGATTATTTCCAATTTGCAGACAAGGGAACTGAGACCAGGAAGGGTAAAATAACTAGCTCACAGGTAGCAAGAAGTGGACATGGGATTAGAATCCAGGCCCTAGAGCAAGCAAACTCAGCATGCTTTATAATGTAAGAAGACCAGATTTCATCAAAAAGAAAGTAAAATAGCAACAATAATCATGTCAACATTTTTATCATAACTGGGCAAGACTAAAATAGAACATGGGTGACATTTGGAAGTAGCAATTGAAAGGAGAGGAGGTTCATTTGGAAATATGAGTAGAGATTCTGTATCTAAAAAAAGAACTGAGACTCATCTATGGACCTGTTGGTCCTCTCGGTTTCTGTTAGCTGCAAAAAAACAAGCTACCTGAAGTTACCAATAAGCATCTCTTTGTGACACAGATGAGGTCAATGTCTTCATTTTAGAATATCTCCATATTTTGTGATCACAGTCCCTGAAATGTGACAGCTTTTTAAAATCAGCCAAACACTGCCTCTCACATACTGCCATATTCACTTCCCACCACAACCTTATACGTGGGTCAGAGCAGATGCCCTCTGCCCCATTCACCCCAGAGCACCCTAACTTACAAAACGCCATGTCACTCATCTGTATACTCAAGAGTTAATCACGGGTGGTGGAATCAGAATTCAGATTGTAGATGTCCTGGCTAAAGCTGATCTCTCTATACCAAACCTTGTCTTATGAATCACTATATCAGTGAAAGTCTAGTCAGGAAACAGTTAGCAGAAAGATTTTGTTAAAAAATTATTAGGCAGGTAAATAATGAAGACGTCAGCTCATCTGTCTCGCTAAGAGATGCTTATTGGCAACTTTTCACATAGCTGGCTCCTTTGCAGCTAATGAAAACTGAGAGAACCAACAGGTCCACAGATGAGTCTCAGTTCTTTCTTCAGATAGAAAATCTCTGCTCATATTTCCAAATGAACCTCATCTCCTTGGTACTTCTCAGCTACCTAAATAACTGAAAAGCCAGAAAAACACTAAAATATTAGCAACTGCAGGGAACAACTACCATCCCAAGGGCTGGGAAAAACGAAGGTTAAAATTACTAGATAATTAAATTTCTAGAATCTTGGGGAAAAGCCCTGCAGAAGGGACCCAGACCTCTGAGGAAAAGACATGTCCAGCAGGTGTTTTCATCTCTAAGGGGCAGATGAGGACGGTGCTGCAAGTGTTGGAAGCACTGCAAACTGGACTCACCTGCTGCTCCAGGAAGGCACTTCTGAAATGAAGCAGTGTTACTAGGGTCACTTTCACAGGAACTAGAAGAATCCAGGAAGGAGCAGTCTCCTCTTTCTCCTCCAGCATCATAGCCCCTCTCTAGTGGCCCTTATTAGCAGAGCATAGCCAGGAGCCAGCTGGCAAAACAGAAAAGTGGATTGAACAGTCACAGCCCCAGTAAAATCCAGTAGAGTATGCAAGAGTAGATTTGGAGCTAAGAGACAATATCTAAAGCCAGGCACCGTCCACACCTTCGGATGGTCACTATCCATGGCTACCCTTCTACTGTGATTTGAATTTCCATACAACAGTAAAAACAATTCTATGTTTCAGCCTGACAAGATGCAACTATTTTTTCCTACAAATAAAGACATGCAAATCCTTTTCTCAATATGAGAAGACACAGGTCCTCAGAGTCTTTGTATCCATCTCTGCTCTATGTCAATTACTCCTTGAATCCATTCAAAGTCTTTTCTGGATATACTTTTTTTTTTTTTTTTTCCTGACCGGTAAGGGGATGGCAACCCTCGGCATGGTGTTGTCTGCACCACGCTCAGCCAGTGAGCACACCAGCCATCCCTATATAGGATCTGAACCTGTGGCCTCAGCGCTACCAGGGCTGCACTCTCCCAAGTGAGCCACGGGGCCAGCCCTCTGGATATACTTTTACATGAAGACTAATTTTTAAAGTTTACCTCTAACAAAACTTGTATAAAATAATAAAAGAAAGGAAGAGAGAGAAGAAATAGATAATACATACATACATAACAAGCAAAGAAAAAAATGTGCATATTTTCTATGACTGTGAGTGATCTTGAGGCCCTAATGGATATTCGTAACTTCCTCCTTTCACTACTGTTTCCATGTTTTATTTGCCCTTCTTCAGAGCCTCAGCTGGCTAGGATTCTTTCCATGGTGGACTGATCTAAACCTTCCTCTTGAAGAGTCGGAATCCTTAGTGGTCCAGTCTCTTTGTGGTTGCTCTAATTTTCCACTAACTTTTATGACTGGCTATGAAAGTACTGAGAGGTACCCAGGAGAACCTCCTGGATGCAGACATACTCCTTGCCCTCACTGTGAGTATCAACCCAGTTTTCCTTGCTAATCACATCAATCACCCCAGCCAATAGAGTAACCCCATCTTGGTTTGCTGGTTCAGTGGCGTGAGGAACCCAATAGGGCCAGGTGGCAGTCTCATCCAATTCAACGGAACCCCTGTTGTGGGCCCTGATGGAAGCACTTACCCCTTGGGAACCAAGACCTCCAAACCAAGTGGAAAGCAAAAAATTATGATTCGGTTATTAGTGAGAGGATCCATTCCCAAATCCATACCCAGTACCCATGTGTTCTGGCCAAGGGAGAGACAGCCCCAAGGGGCCTCTGATCCCAAACACATAGAGTCTCCTCCACTCAAGGTGCTGTCTCCTAACTGACAATGTAAGTCTAATCCTAGACTATGTTAACAGAACCGTATTTCTTTCAGTGGCACCATGGAACAAAATGCTTGCATGAAGGATATTGCTTCCTATATTTTGTTAAACTGATCTCAAAAAAAACTTCCTCTCATTAGTTCACTAGACATGGTCAAAAACAAATATTGTTGCACTAAAGACAAAAGAACACAGAAGATCATAGAAGATCATTTTTTACTTTAAAAAAGACAGTAATCAAAGCCAATGAAAGGGTACATGTATGATTCCAACTATATGACATTCTGGAAAAGGCAAAACTATGTAGACCGTAAAAATATCAGTGGTTGCCAGGGGTTGGGGGGAGGGAGGAATGGCTTGGCAAAGCACAAAGGATTTTTAGGGCAATGAAGCATTTTAAATACTATAATGGTGAATGTATATCATTATATATTTGTAAAAACCCATAGATGTACAACACCGAGAATAAACCCTAATGTAAACTGTGGTCCTTGGGTGATTATGATGCATCCATGTAGGTTCATGATTGTCATAAATGTACCACTCTGGTGGGGATGTAATAATGGAGGAAGCTGGGAAGTATATGAGAAATCTCTGTACTTTTCACTCAATTTTGCAATAAGCCTAAAACTGCTCTAAAAAATACTCTATTCAAAAGTAGACATTAATCTGATTAAAGAAAAATCAAGGATTCTGCAAAAAGGAGACAATTTTGAATGTGCTGTTCATATTAAAGAAATGGTGGGAAAGGCAGGTTAGACAGTAAAGGAGAAAAAAGAAAATCAAATTCGAGAGAAAGAAATGCAAACGAGTAATATTGCAATAGCCTCGGAGTTCTTTGCATGGCTGCTTCGGCCTGCCATCTCCCTCTTCAATTCACAATCCCCCCACTACTCACTTCTGCGATTCTCACTAGCAATGTGTAATCCCTGAAGCTGGGATAGCCCCTTTGATCAATGCATCCAGATTTTGACCACATTCCCAGGCAGCACTATTGAAGAGAGAACATTCCCAAAAGCTGCTAGAGGCTGGTATCATTTGCATTTGTGGCTTAGATGTTTTGGGGTTAATTTTTGTATTTAGGTACATATTCTTTGCTATTTGCAGAGAGGCATTGAACCTAATTCTGTTGTCCTCAGTTCAAATCCTAGGTCCCTATAAATCTTCACAGAGAGCCCTGGGAACAAGTCATTCAGAGAAAATCACAAGGTATTATTAAGGAGGGGAAAGCGAGTGAGACAAAGAAGATATGTAGAAACTTCTGCTCCTTCTGGGCTTCAGGGAAGAAGTTACAGATTTAGAATCTCCAATTCCATCCGGTGCTGACCACCAGAGGCCAAAGCCCCCTGACAGAGCCTTGCCATCACCCGCACCCCTTCTTCTAACAGTCAGTCAGTGACTACATACAGACAGTCAACTTGGACAGGTGTGAAAAGACCATGACCTGCATTTGAGAAAGATACCAAAGGGCACATATGAGAAGGGTGATCTCATCCCCTACTTTAAATCCCCACTACCATCTTTCTAGATAACTCCCTCTGTTATCTCACATACTCTTTCCCAGTTGTAATAGCTTCTCACCATGTCTGGAAAATAGCAGATATTGACTAAACGTTTGCTGAACAGATGGATGAATGGATAGATGACTCCTTGTAACATGTCTCTCAGCCTGGGATCTCTTTCTGGTCCATCCTTCACAATAAGAGACAAATCATCTTAAATGTATAGCATATCATTTTCATCCACCATCACACTCCACCCCACAAACAGAGACCTTCAATGGCTCCCCTTATTTCCATAATATTAAATTAAACTCATTAGCATGGGATTACAATCTGACTCCTACACCACCTCCCATGACTTCTCTCCACTCACCTTAAGCTCCAGCCACACCAGCCACTTGCTGGGTTACCTTGGGAAGTTACTTGACTTCATGAGCTTCCATCTTCCAGTGCTTCATTTATAGGGTTAAACACACTGATCACACATTTCCTCCTGCCCTTCCCTTTCCCCCACCCCTGACCACTACCCCTCTTTCACAAGAAATAATCACGTCTTTTGGGGGGCTCCCATATAGTACTTTGTGTATGTTTTTATCTATGATTTATTCTGTCCTACCCAATTATTATCAGTTGTCATTTCTCATCTGTTCTACTAGACAATGAGCTCATTGCGGGCAGGAACTGGTTTTAACCATTGTATCCCAAACAGCACCTTGTTTTGTGCTTAAATGCAGCAGACTTCTTTTGATGACTCCTCGGATGGGTTGACTCTGAGAAGCACAGGCAGCCTTTTAGGATGTGATTAGAGTGAAAGTAAGAAGACCACATGTTTTCTCTCCTTCCCCTAAATCCAAATTCTTTCACACTGAATTACTTATTTAAAAAAAAAAAATCCACTATCACAGAATCATTCCTTTAGTTTAAAACCTTTTCTTCTAAGAAGTGAAATGGATATCCTTTTTGGAGAACAATAGTCCTCTTTCAGGGGTCATACTTGTAAGTAAGAACACGTGTATCTGATCCTTTCTAAGAAGCAGATTTTCATAGAGAAGAGGATAGCCTGATGCTACTGAGACATGAAGGAGACTGAAAGACATGAAGATGGGAGGCAGGATACACCAAGACAAACTCCAACCACTTCATAATGTTACCCAGACCCATCCTGACTGGTGGTCCCCAAGGGCCTCCTAGGTGGTCCACAGACGGATTTCTTGAGGAATTCATGTTTATAATATGACTATGTCTTTGTTTTTGTTTCTGGAATGAATTAATCATTTAGTTAGGATAGTAAATGAGGATCAGACACTGCCTTTCAATAAATTCAGTTCCTTTTGTCTCATTAGTACTTGAAAAAATGTTCAACTCTGTAGAATGTGAGTAGATGAACTGTGTTGACTACAAGGTATTTTCCCCTGATAAAATGATACAAAAGAAAGAAAAGTGCGAGATCCCTGTTACTATTCCTCTTAATTTTATAGTTTCTCTCTAGACCATCAGATTTAACCCTTGTCAAAATTAGGTTATCAGTTCACTGGAGGATGTCACATTATTTCTTGTCTTCTAATCATCATTCATTTTATCTAAAAGACTCTTTCCCCCTCATCTGCCCAGAAATAGTAATTCATTTTTCAAAGTTCAAGCCAAACACCATTTGTCCATGGAAGCCTTTTCTGACTTTTCCATATGTGTGAGTACCCCCCTATATTCTCTCACTTACCTTTTTTATAGCCAGTATAACAGCGAATTAAACTTGAACACTTATTTTTCTACCTTTCTGTTTCAGTTAGTTATTGCTGCATAACACCATCCCAAAGCTTACTAGCTTAAAACAACAGCATTTTTTCAAAACTCTCATGATTTTTTGTGTCAACTTAGTTCAGCTGGGTGGTTCTTCTGCTCTGCAAGTGTTGTAGTATCTGAGGGCACTCACACAGCTGCATCCAGATGGAGCCACGTAGACCTGGAACATTTAAGATGACATTTCATTCTCCAAAGTCTTTCTCCACATGGTGGTTGATAATTTAGTCATCATGTGGGCTTCTTACAGCATAGCAGCCTCACTCCAAGAGAGAGTGGCCAGTCTTCTTGAGAAGACTAGGACTTGTGCAGCAACCCTGTCCTCACTTATTATTGGACAAATCAAGTTACAAAGCCACTCCGGATCAAGAGCAGAGGGACATACTCTCCTTCCTGTGGGAGGAGCAGCAAAGTATTAATGGCCACCTTGAATCTGCCACTCTTCCGCGCAAGACCGAGAGCTTTTTTTCAGGCTAGAATACTGAAAGTTTCTGGAAGAATAGTGAAAGATGTCAAAGATCTTTAGGGATAGTAGTCTTTGAGAAATTAAGAACAATGTTTAAAGATGTATCGAAAGGAATTTAAAATAAAAAGCAAGAAAAGACATTCCATAACCCACATTCTAACATTTCAAAAAATCTGGCTTCAACATGGCTCAAGAAGAATAGGTGGAGAAGGGAGGAGCTGTCAGTTCCATCTGCGTTTTCTCAAGATGCCTGAGAAAACAAAGCTTCTCCTAGCAAGTACTACTGTGAAAACATATATGCTCTAGTGCTCCTGAGAGCTCAAAAATCCTCCATGTTTCACTACAATCCAAAGCTCCAATGACGTTAACTTGACATCAGAACTCAGGCCACTTGATATATTTAAATAAACTTTTAATAATAGTTTTATCTAATACACCATTACACATGAATTAAGAGGACCTAACTACTAAAATTCCAGGTGTTTGGTCTGAACATGAAACATTGGACTCTATTTGCTAGAGGTGGGGTTCATGCCATGAAAAGAAAATAGAAGATTTAACAACTGATCCAGTTGCATTGTGTATTGGGAGAGCTTATGTAGTCAGGTTCACGGCATAATAAGGAATTGATCGCTGGTGGTAAATTTGGGGATAAAATTTTTCTGGAGTGAAATTTGACAACATATGTAGAAAAATGTTGAAACATTTGCATATGATGAATAAATTTGCCTAAGAATTGGTACTGGAGAAGATAATCATGTGTGGGCACAATGTTATCATTATAAGGTGTTTGCTATAGCATTATTTATAACAATGAAAATATCAGAGACAATCTATATTCGTAATATGAGATTAATTATATAAATTACAGTACATCTGTAGGATGGGATTGTAGGTAGCCACTAAAATTACACTATATAAATATATTTAATAATCTGAAAAGGTTATTTGTGTTAAACCATATAAAATGTAAAACATAAAACAGTAATAGAGCATCTACATACATTTATGAAAAGCTGGAAGACAACGCACCAAATAATTAGCAGTGATTGGTAGAGATTATCTCTGGGTAGTAGGATTTTTTAATTTTTAGTCATTTGTATTTTCTATAAGGAACATATATGTGTAATAAGAAACAATAAACTTATGTCTTAAAGATTTTGTTTGTTTGTTTGCTTTTTATTTTGCATCAAAAATATAACAACTATTCAAAAATATAAGAACTATTGGGAAGGTGTTGGAATAGAGCAGTTAGTTTAATAGAGCCAGGTGACTAGATCATGGAAACTGTTATTTTATAAGCTAATTACTTCCTCAGATCAGAATGTTTGTTTAATGAAACGCCATTGAAATATGCAATATGTGAGACCAATTATACTGCACAACATATTGTGTTTTCTCATTGATGTGACATGACTTCAACAGAGCACACTGGATCTGAAATGTCTGTGAGATGCAGAACTAAGAAATGTAACTGTAGCTCTGGACTGCAAATCCCATGAAAGAGGGATTTCATTAGATAAATATGCTTTGAATGAATGGTTCATGAAATCACATAAAGGACTATCCTATGAGATAGTCCTTTAAGATAGCTTCCTAGGTGGGCTGAGGTTAATTATGTCCTCTGCTGTGGATGCCACAAACAACTCACCTCCCAGGGACTTCTGAGGACAATCTTTAATATGAAGTTGTATATATACCTCTAGAGCCAAAGAAAGTTCCAGTACTTAACTGGAAGTTAAAATGGTGAGGGAAAATCTCATCCACAGAAAGATTGGCCAAGGACAGAATTTTGAGGAATAGAGATCTGTGATGAGTCTAAGTATACTCTCTGCCCAGAGATCCCTCTGATTTCCATATGTGGGGTTTCACAGCTGTCCCCAGCAGACTGAATTTCACCTTAGAGTCAAAGGATCACAGAACCAAGTCTCACTCACAAGAGATCCCTACCTCTCCAGACAAAGCCTCTTTCTTGTGCCTGAGATCTAGAAATCACATATTTATCCAATTGTCCCATATTTGACTTTTTTCTTAGTATCTTACCCCACTTCAAGTATTTTAAGACAAAGGGTCCTTGCTTTATTTGAGACAGAGCTCTCAACTCTGGAGTCCTGTATCCTACCTATCCAGAACCACCTGCTTCTCTGCACCTCTGCTATCTGCCTATTGCTAATTTCCAGTTACTCCACCCCCCCCGCCCCAAATTCCCTCATATCGCCCATTGCTGGACTTTGTCAGACTTTTTGCCATGGCATATTTTGCTAGTCTCTTCATCGTGGATGGCCTTGACCTGTCCGCCTTCTACTGACCAAGCCTAAGATGTGATGAATAGAAGTCACATCTCCACTGTGATCCCCACTTTATGTTTCTCTCTTTTAAAGTTAGAGCCATTTAACTTTTATTCTATGTACGAAATTGAAAGAATTCCAGATCAATTATTTGCTAGCACAGTGTTCAGTCAGTCTTGATATTTTAATCCTTGATTAATTCGATTCTTGTCTTTTTCTCCTCTCACTGAGGTGCTTTTCTTTCCAGGGCCCAGGTCTTCAACACCTGCTGAGGTGTTTGGCTAGCCCTCTGAAATCTCAACCTTTCCTTATCATAGGTGAAGGAAGTAACCATGTTTAGAGGTTTTGGGTGTGTGTGTGTGTGTGTGTGTGTGTGTGTGTGTATTTGGTAAATTACATCCATTGACCATCCCAGAGTAGCCTGAGAAAATAGGAAAATAATAACAAAACTTGAAATATCACATGAACTCGAAGTAATCTGCTTCATCAGTAATTTGCATTAAGGCCTATGATATCCAATATGTAGAGTAGAATTTTCTTACCCAACAGGCTTAGAGATGCCAATTTGGATATAATGAAAATGTTGTACAGTTTCCAAAGCCACAAGTCAAAGATTTTATTTGCTATTTTATGGAATAGTCAATATACTGTTTATTATGGATTTAATTGTGCTCCCCCAAAGTTTAATGTGTTGGAGGCTTAATCCCCACTGTAACTGGTGAGGGTGGGAAATCCTATTACAATAATTGAAAGGTAGGGACTTAAGAGGTGACTAGATTGTGAGGACAATGCCCTAGAAAATGGAATAATAAGTTGATGGTTTAATGGTGGTCATGGGTGTGGTTCTGAGGGCTTTAAAAGGAGAGCACATGAGGAGCTACCTCTCTGCTCTGCCATTCTGCCATGTGAGACCCCTGAGTCACTGTCACCACCAAGGCCTTCACCAGATGTGTTCCCTGGACCTTGGACTTTGCAGCCTCCAGAACTGTAAGAAAAAAATTACCCAGTTTCAGATGTTTCTGTTTTAAGCAACAGATATAGACTAATACAGAAAACCGATACCAGAGAAGTGGGGTGTTGCTTATAGCAACTACTTGAAAATATGGAAGTGCCTTTGGAAATGGATGTTGGGGAGGAGCTGGAAGAACTAGAAAGAGTAGGCTAGAAAAAGTCTAGCTGCTGGTGGGAGTTTAGAAGACAAGAAAACCAGGGAAAGTTTGGAACTTCTTAGACACTGGCTAAATGATGATGAGCAGAATGCTAATAGAAATATGGACAATAAAGGCCAATCTGAGAAGATCTCAGATGTAAATGAGAAGGGATTTATTGGAAACTGAGGCAAAGATCAGCCTTGCTAAGAATTGGCAAAACACTTGGCTGCATACTTTTCATGCCTAAGAGTTTTATGTAATGTGGAACTTGAAGGTGCTGAACCAGGGTATTTGGCAGAAGAAATATCTAAGCAGCAAAGCATTAAGGAAGGTGTATGGCTGTTTGCAACAGCAGATGCTGAGTTATGGCAGATAAGGCATGAGGTAAAACCGGAATTCATAATTCAAAAGAAAGCAGAAGGCAAAAAAAAAATGGAGAATTTTCAGCCTCACTACGAAAGCAAGGGTGTAGCCCAGCAACCATTTGCTAAGAATATTAGTTACAGAAGAAAGGGATTGTCAAGAGAAGGGGGAAAAGACCTTGAAGGCATTTAAGAGATGTTTGAGGCTTCCTCTTCCATTACAGGCCCAGAGGCCTAGGGAGACAGAATGGTCTTGGGGAACAGGCCTAAGGAGCCCTCCACAGGATCACTGCCCAGGGCCACATTGGGAAGCTGCTTCCAGCACTAGCACCCAGCTGTTTTGGCTGCTCCAGCAGTGACTAAATTGGCTCCAGATATGGATGGACCTACAGCTTTGGAAAACACAAGCCGGAAGCTTTGGCTGCGTCCATGTATTGTTAAGTCTGTAGGCTCCAGAATGCCAGAGCCGTGAAGGCATGGGAGCCTCCACCCCAATTTCAAATGATGTATTGAAGAGCCTGGCGGCCCAGGAAGGGATCTGTCACAGGGATGGAGTCACTGCAGACAGCCTTTGCTAGAGCAATGCTGAGAGAAATGTGGGGGTTGGAGGTGCAGCAGAGAAACCCCACCTGCACCATGCCCAGTGGAGCTATGAGAGTGGAACCACCATGGAGACCCCAAAATTGTGGAGCTACCATTGGGCAATGACAGCCTGGGAGAGCTGAAACATGGCCTAAGACCAGGAAAGCCATAGAAGTGGAGCTGCCCAAGGAATTGAGGACCCAACCCCCACACCGATGTGCAGAGAATGCCAAACATGGAATCAAGGTACATGATTCACCAGCTTTGAGATTTAATGCCTGCCCTTCTGGGTCTTGGACTTGCTTAGGAACTGTTACCCCATTCTATTGGCCTATTTCTTCCTTTTTGAATGGGAATATCTACCCTATGCTTGTCCCACCATTGTATATTAGAAGTAGATAACTTCTTTTAATTTCACAGACAGAACTTTGGACTTTGGACTTCTGAGTTGAAACAAGTCAAGACTTTGGGTATGAAATAAATGTATTTGTATGTGAAAAGGACATTAGCTTTGGGGGCCAGAGGCAGAATATTATGGATTGAATTGTGCTCCCAACAAAGTTTAATGTGTTGGAGGCTTAATCTGCACTGTAACTGTTGAGGGTGGGAAATCCTACATGATAATTGAAGGGTAAGGCATTGAAGAGGTGACTAGATACTGAGGACAATGCCCTAGTAAATAGAATAAAAAGTCGATGGTTTAATGGTGGCCATGGGTGTGGTTCTGAGGGCTTTAAAAGGAGAGCACATGATGAGCTATCTCTCTGCTCTGCCATTCTACCATGTGAGACCCCTGCATCACTGTCACCACCAACAAGGCTTTCCCCAGATGTGTTCCCTGGACTTTGGACTCTCCAAACTCCAAAACTGTGAGAACAAATTTCATTTTCATACGAACTACCCAGTTTCAGGTATTTTGTTACAAGAAACAGAAACAGAATAACACAATATTGTTTCACTTGTCTTGACTTTTCCAATTGTATTGGATCCTGAGACACCGGGATGATGAGTGGCTGGTAGACACCCCCACAAGCGTGCGCACGCACACACACACACATTTTTTAAACTGAGTTATAGAAATTTTGTGCTCAGATTAATAAGGTAATTATTCCACAATATGTTTCTCTGACTTATTTGGATTATCAATTAGAATTCAATTTGGGGATCTTCGTTTTGAGAAAAATATTTACTGGCCTCTGTAAGCAAAAATTCCATGGTTAGTGCTGCACTGGACATGACAAGATTTAGGGCCCACATTGTGCCATTGGATTTCCTTTCCTCTATCTCCGGGCTCAGTCTTTCATCTATGCTAATAAATTCAATGTGGAGGTACAATGGTAACAGCAGCTCCAGCCCCCATCTCCTTTCAGTCTTAAGACCCAGAGGGAAAGCTCAAAGAAAAGTCCTAGAACTGGGATTAGATTCAGGCAAGTGTGGCTTTGACTTATGTAATTCTTCAGTAAATGATATAGGAGGTGCTGGGTTTCCCTGGGCTTGGGTTTCAGGACATGCCTCTGGGTTTCCAGACATTCCCTGTGGTCTGAGACCCCCCTCCTCTGGGATCTTCCCTGGAGGAAAGTTACAGTTGCCAGTTAGACCTATTTTCAGCACCCACACCAGAAAATGAGACCACACAGGATGGCTTATGCAATCCAGTAGCTGGGCATGCTCAATAGAGAGCGCAGAACATTCTTGAATATGCCCAGTGCATGTGATAGAGTCTGACCAATGAACATGCTCCAGGAAGAGACCAACTGAGCGTGTGCAAGATTAAATATTACATAACTGAGAACCACCCCCTTAAATGAATATTCATTAGCTAGAGAAACTATAAAAGCCGAATGCCAGCCGAAGGCGGGGTTGTTGCTCACTTTCCTGGAGGCGACCCACACTTTGCTGGCTGAGGTGTGTATATTTTACTTTGTATTAAACTTACTTTGAGCAGGCGGCTGTTCATTCTCTTGAGCCAGCCTGCACTTTGTACTGAACTTCAGGTATGTTTTTCTTGCTTTTGTGTTAGACTTGAGGTCTGTACTGAACTGACTTTTGTGTTAAACTTGGTGTGGGTCCTGCTCAGTCTCTGGAGCATGCATGCCCTGCTCTCTCTCTCTGGAACCTGTATTTCTTATCTGTTATATTAAACTTGTTCTCACTGTCACCTGTGACTCTGCCCTTGAATTCTTTCCTGTGGTGGAGTCAAGAACCTGGTAAGAGGACTGGGTGTGCTGAGTCCTACTGTCGGGCCCCCCGGACCCTACCTAGGACATCATAAATATGAATGACTTCTTTTCAGGTTATTTAGCTCAAGTGTTTCCTAAGCATTGTTCAGTTTATTGGAAGCGTTGCATACAGATTTTCAACAGATGCTGGCAAATATAAATGTTTGCTCAGTTCTTAAGGTTGTTTGCTAAGGGCAGTATTTTTTATTTTTACATAATTGTGTTTGTTTGCATGTGACCTTGGTTTGTTGCAAGCAATTGTCTGATGATCTCAAATTTGTCTGAGACCAGCACAGTAAGAACCCTTTTGTTGTCTTTTCCATTTTAATTCTTTCCTTCATCTGATAATCACCATTGTTTAAAGAATTACAAAAAGGGCCACACTAAAAAAAAGATACACATGGGGAACTTTTACAAAAAATAATTTGGGAAACTAACTTAATTATCCCATCAAATAAGTGCTCCCCTCCTTCACACCTCCCTGAGCTGGGGGCAGCATCTTTCCTAGCCACATCTCTGAACGCAGGGGCACAGCCACATTTTGCAGGGTGATGCACCTCAGCATCAGGAGGCAACTGAGTTTTCACAGGTCATCCAAGGACCATACGGGAAATAGCTCACAAGCGTTTAAAACTCAATCTCAGATAAAATCCTCATGCAATCATTACTGTCACAGCTGTGGAGACTGAGGCACACACTGGCAAGCAATTTGCTTTAGGGACAATTGGGCAAACAGGATTCAGAAAGAAATGACCTCTGCTGACCCTTGGGTGAGCCTGTCTCCCAGACAGCAATCTGTCCAGCTCCCAGCTCCACTCCCAATACCTGGCAGAGTTTGGGGGACAAAGTAGATCCTTTGTATTAGTTTTCTATTGTCACAGTAACAAATTACCAAAAATTTGGCAGCATAAAGCCCTTATTATCTCACAGTCTGTAGATCCAAGGTCCAGGAATAAAATGGCTCAGTTAGAGGTCTCAGCTTAGAGACTTCCAGGCCAAAATCAAGGTGTCAGCAGGGCTCCGTTCCTTTTGAGAGGCTGTGGAAATGGCTCCACTTTCAAGTTTGCTCAGGTTGTTGGCTAAATTCAGTTCCTCGTGGTTGTAAGACTGAGGTCCCTGTGTGTTTGCTGGATGAAAGCTGAGGGCCATTCTAAGCTCCATGAGATCGCCTGTACCTTCATCTTCAAAGCCAGCAGTGGTGAGACAAGTCCGTCTCACTCTGTGAACCTGTCTTGCCTCTTCTTCCACCGCACTTCTCCCTGACTCTTCTGCTCTCCTCTTCCACTTTTAAGGGGCCATGTGATTATATTGGGCCAACCAGGTTAATTAAAAATCATCTTCCTATTTTAAGGTAATCTGCAAAGTGCCTTTGCCATATCATGTTAACATATTTACAAGTTCTGAGGCTTAAGGCATGGACATCTTTGGGGGGCCATTATTCTGCATGCCACAACACTCAATATTTTTTAAAAAATGAAGGATTCACCCAACAGCAGGCCCTAACAATATTGTCTCTGCCATGTAGCAATATTCCTGAAGACTGAATCTGGTGGCTGAGGACTTGTGTAGACATAGGAGGAAACAAGAAAAAGTCATTGCACATCCATTTTGCACCCAGCCAAGACCAATGTGCCTTCCCATTGTCTTCATTGAACACAGGCTTTGTGAGCAAGCACATTATCTTTATTTTCTATGAGGACATTGAGACTCAATTAAGTGATTTGTCCAGTAGCAGAGCCCTCTGAATCCAAGTCCATGTGGTTTTCCTATTGTGCACAGTTTCTTCTTGCTTAGATCTGTATGTGTTATACCCATGCACAGTTGTGCTTAAGTACCCAGTCTCTGAAGCAAGACTCCTTGGGCTCAAATCCAGGTCTGGAACTTACCAGCTGTGTGACCTTGGGCTAAATGCTTAACATCTCTGTGCCTCACTTTTCTCCTTTGTTGAAAATGGAAATAATATTTGCACCAAGTTCACAGAGTTATGGTGAGGATTGGAAGAGTTGATGTAAGTAAAGCTCTCAGAACAGTGCCTGGCATTACTCTGTTGGTGTTTGCTATCATTATATGTTTGAGCAATTAGATTTCAACCACATTTGTCACCTTTTTGTTAGCTTTTGTTTTGTTTCGTTTTGTTTTTTAATATTTCACCCATGATGAGATCTTACATCTCTGGATAGATTTATATTTGCCCCGACACTTTCATTGTTACTCTTTCACCAAAAGCCCTATGGAATGACAGAGAAAGTGAGAGTGGTAAGATAATACTTTTGAAATGATGGCTGTACCTAAATAATAGATTAGGAAGAATATATGTTGGGGGGACGGGTCTATCAGACACTGGAGAATTTTGCCAGGCATGGCAGAGGGAGACACAAACCCAAGAGAGGTCAGTGGAGCCCAGACTAGGGTGAGTGGACATAGAGAAACCGCAGAGGTAGGAGCGGTATCAGCCTCCATTCCCCAGCACACTGTCACACAAGCACAGACTGGCCAGAGCAGAGGGTGTGGCCTGCACTCAGGAGCCACAGGGTTGTGTCCATCCATGACCTCCTTTGGACAGCTGCAGACACTGCCCGTGGGTCTCCAAGTAGGAACATGTTGTCCATTACAGTCTCATACCCCCACTACCCTCTTTCTTTCCTCTCTCTCCCTCTATCTCTACCTCTCTGCTCAATCTCCCTTTTCGGTACCAAGATTGTGAAAGGACCACTTTTCATAGCAAGGAAGACCACTGTCAATGTCCTGAGGCCCAGGGTGAGCATTCAGGCACTACCTGAGCTGACCACTGTTCTCGATCATTTCACTGTTCCCACCAGACACAAAAATTCTTTCTTGTCTTTGGACATGAGAGAGGAAAAAGTCATTACTAATCTGATCAGAGTGCCAAGTAATCACCTTCAACATGAAGCAGAAATATGAGTCCCAGTGGAAATCCGTTGTTGATCACCATAACCTTATGAACACCAGAATTGAATCCACATGGAGACATTTATTCTTTCACTCACAGTGAGTGAGATTTTGCTAGATTGAAGGAGCACTAAGAACAGCATTTAAAGAAAGAGATATGCAAGGAAAGTGAAATATTTCCATGCTGTCAGCAGCGTGTGAACATTCATTTGATCATTCCTTGCTGTGATCTCTTCATAGCAACTGTTGGATCGTATAGCTGTCCAGCAAACAAGTCTCTTCCATGAATTCTGTTTCCCTCTTGGGCCATTTGCCAAGAATAACAGATTGAACTTTAACTCCAAGTCTGAAAAGTTTCCTTTTACTGACTAGAGTTCAACCCCCGTCTATTATCCTAAGCTAACTGATAAAACAATCCTTTGATGCTATCCTTTGAACAAGTTGGGTAAGCTAAAACTTAGTGAGGAAGTAAAAAAGCAGCATATAAAGGAAGCTTTTGAGTTAGCAGCTATCCCAATTTCAGACACAGTACAAACATTTCACACCTTGGGGTTGGAATAACAAGACCTACAAAACTTCAGAAGTGCAGGCAGGTATTTCTGAGTTCATTCCTTCATCTCACACAAAAACCTAAACGGCCATATGTTACCTGAGTTTTGTGAGAGCTGTGATTTATGTACATTCCATTTTGCTCTGAATCTGGAAATCATTTCCCCTTACTATAAATGTGAAGGTGAAAAAAGAAGGAGGGGTAGGAAGTGCCATGTTCACACAGAACCGTGTTTACACCCCTGGCACTCAGAATGCACTTCTGTTGCAGGGGTCACTCCTCATGTTGCAATTATTTATTCAAATCTGATCCCCTGGCTATTGCTTTCATGAACCACAGGCTGAATTATCAACCAGGAAAATGTGCCTGGGTCCTTAGCAAAAAAGAGGTAGCGAAAGAAAGAGAGAGAGACAGACAGACAGACACAGAGAGAGAGAAGAAAAGAAATAGGAATATTTAATAATTGATGTATATTTTTTAAAAATCATTGAAGTAATCACCAGAGGAAAAACTAAAACTCAGTACTTTGTTGGACTCCCTTACACTTATTCTATAGTTTAGTGGTGCTTGGGTTCGAATTGTATTGAGGGTGGGGAAGGACTACCATAATTTCTTCAGTACCTAGAGCTTCTCAAGGAATTTATCTGGGACCCTCTCTGAGTTCCTAGAAGAGAGGGAACCTCCAAAATTCATCTTAGTTGAAGATGTTCAAGGATTGATCCCGAGCCAGAGCAGTGGCTGGCACATACTAGGGGTTCAATTGTAGTGAAATGAGTGAATGGATGGAAATGGTATCTGAGTATGCAGCACATGCTTAACTCCTTAGTAAGAATTTAATCAATGTTCATTGACCTATAACAGGGTGTGGCAGACTTAGGCTTTTCTCCTAGAAAGTGGAGGGAACAATTGAAAAATGGAGCTATTTGCAGATAAATGTATCAGGTTATACGGGTGCACAAGCATGCACAAGCGTGCACACACACATGTTCACATTCACACATGATCATTCAGCAACATCCCTAATAACCAGATCCTTCTGGAGCTATATAACTGAAGCCTGCTGCTTTCCTTTATACCAGTAGAGTGTCATATTTTCTCCTCTATGTGTTTTGTTTGATTATATTTGATGCAATAACGATGTGGCCAGATTAAAGAACAATAGCCATGGGCTTGGATAGTTGAAGGTGCCTATAAATTGAACTAGATATGTTCCCCAAGGTGGTGCATGAATTGGGGTGGAGGTTAGGGGGAATTCAGTGGCAGCAGTGGTCAAATGGAGAGGAGGTCCTGACCAGACTATGATGAGCAGCTGATAGAGAAACCACAAACAGCTACCACTGTGGAGGTACAGGGAGGGATCATGGGCTTTCCTGGTGGATCATGGCCAGAGAGCTTAGAAACAATGATCCTGGATCATGGCCAGAGAGCTTAGAAACCGTGATCTGGGAGCACTTAATATTTAGACACTCAGAAAAATGGCCAAAGTGTCTGATAGTAAAGAGTAAACGTTCATCACAGGCCTGGGCTCAAGGGAGCAGGAAGAGGGCAGAATATAGGCAAGATGGGGAGCTGGCAAGAGCCTGGAGGGGACCTATGTCAAGGGCCTGACAATGCAGCTGGGTTAACGAGGCAGAAATTTAGACAACAGGAGATTAATAGCCACTTACCAAGACTAGAGTCTAAGATGAGGACTCTGCTGTGAACAGGGCAGAAGCCCAAATCAGAACCAAACTGATGCTGTACCTGTATGCCTAAATTCAATCTCCTCCACTCCCAAATTACAGCCTGGAATGAAATTGATCAGAAGTGCAGATCTAGGGGCTTCAGCATGCCTCATTCATTTATTCATTCATTTAGAAAAAATTTTGTGGCTACCAACTCTGTGCCAGGTACCAAGAACTAGTGGAGATTAAGACGCCATAGCTCAGTGGAGAAAGAGAGGAAATAGCACCTTCACAATTTCTAAATATACCTCAAGGAAACACAGCAAGGAATGGAAACATCAAAAAGGAGGTTGTGAGAGTTGTAAAAAGAAGGAAAACAGGCAGATCAAAATATTTTGAGTTACACTATGTTTTCTCTTTGTACATAGTATTCAGTAATTTGATCTTCAGTGAAGGCAAACTTACATCTTGCAGTAAATTGTTGTCTCAGTCTGGTTTTGGCACTTCTAACAGACTACCTGAACATGGGTAATTTATAAATAAAATAAATTTATTTCTTACAATTCTGGAGGCTGGGGAGTCCAAAGTAAAGAGTACATCTGGTGGGGATTCTGTGAAGAGCCCTGAGGTGATGCAGGGAGTCACATGGGGAGAGGGAAAAAACCTGTGGAGGGTATGTTGGGTCAGTCCTTGGAAACCATTCTGCCATCCTGGGCCTCTGGGACTGTGATGGAATGCCACCCTCAAAGATCTCTGAAATGCCTTCAGCGTCTTTTTCCCATAGTCCTGATGCATAGCACCTGGCTCCCTTTTATTAACACTCATCTCTTTAGCAACCAGTCACTGGATTACCCTTGGTTTCCTCTCCCAAACACACCTTTTTATTCCTCACATGGGCAAGCTGTAAATTTTCCAAATGTTTACACTCTCCTTCTCTTTCAATTATAAATTCTACTGTTGTCATTTCTTTTATCTCTCATTTCACTGTAAGCAGTTAAAAGTGGCTGTACAGCAGCCTGAATGCTTTGCTGCTTAGAATTTTTTTTCCACCAGGTACCTTAGCTCTGTTGTCCTTTCACTAATTATACTGTTTTGATTCATCTAAAATTGTAGAGACCACCACTAGGGTTAAACTAACACAGCCAAGCAACTCATGTGGTTTTCATCCCAAACCTGTTTCTCTCCATCCCTGCCCCACTTCTCCATTTCTGCAAAGGTATGAACAACCCACTTTTTGAACAAAACAAAAACCTAGGAGTCATCCTTGATTTCTTTCTTTGCCTCATCACTTCTGCTTTCAACAATTAACTCATCAGCACATTCTATTCAAAAGCTACTTCCAGAATAGTTCCTGAATCCACTCACTTCTCTCTGTCTCTGCTGCTACTCACACTATTCTCTTACCTGTACTATCTCAATGTCCTTCTACCTGGTCTCCTTGCTTTCATGCCTGCTGCTCTCTAAATCCAGTCTCTGACAGAGTAGTCATTTCATTACTTGCCTAAGCATATTCAGTGGTGTCCCTCCCCACTTCAGAACCTTGCCTGGACCTACCTCTTCCTATGTTCTTGTCCCTAACCCTTATCACCACATGCCTCTCCCCCTCTTATTTACTATATCCCAGCCATACTGCCTTCTTCTTGTTCCTCAGTCACCAATGCATTTTCACCTCAGGGTGTCTGTACCACCTGATTACTCTGCCTAGAATGTTCTTGTTCAGTCTGCATGGTTGGCTTCCACATGAGTCAACCTAAATTTCCCCTCCTCAATGAGCTTAGTTCCTTAAATGTTACATCTTAAAATGTGATCATAAAAGCAACTCTTTTGGTTGCTAAAGCTTTAAATCTCCCTCTACTGTTTTATATACCATTCTAAGGATGGTGTCTACTTTTCCAGTTAAAAATAAACATTAAGAACAGTGACTTCATTGAAATCCTTCGTCTTAGCAAATTGTTTCATTCAGTGGCCAAAATGAAGGCATTTTAACTTCAGATGCCTTCAGTACGTTAATTTTGCAAATTTCCATCTGCTAAAGTTACTGTGGTGAGTGAGATCACCAGGAGCTCTGGTAAATTCCAACAGAACCTATCAGGCAGACCCAGCCATTTATTTTTTAAAATACAGACATCTGAAGCAGCAAGTTGGATCAAAACAGAGTACTGGCATTTTATTTTGCCTATCACTGTATGTTGAACTATGACTTACAATTTTTTGATTAGTTTGTGAAGCAAAGTTAACATTTCGATACTTAGAGAAAATCACAGAATTGGATATGCTATTTCTACCGTCAGGGCCACAAAAAAAAAAAATCAGAGAATGTAGGTTAAATTCTATGGTACTATTAAAGGTCTTTGGTAAAGAATGTTTCATTCCTCCTGGTGACAATTCCTGCCTCTTAAAGAGAAGGAATTGGCTAAAACATCAAACCTTGGGTGTCCAAGATAAAAGTCGGCATTCTTTATTGAGCTAGAAATCACACTAAGTGCTTCACAGCCATAATCTCTAATTCTCTCAGCCCTGAAAAGGTTAGCCTTATCTTTTATACAAGGAAACTCAAGGATAACACAATAAGGAGAGGGAAGAGCCTGCATTCAAACTCTGATCTCTCCAGCACTAAACTCTGTGAGATTTCATTGCCAATATGTTGGCCTCCAATTTATTAGACTAATTAGACTAGAGGAACTGAGGCTCATCCAACATCTTTAGAGAATAAAATGATTCTTATAATATGAAAGAAATGAAACAGAAAAGAAAACAAAAAGAGAAAGGGCAGAGATCACAATAAAGGAGAATATTGTCACAAACCCTTATTATTCTTTGAGGTGGAGAGAGTTTATTGGATTTCTGGCAAAATCCACTTTATCTTCTCAATTCAATCAGATTGATAAACCCTCTGAAGATTTATACCAGGCTGTCATTGTTTTTTTGACCCATCTGGTGACTGTGATCATGTTCAAACATTAAATGGGAGGAAAATAAATGTGCACTCTTTCTGGAATGGCACACACATATGTTCTTAGCCTGACAAGTCAGATTCGGCAGAAGAAGAAACACACCAAAAAATGGATTTGCTTAAATAGGAATAGGCTCAAATCAGTTCCCAAGCAGCTGCTTTATTTTGAGCAAAGCAGCATGTAATACTAGATGGGATTAAATCTCTTTTTCTGATGAGGAGCCAGCCAAATGTTTCCTAGTTTCTAAGTTTGTCCCCTTGTTGGATCCCAAAGAGGAACTAAGAGGATCTTCCAAGATACGCTCTGTTGAATATGTCATTCAAGGTTGTTTCTCCCCAGACCTTTAGTGATCAGAGAAAAATGTCTCTAGGTGAATTGTCCGAGAATAAATTACTTCAATCTGCAGAGAACTTTATTCTTTCTTTGGGCACTCTGGGGCTTCTGGGAAATCCTTTTGTTTTTTTCAGTCAGGTGCTGATATTTATTGTGGTTTTCAATGGTATGCCAAAAAAGATTCTCTCTTTCTCTCACTCTGACTGAAGGTACTAATTAGCTGGAGATAAATTCTCTTTTTTTGCATAAGAGAATCACAAGAATATTTTGTCTAGAAAATGCATAGATTTGTTAGGTACAAGAATCATTTTACAGGAGATAGCCTAATAATTTCATGTAAAATTCTAATAAATTACTTAAGGGATGTAGTTTTTGTGCCCCATTTCGCAGATAAGAAACTAAGCCAGAGAGGCATGAAATGACTTTATTAGATGGTAAATTCTAGATCTCGGAAACTAAGCCAGAGTACCAGCCAGCAAGTCCTTAAAACTACATTTCCTTCCTTAGGTATGTTTTACAGCTTTTTGTTTTTTAAGTTTACTTATTTTGCATAAATCCCCTTTTCAGCACATCCCACTAGAAATGACCTAGTGTTTAATTTTGTGTGTGTATTTGTCTTTGATTTCACGAGGTAAAATTTGCTTTTTATTTGTGGCCTCATATTTTTATTTGTGAAGTTTTCTGAAATTTTCTGCAGATTTAAAATGCTCCTGATTGAGCTTCTGATGCTGAGGGGGCAGGTGGGCACTTGACTGATGGAGGGGGGAGGGAGAGGGTGCAGGTGCCATTCTGGAAGGGGTCAAGAATGCCCCTGGTCTCTCCTGTCGCTCTCCTCTCTGTATATTCTTGTGTTCTTCACAGTGTGTTGCTGCCTTTGGAACTTGGAGACCTTGCTCCATACCAGCCTGCCAGAGTTGAGAACACTCACATGCAAAGTTTTGGAAATTGACCATTAATCAAGTTACAGAAGAAATAGGAAAAACAGCTTCATTATACCATCAGATGTGGAGCTACTGACATGTGCATCTGGGGAAGAGGCACAGCAATCCTTTGAAATAAACCACTTTATCTCCTGACCATCTTTTCTACATGTGGGTTTTGAACCCTCTCAGTGTGGGGAAAGGAGAGTGAGGGTAGTGGGAAGAAGTGGAGGAAACAAGTGTTCAAATGCAGATTCCTTAGCTCCATCCCAGCCATGGTAAATCAGACTCTCTGGGGCAGGGCCTGGGAATCTGCATTTCCCAAGATGATTCTTGTGCATTGTAATTTTTAAGTTGTTTTAAAAAGTAGATGATCCTACTCAAGAAAGTTCCATCTGGAATTGAAAATCAAAGAGTGATAAGAGAGAAAGTCACATTCTAAGGCATTTTTTGCCCACTGTGACAAAATTCTTTAAAGAATTAAAATACTAGAAAATATCTCTGGGGAGAGATCGATTAGGTAGCGTGGAAATAGACACTTTACCTTTGTATCATCATCTCTCTCTGTTTTATTACTGCTGTAGAAATGCAAAAGTCTACCTTTTGAAAAAGTGGCTTAACATGTCATCTCATCTGGTTATGTTTTTATAGGGGTGTAGTGGATTGAATCATGTCCCCCCAAAGCTCACTGAAGCTTAAATTGTGTCCCCCAAGTTTTAGTATTAGAAACGTCGTCCTCACTGTGACTGTTAAAAGGGTGGGAAATCCTATTATGGTAATTGAATGGTGGAGTCTTGAAGAGGTGATTGGATTGTAGGACCATGCCACAGTGAGTGTAATAAAATTGATGGTCAGGGGCATGGTTCTGAGAGCTTTAAAAAGAGAGTGAATGAGACGATCTCTTGCTCTCTCTGCTTCCACCATTTTGCAATGTGAGACCACTAGGTCACTGTCGCCATCACCAGATGGACTTTGGACTTCCCAGCCTGAGAAACTGTAAGCAATAAATTTCATTTCCTTTATAAATCACCCAGTTTCAAGTATTTTGTTACAAGCAAAAGAAACAGACTAATACAATGGGTCACTTTATTTAAAGCTTGCTTCCTCGAAAACAGGTTAACGGGAATTTTGTTTGGTTGGTTAATTGATTGGTTAACATCCATCTTTTCCACATTACAGTTGCTACAGGCATTAGAAATGATTATTTTTGAATAGTGCCATGGTTTTATTTTTTATACTAGTAGAATTTGCTTATCAACTAGCATTTATCAGAAGTTATTTTAACTTACTTAGCTATGATTTCTAACTCATATGAGACTGCTAGATGAATATTTTCAAACTGCAGGTCTCCACCCATTAGTGGGTCACAAAATAAATTGGTGGATAGCAAAAGGTTTTCATTATTTTCATGAAGAAATAGAATGTGAGAGAATAGATATAATAAAACAGAATAAAATGCATTACATGTGGTAAAGGAAGTATCATTGTAGGAAACCGTGTGTGTATGTGTGCGTGTGTGTGTGTGCGTGCGCGCGCGTGTGTGTGTGTGTACACATACCATGCTACAATATAATTTGTATTTCTTAGTGTATGTCAAGGCCAAAAAATATTTTAAAAACACACTGCTGTCTTTGTTCTTACAGTTTTACTCAACTAAAGTGTCCGAACATTTAAGTAGAGTCCTGATTAAATAAAAATTGGACAAATAATAACAGTAGATTTTTGAGGTTTGAGAGTTTCCATAATGCTAAAACAAAAGTTTTCACTTGCTAAATTTCCTTATTCTAGCTGACACTATCAGCAAAAGAGATAAGAACCTTATAAGGATCTTTTTTTCTCACAAAAGCACAAACCAGTGTTTGCTGTTTTGTTTTATAATCTTCTCCCTTTACACTCAAACAGGTCAGATAAAACACCAAACATCAGGTTCCTGAGGACAAGTGTGTGTTTTTTAGTCTGCTCGTCAGCTATTGCCTTAAAGCCCAGATTACTGCTGCATTTTACAGCAATTCAAATGTAACGACTTTGAAACAATACACGCTTTAACAGAAAACTCTCAATATTTTTTGGTCTATGATCTGCTTATGAACTTTCTCGTAAAAAATAGCTCCTTCCAAGTATCAAACAACTCTTTTGTTAATCCTTAACCTTCCACCCAAATTCAAATGTGTATGCTGAATTTTACACACTTACATACATATCTACCATCTTCGGTGTTTTTGCTTCACAGACTGGACACATTAATTAGACAGACAGTAGAAACTAAGAATCAAACAATAGAAATAAACATGGAGTCGAGGTTCCTGAGTTTCACTTGTAGTCCTGTCAATGACTAGCTGTAATGGACAGATATTTTTCTGGTCTGTCCAGCATCCTTTCCTTTGTGGAGTGACCCTTCCACCATTCTATAGCAGCCTCCTTAGACCACATGGGGAAGGTGGGATCAATACCTCCTTCCTGCTGAAAAGAGCAGCCATGAGCCAGGCTATGTCACTCAAAGAACCAAGCCCACCACCCTGGGCACAGTGATTAGATTAAGAAAGAGCCCCTGCCCCAAACTGAGCCAATCATAATGTTCCCAAGATTCTTATAAAGGCAGCTGCTCTTTTTATATAACCATGAACATAGAAGGCCACATGCATTTGGAACTCCTCGGGGCCATTGTGCCACTTCCTAGGGAGAGGACGAAAGGAAAGCCAGTTAGAGGGAAGCATATCCTAGAGGCCAAGAGCCACAGATGCCCAAGGTCAGGTGCACCTCCTTGATTCCCAAGCTACCTGTGCCAGTCAATTTTCCTTTTTACAAAATCTAGTTTGATTTGGGTTTTGGTCATTTGCAATTAAGAGCCTCATACAGTTAGCTGAATATTCCTGTAAATTGATTTTCTAATTTACTCAATAAATGAGCAAATCATTCTCAATGGCCTTTTTCCGGATTCTAAAATTTATTCTGTTCCCTAACTTAGGCAGGTTATTTTCTAACATAACAATTAATTTATCTATTCCTGACCCAGTTTTCTATTATTTAAACAAAATCGAATTTGTCTTCTCTAGATTTTCTGTGAAGTTGAATTAAGTCAAAATTTATGGATGCTGTGATGAGAAAGTTCTGCTTCTGGCCTGCTGCAAAACAATTCCTTGACTGCTGCATAGCACTGGATCTTGCAAGTGCAGCTGTGTAGAGTTCGTCTTGCCATTGACCTTATTTTGTAACTGGTATGTCAGCCCCTTATTTGGTTCTGGTGAGAATCCAAAGAGCAAAAGCAACATGTGTTGATGATGTTTGCTGACGTATGGTGAGCAGTTGCATCATAAGAACCAAAGCATTGGCAGCCCCGATAAACCCAAATGAACACAAGAAAAGGTTACATTGCTCTATAAACAATTTATATATATAAATGTCACATGAAAGGCAATGGGATTAAAGATTTGTGCTGTTGGGTTGCCTGGAAAACATCACCGGAGCACTGCTGTTCCTTTGGCAGTAGATGTAGTGGCACTTGCTGTTTGTTTAATCTAGGCCTCTTTCTTAGAACTCTACACTGTCAAAATAGTCCTTTGTTCTTAGTTTATATGCGTAAAATTTTATTAAAAAGAACTGGGGCCATTTTATTTCTTTTCCAGAAAACAAAAGACCAGAGGCAAATGTGAAAAAATGTTTGACAAAGTATACTTCTGGGTATTGGGAACACAGGCGTTTTTTGTATATAAAAATGTACTTGTTGCTCTACTGGTTACACCAAATTATCCCCTACAAATAATAAGATTCCAGAAGGATTCATGAATTTATTTTCTCTCCTAATAGTAGCACTTTAAAAAAAAAAAGGTTCTTATCAAATATCACTACTTTGAACCCAGAGATGAAAAATAAACCATATTTAGGTGAGAATATGTTAGCACAAAACACTGAAGTTGCCAAATTTGGACTCTACCCTCATACCTGTTTGAGTAGCACAGAGCAAAAACTCAATCTACCATTTGTTAAAGCAGTTTCTTCACCTTTTGATGAGAATTCAGGGGTGGGTAAACAACCACAAAGGAATGCTGTGAAAGGCCAATAAAGACATTTTACGTGCAGAGGAAGTTGCCATATACGTATCAACTGTACAATGATTTTGCAGATAATTTGGATTTTTATTGCTTTGTATTATTTGTCATTTTCATTATTGCTTTGCTACTGATTAGTGCCATTAAATGGGGGGGGGGGGGGTTGTAGCATAAAAGCAATAGCTTTGTTTGTATATGCATATTTATTTAATTAACTCTAATGCTAGGAACACAGTGCTTTATCTAGGAATATAATAACTATACAGCAAAGGAATTTTCAGACAAAATTTTCTTTTTGTGCCATTATTGAACAATATTATTCACTAATGGAATCTGGCATTATAGTGATCCAAAATATACTGTTCTAAGCACAGCCTGCTTCAGAGAGATATTGGGATTCAAATATGCCAGATCTGTCATGGTAATTATTGGACATGGCCTTACATTAGAATCCAGGCAAATAAACATGCATGTAAATGTTTTAAGTTAAAATATAATGTTTAAAGTAAGTATTCTTTTTTTTAATGATTCCCCAAAGTAAACTGTCTCTGTAATCGAATGAACCAATTAACAATCACAATTCTTAGTTCAGCAGAGACTTATTATATATCAGACCATAATTTATGTTTATTGCTTTTCCATTTTTATAATCAACCTATAGACATAGAAAAGTATGAGAGGCTTAATTATATTTACAGAACAAAATGTAAATGCTAAAAGCCAAAATCATGTAAAGGGAAAGATAGAACTGACAGAAGTCAGCAGGCAGAAATGTCTGACTGATGTATGGGGAGGCTAATTTCCTCCACCTATGCAGTCAGAGGGTCAAAGAAATACCATCTAAAATTGAGAAAAGAGATATAAGTATAAGCATAGTGCATAGAGTTATACAGGTTATCATAAACTAAAAAGAATGTAACTTATAAAGGAGAGGCTAGAAAAGAAAGTGGGCATAAGATAAATCCTTCACCTCTAAAAGTAGAATTCAATACTGACATATTTGATGAAAAAGCATAAGTATATTATTCTGTGTTACAGGGAAATTATAAGAAAAATAAAACCCAAAATGGTAAAGTCCAGTCCTCTTGTTATTTGATCTATCAGCAACATTTGGCCAGTGAATAACTCCCTCCTTGATACCTTGCTTTGCTTGGCTTCCAGAACAGCCTACTCTTCGGGCTTTTCTCCCACTTATTTTTTCACAATCCTCTTTGCCGATTCTTCCTCTCTCCCCTTTTAATGTCAGGTACCCCTGGACAAACTCTTGGTCCTCTTTCTGCACTTATTACCTTGGTAACAACAATCCCTTGGCACAGGATCATCTGCCTGCTTTTCTAAAATTTCAAAAAATGGAATTAATTCTGATCATTTTAGTTAACAAATACTTATTGAGCCCCTATGATATCCAAGGCACTGTGTTAGGTTCTCCGGTGGCATCATTCAATAGGACTTTCTGTGATGAAGGAAACCTTCCATATCCTCACTGTCCAGTGTGGTAGCCACAAGTCACATGGAGCTACTGAGTGCTTGAAATGTGGCTAGTATATAACTGAGAAACTGAATTTTTAATTTTATTTAATTTTCAAAGCCACATGTGGCTAGTGGCTACCATACTGGACAGTGCATTTCTAAGGATTCACCATAAATGAAAAGGATGTTTATGGTGGTCTTTGTCTTCTCAAACTTTACCTTTGAACAAGGAAAGGATCCTACTCAAAAAAAGAAAGATTGAGAAAGTAGAGGATAAAAGTTCTTTCTCTACTAAAAATGGGTGAAGTTCATTGAACTATATTACATAAAGATTTCGGAAAGCTAGTCGTAATTCTTACTAGTAAAAGATAAAGATGGCCAAATCAACCTCTTTCATTCTTAAAATTATTTTGTTCATAGTATTAGCACACTAATTTTATTTTTAACTCCATAAATTTTGATGGTTTGGGAATAGAAAGATAAGAACTAAAGTAAAACCAAGGCACAATAGATGCAATTTAGCCAACTTTTTTTTTTCAATTCATCAATATACAATGTAGTTGATTTTTGTGTCCCTTTACCAATTCCTCCTTTTTAGCCAACTTTAACTCTTGGTGTTCCTTGTCTGTCAACATTATTTCTTCAGTTTCAAAGATCTCACTAGAGGTGTTATTTCACCTGTCTCTAATTCTGGGCTCCCTGCTCTGAGTTTGTTTCCTGATACTTATCATAAGCTTTATGAATATCTCTCTGCATTATTGATACTTCCTTTTATTATTGCAAACCTTTGTGTGGTTATAGTGCAATAATAGCACTGATAATCTCAAATCATTCCTGCTTTGGAAGGGAAATTTATGGCATTCCATTTCTAATTTATATACCATCATATCAAAAATTTTTTAATTATGCATTTTCTAAGGGCAGATCTTCACAAGGTACACATCTAGGTTTTAGTTGCTTAGTCATTTTGAGTTTATAAAAGGAGAAGTTTCTTGTTTAAATTTTTTAAATAATTTTTTATGAATAAATGTCTGCTATACTTGTATATTGTTGACTTTGCTGTCTATTTCATATTCCAAAGGCCACACCCAACTTAATTTTTAAGACATGCCCCTCTCTCTAGACTTAATTCCGGGCAGTGAAATATCAGGCTGCAGTGGGATGGCAGATGTACTTAAGCTTTACGATACCTTTTGCTGAGCTGAAAGGGTGTTCTGGTTACCATTTTATTCCTTCCACAGGTCTTTAAAAATTGTTACAGACCAACCCTTGCTGTGGTCTTTAAGCCTTGGAGAAAGGTTAGAGTGAAAGTCCATGTCTTGCTGGAGTACCTGAGCTTGACCTATGCTCTCAGGCTGTATCTTCATTTAAGAATCTCCTAATGAATGGAAAGATGGTCTGAGAAACTCATCTATTTTCCTAAGCCAGCAAGCTCTGGGTTCTCTTTAGTCCCTTGAAATTCTATTTGCAAACCAGCCCACTGTTTTCTGACATCATTATATGTAGCTAAAAGAAGCCAGCAAATATTTTAACCTTCTGATAGAAACCATCTTACCCAAGTCCACAAATTAATCGGTTACATTTCTATCAGTTTACCACAGAAAACAGTTACAGCAAATGGTTCATGGTTATATAACATAGGTCATTATTTTTGCAAGCTTCTATGATGATGTCTTCAGTATTTTACCAAATACACACACCCCCCACTCAGTCCCATATATTTAGGTTTTTCTTATGGCCAGCATGCCATTTAATTAATACAAATTTCTCTATTGGTTTGCAATTGGTACAATAATCTTGCATGATAAACAGCTACAAAACCTCAGTGGTAAGCAACAATAAACATTTATTTAGCTCACATTGTCTGTGGACTGGCTGGGGTCGGGGGCTATTTATCCAGACTGGGGCAGCATGGCCAGGTGGCTCTGAACTGCCAACATCCCATTAGCCAAAGCAAATCCCATTCTAAGCCCAAAATCAAGGTGTGGGGAAATTCTCTCTTCCCACTATGAAGCCAAAGAAAGTCACATGGCCAAGTCCAACATTAATGGAGTGGGGAAATATACTCCTCTCATGAAAGCAAGAAGGGAGGGAATATATCTGACAAGAGTTAAACCTGCCACAAAAAGAAAATAAAATTATTTCTACTTTTCCTTCGTAATTCCTATATAAAATTAGAGAACTTTGGGTGTAGCAATCAATCTAGCTAAACCAATCATAAAGGAATTCACTGGAAAGATAGAGGGAAATATGTAGAATCAGAGAAAAATCTGATCATACACACATCGGAAAGGATTAAAGACCAGAAATCCTCCAAAGATCCGGGTAGCAGAAACTAATAGACTGTCTCTGGGGCACTCTGCTATGGGATGGAAAAAATTTTCTGTCCTCAAGTCACTCAGCTGAAGATTCAAATTCTCAAGACAAAAAGTCTAGTTAAGAGATTCTGCTCAGCCCTAGGCCAGTGAGGAGCAAGGGCACTGTCCTACCAAATCTATAAATAACAGGAAATTTGGTCCCAAAGGAAAATCAATGTTTTGTTATCAGAAGTAAGAGGACTGCATGCTAAGAAGCAAAAACAACAGGCGCGCACATCAGGTACCTTATAAGCCAATTTATTAGAATTTTAAGGACATTAAATCTGTCAAAAGTAGTACATTGTGCAAAAACACTCACATGTTTATCCAATAATAACTTGGATGAAGAAATAAACCTGTGTCACTGTAGTAAACATTGTTCATCAGAGGTCTTGGAATCAGAGCACTTAGGCTAAAGTTCTGACCTTGGGCAAGTCACTGAGACACAATCTTCTCATTTATAAAACAGGAAAAACCTGCCTTGTCTATTCCAGTCCATTGTTATGAAGCTCAAATGAATTAATAAATACATATACAAAAGTGCCTTAAAAACTACAAAGTGACTCTCATGTGACAGCCGCTCTTGTGTCTCATGACACTGGTGCCAGTTTGAAATTTCTTACAGTGACCAAGCCTCATCATCACAACCTCCAAACTCTATTTGTTGTTTCACTTATAAATGCAGGCAGTTCAGAAAAACTTTTCCCATTAAAATTAATTATTTCTCTTTTTCTTAATTTATTTTTTGAATTGAAACATAATTGATTATACATATTTATGGGGTACAGAGTTGACTATCCGTATTTGTGTACAGTATGTGATGATAGAGTCAATATTATTAGCATGTTCATCACTACAAATTGTAAATTAATTATTTCTTATTATAGGAAGCAGACGCTCTGAATGCAGTGTCCCTAAAGACTGAAGGAGAGACGAGGGGATGTTTATTTGCATCAGGCAAGTTGAAGCAGGTTCTTACGAGGCCCAAGGCTGGAGTCTGTTACTGTAAAGGACAGTATTCCATCACCATAGGAGGTAGTAGGTTGGAAAAATAGTCAATAGTCCTGCAAAGTGAAATGGCAGATGCAGACCAAAACAGAAAGACAGACAAAGAGACAAAGAAATCCTTCTTTGCACTGAAGTCAAGTCAGGGTTGCCCAGTGAATAGCAGTAACTGTGCATATGCTAGATGGCACATTATTTAATTCTATACTCAACACCTTTCACTCTTTGGGATGTTTACCTCTGGAAAGGAATTGTGAAGGGAACACAAAACAGCAGAATATCCAAACAACCTTCACATGGTCAGCTGAGGGAGCCTAAACATAAAAAAGTGGCCCAACCACACAGCCCTTAAAAGATTTGCTCTGGCTGGGGCAACACAGCCTCACTTTAAACAGCAGCTTGCAGCTGATGACAAGGTGCAGACTGTACAGATGGAGATGCCAGCACCCTCAAGGCCCCACTCAGAAGCACTGGTATCTTTGAATTCGTCCTGAAGGCTGTGGAGGGTTGGGTCAGCCATGCACATGTTAGCACAGAGAAGTGCTCAGTCCTCACTGGTTAAAGATGGTACCTCACATGACTGTTCCTTAGTAGGCCACATGCTCATTCACGTGGGGCTACACAGTCATGACCCCACTTATGTCTTGCCTTGCAACTGATCTCTATCTGTTCTTCCATTCTTGTTGTGAAATGATATTTTTGAGACATTATTTTATTTGGTTTATCCCATGGTAATTTCCCCTCTTCCCCCATACAAGTAAAGAGGAGTGTCCCTTGCCCCAGGGAATTGTGGCAGAATCTCCTGGGCATTTGTGGTTCCAAGAACTTAAACCCATTAGGAGATAATGCTAGTGCCTCTGAGGCAGACATCACTGTGGATGGGTGCCTCCAAAGAAAATATAAAAAATCGAGAGAGGAAGGGATATCCCTGGGCAGAGAAAAAGATTTCCCGAGCTGAGGTAAGAATAAGGGAGAGAGTAATGAGCACAAAGTCCTGAGTGGGTCGTGATAAGAACCCCCCACACACACGGACACACATATATAAATACACACACACAAACACACATGGACACTCATATGGATAGACACATGAAGACACACACACACACACAGATGCACATAGTCACACATGCACACACAGACACACATATACCGATACCCACACAGACATACATGAGCACACACAGACACATGCTCCCCACCTGTTCTTAGGCAGATCCTCATGGGCTGTGCCCAGGCCAACTGAGCCCTGGGAAGCTTCATTGAAATCCCCATGTTCCCAGCATGGCATCGAGCTTACAGACCCTCAGTTATTAGACTCAAAGGAGCTCATAAAGAAAAGAATAAGACTATCACATTTGTCAACAGCCAAGAACCAGGCAGCCCATGGAAGTCTCAGAGCACATCCTGATAAACAGATGAATAGATGAACTGATCAGTACTTCATCCCAACACCTCACTATGGCACCAGGAGAGAGTGAGGGAAGCTCCAAATGATTTGAGATAAAGTTTCCTTCACACCAGCAGGACAAAGCTGGAAACAGAAATTAAATTGAGTCACAGGAAAAGATAGAATCATACTTTGCACACACCAAGACTCACGGTCTAAGATCCATACTAGTTACCTGTGCACATTTTTGTCTTACTGATTAAATTGTGAGCTTCTAGAAGATGCCAAACAGATATCTTTCCCTCAAGGATTCTTACAGCAGAGCCTGTCAGATGTGAATGTCACTTGAATCACCTGGATCTTGTTAAAGCACAAATTCTGATTCAGTAAAGCCAGGGTGAAGCCAAAGAGTCTTCATTTCTAACAACTTTCCAGATGCTGGTTATGAGTAAGTAGCAAGGTCACAGAGATTCACAATGACCTGCACATATAATAAATGCCAGGGTGAGGGGAGGAACAAACATGCAAACAAACATGATTCTTGAATAATTTCAAGAATTGTGGCAGTGTGCTGACTCCATTCAATGTTCTTATTTTTACCTCAGATAGGAGAGATGGAAGGTACAACATATGTACAATAATACTATGCTGAATAAATTTATGGAGGCATGTTAAAATTATCAATGATCTTCTAGCTAATACTATTTATTCATTTAACCAATATTTATTGAGTATACAAGAATACATGCTAGGGATGTCAACAAATGCCCACTCTCATGGCACTTATAGTCTACTTAGGTTTATTATCTCTTTGACTCTAGGCGAGATAAAGTGTTGAGTATGAGTTATTTCATTTGATCCACAAAAGAACTAGTTTTACAGATAAGGATACTGAGGGCAATAGTGATAAAGTGACTAACCTAAAGCCAGATAGTTAATAAAAGTCAGGGTATGGATTTAAAGCTGATTTTCTTCATGTTCTGTCTGCTTTCTAATATCCTAGTGAATAAAATTTACCATTAAGAAGTTGTTATAGGTGACTGTTAGGCTCTTCAGTCAGGCCACAATATCCTATTGCTAGATGGAAAACAGAAAAAGAGATTCCCACTTTATTGGTCAAAAAGATCAATTTTATTCATGAAAAAGATGTTCACTGGATGACTGCACATCAGCAGGCATCTGATTTCCACCTGGAAAATGGGCAATAATCTTATACATAAGTCAGTTTAAACATCCATCTTTATTTCAAATTCTTTGTGGATTTATTTGCCTTTCATGAAAGACAGACTTGTGGTCTCAGTGGTTATACCATATCACTGAAGACATCACAAGTTCTCAGAGAGACAACTTCTAACAAAATGAGGAACAACAATTTCTAAAAATTGTGCAGAATTAATAACTCTCATAGTTCATTCATGCATCTTCTGTTTGCAAAGAAATTTCTCTCTCAACTCTACAAAGTAAATTGTAGTAAGATCTCAGAGTAAAGCTCATTATGTCACCATTTCAGACAAAATTCTATGGCATCACACTAGCTAGTGGCTAGAGAGATATCAGGGAGGTTAGGGGAGAAATACAGGTGAGATAGGTCAGCAGTACCACACCTGAGGCCCTCATTAAATTGTGAGTTGCATGATTAAAAGAGACCATGCAATGCCCCTCCTGCTATGCCTAGAAGCTTCTCTCACTTAGGTTCTTCTCTTCAACATAATATGCTTAATTTAGCCAACACAGTGCCCCATTTAGACACTAATAGACAGCAGTAAAGAAATGCACATATTAAATGAATGCTGCAGAGTGCATATAAAATTTAATTAGCATTATAATTGATTCAGTATAGTAGTAGCAATATGGTTAGTGTGGAGTAGCTGTCACAAGGCAGAGATAACCTTGGTACCCAGCTGTTATAACCAGGATAACCTTGGCTTGCCCTGGGCAGCCCTGGTTTACCACTGTTGAGTCAACATAATCGTTAATGGCTCCCCTTTTCACTTTCAAATATATCCCCATTTAGACAACAAATTATATAGTCACTTTATTTCTGATTGACTCTCATTTCTGCACAATCTTCAGTGTTTGCCAATTTGCTGACTGTGCTGGGAATTCTGCCATGCAAAGAGAAAAGAGTGACAAAAAGTATAGATCCAAGTGTCCCCTGATTAGGGAAATCATGGGGTAAATCAATCATAACAATAACTCCACCTTAGATCTCCACCAGAAATACCTGAGGAGACTTAGGGATTTTTTTTTTTATCACCACATGGTGAATGATGAAGCCAAAATTCTTTTAAAAGTTAGTTAAAAAGTACCTGACCACCTACTTGATAATAAGCATGGTTATAGGTGACCGGGCATAAAAACACCTAACAAATAAGATGTACAAGTATTTTTTCTATTTTCAAGGTATTCAGATCTATTGTGGGAAAACACAGGCTAATGAAAAAAATAAGAAATAGAAAATCACAGGTACAGGCTATTATGCTCAAATGTTAAAAGATCTCTCCCAAGATTACATAATACATATGTTTCAGAGTTAAAAATAGAGGGAGTAGAAAGAAAACATTTATCAAGCTCTTGCTATAAGCCAATATGAACTAGCTATATGTCTTATCTCACCTAATTCTCATGACAAGCCCTATAAAGGTAACAGTATTTCTTCCTTTTGTGGATGAAGAGACAGACCCTAAGAGAAGTAACTTGCCTGAGGTCACAGAGTCCAGTGCCGATCTACTAAGGCCCAAACCCTGTTCTTTCCCCCATACTATGTAAGTTGCCTTCTTTTTCCATATCCTAGGGCAGAAATTGGCCTATAACAGGAATCCATTGATTGTCTAGACTAAGGAGAAATAAATTCAAAATTGTACAAAATGCAATACAAAAATAAAAAATTAAAATGAGATTTAAAAAATAAAAAACCCTAGAGAAATGAAAGAAGGCTGCAGCTCTACATTTCCCTTATTCAATTTCAAAAGCAAATTCCCATGTAGTTGTGTATGATTAGGGAGAGGGAAAAAAGGGGAATTTGTGTAAAAATATATAGTGATCCAAAAAGTATTTGTTGAGCTGAATTCCCTAGGAAGACTACCCTACAGAAAGTATTAATCTCTTCTTGCTGTTCTCCTGATGCTGATTATAACAAAATCCCCTATTCGGGCCGCCATCACTGCATAGTAGAGAAAGGAACTGCTGAGCTGCGATGAATGCTTTTGTCCTGCTATCGATTCAATTCGCCCCAATTTATCAAATACTGTGGAGCTACAAAGCAAGGTGCTGGGTGGAGGAAGGGGGGCTGGAGGATGATTCCTGACCACTAGTACATTAGAATCCAGTAGGAAAGTGGAACACGTGTATTTCCAAGATGACAAGTCACAATGCGATGAGCCAAAAGTAAAATAAAACAGAGAGCTATGAAGACACATATGTCAAGTAACAATGAACTCTCATCTCTCTCTCTTTCCCACAGATGAGCTTTGAAGTCCTAATCATTAAAACAGGGCTCATAATATCTTCCATGGATTCCTCACTGGTGTGTTAGAAGCATGTAATTTTTAAAAAATCATAGAAAACATACTTTGAAAACCATTTTAGTACACAAATGGAAGGGAGTATTTAGAAAGAAAAGTGGGATCCTTGTTTAATTGTTTGATGCAAATCCATGTTGTTCAGCTACATTGTGTTCAAGTGGGCTTATGTGACTCTGCTAAGAACTAACCACCAGTGCACCAGGAGTGTCATGTCCCTCCCATCTCTGCAGCCTCCCTGCCTGGCCTCTGTCCTTTCTCCTCTTGTCACCCAGGCCAGGCCTGTGCTCACACTGAACTGTCTTCTCTGATGGTCTCATGCACACTCACGGCTTCAATTCTCTGTTGACCCAAAGTGATGCCTCCAGCCCAGATGTCTCTGAACTCCAGACATATACCTGCCCTTCCTGGTGGAAATTTCCACTTGGATGGCTCTATAACCTGTCCAAAGGGAACTCACATCTTCCTTCTCCCCCAAAGAATGTGTCCCTTCCCTTGTTCCCATCCTCACTGAATGCCAGTCGTCATCCACCAGGTACACAAGTCATAACCTGGAATCTACTGGGCACGTCCCTCCCTGCCTCCGTCTACGCAGCAGTTTATCCTTCGCTTGGCTTGCTTAGGACAGAATAGGAAAGAGAGGGAAACTGGAAGACAAAGCTTCTCATACACACTTACATATTCCCACATGCTTAAATGTTGTTCACTCCTGATTTTGGAATTCTCGGGATCTCTTTTGTTTCTGTAAAAAGAACAAAGATGTTAAGTGAAATAAGCCAGGCACAGAAAGACAAATACCACATGTCCTCACTCACAAGTGGGAGCTAAAAAAATAAGCAAATAAATAAAAAAGAAAGAAAGATACAACCATCACGATACTACGTTAAACTTTCAAAAGGAGAGAACAGAACTGAGGTTACCAGAGGTGGGGGAGGGGGAGGGAAAGGAAGGGAGGAATTGGTAAAGGGCCATGAAAACAATTACATTTATAATGTCAAATGTACTAATTATCCTGATGTGAGCATCACATATTGCACACAGGTAATGATATTCAACTCTTTACCCACAGATACGTACGATCAACTATATTTCAATTTAAATAAATAATAAATAATAAAAAGAGCAAAGAATGTTGAAATCTATATAGACAAGCATTTTCCTAACTGGGGTCTGTAAAATGTTATTTCCAAGAGATTTAATAGAGGTGTTTCTTTAAAAAATAATTTTTTAAGAAGGTGGATGTGGTGCCAACATTAGTAAAATTGTGCATTGATTGTGTTTTCCAGAACTTCCTCCTTCGCCCCCGTCCTCCCTCTGGCCCTAAGAAATGAGCAAAGTGATTCCATCTGCTTATAACACACGGACAGTATGCTTGTATACAAATGTGATGATTGGATTTAGGAGTGTGATTTGGTTTTCACTGTTGTTGGGATTTGGCTTGCTTGCTTGCTTTTTGATGTACCAGAGAAAACCGTGAGATGTGTGAGCATGCGCACACTAGTTTGTACAGGCCTGACTCTGTCAGCCCCACTAAAAGGATGAACCTCTGGCCCCTTTCCAGGGGCAGCCTGAAGCAGAGGGAGCCACACAGCAGCCTGTCCATGCATTGCAGTTCTCCTGCTGGAACCTGCCATCATAATGGCTGTCCCCACCCTATTCCCAATGAAAAGTATTAAATGCAGATTCAGCTGCTTCTACCTACCAGCCGCTTGCATGTTACCCTGCCCATGGCTCTGAAAGCTGCAACCCTTCCCTTGTCCAGGGCTCAGACTCACCCTTTACCCCCAGTGGGTACAGAAGTGCAAGAGGCAGCCACAAAGCTTGCTGGAGTTTTACTCCTGTATGATGAGTCTGTATTCTTTGAGAAAGGCACATTCAGGTGAAGGAAGAGCATCTTCCATCATTCCCCGTTTGGAACTGGAAATTAGTACTCAACCCAACTAACGCACGAGTTAACCCCGCACGCCTGAGCCTCTTTGCAGTCACAGTACACAGCTGCACACTTATGTCTCTGAGAAGTCCTGCAGCAAGGAACCTGGCTGCTTTTCTTCAATCCAGTTTCTCAAACTATTTTGAGCATGGAACGCTTTTGGGTAACACACCTTTTGTGGGTACATGTTGATAAAGATTGGCAAAAAATACCTAGGAGATTTGGAAGAAGCTCTCGCGGCAAGAAGTTCTTGGTGAGCCCAGGCTAATTTCATCTTTCGCTTGTGTGCAAACAGGCGGGCTAAGATGTCACAAGATGTGTTGCTTGTCATGAGATGATCTGCATGTGAACTGCAAGTCTGCAGCTAGAGAAGTAGGTAGAGTTGGTGCAGGAGAACCTGAAATAAGGAATCTGCATTCTCCTGCCACTCCCCCTTTTCCTGCCCACCCTCCTGCCAGAAGCTCAGGGAGCCGTGGCAGGGTGGTTGTGAGACTGTGAACACAGAGGGGCCACTAGGGGCCCAGGGCAATATTGAGTTGAGGAGAGAAACATTCCTGCTTCCCCATCCCTAGTCCCCATTTTCGGCCACAAACTACACCCTACCTTTGGCTCCTGAGCCCAGTGGAACAGTCTTCCCAGAAAGGCAGCAGCCCAGCCACTGAAGTGCAGGCAAACGGCCTGGTCAGGGTGCCCAGAGGGGAAGAAAGATCCAGACCTGTTGCTGAGAACAGCAAAGACACTGCAATGAAGACGTACCCAACATAGCAGCACCGTCATTTCGACTTTACATGCCTGTAACTGCACCCAGAGGCTGGAGACCCTCTGCATTCGGATTGCATTCTATTTGGGTACTAACCTTCTGGTGTCACCTTCCCTTTTCCCCAGGCTACACGTTCCCCAACCTCCCCCTCTCTCTGAAGCAATCAGACCCAAGAAGGAAGCTGTCAGGCAAGGCCTTTCATATGTTATCCAGGCGACTCAGTGGGGGGTAGTGGCAAGGCCCCCCATGGGCTTGCTGGACATGAAACAGGTCCAGAAAACAAATGGTTAGACTCGGGTCGGGGCTGTTGCTAGTAAAAGGAGTCCCGTTGTCTTAAATCATCCGGGATCGTTCACTGAGAGAGGCATCCGTGTACCTGCAGCCCAGAGAGAAGCAGCCGCGGCCCCGCCTCTGCGCCGGGCTTGGGCGAACCCAGCGGCTGCGTTCTGAGCGCCGCGAGTACCGAGTGGCCGCGATGGCTCGAGGCCAGGCAGTCGGGCTTCCTCTCGCTGTCGCTGACATAGGCATTCAGGAAAACGATCGAGCTCAATGAGGGCCTTCCTGTTCCGGCGGGCGGACGGCGTGGGAGCCGCCAGCACACGGGAGCGAGTCCCCGCGGCTCCCCCTCTGCAGGCGCGCGGGGTGACCTGCCCACGGAGGCCGCTGCTAACCCCGGGAAGTGTCCCCGACGCCTGGGGGGGGGGGGTCTCTGCGTTTCCCTCCAGCCAGGAAGCCGGTTCCGACAGGGAAAGCCCAGTGGGGCGCGCTCTGAGAAGGTGCCAAACGCCTGCATGTCACGGGCTTGCTGTCACCGGGCTGCACGCGCGCTTGGTCAACTGAGGCACAGCCGACGGTAACCTCCCACGAGGGGCAAATGACAGATTAAGTTCAGGTGAAGCCAGCTGGGTGCAAACTTAATTAGAATGAGACCTCACCTTAAAATGTGTGTGATCCTTAATTTTTCAGGCAGTAAAACTGAAATACTGAGGTGCACTGACACGTCCTGGATCCATTAAAAGGAACCTGGAGAGATATAGGACGGTCAGTGGTCCATTGGTACTGGTAAGGGTGGCACCTGTGTGTGCGCTCTTCTCTGTCTCAATCTCTCTCTTTCCCTCTCTCTCTCAATCTCTCTCCCTCTCTGTCTCTCTCCCCCACCTCTGGGTATCCTAAGACATTCTGCCATGAATGGAATCTAAAGTCTAGAAAGTCCTTCAGAGTGTGATCCAATAGAAACAGTAAACGACGTCATTTCCCATACTGTGTTCTAGGAGCCAGTATTCAATGCTGCTTACCTGAAAGATAAAACAATGGATGTCAAGTTTTAAGCATCCACTTGCCTACTCAAAAAGAGTTGCCACTGGCCATTTATGTTATGATAAAATAAGATGATCTATTTAGGTAAGAGAGGGTACACTGTGCAATATTTCAGAATGGCTATGAGTTTGGAGTCAACCAACACTGTTGGGGCCTCAACTATTTCATTTTATAGCTGTGCCCCCTGGACAGTCATCTGATTTCTCTGTGCCTCAGTTTCTGTATCTTAAAATGGGGATAATAATTGTATCTTTCTCACAGGATTGTTGTGAAGATTAAATGAGATCATATACATAGCTAATTTTACTTAGCGTCATATCCAGTGCTCAATAAATGTTATTACTATTACTACTAATACTACTCATATTAACAAACTAATCAAATAGCCATTGGACTAATTATTTTAATTGGAGGTTTAATGAACTGGGCTTGGCTGAGCTGAAGGCATAATGTCACTCTAAGTATGGTACAACCTCTCTTCAGCCAAAATAAACTTATGCTTCAAAGGGGAAGATGTTTTTGATGAAGGATAGAGTGATTTGTTAGTTGAAGAATAGTAGCATTTTTCAAACATGATAGAAAATATTTCACAAATGTTTAGGTTGCAGGAGGGTAAAGCTACTAGATTTCTCCAACAAATGTGTTAATCACTTTAATTGATACACAGTTACTAGAAATTTACATTTAAAGGTCTACTAGACCCTTAAACGATGCGGATCAGGTAAAGTAAATGAAAATATTGTGTTACACTGAAATATCTACCAGTTTTATTCACCAACTAAATTAGGTTTATAATTAGAGGAAATTTTGGGATACACTATTTTCCCACCCAATATGAGGCAGGCTAAAAAAAAATTGTCCAAACACATTCAAAAATCTATTCTTACAGGTCAGGCAGCAGTCACTTGTCCATTTGGATCAGTCGATAAGAAAACATATTTTAAACTGAGCTATTCTGAAGAATCTCAGATGTACTTTAAGTTAGGGCACATCTCATTTTCTAGGCACGATCTGCATCTCTCTGAGACCCAGCTGTGATCCCAACATTTCCACGAAAGGAGCACTTCCACTTAGTCAAGAACACGCAGACTTCAGCAAGATTTTGACAGTGTGGCCAGAAAATTCAGAATAATTCTGGTTAATATACCCGAAGGTTTTACCAATGGTCGTCTTGGTGAGCACAGTTCACTTTCGGCTCAGTCGGGTCTTTTGGAAACTGAACCACAGGAATAGCACAGATGCTGAATAAATCAGATGCATCCTGTGGTTCTGTGCTTCAAAGGTAGCCACAAATTCTTAAGATATGATTCATAGTCATCAAAATCTATGAATCTCCTCTGAAATTGTTCTTTAACTTCCACTGAATAACTCTGTAATTCTTCAAATCTGTGATGCCAAGGAGATCAAGGAAGTTGAGCAATAGATTACAAATGTGGTAGGAAATGAGTGTATTATCAATCGCTCAGGTCACTTGTCCAGTCAGAATCTGCATGTACTTGAGCAAGGGTAAGAGGGAAGACAGGGCCCTTGCCTTTTTAAACCCTTTAGGGGTCCATGGAAGAGCTGCTTGAATAGATATTCAAAGCCCAGTGGCTTATGTCATGCAGGCTTCTATGCTAAAATTTGAAGATTCTGCAAAACTATCAAATTCTATTTTATACACATATGCCAGTTTTGAGTGTTCAGGAGTTACACTATATCAGAAAAATGCAAGGGAGAATAAACCTATTGAATTTGCCAGAATGCCTATTAATTCTTTACTCTAAAACAGGGAGGCACAAAAATGCTCAGTGAGCCTTTATAAAGAATGACACTCCAGGCATAACACGATAACTGTATCAGTTAGCTTTCACTACATAACAAACCACCCCAGAACTTAGTGGCTTAAAACAATGGCCGTTTATTTAGCTCACAGTTCTGCAGGTTCATAATGGGGTTGTGTTGAGCAATCATCCAGGTTACTCTTTTTTCAGGGGGGTTTATAACCAATCACAGACACATTGATAAAACCCCCCCGAAATGTGTCTGGGGTTGGCTGTTAGGCCAGTTGAGGCAGGCTAGTCTAGAACAGTCTCAGCTGTGATGGCTCATCTATGTTTCATACCATCTCTCATCCTCCAACAACTTAACCTGGGCTTGTTCACAGATTGGGCAGGTTCCAAGAGAAAGCACGAAAATGTGCAAGGCCTCTTGATCCTAGATGTAGAGCTAGCACACTGTCATCTCCAGTGTGTTCCATTGCCTGAGCAAGTTACAGAGCCAGCCTGGATTTAAGAAGTGGGGAAATAAATTCCACCTGTTGAGAAGAGGCACTTCAAAGACAAATTGCAGGCATGAAAAATTGTGACCACTTTTGCAATCTACCAAAACCCTCTCACCCACGTGCTCCTGAATGCCACACTGACTGAACCCAATGAGATGGATAAGAGTCTGCACTGACTAGGTGCAGCATTCCTGCTTAGAACAAATCAGAACAGCAACAAGGAATCCTGATTCTCCTTCATGGCAACACCTCCCACCGTTTGGTGCTCCCCTGATGGAGATAATCCCTTCTGCGTGGGTAGCAGTGAGCTAGGCAGCTGTCCCGGGTAACCGTGTCTGCAGTAAAACTCAATTTCGTGTCTCTGGACAAATAACTAAAGTGGAGACTTGAAGGAAAGCATAGCTGGAACACCCAAAACTAAGAAATAGAAGAACATAGTGATCCTGAGAAGAAAGGATTAGAACCCTTCTGGGGAACTGGGATTTTCTTTTATGCTTTGTATAAACTAAAACTACTGTGATGGGTAATTTTATGTGTCAACCTGACTGGGCCATGGAGTGCTTAGATATTTGGCCAAACATTATTCTAGGTGTTTCTGTGAGGTGTTTTGGATTTGTTCAACATTTAAATCAGAGTAAAGCAGATTTCCCTCCTTAATGTGGTTGGGTGTCATCCAATCATTTGAAAACCTGAATAAAACAAAAGGCTGACTCTCCCCCACAAATAAGAGGGAACTCTTCTTGCCAGATTGCCTTTGAGCTGGGACGTTGGTTGTTTCCTGCCTTTGGACTTAAACTGAAGCATTGGTGTTTCTGTGTCTCCAGTTTGCCAATTGCCAATCCTGGGAATTGTCATCCTCCATAATTGCATGACCCAATTCCTAATAGTAAACCTATATATATGTGTGTGTATATATACACACACACACACACACACACACACACACAAACATACACACACACATATCCTATTGGTTCTGTTTCTCTGGAGAACTCTAATACAACTACTTGTTGGGATATTGTGGCCAGGCACAAGGGCAAAGGTGTATTCGATGCCTTGTAAAGGTACATGACTGGTCTGCCCCCAGGTCGGCCATCATTTGGTTCTTCCAACATTAGCAAATAATTCTAGTCATCAGAAGAAGAATAAAAACCTTGAACTGATAAAGCCCTAGAGTTGTCATTGATTTTGTTATGCAGTTGTTCCTGCAGTTGTTACTTAGGATTTGATTTGGCTAGTTTTGTTTTGTTTTTGCCTGAAATTGTTAAACACCTCAAGTTCAGCTGTGAGATGTGCATCCATGGCACCCACCAACAAACATTCCCCATGTGGAACTTCTCTGGGAATTTTTCAGAAATCCAATCTCTAAGAGGGAGCTTGCATAGAAGCTCTATCCTTGGAACCTGATAGCAGAAATGCTAGGAGTAAACTCACCGTGACTTCTCAGTTTCCCAGTTTGCTCAAGCATCACTTGCAGTGACTAGAAGGTTTGCAGAGGTGCCAGAGAAATATGTTACTAGAGAAAGACATCTCAGTGGTGGGCTTTGGTTTGTTACTGTGATGGCTTTGTGATGTTTCAACTTGGCTAAGTTGACCTATAATCTCCAGAATTCTCTTTCTAGTATGTTTGTGGTTAGGGTGGACTACAAAGGATATTCTCTCCTGAGAGTTGGAGGAAGGAAAGAAGGTAGCAGCCACACTGTAGCACACACAAACCTTCTCCCAGTGATTCAGCAAACTCTAATCCAGGTGCTGCCATTTTAGAAGGGACCTTGCAGATGTAATTGAGGTCCCTAATCAGTTGACTCTAAGTCAATAGGAAGGCTATCCTGGTGGACCTGACTTAATCAGTTGGAAGCCTTCTGAAAAAGAGCCTAGACCCTCCCTCAGTTCAGAAATTCCACATTTCAGCTCATGCTTCTGGGGTTCTGGCATTCTCATAACTTTCCTTTCTGACCTCCTGCCCTATGGGCTCCAGACCTGCTTATCCAGTCCCCAAAACTGCATAAGCCAATCCCTTGTAATAAATCTCACACTGGTTCTGCTTCTCTGGTTGAAACCTAACTGATATAGTTGTCATCTAAAAACAAGAAGAACATACTCATATTAAGTATAGTGGAGAAAGCACAGACTTAGGAGCCAAATGGCCAGAACCTTCTCGTAGCATCTTCCTTCACCATCTAAGTGATTTGTGGCAATTAATTCTCATAACCTCTCTCAGCATTGTCTCTTTATTTGTAAAATAGCACTAATACTAGGTCTAAGCCCACCTACTTCCCAGGGTTGTTTTGAAAAATCAAAGGAGAGCATGCCATACTCATGAAAAATGTTTAGTTTTAAAACCACCTAGCCCAACAATTTTAGTTAGGAGAGGCAGATAGTGTGAAAGAATAAACATTTAGTACATGCCTACTGTCCAGGAAATGTGAATAAGTTCTCCAGTGCCATCCTCTAGACCTTCTCATGGGGCAGGTAGTATTTGTTTCACATCAGAGATGAGGAAATTGAGCCTCTGAGAAGTTGACCAACTTGCCTAGATCACATAATATAATGGAGTCCAGGGTGAAAGAGTTTCTTATGACACCAAAGTCCAGGCTGTGTCTGTACCACCATGCCATCCTCCTTTAAAAAAGAAAGACATTTCTTTTCACGTGACATCGTGAAATCCATTTTAAATTCTAAAACACTTGCAAGATACACTTCAGTATACCTTCTGTTCTTTAGGACTTGCTATTCTAACTGAGGAGCAAACAGAATCTATTTTCATTAGTGCAGAAGTTGTTTTCTCTGATATGTCCTAAGTCACAAGACTTGAGAAATCAATAAAAAGATAAATCCTTTCTGCTTCTTTGCCAACCAGCAAATTCTCTTTTCTTAATTTACAGTAAAACTATTCCTGTGGAATAATGAAAGTGAAACTTAATTTGATTTCGTCAGTCTTTAAATGCTTTAAATACTTCCAGTACTAAGGAAGGATACTTGTACCCACAGGAAAGTTGCTGTGGTTAGAGGTTAAAGTTATTCAACAAACAAACAAACAAAAATTTTTAATGTGCCTTTTCCTCAAAAATTTAAAGCAGCCAGGGTAATTTACAAGTTTGGCATTTCCTGAGAGTTAATGATCAACTATCTGAAAAGTCCTTGAGACAGTCTGTAAATAGCCAGGAAGGCTCTTCCACTGGGCACTGGAGATTTGAAGACATTTGTTATGCACAAACGGAACCTGAAATGAGCAAATATACATTCGTAGAAGACTGGGTTGTTTTTTTTTTTTTTTTTTTTTCAGATCACTATATTACATATAAAGTTAGTTCTATTCAAATTACCTTTAAAAATAGAGGAAGGAAGGAAGGAAGAAAGAACCACGACATTTACTAAATACCCACCAAATATTATACTTGGAATTTTAAACCTCTTTTCTCTTAATTCTCACAAGATTTTCATGTTTATTAGCCCCATTTTAATGATGAAAAAACTGACAGTCTGAGGGTCACTTAGCTATTGAAAGAAGAGGTAGGATTCAAACCCAGTTCAAAGTCAAGGTACTTTACAATTTCTACTTTTTATAATTCTGTCGTCTTTGTTTAAATGAGTAGCTATTGTTATAATTTAAGAGTTCTATTTTAATAAACAAATTAAATAACGGTGTCAACCTTACCACGTTGACTGAAAAACAAAATTGAACCCAATGTGCAAAAATTAAATTAATGCTATTTAAAGCTTCATGAAGCTAATTAATGACAGAGTTTAAATTCTCATTATTTCTTATGCAGGTGTCAGAGAATTTTAGTTCCTTCTAATTTCATGGGCTTCTCCTAGTGCCATCCCCAAGGGCCAGGACTTTGTTTTACCCTATGTTGGATATAAAACTTGGAGTATAGCACACCATGGAGGCCAGCACACAGTAAGAGCTCAATAATTATTCGTGACTGAACGCAATTTTACATGTGCCTGGTGCTTTCAAATGTATAAACCACTTTGATTCATATTATTGCTGTGACTACCACAATGACTCTCTATGTGAATTAGGACCAATTATTATTAGCCTCATTTATAGGTAAGAAAACAGAAACTCAGAATAAGTTGAGTAATCTGTTCAAAACTCCTTGGATTTGACTGCAAATCAAGGGTGCTTGAGTACAAGGAACAAAGTTGTTCTGTTTTGATTTTTTACTACAAACATTCCCTCATTAAGGAATATCAATTTTTGTTAATGTTTGGCAAAACTATGCCTCTTATTAAAATAAAACACTAACATGAACAGACCTGGATGATACTATGTTAGAGTCTGAGGTCACAGTTTATTTGAAGTGTTTGACCGTGATTGTATCACACTGACCTTCTTATAAAATAGATCAGCAGTTGTCAGCCATGATGTCTGAGATCAATACATGAGAAAGGAGAGGATTTGGAGCTGGAAATTGCAATATTGTCCATGTAGCCCAGGGCATGAGTTGCCATTACCAAGAGGAAAGTTAATCATGAGCCAAAACAAACAAACAAAAACCAAAACAGTAAGGATCACATCTACTTGATTAGCTGTGGGTTGACATAGCCTTTTTTTCAAATTTTAGATTTAGATTTTAAATTTGATAATTTTTTAAAAAATCTTTTGTAGGCTTATATTACATCAGGTTTGGAGAACTACTGCAACAGCAAAAGCCACACAAGACAAAAAATAAATATGTGAATGTGTGTGTGTGTGTGTGTGTGTGTGTGTGTGTGCATCTTTTATAACAGGAAGTTGATTGAAATCAAAATGTTTAAAGGAATTCATTTTCACTGGAACTATCCAATGTGTGAAAACCGTCAAATTTTACTCTCAGTTACCCATGATCTTATTTGCTCTCCATAAAACACTTGAAGGGCATGACTAAGCCAAGTTCTGCATTACTCGAAGCTTTTTAGTGGTGTCTCTTAAATGTTTCTACCTCCGTCTAATCCCTGGTCATAGTCTCTGGGAAATTCAACACTACACAGAAAGGGTCTTTTGCTTTATGGTTGTACATAAAAGAACCTATCACCCAAAAGTCACGGGATATGTTGCTGACTCAACCTAAAGCAAGATTTCAGGTTGGATCAGCAACATATCCCAGGAGTCAAGGCCGCCACACTTCCTCTAAGGCCAAGTCACAGTGAGTTTACTGAGAACACGGGATGGATACCTGTAATGACTGCTGGAACTCACTCCAAAATCAACATCTATAAAAAGAAACTTCTCTTCAATCTCCCCACCAAATCAGCAACTTGTGTGTTTTCCAAGCAGGAAATAGGGAAGAAACCACTTTTCCTCTTCCCACTATTCTTTCTTGGGAAAAAAATCCAATTTCTGAATACTCAGTAAGATGATGTGTCTTCTGGTTTTGTCCATTAAAAGTCAGCTATCTTTGTGTGGCCACATAAGCACCTCTTTAAGTGCTCCAAGAGGTAGGAAATGGGGAGAGAATGACCACCTTTGTGTGGTACTTTAAAAAGTTCGTGAAAAGATTCACGTTATCTTTAGATTCTATTTTTCCATACACTTTTTGAAATATGATTGTGTAATTGCGCCTTTACAGGGGCTATTTTTGTCACTGATGAGTCAGGTTGCAAGCAGACAGTTTGTCCTTACGTGTGCACCTACATTTTGGCACTACCAGATAATTAAGTTACACCCAAACTGAGATATTTCTCATATATCTAAAGCCCCAGCTCCCCCACACCAGCCAGGGAGTTAAAATATCACAGAACAGCAGTGACCCTATTTTCTTGACTGTCACCTCCTCTGACATCATCTCTAGCCCCCCCTCAAAGTTCTATCCGCTCATTAATGAGAGTGTCCTCAGAGGTGACCTCAGGTGCACCAGGGACAAGCTTCTCCGCCCCTTCCTCACTGCAGCCACCTTCTAAGTCTCTCTGTGAGGCCTTTGTGAACTGTGGGGCTCTCTGGGAGGGCCTCGTTGCTTGCCCTGCTCCAGCCCCATGACAGGAAGATTGGCCCCTGCCAAAGTGTGTTCTCTGTCGTGCTCCTGAAGCTCTGTGGTGGCTCCGACACCCCCTACTGTCACTCCCCAACACAACCAGAGTGGTACACCAGAGTCTCTAGACTCAGTGCCAAAGTGGGGAGAATAAAGGATACCTGTAGTAGCCAGGGTTCTCCAGAGAAATAGAAACAACGAGAGAGAGAGATACAAATGCAGGGAGAGAGAGAGAAGGGAGGTGTGTGTATGTATGTGCATGTGTATATACATATGTGTATATATATATATGAGGGTACTTCAAAAAGTTATGGAAAGATTTGTACTATCTTTTAATTCTATCTTTCTACAGACTTTTTGAAATCTCCTCACGTGTGTACATATATGTAGAGAGAGAGAGAGGTGTGTATATGTGTGTGTATATGTGTATATATAAATATATGTGCACACATATAAATACACACACACAGAGATTGTAGCGAATTGGCTCAAACAATTGCATCTGGCAAGTCTGAAATCTGCAAGGAGGCCGAGCGGCTGGGGACCCAGGGAAGGGAGGCCATTGCAGAGCCCAAAGGTAGTCTGCGGGCAGAATTCCATCTTTTGCGGGGAGGTCTTTTTTCTCTTAAAGCTTTGTGCTGGCCAGATGAGGCCTATCCACAATAAGGAGGGCAACCTGCTTTACTCAAAGTCTACTGATTTACATGTTTATCCTATCTAAATTATACCTTCACAGAAATATCCAGGATAATGTTTGACCAAATATCTGGGTACTGTGGCCCAGCCGAGTTGACACAAAAATTACTTTGTGTGATGCTCTGGTAGCCCTCACTGGTGTCCCACCTTCCTCTTGGTGGGTTTACAGCTCTATACCAATGGTTCTCAATCCCGCAGCACATTTGTGGCTGTCACATCTCGGGGGAGCTACTGGCACCTAGTGAGTAGAGGCCAGGGATGCTATAAAACATCCTCCAATACACAGGACAGCCCCCAAGAACAGAGCATTTTCGGGTCCCAAATGCCAGTGGCAGCACTGCGGTTGAGAAACCCTGCTCCAGATGACCAGTTCGCTTCCTGTCTCTCTAAGCCAGTTCAATATTGCTTCATGCTCCCTGGCCTCCTTTCAGGTCACAGAATATGCCAATTCCTTCCCGCCTCCTCCGGGCCTTTGCCATCGTCACTCCCACTGCCTGAAACACTCTGCTCCTTGCACAGCAGGTTTCTTCTCCAAGTTTCACGAAGAAATCCCGCCCCCACGTGCCCTTAATCCCTCTCAATTTCATTAATCTGATTATTTCTTCATCACCAGCTGACATTTGCTTGCTTTACCTCATGCATCGGGGGCCTTACCTGCCCCCCCCGGGATGTAAGAGGGGTTGGGTACCTATCACTGTACCCCAGTGACAAATGCCAAGCCTGGCACATAGTAATTGCTCAACAAATACTAGTTAAATTAAGGAAGGAAGGAATGTCTTAGACATTTCTAGTGAATGCAATTCTCCCCATGTCTTTGTTGTTACACACAGTCCCCACCAACTCAGATGTGCGTTTATAGGGTCTGTTTCCAGAGTCACCATGACAACAGTCTCCATACACTGACCCTACCCCAGAACCCCGATTTTGTACAGAACCTAGAATGTGAGCACAGATCTTTTCTCCAGGACATTCCTCCCCCAAGACAAAACTTGATGCCTCCTGACGTGTCTGAGCTCTATCCCATAGTCTTCCTAACATGCAGAGACATCAGCTTAGATTCAAAGCGGGACCCCTGCTATAGAGCCAATAACTGACTAGGGTCCTTAGGAGGGACTTGCCAGGACAAGGGATCTGCATGAGAAAACTAAGCAGATATCATTGAAACAATTCACTTAAATAATATGACCAATCATACTGTCGGTGACCACAGATCCCTTTTTGCAGAAATGGGGCAAAGACCATACAGCCAGAAGAAGCTAGAGGTCATCCTTATCTCACCCAGTCCATCCTGATTCTTTTCCCCCTTTTCCTAGTGTTAAATTCTGCCATGTTCTTAATGGTGGTAGCTAAAAACTTATAGATGCCACAACTCAGTGTGTGGTTATTACTGTTTATCTTCAGTCCTTTGCTGTTTTCCCTATAAATACTTATAAATGTTATTTCTCACCACCTTGCCCTCTTCAGAGCATACAACATCCTTCTGGAAATATCCTCCCTACTTTGGTATTTTCTCTCTACATCCCTCTGTTCTTAGTTCTGCCCACGTGGCCAATGCACGTGGCTGCACACCATTGAACTGACCCACCTCTGCCATCTCTGAATCTGAACTCAATCCCCTTCTTGATTAAATATTGATCAAGTAGGCAGGATAATTATTTCTTTCAGCATACTCACTGTTTAGGAAGAAACATGGAGATCTTTGGGACAGAGAACCCAGGGAGACCATTTGCAAGGGAAACAGCTCTGGCCTTGGTACTCTCTTCCTTCCTCCTTTCAAAGCACCTCTGTCCAAGTCAGGAAGATGGGCCATAAGCCTCTGTAGGTGCAGAACCAGCAGAAGAGCTGCCTGTGTTTTGGTTCTTCGCTGGGTGTGAGTGACCACCACATTCTGAATCACACCTTCCACAGCCATCACTTGGGTTCACCAGCATAGTTGAAGACAGTGCCAAGGATGGGTGGCAGCAGCCCACAGTTCCCATGACACTTGGAAAACTGAGGGGACAGGAGGACCCTCTGAAGTGCCACTCAGTCCCCACGGGAAAGAATAGAATCAGCCTAGTTTAATTTTTTATCATTTTTTTACCAAATAATCTCAAAGTTGAAAAAGGCATGAGAAAATATCTAAAGCAATTCTTTCCTTGTATCAAGGAGGCAACCATGGCCTGGAATGGGTAAGTGGCACACCCATGGCTGCACACATGAGTTATGATGGAGCCACATCTGAAATCCGATGCCCTGACTCCTCATGAATGATCCTGTAACAACCACTGTGGCATCTTTTTTTGCCTCTGGTCTCTTCATTTTATAAACTACCCCATTCCCATTCCACGTGTTTCTGGTGGGGATTAAGAGTCCCCTCTTGCTCCAGCCTCCTGGAAACTGATTAGATCATTGGGTGGTCAAATGACCCAAATTGAAATAATGAGCCTTCTTTTGGGGAATTGATATGGAGATATGGATCATGAGAGGTGAACTAGTCAGCGTAGGCTAACTGCTGTAACAAATACCACCAAAATCATCCCAGTGGCTGAACACTGTAGAAGTTCACCTAGTAGTCCAATGTGGGTGTTTGCCAGGTGACCTTCCACACAGTGAATCAGGAACCTGGTCTCCCTCCATCCCCTGAGCCATGGAGTCCTGGCTGGATCCCATGCTCCCTACCAGCAGCTGAGGAAAGAGAGAGAGAGAGACACAGAGAGTAAAGGCTCAAGAGGGAGCATGGCATGCATCACTTCTGCCCATCTTCTGTTAGAAATCATTATATGCTCACACCTAACTGAAAGGGGGGCTGGGAAAAATAGCCTAATCGCGGGCCCAGCAGCAAAAGAGAAGAGCAGGACAAGTGAGCTAGTGCGAGTTACCAGGATCCATCTTTCCTGCCAAGTGGAAAAGCAGCCTGCTGGAAAATGAAACCAAAACATAGAAAGGCAGAGAAAAAGAGATTTGAGAACATTATAAGAACCCCTATACAGAGCCGTGTCTCAAGTTGAAACAACTCCTATACCTATCATTTCAAAAAAGGATTCGTGTTTATCAAAATGTGTTCAGCGAAGTAATGATTCCATGGGATGGCAGATGACTAGAAGTTATAAGGCTTGATTGGGTGTCTGGGTTGGCCAGCACTTGTACACAACCCTCGAATCTGCTTGGGCCTACCTCTTCCTCCAGCCACTACTTGTGGAGTCCAGTTCCACCAGGCTATGAGGAGGTGCCAGCTGCCAATGGCTCACGTGGGCCCAGTGCCTGGAGATTCTCACTTCCTACCTCAGGTCTTCTCTGACTCTGCAGCCTGATTCTTGCAGGAGAATTGCTCAGCAATCATGCAGGAGGTGCAGGAGTCAATGCCCATGGGGGCTGCCCTTGACCAATGCCATTCAGGAGCCAATGCATAAAGCCTCCCCCTTTTGTCTCCCAGGTAGACAATTTTGAGACACATTTGATAGGGCTCTAGTCAGAGCCTCAGATAAGCGTTCCAAGATTGCACTCTCACTTTCTGAACTCCGTGCCCTGCTTTCTTGTGATTCAGTTTTCTTTTCCAGCAGAAATCCCCACAAAGTCAAGCACCAAATGCCCCTCATGGCAGCTGACTCAGGTGCACATGATCCCTTCTGCCCCTTGCCCCTGCTCTCTGGATGCATGCTCCCTAATAAACTCCACACACAGCCTTTGGAAGTCTCCACTCTTGAGGGAACCCTAGTTAAGACAGTTTCTTTTCTGAACGAGGGAAAATTTAATATGCTAATATGCACTGTGATTTTCTCAGAAGAAGTATGCAGATTTCCCCAAGGCATATGACTGCACCACTCTTTTTTTTCCCCCTCTTTTAGTAACCTGTAGAAGTAAAATAAATTGCCTTTCTATCAATTTTGCTTCTTGACTACAGGGTATCTAATTCTCTAATTGTTTATAGCCCTTTCAGATAACAAATGTTGAGACAGCAGACTTTGATCCATGGATAAGCCCAACCTACCACCCCAGCACCTGGCACAGAGTGAGACACACAATAAATACTAAATTAGGTTACTAGGAGGCTCACTGATTGAACAAACACTCAAATTTTGAACTATTTTTAAGGATGCCTTAAATAATAGGAATATTTTCAACTTTTATCTTACTTCATTGAGACAGAGTAAAATATTATATTTTAACTCTAAGCCTCTGTAACAACACACCAAGATTTTTCTCTCCTTCCTTTACTCTGCTTTCCCTGCCTCTCTCTTTCTTCTTCTTTCTCTCTCATTTCCTTTTATTCCCCTCTTTTTTTCTTTCTTGCCTTGCATCTCTTCTGCCATACTTTATCTCCTCCTATTTTTTTTTTCTTTTAATTCAGAGGAAAAGACTCCAGGGACAGGGAGTTAGTAAATCAAAACAGTGTTGACTCCCATGGTAGAAACAGTAGTAAACTACTGAGAATTCCAAAATAGATGTATTTCTTGTGGGAAAATCATCACCATGCCTTCCGCTCCCATAGATTATGGTGCTAAATTTCCCTGTATCATTCTCCAGTGTTTATAATTATCTTGGCCAAAGTCTTTCCTACTTCCCATCTCCCATGAACTCTGCTTTTTATTGATGGTGCTTGCACAACTCAGTGACTGAAACCTTAGTGAGAAAGTAATGACATGTTTTGAAGTAATAATTAGTGGTCAGCCCATCTCAGATTTGGAGATGTAGTTAAGGACTGAGTCCTTGTAAATGCCCATAATCTTCTCACTTACTAATGGTTAACAAATTGGTTATCTATCAAAATCAAAATATGTGTGTTGTCTCTCTGAGCCCTGAGTAGTAGGAATTTTCCCTATTCCTTCCATCACTATTTGTTTATTCACACAGATGAGGAAGTTTGATATATGGAGCATGTGACAAATTTATTATCATTATGAGCCACCTTCTATTATGAGATGACTATTTGACTCCATACTTAGTTTTTTACATATATCATTGTGCTTGATTTTAGTTTGTCAAAGATCCTGTAAGATAGGGATTGCTACCCACTCTTGACAGGGAGGTTAAGTAGCTGGCCCACCACCATACAGTCAGCTAGGTGGCATGGGTGGGATTCAGAACCTTATTCATCTGAGTTCAAAATTGGTACTCCTTAAGTGAACCTCCAGTTGACTGATATGAGAAGAACCAGAAATTCAAAAGATTGAATGACCTAATATATGTGCCTAGCACTGTCCATAGCACATAATTTATTCTGAAAAAATAATTGCTGCTGGGATTATTGATTATCATTGTTACTAATATTAGTCTTCATATTAGTCTTCATTATTCGAAGACTCTGACCCTTCAGACCTAATTTCCAGAACTTAGAAATACGGATGGTGTGAAAACTCTGAGTATGACTTTAAATGCCCTAAACCAATGACCGAAGGTAAAATGTCAAGAATCCAACAAGTCAGTAAACATACTATCAAAATACAGAATAAATGAATGAATTTAAGTAACAACTATCTCCAAAAGGCTCACAATTATTCACAGAATTTCACCTCCTTAATCAATTTGTTCATGAGCTATCTAGCTGAGAAGTATATTTATTCCCATTGAACAGAAAGTGTTGAAGATGATAATTGAGTGACTAAGTTCTGATAAGGGCAAGTTGATAAGAAGTTTCTGGAACATAAGACACTAGTGTTTCTTATTGTTCAAATAAAAAACTATATTCCAGTTTCACGACGGACATATCTCAAGTGGATGTTTACATAAAAATTGCAGGGAAACTGGTGAGGAAGGAAGTCAACCTCCGCAAGCTAGTGAACGCTGAGTCACTTTACCTAGACTCATTTTCCTTGTCTAGAAGTGCAATTTCCAACTTATGAACAATCTGTGTTTCAAAAAAAAGTCAGCTACTTGGCATCTGTTGCTCAAAATGCTCTTTCCCACGTTCACATGGTGCTGTCAGGTCCTGGGGTGAAACCACAGAAATCAGTAATCACAGTGACCAGCACACCACGGACAACAACAGGAACGTGCTTCTGAGATTACAACCCAGGATGGCGAGAATGCATCTCCCACGCTGCAGTCCTGGCAACAGGTGGAATTCACCTTTCACCTCTTACCTGCTAACAAAGAAGCAGGAGCAGAGATCCCTCAGGATTTCTCAAGCCTGGGACAGTAGCTCTGGTGGAGAAAAGGCCAGAGGGATGGTGAAGGGCTCGATCAGTGATACCAGATGAGAGCAGTTAGGGAAGGCTGGAAACTCTTAGAAATCCTTGGGGATACTTCCTATTCTGTGTGGTTTCCCATACCAAGTCCCCAGGGCTTACTTTGCCCAAAAGCTTCTGATGCTATTTCCCTTCCCCTTGTACACAGAGAAGACAGCCTCAGTTTTCTTTGCCCTTCTTTGAGGTTCTCAAAGGGCTTCTTAAAGGGTGTTTTACTGCATCTAATGTTTCTCAAAATGTGAGCTGCAAACACTCTGAGGCAGGGCTCTAGAACATGGTATGAGAATCAACACAGTCACCTCAGGCCCCAAGTTAACAGACCACTTCTTTTCCTTGCCTTTCCATCAGCCATTCCCACTTGTTCAGGCTACAACAGGCCCAATTCTTTGGCAGGAATTACCCCTCCCCATTGCTGGGACTATGCATTAAGGTGTCCTGCCCTGCTCTGGCCAATGGTGGGGCTGAGATTCAAGCCAAGCCTCATCTTTACTTGGACATTGATTCTTGGGCAGGGTACTACAGAATAATAAGAAGAGGGAAAAAAAGTGGTACCCTGGAAAAGCTGTCAGAGATTCATTCATTCATTCCTGCATTGATTCAATAAACACTACTGAACACCATTCCAGGAACTAGAGATTCAGAGTGAACAAATCAGACAAAGAGATGCCTGCTCTTATGAAGCTGGCATTTAGTGGGAAGGGTAGGGGAGACAAACAACAAAAAGAGAAATAAGTAAAATATGTAGTCGCATAATAAGAACTGTAGAGAAAAATAGAGCAAGGAAGGGGGACAAGGAGGGAAAGTGGGTGAGGTTGGGATTGCAAACAGACCTCTACTGCAAAGGTGACATTTGAGTGGAAACCTGAAGGTGGTGGGGGAGCAAGCCACAAGGCTCTCAGGGTGACAGAGTACAGGCAGAGGAACCAAATGCAAAGGCCCGGGAGGGAGTGGGCCTAGCAAGGTCAAGGACCAGTGCGGCTGAAGTGCAGGTAGTGAGAGAATAGTAGGGAAAGGTCAGGGCAGTTGTAAGGATGGAACGTGCCAAGCCTGGTCAGCCACTGGGAGCACTTTGGCTTCTCCTCTCAGTCTGTCTCAATCAGCTATTGCTTCAAAACAAACAACCACAGATGCTCTGTGGCATACGACTGTAAGCATTTCTTTTGCTGACATACCCACAGGTTGCTTAGAGAGAGCCAAATCTGGACTGAGCTAAACTGGGCTGCAACCGAGTGGCAGTCTGGGTGGATGTCTGTTCCACATGTCTTTGATCCTCCTTGAACAATTGAGCTAGCCGGGGGCCATTCTTCTCGCAGACATAGCAGGCAAGTGGAAACACATGATAACTTTTAAGGCCTCAACTCAGAACTGGGATGCTGTCATTTTTGACCACCTCTCTCCACTTCTGTCCACTTGCTTTGAACAAGTACATGGCCAAGTCAAAGCCAAGGAATGGGGCAGCAGACTTCACCTCTAATGGGAGGGACTGCAAAATCATATGGCAAAGAAAAGGACTGGAGAATCGGAACTAATAATCCAGTCTCCCAGAGAACCATCAAAGGTTCTCAGCAGATGAGTAACCTAACTTAACTTTTGTTTAACATCGATCTGGATGGTGTGCTGAAAATAGTAAGAGAGTAGAGGTGGAATCTGGGAGGCCAGTTAGAAGCTATTGCATTATTCCATGTGAAACATCATAGTGGTATATAGATCAGAGCCATGACAGAGGAGTTACAAGTGGTAAATTCTGGAAACATGTTGAAACTAGAGTCAAAGGATTTGATGGGTAGAACATGAAACATGATTTAAAGTTTTTGAGTTAGGCAACTGTGAGAATCGAGTTGTCATTTCTGAGATAAAAGGACTGTAGGAAGAACAAGTTGGAGGGAAGGAAAGGTGGGGAGCCTGGATCGGGACATGTCCTTTTGCAATGTCCATTTGACATCCAAGTAGAGATATTAAATAAGCAGTTTCAGGGGAGAGGTCTGGACTGGAAATATAAATTATAGAGTCATCAGCATATAGATGGTATATTAATTTTGTATTGCTATATAACAAATTACCACAAACTGAGCTTCTTAAAACAGTACCGGTTGTCTCATAGTTCTGTAGTTCAGAAGTCTGAACACAGTGTGGCTGGGTTCTCTGCTCAGGTTTTCACAGGCTAAAATCAAGGTGTCAGCTGGAACTGCAAAGAGGCTGGTCCTCTTCCAACCTCACTGGTTGATAGACAAGTTCAGTTCCTGTGACTATATTTGGATTAGGATTGAAGTCCCCATTTTCTTGCTGGCTATTGGTCAGGGGTCACTCTCAGCTCCTAGGTGATGCCCACAGTTCCCTGCCATGTGGCCTTCCCTACACATGACAATTTTCTTTTTTAATGCCAGCAAGAGACTCTCTTTCTCATAGACTCTTTCACTCCAGGAAGAACTCAGCTGATTAAATCAGGCAAACCCAGAATAATCACCCCTTTGATCAACTCATAGTCAGCTGATCAATAACCTAATCACAGAAATGGTGTCCCAACATATTCACAGTCCCATGCACAGTCCAGGAGAGGGGATCACACGGGGAGTGGGAATCTTGAGGCCCATCTTAGAATTCTGACTGCTAGTTATTAAATTCTGATAGTTCTTTAAAACTGTGGGATTCGATGAGATCATCAAGTTGAATATAGATAGAAAAGAAAATTAGTTCCTCCTATCTAAACCCCTAAAGCTGCCCTATTCCTATCCTTTTTCTGGCCTGATTCTTCAGGCTTCTCTTTAGTTCTGAGAGCTTCCCAAATGTTTGCCACTTACAATACCCAGAGCAGATTTCTGTTACTGACAACCAAAAACCACTAAGGGATTCATGCCTGGATGAGTGTTATTCAGACCAACAGAGGAAGACCGAGATGCAACCCAATGATTAAAATTCAGAAATAAGATTGATCTACATTCAGAGGCTATCCCTTCTAAATGATTCTCTTGGTATTTGCGTGATGGGAAGAACAGAGTCTCTGAGTTGAGAATGTGGGGAAATGGCAGGAGAGTGTTCTAAAGTTTACTTTAGAAGACTCATTGCTGGTACCTCTAACTCTTTAAGTTCCTCCCACTGTTTTCTGCTCGGGGGTGGTGAATAGAGAAACAAGGAAAAAATGCCATAGGGAGAGGATGCAACAAACACAGAAAGTGGCCCCATCTTATCCCCACCTTTTCAAAACTTTGCTTTTAAAAAGGCAGTAGCGTACAGTTACAAAAGCACAGGCTTTAGTGAGAGACAAATCTGGGTTTAAATTCTAATGCCTCTATTCACTAGCTGTGCAACTTTGAGCTCATTACCTAACCTTTTTTTTTTTCCTGAGACCGGTAAGGGGATTGCAACCCTTGGCTTGGTGTCGACCGCATCGCGCTCAACCAGTGAGCGCACCAGCGGCCGGAGCGCTGCTGCGCTCCCAGCGCCGCACTCTCCAGAGTGAGCCACAGGGTCGGCCCATTACCTAACCTTCTCTACATCTCTTTTTTTCTCATCTGTCAAATGTATTAATATTACCTTCCTCCCTGGATTATCGAAAGGATTTAAGGAGATAATGGATATACATGCATTTGTATGGTGTGCTAAGTAATGGTTTGGGTGACACTTGCTGTGGCTATTGTGCCCGTTATTCTCTTTGAAATTGGAACTGGAAAGATGACCCTACTTTGTCTCTGAGCATTGCCAAGCACACACCCATCAGAAATCTTAAGAGAGAAAAGCACGAGACAGTAACACAGCTCGCTCATGTCCTTTGCCCTAAGTGTAACCTGTTAATATCATCCGACCCTCACCTAAGCTTTGCTTTGCTTTGGACAGAATATTAACAAGTGGGAAAATAGAAAACCTGCACAGTTGAACTATGCTATGTAAATGCAGGTCAAGGCAATGAGGTTAGGAATCAGGAAGTCCAGAAAAAGTAAAAGCATACTAGAATACAGAACATCTTTCCTTACATGAATGCACATTCAGAATGATCACACAATTTCTGACTTTGCTCCGGTCACCGAGTCCCCCTGGATCAATACAGAGAAACACTACGTAAAATGTGCATGCCACAGTGTCTGCTCTCTCCAACATTTTTTACTACACAAATATACAGTATGACAACTGAATGTTATACGTTAAACTTTGTGCAGAATGTTTTTCCACACTTCTCTACACCACAACTCTCTCTTCTGGTATACTTAGATCAGCTCCTGCATGTTAACAATAAAAATTTGTGCCAAATTCAACTTAATTTTTCTCAATAAATCTCATAGTGCGCTAGTGAAACTAATCAGATGCACCCACCATTACATGGTTTATTTTAACATTTGTTGATTCCAAGGATTATCTTCATCCTAAAAGTAAAGATAAGAATGAGTCAAATACAAGAAACTTTCAGAGTTTCTCATATTCATCAGTGTTTTAAGCAAATTGGCTGCCACCTGGTTATAAAAGACAAGGTTTAGGTGTATATGAAACTTCTCCTATCATTTTTCTCGAGTATAGACACTGCAGCACCCAAATCTCCCATGTCAGGGGATTCAAAGACATCACCAGCAACAGAGAAGAGCCAGAGGTCTGGGGCAAATATGATTAAAAGTTCTCTTGACCTAATGGTCCTGGTTGACATGTTCTGACCTTCATCCGAGTTTTACCTTAGCTAAATCATAATATTTGTGAGACAGAATAAAACTGTTGCATGCCTCACTAAAGCAGGGAGAGAGGGATTTGGGCAATCAAAAATGCAAATATGCACTGGGACAAATGATTAAAACAATATTTGACCTATGAATTCCTAACCTCTATTTCCCATTTTAATTTGTAAGAGCTTGGGGAAAGAAGAAAAAGCAAACAACTACAGGAAATGATCAAGACTACTTTGTAATTTATCCATATTCTGTACACAAGATTCAACAAATAAACAAAATAGGTGTTTGGGGGCCAATCAACGAGGTTTTGTAAGTCAGTAGGTTATGGATTGTATCTGACATTTTGTCCACTGCTAACTGAATGTCAGCCCATCACACAAATTACTAATGTAATGCATACAGTGGTACTCAAGGGCCTCCAAGGAATAGCTAATTGTTCTTACCAACCAATGCCTAAATTAACACAGAGATGGGAGAAAAACTTTAGAGGTTAGAAAAATGTTGCACATTATATATACTCTTTGACTCCCAATATTTACAGCTACATTTATTTCTCTTTCTCTGTTATTCTACTGCTTTTTCACTCCTTTTCACCTTCTCTCCTTTTTTGTTTTCTTCCACATTTATGGTAAGATATCAATAGTCTCACGGGTGTTATTAAAAACCAAAGAGCTTATTCACTCTCAGTTCAAATTATTTAGGATAACGGATACCTGTTCTATAGTTTCATCACACTTCCTAGGATTTACTTAAAATGTAGTAATCCCCTAAATTCACCATTGTGTAGAATTCATTCAATCGAGTTTCCTTTGAATCAAATGCAGAAATTGACTCCAGTTCTAGACCCAGGATACTCCTAACTCAAAACAGGAAGCCTAGAGAAGTAATGAAGAAAAGAGAGTGGATAAGGAAGGGGATTAGATGCCAAGAAATAAAGCCCTTTTCATGGTAAGAGAAATCTAGCAGCCATAAACTGATAAGGAAGGCCCTGGGGCTGCCTTTCCAAAGAGATGCCAGCAAGGAAAGCTGATTCTGAGTTTAGAGGAAGGGGCTCCCTGCCAGGGAAGGGTAGAGACCGTGTGGAATGGCAGAGAGGGAGGCAGCGTGGTATGGTAGAGGCAGCAAAGTCCCCCCACCCCCTGCCTGAGTCAGAAGCCCAGCGTTTAGTCTTGGGTTTGATATTGGCAGCTGCATGGTTCTATGTCACTCATTTTCTCTCCTTGAATCTTAGTTGCCTCAACTGTACAATGCAGATGATCAAAATTTACCCTACAGAATTGTTCTAAGGTTCAAATGAAATCAGGGAGTGACCAGACCCTTATAAAGGAGAAAGTGATTTGTGAATGTTAGTATTAGTTCTTACTATTATTTGCTGGACTTGCAGCCCAACCGTACGACCTTTGCCTGCAAACACAGGACAAGTCTCTGCATCAGTGTAGCACAGTTTGGAGGGTTTCAAGGAAATTTTCAAAAAAAAGAGCCTTGGCTTTTTCAAGATGGCGGCGGCTGCCGGCTGGCGCGGAGTAGCTGAGGTGGAAAAGGTGGCCACTGGGCCTCAGGCAGCCGGAAAACTTGTGGCCCTTCCTCTCGCCATCTCTTAAGGGAGGACTGCTGCTGCTGACCGGTCGTGGGGGGTGACCGCCACTTTGCCCCCGGCAGGAGAGGCTGCCTCATTTACAGACAACAGCTTTAAAAAGTGGAGCAGGAAAAGAACTGTTTCTTAGCTGCAAATGTGAGTCTCGAAACAGGGAACACGGCGCCAGGGCTGCTGTGGATGCAGCCAGGATCCCGGAGGCCGGGGCCGCGCTGAAGGCGGCCAGCTGCCCTATTCAGGATTCGAGGTTTCAGGCCGGCATTAAAGAAGATTCCTGGGAGCGCCCGAGCCGCGCCGCGACTGAACAGCCCGAGGCGGCAGCGCCGAGAACACGGAAGGCAACAAACCAGAGACAGAGCGAGCGCCCGACCTGGCACAGCACTGTGAGTGATCCCTGGCACAGCTCTGTTCGGGCGGTGGATGCCCAAGCGGCCCCCGCCTGCACCACCAGCCCACTCACCGCTGGTGCTGCCTCCATTTTCCCAGGTGCGGGCAGCTCCGCCCTGCTCGGCCATCACTGAGCCCTCCCACTTGCTGGCCTGGCGCCAGGCTTTCCGGAGCTTGCAGACCGGCCTTGGCTCCCACTCCCTCCGCGGTTCTCTGGCGGGGCTGGTGGCGGAGGGCGTCCTGGGCCAGTTTCGGGAGGGCAAGTAAGTACGGGCGGGCCGACTGTCACTCCACCATACCCTGGACTCCGGCCCCAGGTAAACTCCCTGTTACTGGGAGGCAGATACCATCTGTGCGGCCACCAGTTTGGAAAAAAAGCCTAACGAATTTCTGGTTGGGAATAGTGTGGTAGGAGAGTTCCCAGGTCCGCTTGAACCTGCCGGAGACCAGGCTACAGGTGGGCGCTAGACTCGGTTTATACTGGGGGGATACAAAGGTGAACAAGACCCGAGAAAGATCTACATAGTGCCACAAAGGCACCCAGAGAGACCGGTCGTCTGTGCCCAGCAGAAACCTGGTAGACTTCCTGGGCGAGGCGGTACCGAGCAGGGTCTTGAAGGCCCAGCTGTTAGACGAGGGGTGCAGAAGACACGCCCCAGCCCAGCACAGTGCGCACAGAGTGGGGAGACGTGCGGCCAGGGAGGCGGAGACTCGACAAAAACACACACCCGGTGGGGTCGCTACTGCACGATCTAACAGCCTGGGCCAGAGCACACGGAACAGGGAGAAGTCCTGCACATGAAGTGAAAGCTCAACAGAGATCACACACCCTGTGGTACGTGACCCACCAGCCCAGCAGAGTCCAAGCTGACCAGAAAGGTGGCTCCCCGGAGAAGCCCAAGACCCGAGGCAACCACACACACAAGGCACTAGAGGCCAACTGAGCAGTCACGGAGGGAGCCATACGAAATTGGCAACCACAGCAACATCCTAGTTAGTCATTAGTCTCAAACCGGTGGACTGTGAAACCCCCGGCCACAATGAATAAACACCAAAAAAAAGATACCAGAAATACAAAAAATCAAGAAAGTACACCACCAAAAGTTAATAAATCTCAAACTCTAGATCCTATAGAACAAGAAGCCCTTGAAATGACTGACAAGGAATTTCGAGTGATAATTCTAAAGAAACTGAATGAGATACAAGAAAACTCAGCTAGACATCACGATGAAATGAGGAAAAGTATACAGGATCTGAAAGAGGAAATGTACAAGGAAATCAATGTCCTGAAAAAAAATGTAGCAGAACTTGCTGAACTGAAGAAGTTATTCAACGAAATAAAAAACACAACGGAGAGTTTAACCAGCAGGCTTGTCGAAGTTGAAGAGAGAACCTCTGAACTTGAAGATGGGTTGTTTGAAATAACACAAGCAGACAAAAAGAAAGAAAAAAGAATCAAGGACATTGAAGAAAATCTGAGAGAGATATCAGACAACCATAAGCGATCAAATATCCGAGTCATGGGTATTCCAGAAGGGGAGGAAAATGGAGATTCCATTGAAAACATATTCAACAAAATAGTGGCAGAAAACTTCCCAGGTATAGGAAAAATCACAGATCTTCAGATCCAGGAAGCTCAACGATCTCCAAACGTATTCAACCCAAAAAGGCCTTCTCCAAGACATGTCATAGTCAAATTGGCAAAACTCAGAGACAAAGAGAGAATCTTAAAAGCTGCAAGAGAGAAGCGTCAAATCACCTATAAGGGAGCCCCAATCAGGTTAACATCAGACTTTTCATCACAAACCCTAAAAGCTAGAAAGGAATGGGATGATATTTTCAAAATACTAAAAGACAAAGATTGCCAGCCAAGAATACTCTACCCTGCAAGGCTATCCTTCCGAAATGAGGGGCAAATAGTATATTTCTCAGACAAACAAAAACTGCGGGAGTTCACTACCACAAGACCACCCTTACAAGAAATCCTCAAGGGAGTACTGGGTTTGGTTCCTGAAAAATAACTACCACTGCCATAAAAACCCAAGAAAAATCTAAACCCGCTAGTATAATAAAAATGGCATTCATGAAGAGAAAACAAGCTAACAAAAACACTATCTACAACCTAAGGAACCAACAAACAGAGAAAACAAACAGTAAATCAGAAAGCAAGGAACAAAAGACACTTAAGACAACCAAACAACCAATAAAATGCTAGGAATAAATCAACACCTTTCAATAACAACTCTTAATGTAAAAGGCTTAAATTCCCCAATTAAAAGACACAGACTGGCTGACTGGATCAAAAAGCAGGACCCAACTATATGCTGTCTACAAGAGACCCACCTCACCCATAAAGATTCACACAGACTAAGAGTGAAAGGATGGAAAAAGATTTACCATGCAAACAGAAAAGAAAAACGAGCTGGAGTAGCTATTCTTATATCTGACAAAATAGACTTTAAACTAAAAACCATAAAAAGAGACAATGAGGGACACTACTTAATGATAAAAGGACTGATCCATCAAGAAGACATAACAATCATAAATATGTATGCACCCAATGTTGGAGCAGCCAGATTTATAAAACAAACTCTATTAGACCTAAAGAAGGAAATAGACACTAATACCATAATAGCAGGGGACCTGAACACCCCACTGTCAATATTAGACAGATCATCTAGGCAAAGAATCAGTAGAGAAACACAAGATCTAAACAAGACTCTAGACCAATTGGAATTGGCAGATATCTACAGAACATTCCACCCAACAACCTCAGAATATTCATTCTTCTCATCAGCACATGGATCATTCTCCAGGATAGATCACATATTAGGTCACAAATCAAGTCTCAATAAATTCAAAAAAATTGGAATTATCCCATGTATCTTCTCAGACCACAATGGATTAAAACTAGAAATTAATAACAAACGAACCTCTGGAAACTATACAAACACATGGAAATTAAACAGCATTCTACTTAATGACATATGGGTCCAAGAAGAAATCAAGCAGGGAATCAAAAAATTTATTGAAACTAACGAAAACAATGATACATCATACCAAAACCTGTGGGATACTGCAAAAGCAGTATTGAGGGGAAAATTTATTGCATTAAACGCTCACTTCAGAAGAATAGAAAGATGGCAAGTGAACAACCTAACACTTCACCTTAAAGAACTAGAAAAACAAGAACAATCCAAACCTAAAGTTAGCAGACGGAAAGAAATCATTAAGATCAGAGCAGAACTGAATGAAATTGAAAACCAAAAAACAATTCAAAAGATCAACGAATCAAAAAGTTGGTTTTTTGAAAAGATAAATAAAATTGACAAACCATTAGCATGGCTAACAAAAAAAAGAAGAGAGAAGACTCAAATAACAAAAATTAGAAATGAAAAAGGCGATATTACAACTGATTCATCTGAAATACAAGGAATCATTCGAGACTACTATAAACAACTATACGCCAACAAATTTGAAAATCTGGAGGAAATGGATAAATTTCTGGACACACACAAGCTCCCAAAACTGAACCGTGAAGACGTAGAAAATTTGAACAGACCAATAACAATAAAGGAGATTGAAGCTGTTATCAGAAGGCTCCCAACAAAGAAAAGCCCAGGACCAGATGGATTCACAGCAGAATTTTACCAAACATTCAAAGAGGAATTGACACCGATTCTTTACAAACTATTCCAAAAGATTGAAACGGACGCAAATCTCCCAAACTCATTCTATGAAGCAAACATCATCCTGATACCAAAACCAGGTAAAGATATAACCAAAAAAGAAAACTACAGGCCAATATCCCTGATGAATATAGATGCAAAAATCCTCACTAAAATACTAGCAAACAGAATACAGCAACACATACGAAAAATTATTCATCACGATCAAGTGGGATTCATCCCAGGGATGCAAGGTTGGTTCAACATACGCAAATCAATAAATGTGATACACCATATTAATAAACTCAAACACAAGGACCATATGATCATCTCTATAGATGCTGAAAAAGCATTTGATAAAGTTCAGCACTCATTCATGACAAAGACCCTCTATAAGTTAGGTATAGAGGGAAAGTATCTCAACATAATTAAAGCCATATATGCCAAACCCACAGCCAATATCATCCTGAATGGGGAAAAGCTGAAAGCTTTTCCTTTAAGAACAGGCACTAGACAAGGATGCCCACTCTCACCACTCCTATTCAACATAGTGTTGGAAGTACTAGCCAGAGCAATCAGAGAAGAGAAGGAAATAAAGGGCATCCAGATTGGAAAAGATGAAGTCAAACTGTCCCTGTTTGCAGATGACATGATCCTATATATCGAACAGCCTAAAACCTCTACAAAAAAACTGCAAGAATTGATAAATGATTTCAGCACAGTAGCAGGATACAAAATCAACACTCAAAAATCAGTAGCATTTCTTTTCTCCAATAGTGAACATGCAGAAACAGAAATCAAGAAAGCCTGCCCATTTACAATAGCCACCAAAAAAATAAAATACTTAGGAATTGAGTTAACCAGGGAGGTGAAAAATCTCTATAATGAGAACTACAAAACACTGCTGAGAGAAATTAGAGAGGATACAAGAAGATGGAAAGATATTCCATGCTCTTGGATTGGAAGAATCAACATAGTGAAAATGTCCATACTACCCAAAGTGATATACAAATTCAATGCAATCCCCCTCAAAATTCCAAAGACATTTTTCTCAGAAATGGAAAAAACTATTCAGACATTTATATGGAACAATAAAAGACCACGAATAGCCAAAGCAATGCTGAGCAAAAAAAATAAAGCTGGAGGCATAACACTACCTGACTTTAAGCTATACTACAAAGCTATAATAACCAAAACAGTATGGTACTGGCATAAAAACAGACACACTGACCAATGGAATAGAATAGAGAATCCAGAAATCAACCCACACACTTACTGTCAGCTGATCTTTGACAAAGGCATCAAGCCTATTCAGTGGCGAAAGGACTGCCTCTTCAGCAAATGGTGCTGGGATAACTGGATATCCATATGCAGGAGAATGAAACTTGATCCATACCTCTCGCCGTATACTAAAATCAACTCAAAATGGATTAAGGATTTAAATATACACCCTGAAACATCAAAACTTCTTAAAGAAAACATAGGAGAAACACTGCAGGAAATAGGACTGGGCACAGACTTCATGAATACGACCCCAAAAGCACGGGCAACCAAAGGAAAAATAAACAAATGGGATTATATCAAACTAAAAAGCTTCTGCACAGCAAAAGAAACAATTAAAAGAGTTAAAAGACAACCAACAGAGTGGGAGAAAATATTTGCAAAATATACATCTGACAAAGGATTAATATCCAGAATATATAAGGAACTCAAACAACTGTACAAGAAGAAAACAAGCAACCCAATTAAAAAATGGGCAAAAGAGCTAAGTAGGCATTTCTCTAAGGAAGATATCCAAATGGCCAACAGACATATGAAAAAATGCTCAACATCACTCAGCATCCGGGAAATGCAAATCAAAACCACATTGAGATACCATCTAACCCCAGTTAGGATGGCTAAAATCCAAAAGACTATGAACGATAAATGCTGGCGAGGCTGCGGAGAAAAAGGAACTCTCATACATTGTTGGTGGGACTGCAAAATGGTGCAGCCTCTATGGAAAATGGTATGGAGGTTCCTCAAACAATTGCAGATAGATCTACCATACGACCCAGCTATTCCACTGTTGGGAATATACCCAGAGGAATGGAAATCATCAAGTCGAAGGTATACCTGTTTCCCAATGTTCATCGCAGCCCTCTTTACAATAGCCAAGAGTTGGAACCAGCCCAAATGCCCATCATCGGATGAGTGGATACGGAAAATGTGGTACATCTACACAATGGAATACTACTCAGCTATAAAAACGAATGAAATACTGCCATTTGCAACAACATGGATGGACCTTGAGAGAATTATATTAAGTGAAACAAGTCAGGCACAGAAAGAGAAATACCACATGTTCTCACTTATTGGTGGGAGCTAAAAATTAATATATAAATTCACACACACACACACCCACACACAGACACACACACACACGCACACGCACACAAACGGGGGGGGGGGAAGAAGATATAACAACCACAATTATTTGAAGTTGATATGACAAGCAAACAGAAAGGACATTGTTGGGGGGGAGGGGGAGGGGGGAGGGAGAAGGGAGGGAGGTTTTGGTGATGGGGAGCAATAATCAGCCACAATGTATATCGACAAAATAAAATTAAAAAAAAAAAAAAAAAGTTAAAAAATGCATAAATTTAAGTTAAAGGAATAAAAAAAAAATAAAAATAAAAAAAATAAAAAAAAGATGAACTAACAAAAAAAAAAAAAAAAAAAAAGAGCCTTTATCCCTGATTAATGGGGAAAAAAATAGTCCTATCTCCACACTACTTGGATAGCGAGCTGACTCCAGGCATGTTTCAAAGTATAAAAAGTTTATTTTCCAGTGATCCTAGCTCTGCTTTCCTATATTCCGTCCTATCCAGCCCTTCTCTGAAAAATATTTCCTTCTCCCTTCTGCTTTGCTCTATTTATTCTCTTCTACTCAAATCTGATCCCAGAAAAGAATACTAATAAACCCATTGTATTTGTTACATTAGATTTTTTCATATACGCATTCTAAACCATGCAGGATGTACCGTATGGCTCACTTATCTGAAAGTCTTGATAAAGGTCGAATGATTCAGTGGCTGGACCATGTCATGAAGCACTCAGGCGCATGCTGTGTCTCTGCTCTGCTAAACACAAGGTCAGCTTCCTTCTAAGGTTGTTTTCCATGTGGTTACAGGATGGTTACATGTATCAGTTAGGGCCCCATGCTTCCTTGTTCATGTCCAAGGAGAGATAAGTGAACGGGGACAGGGGAGGGAGGGAGAGAAAGGTGCTCTCCCCCAGGCACTGTATCAAAACTTTCTCTTCTGTCTGATTAGACAAACATATGTCATGTACCCCTGCGCTGCTGTACGTGGAATGCTGTGCTCTGTCTGAGTTCTTGAACCAATTTCTGGTCAGGGGAAGGAGACTACCGTGGTTGTCTAAAACTAATCAAGGTTCCCTACCTGCCTGGAGTTGGGTCAATCTCCCAATCCCCTTTGCGGCCACACATGGGTGGGGGTGGGGACAGTGGAATGGATATTGTGGAGTCAACCACAGCGTCAAGTACACCCCGAAGAAAAACATTATTGAGACTTCCTGTGTCACTTCTCCCAGAGATATCTGCATTTTATGGAGGAAACAAGACAATGGAACAGAGAGCTGAAATTTTATATTTCAGAGACCTGATTGGGAAAGGTTCCCTTAATGACCTGTTGTGCCCTAGAGATGATAGACTGAATTCCAAAGGCAAGGAGACTTCTCCTCAAAGTCAGTCTAAGGGAAGGAAGAGCCCTGGAGTATAGATCAGTCCAGAAGGACTCATAATTCTGGAAGATCTCGAACCTCAATGGTTGTTAAGCATGCACAGACCAGAAGAAGGGATGATAACTTGGGGTGGGCGTAGGAGAACTTAGAAATAAGACCAAAGCTGAGAAATGGCAAAATAAAGGCAAGACAAAGGTGATACTGTTAAACAAGCATAGAGGTTGAGGTCAGCCAGTGAGGTCAGAAAGTCTGGGAATTAAAGGAGAAAGAACTGGACATCAGGTCTTTGGAGAAAGCCTAACCGTAGTAACATATTCTTAGAGGAGCCACTGAGACAAGCCTTGGTCAACTCTGAGGTAGTACTTAGAACTACCAGATAAGAAGGGAAGACGGTTTCTTTTGCTTTGATTCTAATGTGCTTTTATTGCTTTCTGTACTACTTTGTAAGTATGTATAGCTCAACCAACTGAATAGACCATCTCTAACTAAATATATAATGTTTAATTGAAGCAGATATCATGTAGAAATGCGGCGTAAAATTATTTTCAGAGGTTTCTAGTCACGTTTATCAATACATTTTGCTACATTAGCAGGCCTATCTTCCAAACTGTATCTTCCACCTTAGTAGAACAGAGCCCTGTTTTGGTGGGATTGATAAGTAGTAATTATACTTAGGCTTTCTAGTCAAGATAAGTCTGTTTTGGATGCTGCCTAAACAAACAAGTAACTCTCGATAGTAATCATGAATGTTTGGATTTCACATGATAGAAACTCAACTCAAACTAGCTCTTGCAAAAATAGGCAATCTCATTTTTCTGGAAAGTCTCCAGTTATCACTGGCTTCAGGCACAGATGGAGTCAGGACCTAAATGATGTCTTCAGACTGGGTTTCTCCGTTCCTCATCTCGCTTCGCCCAGCTTGGCACCATTCTTCAACCTGTGTCTCTCCAAGATGACTTCCAGTGGCTGCCAACCATATGCTCTCGGCATAGCAATTCCAGCAGAAAAAGAGTTAACTCCAAGTTACAAATTTTAGGGGATGCAGTGATTGGCCCAGTCTGGCTCAGGTACCCATCTATGAACCAATTACCATAGTCATGCAGAAAGGGTACTTGGGGTCATGGGCCCCACTCCCATGGTCAGGAGAGAGAAGGCCACTGTGACCTCCAGCCCTGCCAAGCTCATGTGGAAGGAGCAGGATTAGTACCAAAAGGAGAACAAAAGGCTGTTCTCAGAAGGACCCTGGAAAAGCATGTAGGGCAGGGAGAGGCCATTGTTACCACTGTCCTACCTACTCTCTGGGTCTTAATCTTTATCCCGTGACTTTCTATAAGGCAATTTAAATATGTCCAGTGCTGCACCTTGGACATGGCAATTCCCATCCACACACATCAGAGTAATATTTAAAAATCACCTAACAGATTAAGAGTTCAGCAAATTTAACATAACAAAATGTTTAATAACAAACATAAGAGAGGAGAGCAAAAATACTACCGTGATGCAAGTGTTTACTAACCTCCAGTGCAGTCTGGCCTAATTAGATGGTAATCACATTTAGCTAGTACACAGTGTTCATACTTGAGAAACAGGCACAATAAATGTTTGATCTGAGTACTGATAATCCTGGCCGGGTTCTCCTTTTAGAAACATGTCTTCAAAGGAGGAAACTTTTTATCTAAATATTTTTGTATGTACTTTGCTCCTTTATGATTAGCTTTGAAGGATAAAAAAAAAAAAAAAAATACACCAAATCATGTCCTATGAGCAGAGATGTGTTCCGGCATGCCTCCATTAAAATGCTGCTTTCAGCTCTCTAGAAACTGCCAGAGCTGGAGAGGCATAACTATATTTGTTTTATTGACAGATTTGACTGCTATCTGTTATCTTGCTGTGGGTTTCGTTTGTAGTTTATCGCAGCGCAATTAAACACATCGCTCCTTAGATTCCTAGCTAGATTGCTTATTTGAAAGTCATTTTGCTAATTAGAAATTACTATGTTAACATGCATTAACTCTTTGTTACTATCCTACTCATCCAAACACTAACTTCACACTAGCATCTCTGAGAAACTTCTTCAATCAAAAATATCTTTGGACATGAATATCTCATATATAATTCTACAGAATACTTCAGATATAATTGTATTTACCTAGTAACAAATAGCAGTTATATTACTCTCATTGAAAAGAAACTTCTTATGTGCAACAGTGGATCACACATATAAAATCTGCTTCACAAAATGATTGCAAAAATAAGCAAAACAACAAAAACTTCACTTACCTTAAAAGACTATAAAATTCAAAATCATTTACATTAATAAAATTATTTGTTATACTTACAAAAAAAAAAAGCCCAGACATTTTATTTTTTGGCAAATGAGTATTACAATATAGTTCCCTCTGAACAACATTGGCCCCAAGCCCAAAAGAAAGCAAGAGGCAATTCGCAACCTATCTGTGGGACGGCAGTGAGCTGCCTTTTCTGTAATTGTGCCCCTGGGGACGCGTGACCTTGCTTATCTGAGCATGAGCTTGCTGCTGAGTTCAGTCTGGACCTCTCCCTATCTATGCATGCTGGCTGGTAAATGAAGCAGGCCTCTCCATGTGGGTGGCCTGGCTTGCGTGTATATGCATTGCCTTTGTAGCCCAGTGACAAATGCTTGGTGTTATCATGGGTGTTATACACCAAAGTCCATAGAGACATGGGGGAAGTCAGTTGGTCTTAAGTCACAAGAGTAAGGTAGGCATGTGAGGACTGGCTGGTTACTCAGTTGGTTATAACACCAAGGTGCTGGGTTCAATCCCTATGCCAGGCCAGGTGTCAAAAAAGCAAAAATAAAAATTAGGCGTGTGAATCCTGGGCTCTTTTATCCCAGTTTGTTTCTATGATGCTTCTCTTCTGCACTAGTGTATACGGAGGTAGGGACAGAATAATGATTTCAGTTCTTTATTTGGAGGAGGGAATTTTACAGTGGAACAAATATATATAATTCTTCCATATGTTTTGTATTCATGTACATGATCTTACAAAAAAAAGCTAGCAAAAAAACCTCACTTAAAAGTTATGCTTCTTAAATGGAGAGAAAGATCTAGATTTAAGGGTAACTTAGGGACCGTCTCTTGGAGGATAGGGACTGAGTCCTGCTTACCATTCTGTTTCCAGTGTCTAGAACATGCCCAGCACATAAATATTTGCCCTATGAATGATCAAACAATAGTGCTTAGAAGTATTTGATTCATAACAGGAGCTCAATTCATGTTTATTGCCATCAAACCTCTTTTCTCCTAGAGTTCCAATCTTTTGAAGAAGGAAGTTCTAATCTGTGTGTCCCTTAATGAAAGGAGCCTGTGTGATCCAGCCACCATCAGACTGCAAACTCTGTCTTGTGAGGCTTTAAGAAGGATATGACATTTTGGCTGGGTTGTACATTTCCACAGTGAATGACGGAAGGGAAAAAAAAGATACTTCAGGAAGGGGAAAACGTACTAAAAACTCAGAGGCAAAAAGCTGCATGGGACGACCTGTTGGACAAGAGACTAGGAAATAGAGCCAAATCCTAGAGGTTCTTAAAAGCCAAAAAAATTATTATTTTGTGTTCTGCTCTCCCAAGTTAGCTCAGCTGTCAGATCGGGTGTGTGCATGAGATGACCTACCACGGTGCCAGGAAGTAACACTATAACATGATCCCAGTTCAGTCTGTGTCCCCTCACCAGGCACAGAGACTTAGCCTAAGGAGGCTGCACTCAGCTGGTGGGCATTTGGAGCCGTGTGCCTGCTGCTAATCCTTTTAGGGCCTCTGCTTAATCAGTCTTCACTCTATGCTTCTCCTAAGAGATTTAGACATTAAGTCTTACATGTTTGAGAGCTGAGATAATTAGACTTATAGGAACACAACACAAGGCTCAAGAAATGTCACGAATGCCTTGATGTTTCAAAGTAGGCCTTGAATCCTATTTTCTTTTTTTTTAAGTGATTGCTTAGGAATACTGAAGTCAAACCATAAGTTGAGGGCCTTACACAGTCTCGACATTTAATGCAGGTCATCAAATACTCAATAAGTAATGGATTCCAAGAAACCTTTCCCTCAATAACAATAAAGGCACCAAACAGCCTTGGCACCACAGCAAGATGCTGGGGACACTTTTGGTTGAAGAGGTCCAGCGAATCCTGGAGACAGGGAAGGTCCCTAGGGAACTGTGAGGCAGTGGCTGTTTAACAGCCATTGTGGAAGTATTAGGTGAAATCACAGATATTTAACCATTTTTGGCCTACAAAACTAATGCTTCATTATCTTAACAACCAGCATAGCCACATCAGTGCATACATTCCAGAGAGGAAGTAGGGATTATGTCCTCCTAAAAATGAACAAAGTTCAACTGTTTGATTGTAATCATCCAGCACAAATAGATATAATCTAGCAGGTATCTAGTTCACTCCATCCACACTCACCTATTCCCCACACCCCATTCAGAATTCATAGTAGTTAACACTTAGTAAGCATGCCCCAGGTTCCCAATATTGTTCTAAGACCTTCCCACGAATTAACTCACTAAATTCTTGCACAACTCTCGGGGTGGGTTCTGTCATCACCTGCATTTTACAAATGAATAAGTTGAAAGAGAGAAATACTTTCCCAAAGTCCCAGGTAAGTGGTAGCAGAGGTTGACTTTGCACCTGAGCTGTCTCCAGAGTCACCGCACTTGCATCAGTAAGGGTTCTCCAGAGAAGTAGAACCAACAGGATACATACAGATATATAAAAGAGATTTATTATGAGGGATTGGATCGTGCAATTATGGAGACTGAGAAATCCCACAATCTGTTGTCTGCAAGCTGGAGGCCCAGGAAAGTGGGTGGTGTAGTTCTAGTCCAAGTCCCAAGGCCTGAGAATTAAGGGAACCGATGGTGTAAGTCCTGGTCCAAAAAACCAGAAATGCAGATGTCGGAGCATAGGAGAAGATGATGTCCCCGCTCGAGCAGAGAGAAAAATTCACCTTTCCTCTGCCTTTTTGTTTGGGCCCTCAACAAATTGGATGATCCCCACCCACATTGAAGAGGGCCATCTTTATTTGGTTTTACTGATTCAAATGCTAATCTCTTCTGGGAATATCCTTGCAGATGCACCCAGAAATAATGTTTTACCAGCTATCTGGGCACCCAGTCAATGTGACATTTAAAATTAGCCCTATAAGACTTCAGCAGCACTCTAGAGCTGCCTGGGGACCCAGTGGGAGGTCAGCCGAGGAGGCAGCCACAGCAGGCATTTGGAGATCAAAATGGCAGCTTTATTACCAAAGAGAGCTGGATTGGAGCACGTGGCTCAGTGCCAACATAAGGGATTGCAAATACCCACCTGTAAAGCGACAGCACTAGCTACATGAATTGTATGGCTAGGGATTTCATAATTAAAGCCAGAACATTTCATTATTTTGGTCATACTAAGTTTCTGCTTGTACTGTCAGGGCTAGGGCTCACAAGCCCTTCAAGCCCACTATACAGACTGGGTCACAAACCCCACACATGCCAGGCTAGGTCCCCAGACCCCTCACATGCCAGGCTAGGTCCCTAGACCCTAGGGTCCATGCTAGTTAATTGGGAAAGATCCCGGGAGCTGTTGGCAGACAACACGAGCTCAGTCCTCAGCAATGGCAGGAGCAGCTTACAGGTCTGGTGGTGGTGGCAGCCTCTCAAAGGGTCCCGGGGGCCCTGGCAGCAACAGCTTGCAGCAACAGCCTTTAGCAGCAGTACTGGCCTCCCTGTGCCCGCACCCCGGGGGCATCCAGGGGGTGAGGGGGGCCATGGATCAGAGTCACTCGTCCTTTATACTTAAGTCCATAACCTAGGACAACTGGGTGCACATGTGCAATTACATTAGAAAATAACCAAGGAACACCTGGGTGCACGTGCATATTTACATCAAATGGTCGGCAAGATTCTGAACATCTGAGGCGCCTGACCACTTTCCTGTATTTTCCCAAAACCATCCCTGAAAGAAACAGATTTACCCACTGAGTCACTGGCACAGCTAGACAACTGAAGGTCTCCCTTATGGGACATGCCACTGTGACAGGACAGAGAGTAGACAGGAAGGTATGCATTGTGCCAACAGGCTGGCAGAAAAAAGAGAGCCCTGCAGGAGGCTGAGCTGAGTCCCTTTTCCCAAAGCCACCAGTCAGACACCGTGGAAAGCGGTAGGTAAAGGGTGGTCTTAACAAGAGGTCCCTGGAGAGAACTCAAGGAGTCTACGAAATTGGAAAGAGAAAAAATTACTTCTTCATTGTCACTAACCTCTTTCTGACCTACTAACTTCTAGCTGAAATTTAGCATTTCCTGCAATTATGAAAGGGAGCTTGTGACTGTCAGTAGTAGATGTCCCTAATGAGTTCACCACACCACGTTCCAACTGTGGAGAGATGCGGAATCTCACTTGTGTGCATCACTACTTCAAAACTGATGTTTAGTGTTTTAAGAAATACATATGTTACTATATCACAAATTTAGATTTTTTAAGTATTTTGATATGGTATTTTGATATAATTAATTTTTTCTATGATCTTATATATTGTATTGTATACAGTTTAAAACATTATTCTGAGAAGGGGTTCCTAGGTTTCCCCAGACTTCCAAAGAGACCCCCAAAGATACAAAAACCCCTGCTTTAATCAAAATCTCTCAATGTAGAAACATGAGACAATAGACATGGAATTCTTCCCCCACTGCCCACCCTAAAAGATGTGTCTTTTGCGCTAAATAATCTTGCTTCTCTAAGTTTGATGTCCTCTCCTGTTTCTCCATGAATCTGGTCACATCTCTCCATCCAAGTCCTCAACAAACAAGCCTCTGAATGGAAATCCCTTATGCTAGACTGGTAGGTTGGGGATTTTTTTTTCTTTCTATCCTGCCTTCTTTTAATTATGAGTTGCTTAAATTGTACAGAAGTGTTAAATGTATATTCTTTTCGTTTTATGTATCCGTGTCCTGCCTTATTCCAAAAGAATTTCAGGGATTATTAAAATGATGCCTTTTAAGACCATCCCAGTACAATATTATTAATTGTAGCGATTGACTAATCTTCTGTCCAATCATCTTGCCCCAGATTCCTGTTCAAGCTCCACTTTGAGTACAGTCACAAGCACACAACAGGAACTCTCCCAGAGAAACAGCTATGAATCTGCTGCCACCAACAATGACAGGTGCTTCACCTCCAATTGATAAAAAGGAGATTTGAAATTCTTGCTCCAAGTTCCACTTTGACTTTGAAACTGCATGTTTACATAAGGAAGCTTTTTTCCCACCAAACTCTGAGCTTGTGTCTCACCATGAAGGTGTCCTACCTTGTTGGAGAAGCCTCGGTGGGGATCAGACTCGGCTTTGCCCCCAGTGTAAATGATCAAGCAAACTTGGTGCTTTCTCCCGTTAGCATAAATTCTCATTGTCCAACCAGAAAATTGAAATTAAGACGGGGGGCGGGGAAAGCCTGATGACTTTATGCTGAACTAGTATTAAATCTTCACTTAGATTTTATTTAGCCTTCAGAAAACTACAGGCCGATATCCTTGATGAATATAGATGCAAAAATCCTCACTAAAATACTAGCAAACAGAATACAGCAACACATACGTAAAATTATTCATCACGATCAAGTGGGATTCATCCCAGGGATGCAAGGTTGGTTCAACATACGCAAATCAATAAATGTGATACACCATATTAATAAACTCAAACACAAGGACCATATGATCATCTCTATAGATGCTGAAAAAGCATTTGATAAAGTTCAGCACTCATTCATGACAAAGACCCTCTATAAGTTAGGTATAGAGGGAAAGTATCTCAACATAATTAAAGCCATATATGACAAACCCACTGCCAATATCATCCTGAATGGGGAAAAGCTGAAAGCTTTTCCTTTAAGAACAGGCACTAGACAAGGATGCCCACTCTCACCACTCCTATTCAACATAGTGTTGGAAGTACTAGCCAGAGCAATCAGAGAAGAGAAGGAAATAAAGGGCATCCAGATTGGAAAAGATGAAGTCAAACTGTCCCTGTTTGCAGATGACATGATCCTATATATCGAACAGCCTAAAACCTCTACAAAAAAACTGTTGGAATTGATCAATGATTTCAGCACAGTAGCAGGATACAAAATCAACACACAAAAATCAGTAGCATTTCTTTTCTCCAATAGTGAACATGCAGAAGGAGAAATCAAGAAAGCCTGCCCATTTACAATAGCCACCAAAAAAATAAAATACTTAGGAATTGAGTTAACCAAGGAGGTGAAAAATCTCTATAATGAGAACTACAAACCACTGCTGAGAGAAATTAGAGAGGATACAAGAAGATGGAAAGATATTCCATGCTCTTGGATTGGAAGAATCAACATAGTGAAAATGTCCATACTACCCAAAGTGATATACAAATTCAATGCAATCCCCATTAAAATTCCAAAGACATTTTTATCAGAAATGGAAAAAACTATTCAGACATTTATATGGAACAATAAAAGACCACGCATAGCCAAAGCAATGCTGAGCAAAAAAAATAAAGCTGGAGGCATAACACTACCTGACTTTAAGCTATACTACAAAGCTATAATAACCAAAACAGTATGGTACTGGCATAAAAACAGACACACTGACCAATGGAATAGAATAGAGAATCCAGAAATCAACCCACACACTTACTGCCATCTGATCTTTGACAAAGACACCAAGCCTATTCACTGGGGAAGGGACTGCCTCTTCAGCAAGTGGTGCTGGGATAACTGGATATCGATATGCAGGAGAATGAAACTAGATCCATACCTCTCACCATATACTAAAATCAACTCAAAATGGATTAAGGATTTAAATATACACCCTGAGACAATAAAACTTCTTAAAGAAAACATAGGAGAAACACTTCAGGAAATAGGACTGGGCACAGACTTCATGAATACGACCCCAAAAGCACGGGCAACCAAAGGAAAAATAAACAAATGGGATTATATCAAACTAAAAAGCTTCTGCACAGCAAAAGAAACAACTAACAGAGTTAAAAGACAACCAACAGAGTGGGAGAAAATATTTGTGAAATATACATCTGACAAAGGATTAATATCCAGAATATATAAGGAACTCAAACAACTTTACAAGAAGAAAACAAGCAACCCAATTAAAAAATGGGCAAAAGAGCTAAGTAGGCATTTCTCTAAGGAAGATATCCAAATGGCCAGCAGACATATGAAAAAATGCTCAACATCACTCAGCATCCGGGAAATGCAAATCAAAACCACATTGAGATACCATCTAACCCCAGTTAGGATGGCTAAAATCCAAAAGACTATGAACGATAAATGCTGGCGAGGCTGCGGAGAAAAAGGAACTCTCATACATTGTTGGTGGGACTGCAAAATGGTGCAGCCTCTATGGAAAATGGTATGGAGGTTCCTTAAACAATTGCACATAGATCTACCATACGACCCAGCCATCCCACTGTTGGGAATATACCCAGAGGAATGGAAATCATCAAGTCGAAGGTATACCTGTTCCCCAATGTTCATCGCAGCACTCTTTACAATAGCCAAGAGTTGGAACCAGCCCAAATGCCCATCATCAGATGAGTGGATACGGAAAATGTGGTACATCTACACAATGGAATACTACTCAGCTATAAAAACGAATGAAATACTGCCATTTGCAACAACATGGATGGACCTCGAGAGAATTATATTAAGTGAAACAAGTCAGGCACAGAAAGAGAAATACCACATGTTCTCACTTATTGGAGGGAGCTAAAAATTAATATATAAATTCACACACACATACACACATACACACACAAACCGGGGGGGGGGGGGGAAGAAGATATAACAACCACAATTATTTGAAGTTGATACAACAAACAAACAGAAAGGACATGGTTGGGGGGGAGAGGGGGAGGGAGAAAGGAGGGAGGTTTTGGTGATGGGGAGCATTAATCAGCTACAATGTATATCGACAAAATAAAATTTAAAAAAAAAAAAAGATTTTATTTAGCCTTCTACTAGCCTCTTTTCCTAGAATTTTTTTCTTTTTTTTTTTTTTTAATTAAGAAATAGCTCAAACATTTGTTTCTCAGATTCAAGTCTTTGTCCCATTTTCTTCAATCATATGTTGACATCCAATTCACTTTGCTCATTTATATTTATATTTGATTATCTTTCTCCTGAAACTCGGCTTTGAGAATATATATGTGTGTGTGTGTGTGTGTGTGTGTGTGTATGTGTGTGTGTGTGTGTGTGTGTGTGTGTGTGTATATGTAAATGGGTTTCCTTCCCTATCTCTGCCAAATATAAGCAATGAGTACGTGACCACTAGCAAGTGTGCTGCTGTGCTAGTTGGTGTGACAAGGAACACACCCAGGCTGGAATAAGCCTTATCCAGGCCCACTCTGGGAGGAGAACTATTTAACTGGTCAACCTCCTTGGAAGATCTGAATCTCATATGAATTTATCAGTGGATTCCACCTGATACATATTATATGTTTAAAAGTATAAAGCTTCTTTAACTTGAGAATTTATAAAGAATCCATTGAAAGTGATGAAACCCACACTATGAAACAAAAACTGGAAAGAGATTACTAATTAATAAAAGCATGTACACACACACACACCAGCAGCAGCAGGACCACAGCTACCACCACCACACCCAGAAAACAAACTGCAAATACTGTAAAGTTCTGGTCTTTGCTTCTCAACCTTTCTTATTAAGGAATTGGTCAAAATTCTTAGCCAAGTGGGGCTAAGGTACTGCACCTGGCCTAACCTGTCCACATCCCCTCCTGCCATCATAGCCTCAGTTCTGCCACCGTAATACCCATTTCTAGGGGTTCTAAACCTATTTGCACCAGTGGCCTGTTTCTTTGTAGCAAGGCATTTAATATCCGCTACAAATGAGTCCCGGTCTTCAATTGCTTTAAGGTCCAAACTTAAGTACACTGCGTTTATCAACCTCATTCCTACTGTGATTGCTTTCATCCAGTGCCCTCTGAAATGCTGGCCACCTGTTGACCTGAGCATGGTGATCGTGCTTGCGAAGTATTCCAGTTCTGCCTTCATTCTACACCTTGAGTCATCTTGGCCACCGAAGCTCAATCCAGCCTCCTCCAAGGGGCTGCAGCATTCAGGACAGTTTTTAAAGCAACTGACTTTAACTTCCAGATTGTGTCCAATCTGAAAGAGGTCTCCCAGACACGTGGAATTCATGGACCTCTTGATAGTCCCTGGGAGGCCCTTTAAACAAGCTCCCCGGGGCTCATAATCAAGGCTTTAGAATTGAGTCTCTTCCTCCCCATGGTAGGCAGCACCAAGGGATCTCAACTGAGAAATTGTGACACCATATATATTAGTCTGGCACAAGGTGTATTGGAGGAAATAATTCATTGCTGAAATTGGCAAATGACTAACTTCTATAAAAGGTCAGAGCCAATTCCAAGTTATTCCTATAACAGGAGCAACCGCACTAACCCTTTCATGAGAGAGAAAGCTGTGGACATCTGCACCAGGAATAAAATGTAGCCAAAGACATATTTTATCTATGCTATATGCTCCTAATTCTTATGATAGTAAGAACTGTTATTGTTGTTAGTCTCTCCCTTCACCCCTCTTCCATTCTGGTGTTTCAGTAAAATCCAAGTATACCCAGGAAATGTGTAGTGTCAAAGATAAACAAAGCTGGACACCAGATTTCAGTCAGTAAAGTGCTGCTGCACCGGACTCAACCTCTATTCATACAGAGGCAGCTGGGCATTTTAAAGCGAGAATGAGGAAATAAGGAGGGGGTGAGGGGGAGCTCAGAAGAATCAGGGAAGTGCAAACACTAAGCAAAGCAGGGAGACAGGATCCATGTGAAATCCATCCAGATTTGATAACTGAGGCTTGTTGAAGTCAAGCTCTTCCCCTCCATCAGAGGCTGGGAGACAGGTGCCCCCTCTTTAGGGACTGACTAGAAGGATAGATAGTAAGTTCTTTTGGCAGCCTTCAGTTTTCTCAGGCAAGCACTTTGAGGGAGGCTGGGGTCGTCCTGGGGATGCAGCCTTGAGCTGTTTCAAACTATGTTAGTGTTTATTCAAGTCTTTCTAGGCCAAGGTTGAGGCCTAGTTGAGAAAAGGGCTCAGGGGAGCCTGTCTAGAGTTTGGTCAGGGAGAGCATCTTTGTCAGCAGCACATGTGAATGTCATCTGATCATAGTAGTAAAATATATACGGGGGTGGGGGGAGGGCGTCGAAAAGCGTGAGCCACTTTAGATTAGTTTTGCAATCCTCTGGGCAATATAAACCTACAAACATGCATTTTAAGTATGACCATAAGAAATTGCCAATATTTGACCGTTTCTGACCCACAAAAGCAGCAACTTCATATGGTTAAATTTAATGTTGTTCACATTGAGCCAAAACAACCTGGGGAACAGACTAACAAAAATGTCCCAGTGGCAGCCCACGTTGGTTTTATTTTGTTCTGTTTTGTTTCATTCCATTTTTAACCAAAGGGACCGCAACAATGGAGAGCGTTATAAAAGCTTCCTTGTCTTTATCCATGTCTTTAACCTATATCTTGGGTATGAACACCTGAAAATAGCAATAGAATTTCTTCCTCAGTTCTGGACCTTTTCTCATACAAAAAAGTGCACCAACAGAATTTAAGAATGGTCGATCTAAGTACTCTAGAAATGGGAAGCTACTTGTTTTAAAAACATTTCATGCAGAGGAATAAATTATCCTTTTACTTGAACCTCTCTGATTTTCTCCATCAGAAACAGAGTACTATTATACCAGACACTATAAGTTGGTCCCAAAATACAAATAAAAATAAAATGGGTGTGAAATACTTTGAGGAATGATTCTATTTTTTTAATTTTGTTGTATTTTAATTTCTAAAATTAATGATTGTTGTTGTATTAACCAAATGCATAATAAATAAGTTTTGCCATGCTAGAAATCCATCAATATGAGAAGTTTTATTTCCTTAATGTATTTACCTGAATATATGAAACCAGTTCACCTTCTATTGCCAAGAACATAACAATTACTATTTCAACATAAAGGTGTGGTCATACATAGTTTAAACATTGACAGCCTGATCTTCCTCTTTTTAGTTCTAAACTGCCATACAGGCAGAAGTGCTTAGCACTTCCAGTCTTTAATTAAACATTATAAATCTATGCATCATGGAAATGCCTTGAACATTTTATCATGTGCAAGCTAGTTAGAATGAGAGAATGTATTAATTGATGTCTTTACCTGTTGACATTTCTGAAGTGTTTCAACCCTCTGGATAAGGGAAGAGAAAAGAATATGGAGAGGAATAAAAATGCTTAATTAGCTGTTCCTTGGTTACTGAACCACAACCATATAATTCAAATCAACACGACAGTGGCAATGCAGGTAGTATTGGTCTGCTCAGGTTGCTATAACAAAATACAACAGACTGAATAACTTAAACAGTGGACATTCATTTCATACAGCTCTAGAGACTAGAAGTTCAATATCAAGGTGCCAGCAGATTTGGTTCTTGTTGAGGGCCATCTTCCTGACCTGCAGGCAACTGCCTTCTTGCTGTGTCCTCACATGGCAGGGAAGGACAGAAGGAGAGAGAGAGAGAGAGAGAGAGAGAGAGAGAGAACTCTGAGGTCTCTTTGTCTTCTTATAAGGGCACTAATCCCATCCTGAGAGCCCAAACCTCATGACCTCATCTAAACCTAATTATCTCCCAAAGGTCCCATCTCCAAATACTGTCACATTAGGGTTAGGGTTTTGACATATGAATTTGGAGAATGAACACAATTCAGTCCATAGCACTGGTCAATCAAAATTCATCTTAGAAATCATAGTTCACTTTAGAAAGCAGTTTTCCAGATGTCTTCATTTAACAAATATTAATAAAATACAGAGACGGCTATTAAAACTGATGTCCTCAGTGTCCTTCTGGACATGTCTATCATCTTTTAACAACTATGGCTACCCACCAAGAAGCTTTACATTATCTTCTTCTTTGAGCATTTATATTTCCTTTCTTCCCACTCACTCTCCCTGGCTTTTTTTTTTTTTTTTTTTAACAATTTGGCTTAATGTGCTAAAAATAGCCCACTGCACTGTTTTTCCTTTTAGCTTCATTGTTACCCACTGATTTTTAATTGTCTCTGAGACTGGGAAAATCTCATGTGAATGCAGTAAGCATATTCGATTGAAACTCTCTAGCGGATTAATGTAACCCTAGATGTGCTGCCACACTTCTGATCCTTCAACAGTTCCACTCCTTAATCATCAGCCCTTTTGGAATTTATTTCTGCTCATGCAGAATCGGAGTATTAAGTGCTCTGAGTTGCTATAGTTAGATTGTCTCTATTTTTAGTAATAAACTGTTTCCCTGAGATCCATACAGCTGCTCATTAACACTGGAAGCCTTTTTCACAAAGCTGGTGTTCTCCATCTTCCTTTTTAATGCCCAATAGGCTTATGAGAGAAAATACAAACATGGGTTATATTTAGTTTTCTACTCAGCCATGTCAAGTCCTAAATCTAGAGGAAGTTATAAATACACTACAAGGAAAACGCTCTCCCTTCCTTTAAGGAGCATTTCAATACCACACAGTGCCGTGGTATAAAGGGTAGAGAGAAGCCTGTATGAAGAGGTTCAGTAAATTAAAATTTGACTTTTTGAAGACATTGTCTATCCACTATGTAGAGCTGAAGTTCACATTATGTGGCACTGAAGAGCACCCAAGACATAGCAGATACTTATTAAATATTTGTGGAATGTGGAAGGGTTGATAACATATAGCGGGTACTCAAAAAAGGTTGATTGCTTGAGTGAATATATCATTTTGTGTAGTTTGCCCTTTGAGATTAAACAGAACATTCTCTAAAGCCAATTCCCTAAAAGAGTGAGCATTGCACACACAAGCTGTCCGATACATTCCAGTAATGGGTCCAGCAGGCAGCGTTTGCAGGTTGTCTCAACTGCTTCCCCTGTGCTGATGGTCTTTCACTAACACGGATGCAGCAAGAGGCATTCCCTGGGTTGAGAACTCCTGGCTTATTAAAACTCTGATGCCTGCTACCAGCCAACTACCCTATGTCAAACCCATCTCACCCTCACCAGCTCTTCACTCATTTTCTAAGCTCTCTTGGAGGACGGTGAGGAGCACCAGGAATGTATCCAACACTCCTCTTTAGCACCTCTTTCCATTCTTCTCAAAAGGCTCACACGTGTCATGACCACCTGCCTCTTCCATTTTTCACCACGGTCAGCATAGTATAGAGTGTATCGTACCGGAAGGGGCAGGGACTTTGGGGGTCAACAGGCTTGCATGCAAATCCAGACTCATCCACTATTCCCTGGAGGGGGTGAGGGTGTACCTTGAGTAAGCTATTTAATCTCTAAACTTTGGTTTTACCATCTGAAGGGTAATAGGAAAAGACCTACTACAGAGGGTCATCATGGGATTACATGAAATAATTAATGTAAATAATCTAGTCCAGTTCCTGGTGGTGGGTGGAAATGCTCTGTAAGTGGGGGCTATTATTATTATTCACAATTCTGTTCATTTTACCTCCAGCAATCATCCTAAGTCTTACTTTTTTTTTCTTTTGACTTTGTCCATTTTACATCAGTCTCTTTTTTCTTGTCAATCTTTTTCTTTCTTTCTCTTTGTTTCACTCACAAATCAAAACAAGCCTATGCCCACAGAAAAGAAAAGGCAAGCCCTAGACTTTGAAATGAAATATTTGCAGTGAAATACAGTAGTAGGGTTATAAGTGCAAAGACCCTTAAAAATAAATCCAGAATATCCAAAATATCTTCTTCAGAAGGTCCCCAGAAGTCTCCCCCTGCTTCTAATTTAATCCACTAATCTTTGAGCAGTCAACACTTGAAAACAAAACAAAAAACTAGTTCTTATTCGATTTTTAAATTTGTATACATATTTTGGGAGAGCAGTATAAATAATCAATATTGCTGAATTTTGATGTGGTTTTCCATTAACAACTAATATTCCACAAAAGCATTTTATAATATTTTTATTACAAATAGTACATACTTTAGCTCCGTGATGGGCAAAATAGACTACCAGGGATTAGCCTTGGAAACCAGCAAATTATAAAGGTGTTTCCATAAGACAGCACATTCCAAATTCCAAATAAGTGACTTACAGTCGGGCATGGAATGACTTGGAAGCAAGTTGGGACCTGCCTTGTTAAGCATTTTCCCACACTTAACACATCTTCCTCTCCCTGACGTTTTTTGTTGTTGTTGTTGTTGTTGTTGTTTTGTTTTTCCTAAGGTGTGGCTTGGAGAGCAGTTAGACAGCTCTCCAAAACTGATGAAAGTTGAGGAACTCTGTGCCCAAAAATGATTGACAGTAGAAACGTAGTCTACATGTTGAAACATTACCACTTTTTATCAAAGCAAATGTTTGGCCAAGAAATAATCATCAGTCCTTCTGCAGCAACACCTGTAACCTCTGTGGTTTGTTTGGTTTTTTTGTTTGGGTTTCTTTTTTTTTTTTTTTTTTTTCATTTTTTCCATTTCATCTCATTCTTTTTTTAATGAGAACCTTATCATATTGTGGGAACATGTCTTGTTTTTATGATCAGCATTGCAGCTTCATGAGAAAAAGAAATGGAAATTCCCAAACTTTAAACACATACACTGGACACTGTTTCCATCAATTTTAAATTATACATGAAGCAAATGCTCACATCCCTATTCCTCTAGAACTGTGCTGTCCAATATAGAATCCATCAAACATGTATAGCTACCTAACTTAAAATGAATTAAAAATAAGTAAAAGTAAACATTCAGTTCCCCAGGTCATTAGCCACACGTGGCTTATGGCTCCCATATTGGACAGTGCAGATATGGAACATTTCCTTCATTTTAGAAAGTTGTATTGAATAATGCTGCTGTGGAATCTGGATTTTTCATGGTAAAACCAAGCTGAAGATCTACACTATACCCAGATTACGTGCTTTTTAGAAAGAACCTTTACTGTTCCGGACCAGTGTTCATCCCATCACTCTGCTCTTCTGACTCAGTGGCTTGTTGCTTTATAAAGATCTAAAGTCACGGATTCAGACTCCTCTCTTATGCAATTGGGCAGGCAGTGAGCAGCCAGGGAGTCAACCTTTGCTCTAACCCACTTTGTTAGCAAGCAAATTGGGCAAGGACAACAGTCCAGTTATCATGTTCTCCCTCAGTGCAATGGGGATTATGAGTATATAGCCAAGGTCATAACACAGTTCTGGGAATAAAGCTTCCCTGGTTTCCTGTATGGCATTTATGACACTTAAAAAAAAATGACTCAGCATTTTCAAGAACTTCAGACGTGGACCACCTGCTCAGGAAGAGAAGGCAGATAACAGAAAACTATTTCCCCCACAAAACTACAGCGTCATCTCAGATCAAGCACAGAAAATATTCTTCTGACCCACTTCCCTTTGTTATCTGGACCAATTACCACCTTCTAAAACATGTCTATTCAATTTGGTAGCCCAATAAGTGTTTTATTAAATGTGGGTTGAGATGCCTTTCACTTAATTCTGCCATGAGCTTATTAAATTTAAAGGGAAAAAAATAGTTAAGAAGATCAAAGTTCCTTCTTTTAATTCCTTTAGATCCTTTGGGGAAACCAGTGTTTATCTCTGTAAAGTTTAAGCCTGCATAACTAAAAGTCAGCCAAATCTGACATGCAACCACTGAATCTCAAGGAGGCCATTTCCTCCTCCCTTCTCAGACTTCACATCCTCCTTGCCTGTTCAGACCACAGACTGGAAGTTGCTGAATGAATTCACAAGTACTACTGTTTGCGCTTTCACACACTGTTTAAAGGCAGAAGTATCAGATTCCACAGCTCTGTGAAGAAGTTGGCAATTACTTCAAAGCAATTTCGAAGCATCTATTACTTTATTAAGCAAGGGAAATAATGATCTACAAAGTGTCAACTAGCTCATGTTTTCCTGTTCTTCCTGCATTTCGCTGCAAATACCACAGTCTCTATTTTCCTGTCTAAACACCAGTTAGTGCATTGCCTTTAAAATTATAGTTCTGGCAGCAATCACAAATAAAGAGCTAAAACCACATCACTAAATGACTTACATAGCTATGAGAGCTATGAAAGGGTAGAAAAATCTGCTGTAAAATAATTTGTCTCTTGTTGCTTTGCCTGTAGCAGTGTGTACTTTATTCTCTCACCCCCTTCATTTCTGCCCTCTGTATATGTCTACAGATATTGTGAGACCCAATAATAGCCCACTACAAATGGTTAGTCCCTACAGTAACTCCTAGGATATTTAATTGAGTGTTCACAATTAGTCAAACACTTGCTAACCCAAGTGGAGATGGTATAAGTATAAATATTATGCATCATTTTCAAGGGACATACAATCTAGTTTTGGAGACAAGTCTAACCTACAGCAAGCAACAATAATAGTTTCTAGATTAATTAAACGTGAACTTGGGAAAATGATTATCCTCCCTGGTCCCCTTTCTACTTTAATGCCTTATGAATTCCAGGACAGTATAACTAGGGGGTTCCATTATGCCTTATGGGCTATAAGTTGCGGATGTTTAGAGCCAAGGTGACAATTGAACTGCCATTCCTGAAACTTGACTTTGTCACTTTTAACAAGGCTTGTTCTTACCAAGTGATCCCTTGCACTTAGGATCTATTTGTCTGCAGCTAGTGAAACTCTATCCTAGTTGATGTGTACGCTCACCTCTCCTTTCTCTGATGGTTCACACTGGGTTCGATACATGGAGGGGAATGACTTTCAAAGCCACAATTAACCAAGTCTGCTTTTTTAATGTTACTCATTAGTACTTGGTCCAACTTCTTCAAGTTCCAATGAAGGAAATAAATTCCATGAATTTCACATGTTAAATCTGATTATTAGTCTTCCTATTTAGATGTAAAATAGAAATAGTTTAGTAATTATAATCCCTCTACCACTAAAAAGTGAAATGCCGAAGAACTTGAAAATGGTATCTACCCAGGAAAGCCAAGGCACAGTTTAGCGACTATCAATAAATATAGCCAGTATTTGAGAACTCAGGTCCGAGCCCAAAATCTAGGCATGTAGTTGGGTATGGCAGAGCATAAGAGGACAGGAGAAGTGGATGGGGTCACTGAGTGTCCCCAAACCTCCTGTTCACATGACAAAGCCATGGCCCGACTGTTCCCTTTGATTAAGGTCAAAGTCAAAATTAAATACCTCCTTTGACCTAACCAATGAAGTTCATCTAATAATTAAATAATGACTAGCAAAACTTGGAGTTAAAGAGCTGAATTTTTGTTCTTTGCCCTACATTGTTCAGTCTTAGAAATCATTTCTCACCATCACAACCAACCCAAATCTGAAGAGGGGAAATTTCAATAAATATAAAAGCAGAGAAAACATTTCTGTATGCAAAGGGCTAGTAGAAGGAATTGAGAGAAATGAGAAAGGAATCCGTATTCACAATTGTGAAGTGTGACTTACAAAGGAGAGTGCTGCTTTTTAAAATACTCATTCAACCAAACGAGCAATGGCTTTCCAAGCAGTCCCCTTAGAAAGGGACCTTATGCCGAAGACATAATTCTCCTCAAAACAGTTTTAAACCCCAACTGTGGAGATGCCTTCAGCTCCAGTGCATGAGACACATCTGAAAATCCAGCCCATTACTTTAAAAACACACCTCTGTTGAAGCCCCAAATAGCACTGCCTGTTTTGATCAGTCACTTTATTAACCCAGCTCAACCCTGAACTACTGTTGGCTTTTCTCAAAATATTGTACATGTTCTGCAGGGATGAAGAATGCCAACAGCAAGAAAGTTCAAAACGAGTCGCGGTCTCTGAAGATCGTTCCCAAAGGGCCATTTCAAAGTGGTTGGCACAAATATAGTGTTCTTGGAATAAGTTGACAGCTTTCCAAGATAACTTCTCTGAAGAACCTTCTCTAAATACCTAAGCACTGTTTCATACTACCACGTGCCTCCCAGCACCACAGCTCTGCACAACCTTCCCCGTAAGCAGTGTGCCCTCAGCAGACATTCCACGGCCACCATCAGCCCGCCCCACTGGTCTCATCTCTCTCTCTCCTTAAATCCTGCACCCAAGGTTAAGTCCTGTGTTTCCCAGGAAATTCTTCCTGACCAAGCAGCCCACCCTTAGTCAACTCATTGCCAAGGTTGCTCAGATATTTGTTATGGACTGAATATTTGCATCCCTCCCTCTCCACCTCCAACATTCATATATTGAAATTCTAACCCCTAATGTGATGGTATTAAGAAGTGGGACCTGTGGGAGGTAATTTAGGTCCTGGGGGTAGAGCACTTGTTAATAGGATTTTTACCCTCATAAAAGAGACCCTAGAGAGCTCTCTTGCCCTCTTTCCACCACGTGAGGATATAATGAGAAGTTGACAATCTGCAACCCAGAAGAGGGCCCTCACCAGAACCGAACCATACTGGTGCCATGATCTTGAGCTTCCAGCCTCCAGACCTGTGAGACATAAACTTCTGTGATTTACAAGCCACCCAGTCTGTGATACTTTTGTTAAAGCAGCCCAATCAGACTAAGACAATGTTCCTTTAGCTCGTTCTCTTTTTCTACTTGACATATTTCATATTATCTTTCTATATTGGTCCTCAAACCCTGTGTTATTTATCCTTTCATACATTGCTTCATATCTGCTTTCTCACTTAAATTGCAAGATGTTTGAAGGCAAAGATCCCTCCTGGGCTTCATTATATGTATGATACATCCCACCCAACACTGTGCCTAGTTGTATAGAAATCCTTGACATTTCAAAGGGTTATCTTCTGAGCCTGATATTCCCTTTTCGGAACCCCCAAAGCAACTTTATACCCCTCTGTGCTTTTTCATACCTAAATATTAATCACATTATGACATTAATATTGTATTATATGTCTCTCTCAAGAGACTGTGAGTTATTTGAAAGCTGGGATTATCTCATTTATCAATACAAATCCCAAAGTATTTAACACAAGTCCTGGCCAACAGTGAGAAATCAATAAATGTTTGTTGAAAAGTGAATAAATCTTCATTCAGGTAAGCAATTCATCTCATCTAAATTCAAACATACTTTATACTAATTTGAGTCAAATGGTGTCTGTGAAAATATATTTATTTTTTAATGTAAACTCTTGGGAATTTCTTTTGAAATAAAGAATTAGATTTCTTATAAAAAGTCAAGTAAGGCTGGGCCCATTACCTCTGTCTCTTTATTTTGGCACTTCCGTCTGGATCAGAGAGAACTCACCAAACATGGATTTGAAACTGGGCAGCACATTCACTACTGGTCACCAGAGGAGGGACAGCTAGTACAAGAAGAGATGATGCAGTCTCCCATAGGAAGATTTTAAACTAGTACACACAGTACTAATTTAGCACTATAGTTATTAACATGAGGAAAGGGTAAAATTCAAGTCATTCAAATGCTCAAGAACAAGAGAGATGGCTTCACCTTCTCCTTGGCACAATCATGGCTGTGTAGAGATGTAACTTTCTTGCTGGCTTTTAAGGGGGGGAGGAAATGTGAGGAATGCTGGTTTCTTCTAATAAGGATCTGCAACTCACGGAAGAGAAGTTTTCTTTCTCTTTTAACTCATCTTCAGTTCTCCCCCTCTTAGACTCTTAGAGCCCCCAAGCCAGGGAAGTCTACCAGTCTTCTTCCAGGCCATCTGTCCAGAACGGCTGGAGGAAGGCTGTCCATGGAGCAGCCCTGAAGGCTGACATCAGCTCCCCTGTTTATGAGCTCCTCAGCAACAAAGTATCATAAGAAAGTTTATTCTAGTCAAGTAAAATCTATTGTAATTATAGTTTATACAACAGGCCAAACAAAGTCATTTGGTATCACTCACTACCCAACTGTGAGCATTCCACACTGTCTCTTGAAGTGCTTAGGGAGAGCACAGATGACTCAGGAGCATTGCCATATGCTCCTTGCCCCTGAGCTGGTGTGGCACTTCCAGTGAAATCTGCTGCTGGCTTCCAGCCAGTCCAGATCCTGCTTACTAGTACTGTTCTAGTCCTTTAATAGCTGGCCAGATCCATTTGTTGCTCTTAATGGTAGCTCTCTGCCATCCCCAGAGGTGACAATGTACCCATAAAAAACTGCTATAGTTACTCTCACAGCTCAAGCTTCAACTCGCCTCCACTCCTAACCTCTTTGATTCATCTGGTATCCCCCCTATTGACTAGACTCTGTTTCTCTATATGGGTCCTTCAGATTGACAAACTGGCTGGATGGTTTTGACTGATTTTATGTTCAGTTTCTTCCCTATATGCCACCTCTCAGTGACTGAACATTAGTACCAAGGGCATGAAGCAGCCACTCCTGGACCTCACAGTGCCACCCAGCAAGTGTCCCAGGCTACTGCTCATCTAGGAGGGGACATGGACGGAACATCATCTATGGTCCCACACCAAAAACTAAATACAAAACAAATGAAATAAAAGGAATGGACTCAATATCTGTGTAACAATATAAATCTGTCCTCTATCATTCTAAACCACATTTTTAGCCAGGAATAGTCTAGAAAGAATCAACAATCAACAATGTGCTCCTAAATGCTCTGGATTCTGGGTATGGCCAACACATCAGAGAGAAAAGGATGTGCTGTCAGATGATGGGAGGAAACAAGGTTGATGGGGGCACAATTTTTCAGATTTATTATAAAGAACATTTTTTTGAAAAAGGTAATCATGGGCTAGGTCAGGAAGCTTCTTAAGTCTTATGCTTGTTTGTAAACACAAAGTTCTGCCTTTAGGGAGCAGTGAATATGATGGGATAGCCTGGAGATCACCTGTAAACCACTAGGCAGAGATCACTGAAATTTAGATATCAAAAAAGATTGGAGCTCGGTTTAAAATTTTAATTCTTTATTTTAAAAGCAAAGGCCTCGGGAAGTTAAGTGATGAATCCCAAGACTTCTGCTGGAGCTTTTCTACTGAGTCTATTCAGACCTCTGTCACTAAATCTTTATCTGAGTTCACAGTCATTTAATAGTTGGCCAGTTATAGTTGGTTCACTTTAACTCCCATGTCTCTCCAAACTCTGTGTAATGATGTTAAATATTCCTTCCCTGAAAGAAGAAACACTAAGCATTAAGAAACAAGCAAATACATGAAGTTTCCCCCAATTTACTCAATAAATGAACCCTGAGGTCTCCCGCTGACTCAGCACTCCCAGGTGATGCTGTAACTTCATCAGCCTCTATCTCCCGCCTCTAGTGCAAGCCCCATAAAGGCAAAGACAGTCCTTAGCATGGTTTTCCTAGGATTTAGTATGTGATTTATTATTAGCACTCACTACATATTTATTCAATAAATGAGTAAATCCTCCTACTTTTAACTGTAGGGTGGTCGACATTTAGACACATTGACTCACCTGTTCCCCACCATCTCTGACTAGTAAGCTATCTTGGTTATATTATTTCAGTGCAGTCTTAGTTTAATTATCTTATTAACTGGCTATCTATGTTCTGTCCATAGAGATTATTTTAATCTATAATCTCTACTAGTCTTCTCAAAGTCAGGCACTATAACTGAAAAACCCATTTGCATCAAGGGCCATAAAAATGTGCGTGCTGTTTAACTTGGTAGTTATACTTTTAGGAAATCAGTTTTTAGAAAATAACCCCCAAAGCAGGTGATTTATAAATATGTCTAAAAATAAATAAATAATAAAATGTGCCTAAAAGTGTTCATAGCAATACAATTTATAAAAGAAAAGAAATTGTTCATGACTACAGGGTGAATAAGTAAATTAAAGTATATTCACAATACATAAAAACCACTTGTTTACTATCTATTAAGTGCCTACTGTGTCTAGACACTATCCTAGGCTCCTGACAGACATTGGTTAGCAAAACAAAGTTCTCTGTCATCTTGGAGTTTGCACAATTAAAAAATTATGTTCTTAAGAGTTTTCAGTTACATAGAGAAATGCTTAACATATTATGTAAAGTAAAAAAGCAGGTTACAAATTTACATATTTAATATGTATTTATATATTCATATATCTACAGAAAATCTTTAAAACATAAGTCAAAATCTTAATAGAAGTTGTCTCTGAGTGCTGAAATTGAATTGTTATTTTTCTTTTTACTTCCCTATATTTCAATATTTTAAAAAATTATTTTCAACAAGCAACTTTTATAAACAGATAAACAATGGGGTAAGTAGGACAGCAAGTAACAGATCCACCTGAGCCACAGGAATCTGGAACTGTCGTTTTATAAACTCCTGCTCTGTGTCCCTTACAAGTCATGTCATTTTTTACAGTATAGGTTTCACAATTTGCAAGGCCCTTTTTAGCATTCCTTCATCTGGCAGCTAAGAATAGCAAGCAATAACCTGCAGTGGACAACTGGTGCTCAGTGTTGAATGGGTTTGGGGCTGATAAGTTAATGAGTTGATAGGTAAATGTAAACTGTGCTTTGAGATATCACATATTCTAATATCCATGGAATTATTTATATAATGCTACTTCTATACAAAGTAGATTGAGCATCTGTGAGCATAGTACGTAAACACACACACGTACACACACACACACACACACACACACACACACACACACACACACACCACCCAACAATGGATAAGAATACAATAGCCAAGTACTGAAGATTTCCTTTTTTGTTTTTCCCTGAAGATTTTCTAAAATAGTCCTAATGTCATACAATTTTATTACTATCAACACAGGTAACTTTTAAGCTAAATATTCTTCCATTTTTATTCCTTTTTAAGACTTTGGCCAAATAGGTATTTAAGCACTGAAAAAAAAATTATCAGATCACATGTCCTAATTTTTTTCAGAATCTAAGGTCACCTAAAAGGAGAGCAATCTATAAATGATCACAAAGTAACCTGAATGAGAGTTTCACATTTTTAATCCCAAACAGATTATCAAATGTGTGCAGACGCATCTAATCTACTGTCACTTACCTGTATATGTGTGTTTTAAACATACACACACACATACACAAATTAATTTGAGAAAGAAACTAAACTGAGTGGGATGAGGGTGCCTTGAAAGCATAATAAATTAGGTGAAAGTGATTGATAGAGACAATGATATAAGAATCAGAAATTATAGCATCTCAGCTTTCGTTAGTGAATTCGGTGGAGGTACAATATGGGGAAAAGGGAGAGTTAGATGTTGGATTTTTCTGAAGTGTATAAAACTGATCCATCTACACCTTTGAAGGGAAAAAGAAGCCTCAATACTTTATTAATATCCAAAGCATAATAAATTCAAGATTATATATCTGACCAAAAGATTAGCTTTCAGGAAGAGAGTACACCCAGGGTCCTAGCCATTGCCACAGCCATGGCTGCTGCAAAAGTGACTTGACACCACAGCAGTAGCCACAGCCACCATGTAGGTGGCCTGTCAGATGCTTAACTACAAGGAGAGTCGCCAGCAGAGACTGGAAAAAGAGGATGTCTCTCTTCTCAAAGCTGACTCTAGAGTAATAGAAGAAGCAACTGCTCTACCAGATGACCCAATCAATGTAGAGACACTAGAAATATGAAAACCCAAGAAAATATGGCACCACCAAAAGAATACAGTAATTCTCAAATACCAAACCTAGTGAGCAGGAAACCCTTGAAATGACTGAAAAGGAATTCCAAGCAACAACCTTAAGGACACTCACTGAAATATAAGAAGACCCAGTTAGACAACGTAATAAAATGAGAGGGAAAAAAATCCAGGATATGAAGGAAGAAATTTACAAAGAGATTAAGACCTTAGAAAGGGTGTAGTAGAACACGTGGAACTGAAAGATTCACTCAGCAAAATAAAAAACACAATTGATAGCTTAACCAGCAGTCTAGAATAAGCAGAAGAAAGATTCTGATCTTGAAGATAGTCTTTTCAAAATAACCCAGGCAGACAAAAAAAAAGGAAAAAAGAAATTTAAACAATGAAGAAAATCTAAGAGAGCTAGCAGACAACCTTAAGCACACAAAATTTCAAATCATGGGTGTTCCAGAAGGGAAGGAAGAAGGATAAGGCATGGAAAACCTATTCAATTAAATAATAATGGAAAAGTTACTGGGTATGAGAGACACGGACCTTCAGATCCAGGAGGCTCAAAGATCTCTGAACAGATTCAACCCAAAAAATCCCCTCCAAGACGCATTATAGCCAAACTGGCAAAGCTCAAAGACAAAAAGAGAATCTTAAAAGAAGCAAGAGAAAAGTGTCAAGTCACCACCTATCAGGGAGCCCCTGTCAGACTACCAGCAGACTTCTCAACAGAAACTCTACAGGCGAGAAGAAAATGGAATGATATATTCAAAATACTAAAAGAAAAAAACTGCCAGCCAAAAATATGATACCCAGCAAGGCTATCCTTCAGAAATGAGGGGGAAATAGTGTATTTTCCAGACTAAGAAAAACTGCAAGAGTTCACTACCACATGACCAGCCCTACAAGAAATCCTGAAGGAAGTACTGCATTTGAAATCTGAAAAATGATAATCACTACCACAAATACACAAGAAGGAACAAATCCCACTGATAGAACAAAAACGCAGATAAGAAAGAGAAAGAAACTAAATCTTACCAGCACAAAAAAAAAAACATAATGACAATATAATAATGCCCCTATTTTATTTCTGATTTAGTAATTTTGGTCTTCTCTCTTTTTTTCTTGGTCAGTCTAGATAAAGGTTTGCAAATTTTGTTGATCTTTTTAAAGAATCAACTTTTGGTTTTGTAGATTTTCTCTATTGCTTTTTAACTCCCTATTTTATATGTTTCTGTTGTAATCTTTTGTTATTTCCCACTTATATTTGCTTTTGGTTTAGTTTGCTTTTCTTCTATTTTCTTAAGGTAGAAGTTTACATTACAGATTTAAAATTTTTCTTGTTTTTAATATGTGTTTACAAGTATAGATTTTCCTCTAAGCACTGATTTTTTTAAAAAAGATAAGCTTATTAGCTTTCAGGACAAGGCTAATAACTACAGGAAAGGTAAGAATGACATGTTACAACTTATTGCAGTAGGTACAACTATCACAATCATTGTACAATAAGTAGTTACAAACATATCACTGCCCTCCCAACTACATGACTTGCAGAACAAGGTCACTAGGGAGGATGAGAGGGGATTTACAAAAGGCTGTTCAAATTTTGCTCTAAATTAGTAGCTAAAAGAAAGGCAATCTCATTCAGCCCTGAGGACCAAAGGGTTTACTGACATGTGAACAAGCCTGGCTTAGAGAAACATTGTGGGGTGAGAGAGCCTACAAATTAGATGCCACCAGAGCCTTGATTCAGAAGATACAGCTGGTAGGAAGAGGGCTGCTTTCCCTGAGGAGCATGCATAGATTCCGTTCCCTATACAGCTTGACCCTGCACCATGCATGGAACACTGCATGTGGGGAAAGGATAAGGAAAGATTATGTTTTCCTGTTGCTGTATTCATTTTCATATTGAAAAATATGAATTTTTGTATTGACAACTACAAATTGCTTTGCTGTGTTTATTTCTTGACATAACAGCAATACATATTACTACATGTTTATTGTGGAAAATATATAGAGGCAGAACAACACAAAAATAAAAATTAATACCACCTGTAGTCTCATAGCTCAGAGATACTAAATGTTAACATTCTGACATATATCTGTCCAGCTGTTATTTTTTAAAATGCATAACTTTTTTTTAACTTGGGGTTCATTATGAACATACTGCTTTGCAACCTGCTTTTTAAATTTTAAATGTCAAGATCATTTGGCAATGTTATTAAATATTCTTTCAAGACATGATTTTTAATGGCTGCATGGAATGCTATCACATAAATGCACTCTAATTTATGTAACTATTACCACAGTCATATTTCAACTCATTTGACCTATGCACAACTTTGTGATATGTATTCTTATACGTAAGATTTTAACAAATCTCTTTTTTGCTTTTCTTCTAGATACCTTCCTGGAGGTGAAACTGGGGAAATGGCTATGCATATTTTTCAGGTGTTGAAAAGCTGATGCCAAGTTGTCCTCCAGAAAAGTCTACTGATCTATATTGCACCAGCAATGTATCAGATTGCCTGTCCTCCTTGTGTCCTCGCTAACACTGAATATCACTGTAGAAAGAATCTGTTGGGTTGATATTTAAAAATAATTATTATATTGTAGCTTTAATTGCAATTTTTTAAATTAGTGGTAAGAGTTTCCTTACATGCATGTACTTTTTATGTTTTAATGTGCAAAGTAAAACCAAAATGCACTTTTCCATTGCACACATCCTCCTAGAGCCGGGCGTGCATGCTTATCTTCACTCTTCCACTCCCAAGTACCAGCTTCCCCTCTGTCATTTTTCCACTAACATGACAGTAAAATGTTTCATGGAAAGAAGAGAGAGAACAGCAAGAAGAGGATATCAGAGTTCAGAAGCAGGAAAGCAAATGCTCAAGTGGGAAGAGACTTATGCTTTAACTTGTGTCCCTGAAGGAGAGGACTCAAGAAGCAAGTGAATTTTTCCCAGAGAACATTGGGAAGGCTCAGATATGAGAGGCACTGGTGCCTCTGAAGGTCTGCATTAAGAATTGTTCAACCCTCACATTTCCTCTTCCAACCCACAGGCTGGGAGCTGCTCATCATCCCTCCCAAGGCAGAACGGAGGGACAGTGGGTATTTGGAGGACGGCCACACAGCCCTGTGCCCAGGCAAGGATGCTTGTTGTCTGGCCTTCTGTCCAGGTTAATTCAACAGTCCCAAAAGTGTCTTGGTTTGGACAAAAGATTATATGGTTACTGTATTGGGTTGAATTGTGGCCCCCACAAGATATCCATCCACCTGGAACCTCAGAATGTGACCTTCTTTGGAATAAGGGTCTTTGCAGATGTAATGAAGGTCAGGATCTAAAGAGGACATCATCCTGAATTAGGATAGGCCCTACACCCAATGAAGAGAGCCCTTCTAAAAGACAGAAAGAAGAAGATAGAGACATGGGGGAGAAGGTCATGTGAAGGCAGAGGCCGAGACTGGAGATTATGCTGCCACAAGCCAAGGAATGCCAAGGATTGCCAGCAGACACCTGAAGTTAGGAGAGAACCCTGGAATGGATTCTCCCTCAGACGTTCCAGAAGGAAACAACCCTGCCAACATCTTGATTTAGTACGTCTGTCCTCTGGAACTGTGAGAGAATAGACGTCTGTTGTTTTAAGCCATCCAGTATGTGGTACCTTGCCCTAGGAAACTAATACAGTCTCCCTGATTTGGAAAGGGCATCCCCGGAGCCTGAAGGAGGGACGGAACTTCCTGGATACAGGAAGGTGACGAGAAAGGTCAGACACCTTCATCCACCTCCTTTCCCTACTTAGCTCCAAACTCATATTCTAGGTGTATTCATCCAGCCCTCCCAGCCCAGGTAGGAGACTGAAAGAGATTTCTCTGGAGAAGCCAACTGCCCCTGCTGAACACCTTGAGACCCACGGCCAACGGGCTCTCCCCAGGCAGACCCAGCTTCTGGACAGCACCCTTGAATACAAGTGGGTACCAAACAGGAGGGTACTTCAAAAAGTTCATGGAAAATAGAATTAAAAGATAATACGAATCTCCCCATGAACTTTTCGAAATACCTTCATAATTGCAAAAGGAAACAAATTCAGAGAATCAAGAGAAAGGCATGCACAAAGATTTACAAGTCATTGGAGCACCACATTCTCTAGAAAACTGTCCCTCCTTCCCACAGCCCCAAAATCCCTCTGTTTTCCTCTGGATTCCTATAGTATGGCCTAGCTGCCTTAGTTCTGTGACATTCATAAAACCTTTTATACTTACTTGACCCTCTCTTTCAAATGCAGTGCTCTAGGAAGGTTGGGTACACATAGCATACATCTCTGCATTCCCCACAGCATTGACTCCTGTAAATAGTCTCTATAAACAGGACTAAAGATGGGACTCAGTACATTTTCCCCCATACACATATTCAGCCTAACTTTGGTGAATCAACCAGCACATCTATGTCCTACAAGTCCCCATGGCTGGACACAACAGCTATCATGGACTGACTGCTTCTAGACGCCAGGCACTTTTAAGAGCTTAGCTTAGATGATCCCTTTCAATCTCTGCTGCAACCCTAGAAACTAAGAACTGCAATCATCCCCATTTTATAGGTAAGGAAACTGAGGCTTCCAAAGGTTTCTCGACTTGCCTGGGGTCACACGGTTCAGATTCAGACTCAGGCATTCTAACTTGAGTCTGGACCCTTAAACTTTAAGCCAGATTCTTCTTATGACATCGTCTGGAATTCACAATATCCAGTTGTAGGCCTCACTCACCCCTCCTCCATTTATAGCATTCTTAGCACCAGAGGTCATAGGCACTCTTAGCTTAAATGTAAAGGCTTATGCTGAGAAGTCTGAGAGGGAATTCACTCAGATGGTGCCTGAGGTGGGGCTCCGATTTGTGGAGTGGAAAGCAGACTTGCCCAAGATTCTTCCTGAAGCATCCCAGCCAACAAGGCTGCCAGCCAGTGCTCCTGAGAGGTGACTAGACTTGCACCTGGAAAAGCAAAGGGCAACAGGGAAGAAAAAGACAACCGTCTTTCTTCTCCTTACCCTAACATCTGCACAAACTCAGACAAACTTGGCCCTCTCCAGATAGCAGGGCAGATTGAATATAAAGATGTGGTAGCTGTTATGAATAAAAATCAAACCTCGTTCCCAAGCCCTTCCTTGGGTATAAAGAGGGCCTTTGGAAGAGTAGATGAACTCCTTTGGGCCTCTAGGATCCCACGGCAAACTGGTGCCATGATTGTACCCAGTGGTCGTCTAGAATCAATTAAGCCTAAAACAAGGGACTTAGATGTACCCAGGAGGAAGCTTATTGATCTTGCAGACTGTGGTTGGCTGAATAATGTTCCCCCAAGGATGATGAGGATGTAATCCCTGGAACCTGTGAATGTTACCTTATATAGTAAAAGAGACTTTGCTGGTGCGATTAAACGACATATCTTTTTTCTTCTTTATGTTTATTTTTTCATTTTCTTATTGGTTATGCATATTCATGGGGTACAAGGCTGACCATCATCACCTGTGCCCAAGATGTGATAGCCAGATCAGTACCTTCAGCACACCCATTACCACAAATTGCAATTATTCCCCTTGTCTCCCACTTAATTAGGGGGAGATTATTCTGGATTATCTGTGTGGTAATCACAAGTGTTCTTGTAAGAGAGAGGCAGAGGAGGTTCAACTACAGAGACAAAGGCAATATGAAGACTGAGGTAAGATGCAAGGCCGCTGGCTCTGAAGATGAGGAAGGGCCCACAAGATGGGGAATGCAAGGAATACCCTAGAAGCTGGAAAAGGCAAGGAAGTGAATTCTCCCCTAGAGACTTGGAGGGTACACACAGCCCTGCTGACACCTTGATTTGGGCCTGATGAAACCAATTCTAGACTTCTCACCTCCAGAACTAAAAGAGAACACATGTGTGTTGTTTTAAGCCACCAAGTTTGTTACAACAGCCATGGGAAACTAAAACACAAAGTCATGCCTGTTAATGGATAACAACCAGTTCATTCTGCATTCATTTAGTAGGCCTGTTTTCCTTTTTTATTAAATAAGTAGCAAACCTGATCATCAGGTGCTTTGTGAACAGAGAACAGCAACAGCCAATGCACTTTGCTGTAGCCTGGATGCCCCTCAACCTCACTGAGGCTTAAAATCCACTGTTAATTCTTGAGGGTGGAAATCCTATTACAGTAATTGAACGGTGGGGTCTTGAAGAGGTGATTGGATTGTGGGAACATGCTGTAGTGAATGGATTAATAATGGTGGTCAGGGGCATGGTTTTGAGGACTTTACAAGAAGAGCACAAGACAGTATCTCTCTGCTCTGCTATTTGCAATGTGACACCCTGCTGTCACTGTTGTTAACACCAAGGCCTTAACCAAATGTGTTCCCTGGACTTCTGATGTCCCAGCCTCCAAAACTGTAAGCAATAAATTTCGTTTATTACCCAGTGCCAGGTATTGTGTTGTAAGCAACAGAAATAGATGAATACACACTGCTATTAGACTATTCTTTTCTCATTTCTTCTGACCCTTGGTGTATTGGTTTGGAGGAAGGTGTAAGTACCAGGCAGGCTTCCATAGGATCCATGCATTCCAAAGCTCATGAAAATCTGCTTTTCCTCAACAATAGCTAGCAAGGCAAAACAGTGCAAATTCACCTGTCATCATAATGTCACAGTCCTAGACCACTTCTTCCCTGCATCCCCATTCCATGTAGGTGCAGAGAGGCTGAAATCACAGTATTGTGATGATGTCCACAGATCAAGCGCAACATGTAAATGTCATCCCACTTATCCTCAGCAGGAGGGCAACAAAGCCAGAGAACGAAAGGGACTTAGCCACTGTAACTCAGTTCCTGTTGTTTTGGGTTAAGCTGACTTTGAGTAAGAGCTTTGAGGAAACTGTTCAAGATATTTGATAAATAGTGTTGGGCCACATTCATGGCACTTCAAATCTTCTGGCTGTATTGGGTAGTAGAAGGTAGACTAGTCTTAGAATTAAACAAAATCACCTTTGATACTTCATGTCTGACCCTCGATGTCCTTCCTCTAAAATAAGAAGGTTGGATTAGATTGGTGTTTGCATACCAGAATTTCTTATTTACTGATTTCCTTGTCCTGTGTTGTCGAAACAGTTTAAACATAATTGCTTAATGTAAAGCCCAAAATTAGTGCTGCTGTTTTAGAACATAAATGCAACAGAAATTGCTTTTTCCTTTTATAGATAAAAATGTGTAGAACAGCATCCTTTTAAATTCTAAATAGAGATGACTGTTTTTGAAGGGAGTATTTCAAAAGAACAACCAAAATAATGCCAGCTGGTACCATAACTGTCATATTTGTCTTGTGATTTTTTTGTCTTATGATATTTGATCAAATATTTAATCAAGTATCATATTTATTTCAAAGTCCTTCATTTGACTCTAGGCATGTGTCTGCACTGCTGGATCCTTTGCTGAGCTTTAATGAATAATATAAATTTTAGAAGCTCTCACAACATACACTCTGTCTTTAAGCACCTCCTGAAATAAACTTATAAGCCTCTAAGATCAAGACTGTGCAGGAAGTACTGATTGTGACTTGTTAAAGAAGTTAATTTATGCAGTACCATCGTTGAAATAGGTGCGAAAGTACTTATCAGTGAATATTTTCTACAATCATAAACCTGCTAAGAAAACGCATTTGCAGCTCATCAAGCTATTAACTTTAGGTTATTTACTTTGCAAGAGCTCTTCTTTCTATTTCATGTTTGTAGAGGAAAGTGTTCAACTTGCTGGAAAATAGAGCTGGAGGGTTGGAAAGACTCTCCACACACATTTCCGTCTTGGAGATTAGAGTGAGTCTGTGGGTCTGCGTGTGTCTGGGCTTCCTCCTGCTCCCTTAACACAATTGCTTTTCCTTCTGTATGACATCACTGCCCTGTCTTTTGCCTGCTCTAAATTAACTGGGAATAAAAAATGTCAATGTCTGCTGAAGAGATATCCATTTTCTCTCCCAGTGCAACAGCAAGGCTAAATGCTCTGAAGAAGAATCCCAGCTCCACCAGCAACGACTTGAGCAAGCCACTTAATCTCCCTGAGCCTGGGACCACTTGAAATGGAAAGTCGAGTGAGCCTCATTCTCTCTCCCCCTTTACGGCCTCTATGACTCACCAATTGCTGGTTCTGGTTTCACCGAGGTCCAAACGAGGAGGGAGAAGTAACCAGGTAAAAAGTTCTGATGTGCTTAGTACTGTCATAAAGCGGTCCCGTGCCTCCTGGGACTAAGAGATGTTTAAAGTTGACACTTTCAGTCATGGATGCTTTTATGGGTTCTTTGAAGAACTGCTCCTGGGATATCCTGAATAGAACTTTGTCAGGAGCAGAGCCTCCTTAATCTGTCAGCTTCTGTTCCCAGAAAGACACTCAACAAACAGCTGGAATGCCCTGATTTGCTTGTGTCAGGCACCTGATCACTGTGTCCTGTAACTGCTGGGAGGACACAGCTCTCTGAATGAGACTAGACTTAGCTCAAAAAGTAAGTCCAAATGCCAACCCTTGGAGAAGGTGGGGGCTTCCAGCAAAGCTTTCTCCACAAAATTCTCCTGACAAATCATCTCCTAGTTTTCATGTACTTGACCCTTTTATATCCTTCATCTAGGTGAGGGTCATTTAGATAAAATATCCAAAACATATATAACTTGTTCTAAAATACATCTTTTGAAAATATGCATACAGATGAGGAACTTCTCATAGGTAAATTGGTATCTGACATTTACAGTGCCTTTTTAAAACAGATATCATTCACAACACATAGAATTCACTTGTTTAAAGTGTACAATTCAGTGAATTTCAGTATATTCCTGAGGTTGTGCAACCATCACCATTATCTAATTCTGGAACATTATCATTATCATCACCCCAAAAAGAAACCCCATACCCATCAATGGTCACTGCATTCTCCCTTCTTTACAACCCCTGGCAACTACTAATCTCCTTTCTGTCTGTGTGGATTTGCTTTTCTAATCTGGACATTTCAGATAGACAGAATCTTACAATATGTGGCTTCTTTCACTTAGTGTATTGTTTTCAAGGTTCACCCATGTGGTAGCACGGATCATAACTTCATTCCTTTTTATGGCCAAATAATCCTCTGGTATGGATATACCACATTTTGCTTATCCATCACCAGTTGATGGGCATCTGGGTTGTTTTCATTTGGAGATTATTAAGAATAGCATGTATAAGTTTTTCTGTGAACATGTGTTTCAAATTTGGGGGGGGTATATACCTAGGAGTGGAATTGCTAATTGACATGGTAATTCTATGTTGAACTTTTGGAGGAACGGCCAGGCTGTTTTTCAAATGCCTACACTGTTTTACAACCCCAAATGCATGAGGGTTCTGGTTTCTCTACAGCCTTGCCAACATTTGCTATTGTCTGTCTTACTAGATCCATCTTACTGGGTGTGAAGTGAAATCTTGTGATTTTGATTGGCATTTCTCTAATGACTAATGCTATTGAGCATCTTTTCATATGCTTATTGGCCACTAATATATCTTCTTTGAAGAATTATCTATTCAAATCCTTGGCTCATTTTTTAACTGATAATTTGTCTTTCTATTGTTGACTTGTTAGTGTCCCTTATGTATTCAGAATACTGGACTCTTATCAGATATAAGTACATGATTCACAAATATTTTCTCCCATTCTGTCATTGCCCTTTATTGATAGTGTTCTTTCATTTTGATGATGTTCAATTTATCTATTTTTTCTTTGTTTGCCTATGGTTTAGGTATCATGTCTAAGAAACTATTGCCTAATCTAAGGTCACAAGATTTATACTTGTGTTTTAAGAGTTTTATCATTTTAGCTGTTACACTAGTCTTTGGTCAATTTTGAGTTGATTTTTGGATGTGATGTGAGCATTCATTGTATCTTGATACTGCATTAAAATATCCAAGTCAGCATCCTACTACATAAGGAAATCAATTATATTTTTATAAATAAGAGGCTGTGAAAGAATATCTATACCATTAAAGAAAAATATTTTAAGCATTTTTTAAAAAACAGCTATTAGTTATAAAAATTAAAATATTTATTTGTATGTACATTATAAATCATCCTCATGTGTTAAAAGAGAGCCTGTAAGGTTTATAGTAGGCAACAAATTATTGGCTTTATTTGAATTACTATTTTTTTCTTGAAAGTAATACAAGTGGTATTTCTTTAAAAAGTCATAATGTATAACTTTGAATGCATTTGAGTTATTCCACTACTCAATAAGTAATTTCTCTAAAAAAAAACCTTTACAAATAAACATATTACTCTTATGACTATTACATACATTAGACATGTGTTTACAAAAATATCTTTACTTGAAATTGTTCTTGCTAAAGTTTAGGTGTCTGACAAAGAGAAATAACCTTGCAGCATTCTGTTCTCTTCTTAAGTAAAGTCTTGGATAAAATGAAGTGTCGAGGAATAGAACTCTTGGTAGACTGCCATCAGAACTCATTGCATTCGGAAATTCATGAAAGTGCAAAGAGAAGAAATTTCTAACTCAGGAAGCAAAAGAGGAGAAGAGGGAAAGAAAAATACTGCCTGGAATGTAAAAAATAAACAAATAAAAATCTTTATGACAGAAGCAGCTGAGAAACAATGAAGGATGTGTTTTTGGAGTTAGACTTTCTATATATGTAACTCAGTTCCACTACTGACCAGTTCTGTGAACTTGAGCAGTTAACTTCTGTACACCTCAGTTTTTTCCTCTGTAAAATGGGTTTCATGACAGTATCTGTCTTGCAGAATTGTTGTGAAGATTAGATGGGTTTATGCATGTAGAGTACCTAGCTCAGTTCCTTGCTTATAGAGAGGGCCCAGTAAATGTTAGTTTTATTACTTATTATTATTCCAAAAAGCAGATGCTTGCACAAAGGCCTCCAGATTACTGAAAAGTCTTGCCTTCAGGAGCTAAATTCGCATTTCTTGAATTTATAATATGATACGTAACCAGGATAATATTCTAAGCAAAACATTTTCTTATACAGGTGCTATGGGATGAATTGTGTCTCCCAAATATTCATATATTAATCTCCACTGTAACAGTGTTGAGTGCAGGAAATCTTATTAATTGAAAGATGAGGTCTTTGAGAGGTGATTAGATTATGAAGACTATGCCCTAGTGAATGTATTGGTCCATTCATGGAGTAATAAGTTGATGGTCTAATGGGTGGTAATGGGTGTGGTTCTGATGAATTTTTAAGAAGAGTGGACACGTTAGCTCTTTCTTGATCATTCACCATGTGATATCCTGCATCTCTGCAGAGCCACCGAGAACGAGACCCTCACCAGATGTGTTCCTTAGACTTTGAACTTCCCAACCTCAGCTATAAGAAATAAACTTTATTTTCTTAAAAATTACCCTGTTTCAGGTATTCTGTTATAAGCAACAGAAAATGGGCTAATACAACAAGTAAATTTGATTGTCATTCAACTCTGGTCATGAATTTCAATGATCTAATTCTACACTGGGTGGCAAAAAGCTTGGAAGACCCATGAAGTTGTTCTTACACAATGAATATTGACGAAGACCCACCTAAATAAGGAGGGGGGGAGCCAAGATAGCCTAAAATGAATGACAAGGATCCAGTGAATTGGTAGGAAAATGTAAGATGCCTGAGTTCTAGCCCAACTCTGACAGTAAGGTAAGACAGACCACTTAACCTCTCTGGATTTCACTTTTCTAACTTGGCAAATGAGATTTTGGATTTCAGCAGATGATCCCTTAAGTCCATTCCGGATAAAAAGGCCTAGGGTTACTCCAAAATGATTGTGATTTCAGTTTAATAACCCTGTACCAGAAAGCAGCATTTAAAGGTTTATCACTTACAGTGAGAGCACATATAACCGTATTAGCACAGAATTTTTAACTTCTTTTTCAAGTTTTGTATTCAATTGTTTTGAATAGGTAATAAATTCATGTAATGCAAACAAGAAAATGAACAAAAAAGGTATACTGTAAAAAGCTTTCCTTCGTTCACCCAGTTCCAGCTTCTCCCTGTCCCCCAAAACATGCGCACACACCAGTAGCCATGATTTCACTTATTATCCCTCCAGATGTTATTTATAAATATTTATAGACAAGACAACACAAGCATATCTTTTTCCCTCATTTCCTACATGCTGAGAGATAATATACAATGTACTGTCTTCTGCACCTTGCTTTTTTCACTTAATGATACATCCTGGAGACCTTTCCACATCAGTAACAAAGATCTTCCTCTTTCTCTCTTTTATAGGACAGAACATTTCATTGTGTGTAGGTATCATAATTTCTATAACTAATCCCCACTGTTGACTTTACAAGTTTCCAGTCCTTCACTATTACAAGCAATGCTGCAGTGAAAAACCTCATCCATACTTCCACTGGCAGGTACAAGTATACCTATCGAGTAAAATCCATGTGATAGAATTGCTGAGTCAAAGGTGTGTGTGTTTGTAATATTGATGCCTCATGCCAGCTGCCCCCCGTATGGCACCAATTTGCAATTTCAGCAGCACTGAAGAGTGCTCGCTGCCCATATCACTGCCAACCCATTGTATTATCAAACTTCTTTATTGTTGCCAATATGATAGTTAAAAAAACATTTATTGGAGTAAACCATATATTCCCCACTGACTTGAGATGCCCCCTCATTAAAAACAAAATTTATAATATATGTGTTTTAATACCTTTTATAGCTAGCACCTCCTCCGTTATTCATTTTTGATGGAAATTTTCTGGCTATTTTTGCTTACATACTTTTCCATGTAAACTTTAGAGTACAAGTGTTATACATAGGCTAACAAGCCAACTGGCATTGTTATTGAGACTGTGTTAAATGTGTTGGTTAAGGAGGACTGACACCTTCATGAGGTTGACCTCCTAACCAAAAACATGGTGGGTCTTTTCATTTATTTGAGTCTTATTTTGTCTTTCTCAGAGAATTTATAAGTTTTTCTCAGATTTGGCTTGCATATTACTGTAAAATTTACTCATAGGTAGTTTATCTTTTTAAAAGCTGTTTTAAATGTTATTTATACTTTCATTATACTTTGATGCTGGTTGTTGAATTTATATAGAGAGGCTATTGGTACCCTAATATGAGTTACAATTATATATATTGTAACCTATATAAGATGTAATGATATCTTTCCATCTTTACTGGAATTCTTCCGGTGTTTTTCTACCAGTTTGTACTACGTATAATGATGGGGTGTGTGTGCGTGCGTGCGTGTGCGTGTGCGTATGCGTGTGCGTGTGTGTGTGTGTGTGTGTGTGTGTGTGTGTGTGTGTGTGTATTGAGGCAAGCTCCATCCACTTCTGCTTTATTAAGGGGTCTTTTTAATTTTAAAAAAATGAATACTGAATATTATTAAAAGCCTTTCCTGCATGTACAGCAGCCTGCCTGCTGCACAGTTTCACTTTCTGAGGTTTCAGTTACCTGAGGTCAACCACAGTCTGAAAATAGGTGAACACAGTATAATATGATATTTGGAGAGAGAGAGAGAGAGAGAAAGACCACATACACGTAATTTTATTACAGCACATTGTTATAATCGTGCTATTTTACTATTAGTTATTGCTGTTAATCTCTTACTGTGCCTAATTTATAAATTAAACTTTATTATAGGTATGTTTGTACAGGACATACATAGTACATACAAGGATACTTCAAAAAATTCATGGAAAAATAGAATTGAAAGATAATACAGATCTTTCCACGGACTTTTTGAAGTACCCTTGTATAGGATTCAGTACTATCTGCAGTTTCAGGCATGCACTGGGGGTCTTAGAACATATCCCCTACAGATAAGGGGAGACCACTGCATTGGGACGAATGACTTCCATAGTTTCAGCTACTGATTTACTAAATTATGTTAAACTTCCTATTTTTAAATTAGTCTTACGTTCCCTAAGCAAACCCACTTGATCAAAGTGAATTTTTCTTTCTATGTATTGCTGGAGTCAGTTTGCTAATATTTTATTTAGGATTTTTGCACTGATAGCTATGTAATATTGTTTACAGCTCTCCCTTTATGCTCTGTCTGTCAGGGTGTGCGATCAATATTATCCTGGCCTCATAAAACATCACTTAGAAGCTTTCCCTTGCTCTGCTCTGACACAGCCTGAGTAATATCAGAGTGATCTGTTCTATAAAAGTTTGGTACAACTTTGTGAAAGCGTCTGAGCCTAGGGCTTTTCAAAGTTTCACTTTCACACACTTTTCTGTTCTGTTTTGTAGTATTTGGCCTGTTTTTATTTTATTTTAGGTTTGTTTTTAAACCTGAGGGGCAGAAGTTTGGGTTTATCATACATGCTCTTCAATTCACAACATGGTATTATCATTCGTTTCATAAAGCTCCCTCTTGTTTCTTGAAGTATCTATTCCTTTTTACCCTCCCATTCCATCCCATTTTCTTTCATTATAGAAAGCCATTTTAATATATTTAATGTATATCTTTTTAAAAAATATATCCTTACAAACTGTGCATTGTGCATGCGTTCTTTTATTTACATAAATGATACTTTGTTATATATCTCATCCTATTTGCTACCTTTTCCCTAAGCATGATGTTTTCTTTTTTGTTTGTTTGCTTGTTTGCTTTTGGCTGCTGGGCCAGTATGGGAATCTGAACCCTTGACCTTGGTACTACAACACCGCACTCTAACCAACTGAGCTAACCAGCCAGACCCACCAAGCACTTGGTTTTAAGATCCAACCATGTCACTTTGAGCACATTTAATCCATTGCTTCTAATAGGTGCAATAAAGTCTAAGTGTATAGCCACCTGATTTTGTATCTCCGCTCTTCCTGTGATGGGCACCCAGGGGCCATAACCTCACTGCCAGAAGTGACTCTGCAATTAATACCCTGTACACAGCTCCTTAGGAGCCGGTGTGAGAATTCATTGAGTGGAATTGCTACAGCATTGCCTATGTATCTGTTTAATCCAACCAAGTCATTCTATTGTGCTCTGGAATGGCTGACCAGTCCACAATCCCACCACAGTATGTAAGGATTTCTACTTCCCAAGCCCTACTGATTATCTACTTTTCTAATTGTCATCCAGCAGGTACACACTGGTTCATCATTGTCATTTTAATATTGAATCCTCTTCAGACACTGGTTCACTTTTGGGGTGACCTCACAGGTATTCCACCTGTTCCTATCCTTTGCCCACTTTTCTAATGGAGTTGCTCTGTTTTTCTTTTTGATTTTCAGGAGTTTCTTGATTAATCTGGATATTAATCTTAGCTTTAGACGTTGCGGATAACATCTCTCATCCTGTCATTGATCTGTATACACTATAATCATGATACACTCTGTTCAACAGAAATTCTTAATTTTGATTTAATCAAATTTCTCAAGTTTTTAACTTATGGTCTTGCTTTTGAAGTTTTATTATAAAAATATTTCCTTATTCTAGGTATTTAAGATATTCTTCTATATTTTCTTCTGTTAACTTAAGTTTTTCTTTCAGATTTAATTATCTAATTAAACCCATTTAGAGTCCACCTTTATTTGAGACATCAGGAAAAGATACAGTTGTATTTTTCTCCAAGTTTTCCTAATATCACTTTAATTGAATATGTAGTTATAATGATTAACTTTATGTGTTAACTTGGCTGGGCCATGGTGCCCAGATATGTGGTCAAACATCATTCTGGATGTTTCTATGAGGGTGTTTTTGGATGAGATTAACATTGAAATTGAAGGACTTGCTCCCGACATCCACAACCAGCCCAGCAACAACCACTGAGCAGCCGCAGGAAGCGCCTTGGTCTCCTGAGCCAGGGTTGTGGGGAGCCAACAGCCTCAGCCATGCCCCCCCGATATCTGCAACCAGCCCAGCAATGACCAGCGAGCTGCCACTGGAAGCTCTCCAGGATCCCAAGCCAAAATGAGGGGGGTTCCACTGGCTTTGCCAACGCTCTCTCCTTCCTCCTCCTCCAACCTTATTTCTTGCTCCTTTCCCCTCCCCCGCTCCCTCCCTAACAGCTCCACAAGAACATCTTAGAATGAGGCATGGAGCTGGGGGAAGCTGAACCCAGCCACAACTAGCAAGCTGCCACCACCAACCTGGGGTCCTGCTGGGGCCCTGAGGTATGGAGCCAGGGGAAGCCAAACCCAGCCAAGAGCACACCAAAAACACCATTTCCATGTGGGTAGCCCACTGTAGCCACCACAATTGCCATGGCTGCTGCAAAATTGGCAGGTCTCTATAGCAGCAGTCACAGCCACCATGCAGATGGCATGCCAGACTCTCACCCACATTGACACAAGAAGAGGCACCAATGGAAATACACAAAAAAAAAAGAAGAAAAAGAGATCCTCTCTCTCCACAAAGCACACTCCAGTGTAATAGAAGAAGCATCTGCTTTACAATAATAGGGGAAGACTTGATCACACCTGTCTCAGTACTGGACAGATCATCTAGGCAACAAATTGACAGAGGAACATTTAATCAATGAGTTGAAGAGAACAAATCTATGGTTACTAGAAGGGGAAGGGGCATGGAGGAGGGGAGAGATTGGATAAGGGGCATACAGAATAAGTTGATTTGTAACAATGAATACGCTAATAAAAAATAAATTTAAAAAAATAAAATAAGGGCCGAGCCCGTGGCGCACTCGGTAGAGTGCTGCGCTGGCAGCGCGGCGACGCTCCCGCCGCGGGTTCGGATCCTATATAGGAATGACCAGTGCACTCACTGGCTGAGTGCCGGTCACGAAAAAATGACGAAAAAAAAATAAAATAAAATAAAAAAATAAAATAAAATAAAATAAAATACAAATTTGAGTCACAAAAAAAATCAGTGGACTTGAGTAAAATGAGTTGCCCTCTGTAATGTAAGTGTGCCTCTTCCAATCAGTTGAAGGCCTGAATAGAAGAGAAGGCTGAACTCCCCCAAGTGGGAGGGAATTCTGCAGCAGATTGACTTTGGACTTGAACTGTAACATCAGTGGCTCTTCTGTGGGTCTTCAGCCTGCAGGCCCACCCTGCAGATTTTGGGTTTGCCAACCTCAGTAATCTCACGAGCCAATTCCTCAAAATAAATCTCTTTCTATATATACACATCCTATTGGCTCTGTTTCTCTGGAGAACCCTGAGTAATGCAGTAGTTTTGTTGAGTTAACTATTTGTGGACTTTTATTCCTTGATGTACATTTTAGGATAAGTTTATCAAGTTCCTTTTAAAGAATCCTAAAGTAATTTTGATTAAGGTTGCACTGAAATTATAGGTAAATTTGTCCCAAGCAAGAGCATGGATATCTCTCCATTTCTCTTAATATCTTCTGTGTCTTTTATTGATATTTTCTATGTAATGGTCTTGTGATTCTTGGTTAGGCTATCTATTAGAAATGTCATACTTTTGTTGTTATTGTGAATGGGGTATTATTTTTTACTACATTTTCTAGCTGGATATTGTTTTGAAATGCTATTTATTTTTATAGATTGATTTTGTGCCCAGCAGTCTTGTTGAATTCTCTTATTAATTCTAAAAATTTGTCCATTCTTTTACTTTTCTAGCTTGGTGATCGTATATCAGCAAATAATGACAATTTTATCTTTCTTTCCCATGTGTACACCTTTGTGTTTTGTGTCGTTTCTCATAGCTTTGGCAAGAATTTCCAGTTCTATATTAAGCAGAAGCTGTGGATATCCTTGTCCTGTTCCTGATATTGAAGAAAATGCACTTAAAGTTTGTCTATTAGTTATAATGTCTGCAGTAAATTTTCAATACTTTTTTCAATTTAAAGCAATTCCTTCCTAATACTACAGGACTACTCTTTTCATGGTAAATGGTTGTTAACACATTATCAAAAGTTTTCTTTGCATCTCTTGAGATAATCACATGGTTTTCTTCTTTAGTCTGTTAATATAACAAATTATATTTATAAAGTTTGCAACAGGGAACCATCTTTGCATTACTGGATAAAATCTCTGATCAGATTGTATTTTGTTTCAAATACATTATTGGATTCAGATACTCCTATTTTATTTAGGACCTTTGCATTTACATTATTTAATGAAATGGGCCTATCACTTTCTTAGGCGTGTTTGTACGTGTGTTTGAATTATCTTATCTGGTTTGGGAATCAAGATTACTTCAGCCACATAAAATAAGCTGCGGGGACTGCTCATTTCTTTCCTTCTTTCTCTGTTTCTTTCTTTTTTTAGTAAAGCTACCTCTGTAAGACAAAAATTGGCTGTTCCTTAAAGTTTGGATAAAATCCCACATGTAAAACCATCTGGGCCAGGGGTTTTAGGGAATAATTGAGATTTTTTTTTTTTTTTTGCTATCATTTTAATTTCTTTAACATTTGCTGATTTATTCAAACTATTTATTTTGAGGGCCGGCCCATGGCTCACTCGGGAGAGTGCAGTGCTGATAACACCAAGGCCATGGGTTCAGATCCCATATAGGGATGGCCGATTTGCTCACTGGCTGAGCGTGGTGCTGACAAACTATTTATTTTGCCTTTCACCAATTTTGGCATTTTATCTGGACTTTCAAACCTATTAGCAAATAAATGTGTATTATACTGAAATTTTTTAATTTCCTCTTATTTCCAAAGCTATTCCCCTTTTTTTCTCTGAATTTTGTTTATTTGTATCTTCTCTCTTTTTTCTTTAGTAGTCTTGCCAGGGGTCTTTTTATCTTATTAATATTTTCTAAGAACCAGATTTTGGTTTTGTTAATCTTTCCTGTTATTTTGTCATTAACGTCGTTTTCTTCCCTCTTGTTTCTTTGGATTTGTTCTGTTGCTCTTTTTTTAACTCCTTGACTTAAATAGCATGTTTGTTGTTTTATCTTTCTTATTTCCAAACGAATGTATTTAAAGCTATAAAATTCCTTCAAATTGTACTTTTTTGTCACGAAATTTTAAAATCAACTTCATTGAAATATAATTTACATAAAATAAAATGTAGCCTTTTAAAGTGAACAGGTTGGTGAATTTTAAAATATGTATACCCATGAGTAACCAAAACAGTCAAGATACAGAACATTCTCGCTACCTCTAGACATGTTCCCTGATGCCCCCTTTCAGTCCATCTTTCCAGACCCTTTGCTGAAGCAGCCACTGATTGGCTCTCTGTTCCTATAGATTAGTTTTCCCTTTCTAGAATTTTACATAAATGGAATCAGAGAATGCATTCTTTTGTGTCTGATCTTTGTTTGCTCAGCATAATGTTTTTGAGATCCTTCTATATTGTTGTGTGTATCAATGGTTTATTCCTTTTTATTACTGAGTATTATTCCATTGTGTTAATATGCCACAATTTGTTTAGCTGTTCAACTGTTGATGGACATTTAATTTGTTTCTGATTTGGGGCCAATATGAATAAATCTTCTATGAATATTTGAAGTACAAGTATTTGTGTTATTTCACAAATTTTGAGCTGTAATAGTTTCATATCTTTAATTACTGAATATTTTCAATTTTTCTTTATAATTTCCTGTTTAACTTTTTTTTCTTTTTTTTTAAGTTCACCGGTAAGGGGATCTTAACCCTTGACTTGGTGTTGTCAGCACCATGCTCACCCAGTGAGCTAACCGGCCATCCCCTATACGGGATCCGAACCTGTGGCCTTGGTGTTATCAGCACCACACTCTCCCGAGTGAGCCACGGGCCGGCCCAAATTTCCTGTTTAACTTTAAAGATATTTAATAATATGTTACTTGGTTCCTAAACGCATAAGTTTTAAACTTTTTGTTGTTGTTATTTTCTATTGTTTCCATTTTCAATCTGTTCTGGGGTCAATTTTTAGAACTTGCTGTCCTAGAAAAACTATCCATTACAGCCAAGTTCTCAAATTTATTTTTATGGAGTTATGCACTATAGTTCTCTGCAAGTCTTTTAGTGCTGGCTACTTTTTGTCAGTATTTTCCTATTGTTAGTTGTATTTGTTTGTTTGTTTGTTTGTTTTTCCCATTTGATTATGTTATCTGATAGTTCTGTTTTGCTTCATTTTCTTGTGTTTTTTTTTTTTTTCAAAAAACCAGATCTTTGATTTGTTTTTGTTTGTTTGTTTTCTTTTTACTCCTTTTGTTTTAATTGATATATGCTTTTCTCTTTGCTACTTTCCTCCTTTGCTTTCCTTTGGTTCATTTTCTTCTCTTTATTAATTTATTTTTATTTTTTCTTACATATTAATAGAGTAGTATTTATAGTTTTATAACATAAGTTCTGACATGTAGTGTTTTCATTTTCATTTTTCCTAGATCTTCTGCAGTTTTGGTGCTGGATTCTTCATTAAATCAAGATTTCGCTAGAGGCTTTTTTAAAAAACATTTCCAGGTAAGTAATGCTTTTGCTCTTTGTTTGTTTCTCATTTTTTTGAATTATGACCACGGGATGGTTTTTGTACAGATTCTACTTCTTGGACTTAACTCAGCTTTGGTTTTTCCCCAATAATTGGTCATTATTTATGAATGTTCCATGGATAGTTGGAGAAAAATATGTATGCTCTGTCTTTATGGAATGGAGTTTGGTATATATCTATTGGATTTCCCTTGCTAATAATGTTATTTAGGTCTTCCACGTTTTTATTACTTTTTATTCACTTAATTTTCCATGGACTGAGAGAATGCATGAAAGTCTCTTCCTTTAAGGTACTTCACCTGCATCTTGTTGTATTGAAATTTTTTCTTTATTCATGCTGAGTCTATGTTTATCCCTATTCTGAATTGTACTCTGCATAATATTAAACTGTGACATAGTTATAGTTATAAAGACAACCAGTAGATTAGAATTATTATAGTTCTATTTCCTCTCCACTTCTCTTTTTTCCACTGTTCAATTTTAGTTCATAATATTTAATCTTTATAATTTAAGTATACTTTTAGTTCTACCACTTGATTTATCAGCTATAAAGTATGTATTTTGTCTCTTTACCTGAAATATCAGAGAGTTAGCATGATTAAACTTCCTTCATTTTTGTATGCTATCATGATATTCAGTTCCATGACAATACATTGACATTAATCTAAATGGAATCTATTGTGACTGCCAGTCTTTTTGCTATGCTTTCAATTATGGTCCCCACCCCTCTCTTACAAGTCTTAACCCTCAGATGAGAGGCCTTTGTCCCTGTCTTATGAGGACCATCATGTATAGCTCCAGTGCCCTGAAGACTAAGAGAAATGCAGATTCACAGTCATAGGCAGGGGGCTTGGCCCAAAGCACAGAGTCTAAGAGCTTGTGGAGACTGCAATGCCCAGCAGCAGAGAGGGTACCTAGCAGGACAGCTGCAGAGCCAAGCAGAAAGACTTAAGGGAAATCTGGGCAGAGCCTTTGTGGAGGGTAGAAGTCTTGAGTAGGTAGGGACACTGAATCACTAAAACTTGGGTTTAAGTGTTAATATGGTCAAAGTGACTCCCAGGCTAGATAGGCCTGGGAACATTTAAAAGACATCTGAAATTAAAATGTGACTTGATGGAAAAAATACATTTTTTGTAGATAAATAATGAGGTTTGCTGAGCAGAAATGTGAAATTAGAGATGAGCATAAAATCTTTTACTCTAATAAATACAGATGTGTACTTTTCAAATAAGAATCAAAGTTAGAACTGGACAAAAGAAGAAAATACTTCCTATTACAACTGCTACCTTTCTCTGATAGAATTTAAACTCATCTGGCCTTTCTCTCCTTTCTACCCTCTACTGTAATGCATACACATGCACACATACATGCACACACACATACATACACCATGGTCGCCTTCTGGTGTTTTTCCACAACATGCCCTGGGATTTCATGTTCCACCTCCAACTATCCAAATCCCCACACCACAGCCCAGAAAAACAAAATTGCCTTGTCACAAACCCTTTCCTGTTATCCTCATCCAGAGGCCACTTCTTCCTTTGAATTCCCATAATGTTTTATCTGCCTCTTATGGAGTTTATCTGCTTCTGTCTTACAGTTGTTTACATGTATTACACATCATGGCCAGAGGAGAGAAAGACCACTGGCTTGAGAGTCAGACCGACCTGCCTGAGGATGGATCCCAGGTCTGTCCCTTACTAGGTGGGTGGCCTTGGGAAAACACCAGCTCTTGGGAGCCTCTATTTTATGTTTTGGCAAAATAAAAAATTCTACTTTCTCTCATCATTGTTTTGAGGATTAAAGATAGTATACATAAAACATAGTGTTTGATAAAAACAAAAAAAAAAAGTGAATCATTACTATTACTGTCATTACTGGGGATGTTATTTTTATTTCTTAGGTCTCCTACCAAAATATTTATTTATCCATTCATATAACAGATATTTATTGAGGACAAACTATGTGTCAAGCACTGAGGACCATATGGAAAAAAAGACAGAGAGTTTAAGCGGTAAAGGCAGAAAGTAAACAGGCATATGAATAAATACAGAGATAATTTCAGATGAAGATAGTGCTGTGAAGAAACCAAAACGAGATAACACTAGAGAGTCCCAGCGGCAAGGGAGATAAGCAGAGGCCTCTCCGGGAAGGCAACACTTGGGCTGAGACCAGGATAAGAGAGAAGCACCTATGAGAAGTTCTGAAGCCAGAGCATTCCAGAAGGAGGCAACTGCAAAGGTGAAGGTCTGAGCAGGGGTGAGCTGACCACAGAGTGAGCAAAGGGACACAGGAAGAGGGGCCTGCAGAGGGAGGCAGGCCAGTCCCTGCAGGGCCCTGAAAAAGAACATGGGTTTTGTTCTCTCTGTGATCAGGAACCTCCTCGAAGGAAGGCACCGATCACCAGGCTGGACTCAGCGTTACCTCTGCCATTGTGTCCGCCTCCTGGAGAGATCTTCCCCAGCTGGCAGCCCACAAGTTTTTGTGAGAGTCAGAGATGGAGGGAAGAAAGGAAGCCAGGAGGAAAGAGAGAGGAGGAAGGAAGGGCGGGGTGGGGCTGTCACAGCAGATATCTGCACATTCCCCGTCGTCAGGGACTCAAGTCCAGACTGAGGCTGGCCCCGGTGGGTGGAGAAATGTTCCATCCTCCTGTGAACAAGTGGTGACACACTGGTCCCTTTCCTCAGACGGGGGCTGGGGAGCTGGGAGGTCTTGCAGAGAACAACTCATCGCTGCCTCTGGCACTCATTGCTGGCCCTAGTCTCTCAGGTCGCAGATAACAACTGTCAGATGGTCTCACTGTAAAGAAATAAGCTTTCCCCAAACAAGGAGTTGGGCCAAGCTCCAGAAAAGTGGCAGTCCGGACAAAACACACAAGCCTGGAAAGAATGAAAAGTTCACATGCAACTGACAAAGCACCTTGGGGACACATAAGGGGTTAAACATGAGCACGCAGTGTTTCCCACACCCTTGAACACGTGAGCAGAAAAGTAATGGCACATCCTTGCTATGGGGAAAAAGAAACCAGGAGAGAAACAAGTTGGTGTTCCCATAGGAGACTAAAAGTAATGCCAGAAAAGGTTGGCCTAGCCCAGAAATGGAGAGAAAGAAAAATGAAAGGCTGTAGAAGAGGATGAGAAACAAGGCAGGAGGACGGGGCAGAGGCCAAGGCCAGCTGAGCACAGCCCGGCTCAGGCCCCAGCACCCTGTCTTCTGGAGGACGCCCCCTTCTTCTGGGTAGTGCAGCACGGCTTGGCAGCATCCCTCCTCCCAGATCCTCCTTTCTTAAAAGCACTGGGGTGGGGGAAGGAAGGGGGAATCCAGATGACAAATGAAGGAGAAACAGCCTATTATTAAACATTTTTCTTTTTAAGTCTTGGTCTTACATATAAAAAGAATTCAATTCAAACCTGGCCAAGCCCAGTGGCCAAATAGTACAGGGGTATTTGCTCACGGACAAGCATCCCCAAAAGAATGCTTATGGTTCAGAAGAAAACAGCAGCATTTGGCTGAGCAAGAAGTAGGAGAGTGGGAGACTCCAGAACCATATACAAATCCAACTTAAAGGTGAGCAAGCCTGCATTGGATGGGAGTTTCTGGTCACAGCTGTGTCTTGAGGCAATAACGCAGTAATTGGAATTAAAGTAGAAGAGCTGATTCATTCATTACACATCCAGTTTCCTCATTGGGGCCAGTTTTGTGCTCAGAAAACTGCATGAGCACTTTTCTGAGAAGCGATGCCATGATTGCAGAATCCCACCTGTGGTTTCATCCTGAACTTTCCTTGAGCACAGGCCTTTTCACCAGAAAGATGAGAGGAGGACTTCAAGCAAGGAATTACTTCTCCTGTCTATGGCCTTTTTCACTAGAAGGTAGAGCAAACTTTTGGCATGAAGAAAGAGATTTTGTCAAAGAGTTGTAAAGATGTTTAGAATTAAAATTATTATACAAGGAATTAAAATTATTATACAAGGTCTACAACATAGTGGGTGCCAGCTAGGTATGAAGCATTATTTCAAATGCTTTTTATAGGGCAGGAGTGCCTTAATACTTACCAAAAGTCTGCAAACGAAATATACTCAACCCCACATTACAGATGGTAAAACTATGGTTCTGAGAAGTTAAGCAATTTTCCCACAGTCTCTTAGCTAGTTAATGGAAATTCCAGGTTGGTCCAGGACTGTCTAATTCCAATGCCAAAGCCCTTTTCTAGAATAAAAACTCATCTCTCCATGACCAATAGAAAAAAATTAAATGGCAGATTTCAGTTGCATGATCATCTTTGGTGAAAATCTTTGATAGTTCATTATGTTTTTGTTGGGGGAGAGGTGTGGTCAATATTTTTATGGAACATGCACACAGTGGGCAGTTTTCTTACCTGAAATACTGTACTGTAGTTTCTCAGGGAGAATATTTTGAGTGTATAATCTCCAAAGAGTAATGCCCTTTTAAAATTTTTGGCTGAGGGTTCCTTTGTGTCACGAAAATCAACTCCATCGCTGGGGTACGGGAGAGTTAAAATAGATTTCCCATTAGTAGCAACAAGTAGCAGTTGTTTGTCAGCCAGAAGGAAATTCTTCAGTTCTTTTCCTGCTTTTCCTGCTTTAGTTCTTTTTCTGCCAACATAATTAAGCAAGGTTCGTTTTGGAGTAGCTCGGAGCCAACTTCATGTACTGGTGGAATAGGTGGTCATCTCCAGACGATGACTTTGGGGGTGGGGGAAGGGGACTGAACGCCAGCAGGACTTGAGAGCACCAGCTGAGCAGGGACCCCCACCCGGGAAGAGCAAAGGGGACAAATAGTTTATCTTTGATAAATTTATCCAGAATTAAAATTATTCAGAAAATCTAGAAAGAGTCTATTTTCATCTAGCAAACATACAAGTTTTATGTCGTTTTCAAAGTAAAGTTTCATTTTTAATCCCATATAAAGGAAATGGATGACCTCATCATAAGTATGTTCAAGGCTCAGTGCCTCTAAAGGGCTATAAACCTGCCCAACTCTACCACTAAAACATCTCCCAGGAATTGATACCAAAAATTCCACCATTAGCAATCAGTTTCCTTTTGCTAAAATGTTCTCTGCCCTCGGGATAGGTTTTCTTCTGGGGACAAATGCCCTGTACTAATTAATACACTACATAGTTTTATATACCTCTGGGGAAAAAATAATTAGTTAATAATTGTGTTTTCTCCATTCCAGAAAGACCCTGGGTCCCATGAAATCATTTAGCAAGGGGGAGTGCCCACCCTCAACCAATGTGTAGCAATGAGGGGAGAAAGACATAGGGACAAACTTTGCTGACCTAATACAAGTATTTTTGTCATACGCCATTTCCTAATTCTACTAAATTTGCTAGGGAATCATAAAAATCATCCAAAAATAATTTTTTACTCAAACACAGAATTTTATTACAACTATGAACTACAAAAACCAACCATACCCTTCTTCCTCTAGTAACATGTCTAGAGGAGCTAATACCAACAACCTAAAGAAATAAATAAATGACCTAACACCTCCTGTTTGAACCTGTGGCCTTTCCCTGCCTGTCCCTGAAATGTGCTATAGATTGGCAAGTCAGAAGGGACACTTGTCGGCAGCCTGCTGTCCTTGGGAGGAGGATTTACTTCTCCACTTGGTGTCTTGGTTGACTCCTCAGAAGATGAGGCTGAAAGTTCAGCATCAAATAGCAAAATCATGAAGTTTTTTGATTTTGAGAAACCATTTCTGTGCAATCACAGAACTTTTAGTGAATCCATTGGAAGTCACAATCCCTTTTCCCCAGGAATAAAAAATGAACAGAGATGCTATTATGGATTGAATTGTGTCCCCCCAAAAGTTTAAGCGTTGGTGGCTTGGTCCCCACTGCAACAGTGTTAAGAGGGTTGGAAGTCCCATTATGATAATTGAAATTTCAAAGTTGGGGCCTTGAAGAGGCGATTAGATTGTAAGACCATGAATGGATTAATAATGGTGGTCAGGGGCATGGTTCTGAAGGCTTTAAAAAGGAGACCACACGGGAGTTTCTCTCTCTCTGCTCTGCCATTTTCTGCCACGTGAGACTGCTGCATTGCCATAAAGATACCACCAAAGAAGACCCTCACCAGATGTGTTCCCTGCACTTTGGACTTTCCAGCCTCTGAAACTGTAAGCAATAAATTTTCTTTTCTTACAAATCACCCAGTTTCAGGTATTCATGTTATAAGCAACAGAAATGGACAAGTACAGCCACAGTCATTAAAAACATTGCATTTGATTTGAGGGCGTTGATAACTTTCTGAACCCCAGGTTAGGATCAGATATCCCTTATGTTTTATAAACAAAGAGGTGGAGGCCAGAGAGGAGAAGCACTTTGCTCAAAGACATGCACTTCGTTAGTGGCAAGGCAAAGTTTGATAGTTTGAAAAGTTTGAAGTTTTCATACAGTCATTAAAAGAAATACCCCCATCAGATTCCCATCTGTCAAACATTTCAGCAAACAGAAAAAGGAGGGTTACTCTACTCAGGAAGAAGTTTGTTTAGCTGAGCCCAAACTTATTTTATTTTTCAACAGATGAAGTAAACCAGATTCAGGACTTCATATTTTTTTTTACACATGGGGCATGGGACCCTGCTAACTGGAGTGGTGGCATGGGCTGGGGATGAGAGGAGAATGTAAAGTTAAATGGAAATTTTGAATTTAAACTAGAAACACACTGTGGATGTAAAAACAAATTTGATTGTTTTAGATGCATCATTAACATTTCTTCTTGAATCGTGTGTGTGTGTGTGTACTGGTCTTCTGTGAAAAGCAAATGGGAAGCTCATTTAACCTGGTGGGGGAAATCCTTAATTAAGAATTGAGCATTAAGAGGATTAAGAGGTTAATAGGAGATAACCAAAGGGCACTTCCACCCTGACTCAAACAGAAGCCTTCAAAAGCATGAGAGAAGGAAGCTGAACATGAGGGTGGCTGCTGAAGAGGGGGTACAGGTTGTGCCTGGAGTATTGAAACTGCACATGGAGAGATTCCACATGGCATTTTCTGACAACTTAGTGTCATAAATGTGTATCAGGATTTCAAAGTACGTGGGGTTTGTTTTGTTTGGTTTCCAGTTTCCCAGTCTTTCCATCATTAATGAAACTGTGTTGGAATCCCACTTACCAACTGGAAGACCTAGGTCAAGGTCGCTTCTAGACCTTAGCTTTTTAACTCTGTAAAGTGGTGTCATGATATCAACAAGGCTTTGGGATGAAGGGCTGTATGAGGACCACATGACCAGCAACAGGCATGCAGCAAATGCTCCATAAATGTAAGCTGTCAGTGTCATCTGGGTCTTTATCTGATCCAGAAATGAATCTGAACTCATGGGTGAGAGACTGGAGACCTCAGTTACTTGACTTTAAATGAGAATGAGGAGTTATATCTGATGATAAAGGATTCCATTCAGCAATAACACTGTGCTTTTCAGTCGCCTTCTGGCCTTGTTGAAAGTCCATTCTGGGAGCCTTTACCCACTGCCTGCCCTGCTTCCCCATGTCATCCCAGCTCTCTGGTCCTTTTAGCTGTCTCCTTTTAGTGCTGCACCTTCTCCCACACTCCACCTTGCTGGCTGTGGGGTCCACCTCAGAAACCCTCCAAGACATTACTTCCCAAATCCATGCACTAGCTCCACACACTGCAAACTGGGCCCATGAGAGCACCCCAAAACTGGCTGGGAGGGGGATGTTAAAGCACTTCTGGAATCCATTTTAATCAACTGGGTATAAATCTGGTTTTAAAATAAAGTCATGTTAAATGGGGGTTGAACTGAAATCCGGTTTTCTTTTCTGTAAAATAAGTAATACAATTGAAATCTGAGATCACTTCTAGAAATAATAGGGGAACTTCAAAGAGGCAAGGACTTTGTTTTATACCATATCTTGCACCTAGCATATCAATTGAGGGTGTGATTAGAGAATATTGGGATCTTATGATAAAAATACCAAGGAATTACCTTCTTATTTTATCTAATGAATTAATTTAGAACAATGGTTCATTTTCTTAAAAATCCAATAATCCTCCAATATTTTATCTTTGTCTCATAGATTACCAGGTATTATCTTCCTGGCCAGAATTCACACTCCTGGGATTCATCTCCACTCTCAGCCCTGCAGTTGATCACAAGTTAGAAAAAGAGAATGGAAAGAAAGGCCTGTTTATTGTCCCTAGTGCTGTATTAGCTGAGGTCCTGCTGTTCTGGGTACCACAATCTACTATGAACTTCCTTTGGACTCTCTCAAGAAAACCCATCCTCTGTTTGAAAAAGACAAGCCTTAACTGATTTCTACATTTTTTTTTTAATCTAGAAAAACTGAGGCACCAACAAAAAACCATCAACCCAGCTCTATTCTAATTCAGCTCTACTTGCCTAACTGAGAAATAGTATTTTAGTGTTTATATATAAAAATCATTTTAAAGAAGTCCTTTTAACACTTTAACAATCAACTGCATAGGAATTAAGAAATGATCATAAACCCTGTCTAGCAGCACTGTATGTGTGGTGGCAGAGCTCCAACATCTCCCATAATAGCTTTTTTTTAGCAGATTCAGGGGAACTGCAGAAGCCCAGGGCAAGGAATTTTGCCTCGGATCCCAATTCTCCCTCTTGAAAAACATCTGTGGCAGGGGCCGGCAAACATTTTCTGTAACGGGCCAGACAGTAAGTATTTTACTTTTTAGGCCATTCAGTCATTGTTGCAACTACTGAACTCTGCTGTTGCAATGCCGCATGTAATATGTAAATGCTTGGGTACAGTTATGTTCCAACAAAACTTTATTTACAAAAATAGGCAGCAGGCTGGATTTAGCCTCCAGGTCATGGGCGACCAACTCCTTATTTATAGACCATGAAGTGTTAAGATTAATTGTGGGGATTCACTAAGATTCTCATCCAACCCCCTTTGCATTTTTTATAATATTGTATTGTTTTCTTTCTCATTATAAAAATGAGATATAATCATTCTAAAACTTTACAGAAAAATACAAAACAAAAATCATCACAATGCCATCAGCCATTCCACTTAATATTTTGGAACACAGCCTTCTATTTACATGTATTTATTTATTTTATAGAATCAGAACAGTGCTGTATAATGCTGTTTATACAAATTTACAGCATTATAATTAAAATAGTATAAAAATTATTATTTTCATACTATTTCTTACACAAGTTTAGACTAATTTTACTGATTTATACTTTATAGAGTGATTTGGCTTTTCAGGAGTGGTGAGGAACTCCAGCTACATCATTTCTTTTCTCCTATTTACAATTGAGACTTAGAGCTTTGGAGAAACTTACACAGAGAGGGGAGCAGACAGAGCATCGCATCAAGAACTCCAATAACAAGTTCCTAGAAGATGAGGGTGTAGAATGACCCTGGAGAGAAGAGATGTGTGTGTGTGTGCACCCAATTTGTTATTAACATAGTTTTCTGGGGCCCTTGTTACGATATATATGTTATAAGCCCATTAGGAAATTCTGCTATAGGTGGTCTACAGTCTGAGCTTTGACAAACATCAAGTGTGTATTAGAGAGGGGATTCCTGCACCATGGAAGAGCTTCAACCATTATTTACTTCAGATAAGGACTTGTTCTCTAATTCTAATGATACTCAGGCATCCATCTCCCCATTTTTCCTGTCGACCATCTTGGTCATGTTTCTAATCATTAGTATTCCTAACAGAGACTATTAGAAATTCAGATGTGAGAGTGTGTACAGGAGGTAATGTGTAAAACCTAACGTAATGCCTAAAAGCACAGCCATTTGGATTTCATGCAGCTTTCACTTTTAACCTCCTGTCCTTCTTTGAGCATTCCTAAAATAAAGCTGGATGTTTCTATTCTGTTGTTGAAAAAAGGGGTAGTTATTGAGAAAAACAATAGAAAATCAGAAAATGACTTTTGACATGAATGAGCTAAGCTAGACATAAAGAGTGGAAATAAAAGGAACAGGGCCCTGGTAGAGTAAAAGTTATAATTTGGACAGAGCTTCACTTTCAGGGTCATGGGAGGTCATGTTTGCTTAGCAAATTCATAACACAAGGCAGCCGGAGTGATAGCATTTTTTCTTTTTTTATTTTTTTTTGTCATTTTTGTGACCGGCCGCACCGTGCTCAGCCAGTGAGCGCACCGGCCATCCTTATATAGGATCCGAACCCGCAGCGGGAGCGCTGCTGCGCTCCCAGCGCTGCACTCTCCCTAGTGCGCCACAGGGTCGGCCCGTGATAGCATTTTTCATGTATGGAACACAACTTTTTAAGTACTTGGAAACTGGAGACTTGCAGTGGTGTGGATGAGAGCCATCAAGCAGTCCTCAGCTTTAGATAGAGATCGTTCTACCGCTCAGCAACCTGTGACCACAGACGCACCCTTATCTACCTACGGCTTGTTGGGAGGATCAAATAGGATAATTGACCTAACTCCTGGTGGCTAACCTAGAATGAACATAGAATATATATTGCTATTGTGTATAACAGAATCAGTGAGGTAATTACAAATTCTCCTCGGCTATTAACCCTTGAAGTCCTTTTACTGATGTTTAGGTTGTTTCTGTACATGTGTAAAGGTAATAAGGCAATTATGCTATAAATGACACCGTTAATTCATTCCAACCACACTCCCCTCAAATTAATACTAATTAGTGATGTTTACACGTAATTTCAGTGGGGCAAAAGTGATGTTTGCTTTGCAGTACCACTGGGAGGAAAAAAGTCAGTGTTTTTGTTTTCAGTATAAACTGAGGGAACTAATATAAAGATCAAATAATGACTTTAAGCATTTATTAAGTCATATTGTGTGCTGCTTCTTAACACTGAAAAATCATTTACACCGCTGGGCAGAAGGAAGATCCCTATAGCCTGGTGCACCAAATAAGGGTGGAAAAGTCAATCTTTATACTCTCAGTGGAGCATCACACTCATTACAAAAAAAAAAAAAAATTAAAAAATCTTGAATGTTTCCAAAATGTCCAATAACTTGAGTTTGCCCTAACAACATAGGACATATCAATCATCCTCTATTTTAAATTATTTAAGCAAGAAAGCTCAAAGGAGGTGGGGAGTCGCGTGGCTGCTTCTATACTGGCACCATGATTTATTATTTTCAAAAATAGTAGGTGTTACTATATCTTCTAGTAATGAAACATAGACTGGTTCTGATTTCTGTACAAAGCTCCACTTGTGCAGAAATCAGGATTTCCCAAACTTGCCAACCAGAAGAGTCATCTGCTTAAAAATACACATTCCTTGACCACTCCAGGGGATCAGTATTTCTAATAAGCAGCTTTAGTAATCAGACAAGTCTGAGCAACACTTCCCAGCAGTGGTTCTCAGCCCTGACCACGCAATAGAATCTCCTGGGAGCATAAAAAACAACAGTGGATGTCCAGGCCCCACCCCAAATCAATTAAATCAGCATCTCCCAAGTTGGCCTGGCCATTGATGTTTTTTAAAAGCTACCCAAATTATGCTAATATGTAGGCAGGGCTGAGAAACACCACTCCTTTCCTGGCTACTCAGGGTCATGGGCAGACCAGGACTAGCAGCACTGGCCTCCTCTGGGAGTTGGTTAGAAATGCAGGGTCTCGGGCCTCAGTCCAGACACCTAGAATGACAATCTGCACTTGAACAAGCTCTTCAGGGAATCTGTGTGCACATTTAAAGTTGACAAGGTTGGTCTAGCACATAACATCAACAGAACACAAGTCTTTCCACTTACTCCCCTCTCCCTCCAACATTTGTATCACCAACAAAAGCAGCTTAAAATCTTTTCAAAGGTTTTTTTTTTTTTTTCTTTATACATTTGGCCATTGAAAGCCAACTGAGGAGGGACAGGGTGAGGCAAACCCATCTGTATCAAAATCACTTATAAAAGTATGTTAAATGGTTATACACCCAATCAAATGCCCCAGCAAATTTTAATAGGCAGTTTGTTTCATCTCCCACAATCAAAGACATTAAGGATCACTAACATTCACATCCTTGAATTCATTTATAGTTTTAATTAACCATGAAGACACTACAGTTCTAAGTACCAGACAAAAGCATTAAAAAAAAAATTGAAAAAAAAAAAAAAGCACAACACTATAAAGAAAACTTGGAAGAGTAAAACATTTCTAAATAAAAATATATACCTGGCCTAGTACCTGATACATATATACGTAATACGTATATTACACACATGTATACAATAAATGTTTTGGTAGCAATACAGACCCTGTATTGGTCTTTTTGTACACAGATGAAATAGCACCATGAGCAGCAGCACCAGCTTAAGATGATAAACCCAACCAAACAGACATTAAATGAAAATATGTATGTATTTAATTTGGCCAACCCCACAGCCAAGAGGTATAAGGAAAGGACTTTTCAGGAAAAATTGTCCCGGGAACAACATTCTTAAGCCAATGGTAAAGTTCTACAAAGGAAAAGAACCAGCACTAAAGATGTCTAATACAGACAAGTTTTCCTGTTTACTGCATCTATCCTATCATCTGGCATCCTGGGGAAATGACCAGGATCAGCAAAGAAAGAGATTTAAATGCCAGGTGAACAGCAGAAGTCTAACATGACAGAGCTCTTGGTGTCTACATCACAAATGCCAAGTTACTGACAAATTGGAAAAGGAAGATAACCCTCCACTTAAGTCATATGTTTTCTAATCATTATAGGTAATTATAAGCTCTTAATTAATGATAAATTCCTTAAGAGTAGAGTCAACCACCTCCAATATCATCCTATCTCCTCCCAGCATTGAATCTGATGCTCTAGGAACATGAACTGAGAGATACCCAACTCGCCATGTGACCCACAAGTTCTTTATCCACACTTAGGAGACATTTACAGAGGTATGGAAGGACCTCCAAGATCTTCTCTGGCATGGCTCGAGAAATGACCAAAGGCACCAGTGTTTGACCCTTGATGTTCTACTGAGTATGAGAAGCTGTTCTTGTCCTGCATGATTTATGTTCACAGCATGGAGGTCTTTCTCTTAGTATTGGTGAGATCACATCTCTTCACATCCCTAGAAGAGCATGCTTCTTGCTCTCAAGTTTCTCTGCAGCCTATATGCACAGGAACTGAGTTACCTCCAGCTGACATTCACCGTGTCCTAGAAACATGAAGTCCCCTGTCAAGTCACTGCAGACAAGCGATTTCCTATTTGGTTTCCATGCATTCTCCTTTGCTTGCATTCTCCAAAGGGTCCCTTCTCTCCCCAGTCATGGTCTTAATTCTCAGTGTCTGGTTTCAGGGCCTCCTTGTGCTATGAACTGACCTACAGAGCTCTGCAAAAGCAACGTGAGACCAAATACAGGATCACTGTTACCAGCAGTCGGAGCACATCACATCCATACTATTTCTCATGGCTCTCATTGTCAGCAGATCATGAGGCCCCTTCCCCATTTTTAAACTACCTGCAGTAATAAAATTAAAGTTTCCAACTATAGGGCATACTGCATTCAGGATGCAAGACTGAGTAATACAAGGCTTCAGTATTGTAAAACACTGCTTATTACAGTAAAATTATTTCTTAATACTTTAAATGTCTCAAAAGACAGCTAGAAGACAAAAGCCAGGAGAAGAAAGGTTAAAAAAAAAAAATCTATATTCTGGCTAGATGATTTTTAGTAGATCTATTTCTGCAGTCACTAGATTAGTCAAGAGAGTCCCTGACCTTTGAAAGTTAGCAAGAAATAGCCACAAATGGAACATCAGTACCGATTTGTCATTATTGACTCAGGTAGTTGATCATTAATGGATTCTCCTCACTTCCAGCTGGTTCTAGGGCCATTCTTTTGCCCAGAGTCAAGATATCAGTCATGAAACATATTTGTTCTTTTCACAAAGAATTTTAAAACTCTAAGTCTCTAAGAAAGAACCGTGTGAAATGTCAGTCTCATGAAGAAAAGGCCACTAACTTCTAGGTTAACCAGAGGCGGCTAGAAGGGCGGATAATGTAAGTCCTTGGCTGGCCTACAAATGTGTTGAAATGGATAAAAGCCAACCCTCCTCAATAGGAACTGAACACAGGGACTTAGCAGCTGATGTTACCCAAAGTCAAGAGCTTTTGGCTTGGGCATCAGCAATTTCCAGTTTGAAATCAGTAAAGTTTGATACCACCATTAAAACCAGCTTAGGTACCACTAGAAGCAGCTTAGATAAGAATTTCTACCTTTATGCTATCAGACTCAACAAAAAGTCAGAGAAATAGTAACCAAGAGATGGATTTTCCAGTCTCTTCATTTCTGTTCTTGCCCAAAATATGTTGACAATTCCACACAGAGGTATCTTGGTAATATATATTCAAAGTTAGGTTCCTTGAAAAATAATAACCAGCTTTGCAAGAAAAATGGTTGGGACTGACTTTGTTCATTGATTTCTTTAACTATTTGAGTCCTCAATGGAAGAAAGCAGGGCCACTTGCTTGCTTCTTACACTAACAAGAGAATGAGTCAGAATACTTGAAAAATGAAAAGTTAGTTTGACTAAGAAAGTCTTTTTTACAAAAGAGTAAAAAAACCAACTTTCATATCAGATTTTAAAAGTTGGTAGTGTTCTCTACTAATAGGAAATGATGTAACTCAGCAAGTTCCTTGAAAACAATGGATACTAATGACTAGAGACCTATTTATCTTAGAAACTGATGAGCATGCAAATGATTAAAATCTGCAACAATGAACATTGTACACAGTCTGTGAGGTACATGCCATCCGGTTGAATTAACAGCAACACGAGCCTCAGCAGTATGAGGGGTTCCACTGACCTCCACTCCCTTTTGAGTAGAGCAGGAGTCCCCAACCAGTCGATCAGGGACAGCAGCCATGGGAATGCCCTCCAACTCTGACCCCTTACTTGTAGCCCTACTCCCCTCCAGGGAGCTCATCCCTTCAGAAAAATAAAATGTTGTTCTTCCCAACAGTAGGGCTGGGAATTCCTGATGCAGACTGACTCAGGAGGAGCCTCATATTTGCCTTAATTCACTTAACCTTTAGGAAGTTTCCTGGTAAAAAGATTAAAAACTCTGTAGGCAATATCTTTAAGTGCATTCATGACCATTTCTTTTTCACAAGGAAAAATTCCAAGATGTGTATACTTTCCAAACAAGAAAAGGATTCCCATTTTTACTGCTGGCTAGATGTTTCAATAGCAGGTCATTATGCTTTTATGTGCTCTCTGTACACTGTGTTTTATTAACTAATAACAGGCTAGCACCCACCAGGGCAAATGGGCCAATTACATTGAGTTAAATAATGTAACACTGGAAGTTCTCAGAAAACATGAGATAAGGGTCTTAAGGAAAGTGACATGTAGCCCTGGTTGTGACCAAAAAAAAAAAAAAACCTTTCTGGAATTTTAATTCCTGGTTAGCAAGCACTCACTCATCTTACCACCTTTCTGAAAACAATGCAGGAAATGAAATATCACAACATGAGCACAGAAAAAAATGATAGGAATGGAGCAGGAAGCTTACAGAATGGGGGAAGGGGAGAGAAGAAAAGATCAACCGTATCTAGTTTATTATGAATAGAAAGACATTTCCAGAATTTACAAACACCCACGTAGTTCATTCCAAAGAGAGCTTTTGATGTGAAGGGATCACTTATGTCTCCTCTTTACAGTATTTACATAGGAAGACTTTGATTTCCTTTTCTTGTAATTTTGCTTCCATTCAATTGCCAGTTTTAAGCCAACACTTGAAAATACTCAGTAGAATATATCCTTCTTCGGTTTCATTAACATGGCCTATTGTCTTACAGGAAAAATACAAAATTAAGATTAATTCTTGTAAGGAACACAGCTCAACATCAGGTTTATGTTACAAGGGAGAGTATCAGCAAATATACCTATACAAATGAGAACCATCTATGGCACTATGATTCTTATTATATTATCTTTTTCTGACTTACAATCTTAAAACAAGGATCATACCCTATTCTATTCTTTTTAGCCTTGTTTTAAGCATTTGCTCCACTCTTTACAACAGAACATTGTATACCTCAGTTCCACATCCAAAAAAGAGATGTGCTGTAAGAAAGGTTACATTTTCATTTAAAAAATTACACATATAAATCAAAACCTATGTTAAATATTTAACACTCTCTCCACCCAATGTGAACAGTTTTATATGAAATAATTTACAATGATGCTTTGTCACACACAGTTTCAGCAGCAGATGAAACGTATCTTGTAAATGCACTGAGAGTGAACCCATTCTCTCGTGGCCTGGGGGTGGGCACATCAGCTCACTGTGGCCAGCTAAGTCCTTAAGGTTGAAGATGAACTTTATGCAGACTCGTTCTGGTGTCACAGTGCTTTTTTGTTTGGCACAATATAGAACGTGCGGTTCAGTCAACAAACTCCTGAGGATTGTGTAAAGTAAACAGACTGCATGGATGCGTCGTACCATCTACTGAGGAGGAAGATGTGAGGTCCTAGTTGTGAGTCATGAAATATTTAGCATCTGGGTACCCATGAGTTACAGGAGGATTTGCTGAGGTCATTTAGGTCTTCATTCTGAAAAGGAAAATGAAAGAATACATCATCACAGGCATCTCAAAATGCACTTTCAATCACTGTTTTAGAGCTCTTTTTAGAAAAGGGGGCAGTGTCACATAACCTGGATTCACAGGCACAAATAGTACCAAAATAAAAATCAACAAACAGTATTTAACTTCTTTTTCCTTCAAAATGCAAGTGTCTAAATCAATCACAAACTCAAAGTAGTCAATATTAAATCACTAAACAAATCAATGTGATCTAGACATTTCAGAGGCTTTGCAACGCAAAAATACAAAACCTTTGGGATGACTGAAGCAAAAATGTACATGGTAGTTACTGTGGAAAACTGCTACATACTATGGGGAATATTACAATCAGTATGCTCAGTCTTCCTTTGGTTAAAAGTCAACTGCAGATTTTATAATTTCAAGTTGCAGAGCTTGACATCACAAAATATGAAATCATTTTTTAATGTGACATTGTTTGACTTCAGAATTTTAGATGTAAAAAGAGACCAAGCAAAACAGACCTAGTTAATCATTAAAAGAGAAAGGAACGGTATTCAGATTTAAGTCCAATAGAAATAGGTTATTCAGGCAAAAGCGCACACTTCTATGCAGTTCAAGAAGGCAGACCTCAAAGGGGCATTATTCATATTTCCCTGAAGAGAGGAGACCCTTTTTTAACCTAATAAAGCATGTTTTGCTCTCAAGCATTACATTAAATAGTCCTTCAGAGGTCCATATTTTGTCATGCATTCAAAAGTTATCTATAAATATCAATATTTATAGAGTGCCCTGAAAAGTATGCAGCACAAAGTAGATAATCAATAAATACTTGTTGAATGAATAAATGGTTACATTAAGTACTGTGGAGAACACCCAGTTGAATTCTGCTGCAAGCCCTGCCTTCTAGAAATTCTAGAAAGGAAGGCAAGCTCTGCTCATAGATAGAATGAAAAATAGAAGGGGTGAATTTCATGATAGATGCACAGGGGGAAAAAAACTCTAAACACACAGAGGAAGGAAAGAATACTTCTGGCTGGGAAAATAAGGGGTACCTCGCTGACATACTTGGCTTGATTTGGAAGAAAAGGAATAATATTGGGATATGGAAACAGGCATTGTGTCCATGCTGTTTTGGGGTTGCATCTCCAGAGCTTAGCATAAGCCTGCCATGCAGCAGGTACTCGATAGATATGAGCTGAGTGAATAACACAGACAAAGCACACTACCCACTAAGGACATCTGATAAAACAAGGCCCAGGGGGATGAGAGGGCAGCTCTGGGCAGGCCAAGAGAAATACGTGGCTTCCCTGGGCCACAAGGTACCTGAAAGGGAGTAGAAGAAGTAAATTCTACAGATATAGGTTGAAGTAGATGGTGAAGAACCTTGAATGACAAGCTAAAAGGTCTTTTATATCTAATTATAGGCACAGTGAGGGCATGCCAGGTGACAGAACACAGATGCAGCAGGAATAACCATGTCAGCTACCAAGACAACCACGGATTCTAAAATTCCCACAACATAAATGCTGGCCAAGATAACTTTCTTCCTCTCTCTCTCCTCTTGAAGAGGTTGATTATGGCTAGAATCAGTCATCATCACTGTTTCCATAATGGCTTTCAGGTAAGTCAAACTTTACCAAATGAGGACTCCAGGTTTATGAGAAGATTTCTGTTCATTTTTAAATGTTCACTCCTCCTCTAAGAGACAGGTAAACAGACTGTTATTTAACTTACTAATAAAGACTTGGAATAGAGACAGGAACATAAAAACAAACAACAACAAAAGTAGCATTCCAGGCTGATCCCTTTAAATGCCACAGAAGCAGGATTTACTTAGTGTGGTCTCCATAAGTAAAAGGAAAGCCCACCTTTTCAAAGCCTGGTGGTATGCAACCAAACTCCCCAGACAATGAGCTCCAGGTCTCCTGTTTTCTTTCAAGTTTCTCCTGAACTTATATCAGACTGTTCCTATCAGCATATCTAGATACAGCTTAACACAGCTTCATAGCTCTGGGCCTAAAATTAGGCAAGAAGAGGCCACACTTTACTGAGGGACTCATGACAAACAAAGAAACTGCCACATATAAAGTGGGGGACAAGCAAAGGGCACGCGGTATGTTTTTCATTTCATATCTGGCTCTCATCCAGAAGGGCTGAACGAACAGCTCAGTACGGGAACAAACTGTACCCAGTTTTACGATCACATGTGCCAACCTGCATGCATGCACAAGAGCAGAGGCTGGGGGTCCCATGAGGACAGGAGAAAACATGGCTCCACTGGGTGCTGAAATCTATTCTTTGGGCACCTCAGAAACCATCCCTGTAATTTTCCTCAAGTACATTCAAAGAGCAGGAAATAAAAGGACATATCAATTCCATCATATATCTTCCTTCCTAAGTCTTAGCATACTATTTTTCAAAGCCTTTTATCACAAATCCTGATCAACACATGTCTCAGCCACAAATGCCACCTACCTACTTGTGTCATCGGCATAGGAGTCTATGAAGAAGAGAAAGCAAGCGGTACCGTGCCAGGCGGTGCTGACATGGTAGGGGGAAGATGGAGACAGAGGCTATAAACAGGCAATAGAGGCCTGGAAAAATTTAAAGGGAAAGTCTGAAGTTCACACCTGTATGCTTCTGTACAAGGGTGTGTAGTGTGTGTCCATAAAGTTTAGCCACCAAGTAATGGAGCAATAACACCGATTTTTAACAGACACCCCTCAGTGAGAACTGTCCTTCACAGGGGCCACCTTGGAGGCTGAATACTTATTCCAACCATGCAGCCTTTGTTAGAAGCATTTTTGGAATGCCTTCTCAAGTTCCCATTTCTTTCTTGCAACTGCTTTCTCAGCCTTGTGCATACTCTTTTGAAAGGTCACTATAGCAGCCAGTCTTAGCCCTTTGAGGGCACATTTGATCTTTGGAGACAGCCAAAAAGGTTTGAGAGCCAAATACGATGAATAAAGGGGCTGATTAAGCTGGGTAATGGTCTCAGCTAGGTATTATCCATAGCCAAAGAGCTGCAAAACTCAAGTTCTAAAAACATAGCTGTTCATGACAGTTGCTCTGGTCAGTGTGTTGGAAAGGAAGTCTTATAATATAGACATACCTCAACATACGCTTTATGGGACTTAAGTTCATCTGTACATATCCCTACCTCTATATGCTTGCAGTCAAGAAAGGCTGAGCTTGAATAAAGCAACTCACTTGGAAAAGGCAAAGATGTATATTTGTATACCTTAGAGATGTTTAAAAACAGAAAAAAAAAAAAAAAAAAAGCAATATTCATACCAGGCTCCTGCAGTCGTTCAATTCAATAAACATCTGTTGAATGATAAATATAAATGCAATGATAGAGACTGTCATAAGCACCGGAAAAGATGAGATAGGCATACACATGTTTACATGTACTTTATAAATACAACCTCAATTGACTGACAGCAACCATATGTAGCAAATATTGCTACAATGTTTTACAAATACTAAAACTCACGTGTAACACGTATACACTGGAAACAAGAAAGCAAAACATTTCCTTAAAAGAAGATACTGTGAATATCAAGTGGTGATGTTCCTGCAATACATTCTCTCTAGTTACTTCATTGGGGAATAACTTCTGAACCCAAAAATATGATGCACCTGTCACAAGATTTAGTAGCAGGAAATTACATTTTGACAAAATTTCATCACCGCATCAGTATCCATTGTATCCTTCTGTGTGTATCTTCTTGTAAGATAAAACCCACCTAATCCTGTTGCCAGTAATGAAAAATGTAATTTTTAAAGCATTATCAAATAAGTCAACACTTGAGCAATGCTACTTGAGACCTATGGATTATTGCATTATTGCATCCAGCAGGAATTTACATCTTCTGGACTCTACCCACTTAAACTGCCTACTAGAGGTGAAAAACAAATAAGGCTTTTGCTTCCTGTCACATTGTCTCATTCTACTGATTAGTTTTCACTGTGAAAGCAGCTGAAAACAGCACAAGGTTTCAATGGAAGTACAATGGAAGAATACACTCTTTCAGCAATGCATTTTTAGTCAACACCATTGACAAGTGTTTTTTATCCCATATTTACGTGTTTCTAAATTTCTTGCCAATTTGTTGAGTCAAGTGCAACATAGTAATAAAAATCTGGCTAGGGCATTACTAGCAGTTTCTACATTTACTAAGGAAGTGGGAGTAACATATTATAAGTTGCTTGCTATTGTCATATACTAAAATGTAGCCAGAAAGTAACCCTGCTTCATCCAACTGTGCTTTAAAAAATGACTGTAGTATGTAACTTTTTTCCAATGGAGATCATTGTTTGAAATCTTATATTGTAGTTTCAACTTGAAAAATTCATATAAATTAAAATCCTCCACTTAAAGAAATGTCTCAAATAGCATATTTCTCTTTCAATTAACATAAAAAAGCTGTTTTTTAAGAAAGATATCTTCAGCATCACCTAGAAAATGTATAAAACACAGGAAAATATAAAGAAGGAATAAACATTACTTATAATTCCCATCACCCAGAGAAAACCATTATTTAGCTGTGGTTCTAATTTCACTATTTACTTAAAGGATTTCAACTTTTAAAACTCTGCATTTAATGTCAAAAAATGTAAATAGGAGAGGAAAATAACATTTTTGGCATGCTCAGATCTTTCCCATTCTTAAACAATCGGTGATGAGAAAATATTTGAAATGGTGATCAATTTTTTAAAGCTTCCTGGTATTCTATCCCTTTTCCGTGCTCCCATTTCATTGTCCATAGGGAGAGTACGACAGTTTGGAAGTAGGAAATGCCTCTGGCTTCCTGATTTTGGTTTCCAAAAGCCTAAATCCTTCCTTAAGGGAAAGGCACAGGCAAAGCACTTGGAAGAATCAGGAGGGGAAAGGATTCCTCTCAGAGGAGAACAAGATTCTCTGGGAATGGAGAGAGAAAAAATGGAGAGATGTGAGAGCAGAGAGGTTGCTGGGTAGTTCTGTATCTTGCAAGATGCTGACGACGCCTGTGACATCTCTCTCTATTCTGTCTTCTGAAGTCCATTGCTTGCTCATTTCACACAAATTACACTCAACTGCATACCACTGCCCACCCCAATTGATTTCTTCACTGATGCTGATGCCATGAATTCATGGTACCACTAATTTAAAGCAGATCACATCTTCAAGAATGTTTTGATATTAATAAAGGACCTTACAAAATACTGCAAAAGTACTCTTTTTAACCATACCTGACTCTGGCAAATGAGTCCTCTAAATTTTTTTCAAAACCACTGCTCTCAAATATCGTCACAGTTCTGGCAGTAAATGAGTGTTCCTCATCTTAACATTCACACTATAAAGTCCAAGATGAATCTCTCTGCTCCTTACAATGTACAGCTGGAAGGTGTGGGGGTAAGCTGAAGCTTTGAGAAAGGACCAAACTAAGTGGTGCAAAAGCATTCTCAGTTTTAAAGCTTTCGGATGATCATCACCAAACAAAAAACAAATCAAAACAAAACAAGTGAGGATTAAGCTAATGTTAGAGGTAAGACCAAGATGTTTGCTACTTTGTTTTTAAAGGAAAAGGCCATTTTAGCTAAAGAAAGGAAAGCAACTTCTTTTAAAACAGGCCAGGATTGAGCTGGAAAGACTTGGTTCCATGGTCTCAAATGGCAAAGGGTAACTGACCAGCCAAGCCAGTCTTTAATAGAGCTGCTTAAAGAGCACTTTTGCCTGGTGTGAGTCACATGGCAGCAGGCTGGGGAAAAGCACACCGTTGTGGGCCAGACCTTCTAGCACACGGGGTTGCCAAGGAAGAAGATTCATGGAGAGTTGCCAGCATGTGAGAGGCCATCTTGCTCCAGTTCCCCTTTTGTCCCAGTGAAAGACCTTCTGGCGGGGCTGATGACTTCAGGAGACCACCAGTGAAGAAAGGCACATGTATTACGAAAGGGAAAGAAAAAACAGGAGTGACCGAGGAGGTGACCATCAAGCCTGTGAGCTCCTGCTACGGTCTACCTGAGCGAATTCTGTCAGCACTGGGGATGTCTCCTGTCCCAGCTACAAAAGGCAGAAGGTTCTTGAAACTTTTCGAGATGATTAAAAGTATTCTGTCAATGATATTAGGGAAATCTGAATAAACATTCAGAAATCTTTTGGTGATTACCAGTAAAAGAATACCCACTTTAATTATTTACCATTCTTAACAGGGAGCATGCTGATAAAGCAGAAAGGGTCAACACCATAACAGTCCTCCTCCCAAATGTAAATCAAAATTTTTCAAATCTCTCTTCTACCAATATTACAATACGTCCCATACATATGACAGAGTCAAGGTAGAAGGACCGAAAAAAAAAAAAAAATCTCTCTACATTTCAAGTCAGGCCACATGTACTGTGGGGCAGGAAGCTTTAATTTTAACAGAGCTCAACCCAAATAAACCTGTTACTTGAAGACATGAAAGTAATATGATAGAATCTTCCCTACCTGAGTAAGGAAGACCTAAAAATCAGTCTTTCTCCTGCTTTCACATTCTCTCTCACAGGAACTACACTCCAGTTCTGAGGTCTATACTGTAATTTCACATCAGTTTAGGGGTTTTGATTTTGTCTGTAATGATCAGATACAAGTTTTATAGGTCTGGCTTTGAAACAAACCAGTCGACTTAAATAACAATCACAACTTCATTTACAATGCGGCGTTAGATAGTAAAAAGTTTCCTCAACACTGTTTCTGTAAGTAGACAAAGGGAAGCCACAGACCTATTCCCACTGCTTTTACTTTTTCTGTTAGGCACTAAATAGATTGCTTATTCTTTGCCCTCTGCCTGTAGTCAAATTGCTTCAGGAAAGCAAGGGCCTGATTTTACATTTGAGTAACTGTTCAGCTGCCTGATTGTTTCTTCTCAACCATCATCAGTTTTTCCATAACAGTGCAGGAACCGGGCACAGAACAAGCGTTTGCACAGACGGCCGTGGGTCTGCAGCGGGCTGAGGTAAGGACCATTAACACCGCTGACATCACTTTTGGCAGGGGGAGAAAAGGGAAAACCTGTGTTTAATCTATTTCCTACTCACCACAAGTTTTAGCCGGAGTCCCCAATAATATGGGTTGTGGTTATCTTTATGGAAGAACTTGGTAATGCAAGAAAAAAATTTACTGAACTGTACAAGCATCTTTAAAAGGAACCACAAGTTACCTCGGCTGTGTGGCCTTGATCTCCTTCCCGTAGTTTTTGTTGTTGTTGTTTTGTTTGTTTTTTGGTCCCATTGGTTATTTTTGGTCACTAACCATGCCCCACAGAGGACAATGCCATCCCAACAGTCCTTAGTAAGCTCAAGATCAGTTGATTTTCTTTACAACACAAATCCAATGAACATCCCCAGGAAACCAACATTTTAAATCACAAGCAAAAAAATTTAGTCTTTGTCTCTGTCTTGCTTTGAAAATGATACCAAGGGGGAAATGTTGGGAAGAATTTGATCTGGGATTCTTTTAAGTTAAGTGAATGGTTCTTTAAAAAAAAAAAAAAAAAGTCTAGCTAGTGAAAGAACACTCATTTTCTGAAACCAATTGAAACTGATCATAAATATATAAGTATAAGGCATATCTCAAACATATTCAATCCACAATTCTCACTTGTTTTACCTTAAGAATTCCTAAGGAAATGCAAGTCATAAAGATTTCTGGGTTAGGAGAGTGATTTTTAAAACAAAAGTCAGTGTAAAAAGTATGATACCAGCCGTCTTGGACTACAGAAGGCCACCAGCAGTACCCATATTAACTGGGTCATGTTAAAGATAAGCTATACCTGTTGCTTGCAATAAAGTAATAATGCAATAAATGTGTATTTCCCTTGAGTTGCCACTACCTGAGAGATAAATGAGTCACTTGTATGCAATTTTGAATTCTAAAATGTAATTTAGAGAATTCAACTCCCAAAAAGATTATTTTGAGAATGAAGATGAAGCTATTACACGGCTGTCAAGCTCTTTAAAGACTGATAATTTTGCTTAATTCAAAATTTATTTCCAAGTTAAAATGTGAAAGGAAACTGAGACAAATCTCATTATCTCTTTTCCCTGTGATTTTAGGCAAGTTACCCTCCTAAATCTTGATGTTTTCATCTGTAACACAGAATAGTAATACCCATTGGGTTATCACTGAGACTAAATGAGATAACACATTAAAAAGTTCTTACTGTGACTGGCACATAATAAGCCCTCAATCATTAGCTCTTATAGTAACTACTATAATTAGGAACTAGAAACCCTTGGATCTCACCTCTCCAGATACCTAAAAACACATCAGTCAAAAATGCCCCAGTGAAACCTGCAGGCAAGAATGAGTCCACAGACCAAATGCCAGCCAAGGGCAAGCTGAAGCCAAAATTAGGATGCATCTCGGGAAGAGAGAGAAAGTTATTTCATAGAAATGGTGGCATGGGGAAATGCTAGAACAAAAGAAAAGGTAAGCTAAAAATATGATCTGTTCTACAATCATGCACGAAGGCCTGCCTACCTACACAGAGAATAGCACAAGGTAAGTATTAAGACAGAATGCATGTCTTAGAGAGGATCTTAAAAGTAATGCTGTCTGCATAAGCGCTGTTGAAAGACTGCTTCCATTGCTTGAAGAAAGTAGAAGCTTGAAGTTTCCCACCCTTTTTAAGTCTGCCAATGAAAGACTTATAATACTACATGAAAGCATTTACAAAGAAATCACATGAATAGGTTTAAATGGATGTTCAATGAGATTCTTATGCACTATTTCTAGGTTCTAAAGCATGTTTATAATTGTTGGGGGAGGAATTGGGTGGCTTTTGTTTCCAGATTCTTTTCCCCAATCTCTCATCTGAAGGAACTGAACAGGAGTGTGACTCAGCCAGTCAATGCTGCCTGAGTAACTTGATGAAAAACTGAAATTGCTGCCAGATGCACATCTAATCATTGGCAGCTGGACGAGGAGGGGAAAAATCGAAAAGATAGTATGAAATCATTGATAAGGCCCACACTGCTTGCAGCTCTAAGGTCTTTGAGGCAGACAATGGTGAAGATTTCTGACTGACTGCAAACAATTCTTTATTGTCTCACATAAAGAGACAAAATTCTCCCAGTTGATAAAGAGGCATTGATCTTTCACCCGCTGATCCCAAAACTCCTGGTCCTCTGCTTTCATCTTTCAAGTCTTACTTCCACTTTGCTACATCTCTCCATTTTCTGACATTTCAGCCTCCTTCCTTTAATTTGGAAAATATCATCTGCTTAAAATTTCCCTAACAGCATTCTGAGTTAAACAGCATCATTATAATGGTGCTGAGCTGGACTCCTGGCTGAACTAAGAGCACCCTGAGGACAATTATTCCCACTTAATTAATGTGGTGATAACTAAGGAACTCTCATTAAGAAATATTTATTAGTGACTTTTATGGACTGAATTGTGCCCCCCGCCCCCCTCATTCATATGTTGAAATCCTGAGCCCCAGTGTGATGGGCTTCAGGAGGTAAATAGGTCATGAGGGTGGAGCCCTCATGACTGGGATTAGTGCCCTTATAAGAAGACACATGAGCGCCTGCTCTCTGCTCTCCATTTTCCACCATGAAAGGATACAATATGACAGCCCTCTGCAAACCAGGAAGCAGGCCCTTACCAGACATTAGGTCTATAGTATCTTGATCCTGCACTTACCAACCTCTAGAACTTTGAGAAATAATGTGTGTTGTTGAAGCCACCCACTATTATTTTGAGATAGCAGCCTGAACAAGGGATCTAAGGGTGTCGCAGTTCCAAGGGAGATAAATGGGGTCACCCTCAGGCCCACTGGAGTGCCAGGCGGGAGCCACCTGGACTTCAGCTGAAACATGCTCATGGGGCTAAATCTACATCTCTCTGAAGACAACTTCTAGTCTCTGAGCATTTCACTAAATCTCTAGAGTACTGGTTCTCAATTTGGGTGGGTAGGAAAAAAATTTGCCCTGCAGGGCATATTTGCAATGTCTAGAGACATTTTTGGTTGTCACAACTGGGATGGGAGTGGGGCAAGAGAAGTGTTATTGGGTTCTAGTGAGTCAAGGCCAGGAATACTACTAAGCATCCTACAACAAAGAATTATCTAGCCCAAAATGTTAACAGTGCTGAAGTTGAGAAACCCTACTCTGAAGCTATGGCCTTTAGCTGAGAAAATGGAAGAAGCCCCCAAACATGGCTTGTCAGTTATTTTGGGGGTTCACACCAGCTCTTAGCAAGAGTGTGAGGGAAGAGGTGTTCATGTTTACAGTTCCCGTTCTGGGGCCTTCCTGTATTTCTGTGACTGCCACACTGTGGCTTCAGGGTCCCAGTGGGTACCTCCCCATGCTCATGGCCTTTCCCAAATTATTATTGCTGATTGAAACTTACATCTGCTGGGCCTCATTCGCTCATAACCTTTTTTCTATAAGACAGTTCCTAATCCAGATAACCAGTCCAGGCCCATGTTTTCCTATGTCCTTCCTCCAAAGCAAAACAAGAACCTTCTGGATACAATGTAGTAGCAAAAACAATGACTACAGAGGGGAGAATATCAAGCATCACAGAGGCCCAAGCAACAGGGTGTGAAGCTGCTCCACCTATTCCAGCCATGAAAAACAGACCAAACCCACTAGGAAACATGTTTAACACTGCCAGGTTAGTATCTTCCCCAACTTAGCCAGTACTTTCTGTCTGATCTTGGACAAGTTACCTGATCTCCCTTTGCCTCCACTATTTAATACTATGGAGAAAATACGTGGCCCTCACGATCATTTGTAAAGCTCAGGGAGATCACAAGAGAAGAATATTGTGGCCTAGGAGACACATTATTTATGTTACTCGTGACTATTAATCATGCTCATCATCCTGAAATACCTGAGCAAAAAAAAAGGATTAGTTCCCTCTGATCCAGAATTAATCAACTCTCTAAAATAAATCCACTAATTTTGCTCTCTAAGAGGCTATTCCTAAATCTGAATACCATTTCCTAGAAGTTTGTTACACTTTAGGAAATAAATATCCAGTTGGAAGATCATGATTATTCCCCACCCCCCACCAAAAAAAAAAAAAAAGGTCAAAATACAAGACAGAGATACAAACTGCATTTGATGTTTCTATGCATAACATGTCTTCCTCGGAAGACACCTTTAGGTCTGTTTTTCCTAAATTTTTAAAATTTATTTATTACGAATATTCATGATATACAAAGCTGATTGTCCCCCCTCCTGCCCATCCTAAATTTAATCTTAAAGAAAAACAGCAAAGGGGGGTGGTAGGGTGCATATACCACCATCAATGAGAGCTTACAGGGTTCAAAATTCTAAAAATTAGACAATGAACAGAAAGAACAAACTCATTTCCAGGTGGTTAAATACAAAGTTTTTCAGGTTGAACCCTAAGGTAATGGTAGTAAGAACAGATCCTCTTTAAAAAGGAGCTGCTCTGGTTCCAGACTATACCAAGGAAACAATAGCCTCTATTCTTTCTGGACTGTAGCCTGAGACACTAACAAAATGCCTTCACAATAAAAGCAAACCACGCAATTTTGCCTTACTTTCAACCATTGACAGGCTATCATTAACACTTAATTAACAGCCCTATGATGAGCTCTACTTAATTCAGCTCAAAAATCGCCTGAAGTTTTTTCCATAAAACCATGTCCCAAATGGGCAATGACCTACCTGCTCATTTGGTTTCTCCACGCTTTCCTTTTGTAACAACACAAGGAAGAGTTATGGCTAAGGCCATTTTTTTTTCTGGGATTCTCTTGAGAGAACTTCCAGTGGAAACAAAGACAACTTTCCCTCCCAGGGCCTCTCAAGCAGAAGGACGACGACTGCAAAATCCTAATATCCCACCTCTAATGCATAGCTAAAGAAAGTCAATGGGAAGTTGACTGGAGAACCATTTGACTTAAGTAAATACACTGGGACCCTTCCTCATGGTGGCTCCCTCCCTCTACCTGTGACCATTTAGTAGCTTACTAGCACTTCTAGGGATAGAACCAAGAAATAAAAGAACTTAAAAATTCAACTCAGCTCGTTCTTCCCACCTGAGAGTTCTATAGAAGTGGTAGGTGGTAAAATGGCTAACCAAAATATACATCCGGATGACAATAATTCCAATTTTTTGTTTTAAATGCCCCATTCCCACTTCTGTAGGTGACTTCCATTGCATGACCAAGCCACCATACGAAAGGTTCCTGGACTAATAGGAACAGAACAATCAAAGCAGTCCCAGGCCTCGTATTACCAGGACTTTCTTGATTGGGTGGTATTGTTAAGAATTAGGTCATAAATGAGTTGCTTGACTTCACGAGACTGGCTGGGAGAAGCACTGGGGTGCGACTACAGTTCTACTCACTCCCAAACCACCCCATGAGCCATTAAAGTCTTAATAGCACAACTCTTTAAAAAAACAAAGTGATAGTAACAGAAGAGGAAAAACTGGGTGATATCAATGTAAGTGCAAACCAAGATTCCTAGCAGCCAAATCACTCAGCTACAAAATAGAAACTTCTATAGGTGAAGAGGGTGAACGTAAAGCAAAAAAAAAGACCAAAAGGGGTCTCTGAAGACTACAAACTTATTGTAAAGGAAGAATACACCTCAATTTAATTCAAAATGTTTTAATATCACAGGTATTAAATGAACAGGAATTTGAGATACATAAATACTTGCTAAAAAAGTATTTCCACTTTACTTGGTAATATCCAAGCCATTACTATAGCACCAAGACTAGCTTTGGTCTCCACTGCTCAGCCACATTAGAGAAAAACACAAAGAAAATAACCAAATTATGAAAATATAGAATAAAGCAGTGCTTCTCAAAGTTTATCATGCGTAGGCTCTCCTTGGGATTTTGTTAAAATGCAGATTCTGATTCATTAGGTTTGGGATGGGGCCTAAGGTTCTGCATTTCTAACCAGCTCCCAAGAGATCCCAGTGCTATTTCCACTCTAAGTAGCAAAGAAGTAAGGAACCTAAAAGGAAAGGGGAAACATACTATTTAAATTATATAAAGACAAAGAAGAGGGCTTAGCTGGAGGACCCACAAGGAGGCTATATTACAAGCCATCTGTTCTCTATCTCTGGAGGGTAAATAGGCTTAAATTGCAGAAATAATTTTCAATTGAAACATGAAGAAAAATTTCCAGGTGGAAAAGCTTCTAGAAGAGTTAACTGGAGAAAAATGAGACCCTTCCGCCCACGAGGCTTTCAACACAGATTTGGATGACTTCAAAGACGACACTGGGGAAGACAATAGTTAGAATTCTTTAAGACTCCACACTTTGGATTTTTTTGTTTGTTTTGTTTGTTTTTTTATACCGCTTAGTGTTCGGGTTAAGGAGAAAGGCCCAGACACAGAGGCAGTGGGACTGGGGAAAGGGGGATGAAACCTGTGTCCCAATACACATTTCTCTCTTTTTACAAAAGAATGCAGATTACTTTGACATGGGAGGGTTTTGGTCAAGAGGAACTAACATAAGGCCATGTGCATTCGCTCATAGGTGACAGAACCAAAAATAAACAGGCATTCTCCACAACTGGATGAAATACACACACCCTGCCCTACAGCCATCTTTTACCAAATAAACCACAAGGCACAAATCAGAGGTTATTTCCCAACGCCATGCCACGTCTTTATTATTCTAGGAGACCAGCAGGTAGTAAAAGCTTCTCATTCTAAATAAATGAATAGAACCATTAAATGGCTGTAATAGTCTACAATACCTTCAACTACGAAATATCAAAAGTATTGATACCAAAATATGCTCCCATTTTCGGCTGAGCATTAATTCATTCTCCACAATCCTTCTTAAGAATAAGGATGATTCCTTGTGCAGATAGCTCATCCGCAGAACCATAGATGCTTGCAGAGGGAGAGCCAAAGTGGCACATTTGCCTCTAACAGTTTGTTTGGTGGCTTGGCCAGTATGGAAATCCAAACCCGTGACCTTGGGGTTATAAGGTTGTGCTCTACCAACTGAGCAAACCAGCCAGCTGATACAAATTGTGTGTGTGTGTGGTGTGTGTGTGTGTGTGTGTGTGTGTGGTGTGTGTGTGTGTGTGTGTGGTGTGTGTGTGGTGTGTGTGTGTGTGGTGTGTGTGTGGTGTGTGTGTGGTGTGTGTGTGTGGTGTGTGTGTGGTGTGTGTGTGTGTGTGCGGCTGGCCGGTGATATCAGGGAAAGAAGCAAAGCCATAATGACTCAAAGGTACCAAAATTTGGAAGACACTAAGAAATAAGCAGAAAAGGATGATCTGTGGTGCGAGTAACTTCCATTCAGACCAGCAGACAGTAGCAAACTGGGCCCACTTTCTACAGGAAGGCAAACAGGCCCTGAGTCAACTGCATGCCCTTCAGTCCTATTTATAAGGAAGTCAGTCACAAGATTCCGTTCTTCCAGTCAATGATGTTTTATAGAAGCAGACAGGCCTTAATTATTTGATGGGAATTTCATTCACCGGGCCTGACTCTGTGCCCTGACCCCGAGGTGTGGCTTTACTGGTCTGGAGGAGGAGCCCAGGCAAGGCAAGCATAAGCTTCTAATGACTTTAGAAAATGGTAGGAAAATGATGAGGTGGCCAGAGATACTCCCTAAGAGCTAATTCCAAAACCACTGCAATTCACATGCTGTGCAATTCACAGAGCTTTTCCTAACTGGTTGGGACAGAGTGAGAACAGACTTCACCAAGGGCTATGGAATACAACAGGAATGTAAATCACCAGCAAGGCACTTACTGTTGGACCCTTGTGGTCACCAGACAGCGGAAACACCCCAGGCTCCACTTGCTTGACCTCAGGCACTTGATCAACCTCACTGAGCTGAGGTTTCCTGATAAAATGTAGATAAGAGCAACTAACCCACTGGGTTGCTGTGAGGATTTAGTGAGATGGTAACTGTAAAGCACGTGGCACAGATCCTGACAATTAAGTAATTACAGGGCAATTAATTCATGCTATCCAACAGCAAGAAGCTACCAGAAACCATAATGGGAGGAGGACTGAAAAGGGGGAACTGAAAAGGGGAAGGAAGTCACCTGACACAGAAGCTCTGCCTCTCTGCAATTTTACCTAAGTGTTTACAGAGAGGAGAATCTCAAAAAATCGTGTCTTTGAAACCCGAACAATTACATTCATGTAATACACAAGCCTTAAATAAAGAATATTACCAAGTTACCACTGATTTATCAATTGGTGTAAAGGTGCTTCCTATTTTGCTTTGAACTTATCATTTTAATCATTAAATCATTATTTGAAATGAACTGTCCTTAACTAAAAGGCAATTCTATAGCACCCTAAACTTTTGCAACCTGCATTTTTTTTATACTTTATCAACTGAAAGGTAAAATTATGTCTAGGCATGGTAGAATCATACCATACTCCAAATACGCCATGAAATGTGATTTTCTGAGACTGTGAATAAACTTACATTTGACAAACATTCTTTACTCAGCTGTTCTTGAGGTTTTTTTATTTCTCCCTACCTGATTTATCAGTGTTTCATATACATAATTGGCACTCAATAAATAAATGTTTTTACTAAGAAAAGATCTATAAGAAAATCATAGATACTGATACACATATTATAAGGTCCGTATGATTTGATTAAGGGTAAGTAACTTTAGCCAAAGCAAAGAAAATGTGTTCTTAAGTTTTTATGAAGAGATTCTCACACTTGGCAGTGATTAAAGTAGGCGGTTTGTTAACCTCTTAAGGGTTATCTCCTTTTCAAAATAAGAAGGTACTTCAAAAAGTTAATGGAAAGACTCATATTATCTTTTAATTTATTATCTCTTAATACTTCTATGAACCTTTTGAAATACCCTCATCCATTAAGAAAACGGCCTATCTTTTAATGCTACAAATTAAAAATTGTGACTAAGAAAAGAAAGCAATTCTAATATTGATGATAAAGATCTTTAAATTATTCTTGTATCCTCCTCTCTCCCCAGATATTTTAGTAAACCACTCCTGGGGTGGGGATGGGGTGTATAAAGTAACCCAACCCACAACACATGCACAGCAATTTAGAGTTTCCATCAACAATATAGTCAACATTTGTTATGTGTCAGACACTACGTTAAGAGTCTTAATAGGCATTATTTCATTGAATCCTCACAATAATCCTGAGATTATATTACTGTTCCTGTTTTAAAGACAAGGAAACTGAGGTGCAGAAAGGGTGCCTAAATTCCTGGCGATCTCAAAGCTAGTAAATTCAAAATCTATGCTTTTAACCACAAATTTATAGACAATGCTATAAAAAGCATGCGTGGAAGTGCTGTCAAACCTTTCATCTAAATAGAGTCCACTGGAATACACAAAGCTATTTTTGTAAAAGGAAATAGGGTAAGCGTCATGTTTACAAAGGGTAATGAGAAATTACATACTGAAATGCCATTCTGATAAATCTAAACTAAATCAGCGAAAACAACATTTCACATAAGAGGCACCTGAATATCAGAAATACCTTCAGTTCTGGAAAACAGTTTGCAAAAGAGATTGCCATCATAAAAGCACACTTTTGTCCCTTATTATGTGTCCTCCTGTAAAAACACTAAATATGAAATCCCTCATTTCTGGAAAAGCCGAGACGACAGTAGATATAAGCAACTGGGTGTAACTAATAGGTTCTGACAAACAAACACAAACAGAGCCAAAAGGTAAAGCATGAGGCCTGACATTTATTGAGCCCATAAAATAGGAACCCTTTTCCCTCTAAGGCCTCAGCTCTCCTGCCCCACTGCTTCCAGTGCAAACCTGGTAGACGCAGGGATATTTTTATCCGACAATTTTCCTTCAGTCCTTCCATCCTTTATTTAGAAACCCAAAATAAAAACCAGAAAAAGTATACTTATAAAGTCATAAGCCATACACTATAATAGGTAAATAAAAGTCCTTTGACATTAGAAGCCACAAAAGAACAGAAGATTAAAAAGTAAATCATAAACAGCTGCATCTCCCTTCCCAATTGTTTACATTCTTAGACATCCACTTTTAAAAAATATCCCCTATGGAGATTCAAAACATGCTGTACTTTGTGAAGAGAAAAACAATGACGTTAGCTTTAAAATATTATACAGTTCTCGTATAAACAGAGCTAAGTTTGTGCGCATTATTCTAGTTGGCAGCAACTGATCTGAATGGCTCAAATAAGGAGCTATAATTAAGTGTGCTAATTATCTCCATCTACAGAAAACTCTCAAATATATATGTAACCTTTAAAATGGTATCTAGGGTCAGCCTGTGGCTTACTTGGGAGAGCGTGGTGCTGACAACACCAAGTCAAGGGTTAAGATCCCCTCACCGGTCATCTTTAGTTAATTAATTAGTTAATTAGTTAATTAACTAATTAATTAGTAAAACGGTATCTAACTTGAGTGTATGTTCCTTATTATATACTATAGGATACAACTGGTTTAATGAATCAAAATAATCCAAAAAGCTCTTTCAAGTTGAACTGGGGTTCTGTAGGCCTGAATGAAGCTGGGTGCAACTATCCGGGGTACTCTGTCCCTTCATCCCCTACTTCCCTCCCTTCCCTCCCCCAACTTTTTTTCTCCCCCTTAATACCTTCTCCCTTTCAAATAGTGCCACCCATAAATACAGAACAGCTCACTATTGATACTCAAGCTCAGAAAACTGGGTGGCCCCATACCAACAACCATTTGTTTTTATTCTCACCTACAAGCATTAAAACACGAATCCAACAAAAAGCTACCCTGATGAGCATGGATCTCCCTCGCCCAACATCACGTATGTATGTGGGACAGGAGCAAAACGGAGTTACATCTATAAAAGTTTGGTTTGTTACATATTCAAGAAATCAGGAGCTGGTAAAAAGTCTTCATAATGTCCATTCACAGACTTCATGCACTTACTTTCACTTATCCTTATAAAGGGAAATACCTCATCCTAAGTGTGGTCTAAATTTTAAAATCATACAAGCCAACTTCCATCAGGAGCAGCAAATTAACATCAATGGTAAGAGAGCCAATAAGTTTAGGCAGATAAAAGACTTGTCTGCCCTGAACTATCATTAAGAAGGCATTTATCTTAAAGCCACGTGTCTAAGGTACAAGCCAAGGTGAGTCACCAACTCATCTTAATGAGAAGGTTCTGAAGTTAAAATCTGGTATCACTGACCTCAGTGAATCAAAACATACGCTCCCTTGAAGGTGGTGAAACATCCCTTGTCAGTGAATCACCGTCTCTCAAAAATACCCAGGATTACGTATAAACACGAATCCTGCAACTACAAGTCAAAGTCTTGACATCCGGAGAAGTGGATCTAGTGTCGATGCATGCTCAAGGTTTAATGAGGATGAATAAAAGGAAATGAATTTTTCCTTTAGAATATAAGTAGAATAGATGGTTTTTCAAATCAGATGACTTACTGATCAACTATACTATGCTTATTGATGCATTACAATAGCAATGTGAAGTCACTCAGTGATCCAACGCACAACCAAGACATAATTATAAGAAAGAACAAAATCATCCCCTTTAAAGTAGAATGAGCTCCTTTCCTTATCAAGCCATATATAGCCATGTATGGCCAGAGAGGTCTAAAAGCTTGTGTGATTGTTTTCAACGATAAAGTGCATGTATATTTGACTATAAAGTACTGCAATTAATGAGTTACGACAATGACTTCAAGTCATACAGCATTTGGGGATACCTACAATATACAGAGCGGAAAGCTTTCACTACTACAGGATGGTTGATCCACTGCTGGAGATCCAGTTCTGGGCAAGCAGTTAGCTAACAGTTCCAAAACACGTTCTATAGAACATGAGCTCCATGAGAAATAAGGTTCTGTGGCCAAAGACATTTAGAAAATATCTCCCTCTTAACATCTCCCATCTCCTATTACAGCTTTGACATTCTGTTTAACCATGTGTTTCCTAAACTTATGATCAGAAAATATGTAGGTTTCATTTCTTACTAACTACTCTAACTTACTGTGAAACACACTTTGGGAAATACTGCATTAAAATTCCCCCCCACCAAAGTATTTTCCCTTGAACTTTGCTATTCAAAAAGCATACTGATAGAATATCAAACAAAACATATACAGGTATAAGCAAAAGAAATGTGTTTTAGGATAGAAAAATTGATAAAAAATAACCAAACAAAAAATATGCTTTATTTGAAAATACCATATTTGGTTTTATTCCCAAATTCCTAATACGATTTGTAGTCAATAGGATATTAATGCATTAATAATTTATAATTTGGCATGACACATATACAAAAAGAATTCTTTGCTGCTCTAATTTTGAAGGAAATGGAAATGAGAGAAAATGAACTGAAAAGTGGAGAAAGCTGTCCCTATCCTAATTATTCATAGACCCAGTATAAATTCAGAAAAAACATACTTCACGTTTCAGGACTCGTGTGAAAGCTGTTTTATCTTTACTTTGATGGCATCAGTGGACAAATGCCATATAAATGAAATGGTTTACTACTACACGAATAATTTCAAATAATACTTAAAGAATTAGAGATCAAAGTAAAAATCTTTTACATTGCTAGGAAACTAATAACTCTACCATTAGTCTACCACCATGACCAAACACATATGAGTATTCGTAAAGTCATAAAAACATCATAAATGAAAACCTAATAACTTTTTTTCAAATATTTTTTCAAATACTTTTAAACAGAATGTTATATTACCTTTTATGCTCAATACTTTCCCAATATATAATTGTCTATACTGGGAAAATGTGAAGTATGAAATGTCTAAACGCGAATATTTACACTTGGGTAGAAATTTTACCCTTATTAAGGAGTTAAACTTTGATATGATACAGATATAATTATAATGAATCAGACTACTACTCTGATCCCTTCCTTGGTTTCCAAGAGGCTGTGATAATATACAATATTTTCTAAGATATCTTTATGTGCCTAAATTATATACTGCCAGAAATGTGGAAATGAAACATAATGAGCATCATGTTTATAGGGAGTTTAAAAAAAAAAAAAGTGTTGGCAGAGAGGGGATAAGGTTAAATGATTAGATGCAAATAGTAACAACCTCACAATTAGCCAAATAGGGTACAGGTCAACAATCCTTATAAGAGTCTTAAAATGTCTAAAGAAGTGGAATATTTGAGGCTCTACAGATAGATATAGGGATTGTCTTTGAAGATGTTCTCGTAAATTCGTTTAGCAAAGATGCCCATTGCACATTACAAATTATTTTATTGAGTAATTGTGGAATAAGAAAGGCTGTGCAATTACGCATTCACTTCTGTTGTGCCCTGAGTATGACTCAGAGAGGTCTCATGGGGGATAATGAAAAAATAAGCTCTAATAACCAAAACTGCCTGTTTCCTGGGGGGTGGGGTGGTGGTTGTGGTGATTACACAAGGCTTAAAGCACAAATAAAAGTCACAACTAACAAGTAATATTCATTAGGCACCATGCGGTTGTGAAAGACTATTCCAAAGGCTTATTTATATAAATGTGAGATAGGGTTGCTACATTTTTTACAATGCTATATTGGTAAGTGGAAAAAGTTCTTTCTATGAAGTAAAACATTTTGTCCAGAGAAAACTTTTACAGTGGTTGGCAGCCAATGAACTTCTAAACATAGTACCAGCATCTAATAAGGGACAAATAAGTACTCAGTTCTTGAACCTGAAGTTTCAAAGGTTTTGACACGGCCCCAGTGAACCACTGCAGAACCACGGCAGCTGGCAAATGTCCTAAACCATTTACCACCAAACAGCTGTTGAAGCAAGTCACATTCCAACACTCTGTAGCACTTCCTATGATATAGTAAATATTGGTATGAGATGAAATTTATTTCTTCACTAAAGCTGAATAAAAATCATGTGAGCAGAGAAGAGTTTTTATGATCAAAGCAGATACACATTTCCAAATCCAACTGTATTTTAAAAATGAATGAGAAACAAGACAGAAACTTGTTTTTTCAAAATTCATGCAAACAAAAACCATTTTGGGGATATTATTTAAAACATGACACTTCTTTTATAGCAGAGAATATTCAAGAAAATCAAAAGTCTCAATAAAACACAAATATGCCATGACTAACGAAGTAATGAAAATACATTGAAATGTTTTGTCACATACTACTCTGTTTAAACATGTAAACATGTGAGGAAGAAAAGTCGAGGCTACAATAAGCCTGCCATCCAAACATTTTAATTTATGTACATAAATTAAAATTGTTTGCATTATGTTTGTTTGGTTTGGTCTTTTGCCTTATAACAAGATTAAAAATTAATTTTCAAACTAAGATTCAATAAGTAGCTTTACTAAAAGTTTTCCTGAAATACTATTTCAACAAAAGCTGGCATTAAGAATCTCCTTTCTCTTCCTTGGAGAGAACACCCAATGACTTTAAAAATATCAGGACAAGAGGATCTCAAGGATAGGAAATCTAATGATCAGTGTCCGGTCCACACTTCCCTACAAATATATGCAGTCATACTTTTATTTCCTCTTAATCTGCTGTGGCTCCATTAGTAAGCCCCTAAAAATGTAACCTGGCATTTACACTCTGGTCCATCTGGAATGTCTCTACGTCAAAAGAAAACCCTCACCCCCTGCGAAAGATAAATAAGTACACAGCTGGTAGAAATCTGTGCACGTATGAGGGCAACCATTATGTGCATGCACTTACCCAGCTAAATGTTTAATCCTCTAACCATGTTCAGATAATGCTAGGAAGAATATGAGTTGTTTTTTTTTTAATTTTTAATTGAATTCTGTACTATTATCAGACACCAAATTCTTTCTTGTTGAAAAGATATTCCAAGAACAAAGCTTGTAAACTTGCCATCAAAGCTGTCTGAAGTCCAAGGTGCTGTTTTTTCCCGTCACTACAGGCCTTGGAACCAAATATGCGTAATGTTAAGGCCAGTCTTGTGAAAGTAGCATTGTGAAACCTAACCCTACAACTCTGTCCTGCTCACAGCAGCAGACTCACATATGTGCATTTCAGCAGAGATTCAGGAATTGCTGAGGTTTTTCCACGCTGCTTCCATGAAAACCAATACTTCTAAGTTTCACTGCTGGCTTGTGATGTGAAGCTAAACTTAGAAATTGAGCTGGATTCTATATCAAGCCACACCACCTAACTAGCTGTGGGCAGGAATGTGACTATCGAGACAATTCCAACTTTTAACTACTGGTTTTAATGAGCAAAGCAGACAAAAAAAAATCACCTCTTCAGATAATTTAACAACATAATTGCTTTGAAATGCATTTTAGTATTAAATTTGGCTATTGGGGTAACTGAAGTTTTAAAAGTACAACTACAGGGGGCGCTATTAACACTATGGTGTATGTAAAAACAGTCCCATGGAGTTGTGCCATACACAGCCAGGTGATTGCTGGTTTTAAGTCATTCTAAACCAGTTTCCAAGATCTCTACCTCAGAAAAAGCTGGAAAAGTATCCATTGTATTTCTGATACTATGTAATTCTTCTGGGCCACCTTCTCCACTCTGGTCAACCATCACTCATAGTGCTAAAGTGTTGCTTCTTATCTAGGCTGAAACTGAGTAATGCCTAGTTGAGGCTTCAAAGAGATTTCCTTTTTCCACAAAGAATCCTAAGTTGTAGATAATTCAGGTTCTAAAATTTGAACAAAAGTAGGATTTTATAGGTACCTCAATAAACACAAAATTCCCCAAATCCAAACTATGCCCAAGGAAGAGTCTGACTTAGTTAAGCTACAAATTGTGAATCTTGAAACTTAGATGACTGTTTCATGAATGTAATTTGGGACTCATGACAGAGACATCAGCATGGTCATGAACGACAGAGGTTGCCAAATGGCATTACTTTCCATCATAAATTATAAGAAAATTAAGTTTTCTCAGCGTTTTAGCAAAGATCCCTGGTTACTGGTTTGCACAGCACTTCATTCTAATTATCCAGACAGCAAATAAGAGGGAGCTAAAATGGCTAATCAATACAAAGGTTAGAGCTGTAGTCCCGCATCAACAGTCCTTACTCATTACAGAAGAACTCTAAATAGAAATTAGAAGGCACCCTAAGTTTCCCTTTCTTCCAACAATGGGCATCATTATTTTCCAGAAAAAATATAGATGCAAATTTGGTTTGATTTATGAATTTAGTTATTTTAATTAAAGTTATTTAGTTATTTAAAACCTTGCTTTTAGTGAATATAAATATGCTCTATCACCATTCAAGTGTGAATTTCCATTTCCCTGACTTGGAATCATTGCCCAGATTTCTTTGGGAAGTCATTATATATATGTCTTATTGTTCTGACAGTTAAAGACACATAGCTCATGCCTCCTGAGATAGTACTACCTAAAATGCCATGAGAACACAGAAATGCAAAAAAAGATAAAGAAAACAAAACACAATATAAGCTTTACCTACCACAGGAAACATCAGTGAAGCATCCGCATAACTTACAGACATCACAGTAAGGGTTTTAACTAGTGAAGGGGTTGGCTACTACTATCTGGCCCTATACAGAAGTTTTTTCTATATAGGGCCAGATAGTAAATATTTTTGGCTATGTGGGCCACATACAGTCTCTATTGCAACGACAATTCTGCCATTGTAGCTGAAAAACAGACACTGACAATACATAGAGAAATGGATGTTCCAAAGTTTACAGAAAGAGCTGGCAGCTGGATTTGGCCCCCGGGCCCCAGTTTGCCAGCCTGCGATCTAGTGTAAAGTGACCAAGACTATCTGTTTCATTGTACATCATGAATAAGAATCCAAAAGAGGCTGCACGTAAACACAAAGTCAGCTCAGAGTAACAACCCTACAAATTTAAAACCCCTTTCTAATGAAAGAAATCAGGTAAATAAAATAGCTAACAAGTGGTCTGCCAATGTATAAAAAGTGTTTATTTGTTACTTACAAAATACTACATTAAATATTATAATAAATAAAATACATTATTAAGTATTATTGTGATCATCCAGAAGAAAATAAAACTAAGTTCAGAACATTCTGTGTCATTTTCCTTTAAATGTTTTTATAATAAAAAATATACAGTAATTTTCTGAACAGAAAGATAAAAGAGGAAAAAAGACAACATCTCCAAAGGTGAGAAGGGAAGATTGTCGGTGTATTCAATAAAGGAACTGGAGAGAATGCACTGCTGCGGGCCATACACTGTCTTGTTAGTTTTAATTTCCCATTCCTTAAACATTTCCCATACCATCCTATTTTTGGTTCCTTTTTATTCAAATTACTACATTTTTGGGGTTTTCTTTTTATACCATGTTGTGGTTTCTACAGTCCTGAAATTATGCAACATTCTGAGAGTCCTGTACTCAGGCTCTCTGGGAAGGTTACCATGCACATTAATGACAAAAAATATTACAAACTACATCCACAAAAAGTGCCAGAGATGCCACATCTCAGATCTTGGTGGTTACCCCCTTTGAATGCCAACATGAAAATGAAATGAGCAATCCAGAGAGCTTGAATTTCAAGGGTATTTTTAAAAAGATGCCATCTGCTTTCTGAAGGCAAAACAGAAGCAGAAATAGTCTTCTTCTCTAGCACCAGCAATCCAAAATATTAGATCAGAGTGCATTTGATCTCCAATGGCCAAGGTAGCAACATTTTTGTGGTCTTTCTCTCTTGGTTCCTATGATATTAGTCAAGTTTTATTCCATCTGGAATTATTCACTATCCTCACACTAATTCCAAATCAACTTTAAACACCCTCAAAAGAAGCCCTACATAAATCCCCCATTCACAAAATCTTTGACTTTTGAATCAAATCTCTTTAGCAATATCCAAGCTACTTTTTTCTTCATTGTGAAAACCTAAAATGACTCTCAGGCTATGAGTGTATCCTACTTAATATGATAATCTTCAAAACTTGTTTGTATCAATGCTGTATGCGAAACAAAATTGAAATCCTGAAAAAATGAAAATCTCTATGCACAACTCTGTAGTACATGCCAAGTGACGAAGCGTGGAGCATGGATACACTTGAACAGCACACAATCCAAGAACCACTTCCATTTGGTCTGAAATGAGAGTTATGATTTCTCCCCACACCAGATTTCCTAAATAAGATTTTGCTTTCACTTTTACTAATAAAAGTATGTGTTCCTTTAGCAATACCAAAGGATCATGAAAGGAATATGACAAAGAATCAGACTTAAAATATGCATTTTTGAACTGTCATGAAAAGTACCCCCATAAGCCTAAAACATATGTCGTCAGTCTCAAGGAAGACTAGGAAAATGAGAGAGAATAAATGGAGATGACGTTACTGATCCTAGAAAAATGAGTTAAAGCAGATCACAATGATGGTGATCTGCAGCATCATCTCTGTCCGTGATTCGTAGTACAATCTACCTCTCGTGTTGCAGTTGTCAAGGTCTTAATGCTCAACCTATATGTGAGCAGATCAGAAACTGATCAGCTGCCTAGCGTTTTCCTACAAGACTATCTACCACAAGACACTAATTAACTGTTCCCTGAAGACATAACAGTGCACAAGCACATTTAAGTGGTGGTTACAGGAATGCTGTCATTATTGTACTTAGAACTCTATTGCACAAACTTCATTTCTTGTTAATTCTCTTCAGGGCCACAAAAATCTGCTTACACTTCCATTTCCCTCCACCTGGATTACACCCCTACCTCTCCCAACATCACATGACAGCTGCACCAATTCATATTCATTCCTCAGGAAAACATCCGCTCAAATGCACCTCCCTCAGGAAATACACTGTTGAGCTGAAATAAGAAGTAGACATGAGATAATGCCTTTAAATTCTTACTGACTGGCAAGAAGCAAACTCTTAATGAATGGCTATTTGTTGTCAGACAAACTTCTTGGGAGGGTGCTCTCTGTGCAGACTTCTCCAGGATTGGTCCATATCCAGCTATAAGGGCCAAGAAAAGTTTTTACTGGGGCCCTGTGGGGAACCTACAACTTACTTGGGTTGTCTACCAAGTTGGCTAATATCACTCTCTGTCCCAGTGAGTTCTCTAAAACAACCCCATGAGTACTAGTGGACTTTCTCAGGCTCCCAGGAGTAAAATAACCATGGAGCTTTGCCACCTGCCTACTCGACAACTGGCCTCACAGCTTTGGAGCAATGAGAAACTCCAGTGTCTACTTTGCAAAACTGGAGAAGGAAAAGGCAAGGCCCTCCCATAACTCCCTCCTGCCACCTCCATAAAGGAAAAGTGTAGGATGTCTTCATCAGCTGAACTTAACCGGAACTAGAAAGAAGCCTTTTTAAAAAGCAGATCCACTGAAAACATAGACCTGATTTTTATAGTGAAATGAATTTAACTGAAATTCCATATTGGAAAATAAAACTGAAGAAGATGAAAAAAACTGCTATTTTATATTATGTTTAACAAAATGTAAGTTTTAATTGCATCTAATGGCAGAGTCTTAGAATTAAAAAGTGTGTTTTGAATTATTTTTCCTTCCTGTTTCATCTTTGACTTCTTGTTTAACAAACATAAAAAGGATCATTTCTGTAGAAATATTAAAAGATTTTATCAATTTTCCTAGGGCTCTCTCTTAATCCTATAATATTTTTATCATGCACTTTAGAAATATTAAAGTCATTATCTTTTTTGTTTCTTCAACAGTTGATTCATCTAATTCTGCCAGATCCTAACTTGTCATGACCACTTGTGAAACCTAGTTCTCCAATGTCATTTTTATTGACTTTATGAAATCCTGCATCTTTTGCAAAATGTACATTTTCTCATTAAATAAACTGATGGAGGAACAGTCACTGGTATTAAGTACAGGGAGATAATAAGCAAGGAGAAAGTTTAGAAGTGGCTGATTCACTAGTGAATACTTTTATATCTGCTACTTCCCACTTAATCCTTATAATTGCAGGAACTCAGATAATGAAGATCACTCTTCCACACCCACACCCACCACCATATGGTGGAATTTGATTTCATCAACCCACTAGCATGCCTCCACGAAACCACTAGAGCCAGCTGTCCAGAGCAGCTCAAAACAAGAATGATCACAGAATTAGCACCTAAAAGCGAATAGTATAATCAAAAATACCATTAAAAGTTAACTCAGCCAACATAATTTTCCAGGAAGTAGGTAAAAATCAAGTTTTTTTAAAAAAAAAAAACGGCAATAGAAGTCAAAGCTAACTCATTCTACCTGATTGGTGCCATATGTTTCCATTATGGGTTTCAAATGTCAGAAAAAAAAAATGCTCTGAAATGTAGGTGTTAGAGCAGACTAGTATCTAGCATACAGGAAGATTAAAGGATTAAAATGAACTAATACTGTACTTCCTAAAACATACAGACTTCCACACAGTGCCAGTCAACTGGCAGTCAAGTGTTATCAGCAAGGCTAAATTTGGATTTCATAACCTAAAAACCACTTAAGATAAAAAGAGTGCTGAAATATGTTCAAGTCCTAATAAGAGCCAATAAATGAAAGGGCTGTGTCAGGTGACATGGGATCCAAAACAAAAAGGACCAACTCAAGATATATAAAACTTGCGTTAAACTATTTACAGCTAGACTGTTTGATGGAGGCTTAAAACAAGGATCCAACCCCAGAAGGAAGGGTCTTAGCCATTCTTTATAGAAGAATCAAGATCCGGATTTAAAGAAACCAGAGCAGGCAAACCAGAGCACGTCTTGCAAGGAATGTGTCAACAATCATCACACGGGTGGTCAAGCCTCCAGACAGGCCTGGAACTAGGACAAAACTCTAGTCACGATACCCAAAGAGCCTGGGTTGCCCAATGGGCATCTCAGGGGCTATGGCAATATGCAGCTGTGGCAAGACTAAAGATGAAACTTCCCTGAGGCACTCCTAAAATATACCTGGGTGGTGCTGGAAATGAATCTATGAAAATCTAGGTCAGAGGTAGCTTTAATCCATAACCAAGAGGTCACAGCTGATTGGCTCTGTTGAAAGTGAGGGCACAGGGAGTAGCAGATCATACAGAATAATTCCATGTCCCTCTGGTACAAAATTTAGCAGGCGTAGTGGGTGGTCCTGGCACATATGCTAACCTTAATGAGACTCTCATCATACCTTAAGTGAAATCCAAAGGACTTACCATGGCCCAGCGAGCCCTCCAAGATCTGGCCCTAGCCTACTGCTCCAAGCACATTTCCTACTTCTGTCTCTGCTCCTCCAGATGCACTGAAACATGCCAGAATTGTTCCCTTAGTATGACTCTGCATCTGCTGCTCCAACAGGAAGCAATCTTCACCAGCATACAGTCACATGCCTCTCCCTCTCACCTTATTCAGGGGTTTGCTCAAACTGCCCCCTTTTCTGACTATCTTTATCAAAAACAACCCATCTACCCTTTCTTCTCTATCTCTTTACACTATTTCATTTTCTTTGTGGTTTTTACTCTCTGAAATTATATTACTTTTCTCTCTTCCATTGTAATAATAGATACACCATGAAGATAGAAACCTACTACTATGTCTGATTCACCAAAAATGTATCTGGACACAAAGTAAGCCTCAAAATGTAAATATTTGTGGAAAGAATGAATGGACATATACTTTTTGCATTGATACAAATATGTTTAATGAAATAATGAAATAGTAAAGAAAAGAGTAAGCAAATAATCATCAATAAGAGTAAAATAAACCAAATCAAAGCCAAAGGGCTAATCAAAGACTTGGGTGTTTGTATGCTATAATGCCCCAAGAACTGCTTGGTAAAACCGCCTTGAAGACTCCTCTGTATCTGCTGACCTTAAAATACACTTGAAACTAGACTCTGACTGTTACTAAACCAATCTGGCTGCCCTTGGAAGTTCACCCAGATCTTGATTCTTCTTTAATGTCATCAGAGCCGACTGAGGCAAGAAGGATGGTACCCTCTGCAACCTATCGTCCAGGAACATCATAACGCTTGCACAGCAGAACCACTCACATTCAATATATTTTACGTAACTGTATTCAAAATATTTCAATATTGTTTACACAACTACAGAGACTATCAGAACCTAAAAACTGGTAATAGAATCTCCTAATTCAACACTTTACCACTATCACCAAATCAATCTGTGACTACGGATATGCTCCTAAAGCACAGAAGACACACCAAAGATGACAATCCACTGAGCAGAGTCAGAAAAGAGTTATGAACAGACAGTGACATTGAAGGCAACTAAGGTCACCAGCCCTTGCCCTGCCAAGGATGGTCACTGGCAATTCAGTACATGGACACTGAACTCAGGACAGTCCAGGTTCAAATAATCAGTGACCAACAAAAAAAAAGAAGCTGAAGCGAGACTGCCCGGAGTGTAGGTCTAAGAAGATTAGACCAAAGCAATGAAGGCCTCCAGCACCCTGCAGAACCACTGAACCATTGCTGGGCCCGTCCTTCTAGCCAACTAGTGTATGGATGGAAGATCTAGACATGCAAGAGATGTCATTTTAAGCTTCCTAAGAATTTCACAGGAGGCTTAGAAACTTAACTTCCATTTGAAAAGCAACAACTTATCAACCCATCATTCCAACATTAAAGCAGTTTTTAAAAAGCCATCCTTTTAGAGGGAGTAGAAGAGATAACAGGGGAGGGTTCCTCTGGTAACTATCTCTAAAAAACTTTGTATCTATGACAACAGGTATATATAAAAACAAGTCGTAAGAGTCATAAGCCAATGGAATGGAGTCTTCCAACTTTTCTGAATGCCTTTTTTTTTTTTTTGGTGGTTGGCCAGTATGGGGAACCGAACCCTTGACCTTTGTGTTATAAGGCTGCAATGTAACCAACTGAGCTAACCGGCCAGCCCAGTTAATGAACCCAGGCCATTCACTGATCACATGTACACATTCATCTTAGTTAAGACTTATCATCTACTGATTGCCTTACTACTTTATAAGATATGGCCTTTTAAGTCTTACAAAATGTGGTGTGACAGTTTCACTGCACTCCTATCTGAAAAGCTATAGAGGGGCTGAGAAATCCACTCCTCTCCCAGGAAGGAATGAGGAGATTGAAAAAAAAGAGCACTAATAAAGTTCTAGTAGTCAGAAACACATTTTAAAAACTTTATGTTTAGAGTTGACTAAGTCATAGAAACAAGCAGTTAATTACCAGTGTTCAGAAATGATTTTTTGAGGAAACTTCATTTAACAAGTTATCTTTTAAATCCTTCAGTTATTCTTATAAATTATTATTTTCTTTCCAAACACGTCTTTGGAAATCTGAATGAGTTCTTGCCCAATGAAATTTTTCAGAAGAAACTTCAAAAGCAATAAATTAAAACTAAACTTGAGTGTGGTCTACTTTACTTAGCTTCTTTGATAAATTTATGATCATACATTTTGTCCATAAAGTCCTCCATCCTGCTTGATTTTTTCTAAGAGTACTTACCAGTATCTCTGAAATAACTTTATCTGTTTACCGTCTGTTTCTCCTGCTAGAATATAAGCTCCTGGAGGGCAGAAACCAAGACTATTCCCAGCACCCAAAACAGTGCCTGGCATTATAAATACTCAAGGAACAAATGACTGAACAATTAAATCTATAACATGCACTCTCTGGACACATATATGTGAATAATATTATATGAATATGTAACATACATGTGTAACATAGTATAGATGGATAGACAGATATAAGATAGACAAAGCATTGCATGCATGTACATCTTTATAGTTAGCATCGGGGAATGCATCAAGCTGGAGATTTTTTGCTGACTCTACCATGGGAGTCATCTTGAGCAAGTTACTTAAACTCTCTGGTCCTGAGTCTATTTATTTGTAGAAAGAACCTTCTGAGCTTTATTAACATTAGGGACACATTCAGCTCTAAAGTTGTTCTTAATAAATTCAAGAGACACTTTCAATAATTTACATAATCCACTTTACAAGGAAAGCAAAACAGCAAAATAACTAAAGTCCTCACTCCTGACTGTTGGGTAATTATAAATCATTAACTAACAATGGCCAATGACTATCTATAAAACTGTCATATGAATTTCACCCCTTCTCCAACCTACCCCTTTGTTATTCTCATTTTCTATTTTCTTTTTCCTTGACCGGTAGAGCCAAATGCTGTGAGATAATTTTGGAACACAAGTGAGCCCAGCGAAGCGCTGGGCAGCCGGCTCACCCAGGCACTTGGGCACAGGGCAGGGGACCCAGCTATCAAAACCTCGGCAGCCAGGTTGTAACCTGACATCATTATCCTTCCAGAAAACTTTCTCCCCTTGACAAACACAAGGTGGGACCAAGAATGAGCTCACACTCAAATGCCCACCCTTCCCCATAAAAATAGGGTAACCTTTAAAATCACAAACAACACAGTCAACACTACTAAAGTTATTGTGTAATAGTGAGAAAGAAACAGCAAGAGAGCTTTTTAGCTAGGGCTCCCTTTCCAAAGGCTCATTTTGCTGGGACAGGTAAGCTGTGTCACTTAGATCCTATGACCACCCTCAAAGAGCTGACCTGGTTTGCTCCCTAAGTAGGTGAGTCGTATGCTGTTGGCTTCCCTTCACCCATGTCCTTAAGATGGGTGTCCCTCCTGCCGGCAAGGCACACGACACTGGATCTCTCTGCCAAAGAGTGCTGTGACTCAAGAGTCGAGGTATTTATCAGCAAGAATTTTGTGGAAGAAAACATTCAGCACTAGCCAGCAATACTTTTATTTTCCATATTTAATATATAATTAAATCTACAGGAACTATAAAATGCATGGACATAACTCCTTTCACAATGTAAAAGTATAGGCCATTTGCCCCCAGCCTCGCCCACTGCCATCAGCAACCAGGCCGACCACAAAGCCGGGACCAAAGCTCTGGAATCAAAAGGCCCCTGGCCCTGGAGATGGGAGGACAGAGGGCCTTAGCTCCGCCCCCTTCCGCCCTCCCCCACTCCCCCCCAACATCTTAGAGTGTACTTATTAGACACATGTGTTTCTGTGGTATGTGTAACTTATCTGTTTGTGTCCTTTATCAAGTTTCTGCTTAGATTTTTCGAATTCATTTTTAAGAGTTCTTTTTTTCTTTAAGGAAGTTAATCTTTTTCTTTAAATTTGTACCTTATCAATTGACATGAAAATTAATAAAAAATAAAAATAAAATGTAATATATTTCAGCCTCTAATGGTGATCTCTACTTATAGCTTATAAAATAATTTAGCCCACTTGTAAAACTTTGTTTCTCCTACATCATGCTAATAAATGCAACCCCATTCTCTCGACTTTAACAAGTACAGCACACTCGTACTTCATGAAATAAATATCTGAACTAGATAGTCAGCCTTGATGCATCTTTTCAATCATTCCAGCTAAGAAATCTAGGAAGCTAACTGAATTTTTAAAATATTCCTAATAAGGAAAGAACACAAAACCAAAGCATCCTTGTGTTCTAAGGGCGAAAGGGGCATTGGTGGGGCAGAACTCAAACCACTACAAACCCTAGGCTGAAATGGCAATTCAGAGTTTACAACTACACTTTCATATATTTTCGTTTGATCCTCAAAACAACACTATAAGACAGACTGGGAAAATCACTACCTCTAATTTCGTGAACTAGAAAATCAGGTCCAAAGACAGGTCCCAGGAGGTGGCAGAATCAAGAATAAAATTCACATCTCTTTTCTTGTTTGTGCTGATTCCATTCTGTCATTCGACCTTTTACTTGTAATAGTCAACCTAGCCTTGCACTATAATATGTATAGGCTCAGTGCTATCCACACATGACAGACAGAGCCAATGAATGAGTGAAGAGTAGAACACAATTTTTCTCTTAGTCAACCAAACACTATGAGTGGTAGAAAATGAAAGGATCTTATTAATACAGGAAAAATGATGCTAGTAAATTCTCTCTTTTCAACTCACATTGAAACCTTTTTTTGTTTATTTTTTTTTTTCCTTTTAAAAAAAGTTTCTAATCCTCTTATAGAAGATGATTACAAGAAAAGAAAGCTTGGGATCAGGAAAGCAGAACTGAAACCTAAAGCTTAACATATTGAAAAGATACTTACACAAGAAGCAATAAGTTACCCCTGCTTCCTGTTTTAAATATTCTTATCTATAGGACACTAAATTTTTTTCATCACAGAACCTCACATTTAGGACATTTCCCAAAATAGCATCTTCTGATCTTCAGCTGTCAGCTGAAGTTGTTTATAAATAGCCCAGCATATGTACTGTAGAGGGTTGGTAATACTCTAAATGCAAATATAGTCCAATAATACCAATTCCTCTTAGACTCTGGTGACAATACGAAATGTACCAAGCAGTCACAGAAATGTCATAGAGGATACCATAACTGTCTGTAGCTAATGACCTAAGGAACTCTATTTGGACTATTTCTGGAAACTTTGAAATAAAGCCCATTAGCAGATATATTTTCCTATTTTTAGTATACGGTTCACAGAGGAACATAAGATTTGTTTCAGGTCAGTTAATATTTAAACAGTTTTAAAAACAACTTTAATGCAGGCATGCATTTTAGAGAAAAGGGTGTATATACAGAAACCCCTGGGCTCTCTATTTAAAACCTCTCTGAGGCTTTCACAGTCAACAAGTACAGACAGCAAACCTGATTATAAGGGAATGTGTTTGAAAAATTATATATGTAACCCAAGGTTAAATATATGGAGAAAACACACACACACACACAAACACACGTATAAAAGACACCTAGCTGTAATCTGTATGATCTAGTATGTCAGGAATTCTACTGCCAAAATTACACAACAAGCTGAGACAATTTCTGAGAGAAGAAGAAAATCAATGCCTGTGTTTTTAAAGGGGAAAAAAAGAGGACCGTGTGGAATGGGACTACAGAACATAAATGGCCTGGATTTTTTCTTTTGTGTCTTGGTACTTAAAACATATGTGCCTTTGTGACACCTTCTCTCCCCCAATGCACATCCACCCCAGGAGGGGTAGAGAAGGGGTTTTGCCTTGGTTAATGGACGCCACCCCAGGAGAGTAGCCTTAAGGCTGACTGCACCTTGTATGTAACAAAGGTTCAAAAATATTTGCTGAGTGTTGACAAACTCTATAAATATGATCCTTAAGTCTCTTTTAGCTAGTTGCTAATGAGCTGTTTTTTTTCCCACACAAAGGTGACAAGCACTGATTCATCACAGTTGCTCTCCAACCTCACCCCACCATCTCCCCAGCCCCCCACTCCCATGAGTCCCAGGATAATACCCTGCAGTCCAGTAAGGAAAACCTTGTCTCCAGACTGCAAATCCAGACAGAGGTAAACCTTGCAGCCACATTGTGTGAGCCACTCTGTGCCCAGGCCAGGCAGAAATGTTTGGCCAGTTCCAGATTCCCACTGGATGTCCAGAATGGATGCCAACCAAGCTTAAATGAACTTGATTAACTTGATTCCCTGAGACCTGGGAGTCAATTATGCTAAGAAAGAATTAAAATGTTATAAATATCTATACTGAGTCAAAATCGCAAAGTAACTTTTTAAAAATACTACTGGTAGATGGTTTCAAATAACTCTGCTTCACAAATTTAAAGAGCTGTGTCCTTCAAGGAAGAGAGCTTAAGAAGGCTCTGCTGGTCACCGTGACTCCAAGATGGTATACAAATCTATAAAGCTCTGCCGTCATTGAACAAATAAACACTGACATGGAGGAGATTAAAATGAGAAGAACATGGGGAAGTTGGGCAACAAATATCTGTACACTGCATTGGTCTGAAACCCTCTACTACAGAATGTTGAATAATTCTGGGTAGGAAAAAAAATGTGGAAAACTTTATAGGTTTTGGAAAGAACCACAAAATTAATTGAAGGTTTGAGAAATAAGAGTGATGCATAAAACCTAAAAATGATTAATATTAAGGGAAAACTGAAAGCTGACTTCACAAAAGTCTTCAAACACATGTAGGGAAACATCCCATAAAAGGTCAGTGGGCTGAATAAACAAACTTGGGTACATCCATACAGTGGTATTAATCAGCAATAAAAAGAAATGAGCTATCAAGCCACCAAAAGACATGGATGATTCTTAAGTGCATACTAAGTGAAAGAAGTTACTCTGATAATTCATACTATAATGATTCCAATTATGTGACATTCTGGAAAAGACAAAACTATAGAGACAATAAACAGATCAGTGACTGCCAGAGATTGGGAAGTGTTCAACTGGTGAAGCACAGTGAATTTTTAGGGCCTGAAACTATTCTGCATGATATTATAATGGTGAATACAAGACATTTAGCATTTGTCAAAACCCATAGAACTTTATAGCATAAAGAGTAAACCTTAATGTATGCAAATCAGTGATCCCAGGATAGAATACAAATGTGACAAAATAATCTCAATGTATTACAACTGTATGAAACAACCTCACTGAAGGGCATAAGGCAGAAAGGTGCTAAGCTGAGTAACTTTGGAAATGAGTGGCAGCTGTAAGACTAAAAGCAAAAGAAACTGCAGGTAAGCACTGTACTCTAGTTGATGAAGTTGTACCCAGTGGGGATATGGGTTAACAATTCTGACACTGCTATGTGTACATATGTAGTGGAATTTAACAAGCAGTTAAATACATGAAGAACGGTGGTAGCCAGGTTTCTCACTGTTGGAGTAAGAGGTAACAGACAAGCACAGGGAGGAGGCTAGAATGACCCACGTGGGAATGGACTGGTGTTAGAGGCAGCAGTATGAACTCATGTTTAGCTTAATATAGATACATACAGATGGTTACATAGAGAAATAATTGTAGATATGTGTATATATATGGGTTAGTATACACATATATTTCCTTGCTATGTTAGCTGAGAGGGCAAAACTAAAATGATACCCCAGAATCAACGAACACACCTAGTGCCCAGATGTTGGTTTCTAGTACAATTCTCCAATAAAAGGAACCAGGGCTCCTTGGAGAAATAGATGATTCCAGGACTGGGGCAAGAAATAAACAAGATAATCCTGGAGCATCTTGTAGTGTCAGAAAGTAAGGAAATGCTCAAAAATAAAAACCCACAGTGGTGGACATAGGTCAAAGGCACACAAGTGCCAGCTGAAAGAGCTAACGCTGGAACAATCTGAGCAACAAAATAATGTGGTATTGGATTATAACCAAAGGTATAAAATAAATAACTATACTGATATAAATGAAGGAAGAAAGGAAGGATAGGGGAGAGGGAGGGAGGGAAGAAGGAAGAAAGAAAGATTAACCCAGTCTAATCACGAGAAAAACATCAGACAAATCCCAGTGGGGGACATTCTATAAAGTACCTAACCAGTACTCCTTAAAATTGTCAAGGTCATCAAAAACAAGGAAAGTCTGAGAAACTGACAGCCAAGAGGAGCCTAAGGAGACATGACAACTAAACGTAATGTGGTATCCTGGATGGGACCCTGGAACAGAAAAAAAGGACATTAGGGGAAAACCAAGGAATTCCAAATAAAGGATGGACTTCAGTTAATAATCATGTGTCATATTGGTTCATTAATTGTGACAAATGTACCACACTAATAAAAGGGGAAGCTAAGTGTGGGGTACACAGTAACTCTCTGTACTGTCTTTGCAATAATACTGCAAATGTGAAACTGTTCTAAAATAAATAGTATGTGTATTTTAGAAATGCTACTGAGGTAAAAATGAGTAATGAAACACATTTAGGTAAGTACATAAACATTCATGTATTCTGCTTTCCAAGTGGTTTCAAACATCTTTAAATTTCCTAGCCACCTTAAAAAAATTATAAATTATATTTGAAGAACTATTGCTTTTCATAGAAAAACTAGATGATGCAAAATTTCTTTCAGAGGAAACTGACCTTATAATTAAATTTCAGCAGGGTGTGTGTGTGTGTGTGTGTGTGTGTGTGTGTGTGTGTGTGTGTGTGTGTGTGTGTGTGTGTGTGTGTGTGTGTGTGTGTAACACAGAAAGAATATATATATTTGAAACCCAGAAAGTCTTATGCAACTTAACTAGGATTGTCTGATCATTTATAAAATATTTTGTTTGTGAATATTTTCTTCTAAGAATTCCTGTTTAAATTCATTTCCAGGCTCTTGGCAAACTGATTAGTAGCAGTACCAAGGTTGTTATGATTTCCCATTTTATCTTCTGCACATTTAAATGTGTACAACATGTTTTATTTTTGTTTTTAGAAACTTACAATACTTTACAGTAGACTATATAATACAAATTTAAATCTTCTGATAAAAATATAATTTATAGCCTCAACTTTTAAAAAAGGTCAGAGTCCGTCACCACTACTAAAATCAGACTGAAGGAAACACTTTCACCAGGGGATGAAGGGTTTAAGTTAGCCATAAAGGAATTTCCTCACCATAAAAGCTGTTATCCACTAAAAAAAGCAACCTCGAAGTTGTGGGATTTCCTCTTGTGATGTATGGATTTAACAGGAATATGCCTGAAGACTTTTACTTGCAAAATACACAGTAATATCAAAATAAAAGCTTTCTAAGTAAGAATAGTTTCAAGATACTAGTCTTTCCTCCCAAACATTTTGTACAAGGAATAAATACAAAGAAAAGCCAATGCATTAAATACTTTTCTGACAGAATTTTCAAACAAAATTTTGGAAAAAAGGATTAGTATATACACATTACCAGTTTTGCATACTAGTCTTAAAAGGAAAACTCTTAATAATAGCCAGTGAAAAATGCTAATACCCAAGGCTGCAACATAAGCTATGGCTCATGACATCCACACATACGTGGCCCATTGGTGGCCACATCACCTGCAGCCAGCTGCAGTTTTTTCCAGGGCCTCCCAGAGATACCCCATACTCCTAACACCCTTTCTCCAGCTAACACCTGTTCCAGTCTTGACTTTCACAGTAAGACAATCTCTCCCAAGCAGACACAAAACAACTTCAACTCTTACTTTCTTCTTTTTTATATCCTGCCCTGTTACATATGTTCCAACATTCTTTCACTCATTATCTAAATGCAACAAACATCACCTACCAAATGTCAGACTCATCCCACTAAGCATTCAAACCTGGTCAACCACGCTGGCAGAGAGAAATAGCCTAGCTCAATAGCAGACACATACCTGTTGAAAATCATTTTCAGTTTTAGAAAGCAGCGTAAATGTCAAATGACTGTGAAGGTCTGATAAAATTGAATTCCTATTTAAAATAAAACAGAACACATTCATATTACAGGCCTTGGGGAGTTAGATGTTTTACACTAAGAAGTGACCAATATTTTGCTATATGTAAAATTGCTTGCATCCTAAGTTTTAGCACGATACTTGAAATGTCAGAAAAAGAATTTCTATACTAGCTGAAAAACTAGTTTAGAATACAGATTCTGTTACTTTGGCCATCACAATGGCCCAGCCTCAATCAAGTCTCAAACCTTAGAAATTAGGTTCAATTTCCTAAACCAAGGCAACATTTTAGAAGAGCAGCTAACAAGTACCACACTGGCAACACAGACTTATTTAAATTTAATTCCTTTTCCCAGACTTACCCATCTTTTAATAGAGGGGCTAATTAACAACAATAACCCCAAGAGAAAGAAAAAAAAATGAGCAATAGGACACATTAGGAATGGGCGCTCTAAATCACAAACTTAATAACTAGCCTCTTTTAAAAATTAGAGGTAACTATGAAACAATAGTTGTTTTCAAATAATCTTCTCACTGCTTTTGATATCTTAAAGCTCAGTGAAAATGCTAGGCTATATGACCTAGATCCGTAAGCTACAATTCACATCAAAAGAACTATATTAGTAGAACAAAAGTTGATGAGCTACTTACTGTTGGAAGCAAAAAAATCAGTCTTGTCAAAACAAAGCAAAGTGTCTGTCAATATTCAAAAGAATGGTTTGGGGGAACAGAGGAAGTATTCAAGACTTTAACACACACTGGAATTTCAGACATAGGAATGATGCAGCTGTAATTAATTTTACCCAAGTTTTCATATCCAAGTCATACCAGATTGCAAGGACTCCTGTCATTCTGTTTGACTATCTTCAAAATATCTGATATTGTTAAATCTGAATTTAATTTTTAAAATATTTGACAAATGAAATGGTTTGAGGTACTCAAAATATATCCACATTATTGTTTCTGTTTGGGACTCTTCTAAAGCCATCCTCTCCCTTGAGTCAATGACTCTTCCCTGAACTGTTGATAAACATGTTCTCAACTTGGCAAGTGTTTTGTTAGCACCAACTCAGATAATAGAGCAATGAAATGAATAGTGAGCCTACTTTCAAATAGCTCACAATTTTCAGTAGAAAAGAGTGCCAGGAAACCAGTAACTGGAGCAGGAAGGGGTAAACTTTCCGAAAGAAAGGCAGGGCGGTAGGTGCACTCGATCCCAGCTAATAAAATACTTCAGGTGTTGTCTTTGGTCATTTAAATGTATTGATTTTATATTGCAAATGAAATTTTAGTTACTTACACTGGAAGTCCAGTCAGAACTCTTCAGAAGAAGAGATCTTCCTAAATAACTCCTGCCACTATTTTTAAAAATAATATTCCCCCTTACACACACACACACACACACACACACACACACACACACACACACACACACACACACACAGCCTGACTGTTCCTTATCAATAGCAGTAAATCCGGCACATTAATTAAAAATCCACCTAAATGGAGCTAGTGAATTAGATCGAATTGGGTGGCATGAGTTTTTGTTGTGTATTTGATCATGCAAAGATGCTTTCCAAGAGCCCATCTAATACAGCGTGGTGGAAAGCAGGCTTTGAAGACACAATAACATTCCTCCAGCGAGTTTCAAGCTGGAGGCTAAAAGCACCAGCCATTCATTTTTCCATCTTGAGACACATTCTTCGCCCAGTTCAAAGGCCTGAGAAACAACAAGCCTGCACATTTCTGAAGGTCGTCCCTTGCAGGGACTTGTGAGGGACCAAAGGCTCAGGCTGCAAAATATTTTTAAAGACCTAGTTTTAGGAATGTAACCTTTTTTATTGAACTGTAGTTTCAACCCCAACCTTCCTCCCCACCCCCAAACACACACACATCTCTCTCTCTCCCTCTCTCTCTCTCTCTCTCTGCCCCTCTCACACAGAAAAGTTTGGGCAAAAGGGAAAGTTTTAATTATATTCTCAATGATTTTCAGGGTATCCTACTAGTGGAAATAAAAGATTTTCAGAAATTAATTCATTACCCATTCTTTTAAAAATGTAATATTTATATTCCTTAATCTAACCAGAGAGAATGGAATCAGCTTTGAAAGGAAGTTATTGTTTAGCTGTAGTTCAAAGAGTGTGCTGGAATTAGGAAGGGGGGCAGTCAGGGCAAGTGATGGGGGAGTGGGGGGTTGGAGCTGCCAAAATCACAATATAAATACCACAGCTCAACTGGCTCTGCATAAAGCCTTAGAGCTCTCCCTCCCCTCCCCCACCAGGCCATATTTTATACAGTGTCCCATTTTGTTCTGTTCTGTAACCTCAAGAATATTTAAGGCATTTGAGATTCTGGTAGAAGAAAAACATAAATACTGGCTGATAGAGAGCTAGGCAGAGTTAAAAACAAAAGTACTGCCTTTGCTTTGAGCGGGACATCACAAATCATCTGCACTGGCTTTCCAATAATCAGCAACTCCACATTCACAACATCTAGACTTGTGCTCAGGTGGGAGAAGCTCTTTCAAACCGCTTAAAATCTTTGACTCCTTTCAGCCTTTGTTCTCTACCTCTCCCCCAAAAAGTCTTGTCCTCAGAGCCAGTTCTCATCTGGCCCAGCTTGTCACATAAATGGGAGAAGGGCAGTCACTAGTAAAGGACAGTGGAATATATCGCCAGCCCTGGATCCCCTGATAGCAAGCACCACATTCTATGTGAGCCACCTGAGGATTGTTACAACGTGTAACCCTCCAGTCTAGGTCATAGTAAGAGTCTAGGACAAATATTATAAATATTTACATCAACCACCAATGGCACTAAAAATACAGACAACAGCCTCCCCTACTAGAAACCTCACTAGTCATTTTTTTAAATGTTTTCCTTAGAGGTGAGTTTTCAGCTTTCACTCATCCAATAACAGGCGTTCTCAAGAGGGAAATCTGAAAAAGATGCCCTCCCCTTGCAGCCCCTAGGTAGCTTCAGGAATGGGGGCTGGTCATGGGAAAGACTCAGGCAGGACCTTCAGTCCCACCCTCCAACCCCGAGAAGGGGAAAAGGAGAGAAGGTTAAGTGGATCACATAACCTTGTGATCCAGTGGCCGATGATTTCATCAATCGTGACTATGTAATGAAGCCTCCATAAAATCCCAAGATGCCTGGGTTTGGAGAGCTTCTGGATAGCTGAACACATGGAGGTCCCTAGAGGGTGGCACACCTCGAGAGGGCACAGAAGCTCCGTGCCCCTGTCCCCATACCTCACTCTCTGCGTCTCTTCATCTGTATCCTTTGTAATACCCTTCAAAATAAACCAGTAAACATTTAAAAAAAAAAAAAAAAGCCATCCCAGGATCTGAATTTGCACTTGGCCCACAGGACATGCCAATATCGAAATATCTGTTTCCCCTGTGCACACCTGAATGTTAGAACTACATTATTTACTATTTTCTCAAATAACATCCTGCCCCTATTTAAAGGGGTTCCCATTATTCTACTTCATAGCACCCTTCCCTTCCACATTTCACAGTAGCATATATGTTTAGTTGTTTATTCTTGACCCTCTATCAAGCTCCAAGAGGACAGGGACACTACTATTTCAGTCTCCACTGCCTGGTTCACAGTATGAACTCAATAAAGATTTACTGAAGGGAATATAAGCATTCATGTTTTCCAAAGAAAAATTAAGATGGAAAAAATGACACTATCCTAATATGAAGGAAACTGCTGATATTTTACCCAAAGCTAGGACTAATTAAGATATCTAAGAGTAATTTTATTCTAAATTTCAACCTGCAACTGGTGTTTGTTAACAATGAAAAAAATAATTGCATTTATAAATGCATTTATTTAGTGTAGTAAATGTGAAAAAAAATGTGTTCTCCCATTTTTTTTTTTTTTTTTTACCCCTTGAACCTGGGTGTTGCTATGTCACTTGCTTTGGGCAATGGGGTAGTAGCAAACAGAATATAAGCAGAAGCTTGAAAAATATTTATGCATTCATCACTTCCTCTCTCTTGCTGCAGGGAACTCGTCCAATACCATGTGAAGTCCAGGTTAGACTGCTAGGGACACCTGGCCCAGTCAACAGCAAGCACCAGCTGACTGCCAGCATCATCCACCAGACACGTGAGGAAGGGCATCCTTGATAACCGGCACCCAGCAGACCCTCCAGCTGACTGCAACCACATGAACTTACCCAGGTGAGACCAGCAGAAGAACTGCCCAGCTGAATCGATCCAGACCAAACCACCAATCCATGGAATTGTGATCCAACAAGTGACACATGTTTTAAAGCGTTTAGTTTCGGGGTGTTTTGTTACACATCAAAAGCTAAATGATACACACACCTAAGAAACTAGATAGCTTCATATATAAACTCTTCAAGGGCTGTTTTTAAAGTTCCTTCATGTTGATGAATTTCATTCCTCCTTACTCTAGGTGATCTGGAAGAAAAGCAATACTACTGCTATTATCATACTCTTATTGGAAAATCACCAAAAATGATCAAACATTGGTAATTCTTTCTGATTTAAATGGTATCTGTTATCATAGTCTTGCAAGTTTCTATTTTGTAACAAGAGGTACCTCATTCTACTCATACTTCTCCTGGACCACAATCTGCAAGAATAGCAGGGCATCAGTCACAAATGGTTTTGACCACTGGAGAAGTTCCTCTTTGGTTCAAAGTAGAAATTATCTCAGTAACACACATATCTTCCTTAGAAGACATAATAGATTCCCTAAATTCCACTCCTATCCAGTGTTAATAACTTTGGAGAAAATGAGAAGAGATCATTAGTATAAAGGAATGTCTTTAATTATTTGTATGCAATCTTATATATAAAATAAATTGCTCCCAGAATTTGAAATGGTAAAAGACTATTCCATTTGAAAGTATTAATTCTTCTGAGCTCTCAAAAATATAAAACTTTGGTACCCAGAAAGTCTTCAAAAGGATCCTTACCCTTTATACTTAATCCTACTATACTATACTGTATTACGAACTAGCTATTCATCCAGTCTGGGGGATAAATGCCTGAGTGCTACCATGAGAGTGAACAGGAGAAGAAAATAAAGTAACAACGATTTTAAAAGGTAGTGTTTAAAAACTTAGGCACTTTCCCTTCTTAATTACACAACCTTTCAAAGTTGGAAAAGTAGGTCATTTCTTTTTTGTTTTGTTTTTTTTTTGTCTTTTCCGTGACCGGCACTCAGCCAGTGAGTGCACCAGCCAGTCCTATATAGGATCCGAACCCGCGGTGGGAGCGTCGCTGCGCTCCCTGCGCCACACTCTCCCGAGTGCGCCACGGACTTGGCCCCAAAGTAGGTCATTTCTTAATCAATGCTTTTTCCCCTTCACTGGGTTATACTAGATTAATCACTAGCAACTTTTTGAACCTGAGGATTTGAAAGAGGCATGGAAAGTGGACAGTACTTTTCTTTTTCCCTTTAACAAAAAAGCAGTAAGTCTGTTGTATGGGGTATATTATCTGCTGTGGTCCTTGAGTGCCAAAACTTGGGATCTGAGCATATTCTTCCACAGAAGACTTTGAGCACTTAGGCATTTAACCAACTTTCTATTACTGAGCTTCAAAATTTATGAGCAGTCCATCTCTGGAAAGATAAACAAAAAGCCAGCAATGATGGTAGCCTATGAGAAAAGAAGCTGGGTGACCAGGGTTGAGGGTAGAGGGAACCCTTATTTTTCACTCTACGTCTTTTTTAAAAAAACTACTTGAAACTTGTAGCCGTGTGCACATATTGCCTAAACCAAAAAGATAAAGAGAAAAGTAGTGTGAACAGACCCAGCAAGCTATTATAAAACTTGGCAGTCTTAAAAAAAAAAAAAAATGTTTTTTTTTAATGTTTCTGTAGGAGACTGTTATAAACTTAAAAACAAATATGACGGCACATCATCAAAACAGAGAGAGACAGAAAGACAGAGACAGAGACAGAGAGAATGCATGTGCTTAAAAGAGGTCAATGACAAATCACAAAGGAGATTATACTTCCAGGCAGAAGAAAGCACAGGGACCAGAGTTCGAAGGGTTAGAGCTTTTCACGACTAAAAATAAAAACCACCCACCTAAAGGAAAAAAAAAATGCACTTGAATAACAAAGCTAAGATAGAAAAGACTTTAAAATTTCTTTGGCAGTCCTCACTCTCACTTCGTGCTTCCTAAATGACATGTCTATAAACAAGTCCAAGTTCAACCCCTGTTCATTAACACCTGGGACCCTCTTCCAGCTGCTTCACATGGACTAAAGATCCAAAGCAAAGATATCTTTTTCTTGCTTCTTGCCAATATCATGATTACTAGCTTACTCTCTGAACATGGGCCATTGGTCCAAATGAGAGATTCAACAGCCTTATCAACTATTTGGTATGCTGGTGTTAGTGTCAGGCAGGAAGCCATAGTAGAACAACTAAGAAAAGCACAAAACTTTAAGGTAGCTTGGCGTTTATGAAAAATGACAACTTTCATGGGTTACATGTTCTGAATCTTGATTTTTTTTTCCCCCCAGATAAATTGTGCCATAAGAAATTTGGTAACTACTTCAGTGGTCTCCCCTCACTCCCATTTTTTCCTCCATTTCTAGGTATCCACCTCTTTCAACAAAATGGTGTGCTACTTGGAACATAACAGGTGCTCAGTAGTATTTATTAAAGAAAGAGGAGAAGAGAGGAAGAGTAAGATATAGTGGTTTGGGACCTATTTGGCCAAGGGCAGATCATTTATGTTGGCTTGGGACATGGGCAGCTTTAATACTGCATTAGAGATGCTAAAATCTGATTATTCCCACAGCCCCTAAAATTCAAGAGTAAATATGACTATTCTTTATATCCACAGAGTCCTCCAATAATTTAAAACTGAACAGGACAGTGATCATTGGAGAGGATCAGATGAATTATAATTGGCTACACAGTCATTACTGAATATTCCAGTGGCCTTTAACTAACTGTGATATTAAATTTTTTAAAAATTTTGCCTGTCTCATTTAGATCATATCTTTCCTAAAAGCAAAAATCATGACTTTCTGTGCAAAATATAATTTGTTTGCCACACTACATATATATATATATATTTTTTTTAAATGCCTCTTTGATCATTTCAGCAAACACAACTATCAACTCTTCAATATTAAGTGATACTGTTCAGCAACACGACCTAAATATGTCAGAGAGGATCAGACAACTCACATCAAAGTATTTTTTGGTCAAAAAAATGTGGGAGGGTAGTTGCATATGTACCATTTAGTAAAAAATAATAATAAACTCCATGGAATGGTAAAAGTAAAACAATGAATGCAACAGCTTACTCAATAAAGCTTCAGGATAGGGTAATAAAACCACAGAATCTCCTCTGTGCTTTATGATAACTACAACTAAAATTGTAGTCTGACCCATGCATTCAACTTTACTGCCATGATGCACGAAAATGCAAAAAAGGGGTTGAAAAAGAAAAGCAGCCTTTTCAACATAAACACATTATTTTTAAAAGCTCTACTATTCAAAGTTCACTGACTCATTGACAAAGCACAAATAACATTTATCCAACCAAGTTTATTTTAACAAATAGATTATAGCAAAGCCTGCAGCAAGAATATTATTAAAATGGTAAATGTTCCTTTTACCATAGATGACAGTGCCATGTACTTATCTCATCCATCTTCTCCCTTTTTACGTGAATTAAGAATCGGAAAGTACTACTATTTCCATAATGTAAACATAGAAGCAAATAGATGATATTTATAGCCTATCATTTTTAAAAGCTTTACAATAACTTTTGATAACTATTTTATATTAGTTTGGAATTAGTATGCTATTATTATACCATACTAACATTAAAATGTAATTCTGTTAAAATTCAATGTGATTACACCTTTTGAACATATTTCAATAACATTTTTAAAAGAGTTTTTAAAGTCTGCCTCATAGCTATGGATTCATATGATAATGAAATAATAAATCAATTCACAATTATAAATGTAGTAGAGAGAGCATTAGTATGAAAGAAGTTACAGAATCTCTAGTGTGAAACCAACTTCAAACCAAATTCACAAGAAGCTGTTTTCCTTGAATACAATTTCTAGTAACTCAGTAATTTAAGGAAATAATTGAGGAAATGGCTTTAAAACAAAACAAAACAAAACCTTAAAACTGTGAAGTGTTTCATGATACTAATTTACCAACCCACCAAAATAAAAGGAACTATTTATATACTATTCAGCTAAGAAATATATCTGATTACAGGAGGAAAAGAGTTAGTCAATGGAGTTATGAATGAAAGAGTCAATAGTCTATCCTAATGATTTATGAAATCCACATGGGGGTGTAAAAAGGGTCAGAGCTTCTGAATACACTGGAAACTCAACAGCCAAGATAACAACACTGGGTCAGTAAAGCAGTATACAGCTCAACTAATCCACAATCCTAAAGCACAAAAAAGCTGGACAGCACTAACCATGCTGGCAAAAAAATACTGAGCTGTTTCACACACCTAATAGAGAAAAATCAAACTAAAAATAAAATTGTGGAAGGCTTCCACAAATGGCTTCTCAGATTTCCTTTCCATTCACTCAAGTGAGCATCTCACTGGAGAATTCTGATGGTACAAATGAGAAATATTACCCATAAACAGACCACCTGCAAGAAGGGGTGATTTCCAACAGAATAAACAAAATAATATCACAGACATGCATTGGTTAAAGTGGGGTGGGGTGGAATGTTTCTGAAAGTTGACCTTAGGATGCAGGAACTAACAGGTGACTTGCATTCCCACACGCATTTTATTTCTAAAAAGCAGGAAGGGGGAAGAGCCTAATCCTGTCTAGAAAAGGTTCCAAAAACTTAGACTGGTGCAGTCAGGAGGGTTTGTCTTAAAGTCTGTTAAAACCTGAAAATGCCCCCTTCAAACAAGAATGGTTAAAATCAGTCCTGAATCAATCAGAATGTTTTCTTTCCAGGCCCCAGTTTGGCCATAAAGAATGTCTGACCCGAAGGCTAGAACAGGACACAGAACAGGATATTCTAATGCACTTTGTTATGACCCCGTCAACAGCTTCTTCAGAAAGAATCCTCATTACAACTGACCCATTAAAGAATATCATTTTCTCCAAAACATTCCTATGTTTAGAGCTGCAAAGGAGGTTAGAATAATTTAGAACAAAATTCTCAAGTTACTGATGAGGAAATAACTCCAAGAAATTAAGTGACTTGCCCAAGGTCACTCAGCTAGTGAAGGGCACAGGCTGTGCCAGGACCCAAGATCTCTGGCTCCCAGGAGCTGCTTGTTCCATTGCATCATTCAAGATAGCACAAAGTTATTTTCCAGGAATTCTGATAAACCAGGGGGGAAAAAAGTGTCATGCCCTTTTGGATTCCAAGTCCTTTCCAGTAAGGCAGTACTGGAGATAGTACTTATTTAGCGGATATTCAGATAAATGACTACAATATACAGAATTTTTTTTATGTAGATTTTTTTTAACCTAAAAAGCTATCCATACAATGGCATAAATTAGGAAGACTGTGAGATACTCAGAGTTTTCTGGAACAATGGAGAAACTCTCTTCCATTGCTCAGAAGCAGTATTGGGGCACAGCATTTATACCCGAGCTGTCCTTCTGGGGGGGAATTTTCACCTGTGATGTTTCAATAGGCACCTCAGGAAAAGCGCTGCTTTGGGGTCTTAGGATTTAGTGATGCAAGATGGATGCTGGCTGGTGAGAAATGTTTATCCGAGAGGGTGGGGGGAGGAGAAAACACTTCCATAGCATTGTTCTTTCTTATTTTACTTGTTTTAGAAAGGACAAATCTGAACATTTTCTATCCTATACAGTGATACGTCTCACATAATTTTGTTATGGAAGGGTGTACAACACAAAGCTAGCAAGCGTTCAACATCAGTTCCCCCCCCCCCCCCCCCCGCCTGTCCTAATAGGCTGCCACTAATCAACACACAAATCCGTATTTGATAACACGAGCAGCCCTTCCTCCAAACCTTGGTAAGGAACACACCGTCCAAGCCCTTGCATGAATCTCTAGATGTTCCCGATTTGCAAATGGTAGCCCACGTTTTCCATTTAGCCCTGAGCTCCCTCCCAGCCTAGAAGATCAGTTTTCCTTGATCTTATCTAGCTCAGGTGCTTTGCAAACTGCAGGTGCTCAGTAAAGTATTTAGAGCCTAAGGCACTTTAAGTGAGTTTTTCCCAATGACTCCCACACAGTGCCAGCCACAGCACTTGTATTTCCCTCTCACTCCCGTTAGTAAGAGACAGACGTGTAAGAATCTCCACCAGCCCCATCAGCCCCGCAACCACGTGCGGTCGCTCCTCCTGCTCGCTGCTTTCAAGACAGGAAGATGAAGGAACGTGGCGTCGTAGTAAACCGTAGTAAGACAGGAGGGAAACAAAATGGGGCACGTCACATGCTCTCGGCCTGGATTTTTCTCAATTAAAAACAAGAGGAAGTGTGCGTTTCCGGCCTCTGTCAGTGGGCTGGGTGGACTCGCTCACTCTCAGGATTCTGGTGCAGATGCACGAATGAGGCTGAGCGTGTAACGTCCTCAGTCGGGGGGCGGGGCAGCGTGGGGAGGGGGAGCATTTGGCTCAGTTTTGCGGACTGCAGAGGGAAAGGGGAGGACGCAGAGAGGTAGCGGAAGCGGCCCACGGACGCCTAGCCGGTTACCGCGGGCGACCCCGGGACCTAAGCTCCCGCCCCCGCGCCCAGGCCCCGCCCCGCGCCCGCCGTTCCTCGCGCTGATTGGTTCTGACCAGGGCCAATCAGCGCCCGCCCACCCTGGGCCAGTCGCCGCACCGCGGTGCGGGAGGGGCTGGGGCTCGCCCGCGACCGCCGACCACGCGGCCCGGGTGAGAGGGCCCGGCCGGCCCCGATCGCCGCAGACGGGCGGGGGCGGGAGACTTGAGGGCGGCCCGCAGCAGATTCCCCCACCCGGGCGGAAGGGGGCTTGGAGGAGGGAGGGGGAGCCGAGTGCCAGATCAAGAGGGAGGAATGCAGGAAGCGGAGGTGACCCGGGGAAAGGGAAGGTGCCGGGGCCAAGAGGGCTTGCGCCGGCCAGAAAGGCCACACAGCAAGGGGAAGGGAAAGGAGGGAGAAGAGGGAGAGCCAGGCTGGTGGTCGTAGAGGTATGAAATCCTGGAAATCACAAAAAAGGAAATAGAGTGAAATGGCCAATTTTTTTTAAGGGGGGCGGGCATAACAAAGAATGACCCCTCCCCCCAAAAAAACTGACCCCAAAGGGGATGGCTTCAGTCTGTATCCTTGCGAAAGCCTATCCTATTTGCCCAGCTGCAGTTTCAAAACTAAAAGACAAATTCGATGCTGGTTAAAGGGTTTGCTATGGCTAAGTCTGAGAAGGGCTTTTGCCCCCCTTGGGCTCTCAACTTACACTCTGTAGAGAGTAGGCTACAAGGACTGCGAAATTCTGAAAAGGAACAAAAACAAAAACAAAAAAAAAAAAAAACGGACAATGCCAGGCACATGAAATAAGAGGTTGGAAACAAAGGGAAGGGCAGAGGGGTAAGTACTGGAAAACAATCTAGCAGGTCAGAACTAAGAGGAGACACAGAGACTGACAAGAGAAAAGAAACAGAAAAGGTTGCTGGAGAGGAGGTAAAGCCGCAGGGTACCCAGCAAGTCCTGAGCTCCTGAGCTCAATGCTTCACAAATATTAAACAAGCCAAGATGTTTCAAAGGAGGGCTTGGGAGAAAGGGTACACCCCTCACTGCACCTCTGTTCCTTTCATGGTGTTTCAGGTTTCACCTGAGACATGGAGAAAGAGGCAAAGACAGCAATTGCTACGAAAGTTAGGAAAACAAGTTTCACAAACTAACACTCATTCTGAGCAGAAGCTGTTTGCCACTGACAGGTCTGATTTCTTTGTTTCAGATAACTGACTATCAGATAACATCTTTAAAGTCAACTGGGCAAAGGCAAGCAAGCAGAATTGAGGATGTAAAGGTGCCAGGTGGCATTTGGTGCCACACTTAAAACACATAAACACACATTTACTTTTTACAAGTACACATTGTAGAATTTTTATGGCATGGTGCAGTCAAAGCATGGCCTATTGATACTCTAGGATTATGAGGGGTATGATTATATGATTATTCCAGAATATTATATTTTCCTTTAGAAAGCTAAGAATAGATGGTTAGGTTTTGGGCGGGCGGGGGGGGGGTGTTTGTTTTGTTTTTTGGTTTGTTTTTTAATGTATCTTCACATAAGGAGGATTTTATTTTAAAGCCTCTTAAAAATAGAAAAAATAGAAAACTATTGGGTCAATTTTCTTCAGAGAAAACATTATTTATTCTACTCTATAAAAAGAAATCTATGCAGTACAAGTTAAGAAAAAGGGTGAGAAAAACTTATTGTTTCTTAGTCTCTTCTTTCATCTCCTTTAAAAATGTTAGTTCTGCTGGGTTTGTTTCCTTCAAATTCTCATTACTTTCTAAATGAAGCACTTTATAATACAAATGGTTAAAGTGTTACAGGGATTCCAACTCCCAAAAATATCATTGGAAATAACTAAAATTAATATGTTGACATTGATATGCACAATTAAATATCTTTTCTAGTGAATGAAAACAAATATCGAAATAAATACTTATCAAATAAATGCTTTTTGTAACTCATAACCTAAAATCTTAGTTTGAAGGTTCATATACCTACATCTTGATCTACAAAACAGAGAGTGATATCAAATATTGGAAACAGAATCAAGGATACCGTGACCACATAATAAACAAATACCTATCAACAGTAACCCAAGACACAAAATAAATTTCTTATGAATGAACGCATTTTAAGAAAAACGAATGATTTTAAAAGCTCATTCTATAAAGCATATACAAAATTCACAAGATAATCAGTTTGTCAGAATAAAGTGTTTCCAAATGCTGGAAACTTCTGCATTGCCAACTCATCACATTATTTGCAAACTATACTCCTCTCTTCTACCCACAATTATGACCACCAGAAAATAGGCTCAACAGAAGGAAGGGTAGGCTAATTCTCTATTACAAATGTTTTTCATTTTCAATACAGCCTTAGCCACAGAAGTCCTAAGGCCAACTTTCAACATTTACTGAGGCGTTTACTCTTGAACTTCAAGGTGAACAATAAATATCCTAACAGTGAAGAGTAGACGGTTTAGCCTTCAATGCAAAACAAAACAAAACCTCCATTTCCCTGACTTACAAGCCTTCTTTTCACTACAAAATGTGAAGTAATTTTACAGAAGATGTACAGTAGCCCCAAATGATACGTGTGATGTCTCAGTTCAAGAAGAGACAACTATAAGACAGACATGCTGGGCTGAACTTCCATAACTCTTAACTAATAATGGGTCCCAGACGCACACAGTTTGCTGCATATCCTGTAAGTAAAAGCAGCCATGCCTGTGAGATGGTGGGTCGTGTGGAAATAATATTTCACAAATCCTGGTACAGGAACAAAAAGAAAATGTCACCTATAATTACTTTCTTGAAAGATCAAGTATCAAGATGGATAGGTACTTCTCTCTAAATACGTAAGCCTAAAAAACTCTAAGTCCTGAATTTTTTTAGGGCACCATGAATAAAAACTGATGTTTCCTGCTGCTGTTTATGTTGCCTTGGTATTGTGAAATCACCAAACAAAAGCACACAGATTAGCTCGATAAGATCACTCTTAAGAGCTATGAGAGCTATGAGAAACTCTCTTAAATGAAGGGTTTTGCCCCAGTACTAACAAATATCTTTGTAAAACTGTCCCTTCCAGGGGCTGACCTAAATATAAGAAAACTTCTATGAAGAGATCAAGGTTCTTATATATGAAGTTTACAAACCTCGGAACTGGTATTATAGAATGTAAGTTTTTTTTTTTAATGCTACAGTAAGTAAGTTCACATGGGAATTCTCAAGTGAAAAAGCCCTCCTGTGGCTGTTCCTACACGTTTATTTGACTCTCTGCCAGGTGTCACTGTGGGGTGAACATCTTGTGATCTCTGAGAATTTAAGTTCGTTCTCCCTAAGGAAGCAGTGGGAAGGAGCAGGAAGGGGCAGAGGGGAAGAACAGAATTCAAGCACAAGGTTCAAAGCAGTTTTGCCTTCTGACTTTGTCAACCATGGAAACGCACCTGCTGTGATGTCCAGTTCAGCTACTGGCGGTCCTCTGGCTGCTTCTGGAAACTGATGCTGGCGTAGGCGCTTAAATCCTCACTGGAGCGGTGGGTCGCGATGCTCTCACTGCTGCCCGAGGGCTGATGAGTGGGCGGGGGTGGGGGTGGCTGCGGTTGAGGGGGGCGCTCCTGAGGACGTTGTTTGACGTCCTTGGCCAAATCCAGGTCTATGTAGTTAAGACCATTCTCCAAACCTCCAGAAGCCCCACACCCTTGGGCTGGCTCCTTGGAGGATCCCCCAAACTCCCCAGGCCTCAGCCACACATTCTCAAAAGAAGCAGAGCTGTGGCGTTTTACGTCCTCACTGCTGCTGCTGCCACCACCACCACCACCGCCTCCTACTGCAGTCACCCCTCCGAAGGTCACCGCATTGCCCGCCCGAGTGGCACTAGGCGTCGAGGAGAAGGTCTCGGAGCTATGCCTCCTCCGGCAACCTTGCGAGTCTGCACGGATCACTTTGGCACTCTGGTTGCGGTTGGGACTGAGGTTCACCCGGGTGAAGGCACTCATGCCCCCGGGGCCCTGCGGGGCCCCCAGCAGGGAAGAGCGGGCAGCCAGCTCAGCTGCTCCTTGAGGCGCAGCAGGGGGAGCAGTAGCTGCTGAGGATGAGGAGGGAGCAGCTGCTGTGGCCCTGGGCAGGCTTGCCTCCTCTGCAGCAATGCCTGTCCGCATGTCAGCATAGCTGACAGGGGTGACCGGTGAGGTGTCCACGTAGCTCTGACGGGGACAACCCATCTGCATGGTCATGTAGTCACCCCGGCTGCTGGGCACCGCCCGGGTGGGCCTGCAAACGCTAGCAGCTCCTGGAGGTGCAGGGCCCACTCTGCCCACCTCCACACCAGCGCTCTCTCGCCAGGATGCCCTCCGGCCCGGCCCCAGGTCCATGTTCATGTACTCCTCGGTGCCAGTCTCTTCCTCTCTGGGAGCTGGCTGGAGCTGGGATGGACACCTGATGGAAGGTGAGCTGCGGGAAGCCACAGGGCCAGATAAGTAGCCAGGCTGATCACTCCCGAATTCAATATTCACATATTCCCCTGGGCTCTTGGGCTCCGGAGGGTGCAACAGGGGTTGTTGCTGCTGCTCTCGGACCCGCGGCAAAGTGCTGGCCTTGGGATCCCCCAGGGACAACCTCGTGGGCCGAGCCAGGCGGCTGTTGGTTTGGGCAGCTGTATCCACCTTTCTAGGCAGATGGGGCTGCAGGACCTGATGGTGGGGATGTGGGAGGCCGGGCTCCAGCCTAGCCCCACAGTATCCCCCACCCAGGCTGTCGCTGCTGGTGGAGGAGGAAGAATCTTCCGCTGCAGCATAGAGAAGGCGACCAGAGCTAGAGGAAAGACGGAGATGCTGGTGCCGGGCACCGTCCTCCGGCTCCCCAGGGCGCTGGGTGTGCTTAAAGGACCTTGGCAAGGAGTAGTAGGAGAGGACTGCCTTGTGCTGGGGGTCCTCAGGGCCATAGTAGCAGTCGGAGGGGCTGCTGGTGTTGGAGTCCCCCACTGGTGACATGTTCATGTAGTCACCTGTGCAAGGCAAGAGCTTGCTACCACTGTTCTCCACTGGGGGTTTGGAGTGGGGCAGGGCGTGAGAGTGGTGGCCCCCTACCCCATTGGTCCACAGCTTCCCATAGCTGCTCCCAGAAGGGGCAGTTCTGCTGCTGGGCCCACCTCCAATGTCAGGGGAGCAGCTGCCACTGGGGGACATCATCATGTAGCCATTGGGGTCCACTCTCTGGGGATGGCGCCTGATAGGGTTGATGATCTGCTGTGGGGCAGACACGCTCTTGGGGCTCATGGGCATATAGTCCCCACTACCCTTTCGGCTGGCAGGCACGGGGGCCACCCCTGGGGACATGGGCATGTAACCATCATCAGTGTGGAGGGTGGAGGTGTCTGGGCGGTGGTGGCCCCCACGACGCTCCAAGGGGTGCACTTCCAGACCCTCCTCAGGGTAGGAGTGGGTGGGCACGAAGGCGGAGTGCCGGTAGCCCGGTAGCCGGCCTCCACTGCCACCTCCTGGTGGGTAGGCAGGCATCATCTCTGTATACTCCTCAATGGAAGCCACTGAAGACTGGGACGGTGTCTTCTGGTGGGAAATGGTAGGGGATGTGCCCGCCGAGTGAGTTCTCTTTCGGAACCTATTATCCAACTCTGCAGCACTGGATGCTTCATCCCCAGCCAAGGCTGGGCTGGTGCCCAAGCTAGCTCCTGGGAGGTAGCGGTGGCCGTTGCCACCTCGAGACAAAATGTAGTGACCATTGGGGGCAGCCAGGGTGGAGGCCCCCTTGCCACCCATGCAGATATAGTTGCTCAGCTCCTCCTCACCACGGGCCGGTGGGGTGTGGCCCAGGGAATCCGGAGTGACACTGCGGAAGGAACTTCGGAAATCGCAGGGACTGGATCCATACTCATCGGAGGAGATGAAACCACCATCGCTGGGGGAGCCGGACACAGACGCACTAGACCGCCGTGGGAAGAGACAGTCCGAGGTGGAGCCGTGGCCACTGGTGCTGCTGGACGACAGACTGACCGGGCTGGTAGCCGAAGGCGAGCAGCGAGAAGAAGGCATGGGGATGGAACGGCTGTGGTTGAGCGGCGGGTGCAGCCGGGAGCTGCCCCGATGACGGTGGGCGTGGGTCCTGTTGGTGCTGGGACTCACGGGGCTGCCGTCCACTGAGGCTGGGCGGGACATAGTGCCTTCGCCGTCGCTGGAGGCACGGACACGGAAGGAACCCGGCTTCCCGCCCACCATGCTGGCCGGGGAGGTGGCGGTAATGCTCTCCGTGCGCGACCTGCGGGTCAGCCCCACCTGGCTGGGCGGGGGGTTGTTGAGATGGTGCCTGCGCAGGGGGACGCTGATGGGGTTGGAGCAGTTGGACGAAGACTGGCTCTTGCTTCGAGGGCGGAACTCATCGCTCATGGCCCGCATGGCCTCCAGAATGGTCTCGTGCATGTTCTGGGCCACCACCGAGTCATCCACCTGCATCCAGAACTCCCCGGGCCCAGTCACGGCGGAACGGCCCACCTCGATGAAGAAGAAGTTCTCCGAGTGGCCGCAGCGCCTGATGTTCATCAGCTGCAGCACCACGGCCGCCGCCTCCGAGTTCAGCTTCACGAAGCTGATGGTCTTGCTGGTCAGGCATAGGCGGTAGATGCCAATCAGGTTCTTCGTCTGTCCCAGGCCCTTAGGTTTTAGGATGACCTGCCATACCTCCTTGAACGCGGGTCCCGGGGGCACGTCCCCATAGCTCAGGTCCTCCCCAGCCTCCCCGACGCCGGAGCTGCCGCTGCCCCCACCGCCTCCAGCCCCCGGGGCGGAGGCGCCGTCGTGGTGGCCCTTAGCGCGGTTGTGCAGCTGCAGGAGAGCCTGGTACCAGCTGTCTTGCTCGGCCTCGCTATCCGCCGCGATGGCAAAGTGTTCGTCCCGGGTGTAGAGAGCCACCAGGTGCTTGTTCTTGGAGTCAGCCCGCTTGTTGATGTTGAAGCAGCTCTCGAGGGGGATCGAGCGTTTGGGGGCGCTCGACTTGTGCCGCCACTTCTTCTCGTTCTCGTAGTACTCGAGGCGCGCCGGGCCCCCCGCCTCGCTGGCCGCCCGCAGCACGAAGAAGCGCTTGTGCATGCTCTTGGGTTTGCGCAGGTAGCCCACCTTGCGCACGTCCGAGAAGCTGTCGGTCTCCGGAGGGCTCGCCATGCTGCCGCCGCCGCTGCCGCCGAGCAGAGGAAGGCGCCGAAAAACAACTGGGTGGGGGGCGGTGGGTACTCGCCGCGGCCCCGCACATGCAAACGGGGCTAGACGCAGCAGAAACCCCGACTCCGAAATCCACACCGCGCCCCACGCCGGGGATGGGCAGCCAAAGAAGGACGCAGCGGCTGCGCCAAGGAGATAGCCCCGACCGGAGTTTACGGGCGTTTCATGCCCGCGGGGGGAGGCAGAGCGTCCGGGGTGAGTGCAGCTCCGATCCTCCGAGTGCCAAGTCTCTCAGCCGCCGCAGTCGGGAAGGAGCAAAGATGCATCTCTCGCCGCCGGGCTGGAGTCCTGCGCAAAGAGGCGGCGGCGGCGGCGTCCGGGAGGTCCCTGCGCTGCCCCTCCAGGCGCGCGCGCGCGCCTTCCCTCCTGAGTTCCCCTCTGGAAGTAGCGATTCCCCAGGCAAATTAAATATCCTTGGGCAGGGGGAGGCGGGCTGCCAAGTCCCAACGTTGCACGGGGTTCTCCCTCCTCCTCCTTCGCCTCTTCCTCCGCCTCCTCCCACCCCCCCCGAACCGTCCCCGCCGCCACCAGCCGCCCAAATACCAGCTCAATCGCAGAGACCGCGGCGCTGCGGCTGTGACTGCTGCTGCTGCTGCCGCCGCCCGCGGACGCGTCCTCTGCAGCCCCCATTCGGGCCCATGTCGGGCGGAGAAAGTGGCTTTTGCACGCGAAACGCTACTAGGCAGCCGGGGACGGGCCGGAGGGACAAGCTCATCCCGGCCCCTCGCTCTAGTTGGGGGGAGGCGGGGGAGAGGGGTGGGGGAGGTTTGGGCAGGACTCGGGGAAGACGCCTGTTCCCCGGGAGGCGCTGCGGCTGCAGTTCCTTCTCCCCTCCACCTCCTGTCCTCCTCCTCCTCCTCCTCGGAGAGTTGCCGAGAGCCCCAACCAAAACAAGCGGCGGCGTCTGGCTCTGCGCGCCGGCCCCCTCCGACCGCGCCGCCGTCTCACTCGGAGGAGAAAAACACGTGACGGAGCCTCCGCGCTCGGCAGCCGGGCCGCCGCCGCCGCCGCCGGGAGGCTCCCGCCCGGGTCTCTACATTCCGGGCCGAGCCCGCCCCGCGCCCGCCCCTCTCCGCCCCCCGGCCGTGCCGCAGCGGCGCCCGGCCCCGGCGCAGCGCTCGGGCAGCGCCCCTGCGCGGCCGCCCGCCCCTGGCGCAGCGCCTTCCTCCCCGCGCGCCACCCAGGGCGCCCCCCGGCCCGCAGGAATCCCCGCGGCGGGCGCGGGTGGGGGTGTTTGGGTGGCTCCCCGCGAGCACGAGGGGAGCCTGGGAAAACGGGAGGGGGCGAGCCGGAGAAGACGCAGGAGTGAGGGTGGGGGGCGGCGGGGGGGCGCTGCGGCTGCCGAGCCCCGAGTGGGGGACCCGGGGAGGAGGGGGCGCGGGAGCTGGGCTGCCTCCGAGCGCGCAGGTGAGACCGACCCCTCGGGAGGGGGATTTCGAGTCAAGGCTTTTCCTGCCTCGAAACCCAAAAGCTGGATTTCGGCTTCAGGGTGATAGGCCGTGGTGAGAAGGGGGACCCTGGGCCAGCCTTCCACCCTGGAATCCCCAGATTTGCTGCCGTGAGGCACCTCGAAGGAACAGAGGGACGCCCAAGGACAGTGACTGGGGGGTTATGGTCACTCCAGAAGGAAAGCGGGGATCCCCGGGAAACGTCTCACGCCCGACGCTGTGGGATTAGCTGCTGATCCGCTGGGGAGAGAATGTAAATATCACAGTTCCTCCCTCCCCCTGCCCACCCGAGGCGGGATTCACACCCAGTGACGGGAAAAGACATTCCGAAGTCTATGTGTGATTTTAAAGGACGTTAGGCACCTACAGAGGGTTCGCAAGGCCAAACCCCAAGTGTGTAAATATTGGCAGAAGTGTTCGTTTCACACACAGCTTCCACGCCCGTGGAACCACCCCATAAAATCTTAACCTTGACCACAAGGATAATCGGAAGAAAACCAGGATGGTGGCAGCTCAGCTGTGCAGGACAATGGGCACCGCATGGGTAGAACGGGTCGGCGGCCCGGGTTAAGCTGGAGAGCCTCACGCAGTTCCCCTGCGGTATCAGTGTCACCACAGCAAACGCTCCCCAAAGTTTTTTTTTTTTTTTTTCTTTTTCTTTAAGGTGACCTGTCAACAAGCAGTTTGTCCCTGCTTGCCCACCTGGCATTAAGGACCTACAAAGATGACGTTTGCCACTCTACTTAATGCTATCCTATTTTTCCTCTCCGTTCCTGGCCCGTTTGGGGTTTCCGCCCGCTTTCTACGCCCGGGACCCTCCTCTGCCTGCAGCTCCCGGGCACTGCAGGATGCTGGAGGGACACGCAGCAGTCGAGGCGCTGGGGGCCGCCCGGGAGCGCGCCTCGGCCTAATGCGGGGTGAGGGGCGGGGCGAGCTTCCCGGAGGAGTTTGCTGATTGGCGGGGCTGCCTGTCTTTCAAGACTTGCACTGCAGGAGGGAATGGGGGGGAGAGAGGGTGAGGGGACCAAGGTAGGTTGCAAAGCGTAGTTTAAAAAAGAGAGAGAGAAGAAGAAGAAAAAAAAAACCGTAGGCGCCATTCAGCGGTGTACGAAACGGGAATGAGGGGATCGGGCATCTGCAGAGGGGCTGCTCCCCACCGAAGCCCGAGAGCCTGTCCTCTCTCCTGTCACCTGCTTGTTCCCTGCCATGATGCAGCCTCATCTAAACCCGGTTAATCTATAATTTGAGTACACATGGTGAGAGCCCTCCCTCCTTTTCCTCTGACAGCCTGGTGATGTGGGCACACGTGCCCACTACAGCAAGGCTATAAATAGCAGATATGTGGAAATGGTAACGAAGCGGCAATAACAGTGACCGAAATATTCTGGGGGCATAGGGTGCTTTATGGGGGGCAGGGGAGAGGGATGCGGAATAGAGAAGCCTGAAGTTAGTGGGAAAGTGGAACTGTTGGGGGAGACGGGGGAAGGGAACCCTGGGCAAGAAAAAAGAAAGATAATAAAAGGATTGTTTCCTAGAAACAGTGTGATCTAGATAAGGCCACAGGGCTTTTTACAGGTTTGATGTTGATCGTGGGGGTGGGGGTGGGGGAGCATTTCACTTTTTGTAGGAAAACAACTCAAACCCAGACTTTCACTTTTCAAATGATCCCTTCCCTTTCTAATCCCTGTCCCCCCAAAAAAGCTAAATAAAGGGGATGTACCCCTCTGGGAAACAAAATACTTTTTTCTGGAAGGAGGGGAGGGCTGGAAGATCAATTTGGTTTGCAAATATTTTACAATAATTTTCACAGAAAGGATTTTGATCATATAAAACTGATTGTTATTAAAGAGCTTTTTCAAAAATACATCTCATTGGTTAAGTATTTCTACATTAAAAACACATCAGTGGCTAAAACATTCGATAGAAGTCATGAAATAGGCCAGACTGCTGTGACAAATTCTGTTCAGACCAATGGGTTTCATGTGGAAGATAACCACTGATCATAAGATGTTATTGCCATTTTTTCCTGCTTGCTGATGTCTTACTATCATTATTAAAGGTGGTTAATATTTATTGCAATTATTACTATAGTAAGTTCAATCGTTCTCTACGTTTTTTTTTTTAATGGGTTGAGATAACTCTGGAAATGCAAATTCACGTTTGGTTCATATAATATACAGAATAGAAAGAGATGCTTTTGTAGAATCTAACTGAAGTAATGTTAAGCAGGCACGAGAATTATCCTGTCACCTTACGCTAAATTAGTCTTGTGGTGTATTGTAATGAAATACAGTGTATGAGAAATTCACCCCTAACTGAAAATTCACGGGAACGAAAAACAACCCATTACCAAAATATGTTGCTCAAGGCTGCCATCTATAGGACAGCTAGAGACGATTTGTGTAATATGCTCAAGTGCATTTTAAAAGAAGGCTGAAATAATGATTCATTAAAAAACACTGTGACATCTATGTTGATACTATGAATACCGTTATGATTCAAGGATTTAAACTTTCCATGCTATGGGTGCATTTTTGAGTAATATGTCTACAATTAGCTTTAAAATGGAAATATTGGCCTATGCATGAGTCTATCAGAAAAATAGTGTTTATAAATTATTACATAAATTCCTAAAATGCTTGAGTTGAGTGAAGGTACAACTAATCATTTGAAAATTATAAGGCATTTCTTACACCAAAACAAATGTTTTCCTTAAGATGAATGGGTCACAACTGGAGGAACGATTTAGATACTGGCATCTCAGAATTCATTTGGGCAATTTAGAATAATGCTTGAAGGAAAATCGAAACATGAGAATTTTCTCGTTTTAAAGTCCATTTTTATTTTAAGATAGCTCAATAGTAACAAATATTTGAATTCCTCCTCTGAAAGGCAATATGAAATATATAAAAAGATAGTTTCTTACAGCTTTATGGGGTAATACGAGAGATACGAAATAAAGATAATTGATGACTAAAGTCCTGTGTGCATGTGTGTGTTAAATGTCAAATAAGTGGTATTAGAGCAGATGGAGATCATGGTGGGTGAAATAACTAAAGAAATCTTTATAGAGAAGAACCTTAAGCTTGAACTTGAACGGTGGCTATAACCCATATAAGTGATTAGCAGATTTTTTTCCCATTCACTTTTTTTGGAATACCTACTTGTGTGTCAGGCACTAGGCTAGGCACTAAGGATTTAGGTATCTAAGACATGATCCTGCCCCAGGAAGTTTACAGTACAAATGGGAGACAAGTGAACGTATCTACAGACCACTATGATCTCTTTTGTAAAAAAGTAGACAGGGCAAATGAGATCACAACAACCAATGGCCTTCTGAGTTAAAAGTCATTAGTCACAGACAGCACACTTTAGGAGTCTGGAAGGTGACTCTCCCCATAATAACTTTGTTTTCTCTTGTAATTAAAATCTTTCATCCTTTTGGATTAAAAAAATATGAAATAGTAGAATTAGAAGTGAGCTGGAAAGTCACACTTGGCTTGAGAATCTGCTAGATCAGGGCTCTCTAACCTAAGGATCTTCTTAAAATGCAGGTTCTGACTCAGAAGGTCTAGGGCAGGCTAAGGTGCTGCATTTTTAACACACTGTAGGGGATGTTGACTCTGCTGGGTGGGTACCCCCCTTTCAGTAGCACAGTTCAGATGACTGAAGATTAATTAAAAGGCGTAATACGCTGCTGTGAAATGCAAGTAGGTACTTACGTTTTAGCATCATTGCATTTATGGCTTCTCTTTTCAGTCACAGGTTTCAGATCTTTTTGACAAGTGTGGAGAGTTAGTATTTTCCAAGGTGTGATTAAAATTGCAGATTTCTGACCTCATTCAAGTCCTTCTGAACCAAAATCTCTTAGGGAAGGATGGAACCCCAACAGCTACATTTTAAGCAGCATTAACTAAAGATTCTTATTTACACTAAAATTTAAGCACAAAGGAACGTTTATTAATTGGATAATTTGGGAATGGTCAAAGGTACCACCTTAACCAATAAATGACGGTCTTCACCTCTGGGCTGTTTACTACAGCTGGGTGGAGCAGGCAATGACCCAAGCCTGGGTGAGTTTCAGGGCCTATGAGGAAAATCAATTACTGGCAATCAGCTAGTGAGAATCCAGTTCTGCTCTCCTCATGATTTCATCCTTCATCTATCCTAGAGAACTTAGGGAAAATAAATACACTGAGAACTAACACAGGATTTGAGAAAGACAATAATACCCTCGACAGACAATTTCAAAACATTTGCTCTTTTGGGTATAAATAAAGTACGAAATAAACAGATGGATCAGGTTGTAAGAAAGGGAAAAAGTGAAAACTCCATGCCATTATTTAATTTTTCCATTTCAGAAATTCTACTAATTGGTGATTTGGGGGGGAAAGTCTATAACTGACATTTGTCTAAAAGTCTTGCTTTTTCTTTTTTGTTTTAATTTTCTTAATTTCCTTAACTATAATATTCTCATTTTCTTTTACATTCTTCTTTGCTAAAAATTGGGAGTTTGCCAGTCAATTTGTCATCTTATCTTACTTACTTAACTCTTTTGGTCACTTAATCCAGAGACAGAACCCCCAGCTGTTTCTTATAGTTAAAGAACCAAGTGTTTTATCTAGATAAGCACATGCCAAGAAGGATTTGCAGACTTTATACCACCTCTTGTTGATTTTGCCTTATTCTTCATCTTCAAGTTGTCTTTTTGATGCAGTCCACTCAGCCTAAAATTTAATTAGAAAATCTTCAAAATAATTCTTCAACTTTATTTTTTAACACAATGTGTTTATTTTTAATGAGAATTTTGGTAATGATGAATGTCCCATACCCTTTATTCAGTAGTCAAGGTCTGGAGATAAATCTAGTTGGTTTTACTAACAAAGAATCACTGGGTCAACCACAGCCCCTCATTTTTCTTATTACTCTCATCAATTGCAAGATTAGCAATTATCCCTTTTCTTTCTTTTTTTTCTCCCCCCCCTTTTCTCCTTTTTAAAAAGTAGTTCCTCAAGCTGGGCCTCATCATCTATGCTTCTTCATTTAAAAACAAAAACTGTTTAGAAGCTTAGGAATATTAGCTTTGTGTGGATTGCAAAGAGTTAACTTGAACTCAAGAAATTTGTAATTACATCACTAACTGTGGTGTCTGATGTGGGCAGAGGGTTATTCACCTGGGGACTTGTTAAAATCAAAGTTTCCTTCATCCCACTCCTGACCCTATAAATCAGATCCTCTGTAGGTCAATGTGCATTTCCCCCTTTCCTACTTCCACTCCCACGGAGCCTTATGCATGCTGATTTGAAAACCACTGATTGGCCTATTTCTGAAACCATATGTTAAAAATGAGGATATTATGGGCTGGCAGTTTAGCTCAGTTGGTTAGAGCACAGCCCTTTAACACCAAGGTTCATGGGTTTGAATCCCTCTACCAGCCAGCCACAAAACAACAACAACAACAAAAGTTGGTAGTGAAAATTAGGATATTATGAAATATATGCAGGATTGACCTCCACACATTGTTACAAGTCTGGTTAATAGGTTTATTCTGATATATTCTATTGCAGTGAGGTTAAAACTTTAGATTGTGATTCTCAGTAAAAATACATTTACAAATACATTGTGCATCACACCCTACACACATACGCACATACACAGAGACACACTTATACACCCACAACTGAACACAACTTACCCTTACTGCCTGTGATACACTCAGCTCTTTCTATCCTTTCTTTCTCTCTCCCTCTCTTGATCTCACACTCTTTTTCTTTTAATGCTTGCCAAGACCCACTAACATTAATTTTCCAGCACACTAAGGTGTCATGACCCACATTTTGAAAACTGCTTCACTATATATTTAAATCAAAAGCAAAACAATGATTGTCTCTAGATGGTATTGTCATCCATAGAATCTCCCAAGGGGGAAATCCACAATGCTTCTAATGGATTCTAGTTAACTTAAATAATAGTTTTGGTACCAACAATAATTATTTTCTACTGCTTTTTTCCTAAGCTGTAACTAGTCTGTACTTACTAAGCAATGAAATCTGATGCACTTAGGATTTTCCATTCATCTTTACAATGGAAATCTGAAGACAGGTGAAAGGCAAACGAAGAACATTGAATGTAATTCAGTTACTATTTTTTTAAAAATAGACATTTACTATCACTTCCCAATATTATTCTATTGTAATATTGAGCTGCTGTCATTTACTATTTAAAGAATTTGGGAGGGGGGAAGTGAGGTAGATATTATAAAAGTATTTTAAAATATGTCCATGTAAATTTATACTTTGTTTTTGTATCAGTTTTGGATTGAGGCCAAAGGGAAAAAAAGACTGTCCTTTTTTTTCAAAGAAGACACATTTTAGAACAAGCATTACTTTTTAGTAATTTAAATTATTAGTTTTATTAATAACATTAGTTTCATTAAAACTAGCTAAAATGTTGTTATTTTGTATTTCTTAATTTAACAAACATAAATTTCCCCAATTCCCAGGAAATTAAATTTTTAAGGAATAGTTCCCTTTTATTCATTTAACAAATACTTACTGAGCATTTACCACTGTTTCCAGTGACTGAGATACTTATAGTAGAAAGCAGATACCTACCCTCATGGACCTTACATTCTACTAAGGGAAGACAAACAATAAAATTAAACATTTTAAATGATTAAAATATGTAGTATGTTAGAAGGTGATAAGTTCTATAGAAGAAAAACCAAATCAAAATAATGAGGACTGGTAAGAGAGGATTCGTGGGTGTTGGGATGTGACCTGAAAGAAAACAATGAAGAACGACTCCAAGGTTTTTTGCCTGTGCAACTGGAAGGGTAAAGTTTCCATCAACTGAGACTGTACATCAATTTTCTATTGGTGGGTTAACAAACTACTCCAAAGTGTCATAAAAGAATCATTTTATTGTGCTCTAGGATAGGATTCTGTGGGCCAGGAATTCAGACATGGTAGTGCGGGGATGGCTTGCCTCCCTTCCATGATGTGTAGGGCCCCAGCTGGGATGGCTCAAATGGCTAGGGGTGATTTCAATGGCTGGAGCCTTGAATAATTTGGAAGTTTCTTTACTCATGTGTCTGGCACCTGGGCTAGGGTGACTGAAGACTAGATCAACCAGAGTACTTACATGTTTCTTGGGCTTCTCACAGCATAAAGACTGGATTCCAAAGGACAGTATCTGCAGAGGGAACTTCCCAAGAGCAAACATGCCAAGAAGGAGCTTCCAGAGAGTGGGTGTTCCAAGAGAACCGGGCAGAAGTTGTGCAGCCTTTTACGACCTCACCTCAGAAGTCATAGAGCTTCATTTCTACGGTACATACTCTACTGGTCAAAGTAGTCACAAGCCCAGTCAGATTAAAGGGAAGGGAACCTAGACTGCAGTTCTTGATGCAAAGTGTATCAAAGAATTTTGTAGCTTTAAACAAACAAACAAAAACTAGCACAGAGTAGAAGACCGTATGAATAGGAATGGAGAGATGGGGGAAGATTAGGAGTTTGGTTCTAGACATGTTGAGTTTCAGATGCCTATTGAACCTGAGTGAAAATGTCAAGCAGGCATTTGTAAATATGAGGCTGGAATTGAAAAGACAAGTCTGGGTTAAAGATATAAATGTGAAGATTGTCAGCATATGTGTGGGATTTAATATCCATGACACTGGATAAAACCATCAAGGGAGAGAAAGTAGATAGAGAAAAGAATAGGACAAAGACACCAGCAAAGGAGACTGAAAGAGCAGCCAGTAAAGTTGCTCTTTTTTAGGTGAAGGGAAGATACCATATCAGGGAGAGGAGCGTGAATGACTGAGTCAGCTGCTGCTGCTGGTCTATTCAGAGAAAGACTTGGAATTGGCATAGGCTTTAGCATCACTTTGTGTGTGTTATTTGTAAAACAGATTAACATGGATTTAAGATGCAGAAAAAATGTTTAGAATATGATTGAATTCTTCAGTGAAATCTTAAAAATTCCACACGCTTCTCAGATGTGTACAGCAAACCTGTAGTGTTTATTTGGAAATTATAGCAACATATTTTATATTTCCTAAATAACTTTAACTTAAAATATTGCCATGAGGATAAAGATACTGAAGTATGTTAGGTGTTATAAGTAGTTAATTCCCACTGTGCACTTTAGCCTTCTTGCCTCTAAGATTAGATTTCTAGATATTTCTTAAAATTTTGAGAGAAAAAGAGGAGAGAGATGTTCAAAGAAAAAATTACAAAGGTAACATGTTCTAATTTTTTACCAAATCTTTTTTATAGGTTTAGATAAAAGTTTATTTCTAGAAATTTACTTCTAGATTTATTAGACTTTACTAAATTTAAAATTTTCCCAAATAACAAAAATAACTTTTCCCTTTATTTTGAATTACCTTTAAAGATTGATGTAATTTAGTACATTCAAATGAAAAGTATCAGTACCAACACTTCATTTTAAGTTGGAAAATAAATGAAATCTTACGTAAAACAAACCAATACCCGAGTATAATACTGTAAAATAAAAATTACTCTATCATTAATGGGGCACACGATTTACCAAAGTGTAAAAACCATAACTCTTGCAATCTTTATAGATGTACAAAATATACATAAACACATCCCTGTGGATTGTGAAACTTAACAGTATTTGAATTTTGTAATTTTCCATCATGATATAAAAGCAAAAATAAAGAAAATCCACGTGCAAATTGTTATACGTCAACTAAGAATGTCAGGTGACACATCTCACCTCTGCACCGTGGTGATCTCACTCCCCCAGGTGACTTTGCTTGCGCATGTGGGCAGATTAGCAACGATTCCCCCCAAATTGCTTTCTCTCCGTTCAGTTTGTCTCAGGTTGATTGTATGAGTAATTTCTTTGTTGGTAACAGAGTATTTAAAAATTGTCAAAACCAGAAACCATTTCTTTGTTCCCTCAACAGCCTCTTCATGTTCTCTATCCCCCATTTCCCCTCCTATCACATTTCCACTGACTTTAGAACAGAGTACAAGGGGCTGGTTCAGGACCACGGACAGCGTGAGGAAGGGGCACTTCCTGAATATTTTAGCCATGTAGATGGGAAAAAATAAAGATGATCCTGGAATTATTTCTAGACAACTTTCATGTAAAGGATATTATTGTAAAAAATAGCAGTGGAATTCCGACTCCCTGAAATGATTTTTTTGGACATTGAGCCAGTGCTTTCTAAACTTCTCCGCTGAATTCCATCTAATTGACAGATGAGAGGACACTGAAAGAAGCCATAAATTTCCACTGCCAAATGTCTTTTGAAGTTTCATGTTTATAATTTGCTGTCATTGATGTAAAGCTTCACATTTTTTATAAATTTATTTATTTATTATTATTAGTTTTACATTCTAAGATGTTGCGGAGCAGTTGGCGGATAGGGGAAGAGGGGAAAGTTGGGGGGACTAGGATGGGAGGAGGAGGAAGGAGATGGAGGTGGCGTGGCTGAGGCCCTGCACCCACATCTCCCTGGCTCAGGAGCCTGGGGAGCTCCAGGCCGCGGCTTTGGTCTTTGCTGGGCCGGATGCTGACGTCGGAGGCAGGGTGTGGAAGTTTCACATGTTTTGACAGTAATGGGGCATATTAGCCTACCCATTTCAGGGAGCCAGAATTCCACTGTTACTCTTTATAGAAGAGAAGTTACACAGCAACAGCAGAGGTTTGGATGGGTAATTAGAGGGAGTGTTCAAATTCCAATTCTGTGAACCACTCAGAATCTTTTCAATAATTATCTCCTCACCTCCATTTATTTTCTTGAAGCTAGTTTCATTTTAGTTTTCTTACTTGCAACTTAGTGTGTCCTCCTAGGTAGGATTTTGATAGACGTCAGAGGAAGGGGGATTCTTGGCTAGGAGTACAGCAAGATTACAGACAAGGAGGCAGGAACATTGCATGGGGTCTTCTGGGATAGTGAGGAAACTGGCTTAAGAAAATTGAGTGGTTTGTAAGAAATTTATATAAATAACTTCTCTAGACTACAATGGGGTAGGAGTATAAATTCTTTCAGCCTCTTCAGAGGGCAGTTGAACAAGAGCTATAAAAATTTCAAAAGCATATACCATTTGACTCAGCAATTCCACTTCTAAAAATGAATTCTATAGTAATAATCATACGAGGATATTCATTGAAATGTTATCTTGTCATCGAAAATGACTAAACACAACATATATGTCCATCAATAGGGAACGTGCTAGATAAGTTATGCTACACAGTGAAATACCACATAGCCATAAAAGATAATTCAGTAGATCGATATGTGCCAATATGGAAAAATCCCCACAGGAAAAGCAAAGCAAAATGCAGAACTGTATCATAAATGCTCTCATTTATTTATTATTTTTTTTTAAAGCACAAGTATGCTTTATATACATAAAAAAATTCTTGAGGGACAAACAAGAAATCTTAGTAATGGTTTTCTCTGGGAGGGGTCCCACTTTTTTCGTGTTCTCTTATATTGCTTTTTTGTTTTTGCTTTTTAACCACATTTGTGTACTAGCACTTGAGTTAAACCACTATAACAAAATTGGTTAAAGTATAGAATCATGTTTTTAAATCACTGTAACTAAATATAACTAAAGTGTAGAATAATGAAAACCTTAAAGACATATATATGCACAGCTATCACTTGCTTGGGAATTTCTATGTAGATGCTGTTTTAAGCCCTCTACAAATATTATCTCATTTAATCCTCACATGTATGGGGAATTGCTATCCTTGAATTGCAAATGAGGTTGCTGCAGATAAGGCTGCGAAATCTCAAAGAGTAACGATGCCATGATTTCAAACTGACTCAGAAACTTTTGTGTTTAACCATTCTTCCGTTTGCATCTCTGATCTTAACTGACTTTGCTGTCATACCCCAAAGAGGAATTTCTGTGGATAAAAACTAAATTTCCATGCAGACAGTCTATCAGTGACAGCCACTAAAGGATTCTCTTCATAATGGTTAAAGAAAACAAGACACTAAATAAATTTTTCCTTCTGTACCAGGTGCTTAGATTTGGTATAGCAGTTTTCTTAAGTTGACTGTTAATGTAAATACCACCTCCTAAGTTTCATTAGAGTGCAATTTATAACAGCAGTTTTCCTCTCCAGCAGTGGGAGCCAGAGAATAAGGACAGTGACACAGTTGGACTTTCACATTAGATTACTCTTGTAGTTTTGGAGGATGGATTTAGAAGAGAGAAGATTAGAAGCAAAGAGGCTATTGACATGCAAATTTATTGGGCATCTTCCCAGTCTTCCCTTTTTCCATCTTTTGCCATGAATACCCTGATATCCTTATAGTGAGTCAATTCATAGAACAGTGATTAGTTCTGACCTTAGATCTGGACTGCCTTTATTCAATCAGCTCTGCCACTTACCCTCATTGTAAATGGAGACAATTTACTTTAACTCCTTCATCATGTCTTGAATGTCAATAACATAGGAATAATAATAGTAACTGATTGAATTATTGTGAGGTTTTAAACAGATAATACTTGTATTATCAGTATTTAGTAAATATTAGCTATCATCATCATTTTCGTTGTTGTCCTCAATTACGTATTTTGAATGGGATTATTCTCACCATTCCTCATCTGCCCCACCCCTTAATATGCCACTCCACTGCATAGTAGGACCTAGCAGACAGTGGTGAGGGTCAAAAAAGCTTTACAGACATTTTATCTGAAGGGACAAGAGTTTGCCAGTTGACTCTCCCCTGAGCCTACTTTATTTTTCTTAAACATTGCCTTATCATCAGATAGGCTTTATATTTGTTCTCTGAGAGTGTAGAATTTGTCTGATCTGTTCTCTGCTGTCTTTGAGTGATGAATATATGTTAAACAAAGGGGGCTAAAGAAAGAATTGCAGGAATGGGACTGTATAACTGATGGTAGAAAAATCATGAAGAAAAGCAGGCATTGCCTGTGGACTGGAGTAAAGGGAACATGAGGTTGTGTCTATAAGAGAGATTATGCATTTAAAACATTCCGCACCAGGTAACCATGGGAGTAAGAAGCATTTGAGATGCATTTCATTTGAGAAGCATTCAGAACAACTCTTACAATAGCAAGTACGAAGTACAGTTGTCCCTTGATATACACAGAGGATGGTTCCAGGGCCCCCCAGAATACCAAAACCCAAGGATGTTCAGGTCCCTTATATAAAATGGTGTAGTGTTTGCATGTAACCTATGCACATCCTCCCACATACTTTAAATCATCTCTAGATTACTTATAATGCCTAATACATTGTAAATTCTATGTAAACAGTCATTATACTATATTTTTTATTTGTGTCACATTTTTATTGTCGTATTGTTATTTTTTATTTATTAATATTTCCGATCCAAGGTTGATTGAATCAGTGGATGCAAAGCCCTGGGATACAGAGGGCTGACTGTACTCAATTGTAGAACTGAATGCTATTTAATAACCTTGTGGACCCACAGAGATGGCTCTGAATACAGAACAAAAAGTTTGGACTTATTTTGTCAGTAATGAGGAGCCTTTGGCATGATCAACATGGGAAGTAACATAAGCAGATGTGAAAAATAGGATAAAATGGAAATCTGGGGTGAGGGTAAGGTAGTTAAGAGTCTATTTCCGTAAACCAAATGAGATCATGAGGGTCTCAGTTAGGCTTATGGTAGTGGAAATAAAGAGAAAGGAACAGTGGCAGAAAAAAATTCTATGGAGATGATGGGCTATAAAGACAGACTGGATGTTTGGGACAGTGGTAAGAGAAAATTAACCGATGACTGGGATTTTAATCCTGAGTGATTGGTAGACTAGTGGGACATCTAGTCACCCCACCCCAGACTTTATTACTCACAGAAAAAGTGATAACCAGAAGTCAACATGTTTGTGCCAGTGCCCTATCCCCCTGCTTTAGTCTGTTTTCTGTTGCTGTTACTGAGTACCTGAGACTGGTAATTTATTTAAAAAGAACTTTATTTCTTACAGTTCTGGAGGCCCGGAAGTTCAAGGTCCTGGGGCTGCATCTGGTGAAGGCCTTCTTGGTTGGCAGAGGGCATCACATGATGAGAGGGCAAAAGCATATCAAACTGGCTTTTTTAGCAGACCCACTCTCATGATAACTAACTAGCTTCCATGATAACCCATTAATCCATTAACCCGTTAATGGATTAATCCAATCATGAGGGCAGAGCTTTTATGATCCAATCACCTCTTAAAGGCCCCACATCTTAATACTGTTACATTGGGGATTAAGTTTCAAAGATGAGTTTTGGAGGAGACAAACATTCAAACCATAGCACCTTACTCAGGTCTACAAAGGTGACATAGGTGGCCAAGATGGATGCTGCACACAGGAGAGGAGCCCAGGGCTACAGGCCCAGCAAGCAGCAAACATTGCAGCAAGCAACAAACAAGCCACCTTCTACTCCTGCTGTCCCCTAGGGAGTGGGCAGTTCCTGGCAGTCACGCTGTGGACACCTTGACTACTTGGTTGCCTATATGACCAGCTGCAGCAGCTCCTCATATCAGGACATGGATCCACCTGCTGTCTGGACACTCAGCAAGAATTTTCAGAGACTGCTTCAGGCCCACGAAGGATGCCCCTTCCAACATCACTTTTTTAATGTGCACACATCTGATCACTTTTCAGGCATAACTGGCTTGAATTTCTTTTATTTCCCAAAACCTAGCCTAATTAATTCTTTTTCATACTTCTTATTCACAAGCTCTAATTGTTGGTAACTTTGAGGGTATCAGTCATCTTAATGTAATTTCCCACTGGTAATTATGTGACAAGTTAATTTCTACAATGAGAACAGTTGAAATTATTTTTCTAACTTGTAAAATATTTTGTCATGAACAGTTTCCTAGAATCTGCCTCTTGAAATCACACTTATTATCTAATTTGGTGATTCTTTTTTCTAAAATAAGATCGGCACATCAGATAACATGAGAGGTCTTCAAAAAGTTCATGGCAAGATTCGTATTATCTTTTAATTCTATTTTCCACAAACTTTTTGAAGGACCTCGTTCAGTTATTATACTTTTCACCAAACTTTAAAAATGCATTAAATATTTTACTTAACTCCTTGTAACATAGGAATCTTTTGAAATATTTTATATTGTATTAATTAAAGTATATCAAGGTTGACTGATTTCTAAAGACCGTGAACTCTACCTACATAAGAGAAGGCAAAACTAAAGATTAGAATTTGCAATTCTTGTTGTACTCCATTAATTCTAGCTTAAGCTGTTTCTGCTAAGTGTGAACTGTGAAGGAAAAGGTTATTTGAAGAGTTGTCACTATATTTGTTTCCAACAAAACTCAAGATTTTTATTCCAGTTCCTTAACAAGTGGAAGACTGAATTTTCTAGGAGTTCTTCAAAGTATAGTTTTTAGTCGTTTTTTTTTTTTTTTTTTTTTTTTTTTTTCGTGACCGGCACTCAGCCAGTGAGTGCACCGGTCATTCCTATATGGGATCCGAACCCGCGGCGGGAGCGTCGCCGCGCTCCCAGCGCAGCACTCTACCGAGTGCGCCACGGGCTCGGCCCAAAGTATAGTTTTTAGGACTGTAGCTACCAAAGGTTAATTTTCATCTCTCTCTAAATCATAATATATTCATAGATCCTTTAGACATTGAAATAAAGGTCAACAATTTGGGATGGGAGAGTAGAAAATAGAAGAGGCCATTTATAGCTTTAACATTTTTTTTTTTCTTTTTTTTTTTTTTTTTTTTTTTTTTTTATTTTTTTATTTTTTTAAATTTTATTTTGTCGATATACATTGTAGCTGATTAATGCTCCCCATCACCAAAACCTCCCTCCCTTCTCCCTCCCCCCCTCCCCCCCAACCATGTCCTTTCTGTTTGTTTGTTGTATCAACTTCAAATAATTGTGGTTGTTATATCTTCTTACCCCCCCCCCCCGTTTGTGTGTGTATGTGTGTATGTGTGTGTGTGAATTTATATATTAATTTTTAGCTCCCACCAATAAGTGAGAACATGTGGTATTTCTCTTTCTGTGCCTGACTTGTTTCACTTAATATAATTCTCTCGAGGTCCATCCATGTTGTTGCAAATGGCAGTATTTCATTCGTTTTTATAGCTGAGTAGTATTCCATTGTGTAGATGTACCACATTTTCCGTATCCACTCATCTGATGATGGGCATTTGGGCTGGTTCCAACTCTTGGCTATTGTAAAGAGTGCTGCGATGAACATTGGGGAACAGGTATACCTTCGACTTGATGATTTCCATTCCTCTGGGTATATTCCCAACAGTGGGATGGCTGGGTCGTATGGAAGATCTATTTGCAATTGTTTAAGGAACCTCCATACCATTTTCCATAGAGGCTGCACCATTTTGCAGTCCCACCAACAATGTATGAGAGATCCTTTTTCTCCGCAGCCTCGCCAGCATTTATCGTTCATAGTCTTTTGGATTTTAGCCATCCTAACTGGGGTTAGATGGTATCTCAATGTGGTTTTGATTTGCATTTCCCGGATGCTGAGTGATGTTGAGCATTTTTTCATATGTCTGTTGGCCATTTGGATATCTTCCTTAGAGAAATGCCTACTTAGCTCTCTTGCCCATTTTTTAATTGGGTTGCTTGTTTTCTTCTTGTAAAGTTGTTTGAGTTCCTTATATATTCTGGATATTAATCCTTTGTCAGATGTATATTTTGCAAATATTTTCTCCCACTCTGTTGGTTGTCTTTTAACTCTTTTAATTGTTTCTTTTGCTGTGCAGAAGCTTTTTAGTTTGATATAATCCCATTTGTTTATTTTTCCTTTGGTTGCCCGTGCTTTTGGGGTCGTATTCATGAAGTCTGTGCCCAGTCCTATTTCCTGAAGTGTTTCCCCTATGTTTTCTTTAAGAAGTTTTATTGTCTCAGGGTGTATATTTAAATCCTTAATCCATTTTGAGTTGATTTTAGTATATGGTGAGAGGTATGGATCTAGTTTCATTCTCCTGCATAACGATATCCAGTTATCCCAGCACCACTTGCTGAAGAGGCAGTCCCTTCCCCAGTGAATAGGCTTGGTGCCTTTGTCAAAGATCAGATGGCAGTAAGTGTGAGGGTTGATTTCTGGATTCTCTATTCTATTCCATTGGTCAGTGTGTCTGTTTTTATGCCAGTACCATACTGTTTTGGTTATTATAGCTTTGTAGTATAGCTTAAAGTCAGGTAGTGTTATGCCTCCAGCTTTATTTTTTTTGCTCAGCATTGCTTTGGCTATTCGTGGTCTTTTATTGTTCCATATAAATGTCTGAATAGTTTTTTCCATTTCTGAGAAAAATGTCTTTGGAATTTTGATGGGGATTGCATTGAATTTGTATATCACTTTGGGTAGTATGGACATTTTCACTATGTTGATTCTTCCAATCCAAGAGCATGGGATATCTTTCCATCTTCTTGTATCCTCTCTAATTTCTCTCAGCAGTGGTTTGTAGTTCTCATTATAGAGATTTTTCACCTCCTTGGTTAACTCAATTCCTAAGTATTTTATTTTTTTGGTGGCTATTGTAAATGGGCAGGCTTTCTTGATTTCTCCTTCTGCATGTTCACTATTGGAGAAAAGAAATGCTACTGATTTTTGTGTGTTGATTTTGTAACCTGCTACTGTGCTGAAATCATTTATCAATTCCAACAGTTTTTTTGTAGAGGTTTTAGGCTGTTCGATATATAGGATCATGTCATCTGCAAACAGGGACAGTTTGACTTCATCTTTTCCAATCTGGATGCCCTTTATTTCCTTCTCTTCTCTGATTGCTCTGGCTAGTACTTCCAACACTATGTTGAATAGGAGTGGTGAGAGTGGGCATCCTTGTCTAGTGCCTGTTCTTAAAGGAAAAGCTTTCAGCTTTTCCCCATTCAGGATGATATTGGCAGTGGGTTTGGCATATATGGCTTTAATTATGTTGAGATACTTTCCCTCTATACCTAACTTATAGAGGGTCTTTGTCATGAATGAGTGCTGAACTTTATCAAATGCTTTTTCAGCATCTATAGAGATGATCATATGGTCCTTGTGTTTGAGTTTATTAATATGGTGTATCACATTTATTGATTTGCGTATGTTGAACCAACCTTGCATCCCTGGGATGAATCCCACTTGATCGTGATGAATAATTTTTCGTATGTGTTGCTGTATTCTGTTTGCTAGTATTTTAGTGAGGATTTTTGCATCTATATTCATCAAGGATATCGGCCTGTAGTTTTCTTTTTTGGTTATATCTTTACCTGGTTTTGGTATCAGGATGATGTTTGCTTCATAGAATGAGTTTGGGAGATTTGCGTCCGTTTCAATCTTTTGGAATAGTTTGTAAAGAATCGGTGTCAATTCCTCTTTGAATGTTTGGTAAAATTCTGCTGTGAATCCATCTGGTCCTGGGCTTTTCTTTGTTGGGAGCCTTCTGATAACAGCTTCAATCTCCTTTATTGTTATTGGTCTGTTCAAATTTTCTACGTCTTCACGGTTCAGTTTTGGGAGCTTGTGTGTGTCCAGAAATTTATCCATTTCCTCCAGATTTTCAAATTTGTTGGCGTATAGTTGTTTATAGTAGTCTCGAATGATTCCTTGTATTTCAGATGAATCAGTTGTAATATCGCCTTTTTCATTTCTAATTTTTGTTATTTGAGTCTTCTCTCTTCTTTTTTTTGTTAGCCATGCTAATGGTTTGTCAATTTTATTTATCTTTTCAAAAAACCAACTTTTTGATTCGTTGATCTTTTGAATTGTTTTTTGGTTTTCAATTTCATTCAGTTCTGCTCTGATCTTAATGATTTCTTTCCGTCTGCTAACTTTAGGATTGGATTGTTCTTGTTTTTCTAGTTCTTTAAGGTGAAGTGTTAGGTTGTTCACTTGCCATCTTTCCATTCTTCTGAAGTGAGCATTTAATGCAATAAATTTTCCCCTCAATACTGCTTTTGCAGTATCCCACAGGTTTTGGTATGATGTATCATTGTTTTCATTAGTTTCAATAAACTTTTTGATTTCCTGCTTGATTTCTTCTTGGACCCATATGTCATTAAGTAGAATGCTGTTTAATTTCCATGTGTTTGTATAGTTTCCAGAGTTTTGTTTGTTATTAATTTCTAATTTTAATCCATTGTGGTCTGAGAAGATACATGGGATAATTCCAATTTTTTTGAATTTATTGAGACTTGATTTGTGACCTAATATGTGATCTATCTTGGAGAATGATCCATGTGCTGATGAGAAGAATGAATATTCTGAGGTTGTTGGGTGGAATGTTCTGTAGATATCTGCCAATTCCAATTGGTCTAGAGTCTTGTTTAGATCTTGTGTTTCTCTACTGATTCTTTGCCTAGATGATCTGTCTAATATTGACAGTGGAGTGTTCAGGTCCCCTGCTATTATGGTATTAGTGTCTATTTCCTTCTTTAGGTCTAATAGAGTTTGTTTTATAAATCTGGCTGCTCCAACATTGGGTGCGTACATATTTATGATTGTTATGTCTTCTTGATGGATCAGTCCTTTTATCATTAAGTAGTGTCCCTCATTGTCTCTTTTTATGGTTTTTAGTTTAAAGTCTATTTTGTCAGATATAAGAATAGCCACTCCAGCTCGTTTTTCTTTTCTGTTTGCATGGTAAATCTTTTTCCATCCTTTTACTCTTAGTCTGTGTGAATCTTTATGGGTGAGGTGGGTCTCTTGTAGGCAGCATATAGTTGGGTCCTGCTTTTTGATCCAGTCAGCCAGACTGTGTCTTTTAATTGGGGAATTTAAGCCTTTAACATTAAGAGTTGTTATTGAAAGGTGTTGATTTATTCTTAGCATTTTATTGGTTGTTTGGTTGTCTTAGGTGTCTTTTGTTCCTTGCTTTCTGATTTACTGTTTGGTTTCTTTGTTTGTTGGTTCCTTAGGTTGTAGATAGTGTTTTTGTTAGCTTGTTTTCTCTTCATGAATGCCATTTTTATTGTACTAGCGGGTTTAGATTTTTCTTAGGTTTTTATGGCAGTGGTAGTTATTTTTCAGGAACCAAACCCAGTACTCCCTTGAGGATTTCTTGTAAGGGTGGTCTTGTGGTAGTGAACTCCCGCAGTTTTTGTTTGTCTGAGAAATATACTATTTGCCCCTCATTTCGGAAGGATAGCCTTGCAGGGTAGAGTATTCTTGGCTGGCAATCTTTGTCTTTTAGTATTTTGAAAATATCATCCCATTCCTTTCTAGCTTTTAGGGTTTGTGATGAGAAGTCTGATGTTAACCTGATTGGGGCTCCCTTATAGGTGATTTGACGCTTCTCTCTTGCAGCTTTTAAGATTCTCTCTTTGTCTCTGAGTTTTGCCAATTTGACTATGACATGTCTTGGAGAAGGCCTTTTTGGGTTGAATACGTTTGGAGATCGTTGAGCTTCCTGGATCTGAAGATCTGTGATTTTTCCTATACCTGGGAAGTTTTCTGCCACTATTTTGTTGAATATGTTTTCAATGGAATCTCCATTTTCCTCCCCTTCTGGAATACCCATGACTCGGATATTTGAGCGCTTGAGGTTGTCTGATATCTCTCTCAGATTTTCTTCCATGTCCTTGATTCTTTTTTCTTTCTTTTTGTCTGCTTGTGTTATTTCAAACAGCCCATCTTCAAGTTCAGAGGTTCTCTCTTCAACTTCGACAAGCCTGCTGGTTAAACTCTCCGTTGTGTTTTTTATTTCGCTGAATAACTTCTTCAGTTCAGCAAGTTCTGCTACATTTTTTTTCAGGACATTGATTTCCTTGTATATTTCCTCTTTCAGATCCTGTATACTTTTCCTCATTTCATCATGATGTCTAGCTGAGTTTTCTTGTATCTCATTCAGTTTCCTTAGAATTATCACTCGAAATTCCTTATCAGATATTTCAAGGGCTTCTTGTTCTATAGGATCTAGAGTATGAGATTTATTAACTTTTGGTGGTGTACTTTCTTGATTTTTTGTATTTCTGGTGTCTTTTTTTTGGTGTTTATTCATTGTGGCAGGGGGTTTCACAGTCCACCGGTTTAAGACTAATGACTAACTAGGATGTTGCTGTGGTTGCCAATTTGGTATGGCTCCCGCCGTGACTGCTCAGTTGGCCTCTAGTGTCTTGTGTGTGTGGTTGCCTCGGGTCTTGGGCTTCTCCGGGGATCCACCTTTCTGGTCAGCTTGTACTCTGCTGGGCTGGTGGATCACGTACCACAGGGTGTGTGATCTCTGTTGAGCTTTCACTTTCTGTACAGGACTTCTCCCCGTTCCGTGTGCTCTGGCCCAGGCTGTTAGATCGTGCAGTGGCGACCCCACCGGGTGTGTGGTTTCTGTCGAGTCTCCGCCTCCCTGGCCGCACGTCTCCCCCCTCTGTGCACACTGTGCTGGGTTGGGGCGTGTCTTCTGCACCCCTCGTCTATCAGCTGGGCCTTCAAGACCCTGCTCAGCACCGCCTCGCCCAGGAAGTCTACCAGGTTTCTGCTAGGCACAGACGACCAGTCTCTCTGGGTGCCTTTGTAGCACTGTGTAGATCTTTCTCGGGTCTTGTTCACCTTTGTATCCCCCCGGTATAAACCGAATCTAGTGCCCGCCTGCAGCCTGCTCTCCGGCAGGTTCAAGCAGACCTGGGAACTCTCCTACCACACTATTCCCAACCAGAAATTCATTAGGCTTTTTTCCAAACTGGTGGTCGCAGAGATGGTATCTGCCTCCCAGTAACAGGAAGTTTACCGGGGCCGGAGTCCAGGGTGTGGTGGAGTGACAGTCGGCCCGCCCGTACTTCCTAGCCCTCCCAAAACTGGTCGGGACGCCCCACACCCCCAGCCCTGCCAGAGAACCGTGGAGGGAGTGGGAGAGGGTGTCGGCCCGCAGGGTCCGGAAAGCCCCGCGCCAGGCCAAGCAAATGGGCTCAGTGATGGCCGAGCAGGGCGGAGCTGCCCGCACCTGGGAAAATGGAGGCAGCACCGGGGCAATGAGTGGCCTGGTGGTGCAGGCGGGGAGCCGCGTGGGCATGCACCCCCCGAACAGAGCTTTGCCAGGGATCACTCACAGTGCTGTGCCAGGTCGGGCGCTCGCTCTGTCTCTGGTTTGTTGCCTTCCGTGTTCTCGGCGCTGCCGCCTCGGGCTGTTCAGTCGCGGCGCCGCTCGGGCGCTCCCAGGAGTCTTCTTTAATGCCGGCCTGAAACCTCGAATCCTGGATAGGGCAGCTGGCCGCCTTCAGTGCGGCCCCAGCCTCCGGGATCCTGGCTGCATCCACAGCAGCCCTGGCGCCGTGTTCCCTGTTTCAAGACTCGCTTTTGCAGCTAAGAATCAGTTCTTTTCCTGCTCCACACTTCAAAGCTGTTGCCTGTAAATGAGGCAGCCTCTCCTGCCGGGGGCAAAGTGGCGTTGAGCCCCCACGACCGGCCAGCAGCAGCAGTCCTCCCTTAAGAGATGGCCAGAGAAAGGTCCACAAGTTTCCCGGCTGCCTGAGGCCCAGTGGCCACCTTTTCCACCTCAGCTACTCCGCGCCAGCCGCCGCAGCCGCCGCCATCTTGAAACTCAACATTTTTTTTTTTTTTTTTTTTCAATGAACTATCCCTGCTCTGTGTCTCCAGTTTGTGACATGATGCTGATGGCACATCTATTATTGTGCAGGTAGGGCTGTCTTTGTCAAGGCATCTGGCTTCAGCTGGGATCTGAATTCAATAACATTATGCTGACTTGCAGGCTACAAAGCCTCTGATTAAGGGTCATCACATCTGGTGCCTGATTTGATGTCAGTAGCTGACCTTCTTTTCACCTTCTTCCCCATGGGCTTCCTAACTTAGTATTTCTAAAGATATTATACAGTGCCATCTTGCTGACTTCGACTAGGCAGTGACAAATTTAATGTTACTTCACCTCTGCTAAGGTGAATTCAAGATCCATCACTATGTCCAGAAACCTGATAGCAATAGCATATTTGAATATTCTGAACTGCAGTCCTGGTTTCATTAACTAGAATAGTATGGAAATGGTAAAAAAAAAAAAAAAAAAGAAGAAGAAGAAGAAAAAAAAGAAAAAAGACAAGCTGGACAAAAAATTATCAATTCATCTCCTGGAGAAGGTTACCTTGGAGATCATACACTTCTTTTGTCTAAAGATGTTTGGAATGGCTTAAGAAACATCCTATTATGGTTTAAGCTAAGGGATGAATAATTTCTTAAACTGTGCCCCTTATCCAATATTCTATCTTAGAAGAAGATAGAAAACACAGATCTCAATATTTTCCTGATCTCAATATTTTTAAAGAGAAACTTGTATTTTGGTTCATTTTTTGCTGAAGCAAAATAAAAATTTACATTTCAATTGTGATTTTCCCTAGACATACTAAAATGCATAGTTCTTTGAACATGTCAGTCTATCAGCATTTTCAAAAGCTAATGTTTCCAGTGTCTAAAATCGTGTGACATATCATCTATACCAACTTTATGACACTATTTTTGTCTTGCGTAAGAGTGCATAATGAGCTAAATACTCCTAAAAATATATTTACACCCAGAGCTTAAGAGCAGGCAAGGTCAAAGATTATATTAATTATTTTGTGATAAGTTTGTTTGGTCAATGTCATCAAATACTTTTCTGAGAGTTAAAAATTAGTTCATTTATTGGCTTAACTAAAACACCTAGTGGGTTAAAGTAAATGATTGTTCAGTTCAGTCATAGACAGTTGATCTGATAGGCCTAGTTGAAGGTGTTCTAATTAATGCATTATAGTATTCAATCAAAAATTACTTACTGGGCACTGATCAGGTACATTACACTGATACTCAGTAGGGAGCCAAGAGGAAATAACCCACTAAGGCATTAGCTAAATGAAGACATACACTGAGCAACCATAAACTGGAAGCTAATGAGGTAGACATTTGTCATTATGAAGTATCAACCTGTAACTACATAATTGAATGACTCAGAAGCACAGATGTGTTCTGAATCACCCAACCAAGCAAGGATCTAAAGGACTGAAAACTTACCCTTCTTTAAATTGGAGCTGTCTCTGCCTGAGAGAATAGGGAAGATACAGAAAGCAAGGATGGCAGTTAAATGACATTGTAGCCTGTATATTCTCAAAGGGAGAAACTTCATTAATGTCTGTATTAGATCACCTGGAGATTGGGGTGCATATACAAAAACAGATTCCTAGGACCCACATGAGATCTAATAAATGCAAATTGAGCATGCATCTTTTTAACAAGCTCTTCAGTTAATTCTGAAATAGGTGGTGTAAGTTCACACATTCAGAAATACACTTTATGATTTCACATAGGTTCCTAGGTCTTTCCTGTTTGTTTTGATAAAGTATAACTTAAATGCATTTTTAAGTCTATATAAAGGCTAGTTTAGAGGTATAAGAATTCAGAACAATGGGATCATTTTCAGGTGTTATTTCTATTATCACTTGTCTTATTTCCTTAAATAAGAAGTTGAAAACTGGCGGCCTGCTGGCCAGATGTGTTTGGTCCAAGTGTAATCTTTTTAACTGGCCCAAACAATATTTTTTAAATTGTCAACATTAAACATTAGAAGATGATACAGTAAAATCTGAAATTCTAGTTTCTCTTTCAAATTCAGATGATCTGAGAGCACTGGGCCCTAGATCCCACTTGGCCTAAGCCAGCTGAAATTGAAAAGCAGCTGCCCCTTTCAATGGTCAGCTTGCCATAATCCCATGACTCCAGATCATCTCCCTGACACCATGGCCAAGTGTCAGGTGCCATTTGTCACCACAATACTTCAGATGCTTTCTTCTACCCAGCCCACCTGACTCATTTATATCACCTGCCTAGGTCCTCTAGGCCCTTGAGTTTATGACCCCTGTCTTAAGGGTACTTCAAAACCAATTGCTTTTGAACAGTATTTGATGATGAAGACAGATATTACACATTCAGACTTGTTCCACTGCATTCTCCAGGGATACCCATACTATGTTCCTCAGCAGAATCTGGGCTAATTCATTTAAAGAATGCCCATAAATCAAAAGAAGGTCCAATCTAACTCAAGTCTTTCTAAGAGGCTGCACAATTTGCCACGTCTAATTGATGTGCATATTTTATTTTGTGGATATTTTCTACAGCAGAAGGAAATATACTGCTTATAGAGACTTATTTTACAGAAAACATAGTTGTTTATAGTATTTTACCAAATGATAACTAATAATTGTTTTTAAAACCACTCTGAAAAATTCATCCTTGGGTCATTATGATGTGCCAGTGTAGGTTCATCGACTGTAACAAATGTATGGCTCTGGTGGGGATGTTTATAATGGGGGAGGCTATGCATATATGGGGGTAGGGGATATATGGTAAATATCTGTACCTTTCTCTTAATTTTGCTGCAAACTTCAAACTTCTCTAAAAAAATAAAGTCTTAAAAAATTTTCATCTTAAGTCAATCACATGTGCTTAAACAGCCTAAGAATATTCAGTGGGCAATATGTCCTATGTTTCTTCCACTCCATAAAAAATAGAGTTAAAAATATTTCATACTGTTTCTCAGTAGGACCTTGAAAATTAAACATGTTGCCTTTTCCCAAGGCCAAATATATCTGGTGCTGGAAAAATAAACCTTTCTCCCTTATTATTTTTACTCTCTTGATTATGTGCACTGAAAATAAATCTCAAGAAAATTCAAGGTGAAAATCTGTTAGTAAAATATTAAGCTGAGGTTTAAATTTGAAAACTACATGTTATAGTGTTGTTTTTCTCCTGCAACCCAGGCCTCCCTTTTAGCAAAGGCAGCTGAAGCTCAGTGTGAACTCCAGCTAGTCACTTTGCTTCTGACCTTCTCTTTCCTTATCTGTAAATTGGGGTAATAATCCTACCTCACAGACTCATTAAGATGATACATGTAGTTCAATAGATAAAGTGCATGGCACAGATTCAATAAATGATAGACTTTAATTAGTGAGGGTGAATTTATTTCTGTATTGACTAAACGGTGTTTTCATAGGACCTAAGAAAAAGTCCCTAAAAAAAGAAGTAGTAAATCTTTGTGTCAGTTTTTTAAAAGCAGTTTTATTCACCCAACAAAAGAAAAGGAAGTGAATTCCCCCACCCTCCGCCCATGGCAGAGCACTGTTTAGGCTACTAACTGGACATCAGTGCTACCAGAAATTCCCATCTTGCTAGTTATATATTTCTCAGGTGCACACTCTGAAGAATTCCACAGAAGAGTGACTTTTCAAAAAAAAATTAACTTTTACTTTTGAAAGTAAGATCAGAAAAGCTATTATCACAGAATAAAAAGGGGTTGCTAGAACGTTAGCTCGTGTATCAAAGAATAGTGCTGAAGAAATGGGTACTCCAAGTGGTCTAGAAAGGGATGCAAACAGTATCCCCCACGTCGGTCACATCTTTTCTGCTCTTCCTCCAGGCGTCTGGCACCCCATCCTCTTTCATCTCTGCCACTCACTCAAGCTCTCACTTTTCCTCTCCAAAGCAGAAATTTGAGTATAAAAAATAGCAAGGTTGATCTTAGAGGTTTTTTTGAGTCCTTACTATGTGCCAGTCACTGAGCTATAAATTTTAGATCCTTTTTCAATTCATCCTGATGAAAAACCAGAGAAAGGAGCTGTTGCCCCGTTTCTGAGATTGGTCAGATCACCCAGTCCCTAGGCTAGGGCTGAGACTGAAGCTTGGGTTTGTCTACGTACAAATGCAATCATGGTTAGTAGTGTTTCTGTATATTTTTTAAAGCAGTGAATTAACTTTTTATATTTTTCCTTTCAAATTAAAAACAACTAACCTTCTTCTTTACTTGAGTTGGTTTCACAGTTGCTGACTTCGTTTAGTTGTATTTTTTTCTTTTCTTTTTTTCGCTATGACATACTGGCTCCTGATAGATAGAAATGTTTTAAACGTTTGCCCTAATTTTTTTAAAAATAGTTATGCATTATCCTATAATTTAGGAGTTTTGTTAGTCTAGAGCTGTGACTACCTCTTATAGATATCATAACACTAGAAATATTTATTAAGTAATTGTGAGTTGTCTTTAGTTTACTGACTACTTCTTGGTTCTATTTTCTTCATTCCAAGGTATACCAAAGCTGTACGTTTATTTCTTCAATTCTTTTTTACACTATCAAAGCTTTAATTAAATCCATATGGATTTTTAAATGTTAAAAATCATGATGATTTTTTTATCTGTTTCTCAAGACTGCCTTTTCTTCGGCTCAGCAATTCTCACTTCTAGTCACATTTTAACATCTTATTGTCTGCTTTGATTTTTTTCTCACGTGCTATTTACTTTTTCTTCTAGATCTTAGAATCTTAAAATGCTTAAGGTGCGAGAGACCTTAGAAAAAAATTCATGTTATTCTTGCATTTTACAGTTGAGGCTTTGAATGGCTTACTCAAGATTACATAGCTCATGGTAGAGCTGAATCTCATATCCTGTGCACTTTCCAATTTTCTATGTTTTCTTGTTCATTGTAAGTCAAAAGCATTAGAAACAAAAACTTCTATTAAGCCAACAAATAGCTTTATAGTTTTATGTAAGAATAATTTCTACCATCATCTATTAGACTCATAACTTTCCCCAATCTTTCCCTCCCCCACTCCATAGTATCTTGTTTCCTTTTGGCTTATATTATACAAGAGGTCTTCAAAAAGCTCATGGGAAGATTTATATTATCTTTTAATTTCATTTTCCATGAACTTTTGGAAGTAGCCTCATACTCAATCAATTAATTTTAAAGCTCTGGGCTATGATTTAGTTAAATAAATTTAATTTTGTTGGGATGCTTGCTCTTTTGTGCACATTTAAAAAGAGATGTTTGAGAGTCATGTTGACAGTTCAGTTCAAAGGGTCTGCTGTGTCTGTGTCCTTTCAAACTTCACATGTTGAAATCTAATCCTCAACTTGATGATATGAGGAGGTGGGGTCTTTGGGAGGTGACTAGATCATGAGGGTGGAGCCACATGAATAGAATTAGTGCCCTTATAAAAGAGGCCTGAGGAATCTTGTTTGTCTCTTTTTGCCTTTCTGCGACATGAAGATGCAGCAGTAAGATGCCATCTATGATGCAGAGAGCCTTCACCACATACTGAATCTGCTGGCAACTTGATCTTGGACGTCTCAGCTTTCAGAGCCATAAGAAATGAATTTCTGTTGTTTATAAGTTACCCAGTTTAAGGTATTTTGTTATAGTAACCCAAAAGGACTAAGACAGGGTCAATTTGCATTTTATTGTTTAAAAATCCAGTTCATGTTCTACTTAATATTTGGATCTATGGTTTGGGGTAGTTGTCAACATTTTCTTTCAACTGAGGCTCACAACACTTGGATGTTGGCAACTTAAATAGATGGAACAGTGCAGTAAATTAACCCTAAATCTAAATTAATTTAAGAAATTTGAGAGTAATAATTTTCTTTTTAAAAAGCAAATCCTTTTGGGCATCTCCGGTGGCCACACGGGACCCCAACAGGTTTTTCCTTTCCCTAGAGGGTTGGGGCCAAAGGGATTGCCCTTTTCTCCCCCCCCCCCCCCCCCCCCCCCCCCCCCCCCCGATGTGGGGCAAAAAGAGATTCCAAGAGATGGATGAGCACTCCGCTGCTTTCCCAGATAGGGCACAAACACATACACACACAGTGGGGGTTCTGTCAGGCAGTTCCGGTTATTGTAACACAAAAGATCATATTTATATGCTTAGCAGGTGGGGATTTCCAAGCCTAGGCCAATCCTTGAAAAGGTCAAATGTGCACGTGCCTTGCCTCTCTATACTTAGCCTTCCCCCTTAACTTCCCTTGGGCGCCACCTTTTATCCATTTAGGCCATCTGTTGTTTTTGCTTAGAAAAAGGGCGTGGTCCCATAAAATCCTTGGGGTTTTTTTTGTTTTGATTTTTAGGAAATGCATACTGAAGCAAAGGGGCATTTTGTCCTGAATGTCTATTAAAATTATTTAGAAAAAGTCTGTGTATATGCTGTATATGGATATATGTACACACACACACGGTATACATAGCTGTCTCAGTTTGGTTTATGTTGCTACAACAGACTGGATAATTTCTAATGAACACACTTATTTAGCTCACATTTCTGGAGGCTAAGATGTCCAGGATCAAGGGACTATATCTTGTGAGGGCCGCCTTCCTGCATCATAACATGTTGGAAGGCATCACATGAGAGGTGGGGGGGGGTGAACTCACTTTTATAACAAATCCACTCTTGTAATCAGAACATTAATCCATGGCCCTCATGACTAAACATCTCCAGATTAGGCCTCACCTCCTAATACTGTTGTATTAGGGATTAAGTTTCCAACACATGAATTTTGAAAACACATCACACCACAGCAATACCTATTAGAATTTTAATTGATATGTACACACACACATTATGTATATATATAAATATTACATATAAACATTTTATATATATATACATCATTTTATATATATACACATATATATAAACAACACATATAAGCATTTTAAATATATACACATTTTATATATATATATATACACAAACACACATATACACATACATATGTATGAGGAGAGAGAGAATATGATAAAGCAAATGTTAACATTTAGGACATCTTGTGAAGAATATACAGGAATTCTCTGTACTGCTTATGCAACTTTTCTGTAAGTCTGCATTTATTTCTAAATAAATTTTAAAAAATAATTGTCATCATTAAAACTTGCATGATCTGACATCCACTTAAAGACCGACATCCTCAGAAGATTTAAGAAAAATAAACAGAACTATAAAATACTTTTTTCACATATATATTTAACATGCTCAGGTACATGAGAGCCTTTTATTATATAGTTAGTTCTTGAGTAACAAATCCCCTGAGAAAGAAATGCTTCTGTTAGAACTCAAGTGTGTTAAATTAAAACAGAAAAAGAAAAATCTAAATGATGTGAAGTGGAGCTATCAGTGATCACAGGGGATCACCTGCAAATTTCCCTCACCCCCTGCTCTGCCCCATGGCTTTTATTTTTGCTAGCCCTATTGTAGTAACTTGGGTAAAACCTTAGCAATAATTCTGCAGATCTTTCAGCTTTTGTCCTAGGTTCCCTCCACCCAAGATCCTTTGCCTCCAGTTCCCTCCAGTTACCACCCAGGGCTGCCATTTTCTGGTGGACAGATTGACATATTGACCTTGAACTGAAATTTATTCTCTTTTAACTGTTCCCTCAACAGTCCTACATTTTAAACATATTATGTCTAATTGTGGATAGAAAGGCCTTTTTGAAGGGATTTTAATTACTAGCAAGCAGTGGCAGAGATACAACTGTGTGTATGTGGGTGTGAGTATGCTGGCATGTCCCCAAAGGAGGTGCTAAAATCACTTTCAGACTACAGGCAGACCAAAAAGCCAAGCCAAAATGCCTGAGAGTCGTCTACTACTGCTATCATCACAGTCTGACATCCCATATTTTGAAGCAAGTCCCTTTCTGAGCATTTTTTCTAGCAAGAACATTCATAGCTCTTCCTTTTCTTAGAATCCATTATATAAATTAGTTTTTCATAAAGCACACACACACGTACACTATTCATGAAACATTCTGCTAGATTTTAAGAGATGTGGTTAGAAAGAGTCCTGTGAGGTCTCAGCTGGCACATAGAAAATGTGACTTGACAGTTGAAGTAAAATTATTCATTGTAGTCATGGAAGTGTCAGAATTTTAGTTGATACAAAAACAGAAGTGGCAATTGCACATATAAAAATATATATTTCAAGAGCGATGATTATTAAAATAAACTGCTTATTTAGGATTTATTATTTGTAAGAAACAGAATATTGTATTGTTATCCTGTAAAGATAAGAACAATGGGACATCTGTAAACCCAATTTAACTTTTAGATTATAATCATAATGAGTTAAAACAAGATTAAGGAAGATTTATCTGAAACATTCAATAAAAAAATACTTCCTAAAATAGAAAAAAGTAGAAAATTAAAAGAAACACAACACTCAAAAACAATTCTGAAATGGATAGTGAGTAGTTATTTTCATTTTTTATAGTTTAGATAATAAAAAAATAAAAACTTTATGTAAACATGTGGAGTATACTAACATTTATAAAGCAAATGTATTTCACAGGGCCTAGCTTCCAAAGCCCTGTAATTTCAGGTATAAACTAACGTTTTAAAATAACACATAGAAATGTTAAGCTTGCAAAAGACAGGAAACTTTCCCCAGGCTAAAGTCTCTGTTGTAGATAAAGAATTGTAACACAGAAAAATTGTTGGCTCAAGGACAGATGCCCTTGGAGCAGGTTAACCTAAAGTTGCTTTATTGTTATGTAAAAATACTGAGGAAACTGCTGTAGGAAAAGACAGTATTTGCTAAGAACAAGCTTTTGTTGGTGGATTGACGTAACCTTTTGCAAATTGCATTATGGAATGTCACTTTGTTATTTCACTGATGTTACCAGCTTCTATTGTTAAACTATACTTAGTGATAACTCCACCTATGTTCCTTTTCTGTAACTTTCTGGCCTAGAGAATAAATACTGGGAGGAGACCCCAGTACAGTGTTACTTTTCCAAGGAGGAATGCCTCTCTCTTGAGGGTTCCTGGAAAATTAACCCCTTCAGGGATTCTCACTGCTCAGAAGAAATAAGCTTTGCCTAATCCTTTGTGTCTCCATCACCCAGGGGGAGAGAGGTGACATAAACATGCGTGAGTTAAAACAAAATTAGCTCTTACATGGACAATGATACATCCAACGACATCCAGTACTAGATATTTAATATTCAGAAGTAGAAATAATGTATTGGAAAGAAAATTCAGACCATCAATCCCTCTGCTCACTAGTCACGTGAACTCTGGCAAATTACTTAGACTCTTTGACTCTCTGTCTTCTCATTTGTAAAATGGAGATGAAGTTCCTGGAATGCAGTAGACACTAAACAAATAGAAGCTAATGGTAGTTAAAAGAACTGTTAACATATATTGAGTGTTTATGGTGTACCAGGCACTTTGATAAAAAGCTTTGTAAAAGCTCTAAATGCATTATCTTAATTAGCAAAGGTCGTGCTGGTGCTAATAGTGAGATCATACAGGATGTTATATAGAAGAGTGAGAAAACAATTTTAAAATTTCCTAAAATAATATTTAGTTGTAAGAAAATAAAATCTGTCCCTAAAGGTCTTAGTAGGACAAGAGAGTCAAGGGTTGTGTTAAAGTTCAGGGTATCCTGAGGTGTTCAAGCTAACACCCTTCCCTTTCCTAGCTGCTTTGGGGTACTAAGCCTCTAGCTCTTCCACAAAAGCACTGCCATTTCTGATGCTGACATGGCAATGACCATCAACCATCTCCACATCTTCATAAGAGTCTAAGTTCCAAGAGAGAGCCTTTGACTAACAGATTCTCACATTATATTTCTATCCTCTGGTGGTACCAGGGCAGGGAGAAGGAAGATCTGGCTTATTCATCTTCTATGTCTTCTATGGTGGGAGGAGACTACTACTTAGGAAAAAATTCAGACAATGCTCAAGGAGACAATAAGGTTTCATTGGTTTAATGTCCCCATACAGTAAATAGAATAATCTGTTTATGGTATGATTGGAAATCAGAGAATGGCTGATCTAAGGGAAGGAGTTTAAGCATTACATTTTAAGTATTAAAATGCCTACAGAATAATACAAATTTTTAAAATTGTTATCACAGCTCTTCTCATCTCCATTAGATTAATTGAGAGTTGATTAGTGAAAATTGATATGAAATTATAATAATGTCCATAATTATGTCAGTATAATTAACCATGGCAGGTCTACTTGCAAATGCATTGCTCCTATTTGCAGTTTTGGTAATACCTTATTACTGACAGAACTTTTCTCATTTGCTGTAGAATGAACTCAATCATTATAGAGTCTTAATCCTACATTTTTCCTTTAAACTAGAATTCCTAGAATTCAAATGAGAAACCATTTGAATTCTAAAGCACACCTTTCCATACAAAGTCTGCTGTGGTTTGAATGTCCCCCCAAGCTCACGTTGGAACTTAACCCCCAATACGGTGGTGAAAGGTGGGGTCTATTAAGAGGTGATTGGATTGTGAGGACTGTGTTCTCATGAATGGATTGATCCATTCATGGAGTAATGGGTTGATGATTTAATGGATTGTCATGGTTGTGGTTCTGATGGCTTTATAAGGATGGCAAGTAAGAAGGTTAGCTGTCTTGCATGCCATTCTTGTCATGTGATACACTGGTGGCCACAGGACTCTGCAGGGACTCCTCACCAAGAAGAAGGCCCTCACTACATGTGCCCTCCGGACCTTGGACTTCCTAGCCTCTGAAATCATAAGAAATAAATTTTATTTTCTCGTGTATATTATCCAGTTTCAGATATTCTGTTATAAGCAACAGAAAATGAACTAATATAAAGACAAAACGATCATTATAAGGATTTTTAAGACACGTTAATAAATTACATTTTTATTATCTAATGATTTTGTTTGTTTGTTTTTAGGTAGGACTTAATCTTCTTTGTATTTTACATCCACAATCTACAGCTAACCTTTCCCATTATTCTCCCAAATAAATTCCCCATTCCATTTAGTCAAGTATCCACATTGTAATGCTCATACACCAAGAATATTGAACATGATGGCATATGTTTTTCATTCCTTACTATTGATCAACATAATGCCCTGCTAAAATGCTACATAAAATATAAATCATTCTAATGTTCCTCAAAATATTGTTATCACTAAACTTCACTTTTTTTGTTTGTTTTAGGTATGGCCTGGAATGCTCTTCCATTCATCTCAGTAGGTCCAATCTCACCCACTATTCAAATGTCAGCTCCACAAAGTATTCTCTCACCTCTCTGGCTCCAGTCAATATCCTCTTCCTATAAACTCCCAAATTAATTTAACTAAACTTCACTTAAGGCAGTTAGCTCTTTCTATCAGGTTTCACTGATATTTATGTGGATCCCTTGGTTCCTTTACAAGACTAGAAGCTCCTGAAGTATGGGATCTGTATCTGATTGCTACCCCGCATCACAAGAATAATGACCTGAGCATAATATGCAGATGGCTGGGCCCTGGGTAGGACTGCCGTGGTCACTCTTTCCTAGGCTTTGTACAAAACTGATTATGACTGTTCACAGACTGGTTATCATTTCTCATTAACAGCTTTTTAAAGGTGGAATTTACATACCAAAACATTCACCAATTATTTGTGAATAGTGTGTCTGCGTGATTTTTAATAAATTTATAGAGTTGGGCAACCACCACCACAGTCCGGTTTTAAAACATTTCCATCATTCTAAAAAGTTCCCTCATTCCCATTTAACCCTGCTCCCACTTCTAGTCCCATGCAACCACTGATCCTTCTGTTTATATAGATTTGCCTTTTCCGGACATGTCATATAAATGGAATCACACAATATGTAGTGTTTTGGGTCTGGTTTCCCTCAATTAACATAATGTTTTTGAGGTCTATCTGTGCTGTAGGATGAACCAGTAGTTTGTTCCTTTTCTATTGCTTTATCTATTAACAATGGATGGGCATCTGGATTGTTTACAGTTTTTAGCTATTATGAATAATAGTGCTATAAAATTTGCATGCAAGTCTTTTGTGGACATATGTTTCATTTCCCTTGGGTAGAATCCTAAGACTGGAATTTCTGGATTGTATAGTAAATGTATTTAACATTCTAAGAAACTGTCTATTTTCCAAAGTGGCCACACCATTTTTCATTCTCACCAGCAGTGTATGAGCATTTTAGTTTCTCCACATCCTTGCCATAACTGTCTTTTTTTGTATAGTCACTCTAGGGAGTGTGGGGTGGTATCTCATTGTGGTTTAAATTATAATTTTCCTAATTTTAATTTTAGGAATTAATTTTCCTAATGACTAATGATATTGAGAATATTTTCATATGCTTATTAGTTATGCATATAGTTATTCTTTAGTGACATACCTATTCAAATCTTTGGCCCACTTTTTAATTGAATTGTTTATCTTCTTCTTGAGTGGTAAGAGTACTTTAAATATTCCAGATGCAAATCCTTTATCAGATAAAAAATTGGCAAATATTTCTTTCCAATCTGTAGCTTGATTTTCATTTTCTTAATGATATTTTTAAAATAGCACTTTTAAAAAAAATTTTGGGGGGGAGATCCAACTTACAGATTTTTTCTTTTGTGGATTGTGCTTTTGGTGTCATATCTAAGAAGTCTTTGCCTAATGAAAGGTCATGAAGATTTTCTCTTGTGTTTTCTTCTAGAAAGTTATAGTTTTTACCTGTTACATTTAAGCTTATGATCCATTTGGAATTAATTTTTGTGTATTGCGTGGGTCCAACTTCATGGTCTTATTTCACATAGACATCTAATTTCCCCCGTATTATTTATTGAAAAGGTTATCTTTTCCCCATTAAATTGCTTTGGCAAGTTTGCTGAAAAATCAACTGACCATGTGAGGGTTTATTTCAATTCTATTCCATTGATCTTTATGCCTAGCCTTACACCAAGAATACATTATCTTGATTACTATCACTTTATAGTACATTTTGAGATTAGGTAATATAATTCCTCCAATTTTCTTCTTCTTTTTCAAAATTGTTTTGGCTGTTCTATTTCTTTTATTCTAGATTATAAGGATCATCTTATCTCCCCCCCCCCCAAAAAAAAAGTCTACGAAATTTTGAGAGGGAGTGTGTGTTGAAGGTATAGATCAACTTGAGGAGAATTGCCATTTTAGCAATATTGAGCTTTTCAGTCCATGAATGTGGAATGTCACCTTCTCTCAGCCATGTTAAGTAGTTTTCAGTGGACAAGTCTTGCACTTCTTTCATTACATTTATTCCTAACATTCCTAAGTATTTTATTCTTTTGATGCTATCTGGAATGAAATTGTTTTCTTAATTTTATTTTTGGACTGCTAATTTGTAGTATATAGAAATACATTTTGAAATTTTTGCATTCTGTGACTGTGCTAAACTCATTTATTAATTTTAGTAGTTTTTATTTGAGTATGTGTGTTTTCCATAAGATTTTCTATACACAGGATCAGGTCATCTGTGAATAAAGATGGTTTTATTCTTCCTATTCAATCTGATGCCTTTTATTTCCTTTGTTTCCCTGACTACAACAGCTAAAACCTCCAGTTGCCTTGTTCACGATGTTAGGAGAGAAATATTCAGTGTTTTATCATTAATTATGATGTTAGCTGCAGGTTTTTTAATAGATGTCCTTTATTAGATTGAGGAAGTTTCCTTCCATTTCTAGTTCTTTGAGTTCTTACAAATGTGTTAGATTTAGAACAATGCTTTTCTACCTCTATGAAGATGGTACTATGGTCTGAATGTCTGTCTCCTCCCAACATTTTTATGTTGAACCCTAATCCTTAAGGTGATGGTTTTAAGAGGTGAGGCCTTTATGAGGTGATTAGGTCATAAGGGCAGAATCCTTATGAATGGGATTAGTGACCTTACAAAAGAGACACAGAAAGCTAGTTCCCCCTTCCACAATGTGAGGACACAGCGAGAAGGTGCTATGAGGAAGCAGGCCCTTGCCAGACACTGAACCTGCCTGTGCCTTGATTGTGAACTACCCAGCCTCTAGAATTGTGAGGAATAAATTTCCATTGCTTATATACCACTCAATTTATGGCATTTTTTAAAATAGCAGCCCAGAGTAAAACAGATGATCATGTGGTTTTGTCCTTTAATCTATTAATATAGTGTTTTATATTAATTGATTTTTTGATGTAAAACCAACCTTACGTTCATGGTATATAATCAATCCTTACAGATAGCAGAATTTAGTTTGCTAATACTTTGTTGGGAATTTTTATATATTCACAAGGGATATTGATCAGTAGTTTTTCCTGTAATGTCTTACCTGGATTTGGTATCAGGGTAATGACATCCTCCTAAAATGAGTTGAGGACTGTTCTCCTATTCTCAGAAAGAAATTGTGTATAATTGTATTATTTCCTCCTTAAATATTTGATTGAATTCACCAGTAAATCCATCTGGGCCTGGGCTTTTCTTTGTGGGAAGATTTTAAAGTATTATTTTCTTTACTTGTTATAGGTTTGTTATGGTTTGAATTGTATCAACCCAAAAGATATGTTGAAGTACTTCAGAATGTGTTATTTGGAACTAGAGTCATTGTGAATGTAATTATTTAAGATGAGGTCATACTGGAGTAGGCTGGGCTCTTTAACCTCTATGACTGGTGTCAGTATAAGAAGTGGAGACAGACAAGAGGGAAAATAGCATGTGATGAGGGAGGCAGAGACTGAAGTGCTGTAGTTGTGAGCCAAGAAAAGCCAGGGAAGATCATGGATGTTGGAAAACCACCAGACCACCGCCAGACCCTAGAAAGAAGCAAGGATGGATTTTCCTCTACAGGTTTCAGAGGAAGCATGGCCTTTCTAACACTTTAATCTCAGACTTCAAGCCTTTTTACAGCAATCCTGGAAAATTAGGTCTTTTCAGATTTTCTGTTTTCTTGAGTCAATTTTGTCAACTTGTATCTTTCTAGCAATTTTTCCAATTCATTTATACTGTCTAATTTGTTGGCATAGTTATTCAGTCTCTTATAACCTTAAATTTTGGTAGGTAATGATGTTCCTGCTTTCATTTCTGATGTTGGTCATTTGCGTCTTTTTGTTTTGTTTTGTTTGGTCAGCTTAATAAAAGTTTGTCAATTTTATTGATCTTTTCAAAGATCCAATCTTTACTCTTCATTGATTTTTTTTTTCTATTTTTCTGTTATTTATTTTCACTGATTTCCAGTATGATCATTATTTCCTCCCTTTTGCTTGCTCTTCTTTTTCTAGGTTTTAAGGGGGAAGCCTACATTATTTTGAGACCCTTTTGCTTTTCTAGTGTAGGTCTTTAAAGCAGCAAATACCCTTAAGATCACTGGTATAGCTGCATCTCATAAAGTTCAATGTTTTCATTTTCATTCGGCTCAAAATATTTCTAATTTGTTACTTCTTTTTTGGCCCATGAGTAACTTAATTTCCAAACATTTGAGGATTTTCCAAATTTCTTTCCTTTGTTGATTCATAATTTACTTCCATTGTAACCAGAAAACATACTTTGTATGACCCCGATCCTTCTAAATTTAGAGACTTGTTTCATGGTCTATCACATGGGCTATCCTGGAGAATTTACTTTTAAAAAAGTATATACATTCTGTCATTAAGTACAGTGGACTATACATCAGTTGAGTTGAGTGTTGTTCAAGGTTTCTATATCCTTAATGGTTTTCTATCTAGTTGTTTCACCCATTATTGGGAGTAAGATATTAAAACGTTAAACTATTATTGTTTGTCTATTTCTCCATTCAATTCTATTAATTTTTGCTTCATAAACTTAAGGCTCTGTTGTTGGGTGTACACTCATTTATAATTGTTATATCTTCTTGATGTATTGACTCTGTTACCAGTATGAAATGTCTTTGTCATTAGAAATATTTGTCTTAAAGTCTATTTTGTCTAGCATTAGTATAGCTACTACAAATCTCTTATGGTTACTGTTGGCATATTCCATACTGCTAATTATTGTTGGTTTATAATACATGATGCAATTTTGTACTTTTATAGTTCTTAAATTATTCTTTGTTTAATCTGCAAGCTTTTCCATAACAAGAAAGCTATAAATTCTTTGATCAGTTTTACACATATTTGGGAAAATTTTGGGTATAACAACAATAAATACTTGATTCATTAAAAACAGAGACCAAACAAGCTCCTCCCTTAAAAAGATAATCCAGTTGTGTATCTGCTGCATGGTATTGTTGTATAATGCCCTCTCACCTTCAGGCTGGGTTTTGAAAGCTGAGAATATTTACCTACCTTCCCAGTTCTGAATTTGTGAACTGTACAAAGATTGTTACCACAACTCGTTTGTATACCACATTTTAGGAATACTCATTTAAATCAGATGGCTTAATATGACGTATTGTTGCATATGATGCAAGCTTTCCACAAAATTAGAAAATTTATTTTAGACCATTAGATATCTCACATATTATGCACAATGTGCATAGTGCTGCCTTTTGTCGTGCTTAGTATACATACTTTTCAGCTTTTAGGAATTATTTTACAAGGTAACATAACAATTACATACCCCTAAGACTTCTGGCACTGATTCTTTCGTATTTTTAAGCCTTGCTCAGTGAAAGGATGATGCTGACTGCTCCATGTTAATATTTAAGATATGCAATTATTATTCAAGTGATGTTTGTTAATTTAAATTGGACTCGAACATGATACAATCTGCTCATTTCAATAGGAACTTTAAAACCTTCCAGTCTGTTTAACACACCATATAGGACAAGAGGAGGTCATTTTTAAAAAGGTAGATTTTTTTTGTCCTCTCAAATGTCTATAAAATTTTTCACTGATATTTGAAAGAATGACATAAGTATATTCTTAATCCTTATATATAATTACATTTCTGTGTGATTACTGTATTGAGACTTCTTGATTCTGTGGCTCCCTTAAAGTCACTTCTGTATATGATGGATAATAATAAAGACAAGAAAAATGATGCAATTATAGAAAAATGTAGGAGGTGATGGAGAATACAAGATAGGATCAGTATTAATTGAATGCATGCATATAATCATGCATCAGCAGGATAAATGGAGACCCCTTCCTTTTGAGAAATTACATTTCTTTTTTCCTACAGAACTATATGAAATACTTCTGCAATTTACTCCCCCCCCCCCCCCCCCGTTCATTTGACTTTACATTTCCAGGAACGCAGTTTCTCATTGTCAGCTGAGCTTTCTGATCAGCATACTGCTTTTGTAAGAAAGGGATGACTTAAGACTACAGAAACACATACTTGCAATTTGCTAAGTCTTCTTTGTCATTCGAAAGTCTGCTATCACACACACCCCGCCCTGTACATGAGCCAAATTCTCACTTAAATTTCAAACTCCAAAATAAACATTCCAGGGAGAGCTCTTGCAACAGGCAAAGACAAGATAAAACTCTTCTGATTTAGGCAGTCTTTTGTTTTAGAAGACTAGCTAAAGCACAGCTGCTCCAACTTTCAATTAATAAAGAGCAGCATAAAATCACCTGCATTCGGATTCCTCTTTGAAAAAAGTGTATCTTCCCCCTAGTTACCAGAAAACTCCATACCAAATAGTAAATTTTCTCTATTATATGAATTATATACATTACATTAAACTTAACCTGACCTCTACAACTGGTCTTTAAAACTTGTTCCAGAGTTGCAGCAGAAAACATAATTAAAATGCACTGAGGGACATATTAATCGAAACACCTAAGTCCCCTAAAATGGGCAAACAGACCAAGGAGTGCGGTCTCAGACCTCAGCTTTCGGGAGTGACACGTACACCCGTGGTCTTGTTTTTCTTGCCTCCTTTCTAACGCTGAGATACGCAGCTCTCACGCTGCCTGTTGGTAACTCCTGGAGGTGGGAGTTCGCCTCTCCCGCCATCCGGTTCACACGCAGCAGCTCAGGAGTTTGAGATCGCGCCAGGGCGCGACGGAGCCCGGGGCCCAGGCACCCGCTGCGGCCGGGACCAGCTCGCCGCCGCTTCTTCCCAAATTCTGTCGTTGGAAAGCAGGTCGCTCGTTTGCGTTACGCGTGGTAGGCGGCCCGTGGTTACTTAGGCAGTAAGAAATGTTACTATCCACGTTTCACACGCACTTGGAGGGTGGGCCGAGCATACCGGCCCCCTTTACTGCGCTCCACCTCGGTCCTTGCGGTACTGTCGCCCCGCGGCCTCCTCCACGCCACCGCCGCAGCACGCGGGGGACGAGAGCGCGGGCGCGCACAACCGAGCATGCGCCGCGCCCGGGCCGCCCTCTTTCCGGCCCTCCCCGCCCCGGGCCTCGCGCGAGGCCGCCCACGCTCCATCCCCTGCGCCACAAGCCACGGAAACCACGAGCGTCCGGGATCGGGCGCCGGTGCGTAATGACGCACGTGCGCGCGAAGACGTGAGGACGCAGGCGGGCCGTAGAGAGCGTGAGTTTTCGCGTCTGTTTGGCTGAGCTGGCGTCGCGGTACTCCGAGGCATCTCTCGCCTTATCCCAGGGCCGCGGGCGCCGGCGGTCGGGCGGGGGCTGCGGGGCGGCGGTCGGCGCCTCCCGGGGGGCCGGCGCGGGGGCGTGGTCGGAGGCGCGGCCTTCCGTTCCCGGGCGCTCCCCGCGCACCCGGCAGCGGGGAGGGCGGGCTCCGGAGCGATTCTACCCGGGGTCCCAGCGTCTTCGCCCGCGTCTCTGCTTGAGGCCGGACCCCACAGGGAATGAGGGGCCGAGGCGCCCGGAAGGTGGGCTGGCTGTGGGAGGTTTGAAGGATTCCTTTGGAAAGCAGGAAGCTTAAAGGGACGTTGCAGCAGCAGCACAGCTTGCGGTTTCAGGTGTTGTCGGGACAGTCACTTGGTCTGTTTCTCTGGACAAGTGTGTGGCAAACCCAGCCCTCACCTCAGGAGTGATATTCCTCTTAACAGGGGACAGGAAATCCACCTAAGTAAATGTAACCTTTTTCTGCCGAAACCTGAAAAACTTTGGAATAGACGTTTTCAAAAACATAACGTGTTTGTTTGAGCAAACCGAGCATAAAATCTTTTGAAGACTCAGAGTTACTATCCAAATGAATTATTACATAGTTATGATTTAGTTGTCGAGATTTGTAGGTCCTTTTGCAGTCTGTTCAGTGACATCCAGACTTAGCTTTTTTTTTTTTTCTCTTTAAAATTGCTTTTAAAAAGTTTTTGTCTAATTTCTCACATTTATGCCTCCCCCCCCCCCCCGCTGGTTCTTATAAACGTGAAATTTAAAGGCTTCTAATTTGCTGTTGACTTGGCATAGATTGGGAAAGCAAATCTTTCAAAGGAGAACAGTACGTTAGTTCCTAAAGTTGTCTCAGGGCTACCAGCATCAGTATGACCTGGGAATTTGTTGGAAATGCAAATTTTTGAGTCTTTCCCCAAACTTAGAGTCAGAAACCTATATTAGCAAGGCTTCCAGTTGATACCAAATGCACCTAGGTGCTAAAGTTTGAGAATTACTGGCATCGCGATAAAGAACGCCCATCATGGGTCACAGACAGTGGAATTTGAATTGAAGCGCAAAGTTTTTCCTAGATGTAGAACCTTGGACAAGTTACTTAAATGTTACTTTATAGAGCGATAAGTAATCCATGTGAAAATGCAGGGAAAGTGTTTAAAAGCAATACACATACGAAACACTCAAAGATGAGATGTTATTAAATAATTTGTTAGAACTGCATAAAATAAGTACATAGATTGTGCTAAAAAAATTCTTCATTGGGTTAGATATGAGTTTCACTGCATGGATATGGTGACCACTGGTTAAAAGGGTATTTTCTTTGTTTACTTCTGGATTTCAGTTATATAGTGAAGGTTGTTGGAAACTGGATATACAGTTAGAAATTATAGCAATACTTACTGATACCAATGCTATTGCGGCTGTAGTATTTTTAAGAATAGCGTTAGTAAAAGAGTAGTATTAAAGAGTAGTGTTTAATTCTTTGGCCTTCTGGTCTCTTCAGCTTAGTTATACCTTCTTTTGACCTAGAATTCGGTAAAGACCCAAGATAAGCACTAGCTTTAGAGTTGAGAAGTATTATGGAGCAGTGACTTGGAAGCAGAAGCCAAGACTGAAGTTGTTTCTGTCCTTATCTTTGTTTCCCATATGCTGTACAGTTCCATGATAGCGAGGAAGGCCTCACATCCACTCTCCATACCTCCATTTTCTAGAAGGATCACAGGAGTTAAGTTAGATGTACCCCCAACCTACTATTTTTTCAGATTATCAGCTGCAGTGTTTTCTTAAAACTTTTCCTTTCCTTTTTCAGGGGATCATTGTAGGGAGAGAAAGAGAAGTATTCAGGATTTGAAGCAGCTGCCCCAAAGGCTAGGCTCATTGCAATGTTGAGAAGGGTCAGTGACAAACTGTGGCATACACAGCATGTCGCTTTAATTAGAGCACGCTGCTCCTAGGGCAACACCAAGGGCTCCTGGATATTGTGGGTGAGAGAGTTTTCATATGAACATGAGTCAAGTTGTGTATCAACTTCTATAAATAATTTTGTTAACCCTACCACCAAATTGACACTGTCCTGTCATGAAACATTCATTTTTCAAAGGCCCCAAATAGTTTCTTGTTCTCTGTATCAGATAGGACGATCTATATATAGCAATGGTGCTGGGTCAGACAAACCCTGCTTTGAATCCTGTCTCTGCTAAGTACTGATTGTGTCCATTAGACAAATTATCATCTTCCCAGCTTTAATTGCTTCTTCTATGAAGTAGGAATCAAGGGTGTGCCTACCACAGGCCATTGAATTAAGTGAAATAATGAGTAAAACATGTCCACTACGTGTTAGGCATAGAGACTCACTAAGTGTTATGTGTTGGACAGGCCTCCCAACCTAACTTTATCCCATTCATTTCCCCATGAGATTTTTATAAATGAGGTAATTTTGTTTTTACCTAACTGCACTGCTTTTCTTTTTAAGTGATAAAAGATGCTGAAGTGCAGAATCAAAGCTTTCACGTTATTTTGAGTGAGAGAAAGTGAATCCTTGGAGAAAGTTAAAACTCTAAACAGGATAGAAAAACACTATCTTCAGTTTTATCATCAAAACAGAGCAACTCCCCTAAATTGTTTGGGGTCTTTACTGGAAGGTCAGGGTCAGGGGATGATTAATACTTATCTTCAGTTAGTTGATAGGGACATTCAGAGATAGAAGGGGATGTCGTGTTACAGATGAGACCACAATGAAAATATGCGATTGGTCTTCTGTATGGGTAGGTTCCACATTCGTGGATTCAGCCAACCACAGATAGAAAATATTTGAAAAAAGCAAAAAGATAAATAATAAAAAATACAACTACTTACATAGCACTTATGCTAGGTATTATAAGAACATCTAGACATGACTTAAAGCATACAGGAGGCTGTGCCTCAGTTATATATAAATATTATAATAAGGGGATGGGGACCAAGTATAAAAGGAAATTATACATTTATGTAAAGTTAGATGTACGTGTGTATATATTTATAAATTATTTTTAAGAGCCACTAAAAATATGGAAGTGAATCTTTAAAAAGATACATATCCTTTTATGTTGCAGTTATAGTCATCTAAGCAGGGGTCCTCGGATATTTTAAGTAGGGAGCCCTCTTAAACAGAATCTTACCTGTAAAGCTCCAGGAGCTGAAAGGCTTTAAGAACAACGAGGTTAAAGGAGACAGGCTCTTGATCCTCAACAGCACTGCTCAGAGGCACATCCAGGGAACCTAGGATTCTAGGGAACTGCATCTGAAACTCCTAACTGTGGGATAGAAATACTCAGGTCATAAGTTATACCTGAAAAGTAATGACATGAACATTTCTGGTGAGTGGTAGTCACAAACTTGTCCTGAAGACGATTCCCAGGGTCTTCAATAATGTCAGCATATGTATGGCTTCTCAATCAGGGGTGCTGAGTGATTATTTAAAGAAAAAAAACAACCCAGCCTTCAATCTTACCCATATTTTACAAAAATAGCATTCTGGGTACATTTTTGAGAAATCAACTTTTTAAAAAAAAATCCTGAATCGTGACAGCTGTATTACTATTAAAAGCTATTTAGTATTTTAACTGACTGTTGTTTAGTATTACAAATGACTTAGGGTAAAAAAAACAAGGAAATATATTATTAATTTGTTTAGGTCACCCTTATTTTTTTTTTGTATGAAAACAGCTTGTCTGCATTTATATGGTAAAGTGTTTTTTTTAAGGAGTTAATATTTAGTTAATAATGGGCCTTCATAAAAATAATTTCAAATGCTAAGTGTTTGTTAGATTGCTATTAATAGTGGTTGTAATATTACATTCTCTTTTTCACACATTGAGGAGGGTTTCCTGGTGACAACTGTAGTGTGGGGGAGGGGGAGTCACTTTCAGTCAACCAGCTGCTCTGTGCAACATCATGATGGTGATATTTCAAAGCCCGTAGATAATTTTGGCTGTATTCAGAAAGAAAAACATCACATTTCTGGGCTGCAATAGTGTGCAAAAGCCCTTTGGGATATAGATGACAGCCAGCTAACAATATGTGCATTCAGGTTTGCATGTTGGGGCTATTTACCATCTAGTTTCTGGGACATTGTAACATGTGTATCATAATTACAAAGCGATAAAGTTTAGTTCCATGGGGGGAAAGGCTCATTACTTTATGGAGAGGAAAGGGAAATAAAAACAAACTTGGGTGGTGGGCTGTGTGCTTTCATATAATATGTATACTATTTCATTCTTCACAATGACTCTAGGAAGTAAGTGGAATTTTTCCCATGTGTTGATAAGCAAACAGAAGCTCAGCAGGACTGATTATATGATTTGCCTAAGGCCACATACTAGTAAGTGATGGCATCCATATTTGACCTCACATCTTCTGGCTTTAGCTCCAGGAATGTTGTCATTACAACAACAGCTGTTTCTCCATGGTGTTAAGTTCCTTCTGCATTTTTAATCCAAAGTCACAAAATCAGGAAAATAATGACCAAAATTTATATACACATTACAATGTTTTAAACTTTATATAGATAATATGTAGGGGTGTGTTTGTGTGTATGTGTTGGCAGCTACATATAATTTTTTTTTTTCCTTGAGGAGAGCGTCTCATGGGCAACACTGTAGAAGAAATATTGCTACCTTTATGTTATCAATACCAGTAGTTTTCCAATTTATGTGTGTTGTAATGAATCAGTTGTGATTCTGACTTTGAACAAAGGTAGTAATAAATATTGTGCACACTGCCATGTAGTCTCTTCCTTCATACCAACGTTTTAAAGGAGAGTTTCTTTTTTTCTATCCGGACATGCTAATTTTGTATTAATAAAGGACCTTTTAACTTTCTCAATGTCCATCCTGTAGCTATTATGTCCACCAGGTGATGGCTTAAAATAATTTCTCTTTTTTTGTGTGAGATGGTTCTACTGTTTTTGATGATAAGTTTTCTAGAGTCATTTTTTCTTCCTTCCCAGTGCCCACAGGGTAATGTCTGCCCTAGCATTTTCTTTCTTTCTCTCTCTTCCCCCATACACTATGCAAAACTTTTAAAACTTGTTTTTTCTATTTTCTGAACAGTTCATGCACCTTTATATACAGTCTTAATTTAGTTCCTTGTCACATGGCATGTTGCTGTTTGTGTCTTTGCTTCTCTCTCTAGGCTATGGTTTCCTGAAAGGAGAATGCTTGCTCCTTGGTAGGTGCTCAAATATTTATTAAATGAAGGAGTACAGACATACATAAAATCATATGTTTAATGGTTATTGCTTTCGTTTCTCATTTACTGGGTTTTTTCCCTGGGCTCATGATTGAAGAAGTGTGATGGTATGTGTCTGTTAGCTGCATGATGGTGGAAAACAAAAGGGTAAATCCCTCTGTAGAAAAGCATACAGAACACTTCCATGTTCCTCCCTGAAGGCTATGAGATTGAAGAGATTAAAGGAGCCTCTTATTCAATTTTTTTCTTTTTTGACTAGATGAGACTAGATGATTCACTGACTTAAAGTTCTAGTCAGAAGCTTTCATTAAGTGATAACATTTTATTAAATGTGTAGACTAGTCTTATTTTCAGTGAAGAACAAAGGCAGTGAGGTACAGTGTTTAGAAAATCACTTCAATAATTAAAAGTATTCTTGAAAAACATTCACTTTGTATAAATAGAACACAAATTTTTGACCATCTGTTTTTCCTTTTGGGAGAACATTCCTCTTCCAGTGTCCAAGTTTATACAATAAGTATGTGATTCAGAGAGGACTTTGCCTCAGTTATGCAGAAGTTGGTCTCATGCTCACATCCTGAGCTCTGTGCACTCCTTTCTTTAGGAATAGCAGGCCCACAGCAGACCTTTGAAACACGGCCTATATAACCTTCATGTTTTGATTCTCCTATGGAATTAGAGTATTGTACTTAGTAGAAAATGGGAGCTGGTGATGCTTGAAATAAACTAGGATCTGTTTGTCAGCCTTTTGCAAATGCCCCGATATTCTTCTGGATAGGGTTCTATGATCACAAACAGCAGAAGCTAAGTTATCTAAGTTAACTGAGTTGTCCAGATAACGTCAAGAACAAGAAATTTATTGAGAGAGTATGGATGAGCTCAGAGAATCAACAGAAAAACCAAACTACTGGACCTTGGTAAAAATCAGCAGCTAGATGAGTTCTCAAGATTTGGGTAAGCTCTTCAAGTTCCGAAAGTTGTGTCAGCTCTAAAAGTTGTTGGTCCTGGTGTCTCTGCACAAGTTTTAAATTCCAGGAAGAGAGGTAATATTCCAGCTTTGGTCACTATCATCTTTGCATCAGTGTAGGAAAGGGCACTCTTGGTTGATATCTCCTCCCCAAGACCACATCCAGTGGGGGTGAGGGATGGATTCCTGTTACTGAAAGAATGAGGTATTGATGCTAGGCGGGCAAAAAACTCTGTCTAAGCTCTGCACTATCACCTCACAATTTGTGGACACCTCGTGTGCTTTATGGTAACAACAGATCTTTGAAGTGTGCTTTCCCCCCTCTTGACTACTTGTGCAGGGAGGATTTCAGTTACATAAATAATTCACGAACAGTTCTTACACAGAGATTAATTTAAATGAGGTGGAGGTGGGGGTGGGTATAACTTTTTCTTCGATTTTAGGTAGACAAAGAAATCTGGTATGGAGCAAAGGTGAGAATGGAATTACTTAAATCCTCTTGAAAGGAGTGATCGTGGGATGCTGGCATTGCTGCTTTTTGTGTGCCTGCTGGTTTAAAAACTGAGGTCTGAAAGGCTGTCAGTTGGAGAACTTTAATGAGCCCTCATTACACTAAAGCTTGTGGGTCTGTGAGAGAAGGAACTGGCTTATGATTGATATTGGAAATCATAAGCGGTGATGGGTCGGAATTGCAGTTGGCACTAATTCACCTATCTGGGGAGTAAAATTCAAGATTATATACAAAATCTAGTAGTTTCATGTTTTAGCCATTTTTCACGTATAAATATAGTCTAATGATTTCTGTTAAGACTAAAACACTTTGAAAAGGAGAAAGAAAAATTTTTCCAGCTGACATTGAGATTTTTTTCCTCCTAAAATGGAGTCTCATTAAATCTCAAATCATCGGATAATTTTGACAGAAACTCTGGTTTGAGATTTTACTATAAAATTTATTTTAATTAAAAAAATCATTTTTACTTTCATGTTGCTTCCACATACCCTATTATATACTGTTTAAAGAAATGTATGTGTAATTGAATCATATGATGCAGTTTAAATATGTGAGATCATAGAAAGTCCTGGAGAGTGCTCATTGGTTGGTTACTATGTTATGAATACTTTAGAACTTAAAACTTAATATTAAACATTTTTTTAATTTTAATTTATTTGTACGGATAAAAATACTATCATTTCCCAGTTTACAACTTTATATCCCCCCCATCACACACAAGAGTACTTCACAAAATTCACGGAAAAATAGAATTAAAAGATAATACTAATCTTTCCATGAACTTTTTGAAGACCCTTCATATATAATCTAATTTAATTCTTACAAAACCAAATGAGCCTGCGTTATCTCCTTTTACAGGTGAGAAACTGATGGTTAACTTTCCTAAGGTCACATGGCTGGTGTGTTATAGAGCTCTTGCCAAGGACCATACCATTGACTACTGCTCTATACTACATATGTTAATAATGGTAGCCTTGTATATAGTCTTGACAAAAGCATTGGGACATTTCTTTTCCCAGAGCTTATCTGTTTAATGCCCCCAGTTCCCTGACAACTTCTTTATGTTCTGAAACTGTAAAAATGTGTTGTATTATCCACCATCCTGTGCTTCTGTTTGCCATGAATGTGACAACAGCTCCTGTAGTGCAGCAGTGTGCCCTATGAAGCCTTTTGTCCTTCGTGTCTTGGAGCAGCCTGACAGCCTTTCATGTTGAATTCAGCAAGATTGCTTTTCATTTAACAAATCTGAATGTTGCTTTCTAGGTGAAAAATAATTAAAAGCTTTTAAAGATGTATTTGATTAACAGGAAGCTGATCTGTGTAAATTAATTATAACTGTAATGATGTCATAGCCTTGTCTTTTGTTATTAACCAGGTAATTGACCAAAAGTTTAGAAGCTTATTGTAACTGACAGTAGTTTGACCTTGTGTGCTGTCTAGAAGTGAAACATGCACAAGGAATGTAAATGTACTTTGTTCATTGAGCCGCATGTGTTGTCAGAGCATCTGATCTTGAGTTCTTATTTTTATTCTTCCATTATTTCTTTGTTGAAATTGGTGATCAGGATTATATACTTGAACTAAATATTATACTTATTTCTCTTACTAAAAGCATCTGGCCAAACACAAATGTTATCTGTGTCCTTGAATAACTATAATCAGACATGAAACCTTGGCACATTTAGGACATCCAGTCAAGTAAACAAATGCCAAAATTAAATGAATCTTGTTTTAAAAGTCTACACAAAGGAAGGTGAAAAACTTTTGATAGAGAAGTCATAAAGGGGAAAAATACAGGCATATTTGATAGGTTGAGAGAAAATTTATCCTCTTTTACTCTAATTTGAGAAAGTTAAGAGCATGTGGTATTTTGAATATTTGAGTGATAAGAACCTCTAACTTCAGTGAGATTGGCTAAAAAATGGCAGTATAAGAGTAAGACATAGAGTAGAAATGGGCTAACAACCATCAGTTCTTGGGTGTTGGTCTGTTCTCCTTCCCACACACTTTACACTAGTGGTGCAGTCAGCCCTGTAAGAATGTGACATATACATTCCTAAAAATCACAATGCTATGCAAAATCACTCAGTTAAAACCACAGAACTTTGGGACAAATGGTGTTAGGAGCACAACACTCAAAAACTTTGTCAGGGGCAGGCACGTTAAAAAAAAAAAAAAAGATAGAGACCTCATAAAATGGTAGCACAGTTTTACACATGTTAAATGATTAAGAAATACATAATTAGTACAGTAAATATGACACTTTACCTTCAAAAAGTCCGGAACTTCACTTGTGGAAGTGGTTGTTGGAAGGATTGCAGCTCATGTATTATCATCAAGTGGTGGAAGGAGGGTTATATGAAATTTGACGAGAAGTTATAACTGCAGATGTGGATGAGAATAGCTCATAATGTACTATGTGAACTGAGGTAGCTGGTAGATGTTTGAGGTGTGTAAAAGTGTACACTTTGTGAATTTCTATGTAGTTTGCTTCCCCTGGGTGCAGTTTTCTGCATGCATCAACTGAAATTTGCATTATGCTCAAATGGTTCTCTAATATATCAGTTGCATTTGAACAGATTTGCTCACTTTAAAGCAAGCATTATAGCAGAACTGACTGGACCAATTGCTTATACTTCCCTAAACATTGCCGTATTTCATGTCTTTATGCTAACAGCACATGCGTGCTCCTTCCCATCTTTAAAATAACTTTCTTTCTTTATCCATTTTTTTGTCTTTCAAACCCTGGCCGGGGTGAGGAAGCTTCCCTAACATCTTCTCTGAATTGGATTGATTTAATATTTTCTATATTGACATATATATGTACATTATTTGCCCATTTCCAAAATATGTCAGTTTTAGATGACATAAGACACAAGCTTGTAGTAAAGGAAAAAATAGTAACAAACTGAAATGGTTGAGTGGCTCTTGGCAGAAGAAAGCTTATCCATTTACTAGGCGGACTTCAACTTTTTCTTGTTCTGATGGGTTTTGCACAAGAAACAGTCTGAATGTTGCTTTACACAATGCAAAGATGATTCCATCTTGGGTGAGACCCATATCAAGGCCTCTAATAATGTTACAGTGCATTTCTGCAGAAGTCATTCTTCAAAGGCAAAGTGACAAGATCTGACCATGTAGCTTTTGGTGACTTGGCAAAATAGGGATAAAGTTGGGATAGTGATCCTTTATACCAGTAATTCTTAAATGGTGGAAAAGCAGTTTTCACCTCTCTGTGGCTTCCCTCTCAGATTAAACCTTGCTTTGCAGGGTAGGGCCTTGGGGTAAAAGAATGCCAAACAGGGAACATTTCACAAACCCTCCATTCTAGAATACTAGACAGCCGGATGCCTGGCCCTGATGGGAGAAAGTTGGAGAAGGCACTGGGGCTTTTGTTCCTCAGCTTCTAGCTTCTCTGTTTATATAGAATATATTCCAATATTAGGAAAAATGGCATTTGGATTATTGTCACTTTTTTGTTTTTTGATTTGATTTTAAAAACGATTTATGTTGTTTTTTTTAGCTACAACTGATAACAATTCTGAAGGGTGTTAGAAATTTGAACATTATTTTGTACTATTCTCTTAAATATAGACTTAAAAATTGACGTGTATCAAGAATGTCATTACAATTCATGTAGAGTAAAAGTTTTATACAGTGAGATATTCTTATCCCTTCTTGGGAAAGACTATTTTTTATGCTAAGATTACATCCTTCCTAATTTTTTGGTGGTGAAAGTATTGTCTTTTGTATTAGAAGACAGTGGGGTGACTTCCACTCTCAGCTCTGACATATAAAGAGCTTGGAAGTCACTACCCCTGTCCTCACAATAAGAAAGAAGGTGAAGCAAACTGAAAATCATCTACTTTTTCAGATTTATCAGATAATTGAGGTAATAAGTCAAACCACCGCCCTGAAATCTGGAGAGAAAGGCTCTTATAGAGAGTCGCAGTCAAGATCAACTTACCTGTAATTGAAGCCACTGGAGGCAGTAACTGGTAGGAACACTTAAATGGTGATTTTGATGAATTGCTGGAGTCTGAGTATAGACTTACTTGAGAGTTAAAAACTCTCAACTTTTCTGCAGACAAATTAGATCACAATTTCATTTTAAGAACAGAGACTCTGGAACCAGGTTATTTTGCTTAAAATCCCTGCTTATATATAAAATGGGTAATAATAATAATACCTGTTTCATAAAGTTTAGAGGATTGAATGGGTTAAACGTACTTCTAAAGTTTGAAAGCAGTACTACCAAAGATTACCTAGAAATATGTGTGTGTGTATAACTTCGGCCAATGGTTTGAAATTTCTTTTTGATCTGTATTTTAGAATAACTACAAATCAGTAGCAAAATGGGTATTTCTTTTTTAATCATTAAAACAAGATCTATGATTTCCTGAGTGCTTATTGTGTACCTGGCATTCTAAACACTTTGATGTTTTAAGTCATTCAGTTTTTAAAAGAATTTTAGGATCAGGTTTAGCTATTATTATTACTCCATTTGCACAGTGAGAAACAGAGGCTTAGTTTAAGTGTCTTGTGTAAGGTCACACAGCTCTTAATGCTAAAGCCAGTCATTGAGACCAGTTTAGGCTCCCAGAGTGTGTGCTCTCAAATCCCAAAGTATACCAAAAATATACTGTTTGATACAGATGATAAAAGTTAGATGGTGACATCTTGTTGACACTGGTAGAGCATACGTGCAGAAAGCATTTGGGTGATTAGTGAGTGCTGATGTGGTCAGGGAACCTGTCAGCAAGGAGGCAGGACAGGAGCTTGCTTTGAAGGTTGAGCAACAACTGGCAACAACAGGACAACTGGCAAAAGCAGAAGAGGAAGCACTACTTCCCTGGAGGAGTACTCTCTGTAGTTCTTTTTTTAATCATCTGACTTTTTTACCGAAAGCTTCCATATTACCTGTGTGCCTGTGTGCACATTGCTCACCACTACCAAGGTCTCGTCTTTTCCTTTCATTTTGACAAAAGTCCCAAGTCCCTTGGAATGAACTAATTGTGAATCTTACTTTCTTTTAGTCTATGTAATTTAATTAAACTGACATTAGACTGACACGTACCCTTTTGTTGTTGCTGCTGTTATTGTTGTTGAAACTAGTTTAGGGCATTTTCTAAATCTGTAGTTTATTTCCTGAGTCTTTTGCTTTTACCAAAAGCCAATATGTAGTTCCTTTGGATTTTTTACCCCCAATAGTTAGTCCTCAGGGTTGTAGAAAAGTTTGGTTTTTGTTGTGCTGGTGGTGGTGGTTTTTTGTTTCCTTGTTATATCTTTTAGTTCTTAGACCATTCCTAAGTGGTAAGGTCAGGGCAGAAACTAAAGTCTTCTGTTTAAGTTTGTGTACTTTCTACTCTCCTGTATTCCCTCTTAGGTGAAATTGATCTTATCTTTCCATAAACACTCTTAATCAGTCTTATCACTTCTTGAATTTTGTTGAATTCGTAGGATAACTGACTTGTCAGTTTCTGTTGGTGATTCCATTTATGCATGCGTTGGGCATGCATTTCTATGGCTTAGAATAGATAATCGTATCATTTGAAACCACTTTCTCATATTTAATTTAAACTTCCCTTTTCATAGCTACTACTTCAGTTTTGTCTCAGGAATTTTTCTGTTTACAAAAATAAAAATGTTTGCATGCAATGGCTCCAGAAATTTTGGTGACTCCAGAACACCCAATGTGATGGTATTAGGAGGTGGAGCCATTGGGAGGATATTAGGTCATGAGGGTGGAGCCCCATGAACAGATTTAGTGCCTTTGCAAAAGGAATCTCAGAGAGCTCTCCTGCTGTCTTTGCACCATGTGAGGATACAACAAAAAAGATAGCAGTCAGCAACCTGGAAGAGAATCCTCACCAGAACCTGACCATTGTGGCACCCTGATCTTGTTCTACAAGTCTCCAGAACTGTGAGAAATAAATTTCTGTTGTTTATAAGCCACCTGGTCTATAGTACTTTGTTATAGCATCCTGAACTAAGACATTTGCCAAAAGCAATATCAAAGTTAAAATTTATTGTTCTTCCTTATCTCTTTTGGTAAGATCTTATTTTTCATAAAAGGAAGATTTTTGCTAAATGGTAAGCTTTGAAATCTTCACACTTAATCGTCTTTTTCTCATTACTAAGTTCTAATTAAATTTTACACTGTATATTACAAATAGAAGTTTAGCTAAAATGAAACATTGTTTTGGTCCTTTTACTACTTTTAAATAGTTGTCTTAAACTTAAGTTTATCTTCCAAGAAGCATTTATGGGAAAGAAAAGTAGCTGACATCTTTTTTAGGGGTTCTTAGTCTAGTGACTTAAGTTAAAAGATATAGGCTGTGAAACAGAACATTGAACTATTTCCTAGCCTGCCTCTGGTTCACAGCCTAGAATATCAAAAGATTTGTATGTAACCACTTATAGCTATTTGTTACAGGCTATGGAAGTGCAGAATGTAGAATTTGGCTTTCTTAAGTGATGGGTAGGCTGGGCTGCTAGGCATAGACAGTAGCAGTAGGGGTTGCAATTGTTAGAGACAGAAAGTTGAAAGGCTGGACAGATAAAGCAGCACTGTCTGGTGGGAAGAGCTGAGTTTGAGTTCTAATAGTCCGGTTTACAGGCATTGTTATCTTGGTTTCTTCATCTGTATAAGAAAAATGGAATTTTTTCTCTTTCACAATTTCACCCTAAAACTGCTGGAAAGCTTTCCACCTAAATTGGGCACTTACATTTGGAATGGTAAACATAAAATAAAAGCTCAAAATACAAGCTTTGTGATGATGTGTGTGAAATTCACTCTGGTGACCTCTCGTGGTGGGAGAGCTCATATGACTGCCCATCTGTGGCGATGGCCTTGCTTATTAAGCACCTTGGACAGAGAAAGCTGAGTCCTGACATTTCAGCATCCCCAGAAAGTCTCAAGGGCAGAAGCTCCATTAGGGTACTTCTCATATAGGCAACTCTATAGAGCATGATTCAGAATGAGTATCTGGACAGTTAAATAATTTTCTCGTCAAGTGTTGGGTAGACCAGCTAGCAGATAAAATGGAACTAATTTTGTTTTCATAGAATTGTGAGAATTAAGTGAAATGAAGCAAATTATACATTTGTACTTTAAAACTGTAATTGTATAAATATTAGTTATTATTGGAAGGTATGTAAATATCATAAGACCTTGATTCCTGCTGGGCTTAATAGCTTGAAATTGATCATGATAAAGATTTAATGTCAGCTATTATTTATGTAGTACTTATTATGTTTCAGACATTGTTCTAAGTGTTTTACACATATTAACCAACAACTCTATGAGGTAGGTCATGTTATTATTTAGTATCTGTTTTATAAATGAAGAAATTTAAGTGTAGATTGATTAAGACCTTACCCACGGTCATACAATTCACAAGCAATTAAGCCAGGCTTTGAACCCTCGCAATTAGGCTCCAGATTCATTCTGTTAATCATGACACTATTCAGTCTTTTGGTGGTGAAGTATATATAGACAGCCATTTGATGGATTGGGTGGGAGGGGATAATATGGTGAAATTGGATATTAAGCAAATTGAGTCAGGCATTGTGTACGTAGATTGGGGAAAGAGTGTAGGGTGATAAAGTCCTGAGCTTTGGTGGAGTCTTGTCACCACATAACACATGGCGTTGTTAATGGTTGTTTACTTTACTCATCTGGAATATTCTACTTATTCTGTTTAGTAGGCTTAAATCCTAACTCCCTAGAGGTCATGTATTCTGTCTTTGTCTTTTCATGGATGGTATTGATACTTAAGGCAGGCTATTATGAAAGACAATTGGACATTGTCCCATTAAGGGATGGTAAATTTGTATTTGTATTCATTTTGGCAGATGGTGTATTGAGGAAAAAAGGAAGGAGGAGCTCTTGTGTCTTAACCCTAGGTCTAATTACCTAAAATCAGAAATGTCTATCCAATTGGCATTAGAGAGATAGTCTAATGGTTGTTTTCAAGTTGGTTGAGACAGTTTCTTAATGTGTTTATAATGATGAAGTGTATGTGGTTGGAGAACCATTGTATTAAAGGTCTCAGCAGTCTTAAAAAGGAGAAAATGCTCTCAATTCCCAATTTTTTTCTGGAACATCATCCAAGTTGTAGATATTTCCATGAATAGATACTGGAATGTAATTACTGAGAGCATCAGAATGTTCATAAAGACTAGAATTCCCATTACCTTCTTAAAATAATTTGGTTCCAGTTTTCATTTTTTATTCATGAAGTCAGTTTTCATTCATCTGATTGTCTTCATCTCTTTCTGTCTTTGCCTTTAATTTAAAATAAGAAAACAGAGAACCCTACTCTAAATTCCTCCAATTTTATCATTAATGTAGGTCATGAAGCCAATTAACAGATTTAGATGGCCAGAAAAAATTGTCATTTATGTGCAACTTGTCATCAAATGATTGTGCTGTCTGGTGAAGATTCCCAACTGTACCTCCAGGATTCTCTATTTACTAATCAGCTCAGGTATATGATGCATTCTGGTAAATTGAATACAGTGTAATGATGTGAAGCCATACCATTATTATTTACCATGTAAATAATAATTTACATGTTATTCATATGACTGTTTTGCATATAGCAAAGCTTTTTGAAATGCACTCATGTATTTGAGAAGAGGAAACATTAGTTTGCAAGTATTCAGTTAATAAATTATTGTTTTTCACTGAATGCAAATGCATATAATACTATATCATTTTCTTATTTTCAGAACTATCTTAAAAATCTGCATTTTGTAATCGAGTTCTGTTGGGGGCCTAAGGAAGCTAATATTTTTTGGGAAAAATAAAATTATGCTAAGAAGTTTTATTGGAGAACAAATAATTTTATTATTATTGTGCTGGACCAAAAAGTTCTTATCCTATCTACAGTAACAAGTTGAGAAAACACTTTCTTAAGTTTGGACTTGAAAAGCCATGAATGATAAGATTCTGTAGAAAGTTACAGGAGTAAGAAGAAGTGCTCCAGTTCCGTTTATTCCCGGAGAAAGTACACGGTACTGAAACAGGATAAGAGAAAAAAACGTGTCTAGTGTTTTTTGTATATTTTGACTGAGTTAATGTGCAATTTGTGATGCACTAATTTGTTGTCTAGCTCTTGTAATTCAAAAAGCGGTGGAAGTTTTTATGTTTAGTATAAATAATTTGCTATTTCCATAGTGTTTCTGCTTTGTTTGCAAGTAATAAAGCATACTAACTCTGTTTCTTTGAAAATGATTTTTACAGTATTTACAAATGAATGTATTGGCCTAAGCCATGCTCTGCCATCGAAGTACATTCATATTCCTTTTTAACACATCATGCACAGAGGGATGCCAGTGCTAGTCTTTGCTGTTTAATCAGTATGGTTTCACCTTTCTTTCTGAAGCGTTCTCTTGACCTGAGCTTGTTAAATAATTTCTTGTAGAATGTATGTGCGTGTATATGTGTATGCTTATCTTGTATTTGAAGCAATGAAAATTGAAGCATTTGCCCAGTATCATTAGTCGTTAGGGAAATGCAGACCTATACCACTTCATGCCCACTACGAATGGCTAATGAAACAGATAAATAAAAACAATTATTGGTGAGAATGTGGCAAAAATGAAATTCACATATAGTGCCGGAGAGAATGTAAAATGGTGCAGAAATTTGGAAAACAGTTTGGCAGTTCCTCAAAAGTTAAACATAGAGATCCTATATGACCCTGGAATTCCACTCCTAGGTATATATTTAAGATAATTGAAAAGTTATGTTCATACAAAAAACTGTACATGAATGTTAATAGCTGCATTATTCATTATAGCCCAACCCATCAACCGATGAATGGATAAACAAAATGTGATGTATCTACACAATAAAATATTATTTGAGGCATAAAGAGAAATGAGGTATTGATACTTGATACAACATGGATTAATTTAGAAAACATTATGCTAAGGGAGAAAAATCAGACACAAAATGCTACATATTGTGTGATTTCGTTTATATGAAATGTCCAAAATAGGCAAATCCTTAGAGACAGAAAGTAGATTAGTTGTTGCCAGGCACTGGGGAGTGGGGTGGGAAGTGACTGCTGATGGGTATGGGGTCTCTTTTTGACGTCATGAAAATTCTAGAATTAAACACTAGTGATGTTTGCACAACCTTTTGAATACAGTAAAAACTACTGAATTGTGTACTTTAAAAGAATGAATTTTATGGTATGTGAATTATATCTCAAATTTTAAAAATCAAAGCTTAAGCATCTGGAAAGTCAGATATTATTAACAAAATAAAATACTGATCCTGAGTGATAGAAGGCCTTTGATAAATACTTGCCAAATAACTTGAACAAACCCACCTTTTTCCCTATGTTTTTTTTTTTTTTTTCTTACCGGTAAGGGGATCATAACCCTTGCCATGGTGTCATCTGCACCACATTCTGCCAGTGAGCGCACCGGCCATCTCTATATAGGATCCGAACCCGTGGCCTCAGCGCTACCAGCGCTGCACTCTCCCAAGTGAGCCATGGGGCCGGCCCTTTCCTTATGATTTTTAAAGAGCATGTACTTAAAATATATGAAACTATGAAATGAAATTTGCCATATTTACCAAAGGCATGAAAATAGTAATGATAGTCATGACATAGCATTAATCTATCTCAAATATGTAGTGATAAACCTTTTCTTGAGTCTTGAACAAACAAAAAAAGCCTCATAAAATTTAAAAAGATTTTAGTGAATAATTTAGGATTTGTTGCTCTTATAATAATATGGAAGTCTGTGTCTTCAGAACAGCATTTCATTACTCCCATTAAAACTGTAGTTTCTTTCCTTCTTGCAAAATTAATTTGGTTAGTATCAGACACCAAGTTGGGAGTAGAATTTATAACTGGTATGTATTCTTGCAATTTAATCATCTCAATTCTTATTGAACATTTAAATCTGAAAATTGAGATATATACTGCCTTGGTAAATAATGATGATGAAATATATTCTGCTTGGTAAGTGGAATTGAAAATCACTGCAATTAGTTTCTTTTCCCTTTTTACTCCTTTCTCTCCCCCTTGAGGCACATTAGTTTCCCAAGTTATGAATTCAGTTTCTTTTGTTTGTTCTAGCCACTTAGATTTTCTTATTACGTACCTATTTAATTTTTAATTTCTCATTAAATGTAAATATGGGTAATTTTCCTATCAGTGTTTCAAGAAATCTTCCATTTCTGTCTGCCACAACCTTGATATAATGCTGTCTACTGTGTATTACTACATAACTAAAATGTTATTTTTGTTGTTAGATAGTTCTGGTGAAGCAACTTATCAATACATTTTAAATGGGTCAGAGGTTTATTTCTATAAAGTTGAGATAAATGTTATAAATATTGTTCTGGAAATAAAAATGCTAAGTGGAATAATATGTATAGTGCTATGGGATAGATTGTTACAATTGCAAGAAAAATACTTAAGGATGAACATATCTTAGGTATTCAGACTTAATCATTTTCATTTATTATATAATGTAGATACATTAAAAAATACTAATCTTGAGTCATTTGGGAAATAATTATTAAGCATGGATCATATGTCAGTCACTGTGTATTTGTGGTGGTCATGGGGTGGCTCTAGGTATTCCTGGTGATCAAAATGGATAAGATAATTCTTGCCCTTCACCATTTATACTGCAATCGTGGAGCTCCTTATATGGGAGCTCTTATGTGGCTGGAGCATAGTGACTGAGGCAGAGATTAGTGTGAGGTGAGACTGGAGGGGTGGGCAGGGCACTGGTGATAACAAGCAGATAATTATGGTAAAGAGTTTGTACTTTATTCTCACTGTAATTCTAAGCCATTGAAGGCTTATTGCTGGGGAATCCAACTTCAGTTTTATACAAGATTACTATGAGCAGTGGTGTAAAATCATTGGAGGGTATCAGAGGAGAAGCAGAGAATCCAGTTAGTTGAATTTTGTTGTAATCAGGCAAGTTATGATGGTGGCTTAGACTAGAGTAGTGGCCGTAGAGCTAGAAAGAAGTAGGTTGAAAAAACCTGCTTGAAAGAAGAATAAACAAAATTTGATGGATAGGATTTGGGGGTGGTGGAGTGATGAAGGCAAAGGACATGTCGAGGATATTTTCTACATCTTTAACTTGAACAGCTGGATAGATGGAGATTCCATGTCCTGAGATGGGGGACATGAGAGGAGGAGCATATTTGGAAGGGACAGTTCAGTGTTCAATTTTGGGCATGTTAAGTCTGTGGGAAGGGGGATATGTTTATGAGGTAGGGAAGTGCAGGGTGTAGCTTGCTCTTCTTTGAGCTCTAGTTTATGGTCTGGGTACAAGGTAGAACATATAAACTACTTCCAAAACCAAACAGATTATATAGGTTTCCAGATCATAGATAAGTTGCTATAATTGATCACGTCTCTATGATCTCTCATACAGCACGGCACTCTAAAAATTTTTGTGTAATTCATGGGCAGGACATTAACAATGTTCGTTTTATGGTCAAAGCTCACTTATTGTGATCTGTTTTCCTTGGTGTTCCTAGAACTATGTCTGCCTGGCCCACAAGGTCAAGTTACGTATTTGATCTTCAGAAGGACCAGTTGGATTTAAGTTCCCTGGGACTAGCTGCATCCGTCACCTTGGATGGCTGACTTGATAATTCATTAGGAAGGAAACTGGGCTATAGAGTTGTTATAAAATAGGAATGACTTATCCTCAGTGAATGCATACTTTCGCAAACAAAAGCCACTAGAATGCCAGCGTAGGTAGAACATAAATTTTGAGTTTAAGCAGCACAGATAAGTCATTCACTGAGGATTTGAACCACATAATTTTATTTATCTTTTGATTTCCTGAAGCCAGTATTTTTATTTCAATATTATTTTTTCCAAAAAATAGAAATGGGCCATTTAGGGGCTTAGTTTATAAACTGTTTCGTTCTTTGCTGTGCCTCCAGTTCCTGGTATGCATTTGACATTTCATAAATATTTATTAAATAGATGAGTGAAAGAAGGAATGGCTGAATCATCATTCTGTGGGAAAGGATAATTTAGTTTTCAGAAACCAAGACATCAGGCAGACTGTATTCTTCCCATAAGATTATGTCCCTGAAACCTGCTGAGCAATCAGGCTGAAAAGTATAAATTTGGGAATCGTCCTGATGAAAAGTGTTAAAAAACTATGAGAGTGGAAGTCCATGAGTGTGTGCAAGGCAGAGTAAAGACAGAGGAAAAGTGAAAAGCAGAGAAAGAGAGATTAGAAGGAGGGGTGAAGTTGCAGGAGAGCAAGGTGTCCCCTGGACTCAGGAAGTAGGAGCGGTCAACAGTGGGGGGAGAGAGCTGGGAAGTGAGAAGGAATATAAATGGAAAGAAACCTTTGGATTTGGCCAGATGTAATGAATTATACGCCTGAGTGTACAGTGTGAAGTAAGACTGGGGAAATTATATCCTTTCACTTATGCTTTTCAACACTAATGATTTCTATTGAGAAGGATCTTTTTCTTAAGGTGTGATTGGTTTTGATTTTCTGCTGTGTATAGCCCGACATTCATAGGATACTATTTACACTTATATTGAAGCGTTTATTTTATGATTTCTTGTAAGCTGATTATTTAATAGATCAAGGCCATATTTTTTCATTGCCCCATTATAGGTAATTATGTTTGACACACACACACACACACACACACACACACACACACACACACACACACACACGGATACTTCAAAAAGTTGATGGAAAGTTTCATGTTATCTTTTAATTCTGTTTTTCCACCAACTTTTTGAAGTACCCCTGTGTGTGTGTGTGTGTGTGTGTGTGTGTGTGTGTGTGTGTGTGTGTCTGTGTGTCTGTGTGTCTGTGTGTGTATATAATTATTTGGGGAAATTGCAAAAACATTACAGTAGTTGAAGAGTTGAAAATTGACTTGAGTTCCAATGTGAAAAATTTAGGCCATTTCTCCAAAGTTATTTAGGAGCTTTTGAGTTGAAATTTTATTAAATTCTCTAGTTCATGAGAATGTTACAGAGCTACAATAATAAGTCCATGACAATAAAGAAACTTGGGTTGTGCTAATAATGTGTGTGTATGCATGTATGTGGCTAATTACATATGTGTGTGGCTAAGTATATATACATATACACATGCATACACATACGAAGGTACTTCAAAAAGTTCATGGAAAAATAGAATCTGTATATGCATAGTTTTTTCTTGGGCATTGCTTTGGGTGTGATGTTGATAATAAAAATTCATATGGGGGATAGGGAGCACATTTAAGCCTTATTAGGATGCTACCATTTTCAAAGGAATTAGTTTTCCCATAGCGAGATTACCTTATAGAAATGAAAATAGTAGCTGCCATTTATTCGGCACCTCCTTTGTTACAAGCATGTTGCAATAATCCTTGGAAGGAGGTGTTATCATTCCTAATTCAAAATGAAGAAGTTCAGAAAGTGATTTGCCCTAAGTCACAGATCTAGTAAGTAGGAGAAATGTGCCTTTTTTTTTTACTCCAAAGCCTATGCATCGTGCATCATGCTCTCTGAGTTAGAATCTTTAGGGTGTCAGAGTGAGTTACCTATTTGGTTGGGGGCAATAAATCTCCATAGAGAAAACAGAAACCACTAGATGAGAACTTTCTCAGCATCCTGTCCCCTAAGCTGCCTATTTACCCACATCTACATCTGACATTTTTTTCTTTCTTTGTTTTAAGAGGAAAGGGCTCTTCCCTCCAAGACTTCATTCTTTTTGTTTATCTCTTTCATCTTTAGTCTGTGTCTCTTATCCCCCTCTCTTTTGTTACTAGCTTCTTCCCACGAACATAAACCAGTCCCTCCCCAGAGCAAATACGTTCTGTATTAGTTTGCTGCATAACAAATCACTCCAAAACTTGATGAAGTAAACCAAGTACCATTTATTTAGCTCACTGTTCTGTGCATCAACAAATTAGGCTGGGCTCAGCTGAACTCACTTGTACATCTGTGGTCAGCTAGACACCTTTGCTTCTGGGCCATTAGCTGGCTAGTGGCCAGGGCCATTGGGGCGACTAGAGCATGTGTCTTTCTTTTATTATCCAACAGGCTAGCCCAGATTTGTCCACGTGGTTGCTTGAGAGGGTTTCATGAGAGAGAAGCCTGAAAATCACCCTGAGGCCGAGGCTTGGAGCTCATGTAGTATCCCTCCCTCTACATTCTGTCAGCCAGAGAGTATGCCACAATGCCAGCTCAGATCAGGGGGCTGGAGAAGTCGACTGTTGAACCATGGAACTCTTTCTTGTTGCTAACTCCAGCTCATCTTATAAGACCATAGCCATGTCATCACCTCTGGGCTCCTTCTGTCACTGCATTTAGAACATTGTGTGGCAGTTGTTGGTTTACTTCTTAGTGGGATGTGAGCTCCTTAAAAACAAGGACTGTGTTTTAATCCAGGATTTGGTACATAATAGGTAATCTTTAAAAACTGAAGTTTTTGTAAAATTAAAGCATTCAGGCAGTTGATGTCTGGTAATATGGAAATTGGGATAGAAGATAAAGTATACTTGCATCTTAAAACTTGTTTGTTGATATTTAAAAACTTTGGAGCAAACTCATTCTGACATATCAAAACTGAATGATTCTTTTAATAAATGAAAGGGGTAAAGAATCCTGGCCAGGATTCTCAATAGAAATCATTATTTAATATTTGCACATTATCTTTGTAGGTTTTTCATTAGGTTACAAGTTTGTTTACAAGGAAGACTGATATAATTACTATATATTAATATAATTATTATATAATTAATGTATTATTATAATTTCATGGCATATTTGTCAGAGAAAGCATATTAACAGGTCCATTGGAATTTGGGATAAAATTTCTATTTTAGAATGTAAATGAAGGAAGGGAGTCAGCCAGTTTTCTGGATGTTATTCTGGAAAACATTGAAAATAGATATTGCCATTAAAATAGGAGGTAGGATATACCTACTGTGAGCTCATCTTCAAGTGAATATGTCTTATCAATGTACTAATTCTTAATTGATAGATTTTCATTTTATTTTTTAGGTTCATCTATCTGTATACCTCTCCAGCTTCCTAAAATCTGACCACATTTTCCCATCCCTGGGCTGTTTTTCTGGTATCTAACAATGCAGCGGAGATCAAGAGGGATTAATACTGGGCTTATTCTGCTCTTTTCTCAAATGTTCCATGTTGGGATCAACAATATTCCACCTGTCACCCTAGCAACTTTGGCTCTCAACATTTGGTTCTTCTTGAATCCTTTGAAGCCCCTGTATTACTCCTGCCTTAGTGTGGAGAAGTGTTACCAGCAAAAAGACTGGCAACGTTTACTGCTTTCTCCCTTTCACCATGCTGACGATTGGCATTTGTATTTCAATATGGTGTCCATGCTCTGGAAAGGCATAAATCTGGAAAGAAGACTGGGGAGTAGATGGTTTGCCTATGTCGTCACCACATTCTCCCTACTCACTGGGGTAGTGTACCTGCTTTTGCAGTTTGCTGTTGCTGAATTTATGGATGAACCTGACTTCAGAAGGAGCTGTGCTGTAGGTTTCTCAGGTAAGGCAGAAGAATTTCTGAGGTAGCCTGTATGAAGGCAGTGAGGGAGGTGTGGCTGCTATCATTTTATGAAGTGCTGTTCCCTAGTTGGTAAGAGGACTGAATTCTGGGTGGTTAAGAGCTGCTGAGGCTTGCATCTTGAAGAGGAGGCCAACGGGAGCACAGGAGGGACATAGTTTTTACTATTCTTCATTATGCCACATCATTGACTCTTGAACAGTCTGGACTAGGGCCTGCTGAAAGGTGGTTTTGTAGGAGATGTAGTACTGGAAACATGGACTGGCCACAATATGATAGGGCCATGGAAAGATCCACAGATGCATTTGTGGTAGGGAGTTCTCAAAAAAGATGAGTATGCCTATGAATCTACTTCATAGTAGATTCACTGTGCACTGATTACCAAATGGTCTGGGTCCAGTGAGACAGAACATGCGCATAGGCAACAAGTTACATGAGGTGGATTTATTACTTAGAGACAGGCAGCGAAGGACAACAGAAGCCTAGGATTCATTGTAAGCCAGTCCCCCAAGGCTCAGAAAGCTGCCCAGGGCAGATGGAGTCTCAACTGTGCATGCCTCACTCGCACTGCAGATGAGGGACCCCAAAAGGCAGCCTGCCCTGGGTTACATATCTTGGAGGTCTCATGAATCACTGGGCAAAGATTTGAAGGATATCCTGTTCTAGGAGGGAACTGTAACAGAGTCTGGGCTGTTCTGGCTAGCTCTGCCTTTATCTCAGGATGTCACATTTCCAACACATTCTAGTTATTTTTTAGAACTATAAGTGAGAAAGGTGGGAGAACTGTCCCACATATGTCTCTAAATAACTTCATTAAAATAAATGTGCCACATTCTCCCATGGCATGCTTGCTATGTTTTAGGAGCCATGATAGTCACTCTAGATAATTCTATTTAATTCATATAGCAGATCCATAGGAAGGCAGCATCATCTTATTTTGTAGATGAGGAAGCTAAGACCCATAGAAGTGAGGTACCTAGCTCAAGGTTACACAGTGAGTAAGTGGTAGGGCTGAGATTTAAATCCAACCTGTGTGACTTTAATCATATGATGCACTGTCTCTCACCTTTCCTCCTTGCTAGTTCTTTTTTTTACAGATATTTTATGAGACTGAAATTGCCATTAGGATTTAAATTCGGTGTTCTAAACATTAGAATGTGAAGGGAGGTGAGGGGAATAGTCCTGAAACAAGGAAATCTAATCTACTTGCACTGTCATTCTTCCCTCTTCTCTCCCAGATGTATCCTTATGTATCTCATTGTGGAGAGGAAAGAAAATGTGTTCTGGCTTCAGAAAGTATTCCATAGAGGCTAGAAAAATATATATTACTGGTTTTTTAAAAATGGAGTTAAAATTCATATAGCATAAAATTAACTATTTTAAAGTGTATATAATTCAGTGGCATTTAGTACCATTGCTGGTGTTTTATTCCCATTTTATATGTTATGTATTTAGTAGCATACTGAAAGTCAGTATGAATTTCCATGTTAAGAAACATCAAAGGAATGGTTGCTTTGAACATTGTCTTTTTACTGAATGCTGGGTAGTAAGGAATAGAGTATGTTTCACAGCAAAACGTTAGATGTAATCAGATACCCATTTTCACATTAAATTAGTGGTTTTTGGTAAATGTTGATTGTCTCCATATTTGGATTGTTGATATTTGTATGCTCTTTATTCTTTTGTAGGAGTTTTGTTTGCTTTGAAAGTTCTTAACAACCATTATTGCCCTGGAGGCTTTGTCAACGTTTTGGGCTTTCCTGTACCCAACAAATTTGCTTGTTGGGCAGAACTTGTGGCTATTCATTTCTTCTCACCAGGGTAAGTGTTTACTCGTAGAGAATAAAACGAATAAGCAGATGTTTAATGGAGAAAGAATTGGAATAATAATAAGGTCACCAATTGTTTTTTTCTGTGAAGTTTATTCTATAACTATATGGACCAAACCAAGCTTAATGGTCCTAATGTCCGACATTCCTGGGTTTGAATCCCGTCAACTTTTGAACTGTATAATTTTGGGGTATTTTTCATATCTGAGTTTCAGTTTCCTCACCTTTTAAGTGGGAATAAGAGAACATAACTAATATGCAGATTTGAGGATCAATATTGACCAGCCAGTCAGCTAGTTAATTCTAATGACAGTAATCCAAAGAGGTTTGTAGAAGCCACATTATTATAAAGATGAAAAACCACAAGGTATGTTGGTTGAATGCTTTTAAGCCATTTTAACTGTTAGTTATCTTGGAAATAGAACTCTTTAAACAAAAGGCTTTACTCAGAACCTAATGGATCAACTGTGAACTGTTTGGGGTTGAGAGGAAGCATGGGGTCTCGTCCCTTCCCCTTACTCCCATGTTGATGTGGCTTGCCTCAGAGGCACCTCCCCCAGATGGTAGGGTTCCAGGAAGTGCAGTTCCAGAATCGCTCATGTCAATGAATCCTTTCCTTTACAGATGAGGACATGGAAATTTGGGACTTGTATTTTCGTTTCTGTTGCTTATAAATGACTACCTGAAACTGGGTAATTTATAGAGAAATGAAATTTATTCCTTACAGTTTTGGAGGCTGGGAAGCCCGAGGTCCAGGGGATGCATCTGGTGAGGGATTTTTTTCTTGGTGGGGACTCGCTACAGTGAAGCAGGATGTCATGATGAGAATGGTGTGAGCAAGAGAGTTAACCTTCTCACTTGTTCTCTTTACAAACCCATCAGAACCACGGCCATTACTCCATGAATGGATCAATCCATTCACAAGGACAGAGTCCTCACAATCTAATCACCTTAACAACCCCACATTTCAAATACCATAATTGGATTTCCCCATCTTCTTAACACTGTTGCAATTGAGATAAGTTTCCAGTAAATGAACTTTTGAGGGACACAGTTGAACCATAACGTTCGTCAAAAAGCTTGTGGCACACACTAGTCAGGATTCAGGCTTTCTGACTTCTGCTTTAGTCCTCCTCCCCATTTACACTGTACTTTCCCTCCTTAGTTTCCTTTTTTGCTTTCTGTTTAGAAAAAGGAGAATGAATTGTGGTATTTTTCCACCTCTTCCACCAGCTTCACTTCACTTAATCTGTATTATGCAACTGGAAACACATGGTTGGCTTGTTTATTTATACTGTGGGGACCTAGACACTGTTTGGAGAAGGGAGAGATACAGAAGATTCAGAAAAAGTAAGGAGGTGTTTTGTTTTCGGTTTTTTTTTTTGTTTTTTTTTTTTTGCTGCTCTTCTTTTCAGACAGGAGTTTTTATTTTGGTTTTGATTTGTGTGCTTGTGTTGGGTGTCATACCTTATTTGAGAGAATTCTCCCTGGGCTATGTGTCAGCCCAGTAACCTTCTTTAATGCTAATTTCTCATCAAGGGCAGCCATTGGCAGCTGGTCTGTAAATGGCAGTGATGTGGCTACTGAACACCATTCATTTACAATTCTATTGTTACTTGTGACAGTTCAACGAAGAAAGCCTAACAAAATCTTCAAAGTTTTCTTTGAAAAAGAGTCCAGTAATGTCTGTCCCTTATCCGAACAGCCCTCTTTATACCTTGTCACTCACAGCTCCTCTGAGTTGCTTGATTTGACTTGGTTCTCTGTGTAGGCTCTTGTATGTGACTGGCAACACCCAACATTCATATGAAAATCACTCCCTTTGGTATTGAACTTTTACCCTATAATGAATCCATTGAAAAACAGTGTTTTTAATATTCTCATGCAGCTATTTCTGAATCATCTTGCATTTTTTTTTTTTTTGAGGCCCTCCCCTACTTTACTTGGAAAAGACCTAGTTGCATTTTTGTGTAATATGCTTATTCTGGGTGGAGTGACCTGATATTCTGAGACTGGGAAGTAAATGAAATAATAAATTTTTTTTTGTTTGTAAGATTTGACTGCTTTGAATGATAAACTTCGAATACCTAAGCATCTGCTTAAGCATGTGTCCAGATAAAGACTGAGCTAATCACTAGTCCAGGAAACCTAAGAAGAGAGTGCTGCTTTGATGATGGATCTTGGAAGAATGGGAGAAACTGGAGCTCTCTTTGCTTTGCATTGTTATTCTCCTGGTGGTTGTCAATTAGAATTTTCATTGGGAAAACACTGTAAATCTTTAGAACAAAGAGGGCTGCTTTATTGTAGGACTATATGGGCTGCCGGTAGGAAGAAAAAAAAATCTGCCAAAGCAAACATTTGGTGAACTTATGTATTTTACGAAAGCCATGGAATTAGCAATTTCCCCCAGTTAAGGAGTTTTGTGAAGGAAGCACTCCAAACAAGCAGCTGTTAGGCGTTGTGAGGTGTGTGGGCTTGACAACCAGAGTGAAGTAATCACACGTATTTATGTGTACTTTTACTTTTCACAGTCCTTGTATGTATTTACCTCAGTGATTGCTCTGTTTCACACCTATTTTTTATTTCCCTTTATGTCCTGGGTCCCAGTTAGGTGATTGAGTTTGAAGAGGAGGTCAGGAGTGATGTGCAGGCCACTTCGGGAGGCTGTCTCCTGCACAGATTGGGCTTTTACCCCTTCTCAGCTTTAACCACCACCAACATTCTGTTGATGGAACAAAAGGGAATCTGATGCCAAGTTTTACTTTCTAGCCCAAATTATGAACCTCTGCAGTTTCTCCTTTGAGCCTTAGGCTATGTAGGCAGAAAACTGAAGCTCTGAGAAATGAACACCAACTCAGTGATCATGCTGGAGGGCAGTGGTCAGGTGTGAGAGGACCAGGGCTCACGTGCTAGCTATGGGACTTCAGGCAAACCATACAGCCTCTTTGAGTCTCATTTTCCGTGTGTGTAAAATAGGAATATTACATCCTCCGTTTCATAGGTCGGTTTTAAGGAGTCTAAGAAGTAATCCATGTGAAAGTACTTTATAACTATAAAAAGTACTTAACCCTTCATTTTTATTATTAAATAGATCTCTGGAAGTGTATAGTGTCCCTGAAAGGAATCATACCTAATTTCTTTTTTGTTCTAAAAATGAGTAAAATAAATCAGCTATTATTTAATTTTGTTTGAGTTCTTTTCCTCCATTCCCTTTGCTCCAGCTTGATTTTTCCATCCTCAGTGATAGTCTAAAAATGCCTGTCAGCCACTCGTAAACACTAGTTAAGCTGGCCATGACTGCATTTGGACCCGGGGAGATTCTTCGATATAACGTGGCAGTTTTGAAAACATTAAGCCCTTCGCTTTGCGTACTGCTTCATTACTAATGTCTGACAAGAGTAATTTCTTTGACCTTGCTAAAAACTATTTGGTTAGATTGATCAAATGAGAGAAAAATATATTTAATACTTTTTCTACTTGTTCCAATTTTCTTTATTATAAAAACTTTCAGGCATAAAAGTTGCCAAACGTTTTTGGAAATGTTATATTGTAATAACTTCATCCTAAAAACTTCAGCCTGCATATTCTAAAAATAAGGCATTCTTTTACATAACCACATTACTATTGTTATACTAAAGAAAATTAACAGTAATTACCCACTGTTGTCTAGTAATGGGTCCATATTTAAATTTCCCTAGTGTTCAAAATGTCTTTAATAACTTTGATTTTGGGAGTGGAAGAGGACCAGGATCTAAGGTTTACATATTGTGTTTGCTCATGATACTTCTTTATTCTCTTTTACTCTAGGACAGCCCTTCTACCTTTTTATTTTTCTATGACATTGACATTTTGAAGAGATCACATCTCTTGTAGAATGTCCCATGTTCTAGATTCATCTGCTCATTTCCTTGTGGGGATGTGTAACTTGTCCCTCTAGCCCCTGCATTTCTGAAACTGGAAGTTAGGTCTAAAGGCTTGATTAGATTCAGACTAAACTGGCTTTTTGGCAGGAATACTCCATAGGGGTGATACTGTACACTCCAAATTATGTCACATCAGGATGGCCATAAATACCAGGTTTTCCCTCTATTAGGGGTTATAAGTTTGATCACTTGATTAAGGTAGTCTCCGTTGTAAGGGGACATTTATCTCTTTGCATTTAACAAATAATCCATGAAGTGATACTTGGACATCATGCAGAAAGCTTGTTCCCAATAACTTCTCACCTTATGGTTTCAGTATATATCAATGGTGATCCTTCTCTTAATTGGTTATTTCAGGAGGAACTGTGAAAGATGATGTTCTGATTCTATTATTCATTCTACATTTTTTAGGTGGAGGTAAGCCAGGGTTGGGAGTTAAGACCCAAAGGCAAGGAATTGAGGAAGATGAGTGTTCCTTAAAAGGCTGATCTTAGTTGTGGGCTTCAAGCTTATTTGATTTTGTGGATCCTCTTTAAGATAATGTGCAAAATTAGATATAAAAGTAAAAATTTTAAATGACAAGAGAAAGAACAATGATTTATAAGTTTTTAAGAGCTGACAAATATTATAAACGTTATGAAATCCATAAAAATAATGTAATATTAATTCCCTAGCACACCTCTGTAATATTTTCTCCCACAGGTTTTGCTGCATGCTCTTTGATCTCTTCTTCATATGAAAATAATTTGGCAATGGCATTTTTTTGAGAGTTATAAACATGGGAATTCAGATGAAGTTTATTTCGCATGATTCTCAAGAAAAAAAGGAAAATGGTGCATTTATAATTGTATATACTGCATTATCAAGTATATTCCTGACAGAGGAGAACTTCTGTTTAATTTTTGTTTTGACTGTTAGTGAGAACTGAATGCTCAACTTACAGTTTTATGTGTTTGGTGTTAGGAAGATTTTCCGGACACTGGGTTCTGACTTTCTGACTCTGGTATGATGACCATACCATCAGTGGTGGCTGCCTTAGGACATTTATTTGAGTGTGCTGTGTGACTGCTGCTCCTGTGCTTCCTGTTACAATCTTGGTTAAGGACACAGAGTGGGCATTAAGGGTATTTCTGGAAGCCACTTCTGCACTGCAGTGACTAGCAGTGACTTAACTATGCATGGAAATTACTGCAAACCACATAAATATACCCTATTGAAACCTAACCAAATATATCCTCAGCTCAGCTTCCCTTTAGCTGAATCCCAAAAATGTCTGTGGCCACTCCAATGCCACATGACATAGGAGGAAGTGTGATGGGGTTCGGTGGTGGTGGGAGGTTGGAGTTTAAAGACACAGCAGTTTTAACTGAGTGCAGTTAAAATAGTTCACTTTCACAAGTTTTACAAAACATACAATCATGTGCACATGTTGCTGGGACCCCTCCCATAGCTCTGAAGGAGCTCAGGCAAGTGAGAGGCCTGATGCTTTATGAGCTTCTTGGAAAATCTGCATGAGGTTCTATTGAGAAGGTTGTCAAAGGGATGACTATGAAGCTGAAGAGGCCTGTAGACTGTGGGAAAATAGAAGAATTAGGAGGTAGGAGTTTTTGTTAAATTTGAAAATGGAGAGCTGTGAGAATAGGAATTGGTAGTCAGAGGAGAAGATGTTGGAATTTTTCTTACTTCTGACGTAGTCCACAGCATGTCTGTTGTGGTATGAAACTGAGGAATGGTGGGAAAGGTCATTGGAGTCAAGGAGATATTAAAGGGTTGTGAGTTTAAGGTGTTGGATGGATTATCTGCATTGACAGTGAAATTACCCAGTATGATTGTAGGAGGTAGGGTGAAATGAAGACTGTGAGATTATCCCAGAGTTCTCCATGGAAGTCAGGAAATGATATTAGAGGCAGATAGCAGATAGCATTCGTATTAGTTTCTTATTGCCACTGTGACAAATTACCACAAACTTGGTGGTTTAAAATAACAGAAATTTTTTTTCACAGTTTTAGAAGCTGGACGTCCTAGACCAAGTATCATTGGACTGAAATAAAGGTGTTGCCAGAGTGGAGCACCCCCAGAGCTTTAGGGGAGAGCATATTCCTCGCCTCCTTCTGCTGCTGGCATCTGCTGGCATCTCTTGGCTTGTGGCCACATCACTCCAATCTCTGCTTCCTAGGTTACACTGCCCTCTCCTCTTCTATCTGTGTCAAATATCCCTCTGCCTTATAAGGACACTTGTGATTGTATTTAGGAGTCACCCTGGTAATCCAGGATAATCTCCTTGTATTAGTCTGTTTCTGTTGCTTATAACATAATACCTGGAACTGGGTAATTTATGAGAAAATGAATTTATTGCTTACAGTTTCAGAGGCTGGGAAGTCCACAGTCCAGGGAACACATCTGGTGAGGGTGGCTTTACAGCAATGCAGGGGTCTCACATGGCAGAAGATGGTGGAGCAGAGAAAGAGAACTTCTCATGTGGTCTTCTTTTAAAGCCCTCAGAACCATGCCCCTGACCACCATTATTAATCTGTTCACTATGGCAGTCCTATAATCTAATCACCTCTTCAAGGCCCCACCTTTCAATTACCATAATAGGATTTCCCACCCGCTTTACGCAGTCACAGTGGAAACTAAATTTTGGGGGGATGTTCAACCCAAGGCACGCCTCATCTCAAGGTCCTTAATTTAATCACACTTGCTAAGTCCTTCCCATAAAGTTCCATTCACTGGTTCCAGGGACTAGGATGTGGATATCTTGGGGGAGGAGGGGGGATTATTCAGCCTACTATTTGCATTTTTCACTTCCTTTGTAGGTGGTGAGCTTCTTGAGATTAGAGACTGTTTATTATTAATCTTTGTATCTTAATCATCTGCCTGAAACACAGTAAGTACTTAGTAAATATTTATGGTTAAATTACCATAGGTTAAAGAACATTAATGAAAGGACCTGTGGTTTCATGGTTGCTTTTGGCCTGAAATCTCTTGCTAGATTCCCTTAAGATCTCTATCAGGTATTTTAAATTTACTTCATTTTTTCAGTTTTAAAGTAGGCTGATATCTCATGTTTTACGGCTTAATGTCTTACTCAAATGGAAGAATGTAGTAATCTTGAGCAATTTTGAATTAAAACTTGAGTAAGAAAAGAATGTTTATTCCCTCTTGTGCCTGTGCTTTTGGGGTCCTTGTTCAATGTTGACCTAAATCAATACACTATTTCCCTCCCCCTAGGAAGTTCACAATTTAGCAAAAGCAATACTTCTAACTGAAACAAAACAGAAGGCAGAAATTTTGGTTCAATAAAAGAAGAGGAACAGAAAAGGAGGGTAATTAACTCTGAACTGAGAAATTAGGAGGCTTTGTAGAGGTGGGAGTTATGGGAGGGTACTTGAAAATGTTCATGGAAAAATTGAATCAAAAGATAATACGAATCTTTCCATGAACATTCCGTGAACTCCACCCCTCATATGTATTGAGCATTAAGAGATAATAGGGCAGATGATGGACTGCTCTTTGTAACGGGAATAGAAAGAAGCATGGCGAGTTTATGAAACAGCAAAGAATCTGTCCACAGATACTGAGAGATAAAGCTAGTGGTGTTCCCCCAAATATGTTTTTTTAAACACTAGTTCCTTGTGGTGTTTCCTGGAACAAGGCTTCCTGGTCAGTAAACTCTAGCACCTGTGGTGTGGTCTGTGTTCCCACAAGGGCACAGTGCACATGAAGATGTGAAGTGTTCTGAAAAGTGCTGCAAGAGAGAAATTAGGTTAACCAATTTGTTTCTCAATTTTATTTGATGATAGCACCCTTTTGTTTTAGCACTAGCATGAAGCAATCTACAGAACAAGTGTTTTTCATGATACATTCGTAAACACCGAGTTAGGATGTTTAAATCTGTGGTTTAGGAGAGGAGGCCAGGAATAGTGTAAGGGTTTGAGGTGTTGTTGTCAGGGATCTAGTTAATTTGGTGACATAGACTGGAGAAGAATCTGAACACTAGAACTAGTGCAGTGGCCAAGGGACTAGAAAAGGAGCAGGTCTATGGGAGAGAGGTTCCCAAGGCCCAGTTGACAGCCATGGGTCTTAATAGTAATGACTGTCATGTACTGGGAATTTTCTCATTCCAAGAACCATTATAAACCCTTTGCATATATTATCTCATATAATCCATACCCCTACTTTGTGAAAGAAGAATTATTATTTCTGTTACTTAAAGAATGAGGAAACTGAGGCATAGAAAGTTTTAAATACCTCACTGTAGCTATTCACATACCAACCACATGAGATAGCCAGTGTTTAAGCTTCAGCAATCAGATTTCCAACTCCCTGTTCTAAACCAATGGTTCTCAAACTTTTTGGTCATAGGACCAATTTAGAATCTTGTAAATTATTGAGGACCCCAAAGAATTTTGGTTTATATGGATTATATCTATCAGCATTTATCATGTTGGAAATTAAAATTGTTTTTAAAAATTAATATTTATTGTAATTCATTTAAATGTATAACATTATTAATAATTCATTTAAAATAACAATGGTAAGCCCAATATGTGTTGACATCAAACATAGTTTTTGTGAAAAATAAGTGTAGTTTCTAAACCAAAAAGGTAATGAAATGAATAGCAATAACATTTTTGCGGAACTCTTTAATATCTAGCTTAATAAAACAACTGTTTCCGTATCTGCTTCTGCATTAATCCATTAAGATATATAATTTTGGTTGAAAGACAGTTTGGCCTTATACAAGTATGTACTTGGAAAGGGTGGGAGGGAGTGTTTTAATAGCCTTTTCAGATAATTGTGGATATTCTTTCTACTACACCAAAACTTGGCAAATGGTAGTTTCTTGAAAGTAAGTTCCAATGTGGAATCTGAAACCATGTCAATGAACCCTTCCGTGTCCTATAACCTTAAAATCTACTAGTCTGTCTTGAACTTTGAATGGATCTTTTTTTTACCCATGTGTGATTTTCTAATATCATGCATTGGTCATTTGGAACTATTGGTTTACTAATTATGTCATGTAGGCTTTGTAAATATTGACAAATTTAATTATATAATATTAAAATATTACATTTATTAATATTACCACTGATCTCATCTGAAAAGTCTTTAAGTATTAGGAAGCTGTCAAGCTCACAGTGGCGGACAGAAGTTTTCCAAAATTCTTACTGTCACTTGAAAACCCAAATTTTATTATTGGCAACAAATATCATCAGTTGTTTGCCCTGAAGGCTCATTTTTTTCATTTCTGAGAAAATGTGTGCCATTTTCCATTCAGCCATAGTTCATCAGTTTTTCTTTCAAGTAAGCATGGTGGGGGGTGGGGGTGGTCCATGGAAATGGGAGCTAGTTCATCTCACAGCTGAAACAACCACACAGGTGCTTTTGCTGGACACAGGTATCTTTCTTTGCTGTGCAGCTGAAGTGCTTTATGCGCATTTCATGTTTCATCACACAGTGTATTAAAAAGATGCATACTGATATTGGTGTTTAATAAAATTAATAATATCACTGCTTCGTCAAGGATATTCTTGAGTAAAACTTGAATTTTTTTAAAACTGTGACTGTGTGGCTGTGATGAATAGAATGACTGTTGGTACTGTTTAGAGCCACTGCCTTGATTTATTTGATTTATGCTAAGGCATCAGCAGCTGTACTTACCATTGCTTTTGTACCATTAGCACAAGTGTTAACACAGTAAAAAAAAGGCAGATAATGTCCTAATGTTGTAATGAAAGTAGTTTTGACTTCATGAACATCTGAAATAGTCTTAGGGACTTCCAGTGGTTCATAGAGCTTTAAGAATTTCTACTGTGAACTCTGATGCTACTTTTGTAGTCACTGGAAGCTTTCTTAGCTTGTATGAAGGGGAAGATGGTAACGTGGAACCTGGACAAGTAGAACCTTTTTCAGGAGAGCTTCATGTAGTCAGGGATAGGAAGAAGAAAGAGGCAGTAGAGTTTGTAAAATTATATGTAACCACTAAAATTTCTAATTGAGAACTGTCAACATGAACTGTTAACTCTGTGTGTAAAGGAGAATGGCTTCCAAAGTGGAAGCCAAGTTCATCTATTATGTAAAGAATTGCTTCTGGATGACTGACCAGGAGGCTATTCAAGATCTCTGGCAGTGGAGGAAGTCTCTAAGAAAATAGTTTATCAGTTTGTTAAAATTTTCTGTCTTATTTCTTTTCGGTAACAGTTGATATCTGGCTGTCCTTTTTATAATGCAGAGTGAGAACTCTCCCTACTGTGTTTGATAAATGTTCAGGTTTCATTGCCAAGAATGTGTTGTCCAAAATGCCTGTTTAGTTTTTAAGATGGAACTCCACCCTTTGCTTGGTTTTAAGTATGTATGGAATGTTATGATAGGACATAGTAGTAGTGGTGATCAGACATGGAGATGGTGAGGAGACAAAAATATACATGGGTAATAAATTCAGTATTTTAATAAAGTAGCGCTTTCTCTTTCTAAAAAAAAAGTTCAGAGAAGTTCAGTCCAATGCACCTGAACTCAAATGGGGTAGATTTGTGACTTGCTGTAACCAGTAGAATCCACATTAAAATTTCATGCCTTGTGATCTGAAACACTAGTCCCTGAAGCCCATGTAAGAAGTGCAAGTTCCCTGATTCCACCATGCTGTGAGAAAGAGGCCCAGCCTTTAGTGGTATCAAAGCCAGACATCTGAGTATGTGACCTTTAGATATAGCCACTGAATCACCACAGCCTCAACTTTTCCCTGCTGAGGCTGTAGACGTTATGGATCAGAGACTGGTCACCCCTCGGTACTCTTTCTGAATTCCTGATTCACAGAATCCGTGAGTCTAAGAAACGGTGGTTGTTTTATGCCACTGCATTTGGGGAGATTTGCTCTGCAGAAGTAGTAATGGCAACAATAAGGTGAATGAAAAGAGGAAAAGTAGAATGGAGAGAGTGCAAAGGACAGTGTTTGGGGAGTCGGGGAAGAGTAGAGTGAAAGGAAAAGACAGCAAAGAATAGAGTGTTGGGGACAAATCCATACTGAAATGCTGTGGTACTATCACATCATTACCCATTGTAGTGGGTTGAATTATGTCCCCCAAAAACTCTCTGAAACTTGAATTGTGTCCCCCAAGTTTTATGTATTAGAAACTTAGCCACCAATGTGACTGTTAAGAAGGCGGGGAATCCTATTATGGTAATTGAAAGGTGGAGCCTTGAAGAGGTGATTAGATTGTAGGACCATGCAGTAGTGAATGGATTAAAAATGGTGATTGGGGCGTGGTTCTGAGGGCTTTAAAAGAAGAGGAGAGGTTGTCTTGCTCCCTCTGCTTCCACCATCTTGCAATGTGAGACCTTTGGGTCACTGTCGCCACCACTAGATGGACTTTGGACTTCCCAGCCTCAGAAACTGTAAGCAATAAATTTCGTTTTCTTTGTAAATTACCCAGTTCCAAGTATTTTGTTATAAGCAACATAAATAGACTAATACACTCATTAAGTGATGGGGCTTTAAAGCAATGGTTTTCAACTGTGGGTTCTAACCTGTTAATAGGACATGAAACCAATTTAGTGGGTTACAACAGATATTCCGGGGGGTTGGGGGAAGACATGGAAGTATTAGTGTTGCGTATAGTAAGGGTTAGTGTTATTTCAAGGAACTTTGGTTTCACCTGTATGTGTATGTGTGCTGGGTCAAGTCTAAAATGAATTTTTATGTGGGACACAGTACAAAAATTTTGAGAAATGCTGCTTTAAAGCAGCTCCTAGCTCCTTAAACATATGTATAGGATCAGCATCATTTATTGCCTCAGTGGAAGAGAGAACTAGATTGCAAGAACTTTGGTGGCAATGAGAAGAAAAGGATGTAATCACAGATTTCTACTAATGTATGGTCTTTCATTAGAACAAATACTGTTTGTTCACAAGGCTTGCTAATGACTGTGCCAACTCTCATCATGGTTGTCTGTGTATGAAAATGTGTGCTAACAGATTTAGATTTTCCCTAAACCAGAAATGTTTATAATACTTGTTCACTTACAAAGTTATTAATAAACCCTTTTAAAAGTGCAAGAAGGAAGGCTTATCCAGAGCAAAGGAGAAAATGAGGTATAAAACTTAATACTTTTTTTTCAAATGAAAATATAACATTTCTTTCTAAATTTTTTGAAATGTGGAAGAATTTCCAACAGCTTGTTAGAAAATAAAACACCAATGGATATAGGGTCAAAACATATATTGAAAGTTTGTATAAACAAACAAGTGACAGCTGTGTAAATCTACTGATACCCAAATTAATCATGCCTGGGAGAGAAAGCTCCTATAAAAAATGGCCTGATGGAGAAGAGCTCAGGAATGAATTTGGATCTTCCCAGGGTTTGCTTAGTGTCTGTGGCAGCTCAGTGAGAAGAGAGAGGGCTGCTATCTGGGATTCAGGTTTTTCTTTAATTTTTTCAAGTTTATAATTGATACATAATAGTCGTATATATTTATGGGGTGCAATATGATGTTCCAATGCATGTATACATTGTATAATGATCAAATCAGGGTATTTACTGTATTATCTATACTTTCTTTGTGGTGATAGCATTCAAAATCTTCTAGCTGTCTTGAAATATATACTAAATTTTTGTTAGCTATAGTCACTTACTATGTACTAGTACCCCAGAATTTATTCTTCCCGTCTAACTGTAATTTTGTACCCATTGACCAACTACTTCTGGACTCCTCTCCTCCCACTGCTCCCCAGTCTCTGGTAACCACTATTCTACTCTTTACTTCTAGGAAATCGACTTTTTTTGATTGCGCCTATGAGTGAGATCATGTGGTGTTTGTCTTTCTGTGCCTGGCTTGTTTTACTCAGCATAATGTCCTCCAGGTTCATCCATGTTGCTGCAAAGACAGGATTTTATTCTCTTTTATGGCTGAATAGTATTTCATTGTGTATTTATACACCACATTTTCTGTATCCATTCATCTGTACATGGGCATTTAGGTTTATTTTATTTTTTTTTTTTTGGCTATCATGAATAATGCTGTAATAAGTATGGCAGTGCAGATATCTCTTTGACATACTGATTTTATTTCCTTTGGATATCCATATCCAGTAATGAGGTTGTTGGATCATGTGGTAGTTCTATTTTTAATTTTTTGAGGAACCTTCATATTGTTTTACATAATGGCTGTACTAATTTACATTCCCACCAACAGTGCATAAGAGTTCTCCTTTCTCCACACCCTCAATGGCATTTGTTGTTTTTTATGTTTTTGATAATAACCATATTGACTAAGATGAGATGATATTTCATTGTGGTTTTGATTTGCATTTCCCTGATGATTAGTGTGTTGTTGAACATTTTTTCATATATCTGTTGGCCATCTGTCTGTCTTCCTTTGAAAAATATCTATTCAGGTCTTTAGCCCATTTTTTAATCAGATTATTTTTCTTATTGCGATAAGGTTGTTTGAGATTTTTATGTATTTTGGATATTAACCCTTTGTCAAATGCATAGTTTGAAGATACTTTCTCCCATTCTGTAAGTTGTCTCTTCACTCTGTAGATTGTTTCCTTTGCTGTGAAGAAGGTTTTAGTTTGATGTAATCTCATTTATCTATTTTTGCTTTTGTTGTCTGTGCTTTTGAAGTCTTATTCAAAAAATCCTTGCCCAGTCCAATTTTATGAAGTGTTTTCCCTAGTAGTTTTATAGTTCCCTAGTAGTTTCAAAGTTTCAGCTCTTAGATTTAAGTCATTAATTCAGGTAGAGTCAATTTTTGTATATGCTGAGAGATCGGGGTCTAGTTTCACTCTTCTGTGTATATATGTGGATATCCAGAGTTCCTAGCACCATTTATAGAAGAGACTCTTCTTTCTCCAATATGTTTTCTTGGAGCCTTTGTCAAAAGTCAGTTGGTTGTAAATGCATGGATTTATTTCTGGGTTCTCTATCTGTTTCATTGGTCTGCATGTCTGTTTTCATGTCAGTGCCATGCTGTTTTAGTTACTATAGATTTGTAGTATATTTTGAACTCAGGTGGTGTGATGCTTCCAGCTTTGTTCTTTTTGCTCAAGATTGCATTGGCTATCTGAAGTCTTTTGCATTTCCATTAGAATCTTAAGTTTTTTTTTTTTTTTTTTTTTTTACTACTTCCGTGAAGAATGTCAGTGGCATTTTAATAGGGATTGCATTGAATCTGTAGATTGCTTTGGGTAATGTTGACATTTTTAACAATATTAACTCTTCCAATCTGTGAACATGGGATATCTTTCCATTTATTTGTGTCCTCTTTGATTTCTTTGATTAATGTTTGAGGAAACTCAGTGAACTACCAACTTAACACAGAAAAGCAATTCAAGAATTTATCAGAGAAATTTAACAAAGAGATTAAAATAAAAAAAATAAAAAACAAACAAAGAGAAATCCTGGAACTGAAAAATACAAGGAGTGAACTGAAAAATGCATTATAGGATCTCAGCAGAACTGATAAAGCAGAAGAAAGAATTAGTGAACTTGAAGATAAGCTATTTGAAAATGCACACCGAGGAGAAAAAAGAAAAAGGATGAAAAGGAGTTAAGAACACTTATGAGATCTAGAGAATAGTATTAAAAGAGCAAATGTAAGAGTCTAGTGGCCCTTAAAGAGAAATCAGAGAAAGAGAAAGAGATAGAAAACTTATTCAAAGAAATAATAACAGAAAACTTTCTAAGTCTAGAGAAAGATATAAATATCCAGGTCCATAAAGGTTAAAGATCACCAAGTAGATTTAACCAAAATAAGACTACCCAAAATATGTAATAATCAAATTCTCAAAGGTCCAGGAAAGAGAGAAAATAAGCAAGAGACAAGAAGCAAATAACATATAAAAAAGCCCCTATCCTTCTGACAGCAGACTTCTCAATGGAAACCTTATAGTCCAACAGAGAATGGGATGACACTCAAAGTGCTGAAGGAAAAAACTGCCACCTGAGGATCTGGTACTCAGCCAAGCTATCCTTCAAATATGAAGGAGAGATAAAGGCTTTCTCAGACAAACAAAAGCTGAGGGAGTTCATCACCACCAGACTTGTCTTACCAGAAATGCTAAAGGAAGTTCTTCAGTTTGAAAGAAAAGAATGCTAATGTGCAACAAGACCAATTCAGAATACCTGATAATTTAATTGTGGTGTGTAAACCACTCATACCTTTAGTATGAAGACTAAAAGACAAAACTACTAAAAATAATAACTACTGCAATTTGTTAAGAGATAGGCAATATAAAAAGTTGTAAATGTAGAGAACAAAAAGCAACTTCCAACAAATTGGGTGTAGAAGAAACGCACCTCAACACAATTAAGGCCATATATGACAAACCCATAGCTAACATCATACTGAATGCTTTTCCTCTACGATCTGGAATGGGACAAGGATACCCACTTTTACCTCTTTTATTCAACATAGTACCGGAAGTTATAGCCAGAGAAATTGGCAAGAGAAAGAAATAAAGGGCATCCAAATTGGAAAGGAGGAAGGCAAATTGTTCCTGTATGCAGAAAAAATGATCATATACATAAAAACCCTTAACTTCACCAAAAAACTGTTATAACTAATAAATGAATTTAGTAAAGTTGTAGTTGTTCAGTAAAATCAACATAGAAAAATTAAAGGTCAATGACAAAGAGGAAGTATTTCAATATGCCAGTAGCAAACTATCTGGGGAAAAAAAAAATCAAGAAAGCAAATCCATTTACAATAGCTGCCAAAAGGAAAAACAGTACTTAGGAATAAGCCTAACAAAGGAGGTGGAGGATTTTTATAGTGGGATTCAGGTTTTTCAAGGATGGCTTAAGTTGTTTTTCAAGAAGTTATGCTGGGCCGAGCCCATGGCGCACTCAGGAGAGTGCAGCGCTGGGAGCGCAGTGACGCTTCCGCAGCGGGTTCGGATCCTATATAGGAATGGCTGGCGCACTCACTGGCTGAGTGCCGGTCACGAAAAAGACAAAAAAAAAAAGAAAGAAGTTATGCCAACTTATCGTGTCATTTTTGTCAGTTTTAGTACAAATTGGTGTGTGTGTGTGCGTGTGTGTGTGTGTGTGTGTGTGTGTGTGTGTGTGTGTGTGTGTGTGTGTGTACACTCATTTATTTATTGTCCAGGATGAGGATTTTTCTGAAGCATCATTTTTTGTTTGTACTGTAGGATCACATCTTTTGTCTTTGTATCTACTGAGACTCTTGCACTTTTCCAATAAGCTTGGGTAACAAATGCCTATACAATGATGCTCACCCTCTGTTTCATTTCATGGAAACATGTTTTCACAGCCTGTTAGAGTTCAGTTTAAATCAACATTCCAGGACTGTCCTGAGCCAATTATTGAAGGAGGGGAATTTTTTTTCTTCTGCATTCCTTGGATGTCTGTTTATATATTTCCTCCCTTTCCTCTTTACAGGCTCAAATAAAGGAGTCATATGAAAGAGTTAATTTGTCCTGCCTCCCAGGAGGGCTTACAGTTTAATAGAACTCAAGGGGAGAGCAGTACTTAACCCAAAACAATGATTCCCTTGGGTTAGATGTTATGAAATGAGAATGTGAAATTTTGAGGCAGGGGACTTTCACCCCCACTACAGTTGGAACTCTTTGAGGGAAAGGGGATGTAATAATCATCTCTCTGTCTGGAGGCCAAGCCTGTGGAAAGAGAGAAGACCCAGTTGTCTCCTGAACAGCTGGACAGAGTGAACTGCCCATTCCCTGACCACTGTAGGAAGAACAATTATATCTGACAACTGAGTTTTCTTTAGTTACTCTTTTCTAAGAGATTTAGTATAACAATTTCTTTTTAAAAATTGGTTATTACATAAAACGTTAAACTGAAAAGAAAGCAGTAGCCAAATGAAAAGCTAGCCTTATTTTCTAGCTCCTAAATAAAAGAATAACATATTCATTGTAGGAAGGTTGAAAATATATAAAATGTATAGTGAAGAAAACAAATTGCCCATAGTCTCCCACCCAGAGAAAACTGCTATTAGCATTATGCTATAACATACCCCTACCCTTGTGCACAATTATTTTTCTACTTTTTCATTTAACATGTTATAAGCCTAGGTCTTCACAAGCCTCAGTTTTAATGGCTATACAATGATTCCTCTTGTAGTTTCTTATTTTCTCATTCACTAATTTTACATACTAATTCTACTCCCTAATCATTCAGATTACAAGTGAGGATGTCTGTCAGAGCATTATTTGCAAGTCTTGGCTCCCAGGTCTAAATATGTCCTTGGAGTAGATTCCCAGAAGAATGTTAAGGGTTTGAGCTATTTTCATGACTCTTTATGCATATTATCAACTTGCTTTCTGTAAGTTTGTTCTAGTTTATAGTCTACCAACAGCCTATGAAAGTGCTTGCTTCCCCAGTTTTTGGCCAGCCTGAATATTCTCTTTAAGGTTTTTGGAAGTTTGATATATAACAAAAATTATTCCATTGCTGTAAATACACTTTTATTAGTGAAATAGGACACTTTTTTGTTTTCTTTTTAGTCAGTTGTATTTCCTGTGATTTGTCAGTGTGTGCCCTGTGCATATTTTCAAGAAGCTCTGATTGTTCAGTGTTAAATACCAAGTGGGTCTTCTTATTAGATTATATATGCGAAGAGACCTTAACTACACAGTACAATTTTAGGTTCTGTAAGTACTAACTTAGACAATGCTTATGGAGAAATTTTTTGCTGACAATGATGTATAAAGATTTATTGTAAACCATAGCTAAGCACAGGAATTCTTTTATACTGAAAATAAATGATAGTGGGTGGTTTTGGGGGAAGATCAAATACATAGGCTTTATTTATGTATTTTAAGTAAATTTTATTTTTTAGAATTGTTTTAGATTTACAGAAAAATTGCAGAAATATACAGAAAGCTGCCATATAACCAATACCCAGTTTTACTTATTATTAACATCTTAACGTTAGTATGGTACATTTGTTATGATTAATGAACCAGTGTTGACATATCGTTATTAACTAAAGATCACACTTCATTGAGATTCCCAAGTTTTTACCTGATGTTCTTTTTCTGTTCCAGGATCCCATTTGGAATGTAATGTAACATTTAATCCTTGTGTCTTCTTAGGTTCCTGTCTTAGCTCAGGCTGCCGTAAAAAAAATCCATAGATCGTGTGGCTTAAGCAACAGAAATTAATTTCTCTCAGGTCTGGAGGCTAGAAGTTCGAGATCAGCGTGCTAGCATTGTTGGTTCTTGGTGAGACCTCTCTTCCTGGTCACCTTCTTACTTTGTCCTTACATGCAAGGAGAGACAGAGAGAAAGCATACAAACTCTCTGGTGTCACTTCTTATAAGGGTACTAATCCCATCATGAGGGCCTTACCCTCCACACCTCATCAGAACCTAATTATCTCCTGAAGGCATCATCTCCAAATACTGCATCTTCAAATACCCCATCTCCAAATACCATCACATTGAGAGGTTAGAGCTTCAACATAATAATTTTGGGAGGAAATGTTTGAGTCCATAGCAGCTCCTCTTGGCTGTGACAATGGTTTTATTTATTTATTTATTTATTTATTTTTTTGTCTTTTTCGTGACTGGCACTCAGCCAGTGAGTGCACCAGCCATTCCTATATAGGATCCGAACCCGCGGCGGGAGCGTCACTGCACTCCCAGCGCCGCTCTCTCCCGAGTGTGCCATGGGGTCAGCCCGGTTTTATTTATTTTTAATAGAGAGTTACAAAATATCATTCTTGAATGTCTACGTGTATGAACATGAACTCTCATTTGCCCTCGTGTACTCAGAAGCAGTGTTCAATTAGCTACAAAGCATAATTTCCAAGCCAGTTTTAATTTAGGTGCATGAACACATATTGTCTTCTATAATTGGACAGGCCTGCTATGGTTCAATTTAAAAATGTGTACTCCAGATGCAGGTGGAATTAAACCACGTGGATATGAGAAATTTTTATACCAACCAGAGCATACCAGCTATTGAAGGCTCCTGCCATCTATAAATTAGTCAGACCTTATATTAGGGCCCATTTTACCCAACTGGCCAGCTCAGAATAACAGAGATCAGTACGTAGAAACAAGAAAGGAGCTGTTTTTTCAGTTGAACACAGGGTTGTCTAGAATAAGGCTTACTACCCAGGTTGAAACTAATTGGTCGTCATACTGTGATATGATTGTGGTTGTGTGGATGAGAACACCTACCTAATCTGTACTTAACTAACTAGGCATGTTAATGATCAATTCTGGTGACTTGGTGACAGGTGCAAAACTTGGGTATACTGTGTTGAATGTCTCAGATAATGATGACTGGAGGTTATTTTACAAGGATAAAATTTTTAAAAACTGAAGAAAAGTCATATGTCCTAGGTTAGTAGGTGATATTGATAAGTGCATCTAATTAAATTGATGAACCTATATCATATGTTTAACAGGAAAAGGATGTTTTTTAATCTGAGAAGTTAATTACAAATGTAGCAATTATATTGACTTGATTTTTTTTCCTTACTAATATTTTTTCATTAAAAAAGAAAAAAATGAAGCCTGTAAAGCACACTTATTTCCCTTTGGAGTATTTAGAATATGCACTATGGCCCATTTGGAAATTTTTTCAGAAGACACTATTGGTGATAAATTTTATACAATTAAATATTCACTCTCAACTAATAAGATGGTAAATCACATCTCTGGAGATTTCTGATATATTTACTTAATCCTTGCCATTTCAATATAAGGAGGAATGTTTTAAAATAGAGAGTTCTTTATATTTGCTAATTTTCCCTTCCTGTTCTGCAGTATTAAGTGATTTTTAGTTAAAAGTCAAGGGAGTTAAATAGGCAAGAGGACTGTTTTCCATTTACATTCAGGTTTGGTTCATATTATGCAAAATGAAGACAGTCGGTGCTATGAATTGAAATCATTAGTACATCAATTATTCCGTGATAACCAGCTGAGAACAGGCTGCAGACTACGTAAACGTTTTTTCCATTTAAAGTTGCCTTCTCATGCCTTCTCATTAGCTTATATGAGAGATAAAATAATTTGATTCTAATTTATTTCTCTGTAAATGAACATTGTTCCCCTCTGAATTCAAGAGGAGAGCATTTTAATTTTGTAGTCATTTATAGCACACAGGTCAAATAAATAACAAGTTTTATTTCTAGCAGTATGTGTCACTTCTATAATTTATATTACCATAGTTCCTTGATTCTAAGACACACATCTTTTTAGGACATAATAGGATGTAAACATGGTAAAGGTAACATCAAAATCAGTAGGGAATATAAGGATTATTTAACAAATGGTTCTTGAAGAATTTTTTAACCATTTGGAAGAATCTAAAGTTAGAGCTTTACCTCACTATACTCTGTAACAAATTTCTGCTGTTTAGAAGATATAATACGATCTAAAAAATGTCTAAGAATATGTGAGGGAAATTTACATTTCTAAGCATTAAAACAATGAACATAATCTCAAATGAAGACAAAGTAACAGATATTTTTTTTAGGTTCAAATACATTATACATCAAAATAAAGAGCAAAAGATTTAGAAATAAATTAGAAAAAAGGGATTACATTTTTATGCTGAACAACACTAAGAAAACTACGAACAGGGAAATTAGCAAAGTCCATCATTAGTCAATTTATAGGAAAAAATCATGAATGGCTTATAAATGTATAACAAAAATTCATTGTTAACTAAATACAGAAAATTAGCTATTTTGCTCATTAAATAAGCAAGTTTAAAAAATTATCACTGTTCTTGAGGGTCTGGTGAAATGGGAGTTTGCATGAACCGGTGGGACTATACATTGATACAAACAATCTGGAAAGTAATTAGAAGTAAGTATCACAATATGTAAAAATGTTTATACCGTCTGATTCAGTAATTATCTTTCCAAGAATCTGTCCAAATTATAAACGAGAATTATAGAAAAAGATTGATATCAGTGTATTTATTGTCGTGAAGTATTAGAAAATGATGAACCACTTAAGTGCCTAATAGTAGGCATATGATTCAATAAATCGTGATGTGATAGAATGTCATACAGCTATTAAGATGGTGTTGTCAGAGATTATTTTATTTTATTTTATTTTTTATTGGTTATGAATATTCTTGAGATACAAAGCTGATTGTCACCCCTCATGCCCATGATGTGAGGGCCATATTCATACTGGCAGCATGCCCATTGCCACAAATTGCATTTATACCCCAGGTCCCCCACCCAATTATCCGCAACCTCCCTTTCCTTCCCCTTCCCCCCCCCCCAAGTACACTTTATAGCCCAAGGTATGTTCTCTCCCTCTGCAAGTCCAATACACCAGTGTGGTCTTTCTTTCCTTCCTTCTTTCTCTCTTAGCTCCCACATATGAGTGAGCACATGCGATATTTATCTCTCTGTGCTTTGCTTATTTCACTCAACATAAGTTTCTCCTGGCTCATCCATGTTGTTGCAAATGGGAGTATTTCATTCTTTTTTATGGCAGAGTAGTATTCCATAGTGTATGTATACCATAGTTTCCTTATCCAATCATGCATCGATGGACATTTAGGTTGGTTCCATGTCTTGGCTACTGTGAACAGAGCTGCAATGAACGTGGGAGTGCAGGTGTCCCTTCGACATAATGATTTCCATTCCTCTGGGTATATACCCAGAAGTGGGATTGCTGGATCGTATGGAAGATCTATCTGTAGTTGTTTGAGAAACCTCCTTACTGTTTTCCATAGTGGTTATACTAATTTACAGTCCTACCAACCATATAGGAGGGTTCTCTTCTCTCCATACCCTCACCAGCATTTGTTATTCACCACCTTTTTGATTATAGCCAGTCCAACTAGGGTGAAGTGGTATCTCAATGTAGCTTTAATTTGCATTTCCCTAGTGACTAGTGATGTTGAGCATTTTTTCATGTATCTGTTGGCCGTTTGTATGTCTTCCCTTGAAAAATATCTGTTCAGTTCCTTTGCCCATTTTTTAATCAGGTTATTTGTTTTTTACTGTATAATTGCTTGAATTCCTTGTATATTATGGTTGTTAATCCCTTGTTGGATGCATAGTAAGCAAAAATTTTCTCCCACTTGGTAGGTTGTCATTTCACTCTGTTGATTGTTTCCTTTGCTGTACAAAATCTTTTTAGTTTGATATAGTCCCATTTGTTTATTTTTTATTTTACTGCTTGTGCTTTCGGGCTCATGTTCATAAAGTCTGTGCCCAGACCTAGTTGCTGAAGTGTTTCACCTGTATTTTCCCTTAGTAATGTTACAGTTTCGGGTCTTATACTTAAGTCTTTAATACATTTTGAGTTGATTTTAGTGTATGGTGAGAGGTGCATATCTAGTTTCATTCTTATGCATATGGATATCCAGTTTTCCCAGCACCACTTGTTGAAGAGACAGTCTTTTCCCCAATGTAGATTTTTGTTACCTTTGTCCAATATCAGATGGCTGTAAGCCTGAGGGGTGATTTCTGGGTTCTCAATCCTACTCCACTGGTCTGAATGTCTATTTTTATACCAGTACCAAGCTGTTTTGGTTACATTAGCTTTGTAGTATAACTTGAAGTCAGGTAGTGTTATGCCTCTGGCTTTATTTTTATTTTTTTGCTCAGGGTTGTTTTGGCTATTCAGGGTCTTTTGTTGTTCCATATGAAGGGTAAGATTGTTTTTTCCATTTCTGTGAAGAATGTTGGTGGTATTTCTATGGGGATTGCATTGAATGTGAAGATCACTTTGGGTAGTATAGAAATTTTCACAATGTTAATTCTTCCGATCCAAGAGCATGGAATATCTTTCCATCTTTTTGTGTCTTCTTTAATTTCTTTCAGAAGTGGTTTGTTGTTCTCATTGTAGATGTTTTTCATCTCCTTGGTTAAATTGATCCCTAGGTATTTTATTTTTTTCGTGACAATCATAATGGGCTTCCTTACTTTATTTCTCTTTGTCTTTGTTCATTATTTGAATATATAAATGCAACTGATTTGGGGGCATTTATTTTGTATCCTGCAATGTTACTGACGTTATTAACCAGCTCTAGAAGTTTTCTGATAGAGTCTTTAGGTTTTTCTATATATAGTATCATGTCATTTGCCAATAGGGAAAGTTTGACTTCATCTTTTCCAATCTGGATTCCCTTTATTTCTTTCTCTTGCCTGATTGCTCTGGCTAGTACCTCCAGTACTAAGTTAAATAGAAGTGGTGAGAGTGGGCATTCTTGTCTTGTTTCTGTTCTTAAGGGAAAGGCCCTCAGTTTTTCCCCATTCAGAATGATACTGGCAGTGAGCTTGTCATAAATGGCTTTTATTGTGTTGAGGTATTTTCCTTCTTTACCTAATTTGTTGAGAGTCGTTATCATGAAGGGATGTTGAATTTTGTCAAATGTTTTTTCAGCATCTGTTTAGATAATCATATGGTCTTTGTCCTTGAGTTTGTTGACGTGATGTATCACATTTATTGACTTTTGTATGTTGGGCCATCCTTGCATCACTGGGATGAATCCCACTTGATCATAGTGTATAATTTTTTAAATATGTTGCTGTATTCTGATTGCTAATATTTTGTTGAGGATTTTTGCATCTAGGTTCATCAAAGGATATTGGCCTGCAATTTTCTTTTTTTGTTATTTCTTTTTCTGGTTTTGGTAGCAGAGTTATGTTGGCCTCATAGAATGAGTTTGGGAGAGTAGCTTCTGTTTCAGTTGTTTGGAACAGTTTGAGGAGAATTTGTATTAACTCCTCTTTAAAAGTTTGATAGAATTCAGCTGTAAAGCGATCTAGACCCAGGCTTTTTTATGTTGGAAGATTTCTAATTACTGCTTCAATCTCCTTGCTTGTTATTGGTCTGTTCAGGTTTTCTTTCTCTTCTTGGTTCGGTTTAGGTAGTTTGTATTTGTCTAGAAACTTGTCCATATCTTCCAGATTTTCATATTTGTTGTCATACTGTTGTTTATAATAGTCTCTAATGATTCTTTGTATTTCTGTGGTATCAGTTGTAATGTCTCCCTTTTCATTTCTGATTTTTGTTACTTGGTTCCTTTGTTTTGTTAACCTAGCTAATGGTTTGTCTATTTTATTTATCTTCTCGAAAAACCAACTTTTTGTTTTGTTTATCTTTTCTGTTGTTTTTTGTGTCTCTATTTCATTTAGTTCTGTTCTGATCTTAATTATTTCTTTCCATCTACTACCTTTAGGTCTGGATTGTTTTTGTTTTTCAAGTTCTTTGAGGTATAGTGTTAGGTCGTTTATTTGAAGTCTTTCCATTCTTTTGATGTAAGCATTTATTGCATAAATCTGCCTCTTAGTACTGCTTTTGCAGTATCCCACAGGTTTTGGTATGATGTATCTTTATTTCCATTAGTTTCTAGAATTTTTTTGATTCCTTGTTTAATTTCTTCTTGGACCCATAGGTCATTCAGGAGCCTATTATTTAGTTTCCATGTATTTGAATAGTTTCCAGAGTTTTGCTTATTATTAATATCTAATTTTTGTTCATTGTGGTTTGAAAAGAAACTTGGAATGATTTCAGATTTTTAAATTGGCTGAGGCTAGATTTGTGACCTAATATGTGGTCTATTCTGGAGAATGTTCCATGAGCTGATGAGAATAAAGTATATTCTTTAGTTGTTGAGTGAAATATTCTGTATATATCTGCCACGTCCAGTTGGTTTAATGTGTAGTTTAAATCCTGTGTCTCTTTGTTGATTTGTTGCCTGGAACATACTGAGAGAGAGATGTTCAGGTCACCCACTAATAGGTCTAAGAGTATTTGCTTCATATATCTGGGTGCTCCAGTGTTGGGTGCATATATACTTATGATTGTTATTCTTCTAGCTGGATAGATCCTTTTATCATTATATAGTGGCCTTCTTTGTCCCTTTTTTATGTTTTTTGGTTTAAAGTCTATTTTATCTGATATAAGTATAGCTACTCCTGCTCATTTTTGGTTTCCATTTGCATGGTATATCTTTTTCCATCCCTTCACTTTTAGTCTGTATGTGTCTCTATATGTGAGATGGGTCTCTTGAAGACAGCATATACTTGGGTCTATCTCTTTAATCCAGTCATTCAGTCTGTGTCTTTTGAATGGGGAGTTTAATCCATTCACATTTAGGGTGGTTATTGACAGATATTGTTTTTAATTCCTGTCATTTAATTGCTTTTTGTTTAGAAGTTTTAAATATCTTTTGATCCTTACTTCCCCTTTTATTTCTCTTCTTCAGTGTTAGTTGGATATTTGAGGTGGCATGATTTAGCTTTTTGCTCTTTCTCACTGGCATTTTTGTTTTAACAGCAGGCTTTGCTCTTTCTTGTATATCCATGGTAGTGGTCATCATTATTCAGATTTCAGATGAATGACTCCCTTGAAAATTTCTTGCAGGGCTGGTTGTATGGTCGTAAACTCCCATAATTTTTGTTTGACTGGGAAATACACTATCTCTCCCTCACTTCTGAAGGAGAGCCTTGCTGGTTAAAGAATTCTTGGCTGGCAATTTTTAATTTTTAGTGTTTTGAATATATCATTCCACTTTCTTCTGTCCTGTAGGGTTTCAGCTGAGAAGTCTGCTGTTAGTCTGATAGAGGTTCCCTTATAGATGACTTGACACTTTTCTCTTGCTGCTTTTGGAATTCTTTGTCTTTGAGCTTTGCAAATTTGAACTATAATGTGTCTTAGAGAGGATCTTTTTGAATTGAATCTGTTTGGGGACCTTTGAGCTTCCTGGAGCTGAAGGCTGCATCTCTCCCTACCCCTGGGAAGTTTTCTGTTATAATTTCCTTGAATAGGTTTTCAATACTTTTTCCTTTCTCCTCCCCTTCTGGAATACCCACAATTTGGATGTTAGAGCACCTGAGGTTGTCTGCTCTCTCTCTTAGATTTTCCTCATTATTTTTAATTCTTTTTTTCCTTTTTTATGTCTGCCTGGGTTATTTTGAAGAAACCATCTTCAAGATCTGAAATTTTTTCTTCCGCTTGCTTAGCTTGCCGCTTAAGCTCTCTGTTGTGTTTTTTATTTCAATAAGTGAATCTTTCATTTCGAGGAGTTCTGCTACATTCTTTTTAAAGGTATTAATCTCATTGTAAATTTCCTCCTTCATATTCTTGATATTTTTTCTTGTTTCCCTGTGTTCTCTAATTTTGTCTTCTTTTCTCTCTTCAAGTTATTTTTAAGATCATTGCTTGGAATTCCTTCTCAGACATTTCAAGGATTCCCTGTTCTATGGGGTCTGGAATTTGAGCATTGCTGTATTCCTTTGGTGGTGTCATATCTGCTTGTTTGTTTGTAGTTCTAGTATTTTTTCATTGATGTTAGGTCATCTGGTAAAGGACTTGCTTCTTCTGTTACTCTGGGGTTGGCTATGAGGATAAAGACTTCCTCCTCTATTTGCAGGCTCTACTAGTGACTATTCTTATATCAATGTAGTCAAGTGAGTGGTAGGTTGCCTGTAGAGTGGGCCTGGCTGCTACTGTGGTGGTGAACTGTCCTTGTGGCGATAGAAAGTATGGTTGTATCTATATTACACCACCTTGGTTCCTGTTCTAGCTTTCTGTGGTTGTATACTGAGCCCCTGGTACTGTGCAGGTCTCAGCTCACTTCAGTGCCTGCTGGGCTGTGTGCACCTCTCTCTGGGCCTTAGACTGCGCCCCAGTGCCACAAGTGTCTGGTCTTGGCTCACCTTTGCGGCTGCTGAGCTGTGTGCATTTCCCTTCCCCCTGAGGACTTAGAGTGGGCCCCGGTGCTGCAAAGGTCTCTGCTTACCTCAGCAGCTGCTGGGCTGTGTGGGCTTCCCTTCTCCTCAGGGCCTTAAACCAGACCTGGTGCCACATCGGTCTGTTCTTTCTTCACCTCAGTGGCTGCTGGCTGGAGATTATTTTAATGGAATCAGAAAATATTCATCATAAGGTAAGGGTAGAATATAGAATACAAAATATTACATATAATGTGATTTCAGTTTTTTTCAAAGTAAAAATAGTCATACAAAAAGGACTAGAGAAAAACACATCAAAAAATTAATAGTGGTTAGCTCAAGGTTGTGGAATTATTGGTATTATTTATCATTTTTTCCTTTAAACTTTTATTTTTGCCCCCAAATTCCCTACAGTGAGCATGCATTATTTATAGATGAAAATTGGGTCACGAAAATATAAATATATATTAGCGTATTTTCACATATCTTATTTGTCTCTTCCAGGTTCCAGAGGGCAGGGATATTGTCTGTCTTGTTCTCTGCTTATCCTCAGTGCCTGAAACAGTGCTTAGCACATTATAGTTACTCAATAAATGTTGAATAAAGCCAAAGTTTGGGGTGGCAAGCTAAAACACAAAGTGTAACTTGAGGTAGTGACCCAAGTCCAGAAGTCTAGATTGGACAGTGAGGAAAGATGTCAGATCCAAAGTCTGAGTACAGAGCTAGAAGGCAGAGTCCGGGATTCAGATGAGTAAAGGGAAAGCTGAGCATTTGGAATTCTTGAAAACACATCCCAACAACTGGAGTAGGGCAGTTGAAATGCCCCCAGTGCAGCACAGTGGGCCCTGCCTTGTCTCACAAGGAGACCACAAAATTAGGCTACAAAGGTGGCTTCAGTCATCTCTAAAAATGCAGTAATTTTATAGGGCATATTATCTGCCCTAAAATGGTAATAATAATAATGATTTAAAAAACTAAATATGAACAAAAGGTAAAATAAGACCAATAGTCATAATCACTTGGAAATGTAAATAATTCTCTAGTTAAGAGGAAATTTTAAAAAAAAAGACTTTAGAAATGAGCAGTGAGAATACTGCATATCAAACCTGTGTGCTATGGCAAACTCTTATATGCCTTTTATTATATAACAAAAAAGTTTAAAAAGTAAATAACCTAAGCCTTTAAATTAAGAAGCTAGAAAAGGAACAAATAAATGAAAGATTAGAGGAACATGGAATTGATAATGATAAAGACAAAATTTAATAACTAAAGACAAAAAGAAAATAATAGAATTGACAAAGAGCCATATCTTTGAAAAGACAAATTAAGCGGACAAGCCTGTGGCAGGTTTAATTAAGAAAATTAGAAAGAAAACTTAAAACAGTATAGATTTGAGAAAGGAGATGTAACCACAGATATGGACGAGGCTAAATCAACTTTGAGAAGGATGTATATTTTGAGGGGGAATAACTTCTTCTGTTTTAAGACATTTTAGAAGAGTCAATGTTGGTTTGGATTTTTTTTTTTTTTTAAAGTTTTGGACTATTATTAAAACCTAATTTTTTAAAATACAACTTCACTGAGATTTTTTTTGATCCAAACAGCGTTAAATATATAATTTTTAACGTCTTTGAGTTTCTCTGATGTGTTCTAACTGCTGTATCACTATTGCATCTGAAGTTGTAAACTTTATTTGACTAGTTCATATCCAGAGAACACTCAATTATAGTGTCAGTTTGTTGAGAGCTTATGAGCCTGTAACTGGCATTGTGCAGATTTTGGTAAACCACTTAATTTTACTTAGAGGGCGGTATAAATTCACTGTGTTATGTATACCAAGTAATTTGAACTCTGTAAACACAGGGCCACATTTTCTTCTATTTCTCTCAAGCAACTTTGTCAAGTGTGATGCACCAGTGGGTAAAAATACTTTAGGACTTGCTAATGAAAGACAGACAGTCTGTACAGAATGTGCTTTTCTAGCACATATTTTTATAGATGTTGAAAATGCTGTTGTCAAACAGTATTTAAAAAACTGTCAGGTGTGTGTGTGTGTGTCTGTGTTTCAAATGAGTTTTAAATAATTCAGTACTGTGCAGGCAGCAGAAAAATTACTTTATAAACTTGCAATGCTCTTTTGTATTGAATATACAAGTAGAATCTATGAATTAAAAATGAAAACTATCCGATCTATCTTTTTACTGATAAAAGTGTTGATGGAAATTCTGTTATTAATGTTGTTTTGGCATTTTCCTATTAAAGACTTGCCTTAATGTCATTTCAGCATAGATACTACGTGTGTACTGATGGTGAAATAGGTTCTTAATAGTAAGCCTTGTCTGGTTTATCTCACTTGATGGCTGACTCATGGCAGCCTCCTTCCTTTTTCTTTTCTCCTATGTGCTGCAGAATCAGAAGTGAGGACAAAGTAGACATGGAAAATGGTCACTTCGAGGAGGTGTTAGATTCCTCAGCTCTTGCCCATCCAGCCACTTAGCTGGTGAGCAGCACTGGTGGAATATTAAGTTCTCTGCCTACTAATTAAGACTCTAATTGGGAGTGAAAAAGTAAGGATCACAGATTATTGTGAGTCTTAGCCACATTTTTTATTGACTCATTATTCATAATTCTCATCTTTCTCCTGATCTTTCTGTCCCCCCCCCTTTTTTTTTCAGTTGTGACAAAGGAAAACTTGATTTTCATGAAAAGGCTAAACAGAGTGCATAGTACAGTGTACATTTCTTCCTCCTGTCAAAGGGCATTAAAGAGCTGTGGTTTTTCTGAAAGCCGAAATATTTTTTTCTTTATCATCATTATTATTATGACTATTATTTGATTTTGTTTTCCTCAGGTATTTTACATGAATAGTAATGGTATTAGTCATGTTCAGGAGTTATCAAATTTCTAATCTGAGAATCTCTGAGTTAGGGATTAAATGACTTCCATGGAAAAGATTTAAGGTGTGTTTGCAGTGATTGGGAAATGACTGAAGTCACAACCGCAGAAAGGGTTGTAGTTAGACACAGAAAGGGTGAAAACACCTGTTTTGGAACATTAAGTTTAAAGTTTTTTGCATTGCAGCAGTCATTTTAAACATTTGCCTTAAGAAAACTGTAAAAGTTCATTTAAAATTCATAAATTCCACTCCAGTGTCTGAGTACACTGCGTATGATTGCTATCAAGTGTCTTGAGCATGCTGATTATATACTGTTTAACACAGTTTGTTTGTAATGGTATTTCACATGCTGCACAACTGTCTTGTTCTGCTTCTTCAGTCTGAAAGGACTCGTCAGAGCTATTGTCACCCATCTGGGCAGAGTTGGACTGTGATGAGAGAAGTGTTCTTTATGTGCTCCACATTATTCTAAGGTACTCCTTAGAGGTCTTCAGTTTTAGTGGTGGTTCATGCTCCCCTTTTGATCTGGATTTCATAAATTTTTGCATGTTAGTTTCAATTGAGTTTGCTTAAGGTTCAGCTGAGAACAGTAAAACAAGGATTTTTGGATAAGGAAAGGGTAGCAAAAGATCTTAGAAAATAATAAAGGAGATTAAAACCACCTGGTGAAATAAATCTTTTGGTAGACTTGAAAAAGGCAAGTATCGTTTTTTAAAAAATTTTCTTGAGGACTGTAAATTAGAATTCAGAGCAGATTATTTCATTTTTTGAAAGTAATGTGTAGGTCACAACATGACCCATTGTATGAGGATATTTCGTGGAAAAATGGAATTAAAAGATAATATGAATCTTTTCAAGAACTTTTTGAAGACCCCTTGTACTGTTGGCTTGAGTTAACATGAATAGTTTTATGGCTTCTAGTCATGCTTTTGGTTGTTCTCATGTTCCTCGTTGCAGATTATAAATCCTAATTATACTTTCCCAGATGCAAGGAGCTGAGCAAAGGCTTACAGAAGGTGCATCCATCAGAGAGGGAGTACTGGGGATGGACTCATTACTGAATTCTCCTTCTTTCAGTACACCTCCAGTGACTGCTCCTACTCCCACTTCCTCCTGACTCCCCACTTTGTAGCCTGGGGCCCTTGGTTCAGTTACTTCTCTAAGTCTCAGTTCTTCCTCTGTAAAATGGGACCAATAATAGTACCCATCTCATGGGCTTGTTGGGAGGATTAAAAAGATAACACAGGGTAAATGCTGAAATCAGGGTCTGGCTGATGGGAAGGCTGCTGCCACTTGAGTGCCCCTGAATTTTCATCTGCAAGTACAAGTACAGTGTCTGATAAAGCTCAAGCCAGTCAGAGCATATCAGAGTCATCTGGAATTATGTAAATCACATAATCCACTTGAAAATATTTGCTAACAATTTACCGAATAAAATATCTATGGATTTCAACAAGCTCTTCACTAGAGATAATAAATGTGTACTTAAAAATAGTGTTTCTGTTTAAAAACAAAGTGAGGTGTTTGGATTTTGACTCGCATTTTGTTTAGCACCCACAGTGTGTCAGGTATCATACAGGATATTTTAATGTGTATTTTCTCTTTTAATTCTTGCAATATTTATTTTACTTTCTCCTGCACATGAGGAATGTAGCTGTATCTAATATAAGGGTGTATATTCTGGGAATTAATTCAGTAACTTAAACATCTGAGTTAATATTTCTTCAGTGCAATAACATTCTTTTTGATTCTTTTATTAGAATCATCAAATCCTCCATTTCACCTGTAGTCTTAGCCTTCAATGGAACTGAAATATAGTGTATAACAGAATTCTCTATGAGACTTTGAGGCCTGCTGACTCTATAATGCCTCTGTCGTCTTTTGTCACCCTGGCAAGGATTCTTTTGGTCCAATTTAAAGAAACCCAGCTCAAGTGAACTTGATTTAAAAAAAAGGGCATCTACTGGCTTACATCATTAAAATTTCCAGTGTTACAGGAACTTCAGATGTGATAAGATTTAGGGGCTCAAATAATATTATCAGGATTCTGTTTCTGTCTCCTGGCTCTATTCCCACCTCCCTTCCCCTGCCCCCACTTGTTATGGCTTCTGTATTAGTTACTTATTGCTATGTAACAAATTATCTCAAACCTAGTGACTTAAAACAACACACATTTATTATTTTACAGTTTCTGTAGGTTAGGAGTCCAGGCATGTCTTATCTGGCTCTTTAACTTCAGGCTTTTTCACAAGACTTCAACAAAGGTATCAGTCAGTACTGGAGTCTCATCTGAAGGCTTGACTGGAGAAGGGGCTGCTTCTAGCACATGTGGTTGTTGGAAGAATTCAGTTCTTTGTGGATTATTGGACTAAGAGTCTCGCTGTCAGCTGTCAGCTAGAGGCAGGTTTCTTGCCACTTGGGAAAGAAAGGGCAGCTCACAATGTGGCAGCTTTCTTCATCAAAGCCAGCAAAGAAAAGTCTGCTAGCCAGGTGGGAATTACAATCTTATGTAATGTAATCATGGAAGTGACATGCTATATTCCATTGGTTAGAAACAAGGCACAGGTCCAACCCACGTTCAGGGTGAAGGGATGAGCAAGGGCGTGAATACCAGGAATCAGGGATCATTAGGAGCCATCTTAAAGTCTGTCTGTCTGCCACAGCTTTATTCTCAGAAAAGCTCTCTCCACATGGTGACACAGTTGACCACTCGCAGCTCCTGTCCTACATCATCCTAAAGTTAGCAATCCTAGAGAAAATAGAGCCTCTGTTCCCTCAGCCTTCATATATGTGGCTGTACCCTTCTAGTAGAGCTCTTGCTTAGAAGCCATACAAATTAACTCTGGCAAACTTAACCACAAAATGACTTACTGGCAGGCTATCAGGTATCTTCTAGAATTGTTGAGAATACTGAAGAACGGGGCTGGAAAAGCCTTTAAAAACTGGCTGAACACTTGTTGCCATCGGCCACTGCCTGGGTCTCATCACTAGATTCTCAACGATAGATACAAGTTGTACCTGATTGGCCAAGTGTAGGTCACATGCCTGTGGTCTAGCTGCCAGGAGGGGAGATGAGGAACTTCCTGTCCCCTCCCCTTGGGCCTCCAATGGAGGTGAGACTGTGTTCTTTGACTGTGACTCTGCTCTGAGATGAGCCCACATGGTTCTTATGGCTTCACTAGGGTCACATTTGTACACAGATGTTCAGCATAACAGGTTGCATGGCTTATAGATTCAGCTCAAATAGAGACAGTTTTCAGAACTTTGTAGCTGGTGGTTCTGTGCTCTTATTTAACATTAACTGTGCCTTACAGACATACAATAAAGCTTCTACAGAAATAGTATGTGGCATTGATGGCATGTTCAGGGCTCTGAGTTATCAAGTAGATAGGCATTTCTGCTTTTCATAGTCAGAATTTTGATTCATATAAGATTTGACCATAAGTAGAATTTATTTTCTTCAAAATTATAGACTAATTTTATGATCCATTTTTTTTTTTTCCTGATCTTTGTGTTGGATCTAGGGATTCACGTATTTCCTTAACTCTTTACCGTCATCATCCTTGGCTATAAATATATGACTTTTTTGTACATGTGGGTACACTGACATCAGGTTTTTGTAAGCCCAAAGCACTTGTATTTTGAAATAAGTTCATGTGTTTTGTCAAGGGTCCTATCCCAGAGCAATTTTGCATAATTTCTTAGAGTGGGACCCAAGAAACAGTAACTTTAAAAATCTCTTCAGGGGATTCTAATGTGCAGCCAGGTTTGAGAACCAGCAGATCGAGATTAGAACCTGAGAAGGGCATCCCGTTCCTTCATGATATTGTGCGTACAGGGAAAGTGCAGAAGTCATTTCCACAGTTCCACAGTTGAGACTGTTTCCTGCTGTCCTTTTTTCTTTGTGTATCCCTGTGATGAACTTCCGTTAGTGGAGATCAACTAAGTCAGTCTCTTCCTGCAACCTTAAAGAGCCCACTACCTTAGAGCCATGGAATTTCCAGTTATGGCACTGCTCCTGAAAATATCTCCAAAAGGCTTAGCTCACAGGAACGTCTGTTTGCTTTATAACAACAGTAGCACATTTAAAATCAGGCTATAAACAATCCAACTTCTCTTTCATTTTATATTTACTTTCTGGAGGTGATGTGCAAATAGTCATTCAAGTGGTATCCAGAAATATTTTTGTCTATAGTAATAGCAGATGGCAGAATGTTTTTCATATGCCAAATTGCACTTATTCTACCACAGTGCAATGTGGAAATGATCATGGCCTCTTTCAAATATTCTAACTCCCCATGTGCATTTCAGTTGTGGGAAGTTTTCTTTCATATCAGTTCAATATGTTGCAGATTTACTTGGAATCCTTGGAATTTGTGCATAGTGTAGTCACATGAAAAGTACTTTGAAAAGGAATATTTTTGAGGTCTCATGATTAAAGGTTATCAATTCAACAAACATTTAATAAACATATTCTGTGTGCTAAGCCAGTGGTTTTCCACTGGGATGGGTGGCTTAGTCCCCAGGGATGATTTTGAGAATTTTCAGGGTTGTTTTTAGTTATCATAATAATTAGCAGGGGTGCTACTGTCATTTGGTGTGCAGGGGCCAGAGGTACTAACTGTCGTGCAGCTTGCAGGACAGTCTTCTACAACAAAAATGGTTCTGTGTTTGTATGTGCACGTGCACATACACACACACAGTCTGTTGAAAGGACATTCATGTAGGTTAAAAAAACCTGCTTATGATTATCTAAGCCTAAAACCTAATATACAGTGACTTTTCCAGGAAAATTGTAAATTGAATTGTAAATGTAAATTGAAGGAAAATTGAACTTTGCTTTATTTGTAATCAAGAGTTATTTAACCTCACATTAAATCACATCACCAATAGAAACCTGCATGTGATGTTTGAGTCACAGAAAGCCCAACTGTAACTGCCTTCATTTGATATTCCCACTTACATGTGGATTCCAAACATAGGTGCAAGCAGAGGGCTACTTGTGATTCCTGGTGGTAATGTGCCTGAGCATTTATAATTCATATTATTTTATGAATATTGTTACTTTCTATTTTATTTTTTCTATTTTTATACTAGGGAATTATGTTGAGTTGTGATTGCGTGTGTGTGTTTAAAAGTGTGTGTGTAAGATGTGCTATTTATAAGTTTACTTTCAAGAAAATAGAGGAAGCATTATAAAATACTTGGGTTATAAGGGAACATTGGGGGTGTAATGAGGTTGAATACCACTGGATTAAGCAGCAGGCAATGGCAGACAACTCCAGGATGCCAGAGGAGTGCAGAGGATACCTTCCTCCTATCACATCCCGGGGGAAAGCACTGGCTGAGTGTGATCAGAAGGGTGTTTTGTTAGGGCATAGCCGGGTGAAGTGGAGGGCATGGGGAGCAGTGCATGTAAAGTCCTGAAGAGTGAAGAATTAATATCGGAGGTAGGGTCCGGGAGCCTGACAGGTGGCCTCAACCCACCCCATCCTCTTACCAGGTTCTTGACTCTACCACAGGAAATGATTCAAGAGCAGAGTCACAGTAGAAAGTGAAAACAGGTTTAATGTAATGAATAAGAGATACAGACTTCACAAAGAGAGTGTGGCATAGCTCCAGAGACTGAGCAAGGCCCACACCAAGTTTAACACAAAAGTAAGAAATACACACTTGAAGTTCAGTACAGAATGCAGGCTGGCTCAAGAGAGTGAGCAGCCATTTGCTGATTGTAAGTTTGATGAGAAATGGAAGAAATACACACTCCACAGGCAGAGTATAGGCTGGCTCTAGGAGAGTAAGCAACAGTCCTGCCTTCTGCTGGGATTCAGCTTTTATAGTTTCTCTGTCTAATGAATATTCAGTGAAGGGTTGGTTTCCAGTTATGTAATATTAGTCTTGCATATGCTCAGTTGGTCTCTTCTTGGAGCGTGTTCATTGGTCAAATCCTGTCACATGCACCAGGCATATTCAAGAATATTCTATGCTCTCTAGCACCTCTATTGGAAGGTCATTCAGCTACCAGGGTTACATAACCCTTCTCTATTGAGCATGCCCAGCCACTGGATTTGCATAAGCCAGCCCCTTGTGGTCTCATTTTCCCTGTGTTGGTGCTGAAAATAGGTCTCACTAACAACAGTAGCTTTCCTCTCAGTGAGGGCCAACAGAAGGGGTCTGAAACCTTGGGGAATGGCTTGTAACCCAGAAGTGAGTGCTGTAACCCAAGCCCAGGGAAACTGAGCATCTCCTATATCAATGTGGCCTTTGCAAATGGCTCGAGCTTGGGGTAGGATAGAACTCGGGGCTGGCAGGAGAGAGAGAATGCTGGAGAGGCAGGCAGTAGTGCATGAAGAGTTTAACAAGCCTTGCTTGTATTTTATTCTAGAAACACTGGGTAATTATCCAAGGGCTTATCGGTTAGGATCAGGTTTGCATGTTAGACAGACATGCCTGTCACAGTGGTGTAGGTAGGCTAGAGGCAGCAAAAGTAGCCTAAGCCAGGGAGAAGCCTGACCCAGCGCAGTGGGAAAGCTCCTGAAGGTTCACATTAACTCCAAAGGTGTCAGACACAGGCAGTCTAACTCCAGGACCTAGGCACTTAACTACTTTTCTAGGTTGTCCCAGAGGCTGGGCTGTAGAGCACATGGGGAGATTTTTGACAAATGGGATCTACTCAACATCGAATATGGAATATGTGGGGAATGGAACTCTAGGATGTGTCTAGTTATATGAGGAAAAGAACACAGCCTCCCTTACAAAATTTCACTGGCTCTTTAATCTCTGTGCCACAATTAAGTGTGTAGGGATAGATTCTCATTCATTTATTTTGTGTGTAATTTCACTTACCTATTGCTTTCACTTAATATGGCACAACCTCTCATTCTGTTTTGAATAATACCACAGACTCTAAGGAAATTTGGTAATCCTACAAAGTTACTGATTATGATTTTTATCTAGGGTGCTACTTAGAAACATTTGCATAAGCCAAATGGGCAAAAGGGTTCTTAACAACTTGCCCCAACAACAACAACAATATTTAGATTATCCACCACATTGATGAGAGAAATACTGTTCTTAAAATGAGAGCCTTCCTCAGTTTCTGTTCCTTTGCGTTTCTAAAAAATAATGAAATTACTAAAACACTATTATAAAAAGTTTGGAAAATAGAAAGGGGGATGTTACCTCCCCACACATTATCTATTACTATTTTTATGTATTTCCTTTAAATCTTGTTTTTAGATATGTATATGTATATTTGTGTTTGTATGTAAGATGGCACACTCCCTTCAATGGATCTGTTTCTCTTACATTAATTGATAATACTGTAAGTGTTTAAAGTTCACACCTAAGGTGAGAGCCATATAAATAAACTATTTCAGCTTCATGGCAGGAGGAGGAAGCAAGAATACTCTTGTTTTTTAAAAACCCCGTACAGGAGTAGAATTTGCAACAGAAGGGCCCTTCCATCTCCATTGCCTGCTTTTCCAAAGATGTGTCATTTTTTTTTAAATGCTCAAGTTCTATATTTTTTTTAAAGGGGGAATTATCAGCTGGTGATAGATATTTCCTATATGGTTACCCTTTTCATCTATTTTTGCTATTTGTACAGTGTTACAAACCCCACCACCACCACCACCACACACACAAAAAAATGTGCTATATGTTATGTATGTTAAGATATTATAATTACATTGTATACAGATATTCTAGTAGTCAGATCCAGTGAAGTAGAGGAGCAATATTTTGAATCTTTCTTTCTCTCAACTTCCAACTTGCAGTTTAGCTACCTTCTAAATACTAGATATCTCTAGTAGTCTGGGCCAGCATCTCAAAGTAAACACAGCAGAATTGAGCTCTTAAATTCTCCCTCACCCTAACTTTTCTTTTTCCAGTCTTCCCCATCTTGGTAAATGATTTTATCATCCATTTAGTTGCACAAGCCGGAAGCCTAGATCTCTCCCTTTCTCTCACTCCTTACACTGAATTCATCAGCAAGTCCTTTCATCTCTGCCTTCAAAATACTTCCCAAATCTATCCACTTCCCTCCACTATCCTTCCCTGATAGAAGTAGTCCTATCAAGATCTTTCCTGGTGGCATTAATGTTTTTCGTAGTCCACTGCCACCACCCTCTTCCAGTCTACCATCGTCTTTCACCAGCTTCCTTACTGGTCTTCTGCTTAAACTGACCATTCTTACCTCTCTGGAGTCTGTTCTTCCAGTGGGGATCACTCTTTAAAATTCTCCTGCTGAAGTTGGTTAGAGCATTGTGTTCATAACACAAGGTCAAGGGTTTAGATCCCCATACTGGCCTGCCACCAAAAAAAAAAAAAAAAGAAAAATTATATTTAAAATTATTCAGTGGCCTCCCATTGTACTAAAAAGACAACCCAAATTCCTTACCATGGCACATAAGGCAAGTATGATCTGACTTTTGCCTGTTTTTCCTAATTCATCTCACGCAATACTTCATCCCTGTATTCCTTGCTCACTGCTCCAGACAGCTAATAGCTACTTCATTTTTAAAACACTACATTTTTCCCTGCCTGAAGCTGTTTACATATGTACTTGTCCCTGCCCGAAGCTCCCATTACCACCTTTGGGCACACTAGCTCCAAATCCTCCAGTGCCACTTTAAATCACACCTCCTAGAGGAGCCATCCAAGACCACTCTGGGGAAAGTATACTTGCTTCTGTACGCTTAACCACAATTTGTAGTTTGTGTGTGAGAGAGAGATTATCTGTCTGTCTGTCTCCTCTACTAGATTGTAAGTTCCAGGAGGCAGGGACCATATTTGTCTTGTTTATACTCATAGTCAATCGCTAAATATTTGATGAATGAATGAATACTATCTACTTGAACCAGCTCGGGGAATTATCTTATTGCCAGGTGTAGGGACGTGGAATTGAGAGCCAAGGAATTGCTAGTATCTTCTTGTTATCTTGGAAGCTCTTTAGTAAAAGAGGCTTCTCAGGCGTTGAAAGAAGAAATACTGCATGTCCTCACTCATAAGTGGGAGCTATAAGAAATAAAGAAAGAAAGAAAAAAAGATACAACTATCATAATAATTCATTGAACTTGCAAAAGGAGAGAACGGAACTGAGACCACCAGAGGTGGGAAAGGGTGGGGAGGAGGAGGATTAGCAAGAATTGGTAAAGGGCCACAAAATACTATTACTTTATATAATGTTAAATATACTAATTATACTGATCTGAGCATCATATAGTGTACATAGGTATTGATATTCAATGCTGTATCCCAAAGACATGTATAATCAATTGTTTCAATAAAATAAGTAAGTAAATAAAAGAGGCTTCCTCTACCTTTGTAATACCCTTTATTTTGTCCAGATTTTGTTTGTCTGGTCCTCAATGTCACCGGTCAGCTCCCAACCCTAAGTGTGCGGTTTGTGCCCTGTTAATCAACCAACATGGATAGTAGAGGGCGCATTGCCAATATCCACCCCCCCACCATTGGGGGATATAATGTTGGAAAGTGGCTAATTTTTACTTCTGAGGATGCAGGTGGCAGGAGTTGGGGAGCGGGGAGGCATGGTAAGGAGAGAGCATGTAGAACACGTCCCTCCCATACTGCCATTGCCAAAGACAAATGCTGGTGTAGTGGCTGAAGAAGGCATCAAGGACAGAAAATAGGCAGTTTAAGAACAGTCTATCTTGGGAAGAAGCAATCCTGTCAAAGTTTTTCCAAGCGGCATTAATGTTCAAAAAGCTAAAAAATTCTCGATCTGTTTTGTTACTGTACTGCTAATCTGGGATCATTTATTAAGATCCTCAAGCCCCAGAGTTTCTGATCAGCTCAGTCCCCACCTGGTATTAACTGCTCTTGCAGGAGGAAATTATGGAAAGTACAATAGGCCACTTCTAAGTCACTGCCTCTTTCTTTAGCTTGTGCAGTGCTGGGTCTCCATCAAGTTAACATCCTTAATGAAGTCATTTGCTCTGCATACACTGTGTGGTTAGGTCTTAGAATAATATATTTTCTGCTTTCTGAGCTATGCTTGAGAGGACATCCCCCTCAACCATGGAAATATGGAAAGATGGAACTTTTATGGAAAAAGCTGAATGTTGGAAGATGATGCACGGTGTTCTCTGGTCTGCCAGCCTTGCTTCCCTTAGTCATTCACAATTATATTAGGGCAATTAGATTATAACTCAAACTTCTGAAAACCCATTTAGAGAGATAAGGAATTCATTTCACTGTACTATTGTGCCCTAAATTGTAAATGAGATTCAAGATTAATTGTTTAATAGGTTAGAATTTTAAATCGAAAATATTTTCAGTGTTATTTTATATCTATATGATTCACCATGAAGGTTGGTTTAAAAAGTTTCAAAAATATTGATGTCATTTTATTATTTTTAGTTAAATTAAAGTTATTACTTTTTAAAAAATTGACCCTGGCCTCTTCTTTGTATCTCTCAAGCTACCACTTTCTTTGCAATTTCTAGAACTAGGTGGAGGGTTTTATACAGCCCAAACACATATAAATTTGGGGAGAGCAGGGCTAAAGTAAAGCATAGTTTGTACTATCTTCCTAGGAAATGGGAAACCAAGTGTCCAGTTCTGTATTTTTATTATAAAATTGCACATCTGTCAGTTAGATATATTTGATGAAAATAATCTCTCTCCTGAGGGGATGATTGTGTATGTGGTGTTTGTGTGTGCATGCAGGCATGCTGTGACTCTCAGTATTTGTGGACATGTGTGGGGGCTTGTTTGGGCAGTAGTGCCGTTTGGTCAGCTAATGGCAACAAGCAGCAGTGCTCTGGTCATCTCTTTCTCTCGAGTGTTCCTTCCTCATTGCCTCTTCTTTTCCTGAGAGCCAACAAGTCTTTCCATAGCTCTGAGACAATGAAAATTACATGTACCCGTCTTGCTTGTGGTGTTTCAGGGGCTCTTTCCCCTGTAGGTTGCTGCTGTAGTACATGAAGAATATTGGTTTTGACTCTGAGTCTTCGTGTGTAGGTTACTGAATGTCACATTTTCAGCTCCATGACTACCATGTCTCAGCAAGCACTCTAAGTGGAAGATCTAGAGGTTTTAACTTGCCTCCTGATTCTCTTGATGAAATAATCCTGGCACACTTGAATTATTCATTCTATACATCTTTGAGTGCCTGATGACAGTGAATGGGATGCCTTGGGTAGCAAGGCGACCAGCTGGATGATATCTTTTCATTTATTCTTCTATCATGCAACATATATTCAGCTGGGGCTGACCTGTGCCCAACGCTGGGCTTTGCCAAATAGTTCAGGCAGGAACCAGTGAGGGCTAGAAGTGTAGCTGAGGTCATAGGAATGGAAAGGCTGGGATGGATATGAATAGCATTAAAAAAAGGGGGCAGGACCTAACAGCTGAGATGGGAGTGGGACCCCAGAAAAGGCAAGTTTAAGGTGCAGATGTGTGTGTGTGTGTATAGAAGGCAGCAGGCAGCTGGAGATTGAGAGCAGGTGCTTAGAGAAGAACTCATTGTGTAGGACCCGTCTTTGTGGTAAAATGTGGAGGTTGTCAAGAGAATCCCCAGTAATTTCTTAAACTTGGGCTGGGAGGTTGTTTAGCCAGTGAATTCCACAGGGGCAGTCCCTGGCCCTACACCCAACTGGGAATCACCACAGGCTCCTAGGAATATTGCCACTTCTTTAGAAATGTATATTTGAAAAATAAATTTTATACATGATCCCAGTCTTCGATGCTAGTTTAAGAAGAGAGGAACCAATTTAATGCCTGAAATCATCTTACAAACTTGAAGTTTAAATTTTTGTTTCTTTTTGCTGTGCAACTGAAAGATATATATGAAGGCTCCTTTGGCGGGTGTGGGGGGATACCTGTGGGCATCTCGGTCTCTTGTTGAGTTTCACTTGCTCTTAACTTCACTAGTCAGTTGTGTATAAAAGCGTAGCAATCTGCTCCGCTGGGATCACATATAGACATTCACCATCCCTCACAATGGCTGGATAATTCCAGATTTAATTGTGAACAGAAAAAACTGATTACGTTGATGTTTTGTGATAAGAGGTACAGAGGAAAACTGAAATCACTATAATGGCTTGTCTTGACAGAATGCTTCCACTGCGCTGGAGGAGCCAGCCCACTTCTCTTGGTCAAGGAGGGGTGTTGCATTTTAAACATGTGGTGGTTGTTATTTGCTGGAGTTTTTTTTAAAGGTAGGAAATATTCTTTGGGCTGAGTTTAATGCTGCTCAGCATGAAAGACGTGATGTGGAACAAAGCCTGCAGACTGTGACTAATTGACATGCACTGGGCTAATGAGAAGACAGAATGTCTCTAATCAGCAGCAGAACAAACACTCACAAAGGGTCTCCTTCCCTCCTAGGACTTCCTTCGCCGGGCATCTGGCTGGGATTCTTGTTGGACTAATGTACAGTCATGGGCCTCTGAAGAAAATCATGGAAACATGTGCAGGTACAGAACAAAACGCCTCTGGCATGACAACAAGTTGGGAGTTCATCTTATTTTAATGTGAACAGAAACAACCCCAAGTTTCCCTGTGGTTCAGCTTAGGAATTCCCTAACAATGCTCGTTTTTCTTTGTAAGCCAAGAGGTAAAGCAACCATTGCAGTTCCTCACGTCAATCCACAAAAGACGATGTAAACCCAAATTTTAAATTTGAGGCTTTCTTAAAGGAACAAATATTGGTATATATTTATACCCTCAACCTTAATGCTACTCACAGAAAAGTCTGCTTTCCTCAAAAATTTAGAGAACTAAAGTGGGCTTAAAATAATGCGTTCTTCTATGATATTCCATGAATTAATATATGTTCAAAGCACAGTAAAAAAGAAAAAGCAAACCTGGACTGAAGTGCAAGGCCAGTATTTTAAAGAATTCAGAATGACCACTGTGTCTTTGGTGGGCAAGACATATATTCATGCATGGCCAAGCCAGTCTGTTACTGCTTAAATCTTGGAACCTACCTTTTTTTTCCCTGTGTTTTTTTTTCTTTGTTTTTCCCTTCAAATTGATGCTCAATGAAAATATTTTATTTAGAAATATATGCATTTTTTAGACTTCTTAATTTAAAATGCTACACTGGTTTTGACTTGTAAGAAAACTATTTTGCAAACACTTGTTTTATAGACCATGCAAGTTCCAATATTTCATCTTTTATTCATGGGAAATCTTCTGAGACTATTTTACCTTTTCTTGAACCATAAATAATTTGTTTTCACAGTTTGTGCCAATGACTGGTATTCTTGAGAACCATATAATATTCATGATATTAGAAAGCTTTCCAGGCACTACACTGTTGACTTTATTAGCAGGTTGTGTTCACTTTTGGATGATTGTTACAGTCTGTGTTACATCGAAGCAGATTTCTGTTTTCTCACATTGGCTTATTACTGTGTTTCTAGTGTGTGTGTACCAAGAGGAGGCAGCAGGCATTTCATTTATTAAAAATGTCCAGTTTTATATTTTCAATACAATTTAATTATGGAAATCTAGTGATGAGTACTGATAAGGGAATAGAAATGATTCTTGGGAGTTTAATGTTTTGTTTCATTTTTCTTTGTGTCTCAAGATTAAGTGGTTATTAGTAAAGCTTTACGTCAACATATTATGAAATTTAGGCAAGTGCTTTGTTTAATTTTTAAAAAGTTTTCCCCCACAATTAAAACATTTAAATTCTTAGTTTTCCTCCTTAAAATATTGCCTGTGTTGTGTGGAGACTTATTTTTATGTCACTCTATTTTTGAAGTAATATGGTAGAAAATTAAATACAAAAAATAGAAAATATTTTAAAAAATATTCAGTGCGATGTGCCTGTAAACTCTCTGCCTTTTTTCTGGCAAAGCCGGAGAGAGACTCTTGAGTGAGCTGAGAACTGAAGTGACACAGGAATCCTGTGGAAAATGACCGAGCCCATGGAGGCTGCTGTCTGATACCCCCTAGAAGAGGAGGGTCACGCTAAGGGTTTGCCCGTCACTCATTCCGGTCTCCATTCATTCAGCAGTGCCAAAGCAACAGTCCTACTGCCTTTCATAGGGACAAGAAAAAAGCCCCTTAAGAAGGGCAGGGAGCATGGCTCTCCCAACACCCTTATTGGGGGAAGGTTCCGGCTTTAATCCAGAGCATCTCCATTTGTACAGAGGCATCAAAGCCCAAGCTTGGTACCTTGAGAGGTTATGTCAACAGGAACTTTTAAGGAACTTCAGTGAGTGTAAGTTAGGGTTTCATTGTCTCCCCCCCTCCGCCCCCCATTTTGTTCTCTGTAGGTTTCGAAACAAAAAAGAGTTTATTTTAAAAATTGTTTAGAAATCATTTGAAATGACTCTGGTCTTTGTCACAAAGAACCTCCTAATTGTTGGAAAGATTAGCAGTTAAGGTCTTGTAGCTACCATTAAAATGTTGGTTTCTTTCATGTTTAGGCATTTTTTCTTCCAGTATTGGTTACCCAGGACAGCAGTACTACTTTAATAGTTCAGGTAAGTATATTGTTTCATTTAATAAATTTTAACTTATTTTTAAAATTATAGTATTTGCCACTATGGAGCTACTTTAAGATAATACTAGTTTATGCTATAGTAGAATAGTTCATGTGTTACGTAGTTGTGCCTCTAACATGCCTGGAAGCTAGATGAAGAGGTAAACCAGGGAGAATGTTTGGGTGGATTGGTAGGGAAGGCCAGGGAAGGAGGTAACTCTGGTATGAAAATATTATGTGATTGGTGTGAGGTCTCTCATGCATGATAAGATTTATACTAGACCCAGGTCCCTTGATTCTCAGCCTAAGACTTTACTGCTGGCAGAGTGTTTGAAATTGTATCAGGTATGTGATTCTTCACAGTCCACCCCACATACATACTTAGGAAGATTCATGCTTACCCTAAGATGCTAAAATAGCCATTCCTCTAATAAATACCATGTGACTTAAAGAGGTAAATGTATTTTTCTAGATGTCTGTGTAACTAGGTAGAAAGGACTTAATGTTAAAAGCATAAGACCTATTTTAGGATAAAGCCTTTGCATTCCAGCCTGGGGTGGCCATGGGATCCTATACCAGTGGTATCCTATACCAGTACCAGCAGACAGGTGTTAAAGAAGCCATAGCCTGTGGAACCACTGAGTGTTTTAATGCAGCGTACAAAATGTTGAAATTCTAAACTCCAATGTGATGGCTTTAGGTGGTGGGGCCTTCGGGAAGAAATTAGGTCATGAAGGTAGAGCCCTTATGAATGGGATTATGGCTTTTATAAAAGGAATCCCAGAGAGCTCTCTAGCCCCCTTTCTGCCATGGGAGGATATAAGAAGTTGGCCATCTACAACCCAGAAGAGGGCCCTTGCCAGAACTGACCATGCTGACACCCTGATCTCAGACTTCTAGCCTCCAGCACTATGAGAAATAAATGTTTGTTGTTGAAACCACCCAGTCTACAGTTATTTGTTATAGCAGCCCAAATGGACTAAGACACTTTGATATTCATGTCAATTGAGAACCACTACAGCTGAAATCTAGGATCAGCAGCTTTTTCTATAATGAGCCAAATAGGTAATGTTCTCAGCTCTAAGGGCTATATTGGCCATATGGTGTCTGTTGCAACTAGTCAACCTGTCCTTGCAGCATGAAAGCAGCCATAGATAATTCATAAACAAATAGGTATAGCTGTGCTCCAGTGAAATCTTATTTACAAAAATAAGCAGTGGGTTGGACTTAGACTTGGAATTGTAGTTTTCTGACTCCTGGCTTAAATAATATAGGAACAAAGAATTATTGTTAAGAATCATTTATATATTATTATTTAAAGCAAAATAATAATATTGCTTTTGCTTTATTTTCTCATAGATTGTTCTTAGCCGCAGACTGGTTTACCTAGTAGCATTTTGTGAGTGGTCACATTGTGCAGAGTGCAAGACTAGCCATTGCGAGAGAGAAAAAAACGAGCTGCAGTCCCAGTCTCAGTGAGCTTATAAACTAGGAGTGGGAATGTAGGCACCACATATTTGAAAAGATGAAAAATAGAAACCAGTAGGACTAATCCGGGAGTGGAAAATAGGATACTGAACCATGGTGTGGGGTGGCACAGAATAATGGGAAGATTGCTAATAGTGCTAGATTTGTTGAGCTATTACTGTGCCTCCGTCTAGTCAGTCTCCACCCCCAGCTTTCCTCTGTGACTTTTCATCTCGGGGAGAGTCTGCTGTGCTCTGCTCCTGTTCCTCTTCCCTGTACCACAGTCTAGAAAGTGCCTCCAGGCTCATTTTCTTTATTTCCTTTCTCTCAAGGCTGAAAATCCCGTACTATCTATTATACGGTGTCTGAAAATAGTTGTTTCATATATTTTCTCCAGTGTTCTATTTGATTTTGGTGGGAGGGCTAGTCCAGTCCTAGTTGCTCATTCATCACAGACGTAGAAGTCCAGTCCAGCAATATTAATGTAGTGGATTCAGTGCTTAGTCTGGGAGGGGCAAGTGGGGTTGCGTTGAAGGAGGTTATCCAGAGGAAGTGGAGTGCTGGGTTTTGATGGGTGAATAGAAGTCAAGGAAAGCAACAGGAGGAAAGGGCCTTCCAGGGAAAGGAAACAGTACTTGAAAAGGCCTATTTGGGATTATCCAGAACGTCCTGGTGAGCTGATGAAGGATGTAATCAATAGAGTGATACTATTAGAGTTACATTCAAGCTGTGTTTTCTATGTAGTTCTGAAGTCTTGGATTGTGATTATCAATCCTGGCTGTGTATGTGAATCACCTGAGGAGCTTCTGCAACATATCCATGCTTTGAATTTACCCCAGATCCGTGAAATCATAATGGGGGTAGAGGCAGGGACTTCGACTTTAAAATTTTTTCAAAAACCCAAAAACCTTACATGATTGGGGTTCCCTCAGATTGGGGACCACAGAAGTGAATGCTATCACTGTCCCAAGAAGAGGCTTCACTTTGAGCCTCTCCCTCTGCTGATGCTTAAAATCCTAGAAACTTGGTCTTGGTGCAGAGGGACGGTTGTTGTACAATGCCAGCTCACCTGCTCCTACCTGTAGACTCACTTGAAGAGAGAAGGTGTGATAAGTAGTTATGGACAAAACTAATAAGTTTGGAAGAGCACGGGGTCCTTTTAGTTGTTGCTTATAGAGACCAGTTGACACTGACCTAAGTATAGGAGAAGTTTTACTGACTTACATGGCCAGGAAGAGCCGGCTTGGACAGGAAGACCATCGTGATTCTTTGAGTATCTCCCACTGTGGTTTCTTTCTTCCCTCTGACTTTATTCTCTTCATGAGGCAGGGGATGCATCTAACAGCTTGAAGTTATTGGAGGAAACAGAGCTTCTCTTCTGGTTCAGTTTTTAAAATTCCCCAAAGAAATAGTAATGTTCTTCCTGGCAAAGATAGTAGTAAGAATATACTGGTGCATAGATACGGCTTAAGCTATCATAGATTACCTAGTCCTAACATCTGCCTGACAGCTGGGAAGTTGAGGCTTAGAAAAGCTAAGCAATTTGACTAAAGTCACACAGGTAGTTGTAGAACTATGACAAAAATGCAAGTCCCTACTTTCTAGCCCCTGCTTTTTCTATTTTACAAGTACAGAAGATGGGCACTCTGCCAATTTAACCTTACAAAATAGGGCAGTTGTACTCACTACCTTTTCCCTTTTTTTTCTTTCTTTTTTCATTTTGTTTTCTTTCTTTCTTTTTCTCTCTCTCCTTTCTCTCCTTCTTTCCTTTTGTACTCTATTTAAAAAAAAAGAAAAAAAGGGAAACCTGCTCCTTTCCTCCTTCATATGGAAGAGTCATAGGCACAGCTGACACACAGACCCAAGAAGTAAAGGCAAAAATAAAAGCCCCTTTTACCTTTCTTATCCTTTATAAGATTACCATATTTATATTCTTTCCTCTGAAGTGATTAGATTTCTTCAGAGGCAGAGCTACATAATGCCAGGTGGTCATGGTAATGGTCATCTAGGGAACTTTTATGAGAGCATATGTATCTGTTACAAGTAATGATTTATTCTTATATGGCTGTCCTTAGCTGGAAAAGTCTTTATAGGTCAGAGAGTCTCATGAATGTTTAAAAAGCTGTTACCAATTTTTCTAATCTTGGTGGTGTTTCTTGATCTCCTTTGCCATGAAATCCTGGTATGTGTATAAGGAACAGATGGAGTCGTTAATAGAATAATGATAACCAGAATTTCTACTACAGAGCCAAAGTTTACAGCTAAAAAAGACATTGTAGGATATAATTTAAACTTATTATCTTTAGTGTTTGATTATTACATTTGTCCAGGAATGTTTATTATGAAGATTTAAAAACATCTGATTGGCTGGCAGAACAGCTGTAGAAAATTTATGGTCCTAGGAGACCTGTTCTCATTTTAATAGATATTGATGGGATTTTTGGTCTTGATGATTTATGATTGATGATATAGAACATTTAACTACACTAGTCTTTTTGACTTAAGGCACCAACTCTCTCTCCTCATGTTTTGTCTGACAAGTACCAAATTAGGTTTTATAATATTCAGATGTTTAGAGTTGTCAACTTTATTTCATTAAAGCACTGTTAGATTGTTCTTAAATAAGAAATAACAAGAAAAATGTTTTTCTATATCAAGAAATGTTGTCTCATCACTGCTAATGTACCTGGCAATTAAAACGCTACAGATATTTGTAGTATTTGTATAGATGAGTATTCAGAGACTTTGGGTTATTTTGGATATTGAAATAGCTGAGCACTTTTGGGGGGTAGATAGGTAGAAATGCTGCTGAGACCCTTCATAACAGAATGACTTTACACAAGGGTTTGAAAGTGATAATGAGCCATATGGGAAATTATCCAATATGCTTTTTGTGTTGCAGTAAAATAATTGGCACTCTTAGGGAATTGGACAGTCCCTGTATTCAGAGATTGCTGAAGCATCCCATGGTATTCAGTGACTTAGCCATAAATATTTCATTAGTGTTTTAGAATGGTTGCCCCTTTCTTTTGTTCTTTGTGGATATATTAATTGTGTTTTGACCATTTGCCCTTGTATTAAAGGTCTTTTTTGGTGAGGAATATAGAAAGCAAGAATTGTAACACTGATACAGTCTTCTTTACTCCCAGGATATGAAACTTCCTGGTGAATGTTCTCTGACACAGCAGTGGGGGCTGAATTTTTCTGATGCTTCTATTGGGCAGAGGAGAGAAGGAATATCCATATTTAAAATTGTATCCAGATCTCATTTTGTTCCTAAACCATTGTGAGGATTTAGAAAATTTACCTCTTTCTCCTGTTTTAAATATCAATAATGTTAATATTTTGACATGGGAAACACATGAGAGAGAATATGGAAGTTGGGTTATTGGAGGTATTTAGTAAATCCTCACTAATTTTTACTGCATTAGGAGCAAGGCTTTTCAGAATTAGCCCCCCAAATCCTGAACAATTTTATTTAATGTTTATTTAAATCATTCATTTTTGTTACTTTCAAGGACATTCAGTAAAAAGAACCAAGCACGAAGAGTAATGTAATAATCAGTAAAAATGGGCAAAGGATCTGAATAGTCATTTCTCCAAAGAAGATATATGAATGGCCAATAGGCACATAAAAAGATGTTCAACATCAGTAGTCATCAAAATCACAGTGAAATACCACTTTATACCCACTAGGAAGGCTATAATTAAAAAGACAGATAATAGCAAATGTTAGTGAGGATGTGGAGAAATTGGAACCTCATACACTGCTTGTAGGAATGTAAAGTGGTGCAACCACTTTGGAAGACATCCTGGCATTCTTCAAACGGTTAAATCGAATTATCTTGTTAACCAGGACCATACTCCTTGGTATATACTCAAGAGTAATGAAAACATATGTCCACATAAAAACTTGAGTACAAATATTTATAGCAACATTATTCATAACAGAGAAAAGGTGGAAATAACCCACATGTCCATCAACTGATGTGAGGATAAACAAAATGTGGAATATCCATACAATGGAATATTATTTGACCATGAAAAGGAATGAAATACTGATACAGGTCACAACACTGATGAACCTTGAAAACATTACACTAAGTGAAATGAGCCAGACACAAAACACCATGTACTCTATGACTCTGTTTATATGAATTGTCCAGAATGGGCATATCTATAGAGACAGAAATTAGATTAGCATTTACTTAGAGCTAGGAGGGATGGGAGATTGAGAGCTGTGAGCTAAAGCGTACGGATTTCTTTTTTGGGATTATGAAAATGTCTAAAATTGATTGTGGTGATGGTACAACTGTATGAATTTATTAAAAACCACTGAGTTATATACTTTAAATTGGTGAATTGTATGATATGCCAATTTATATCTCAGTAAAGCTATTCTACATCATCAATAGACACAAGTATTTTAGGTGACAAATATTTATATACGCACAATTATATAGATTTTCAGCTAAAACTAGATTAGTGTGTGTTATTGTCATTCTAGTATTTATGTGAAAATAAAGATTTCTAGAGTGCTGAAAATTTTTATGGGAAATAAACTTTTCTTTTTAATTTTGCATATTTGGAAAGTACTTTGTTCACAACCAGTACAAAAGTAAATTTTAAAATAGGTTCAGGACCAATTATGAAAAGTTCTGAATATGAAATCTCAGTTAACCAACTTCTGCCTTATAGTGTTTCTCTTTTTGGCTTGATTGTGTCTTCTCTATACATAGTCTTATTAAAGCTATTGCTCAGGCATGTTCTATGTTGGATGATATGGAGCTGTATGACCAAGATCATAGTAAAGGTGAGGAATCTTCAACAACACCTAAAGCACATTAATTAAACATTTGAAATACATCTTCAAAGTGTATGATAATGACAGGAAAGCAGGGAAAACATTAAACAAGCTGTTACTTCTCTCTCATCACACCATAGTGAAATTGGTAATCTGTAGGGGGAAAAAAATCTCTTCCAAACAAATTCTGTAACAGTTGGCAACTAAAGAAAATGTAAGGCATAAACTCAAATTGGCTGAAAAAATTGATGGAAATATTTTGCAAAAACGAACTTTGCTCTGTTATTGACCTTTATTAATGGGGTCTCTATCTATGGTACTGAAATCATTATTTAATGAACAGATTATCTACTTTCTTACCTTATCTAGCAACCAATTTTTCAAAAATGCTATCAGTAGATATTACAATCTCTGACATAGAATTATAATTACAGAGAAGTTGGCTTGTACATCTTAACGTTGTCATTACTGTCTGAAATATGATACCCAGCACAGAAATTCTCTAGTATGGGTATTAAATAAACATTGGTCTACGTCTCATCATAAGGAGCCACAAGACCATAAGGCTTTATCAGTTGTTTCCATTTATTATCTTGAGTCAAGTCAGAACTTCATTGAAAATACTCCAAGTGTTGAATAGCTCTACTCTGAAAGAATCTGTTCTGGATATCAATAGCCCTTTCTTGTCCTCTCCCCAGTACCTCTGACTACCTTCTAAATTAATATCTCTGTTCTTTATTAGCATGTAAAGGCCCCTTCATGTTGGGTGGATACTGCAAATACAGCAGTGACAACACAAACATTGCCCACCCTCCTGGAGGCATTCTTTGTCACTTTTTCTTATTTTGAGAATTACTATTACACTAAAATTAATGACATGAATTCTTTGCTTGTCTTTGCTTATGCAAAATAGGAAGTATGAAACAAAAGAACAGTCCATGGCTGTGTCTTGTAACCTTTTTATTGTGCCTATAGGCCACTCCGGGTATCAGGATCATTATCCATATGGCAGGCAAGGTTACTATGAAGAAGCACCCAGGAACTATGATATGTACACAGCAGGACTGAGTGAAGAGGAACAACTGGAGAGAGCTCTGAGAGCCAGCCTCTGGGACCGAGGTAGGAGTCTTGCACCCTTCAGTTATTTAAAGCATACCTCATGTGGTGAGATGGTCTGAAAAAAGGGCTGTTTGTAGCAAATTAAACTTTAAATAGTTTATAAAAAGGATATGTAGATGACAAACGTGTGCAGATTGTGATTACAAAGAGTGGGGTGTGATGCCATATTCCCAGCAACCTAAGCTGATGAGGTGCCAGACTGTGTACATATTTTTAAAGTGGCTCTTTTTATAGGTCTGCTGCACTCAGTGCTATGGCATTAAAGTCATGAAACTTAAAAAAAAAACTTAGATACATGAAAAAAGGGATTTACTTTGGAATTCATATCTACAAAGCAGGCTTTATGTCTCTATATATCAAAATGTAACCCATAAACTTCCCACAAATCTCTCTCAAAATCACATGAACTAAGAACCAATCTCTCTGGGGGAAGAGCCCAGGAATATGTATTTTTAACAGGCTTTCCAGAAGACTCTTTAGCAAACTGATATATGAGAACCACTGTATTTGTTCTGCCATCTTTGTTCTGGGTTTGGCTCAAGAGTTTGGGTATTACTGTTTTATTGTTGTTAGCAATGACTAAAAATTGTCTATTCATTCAGTGTTTCATGTACTATGTTAGGTACAATAGGGAACAGAGAGAGAAAAAAGATAGAACCTGCTCTCAAAAAGTTCACCATCTCTCATTGGGCATATGCCTGCTGGTTGTTAAAACATACAAGAAAACCATAAATATAAGTATCAGATGCCTAAGAGAGGCCCAGGCCAAATGCTAGAGGCAGGGGCAGGGTGCACTTTTTTCTTAACTAGAGCTGTCAGGTTTTCACACAGGAGGTGATATTTGAGTTGGGCCTTCAAGAATGTGTAGAGTTTGCAGAGATGTGGAAGTGCATCAGCACAGACACAGTAGTAAGGGGTGTGCATGTTCAGCCAGCCCTCACTTTGTCGAGCAGAGCATTAAGAGAAGAAGGGGGAGAAGAGTGGGAAGCTAGGCTGGGGCCTGATCAGAGATCCTAGAATTAAATAGGCCAACTGGAAAATGGATTCAGTATATGGTGTAAATACCAATAGAGTTCTGCATGGGATAGTGATGCGATCAGAGGTGTTTTATGATTCTGGCCGCAGTCATTCTGCAAACAAGGAGTGAGCACTTGTGGGGTACCAAGCCTAATGCTAGATGATGAGAATGCATAAATTATGAGAACACAGTGTCTGACTTTAAGTAATACAGTCTTAGCAGCAGCAGTGTGCATGGAGGTGGGGGATGACAGCAAGCGGGGAGACAAGCTGGAAGACTGTATTACAATAGTCCGAACAAGAAATCTAAATTATGAAAGTGCAGGGGAAGTGGAGAGTAAGATATGTCAGTATTTCTCATGTGAAGAGTATTAGTAATCTATCGCTGTGTAACAAATCACTCTAAAACTTGTGGCTTAACACACTAAACATTTATTCTTGCTTATGCATTCCTGGGTCAGCTGGGCCAGGCTTACTTGATCTTGGCTGGTGAGCTCAGGTGTCTACCATGGTCAGCTGGGGGCTGGCTGCTCTAGAATGGCCTCATTTACATGCCCATCTGACTGTTGTCTCATGGTGGTGAGTAGCCCATTCCTCAATCCTCATCCAGCAAGCTAGCCCAGACTCATTCACAAGGCCACAGCATTACAGCTCCAGAGTGTGGAAATAAGCAAGGCTTATGGTGGCACAGTGTCAGTTCCACTGCATTAGGTTACTAAACCAGCTCAGGTTCATGGGACAGGAAATAGATTCCATCTTTTGTTAGAGGTACAGCAAAGTCACATTCCAAAGGTTGTGGATAGAGTGAGAGGTGGAGAATTGGGGCCATTTTCTTAAAACACTACATCACATGCTGTCAGTGGACTGCCAGCATCACAATCACTAGAAGCACACCTTAGCTATGGAATCCCAAAATTTGGGCGAAGAGCCCAGAACCTACATTTTAACAAATTCTTATGGTTATTCCTATGCACACAGGGTTTAATCACTACTGGGCTAGACATGAAATATTATGGGACAGGTAGGGCAGGCAAAGCTTCTAAGCATGGACTTTGTACAGCTCATCTTCATCTCTTTCTAGACTGATTTCAAATAAAGTTTGAAGAACCAAGGAATACAGCATTATAGAAAAGATTCAGACCTATATTTTGGGGGAAAACATCCAATTATTACCTTCTGTTAAGAAAATGTGTAGTCTAAAGTAGCAGGGCTTCACAAATGTTGAAAAGGTGATCAAAAGTCAGAAGTAAAATCAGGTAACGTGAGTCGGAATATCTGAATGTGGGATGTAGAAAATCTCTCATGTTAAGTGTAGTCAGAGAAAGGAAATGCAAGAAGACAAGCCTGTTTTTGTGGTTTTATCTCTAGAGGTTTCTTATATGCCCCATCAGTAGATATACAGGTAGTTAATAGTAGCAGAACTACTCAGAAAGAGAAAGAAAATATGACTTCCTTAATAATTCGGTCTTTGTCTCTCTCAGCGATATGAGCATGGGAGATCTGTAGGTTAAAGCATCCTCTGATGGGTCTGGTGATTTTGGAGCAATTTTAGAGACTTGAAAATAGCTATAGAGGAAGGGTCTTGTATTTTGTGGATCAGAAAGAAGTTAGAGTAAATTTTTGAGACTGTTTCATTCATAAAGGTACCTTTATTATTAGGTTAATGTACGAGGGCACTTCAAAAAGCTCATGGAAAAATTCATATCACCTTTCAATTATATTTTTCCACAAACTTTTTGAAGTACTCTTGTAAGTTACTTTCTCCTGCTTAAAAATAAGTGCTATTTAAGTATTTAGTAACAGGCCAAAAAAAAAAATCAGACACATATTACCTTTAGAAATTTCAGAAAATAATCTGATAGTGTTTTTTATAAATTTCAATCTTATTGTTTAAATATACTTTTTATAAAAAATTAGAGAACAGTATACTAAATAGCAATAGAAATAACTTAAATTTTCTACTACCTTTATTTTAAATTATTTTTACATTTTATCATCTTATCCTTAAAACACTTCAGTGAAGTTAAGAAAAGAATTATTTTTACTTTAAAAAAAGTTTTTTATACATCAGAGAGTACAAGATTTGCTTGGTGAGAAAAATATTTCTGAGACTGTTTTGAAGACAATGGTTTAGTTTCTACCTCTGCCTAACTAGTTGTTTGGTCTGGAGAAATCTGGCTTCTACTTTGTGAGTATGGAGTTAATTTCTAAAGTTCTTTACAGTATAAAACTACTAGGACTAAGAGATCCAGAGTTTGTACTGAATTCTTTTCACTATCTCACCTTTCATTTTAACAGTTGTAGATTTTTTTCTCCTTTTCCCTTTTCTCTACAGATGTATTTTCAGAATTTAAAGCATATTCTTTTTCTCATTCACAGAATCACAAAAGCACTGAGATTGATATTTGTATAACACAACATATTACTTGACAGTTGTCACTCAAATGGCCACTTGGTACATCTAAAACATTGTTTAGCATTCTGTATTACAGTAAATGTATTCCACTATCAGCATATCTAGTCACTTTTTTATGTAATGGAAAATTTATATTATTAAAATATTATTTATTGAATAAATTGTGTTGGAAAAATTAAGTAGCTTGGGGGGAAAAATCAGATTAGATCTTGATCACAATGTATATTCAAATTCTAAACTAATTAAATAAAATATAAACACTAATAAATATTCTAAAAAGTTAAGAAACCATAAGAAGAAATGCAGGTAAATAGTTAATTATTGATTTTTGAATACAGACTTTCTAAACAGAAAAACCATGAAAAAATTATAGAAGATAAGAGCAATAGATTTTCTAATAAAAAAATTGACAAAGAATTAATATTAAATGTAAAGAACCCATTTACATAAATATGTAAAGAAGCCATACAATGCAATAATTAACACTAACCCCTACTAGGAAAATGGAATAAAATTTGAAGATATAATTTTTAAAAAAAGACTTACAAATGAGCAGTATGCATCTGAAAATAATTTGCTATATTTTATCAGAGAGTTGCTTAGTTTTTTTCATCTTAACACATTTAATGTTGGTAGTGATACAGGTATATTCTATATGCTGCTGATGAGAATTCAAATTGGTATGACCTTCCTGGAAAACACACTGGAAATGTATAGTGAAGAGGCTTACCTTCAGGGGTTCCTTGACTAGTAATCTAGTCTGAGGAAATAGTAGAGGTATGGTCAAAAATTTGTTTACAGGTTATTTAGATATAATGATGTAAATATAAGTAGATTGAAATTTGTATAACAGTGTGAGCAAGGGTTAAATCAGTTATGGTTTAGTTGTAAAATGGGAGTATTAGGCATGTATTAAAAATAATGTTTTTGAAAAATTTAGTGATGTGAAAATATGATTACAACATTATTATTGAATGAAAAAAGGTTAGGTGCAAAATAGCATGTACTGTATGATCAAAATTTTATAAAATAACTCAAGCCAAATATTTTCCCACAGAAAAAAAGAGTAAAAAATAATAAAGAGCTTAGACAATGTCTCCTTGGTATCTCATACTTAATAAGACAAAGTGTTTTAAGGAAAATGAAATTGAAATTAATATAAATAAAAAGCTACTTCCTTTGCTATTGTTTGTTACTGTATAATGCACTCAAGAAGTATCTTTAGATCAGCTTTCTTGAAACTAGTTCCATATGCTGTTTAAAACATTCATTGACAATAAAATTCTGTGGTCAAACAGGTTTGGAAAACATTCTTTTAATAAATTGGTTTCTTAAATGCAGAGCTAATTAGAATCGTCAGTAAACCAGTGTCATGTTGGATCTTCAAGGAAGCATAGTTTGCCATATTTCCCAAATTAATTTGCGTAGAACGTGTGTGTGTGTGAAGGGGGAGGGAGACAGAGAGAAAGAGAGGAAATGAGAGACGTGAAGATTGTTTGGTCTGAGCCCTTTGAAAGTAGCTTGCAGATGTCATGCTACTTTGCTTCTGTGTGTATATAAGAATAAGGGACATTCTGCTACTTACCCACAATACCCTTGTAATACCCAAGAAAATTAGCAGTGATTCCTTAAAAACATCTAACATATAGTTCAAATATAAAATTTCCCAGTTTCCTCAAATAGTGTCTTTTATAGGCAGTTTTTCAAGGTTCTAAAGTTGTATTTTATTGTTATTTCCTTTTAGTATAAAAACCACACCCTGCTTTGTTCTGTCTGATTATTTCCTCAAGGTGCTATTTAACTTGTTTCTCTATTTCTTGTATTTTTTCGTATATTGGCACATACATATGTAGACTTATTTAGATTCAGGTTAAACATTTTTAGCAAGAATATGTCATAGGTGATGCTGTGTTCTTCATATTGCATCGTATCAGGAGATACCCAATGTCAGGTCATCCCATTAATACTGGTAAGTTTGATCACTGGGTTCGGGTGGTGCCTGACAAGTCTCTCTCTTGCAAAGGCACATTTTCCTCTTTGCTCTATAGCATGCCCTATGTGAGGTGTGAATATCCTGTTTCCCAACAACCTTCTGAGTAATGATTTCGTAGTCTTTGATGATCTTTGTAAGACTACCAGTTATTTCATTGGGTTTCTTGTTATTTTTTTACTTACCTCTTTATACATTTCTTTATAGTAAAATTTACTTCTTGTGGTGTAATTATGTGAGTTTTGGCAAAACTTAGAGTTGTATATCCACAACAACAGTGAAGACAAAGAACAGTTTAGTTGTATTACACCAAAAAAGAATTCCCTCTCTTTCTCCCTTTGTAGTCGACCCCCCTCCCTGACCCCTAATCCTTGACAAGCACTGGTTCGTTCATCACCATAACTTTGCTTTTTTCTAGAATGTCATACAAATGGAAAGATAAAATACTTAGCTTGTGGGGTTTGACTTTTTTCACTTAACAATGTGTATTTGTGCTTCATCCCTGTTTATTAAGTGTATTGATAATTTGTTCCCTTTCATGATTGAGTCATATTTTATTGTATGGTTATACGACAGGTTTTTTTTTTTTTTTTGTAATCCTTTAACAAGTTGAAAATGCACACACAGGCATTTGTATGAACGTGAGTTTTCATTTCACTTGGGTAAATAACTCGGAGTGTGTTTATTGTGTCATGTCGTACGTGTATGTTTAACTTTGTAAGAAACTGCCAAACTGCTTTCCAAAGTGGCTATGTCATATTTCATTTCTGCCAACACTGTATGAGAATTCCAGGTGCTCCAGATCCTCCTGAGCACTTGTATTTTCAATTTTCATCTTAGCCGTTCTAATAGGTACCTAATGGTGTCAGGTCATAGTTTCAATTTGCATTTCTCTAATGACTAATGATGTTCCTTTCCATGTGTTTATTTGCCAACTGTATATCGTCTTTGCTGAAGTGACTGTTCCATTCTTTTGCTTATTTTTTAATTAGATTGTTTTTCTTATAATTGAGTTTTGAGAACTCTTTATATTCTTGATACAAGTACCTTATCAGATTCATGATTTGCAGATATTTTCTCCTTCTATAGACTTGTCTTTCCATTCTCTTAACAGTATCTTTTGTGGCACAAAAGTTTTTAATTTATCAATGTTTTAAAATAGATCAAGCTTTTAGTGTTGTATCTAAGAATTTTTTTCATCTGACCCAAGACCATGAAGATTTTCTTCTATGTTTTCTTCTAGTAGTTTCATAGTTTCACAATTTACATTTAGATCTATAACCTATTTTGAGTTGGTTTTTATATAAGATGTGAGGCACAAATCAAGGTTCATTTTTTGCCTGTGGACTTTCAAATATTTCGGTGTCATTTGTTGAAAAGACTATTATTTCTCCATTGAATTGCCTTCGTACCTTTGTCAAATTGATTATATTTATGTGAATCTATTTCTGGACTCATATTCATTTCTGTTGATCTGTGTGGAAATTAATCCCTTCACCAATACTATGCTGTTTGATTTCTTTAGCTTTATAGTCAGTCTTGAGATCAGGTAGTGTGAATCCTGTAAGTTTGTTCTTTTAATATACATTTTAGAAGAAGCTTGTTGATGTCTACTAAAAGTCCTGCTAGGATTTTGATTCTATAGATCAGTTTGGGGAGAATTGACATCTTCACAATATAAGTTTTTCAACCCATGAATGTGGTATTTTTCTCCATTTACTTAGGTTTTATATGATTTCTTTGACCAGTCTTTTATAGTTTTGAACATACAGATCCTTCATATATTTTCTTAGATTTATACCTAAGTATTTTATATTTTTTGGAGGGGGAGGTGTGCTATTGTAAATTGTACTTTAAAAAAATCTTTATCTGTTGAGATGATTATGTATTTTTTTTCTTTAATCTATTAACATACTAAATTTATTTTCAAAATTGAAACAGGTTTGCATTCCCAACATAAATGCCACCTGGTTGTTATGTATTATGGTCCATCCTGGTAAAAATGTCATGTGCACCAGAAAAGAATTTGTATTCTGCTATTGTTGGGTGGAGTGTTCTATAAATGTTAATTAGATAAACTTAACTGTTAAGTGCTGTGCCGGTCTTCTATATCCCTACTGATTGTCTCCTTGTTCTATTGAATACTTTTGGATTGCACAGAATGAATGTGAGTACTATTGAATATATATTGTTGCTGTGGTTACCCCAATACACTAAAGTCTTCAAAGTCCTCTGTTGCTACCTTGCTTTTAGCATGGGGGCTGACTTGCCAGAGGGTTTTTCTCGGCGTCTGCTTGAACTTGGATTTCAGGTCCTCTTTCCACTCTCTTGTCCCCCTCTCAGGGTATACTGTCATTACATGTTGCTCTATGCTTTTTAGTCTGGTGGTAGGGGGGAAGTGGGAATGTGTCCTGATTAAGCCTTACTCTTGGGCAGTCACTGTGTCCCTGGGTGTTGTGGTGTGGCCTTTTCTGTGTTCCTACTCCCCCAGGTTTCGAGGTTATGTTTTGTTTTTTTCCTTTTTTCTCCTTTAAGCTGCAATAGGTTTTCACCAGTTCCCTAAGGGAAACAGTGGTTTTTGCTGTTCTTCCAGGCATTTAAGGCTTTTGTTTCATAGGGGGATAGGGGAGAAGGATCTAGGCAGCCTTTCACACCTTTCCTGCAGTGGCTGCACCATAATGACAAAGGAGCTTTCTCTGGACTCTTACCAGGCTCTTCTGTGAGGACTAGATGAGGTCCTGAGAAGATCCTGAAAGTAAGTGTGAATTCCTTTATATCACAGCCCCCAGGGGTTCTGGGTTCTCTTGCCAGCTTGCTCTCAGCCTTTACAATTTACTGTTAACAATTTTGGCCAAATTCTTTTTACTAGCGTCCAACAGAGTCTGCCCCAGGTAAGCAAGTGCTCATGTGCTGTTTTAGATTTCAGTTTAGTTGGTTGCCCTATTATCTCAACTGTTCGATGTATTCAAGAAAAGTTATTAATTTGCAGGTTGTCCAGCGTTCATGTTTATTATGGTAATAATGGGAGTGATGCTCTTTCCAACTTTGTACATACCAAGTGGAAGCTGGGAGCATTCTTTATCTTTCATTGGGGCTTGAATATATCATTCCTTGCAAATTTATTTACCAGATGTATTTTTAAATAAAAAAGAATTTTTTCCTCCTAAAGTAGATAGAAAATATAGTTCCTTCTAAAAAGGCTGGGTAAATACTTAATTATCTTTTTAATTCCCAGTTTTCAGACTAAGGAGTTAGAGTAATAATAACCAGTAATACTGAGTTTTGAAAGGGCTGACTAACATAAATTCATTTGGTAGAAAGCATGCCAGTCCAGCAAGAAATGTCCAGCACCAATTAGTTTCAAACTGTTCTTTAGTTAGATACATTGTAAGGGTAAATTAAAGAATCAAAGTGGCAACTTTTTAACCTCAGAATTTGCTATTACCATATTTCTTAATAGTATCTGGCCGTAATTACAAGTCCTAAAGCTCATGCCAGGAATAATAATACCAAAGTAGCATTTGTAGAAGAAATATTGAAATCCCTGTTATTTCCTAGAGCTTGCACATTTACTACTATTACCAGAAATCTTGTCTTGTTCTGTTGGCAGTCTCAGCTCTTATAAATGAGTGCAAGAGGCAGCTGATATCACAATAATAGAAAAATTTTGGAAAAGAGCCATCTCTTTCTTTGAGTCCAAAGGCAGATGCCAACTAGGAACATTAGCTCATTGCATTTTTTCCTTCTCCCCCTCCCCCTCTTCCCTCTATATATAATTTGTGCTTTTATTTATTTATTTTTTTTTAATAGCCTGCCACCAAGTTCAGCTGGTGCTGGGTAAAAGCTCTGTCCTTTTCAACTTCTATCTGCCAGCCTGTAGCATGTGTACTGGTTAAAGCTGGAAATCCTTACTGACATGTGGAGTAACTTGTGCTTCTTTTCTTAGACTCTTCTGAAAGGCAAATGGCCACAATCACACTTTGATTATCTTGTGAAAATCAAGTAAAGTTGTCATCCCCCCCCCCTACACTGTACAGTTGGGGTTGTTAGTTAGCCATATGTGAAACTGTGGTGAAATATGCTACAAAGGTCTTGGCTTGAGAATGAAACGGATTGCTGCTTTGTCTCTGAATCTTTAGATGTAAAACTACCAGGGAGGCCATATTGGGGAAAAAAAATTTAGGTTCTGAATTAGTATCTAGTGCTTTCATTGTTACAGATCGTTTAATGATATCTTTGAATCCTGTTTGTAAGGATCATGTATTCATAGGGCCAATTGAGATATGTTTTAAGTAAAACAAAAAGAGAATTTAACTAAGTTGTACGTACTTTTTTTTTTTACTGAAGTAATAACATCAAGATATGTAAAAGTAGCATTTGTCTTATTTCTTTAGAGTTGTGTAGAAATTGTTGAAAAAAAAAGGAATAAATTATGTTCATATTCTTTTAATATTTGATGATGTAGTACAAAGAGAAAAGGCTGGGAACTTTAGTGGCCCGAGTTTTAGTCCTAGCATATCCATTAACTGACTTTACTTGACGTGTGAGTCACTGAATCTGATCAGATCTTCATATTATTATTATTATTATTATTATCTATAATGAAAGAGTTGAATTGGGTACTCTTCAAAGTCCCTTCCAGATCCATTATTCTGTGGTAATGGACTGCGTGGGAGTTTATAGGGGGGAGGGTGTAGCTAGAACGATGGGGGTATTGGAAAATGTCAGGAATGTTGGTGAATGTTTGACAAATAGGTCTCAGGGCTTACAAATGAAAGATCTCTGGAAGATAAATTCACACAACTATATAAGGAGAATCTAAATCAATAAATACACGCACTAGATGGTAGTATCTTATTCAGTTGCATGATTATATGAGCCTTCATTGGCCTAATGCAGGCACAATGCAGCTGGGCAATTTTTAACATATGCAAATTTTCACTGCTGCTTTGCTTGTTTAGCAGGGACATTACAGCCAGGACAGAGATGTATGGCTAATTCTGTGTGACCACTTAACTTTTTTTTTAAAAGTAATTTAGTATGTTTTCCCCCAGGAAAACTTTCTACTTAATAAAAAAGTACCATCTGCTGGATTGTCTAAAAGCAATTTCAGCGTGGAACAATGCTTGCTTTAGATTACTGGTTCTTACTTGCTACTCTATATGTTGAAGGTATTCATTTCAGAGAATAAGTTTGATATTCGAGATTGTATCTAGATATGAAATTGTGCATGTAAGGAAATATAAGTACATACTTTTTCCAATCTGTGAAACAACGTGGGAATATCCCAGCCAGGAAGAGAAATAATAAAGTGAAGAGACCAGAGTTCTGTTTAGGTCTCTATCAGAAGTAGCAGGCTTCTGCTTAATTTCCATATTTAAAATTATTAACAGTAGCCCGGCCATTGCTTTAGAGAGAGAGAGAGAGAGAGAGAGATACATGAAATTTAAAGTTTAGAAAATTGATATTAAGAGTTAAATGTGAATTAATTTATAATCTTTTCTTCTGGCACCAACCTCCACAATCATCATTTATTGAAAGGCGTTATTCAGATGCAAATGAGTAGATTTAACAATAAAAGTATAAACAAAACTAATGAATTAATTCTACACACCTGTGTCCCCTCCCCCCAACCACACAGAGATTAATTTCTGGGCTACCAAATCTTAATGGTTTCAGAAGTATTACTTGCACACTTGTGTTGCTCAGTATCATCTTTCATTCTGTTACACAGCAAATTCTTATTTGAGCCTCTTGTATGTAGTCAGCATTGTAGGCTATTAAGCATCATAGCTTACAGAAATGGGTAAGTCTTGTTCTTTACCATCAAGGTAAAAATACTCTTCTTTCTGCTGAGTGACAAGAGATTTAAGTGACCTACTTCAAGTCAGCTAAACAATATATTAGATTTAGGAAAGAGATGTAAACTTTTGACTTCAAGTGAGGTGATCGTTTTACTTACTACTCTATGACATTCTCTACTTCAGCTACCGTGATACCCTAAATTATGTAAAGATTTATAGAACTGAAGTTTATTAATATAGTGACTTGGGTACTCAAGTTATTTATGCAATTTTTAATCTCAGAAGTTAATGATGTGTGTATTCAGTGTTTCAAAGATCAAATCTAATTAGAGAAAACTATTCTATCAGCACCGCACTCTCCCGAGTGAGTCACGGGCCGGCCCCATTTAGAGAAAACTATTCTATAGGCCTGATTCAGAAACTGTTGCCATTTCTGTCAAATTCAGTCTAAAGAGGAACAGCCCAAGACACATCATAATCCAATTATTAAAGACCAAGGACAAAGAATACTGAAAGCAGCAAGAGAAAAGAAACACATAACATTCAACAGAGTCCCAATACATCTCTCAGTGGATTTCTCAGTAGAAACCCTACAGGCCAGAAGAGAATGGGATAACATATTCAAAGTCCTGAAGGAAAAAGACTGTCGGCCAAGAATTCTGTGTCCAGAAAAACTAACCTTCAAATATGAAAGAGAAATTTTTTCCCAGACAAATGTTTCTATAAAAATACATTAATTTGGAAAAGAGATATCAGGCAGTACTTTAAAATTGCAATGGATCTTACATTCTTATTGATTTTTGAAACTGAGGATTTTTGAATTGGGGATATAAAGTTTTTAATGCTATAAATATGTACTAAAAAATGAAACAAAAGAAAACAGTACCCTCTTTTTTGAGCTGAAGCTTTTCAGACTTTTATGAACACAATAATTGATATTTTCAATGCGTAAAAAGTTATTCTCTTTTAATTTGAGCCTTTCTAATTCCTTTTTAAGCATTGTAAGTACACATCAAAAGTGTATATAGCATTTTGAAAGGCTATGTCTTAACATTTTATCTTCAACTATGAGTTTTCTCTTTTGGTGTTCATAAAAAGCGACATTGTTAAGCACATTAAGCTAATAATTGCCATTTAAGTCTTGGGAAGGGATGTATTACTGTGATCCTTTGCTTAATTTATGTATATATATATCATAACATCACTGTGTGCCTTGTAATTATAAATTATTTCTAAAGTAGATGATGGAAAGTGAGACAGTCAACACCATTTTCAAGTAGAACTGCAATATGCTAGCACTGAAGGTAACCTTAGAGGTCATCATATTTGACATGTTGATTTTAAACGATGAGGAAACAGACTTGGAGAATTCAAAAGGCTTAATATCCCCTCACACTGTATATGTCTATTAATTATGGCCTGGGTTACTGTTGATAGCATCCTGCCCTGGGGATACAAGTATGAAGTAGGTTGGGTTCCTTGTGCTGAGCCGTGAGGAGTCTAGGAGTCAGTATCTCCCTGGAAGGTGCTAGATTGGACTCACATTTTCTAGGGCTCCTGTGAGTCTTTCTAGAGCTGAACCCCTGAGTGAACTTCCACATGAGCCTTCAGCCTTCCAGGATTGACTGCAAAATGGACTCTCATTCTTTCTGCTGCTGGTAGGGGCAAGTCCCCCTGGCCTTCAGAGGTAAGGCAGACAGGTGATGAAGTGTGAGAAGTGATTCTGATGTATGTGTGCTAACACCTGCTATATGTGTGTTGTGATTATTATGCAGTTCAGCTTCTGTTTTGCCATGGGAGTAGGCAACATTCAGCTCCTTTTCTGTAAGTCCAACCTGAATTCCAGATGTCCCCAAGGTGGACCTTGCTGAGAGCCTGAGACAGATCATGATGGGTACTTGAGTTCATTTATTATGATCTTTTAAAACTTGGGTATCATTTATTGTTCTGGTTATGGAAGTAATATTTTTCATTGTGGAAAATGCCAATCAGCCAAAAAAAAAAAAAGTCAAAATAAAATATAATCGTAGCACACATAGAAAAACTACTTAACATTTGGGGTGTATCCTCACAGCTACCCATAACACAGGCACCCAAAGCAAACCACAGTAAAGGTTTTGATGGAATTCTTTCCTGGTCTCTGAGCATCAAGTGGTGGTTACTGTGGTAGGAAGGTATACATGCTCACACAGAACCATATAAAATAAGCATTTTTTATTACCTTTATTATTTTAGATTGTGAAACAGAGGCACAGAGAAATTAAATGACTTTCCCAGTCATTTAATTTCTAATTACATTCTAAGTGGCAAATACCAGACAAGAAGATCAGATATCTCCATTCCTAGTCAGGACACTTTTTACATTATGTGACATAGCCTGTTGAGAAAAAGCACATCTAGGCTGCTGCTGAATTGTCAATTAAAGTAGAGATTAGCATGGTTTCTGTAGCATGCTATATAGTCATGTCACATAGCTGAGTTGGAGGATGTTTATATTCTTGGATTTGGATTGGCTCTTGTGATCATCTTGAATTCAGAAAACTGAAAACTCTAAGGTGTGTGTGGTCACAAAAACAAGTCTTTGCTAAATTAAAAAGACTATTACTTACAGAGATAACAGTGACATTTCTTTTACTTTTGTCGTTATTGGTCCATATATGTTTGGCTAAGTTCTTTTGTTTATTTGGTTTGGGATTTTCTTAAGCAAAAATTTCTGGCAGGAGTTTAAAAATTATGAAATAGATTGTTCGTATTGGGAAGGAACACCCTCCTTACGCGAGCAGTTTGCCTCTCTGGTACCTCATAGGACATGCACCTGTAGTGGATTGAATTATGTCCCCCCCCCAAACTCACTGAAGCTTGAATTGTGTCCCCCAAGTTTTATGTATTAGATACTTGGCCCCCACTGTGACTATTAAGAGAGTGGGAAATCCTATTATGGCGATTGAAAGGTGGAGCCTTGAAGAGGTAATTAGATTGTAGGACCATGCCGTAGTGAATGGAGTAAAAATGGTGGTTAGGGGTGTGGTTCTGAGGACTTTAAAAGAAGAGAGAGGAAATTTTGTCTTGCTCTCTGCCTCTCTCTGCCTCCACCATCTTGCAGTATGGGACCGCAGGGTCACTGTCGCCACCACCAGATGGACTTTGGATTTCCCAGCCTCAGAAACTGTAAGCAATAAATTTCATTTTCTTTATAAATCACCCAGTTCCATATATTTTGTTATAAACAACAGAAATGAACTAAAACATCATCACCAAAAATTCTGTGAACAATCATAAATAATCTGCTGGGCTGTCACCAAAAATTGTATCACGTAAGAGTTTGAAAATACTGTTTTTAATATAAATATATTAGTGACATTTGACTTAAGGATATTTGCATTGTTAATTAAAATAGGACTCAATTTGTCTTTAGTGGTTTTCCTTTTAGAAAACAAATAATTCTTGTATTAGTCCATTTTTGTTGCTAATAACAAAATACATGGAACTGGGTGATTTATAAAGAAAATGAAATTTATTGCTTACAGTTTCTGAGGCTAGCAAGTCCAAAGACTATCTGGTGGTGGTGAAGGTGACCCAGGGGTCTCACATTGCAAGATGGTGGAAGCAGAGAGAGCACAGAGAATCAGATTCTCTTCTCTCTTCTTTTAAAGCCCTCAGAACCATGCCACTGACCACCATTTTTAGTCCATTCACTATGGCATGGTCCTACAATCTAATCACCTCTTCAAGGCTCCACCTTTCAACTACCATAATAGGATTTTCCTCCCTGTTAACAGTCACAGTGGGGGCTAAGTTTCTAAAACATAAAACTTGGGGAACACAAATCAATCTTCAGCGAGTTTTAGGGGGTCATAATTCAATCCACTGCAATTCATAACAGAAAAATAAATATATGTGCTTGCATTAAGTATGCCTGAAGACATCAGACTTTTATGTTGAACTATTGCACATTACTCCAGTTACTTGTTAATGGAAATTATTCATGTGAGAATTTTCAGTCATCTGTTCTACCTCTTTTAAGCAGTCTCACTCATAGTTGTACACGCTGTCCCATCCATTTTATTGTGTTATGTTGCTAGTGAGAAAAACCAAGAATCATATGTTGGTTTCTATTTATTATAGAATCGCAAATAGCTTTCAAAGTGGTCTAGTTTTGTCACATGGCAGTTCTCCAGGGATTTAAAACTATTTATAATTCTGTTGTACTTAGTTATGGGGAGACAGATGTGAGAGTCACGCATAATATTTATTTATATATCTTCACAAATCTCAATTAGAGGATCACAGATCTTCTTGTGTTGCATCTGTGTTATTTAAATCTACTCTTGTTGTAATACAGGACCCAAATTGCACAGTTATTAAAATTACTATAAATATTAAGCTGATTAAAATTACATTGTCATCATTTGCTTTGAAAAGAAAAAATCGCAAGTGCCCTAATTGTACAACCATAGGAGATGGGTTAAATAAATCATGATATAGAATAATATGGAGCCTTTAAAAAAACTAAAATGTAGATTCACAGAGTGTCAAATGAGAAGCAGGATACAAACATTGTTATTAATAGAAATTCATTTGTTTTTGCAACACTTAATAGATGTACTATTAAAAATGTTAGAATAATATTTAACAAAATACCATTTGTCTTTATTTCTCAAGAATAAGATTATTCTATTTTATTGTTTTGGCTTAAATCCATTTTCTAAAATTTCTGCAAAATCATATAAAACTTTTATAAAGAAAAAAATGTTACAATAAATTTATGCATTACCAAAAATATTAAATACTGCATTGGCATCGCTCTGCTCTGATAGTCTGCACAATCCCATCTCATAAAGGCATAAAGTTGTATTTTGTAATGAAATGCAGGGAAATCAATATGTCCTCCATTTATCTGCAGCTTCTGCAGGATGCTTATGGATGGCAGAGTGATGTGGGAGATTGAGCAGAGCCCAGAGCATCCAAACTAGGATCTCCCCAGAGCCTGTCTCCCCTTTTCCTTTTTTGCATGGTCCCTTCTCATCTCTATTCCAAACCTTTCCAGCCTAAAGTTGTTAGTAGCTAACTGTCCCTGGCTACTATAATGATTTTTTCTTTTCTTTTCTAAAATTTATTAGTAAAGTGCACATATCTTAGGTGTACAGCTGAATGAATTTTTACATATATATGCAACCATGTAACCACATCCCTAATCAAGGGTAAACACTTTTCTGACTTCTGTCACTATAGATTAATTTTACTTGTTTAAAGTGCTCAACATCATTATTCATCAGGGAAATGCAAAATTAAAACCACGATGAGTTACCAATACACAGCTGTTAGAATGGTGAAAATTTAAAAGACTTATAATAATAAGTGCTGATGAGGATGTGAAGCAACTGGAACTCTTCATACACCACTAGTGGGGGTGTAAAATGGTACAACTTATTTGGAAAACTGACAATTTCTAATGAAGTTAAATAATGCCTACATTTATGACCCAGCAATTTCATGCCTGGGTATTTACCTAAGAGATATGAAAATATAGGTTCACACAAAGAATGTTGACAGCAGCTTCAGTCATAATAGCTTGGAACTGGAAAAGCACAATGATTTCTTTCTTGAGGGTTCCAGAACACACTGGACTCTGTTGTAGGTTAAGCCTGCTTTAGCACACCATTTAGGAACCCTAGCACTGGGCATTCCATTTATCTTACAGTTCACTAAATTTAAAGCTTTGAACATTTTATTGAATGCAGTCCTTTCATATCTGTTTCAGTTAATCTCAATGAAGGGTCTTGTGGGGTGGTTAGGATCAGAGTTTTGGGTTGCCAAGGGAAGAAGGAGTCTGGCAAGCTTTGTGTGGGAGACCATTTTTGTATTACAAAATATAGTTTTGTATTGTTAGAAAACAATGTGGGTTGACTCTTGAATCACTGTATTCAGGATACTTAGAAATTAAATTGAAACAACATAAAGCCCAGTGGTTTTTAATTTTCAGCTCAGTGAGACTAAAAGGAAACCATTTGCTTTTGGCTAATGTGATGTTGAAATAAAATAAAATGTAGCTGGGCATGGACATTATAGGAGATAAAGTGTTTAAAAAGTGTCTCCTAGAAGAAGTGACATCTGTATAGAACACCTGCTGTCTTCATTATATCTTTAAATAAGCTACGTCTCTGGGGGTTAGCAGGCCCTTCTTTTGGCACATTGTGCTCTGACAAAGATAAATTTTAAACCTCAAGTAATTTGGTACTGTGTAAAGGATGCTTTTTGGTGAGGAGGGAAATAAGCCCCTGACTTAGACAATACAGGCCCAGCGAGGCCCATTTTGAGCGTAACTTTGCAACTGTGACATTTGTCAGTTTATGACATGTTTCCTACCTCTTGGCAGCTCTAATTATTTGCTAATTGTTATTTTAATGTTTTATATGTCACTGAAGCATGTAGACAGTGCTTCCTGGTGCGTAGGCATAGCTGTTTAGTGGAATTCTGAATTTCTTTGTGTGCTTTGAGGAAGGGATCCCAGTGGCCACTGGGAAACACCTGTGTTGACGGCTTATTTCTGTTAGGCTTTTGCTCTTTATGTTCCTGCGTATAGTAGGGACAGGATGGGTGCAAGTGAAAGGGCTTTTCTCTGAGTGCCTTTTAAATCAGTTGTCATGTTGGCAGATTACAATCTAACCAAGAATTATTTCCATAAGCAATGACCGTGAAAAACCGTGCAGCCCCAGAAAATAATATCAGCAATGTAATTCGTCTTGTTAGCCTGAGGAGAAAATAACTCACCATCAAATTCTACTTTATCACAGATAAGACTTTTAAAACCAAAATCAAAACATCCGCTGTTTTTTAGCTGTATGAATCTAATGCTTTGTCCCCCTAAAGAAGCCACAGTTGTACAGTTGCTGTGTACTCTGTATCTCTTAGACTTTGATACCAGACAAGGGGACATAGTCAGAGTTAATGAGCAATTAGGATGTTCTTCCCTGTCAATTAACTAGCAGAATAATGAGACCAAATGAGCACTATCCTTAAAGACGCCAAAAAGTATGTCTTTCTCTGCTGTTTGCAGACACTGCAGTTACATGAATAAACAACTCTTTAACATTGAAAAAAATAAAAATTGTGCCTGCAGTCAACAGAAAAGAGAGGTATACAAACAATATCATTTGCTCTAAACTCAGAAATCACGGATTTTCCTCCCGAGTGGCCATAGTGACATCATAACATCTGCTATCAACTTATTTGTCTTAAAGATTGACAGAGAAAATACTTAGGTAGTAAGTATCCTTTCTATGTGAATGACTGTATAAAGTCTAAGTTTGGGGCAATCTGGGTATTTATTCTAAATTTGAATTAGTGAGTTCCAGACCACAGCTCATCTGAGAATTTTGGTTTCACCATGAATATAATGAGAAGCTAGTGAAGGATTTGAATAGAGGAATGAGGGGGAGCAGAGAAAATGGATAAAGGCCCAGAAATGGGAAGATGGTGCATTGGAGGAACTAAGTTGGTTGTAGCTGCAATATATTTTTCAGTGTGGGGACCAGGATGGCAAGTTGTCGGGCTATAGAGATCAGTGGAAATCAGGTTGCGAAGAGCCCAATATGCTGTCTTTAAGGGGTTTTGTAGTTGATCCTGAGGATAGTTGAAGCCATTGAGATTTTAAATAGGGGAGCAACAGGATCAAATTTTGGGGGGCGGGAATGGGAATGGTATTTAAGTGAGTCATAGCATACCAGGCACCATTGTGAGTGACCTGTGTGTGTGTGTACGTGTGTGTGCACATGACTGGGAGGCTAAGCAAGGTCCCATGGCTAGTAAGTGTGGAGCTGAGATTGAAACACAGGCTGTCTGGTTTCAGAGTCTGTGTATTTAATCATTACATCATTCTGCCTTTCATATTATATTGGCAGGAAAAAATAATAGTGATATATTCATTAATTAATTAATAATCGTATTAGTTTGCTAGGGCTGTCACAACAAAATACCACAGACCGGGTGGCTTAAACAACAGAAATTTATTTTCTCACATGTCCAGAGGTTGGAAGTCAAGGTGCTGACAGGTTTGGTTTCTCTTGAGCCCTTGCTACTTGATCTGTGGATGGCAGCCATTTCCCTGTGTCCTCACATGGTCTCTCCTCTATGCTCATGCATCCCTGATGTCTCTTTATGTGTCCAAATTTTCTCTTTTTATAAGGTCAGATTGGTAAAAATGAGGTCTAACAGCCTCATTTTGTAAAATTAATTAATTTTTAATTGACAAAGTTTGTATATATTTATCATGTACAACACGATGTTTTGAAATATGTATACATTGTGGAAAGGCTCAGTCAAGCTAATTAACATATGCATTACCTCACGTACTTAATGTTTTGTGTAATGAGAAAACTCAAAATATACTCTTAGAGATTTTCAAGAATACAGTACGTAGTTATTAACTGTAGTCACTCTGTTGTAAAATAGATCTCTTAAACTTATTCCTTCTATCTAACCGAAGTTTTATGTTCTTTGGCCACCGTCTCCCCAACCTCTAGTTCCTGGTAACCACCATTTTACTCTTTGCTTCTACTTTTTTAAGATTCCACATATAAGTAAAATCATGTGATATTTGTCTTTCTGTACCTGGCTTATTTCACTTAAGGTAATATCCTTTAGTTTCATTCATGTTGTCAGAAATGTCAGGATTGCCTTGTTTTTTAAGACTGAATAGTATTCTATTATGTATATGTACCATGTTTTCTTATCTGTTCATCTGTTGATGGACATTTCCATATCTTGGCTATTGTGAATAATGCCCCAATGAATGTGGGAGTACAGAAATCTCTTCAACATACTGATATCAATTTCTTTAGATATATGCCTGGTAGTGGGATGGCTGAATCATATGGTAGTCCTATTTTTAATTTTTTGAGGAACCTCCAGACCATTTTCAATAACAGCTGCCCTAATTTACATTTTTGCCAGCAGTGTGCATGGGTTCCCTTTTTCCCACACTCTCTCCAACATTTTTTGTCTTTTAAAAAAATTTATTAATATTTATTTTAATGGACACATTGTAATTGTACATATTTATGGGGTATAGTTTGTTTTGATTTTCATCTTTTTAAAATATCCATTATAACAGGTGTAGGGTGATATCTCATTGCAGTTTTAGTTTGCATTTCCCTGATATTTAGTGATGCTGAGTATTTTTTTCATACCTGTTTGCCATTTGTATGTCTTTTTTTGAGAGATGTCTGTACTTTGCCCATTTTTAATTGGATTATTTTTTCTTGCTGTTGAGTTGTTTGAGTTCTTTGGATATTAACCCCTTATCAGAGGTATGGTTTGCAGATATTTTCTCTGGTTTTATAGGTTGTCTCTTTACTCTGTTGATTGTTTTCTTTGCTGTGCAGAAGCTTAGTTTGATGTAATCCCATTTGTCTATTTTCACTTTTGTTGCCTATGCTTTTGGGATCATAGGTTACATTTTGTAATGATAAATATACTAATTATCCTGATTTGATTATCCTAGTTGTACACAGGTATTGATATTCAATTCTGTACCCCACAAATATGCATAATCAATTATATTTCAATTAAAAAAAAGAAAAAATATATCATTGCCCAGACCAGTGTCATGGAGCTTTTCCCCTACGTTTTCAAGTAGTTTTACAGTTTCAGATCTAAAATTTAAGTCTTTAATTCACTGTGAGTTGATTTTTCTGTGTGGTGTGAGATAAAGGTCTAATATTCTAATGGCCCCAATTTAACTTAATCACATCTTTAAAGGCCCTGTCTCCAAATACAGTCACATTCTGAGGTACTGGGGGTTAGGGCTTCAACATATGAATTTTGAGGGGATACAGTTCAGCAGATAATAATATAATAATACTATTATTAGTTTTCTACTAAATGCTAGTACTTTACCAATTTAGTTAACCTATATTTTTTAGACTCATGCTTATTCCTATTGGTAAAAACTAGAAAATTTTTTGTAAAATATTTATCAAAAACTTTTAAATTAATTTTTTGAAGTACTGGTTGTTATGTTTTCTTGGTCAACTTGAAACTTCATATGAGAATTTCTACTGTAGATTTTATGGTTGAGTGTTTTCAGGGTCTTCAGTTGGATACCTGGAAAAGTCCAAGGAATATGAAATCCCCAAATGTTTTTCAAGCCACAGGTAATACTCAGCTAATTACACCTAATTATATAGATAGATTTTTCTAATTCAATTGAAATCTAGAATTTAAAGATGATATTAAGAATAAATAAAGTAGAGTAGACTTTTATGAAAGATGCAGCTCACTCACATCAAGAAGTGAATATATTCATAACTGCGATGGCCTTAATTTCTGAAAAAAAGACAATAACCTTTGTTTTCTGTTCTGTGTCAATAAATGAGTAGAGACTGTAGGTGTATCTAGGGACCATAATTTGAAAAAGACCAAGGATACAGTTTGCTAATAATTTTAAATAACCAGAAGAGATATTTCTGTCAGAGATTTTGGTAGTTCTCAACTCTGGCTACCTATTAGAATCATTCGGGGAGCTTTTTAAAATTACTGATGTTCTGGCCCCCAGAATAAGTCAGAATCGTAGCCGGTGAGGTTGGGGTGAGGGATGTGCACAGAGATGGTAGTGTGAGGCCCAGGCACTGGGATTTCCTTATAAGTCCCCTGGTGATTTTTACAGGGTCTTCCCTGTTAGGAGAGGAGTTCATTGAGGATCGAGGCAAGAGTTTCTTATTTATTTCTGCATCTCTTAAGAAGTTCAAGCAGAAGGTAATGGGCACCTTTTTTTTTTCTAATTATATTGAAGGTATACATTGTACCACCTACTTCAGCAGTTACCTGGATGTTATAAATTCTTTATACATAATTTTAAAAATATATGGAAAACCTATATTGTGCCAGGTAAGAGCAAGATAGCATCTCTCCCTGCTCCCAACCTCCTTACCCTATGTAAAGAAAGATAAACAAAGACTAAATTCTCTTCTCTCAGAAAACTTAGTCAAGTAGGAGAGAGACAGAGGTAGGGTAATAAGGCATCAACAAAAATGTTATTATCTGGATAAAATTAATGCTAACTAAAGAAAAGGGCAGCTGATGGTTGAGAATGTTTAGGGATGGGATAGGTGGGTGGAAGGATGGAAGGAAGGAAAGTGGTAGATGGTTTCCTAATATGTGTCTCCATGATGAAAAATGATGATGCCATTAAGGCCAGCTTTCATCACATTCCAATTCTTATTGGAATTTATGCAATTAAGAAAATGTAAAATAGCATGTTTTTGCTTATTCTGTTCTCTAGTCTTAAGTCTTTATTTATGAGAATGTTAACATAATGCAATGAATTTTAATGATTATTGCTTGTAGTGCCTTTTCTAAAAAATGTTTGCCTTTTAACACGTTTCTTAATAGAGAGGAGTGAAATTTTTTTCAGGCCTTTTAGTGGTTAGGAAAGTTGAAATTCACAAGAGCACCAATTAGAATCTATTATAACCTGACTGCATGGCTATGCCATTTAAGGAGAGCTCGGCTGACACTTAGAAACTGTAAAAATGTTAGCCTGAGAGCCATGGGGCAGCAGTTTGGCTTTGTAAGAATTACACAGGGTTCTCATTAATATAGTTATTCATAGTAACTGTAAGAGCCTTAGAAATGGCCTAGACCAAACTTCCTTTGCACTGTGCACTATAGAAAGAGAAGTTATTATTGGCTTAGAGCCACACAGCCTGTCAGACCCTGAGCTTGTCCTATACACTATTACACTCCCCATCCAGAGCTTTTATTACCATATCATCTAAGTTCATTTTTATACATAATTTGCAAACAAAAAGTAAAATGAGTTCTTCAGGAAGCAATAATGCACATTCTGACTATCACTAAATATTTCCCAACTACCTGAGAAGACTGTCAGTAAGATCATGGTGTCACCTAGCTGGTCTAGCTGCTTGGCTTCTAGTAGTTAGACCAGCTTTGTGGAATGTGATATTCCAGAGCCAAATCAGCTCGTGTTGTGTACCTCTGCCCTTCTAGCTTATGAGTGTCCTCCATACCTACTTTTGGCTTTTGTTTACTTCCTATTTCAGTGTTGAAAAAGATAAGAATATCAGTTGATTGACAGTCTCAATGAGGTATCTTAGAAGTTTATGGAATTTTCCATCTAGGAGATTTTGGCAAAAATGTATTCTGTGCTCATTTTACTGATGCCTCCTGTGAGGGAGAAGGGCAAGATAAATTTACTGCAGATTCCAGTGCTGTTTTACAAAGGGGCTTGATCTGAAGGCATAGAAAGCACTAGGCATGGTTTGGTACTGTTGGCAGTGGGTTATGCCCAGGATCAGGTGTGTAACTTAATGTAAAAGCTAATACAAAAAAACTCCTAGAAGAAAATATAGGTGTAAATCTTCATGACCTTGGATTAGGTACCAAAAGCATAGCAATGAAAGAAAAATAGATAAATCAGACTTAGTTAAAATTTAAAATTTCTGTTCTGCTAAGGACACCATCAAAAAAGTGAAAAGAGAGTCATGGAATGGAGAAAATATTTGCAAATCATTATATATATATATATATATATATATATATATATATATATATATATATATATAAAGAATCTATAAAGAACTCTTACAACTCAGTAAAAATAAGACAGCCCAATTAAAAAAGGGCAAATGATCTGAATAGACATTTATCTGAAGAAGATATACAAATGGTTCATAAGCACATGAAAAGATGCTCTACATCATCATCTACATTATTGGTCGTCAAGAAAATAAATCAAAACCACAATAAGATACTACTTCACATCTAGCCATCTAGGATGGCTATACTAATTTTTTTTTTTAAAGGCAAGCCTAAGTGCCAACAAGGATGTGTAGAAATTAGAATCCTCATATACTGTTGATGGGATTGTCTGCTTTGGACAATGTCTGGCAGTTCCTCAGAAGGTTAAACATAGAGTTTTATCTTAACATATGAATGAGCAATTTCCATGAGAAATGAAAACATATGTCCACATGAAAATTTGTGCGTGAAAGTTCATTGTAACATTATTTATAATAGCCAAAAAGTAGAAACAACCCAAATGCTCATCAGCTGATGAATGGCTAAATAAAATGTGGTATATCCATACAATGGAATATTATTTGGCCATAAAAAAGAATGAAGTATTAATGCAGGCTGCCACATGGATGAACCTGAGCAGCATTAAATGAAAGAAGCCAGTCACAAAAGACCACATATTGTATGATTTGATTTATATGAAATGGCCAAAATAGGCAATCCATAGAGACAGAGAGTTGATGAGTGGTGCTTAGGGCTGGGGGGAGGGTGTGGGGAGTGAGGGAGGAAATAGGTGGTGACTGCTCATGGGTATGGAGTTTCTGTTTGGGGTGATGAAGGTGTTCTAAAAGTGATTGTGGTGATGGTTACACAACTCTGTGAATATACTAAAAAACATTGAATTGTCCACTCTAAATAGGTGAATTATGTGCTATAGGAATTGTCTCAATGAAGCTGTTATTTTATTAAAAGTAGGTTTATCACTTAACCTCATAAAATAAAGGAGAAAACCGAGGCTTAATGTGTCATATGAGGGTACTTCAAAACGTTCATGGAAAGATTCATATTAGCTTTCAATTCTGTTTTTCCACAGACTTTTTGAAGTACTCTCTTATTCCTAATTGAACAGTTTGAATTTAGGATGAAGGATTTTTCTGGCTGCACTTGTGCTTTAAAACTGGGGTTTTGAGATTCTAGAGATGCCAGACCCCTGCGACACATCTTTCCCACAAGGAGTGGGTACCCACTCCCCTGATCCTCAGCCATAACCCTCTCTTTTATCTGAGTTCTCTTTCTCTTGATTCATTGAGAATCTACACATACTATAAGGCTTCTTTTTTTTTTTTTTTTTTTTTAAACCTCCTTCTCTCTTTTGAGATCTCTTACAGGATTTTAAGGCTTTATAAAACCATACTCTGGGTTAACATGATAAACCTGAAAGAACTTAATGTATATGCCAAGAGACTTATTAACCAATTGCTAATAGTTGTCCTTAGCATAGAGGAGGCTCAGCAAATCTCAATGTCTTCAGCAGCCAAACAGATAACCAATAAATCTCATGTAAGCAGCGGGGAACTGGGGGACCTGCTGAGCCTCAGTTACTCAGCTGTGAAATCTGGGTGGTGGTACAAAATTTATTCTAGGAATAATAATACCTCTTCTTGTAAGGATCAAATGACATAGTGTTTATGAAAGCACCATGGAAAATGCAGAGAGCATACAGGTGCTAATTTTGATGTTAAATGAAGTCTGTTCTTTTCTCAAAGAATCTGTAAAATTAATTTTGAACAGTTTTTAAAATTTTAAGTTATAATTGGCATAGGATAAACTGCACATATTTTAAATATACAATTTGATTAGCTTTGACATATGTATACACCTGTGAAACTATCACTACAATCAAGATAATTAACATCCCCACATTTTCCTATGCCCTTTGGTAATTTATTCCTATTCTCCTCCACCCTTGTCCCATCCAATCACTGATCTCTTGTCTATACTATGGTTTAGTTTGCAATTTGTAAATTTTTTTATAAATGGAAACATAGCATATATTCTTTTGTTATCTGATGTATTTCACACAGCATAATTATTTTGGGATTTACCCATGTCACTATGTATATTAATACTTCATTTATTTTTTTATTGCTGAGTAGTAGTTCACTGTGAACATACCACAATTTGTGTATCCATTCACCTGTTGATGGACATTTGGATTCTTTCCAGTTTAGGCTGTTACAAATAAAGCAGCTATGGAAATTCATCTACAAGTATTTGTATGGACTTATGCTTTCATTCCTGCTGTGTAAAATACCTAGGAGTGGAATGACTGGGTCACATGTAAAGTGTATGTCCAGTAGTGTATGAGAGTCCCAGGTCATCCTTGTCCTCCGCAACACTCGTAGTGGTCAGTCTTTTTAATTTCAGCTCACCAAGTGGGTAGGTAGTGCCATCTCGTTGTGATTTTCATTTGAGTTTTCCTAATAAGTAATGATGTTCAACATCTTTTCTTGTGTTTGTAAGTCTGTACTTGGGCATTTCATTTTTTTCATTTTCAATCTGCTCTATGTATAAAGGGATTTCTTTCTTAAACTGATTGCCTACTGTAATGGGAATGCATTCCAATATGCCATTAGGAACACCAGTGGATTTTCTATTACCCTGTATTTAACTGGGCATTCTTGTGAAAGGATCCAGAACATCCTCCAACTAGATTTTCTTTTTATATGTTAGATTATTTCAATATTATAAAATTTTGGCCAGATTGATTTTCAAGGTATTGCTTGATTTTCAAGGTAGAATTAGGGATCCTCAACTTATATTTTATTGTGTAATTCTGTAAGTTAATATTTATACAGAAGTGGGTTTTTGATTGAAATCAGCTCTAATATTGACATCTTGCTATATTCAGAAATATAAAATCTTTGATTTGGGAAGGACCTTAGCAGATCCTCTCTGTGGTCATTCCATAAATGCTCTCTGTAGCACCTGTGAGAGGGCTATCTTCCTACTATCAGAAATATGAATCCCTGGAAGGAACTTATAAAATAAAACGTAGAACGAGAATAATTCTGTCTTTTGTAGACTGTTGCCAAGTTGGTACTTAAGGGTATTAAAATTGAAATGACTTGATTAACTGACCTTAATTTGAAATTGTTTATTGGTACTTATTTTATGGTAGTTACGAGGTGAGATTTAGCCAGCCAGCCAGAACAAGCTCTTCCTATTAAGAGTTCAGTTACCGTGTTTTTAAATATATGTGAAGGGAAAAAAAGGGGTGGGGGGAAGTGGACAGAAAGACCTCAGGGTCTGTATCCCCTCAGTCTATGATGAGGCCCTTTGCAGCCTCGCTTTCACAGCCTCAGCATGGTGTGAGCTTTGCAGTCAGTCGGGCTCAAGTTGGAATCTCAGCTCTATCTCTCCTTCTCAGTGAACAGAGTAATAAGGGATTCATGGGGACTTTGTGGATAGGGAGTTAGACTGTCTTCACGGGGCAGCTGTGATGCCTGCCTGAGATAGGAGATGAAAGGCATCTGTCACAAAGAAGGCACTGGGTATACTTCCTCTTCTTGACTCTTCATTAACCTTTCTGCTCTTCCACATACATTCTCTCTCCATTTATCTTAGGTCACTTACTGAAATTTTTCTTTTTGCTTCCGTTTCAATCAATTTTGGAGATTTCTACAAAAAGATAACAATGGTCATGAATACTAAGTACCAACATTTATCAAGCCCCTTTTAGGTACCAGGCATAGCAAGTACATTGTATGCATTTTTTTTCATTTACTTTTCACAAGAGCTCATGAAGTAGGATGCTGTTGGGGCTTAGAAGAAACTAAATGAGTGATGGAGTCAAGGTGTGAATCCAGGCCTATATGACTCCGAAACTCTTAATCACTCTACTTATTGCTTCTGTGATCTAATTCCAGGAATGTTCAATTCTCAATGTTTCCATCTCATCCCAGATGATGATGATAATGAAAACAAGAACAGCTGGTACATACCTTGTGCCAGGCATTGGTCTACACACTTCCCATATATTAACTCATGTAAAGCTCACCATGACCCTTTACAAATTCTATTTCTGTCCCCCTTTTTCATATGAGGAAACCAAGGTGCAGAGAGGCTAAGTAACTTGTCCACTTAATCAAGGTCACATAGAGTTAAAATTGGTATTCAGACTCTGGTTCCTAATCTGCCAACAGTCTTTCCCCTATCATTTAAGGAGTTCTTAGATTTTATGATACAATCCATTTCAGACTTATCAGAGAAAAGACAGGAATTCTCTCTTGCTTAGCTTAGACATCCTGGCTACTCTCTCCAGTTTTCCAGTAACTTGCAAAATTCTTTCTTAATCCTTGCTGCAGTCCTTCTAAAGTAGTGATATATTGTATATATCATCCAAAGGCTGAACTGAGACTAATGTCTAAGCAAGGAAGAACAAATAGCAAATTCATTAACTAGGAATCTATTTACAGTCAATCCCAAAGTTCATTGTGCAGTCAGTGCTTCTACATCATTTAGAGTTGCTAATAAACGAAAGTCTTTGCGTCTTTCCAAGTGTGTGGATATTTACAAGTCTCGTATTTTACCATAGGAAGCAGCTTCAATAAGCATATTCATGTGTCGACAGTTCTAATTAATACAAGCAATTAGCCCTGACAGTAGAACTGTGAAAAGAAGACCCATTCATAAATTTGTTAATTATGTTACTCTGCTCAGAATTTAATCACAGTCTAGTCTTTAATCATTTCTGTATATGGGAAAAAGGCCATCTAACTAAATTCTTCACACTTTCACATCTACTTCTGGTAAAGGAATTTTATCAAAATTAATTTATGGTTGGAATTGATGATAATCTTTCAGGGGAAAAATAAACAAGAGAATAGGAAAATCCAGGCGGGGGGTGGGAAAGAAGGAAGGAAGAAAGCATCAGGCATATACCATATGCTTTCCTATATATCTAAAGCTTGTATCTTCTCGTGTACTTATTTTGATGCCTCTTCTGAAAACTAAGGTAGTTTTATTTAGGCTGTTGGTAGGTTTATGGTACAGAAAATTTGAAGATGTTTGGTTACTTTGATCCAAAGTTGAGCCCTCTTCTCTTTGATGTAGATAGCCTACTGTTTTGAGTGCTTTTGTTCTAGGGCACGTCTTCTCCACCTTGGCACTATTAACACTTTGGGCTGGAAAATTCCTTGTTGGGTTGGATGGGGCTGTCCCGTGCATTGCAGGATGTTGAGTAGCATCCCTGGCCTCTATCCACTAGATGCCAGTGCACCCGTCCCCCAGTTGAGACAGCCAAAAATGTCTCCAGATATTGCCAATTATTTCCTGGGAGCAAAATCACGCCTGGTTAAGACCCACTGTACTAGAGGATAAGATAAAAAAGAGTCAGGTAAAACTTGTGTATAGGACACTTATGTGGAATCATCTATAGAAAAATCAATACAAAGCACTTTTTCTTGGAATTATAAGTTGAGTGTCCCTATTCTGACATTTTGAAATCCGTAATTCTTCAGAATCCATAAAATGTTAGGCACCAACATGACGCTCAAAGAAAATTCTTATTGGAGCTTTTCAGATTTCAGATTTTCAGATTAGGAATGCTCAACTGGTATGTATTCTGCAAATATTCCAAAATCTGAAAGAAAAAAAGAATCCTAAATTTGAAACACTTCTGGTCCCAAGCATTTTGGATAAGGGATACTCAACCTGTATTTGCCAGATATCATTTAGGAGTAATTTAGTGATACAAAATTCAAATTTGGAATGATATTTCTTGAATTGCAATACTTTCTTCCTACTTTTTAAATATCAAGGTCTCTTTGGTCCCCTTTGATAAAAAGTAGAGTTGTACTTGGTAGTAGAATAGCCATATCTAAAACCCCTTTGCTCCTAACATTCATGGTTTAATATTTAAGGTTTTGACTACTCTTAGGTGGCTCCCAAATTCTGAGTAATCAATCGCAAGTATTCTTTGTCCCCCTTTCCATTTCATTGATTCCTTCCCTTCTTGTCTTGCTTTCCTCTCTACCTTGCTTAGATTTCTGGTGCCTTGTGTCAGTTATCTTCTTACGAATATTTTCCATGCCCTTGCTGCTTAGTATTTTTTCCACCTATCTGAAAAACTCCAGACTTGGGTGGGCCTGGTCACCAGGCTTCTTGGACCCGATATCTGGCATCTGAGCCCAGTTGGAGAACATGACCCAACAGAGCACACTGAGCCTATTATAAATGCTCATCAACATCTCAACTGTCCTAGACTTCCCTAAGAAAATGGAATCCACCTGAAGGTAATGCATTCAACCTCCTATCATGAAAAGTACAACTTACCTGTACTGTGCCCACCCTCATACTTAACTCATTCCTTCCTGACACCTGGGCAGGGAGGTCTCCTTCCTCTTGTCCAAAGCTTCACCTATCCCAGCTTGTCAGAAGAATCTTTATTAATGATTACCCCTTTCTCCTCTGTGTCTTCAGCCTTTTAGTCCGTACTGGGTTCTTCCCATCAATACTTAAACATACTCTCAGTCTCTCTCCTCTCTGATCCAGAAAGAGAGAGAGAGAGAGACCGACCCACAACTGCCTTCAGTTACCACCTTTTTCCTTTCCATTTTCATTCACACTTCCCCAAAGAATTGTCTTACTGCTTGACTTCTTCAACTTTGAGTCTTGCCTCCACTGCTTCAGTCATGCCCTCATTGCTCTAATGAAACAGTTCTAGCTAAGTTCCCCTGCAACGTCAATTTTGCTAAGGCCTCAGATCACTTTTCTTCCCAAGATTTACTTAATGTAGTTAACTGCTTCCTCCCTGAAACCTTAACTTTACCTTTTTCCTCTCTTGTTTTCCCAATGACACGCTTTCCTGGTGTTTCTCCTACTGCTCGGACCTCTTTCCTTGGTCTCCTTTGCAGGCTCACCCACCTGTACTCTACCTTTGAATATCAGCTTTCCTAATGACTTAATTCTAGGTCCTCTTTTCTTCTCCCAAGGCTTTAGTTACTATTGATATGCCAGTAACTTTCAAATTTACCTCCTCAGATCAGATCTATTTCTAAGCTTCTAAAGTTATGTATAAACCTACTCAAGGACATCTCAAATGCAGCATTTGCAAAACTGAATTTGTAATCCTTTTCCACCTCCCCAACTCACTTCTTATCAATCATTGTCTCCTGGATGTAGTCAATAACTGCGTCCTCTCAGTGCTAACTCAAAGTATGTCTCAAATGCTTCCACTTCTTTCTACATCTATTAGTCAGAGCCACTGTTACCTATGACTGCATGGTAGGAGGTGAGGATGGAGAGGTACAAAGCAGACCACACAAGGCCTTTTAGGTCAGTCTAAGGACTGTGGTTTTTCTCTAAGTGAGGTGGGAGCCATTGGAGGGTTTTGAGCAGAGGAGTAACATAGTCTAACTTGTAAAAAGTTCACTGTGGCTACTGTGTTGAAAATAATATGTGGGGCCGCATAGTAGGTGGAATGGTGTTCCCCAAAAGATATGTCCACACAGAACCTCAAAATGTGACCTTATTTTGAATAAGGGTCTCGGCAGATGTATCTATCTCGAGGTGAGAGCTCACCCTGGATTAAGGTGGGTCCTAAACTCAACGACAGGTGTCCTGATAAGAGATAGAAAAGAAGACAGACACAGAGGAATAGCCCACATGAAGACAGAGGCAGGGATTGGAGAGCAGTCACAAGCTAAGGAACGCCAAGATTACCAGCAGCCACCAGAAGCTAGGAGAGAGACGTGGATTGGATTCTCTTTCAGAGCCTCCCTCTGAACCAACCCTTCCGACACTTTGACTTGGGACTTCTGACTTCCAAAACTGTGAGAATAAATTTTTGTTGTTTTAAGCCACCCAGTTTGTGATAATTGCTTATGACCACCCTAGGAAACTGATGCAGGCAGCAGGTGTGGAAGCAGAAAGACCAGGTAGGAGTTCATTGCAGTAATCCAGGCAAGAGGAGGACTGCAGCTCCCATGTGGATGGTAGCACTGGAGGACTTGCAAAGACGTCAGCTTCTCGATATATTTTGAAGGTAGAGCAAAAGGATTTTTTGACAGAATGGTTGTGATTGTTGGAGAAAGAGAAGTGAAGGGTGACTGGTTTTTGGCCAAAACCATTGGAAAGTTGGAGTTGCCATTAACATGCACATGGAGATAGAATAGGTTTGCAGGAAAGAATTGGAGTTTAGTCTTGGAGTTGTACGCATTGAGAGGCGTTTTAGAGCTCCACATGGGGATGGTGAGCAGGTCTGGAGATATGGGTTTGGAAGTCATCAGCATAGTATAAATAGTATTTAAATTCATGAAATTGGTGAAAATCACTGGGTATACATAGAGAAAAGGATCAAGGACTAAGTATTGGGGCCTCCAATATTAAGAAGTTGGCGAGAAAAGGAGTGTATTCATCCATTTTTGTGTTGCTATAACAGAATACCTGAAACTGGGTAATTGATAAAGAAAAGAGGTTTATTTGGCTCACAATTATGGGACAGCTATATCTAGCACCTGCCTCAGGCTGCTTTTACTCATGGCTGAAAACAGCAGGGCAGCCAGTGGGTGCAGGGAGGTCACATGGTAAGAGGAAGCAAGAAAGAGAAGGAGGGGAGGTGCCTGGGTCCTTTAAACAACCAGCTCTTGTTGGAACTAATAGAGCAACAACCCGCTCATTATTGCCTCTCCTCCTCCCAGAGCATTAATCTGTTCATGAGGAATCCACCCCCATGACCTAAATACCTCCCAACACTGCCACAGTGGTGTCAGATTTCAGTATGACCTTTGGAGGGACAAACATATCCAAATTATGTCAAGGAGGTACCAGCAAAGGAGAGTGAAAAGAACGGACCAGTGAAGCAGGGTGAAAAACATAAGAAGAGATGATCAAGAATCTCCTTCCAGGAGGAAGGAGTATTCACCTGTGCCAGATGCTCCTGAGATGCCTAGTAAGATAAGCATGGGGAACCTTGACAAGTCATTTCAGGAAATAGACAGTTGTTGGTTTAATACAGACTTTCTGCTTTTGTCTCTTGTTCCACCATAGTTAAAACAGATGCTAGGTGCATTTATAGGCTTTCAACCCCCTCCACCTCTACCCTATTAAAGAATGGAAAGAAACATGATGACCAATGTAGGCTGCATTACTTATGCTTGCTTTCTCAGCCTTGTCTAAGAAAGCAGTTAACTAGTGTTAAATAAATAAATCCCTGATGCTACTCATTCCTAGAACTAGGGAGAGCTGCTCAGGTGAGAAGCGGTTTAATCACAAGCAGTACCCCTGATTTGGGCCATCTCTTCCTGTGCTCTTCAATGTAAGGCTCATATTTGAAATTGCAGTTTTCCCTGCCTATAGTACCTTATTGTATATATAAGGGATTCTTCTAGGAGGCCTTCTCACCAGCTCTAGAACAGTACTGTTTGATAGAACTTCCTGTAGTGACCTGTTCTGCATCTTCATTGTCTAATATGGTAGCCTCTAGCCACAGTGCTAAGGACTTGGAATGTATTTAGTACAACTGAGGAACTGAATTTTTAGATCCACATAATTTTAACTAACTTAAATAGTCATGTTTGCCTATGGGCCACTGTAAAAGTGCAGATCTAGAGCGCTGGTTATCAAAGTGTGGCCTGAGAACTTGTTAGAAAGGCAAATTTTTGGACCCTGGCCTAAACCTACTACACTGGAAACTCTGGAGGTGAGACCCAGGATTCCATATTGTAACAAGCTGTACAGGTGATTCTGTTGCACAATAAAGTTTGAGAATCATTGCTAGTCCCCACCCCCAGAACTCCTGATTTAGTGGGCCGGTATGGGGTCTGAGAATTTGCTTTTCTTACAAATTCCCAGATGATGCTATGATGCTCTTCTGGGAATCACTCTGAGAACCTGATGTTCTCAAAGAACACCTCTTTGTGAGGTGGCCTCAAGATCCCTGAGAGTAAATTCTGTAAATGCCACATAAATATTTTAAGTCAGGATATCCCAAATGCACTCTCCATACTTCATGAAAATCTTTCTAGCTCTTTTCTTATGATCTGATAACAAACTGTGCCTGGCTCATAGAAGGGCTCTTTAGTATTTGTTAAGTTAATAAAGAGATTTATATAAATTAGCCTGGATAAAATGTCTAAAGTTAAGAATTCTTATTGCACCTATGATGGCTTTTTGGCATTCATGATAATCTATTAGTAGATTTCCACCTTCTGATCCATAATTCTGCAACTTGTTTTAGAAGTCATTATTAGAAAAATTTTTTACTCTGCAGCTTGATAAATTTTCATTGTTATCATGATAAGAAGGCAATTCTTGATTAGAGACGGGTGTAGTGTGCTCCCCCAGGGGCATTTGGAAATGGGTATGTGGGAGGGCTTTTTGGTTGTCACAATGACAGGAGCCAGGACAGGGGGACTATTATCATCATTCAGTGCCTGAGGCCAAGGAATTTTAAATGTCCTGCATGCAGAGGACTGTCCTGTACAATGAAGAGAAACACAGTGTTGGGAAAATATAGGAAAATGGTCAAGGCCCCTCGGATGCTCAGAATATTGCAGAGTATTTGATGTAAATATGCATGTGCACCCAGGTGTCCTGGGTTATGGACTTAAGTATAAAGGATGAGTGGCTCTGATCCACAGGGCCCCTTGGCCCCCGGATGCCCACAGGGTTGCCACAGGGAGGCCACTACTGCTGCTGGAGGCTGTTGCTGCTAGTGCCCCCAGGACCCTCCAAGAGGCTGCCGCCACTGGACCTGTAAGCTGCTGCTGCCATTGCTGAGGACTGAGCTCGTGTCATCTATCAATGGCTCCCGGGATCTTTCCCAATTACCTAGCAGGGACCTGCGTGTGAGGGGTCTGTGATCCAGTCTGTACAATAGGTTTGAAGTGTCAGTGGGCCCTAACCCCTAGCCCAGACAATAACAATACAATAACCCTAACCAGGTAATTAGCATAGCTATGGCACTAACCGACAATGACTATTAAAAATTAACCAAAACAAACACTGAAAGATCCATGGCAGGAAAATACAGTAGGTGTTGGAAGAATGGCTAGTATCGCCTTTCTCTGAATCTGAGTTCTCAGTTTCCTCATCTAAAAAAATGGGTTCACTAAAATCCAAAAGACTATGAACAATAAATGCTGGCGAGGCTGCGGAGAAAAAGGAACTCTCATACATTGTTGGTGGGACTGCAAAATGGTGCAGCCTCTATGGAAAATGGTATGGAGGTTCCTCAAACAATTGCAGATAGATCTACCATACGACCCAGCCATCCCACTGTTGGGAATATACCCAGAGGAATGGAAATCATCAAGTCGAAGGTATACCTGTTTCCCAATGTTCATCGCAGCACTCTTTACAATAGCCAAGAGTTGGAACCAGCCCAAATGCCCATCATCAGATGAGTGGATACGGAAAATGTGGTACATCTACACAATGGAATACTACTCAGCTATAAAAACGAATGAAATACTGCCATTTGCAACAACATGGATGGACCTTGAGAGAATTATATTAAGTGAAACAAGTCAGGCACAGAAAGAGAAATACCACATGTTCTCACTTATTGGTGGGAGCTAAAAATTAATATATAAATTCACACACACACACACACGGGGGGGGGGAAGAAGATATAACAACCACAATTATTTGAAGTTGATACGACAAGCAAACAGAAAGGACATTGTTGGGGGGGAGGGGGGGAGGGAGAAGGGAGGGAGGTTTTGGTGATGGGGAGCAATAATCAGCCACAATGTATATCGTCAAAATAAAATTTTAAAAAAAAAATAATAAAATAAAATAAAATAAAATAAAAAAATGGGTTCAGAACTGTCCCCCAGGATGGAATGAGATGATGTTTGAGGGTACCCTTTGGAAACAGTAGACACTGAGTGCTAAAGTATTTTGTAGTAATGGTGGTGGTGGCAGTGGTATTAGTGAGAATGTGAAGTTGGCATGACTGGGGGGGAGGAAGACAGGGCAGGCTTTGTTGCAGGCTTTGTCTGAAATTTGTCTCTTTAAGAAAAAAAATGTATTCTTTTCATGTTAGTTCCTAACCATCTAAAAGAGAATGAAAAACGTCCCTATGTTTGAGTCCGTACTCAGATGTTGCAAAGACATGGTAGCCATTTGCTCTGGGCCTGAGACGGCTCAACATTGTTTTTACAGACATAGACCTCTGTTTTTGATGCTTGAGACATTGGAGGTGAGGGAGAGTCATTTATTGTAAACTTATTGAATACTTTGCCTAAATAGGGAAAGAGTTAAACCATTTCCAAGGAAGTTGTTCCACATTTCTTAAGTAATGGCCATTGTGACTGATTGACTCGGTCACCAAAGAAAGCACCAGAACAGGGCTGCTAAAGTGGGTAGTTTAACACGCTTCTTTCTTTTTCAGAGCTGTGCTCTACACACTGAGCTAATTTTGCCACCAAGTTCACCCCTAATTTTTAAAGCCGTATGCATTTTGAAGGAAATTTAATCCATATGTTCCTGAGTCACTTATGCCTAAGTCATTAAAAAGTTATTTTGTAAATGTGATTTCATGTTTGAAGTCATTTAAAAGTATTTTTAGTAGATTTCCATTCTTCATAATGCTGAATTTTTGTTGGTTTGGTTTTTTGTTTTATTTAAACATGCTGTATATCATCTTAGCACATGCTGTGGTGAGGCACAGAGAAAACCTCGAACCCAGAAGGAGGGGCTCGTGTACCAGAGTAACACATTGGAAGCAGTCAGTTTCTGTTTGCAGAAGTTTATAACTGTTAGCCCTCTTCAGTTTTTTATGGTATATCCTGGGCTGCTTTTCACCCGGTCACGTCACCACCCCAGTTCTCTCCCATCCCACTCCCCAAATGGGTGCCCATGAGAAAGAGTATGGAAAAGGGAAAAAGGACAAAGAATAAAATCACGTCGCCTCCTAGAAAGATTTTTGTCCTCTGCTACGGGATCCTTTCTTTCCAAAATTGAGTTCATTTTCCCTGTTTACCTTCTACCACTGCCAGCTGGGAGGATTAAGATGTTTCATAAAATGTCTACAAAAGGGAGAAATAAAATTGAATTTAGGAGCAGTCTCCAGCTTCTCATTCTTAAGGCAAATAGAAGGTAGTGCCTGCTTAGGGATGAAGCTAATTGAAAAATCATTTCATTTGTTTAGTAAAATAGGCTTTTTTTTTAAGCCTCTGTCTCTTTGGAGTCAGGACCAAGTTTTATCTCTACACGAAACATTTTGCTTTGTGTATGTTTGTCCATCAGAAACATCTGTTGGCAGCAGAAGGGTACGAAGGAGCCTTATTTTGGAGGCGTCATAGAGATTTGTTTCTGTTCTGAGCGCCTGGTTCTGCACAGCCAGCAGGTGTAGCATCAAACATAGTGAGAAGCATTCACCACCTGGAGGAACACAGATTTAAGTAGCTAACACTTTTACTTTTCATCTCTGTCAGCTTATAAAATACTTTCCAACCTACTTTTCATTTGGTCCTCAAAACTGCCCTGAGGGCTGTAGTTTTCGGGTTTTTTGTTTGTTTTCATGAAGAAATTGAGGCTCTGAGATGTTCCTTTCCTTAGTATTTCACAAGCCAGTTGTGGCTATTGGTGTGTGCTTCTGTCTTTACTAGACTATAGACTCCATGAGAGTAAGGATGACCTGTCCATCCTGTGGGGACATTTGAGAACCTTTGTGGACTTTACTTTTGTAAGCTCCATCGCATATCATTTCAAATGTATTAAAACATACACAATCCCATCTATAGTATTTAAATACACATTCAAGTAAATATATATATCATATGTATGATGATACATATGAGTTGGATTATAAATGGTTGAGATAGTACATTTCATAGTCATTTAATTAAACAATATTTTCAATTTTATGGTTTCTTTTTCACTTTGGAGCCAATGAATTATTCACATTTTCACAGGTCTTTGAAAAACTCCTAGTCCATGAGCACTATTTCAGCTGTGGATGAGGCCATCACCCCTGCTCTTATTTACTCCTGTGTCCCTCACACCTATGACAGAGCCAAGGAAAGTGCTTAATAAATATTTGTTGGTGAATTACCGAGTTAGTGAGAGAAGGAATAAAAGAATGAATAAATGAGCGAACAACCAGTAAATGATAAAGTCTGAAAAGCACATCTAAACTCCTCATTGGCTTCTTTCTTTTACACTGCCACCGTGGTCAGCTGAAAGGACATCCCACAAGCTGTGTATTCAAAATATATCCTTGTAATTTCTCTCATTGCTGTTTTCTAAGCTGGTTTTCTTCTCTATTACAGCTGAGGCACAAGAAAGGATAGACTACAAGGTTATTTGACTTTTGGTAGCTCTTATGAAGTATAGTAGCCACGGTCAGGTCATCATCAATTCTTTTCTCTCTAACTGCAATAGTTTATTAGCCTTGCAAGTATGGGAAGAATGTGGCTATTATTAATATTCAAATTTTAAGTTTTTTTTACAAAACCAAACAGGTGTTTTTGCTGTTTATTTATTTATTTTTGGTTTGTTTTATTTAAAATGTCAGGCATTTACTTCTTAGGTATTTCTCATATAATATGTGGATTCTCATGAGATGTGTTTGTTTTTTGTTTTTTAATCCAAAGGTAAATCTTTGTAGCCTTTTTTCAGAGCTCCAGAATTTGGTAGCAAGGGACCTGCTGAGCATGATGGAAAGCTAGAGAGAGAGCCTACTCCTTAAGAAAGAAAGAAATATAAAGCCACCAAATGAGAGGAGGGAAGAGATAGATGGGGACTATCTAAAGGGAAGAGCCACCCTCTTCTTCCTCTGCGCTGGCCTCACCCCTAGAAAAGCGGGTCTGCACATGCAGATGGACACCAGCAGCGGCTGCTCCTCTTGCTTCATCTGGACCCCCAGGGCCACTGGAGGCCATAGTGGATCTCACTGGGTGTCTCCAGGGTAGAGCTGTGCTAGACTCAAAAACCTGCAATGTTGCTGCATGGGCTGGGTTTCTGGGTCTAGGCAGGAGTTGGAAACAGTGGAACTGGCCCTCCATCTGTGGAAGTTCTTTGGGATTTAGTCACTCAGGAAATACTTACTGAACACATGCATTAGAGATACCACAGTGAGTAGGACAGACTTGTCCCGGGAGTCCAGAGGTCTGTCTCTTCACATTCTGCTTCACACTCTCGCTACTTAAGGGTACCTTTCATGAGGTGTATTTGAAATGGTTTTGGTTTTTCTCTGTTTGGGGTTGGGTTATATGTGTGTGCACAAGTTGCTTTACTTGTTTATGTGTATTTGAAAGACCGAATCCTTCTGTGCATCAACTTAAGTTAGAGAGGGGAAGGAAGCCTACAGCAAAAAAATTGGGCATGTAAACTCAGTCTCCCACTGCTGTATTACTTTTCTGTGGTAGGCATGGACTTCAAAATAGAGAGATGCAGAACCTTCTGAGTTTGCGTTGTGCCCTTCAACTCTTGTCCTTCCTTATGGAAGTTCCCCCCTGCACTTCCAGCCTAGGGACTCTTGTTCACTTTCAGTATTTTCTTTCTGCAATATATATAAATGTATATAACTTTTTTTGTCCTTAAATGATCTTTTTCTAAACTGATATAGACCATTTTAATTTGTGGCAGGAATCCCAAAGTATGAATTCTCCCCAGAAAAAGAATGAAATTTGCCTGGCATCAATGTAAGGAAATAATTACTGAGGAAAACAGTGTGAGATGTTTTCTTGCACTAGAGAAACTGGTGACCATGAATCAGTGCCTGGGGGAGACATCTCCTCGTGGTCTGAGGAAGTGGGGAAGGTGGTATTTTCCTAGTCCCTTTTCCACTCTGCTTCCTCATTCACTTTGCCACTTTCCCAAAACTGTCCCCATTCTAAGGCTGGTGCTTGTTTATTGAGAGCAAAGCTCCACTGCCTTAGGAGTATTTCATAAAATGATTTCTGGATGTAACCTCTCATATTTACTTTCTTCCCTGATCAGTCCCCTTTAGCAAAAACTTTCCCAACATTTTATATTTGAGTTGTTTTCTTTCAGAGAGGATGGTTAAGTTAGACCAAGAGTAAAGAAGTCTGAAAGCTAGAGATATTTATTTCTGGAAGTACCGAGCCTTTGGTTATAATCCTTGTTTGGAAGGGTGGCAACCAGATGAGAAGAACGTTGGCCTGCCTCATTCAGTGGCAGGATTGAAGTCGATTGTATCTTTCTCGCAGCATTTCTATGAGCATTAGAACAACTCCAGAAACAATAAGTAAGAGTATTCCATCTTAAGAGTGTAACTCTGTTTATCCTCCTAGCTGCGCACTCCTGAGTCCCGTTTCTGTTAGCATGGACAAGTTGGTAGCAGAATTGCTACCTCTCTGTGATGAACTTGAGGGTTTTGTGGGGAGAAAGCCCAGACTGCCCCACAGCCTTCCCACATGCTTGCTTTCTCACCCAGTTTCACAGGCCTTATCAGATGGCCAGTGGATTTCTCATCTGCAGTTCCTTTTCACAAGCACTGGGTGTAACAATTTAAGTAAATAATTAGGATTCTGACCCTTCTGTGCCCTGTGCTTTGACCAAAGTCAGTTAAAATTCTAAGCATATTTTGCTGCCAAATGTAGGTCTTAAATTTGGTTTGAAGTTAGCTCAGCCCTTTGCTCACTATTGAATCGGATGAGAGAAGTCAGTCGAGGAACAAACAGGATTTTCTGATGGAAGATAAACTGCCTGCCAACTGCACATTTAAGTTTTTGTAGCCCGACCTCAGAGAGAAGCAGAGAGAAGCCATTGTTCTAAGAGAGTCGGGCTACGGGCCATGTGAGCAAGACTGACAGCGCCTTGTGGCTGGCTCAGCCTTTAGAATGAGTGACCCTTTTTGCTTGAAACCTCGTTGAAGCACATACATTGTTTGAGGCAATGACGTGTAGGCACATCACTATAGTTAGAATGAGGAGAGCTCCAGCTGAGGAACCTTGGGTACATTTCTTAGCTCTTATGAATTCTTTTTCAGCATCTGGATGACAAGAGGGTGTCTAGGTAGCCTCTAAGCTCCAACCAACTCTAAAAGTTCTGTATGTGTGTTAATGTTGGTTTCACTGCGCAGGTCTCATGGGTGTGAATGTATGCACCCATTTAAATCATGTCTGCATTCCCCTTGGGCTTGAATGGGCTTCGAAAGAGAAGAAACCGTGCCTTACCCAACCTTATGTCCACTCAGTCTACACTAGTGCCTGACACACAATAAGCACTTTCAGTTAAAATTGGTCATATTTATTAAGGAAAGAGGGGAGAGGGAAGTTTCTACAATTAAAGACGGTCTCAGACAATTTGGTAGAATTAGAAATGACAAGTTCTAAATCAAAATAAAGGAGAGGTTGGAGAGAGAAAAATGAGAAAATTAGCTTTGTTCTCCTCGGGGTTATTACTGGTAAGGCAAACTCCCTTTTGTACATAATTGTTAGGGATGTACATGAGATAATGCATGTCCAGTGCTTAACACAGTTCCAGACACATAGTAAGCATGCAGCAAAATGTTAACTAGTAGTAGGAGAAGGAAGAAGAAAAGTTTTCCAGTTAACTGAGCGTTGTCATACCAGGAGGATCATCACTCAATAGAACTGAAAGTTGAGAGTATATGTACTTACCACCAAATGGTACCGAGCTCAGCATCTTACTGATGGAAATTACATTTTGCTTTGATTGACTAGATTTTTCAGGATCCTGCCACAGGTCGGTGTCAGCCCACTAAACGTCAGTTCTCTCGACAGGGTGGCATTGTCTGTAGAACGTGAAAGAGGTTAAGCTAAATGAGGACAGTGTTGTGTGTCTGATGACTTTTTGAGTCCTGAGTATTAAAGTGTTAACTTCTTTAGGGTCACTTGTTCATTAAATCGAAGATGTACAAAAGAGACATCTAGTTATTGGATTCTTTTTCAGTTTGGCTAAAAGAATAAATGGGAGTTGACCCTTGGAAGTGTTTTGCATAGAGATTTCCAGGCCCCAGGATATACTTTAATATCCTGCGCCCACCACAGAGATCAGAGTGGCTACCTGCCTGCAGTACAAGAAGCAGTGATGACCTGGCACTCACTCTTGGTGGCACTGTGTAACTGGGGATCGCTCCATACCGTACCGAGCACAGCCTGCGTGTTTTGATGCTCCCTTTTCTTTTTTAAGCCACACATCTCTTCCAGGCTGTGCTCCTGTGGCACAAATGAGACTTGGATCCACTGCTGTGATGGTCACACATGGACCAGCAGCAGTTACCCCGGCTGACCACAGTGACCTAGTGGCAGATGGGGGAGAACTGGGTCTCTTGGTGGTGGCGAGGAAATTGTGTTTTTAAAGCCACCAGCAGCTCTCTTCCCTTTAGTCAGCAGTTCCATTTTTAACATATCTTTCATTTCTGAGCTCTTGTAGGACCTCACAAGGTTTACGGTGGTGCCTAGTGATAAGATAGAATGAGGAGAAACCCTTTACCATTTGTGTGTGTGCTTGAGTATACTTCAAAAATTTCGTGGAAAAGTAGAATCAAAGATAATATGAATCTTTCTTTGAACTTTCTGAAGATCCCCTCGTGTGTACACACACACACACACACACACACACACACACACAATTATCGCATTGTATACCTTAAACTTATACAATTTTGTCTTTTATACCTCTATAAATCTGGGGGTCGGGGGGAGGCCCAAAGTCAGAGATGATTTGTTTGCCTTACTCAGAATGGCCATGGAATGAGGAAGGACCCCTCTTCCTAGTGTGAGGCACTTCCTGCTTTTCCTGATCTTTCTCATTTCCCCTTGGGGCCACTCAGAAGCCAGGCAAAAGTCCTACGCACAATACAAAAAGCCTTGTCAATACTCTTAATGAAAGGGAACAGTTTGACACAGAACAGGGGAATCTGCTTGGATGCAAAGATGGTGTGAAACTGTTGTCTAGTGCAAGGAAATGCATTTATTTCTACGTAACAAGGAACTGTTGAAAATCTATTAGGCTTAAAATTTTCAACAATGATCTATACATAAACTCCTTAAGTATTACCTTGTATACTTGCATATTAAAGTTATGGTGGTGCTTAGAAATGACATTTAGAAAATAATTGAAAAAAAATAACAGACAAAAGCAAGGTTTCATTGTTGCTGATCAAAAGCAAGAGCTAAAGAGGTCCCTCTGAGGGCTCTTATGAGTGCATTTGGCTGCACGAGTAATCTGATTGGGCCCAAGGTGTTGTGTTCTGTATCTAGGTCTAAGCAACAAAGAATATACACAAGGGAGCAGTCACACTAGTGGTTCCAGTTGAAATAGTCAGTGTTCTGTCCCCATTAGTATAGCAGTACCTGGCTGGTCACAAGTCCTAACTGTTCTGTTTGGAGACTGTATGCAGTATAGACAGGAGTAGGGATGCAGTCCCCCAGGAACACTGAGGAGGCGGGACAGCGTAGGCTGCTCTCCGCTCAAGCCTAGCCCAAATTTAGCATCCAAGCAGGGACTGTGGGGCAGCCAGGTATGGGGTTTCTGTCCATGGTCACTTGGGTCCTCAGTTTCTCACCTTGTCTGTGTCATCTGGTCATACTAAATCTTGGAGATACCTACCCTTCAGAGACATGGGAGAAAGAAAGGCATGAGGATTCCTAATAAGTGATTTCCTAAGTCCCAGGCAAGACGTGCTTCAGCTGCTTTGACATGCAGCAGCATCCAAGGAGCTGTGTCCCCACACAGTAAGGATTTGTTGTAAATTATCGAGAGGGTTGTCCCTACCATGTCCTCTTCTGTGATCATCCCATCCTCCCTGTGGAGACTCACTGCCACACACTGATGCAGAAGGTGCTCAGCTAAACTGAGTGCTGCTTATACCTTAAGCTCCTCTAAAACGTTTATTTTCTTGATGGGAAGAGAAAAGAAACCAGGTTATTGTCTCATTTTCAGGGGAAGGGAGAAGGGAGGGTTAGGATTCCTCACTGGTGCCTGTGTGCTGCTTCTCCACCGGAGGACTGTGCATGACTTGGGCTTGTTGGGTAGACGTCTGGAGTGATGACTCCCTAGCCCAGGAGCCCTGGGGCCAGAGGGCAGTGATAAGTCTCAGTGACCCAGATACTGTACTTGTGATTCCCTCCCCTGACACACACACCTTGGTGGCTTCTTTTATTCTGCCCTTTCCCCCATTTAAAGAGCCATCATCTTTTTCTAAGAGGCCCCAAACTAACAGGGTGATGGTGAGAGGCATCGTGTTTGGCACAAGACCACAGGTTCATCATATGCCTTTCTGGCTGTGCTAAGGCCGCCTTACAGATTGGACTTGGAAACAAGCCACTGTTCTCCTGAGGCTCCTGTCTTCGTGGAAAAGGGACTTTTGTGGTCATTTGGTTCCGTACATTTGTTTTTGAAATGAGAAACTTGAGGCACAGAGAGGTCAAGGACCATCACTGGAGCTTGCATCTCTGGTTTTCCAGTTTGGACTTTGGTCTACCCTTCCATTTACTCTCGCTCCATTTTGTTTTACATTTAAAATAGTCTTGTCTTCATGACTGTGTGCCTCCTTTTTCTCTGTAAACGTTAATATGAAGTATATTTGCTTTGCTTTTCAGCCTTGCCTGCCCCCTCTGTGTCCAAAATAACCGACTGGAATTTATGAGAATGTTATGTCTTCAGATGTTTATAATCCAAAAGAATCCCTTATGGTTTTTTATAATAAAATGACTTGGATGTTGGTATTTTGTGTTGGAAGGGCGAGCCAAGTTCACAGTGCGGCAATTACAATGCAATGCATTATGTATAATTTGTAGCCTGCCCCAGGAGCAATGGTTAACCGTGAAACACTGGCCTGGCCCTACAGCATAATTAGCAGGATCAAACACTGCATGGGGAGAAGCACAATTGTTGTAATCTGAGGTAAATATAAGTAAGGAAAAGTTCTGATAAATGTAGTACACCCAAAATTATAGAAAGAGCAGCCTGATATAGGGGCTGATATATGTCAAGAGCCTTCATTGCTAATTGGAGGAATCTTTTGAGGTTTAGCAGCTCATAAATTCGCACTAGGAATCACCCTATTGTTCTGAGGCTATAAGTCTTGTCTTTGAAAGTTAACAGTTGTACTTTTATATTGCATTCCTCCAATAGTACCATTGTAAACATGAAGGGTTTGCATCTTAACATAAATGTGAACAATGTGGTTTTAAAAGAGTTCACCACATCAAAGAGAGGCTGTTTGGGCTTGTTTTATAAATTCTTTTCTTGTAGTATTTAAAGCTACAAGTGACTCATAGAAGTGTGTTCCACTTAGATCAGGCGTGTTGGTATAGTGTCCTCGCTGGAGGTTTACTGCCCTCATTTTTTCTACCCTAAGATAATTATCTGAAACAGGTCTAGGCCTTTTGCCAAGTCAGTTGCCTTTAATCTACTTTATTCAGATCCATAGAAAAAGTCCTGGAACACTGTTACACTTGGTCCAAACAGCAACAAGTGTTGTGCCTTTTCATGATTATCTATTTTTTTTTTAATTCAAATATTCACTGTATCAATTTTCGATTCTCTCTCCATGTACCAATTATGGCCTCTCCCATACCCTCATAGCCTCCTATTTAAAAAACAAAACAAAACAGTAATTTTTTCTTGAGCCACTGGTTAGAGTAAGAAAGGTTAGATGGTAAAGAAACAGATGTGGGTGCTGGTTTCCAAAGCAACGTGATTGAGTATAAAGAGCACTGGGCTTAGATCTGATCCTTGTGTGTCAGGGCCATGTTATTTATTGGCTGTGACACCCCAGAAAACCACCCAGTATCCTTGAGCCTCAGTCTTTCCATCTATATAATGAGGCCGGTGGTTAGTACATTTCTTATTCATTCATTCATCCTTGGGGATAGCAAGTGAACACAAACCCTCACTGTTCTTGCCCTGTGCAGCTCACAAGCTAACAAGGATACACATTATTAAAATAATCAGATTCATGGGTAATTACTAATTGTGGCATCATATGCTTTGAAAAAAGTGGATCCTGAGAGTGCTTAGGGCAAAGGACCCTCATTGGGGGACACAGTCACTTTCCTGACGATGTGGTGTTTGAGCTGGTGTTTGTTCGAAAATAAAAGGAAATATTTGAAGGGTTTTAGGCAGAGGGTAAAGTTGATTCGATGTGTATTTTTGAAACTTTCTCTAGGCTACTGTGTGGAGAGTGGCTGGTAGGAAGACCAGAGGGTGGGGAGATCATTTAGGGGCTCAGGCACCTGTCTAGGCTCCCCATACAGGTGGCTCAGACAGAGCTGGTGGCAGGGAAAATGGAGAGGAATGGACAAATTCAGAAAACAGTCAGGTTAAAATGACGGGTTTTGGTGATGGATCAAATTGTGGGGAAAGGAAGGGAGTCTCGACTCTAGCATCCTGGCCTGAACGGATGGTAGGAACAGTCTGGAGCTGGGGCAGTAGGACGGGGGATGTGAGGATAACAGTAGGTACCACTTACCCGTGATTGTTTTGGGCCAGGTGCTCACATCCTTGAATTCATTTGGTCCTCAGAATACACCTATGAAGTAGATGTCTGCATTGCATAGGTAAGAAAATTGAGGATCAGGGAGTGAGCGAGCTTGAATAAGACATAGAATAAGGGGCAGAGCCAGTATTCAAACTCAGCTCTGTCTGGTCCAGAACTCATTCCCCTCTACTGTTCCTCACCAGAGCCAGGCAGTAGAAAGGCAGCTTTGAGAAACACTGGTGTCCATTCTAAATTTGGAAGCAAGATTTGGATTACGCACAATGAAATGACTAGAAGAGAAAACAAGGAAGTCAGATGATATAAACAGGCTGCTAAGAGACTTAGGGTCTGGTTCTGCCCTCTTAGCTCTTCGGAAAACCATTTGCCCTCTTTGGACTTCAGTTTTCCATCTTGGAGGTGAGCTGGTTGCATGCCATTGTCCCAAAGACTCCCCTCCCTGCTCTGAAAATCCATGATTTTTATGATGTTCTAGATGCAGCTCATACAGAATCTGCTTTCCACACCTCATCAAATCTTTAGAGCTTTTCTTGAAACTATAGATAGGACTTTCAGTATTAGCTTTTTATATGGCCAAGGCACACATGTAGATACTTCCAGAGATGCTCAGAGAGTGACATATTCCTCCCCCTCTTCTGAATCTTCAGTGTTTCAAGGTGTGTCTAATCTAGATTCCTAGGTTAGAATTTAAAGTTTAAATTTAAACTTTAAAACTTTAAAAACTTTAAAAGGGAAACTGGGGTTTCCCTTTCTGTTCATAAGTTTTATTTTACTAGAAATTATTAACAGACATGTAGGAATAACTCATTTTCTTGTTGTTATTGAATATCTCTCCATAGCATAGACCATTTTAAAATCATCTCTGAGCTTAATTCTATTTCAAGGTGAGGCACTTAGAGGGAGGCTATTTCAAAGATGTAAAGCTAGTCTGAGAAAGCCCCTGGATCTTCCCAAGATGGGAAGGCTTGTTTGTGAGAGGTGTTTTGTTTCCACCACAAGGGCTGCCTCTTGCCTTTGTAGGTTAACACACATATGCACATGGAATCACATGCATGTGCATGCCCACAAACACAAACAAGCATGCACATCTCCATGCACACACATAGACACACACACCCCCTCTCTTTAATGAGATATGAGGTCAGGATTTGTGAAAGAGAGGGTGAGTTAATCAGACCTAAAAGAACACACAAGAAGTGGTAATTAGGCTCAGGATTATGTTAAATACCATCAAATTCAGGAACAGGCATGTGTTTAGAATGACCATTGGTTGTACTTCTAGGGTATTATATCACGTCATAGAAATTGGCTTCCCAGCCATCACAATGCTGGGCTAGCTCCGACCCACGTAAGAATGTCTCGGCTCTGAGGTGCAAAAGGCACAGAGAGCAGGGCTCTGGCGTGCTTGTGTATTTCTCCAGATGGCCTCCCCCTGCTGCTTATCTCACGGAGCTTATCTGCTGTGAAAGCACGAAGGTTGTGTCATCCTCACCTTCCAAGTTATCGAGGCCCCTGTGGAGGAGCCCACCCTGGTTTCCTAACCACAAGCTGTTACCACTCAAAATACATGGATATCATACTTTTGATAAGTGTGTTATTCTTCTTTCACTTATTTTCAACCCCTCCCCTCACCCTCTGCTGGCAAGCACACATCTGGCCGCAGGCCTCACGTGGCTTTATTTTCTGGTGTCAGGGTTGGTCTGGGCACTTCTTCCATGATGCCCTAGCCCTGCCCCTACTGATTTGGGCACCTTTGATACTAGCCATGACTCATGCTAATTGCAGGTTTTTCTCAGAGCGGTTTGTTTTCCTGTAGTTCCACCTGCAAGAGGGGAGTGCCAAATGGCTTTCAGCTTTAATAAGGGCTTTGACCCACCATGCTCTCCTTGACCACTAAGAATCTCAGGGACAGTTTCCTATGTCAGGGATTGTTTTTGTAATCATGTGTTGATACTGATATCCCTGGACATGTAGTTATGCCCTAATCAGACTTATGGTATTTGAAAAGTAGAGATAACTGGAATTTTTTTAAAGCCTTTAAGACAGTATTCAGCATAGATGGATGTAATACATCTCATATCTCAGCCTATTTCTAGCTACTGAACGTTCTCTAATGTATGCAGAACCCCAGAGCCCAGACAAACTTCATGACTTTCATAGAGAAAACAAATAGATTGAATTGTATTCAAAAATCTATGGTTTTGTAGCCTTCCTCACCTGTTATTCACCCATTTGTGTCTTAGGACTTGGGAGCTGTTCAGTAGTTAAGACCAGAAACTGAAATTCCCAGATATTGAGATTCCCTACATTTATATTCATATCCTCTAGCCCCATTGTCCCAGCTGGCCTGATTCTCTTGTCCCCCTCTCTGCCTTGTCCTGATGGCATGTTAGTTGGTTCTCTCTTTCATTCACCAGACATTTATGATATACCCAACATGAACCTGGCACCAAGGAGCCAGAGGTGAATTGCTTTGTTCCTAAGACTGGGTGAGCGACACTAGGCCAGTTTCACCTATGCTACTGTTATTATTAATAGAATTTGAGAGCAGTACTGCAGTTACATTTGCTGTATTATTCAGCAGAGTTGGGTTATATTGATGTTGTTTCAAATCTACATCATCCAGAGTTAATTGTAGCACAACCTGAGAAACTACCAGCATCTCTGTCTCATGGAAAATGTGACCCACAAACCTACTTTTACAAAACAAAATGCCATAGTGGTGCAGATAGCCAAAGCCAAACATAACTCCAGAGTACAGTATGGCATTCCTCTGATCAAAGTTCTCAAAGTGGGTACATGGGCCAGTGACATAAGACTCACTTGAGGTGCTTGTTAAAAATGCAGACTCCTGGGTCCCACCACAGATATTGATCTGGACTCCCTCTTAGCACCCTAGAATCTTCTTCTTACCAAGCTCCCCCTCATGAGTTTGGGAATCACTATTCTAGGTCCAGTACCTAGTCTTTGGCCCTTTGAGGTGTGCTGTGCTTTTTGCAGGAATGTGGCATAGAAGCATTGGGTAGGTGTGGGACCTCTTAAATGGTTTACTTTATTTGCTGCTAGTCACTCCAGTCACCTAGCCTAGGGGTCAGCCATCCTAATCTTCTTCCCTTCCTAGGCCTAATAGACTTGTTTCTCTGGGCATATGGTTGCCTGCAACAGCCATCCAGTGTAACTTGGACTTGACCACTTAGGGGTGGTTACTCTCAGCAGAAGTTGCCAACTATCTCTTTCCAAAGTTCTCTTCCCACTAGCTCTTCATCTTTTTTTCCCCTTATTCCTCAACTTCTTGAGATGATATTTACTTGTTTTATTTATTTATTTTTATTTATTTATTTTTTATTTTTTAAGTGCAAAGGTTAAAAGGTACTTAAAGAAGAGTGAGGTTTCTGAGGGAAATTGTGGCTAATTTTAAGTGGCCTGTGATTTCAAAAGTCAGTGAAAACATTACCTTGATCCATTGCTTAAAGAATTTGGGCCATCTCTGGTTTTAAACTCAAGTGGAAAGGAGTGGGAAAAAAAAACAAACAGGTCTAAATGTCATCAAATGCTTCTTTATACCTGGATCTGAATGTGGGATTTGAGAGCCTGGTCAAAAAACAATGGTTTGGGGGATTTTGCTGTTTGTGAGTATAGGACCTACTCCTCCTCATATAAGAGGAGGCGCTGTGCAACTGGCATTGCATTTCTTGGAGAGAGGGAATTGCTCTCCCAGGCAATTATGAAGCCACCACTTGGGACAGGGCCTTATCCACCAGGAAGCACATCTGTTCATCTCTCAGATCGCCAGGGGCCAGCCCAGCAGCTGTGACAGCCAGACCTGCTGAACCACCAATTGCCAAGCTGCCAACTTCAAAGATGCTGTCTTAGTCTGTTAAAGTTAGCTCAGTCTGCTTTAACAAAATCTCATAGACTGGGTGATTTAATCAACAGAAACTTATTTCTTACAGTTCTGGAGGCTGGAATTCCCAAGTGCTAGCATGATCAGGTTCTGGTGAGGTCCCTCTTTTTGGATTAGAGACAGTCACCTTCTGTGTCCTCACAAGGCAGAGAAAGTAAACTCTTGTTGCTTCATCCCCTTAAAGGTCACCAGTCCCATCATGGGGCCTCACCATCATGACTTCATCAAAAACTAATTCCCCAAAGCTCTACCTCCAAATACCATCACATTAGGGAGTTGGACTCCAGCATATATATATCAGGGGAGCACAAATATTCAGTTTGTAGCAGATGCCTTCATGGCCTCTCTGAGCCCAGGCTGACCAGGCAGGACAGCAGCAGCTCACTTCCTGGGGTCATGGGTCGAGGAGTTAGAAATATTCTCCTGGAAGGAACCATTGGTGTTGGAGGCCTTTGCAGATTTCTAGGACTCATGGAATACTCTGTTTATAAGTCCTGGCCTTGCAAATTAGCCCTGTGTTAGACCAGAGAAAACCCCAAGTCAAACCAGGTTCTGAGTGTCCTTAGACAGCTGTCCATACTGAACCATTGCATCAGGCATAGTCAGAGTGAGAGCTAGATGGCCCTCCTCCTATCTCACTTCCTCCCACCTGACCTTCTGCTGTGGTAGCACAAGGAGAAGGGGCAGAAGCAAAGAGGAGGATTGGGGGCAAGTGTAAATGGGGGTTTGAGTGAAAATGTGAACCAGTAAACGGAACCACCTTGATTAGGCTTGAAATACCAGTACTGCTGCATCCAGGACTGATTATCTTATTACCATGGATTGTATCTGTTTAGCTCTTCTAATGTGGAGTTAGAGTAGTAAGGAGGCTACAGACCATTCTTGTGAAAGTAACACAAGGCAGTATGTGCAACAGGGAGAGTAAATGCTGACTTTAGAACTGATTAAAATCTCTGTATTCATATCCATATTCATATCTGTGTCTATATCTCTCTCAGTGCCTTGCCAATCTCCTCTGCTCTGGAATAATTCTGATATGACATAGAAACTGCTAGATGCTGGCATATAATCCCCGGGTTCAGACCATCTACACAATAAACAGCCCCATAATATTCAGCGCAGCCACTTCTGTAGAGCCCGTCTGTTACAAAATAACCCGAATTCTGCTTACAATGCGGAATGCTTTGTTGACTGGAATTTGTCCTAGTTTTCTTCAGCAGATTCAGTGTCATAGGCCTCTGGTTCCACCTGCTGGCAAACGTAAATACTGTAATGAAATCGGGGAGGATATCTTCAGTTGAAAGAAAAATCTGAGCCATAGCTCAGTGTTTCTCAAAGGCTAGTGCACAAGCGAATCACCCGGGAGCTTGTTACAGATATAGCAGCCTGGGCTCTCTGGCAAGCCTGCCAAAGCACAGCCCGGCTTGTGGTTCACGCACCCACACCAGTGTTGAGAACCACTTCACCTGGAATCCAGGGCTCTGGAGCCCAGCAAAGGTTACTCTCCTTCCCAAATAGGTGATGATGAAGTGACAAAGCCTGCTTGAGATACCCACCCCCACTTCTTCCAGTTTATCCTGGTAAGTCTTAGAGGCAGAGGTCAAAGCTTTATTCCCTTGGGACTCATTTTAAAAAGTAAAAGTGAAGAAAACTGGCAAAAGCATTACTTAACCAGGTGCTTGAGATTATTGTCACCAGTGGTAAGTCATGTTGATAGCATATAGTCCTGATATGTGATTGGAAGAGCACTTCACCTCTGTGGTATTCTTCACCAGAACCCACAACCCCAGTCTGACCAGACAAACCAAACTGAGAACATTTCTGTAGGATATCTGGCCAGTACTACTCAAGACTGTCAAAATACTGGGAGACAAGAAAAGACTGAGAAACTGCTACAGACCAAAGAGACTAAGGAGACATGATAACTAAATATATTGTGGTCTCCTGGATTGCATCCTGGAAGAGAAAAAGGAAATGAGTGGAAAAACTGGTGAAATCCAAATGAAGTCTGGAATTTAGTTTGTAGAAATATGTCAACGTTGGTTTCTTAGTTTAGACAAATATACCATGATACTGTTAGATGTTAACATTAAGAGAATTGAATTGTCTGTATTATCTTTGTAACTTTTCTATAAAACTAAAATTATTCCAAAATAAAAAGTTTATTTAAAAAATGTTAAATGTTGGGATGGAGGCGTGGTGGCACTGAATGAGACTGGATGAGTTGGAGGACATTGCCAAGGAGCAAAGCACAGTCGGTTCTCTGCCCGGCTGTCTAAACCCATGGGCAGGCTGCCTGACAGGGCAATGTCCTCCAGAGTAGCCACCCAGGCTGCAGGCGGGAGGTGAGGCAGGTTGTTGGTGTGGCACTCTCCCCTCTTTAGGACAGCCATCCCTGATGGCTCACTGGGAATCAAACAGTCATGGACTCTCAAACGTCTTTGTGGAAGTGTCAGATTTCTAATACAGCCCCCTCAGAGTACAGATGAGGAGGCTGAGGCCCAGGGAGGACAGGTGACTTGTGTGCAAGGTCCTGATGGAGCCAGGATGCAAACCCACATTCCTTTTCCTTAGCATTTCTCAGTGATTTGATATATTATCTGCAGCAGAATCACCTGGGTGCTCACTAAAATGCAGCTTCCTGGGCTCCAACCACCACTTCATAAGAATCTCTGTCAGTAGAGTCCAGTAATCTTTAACAAGTAATTTTGAACAAGTTCTTCATTATTGTGCACACTTAAGAATGAGGACCTCTGCAGCAGATTGGGCAACCATCTAGTTCATAGTATCTCCAAGACTGTCTGGCTTTGCCCAAACCTCTTGCATTTAAGCTGTTGAAGGGCAGGGACCCCAGCCGTGACTCCCACCTTCACTGGCCGGGTGGCTGCCGTTTGATGGGAACTACTGTGCATAGGGCTAGGGTACTAAATGCAAGGAAGGAGAGAATTCAGCCACAGCCATTCTTTGAAAATGAACGGCATAACAACTGGCAAGCAGCAGGGCCAGGACACAGCCCGTCTTAGGAGGAGGCTATATTTTTTATATTTTTGAGCTCAGTTTATCATAGTTTAAACACTCTCTCCCCCATTACCCTTTTCTTTTTTAAAGATAATGAAATTAAAACTTACTCTAAGACAACCCCAAGATCAAGAGGCAAGAGTTTGGGAGTGGGACTTATTATCTAGGCTCTGAGGAGGCCACTAGAACTTCCTTCCTGCCTGTCCTTCCACCATCAAGCCCCACCCTGACATCGTCAGGGAAACCAGGCCATACAGAGACAGTGGCAAGTTTCCTTTGCCCCTGGAGATAAAGATCAGAACAAAGGGCCCAGCTGCCTGAGAAGTCCAGAGCAGGCAGCAGTTTGGACTGAGGGAATCCTTTGAGGCCTGAGGGTCCCCACAGTGGATGGAGGTGAGCAAAGACACAGGCCCGCAGCCGTCCTGGCCGTTCTGGTCCCACTGTGGCCGCAGCTGCAGCTGGTGTGGCATCTCTGTCAGAAACAGAAATCTCCATCAGAGAAGCCAGGACTGCAGCTGCCCCGCCTACTGAGTCAGGCACATTGGCCTGGAGCAACTGAGAGGAATGTGGGATTTTAATATTCTTAAGGGTTTTCATCCTTTTTCTAGCGTTTTCCAGACCATGTATATATGTCTTTGATCATAACTGCCCCCTCCTCGCCAAATGACCTCCGTATTCCACCTTCAGTTTTCTCTTTTCTGTTGTAAAATATGTTCTCAAACCTGTACCTCAAGACAGGGCCCGCGTCCAGGTTCTTTCTGTCATGCCAGCTGAGCACTAAGGGCCCTTGTGTGTATTAGGCAATGAGAACATCTAGTTTTCCAAGTCTTTTCATATATTTGTCCACTGAATATCCCTAGATGAATTTGAATAGGAAAAAAAAAGGTTCCAAAGTTCATGAACAGGGAAGGATATTCTTGGAGATAGTCAACCTCTTTTCAGCCTCCAGAATCAGCTGATATGGTTGGGTAAACTGAGGCACTTCCAGATTGCTAGCCCAGAGGCATTCTGTTTTAGATCAAGGAAAATTTGAAACATCCTAAAGCGTCATTAAATATATAAAAAGGTCTTTGAAAAATCATTCTGTCTCCCTCTTGATAAACTGCTAATGTGGTAACAGAATTTTGAAAGTATTTAAGACAGATTGTTTTTTAAATTTTTATTTATTTTTATTGTAATGTAGTTGATTATACATATCTGTGGGGTGCAGAGTTGAATATCAATAACTGTGTGAAATATATGATGTTCAAATCAGGATAATTAGTGTATTCAACTATATACAATATCATCATGCTTTGTGGCCCTTTACCCATTCCTCCCTTACGCACCCCCCTTCCCTACCTCTGGTAACCTCAGTCCTGTTCAGATTGACTTTTAAAAAATAAAAACGTTCTTTTGCATTAAAATCTATATCCATTTGTTTAAAAAAATGTTTTATGTTACAGTGATTGCTAATGAGAAGGTGGACACTTTTTCTTGCTTCTTTCCTTGGTACTCCTCCAGTACAACAAGGTAGAAAGAACATAGAGAGCTATTTCTGACAGATGTTGTAGACTGTTCTCTGTTTACTAGCAAGGCTGACTTTTGCAGCTGGGCCTTATCTACTGCTAAGCCTTACTCCTTGTCTAAGGAGATACTAATTCTAGTATATTTAGTTATCCAAAATGAAATCTTACTATTTGCAGTATGCCTTATCTAAGGCAGAAAGTAAATTATTTCTGCTGTTTTTTAAATAGATCCTGTCTCCATGTCACAATTAAGGCAATAATATTCTTCAGGTTTACAGATTCTGGTGCGGTGTTAAGGGAGATGACCGATACATATATCTGAAACAGAGTAGAAAGGGATCTGGGTTTGAGTCTTGACTCAGCCGCTGACCAGCTGTGTGGCCTTGACAAGTTACTTAAAATCTTTAAGCCTCAGGTGATTTCTTATCCATAAAATAGACAATGAAACTCTGCTTGGAGGGTTAAGTAGGATAAAAACCACATATAACAATATGGATGAATCTCATAGCATAATGTAAAACAAAGCCACTCACAAAGAACACATATTGTATGAATCCATCTATGGACAAACACAGGGAAAACAAATTTACACAGTTAGAGTCAAGATAGTGGGTACTCGTGAGTATTGGGATAGTGACTTGAAGGGAATGTGTGGGGGCTTATGAGTGCCGGAAGTACTCTGTATTTTGACCTGGAAGTTGGTCCCACATGTACAGTTCATGAAAATCAGTCAAGTTATACACTTCAAAAAGGGGAAGGGATAGTAAATAGGGTAAGCACGTAGCAACTGTCCAGCAGCATTCTTTGTCTCCCCTTGACTTTATTTTTTTGGAAATTCTAGAGGTCAGACCATATATTGTCATGTTGCAGCCTGGCCTAGTGGACCCAATATTTTAGGTTACCCAAGTTGCTGACTGGATTATAGCCTGTTGATTTTAAGTCACTTTTGTCCATTAAAGGTCTCCAAAATTACCTGACTGCAGGAGGGAGAAAAGTACACAGGTAAAGTAGCAACTGAGTTGATCTCCATTTCAAAGCTTCTCATTTTGAGAGTCTAGATATTGTTTCAGAATTAGGAAGTCCCACTCTTGCTGACTTGATGAGTCAAAGAGAGAGAAACGTGAATGTTTTCTCTCTCAAGTCACGTCTAAATGTTACCTTTCTCATAAACCATAATGCAGCTTCCCTTTGTATAAAAGTTATAAGATTTTAGGTGAATTTTAAACTAGTTTTAAAGAGATAGATCTATATGATAGTGACTCAAAAAGAAAGGTGGTCTTATTGTCCTTAAGCACCTCAAAGAATGTCTTGCTAAATTGTTAGACCTGGGGTTTCTTCCAGGCCTTTTTGGTCTTTGTCAGTAAATGACTTAAGCAACCATCCTTTTAGGAAGTGTTTTGGAGGTTTTGCAATTCATGGAATTCTAATAAAGTAACATTCTCGAAAGAGAGAACATTAGTTCCATCCTGCTGCCCTCATGTGACAATAGAAATCTGAGAAAACTCTGATTTATTTAGAGGTTTCTCCATTTAAAAGAAGAAAAAAAAGTGATTGCCTCTTCAGCTCCCTAATTTAAGGGAAAGATATTATGCTATCTTGCAACTTCACTTTAGTATAATTTCACTGAATGCTATAGAGTGCTCCTCAGATCATAGGCAGTATCTATGAATACCAGCAAATTAAACATCTCTGTTTACAGGGGTGGCGGACAGTAGGAAGAATAGCCATCAGCTCATGGTGTTCTTTTTAGCAATTCTTATCTGGATAAAATTGCTCCTCTTCCCATAGATGTAAAATGCAGAGGTTACTGCATTATACATAAGCGTAGAGAAGTGAACATTTTTCCATTAGGAACCACAAATCAATAAATCTCATGATCTAATTATTGGTGCTCTAATTGAGCTAAATCATCTTAAACTGGGCAGTGTTCCTGAGGTTCTTTGAAGCATGCTCACTGTTTCTTTGAGTAAAATTGAGGGCTGACCTCCATTTACAGGAACACGGAGGCAAGCCTCATAAATACTAATATTCTGTACCAAGTTCTTCGGAGCAAGGCTGTTTCACCCAGGCCTGTAAGTATTCGATGAATGATTTAACTAAGCAGAGAAAAGGTCTTGGCTGGGCATTCCAGACTTTCCCAGTGACCCAAAGGCTCCTCTGCTCAATGAAGGCTGTTAATTACCTTTTTTATATCTATTTCTTAGAAGGCAAATATGTAGTAACTAGCAACTCCACATTTTGTACAAAGCACTGCTGAGTGGTCTGCAAAAACAGAATTGGGCTTTGTCTTTTAAGAAGTCACTGATTTTGTCATTTTACTTTGTATATGTCTTATACAGAGTTAGTTAATGATACAAACAAGTAGATTTTTAATACATGATTCTTGATGATGATAGAGATTAAGAATCATAACGTGCAGTGCTCAGTGGGCATTTACTGCCCATGTTGCCCTCAGCCAAGCATTTATGTGTACCAACCCTTCTAATCCTCTCAACAACCCAGCAAAGGAGCAACTCTTAATGTTCCCATTTTATAGACAAGGAAGCTAAGACCAAGAAAAGGTAACCTAACGGATGTATACCTAAAAAAAAATGGAGGGGTGGGGATTTAATTCCAGGTTGTCAAACTCCAGAGTCCTGAAAGAGACCCTGGTGATCACCTTGTCCAGCAGCCTCTCCTCACACGTGAACAAACTAGAGCCTGCTATAATAAAGAGTCTCATCTAGGGTGTCTCCACTAGCTCCAGGCAGAGCTGGGAAGCCATCTCCTAATTTCCCTACCAACATTTTTTCCATCATACCCTGCGGACATCTCTTTTTACCACCCAGCTAAGGCTTGTCCAGATCCTTTTCTGTGTGCTTAGCAAATGTAAGTATATATTGGGGACAAAAGGATAAGACCCTTAAGAAATGCCTGCAGAGGATCCTGGAGGTTATGGAGAGAAGTAATAGATCATGTGACACAAGTGAAAATATAGAAAGTGTTTAAAAAATAAATGCAAAGGTGGGGAATTGGAAGACAGAGCTTAGCTGAAACTGAGTGGACAGCCAGAAGGCCTTGTCCCTGGTGTGGCACTGAGCCAAATCACACACATGGCAGACGGTATGGGTGAGCAACTGACATCAAATGTATAATTCTCTTCGAAATACCAAAGATTAATTTACACTTAAAAATCTTCGCCCCAAATTAACTAGGATTTATAACAGTGTAGTGTTTAGAGCCTGAAACAAAGCAGTTCAGCCATTCATTCTTCAGACAGTAGGGTGGCTTTGATATCATCAGAAACACTGAGTTTGAAGGATTTAAAATACCCATAACATCAGGCCTGATTACCAGTCAGCATTGTTGAGGTGGTGGTTGTGTTGTTATGCCAAATCCTCCAAGAAAGCCGAAGCACTCTAGGAGCCAGTGAAATTTAAGGAGGCCTGTATTGGGACTTGAGAGTCACGTCTTTGATAATAGTAGAGTCCCAAAGAGTTGAGGGCTTAGTTCAGACCTTCTTATTTTTCTGTTTTCCAATAGCAGTGAGCTCGCCACATATCTATGAAGAAAAGGGACACTCTGGGTTTTGGCAGGAAGATAGGGATGGCGAGAGGGTATGATGCTTCACACACCTGGTGTGGGAGAAGTGATGGCGATGTGGGAAGAGTCAGAAGCCCTGAGTTCAAGTTTTGTCTCCTTTTGTGCTAGCTCTGTGATCTTAGATGTGTCCCTAACACTCTCGGAGCTCAGTTTCCTCATCTGTAAAGTTGGGATGACTACATTGGGAGTAAAAGCTACATGACATAGGGCACCTTGAAAGAGCTCTATATGCGAAAGAGTCATTACTGTTCCCCTCTTCACAGGAGTTTTCTGCTTCAACATGTGGCATTTTTTCTGTTGGCTCAGCCCTGGTTCTCCTCGAATGCCCTGCAAATGGGTCCAAAGAGCATGTGTGCTGGCTGCTCATTTTGAGAGCTGGACCTCAGGAACCTTCACAGTCTGCCTCCTCTCATTCCTCTGTGCATTTCCCTTCACAGAAACATTCATCCTCAGACTTTTTCTTTTAAGGAAAAGCTGAAGAAAACACCAGAGGACACTGTGATTCCCTTTGGGAATTTGAGCACTCTTTCAGCATCCATGGGCTTCTGCCCTGTGGCCCGGAGTCAACATGCCACGTTGAGTTTGCTTCTGGCTCTGCCCACAGCTAGTGCTAACAGAGGTCCCTGGCCATCTGGAACGGGGTGTCAAATACTGGCCTGCACTTGTAAGTGCAATTAAGAATAGCCTTGTTAAAAACAACTGTTAAAGGCAAAGTGGGATTTGGATCTTATCACATAAAACAATTATAAGAAATAAACTAATGGTGATTTGATTCCTGAATTTGTGATTTCAAAGTATTTTACCATTTTGAACAAAGAAATTCCTTTACAATTACAGAAGGCAAAAACTGTATCCAGTGAAACTTTTAATTTTATTGTATTCATAAAATATTTATGGTGAAAGTCTTATAAGCCTATAATATGAATATCATCTTTAATGAAAGTTAATAAATTAACATGTATTTCACTATATCAAAAAGTCTTGAAGTTTTATCCAGTAGGAGTGAGCATGGGGGATAGGCCTGCTGATTCACTTTGAGTGTACTAATCAGGAAGGACTGTAAGGGGTTCAGGAGGTATGATCTCCCATGGTCTCAACAGGAAAGGAGAAACAGTTATACGTAAGCATTGGGGTCCCCATCAGAGTGGTGAAGCAAAAACATAAAAAGGGTTGCATTTTGACTACCTTTTTTGAATTTCTCTTTGCCTGACAACTGAAATTCCAGTTGTGGATTGAACAGGCTGACTTGAACAGGCTGAACAAGCAGTTTCCCACTGCTTTCTCTAACATCTTTTCATTATAGTCTTACCAATTGTCATGTTAATATAAACATAAATGAAAACATCGTTCATAAGGTGTCACTCTTGGGGAATGAGCAGGATGGATCACCTGGTCACTTGCTTTCCCTCCTGGCTTGAATGCCCCCCTTGCCCACCCACCCTCCCCAGCTAGGCCAGTGCTGCCGGAATATTCAGCCCCGTGAGTCAGTCTTGTCAGAACCTCAGTGGGCAGTGTTGGATGTCATTGTCTGGCTGTAATCTATCCCTTTGGAAGTCACAGGCAGGTGCTGTCAAGTCGGTATGTTTATTGAACAGCTGCTATATGTTCAGGTCTGTCCCAGGCACTGGGAAGCAGAGAGAAATGTCAGAGATGTTCCTTGCCATTGTAGAGCTTATGATCCTAGTAGGAGAGAGGAGGGGTGTGCACAAATGGCTACACTGTCTGGCAGGGTGTAGTGACTGCTGAGTGAGGCCAGCCAACAGGAGGTTGCTGCAAGCTGAAGAGTTTGGACCGGGAGAGAGTCCTTCCATCAGCGGTGGCCAGGCGTTGGAAGAATAAAACTTTGTGTTGATGCAGGTGATGGGAGAGGGCCTTTTGGGGCAAATTAGCAGAGTTAGCAGAACCATAGAAGTGAAAAGGTCCAGGCTTTTTTGTCTACATGCTTAAAAGCAAACTTGCTACTTACCAGGGTCTACGAGGTGCTTCAAAAAGTTCATGGGAAAATAGAATTAAAAGATAATATGGATCTTTTCACACACTTTTTAAAGTACCCTCATATTAGTGATGCTTCTGCCTGGCTGCCTCATGGGGAATATTGAAGCTCTTTCATTAGATTTAGGTTGCTGGTTCCTTGAGATCAAGGACTATATGTTTTTCTTCCTTTATTACTCCCCATGATGCCTGGGAGGGTGTTTTGTATGTAGTGATTGAAATGCTTACATGATTACAAACTGTATTTTTGGTATGTTTGCAGCCCCCAAGAAGCCCTTTTCAGTAATAATTTCTTTGGTCCTTCATATGACCTTTAAATATTATGCCTGCGTTTTGGTCTGCCTGCCCAGATATTTATCAGTATGAAACTCCGCTCCAGCTCTGTGGTCCATGTTGCCCCTGAGGGGGCTTGTGTGTTTCAGTCAGGCAAGATTCTGATTGGCTGGAGTGGTGCAGGAGGTGGCAGGTTAGAGGGAGGAAAAGGGGGGACCCAAAGGCTGATAGGAGAAGCCAACCAGTGTAGTTGGTGGGAAGTTAGTAGAGTTGGTTAAAAGTTATATCCGGGCCTAAAAAACAAAACACTAAGCCCTTGAGGCATTATGGAAGTTTAAATGATGCAAATTATAGAGGATGGTGGAAGGAAAAGGAAAGTGAGAGGATTATCAAGAAGCCTCAGAATGAGTCAAATTAGGTTCATGGACTGAGCCACACTAAAAATATTTACTTGATGTTGAAATTTAGTATTGATAGCTGAAGTTGAAATATGTTTGTTATGTTTCTGTTTCATGTTAAAATAAAGACACCAAAGCTATTACTTTCCCCCCTGGAATCTTAGGGTGCACAGTGCCTTATAAATGTCAGAACGAAGGACAGGAAGTGTTTGATTTTCCCTTTTGCTTTCTCACCACAGGAAATACCAGAAACAGCCCTCCGTCCTATGGATTTCGTCTCTCTCCAGAAGAAGAAATGAGGAGACAGCGGCTTCACAGATTTGATGGCCAGTGAGGTGGCTGAGCGTCTTAGGAAGATGTGGTCCAGTTGTGTGCTTATTACCCATTTGGTTTATTCTCCAAGCCCCTAATCCATTTTAAACAAAAGCAGAGTACACTGTTGTGGCCCCATATTGTTCACATCTGCCTTGGGCCATCATCCTACAGTCATTGTGAGTCTAGATTCACAAGCCAGATTGGCTGGTCTTTAGACCAGGCTTGCTGAGCGCAGCCCACAGCTTTCTGGGAGCAGCCCTTCTCCTGGCACTGTTCTCTCTCACAAACAGAAGGCCCACTTTCTCAACAAAGGGACCACTAACACACTCCTATCTCTCTCTGCTGACTCAGTGGTGCCTCTGGTTTGTCTTGCTCTGGAAGACTGTGACCTTCACCAGGTTTTGTTTCCACCAGTTGAGAAGATCAGTTCCTCATTCTGCCTGGAGTGCTCAGTGTGTGACTTGGCAGAAGGGTAGGAGCCATCCCCTCATCCTGCTGGCACGTGGCCAGGGTGACTGTCCAGGAACAGGCTGTGGCTGCCTTTGCAGCATGTTGTTCTCTTCTCCCTTACCCAGGTACATCGTCTTTCGGGCCCCATGCATCTGGGAGGTGTTCACTGTGTACTTTCTTTGCTCCTGTACTGCTCTGCCTTTATAGAATGTTTTATTGAAAAAGCAGAAGAAAGATTTAAGGTGGGGAAAACAGCTGTATTCTCCATCAGCTATCAGGTGACACCAGCAAGGAGGGGCAGTTTACAGCCGCCCCTCCAGTGACAATGTGTGTACCCAAAACATAGGACTTGATATTAAGTAATCAGCAAAGCAGCAGCAGGTGCCACACACAGAGCAAAGGCATTTAGTGGATTGGTCACTAGAAATCCTTCTTGCAGAAAGTATTTTCTCCCTCATAAAAGTGCCTCTTAATTGGCCACTGTAACAGCCTCTTGTCCTGGCTAAGTGTCCAAAACATACCCCTGGGCCCTGTAATGTTATAATGCACAGACCGTCTGAGTCATTTAAGGCATTTCCTGGTGCTTGTGTTTTCGTGAATAAAAGGACAAAGTCAAACACCTCTGATGTCTTATTGTTACAGAGATATTTATTTTTAAAGAGTTAGAAGCATAAAATGATCTTTTTAAAAATTTACCATTTATATATAGTTTTCTGATTATGAAAGTAATAGATATGCCTTCTATATGCATAAAGCAAACATCTGGAATGAAGTATACCCAAATGTTAAGAGATTATCTTTGGGGCTGGAGTACATGGGATTTTGCTTTCTGCTTTTTTACAATTTTATATTGCTGTATTTTAAAAATACATGTATGTACGAGGGTACTTCAAAAAGTTTATAGAAAAACAGAATCAAAAGATATTAAGAATCTTTCATGAACTTTTTGAAATATCTTTTCGTGCGTGTGTGTACTACTTTTGCAATCAGGAAAACTGATTTTTATAATAATAAATCAAGAAATATATAATCAGGAAAACTGACTTAAAAATAAGTACTGCGTGTCTATTGAGAAAATATGTAATACAAATAAATACGTACACAATTTTAAAATCACCTGTATTCCCACCACTTAGAGATACCCAGGGTTGACATGAGGGTATTGCCTTCTCAGTTTTTCTTTGCATACATTTGACCAATTTGGTGTATAAGGACTATGCGATTTTGTATCCTGTTCCTAATCTGAATTAGCCTGGGAGAGGCCTTAACACTTGCATATAGATGAGCTAAGAAAACCACAGGAGTCCTGGGAGTACTTTGACCTGCCAGTTGGCACAATGATACCTGAGTTTCTTGGGTTAATTTATAGTTAATGTAAAACTACAGTTTGTTTATAATATGAAATGTACCTGTAAGTCTGGTAGCTTTAAACATGTTTAAATTAAAATGTTCAAGCTAAATGTCATTCCTCTCTCCCAAACTCTATAAATTTCACTCCCATTACCCCAATTAGAAGTAACTTCTTTTTATGTGCCATCTTTTCATAACACATAGTAATTTTGTTAAAACACTTATATCTTGCCTTTATTATTCTTATTTCATCACAACTATACAAAGCTGTGCCTTCTACATGGAGCATGGATTGTGAATGACTCAGGAATGAGGCTTGCATCTTATTTATCATTCTTTTTTTAAAAATTTTTATTGAGTCAAAATTGATTATACATATTTTTGGGGTTCACCATTGAGATATGTTGATCAAACCAATATTACTAGCATATATATTGTTACAAATCATAATTATTCTTTATGGCTCTTGTCCAATCTTGCCCCATCCCCCTCTACCTCCCCTTCCCCCCTCTAATTACCCTAGATTTCTTTTCTCCTTCTGAAAGAATAATGGTTACTCTGTTGATTTGTTGCCTAGATGATCTGTCCAATGCTGAAAGGTGTGATCAGGTCCCCCAGTATTATCGTAGAGCGGATGCTTCTTCTGTCTCTCTGGAATGGGCTTTGTGAGAAAGACATCCCCTTCTTTTCTTTATCTCTGCTGGTGACTCTCCTTGTCTCAATGCACTCCAGTGCCTAGAGGACTATCTGCATGGTGGTTGTGGTGTCTAGCCACTTTGGCGGCAGCCATGGTTATTGTGGTGGCTGTGGTGGGCCACCCACATGGAAGTGATGTTTTTGGCATGCTCCTTGGTGCTGGCAGTGTGCCTGGTTGTGGGGGATGTCCCACCCCCAGCTCCATCCCTCAGATCTCCAGGTGGGCCCTGAGGCACTGGCATGGTGTGCCTGGTTGTGGGAGGGGGATCCGGTCCCCAGGTCCATGCCTCAGGTCCCTGGGTGGGCCCTGAGGTACTGGCAGTGTGCCTGGTTGTGTATGTGTGTGGGGGGGTCCAGTCCCCTTCTCTGTGCCTCGGATCCCTGGGCAGGCCCTGAGGCACTGGCACAGTGTACCTGGTTGTTGGAGGGAGGTTCTGTCCCCAGTTTCATGCCTTATGCCCCTGGGCAGACCCAAGGCGCTAGCGGTGTGTCTGAGCCAGAACTAATTTTTTGTGTGTCCTTTGCTTCTAAAGTGGAGGAACTTCCTGTTGGGACCAGTACTTGAGCTGTGTGGTTGAGCTAAATTGCTGCTTTGCTGCTGCTTCCCTAGGCAAGGCTTTTTGTGCAGCTCAGGTTATAATGGTTAACTTAATAGGTACTTCCATCTCTCCAGAGACCTGGTGCACCTGGGTTGCATAGTAACTCTGATCTGGGCCTGAGTCTTTTCATCAAACTGCACCCCATGCAATTCTATATTCCTGACCAGCCTCCTCTGAGTGGTCCTAGGCTGACTGGGGGGTGGATCAGCTGTCCTTGCTGTGCCTCAGTGATCCCCCAGTGAGCCAATATCCCCCACCACCCATGCTCCAAACATTTCCCATGGGACGGGCCCTGCTCCTGTCCCTTGCAGTGACTCACCAGCCTCTGACTGGCTCCATTTTTTCAGTTTTGTGGCTCCTTGCTTCTATGTGGGTCCATGGGAACCCTATTAGTGAGCGGTCTTGCTGGCCTGGGGGCCACGAGGGCCCTCTTCTCCATTGCCGCCTCCAAGCAACTTCATCCGAAGGTCACAGCTGTGGCTTCTCCCAGCTTCTGCTCCATGTGCTCAGCAGTTCCAGCTTTAAAGTGGCTGCAGCACTAAATAATCAGAGCGGTTTTTTCTTTCTCTCATTGTGGCTTCTCCTGCCTTCATGCACTCCATAGGTCTCTCCTCCTCTTCCCCTGAGCTCTGGCCCCATCTTGGCTGTTGCTTTTTTATATAGTTGTAAATTGGTTGATTTCTGGGAGAGAGCGATGCTGGGGACCATCTATTCTGCCATCTTGACTGGCACTCTTATTTAGCTTTTTACCCCTTCCCTGTCTACCCCCCTACCACCTAAAGGCTCATGGTAGGGGCTCATTAAATGTTAGTTTCCCACTAAAGTGGATTGCATTAAAAGTTCAATCACTGCATATGGAAGTATTTTATTTTTTATATTGCTTGAGTACCTCCTTGCTCTATTTCACTTGTAAGATACGAAGACACAGGAATAAGATTTTGTGTGGCATAATTATAATACACATGTCTTCTTTATTTATGGAGTACATTACTCAACTTTTACAGATGTGGGAAATTTCACTTTAGTTATAAAGCAGTTATTTAAACACATCAATAAAGATGTCCTGTAAATTATTATAATTATTTTGTTCACTTAATAGGCTTGCATGTCACCAGTGCTTGTGGTTTTCAATGTCCATTTTATTTTTTTCTCTATAATAAGGAATCCCCCAAATTACTCCAACAAACTGGAATTGGTTGAGAAAGACAAACAAAAACAAGTATATTTGACTAATTATCTGTAATAGGGCATAAGCACTTAGAGCTGATTTTTAAATTTGGTTTCTTTGTTGAATGGTTGCTTTATGATTGCCTGTTAAGCACCCAGTTCCCACAGTTTGGTGTGCTCAGTCAATTTAAGAGACTTCTTAATTCGGACTCCTCCCTTGGTCTCAAGTGGAGGGAGTAGTTAAAATTGCTTCCTCATAAGACTTTGAGTGTATTGCCTGTGATTCCAAAGTTGTACATAATGTTTTCAAACCTCCTCCGTCCTTCTCAACTGCCTGCTGCTAAAGCTCAGGCTAAGCAATAATTACTAGTTTTAGAAGAATTGGGGCCAGTCTACATATTTGGCACATGTTCTGCTGCCTGAGGAGTGAGTAAGCTAACCAGATGAGACTGCCACCCCCCCCCCGGGGACAAGCGGACTGTAGAGGGGGCAGAGGTGGGGGTGGGCAGCCGACTAGACCCAGCTTCCTTGTTCCCAGCCTTAGTTCCTCTTGAGAGATTCAATATTCAGTTAAAGAATACTGTTCAATTAGTCATTTTTTAAAAATCATTTTTTCCTTTCCCTTCCCAAGGATCATTGCAGACATTTTCTAATTATCTCTCTCTCTCCTCTCGCTCTCTCTTTTGGCCCCTAGTATTTCATTTTATAATCACAGACTCTCAGCTTTTAGAAGGACTTTGAAATCTCGAGATTCATTACTCTGCTCAGTACTTAAAATACTTCTTCACTCAGTTCTACATAATTCTCCCAGGTTAGTCTTCCAAAACCTACTTTCGTGATGTCACTGCTCACCTCAAATACTTTTCATTGTATCTCTGTTGCCCAAGGAGAAAGGTCCAAGTTGTGACCCTCAACAGTAGGGCCCAAGCAGCCTTTGGACCTCCGCCCCATTTATGCATAACAGAGTCAGCAAAGTGGACTTGCTGTCCAGGCTGTGTTTCTGATCCTGTGATTTATTTTGCGTGAAAGCACACTTTTACGTGGAACAACCCTTCCCTGTCTCTTTCAGCCCATCCACATTCTCCCCCTCATCCCGTGGCTGAAGCCTTGGCCAGACACCACAGCCTAGAATGAGCTCGCCCCCTCAGATCTGCCGCTCCTGCTGCGTCTGCATCACAGTTTGTTCCATGCACCACTTGCACCTGCCGTTGATCCTACCATGAGAGAACGTCTTTCTCTTTTAGTCTGTAAGCTTCATGAGGGCAGGAACCTTGGCTGTGTTTCTGTCTTTCCTCACGGTGCCTCGAGCAGTGCTTTATCTAAATGTCAGAACCAATAAATACTTGTGGGTTGAAACAGAGAGAAGCTCATTTATACAGTCCCCAGCAGCACACATAAGTACATGTGCCCATTGCCCACTGATATTATTGTTGGGTTTTTTTCCTTGAACCACATCAAGGAAGGAATAATTTGAAGGAAAACATTTGCCCATAAAAACTTGGGGCCTTTCCCAAGTCTTCATAAGATGACATGCTTACCAGTGGTATAACCTCACCAACCTCAAGTGTCAGTCTGAAGACATGTCTCACTACGTAAAATGCTGTGATTCCAACACAACCGAGAAATATCACTGAGGAGTCTCTGCTGTGAATAGCACCAGATCTGGCCATTGTCCTTTTACAGGTCTGTGTTTGATGTGTTTGTGCTAACGTTTTTTTCTTCTGTAGTATCTGGGGCAGGGAGAAAGTGATCTTGACATCAAATGGCAGAAATGAACTGGCAGATTTGGATATGTGATTTATACTCTATCAAGGAAAATTGAAACATTGCTAATAAAATCATTAAATTTGGTGGAAATACACATCGCTGCTTGGGAAGAGAGTGGTGTGATCAAATCAGGAGCATCATGTGGCTTAAGAGGCTTTTGGAATCTGGGGCACACACAAACAAAACCCAAGAACAACACTCCTGCTACGTGTCTCTCAGGACACATGGGTCCCTTCTCTGAGCATAGACAAGCACTGCCTGCCTGCCTCCACCTAGGGCTTCTGCCTGGATATTGTAAAGTTCTTGTTTCTCTCTCTCACTTTATTTCCCCATTAAAATAACTTGTGTAGTGCCTGGAGGGAAATGCTAAAAACAAAACAAATCAAACCAAAAAAGTATGTAACATAATAGATTATTGGTATTTACTGAGACCCTTAAAAGCTATTGTGTCACTTTGACCTTGAGATGCTCTCTCTTCATAAGATCCTCCCCTTCAATGATTTAAATCTATCTTGTATATACTTAGTAGCAGATAAGTATTACTACAATTGAACCAGGTCTTCAGAATCTCGTGACAGAGTAGCCAAGGCCAACCTCCCTCTATTCAGTGTGCACTCTGGGCCAGCAGGGCCAGCGCACCTGGGAGCTTGCTAGTAATTCCTGCCTCCCAGACCAAATGAATCAGAATCTGCATTTTAACAGGTGCCAGATGGTTTATAGGCACCAAAGTGGTTCTCAAATTTCAGTGTGCACAAGTGAATTTTAGATCATTTATTGTGTGTACAGATGCTCCTCAACTTATGATGGGGCTGTATCTGGATAAACCCATCATAAGTTGAAAATGTCCTAAGTCAAAAATGCATTTAATACACCTAACCTCCCAAACATCATAAACTGCATTTTCAACTTACATTAGGTTTATCCAGACATAGCCCCACCATAAGTCGAGTAGCATACTGAATGCATATTGCTTTTGCACCATCATAAGGTCAAAAAATTGTAAGTCAATTTACTATCATAAGTCAGGGAGATCTGTATTGTAAAGTAGACTGACTGCTTTGGGATCAAAAGAACATTTTACTCCTCATTTAAAAATTTCCCCTACTTTTCCCAGACAAATAGATAAGATGATTACTGGTTGAGAATTCATCATTAGCTGATAAAATTATAAATACTAAGTATAAAATCTCTGAGGATACAAGCCACCTCTAGAAATAATGTCTGACAGAAAGTGCCTTGTTGACAAATGGGAGAAAACAGCTAAGGTGGCTGGTTCTGCAGTGACAACCTCCAGGTAAGGGTCAAGTAAGAACATCCAGATTATTCTTTCTCCAACTCAGAGCAGTTCCCCTGAATGGCTGGCGTTGGGCATCTACAGGCTCCAGAGGCCTGGTGTCTTCAGTTGACCCTGACATGTAGGCCTCTGAGATCCCCAGAATAGCTCTGGCCTCTTGGGTTTCCCATTCTCCTCCCTCAGAACAGCTTAAGACAGTCTCCAGGTCAAGCTGGGCAGGCTGCCTGAGTACCCATGACATTGGACTTTGCAGTGACAGCAGCAGTTCAGGGCACCAGAGTGACATCTATGTGGGACCCTCTATTTTCTAACTAATCCACAAATGAGGAAAGCTCCCAGGAGGCGATTATGTAGTGGTTCAGACCATCGTCTTTAGCAACAGGCAGACCAGGGTTCAAGTTCTACTGACTGTATGACTTAGTCTTTCTAAAGCTCAGTTTCCTCGTCTGTAAAGTAGGATATTTGTGGGGTTGAGAGCACATATAACAGGTTCAATACAGTTCTTGTCACATAGCAGATGCTCAAGGAATGTCAATTAAATATCCTTATTTCTCCATCACGTGAGAGGTTGAGCCAAAAACCACTGAAGTTCTCAGCTACTTAACGTGAGTAACTTGATGGAACAGTTGTTAAATATCTACACTTCACCCATCCCCAAGCTCAGCAATGCAGGGGCTATAAGAGAAATATAATCAGGACCCAACCCCTGACTTCGAGTCACCACGGTTATAAGTAACGATGTCTTACATTTTTTCTTTGTAGCTGACTTCCACACCTTTAATCCTCCCAACAAACCTGTGAAGCAGGTGGTCTTTTCGCTCACTAATGAGACGACTGAGGCCCAGAGGGTCTGAGCCACCTGCCCACTGCTCAGGCAATTCAGCGAAGGTCACTGCAGACCTTCTGCGCTGAGGCCTGGTTTCATTTCTCTCTCACACCCCATCCCTGTGTATAGGACAGTACTTCCTAGAGCCTCAGAATCCCATCCCATCCTTTCCAGCACATGCTTTTCCCTTCTGCAATTCACATTTTCACCATGTAATGTTCCCTAGTTTCCCCGCTAAGCCAGCTATAGGGGTGGGCCATGTTACAAGGCTGGAAAAAAAATAATCCCACTTTGGCGTGAAAGAAAATAAATGCATCAGATAAAACACAGTTGCTTTGGGAAGTCATCACAGAATTTTATATGTAATGAACCATACTAGAAATTGTAATACAACAAAGATTTAAGTGTCAGTGGCAGACCAGGCATCTTGCAAAAGTTGCATGTTGGAAGTCTTTAACTTTACAACCACAGGTTAGAGAAAGGATGCAGTTTATTGGTTGTGCTTCACATTTTTCCCCCCATAAACCATTAAAATTCTTAAGCACCATAAAATTCAAGCATTTCACATGCATGTGGCAGTCAGCCTTGGTGGTTTTAAAAGCATTATGCAGAGTTTGGGGTAGATAATAACAGTGACAATTGCAGAGGACTGATTTCTAATGTCAATTGTTTGTTCCCTGCAGAACTTAATGATAATGTCCCTGCAGGAAACTGTGATTTTGTGTGTGTGGTATGGTAACTTTGAGAATTGAAATAAAACAGCATTCCCAAAACACATTAAGAATTGGCCACATATAAATAATTCTAATCAGTAACTTATATGCCCTGTGAGAATAATAATTCTGTGTAATAAAAGACCAAGAAATATTTTTCATATTAGTTTATTTTAAATAGATATGACCATGATAAATGTGTGATGCTTTCTATGTGCTAGACAGATCATCTAACTTAATTTTTAGTGCAAGAGTAGGTGTTACGTCCCATCTTATAAATAAGGGAAATAAGGCCCAGGGAGATAGCAGAACTCACCAAGGGTAACACAGCGGGAAAGTGACAGAGTTGGTTTCAACCAGCTCTGAAGTCCTCATCTTTCCACTGTGTAACAGTTATCAAATTATTCTGATGAGCTGATAGAAACACAAATCTAATATAATTTCCTGGTATACACAGAATGGTTTCCTTTATTATAATCTATAAGAGGCAAAAAATAAAATCTTTGAGTAAATCCAGTTTTAGTGGACCATTCTATTGACTTTTTCTAAGCACCAATAACATGTACACAAACATTGTAGAGGCGATTTTGTACAAGAAAGCTCTTAAATCATGAGGGAATACACGTTACAGTATGAGTCAGGTCATATCACATTTCAGTGAAGGGTCTTCTCTCAGCCAAATCTCTCACATATCATTTCTGAAATTTCAGTTTATAGAAAAGTAAGAATTTATTTTGGGGGGCAAGGAAGTGATGGTTTAAGCTTTTTAATGGGCTTTCTGGCAATAACTGTAAAAGGAGATTGTGGTATTCTGAAATAAGCAAAGGTTTATACAGTTCTTGTTACCATTTTGCCAATGAGGACCTTACATGCACAGCTGAACACCTAATGCCTAATGGTGTTTATGAAATTGTCGTTGGAAAAAAATGTCAGTAATGTGCTCAGCTCTGTGCTAGGCACTGGGCATACAAAATTGAATAAAGCATGGTCCCTGCCCTCAAGAGGCTTACATTTTAGCAAGGAATGAAGGAAGTGCACTGAGACATCAGAGGAGCAATGGAGAAATGGAAAGAGGACAGCCCCATTCAGTGTACTGAGAGCAGCAGAAGGGAGTCCAGGTCTCCCTGGGGGAATTCATAAACACACCTCCTGCTAATTCAGTCTTTAAAGGTGAATTGGTGTCTGCCGAGTAAACTGACCTGAGGGAGGACATCACTAGAGAGTAGAGCAGGAGCAAGGTCACAGAGATACCGTGAGGGTTTGCAGAAATGCACACAGTTCGTGGTGACCAGAGATAATCCTAGAGGTAAGCCACGGACAGTTCCCTCTGGAAGTTTCACCCCACGTGAAGTCATTTGGACTTCACGGCAGTGGAGTCACTGAAGGATTTTAATCCAAAGGATAACAAAACCAAGTTTGGATGGATCTTAGATGATGACTGGGATTCGAAACTGGAAGCACCAGTTGGGAGATGCCTATTGCAAGCCTATAGGTGGAAGAGGAAGCTGTATTAGCAGGTGCCCAAGTCTAGGGAGGAGGTAGCCATCCACAGGAAGTGGTCGAATGAGTGAGTTTCAGTCTAAGGAGTACCAGGGCATAAGGACCAGCCACTCACAGCATGGAGACCTGCCTGGATGAAGGGGCTCCCCTCAGTGGGGATGAGAACCCAGAAGGAGATAACCCAGCCCTCCTGCAGGTGCATTCCAACACACAAGGGGCAGGGATGGTCCTTGGGAAGGAGATTTTGATAACAATCATCACCAGTAATGGCTTAGGAGAGTAACTTTAAAGCTTTGTTCAGCACCGTCTTGGAGAAAGGATATTTTAAAGCAAAGCACATAGATATATAACTAGGTGAAGAAAACAATGGCTCAAAATAACACGGTCTTCTCTTTCTAGAAATTATTTTTCCTATTGTTTTGCCCTTTTGGCCATTTAAAATACTTTTCAAAATCAGAAGTCAGCTTTTGTGCTGCATTTAGAGAGAGGGCTTTTTTGATATTGGTAATTTGAACAGTCTTATACGTGGCATTTCAGGCTCACTGTGGAGTATACTGTCCACTTAATTTAGCCTGTTTTTGTTTTTTTTATTTATTCATAAAGCTTATTAAGATAATGCCAAAATTTAGCAAGTAACATGTGTTTCTCATATTCCATTTATCACCCTTACCTCTTCCCAGAATATGTTCTCATACTAAGTTCATGATGAATAATATGAACTTTGAGAAGGCTTGGCTTTCGGTAATAGATAAAGCTGTTGGAAACAAAAGTAATTATAAATAAAGTTGAAATTGGCTTAAATTTCAGGTGCTCAAAAATATTTAACATGCCATAGGATGATTTTTAAAAAAAATCAAATAGGTCAAATGAACTAGGAAATATTCTGCTACATCAAGAAAATATTTCACCTTAAAACATATATATATATATATATATATATATTTTAGCCAAAAAGTACTCAAAATAAATTGCCATCCTGGGGGCAGCCCATAGCAAAACTCATTTGAAACGTGTTTCACATAGAAGAGCTCATTACTCAAAGTTTGCCAAGGAAAACATTTCTTATAAAAAAAATTTTTTAATTGAGTTTTTCTTCTTTCAATTATTTTTAAGTACACTGAAACTAAGCACTAAAATGAGTGTCACTCTCATGAGAAACTTCTTTAGTTTTCTCTAAAATGATGTTTTTTTAGATGAGGAAAGCAAGGTTCCTCAAAATCTTTTTCAATGAATCTTTTGATTTTTAGAATTACACCATTGAATTCCTAGCAATATAAAAAAATAGATCTTTTGCTACTCAGAAAACTTACTCATTATAAATTGACATACCTTCTAAACTTTTATAGAAAATACTAATGCCAAATGTCAACTGCTGCCTTGGTACAATACTGATATAAAATATGAGAATATTTTTAAAATTGGCAAAACAGATGCTCCTATAAAAATCAATCACAAGAACATAAATTCAAATTACAGATTTTCTTTGTTTCATTTAAAGATAGCACCACGTCTTCCTGGTGGGGTGACCCTGACTTAAATGAATCTTCTTACCTAGGTTTAATTAAGTCGGCCCTTAATTTTCTCCCAAGTGCATAATGATAGCTCTGTCACTTTCCTGTGTGAGCTGCTATTATGTGTGCAGAGGAAAAGTGTCCATTGTGAGCTGCGGGCTCTCCTGGGGAGGGGAGCGAGATGCTTTGTATGAACCATGTGCAGCCCGAGTAAGCCCCATGTGGCTTCAGTCCCATTAGCACAGAGCTCTGAGGACATGCCGGACCCCGACTGGGGAAAAGCAGTCTGTTTAGAAGTTCACTGCAATGGGGAGTCCATTTTTGTGAATCACTGCCTTAATATTCATTAATAGCTTTTAGGCTGTTAATCCCTTATTGAATGTATTTTATTCCATAAATTGCTACTTTTCAAAAGGGTTGCCAAAGTAAGCATTTCTATTCTCTGAAAAACGCAGAATCTCTTCTTGTTCTTTCAATGTTTTATATTCATCTGTGATGTGTGTATGCTAATGTCGCATCTCTGGAATACGGAGACTGCAGGCCTTCCTGGCATAATGATTTATTCTGCTTTGAAATGAACTGTTAATACTGGCAGTGTGGATTTTTTTTTTTTTCTTTTTCTAATCTCTTTGGGTCATGGTTTCAGAATTATTTAAAGTGCAATGAAAAATACATTACAGAGGAAATCATTTTGAAAATGTTGAAAACCTCTATTTTCTAATTTCATTTGTTGGCCTATTTATTTTTTCCTGTAAAAATCCATCCAGAAGCCCACTGTATTATAGAGTAATTGACTTCACTTGTTTGAGGTGCTATTAACCAATGAACGAAGTTTTCAGTAATACAATTTGTAATCTGGCCTTTATCATCTACTTGCCTTCCTGTGAATTAGCATATTTTTAAATAAAGCCAGTTCTTCCACCATCCTCAATAAGAATATGGGGTTTCGTCCAGATTTGTAGGTCCAAACAAATCCATACACGTGGCATTTGCTTAATTCTGAAGGAACAAAGGAAGGAATTAGAGGACTATAGGAGTAACCACGTTGAAACGGAAGGAACATGAAAGTGGATTCCAAAATGAGCACCATTAAATCTCTGAGCATGGCCGAGGAAGTCTCAGGCCTCCCTAGGAAGTTTCTGTGGCAGCGTGTTGGTGAATTTTGCATTCTCTAGCTATTCTTCATGCAGACCCGGCACCTGCTAATTTTCTGGCGCTGGGCCTGGCTTTCTTTTAAAGTGTCTGGTGATGGTGCAGAGGAAAACTGTAAGTCTGGTTTCACCGTTGTCAGCCAGAAGCTATACTCATTTGCAAAAAAGTGGCAAGTTCCCTGCCGGCCTTGGCATTCAAGGAATGGTGCAGCTCTGAAATCTTCCAGGCAGCTGCCAGGTGACATGAGGGCCTGCCCTCCTCCTTGGTCCCCAGCTCCTGTGTGCTACCCAGACAAGAGAGGATTAGGGCTCAGACACATGCAAACGACCCCAGACCCAGTCAGTGACACGCCCAGGTCTGGGCCTGATTTTAACATTTTTCCTTAAATTATTCCACGAAGAACAAAATACAGTCTGCTAAAAAAAAAAAAAGAGAGAGAGATGTAATAAGCACCTTGGGTACGCATACTTCACTGACAGTAAAGCAAATCCATCTTCTGAATTCTACCAAAGTGATACAAATATTAATTGACAATAAAAGAAGTAATAATGGCCCTGCATCTCAACAGGCTACGGTTTGCAGCAGCCTTCCTGGCCTTCTGTCCTACCACTGTCTGCACAGAGTGCACAGAATTACTGTCCAACCCAGGCAGAAAGGGCAGAGAAGGTGTTAGAAAGGACTCAAGGCCAGGACAGGATTCCAGGCCGTCACTCACCATCAGGAATGAGTACCCGACCCAGAGGCTCCTCCAGGCCGGCGGACAAGGGGGGATAGACTGATCCTGGCTGTGCACGGCCACTGCCACCACCGGGGCCTCGCACACGGCACAGCGGCTGACGTGGGGCCGGATGTCCTCCTCCGAGAGCGGCCTCGCGGGCAGGGGCGCAGCGCTGGCCAGCCAGTAGGACCTGTCGTTTCTGCGGGCATAGTGGCACACTTGGTGGATGTTGCAGTAGGCGAAGGGCAGCGTGCTGAACACGGGAAGGCAGGACCCTGCCAGACCTTGAGAGGGAAGAAGAGACAACGCGGTGTCGCAGCAGCCTGGGCTGGAGTGCCTGGTGACCCTCGCTGCACGTGGCTCATGCACGCATGTGCTGGCGCCTGGAGGCCCTCGCCAAAGCCTGCTTCTGTGGGGAGAAGCCATTTCTGCCACCTTCCTGGTCCTGTGGGCTGTTCCTCCCCCCACCACCCACCCACTCGTCCCCTCGCTGATGAGCCCAGCCAGGCCCTGTGCTGCAGGCGAGCAGCAAACCTCTGTTTCCCCGAAGCACAGGCCTCGGCAGGCGTGTAAGCAGAAGGCCACACCACAAGCCCTAGGAACTGGAGCGGGTACCGGGAGCTATGGCAACTGAAGATGTGATTTTGGCTGGCATTTGGAATCTGAAAAGGATTTTGCCAGGTTTGGAGATGGTGGGGGGGCCTGGTCAAAGGCGAAAATGCAGGGCTGGCTGGCTAGCTCATTTGGATAGAGCTGATGCCAAATACCAAGGTCCAGGGATCGATCCCTGTACCAGCCAGCTGCCTTTTTTTTTTTTTTTTTTTTTTGTGGTGGCTGGCTGATAATAGGGATCGAACCCTGGACCTTGGTGTTATCAGCACCACACTCTAACCCACTGAGCTAACCAGCCAGCCCTTAATTTTTTTTTAAAAAAAGGAGATGGAGCGGTAGAGAGGGCCAGAGATGAGGGAGCACAGAGCTCAAAGAACTCAAACAAATTCAGTGGGGAAAGCTGAGAGAGGGTGTCTCTGTGTATGTCTGTCTCACGGGTATCCCGAGATAGACAGGAACACAGGATGTGGGCTTTATCAGTATTGTTAAGGAGGTCAGGTTTTATCCCAAGAGTTCTGCAGAACTTTAAGATGTGCACTCTGGCTAGACCAGGGCAGGAGAAGCAAGGCTGGCGGGGCAGAGACCAGACAGGAAAGGACTGAGGGCAGGAGGGAGAGAAGGAGAGAAGGAAACATGGAGGTATTAAACTTTACTTCTTCCTCTCTCCTCTGCTCAAGGAAACCAGGCCCTGTGATGAGAAAGGCCAGGACTGATGTATAAAAAACTGGCACCCCTAGGCCTGCTCTCTGATCAGCCTCACCGACAGCTGGGGTCACAGCCAATGACAGCAGTGACAAGACACACCTCCCCATCCGCCTCCCTGTTGGCAGATCTTTCCCACACCCCCACCTGAACCACCGCAGTTTTGGAAAGATAGGGTTTGCCAGTGCCCAGGCACTAAAACCCTTGACTTCAAATCTGTCCCTGCAGCTTACAAATCTACTATTGAAAGTCGGCAACCTTACATAAGTTCTGTGATGTTAAAACACATTGGAGTAGGCGGGACTTATGCTGGCAAGGCTCATCACATACAACCATCAGGGTGCGGTCGCTGTACCATTTGATGTATAAAGACAGAAATTGGCCTGATTAAGTAATTTACATTTGGAAGTAAAAACTGCATTTTATATGTTCCATTTAACATGCTGAGGAAGAATCATTTTTCAAAAACTAGTAAGTACTCAGATATAATAATAATTGTAGCCAAAATAAGCTGCTTTGGCACCTCATAGGATCATAGGTTTAATAGGATTAGTTGAGAATTAGCATGGAAGTTTTTGTTTTTTTTTTTAAAAAAGTAATAATTCCATAGAGGATTAGTGATCATTTAAGATGTTGATGAATCTGTAAAATTAACCCCAGTGTTTTACTCTTTAAGCAGCAGACACAGGTGAGCACGTGGTATATTCATACCAAGGTCCTGATTGTGAGCTTTCTCTTGTCCTTCCAGGTATAAGAGACTATACCCCGTCCAGAGCCTGGGCATGCCCACGGGGCAGGCAGGTTCTTGATCCGTCTGACTATGGAGAACGAGGAGGAAGCCACTGAGGTATCCAGGGCCAAGCCCTTTGGGCCCAGGATCCCCAGTGGGACCAGGAGGGCCTGGAGGAATAAAGGAAGAAAAAATTAAGACAGTTGAGGGGGTTCAGTGTAATGAACGTTTCCGAGCATCTCTGATCGGTGCTGTGCTATGCACTCAGGGAACAGAGGGGAGCATGACAAAGCCGCTCCCCAGGAATGACCCCCTCACCCGACTGCAATATGCACAAACCCAACTCATTCCACAAGTATTTGCTCCAAGCGAGCTCTAGATGCTTGGGCTATATTAGCATAAAAACAGAAAACGGGAAAATCTCTGCCCTCCTAGAGCTTAGGGGCCACTTGAGGAAGAGAAGTGACAAACCATAAGCACAATAAAAAGGTCAATTATGCACTAGGTTAGGAAGTGGTAAGTGCTGAGAAGCACAGAAGTGGAACAGCACAAGGACACACCCCACACGTGGACCGGGCTGCTGAGCAGGTGGCCTCCAAGGTGGTCTTTCTTACACCGCCCAGACCGCTCTCATGGTTCCAGCATATGGTCAGTTCCACTGTGAGAAGGGCAAGAGCTTGGGATCCACATGTATGATTTTGGATTTCTTCTTTTATAAGGGAGGTGGAAGAAAGAGCTTGTTCTAGAATTCTTGCTGACAGATGGGAAATAAACGTGAGCAGGGTCTGTCATTTGGGCACCTCTAAGGGGCTGACGTGTTGAAGAAAGCCAATGCTCATTTCAATTGACAAGAACAAAAGGGGGAGTTAGACTCTGAAACCAAAAGGTGTGTTTCGTTTTGGGTTTTTTGTTTTTTTTTTTGACTTGTTTCTGCAAGACTGACAGGCTCGCCCCATCTACACTGTAAACCAGAGATTACAACATGCCAGCCTGCTCATGGGTTTTGTTTGACATGAGAAGATTTTGCAAGTTAAAGTTCAGAACTTAAAAAAAAGCAGAGTGTAGGGAACGTTGGGCCCACGTTTCTACAGGCAACGCTTGGCTAAAGCTGAGCTGCAGCTTTGGGACTCAAGCTCCATTTGGCTGCAGATCCCACCCAGCCCTCTTCATTCATCCCTCCCCATCACCAATCTGGCCCTGGAGTTTACACCCCTTGCCAGATGCTCTCTGAAGATGAGACTGTGTCTTCGAGGCTTTGGGTGCCCGGGTGCATTCTACTTCAAATTTCTACCCAGAAGAGTCGTATCTCTTCCCTTGCTTAGTGATCACACCCTAATTTTTTTTTTCCTAAGAGCCCTGTATTCTACATAAATGTATTGATGGCTGGACAAGATAAAGTGAACTCAGAAAACCAGAGGCCAAGCAATCCAGCCACTTGCAGAGGGTGAGAACACACCCACCGTCCCCAAGATCCTCAGCAGAGAGTGACCACACAGCAAGCCAAGCTGACAGACCCCCCAGGACCCCAAAAGGGAAACAGCTGAAACAGTCGAGCCTTTTATGATGATGTATCGCAGTGTGGGCAAATACTGGACAGGAGACAGAGCCTTGACTAGTTTTTATGATGGTTTAGTATCCATTAGAACACAGGAGATGCACCCTGCTCTGTTATCCCCAATACCTGGTGAGTTGATATCTAAGGCAAATGCTTTTAATAGGATCCAGCTTGGAAAGCTGCTTGAGAGGGCAGGGATTTTTCTGGACAGTTCTCAGATCTCCATTGTCAGAGAAAAGAGGAGAAACTGAAACTCTTTACCTGGTGCTCCAGGGAAGCCAGCTTCTCCTGTGTCACCTTTGCGCCCGGGGGGCCCAGGAAACCCAGGGACACCATCCTTGCCCCTCCTGCCATCGAGCCCGGGTTGTCCTTTGCAGCCTGCACAAAAGTTCACAGTGGTGAAAACAGTCATGCCACACGCTAGCAGTTACTGCCTGGGTACCGTGCGCCAACCCTCGGCTTCCTTCCCACTCGACTGTATTGCGTCAGTTCATTTAGTCTCCCCTGCAGCTGGGATTATACGTGCAATCTCAGGTGGGGTCATTGAGGCTGCGAGAGGCCAAGTAACTTGCTTAATTAAGTCAATGAGCCAATAAAGGGCTGGGCCAGGATTTGAAGCTAGACTAGGGAAGTGCTGAGAGAGATTTTCACATTTTCTTCGTATTCTTGTACATTTGATTTTTTAAAACAACACTGAACATGCATGGCTTTTATAATTAAATATTAGCCTTAATAATAATTTTTAAAAGCCTGGATGGAGGAAATGAATGAAATTTAACAGGATTCAGATGGAGGTCAAGTTAACTTTGGAGCAAGGTAAGAGCAGCATTTTTTTTTTAAGTAGCTTTTTATTGAGTGTTTACAATGTGCTAGGCACCACACAAATCCCTTTACTTGGATTATCCAATTCAATCTTCCCAGCAGCCGTATGACTAAGTACTGTCATTTTCCAGTTTAACCACTCAAGGGACTGATGCTCAGAAGGCCACAGAGCTGATCACATGTGAGAAGAACTTGGGCCCAGGGGGTCCAGTACAGAGGTTGCACCATTGACCTCACGCCCTTCTCTGGCCACGGTGCAGAGGTCAGGTGTGCTCGGGCAGGATGCAAGCTGGGGCCTGGCAGCAGTCACACTGATCCTTGAGGTTCTTAAGTGCTTGGTTACTTTTTTGTTGGGACATCAATTAATCAGCCACACTCTCCCTTTGGGCAGGGCAGCAGTCATAGTCACTGTCTTCAGAGGAGTTTATTGCCATTATCCCTTATTCCCTGAATTACTAGCCCTCTCCAGCTTTCCAGTCCTTACTTGTAATTAATTCTCTCTCTCTCTCTGCCATCAAGTAGCCTATTATGGGCTCATTTGTGTCACCCCCAAAATTCATATGTTGACATCCTAACCCTCAGTATCTCAGAATGACTGTCTTTGGAGATAGGGCCCTTGAAGACATGATTAAGTTAAAATGAATTTTAAATGAAGTTAAAATCCAATCTGACTGGCATCTTTATAAGAAAGGGAAATTTGGACACACACAGGAGCACCAGGGATGCATGTCCCTGGGATGGCACAGAGGAACGCCCATATGAGGACACAGGGAGAAGACTGCCATCTGCAAGCCAAGGAGACAGGCCTCGGGAGAAACTAAACCTGCTGACAGCTTGCTCTTGGACTTCTACCTCCAGAACTGTGAGAAAATAAATTTCTGTAGCTTAAGCCACCAAGTCTGTAGTACCTCGTTATGGCAGCCCTAGTAAACAAATGCACAGCCTAAGACCAACCACTAAGTCGAAGGGGGCTCGCTTACGAGGCTTCTCCTCTTGACTCCTGCCTTCGCCCTCCCCCACCCTATCTAAGGGACCAGCCCTGCCTGATAACATGGGTTCCAGCCCATCCAATAAATGTGTCAACAAAAGACCCTGACCCAAATCCTGTGCCTTCACGCACCAACCCTGTCATGAAAAGGGGTACATGGAGGTTTAGGGAGATTTGATGTGCTTTTTGGCCAGCTAGCAGAAATCAAAGACTGCCCTCTCCGTTTCCTTCTCTGCACTGCTTCTGTGAGGCCCCTCCCCGCACCTCTTCTGCACCAGGTAAGGCCCTAACTGTGTGTTCACACTTAGTACAGTAGCTGACTGGCCTAGACCATCCAGGACTCTCATCTTCCCCTCCAACCCACCTGAGCAACATCAGCAGAAGCCCAAAGAAGTTCTGGAACCATGGTCATGAAGCTGCACTATAAACATCGGCCTCAGTAGGTCTGGGGTGGGACCTGAGAATCTGCATTCTCAGGCCCCCAGGTGACGCCAGTGCCGCTAGTCCCAAGAGCCCCACTTTGAGAAACGCTGTTCTAGATTATTACATTTTAAGAGTCTTTCTGATGAACTTGGTGGTACATTTGGGAGTCCTGCATTTCTGCCTATTCTTTAAACCAGATATTCTACTCAGGGAATTTATCTTAACCAAACAACAATTATAGCAAAACAAACACATGTACTGTTTATTCTGCACCAAGCAGTGTTCTAAGTGCTTTTTATGTTAGTTAATTCACATAATTCTCACAATCAACCTTTTTATGCGCAAGGAAACTGAGTCACAGAGAGGTTATGTGCCAGAGCCAGAGTTATGAACACATGTAGTCTAGTTCCACAGTTTCTACACTTAACTATTACAATTTCTTCATTATAATCAGGGACACTTATGGGTGAGATATTCATTACCTAGAAAGATATTCATTCCCAGTTGCTTAGCACAGTGAAAAAGTGGAAACACCTTAAGCCAGAGCAGTTCGTTTTACTTAGTCCCTGGACCAGCAGCACCCAGGAACTTGTTAGAAATAACCTGAGTCCTCTTCACATCTAACAAATCAGAAAGCCTGGGGGTGGGACCCAGCAATCTGCGTTTTAACACTCTCTCCACATGAAGCATGAGAGCCAAGGCCTTTAAATGTTCCTTGCAAGCCTCCCTCCCTGCTCCAAGGTAAGTTCCCCTGTGACAAATTCCCACGTTACCTTTGTTAACACTGAACACATCTGTACCCATTTGGTCAAAGCCTTCATTTTCCACTAGCTTGTTGTTAGCACTAAAGCAACCACTAAATAATTCGTGAATGTGATGGTTAAATAAATTATGGCACAATCATATAATGCAACATTCTGCAGCCACACAGATAATATTGTAGGAAAATATGTAATGACGTAGAAGTGATGACATGTTAAGAATAGCAACTTACAAAACAGTGTGTATAGGACGATCTCTTTTTAAAAACATACGCAGAAATAAGACTGGAAAGATAGACAGGCAATCATACCTTGGTTATGTGTTTATTTGTGTTTTTTTGTTTGTTTTACTTTTGAAATAAAGAATTTTTTTCCCTTTACCAAGTAACTCCCGGTAGGCTGAAGGTACCATCTCCCATTTCCTCCTGCACCTCTCCCTACACAAATGGTTCTCAACAGTAGGCGGCTCTGCCCCCCCCCCAGGGGACATTTGGCAATGTCTGGAGACATTTTTGGTTGTCACATGGGGAAGGCTGCTGCTGGCATCTAGTGGGATAGAGGCCAGAGGTGCTGCTGCACACTCTACAATGCACAGGACAGCCTCCAAGACAAGGAATTATCTGGACCCTGTTGTCAACAGAGCCGAGATTGAGGAATGCTCCTGTACACTGTGGGCTACATCCAAGGGTCATGTATTCATTCACCAAATATTTATAAAACACCTCCATGACCCATAGCTGTGTAGGAATACAACACTGAATAAGAAAAACAAAAACAAAAAAACCCTGCCCTTGAGCTGCTATGGTCTCTAGAGCAAGGGTTAGCAAATTACAGTCTTGGGCTGCCCAGTGCTAGTTTTTATAACTCCGGTTATATCGGAGCACACTCATTTACGTATTACCTATGGCTGTTTTCATGCTACAACAGCAGAGGTGAGTAGCAGCAACAGAGATCAATCGTCTGGCTCCAAAACCCAAAATATTTACTATCTTTACAAAACATTTTTCCACTCTTGGTCTAGGAGGATGTACAAAATAAGTAGGTGAGTATATACCTTTGGTGACACAAGTGGGACAACTGTAAATAGAAGAATCTAAAGAAACACAGAGAATGGCACCAACTTTGGGTCTTCGAGTCTAACAAGAAAAGCCTTCCAGAGAGTGACCTGGAAGTCCAGATGTGAATGACATAATCCAAGTGAAGGGCATGTGAGCAGAGGAGACCACATATGCAAAGGCCTGGAGCGGGAGAGGGGAGCACGGTGCCTCCGGGGCTTAGAGGGGTGGAGGGCGGCCAGTGGGGAAAAGCTTGAGGTACAAGAGATTGGGCCGGAGAGAAGAAAAGGCAACATTTCAGGAGTATGGGTGTGTTCTTGGGGGGATTGGGGAAGGACTGGAGGGTTCAGAGCAGGAGACTGAGGTGCTGAGGTCATGAGGCAGATGTCTCACTTTCTGTCCCTCTCTCACACATGCCCCACCTCTTATAGCCATGCAAAATGTGTCCCTTTCCCCCTCCACTGCTTGCAAGATTTTGTTCTAAGATGGTCTGCCTGAGAGCGTCCCTCCATCCTTCCGTCCCCTCCACACCCATGCTGGTTGAGCTGCGTTCAGTGTGAGTGCCCCAGTGTGTTCAATGCACTGTTGCCACGCTTGTGCGCCCCTGCAATTGGAAACAAATTCTTCTGGAGTGCCTCTCAGTGCCTAGACTGCATCCTGTACATGGCACATGAGAAAGGAAACCTCTCCTTCTCCCCATCTGGGGGAGCCGAGCCCTCCCCTTCCCGGTAATTAGAAAGAAACCTCCTCTCTCCAATGGTGCTGCATGATGGGAGTTGGTGAATCTCTTTCTACTAGCTTCAAAGAGAACATCTGGGAGGAACACAGGGCCTCGACAGCAAGCTCAGAGCCTTCCTTTATGTGGCCTGTCCAACAAGATGATTGCAACGTGTGCTACCGTGCTGTTCTGGCAAGGGCTGCCCGATGCTGACAAGCCATCAGGCTTATGGGTTTGTTCGTTTCCTGCGTTCATTGAAAAGGCAGCAGGCACTTCTCTTGATGTAAGCACTTATGATGAGATCCCTGTATGATAACACCAGATGTCATAATATAGGCTTTGTTCCCTTTAGGGTGAGGCAGAGAGAAACCATCAGGCAGATGACATTTCCCAAGAGACAGGAAGGAAGGCTCTCGTTAACCTCAGTGGTGTGCCCAGAGCCCTCCAGTGCATGGACTTATTCTTTTCTTGGAACTTGCTTTAAGGAATTCAATTACATCTAAAATGCCCTCCAGTGTTAGATGGATTACCTCCATGGAGAGGGTCAAGCGTCGGCTGGAAGATAAACACAACCTAACAGGATGCGGTACGTCCATTAGGCAGGAACTGTTCAAAACAAGATGGAAACCACTTTGGTGTACACTCCAGGAACCTTGGCCTTTGAGGGCCTCTCTGGAAGGAAAAGTTGTAGATCAAAGAGATCTGTGAGTAGAAAAGCATTGCACCTTCTCTGGCGGAGGGCTCCTAACAGACACAAGTTATACTTAGCGTGGCTTTTATCATTTATACTGTGCAGGAAAAAGCCAGAAGTTTGTTTCTTTCTGTGTAGATCTCAGCTGCAGCACTTGGTTACGGAATCAGCTTAGTGATGAAAGAAGTTTTGAAGGAAGACACCAGCATGTCATTGTAAGTGGAGGTTGTTCTTTCCAGTAACAGCTGCTTCTTCCCAACCAACCTCAGGGGCGGGACATACAGCCCCTCACGTCCTGCTGAAAGAATCGTCTTCCCAAAAGGATGGATAACGAGGAACAGGCACGGCAGATGGCCCGGGTCAGTCAGGGTGGGGCCCCGTTAGACCCTCAGAATAGACTTGCCACTGTGTAGAAACTGGACAGCATGGCTGATACAGCCAGGGTGACCAGTGGGAATAGACAGGGAGAGGGGACCGTGGAATACATTGCAGGAGAAGAGGGGTCCTTTGTAACAGCGGCCTGAAGGCTCAGGTCAGAGAAGAGGGAGCCCAAAAGAACGTAATGGCTTGGGAGCAGGTGCACAGCTGGGCAAGGAGGAGCCCCAGGAAAGCCGGGCCATGGAGTAATGCAGCCTGTGCCACAAGACCATGCGAAGAAGCTTCACTGGAAGAACTGGGCACTTTGTTAAAAAAAAACAGTAATCACATTCTGTGGCAGAGAGGTGGCCTTGGGTTGTCCCCACTACCAGCAATAAGGAGAGGACCCGGGAAGCCAGAGAAAGCCGTCCTGTGGCCATCTGCAGCAGGAGGAGCCCATCCAACCCTGCGACAGCGGGAATGAGAGATCCCCGGTGATGGCACCTGGGCCCACACAGACAGTGGATCCTCCTCCAGAAGCTCATGATCTGTGGAGACAGCATCTTGTATGTGCCTGAGCAACTATTAAGTTAAAGTGCACAGAATTTACCCATTCATTTTTTTCTTCTTGGTTACTTTCTTTGGTTACTTTCCAAACCCCCCACAATGGGTGAACTCAACCACACATCCAGTCTCAGTTTTGATGCTGGGGTGAGGCAGAGGGTCTCAACCCTGGCTGCCCACTACAGTCTGTGGAGCTTTTAAACACACTCGTCCTCAGACTCTGTCTCCCCCCACCCTGCTGTTGGTCTGGGATGAGGCTCAGGCACAATTACTTTTCCAAGCTCCTCCAGGTGACTTTCACCTATAGCTGGGGTTGAACCCCTAGGGAAGGTGTTACTTGTAGCTGAATCTTTGAGGGACAGCATTCATATAATATAGTTAGGGCTTCTCAAACTTGAATGTCTATACAGATATCCTGTGGAGCTTGTTAAAAATGCAGACTGATTCAGCAGGTCTGGGGTGGGGCTGAGTTGCTACTGGTCCTCAGATCATACTTAGAGCAGCAAGGATGTAGCTGACACAGTCTATGAGCAGGTTGTTGGGCCAGCCTCACCCATGCTCCTGCCGTCTCTGTTGGACAACGCTGGCTCCTCAAAGCCCAACTTTTCCTTAAGGCTTTGCTCAAATGCCAGCTCTTGCTGAGGCCACAGCAGTCCTGCAGTCCTCCACGCTGGAATTAACCTCTCCCCATCCCATTCTCAAGCCATGGCTTGCAACTTCCTTAAAACACGAATTATAATACCATTATTTTAAGTTACTTATATTCTGTTGGCTATTTCTGCTATGCAGTTGCGAGACCCTGGAGGAGGAAAACATATCTTATTCGTCTTTGTATCACCCACAACAACCTAGTACCATACTTTACAAAGAGTGGAGGGAATCTTGAAGTATTTACTGAATTGAATTTGCAGAACCCCATTATAGGTCCCATCTGCTACTTGAAAGTTATTTTTTAAAAAGTTGGGGAGACCTAACCTTTGATGTTGCAAATACATACAGAACAAAACAGCTTGGTTTTCAAATGAGATGAGTGACCAGTTACACGGACTGACTAAGAATGTTAGCTGTGCAATGAATGTCAAAGAAAGAGAAGTTAAATAGCTATTGATTCAATTCCCAGTGCTCACGAGCTGTTAAAGGAAGTCACTACAACTGGTGTTCAACTAACTTTGTGCACAAACACAGATGCGATGCGGCAAACACCAACAACAAAAACATATATGAGTTTGAGGAAGGCTCCAGAACTGCTCTGGCTGCCATCCAAGAACTCCTCAGATGCCAGTTGAAGGGGACATCTCTTGGGTTGGGGGAATCACAAGAAAAACAGTTGGTACAAAATTCAGTTCTGCTTCTAACTCCTTTGGCCCTGAACCAAAAAGAACCCAATCTACAGTGGCACAGTGAGGGAAACAGAAGAGGGAATGGCCTGGTGCTTCTTTGGAGGTGTGCACATGGGTTTTCCAGACTCACAGGCACCACCAACTGATCTGAAGAGACCAGTGACTTCTAGATGCCCAGCCCCGGACCCCCTGAGGTCTTTGTAAATTACCCAATGCAGTGGGGATACATGAAAAGAAAAAAAATTGGAAATCACTTTTAAAAGGATGGTTTGGCTTAAATACTTAAATAAAGATCCTGCCTCCCTGACAATGACTGAATAATGCTCAAGTCAATCAAATGAACTATGTGATCGTTGCCAAAATTTAGAGCAGCCTCCTTTTCCCTGTCCCTCCTATAAGTAATAAAATCTCCTTCTTTTTTCTTGCAGGCTCTGTTTCTGCTCCACCGAGCCCCAATTCAATTGTTTTTGGTTCAACATCAAGTCAACAGCTATTAATGTCTATTAATAGAGCACCTACTCTGCCGTGCTAAGAGGTTTCAAACCCCTATGTCCAAAATTTGGCCTAAGTATAAAAGATTTAAGTAGGAATCCAACGTAAAAATAGGAGGGATGCATGGATCCAGTTAGCACATGACTGAGCACATGATTGATGTAGAAAAAACATATAAGGAGAAGAAAATTTTCATTGCTTCATCCTTCCTAGTTATTTGGGCTCCATACAAAAATCTACGTAATAAAACACTGAGAATTTCATTTTAGCGATGTATGGTGTAAATAATGAACAATCAGAGTGAGGCTCGTACCTGGTCCTGGGGGGCCTCTCTTTCCAGGGAGCCCCATGGCTCCTTCTGGTCCTCTTGGGCCTGGCACCCCAGGAAGCCCTGGGATTCGGGGGCAGGCATCCACATCTGCTGGTGGCCCAGGTTCACCTGAAATTGGAATCACCACTTGTATGATGGATTCAAATGCTATGAACAAGTTCCTTCTGCATTCTCCAGTTAAAGATGGATTTTTGACACTATGCTCAAATGTCAACACAAGTGTTCAACAACCCAGTGTAAGTTCCATGAAGGCAGGAGCATGTCTTGTTCACTGCAGTGTACATGATAAACTTTCAGAAAGCATTTGTTAAATAAATGAATGGATGACTGATCGAATGAGTGAATAAATTATCACAGGAAGCAGGCGGAGGATGAAATAGTAAAGGGTGGCTGAGACAACAATCATTTAATGACCTTCACAGGATTTCCAATTCCTAGGCCATTTTTTACTGGGGTGGCAGTCACAGGGGGCAATGCAAGAGGGACAGGTGGGTTCCTAAAGCCCAGTTTAATGCATCCCTAATTCATTACTGTACATTGCAGCCAGGGGGGCTTCCATAGTATCAATTACTCAAATAGAATTTCAGGATTGCTGGGGTAGAATCTAAAGCAGGGACTTTCAGCCTTGAGTGAATGTTGACATTATCGAGGGGAGTTATAAAAATATACTGATGCCTGGACCCACCTCCAGAAATAGTGGTTTACTTGGTAATAGGACGAAGCCTGGGCAATGCCCTCAACTTTGGCTGCACGATAAACCCAGCTGGGGAGCTTTCAAAAGTACTGATGCCGGGACCCCATGTAAACTTATTAAATAGGAATTTCTGGGAGTAGAACCTAGGCATCAGTACTTTTTAAAATCTCCCCAGATGATTCCAGTGCTCCTGAGAAGCACTGCTGCAAGTCTGTAGCTCTGACTTCAACATATCAGAATTGTGTGACTAGTTTGTTAGAAACCAGAGTCTCTGAGTCAGGAGGTCTGAGCTGGGGCCTAACGTGTACATTTCTAGCATGTTCCTGGCTGAGGCTGATGGCATCGACCTGGGAATCTCACTTTGAGAACCACTGCTCTGAAGGTTTGAAATTTTTTTCTTCTTGGCTCCATTCCCATCAAGACATTTTTCCTAAAGCTCCATTCAGTCACCCTGCAAACATCCCACAAAAGACAAGAAATAATAACACTGAGCAATAATGATGACCTTGAGCACTTACTGAACTCATTATCATGTATCAGGCCCTGTGCCAAGTGCTTTACCATTAAACCCTTCCAGCAAGACTGTGTGCCCGTGCTATTGTTAACAGAATGTTAAGGATAAGAAAACTCAAGCTCAGCTTAGTAAATGACACATCCATGGTCACACAGCTAATATGGCAGAGTCCAAATTAAAATCTAGTAATTTCTGGTTCCAAACCCACACTCTTAGCCACCACTTCATACTGCCTCAAGAACTCCTAATATCTGTATGATGAATTTTAAGAAATGCAACGTATTTTGAAACATACATTTGATTACTTATGTTTTTTTTTTAATTCATACAAATGTGCATAATAATTTTAAGAACAGCAATGATAAAGCAGTAAGAAAATCCTAGAAAAGATGTGGCCATAAAAACAAAGTTTTAGTTTACATAATAATGTGCTAAATGGACTTGAACTCTGTAAGCTGTGTAGAATTTAACCCTTTGTAAAATATGGTTTAAACCACAAGCAACACAGGGCCAGATGTGTTTTTATAGTACGTACAATTTAATGTAAAACTTGGCTTCTCCACTCTGGGTGACTTGAGAGAGACGCATGGGAACCTTTCCTGTTTTCCCTGAGAAATCTGGGCCTTTCTCAGTGGTGGTGGAGTGGCAGAGGGAGGGGGACATTTGGCTGGTATTTCATATTTAGAATTTTGATGTTATCTTCAAATAATTTTATACATACAATCACAGGATTGAAATGAAAACTCATTAAATATACAACTTAATTTTTTAAATATAGACATTTAAAACAGCAGGATATTTTTTTAATGTTAATTTTGCTTTTCTTTACTTTTCGGTAAACTAGAGGCTGAAAGAAAGGAGTTGAGGCCTGTCTTCCAAGGGCCCTAAAAATAACATATGATGTCTGTATCCTGGGCAGTTTTTGTCAAGTTTGTAACAGATGCCTGGAAGGAACAAACGCAAGCATCAACAATTTTTCTTTTCCTTTACTTTTGAGAAACGCTTTTTATTCTCTTAGAAAATGCCAGACACAAAATAATATGTTGATTTTGCACTGCAGAGTATTAAATGAACATTTTGTTTTTAATACACAAAGAAATGTGCTCCTTGAAAATAGACTTAAGGGTGTGATAGGAAAGGCTTGTCACAGCCCCTGACTGGAGTGTTAAGAGCCCATCTTTTACAGTGGCTGATCCTACTGATTTTAGGGATGTCTTATGTATTTATATTGTAGAACTTACATTGGTTTGTACTGTAGCATTTAACAGAGAAAGCATTTGTACTTCATGCCCTAATTGAAATTATATAAGTGAAGTATCTATACTGCCTTGACAACCCATAATGAAGTGTGGTGTTAGGACACTCTAAAATGAGGTTATTATATCTGTAACAAGGAAGCAAAAGCATGAAAACCTAATATAGCATCCCATCTACAAAACTGTAACAAAGTTTAACTCACAAATATAGTGAAAAAAAGCAAGTCCAGAAAAAACTGGAAACCAGATTTAGGGGAAATTATCAATTTTATACAAATGCTTACCTCTAGAACCTGGAGAGATCCAAAGCCAAAAAACGAGGTCATGCAATGATTTTCACATGGTGGAGAGAGATGTCAAATTTATGAATTAGGACAAAAATGGAATAGATGGCTTGAGAACATAAACAATAATTTGGGACAATGACAAGCAGAATGACAGCATCTTATTTGCATAAAAAGTCCACATCAATGTGACTGACAGGAGCAGTTATGATTTAGTAATAGAGTTTTCATCTCTAGAAATATTTGATATGAAATTCTCTTAAGCAATATAAAATTCTAGTTTATGTCTTATGGCAAATATGCCCTAATTTAATGTACATAAGAATTCTGTCCATTTGAAGGCTTCTGAACTGACACCACTTTACCATAATATTGATTTAGGATCTTGAAAGTTATTACTTCTGCCTGTCTCAAGTGCACATGTCTGTTTGCCCTTTATCTTCCCAGTGCTTCCTTGGTTTATTTGATCCTATGATTTAAAAATGTTGTCTATAGAGTTAAATTGAATAGCCTTTCACCTTCATAGGAACTAATATACTTTGCAGAAAAAAAGTTAAATAAAACATCTAGGAAAATCAATGGGAATTAGGAAATAGGAATTGAATATACAATCCTAGCAAACAATAATCAAATCAGTCTTAGCCTCTTGTGTGACAGACACATATTTATTTCCCTTAGAAATATTATATGTAAAATCAACTCCTAATTTTCAGACTTACTCATTATGATAATAAATATGTTTACCTAACATTAGACTTTGTAGTACAGCCTGAAATAAATATACTTTTCATATCAAAGAGGGCTTAACTCATAAGAATGTACTAATAATTTCAGAATTAACTACTTTCTGAAAGATGACCATCATAGTAAATGTTTAAACAAAATGCTTAGTGGTGATGACCATTCATTTGAAACTTACCTGGAGGACCAGTGGGCCCTTTTCTGCCCGGAGGTCCAGGTAAACCCTTCTCTCCAGGAGGCCCAGGAAGTCCATGTGGCCCTGGAGGACCAGGGAATCCCATTGGTCCTAAAAGAAACATAAAATGAGGACACTGAAATGAGGCAATATAAAAATAATTACAGTTTGATTGACTGAATTCAGAGATTCACTCCAACAAAATACAGGGCAAAGTCAGCCTTAGGGTTGAGATTAGATTAGTCTCACTTTCTTGTATAAGGCTGAGAAGGACTGCCTCTGCCTGAAGGAAACATACTGATCAATCAAAAGGATTAAGAAAAATAGTTCCATAATCAAGACAAAACTAAATTCGAATGAAAAGTCCAGTAATCCTGAACTTTCTCTGCAGACAAAGAACTGGAACTGAAGGGAAAAATAAGGAAAGGGTCTTCTATATGTGGGGACAACGTGCCTCCCCAACCCAAAGGCATACCACTCTCTCCTGCACTCTCTTTGTTTCGATCTCTGTTATTTATATAGCATGCTATTTCCCCAGTTCTGAAGTGCATGTCCAGGTGGAGATTCATTCTCTAGAGTAACAACCAGGCAGGAGGAGTGTCAGCCAGCCCTTCCTCATTCCTCTTCATGACTAGAGTGCTAGCATGTCTGCACAACTCGAGATTCAATAATTGGAAGCCCACATCCCTACAGATATAAGCTACATTCTCTAACACTGATTTTATTGCTAATAAGGTGAAGAGGGTTGCTGTGCACTGTTGTACAGGTTGTATACTGCACAACTCCAGAGATGTCATTTGTGCTATAGTCATGGCAGCCTCCTGATGATTTTCATCTCCTCTCTGCCCTAATCTTTTGCCTTATTTCACACTGGCTCAGAAGTCAGGCAGGGTGCATGTGGTATTGGGTTCCTTTTGCAAACTTCAATAGTTGCTTCCCTGATATTTAGCTTCTTATTTATGAAATAAGAGAGTTAAACTGGATAATCATTATGGATCCCTTTTCAACAAAAATATTCTGTGAATCTATAACACTCTGAAATTCTGATAACCAAAAACTAATGTCCACAAATATTAGCAGTTGGGTAAAAATATTTTAGCCTTAAATAGTGGGAAAATTCAGTAATGAGTATCTTTTCATGAATATAAAAAAGCAAAGTCGGCACTCCAAAACTGAGCTGTTCAATACAGAAGCCACATGTGGCTACTGAGCATTTGAAATATCAGAGCCCAATCCGAAAGAGAATTCCAAGGAAACAGCTCAAATCCAAAAACAGCATTGACGTATCAGGTAAGATGCGACTCTTCTAAGAAGAAAGGGGACAGGAGATGGGTAAACACAGTCTGCTCTGGGCCAGTCCAAACTGTGGTAAATATTGTTTGGTAAATATAAAATACACATGAGACTTGAAAGGCAGAAAGGAAGAGTAGATTATTTGGGAGAGGAGCTAGGTTTGCCCTATCAGCTAGATTATTTCATTGATAATTTTATAATTGATTATATATTAAAAGAATAATATATTATATTAAATGAAATAAAGTATGAAAGTTAATTTCCCTTGTTTCTTTTCACTTTTTAAAAATGTGACTTTTCCATTTTTACATCACACATGCAGCTTGCATTATAGTTCAATTGTTCATTTCTGGTCTAGAAGATAACAAGGATGTTATTAAGGGCTAAAGATGAACTTGTGTTTCTTCTTCTTATTTGTCCAATTTTTACCCAAACTTCAGGACTCTGGGGAAGTCAAGACATTTTGGAAATGTAGCCACTGTTTCCATAGGAAATAGGTGGTGCAGCACCCCAGACCCTCAAGGGTAATACAACAAAAGTTCTCACGTACAACTTATGGAACAGTTTGCATTCATACCTTTCTGGCCATCTTTTCCATCACACCCTGGTAAGCCTTTGCACCCTGGAGGGCCTGGTGGGCCAGGGGGACCCGGTGGCCCTGGCAGACCACAGTCACCTGGCTCTCCTTTCAGAAGGTGAACAGTCCCAGGGGGGCCTGGAGGCCCTGGAGGTCCTGAACCCAGGGAGGAGGCAAAAATATTCTTTCAGTCAAAGACAAATGTGTATACTGCCTACCTGAGAGCTTTCTCAGAAGAGTAATTTAATGATTTGCAAGCAAGAAATGGAAGGAATTGAAATGATAAGAACGTCAGTAGTATCAGAGTGAAACAAGAATACTTCTCACGGCGTGCAAGTTGAGAAACAGTATAGATAATGTGTTAGTAATTGTCAAACAAAATGAACCTACGCGAAACCTTTCTCTGTTGAAAGTATCAGTTTAGGGTTTTTGTTTGCACTGTCATCTCATTGCTTCAATAAGGTGGGTGGATGGGTGGATGGGTAGATGGGTGGAGAATAGGCTTTTGAGAAAATATGATTGATGGGAAAGGATGTTCATTCAATTAAATTTATAATCCTATTAGAAAACAAGTGTTAATACATAGGAATGAATTGAGCCCAAATTCTATTCCGACTTATTTTCTATACTTAGCACATTTTTGAGTGCTTTTATTTTTCTCAGTGTGCCATCCCATTCTCACTAAAATCCTAAAGATTCAAAGACAGTGGGTATATGTCTCTGAAGAAGAGTTCTATGCATCAGCACGAATGTGATTGTCAGCAGTTAGCAAGACATCGCACTGAGCCACACTCTTCTCTCAACTCCCGAGCCAGCTCCAGTCTCACCCTGCTTCGTTAGCTTAGTAATTACTTCCAACATCTTGCCTTACTAGAGTTCACCCCTGTGAAGTGATGATAGGGACAACATGTACCGTAGCAGCACACTCTCCGTGTGCTGTACAACAGGCCTGGGTCCTGTCACTCTGGGCCAGTGGCAGTGGCTTCTGTGACAGGTGCCAGACACCAACAAGGAGGCTGAGATTCCTTCCTGCTCATCACTTCTGAAACCTCATGGTCAGCATCAAGCTAGCAACGGGCAATGCTTGCTCTAAGCCAGTTTGCATCCGTGGAGAGGTGGCTTAGAAGAGTGAGTGGGCCCAAGTTCTACACCTGGAGATGGCCCTGAGAGCCCACCACTAGCCACAGTCGGACCCCAAGTGGGTCTCACTTAGCCATCTGCCAGATTGACAGGGCTGCCCAGAGGTTTCTACTCTGTTTTCTGGCCTTACATCCCTGCAGACCTGGCAGCATCTAACAATGGGACACTACCATCCTTTGCCATGATTTTTTCATACCTCTTGGGCCATCAGGGCCAGGAGGCCCATGATCTCCAGGTGGACCAGGGTCAGGAATGTCAACCTCAGGAGCTCTTCCTGTGGCACCTGAAGGACCAGGTGGTCCTGGTCTTCCTGAGGAGGGACATGTTCAGATGTTAGCCCTGCATTTAGAGGGGTTTGATTTAATTGTTAAGAGAGGGCCAAAGCATGCTGCTTTTTACCTGGGGGGCCTGGGCGACCTTTTTCTCCAGAGAGCCCTGGAGGAGAGATTCCTGGGCTCCCGGGATCTCCTGTCTCCCCTTTCAGCCCAGGTGTTCCCACTGGACCAGGCGGGCCCACTTCATGCAAACCTTAAGGGGGAAAAGAGCATTAATCCTGCATCTTCTACTTGCTATTCTCCGTCATGCTGTCTGGAAAGGAACCACTTCCCAACAGGCGTGTGGCAGAGAAGTGGCTCATTCTGCAGAAACCCGCCACTGACTGCAGTGGTGATCCAAATGGCTGCATATTATTCCTGGGTAGCCCTCTCTCTCTTACGACCCATCACACTGGTGAAGTGTAGGTTTGATTTCTTTTATGATTATTTCCCGATTAAAAGAACAACAGCTTAGTGACAATGCCAACCCTCCAACATCTACAATAGAGTGAAAACATGAGATACAGCAATAAATAATTATAAATTATTTGCTTTAAAATTTCAGGTAGAAACTGGCACAATTAGAATTAATTATAGTATATTAGAATTAGAATTTCACATTAAGAAGGGAGAACATCACGGGTTTTTCAAAAATCAAACTTCCAAATAATTTTTTTAATTAAACTCTTTGGAAGAGCCACTAAATGAATCCTAAGTGACCTAAATTACTTCTTGCTCTTCTAAGCTGTATAAAGCCTTTGTCTCTCTCCAACAATAGATTCAAACCTAGCAGCACAATTCAACCTTTTCCCCAGTCACTCAAATCTGCATGTTCCAGCTACTTTGTCTGATTATAAGCTCTTTTTCTGAGAAAGTAATTCAACAAATGTGCATTATATTAATGAAACAAGCTAAAAGCAGTTGCTGAAGATTTGCCTATTTGTGATTTCAAAAATAACAGCAAATTGTTCAGGTAATTTGTTTTAGCAGTGGCTGTAATGTGATGCTAAAAGTACTAATTAGACCCACATGGTTGTACATGGCGTGACTACACTTAAAACAAAACAATGCAAAAATTAAAACCCCAACTATTTATTTGTTATTCATAACATTTTGAAATCTGGCTCCATTTAAGCAATTATTCAGAGTACTTTTAGTAGAGAGATAGTCCCAAGCAATACCAACAAAAGGCAGGGTTAACCAACCATTCTTTCTTAAATAAGCGTTTCTCAAATGTCCTTTTTATATAAGTCACCATCAGCACTAAAAATGGTTCCCATACTGTGTCTCTGACCTGAGTCAGTTTCTTAGTTTTGCCCTCATCTTGTAAAGTGAGGAAATACGAGGGGAAGGTACCGCTTTATCTCACAGTCCGTTGCTGGAAGCTCAGTTTCTTGCAAACTGTTTTATCTTACCTGAAGTACCTTTGGTTCCTTTCTGACCCTTCAAACCATGCAAGCCATTCAGGCCAGGTGACCCGGAGGGACCTGAAACACACACACAGGTCTATGAGCCACAGGGAAGACCAGCTGCTGTACTCACCCCGGCCTCACCGCACAGGCACCTCCCAGGGAAGGCGCGCTGATGGGGAGGTGGACGGGGCTCACCCTCTGGATGTCACCATCAGGGCAGGAATCCAAGCCATAGATGAACATGTTTTTTTGCTGGAGGTTTGCTGCCAAGACAGCTTAACACATATGTTTCTTCAGTTTTGAAAGTTCTGCTGTTGGTTTATGACCTATCATGACCAGATATAGTCTAGACTGACTGAATTATGGTGTAGGAAGTGACCTTTAATTTTATGACCAAGAAAACCCATCTAGATAAGGAAAGAGATTAGATGGGAGCAAATCCAGGACTCTTACCTCCTTGGCTTGGGGTCTCTCCACTCCCCCCGCAGTCTGCAGGTTCTGATTCCTTCTGGATGCCTGTGGCATCCTGGAGTCTTTGCACCCTGCCTAGTTTTATTTTAAGCACTGCAACAGCTCAGGAACGACAGGCCTGCATGTCAAATTTGGCTACAATTTCTCTGCAACCACTTCTTTCAGAACCATTCTGATGCCCTTTTACAGAAACTCTATTTTGTGATGCTCCCTGAAAACTCTGGTCTCGGTAAGTAGACACTGTCCCACGGATGCCTGCACCTTCTCTCGGAGCCTCCTGCCACACATCAGGACGGTTCTCTACGGAGACATCTACCAGGCTGCGTTACTGAAGCTGTCACTGAACCCTGCAGGTGGAGATTTTTCCTTAGGGTTTTCCATCTATAGACTCTGGTTGTGTTTAACTCTCCCACATGAGTTTCCTAACTGCCCAGCATAGAGTTGGAAGTAGAAGAAAGAAGGCAGGCAGGGAGGAGCCAGAGAAGGAGGGAGAAAGCCAGAGAGGAACGCGGCAGAGAATCCCCGGGCCTGAGCCCGGCCGGTGCCCACCCATGTGGCTTCTCCACTGACGGGGGTAGAAAATGAAGCTGCTGCTCAGCCCCTGGCCAAGCCTGGTGACCATCCCGTGTCACTGGAGGGTCTTCCACTCAGTAGCTGTTCTTTCTCATCCAAGACCGAGAGCACAGCCAGCCATTCACTCAGTGTAGGGTCACAGCTCTCAAATCTGGGACTATCACGCTCTCATCTTATGTGACTGAACACGCAGAAAGTGCCCCTCATCCACCCCCATGGTACCTACGCAGGGTTCCCTTGATCGTCTCTGCCGTCCCATGCCATACGACAATCAGGTCTTCGGGTGACTGTCTCCCTCAGCAGAGAGCAGGACCAGGACATATTAGTCTTTCTATCCCCACACTTAGCGTATTTCCTGACACACAGTAGACGTTCAAGAAATGTTTTTGAATGAGGGGCGAGTGAATGAGTGAACGAGAAAATGTGGAGCAAGAAGGGAGAAAGCTATAAAAAGGAGTGGACTATGATTTCTATGCGCATGTCACATCCGTCTTTGCTAGGTTTATAGGACGAATGTAAATTAGAGAAGTGAGAACTGTTCATTTGCGTATAAATAATTCAAGTGCTGACTACTATCTATACATTAAAGCAAGTCGTCTCTGGATTTCTTCTTAGAAGATGGCACAGTTAGTTGGTTCCTTTGTATTGTCATCAGTACTAGAAACAGACCACTGCTATTGTCTTTTTAAGATCTAAACTTTAGGTTGGTGCAAATGAGCCATATTCTTTTGCACCAAAAAAAAAAAAAAAAAAAAGGGAATGTGTCCTTATTTTCCCTGAATCTCTTAATTCCTAACCACTTCGAACACTTCTGGCTTAGTTTACTTTTCAATCCTCTTTCTTATTTTATCAGCCAGCATTTCAAGTTTGCACCAAAAGAACACACAGAACTTCTTCATCTGGATATTTATTACAATCTATCTGAAATGATAATAAATTTTTTGAGACCACTTTGCTTTTTCCACGTGTTTTAATCTCCAGCATTAGCCACCAAGATCGATGGCTTGGGGGACTTGGCTAGGGGTGGAACGTCCCAGCTTCTGCCAACTCTCCATTGTCACATCAACACATCCAGATCCTGGGTTGTCACAGTCCCAGCCTGTCGCTGTTGCTGAACTGGCCGACCCTTGTCTGACCTAATGTTATCTTTCTAAATTGAATGCAGCTACATCTGGGTAGGGTTTTAAGGGTAATTTTTCCTTTTTACTGAAAGCTTTTTATCAATCCCATCTCTAAATCAGAAAGCTGTTCATGCATAAAATATATACAGTGCAGATGAGAGGCAATTAGGCTAACAAAGCACATTCCTGGGTAATGAGGAATTTTTATTCACCTCTCTGGTTGTCCTCCTGCTTAACAGCCATCATTTGAGGCTGCATCCCGCTGCACACCCGGGCCGGGTGCTCTCCCTCCGGTCAGTGAATCTAATCTCCACTCCAGCTATGATTGTGGCTTCCGTCTGCATTAGACAGCTGACTCTTTGGGACTGGATTCAGAAAAATACATTCTCAGGTTGTATTTTATTCTAAAGCCAGAAAAGGCTACTCTACCCCCCTAGGAGCCTATCATAGCATGACCAACGTGTCCCTATTTGTCTAGGTCTTTCCTAGTTTCAACAATGAAAATTCCACATCCTGATATAGTCCCTCAGGCAAAAGGGGACAGCTGGTCACCTAACTTTAAAACTGATAGGGAAGAGAGACCTTTGTGACTATAGGTAATGGTTGAAAAAAACTTGAAAACTGTTAAAAATGATTTCAAAATATGATTTAAATTTTTTTAAAAATTCAGCAAATACATGAGTGCCTATGAAATGAATAAGATATGGTTTCCTAATGCACCGAGCTCCAGCCCCAGATGTACCTCGTGATGGGTGCTGATGACACAACAAGGACCAAACAGACAATCACGTCAAGTGCAGGAAGTGCTGTGGGGGACAGGGCAGGAGAGGAACAATCTGGCTGTAAAAAGGGGAGAACATTTCTATGACTCGATGCCTTCCTTTTTTTTTAAATTTTGAAATTACTTTTATTGTAAAATAAAACATGAATACAGAAAACTAACATATAACTCAATATATATTTTTTTTACCTTTACTTGTACATATTCGTGGGGCACAGTGTGTTGTTTTGATTCATGCATATACTGCACAATCATTCACTTAGGTTTCTATGACTTTCATAGCTTTAAGGTGCATGAGATTTATTTTCTGATAAAAAACATTTTTCAAGGTGCTTTTTTCTTATAAAATGTTTTACTTGCCACCAAAATACCCAATCCACAATCTGTCATGCTACAGATCATTTTCTTTAGGTTTCCATGATTACAATCTTATATTAATGCCCAACTAGGAACCAGGTGTTTTCCTTTTAGAGGGCATGTGTACTTAAAAATTAAGTCTAGGAACCAAGCCATTTTTAGCATATGTTTAAGTTAAAGTTTAAATCTGGTCGAACACAAGCAGGACGTCAAAATCCATATGGCCTGTTCTAGCAGAGCAAACAACTTCGAGTTCAGCAGCTGGTTTGTTCAAACAAGATAAGCAGCCCCCTGGACTTATTTAGAACATACCTCAAATATTTAGTTTCTCAGTTCAAAGTGTTTCTGCTGGAGTGTGGTTCATTTTTATATCAGCATGATAAGATGCAACAAAGGATTTATACTGTAGATGTTTTAATTTTTAGGAATGTATTTCACTGTGTTGTTTTGTTTTTTTAAAGACTGGTTGTTCCCTGGGCTGCTTGCAGCGAAACAGTGTCACTGCGTGGTCAGTAAGCACCACTGCAGGATCTGCCGCACGTGGTGTGGGGATGTGGGTGGCTGTATTCATTTCCTCACCTCTTCTTAACAACTCACTATTTCATAGCACAGAATTAGGACTCGATTGGAGATTACTTTGGAGTGATTTTATTATGGATCAAATTCATTAGCTTTTAGTTTTTTAATAGCATGTCATACTGAAGTTATGTGATACATGCAAACTAATTCAAGGGAGAGAAGAATCACCAAGAGTAAGACAAGCCTTGTCATTTTGGTCAAACTAGGTGTAAATTGTTACAGCACCAAGACTCTTGAAAGTCCTTGCTGTTTTACTAAACGGGGAGGGTCAGAGAAAGGAGAAATACAGTAGGAGTGATTCATAATGGGAAATGTTTTCTCTTGGTTCTTTACCATCTTCATCTTCCAAACACACAAAAAAGTCAAAGAATATACCACAAGGGCTAAAGAGATTGCCAGAGAAAGGAAATGGCCACGATCAACAGAGACACTTTTTAAAAATAACAGAATGATCGTTTTGCTCGAAACCCTAAATTTATCATGAATCACTGAATTTCTCATTACTAAAAATGTCAGTGAAGATGAAAAACAGTATAAAGTCATCTCACCTTGTGATGGGAACTTTTTCCATCAAGTTCTTTGGTTGCAAGGAAATACCTGAGTGCACCAACTCTTCAAAATAAATGGCTTCCCTCTCTGCAGAATTGCAGCAAGTGATACATACCACACTACGACTTGCTAGAAAATTGCAATAATTCAAGAGCCATCTGATAGGTACAGAGGGGAAAGTGTGGACAAATAGTATTTGGATTTTCAATACAATAAAATGATTAACCCCAGCAGAAGGGGCTTCCAAGTCTTCTGAGAGGAGGTACTTTTCATTTTACCAAAATTTAGTATATGTGTGAGTCATAAGCAGAAGACAAGTGGGAGGAAAAGGGAAGAAAGTAGAGAAAGAGGAAGTTTGGCTACAGGAATCTACCAAGTAAGGCCTGAAACTTCAACTGTTGGTTGAGGTGAACAACCTCAAGCTCATAGCTCCTAGCTCAGTTGTTCCGTCTTCTATTTGCCCATCATTCATTCCTACCACTAACCAACATAATGACTGGGCATCTACTGGGTGCCAAGGATACAAAAGGGTCCTTGCTTTTAAAAAAAATCATATTCTATTTAGTGAGAACAGCCTCTAAACAAACAAATGTGATACAATGTAAGTGTTACGCTAGAGGTTTGCATACAGCACCCATGGCAAGAACTCTTTTTCTAAAGTGGAATAAATGTACTGAAGAGGGATAAATACCATGGATGAATAACAGCGCATGAAGATTTGTTAATAACAAGTGTTTTATATTATATTATATTATATTTTATTTTATTTTATATTGTATTTATTATATCATATCATATCATATCATATCATATCCAGTCCACTATTACCTTTAAAGGCCAAAAAGTTCAACTAGGAAGAGTGTTTCTTTATCTGACAAAGAGATAAGGAATACTGGTTACTCTTCCTCCGTAGCACCTAATTCTTTTCTCTTTCTTCCACTTATCCACGATTGGTAAACATTTATTTATTCACGTGTATTTTTTCATGTCTGTCTATCCTACCAGACTGTGATCTCTATGAAGGCAGGAAACATGTCTATTTTCTTGAAAACTGCACACCCAGCCTCTAACACCGAATCTAGGACATAATGGCAGCCTAACTATCTGTGGAGAGAATAAATGAATAGGCCTGAACATCATGAAACACCCTGGATAAACGCCCTCAGAAATGGGGTGTTGCCACCGCCATTCTGGAAACTCTCCAGCAGAAGGCAGGTCAAGCTGGAAGGGCGCCGCCCGGAGCCCTGGGTGAGGAAGTGTGGGAGCTGCTAATGGCATCCTTGAGGAGAGCAGTGTCCCTCGCAGGAACAGGAAAGGCACCATGAATTTGCCCTCATTGGGCTGGATCTTTCTAACTTTCTAGTTCTACTTTCCTTTTGACTTACCTTTCATTCCTGGAGGACCTGGTATCCCTGGATCCCCCGGGAGGCCTCTTGGCCCAGGGTCCCCCGTTTCTCCTGGATGTCCCTTCAGCCCAGGCATCCCTTGGTCACCTGAGGACAACAGGAAAGTTTTGCAGACATCCAGATGATAAAGGAGTTGCATTCACTGGGAAAGTCTTCTAGGTTCTTAATATATGGGTAACCCAGACATTGTTTTATTATTTTTTCTTACTAGACCTCTTAACTCTAGAAACAAAAACACACAACTTCAGGAGAAGAAAGAAAATACACTTCAGAATGATTGAAGTCCCCCCCCCTTTATTTTTGAAGTTTTCCTCTCTTTTTTTTTTTTGAATCAGCAGGAAAAAGATCTATTTAATAGTGTGCTGTAAGTGTGACATTTGCCTCAGCATCCTGAATGGCAGGTGGAATGGGAAGGGCTGGGCAGGAGCTTCTGTCTATCCGACCATCACCTGGCACCTGGTGCCTGCTGAGCTCTCTGCAGATGTTGTCTTCTCTTATTCCCAGTCACACAATGTAACCCAAGGAGATAGGACTAGCAGTATAGGTGAGAAACAGGTAAGTTTAAATGACCTGACCAAAGCCACTCCTGGAAAACGGCAGAGCCATATGTGAGCCTTGGTCTAAGTGAAGATTGGCTCTTTCCAATACAAGAGAAACGTGAATGCTCAGACTTTCTTTCAAGGTACCTGGACACCCTGGTGGTCCAGTGGAGCCAGGTAGTCCTGGCTTTCCGGGTGTTCCTCTTGGCCCTTGAACACCAGGCAAGCCCTGCTCTCCGGGGGCTCCAAAATGCCCTAAAGAAGGAAGAGTCAAACATCAGAGTCGGTGGAGATTGCTCTTTGAGACAGTGAATCTATAAAACTGCCAACTTCAGCCATCACTATTGTTTTCTACCCTTACTTTCTCATATTTAAAATGTTTCCATCAAAAATAAGATAACATTAAGGTAAAATTAAAAACAAAATGCTCATAATCCTACCATCTTAACACAGTTTCCATATGTGCACACATGTGTCAATAATACCCACAATTTTACATTTTGATTTTTGCAATCAGCACTGCATCATAAGTAATTTTCCACGTTTGTCATGGTTTTCCTAATTATTATTTTTAAATGACTGGCTGATAGCTTACTGAGTCAATCTTAATTAAATGAATTAATCTAAGTTTCTCCAAGATACTTCTAATTCTTTGCTGTTATGTATAATGATCTTTATACATCTTTAATCAATTTTTTTCTCCTATTGAATTATTTCCTTAGGAAAATTCCTAGTAGTAGAATTTCTAGGTAAATAGTAGATAATATTTTGGTTCTTTTTAATGCATTTTTTAATGCTGAAGTATTGTAAAGTAAATCACAGCCATCACGGAATTCCATCCCTAAGTACTTCAGGAGGTAAGTCTGAAAAGTAAGAACATTTTTCCTACATTGCCGAAATAACATTATCACAGCCAAGAATATTAATAGCGATGCTTAATACCATCTCACGCTCTTTCCATACTTGAATGCCCCCAGTTGTCCCCTTAATGTCCTTCACAGTTGGTTTGGCCACACCAAGTTCCATTTCAGAGTTACACATGGCATCTAGTGGATGTGCCTCTCAAATTTTAAAAAATCGATATCAGTCCCTTTCTCACAATAGTGAATTGCTGAAGAAAACAGGTTCATCTCTAGTGTTCTAGAATAGACAATTCAGCATGTAGTTCTTGCTACAGGTTGCCAAATGGTTTGGAGCAAGTGCTGCCCTGACTCTCCACTACTGACAGCTCTGTGATCACGAGCACACCATGCTCTTACTGAGGACGTTTTAGTTGGTTGGCTTGTTTTCTTGCTGATTGAGTAAGGATAAACTGGTATTTCAAATGCTTAAATTACATTTCTTTGATTACTAAAGAGGAGGAGAATTTCCCCATGTGTTTATTTACAATGTGTGAATTTAATTCATATTTATAGGATAAACCAATAGTCTGTGCTGAAAATCACTGGTTGAATCTGCAAACAAAATTTATGGTTCTGTATTTACAAGCCCATAAAGTGAGTATAGTCATTATTTATCACAACACACATGAAACAAGCCTATGTTAGTCTATACCGGTTTCTCGATGGAATTTAACATCTATTCGCCTCACCATGTGTTATCTTATTTATCCTGAAAACATTCCTGCAGTAAAGGTAAGGCAGCATTATTCTCCCTTCCAAAGGAAAAAACTAAAGCATTAAGAGACTTGTCTCTCAAATTTGCCATGGTGTTAACTCTACTTCTGAGTTAATCTGTAGCATATTTTCTTTTTGAATTCAAGGGGAGTGGGGGAAATTTACTGTACCAAGTACAATCGTAGATAACCCTGAGATAAGCTGCAGATCTATGCCTTCACATTAGGCTCATTCAAATTCAATGCAGCTTTTTCCAGTCTGTGGAAATAGTGTATTTAGGTAAACTCCGTGCTGGCGAATAACATAGATCATCTAAAAATTCCAAGCTGAAGTCGTGACATACAGGAAAGGGAAAAATTTAAATAGTGGTAACCACAGGAGACCAGGCAAATTAGACCAAGACAAATTCTTTGAAAAAGTCAGCCTAAGTGTAAAATAACTCAGATTTATGATTTTTTAACTGAAAATACTAGGTAACATCAAAGGCCCCTAAGTTGGACTACTTCGAATGCATAAAATCTTACTAGATTCAAGGTTTCTATAAAAGTACCAATAAGTATGGGAAAATCTCTCAATGTTTTGCTGACTGATGATGATGACGACAATGATTTCACTTTACACTGGTGTAGTAATTTTCAGTTTACCCATTTCTTTCAAGGCATGCCACTTGGTCCTCAGAACAATACGGTAATATGTGTAGGGCCTGTTTACAGGTGAGGAAACTGAGCTCCAAGAAGACACTGTTTGCCCAAGACCACACGCACAGTAGTGATGGGCACCGACCTCGGGCCACTTTTTTTTCCTTCCTGAGACGTCTCATTCTGACATTTACTATGAACCCCATAATGCTGACCTCATAACTATTTTCCTCACCAAAGGTACACTTCATTACACATTTTGGTTAAAATATTATATTATCCAAATATATTTGTCATGTCAGAGGTAGAAGACCTGTATGGAAGAGGGTGGGAAGGAAGGTGGGAAAGGAAGTTTTTGCTACTGTAACGCCTGTGTTTCTGTTAGACTTTCATTTTAGCAATCTGATGGCATAAAGACAAAGAAAGTTTCCCATAATATTTCTGCTCAGAAATATCTTTCTGTTTTATGAAATGAAACATGGCTATTGCTGGAGGGAACTTTAAGGTAATGCACAATATTATTAATATGAAGTATTTTAATTTACGAGGGACCCTTCTAAGCAGAAACCTGGTTTCTAACTTGACCACTGTCAGTGAATGCCCTCAGACATAACTTATTTAACCAGTCACCTGCGGGTGGGCTTTTGCTACGTCCATACAATGAATACCCCTATGATGCATCTTTGTACACTTGCATGATTATTGACTTAAGATAAATTCCTAGGAGTAAAATTCTTAAGTCAAAGGGTATGCAAATTTTAAATACTGATGCATGTTTCCATAGGGCCTAAAATGACAGCACTGATTTATACTCCCAACATTTTCTGAAAGGTTAAACAGATACAAATGCGAACCAATAGAGCAAAACGTGTTAAGACCACTTTCCCCTCTAGGGGCCCTGTTCTGTTGGTTTGAATGCAAATGATCGTCCTGTCCCTTGTGAAGCATGGAGCTGTCCCAGCACAGCACCTCCCTGCTGCTGTGGGCCATCTAAAGTAGCCTGTGTCACTGGTACAACAACCTGTGCTGAGGGATTCCTGGCTAATTACCACTGATAAACAAAAAACTGTTGCTTTGAATGACTCAGATTTCTTATGGATGATGAGGTTTTATGTTTGTTTGGTTTGGTTTTCAGTAAATTTGAGTAGATTCAGGGATAGCTCAGCAATGAATGGTGCTCCTCACTGGCATTCACATATGCTTATCTCAGTGGGAAAGAAAGGGCTGGCATGACAACCTGCAGCTGCAGTGTGAGCGGTTATTGCTAATGTACTGTTTTAAATTGTAGAGACTGCAAAAGATTGCACATTTTTATTGATTTAATATTCATTTTTGACTTGGTCAAAATCTGGGCGTGCCTAGGAGTGTGTGACCCACAGTGGGAAAAAAAGATTGAGAATCCCTGGTACATAATCCTGGTGTCCTTCTGGGCCAGGGAGGCTATGGCAGTGTTTATACATGATCCTTTTGATGTATCTCCTAATGGGCAAAAGAGAAAGAAAATACTGATACAATCATTGCCCGCTAGAAGGAAAAAAGTGATTGTTCTATTTTTTAAACTGAACTATTCTTTTTTTAAAATAAGAACAATGTATAACTATACCTTGACATCCAGGGCTACCTGGCTCACCCTTTGGGCCGGGTGGACCAAACTGACTGGCAGCGTCACCTTTGTTTCCTGTAAGTGATAAAATACATGCAACATTATTTAAGGCAATTTAATTTGGTCTCATAAAAGTCACTTGATAATTTTTATGATATTTGTCTTTATAGTCTATCTTCAAATATTCCAGGAGAGGATTTTTTTAAGAAATACTTTTTTTCTCCTAAATAAGAACAGATAATACAGATGCTAGATGTGATTTAAACACCACGCCCCCTCTGCACACACACAATTTTATAATTCATAACAATCATAAGAAACTATAGGTCTTGAGAAGTTTGAGTTTCTAAGTTCCTAAAAAATTTTCATTTTTACGTTTCTATTTAAGAAATTATTGGCAGTGGGTGACTGTATCCTTATATTACGTTTTAGAAACAAAGAGCAGAAACAGTCACTGTATCAGCTGCTGCAATCACATTTCAAGCTCTCCTACAAAAAAGGTTCAATTCAGTGTCCTTATGAAAAAAAAAAAGAATGAAGAGGAACATTCATATACCTAGTGACAGACCATTAAAATACATGAAGGCAAAATCGACAAAACAGAAGGGAGAAATAGCCAAAACGTAGAATCAACCCAAGTGTCGATCAGTGAATGAATGGATAAACAAAAGGTGGTATATACATACAATGAAATATTCCTCAGCATTTAAAAAGAAGGGAACTCGGACACATGCTACTACACGAATGAATCTCAAAGACTTTACGCCAATTGAAATAAGCCAGTCACAAAAAGACAAATATTGTATGATTCCCCTCATATGAGATGCTTGGGGCAGAGATAGAAAGAATAATTGCCAGGGGTTGGGGGAGGATCTTGGGATGGGGAGTTATTGTTTAATGGGTACAGAATTTTAGTTTTGAAAGTTAAGTTCTGTGGATAAATAGTGGTGATGGTTGCAAAAGAATGCCGAAATGTAATTAAGAACACTGAACTGTACACTCAAAAATGATCAAAATATTAAATGTTTTCAAAATCACAAAGGCACACTTTGTTGATGACATGACCAGAGGCGGCACATTCAAAGGCCACTGTAGACAAAATGCCCACAGTCCCACAGAGCTGCTGAACACTGCTGCGTAGAGCTTCCAGACACAAGGGTCTACGTTATAGCTGGGGGCCAGTTGTAAGTGGACGATGCAGAATGGAGTGGCAGGGAGTGGCAGGGGTTACAAGAGTGTAAGAGAGCTAAGTTAGGCGTGTCTTCAGAGTACCTAACACCCCCTTCTAACGGGTCCCAGCTGACCCTCCTTGTAATCATGGCTACTTGCTTGAGGGGTAAGAATCTCATCCATTCCAGGTCAGCCAGTCTTTATTTGAGAAGTTAACATGAAAAAGTGAGAATTTGAGGTCCTTGGCTATGGGGGCAGAAAGGATTATCATGAGTTGCCCTGATGTAGAACATGTTGGAGTGCAATCCAGACATATCCAGAAATATCCAAAAAAGATACTGAATCGAGAGTGATAAAGTCAGTTGGTAGACAGATAAGTAAAAAACAGACAATGGAGAAAAGCAAGGGTTGCCTAAGGCCAGGCTCCTTCAGCGTTGTGGTCTGGCAGAACCACGTCTCCTACCCACAGGCTCCATAAAGACCTTTGGTTCCAGGTACCTTGAGTGCACTTTGGTTCTTTGCAGACATGGCGCAACACAAGCATGAAGGAAATGAGAAGGGGCAGGTTTGCACCATGAAAGAGGTAAAGGGACCACAGTAAATGTACAGGTAAGGAGAAGAGGAGTGAGCTCTGAACCCTGAAACTACACAATATCAAAATCAAATATAAAAACTTGCCTATTTGTAACCATTTCTGAAGAAGAGTCTAGTTATGCTTTCTGAATAAATAAAGCTGCAGAGTTCATGCTTCTTACAGCAATTGTCATATTATGTATACAGTTTCTCAAAGTGAAAAGCATGTATCATCAGAGGTGAGAGAGGATTCTAGGTGGTATGATGACTAATACCTTATATTTTAAAGTTAGTTATTTTAATTTGTATTAAAATAAAATATAACTGCCCATCAAATGTGAATTCACATATATGAGGTTAAGGCTAAGGTTAAAAAGGTGAATCATTTTGAAGTAGATTAAAAAGATATATATTAACTCACTGGTATACCAAGATAACGAAAATATTAAAGGTTTTATACAAACATTGCAATTTAAGACATCCTGAATTTGGTTTCTTTGCTTGTTTGTATGTGTTAGCATAGCTTCTCTTCCCCTGAGGACATTTTTGACCTTAGGTTAATGTACTGTTTCCCTGAAAACCTGACAAAGGTAAAATGTCAGCTGTGTTTCAAGGCAACATTGTTTTTCGCACAGGGTAAACTAAGACCTGGGGAGCCAAATCCAGCCTGCAGCCTATTTTGTAAATAAAGTTTTACTGCAACACAGTCACACCCCTTTGTTACATATTGTCTCCGGTGGCTTTCACGCTACAACAGCACAATCGAGAGGTTGTGACTGAGATGATATGGCCCACAAAGCGGAAAATTTTTATGATCTGGCCCTTCAGAATTAAAAATCTGCTGACCTTTGGTTTATGGCAAAAGTAATCTGATTGTAAATTACATCTGGCTTGGGAATTCTTAAGTGAATTTTCAACACCTGGTGGGACATCATGGCTTGGGGCCTGCGTTGTGACTGGGACCCTAGAAGTTGTACTTATGGAGTATTCAGATGAGATACTGGCTCCTGTGAGACATGATTCTTCTAAACCAAGGTGGACACTGCCGACCAATGTGGATCTGGTCTCCTTATACCCGAGCTATGACTTGAGGGCCTGCAGTCACTACACGAATGGCTGCTAGGGCTCCCACTGGGGAGGAAGATATGATGAGCCTGCAGGCATGCTGTTTCTTATCTGGTACCCTTGGATCTGAGTGACAAATGGGGCCATTTGGGTCTTGAGTGTTTGGCTACCTAGTAGAGTCTAAGAAGAGCCCCTTGCGTGCAGCAGTTTGGTTGACACACTTTGCTTATCAAGCAAAAAGCACTCACAATGTTACAGACACCCAGGACTGTGAGTCTGACAGACGGCTGCTGTATTTCCAAACCATACCTTTAGGTCCTCTTGCTCCATCAATTCCTGAAAATCCAGGGGGGCCTGGAAAACCCGGCTCACCCTGACAGTTTAAGGAAACAGAAGTAAGACATTAATGAGATTTCAAATACAAATGGCATATAAGTGACATGATCCAGTTATAATTTTCTGTAACCAATTTGGTTTTGTAATCTGCAGTGGCAAAGAAAAGTGGCAATGCATTGCAAGCATCCTGCCACATGAATCTAGTTTTTAAAATCGGACAAAACTCCAGAATTAGATCTGTCAGTACCAACAGGGTGAGCACCCCGTTCTCTACGCCTGCTCGCAAAACAGTAATTGCATTACATAACTTGAATGTTAAGTTTTGAAAACAAGTTGATACTAAGTAAAATATTATAAGTCCTATCACACCAAAATCTTTAACAATTCATTTTATTCCAAAAGATAGCAAATTATATTAAACATTTTCCTAAAGTGCAAGGTAGGCGACTACATCTATTGTACTTCGTGGCTTCTCAAGGGGTATGGTACTCATCATTGTGAAGACCAAATATATTTAAAGCAGAATCTGTGGCATCAGAAATTGGATAGGAAGGCTTAGAAAACAGAATTTGGGTGATTTTCAGGACGACTTTTCATTCTGGTAAAGCAGCAGTGGCAAGGCCAGTCTCTGTGGAGTTAAATGAGGCTGGAGTACGTGGATTGCATGACTTGGTCGCTGTGTTAGGGGAAGCAGGCGTGAGCACTGGCCACAAATCTCGTTTATATCGTGGCCTTCTGGAGGGCTTCACTCTTCCCTTTTGCCCCCCCTTACACTCTAAAAGCCACTGAATGGGCAGTGATGTAAACTGGCGAATTATAGCTCCTTATGGGCATCCTAAAAGCAGAAAGGTTTTATTATTTCTTCCCTCACGAAGCAGTAGCCCCTTACCTGGTCACCTGGAAATCCCGGAAAACCAATGATCCCTCTTAGCCCAGGTGAGCCTGGAGGGCCTGGGGGTCCAGGAAGCCCTGGCTGCCCGTTTCTGCCAGGTTCCCCTCTGTGAAGTCCAGGTGGCCCGTGTCCTCCTGGCTCTCCTCTTCTCCCTTGTGTCCCAGGACGTCCTTTGTCCCCTGGTGAGGTTGGAAGTGTTAAAGCCTCTCTGCTGAAGTCTCAGGTGAGGCAGTACTTAGTCCTGCTTTAGAAGATGAAGCCAAAGGGATCAGGAATCCTGATTCCTGCCCTAAGCTGCATCACGCTGGCTCTGGCTTCAGTGACCTCACTGTAAAAGAAGCTGCCCACGAGCAGATGCAGGACGAGCAGAGGTAGGAGGGGGCATGCAGGATCATTCACTTCAGCACACGCCTTTTACAAAGAGAAAGAAATACCCAGAGAAGAGAAAGCATTTGCCCTAACAGCTAGTTAAGGAGAGAGTTAAGACAAGAACCCAGGCCTCCTGCAGATTAAGTCTGAACCTGGGAGAAAACACAATGTGGTTGTCAAAATCCTTGCTACGCGATGTTCTGAGGACTGGCAGCGTGGGCATAGGGGTGCTTGTTAGCAAGGCAGGATCCCTGGCTGCCCCAGACCCGCTGATTCAGAATCTGCTTATTACCCCGATCCCCAGGTGATTCATATGCACAGTGAAGTTTGAGAGGCACTGGTCAAAATGCCTTCAACAGTCATTGTACCATTCACCTTAAAACCAACTGCCAAAAACAGAGTACTTTAAATCTGGAACCAGTCATTTATTTGTAGTTAGATTGACCCTAGTTTGGAATATCCAAATCTATAAATACATATGAACTTCAGCTAAGCTTCAGCATGGAAAAACAAACAAAAATGTACCACAAGGACCATGACTGTATATTTATATCAAAACGATGACCTTTCCTAACCTCAGTGTTAGTGGGAAAGTTGCTTAATACACAGGCTTGCTTCAATGATCCGTAAAGATGTCAACGTATTTGATATGGTTAGAAACCATAAGTGTTTACCTCTTTCTCCTGGGAATCCATTATCTCCAGGAGGTCCAGGTTCCCCAGTTTTCCCTTTTTTGGAAATGATAGCCATTTCTCCTTCATCTCCGGGAGGTCCTCTCGCTCCTTCAGATATTAATTAGGCAAGAGCAACATATAAGCAGGAGCACCACACATGTGATTCATCCATTACTGCACTTCACTTCCATCTACAAATCCCCATTTAACCTCCCAACCTGTGTTTATGTTTATAGATCGCACAATATTGATTTCCTACAGGAAGGGCTGCACCTTTTATATTCCCAAGTGAGCGTGTCCTCACTTGCCCAGCCACTGGGTCTGGAGAACCATGAGTGAATTTGCTAAATTCAGCCAGACTGATCTCAGAGTCTTCAGTGAGTTAAGACAGGTTTGAAAAGTTCTGGTCTACAAAAATGTTCTTTCATCCTGTGGAATCTGGATTGCCCATCTTGTATTTCCATTTCTGTACCTTTCCTTCCTAGCCACGCTCTATTTTTCCTTTATTAAAGAACAGACACTTATCCCAATGTGGTTCTCCACGTAGAGACTTCCAAGACATAGGAAGGGCATACCATATTTATCCCTGATTCTGTAAACACCATGCAGCTATAGCAGTGTGCTGGAGTGGACTCATACCAGTTTGGCGAGAGGTGATTATTAACAATTCAAGAATTTTGTAAGCCAGTAGTAAGCCCTCAGTAGCTTTAAATCAGAAATAAGCCATGGTGGGGGTTTCTACACCACAGCAATCAGCAAACACCGATCAGGGCTTTTTTGTTTGTTTTTTTAATCTTGGAGAGCTAATTTGCTATTACTGGCATAAATCCAGTTTTTAATTTTTAGTGGGATAATTGCATAGTAGCTTAATAGCACGGCAAGCATCACTCACCTAAGCTAGCAAAGAGTGACTTTGATTCCTTGATTCTACATAAATAATCTACAAGTTAGGAAAACAAAAACTAATAGCAGAATCAACTAAGAAGAAAAAGTAATTTGAATTAAATATGAGGCTATTTGCCCAAAGAGCTTTAAGGGCAAAATACTTATTTCCAGAAATTGTCAAGTATTCTTTCCCAACAGGAGAAATAAAAAGTTACCTACTCTCTGTAGCCTCAGGGCTAAGAGGTAAAAGTAAACATTTAGCAGAAATGAGCACAGACCATTTAAACCAGTGGTCTTGAAACTTCTATGTTTTATACTAATGAAAACTCTTTCTTTAAATAAAGCTTGGGGGAAACTCAGCTCATGGCCAGATGAAAGTGGACTCATTCTAGCTCAAAGGTCTGCAGCCCGAGGGCCAAATCTCTTTTGCACCCAATGTTTGTGTAACCCATGAGAAATGAATGTTTTTTACACTTTTAAATGGTTGGGAGAAAAACTCAAAAGAAGGATAATATTTTGTGATGTGTGAAAATAATATGAAATGCAAATATCAGTGTCCATAAATAAAATTTTGTTGGAAAACTTTATGTTCATTTGTTTACATGTTGTATATGGCTGCTTTCGCACCGCAGAAGCTGAGTTGAGTAGTTGTGACAGAAACCATATGGCCTGCAAAGCCTGAAATACTTATTATCAGGCTCTTTACAGAAAGTTTATCCACCCCTGTTCTAATTGAAACAGAGATTGGGGGCAGGAGCCCTACCTGTATCCCCTTCCCAACAGGTGAGAAAGTTCTCTGGATCCCAATAGCTATAATTCAATGCATTAAAAATCACTTAAGTTTTTTCTATTAATAGAGCAATTCATGTACCATAGTTATATGTCATCAGATTGAGAGGTAAAGAAAATGAATTTTGCTGAAAATTCTAAAACAAACATCGTAGAACCAGAAGGCAGAGGAATCCAAGCTGTAAAATAGTTCCATTTTACTTTTGAGAGATCATTTTTTATAGGTTCTGATCAAATACCAGAAGCAAACGTCAGCTGCATCACTGTGTTGTTAAGCGCATTTACCTGTGGTACCTTTCACTCCCTGGTCTCCCAGAAAGCCAGGCTGACCCTTGTCCCCGAGTTCCCCTTTTCTGCCAGGTCGTCCCTCTGGGCCAGTCTGTCCTCTCTCTCCTGGAAAACCTGTGAAACCAGGCAGTCCCTGGGGTCCTGATGAAATGAGAACATGAAATTTTTAGAAAAAAAAAATTTTTTTTAGTCTTTTCCAATTTTATTTATGGGTCGACATTTATTTTTTTCATTGTACATGCTTGTGGGTACAGCTTGTTGTTTCAGTGCATGCATATGTTGTATAATGATCCAACCAGAATAGTTAGCCTATCTATCACCTAAACATTTTTCATTTCTTTGTGGTTGTAACATTCAAGATCCGCAATACAATATTTTCAGCTATTGTCACCCTAGAGCACCAGAACTTACCTAACTGTAACTTTGTAATGTTGAACCTATAGGAAAATATTGTACAGGCTACGGACGTGGTTCTTACAGTGTTGCTTGTAGACCACTCAGAGCTGCAGACTCCTGCCCGACTCTGAGTTTGTACTGAAGATCAACCAGTGTCAGCCTCACGGCATTTAACAGCTGTGCTCTCTCATCCAGCTCAGTCCTGTTTTCTTTTTTTTTTTTTCTCCTGCCCTCTAAGAGCACCTTTTTTTTCTTAATTGAAACATAATTGATTTTACATACTTGTGGAGTACAGAGTTGAAAATCAATACCTGTATTCTCCGTGTGATGATCAAATCAGGATAATTAGCACATTCATCACTGCAAAATGGAATCATTTCTTTGTGATGAGGACATTCGAGCTCCTCCGGTCTTGTTTTCTACCCTACAGACCTGATGCTTAGGCCCTGAAGTTTCTGAGCCCTGATCCCATAATGCTTTAAGAGGACCAGGGGTAGGGATGAGGGTGGAGGATCCATCCAAAGTGACAGTGCGTCAGCCCTGACCCTAGGACTTCCCCAGCGCTACCCAGTCTTCGAGCTGAAGTGTTTGTGGCTTCCGTGGACCTAACACCCCAATCCCCTTTCCCCATTTACCTCCACCCAAACATTCTGCCACTGGAAATGACAATGCAGAGGACAAGAAGAAGGAAGATATCATTAAGGGAAGAAAAAAGTCAGGCAAATTAACAGTAAATTCTATTTGTATGGTCATATGGAACAGGTCATCACTTGAGAGTGGATTTCAAGTTTATAAAATGGGGGAAAATAAGGGAAAAGTGCTACGCACCCTTCAGGCCTGGAAGACCAGGTAGTCCATCATCTCCAAAGGCGCCTGGGATTCCTGGAGGTCCTGGGGGTCCATCTGCCCCCGGCAGTCCCGAGAGTCCAGGGAGGCCCTTCATTCCAGCTGGTCCAGGAGGGCCCACATCTCCCTGCTGCCCTTTCCGGCCTGGAGCCCCTGAGACAAACCGCAGTGACAGCAGTGTGCCACCACTGAAAACTGTCTCCACACAGAGGCAGGAAAAAATACTCACAGTAGCTTAAATTATGTATCTATGGCTAATTAAACAAAGTAAAGCAACATTTACCAGCTGAAATGACAGTCACAACTGGCCATCAGTCTAAGAAAACATTTTTCTGGATGCTATTAAAGGAAAGGCAGATCACATGAATAAATATTTTCCAGTAGGGATAAATGAAGATGATAAAGACCTTTTTAACGGAAAATGGATAGGGGTGAAAAACAAAAACCTTATTTGTATTTACTCTTGGTGGGGGGTGTCTGATACAAGAGAACTTTCCAGGTGCTCACTGAAGCTCTGGCTGAGTGAACCTCAACTGTGATGAGAAAATGGTAGAAATCAGAGCAGCATCACCCAGTATTATTGGTTCTAGAAATAAGGTTGTCATGGCAAGTTTTGTCCCAATCTTATTTTGATTTTTCAAGTGGGCATAATCCTGCATTAGGACAAAATCAATAGGGATTAAATAACAGAGTTGACAACCTGAATGGTGAAATGGTCATATTGGAAATAACCCCTGCTGTGGTCTGAATGTGTCCCCCCGAAATTCATGTGTTGAAACTTAATTGCCAGTGTGGTAGTATTAAGAGATGGGACCTTTAGAAGGTAAGTGAGTCACAAGGACAAAAATAACATGATAGGATTAATGACCTTACAAAAGAGATGCAAGGGAGCTGTTCACCCCTTTCTCCATGGGAGGACACATAGAAGGCACCATCTGTGAGGAACATGTCCTCCTCACCAGACACCAAATCTGCTGGCACCTTGATCTTGGACTTGCTAACCTCCCTCCAGAAATAGATTTCTGTTGTTTATCAGTTACCTAGTCTAAGATATTTTGTTATAGCAACACAGATGGACTAAGTCCCTTAGCACCTTGTGTCGAGAGACATTCCTTTGTGGATCTCTCAAGCTCTTACATGTCTCGCTGGGTATGTTGACAATGCAAGGTTCTGATGCTCTTTACCTGGGCTATTTCTCAAGGTTGTGTTTGCAGCAAGCAACCTTGACAGATGACACAGTGCCTCCCCTGCTACATAAAGCAGGCTTTCTTTCAGGCTGCTAGAAAGCAGTGGTTTCTAGGCTCAGTGCCACTCTCATATAATGCAACCACCTATGCTTGCAGCCCACTTTTGTCATCTCCATGGAACTTGGGTGACATGAGGAAATGATGCAAACCAACAGGAAACTCATGAGTAATCAAGTCCTTTGTCTCTGACCCAGGACTCTTGCTTCTGCCAGCATCCATAAAAGAGCAAGAGGTGAACCTATTCGCTTATAAGTAGGGCAAACCCCAGACCTTCATGTTTCCTGACACCCGCCAACACTTACCTGGACTACCGAGAGTCCCGGGGTGTCCTGGTTGCCCTGGTATCCCAGGAGCGCCTCTTTCACAGGAATGACCGGGTGGACCTGGGATACCTGGAAACCCAGCTCTTCCCTCTCTGCCTTTGGGCCCTTTGAGACCTGGGAACCCGGGGATGCCATCGGCCCCTGAAATGATACAATGTGTCCATGACATTCATGGCATAAAACTATACACATGGCCTGTATAGTGGTAAACTCTTCATATGTAGCAATACAGGAGGTAAATATTTAGATCCCAACTCAGTGCTCAAATGGGTTATGCTTCTGAATGGATTTTCTAATCATAGATGTACTGAGCTCCAAATGAATGGAGAAACCACGCTTTGCTAAGTGAGTTGCTTGATGGGGTTATGTGCAACACAAAGAACTTGCCTCTGCAAATGAGAAACCACTTAGTTCTTCCTGATTTTAATTAACCTCTAACTTTGCAGCAGGCTTTATGCCAAATCTCTACAATACTTGCCTTTGCAAACCCAGTTTGTCCTGTATTAATTTGCATTTTGTAAGAGATTTTATCACTTGCACTCTCAAATTTCTATTTATTGGAAAGACAGTGTCATAATCTTCAGAAACAAAAATAAATCTCCCCAAATTTCACTTCCTAACCCCCAAAACATTTTTTAGTGTTTTCTCTGTATTTTGGTTCATATGTTTACATTTAAAAATAGTCATCACAATGCACATTCAATTGTTGGATTATTTCAGATTGCATATTAATCTGCAAATATATTTCATTTTGCAGTCTTTACGAATATGGTTTTAATTGCTAACAGCTGAACAGTATTCCTTTGAGTGAGTGAGTGTGTTACTCTACTGTGTCCAATTGTTCCTCTACTGTGGATAATACTACAAGAGTATTTTCATATCTGTAACCTTCATCTTCTGTTGAACATGTCCCTTAGATACATTTTCCGAGTGAGATAATGGAATTACTTGGTCAAAATTATTTTTGTTGACCTAATAATGTATTATCTTGTTACTTTTCAATTAACTGGGTTTTTTGTATGTGAATATTTTGGCTTTAAAACTACCATGTAAGTCCCTTGAGGGCAAAGACTGCGGCTTCTGCCCTTCCTCCCCTCCACTGACTCTGCACTCCAGTGCATATCTAATAAATACTGGCCCACCCTTTGTTAGAAAAGAGTCATCTCCAGATCATGACCACCTGAGGGACTCATTGAAGTCCAGACTGCTGGGCCCCACCCAGATGAAATGAATCAGAATTCCTGAGACTGGGGCCAAGAAGACTAATCTTAATGGCCCTCCTTCCTGCCCCCGGGGTTATTTTTAAGTACATTAAAACCTGAACATCTCTGCTGCAGTCCTGAAGAATCCTCAGTGATTTAGGGAAAGGATGTGAGTCAGTGCTGGGGCCATCTTCCCATCTTGAGTTTTGCTGCCCTGCCTGCTATCCCTGCTGGAATGAAAGTCCCTCCACCCTGTCACCTCTCCAAAGACAGCTTGCCCAGCTCTCCCACGGAGCTTTCCCGCAATTCCAGCCCAACTGCTCTGCCCTCCGAGCTGCTCTTCCTCTTACAGTCTGCCCTGCCCACCTCCAACCTGGCAACGACAGTGGGCAGGTTACACGGGCCCAGCTCTTGGCGTTTTGTGGCACTAACATACTGCCATGAGCCCAAAGCAGGCAGATGTCCAGTGGCTGCAGAATCAAGTTGAGTTAACTGAGCCACAGTGAACTGCCCTGAATTAGAAAACAACCAATAGGGCCGAGCCCGTGGTGCACTCGGTAGAGTGCTGCGCTGGGAGCGCGGCGACGCTCCCGCCGCGGGTTCGGATCCTATATAGGAATGACCGGTGCACTCACTGGCTGAGTGCCGGTCATGAAAAAACGACAAAAAAAGAAAAGAAAACAACCAATAACCTGCAAAAGCAACACTGGGGGTGCAGGTTGGTGGGAATGTAATCAGTGCCTGTGTATGAGGGAAAACTCTTGGGGAAATTTGTATATTCTAGAAACCTAAAGCAAGAGAGCTTGAGCACTCTTCAGTGACCTGTTCCAAAACTGAGCCAGCTTTATGGACCATAGGACCAGCAGGGCCTCATACCTTCAGCCCCTGGACATCCGGGATCACCTCTGGGTCCTTTTGTCCCTGGCACTCCTGATAGACCCCTCATTCCCGGGGGTCCCAGGTGACCGAATGCAGGGTCTCCTGGGATTCCTTTCTGACCATTCACTCCAGGTGGCCCAGGAGGGCCTGGGGGCCCGACCAGGGAGGACCCCTTTTCACCTCTTAAACCTGGATCCCCCACGTCACCACGAACACCTATTTAACAAAAAAAGGTTTAATTGTTACACCTACAAGTACAGAACAAATCCACATAAGACTACTACTCTGATAAAAACACATTTCTAAAAATTACAGGGGTACTTACTAAAATTCAGAGCAGCTTAGTAGGTAATGTTGGTTTTACCACCTTTTGTAGAGAGATAACTTGTAACTTTGTGTTTCCTAAAAGCCAATGGAGTTTTCCTAATTTCTTTCACTCTCTGGCAGACATTTTCTCTGGACTGAGCAGTTTCAACAACACAATAGACTAGTAATAGCCTGTAATATGCTTCAAGGTGTTAGGAGCCTGGCAGCTTGTGAAATCAGCATAATCTAAAAGTTATCACAACACAGGTAAGGGGCTAATGTGTCAAGAAACCATTTCCCCATTATCTAGGGATCCCTGGGCCATGTCCTTAATAAAGTCACCCATTTTTAGGAATATTTAAACGTTCCTGACAGACACTCCCAAAGCAGGAAAAACACTTCATTTACCAGGAGGACCTGGTATTTCTGATGTTCCTGGTTTGCCACGTCGGCCTTTTTGCCCATCTGAACCCCTCAGCCCAGGAGCACCCTGCGGACCTGGAAATCCCTTTGGACCTAAACAATAACAACAAAACACAGACTCAAGAAAACACAAATCAAATGAGAACAAAATGACATTATTAAAAAAACAAAGTCTATGCTAAGTATTTTTAGACTATTTTTACTTTAAGGAAGCAAAGATGTTGCCTATCCTGGTTCACAAAATCATTTTATTAGTCATGTACTCCAAATAAGGGTTTCATAGAGAGTGACTCTGGTAAGGTACTTTCTCAGAAACCATACTGTAAAGGATCCTTCCTGAAAGCCTCTGGGACTTAACGAATTTTTTGGTATTTTCCCCATGCTAGTTCTCAAATACAATCATGTGAGCACAGTAGGAGGAAAGGGGTAATGGCCAGCGTCTAAGCTGATGAGAAAGTGCCAGAGTAAAGGCCAAAATCTATTTTCCTGCATCTTACTCCATTTGCCCTTAAGTGAAGTATAGGCAAGAAATGCTGCAAAAGGAATTGAGATTTTATTTTAAACATCTGTGATTTCCTACTAGGGGTTCTCTCAGCTAAAACAATTTATACAACGGTTTACTTGTGAACCATAGACTTCAAAGGAGTTACAGCTGCCAACTTAAAATTTGAGTGTTCACTTCTTTCAAGGCTAAACCTGGTGAAAGTCATCAAACTTTTTTATCCACCCATGACAAGGTACGAGTCAAAGTGAAAATGAACATTCAATCATTCAACTAGCCGTTCTTCCCTCTGCTGATGTGGAATCATGCGGCCACACTCTTGCCATGCCTTGTGATGGCTGGAGTGTACCTCCGTGCCCTTTGAGTTGGGGCTTGGTCACGTGACTTGCTTTTGCCAAGGGGATATTAACGAGCATGATGCAATCAGAGGTGTGAAGTGAGCTTTTCTGCAATCTCATGAGAGGAACACACCCTGGCCCTGCAGTAAGATGCGTGTTGGAGATCTGAGCCTCATCTGGAGCCAGGGACCAAGGCAACAGAGATCATTTTAGATCAGCTGAACCCCAACCAACCTGCAGATCCATAGAGAGAAAATAAATGTTTGTTGTCATAGCCCACTGAGATTTTGAGGTTGTTTATAGATTATGGTGTTGAAAGCTAATGGTTACAGAGGGCAATAGAGAATCAGTCATCATTCAACCTTCAAATATTTTTGAAGCTCTGTGGGACAAGAAAGGTCACCTTTAATAGCCATGCTAGTACTTAACGGGTCAATTTAAGGAACACTGAAGAAAGAAAAAAAAATTAGGCAAAATTCCTTATGAAGATTTTGGGTTTAATTCAGCCAAAAACTGATTTATTCAAATGAAGCTGTTGCATGAAAGTGCATTTTTTAGAATGTTTCTGGTTAAAAGTTGGTTCTCTTGGAAAGTAAAAAAAATAGAGTGAAACTTATAATCTGTAAGCAAATGATTATTTTTCACTCTTGGGGCATAGGAAAAGAAAGAAGATATAATCTTAAAACTCTCAAAGGCAGATTTTTTTTTTTCCGTTGAACATAACATTTAATAATGAAGTGTTAGAAACAGTCCTTCTATGGTCTAGAATAAGAACTTTTTAAAAAGTAATATTTTTTGAAAGATCCCATTTACAGTAGCAGTGGAAACTATAAGATGTCTAAGAGTAAATCTAGCAAAGGAAGTAAAGATATGTTTGGAGAAAACTATAAAACAATTTAAGAACTTAAAAGAAATATTAGGCAAATGAAGAGATGTGCCAGATTCATGGATTTGAGGACTCATCATAAACATGTCAATTCTCGTCAAATTAATCTATAAATTCAATTGAATTGCAATCAACATCTCAAAGAATTTTTTAAAAAATTAACAAAATTGTTTCTAATAATCCAGGTACAAAGCATAGGAAGAAACCAATTTTGAAAATTGTGTAGGGGAATTTACCTTGTCAAAGGCAGATATTTTAAGTGATATGTGATCAAATCAAGGTAAATTTTGTTGCACAAAGATCTGAAAAGCCCATCCAGAGTGTGCTCAAACCAGTCACTAGAGGCCCAACTGTAAATCATTACAAATGCTGTTTTCCCCTAGTCTCTTAGTCCTTTGAAACGTTATAATCATTTCAGAAATATCCCAACTAGTTGTCTGAGGATTTGCTATTGGTTCGTCTGCCTTGCTGGTTCTTTTACTCTGGGAAGTGTGTAAAGACAGTGATTTCTCATTGATAATACTACCTGGAGTTCCATCAAAACCTGGAGGTCCTGGCCTCCCAGGGTAGGCTACATCACAAGGAATTGTGTCACCTGGAATGGAAAAAAAAAAAAAAAAAGAAAGTGGCATTCACATAACTCATAGCCTAGTGCAATGTGAGTCTCATTGACAACTCACTCAAGATAGTTTCCCATACGGTATATGTAGAATTTGAAGGAAAAGTGAACTCCCTTGTATCATTACATCAACTGCTTTTGTACTGAATTTCTAGATATGTCCTGAAATCTGAATTTCAACTCCCTGAACAATTATAAACATAATGGAAATAAGAAAAATATTGATTCCAAGAAGTATCCATTTCAATAATGTAGGAAAAAGAATGTATTTATTGGCTCATGGATACCTCTTTCATGGATATCTAACACAAGGGAATCAGAAGCTTTGATAAATCATGAAATAGCAGCAAGTGCCCCACACTGAGTTCAGAAGATTTGGCTCCTTGTTTGAACGTGGAGGAAATGTGCAAATAAGGAGACTGGCTAGATATTAATGACAGCTACCATTTACTGAGAGCCCACCCTGGCCCAGGTGCTTCAAATACACGTATATTGTCTCTTATTTTTCTAATGACAGCAATGTGATTATGGTCATTCCCCATTTTAATTAGTGAGGAAAATAAGACTCCAAATCTTGTGCCTGGTTCCCGTCTCCTTCTAAAACGGAATATTTCTCTTTTATAATAGAAATAATATCTCAGAATGTATCACTTCATATGCTCTCAAATCAAAGACATATGAGATGAATAAAAAATATTAGATTTAGCTGGTCCTAAACCATGAACTTACACATTATCGAATGCCAAGGTATTTGACTTTCTATGTTGTCAAAGCAAGAACCAAAGATATTATTTTATTCTAAAACTTCACAATTAACAAGGCTGGGCTGGCAGGTTAGTTCAGTTGGCTAGAACATGGTGCTGATAACACCAAGGCTCAGGGTTCAATCCCTGTACCAGCCACTGCCAAACAGACAAACAATCAAACAGAAAATATAGCTCAATGTAAATGAACATATTACAAAAAAGAATGTTAAATCAACATTTTTTGCCACCTTCTTAAAAGTTTTCAGCTATAATCCCAAAAGTCACTTTATTGTTTAAAATTTGCATAACTGTCATGCATACTTAAAATCCTTTTTTTCTTCCTATAATGCTTACAGACGGTTTTTCATGAACAATGAGTTTTTTAAAATAAAATACTAGTGTTTTTTAATTAAAATATACTGTATTATCTCAAAAGATTGTAAAAAATAGATACTTTGAATGTATGTGTAATTTTAATACAGTCAGATTGTAGGATTTGATACTGAGAAATGAATGAAAAGCAATTTTTGGCATGCCAAACAAATAAAGCAGCAAAGATAATAGCATTTTAAAGATTCTTTTAAAATATTTATTTTGCTGTCATGCTTTTGTTTGATAATGTGCAAGGTTTGAACAGCGCCCAGATGGAATTTTATTTACACCATAGCTACAATAACTTTTCTCAGAAGTTCTTACTTTAGCTTTTATGACTTCTCTTGACATTCTTCCACAAAAACATTCAAAATTACCTTTCGGAGACCACAGTAGTGCGTTGGTCTTACAGAGGGAGCGAACATTCCTAGGGCTACAAAGTGGAGTAGGGGGGAGGGGGAGGGGGAGGGAGGTTGGGGGATAATTGAGTGGGAGACACAGGGTACAAAAGTAATTTCTGGTAGTGGGTATGCCCCCAGTATGAATCTGGCCCTCACATCTTGGGCACGAGGGGTGACAACTAGCTTTGTATCTCATGAACATTCATAATAAATAAGTAAATAAATAAAAAGGAAAAAAAAATTACCTTTCTGACCCTTCAAGCCATCAGGGCCCCTCAAGCCTGGGCAGCCTGGAACTCCTGGTCGACCTCTCTCTCCCTGTGGACCAGGAAATCCCAGTCCTGGAGGCCCCACAGGTCCTGCTTTGCCTGGGGTGCCTGGTGGTCCAGGACACCCTTTACCACCTCGAGCTGCATCTTCGTGATCCCCCTGGAAATATTTACGTCATGAATCAGTTACCAATCTTTGAAAGTCCATGAACTCAAAGTAGTCATTGTAGGCTATACGAAGACATGCAAAAAGTCCATAATTCCAGGAGGCAGTTACTCTGCAGCAAATGTCATTTAAAATTATTAGCTCAGATTATTCTTAATATTTTACATGCATCTTATGATATTTACATGCATATATATGATACAGTTGCGTGTGTTATGCCTCATATACAGAATAAGATCCTTTGGTTTCTGTTCAGAGTGAATAAATCTTTTGCATTAAATACAGAATATGAAATTTTATGTAGAACTACTCTCTAATATTAAATATCATGAAATATAGAAATGAGTAAATCAAGAGAGGTCACGAGCTCACAGATTGAATAAGTTCTTATGTATTTTTTTAAAGTTTATTTATTTAAGCTCATATGTATTTGAAATTGTTCTCTTGCATTCTTGTGAGATGGTATATGGATAGACTCTATCGCCCTCCACATCTGTGGGTAAAGGACTAACAAATCCTTCCCCCTCCTGCATGAAAATTTTACCTTTCATTAGCTGTCTAGCTCTGTTCTTCTGGAAACCTGATAAAAATCAGATCATCAGCTACATTCCTAGGCAACATAGCTCACAGTAACATCGATCCCAGTAACATGGGATCACAGTAACATGCAAAATTTGCATCTGCTCTGGAAGGACTGTAAACACCTGTGGGGAACCCTCCTTGGGGCTTCCTTGAGTTGTGTCTCCAGTAACTGGCAAGCCCCATACTGCGTCACCAAAAGTGATAACAGCTGCTGTGGGGAATGAGGCTTTCAAGTCAGGGCTGCGCCCACATCTGCCACATGTGGATCTCATCTTCTGCACCCCAACAGAAGGAACAGCTGCGAGAACTCTCAGAGACAAGGAGCACCTGACGCTTCCCTGCCCTGCTGGCACGTTGGGGGTCCTGTCTTCTATTCGTCTGAGTACCCTGGCCCCAAATGTGGTCTATGATGGTCTTATGGGTCTGGATTGTTTCAACAAATCTAGGAAGAGCTCCAGGGGGTGCTGTAGAAATTCCTCTTCCAATTTGATCTGTAAACATACTTTGGCTTTTAAAGTTAGGTGAGTACAGTATGACAATTACCACTCAGTGACACTGGTTTCTAAACAGTTTCTTCAGTGGAAGAATGAATTAAGCAAAGATTACCAAACCTATAGCAGAGATCATTTGTATATGTGACACCAGCTATAAAGGCCAGAAAGCTATAAACAACATTTAACCCAATTCCCAAGCTTCTGTCTCTTGTTCACAAGTACTCTGTCTGAAGGAATTCTTATAAAATCAGAACGTGGTCCGTCCCTATTACAACACTCTAAATGGTTTCCCATAGCACATGGCAGGCAGCACAGTCTGGTAGAAATAGCATTCACTTTGGAATAAGACAGACTGGAGATTTCTCTCCTGTTTAGCCCAATCAGTGCATAGGTAACCTTGAGTAACACACCCTAAGCCTCCATTTCCTTACTGTAAAATTGGGAAGATAATTGCTCTTCAGAAGACTACTGTTAGAACATCTAGCCCAGTTTCTGTGGTGTTGTAAGCATTCAAAAATACTTTACATACCCAAGATACTTTAACTTCCTAAGCACTGGATCATGTCTCGTGTTCTTTTTCCTATGACCTTCATTACCTACACATGGTGTCCACCCAAAACATTTGAAAAATGGACAAATATCATGGATCAGTGAGATTTACCACCAACCAATATGTCAGTTCAGTGGATTTGCACTAGCTCATCCTTTCTTGCTTGATACCTTCTCACGAGTGCTTCTTCACCAGGAACCAGAACTGAAGCTAATTATAGGGACCTGTGCTCTATCTTCCACCCTACAGCACCAACTCAACAGACTTGAGATCAGTGGGGGTTTTGTAAGATACAAGCCTCCTAGAAAGAAATAACCACCACCAGAGTAATACAAAGACCGGACAGAAAGTCTTGCCATGACTGAACTGCCACAGAGGATTTTAGACAATCTCCAGGTAGGCCGTACCTTTGATAACAATCCTCTTTTGGTGGCAATGAGCCAGGGTTGACTCTGATTTACAGCACAGTGACACTTCACTGCATTCCAGTTTGGTAGAAGGGGAAAATAGATGCCTGAGTGGCCATATAAGAAAATAAAATTCTATAGCAGGAGAAGAATTATACATACTGGGGGTCCTGGATCCCCTTTTTCTCCAGGATGTCCATCCCGACCGTGTAGTCCCTGCTGCCCTGGAATTCCTGGGGGCCCATCAGGACCTTTTTCTCCTTTCTGCCCTGGGAATAGAGGCCAAAAGATAGTTGAGATCTCATCAGCAGGGGTGAAGTAGAGGGAAACAGAGGACTAAAGATAAAGACAATGGCCTTGACTCTGTGTGGGTAGTTTCCTCTGAGGTCTCAGCTGCCCAAAGTCAGAGACTCTGCCAAGGCCAAACAGGACAGTGACAATTGCCAAACCCATTGAATCTCTTTACTTGGGAAAGGCTCTTTTTCCCATTCCAACAAGGAAGTGGTGTGTGGAAGCGCTAATCTCAGAATCCTCCTCTGCTCATGTGATGCCAAACACAGTACTCCATCCCCTGACATATAGTGAGTGGGGGGATGGTCCGTGGTTGGGCACTTGCCCTGAGCTATCAGTCCTTTCTGGAATTATTTTTCTAACTGGAGCTGGAAAAGTAGAGCTCTCTTCATCTCTGGTAGTAAGAACTTGGAGATGCCTGGGGGCATGTACCCCAGAGTCCAGAGAAATGCAGTGTGACAGGAGAAAATGCAGATGGTGTACTGAAAGATGAAGGATTCAGGGAGAGCAGAGCATCCTGACGCCATTCAAAGCCCTAGACCTGTTGTCCCAGTGCAAACCCTACATCTAACTTTTCACATTTTATCTATCAATAATTTTTTTTTCTTAAATGACTTTCAGCTGGGTTTCTGTTACAACTAAAATATTCTTGATTAATATAGGATACTATAATGCAGGGAATAAACACTAGGCAAGTCAAAGGTGGTCTTGTTGCAAACCCAAGTTTACTCTAATGAGGATCTGAATATGTGACGGAGCGAGCATTAATGTTTTCAAATAAGAGACAGGATTTGAGGCTGGACATTCATATGACTCTATGAAGGGCAGGGAGTACTTTTTAACCAATCTCATCAATCTCAAGTTATATAGGATTGATCTGTGGTCACAGGGAAAATTAACGCGAGAGGATGGTCCACATATCATTCATAAAATGGCAGGGAGCTAAGTGATTGATCGTGTTCACCTTTAACTCTTGATACAATCGGGTCGCCCTTTGCTCCTTTGTTGCCAGGTGGTCCTGAGGCACCGGGTTTTCCCTTGGTGAAAAATAAGAGGGAGAAATTAGATTGTGATGGGTCAAAAGTTACTCACCTGCATGAGTATCTAATCTCCCTCTTCTTCCCTCCTAAATCTCGTTAAAGATTCCGGCTTGGCCTTCCAAGGTGGTCCTACCTTACAAAATTGAGGCTCTTGACCTGCATGTAAAAGTTGGTGAAATCTGAATAAGGTCCATATCTGAGTTAGTAGAAATGTATCAGTGACCATTTCCTGGTTTGGGCCCTGTGCTGTGGTCCTGTCACTTATCACTGGGGGAAGCTGGGTGAGGGTGCATGAGAACTCTCCGTATGATTGTGCAACCTCCTGTGAGTCTTCAACTATCTCAAATAAAAACTTGCAATTAAATTTTTTTTTTATTCTCTTGGGCTTTGTAATGCAAAATTGGGAGGAAAGAGGAGGGTGGTTACACAAGAGCTGCCACTAGAGCTGAAGGTAGAGATTTCTGGATAAGTTTGTGATGAAAGAGGATAGAAATAATGTGATGTTAAGAGAGGGCGATGAGCAAGAGAAGGGGAAATAAGGACCTTGCTGCAGTCAACACATTTCCTCTGTACAGCACATAAACAACTCCTTTTGGCTGATAGGCTCATCCTCTTTCAGCCTCAGCACTACTCTGAGACTAGACTATTTGAGTCACTTTTTAAGTGCTACATATTATTGAATATCAAACCATGTCAAATATGGAAATCTACGGTTGGTATTCTAGAGTGGCCCAGCATCGTATCAACTACTGTTATAAAAACACTATATATAGTTTCAGGATACTCATCTAGTGACCTCAATAATCAAAAAACACAGTCAAGAAAAACTGCAAAGAGGTAAAAATAACTGAGCAGAGCATTTGCTTTGCTCGCACAGATGCTGCTTCCTGCCTTATTTTCACACAATCTAAGAATGTGTTCAAACAAGCTTAAATGTCTTTTTAGCTGGCCTCTGCTAACATCAGCTGTGAGCTCTGAAGGGGAGGAGAGGTACTCGTCGAGATAAGCACAAAGGCAGCATCAAGCAGTAACCATGAAGGAGAAACCAAAAATGTATACAGCAGGCAGTGGTGTGCTCAATAAACAAGACCCTGGTACCTGGAAGAATGAACACACACTGGGAGTCTGAGCAGTGTAGTATTAAGCGCATTGGAGACTTAGAATGTACTATGAATTGCTCTAACACTCTGTACATGAAGAATTTCAAGTCCTAGAGTCAGAACAGAGACACATCGGAGCTAGTAAGAAAAAGAAAATTACCAATGCTGTCTTCGGACTTGGTTAAAGAAACATTTACTGAAAACCTACAACGTACCAGGCATTACTCTGAGTACTGAGGATACAACAGTTAGCAAGATCATCAGACTCAGGTTAAACATTTACTTCACTAAAGAGATTCCTGAGGCAAAGGTTCTCAGCAGCTTTGGGACAAAGAGCTACTTTTCCCAATTGTAAGATCTGAGATCACTGAACACTGTGTTAACACAACAAAAGCTCAGAACAACAAAAATTCCTCTCTGCCAGCATATTTTAGTTGTTTTTTACATGGTCTAGACCAGGAACTTCAACCTCTGATGCCCACAAGGGCTGCACCTGTCCAAGGGAAGTGGTGGGTGGGCATGGTGGGGACTGAATGCCCAGGCCTCCCGCGCCAGGCACAGCCACCCTGACAGACACAGCCCCAATGGCGGTGGTGTTGCATTACCCTTGTGTTCATGAACTTCCAATTTTTTAAGGGACGCCAGGAATCTCATGTTGATAAACAAAAATGAACACTATGAGGACACAAACAAACACTCCAGCGGGTCAGAATTAGCCTGGGACAGTTTCTGACCTTTGGTTTACTCTGCAGACTCCTCAGGGGCAGTTTGCTCATTAGTGTGTACTGGTTTGTTCATTAGTGTGTACCTTACAGTTCTCAAAACATATGACTGAATTGAATTCCTACCAGCTGGTTTGTTCATTAGTGTGTACCTTACAGTTCTCAAAATACATGACTGAATCAAATTCCTCCCAACAAACCTATAAGACGGCTACTGTTACAAATGACACAGCTGCCCCTGAAAAAGCCTGCAGACCTCCCAGACACAAGAGATGGAATATGAAGCAGGGTCCACTTGCTCCCAGGCCCTAGCGGCTTGCACTGCAGTGTCTAAGTGGGAAGCCCCATCCTAGGGAGAGACCTCAGGCTAAGGCAATGAATACAAAGACTTGGTTCATTCAGAAAAAATTGCAAGAAATTTATGCCCACTTTCTGTTTTCTACTTTTCTACCAATCTGTGGCTAATAGAGCCAGGTACTGGCAGATGACAGATATAGAGAGGACTGAAAGTACTCAATAGGGATTGTCTCTGATTCTGTCTTCTGTCTGTCCTTTCCTCTCTCCTCTTTCCTTTCAATGCCCAGTGGTGTGATCCTGGTCCCTGACTGTGACCACAGTGTGATGAATTTAATGCAGAGAAGTCATAGGGACAGAATCATATAAAGAATGAAGACATCAAAAATGCAGCCATTCCAAAGAGGTAAGTCCTAGAGCGACTGAATTAAGTAAACCTTATCTGTGACAACCCCGAATGAACGAGTAATTCACACTCAAAGAAGTCAGTCCTCTGAAGCAATTCAATAGAAATCCACAAAAATACTTGAGAGCTATGAAAATCTTCATTAAGATTAAATAACAACATATAATTTCGACTATAATAAAATGTACAATTAAAAAGGCAGACTATAAAATACAAACTACTTAATAATTGCACCCATGTTCATTCAGCGTACATGCATTAAGGACCCAGCTTTCTGTTGAGTAGACTTTGCAAGTGTGTTTTGTGCATGTGACGAGAATGGTGTGGGGACACCTTCATCGTCACCTTCACTTAAGGCCCTCAGATTGGAATCTTATTCTCATGATATTTGCTGGGAAAAATGGAAAGGAGTCCTTTTGAACTTGATGGTTAGGCCCCAGGTCATTTTAGGATTAAGCCTCTTTCATAAGGAGGGGACAGAAGGCTGTCTCTGGCCCCTAGAGGGGTGCCCCACTGGGCAGTGATTTTATTCTGGGGGAACCGGCTGCTGAAAGGCTGTGCCTCAACCTGAGTCGTTTGTAACCATCAGCAGATGAGGGCTATTTTGAGATCAATTTCATCCACTCTGGCACTAAACATCACATAAACTCTGAGAAAGCCATTATCTCCAGCCTGGACCTCTCAGCTGAATCCTTACGGTGAACATCATCCCACCGCCTACTCAGTATCTCAACTCGTGGGTCGAATAGGCACCTCCACCCTAAGATGTCTCGAACAAAACTGCTTCCTTTCCCCGCCCAATGCCACCTCCTTCTGTCGTCTTCCCTGTCCTTGCACATGGTGGCTGCCTTCTCCAGATGGCTCAGGCCAAAAGCCTCAGCTCTGCCCTTTACTTCTCTTTTTCTTGTATCCTAGGTTCAATCTAACTACTAATCTGTTGGTTCTACCTTCAAAATGCATCCAGAATCTGACCACCGCCTACAGCGCCCAGCCCTGCTGCACTTGTGTGTCCTCCATTATATTTCACCAGGATTCCTGAGCAGCCTGCCAGCAAATCCCTCTGCTTCTTCCCTTGTCCCTAAGGTCTGTTCTCCACAGAGCACCCAGAGCAAGGGAGCGATTGAAAACTAATGTCAGATTAGGTCTCTCTCTTCTTAAAACTCTCCCTGGCTATTCCATGGCCTCCAGGGTAAAAGCTCCAATCTGACCTACCTGCACAGGCCCCCGCTCGGCCACCACCAAGCCCTTTCCTTGACTTCATCTCTCCTGCTCTGCCACTCATTCTCCCCCACTCCAGCCACACGACATGGCGATGGCCTTTGTCACCATCTGCCATACTGCACATTTACTCGTTTAGCTGTTACATGCTCTGTGTCCTCTCTGAAGCTCTAGGAGGGCACAGACTGTGTTCTGGTCCCTGTTGTATCCCTAGCACCTGGAGCAGTGCCTGGAACATAGCAGGTACTCATTAAATATTAATTAGTTGAATAAATGAATGATGGATGGATGGGCAAATGAATGAATACAGGAGTTTTTTTAGTTATTAATATGTTTATAGGTTCAAAACATAAGATATATTTCACACTCTCAATAGAAAGAGGCACATTGAATTCTGTCTCTACCTGTCCTCTCAAGTGGAAAGACTGTGACTGGGAGTAGTTACTCACGGGTGGCCCTGGAGATCCTTCAACACCAGGAGAGCCTGGGTTACCTTTTTCTCCAAGCCAGCCAGGGAGCCCCATGTCTCCCTTGCTCCCCTGCCTCCCAGGAAGTCCTGGAGGGCCAGGGGGACCCCTGGGACCAGGCTGACAGGCACAGAGTCCTTCATTTCCTAGGCAGAGAATAAAAGCAGACTTGTCATGTTTCCTGAATAAAATCCCTAGGAAGGGCTTTACTACACAAAACCAGTAGCACAAATGAAAAACAAATGTGTACAATTCTTATCACAGACAATTGATAATACGTGATGTGGGGACTGGGATGTAGCACGGGCATGGTGTGGGGGTCCTTAGGCGTGGTCAATGTGGGCTGGTTATATTGCTCCTAAACAAGTGGAGTATTTTCTGCTTTTGTAAACTCATGCTGACAAGTTCTGTGGGGAAAGCTGATGTCCAATTCCACTGAAGAAACTTTAAAAATAAGAAAACTTTATTATTTATTTATTTATTTATTTATTTATTTATTTATTTATTGTCTTTTTTGTGACCGGTACTCAGCCAGTGAGCGCACCGGCCATTCCTATATAGGATCCAAACCCGCGGCGGTAGCGTCGCTGCGCTCCCAGCGCCGCACTCTCCCGAGTACGCCACGGGGTCGGCCCAGAAAACTTTATTTTAAAAAGTTTAAAAGTCTCTTGATTCTACTGAAGACACTAAAAAAATAAATTGGTTAGAGCATAAACCCTGAACAATTAAGAAAACAAAATAATCCATGAAGAGGGATTACTGACCACAGAGCCACAGGCATTTTATAAGTCTGGGAAGTATGGGTCCCCCAGAGAGATACTGAAATAAAATATCAATTCTGTCCTATCACGAGGGATCAAGAGGACCCTTGTGAGCAAAGACACCACTTTGAGGTAAATTTCATGTCAGGTAAGCGTCTCCTTTTTACTCTAAGATATAGGATTTGCCTCTTCAGTAACTTAATCACATCATAGCACATTATAAAGTGGAGTACTCATAGTGGGAACTAAAGTGGTAAAGCTGAATGAAATGCCACATTGCACGTCTCATAAATGCCGCAGTCCTCCATATGTGGCTGTCTTCTAGAAATTCTACCTTTGATGCATACTTGCCTTTTTCTCCTTTTGAGCCTCTTCTTCCTGGAGGACCCACTTTGCCTTTTATTCCTTGTGGTCCAGGACATCCAACACTACAATATATCACTGTATGTCGGGTTGGGGATGGACAGAGGGAAACACATAACTTTGGTGAATGTCTTCTACAGAACAAGTGTCTCCTGCACTCTCCCCTCTGTGCTTCCCCTCCCAGCCCCATTCTTTGTTCCATTCTTTTCCTAAGATTCTTCCTCTATAACATGAGAATATACACACATAAAAACCATACAATTGTCAACGCATGCTTCTGCTACGTAACCATTGATAAAACCGTCCCTAATCTCAGCCCTAAGGTAGTGAATTACAGAACAAGGTAACTGACAACAAAACAAACAGCATACCAAAATAAAACACATAAAAAAAACCAAGTCAGTGAATGGCAAATATTTTGCCCCCTTTAATTATCAATCATTAGCCAAGGAAGAAAGCACGAAGCAGGGCTTATGAAAGCAAAAATTTGGAGACATCTGGTTAAAGATGACAAATGAAATGCAAACAATAAATTCTTCATTTTCCCAAAATCCCAGTAGAATAAAAGACAGCAAAAAAAAATTTTATAAAAAGGAATAAGCCCATCGGACAAAGAAAATGGGAGAACTAACAGCAAGAAAAATGTAAAAAGACTTAGCAGACCCTAAGAAAGCTGACTTCTAAGTAGCAGGGAAAACTGAAAAAGAACCCAATTTATATTGAAAGTGTCAAAAAAACCAGACCAGAAGATCCTCTTCTTGAAACTGCAGCAGAAAAAAACAACAATTACTCAAAAAAACGAGCAAACGGACAATGTAGCAGGAAGAAAACATTGAAAGAAACCATACAATTAAAATAGTAGTAGAGGGTGGGTGTTCCACCCCTGAAACATGAACACTATGCTGCAAAAGGAAACATTACAAGAAAATAAGAGGGTTGGCCAGCTAGCCCAGCTGGTTAGAGTGCGGTGTTATACACTAAGGTGAGGGATTCAGATCCCTGTATTGGCCAGCATCGAGAAAAAGAGAGATAGTGGAAATTTTAAAAATCTGGAGTAGAGCTGGAAGATGGAGCTGAAGAAAACTCCCAGAAAGTGTTATGGAAAATAAAGAATAAAGGTTAAAAAAAAAAGAGATGTGGGATTGGTTTTCTAACAGACAAATTGATAAAGTGTTCAGAAAGAAGTAAAAGGGGGAAAAAATGAAGGAAAGAGTGTCTTCAAATAAATACTTCAAGAAATTTTTCCAGAAATGAAGAATATGTGTTGGATTAATACTGCCCACTGAGTGCCTGCAAGTAAAGGCAAATGTACCCACACAGAGGCAATTTATTGTAAAATTTAAGGCAGTAAAAACAAACAAAATCTCCTCTATGCTTCCAGAAAGGAAAAGATTTCAAACAAAGGGTCAAGTATCTAAATGTTATTGAAGTTCTCTGCTGCAATGCTGGAAGCTATTAAAGAATAGAAGATGTGTTCAAAAGCCAAAGGGAAAAAGATTTCGAACCTAGAATTTTATACTCAGCCAGACTATCAATTCAATTTCACAGTAGAATAAAGGCATTTTCAAACAAGTAAGATCCCCAAAGTTTACCCTCTTACTTACAACCTTTCTCAGAAAGTGTAATGAGGGAGTAGACTATCAAAATAAATATTTGAGCTGTGGGAAACAGGAAATGAGAGAGAGAGAGAGAGAATGAAGGTAATGGTGAAAGAAGATTTCAAGATAGTGTCTTGCAAGAAATTAAAAGTGCAACCTGACTTAATTTGGTCAAGAAGTTCCAGGAGAGATTTATTCAAAAAGATAATGCTAGTAGAATATTAAGGAGTTAGAGTGTATAATAATGAGATTTACACAATTCTGGGTAGTTTCAGGTTAAATTTATAGTAAGTATATTGAAAACCAAGCAAACACACAAAGAAAACAAGACAATTATTTACAAAATGTTGTATTGCAAAAGTAATAATATGTACTATTATATGTAAACACTGAATATTTCATGTAAACACTGAATATTTATTTAGCCAAAATCATGATTATAAGTCTATTGATAGGTCATGGGAGTGGAAAATGTGCACATGTGTGGTGTGGGGGTAGTAAAGAAATTAAATTCTTCTTCTGTAAGGGAAGTCAAAAAATACTGCTGAACTTGAAAAATTAAGAAATAGCAGTACAAGTCTATTGAATGTCAATATAGAGGCAAATAACCCAATGTCCAGATACACGTGTGGAAATAATTGCCTCTGGGGAGGAAGGAATAGGAGAAGAGGTCTCCTGTGATTGTGATTCTTTATAACAGTCCTCATAGAACAGTTTGACTCTTAAAGCAGGTGCATATAAAACTCTGATAAAAATAAAAGCTACATTTTAAAATAAAAATTGTATTACTTTACAAAATTTTATCATTCACACTTAAAACTCCCAACCAAATAATTGCACATACTTTAATTGATGTGATAGTCCACCCTCAGTTTACTTATTTGTAAAAGCGTTTCAATATTACTAAGTTGGCTCAAGAAATATACATAATTTTTTAAATACTTAGAAAGTTATACTTTCTGAATGACACTGCAAATGTCAAATGCAACATAAATGCTAACGAATGTGAATGAGGAGCACTTTACCATCTGATCCTGGGGGTCCCTGCAGCCCTGGTGCTCCAGGCAGGCCAGGTGGCCCTGGCTTTCCTGGTTTTCCTGGAGCAGAATCAGGTCTTCCAGGAATCCCAGCTGCCCCTGGAAGCCCTGGATGACCAGGAAGCCCTTGTGGCCCACGGGGTCCTATCATGCCTGCAAGAGAAATCAAGAATGAAAACCATATATGCTTTCAGAATAAGCATTTCTGTAGAAGAAATCAAAATCATTCTTCCTTAGGGCGAGGATTTTTTTGAAGGAAAATGGATGGATCTGGAGGACATTCTGCTAAGTGAAATAAGCCAGACACAGAAAGAGAAATACAGCATGATCTCACGTATGTGCAGAATCTAAAAAAGTCAAACTTAAATATTACATGATCTCACTTACAAGTGGAGTCTAAAAAAAGTTGAACTCATAGAAGCAAAGGGTGGAATGGTGGTTGTTAAGGGCTGGGGGTGAGGGGAATGGGAAGATGTTGGTCAAAGGGTACAAAGCCTCAGTTATGCAAAATGAATACGTTCTGGAGATGTAACGTACAGAGTGGTGACTCCAGTTAACAATACTGTATTGTGTACTCGAAATTTGCTAAGAGGATAAATCTTAAGTCTTCTCACCATACACACACACACACACACACACACACACACACACACACACACACACACAACTATGTAGAGGTGACAGGTATGTTAATTAGCTGGATGTGGTGATCTTTTCACAATGCATATATATATATATACACACATCAGAACATCAAGTTGTACACCTTAAATATACACAATTTTTATATGTCAATGACATCTCCATAGAACTGTTTAAATAAAACTTCTCTAGATGACAGTGGTCAGAAAAAGTAGAAGAAAAATAAGATTCCTCTAAAAAGTAATCTGCTTTTTCACAAAGCAGATTACTAGGTATAAAGAAGTAGTCATATCACAGTAATCTGAATAAACTACATTAAATTTAAAAAAGGAAAAAGATGTAGCTCAAAAATAACTGAAGAGCCCAGTCATCAGAATGCCTCACCTCCTTTCAAACCAGCACACAGGTGGAAACAAACAGATTTGGGGAATCAGATATTCATACATTTTCTCCCATTCTTTATGGTTACTGGGAAAGAAATATATTTTACTTAATTAAAATTATTTTTTTTTCAATCTTTCCATCATGAGAACTTGATAATAATAATCTGAATAAACATATTAGCACGTTTAGTGGATAAAAATAGAGACTCACATAATCATCTATGGGGCATAAAATACCTCTCCTTTCTTAACAGCCCGGGTTGGTGGGGAAGCAGAGAGGTGCCAGATTGGAGCCTGGCCTCACCTCTCTAGCCATGAGAGCTTAAGTAGCCTATTTAACTCATTGGATCCTCTGGATCTACCTCATAGGCTTGTTACGAGGATTAAATAAAGTAATCTACATAAGCAGCTCAGTGTAATATCTAGCAATAGCACGTGTACAATGAATGTTCACATGTTCAGTGTATTCTGATGAGTTCAAAACAAGTAACACAACAGCAGATACATCCTGCTTTCCCTGACATCCCACTCCCCTTGCCAGTGTCTTTGGCTTAGAGACAGCTGGAAGCCTTTGTGTGGGAGTGAGCATGTCTGGTTCCAGAGTCTCTCTGTGGAAGATTGCAGTTTTTAGAGAAGGCCACCACAGGAGCACTTGTCCCTAATGCTCTTGTAGAATGTTGGCATCTCCCTATCAAGAGGTGCAACATTTCCTCCCCTTGAATGTGGCCATTAGAAAAGGTGATGCATTTTCTGCCTCGTGAACTGCAACAATTGGGACTGGAGTCCTGAGCTACCATATAAGTAATCTCACAGCTCTGCGGCCACCATGCTGGAAGGAAGCCCAAAGGCAGTACAGAGACCATAAAGAGAGACTCTGAGACTACATGAGAGACACAGGAGAGAGCTTCCTGACCAAGCCTCATCTTCCAGTTCCAGTTCCTATGTGACTGCAGCAGTGTGAAAATCCCTGAGCCAGAATCACTCAGCTTAGACCTTCCTGAACTCTTGAACCTAAGGAGAGTGAGGGGTGGCATACTGACTGTTGTTGTTCCAAACCTCTAGGTTTTGGGTAATTTATTCAGCAACAGACAACTGAAACCCTGTCGGAAATCGGCAATGTAGCATGCTAGTTAAATTAACAGCTATCATTATTATGTGCATATGTTCTGGGACTTCACATATGTTTATGAACACAATCTTTACTCCTCAAACAACCCTGCAAAGTTATGCCTTACAGATAAGGCACAGAAAGTTTAGGCCAAATATCAGTAATGATAATAATAGCTAACATATTGGGTCTTTACTATATGCCAGGATGCTAAGGACTGTATACATATTACTTCTTTCAACTCTAACAAGATCCCATTTCACAGATGAAAAAACTAAGGACAAAGAGGTTTAATATATGCCCATGATCACACAGCTTGTAAGTAGTAGAAACTGAAATGTTTCTAGTTCATAGTTGCTGTGGGTTGAACCTGTCCCCCAAAGGTTCAAGTGTTGGAGATTTGATCTTCATTGTAACAGTGATAAGAGGGTGGGAAATCCTATTACGGTAATTGAAAGTTAGGACCTTCTCAGAGGTGATTAGACTGTGAGGACTGTACCCATGTAAATGGATTAATCCATTGATAGTTTAATGGGTAGTCATGGGTGTGGTTCTGACAGCTTTGTAAGGAGGGCAAGTGAGCAGGTGAGCGCTCTCCTGCCCAGCCATTTGCCATGTGATACCTGGCTTTACTGTGGACAGTCACCACCCAGAATAAGGCTCTCACAAGCTGTGTTTCCTGAACTTTGACCTTCCCAGTCTCCAGAGCTGTACGAAATAAATTTTGTTTCTTTATAAATTACCCACTTTCAGGTATTCTGTTATAAGCAACAAAAATGAACTAACAGAATAGTGTAAACTTGAGTATATTTCATTACAAGTACTACGTGGCCTCCATACATGGCAAGGCTGGGATTCAACTACGAGTGTCTGACTCCAAAACCCTGTTTATCCCATAGCAAATACTATAGATAATTACCAAATAAAATATGTATAATAAGGACTATATACACTGGTGTACTCAGAACAGAATAAAAATGTGCCCCTGTGGATTTGGCTGCCACCTTATCTTCATGCCATTCCTAAGACTGGACTTGGATTCTACAGTCATAGGATGGACCTGGATGCTGCCTGAAGTCTTGTGCTCATGCCAGGGAGATGCTTAACCATCTCCCACAGGGAGTATGGGTTACAATATATGGCATATTACAGCCTTGACCACTCAATAGCACAGCATAAAATCAATGGAGTTGTGGCCAGAATTTTTTTTTTTTTTTCAAAAGACAAGAATGAAATTTTAAAAATAGAGGGCATCATATACCAGAAAGGTATTATTTTGTGAAATTTGAGTTTCAGTCATCTGTATATGTGGGTACAAATACATGTCTGTGTAATATAATATAAATGTGACGCAAAATAAAATGCATTTCTTACTATGGGTCATAGTCAAGATTTGAAATTCACTAGGTTAATTCATCTTTAAAAAGCATGTGGAATTAAGGAGCTTCCTGCATATCTGGCTTTGAATCTGCTGGACACACTTGTTTCTTACTCCTGTTAGGATCTGATTTCAATCTGCTAGAGGCACTATTTTATTGTAAACAAGCCCAAAAGGAGAAATCTAAGACCAGAGACTAGTGCTTTCTGAAGACAAAATACTCTATATGACTTTTATAATCCTGGGCCAATTAAACCAAGGCTACACTACCTAAAAATTACATGAACTAGACAAAGTTTTACTACCTTTGTGGTTGCAAGAGCCCACAAAGTGGAAGCTAGATTCGTGGGAGATTAAATAAGAATTCTGTAGTTAGCAGCAGAATATCTCAGGAAACTTCTTAATCCTTCTTGGTAAATATAACAAGAAACGCAGACCAGAAAAAATTACACTTATTCAAGACTTTTCTTCTCACAGATTTAATCAGTTCTCCTGGGTTCACGGAATGCAAATATCCTCTAAACTTCCATTACTAATCTTACCAGGAATATTCCCCAGCACAGCATCTGAAGGAGTTCAAAGTCCTTACGTCAACAGGACTCCTTTCCAGGCTTTTTATCAAATGTCACTGTGACCTGTAGTTTTCCTGTTTTTGTTTTTGATTTTTTGGAGGAGAGGAGCCTTTTCTGTCAAAGCTGAATCATAATTTTTATTTCCACATTTCATGTGGGAGATTTAAGTTGGGGCCTAGATTTATGAACTAAATTTTACAAGCAGATGTCAGCAGGGAGAGCCTTCTGGGAGGGTGGAAAACATGAGAGAACCCTCAACCCTAGCAGCGGTTTCCAAATCTTATCTGCATGTGATCATCTTGGGGGAGGCCGGTTATACATACATATTCCTCACAATATCTCTGCGATATTAACTGAATACTTCTGAGGTGCAGCTGATGAACCGTTATTGATTTGAGTTCAGTGGTTCTTAGCCCAGGCTGTGCATTAGAAATACAGGGATGCTTTTACAATAGCAGATGCCTGGGCCCATCCCCTAGAGAGTCTAACATTCTTGGCCTGGGATGAGCACATGCATCGGTATCTTTTAAACACTCTTAATGTGATTTCAAATCACCTAGAGCTGAGAGCTGCTGGCGTGGATGATGGTGCAGGAAATCTGGCATGTAAAAGCCAGCGGATTCATACCTGCACACGCCTCTCCTGGCCTGCCCGAGGGACCAGGGGGACCAGGTGGTCCAACAGCCCCCGTTTCTCCATAGAGGCCAGGGGACCCTGGGTCCCCTGGAGGACCTGCCAAAAACAGACACATGTGAATAAACAAATGTATACATACATTTAAAAATACAGACACAATTACTTTTGGGGAGGCTCAATAAAGTATGATTAGGAGATTCTTTTGCAGTTTCTTGCCACATTTCAAATGGAATATCTTAGATGTGAACCCCTTTGCCTGATCTGAGAGTGCAGAGCTCTTTGTCATTGATTTAGGCTGTTCTTTTCTTGGCAGTAGCATCTTGGTAGGTGTTAGTCAAATGGTTTCACAGATTTTTTAGCGATAAACAAAAACTACTTTCTGAAAGGGGACATCATAAAAATCCCAGCGTACAGTTTAAGGACTGAAATACAATTTGTTGTCTTATGCTGATAGAGATGAACCAAGACCACATCTCACCTGCACATGTATAATTAAATACACGTGCTGAAGTTCGTGTACTCAGCCTCCCTAGTGTGCAAGCTATGAAAATACCGGGCCAGGCTCTTCTGTCTGGGCCACTCAAATCCCATTTCTGCACAATTTATGGAGGAGCTGAATGAAACACAAACCTTTGATCGGAAGAGACGGAGTTACCAAAACACCTGGTGGTCCTGGGTGCCCACGGTCTCCAGGATCCCCCTGAAATCATTCATTTATTCACTTCTCTTAGAAATATTAATATTTTACTCATGTTTCCTCACATTAAACAAATAGAAGGACCATATGTGCATTCATATAAGAGGTAAAGATTATAGGCTGACGAGAGAAATGAATGATTTGTGGAGTTCTAAGAAGCATAAAGACATACCCAATCTCTTACCTACAAGTAGAAATAAATGGCCAATTGATAAAACTCTCACAAGAGAAAAATAATAATTGAACCTCAACAAAATTATTCCATTCCTGTAAATTAGTTATCTCTAAAGTCATTATGTTTCTTAGATAGACTATGTTTCTTAGATACTATGAGGGTCTAACTTGACTCCCTAGGACATAGTTTGTTGATCCAGCAAAATCTGAATCTACATTTTATTTTAGCAGCAAATATTGCACCCCAGCATGGCTTGTCCTGAGCAAGTGCTGAATGTGAGATCACAAATGTTACAAAGAGAAGAAAAAATTTAGTGGTGGTGAAGCAGACAGCTCTCCAATACCCCCACCCCCCACCTGTCCTGTTTTTAATCTCAACACGATGTGATCCCATGGAATTTTTAAAGCTTTCATTATTATTCACCTTCAAAAGGATTGTTTCTCTGGATATAAAAACCACAGCTAGATAGGAAAAATAAGTCCTAGTGGTCTACAGTAGTGGTAGCATGTATAACATTAAATTATTATAGATTATAACTAAAAATAATTTATTATATGTTCTCAATTGACTAGAAGAGTTCAAATGCTCTCATCAGAGAAATGATAAATTTTTGCAATGATAAATATGCTAATTACCCTAATATGGTCATCACACAGTGTATACATGTATTTATAACTCTGTACCCCATAAATATGTACCATCAATACGTGTCAATCAAAAAATAACTAAATGATTTTTTCTCAAATGTAAAATATAATCATGTTTAATCTGATGATATGATAATCATACATAATAATGCAAAGCATTTATTAAAATAATATATACAAAATTTAATCAAAAAAATAAATAATTAATTCTGTCTCTTTCAATAGTTACATTTTTGAATGATTCTTTGAAATACTCTTTAAAATAAATTAGATAACAGAAGAGATATAAAATTTTATAAGGAATACTCAACTGGCTCATTTTGTTTACCTTTGGGCCACGAAATCCAGTCATCCCAGGATTTCCCACCATTCCTGGTTCTCCCTACAAACAAGCACAAACATGCCCTTTTTAAAAAAATGTGATTGGGTAACAATGATTTCATTATCATTCAATCTGAACAACACATGCCACGATCACTGAGATTCTGTGTGAAGTCTTAACCTGCTCTTGGATTGCATTGAGCAGTTTTATGCTTCTGTTTTTGCACCCACAGCTAAATCCGCATTCTATGAAATGCATGTGTCTGCCTTTCCAATTACTGTATGTGCATACAATGGTACAAATTCAGCAATGATGCTGAATTGCATTTACTAATATAAATGTATTTATCATTTCTATAATAGTGTACATTTACCTTTAATCCTGGAAAACCTGGAGATCCATAAGAACCAGGGTCACCCTAATAAATTCACAAAAATCAACACAAGCAGAATTAAATCAAACTGCATTAACCAGCTCGATGCATTATTTTTCACCTTATCAGATCGTTCCATGGATATGAGTATTTAGTCTTGTTTGCAAAGGTAGCTGCATAAAAGGAAATAAATATAAAATATATTTCATTTTTTAATAACATTTGCTACTTTAAAAGATCCTTAGTCTTATTTTAAAAATTCATGTCATTACCAGTGTTTTAAGAATGTATTTTTGTTGCTGTGCTTCCAATTTTAATTTATTTAACTTAGTGCTTGCCCTGGGCCTAATGTCTTTGAAATCACTTCAATATAATTTATCTGGAAATTAATAGTTGCTCTGTGCATCACCAGCAATAAAAATGACCATGGAAGCCAGTATCGCTCCACTCAATACCTACCCTAGAGCCAAGTAAACTTAACACCTGTGCCAGCTGGCCTCCATAGTGACTCTAGAAATGGGAATCCCATTAGTGACATGTGTGGTGATGTCTGGGGCCTGACATTGTGTTTTTTTTCCCGGCTACCACCCCTAAATCAGCACCTTGTTTTATCAAACAGGCTTAAATTAACCATTCTAAGCCACTATCACACGGACAGTGAGCCAGACAAGGGATGTCATAATCCTGTTACTTCCCCCAATTCTTCTGCCTTCTGCTTGCCTGTTTTATCTAAAAGATGTCACTGGAAGGGATTCTCTGGGATATTTAGCTATGACACAATTCTTGTTGTCCCAAATATATTTTTCTTATGTGAGATATTCTCTTTCGAGCTCACGGGAGTACTGATCTAGTCTTATAAAAGTATGAAAAAGAAATGCCTCCAAATTCACTGAAGTTAACGACCAATGATCTTTACCTGAGCACCTGGGAATCCGGGAATACCTTTCTCTCCTTTTGCCCCAATCCCAGGTTCTCCCTTAAAGAGATGACAGCATTTAGAGGGGTTCAAGTGACAACATTTCAGCAATATGGAAAGCAAAAACAAAATGAGGAACAAAAATTATTGTTGGCAGCTAAAAGAAAACAACTACTCTAGAATATAAGCCCTGTAGGATTCTGATAAAATAGTGAGAAATTCTAGTAATACATATTAACATTTAAAGCAGTGATAAAGGCCATGCAAAATAAATTTTTAAATTAAGAGAGCACATCACACAAATGAAGAAAAAAAAAGGTACTTAAATAAACTACCTTGGGCCCGGGCAGTCCTGGAGGTCCAATCACTCCAGGAATTCCTTTGATACCCTAAAAATCACAATGAATATAATCTGGCTTATTTTTATCATTTAACATACTGAATTCTATCTCTTTCAGATGTCACCTCTTTTGACAACCTGTTTTGCTAGTTTTTTTAAATAAGGAATTACTCTTCACCTGTCACTAATTAGCAACTAAGATCTAAGAACACTCATAAAGCTGACACTATTCAGGCCAGTTCTCTGTGAAAGGCGCAGCAGGGCACAGGGGTGGGCCACCTTGGAACCAGGGCAGCAACGCATTTGGTAACGTAGCCACTGAGAGAAGTGGCACATTTTGAGCAAGGTAGAGAAATTCAGCCTAGTAATTGAAAAGCAACAACAGAACCTGAACATGGCACAGTAATATATCAGTGCTGGAGGCTGACAGAGGAACTCATATTTGCCAGTAATCTATTACATGCCCACCTCTATGCATTTGTTACATTTTCAGTGATCAAAACATCAAACCCATCTGTAACATCTAAAGCACAACTGGGCTTCCAGTAGTCTTTTCAGTCCATGTATCAAAACATTAATGAGGCACTGTATTATGAAGGACATGTCATAATATAGCAGCTCGAGCTAGGTCTGCCACTCAGCAACTGGGTAACCTTGAGAACACTGGTAACCCTCTAAGCCTTGGTTTTCAACTCTGTACAATGGGGCTAATCATAGTGCCAACCTGTTGAGATTCACATGGTGATGCATGTACTGTGCTCAGCACTTGGCTGCCACAGACACGTGTTCAGAAAATGTTTTCTGTTACCACTCTACCAAGGTGACATATGGATTAGGGAATTACCTTTTCTCCTTTATAGAAATGAACATCAGGTGGCTCTACCAAGAGGATGGGTCCAGGAGGACCCTGCTGGCCAACCTCGCCCTTTAAAAAAAAATCAAAACAATAGGAATTTCATATTAATTGATGTTTTGAAGACTTTCACTTATGTATTGTGGTATAATCCTTATGATACCGTGTGTGTGCCAGTAAATTTAAAATATAAATTATAGCAAATACATCATGTATTTTTAAATGACATTTATTGTTTTCTTATTAAAATGTAATACATATTTATCAATAAAAATAAATTTTAAAAGCAAAAAAAAAAAATGATCTATAATCGTACCATCCAGAGCTGACCTCTATTAAAACTTTGGTAAAGTTCTTTGTGTGGGGTGTGTGTGTGTGTGTGTGTGTGTACATGCATGTACATATGTGTATGTATGTACATATATACCCACTGTAGTGGATTGAATTATGGTCCCCCAAAACTCATTGAAGCTTGAATTGTGTCCCCCAAGTTTGGTGTGTTAGAAACTTCGTCCCCACTGCGACTGTTACAACGGTGGGAAATCCTATTGTGGTAACTGAAAGGTAGGTGGGGCCTTGAAGAGGTGATTGGATTGTAGGAAGATGCTGTAGTTAATGGATTAAAAATGGTGGACAGGAGTGTGGTTCTGAGGGCTTTAAAAGAAGAGGAGAATCTGGTTTTTTTGCTTTCTAGGCTTCCACCATCTTGCAATGTGAAACCCCTGGGTCACTGTCACCAGCACCAAATGGACTTTGGACTTCCCAGCCTCAGAAACTATAAGCGATAAATTTCATTTTCTTTATAAATCACCTAATTCCATGTACTTTGTTACAAGCAACAAAAACGAACTAATACACCCATGTATGTGCACACATATATGTGAATAAATGATTGGTTAAACATAATTGAAAATATATATAATCAGAATAATACCGCATTTAAAATAATTTATATTTCATTAAAATTTTAAACAATTTCATATTTTTCTTTTATAGCAATATTGTGTGAGCATTTTCCTGTTATACTAACCATTCTTCCAAAATCCTGATTTCTAATGCCTATACAGTGATCTATTATGAGGATGTACTGTGATTTATCAAGCCATTTCACTCTGGTTAGATTCTGGGTATCTGTAATTTATTAAGATTTAGGTTGTTTCTAATGGATTTTCAATATATTTTTAAACTCTCTGTATAAAGTAATTAGCCAAAAGTTTTTATTTATGTCATTATACATGTTCTCCTGGAGAAAAAAATTCCTTGAATTGATTTTGCCACAATACAAACACAAATTCTTAGCCTTAATTAGAAGGTAATGATTTTGTACTTTTTCCGAATATTACTATTATGGTATTGAATATTAATGCATTATTGAATTATCTTTCCTTTTTTTCATAGTTAAAAGCAGGCTGCAGAGAGGATCACCTGTTTGCAAACCAGGCTCTTACTGGCTGTATCCCTTTGGGCAAGTTCTTTAAAATCTCTCTAGTTTCCTTAACTCTGCTAAACCTCACTTTTCTTCTCTGCAAAATGGAGGTTATAATACTGCCTACCTCAAAGCATTATTCTATTGGATAGATAATACACATAAAATGCTTCCTACATTGAGTGGAACAAAGCAAATTCTCAAGTATACAATTATTTAAAACATTAATGTTTTTGATAGGTGAGATTTGGGGAAGAAGACTACTCTTTCAAGTTTAAATGAAAAAATAAAACCAATAATCCCATCTTTACTGAAACTTGGGAAACTTCAGAAGAGCCAGGAGGTTAGGACCATTGTCATTTTTTGTTTTTTTCCCTAGTTGTAATCCAGTGCCCGACACAGTGCAGGGGTCATAGCTGCACTAAAGTTATCTGTTGCTTGAATCAATGATGGAACAAGGCATAGACAACACATGAGCAAGCGTGTAACATGGATTGGTAGCAATAGGCACGCTTGTTCTTGTAGCTGGGACGAGCCCATACGGAACCCAGAAAGGCTGACAAACAGGGAGTTTCGTCAGAATATCGGTCATTTCACTATTTTTGTACGTGGTAAAAGTACCATATATTCAGTGTAGTCAAAATTACAAAGAAGGAAACCTATGACGAATAAAAATTAAGAGGTCCATAATCAGATCATCTAGGAATAATTAGTAATAACTGTTCAGGGCAGTGTTCCTTAAAATGAGGTAGGCAAACATGTTCCTGAACATCTGAGAGTTCTGCATCAAAATTTTAAAATTATGTTTTAATTCACCTGACAATCTAAAAGAATTAATATAACACATTTTGGATCTTTTGAATGGCCGGCCGTGTCATAGCCAAATACTTCCACGTTATTCCACGGCCTGAATTTGCAAATATGTCTGATTGCCTTGGCATTGAAGGTCGCTGAGCTCAATACTTGTGGGACTCTGCAACGTTCCTCAAACGGGGGTGTGTGGACTTCTGGAGCTTTGGCAAACCTATTCTCAGGGGTCTGTGACTCCCCAAGCTTGGAAAACATTGTTTCAGTGTATTTTCATTCAGTCATTTCTGTAAGTCGGTGATTCTCAAGGTGGGGAGGGGAGATTGAACAACTCTTCCTCCCAGGGACGTTTGGCCATGACTTGACACATTTTTGACAGTCACAACTTGGGGGGAAGGGTTGCTACTGAAATCTAGCAGGTAGACACCCAGAACGCTGCTAAACGGCCTGTAATGCGCAGGACAGCCCTTCACAACAATGAAATATCAGAAATGTTGAGACTGAGAAATTCCTCTAAGTGTATTTTTGAACATCTTTTTGTTGTTGTTGCTTTTGCAAAGTTGAGTTTATACTTTTGAAACTGGTAGTTTCTGCTCAACGTTGTATCATAGGCATTTCTCCATCTCGTGTTTTCTTCATATATATTTTTGCCTATCGTGTTGTGTTGACTGTACCATAACCTACCCCATCATGCTGGAGCTACATAAGAGCAGGGATCGGGCCTGCCTTGCTAAATCCCCATCCCCAGTGTCAGTCCTAACCTGGCACAGAGTAGATGCTCACTATCTATTTGCCAAGGGTTGCTGAAAGAGCCTCACCTACTATAGGACATTCAGATTGTTTCCAGGTTAGCTGCCATCTTAAATCACTTTCTAAATCTTATCTTTACTACGTTTCATGCCTCAGCAGAAAGGACTGTAGGTATGTGGAGGCGGGGAAGGGCAGTGAAGAGGGATGTTGGGGGAGGGGAGGGGCACTGAGGCATGAAAGATTGCATGTTGCTAAATACTTTGGGTCCCAGCTGCTTACATGTTCATTTGTATTTCTATTCATATTTATGTGTGGAGTTTTGAATTCCAATGAAATTTGTGAAATTAAGCCAAACAAATCAGTAATTCAACAAAATTGTTACTCTAGATAAAATATGTTATCAAACATGTTCAATCTCTTTTTGCTATGTGACATGTGTTGCATAAATTAACTACGAATTTCATATGAAATTTTGTCAAAACTGTTATTTTATAGTCAAGGGTCATGGTGCCACAATAATTCAGCAAAGAAAAGTTCTCAGCCATGAAATTGGGCAGTGACTAGCTAATGAACACCAGTTAACAAAATAATCAGCACAGCCTCCAGCACTGGGCAGCACACACATTTTAACATCTGCTCCTTTGTGCAAAAGGGATTCTTACCGGGTCTCCCATCTGCCCCTTTACTCCCACGCCAGGTTTACCCTGGAAAAGAAAGGAAGTAAATCTAATTGCTTTTGAATTTTAAGAAAGAGATGAAAAGCAATGAAGACTTCTGGTTACACGATTCATTGAAGTTTATTTAACATTTTGGTAAGTCTGATAAGAGGGAAGACACAATTCTGACAAATATCAGTGGTCAGTTAACTCACTGTGCATGGGTTCTATTTATGTGTCTTACTCATGGCTGCCTACCTTTAAACCTGGACTCCCAGGATGGCCCGGAGGTCCCTAAATCAATGGCAAGAAAAAGCACACACACAATCAATTATCAGTCATAGAAATCTGAACGTGTCTTCATTGGTTGCTTCAAGCTCCTACTTAGGAAACGTGCATGATGGGCTTTCCATCATGGATGAACTGTTATGACATGTGAACACAATGCCAGTGGCTTACCCCAAGGTGGATTCCCACTGATAATGGTGGGTTTTCACTGATTCTTCGATCTCTCAAAAACCCCACCTGTGCCCGACCCAAGGTGGCAACTTTGCTTTTTTACTTTATTTTGACATTGACTCTGGGTACTTGGGATCAGCACCAGCAGTGCTGTACTTACCCCTAACCCTGGCTCCCCGGGATATCCCATGGGGCCCGCTGGTCCTCTTGCACCCCAAGGACCCTAAACATGAGAAAAATCAGTGCACTCGTTACCCAAAATCATAATCATCTTTCACAGCAAGAGCTGCATTGTAATCTTAGGTAGATAAAAATAGCTGCATTGTAATCTTAGGTAGATAAAAACCTCCAAAGAAATCACAGCCCCAACACCTGTGCCAGTTGGAGCACCCTCAACAGTACCCTCTTCCCAAAGCTAGAGGGCAGCAGTGCTCCGGTAGGTGTGACCAATTCCTACCTTAAGGATCACAGTAGGACCCAGACACCCATCTGCCTATTTACAAATAAATTGCACACTAGCAGAAGTAGAGAATAAATAAGACTCATTACTAGCTGCTCCTAAATTCCAAATATGTTACAAACTTGATATACATCAGGATGCTTTAGAAATATTAATATGAATTAACACTAACTAATATTTAAAAATTAATGTATTTGTACTTTTAGTATATATTTAAAACATGCCCTACAAAATCAATGTGAATAGAGATGTCCCCAATTCAGGATGGAGACAATTCAGCCATAAACAATTTTCTGCAACATGTAAGTCAGGGCATAACTACACAAAAACCAGCAGGGAAAGGCTACAGCCAGGCAACCCTGGGAGTGTGGACAGAGGCCCTCTGTGCTCCCACTGACTCTGCCCATGTCAAATGATTTGCGGGTATGTCATGAACTGCTCTCTTTAGGAGGATGAACTGGTATTTAACAGTAATATCAAGGTAACACATTTATTTATATGTAGAACTGAGCTTCAGTAGTGGTAAGGAAACCAACCTGGGAAAGGAATGCTGTCAATAGCTGGAAGTCACCATGTAAAATTATAGGTTAAGCACTGGAAGGCAAAATTGCTTTCAATTTTAATCTTGTAAACACTGAGACACTGGAAAGACTAACATAATAATTGAATTACAAATTTCAGGGAGGTAAAAATGGGACAAAATATGAACTGTAATACACAATGACTGATTTGGCAGGCAACATGCTAAAGAGAGACAGTGTGAAATGATTTCACTTGACATGTCACGTATGTAGTTGCTAGGTAGATTTACCTTCCTAAACATTAAATGTCTGCCTATACCCCAGCAATGCTAAAAGATCATTAAAAGATGGAAGAGGAAGACAGGAGGAAGTGACCAGAGATGCAAGGATGGCTTCATGGGCATGTGACCTTTACATCCACACAGAGCCCCATGTTCAAGTTAATGTTCTGCTGTTGCCTTCTTGAAATTCTTAGTAATTTTGAACATGAGTCCAACGTTTTCATTTTGCACTGGGTGGGCTCCTCAAATTATATAGCTGGCCCTGCTGGGATTAAAATCTAGTGTGGTTTGTGGGCTTTTTGAGGAGAAAAATAGAAGGACGTGGCCTGCTCAGAAGACTTACTGGTAAGCCGGGTGGTCCTGGGTCCCCTCTGTCTCCCTGCAATAATAATGATATATAGCTTTATAAGGGCAATACAATTTTCCGAAAATACAATTTATATAAAAATAGAAATAGACACAGACATTATTTGGACTGGTCTAACAGTGCAGTTTGTTCCATTTTTCAGTGCTGTGATGACAACGGAGGAAGGGCTCTATGGGGTGATTTTCTTTCTCCATTCTTAGGCCCTTCTACTCAGCCAAGACCAGACAAGGATTGCTGGAGTCACAACGACATGGAATCAAGATAAGACTTTATCTTTCAGTTTAAAGGTTCTAAATTCTCCATCCAATGGCCCCACTTCTTCACAGTTACTGTCTCTGGTCTAATTGTCACACCTGCCTTGCTTTATAAACACCTGGCTCCTTTGAGCACTCCAGAGTGTATGCAAAGGGAATTCATGTGGAAATTCTAGGACACCTGCTTCTGTCCACATCTACTGCCTTGTGACTCTGTGTTGACTCAACCTTCTTGAAAGGATCAAAGGATGTATATTCTCTTGGATATTGGCCCGTTTTTTAAATGTAAAATATATATGATAACATTTTAACCATTTTTAGGTGTACAAGTAGTCTGTGGCATTCAGTACTTTCACATTGTTACTCAACCATGATCACTATCCACTTCCAGAACTTCTTCATTCTCTACCCCAAAACCCCTGTACACACGAAACACTAACCCCATTTCCACTTCCCTCCAGTCCCTGGCAAAGACCATCCTACTTTCTGTCCCTAGGCGTGGAATCATACAATGTCTATCCTTTTGTGACTGGCTTATTTCACTTATTTCACAGCATAATGTTTTCAAGTTTAATCCATGTTGTTGCATGTGTCAGAATTTTCTTCTTTTTTAAAGCTGAGTAATATTCCATCATATGGATATACCACATTTTGTTTATCCATTCATCTGTCAATAAGTACTTAGGTTGCTTCCACCTTTTGGCTATTGTGAATAACGCTGCTATGAACATGGATGTATGAATATCTGTTCAACTCTTTGCTAATAATACAAGTACTTACCGGAATGCCTTTAAAGGTACCTAAAATGAACACTGAATTTCCTTTTTCTCCATTTTCTCCAGGAAGGCCCTAAAAATAAAATACTCGTTTAAGAGGAAAAACGTACATTACTATTTCAGTATTTTCTTTTCTATATGAAATATTACTGACCCACAAATTACCATTATGGTCATGTTTCACTAGCAGATTTCTTTATTATTATTATCATTATTATTCTCTTCATCATTATCATCATCCTAAGGTTCTCATGTATATTTACTCAATATTCAGTTACAATCTGTTAAGGAATCTACTAAAATATAGTTATGTGTTAATTATTCAGCAGGAAAATTGCATTTTTCCTCACAATATAATGTATGTGAATTATTCTTAAAAATAATCAATTTTGCAATTGTTAGTTAATTTATGCCCTATAAATAGTAAACAAAAATATTAATTTTATTCATTTCAGTACTTGTATTCAAAATAGAACCTATATATCATTTGTAAGATTAACTTTTAAAAACATAGCATGTTATTTTTGGAAGGTTTTTGTATGTTGCTGCTAGTTTGCTTAGGGTATTTTTAAAAAGTGAATGAAATACTCAATGTATTCTCCCCACCCCAAGGTTTTCCTACTTAATATCTTAATAGCCTACTTAATATCTCAATATATCTTAATCTGGTTACCACACAAAAATTCTGCCATCTTTATGTATCAAGCTCCTACAAAGGACATACAAATTCCAAGGTTAATTTCTCTTAGAGGAGTACAGGACTTTGCTTCCAACAAGAGATAGTTAGTGATTCTATGTTAAATTACAGCAACACTTTACTTGAGAAATTGGACTTGCCTATACAGGCAGTCCTGGCTTTGCAGTTTCAATATGCATAAATTTCAGTTCCATAATTAAGTTAAATAATGCCAGTCCTCCAACAACTTGGTTCAAATTTCAGTTATCATTGTATATTAACTGAACGATTGAATAAAGGACAAACTTCACTGCTAGCTCCTCAGTTCATAAATCACTTCACAAATAACATGTGAATCATGATCACTGTCTGATCACATCACTTTTATCAAACTCTTCCTGTGATTGGTCACTGCACATCTCACACTCACACACACACACACACACACACACACACATACACACACAGCAAAGTGTGTAGTTGTGTTGCCTCATCAAGTCCCAGCGATAAATGCAAATGACATTTTACAAAAATGAATAATGGAAAGAGGGAACATCGTGGCCAAAAAAGGTGAAAGTGAAGCAAAGAAATAAAAAAAATTATAATGTTGGAAATGAACTTCAAATACAACATAAAAGGTGTTTTAGAAGCAACCGCTGACCACGGAACGTTGACACTGCAGTCATTCGAGATCTCTGTGTACGCAGCCAGAGGAACTCAGTGAAGATGAATTTATCAACATAAAACAAGAAAGAGGCTGTGACAAAAAGGATGAAGATGTCCTGGAGGAAATGACACAGGCAAAAACCTTCACATTAAAGGAACTCTTGGAGATATTTCACAACACCGAAAGTGATCCAAACTTAGAAAGGAGTGTGACACTTTATCAAGGCATAGAAAATATGCTCATTTACTATCATAAGTTATATCACAAGAAGGCAAGCACTGTTGAAACTACTCTTGATAAGTTTTACAAAGAAATAAAACACTTTGATTCTCAGTATTTCAAATTACAGTGTACTAAATAAATTCTGTTTTGTTTTTTCATTTCCCTATACACAAGGGTACTTCAAAAAGTTCCTGGAAAAATAGATTTAAAAGATTTCTATTATCTTTCCATGAACTTTTTGAAGACCCCTCTAATTTGTAACTGACAGTAAAGAGTTTTTCATGTTTTAACAAGACATTTTAAAGGTCACAGAGCAGTAGTACTTTTTCTCATTGGTTGATGGGGTTGCTTTGCATGCGTTGGGCTTGCGTGGTCATTCTCACTTTCTCACATTACTGCAAATGGGTCCAGGGAAAGAAAGGTGCTTTGCAAAGAGACCAGTATAAAAACTTTAGTATTGTGGTCAGTACTACATGCTCTGCGAAAGCTAAAATCGAGAACCCCTGCTCTCAAATGTTCGTGGATCAGTAGAATGAGATTTGGCCTAATGGATCAGTAGAATGAGATTTGGCCTAATTTAAAGAGCTTAAGTCATGTGCATTCACCAGACTGCACTTCCGTCTTCAAATGGCTGAGTTTGAGGGCAAAGCCTGGTTGAGAAGCTTAACAATTAAAGACGGTATTGTTCTTCCTTGGTTCAAGAAAGATGTGAGTAGGAAAATTCTTTTTGAGTTCTGTGTTCAGATCAGTTCCTCTAGGTTCTGAAGCAAAAGGAACACTTATGAGCAAAAAGCAGGATGACTACAGGGATGAGAAAAACTTTTAGAAAGAAATGGTAGGAAATAAAATTGAATTGAGGAAGGGAAAGGGCTGAAAAACAGACATAGAAAATCAATTTTGAAAGGCCAAATTATCTCCAATCTTTATTTAAGTGAGAGAAAGGAAGAGAGAAAGGGAATATGAGGGGTAAAGAGAAAGGGAACATGAGGGGGTAGCTCTCGCTGAAGTTAGGTTTGAATTAAAGTCCAAAGATCTGAAGAAAAAAAAGAAGCCAAGAGTAGTGAAGTTTTCAAGGCTAGATATTGTCAACTGTTTCTAGACATCCATTCCAAACCCTTTCTAACTTATCTTCTTGCATCACAGGGACCAGAAAGAGAAAAACTACATTTCCCAGAATGCTGTGCAGCTGGGTGTGAATTAGGTTTCACTCAGAAGATGTGGAAGGATGTGAGAAAGAGATCCTCTTTCTGGTCTGTTGTTGCTGCCGAGCAGGAAAGTGAAAACTTGAGTGTTTGCTAAGTGTGAGCGTTCTGGCTGGATCTCAGCTAAGTGTGAGCCCTTGAAATCAGTAGTCCCATAGCAGCCCCTGAGTTCTACTTCTCCAACCATTACAATAAGTGCCAAGCTCCCTGTATTAAATTCCTTTCTGTTTGAAATACCTACCGGGGCTTAACAACATAAGTTTTGCTAACTGTCCTCTCTGCTGCCTTCTCCCTACGATCCATTCTCTGTACAGCAGCCAGAGACACCTTAATGAAACATCAATCAGATCATGTTGCTTCCTTCCTTAAACCATCCAGTGCCTTTGCATAGAATGGAAAAGGAAATCTAGTCTCCTTCCGTAGTCGGCAAGGCCCCACATGCTGCCCCCATCTCTGTCCTCATCCTCCAGTCACCCCATTTGTTCACCATGCTCCAGAAACACTTGTATTAACTCTTTCTTGCACACACCAAGCCTGTTCCCACCATATGAACTTTTCTCTTAAAATCCCTATTAGGACCAGCTATGGGTGTCTCACAGGGAGGCCTCCTGGGCCAGGGACGCCTCTTTCTCCTGGAAACCCTGGATCACCTCTTGAACCATTGTAGCCATCCATGCCAGATCTGCCTCTGGATCCGGGAGGCCCTGGGTGCCCCTATAGAAAGCAAAATTATAAGTGAAGGATTTTTGCAAGAATGCCATAACACAAGGGTCATGCAATACAGACACCCAAATTATGGCAATTACACTCACATATTTATTTGTTTAATTTTGTAAAACTTCCTTCTCCACCAGAAGTGCAATGTAGCATGGTAAAAATAAAAATAAGCTTTCAAACTATATCCAAATTTCAATTAACTTTGTTTGAAGTATTCTGAGAAATTTGGAAGGAAACCTTTGAAATTCACAGAAAGAATCAAAGAATTATAAAAATCCCCCAAACATCTCTTCCTTCTTCCATTTTACTTTCATATTAGAAATTAGAGTCTTAAGCCCACTTCCAGAGTTAGAACTCACCAGCAAATAAAAACTTTTATTATGAGTATACATGTATTTCCAGAACATTGTACTTGACATGATGAATATATCTAGCTCATATTTCGTAATTTTTTTCTCTAACCTGTTTGAAAACCTTGCTCTTCAAGTAAGCTGTTTTCATTTTAGAGTTATCATACAAAATTGAAAAACAAGCACCCTTCCTTGCATTAAGATGAAAAAACTTTGAAAAGTTTCCATTATATATATGTATATGTGTGTGTGTATATGTGTGTGTGTGTGTGTATAAACACGTGGTTTTAAGGATTTTGATGAGTGCTTCTCCCTTCTTTAGAAGAGTGAAAAAAATTAAGGAATACTTACAGGTATGCCATCCAAACCTGGAAATCCAGGAACACCAGTTGGACCCTAAAATCCCAGAAAATAAAACAAATACATAAAAATTACTAACTAATTAGGCTAGCCAGTTAGCTCAGTTGGTTAGAGCACAGCCTAATAACACCAGGGCCAAGGGTCTGGATCCCTGTATTGGCCAGCTGCCAAAATATATATATATATAGATAGATAGATAGATAGATAGATAGATAGATAGATAGATAGATAGATAGATAGATAGATAGATGATAGATAGAAAACTAAGTTATTAGATTAACAAGTTGATTTAATTGAAAACATAATTAATGACATATTTAAAAATACTTAGTAGTCACTGTTACCTATTTTTAGATTGATGAGTTTAAATGCCAACATTTAAGAATCAACCTTTTGTACTTTTTTTTGTACTTAGGAAGGCAACTTGGCAGTACCAATTAAATAAAATATTCAACACGTTGTGAGCCAGAAATTCAACTTCTCACAATCTATCCTATAGTAACAAACTCTTAAAGGTGAACAAAAGCAATTTACAGGATAATTTTTGCATACCAGAAACACCCAAAGTTGGGGTAGAATCTCAAATCCTCATCAACAGGAAATAAACTATTGTTTTATCCATATTACAGCTTCTTATGCAATATTTTTAAAGGGATAAGCTCGATCTACATAAACAAATATGAAATGACCTCTAATACATACTGTTGAGTGAAAAAAAGAAAGGCTCAGCATGATACATGTAATATAATGTTATTTAGATTTTTTAAAAGTCACAAAACAGTGTGACTTCTCCATGTGTACACACATGTACTTAAGTGCATAGAAAAGGTCTAGAAGGTCATGCTCCTCTGGAAAGGGGCTAGGAACGAGGACTAATTATTGAAGTGGAGTTTAGACTTAATTTATCATAAGGTACGAGTATGTACGACTTGTGAATATCTAAAAAAACAGCATAGCAGTGCTGGTGAATGGTTAATATGAATCTTTCACTTAAGAAGCAGCTCACCTTATCTCCTTTGTCCCCTGCTGCTCCAGGAGGGCCACTGTCACCTTTCATTCCTTTCTCTCCTGGAATCCCAATGGATCCTGGGGGTCCCAGGGGCCCAATTGGACCTTGTGGCCCTGGTGGTCCTGGTTGGCCCTGAGAAGGAAGATTACATAACAGGAGAATGGGTCGATTCTTAAACAGTGCCTTCTAACAAAAATATATAATCACTTGGGCCTACAGAAAACTAGATTTGAGAAAAAATCTAATAATAGATACACAAATGATGGATTTAACACAAAAATAAAAAAACAGAAGCATTGCATTTTTTAATCTGAATTTAAGCTATATGATGAATTGAATTACTTCGTGTGCACATGTGTGTGTGTTTGTATGTATGTGTGTGTGTTTGTATATATGTGTGTAGCATATGTGTGTATGTACATGGAAACACATATAAACTAATTATAGGTATTTTACTCTTACCATTCTGTCAATGGCATTTATAAATCTTGAGCTGTTTAGTTAAGCAAGGAACTGTAAAAATCAGAATCTTACTACCATTATTTTCGTAACCACAAGTTAAGAGTGTAGGGGAAAAACTGCCAGATCTTGTATTTACTTCAAATAGCTAATCATTAGTCTGCTCTTGTAGGAGAAAACATTTCTTTTTTAGCTGCTTTTACCTAATTTCTTAGTCATAATTAGTCATAATAATGTCACATTATTTTTGTGCAATCCAAATGTCCATAAATGAGAAGGTCATTTCTTGCTTTAGGTGAAGAAGCTTCACGAGCTCAGTTCTCCTCTGAACCCAAAGTGTATCCAAACCGTTGACCTTGGTGTTCTAACACCACGTTCTAACCAACCGAGCTAATGGGCCAGCTCCTGAAAGCGGGACATTTTTGGCACAAAGATGAGGAACTCTCTGCTCCCCTTTCTGCCTGTTCTCTGTTTCATCTGGACAGACCGACCTGCTGAAATGACGCTCAGCCTGTTACAAGCAGCTGCCAACCTTCCAGCTCGTTCCACTCTGGAGCAAGGAAGTTTGGGGTCTGAGGAGCACTCTGCCCCGGCCCCCCGTGACATTGCTGTCTTCTCTGTGCCGGGCTCCTTGTCTCTCTCCACAGTCCCTATGCACGGGATTCCCTCCAGGACTGTAATTTTAAATAGATGGATTCTAACGCCCCATGTGTAGGTCTCAGCTCAGAGTTCTCTAACTTGCTGCTGCTTCCTCAACATCTCCTTGGATTCAGTGGTACCTCCAGCTTAAAAGAAAGAAAGGAAGAAAAAGAACAGAAGGAAGGAAGGAAGGAGAGAGAGAATCTAAAATGAAGTCTTGATTCCCCCCCAAATCTGGCCCTCCACCTGCCTTCCCCACCTACCCAGTTAATCGAGCTGGAATCCTGGAAGTCATCCTTGATATTCTTTCCATCAGACCTAAATGTAATCCACGATCAACTCTTGCTGATTCTACTTCCGGAACAGATCTGAGGCCCTTCTCCCGTCTCCATATCACTCCCCTGGTGCAAGCCAGCCTCAGCGGGAAGATCGCTTCCCAACGCTCTTGCGCTTCCTCTTACCCTGCTTGGAGCCTCTCTGCACAGAACAGCCAGAGCGACATCAACACAGCAATCAGACCATGGCACAGCCTTGCCTTTGAAACCTTTCTGTGTCTTCCTACTACCCTTAAAGTGCACGCCCCCGTCTGCCAGGCCCCACAGGTCCCCTCGTGTCCACATGCTATGCCCACTCCCCACATCCCCACTTTCCAGCACTCGCGGTCTCTTTCTCAGGGCCCTGGCACAGGCTTTCCTTCAGGGCTGCTCTTCCCCTCAATCTTCCCAGGACATGGATCTCAGCTCAGGTGCCACCTCCTCAGAGGCCTTCCTTGACCCTGCATGGAGTAGGCCCTCCAGTCCACCCCACACCCATAGTCTCAATCATGTCACCCTGTCCGTTTCCTTCCTAGCATCCTAGCATTTCATAGCTTCAAATTATGCATTTGCTCATTAGCTTGTTGTTTGCCTCTCCAAGTAGATAAAAGCACTATGAGGGCAGGGATGTTTGCTCTACAGTCGATTCTATCAACCACCATCATCTTTGGGAAAGATGGCTGGCAGTGACAGTGTCCTCAGGCTTGGGGTCCAAGCCCGACCACCCACGCACCTTGGACGCTCTCTACCCGGACCCTGTAGGGTTAGGAAAGTGATTCTTGAACTTTGAAAAAAGCAATTCTATTGAATATAATCCTCATGATTTATACACATTTATATATGTATACCATTTAAACATACTTTTTACAAAATAACTAATGTACGGGAACAATGAGACTATTTGAATGAACTCAAAAATCTAGAATCTAGGTGGTTAAATGACACTTCTAGCCCCCAGGTTCAATCTGTGTCTATAATATGAAGTATATAGAGAATATCTTTGATTCATATGGGGTCTTTTTTTAGTAAGTTGCTTTGCGGTTTTAGGGTAACATCCTTACATTAGATAAAGAGAAGCTTTACAACTAGAAATTGTTAAAGAGACTTTTACCAGCACGAGGTGATTTGGCTGCACAACACAACGCACTGTGGTCTCTACTGAGCGTGCTGGTGTCATCCAGTGCATGTCAGAGCACATGCTGTAAGTTTGAAAGCACTCTGGTATTCATTGAAAGCCAGGATGTTCATCTGCAAATTTTTGTGCTGCTTAAAATGTTTCCAAAGATTTAAGAGAAATTCTTTTTTATCCCCTTGCCTCACAAAACAACATGGATAACCTCATTCAATGAGCAAGCAAATCTTGATGGGCAGACAGGAAGGCTTGATGAATTTCAGAGATATCTGCCCACATCAGATTTCTTAAACCTCCAGGGCAATCACAGGGCTCTGGGCGGAGTCCTATCTACATAAAAATTCGACCTACCCAAAATCAGCCTGTCACTGCCATTCCAGCGACCCAATCTCATGCGATCCCACAAAGGAAACAACGCATTGGCAAGTAGGAGTGTTCTGCTAACCCGCCACCCTCCTGAAGCCAGGGCAAGGCCCATCAGTGTGAAGGCGAGAGTTCCTCATGTGGTCAACTGCACATTGGGTAGAGGGTCAGAGAGCACCCCAATGGGAAGAAATGGTTACCGAGCCCCATCTGGTCATGGTCCATCCTTGAGGTGCCACCTCGGTGTGGCTGGCCAAGGCCAGGCCCAGACACAAGGAGGGAGATGGGGTGGGGGCCCAGGGCAGGAGCCCCATAACAATAATGCAAGAATATTCACTACAGTGTTCTTTGTAATGGCAGGAAAAGCTGGAAATCCTATGCAAATCCGCCAGCCTGAGACTGAGTGGATGAACGATGGTAGCTCTGTGCAATGGAGCATCACGTGGCCTGAGTCTGGGTGCCCACACAGAACTGATAGGACAGGCAGTCAGTGCAGGTGGCTCATCTGTGAAGTGAAAGTACAGTAAGGAACAGAGGATGACACGGGAAGGAAAGTCACTGCCAGGGGCACCTGGAGCTGAAACTGAGGGAAACCCTGAGAGTCAGTGTAGAACACCCTCTCAGAGTTACACTGTCTGGGGTAAGGGGGCTGGTGATTTACCTCATTGGCTGAGGACCACTGGTGGTGGGCAGCATGTGCCTGCTGCCAAGTGGGCTTCAGAGGCTTTGAGAAAGGACCTCAGACAAAGAGATGCAGACACTGGCAGCTGAAGTCCCCCAGAGCATGAGAACTGAGGACAATGTGTAAGGCCCCAACACCATCTGCAAACAGTCACTGAAAAGAGCAAAGTAGACCTGTCTGGGCTGACTTAGAACATCCTCATGGTGCTCATGAGGAGGAAGCAGAGGGATCGAGTGCCCAGTGTCTGGCGTCAGTCCCCTGCTTTTAAAGACTAGGCTCACACTTACTAGCTATGTGACCTTGGGCATGTTTCTTAACCTCTCTGTTCCCTCTGTGTCTTTATCATCAACAGCTTAGAAAAGAATGGTGAGTATCAAAAGAATAATACATGTAAAGTTGTTTAGCATAATGCCTGGCATAACAAATGCTGACTATTGTTATTATATATTATTATTTTAAGTGGATAATTGTTAAATGAGAAAAACAAGACACAGAATAGTAGGTCATATGATCTTACCTGTAGAGAAACAAAAGAACAGACATTTTCTTTAAGTATATGTTTATGAATGAACATTTCTAGAAGGATATACAAGAAATGGCGTGTCTTGGGAGTGAAAATGCAAGGCAGAGCAACTTCACATCCTACTTTGGGCACATCTCATCAGCAGCAAATGTGACCTTTGTAATAAAGATTAATGACCATCTCTGTTTCACCATTAAGTCATTGACTCGACCAACATTACTGACAGCCTTTAACATCTCCCTGAATTTCACAGATCAAAACAGTACTTTATATGTATTTCAATTTTCTTCCTGCTTTTTCATCAAAAAGCTACTATTTATCGAGTATCCATAAAAAACCTGAAAGCTTAGAATTTTACGGGAAATGTAAATATGTAAATATGTGTTACAAAAAAGACAAGGATAAAATATAAAGTATAATTATACAAGCACAACCCATTTGAGAGCATCGTGAGGACATAGCAATTTACAACAGCTGTTGCATAACTTCTGAACCACAATCTAAAGTAAGAATAAATAATGACTTCAGATGACCTTTTTTAAACTCCATGTTAATTAATCTTACTTCTAAGTAAGATTAATTAACTTCTAAGTAAGATTAATTAACATAAGTTTAAAAGCACCTATTTTTTCCTAAATAAAAGGGTCAGGAAATAACTGCTTTTTCATTAAGTTGGGGAATTATCTTTTAGTCTTGCATGAAATTATTCATAAACTCCCCAAATTACCTTTTGTGAATGCGGTACTTTACAATAATGTATTATTTAGATACATAACAAAGCGCATGCTTGAATATAAAAGGGTAAGGAGAAAGAGACAGCCAATTAACTGGCTGTAAATCTCCTTAATGTGTCTTATTTTAGACCTGCAACACTGAACCCATTGAGCTAATGGAACTTTGCAGAGGAAAAAGGAGTGGAAATGTTTAACACGGTGGTAAGAATGTTAAAACTCCATTTAGTGTAGAAATGGGTCCTGATTTGAGAAAGTGCCATATAAAATATTTTCAAAAATGAAGAGAAAAATAAGGAATGGTGATTTGCATTATTGAACAGCACTGATCCCTCTCCCTTCATACTCATCTCCTTCCTCCCCTGGCCCCAACCAGGACACCGGCTTTCTCGCCCTTGCTGAGCAAGCTTTGTCCTTTCACAGCTTTTGCATGCACTAGCCTGTCCCAGGACTTCCCACTCCCCTCCCCGGCTGACATCTGTCACTGGTCCGTGAAAAGATTCTCCTGGCCTCCCAGTCCTGCCTTTGGAGTTAGTGGTCTCTCCAAGATGCCTCTATAACACCTCTCACCTGTTACTAGCACCCTCTCTTTACCTGTGTGTCCCTCCCAACCCCACACCCACTGCACTGGGGGCTCCTAGAAGGCAGAGTCTAGGTCATGATGATAAGAAAGGCAGAGGAAAATAAATGCTGAACAAAATAATGAGGTCAGCCCCACCCCAACCCCAAGGGAAGACATGTGGAAATGCTTTCTTAAGTCTCTGAACTGCCATCCCTAGAATATATTGTAGTAGTTGTGCAAAATGGCAATGATTCCACACCAAAGTGTGCAGAGCACAACTCCACACTGTGAGCAATGACCCTAAATGCAGTGATTTGCTGTCTTTTTTGTGTTGAGATAGAACGTAGGTGTTATTACACCTTTATTTCAAACATATTAATTTGCAAATATAACCCCTATTTTGAAAGTGAAAAAACTAACATAAACATGAAATGTCTCCTTTTTTACAGCCAAGAAGACTTTGGGACTTTACATTTAGTGCTGTTTTTCATATTAATAGGTATTTGCTATATGACACATTTTTGAAATAAATATATTAAACCATAGGTAACAGTACTGAATTTGTCAGAAAGCTGCTCATGAAAATTTCCCAAACAACAATCTTTGAAATAGTCATTTGTTAGTTCACCCAACTTAAGAAAGTAACTTATGCATATCAATGTAGAGAATAATTCTATTTTCATTAAATTAGTTTATATAAAATAAGGGTCAGTCAGTAAAAAAATACTATGCTTACAAGTAAGTATTTGAGCTTACTTATTTAGAAGACTATAATAGAATTAGCCTCAGGATGAACAGGCATAAATAACAGACCCATAAAAGGCATTTTTATAACTAGAGAGTTATTCAATAATCACAGGATTTTGCATCACTTTAAAAAATCTTTTTTTGAGAAATATTCATCCACTCCTAACCCTGCACCCTCCACCCATGAATAATAACATGATATAAAACAGTTGCTATACAAGATTCAGTCTAGCAAGAAGAAAAAAACTGCCCAGATGTAGTATCTCTGATTATTATTATTATTTTTTTTTTGCTATGGTGTGCATGGAATTGGCCTCTGTGGTTTATGATTTTCATCGTGAGACAGTGAAGTCAGAAAACAGATCCACAGTCCAGAAATGACAATCTCGGCTGGACAGCTGAGGAAACTCTGGGATGCCATGCAAAGCTGCTAGATCATCTCTTTCTTTCTCTTCAAAGGCCAAATTGACACGAGGGCATCAGACTGCTATTTGTGCTCCCTACAGCAGCAGTAGGCTCCCGGGCCAGCTGTGCAAATAAAGGATAAAGGAGATCAGGGCGGACACAATACTGCATGCCTCCCTGTCTTCTGAGGCCAGGGCATTCCTTTAGGATTTGGTCCCTTGTTAACTGTCTAAGTCAGGAACGTCTCTTGAGCAGGGCCAAGATCAAATTCCTGTTATTTCACAACAATTTAAGTACAGACAAAAAGATAAGAGGATATGCACGTTTTTAAAACCAAAATCTTCAAATCAGCCTTTTTGGCTGCCACTGATCTCCTTGCCGTCGGGGACCAAACCGTGTAGAGAATGACAAAATGTAAGAAATCCTCTGTCATGTTAGCAGTATAAGGATTGGGAGAAATAACTACACATAGAAAACTACAAATGTATGCACAACCGTGCGTTTTCTGCAACTACTTCATGCTCTTTCCCAGCCAGAATGTGAGTTAGCTCAAAGTATAAATGAATGAATGAATGAACGAATGAATGAATTAAAAAATAAGAAAGATGCTCTCATTATATTAATTATATAGAATTTTCCAAATCACCATGACGCTGGTCATCGAAAGTGTCATAGGATGAAGGACTGTATTTATTGAGCTTGGTTATGTGCCCACCATCCCATGCCTTACCTCATTTAATGCAAACAGCAACACTGAGAAATGTGGAGTATTAGCCCCGTAGAAATGATAAAAGCTGACAGGAGGTATAACTTATTCAAACTCACACGGCTAGTAAACTTGAATCCATACCTGGACCAGTCTCTCCAAAACCTCTCCCTTTCCACTACCTCAGCCTGGCACAACAGAGGGTCCTTTTGCTAAACCACCCTCATGCCATGCCCCGAGTGACATTTCAATCCCTGCCAGCTTCATCTTATTTTAAAACTTAAAAAAAATTACAATCCACATGTACCCTATGTTCTTTTATAAAGTTTCCTTGGGAAGCAATATTATTCATCAAGTTGATTTAAAGACCTCTATTTGTGTGGTTCTCCCATCTAGGTTTCTAGTCCCATTCTGTATCTCCAGCTGTTTCCTAGGAACTTTCTTGGATCTCCTGCCCCTGTGCATTCACACTGATCAGGTCAGAGCTGAGCTCCTACCTCCCAAACTAGCTTCCCTGCCTCCTGCTTCCCCGTCTCTGCAGCTGGTGCCTCTGTTCCCACCCACATCTAAGGTCACCTCCCAGCTCCCAGCTTTGGCTCACCCTCCTTCCCTCATTTTCCATGTCCCTCCCCATCCCAAGACTATCACATCTTGCTTTGAACTAAATCGAGTCTGTCTTACGGTCCTCCCACTGCAGAGCCCTAGGCGCGGTCTTGTCATCTCTTGCATGGGGTACCCAAGCACCAGCCTCCCCTGCTTACCTAACCCCCATCTTCTCCCCACTCCCCCATACAACCACCTTCAGTCTTCCCTTTCCTTGTGTCACTGCTTTCACCAACACCTCCAGTGGCACAATCTCCCTCCCACCACCCCAGCCAACCTTCCCTGCCCTTTCCACACCTCACCCTCTGCTCCAAGCGCACTTGTTTGCCTGGGCGATGGCAGCCTTTCTTCAGGAGGAGCTCAAATTCTACCTTCCTCCCACTGAAAACATGATGATGGTAACAGGAACAGTGACAACGCTGCCACGCATTGAGCACTGGATCTGTTCTAGGCATGACATAGCGCTGTACATGCTCTTCATGGAATCCTTGCAACCACACAAAACAGAATGACACCCCCGGTATCTCATTCCTAAAGGAGGAGGCTGGGGGCTCGGAGAGATGAAGTGAGTGGCCTGAGGACATGCAGCTGACACCCGGGGAAGCAGAAACTCGAACCCAGGTCAGCTGATGTCCGACCTGCTGCCTCCTTTTTACCCCAGTCCTCATCAATTTCACTCTCCCCCAGCCTCTCATGTCTGCCCTAAAATAATGAACACCCGCATAGACTCATCACCTACCTTGCACCAGTAGTCTTGTGCATGCTGCTTTACTTAATGGCTTCTAGTAAGCTTTTTATTGTTTTTTTAAATTTTATTTTAACATTTACTTGTACATATTTGTAGGGTATAGTATGTTATTTCAAGACATGTACACACTGCATAATGATTCACTTAGGGTAAATAGCATAGTTTTGTACCCATTAGTCCCCACACCCTCCCGCCTCATGCCCACCCTCCCAGCCTCTGGTAACCCTCATTCTACCCTCTCTTCTCTTCTATGAGAATCACTTTTTTTCTTGTCTTAGATTCCACATATGAGTAAGATCATGCGATATTTGTCTTTCTACGCCTTTTTTTTAAAAGCTAGTAAATAGATAGAAGCTAATAATTACTCAGGAGTATCAGCCAGAATCCCGAAAGGAAATAGACAGCAAATTAAAATTAAATAACATGAAGAAAATTGAATAAAGAGATTATTTACAAGGGTGTGAACAGTGTTTAGGAAAAGCAACAGGAGGGACTCTGGTGATAGTAGCAGCAAGAAACAATATCACTCATGCCTGAAGGGTGAAGAAAAAGTTACCTGACCCCAGAGAGATCCACGTACATTTTTATTTCCACCCTGACACCTTGGCCACTGTCTTGCACAGTGTAAATTCTAAACATATACTCCTGGATTACTTAATTGATTAAAAGTCCTACAAGTATAGTTAAAATGAACAAAGAAACATGCTTTTTAATGTATTTCTCATTTTAATGCTTGCCTTAGTATTCTTGTCCTATTATTAGTCTCTTGCTCTTTTTTCTTTCTTTAATGCCTAATTGTAATACAACAAGTACGCCACTAGGTGTCAGGACAACATCACTCAAACCCTCACACAGGCCTCACTATACAGCATAAGTGCTTTCCCCAGTTCCTCCAGGGTCCTCCCCTAAGAGTGTTGCAGGATATCAGGAAGAGTTACAAATATGAATAATGAAAAGTGTAACTCAAAGAGTAGACAGTCCAGGAGACTGGCGGTGATGGCGGAGTATTTTCTTGTGCCTTAAGTTGATCTCACTTGGGGATAAAGCGATTGATTGAGCCTGGAGTCACACCAGCCAGGGATTTTTAGCTGTGTTCATATGAGGGATCACGGTGCAGTGGAAAGAAGCCTGTGTTGAGAACCAGAAGACAGGGCTTAGCCTCTGAAGTATAAGGTCACCCACTCTAGAAGACGGCAGTAGTATGGGCCCGACGCAGTGTGTCTGCTGTGGGAACTGCATAAGGAGTGTTGAGCGCCCCAGTGAGCTCCCCGGTGCGCCCCACTCCAGCTGATTCTCCCTCCTTCCACTCTGTTCTGTGTCCCTGTTCCATGGCCTCCCCCTGTTTTCCCCCACCCGTCTCTTCTGTGCAGGCTCCTCTTCCTCCTGCTTAGAGATCCCCTGGAGCTCCTCAGGCTGCCCTGGCCACTTTCCACGTTCCCTTGTGCAAACTCATCCATCTCCATGGGGTCAGCTGCATCCACAGTCAATCTCTCATTTCCCTCCTGAGCCCAGATCCATCTTTCCGAGTGCCAGCCACATATCCAACTGGCCCCAGGCTCTGCAAGTCCAAAACTGGACTGCTGACCATCCCCCACATGTGTTCCTCTGCCAAATACCACTGTCCGCACAGCAGCTGATGCCTCCACCTGGGAGTCATGCATGCACATCACCACCCACTCTCAACTGCCCCACATGGGTTCTTCCTCTCATTCCTATCAAGTCTGCCTCCCACACATTTCTAACCCCCATCCACTTCCCCAGCCTTCACACCCACCCCCTTGCTAAGCCACTGTGATGCCCCACCTGGTTGTCTCCTAACAGGTTTTCCCTAACATTACCCCTCCTTACCCCCAGCTATGTTCTCCAAACAGTAGCCAGAATGATCTTCTTACAGGCTGTTCCTTCCCTTCTTAAAACCTTTCAAAGACGTCTGATTGCGCAGGATAACCTGCTGCCTTGCCCGCTACAATTGAACCTCTCTCCAGCTGCCTTGCAGCTCCTCCAGTGTGCCAGCCTGTCTCCTTCCCCCTCACAGCCCTGAGGAGCAGCTGTTCTCACTTGTAGGGAGTTGAACAGTGCCCACGAAATAATATGTTCATATCCCAATTCCTGGAACCTGTGGCTATAACCTTAGATGGCAAAAGATGTGATAAAGTTAAGGATCTTGAGAGGCAGAGATACCCTGGACTATCCAGGTGGGCCCTAAACGCTATTCCGCATATCTTCACAAGAAGGACACAGAGGAAGATCTGATGCAGATGCACAGAGAAGGCCACGTGAAGACAGGTGCACAGACAGACTGGAGTGATGCAGCCAGGAGCCAAGGATTGCCGACGGATGCCAGAAGCTGGAAGAGCCAAAGAACAGCTTCTCCCCTAGAGCCTATGGAGGGAGCCTGGCAATGCCAGCACCTCACTGTTGGACTTCTGGCCTCTAGAACTTATGAAAAAAATACATTTCTGCAGTAATTTGTTACAGCAGCCACAGGAGCTCACACAACACTCTTCCTCCAGGCTGTGGCCAGGTGACCTCTAATTCCAGCAGGCCCAAGCTCACGTGTTAAACTGTGGCTCCCTGGGACCCTCTCCACCCCACCCCACCCCACCCCCATCCCCCACTTTCATGCAAAAACAAGTGAGGCCACCAAATTATCCAGCAGGGAAGGAGCAGGAAGCTTTGGCTCTTTTTCCTTGATGCACCCAAGCACCTTGTCAGGTACCCAGAAATACCAGCTGGGGGGTGGGGGGATCTTGTCTGTCTCTCCTGCTGGACTCTAAGCTCCAGGCTACAGGGGCTTTCTTTGTCACTAAACCCCTCGGGTCTTGTCTGATGCCTGGCACATGGCAGGTGCTCAATGGTTAGTTGCTGAATGAACAAAAAGGTACAGATGCTCCCCTACTTATGATGGGGTCATGTCTCGATAAATGCATCAAAAGTTGAAAATATCATAGCGAAAATGTATTTAATACACCTAACCTACTGAACATCACAGCTGAGCCTAGCCTACCTTAAACGTGCTCAGAACCTTTACATCAGCTTCCAGTTGGATAAAAACGATCTAACACAAAGCCTGTTTAATACAGTGTTGAGCATCTCGTAATGTACTGAATAATGTACTGAAAGTGAAAAAGGATGGTTGCATGGGGACTCAAAGCATAATTTCTATTGAATGAGTATTGATCTCACAGAGTCAAAAACCTGAAGTCGGGGACCATCTTCATTATTATTAATGGCAGTTAAGATCAAATGACAGAGAAGTGTAAAAATAAGTACCGTGGAGACAAAGCTGTTTCCCTGTGATTTCTTGGCAAATTATTGAAAATGGTATGTGAGTGGAGATTTGGTTTTCTTTCCTAAAGATTTTACAGTTCTGCATTTTAACTACCTTAGTCAGATGTCACCCTTGCACTAGAGAGGTGTTCTTATTCTCACTGCTTCCCATTGTCCTATAAATATTTCTCAAAAAGTATGCCCTGCTTTTGGGTGCACCTGTATTGCTGGTCCTTATTTCTCACCAAGAACAGGGCTGCCTCGGTCAGTCATGACCTTGATCCTCTGAGTTCAGCATGGCCCCACATTTGCTGAGCTCTGCACCCGCCTAGGCTGGGTTCACACTGGGTCACAGAGCTCGGCAGTTGTTGCTATGGAATTGAACTCCACATGAGGAGACCAAAGGCCCTGCTGCAAATCACTGAAAATTTAATGAGGTGACTGAACAGGGCAGATACACCAAAACCTACCTTCAGCCCCAAACTGCAACTAGGATTCCTAGCAAAGGTTCTGTGATATTTGCTCTCTTGTACATTTGGCCTGTTTGGAAAATATATGATACATACTACAGTGTAGAAGGCAAATATAAGCTTGTTCTCTCTCCCTGCTCAGGCACAAATGAGACATTTCAAGAGACTTGTCAGCATACTGAAAACCTGTTAGCTGGTGTTTTTCTTCTATATAGATATCAGCTACACTGCTACTTCTACCACTATGATTATTAATAGACCACACAGTATAAAATGATGGGCACGGATCCTTCCTCTATCCCTAGGCCTCCCAAATCCTGTTCAGAAATACTTCCTCAAGCACTTACATAGGAACTGTAGGTTCATTTTTTCAGCTTTTGCAAGTTTTCTATTCTTCAAAAATCAAATTATTACTCCTGACAGGGGGAACACTTTTACAAGCTAAGTTGGAGTTGTAAATTGCAAGCTGATGAGCTGAATTCCACTTGAAATTTTGTTTAAAATTAGGCACTGGCTTTTAAAAAATCTGAATTCTGGTGCTTTTTCATGACAAATGCATCGTCCAGCTCCCTGCAGTCCCCAATGTCCACGGTCCCATCCCAGGTCCCCTTCACTCAGTTACCTGCTGTCTCCTAAAGGCATCTGAATCTGTCAACTCAGACAGGGATTTCGTTTTTCAGAGAATTCTCCAATAGCAACAGAATGAACCAGAGAGTTCGCAGAGGAGGAAGATGTGGCAAGAAAAACAAAGCAGCAGAACCAAGGCTAAGGGGTTGGTGACGGACAGCTCTTCTAAATTCCAGTTGTGTTGGAATTTGTTTCCATTGAAATAGAACATAATTGACTTACATGAACTATGGGACATAAAATTATTGCTCTGAGCCATTTATCAGGCTATGGTTAGACTGTCCTAAAACACAGCTGTGTGAGTGATAAAGAGATGGAATTCTAGAACTTTGAGTGCGAATAACTAAATTATTTGGAAAACGTTAACAATAATTAAAATTTCCCAAGTAAATTCCATTTTTATCATGGAATACAGGCTCTTAGGTGCGTAAGGGACAAGTAGATGAGACTGCAGAAAAAATACTTGTACACTTTTTAGTGATTTAACATTCCCAAAAGAAAGAGTGACTCATTAATGTTTGGTTTTGGCTTTCAAACCAAGAAGACTAAGACAATTCTTGAGTTTTAAGCCATTTGACCTCCTTGTATGTAAAACCACCACATCACAAAGTCTTGTTGATTTCACAGTTGCTAAACTCCCTTTAATGGTAAATGGTATGAATCTATTTTTTTCTTGAAAAAAACTATAGAAGGTGTGTTATTATCATCTTAAAGCAGAACTTAGGTCCAATCCTAGTTCGTAAGGACATGTAATTTTCCCTGCAAGGAGGCAACCACTAAATACATAGAGCTTCCTCCCCTGAAGCTGATAAAAAATAATTTAAAATCCTGCCTAATGTCACCTCATCCACATCCTTAAAGGGGGATTATAATGAGGTTTTTGGAAATGTTAGGGCATACTCACAAATCATTTTTGGAAACCAACTATAAAGCTGTCATAAGCGAAAATCCATGCCCCATATCCCAGAACCACAGGATGTTGGATCTGGGAGACACAGGACCAGGCATCTAGTACAGACCCTTATTTCCTAGGTGAGAGCTCTGAACCTGAAAAAGGTCAGCAGGATAAGCTCCAGTCTCCCACCCTCAGCCCAGAGCTCTTTCCAGGATGCCATTGTACTTGTAAATGCTCTGAGTGCTGCAATCGTCCTATTTGCTGCTGCTGCTGCTGCTCAAAGTGCATATTTCTGGCCCTGCCTGAAATGCACAAGGGAATTTGAACTGTGTGAGATTACTCCTTTAGTAACAGGCTTAAATGCTAGTGCTGGGGGGAGAGGCTCCCCACTAGTTCTGTTCCCCCTTCTCTTAGATATTCAGGTGCCCTTACAGATACCCTAGGTTGGCGTGGCCACCAGCTCAGGCTCCCCAAACTCGTCCAGGCTGAAGTCTGAATTTTAATGTATTGTTTTATGTGTATTAACTGCCTACTAGGTGCTATCTACTGTGATAAGCTCAAAGAAGTACTAAAAACATAATCCCCTGTTTCCAGAGGGGAGAAATGAAGGGAGTCTTATACTTCTAGACTGTGCACTATGGGTCAGGACTCAGAATAAACTTTGCACACGTGTTCTCAGGGCCCCCTACTTTTACGGAGTGTGTGCTTGTGTTCTCATCATCAAGAGGACGGGCACATCCACACTCAAAGCCAACCAGAGCTGCAGGTCAGATAGGAGAAGTACTCAGAAGAGAACCAGGTCAGAGCCTGCCAGGGGGTCCCCTGAGAGAGACGGCGGCACTGGCTGGGATGAGCAGGAGGCCTGACGGGGTGGCATCTCCGCTGAGTGCCTTTAGGAAAGGTGGCGAAGACAGAAGTAGAGTGGAGGTGGGAAGATATTCCAGAAAAGGGTAGAAAGGTGGGAAAATTCAGGTTATCTTCAAGAGAGAGCGAGGCCCAACCAACGCAGCTGGAGAGAATCAAAGGGACAGTTATGGTGATTACAGATGGAAAAACAACTGCGGCTAGGCTGCGGCTTCCAGTGATGAGGCTGAACTTTATTCTGCAGGTAGCAAAGGAGCCCACCTTTGGTTCTCTACTTTAAATATATCCCGGCTCCACTCAAACTCTAGCCCTAGTCGCCAGCTAAAATGCTAACTACAGCCGTTTCCTGGCCCAGGGCCAGCCCTGCTTGTCACCAATTGCCTTAGACACAGCAGTTTTGATGTGGCTCTTGAACAAACACTAACCCACAGGAGAGAAATAATTTCCTTCTTAGGACTACCCCACTATACCACTAATGGGCTGAGCAACCTCAGGCCGATCCCTCAAGCCTCTGGAATTCAGTATATTCCTATTTGCATCGTCCACCCTGAGCCATCACTGCAGCTCAGGAGATGGGCTGGCTGCTAAAGCCAAACCACCTCCTAGTCATACACAGGCCATACTCCCAAATTCTCAGCTGGAAAATGTCACCTTGCAGCCTTCACATGGGGAACCCATCTGTCTCCGGACGTACAGAGATTTCCTGGTGTTGTACAAACAGCCCTCCCTGACCACCCAGAAACAGGGACACACCCAGCAGAGTGCAGCTCAGCACCGTGAGCCTTCATCACCCCGAGTCTATCTTAGTGGTGGCAGAGTGCATCCTCCACACATGCAATGGCTTGTGATTATTTAATAGCCCAAGGAAGTGGAAGAAAAGGACCAATGGGGTGAGAGAGGGAAATGAGACTTGGTTAGATTAAGGAGTCCACCCAACCTCAGAAAGTGATGCTAACACCGGAGTGGTGGAACCTTAGTGTAATCATGTTTCTATGATCATGGAGCAAAAGCTGGGGTTGAAGGCAGACACCTGGGTGTGATTCCTGGCTCTTCTATTCATTAGCAAGTTATTTAGAACTCTTGGGAATTCAGGTTCCTTGCCCTGTCTCACAGAGCTGTCGTGGGGTCAGAGTAGGGCTTCTCAACCTCAGCACTGTTCGCATTTGGGGTTGGATCATTCTCCGGTGTGGGTCTGTTCTGAACATTGTAAGATGTTGAGCAACGTCCTTGGCCTCTACCCATTAGACACCAGTAGCACCCTCTCCACCCGGCTGTGATGACCAAAATCTGTTTCTGGACATTGCCAAATGTCACCTGGTACAGGGTGGCAGGGGAGAAAGCAAAATTGCCCCCAGCTGAGAACTGCTGAACTAGAGGGACTGAGGCTTGTAAAGGCACACAGCACAGCTGCAAAAACAATTCTTGGACCCGTATGAATTGGAGGACCCACCAAACTGGCTTTAGCAAAGCAACTGTCCCTCTGTTTGGTCTCCTCACCCCCTTCCTGCCAAAGAGCTGATTGAATCCATTTTCTTGGGTATCCAGTTCAAATGTCTTAAAAAAAATTTAGATGCACTAAGTTTTTTTCTTTTGTTGCTGTTGTTTTCTTTTTTCATTTGTGCAATTTTGATATGTTTATAGTAATAACATCACACAAAAGCCAGGTTTTTTTGTTATTTCTAATTAATTTGCACAATTACATGGAAAAGCTAAAGCACTTCTTAGGTTGCTAGTTTTTAGTGTCCTAACTTTGTTTTCTTGCAGCTTCAGTTTTAAAATTATATCCTGAAAGTGGCTTGAAAAAACTCAAGATAAATTCTGGTGACCAAAATTTTTGATGTATTGAAGCAGCAGCTAAGTAGTTTAAGTATCAGGGGATTTGCCATAACTTATGCTTGATACAGTAGCTGCCTACAGTAAAATAGTTCAGCAAGGAACCCCATATGAACTGCACATGAACTGTGTGAAAATAAAGCAATGTCATGGGAGAAACACATAGTCTCTCTCCTCAGGAAGATAATGTTTCATGTAGACTGATCTTTACTGAATCATTCTTTTTGAATGTCATTGACATTGATTTGGACACTGTTATGAACTGAATGTTTGTGTCCCCCCCCAAATTCATATGTTGAAATCCTAACCCCAATTTGACGGTATTAGGAGGTGGGGCCTTTGGGAACTAATTAGGTCATCAGAATGGAGCCCTCATGAACGGGATTAGTGCCCTTATAAAAGGAACCCTAGAGAGATCTCTCTCTCCATCATGTGCGTGTATGAGCAGACAGCCATCCACAAACCAGGAAGTGGGCCCGCACCGGACACCAGGTATGCAGGCACCTTGATCTTGGACTTTCCAGCCTCCAGAACTGTGAGAAATAATTTCTGTTGTGTAAGCCATTCAGTCCATGGTATTGTTATAGTAGCCAGAATGGATTCAGACATGTTTCAAAAGAATCATTGATCTGACTCAAAAATTGTCCAAGCTTCCGAAACACACTCCTTTCTTGTAAGATCGTGAGAGTATTCTGATTCAAAGAATTGCTTGATCTAATACGTCAGCACAAATGAATTCATAAGCTGCCGTAATCTGCTGTCAGAACATAGGGGAAATGTTAACAAATGTTCAAGAGATGAGTAACCAAGAGGGTTCTTGTGCTTTGCAGAATAGAGAATCTAGTGTACTCATCAAGAGACTAGTTCTGGGTGGACTTGAGCAAGACACTAACCTGCTCTGTGCTTTGGTCTCCTGCACTGCAAAGTTGGTAAGATAAAAAGGTGGTTGTGAGAAGTGAATGAGCTGAAACATTTTGAGCACAGAAAACAGTGCCTTGCTCATCAAAAGCATTCAATATATGTAGCAATTGTTTCAATTAGAATACTATGCCACAGGTTTCAATTGGTGCTATCCAAAAGTAGTCTTGTGGTGAAATGTCTGGAAAGACTGCTTTTAACAAAGTTAAATGAGGTTTTCCCCCCACTTACTGCAGTATTTCTCAGAGCCTTCAAAATGCTGATATGTAACACAAATACCAGGATGGTAACCCAGCATATACCATTTGATACCAGGACCCTTTCTTCATAGGGCAATGCACAAGACTAGAGTCGCATAAAACACTGGACAAATCACTGCTTCGTAGGCTATCTTCTAAGCCTGACACACAGTCTAATATAATTGGGATTGCTTACCAGAAAATTGATCAATGTGAAAAACTTTGATTGTAAAAGACATAAACATTACCGACTACCAAAACATGCTAAGGCTCTGGAACTACTTAATGTTAAATATTCACAATCATTCAAAATTCAGGTATGCTGTCCATATTGATTTTTATGTCACTTACCCGAGACCCCTTTTCAGGAAAGCACTGGCAAACAGAGCAATCTCTTCCTCCGCAAGGGCCGATATATTTCTTTCCACTCTGGAAAGTGAAGTATCTTATTTAGTATACAGGTACTCATCACTTAGTTTGATACATAATATATACATTATAACAAGCACTCTTGGTTTATCTAACTCACGAGAGTTCCACAGTACACTTTGACCTTTGAATCCATTAGAAGAAAAGACTAATATTGATGTATAAAAAGGCAAAAAACTTACACTGTGGCTTAATAATAAGCAAGAAGCTTGTATTATAAGCAAGAAGCTTCTGAACCCGAGGACACTGAAGAAAAAAAGAGAAACAGCCTTCTTCTGAAGGCACTTTTCTTTAACCAGAACCTTCTGCAATTCTTTTTTGATCTACTAAGTTATGAACAGTCTCAGAGTATAAACTCTGCAGTTAGGCAAACCATAAGTTCACAATGGAGCCTAGTTTAAATGCCAGGCTTGGCATTTTTTAGTCTTTACCACCCCCCAACCCCCACCCTCTGCCCCTTGCTTTACCTCCAAGGTCAGCAAGGGCACGTCTCCCCAATGGAGTTTTTCCCAGGACCATTCTCCAGCCAGTCATAGCCTTGGGCTTCAGATTAAAACTATTCTTCTTACAATTTGTTCATACTCCAGGATGCTTCCTCTAACGCATCCCTCAACCAGAAGGCTCCTGAACTTGAATAACTGGGGCCCTTTCCCCACTTGAGCTAACTTTTCTTCTACACTCTCTTTAGAGAGTCACTACGCACACACATAGTCCTTTAGTGAAGAATCAGCACCTTATTCTCACAAATCCTCATTATTTATATCCAGATTCACCAGGTACCTCAACACAAAAGTATAGTTCCAGAGTGACTATTTCTTTTTTTTTTTTTTTTTTTTTTCAGTTCCAAACCTAACTTCTGTTTTAGCTTTTTTTTTCTTTCTTTTTTTTAAAATTTTATTTTGTTGATATACATTGTAGCTGATTATTGCTCCCCATCACCAAAACCTCCCTCCCTTCTCCCTCCCCCCCTCCCCCCCAACAATGTCCTTTCTGTTTGCTTGTTGTATCAACTTCAAATAATTGTGGTTGTTATATCTTCTTCCCCCCCCCCTCGGTTTGTGTGTGTGTGTGTGTATGTGTGTGTGTGAATTTATATATTAATTTTTAGCTCCCTCCAATAAGTGAGAACATGTGGTATTTCTCTTTCTGTGCCTGACTTGTTTCACTTAATATAATTCTCTCAAGGTCCATCCATGTTATTGCAAATGGCAGTATTTCATTCGTTTTTATAGCTGAGTAGTATTCCATTGTGTAGATGTACCACATTTTCCGTATCCACTCATCTGATGATGGGCATTTGGGCTGGTTCCAACTCTTGGCTATTGTAAAGAGTGCTGCGATGAACATTGGGGAACAGGTATACCTTCGACTTGATGATTTCCATTCCTCTGGGTATATTCCCAAGAGTGGGATGGCTGGGTCGTATGGTAGATCTATTTGCAATTGTTTAAGGAACCTCCATACCATTTTCCATAGAGGCTGCACCATTTTGCAGTCCCACCAACAATGTATGAGAGTTCCTTTTTCTCTGCAGCCTCGCCAGCATTTATCGTTCATAGTCTTTTGGATTTTAGCCATCCTAACTGGGGTTAGATGGTATCTCAATGTGGTTTTAATTTGCATTTCCCGGATGCTGAGTGATGTTGAGCATTTTTTCATATGTCTGTTGGCCATTTGGATATCTTCCTTAGAGAAATGCCTACTTAGCTCTTTTGCCCATTTTTTAATTCGGTTGCTTGTTTTCTTCTTGTAAAGTTGTTTGAGTTCCTTATATATTCTGGATATTAATCCTTTGTCAGATGTATATTTTGCAAATATTTTCTCCCACTCTGTTGGTTGTCTTTTAACTCTTTTAATTGTTTCTTTTGCTATGCAGAAGCTTTTTAGTTTGATATAATCCCATTTGTTTATTTTTCCTTTGGTTGCCCGTGCTTTTGGGGTCGTATTCATGAAGTCTGTGCCCAGTCCTATTTCCTGAAGTGTTTCTCCTATGTTTTCTTTAAGAAGTTTTATTGTCTCAGGGTGTATATTTAAATCCTTAATCCATTTTGAGTTGATTTTAGTATACGGTGAGAGGTATGGATCTAGTTTCATTCTCCTGCATATCGATATCCAGTTATCCCAGCACCACTCGCTGAAGAGGCAGTCCCTTCCCCAGTGAATAGGCTTGGTGCCTTTGTCAAAGATCAGCTGGCAGTAAGTGTGTGGGTTGATTTCTGGATTCTCTATTCTATTCCATTGGTCAGTGTGTCTGTTTTTATGCCAGTACCATACTGTTTTGGTTATTATCACTTTGTAGTATAGCTTAAAGTCAGGTAGTGTTATTCCTCCAGCTTTATTTTTTTTTGCTGAGCATTGCTTTGGCTATTCGTGGTCTTTTATTGTTCCATATAAATGTCTGAATAGTTTTTTCCATTTCTGAGAAAAATGTCTTTGGAATCTTGATGGGGATTGCGTTGAATTTGTATATCACTTTGGGTAGTATGGACATTTTCACTATGTTGATTCTTCCAATCCAAGAGCATGGAATATCTTTCCATCTTCTTGTATCCTCTGTAATTTCTCTCAGCAGTGGTTTGTAGTTCTCATTATAGAGATTTTTCACCTCCTTGGTTAACTCAATTCCTAAGTATTTTATTTTTTTGGTGGCTATTGTAAATGGGCAGGCTTTCTTGATTTCTCCTTCTGCATGTTCACTATTGGAGAAAAGAAATGCTACTGATTTTTGTGTGTTGATTTTGTATCCTGCTACTGTGCTGAAATCATTTATCAATTCCAACAGTTTTTTTGTAGAGGTTTTAGGCTGTTCGATATATAGGATCATGTCATCTGCAAACAGGGACAATTTGACTTCATCTTTTCCAATCTGGATGCCCTTTATTTCCTTCTCTTCTCTGATTGCTCTGGCTAGTACTTCCAACACTATGTTGAATAGGAGTGGTGAGAGTGGGCATCCTTGTCTAGTGCCTGTTCTTAAAGGAAAAGCTTTCAGCTTTTCCCCATTCAGGATGATATTGGCAGTGGGTTTGGCATATATGGCTTTAATTATGTTGAGATACTTTCCCTCTATACCTAACTTATAGAGGGTCTTTGTCATGAATGAGTGCTGAACTTTATCAAATGCTTTTTCAGCATCTATAGAGATGATCATATGGTCCTTGTGTTTGAGTTTATTAATATGGTGTATCACATTTATTGATTTGCGTATGTTGAACCAACCTTGCATCCCTGGGATGAATCCCACTTGATCGTGATGAATAATTTTTCGTATGTGTTGCTGTATTCTGTTTGCTAGTATTTTAGTGAGGATTTTTGCATCTATATTCATCAAGGATATCGGCCTGTAGTTTTCTTTTTTGGTTATATCTTTACCTGGTTTTGGTATCAGGATGATGTTTGCTTCATAGAATGAGTTTGGGAGATTTGCGTCCGTTTCAATCTTTTGGAATAGTTTGTAAAGAATCGGTGTCAATTCCTCTTTGAATGTTTGGTAAAATTCTGCTGTGAATCCATCTGGTCCTGGGCTTTTCTTTGTTGGGAGCCTTCTGATAACAGCTTCAATCTCCTTTATTGTTATTGGTCTGTTCAAATTTTCTACGTCTTCACGGTTCAGTTTTGGGAGCTTGTGTGTGTCCAGAAATTTATCCATTTCCTCCAGATTTTCAAATTTGTTGGCGTATAGTTGTTTATAGTAGTCTCGAATGATTCCTTGTATTTCAGATGAATCAGTTGTAATATTGCCTTTTTCATTTCTAATTTTTGTTATTTGAGTCTTCTCTCTTCTTTTTTTTGTTAGCCATGCTAATGGTTTGTCAATTTTATTTATCTTTTCAAAAAACCAACTTTTTGATTCGTTGATCTTTTGAATTGTTTTTTGGTTTTCAATTTCATTCAGTTCTGCTCTGATCTTAATGATTTCTTTCCGTCTGCTAACTTTAGGATTGGATTGTTCTTGTTTTTCTAGTTCTTTAAGGTGAAGTGTTAGGTTGTTCACTTGCCATCTTTCCATTCTTCTGAAGTGAGCATTTAATGCAATAAATTTTCCCCTCAATACTGCTTTTGCAGTATCCCACAGGTTTTGGTATGATGTATCATTGTTTTCATTAGTTTCAATAAACTTTTTGATTTCCTGCTTGATTTCTTCTTGGACCCATATGTCATTAAGTAGAATGCTGTTTAATTTCCATGTGTTTGTATAGTTTCCAGAGTTTTGTTTGTTATTAATTTCTAGTTTTAATCCATTGTGGTCTGAGAAGATACATGGGATAATTCCAATTTTTTTGAATTTATTGAGACTTGATTTGTGACCTAATATGTGATCTATCCTGGAGAATGATCCATGTGCTGATGAGAAGAATGAATATTCTGAGGTTGTTGGGTGGAATGTTCTGTACATATCTGCCAATTCCAATTGGTCTAGAGTCTTGTTTAGATCTTGTGTTTCTCTACTGATTCTTTGCCTAGATGATCTGTCTAATATTGACAGTGGAGTGTTCAGGTCCCCTGCTATTATGGTATTAGTGTCTATTTCCTTCTTTAGGTCTAATAGAGTTTGTTTTATAAATCTGGCTGCTCCAACATTGGGTGCGTACATATTTATGATTGTTATGTCTTCTTGATGGATCAGTCCTTTTATCATTAAGTAATGTCCCTCATTGTCTCTTTTTATGGTTTTTAGTTTAAAGTCTATTTTGTCAGATATAAGAATAGCTACTCCAGCTCGTTTTTCTTTTCTGTTTGCATGGTAAATCTTTTTCCATCCTTTCACTCTTAGTCTGTGTGAATCTTTATGGGTGAGGTGGGTCTCTTGTAGGCAGCATATAGTTGGGTCCTGCTTTTTGATCCAGTCAGCCAGTCTGTGTCTTTTAATTGAGGAATTTAAGCCTTTAACATTAAGAGTTGTTATTGAAAGGTGTTGATTTATTCCTAGCATTTTATTGGTTGTTTGGTTGTCTTAGGTGTCTTTTGTTCCTTGCTTTCTGATTTACTGTTTGGTTTCTTTGTGTGTTGGTTCCTTAGGTTGTAGATAGTGTTTTTGTTAGCTTGTTTTCTCTTCATGAATGCCATTTTTATTGTACTAGCGGGTTTAGATTTTTCTTAGGTTTTTATGGCAGTGGTAGTTATTTTTCAGGAACCAAACCCAGTACTCCCTTGAGGATTTCTTGTAAGGGTGGTCTTGTGGTAGTGAACTCCCGCAGTTTTTGTTTGTCTGAGAAATATACTATTTGCCCCTCATTTCGGAAGGATAGCCTTGCAGGGTAGAGTATTCTTGGCTGGCAATCTTTGTCTTTTAGTATTTTGAAAATATCATCCCATTCCTTTCTAGCTTTTAGGGTTTGTGATGAAAAGTCTGATGTTAACCTGATTGGGGCTCCCTTATAGGTGATTTGACGCTTCTCTCTTGCAGCTTTTAAGATTCTCTCTTTGTCTCTGAGTTTTGCCAATTTGACTATGACATGTCTTGGAGAAGGCCTTTTTGGGTTGAATACGTTTGGAGATCGTTGAGCTTCCTGGATCTGAAGATCTGTGATTTTTCCTATACCTGGGAAGTTTTCTGCCACTATGTTGTTGAATATGTTTTCAATGGAATCTCCATTTTCCTCCCCTTCTGGAATACCCATGACTCGGATATTTGAGCGCTTGAGGTTGTCTGATATCTCTCTCAGATTTTCTTCCATGTCCTTGATTCTTTTTTCTTTCTTTTTGTCTGCTTGTGTTATTTCAAACAGCCCATCTTCAAGTTCAGAGGTTCTCTCTTCAACTTCGACAAGCCTGTTGGTTAAACTCTCCGTTGTGTTTTTTATTTCGCTGAATAACTTCTTCAGTTCAGCAAGTTCTACATTTTTTTTCAGGACATTGATTTCCTTGTATATTTCCTCTTTCAGATCCTGTATACTTTTCCTCATTTCATCATGATGTCTAGCTGAGTTTTCTTGTATCTCATTCAGTTTCCTTAGAATTATCACTCGAAATTCCTTGTCAGTTATTTCAAGAGCTTCTTGTTCTATAGGATCTAGAGTATGAGATTTATTAACTTTTGGTGGTGTACTTTCTTGATTTTTTGTATTTCTGGTGTCTTTTTTTTGGTATTTATTCATTGTGGCAGGGGGTTTCACAGTCCACCGGTTTGAGACTAATGACTAACTAGGATGTTGCTGTGGTTGCCAATTTGGTATGGCTCCCGCCATGACTGCTCAGTTGGCCTCTAGTGTCTTGTGTGTGTGGTTGCCTCGGGTCTTGGGCTTCTCCGGGGATCCACCTTTCTGGTCAGCTTGTACTCTGCTGGGCTGGTGGATCATGTACCACAGGGTGTGTGATCTCTGTTGAGCTTTCACTTTCTGTACAGGACTTCTCCCCGTTCCGTGTGCTCTGGCCCAGGCTGGTAGATCGTGCAGTGGCGACCCCACCGGGTGTGTGGTTTCTGTCGAGTCTCCGCCTCCCTGGCCGCACGTCTCCCCCCTCTGTGCACACTGTGCTGGGCTGGGGCGTGTCTTCTGCACCCCTCGTCTATCAGCTGAGCCTTCAAGACCCTGCTCAGCACCGCCTCGCCCAGGAAGTCTACCAGGTTTCTGCTAGGCACAGACGACCGGTCTCTCTGGGTGCCTTTGTAGCACTGTGTAGATCTTTCTCGGGTCTTGTTCACCTTTGTATCCCCCCGGTATAAACCGAGTCTAGTGCCCGCCTGCAGCCTGCTCTCCGGCAGGTTCAAGCGGACCTGGGAACTCTCCTACCACACTATTCCCAACCAGAAATTCGTTAGGCTTTTTTCCAAACTGGTGGTCGCAGAGATGGTATCTGCCTCCCAGTAACAGGAAGTTTACCCGGGCGGGAGTCCAGGGTGTGGTGGAGTGACAGTCGGCCCGCCCGTACTTCCTAGCCCTCCCAACACTGGTCGGGACGCCCCACACCCCCAGCCCCGCCAGAGAACCGTGGAGGGAGTGGGAGAGGAGGCCGGCCCGCAGGGTCCGGAAAGCCCCGCGCCAGGCCAAGCAAATGGGCTCAGTGATGGCCGAGCAGGGCGGAGCTGCCCGCACCTGGGAAAATGGAGGCAGCACCGGGGCAGTGAGTGGCCTGGTGGTGCAGGCGGGAGCCGCGTGGGCATCCACCCCCCCAACAGAGCTGTGCCAGGGATCACTCACAGTGCTGTGCCAGGTCGGGCGCTTGCTCTGTCTCTGGTTTGTTGCCTTCCGTGTTCTCGGCGCTGCCGCCTCGGGCTGTTCAGTCGCGGGCGCGCGCCGCTCGGGCGCTCCCAGGAATCTTCTTTAATGCCGGCCTGAAACCTCAAATCCTGAATAGGGCAGCTGGCCGCCTTCAGTGCGGCCCCAGCCTCCGGGATCCTGGCTGCATCCACAGCAGCCCTGGCGCCGTGTTCCCTGTTTCAAGACTCGCTTTTGCAGCTAAGAATCAGTTCTTTTCCTGCTCCACACTTCAAAGCTGTTGCCTGTAAATGAGGCAGCCTCTCCTGCCGGGGGCAAAGTGGCGTTGAGCCCCCACGACCGGCCAGCAGCAGCAGTCCTCCCTTAAGAGATGGCCAGAGGAAGGTCCACAAGTTTCCCGGCTGCCTGAGGCCCAGTGGCCACCTTTTCCACCTCAGCTACTCCGCGCCAGCCACCGCAGCCGCCGCCATCTTGAAACTCTGAGTGACTATTTCTGTAAGTAGATCCCTTAAGGACAAACAGAGCCACCATGATGCACCCACAATGAAAATGAGCACTGAGCATTTGTTCCCAAGCTGGGGGCTGCAGGATGGGAGCAAGTTGGTGGTTTGGGCCCCTAGTGGTGGTAAAAGCAGCTCTAGGTGCCAGGAGCTGTATGGACAGCATTATCAAGAAGGCATCAGAGATGAACTTTGCCTATTTCATGATCTTGCCTAGCCAGTCCTCACTGCAACATTTGTGTATTAAGCACACATTTCTATAACTGATAGATATTTTTAAGCTTAAGGCTATACACTGAAGCCTTTAGACCAACGCATAATAGGAAAACATAAAACAATCGAACCAATATTTACAGTTCTGATGGAAGACATATACATATACATATATACATGCATTCTTATATACATAGCTTTGTGTGAACACAAACAAATAGATATGTACACATATGTGTATATACGTGTGTATGGGAGGGAAAGGATTCTACCCAGTATATGTTTTTTTCTTATTAATCACACAATTTAGAGTTCTTTTTTGGAGGAAAAATGTACTCAGACACAATCCAAAAGGAAATATCCTTAAACATGAATAAAAAAGATATCTTTATAAACAAAATTCTCATGGGTCATTAAAAGTATATAAGAATTTGAAGCTTAACAAGAGCCAAGCAATTAGATAATTCAAGTTTTAAAATGTCGAAGTTTCAGAAATATACGCCTCTTGAGTTTTGAGTAATATTGTTATCTATGAATGCAAAAAAAAAAAACATTGAGTTCAAAACTCTGATAAGGTTAAAAAAAAAAAAAAATTAAAGGCCGGAGGCCAGGTCAGGACATCATGAGAGCACTTAAAGTAACTAGTCTGAACACTTGGGTTCATTTAAGGTTGGGATTCATTACTATGTGTTCAAAAAGTATCAAAACAACCAGAGAAAAAAAGGTCAGTTGATTAGATGGCTTGATAATAAAAGCAAGTTTGTTATTTTTGTTTTTACTTATTTTTGCCAAGCATCACTGGAGTTTGTAGCAAAATTACATTTCAGGGAAGAATCAGTTTAAAATAGATTAGAAGATTCTAATGAAGAAACAGAAATAGTCACATACAAAGCTTTGACTGAGACTAATAAAAGAAAAAGGCAAGGGGTGATTTTAGTCTCTACAAAGTTCTTCTACATCAGACATACCCCAATGAACATTAAAAGGGGGGTGAATTCATTAAGGAAGAGTCTGCACCTCAAAAATAGATTGTATAAGCCGTTGAGAAAGATAAAGACAGTGTCTCAGACAACTAAACATTCAAAGTATGAACCACAGTCACTGGGAACACACACTCTCAAAACCAATGTTATTCTTCCTCAAAGGGCAAAAAGGAAAAGCTACTATCTGCTTTATCTCAGGTATTTTTTAAACAAATACTTGTTGCACAGAAAGTTCAACAAAAGAAGTTATTAATTTAGAGAAGATTAATAATCTGTCCTACATTTATATCTCTATTTTCTTTTTGAAAAACAAATAGCATAGGCACATAATAAAAAGTTCAAGTAATGCAAAAATGTATAACAGGAAAAGAAATTTTCTCTTCTAACCCTGGCTCCATGTTCCCTCCTGCAGCAGAGGGTCACTCTCTCCAAATTGGTATCTGGGCATTAAGAAGCATTTTCACACAGTGATCACACACAGGCACACGAGCATACATGTGCACAAATGAACACCACATGCACACTTTCGGTGATTTTGAGCTTGTTTTATTTCTAACCAAATGGTGTATTGCTCTGTACTTTGCTATTTCTACCTAATGATATGTCTTCAAAATCATCCTGCAGGGGGCCGACCCCTGTGGCGCACTCGGGAGAGTGCGGCGCTGGAAGCGCAGCAGTGCTCCTGCCGCAGGTTCGGATCCTATATAAGGATGGCTGGTGCGCTCACTGGCTGAGTGTGGTATGGCCGGTCACAAAAAGACAAAAAAAAAAAAAAAAAAAAATCATCCTGCAGGAACACATACAGCTGTCCATCAAACAAAGTACCACAACGTGTTTAACCAGTCCTTACCGGTGGACATTTGGGTAGGTCCCTTTTGCTATTGAACACCACCCTGAAATTAATGCTCTTGTGCATGTATCTTTGTGCAAAAATCAGAATAAATATATATGATAAATTCCAAAAAGCCACACGCCTGTGTCAGTAGGTACGTGCATTTAAAATCCTGATGGATAAGGCCAAATTGCCTCCTGTAGATATTGCATCAATCTGTATCTCTGCCTTTAAAACCCAACTATTGTATAGCTACTCCTGTGTGAAATCTCTAGAATTTCTGCATACTACAGCAGCCAGGAGGGTTCAGGATAGTACAATTGTTGGTTCAGGAATTATATTCACTAGTACAGAATATAAGAAACCAAGGAAGTAGCGTTTGGGACTCTGCAGCCTTTTATAATAGAACAACAACCACAACAAAAAGAATATGAGACATGAATAAACTTAGAAAAATCAGGTAAGAGAAATTAAAAAAAAAATAGACACGTGTATATATAACAGTATGTTTCTGTTCCTTATCTCAGGCGATCCTCTCAAATGCATGGGAACCGAGTTGGGCAAGTCTTATCTTCTCTACTTAGCACAGGAGAAAACTGAGCCCTGGATAGGTTAAGGGCCTATCAGGGGCAGAGCCGGGGTCCAATGGCTCCTCATTCCTTGACTAGGTGCTTTTTGCACCCAACTGGTAGGAAAAGGAGAATAAAAGCAATTTTATATTTGGATTTGCTTTGAAAAGACCTGCAATAACTTGAATCACCAAAATTGGACTGGATGGTTTAAGGTAGAGTGTATGGACAGATAGAGATGTGTTCACTAGAGTGATTGCCCAGAAACATCTGAGGCTGGGTTTAGTGACTTAGACTCCTTAGTGAGGAAGCAGGAAGAAAAGAGCTTATAAAGGAATGTTCTAGGCTTATCTTTCTCCAGAGCTAAGATGTTCAAATTTAATCTTATAATTCTTGATTTAATCTTGAAATGGCCAAACTGCCTCTTGCCCATCTCCAAAAAAAAAAAAAAAAAAAAAAAAAAATTAGTTATAAAATAAAGAAATCTCCAATACCTAGGCAATTCAAAAAGCAGACTTCACCATAAAAGAAACCTTAGAGTTTGTCTAGTCCCAACCTCCATTTTACAGATGAGAAAAGACTTGTTTAAAAGTATAACCAAAATCATGCATTCAATAAAGTGAATTTTCAACATGCGATCAGAGCTAATTAACGTACTTACCCCATACACATGTTGTACAGAAAAGAGAATAAGTATAAGTGACCTACAGAAAAACAAAAATGCAGATTAATTTAAACTGTCCATTTTCATGTGAAACAAACTAAAAAGAAAAAGAGAAGAGGGATAAATTCCACAACGCTTCTATTTATTTCTGATTGCTGCCACCAGCTGATTTGCCATCAGTCACAAGATCGAGGTCACACTCTCTCTGGCAGCCATCATTACCTTTTTTCTTTCTAATCAGTCAAGAAGTACACACTGAACTCCCCAGCGTCTTCCTTGTGCTGGGGGCCTGGGGACCCTCTGAAGGTGAGAACTGGGTGGATGGATGAGTGACAGGACATGATCTCAGATGAAAACTGGAGGAGAAGGGGAAGTGAAGATTTGTTCAGGCTGAGACCCTGCTGAGACCTTGTGTCCCAGGTGGCTTAGGCAGAACCAAGTAGAAGCAGGGAGCACGGAAGGAAACCTGACTGGACTGGCAGGATGGTTTGGAGGGGAAGGGAAATAATACGGAATAGTTAAGGAAGAGTTAGGTAGTCCAAGGCCTTATAAATGAGGTTGATATCCAACTGGGGTAAATCACTGCTACAAACAAATCTTAGCAGGAGAGATGTGATCCAAAAAGACCACTAAACATTTGCATATGTTTGCTCAGGCTTACATTTGTCAACGAGCTTCCATGTCCATTGTCTCGTTTGACCCTTAAAACAGTTGTGGTTGGAGCTTCAGGTCACATCAGGCCCATGGATGGTAGGAAATGGGGGCACAGTCCTGGGCTGTGAGTTTTCCACTGTCCTTGTCCCTTGCTCTACATAGAGCCTTCCCCTCTCATGTCCTAAGGGAGCCTTCTTCCTCCACCCTCTAGACCTTCCTCTTGCGCTGAGATGCTGATACACACTGTAGAAATTTACAGGGTCCTGTATCTGGGTGTGGGCCTGGCTAGGAGACGGGAGACCAGGGGGTGGGTCTAGCCCACACTTACTGGCCCCTGCACTAAAATCCCCCTGCTCCACAGCCATTCAATTGGAATTCATGATAATTCCAGTAAAATCCAGGTTGGCAGTTTGGTGTAGTAACTAAGTAATTTAAGAGAAAAATATAAAGGTGTTAAACACTGGGAACAAATCATTTTAAGTCAAGTTGAACTTGTATTTATAACTACTGCTTGTTAAATAAATGAGTCCTTAACACTGTAGACATTTGTAAATAGGATTTGTTTCATCTTACAGAGGCTATGGCCCCCACATACATAACCTCATTAAAATTGTAGGCACAGAATGGTTTTTCCACTTCTTACAGAAAGGCAAACTGACTCAGACATATTGAATAACCTGCTCCAGGAGCTGCAGGCAGAATAGCTCCGAGGGGCCAGCTTGGGCTGGGTCCAAATCCCTGCTACTGTCCTTTCCCCCTATGCTCAGCTCATTCTTCCCACTGCTGTAAATATTAAAAAATAAGATTGGCTGGCTGGTTAGCTCAGTTGGTTAGAATAAATATATCTGATATATTTATTCTGCTGCCGATAACACCATGGTCCAGGGTGTGATTCCTGTACCACTCAGCCACCAAAAAAAAATTATTCGTTTTTGTCTTTAAAAAACCATGCACAATTAAGATTCCTTTGCAGTTTCCTCCACATTCACTCTGCATGAGGAAGACTTGGCTGCATTTATGAAATAAACAGTCTCCTTCCCACCACCCTCTCTTCCTTCACTGCCCATCATCCTCAGAACCTTTCATCATTTTCACTATTTAATACACCCAACATCTTTTTTAGTCACATGTAACAATCTCATATTACTTTCCTATTGCTGCTGTAACACATTACCACAAACTCAGTGGCTTAAAAATGACATGAATTTATTATCTTACGTTCTAGAGATCAGAAGTCTGAAATAGGTGTCACTGGTGAAAATCAAGGTGTTATCAGGGCTGTGTTCCATCTGGAGGCTCCAGGGAGAACCTGATTCCTCGCCTTCTCTAGATTCTGGAGGCTGCCCACATTCCTTGGCTCAGGGTCTCCTTCCGTCTTCCAAGCCAGCAATGGCCAGTTGATTTCTTCCTTGGTGTTTCCCTCTGGCATCTGCTTCTATTGTCTCATCCACTTCTCGGACTCTGAGCTCCTGCCTCCCTCTTTCACTTCAAGTGACCCTTGTGATTCTACTGGAACCACCCAGATCATCCAGGGTAATCTCCCTCATGTCAAGGTCAGCTTAATTCCATCTGTAACTTTAATTCCCCATTGCCATGTAATATAATAGATTCAAGGTCCCAGAGATTAGAACGTGGACGTCTTTGGGCGTTATTAACCTGCCTAACATATTTGTGAAGTGCTCTGTCCTGACTTTACTATTTATGGGGACCCTGAAGCTCTGAATGTACAAGACTTTTTTATTCAAACCTAGAGAGCATGAGAGCAAGGATCTGAGGCCTTTAGCTGTGCATCTTCCCATGTGGTGACTATGAGTGTACATTTCAGGGTGAGTAGAGAGGGTTGGTGCTTAATATTAAAATTGAGTCACAAAATGGCAGGCATAATCCATGGCTTTCTGGCACCATTTGGCTTTTCAACACATGAAGCGTTCAGATAATTTCTACCTATAGAACCAACATTTAGGAGAAACTGTTGAATAAGAGCAGGAGATCACACTGAGGATACTCACCAGGGATCTGTGGCCAAGGGCTTGGTCCCTCTGAAAGAGCCCCTCATTGGTGCCATGTGCACCGATGACTTCACAGCAGGTCGTGGTACTTTAAAAAAGCCTGCCAGTCTTCTCTTCCCTTCCAGAAGACTCTCGTTGACAAGCAAGGTTCTGAGTCCTGTGTTGAGGTTTGTATGTATTAATTATAAATATGTCTCGTAAAATACAGTATGCATTATAATGTTGGAAACACTTTCATTATTCATAGTAAGGAAAAACATTTTCTAAAGGGGAACTTCAATAGTTTTTTTGACATAATCTTTCCTTAATGATGGTTAAACTGAATAAATATTCATTTTTATTCTTAGAAATAAAAATATTCCCAAATCTTTTATATGTCATAATACATTTTTGAGGAATAGAAAGATTTTTTTCATATGTAACTTGTATAAAATAATTGCTTCATTTTGCAGAGTGGAGTCTTCTTCTGTTTAATTTTTCCCCATGAAAATCCAAGTTAAAATTCAGTCTTTTTGTTTTGTTTTGGTTTGTGCTTTTTGAAACTATGAAAGAAAACTCCTAGTATAGAAATATACATTTTGCACATACACAGCAAATACATATAAAAACATTTTTATGTGAAATAGTACAAGCCCTATGAAAAACATGTTGGCAGTTCCACAAAAACTTAAGCATAGAGTTACTATAGGATCCAGCAATTCTACTCCTGGGTACATACCCAGGAGAATTGAAAACACATGTTTACACATAAACTTGTACATGAATATTTATAGCAACATTATTCATAACAGCCAGAAAGTGGAAACAATCCAAATGTCCATCAACTGATAAATGGATAAGCAAAATGAGCTACATCCATAAAATGGAATATTATTCAGCTGTAAAAAGGGATGAAGTACTGACATGTTCTACAACATGGATGAACCTTGAAAACATTATGCTAAGCGAAACAAGCCACATATTATATTATTCCATGTATATGAAATATTCAGAAGGGGCAAATCCATAGAGACAGAAAACCAATGAATAATTGTCAGGGGGTGGGGGAGGGAAAAATTATACCTACAGGACTTCTTTTGGGGATGACAGAAATGTTCAGGAATTAGATAATGGTTATGGTTGTACAATATTATGAATATACTGAAAACTACTGAATTGTAAACTTGAAAAGAATTAAAATGGTGAATTTTATTTTGTAAATTTTATCTCAATAAAAAAAGAAAAATAGTTTTAATCTTGACTCAAACAACTCTTTACTTTGATCAAAAATCTCTTTGGCTCAAAGAACTGAAATGTCTTATTTTTAAAACATTGGCTTCTCTAAAGACCTGTCCCCATGAGAACTGGGTAGAAAGAAGGAAACAAGGAGTGTTGGATGTTACAAGCTATTTTTAAAAATATGTATTTACGGGAGATAAGTTTTCCAAGTAAGTGGTAGAGCAACATTCCATGATATGGTTTCAAAATCAAGCAGAAACAGAAAGAAAAAGATGGAGAGAGGACTCATAACCACCTTGGGGGAAGTGAAGAGCACATCAAGTCATTTAATTCTTATCACGATTAGTAAGGAAAGTATTATTTCCATTGCATGGGAAAACAGAGTGGATTGGTTTAAGTTACCTGTGCAAAGTTACAGAGCTAATAAGTGGCAGAACCAAACTTTCTTGACTCTAGTATATCCCTTTCCCCTTGTGACACTCTAGCCTGGCAACCTTCAGACTGCTCTGCTCTTATATTCCTATAAGAATTTTGAAACTATGTACTTCCTACCTCTTTAAGTTAACATCTAAAAACTTTCATCTTTTCTTTAAATAGTTGCAAAGAATATAATCTTTGGAGTATTGTAAATGGTGACCTCTAAAACAAAACTGTTACAAAATTATTTTAAATAAATCCAATGGATCATAATGTTGCAGCAATCCAATTTCTACATCAACAGTTTAAAATACATGTGCACAAGCTCGTTAACAGTTAGGAATTTCACATTGCTTACTTTCTTTTTGAATTCATATTTCCATTGAACACCCCCTTCCAACATACCCTAATGTAATATATTTTTATACTTGAAAATCTTATATTGGTCACCTTCTCTGCAACAAAAATACATATACAAATTAAATATTTTTTATTTCCAATGATCGTAATGAGTCTCTAAGTCTTATTTTCTCCTGGATTGGCTTTTCATTATAATTGTTGGCAGTATATAATTTATCCAAAACAAATTTAAATATCAATAAATAATTATTAAATATTAAGAATAAAATTTTATTGCAAATGTAGTTCTCAGTGAATGAATTAGTCTTTTCTCTTTCTCAGTTAGTTTATTTATCCCTAGATCAATAATCCTTCCTCCTGGAATGAGACAGGTTTAGCAACAATCCTATTTCCATTTTTATTTCCAAATCTGTAGGTTCTAATAAAACTTACTCAACATAAATAAGAAGTTGTGAATGGAAAAAACTTGTTAGACAAATGTCATTCAATTCTTTGAACTTCTCTTGAGTTGTATACTGCTATGGTCTGAATGTTTGTGTCCTGTCTCCCAAATTCATTTGTTGAAACCTAATCCCCAGTGTGTTGGTAGTAAGAGGTGGGGCCTTTGGGAGGTGATTAGGTCATGAGAGTTCAGCCCTCAGGAGAGGGATTAGTGCCTTTACAGAAGAGGCTTGAAGGAACTTATTGCCCCTTCCACCATGTAAGGATGCAAGAAAATGTACTGTCTTTGAAGCAGAAAGCAGTCCTCATCACATACCAAATCTGCTAGTGCCTTGATCTTGGGCTTCCCAGCCTCCAGAACTGTAAGTGATAAATTTCTGTAGTCCTAGGTATCTTGTTATAGCAGCTTGAGTGAACTGAAACATACCGAGAGCAATATGGTCATTTGTCATCAAGAATTATTTTGAATGATCTACCAGCTGGTAAGTCTTCCTTCAACTGTGATGAAAAGGAACAGTTAGAAACGCTCCAACCCAGTGGTGTAGAGCCAGTAGGTAGAGTTCTTCCTGTTCTCAACACCAGCAAGTGTGCAGACCTTCCTCTGGCCCCACAAACAGTTCTTACACTCTGGGACAAAGCAGAGTGGTAATATCTGAGATGGGTGGGGGTGAGGAGGTGGTATGCTTTTCTTCTGAAAAATAGGACAATGGTGAAAAAGGAGGAAAGAATCTTGACCTAAGACCCATTTTTAGATAGAGCAATTCTATGAAAGAATATACACAGCCGCTCAGAATCTGGAATTGATTCCTTTAATTAATATTCCGAGCTGATTGCATAACTCTTGAGAAGTTTTGTCTCCCAAGGGTCCACGTACCTCAGATTGAAGATCTCTGTCTTAAATGAGCTGCCAAAGATAAAAAACTGTCTTGTTCACTATTTTACCAGGAGCAGGTCTTAGATGACCATGTGCTTACCCCATGCATGTATCTAGTCCTCAAACAAACCACAAAGGAGTTGCAGAGACATTATGGCTGTTCTCCTGCCTATGGTGCTGTTACTAGGTCACAGGTGGGCAGAGCCCCCATCTCACTATCAGCCCTACATCATGAACAGCAGTGCGCAAGGTGCTCCACAGTTCACAAAATACAGTCATGCATGTTATCTGCAACCATCTATGAGGGTTTTCTTTGTTGCAACCACCAGTTAGGAGCATAAAAACTTGTGTTTCAACTCAAGCTTTTGACTGCACCAAATTAAAATACCCCGTCCCTCAGAGCATTCCTCTAACCTGCCTTTTCACAAATAAATGGCTGTTATCATATGTAAATAGACAAGACAGTATGTTTCCATTCAAATTTATCACGCAACCATTACAAAAAAAAAAACAAATCCCTCAAAGTGCTATGTACTAAAACATGCAAACTACAGCTTTAGAAGATTGCCTACATAGGAAACCTCTGCAGAAGTTTTGCACCTTTCAAAGAATATGATTTATTTTTGCCAACAGTTATTCTCAAGAAGGAAGCATATTCTACAGAGAGCTGTATCAGAGCCCCACCTTCAGCCCAGATACGTGGGGGCATGGCCAGGTTTTCTATCACCTGATCCCATCTTCCCATGGAAAGCCACCGACCCAAAGGCAGCCCAACCCAGAGCTTGGCTCAGTGACATGGATCTCGCTTTGGGCTGGAGATGGTACAAAGAGGCAAACTGCATCAGCCCTTTGAAAGAGATGAAATTAGGAAACTGACAGAAGAAAGGAGGATGAGGGAGGAAGGATGTGTCAGGAGATGCCCCGAGGGAGCATCAGACATTAGAGGGCTGGGTCGGGCCAAGGTGAAGGGCAAGCCTGAATTTACAGGACACAGATGCACTGAGTAAGCATAAAAAGCTGTTTTCAAGAGGGAAAAATGCAGAAAGAGAAAGACAGATGGTCTCATAAGAGGTTGAAAGATTATTTTATTCCTAAGAGCTGCCCCTGGTGCATTCCTGATGCAGAGACTGATAGTCAAGTCCACTTACTTGCAAACTGACCTGAGTAGACCAGTTGGACTGAAGCATGGCCCCACCCCTCATAGCTGGTTCCAAGGCTGTGCCACCCCAGCAGGGAGCTCATTTCCTCCCCTCCCCCAGGAGAGAAGCTGAACATAAGTACCCTGGGCCTTCCACATTACCTCGTTCACTGGCCTACAGGCTCTCTCCCAAAAGTGTATGCAATTGTGTGTGTGTGCATCAGTAATTTCCAGGATGTATGTGCAGCAAATATCATTCTGTTACCTTCTTCCCACTCCCTGGGATTATTTTTTCCCTTCACTCCATTATGAAGATTTCTGGACTCCAGTTCCCCTGGGACTCCTTGTGAGTCTCTGTCCAATGTTTTCCAACTGCTAGGTTTGGGAACAAGATCTGAGATCTTCCAAGTCATTATCTCTACCATGGGGAATTTGTTTTCTCTGCAACCCAATCTTGAAAAGAAATACACCCTGCTGGGGTTCCCATCAACTGGGGGGGGGCAATGGCCAAGATTGGGGGACCACATAAACAGGAGACTGAGTACTGGACTCTTCCAGTCACAAAAAGGTAACAGAAGCATAATGTCTTTTCTCTACCCAAGTGACATTAACTCTGAGTTCTATTTAATGTTTATTTTTTTGTTTTTTCAGTGAAATAATTTTTCTACTAACTCAATGACTATGTGTACTTTCCTTTTGACCTTCTGACACTGAGCTATCTGAAGACTCTCTTTCCAAGGATAAATTTTTTTGGATTGTCTGCACACATATTTGTGTATACCTTTCTCTTTCCAAAATAGAGTTCTTAAAGGTTCAGCTTTTGTAGAGAAATAAGTAAAGGGTCTCAGAGGCTAAGAAAGTTCTCCCAGGAAAAGAATGACTTACTCACCTCTGTCCACCTGAACACCTCTTTTTGAGGCCCTACACTTTCCCTATTAAGAGTTTCCCAACATACAAGCTTACTACAGGGTTTTGCACTTTGTAAAATTGCATTCCTTTGGGTTGATTCTACCTGCAGACTTTCAAAGAATTCAGGTTGGTGTAAGCTCTTTAGCAAAAGCAGTAAATGTCACAACACATCACATGGTTTTCAAAGTGGGTCATGAGTCTGTGTGGCCTGTGGTCCACTGGAATGTGGCTGGAGCTTCATGTTCTCTGAGAAGCGACAAGAAAAACTTGATAACTACTCAAGTAAATTCTTGAGAACTACTCTGAGCTCCAACTTGACCAGAAGGCAGGTGGACTATGGCCAAGCCCACCCCCACCTCTCCTTCCCTCCAGATTCAATTGAATTGTTTGAGAGTGTTACATAGTCTTCAGTTGACACTGGAGTTGAATTTGCTAGAGCAGGGCCAACTGGACCATATCTCAGCTAACCCACCATTCTGGCAATACAGACTTTTATTATCATTTTCTCCTTGAGGTCTTTTCCCAATATCAACATAAAATTTGACAGCAACCATAATAATTAAAAGACAACCAACAGAGTGGGAGAAAATATTTGCAAAATATACATCCAACAAAAGATTGATATCCAGAATATACAAGGAACTCAAACAACTTTACAAGAAAAAAACAAGCAACCAAATTAAAAAATGGGGAAAAGAGCTAAGTAGGCATTTCTCTAAGGAAGATATACAAATGGCCAACAGACATATGAAAAAATGCTCGACATCACTCAGCATCTGGGAAATGCAAATCAAAACTACACTGAGATACCATCTCACCCCAGTTAGGATGGCTAAAATCCAAAAGACTCTGAACGATAAATGCTGGCGAGGTTGCAGAGAAAAAGGAACTCTCATACATTGTTGGTGGGACTGTAAAATGGTGCAGCCTCTATGGAAAATGGTATGGAGGTTCCTCAAACAATTGCAGATAGATCTACCATATGATCCAGCTATCCCACTGCTGGGAATATACCCAGAGGAATGGAAATCATCAAGTCGAAGGTATATCTGTTCCCCAATGTTCATCGCAGCACTCTTTACAATAGCCAAGAGTTGGAACCAGCCCAAATGTCCATCATCGGATGCATGGATACGGAAAATGTGGTATATCTACACAATGGAATACTACTCAGCTATAAAAACAAATGAAATACTGCCATTTGCAACAACATGGATGGACCTTGAGAGAATTATATTAAGTGAAACGAGTCAGGCACAGAAAGAGAAATACCACATGTTCTCACTTATTGGTGGGAGCTAAAAATAAATATATAAATTCACACACACACACACACACAAAATGGGGGAGGAGGAAGAAGACATAACAACTACAGTTCCTTGAAGTTGATAGGACAAGCAAATAGAAAGGACATTGTTGGGTGGGAGGGAGGAGAGGGAAGAGGGAGGGAGGTTTTGGTAATGGGCCACAACAATCAACCACATTGTATATCGACAAAATAAAATTAAAATAAATAAATAATGTCAGCACTTGAGAACCACATGAAGGTGACATGTGTTCCAAAAATATACAATTGATTTTCAAAACCAGGCAAGCTCTTTACCTCCAAGTTAAGAATGATATTCTTGACTCAGAATATTCTCAAGTCTCTCATGCAAAACACTAATCTCCAGGTTTCTCTTGGTCTACCATTTCTTTCCCCTGGGCAGGGCTGAAGACTTCATTTGAAGTCTCTGGACCTTTCACCTCCCAGAACTGCCTGTGGGGTGAGCTCTGGCAGTAATACCCAATGATTCCACTGGGCGGGGGGCAGGGCCCACCCCCATCTACCATGTGAGGCTGGTATTTGCCTCAGATGACTTTTCACCTCTGTTGCCACCCCCCACCCCCCATAGAGAGCATCTCCCTTCCTCCATTGCTATTTTGTGCTCTTGTGGTTAGTGGACAGAAGTAGGACTTTGGAGTTAATCTTGCATTCAGATCTTGATTATTCCAATCACATAATTAATTAATTACATAATTTAAAATTACACTTAGCAGTGTAACCTTGAACAAATTTGTAATCCCTCTGGGCTCTTGATTTCTCAATATGTAAAGTGAATACCTGAGAAATTTCAATGAGTCTCAGTTAGTGCCTAGTACAGTGCCTGGCATGTGGGGGCAGCTCAATAAATGTGTCTTTCCTTCCTTCCTAATTTTTGATAGATACAAAGAGAGCTCACAATACACTGGAGGAGGATTATAAAGGTAGAAACTGGGGCAAATATGGGCAGACTCCGGGAAGGGGGCAAAACTGTATTTAGGAAGAAAGTGTGGGGAAACCAAAAGTCAGAATCAGAAATGACAGTAGCTTAGAAGGCACTTTTTAGACATTGAGAGAGAAAGAATATTGACAGGGATGAAGCTTCAGTTGGTAGAGGAGAAGAAGGTACACAAAAGAACGATTCTGCTGGTCCCAGAGATGCCAAGGTAGAATCACAGAATCAAGATAAGTTGACATTGAGAAGGCCACTAGGAATAGATTGGCCATTTGGTTTTATCAGCTAGTGAGCTGGTGGCTGCTGTTGCCTCCTCTCCTGTCTCCTGCTCTTGCCCTTCTCTCTGCACTTCTTTTTTTTCTTTTTCCTCCTCCTCTTCTTCTTCTCTGTCAACATCATCATCCTCTGCACCGTAAGAAATGATAATAGCCAGCATTGACAGAGGGCTACCTAGATGCTAAGCACTATGCTAAGGCTTTACAGAAATCTTCAACTTCACCCAGCCCTATGAGGCAGGTGATGTGATTATTCTCCTTTAACAAATGAGTCACATAATTACTAAATGACATTTGCAGGATTCAAAGTCCAGAGCCTTCCTTATGAACCACGACACAGCTTCATAATTAAAAATTCTTGGGTGAATTTTAGGGAATTCATCTCTGAAAGAATAATGGTAGCCCCCAATATAGCAGTAACACAGAGTCAATTTTAAATGCAAATGCTGATACAGAGACATTCTGTTTCCTGTGAATCCTAGAAAACTAGATTTCTTGGGCAGAGGCCATTATATTTGGAATTTCAAGTCTAAAAACTTCTCTAGGACAGCTGGAGATCTTCAAGGTGTTATCTCTAAATAAGACACAGGGAAATCAAATGTGTAAGCATTTAAGGCAACTAGGAAGGAAAAAGAGAAAGATTTCACAAAAGTGTTCAGATGAACTTTAAGATCAAGCAGAAATATTAGGGCAGGGTGTGATTGTTTCAAAGATAAGAGGAAAGTTTTGTCTTGGTGCGGAAGGGAGACTGTATTCATGTGAGTCTTGAGTCTTTCCCAAGGAGAGCTTAACCACCTCTTTTTTCTCATGTCTGCATTCCTGTCTTCTGCTCAGCCTCCAAATCTGCCTTGCTTCTGACAGGAGTTGATTCCTCAAGACCCAAAATCTCCTAGCAGGTCTCTCCCTTAAAGACAAGACCTGGCACTAGAATCCCCTATGAATGGTTTTGCCACTCTGTAACCTAATAAAAGATTCAAGGGCATCCCTCAAACCTGGACTTCAGAGCTATGCCACCCTACAGTCTACCATGGACCATGAAAACACATTCAATGTGGACCTTAGACATCTGTAAGTAACCAAGCAAAGGCAAGAAGATGTTCTGTGCATTGGATGAGGCTGTCACATGAACAGTTGAAAATTGCAGAAAAACATAGAAGTTCCATAACTAAAGGAAGCTTGCTTTCCCATCCCAAAATTTGGAAATGAATATTTTTTTTGAAACTTCAGATATGAAAGCTAGAATGAAGTCAATTTTAGGATTTTACAACAAAAAAAGCAAATGTATGGAAATTAAATAAAATAATATATAGAGTCTAGTCTATATATAAAGATAAAATATTTACAAATAAAAATGTTTGTAAATTTAAATCATTAAAAATATAATAATGGTTTAAAATTTGAAGTGATTCTTCACTGACTAGCTTGGCATTAACCAAAAATTGGTTTCTGGCATCACTTCTGTATACCTTTAAAACAACATAAACACCTATGATCATTATTAATTCAAGAAATATCTATTAACCTCTCATTTTGTGTCAACTCTCATACTACGCACCGTGGACACAAAAATGTATTTGATTTACCTGAAGTAGTGCAAGCAAGAGACATGGTGTAGGTGATAGGTATTACTAACATTCACCACATAATTCCAGCTCTTTCCACGCATGTGGTAGGTTTCGTTTCCCTGCCTTTTACAGAACGAAGCATGGTCACATAACTGGTTTGGCTAATGAAATGTGCATGGAAGTAGCATATGTAACATCCAGGTGGAAGCTTTTAGAGCAGTTTTTGATTTGGCTCATTCTCTTCCCCTTCTGAAATGATCAGAGAAAAACATGTTGAGAGGGAATTTCCAGGAGGTCCCGGAGTGGTTATGATAAGCAGAGCCCCTACAGACACGCTTCCACTTCCCCACATCCTGCGATGAATATCTAGTATAAATGGAGGAAAAACTCCTGACTGTAAGCCTCTGGCTTGGGGGAGTTTTTTGTAAACTGCTCCAAAAGTAACCTGTTCTTACTGCCACAATCTGCAATTTTAAATGGTAACTCTGACTATAACACAGAAAATGGGTTGCAGAGGAGAGAACTTGCAGAAAAGAGAACTAGCTAGAAGGCTACCGTAATCCATAGATGGTAAGTACAGGCACTAGGGCAGGAGCTGTGAGTTTAGAAAAACAGTGAAAGAATCCAGAATTGTGCTTGCAAGAACCGACATGAGTTGTATCACTCTATAAAAGCACCCAAGAGTCTAATTGTTTCAGAGGTGCTGAAAAGAGAAAGTTCTTGAAAGAAAAGGGATGACTAAGAGGGGAGGTGAAGAAAAAAAGATTAAAGTAGCAGCTATAGGCAGCCATCAAAAGTAGAGGCACATCACCATACAATGAAGGCTACAGGAAAATCATAAACTGTGGAAGAAAACAGACCTGAGTGTGATTGCTGGGTGAATTCGACAAATAGTTCAACTTCATTCATTCATTCGGCAAATAGTAATGACTTCATCCATTCATTCATTCAAGAACAGTAAAGAACACAAAAAAGGTCCTGCCCTAATGGGGTTTACATTGACATGTAGGGAAGCAGATACAACATATTTAAACGCTGTGTTTAAAACAGACATGATATCGTCATTACAAAATGGGGCAAAAATAATCATATAGGTCTTGTCAGAGGCAATGACCGCTTCAATTTTGAAAACCTTTGTCTGGTATTAAAGTCAAAAATAGAGATCTCTGTGTCCTTTGTATGTACAAGAAGAACTGTCCCTTCTTTTCTTTTGCTTTTTCACATTTAAAGAACCAACTGTGAAAAATCAGCTCTCTTGACCCAAGACTATTTTTTAAAAAACCAAGAATTCTGGTTAATTGACACCACCTGGTAAGCATACCAAACATTGTACAAAAGGAGAGGAGGTATAGTGGGGAGGTGGGGAATAAGCGGTTAAATTTGGCTTTTAGATAAGCCACTTCTCAAAGTTTCATGTGTATGGATTACCTGGAGATCTTGGTGAATGTAGCCTCTAATTCTGTGGGTCTGGGTGGAGCCTGAGATTCTGCATTTCTAACAAGCTCCCTGGGAGGCTGAAGCTGCTGGTCCCAGAGATGCCAAAGCAAGATTCTAGATGCCTTAGAAGTATATTAACCTCAAGTGGGTTAATGGGCTGTGCTTGACTCTCGTCCCTTTAGTACTGAGCTCAGAAGAGAATCTCTACCTCGTGCCAGCATTTCTCATCAGGTCCACCTATTTTCCTTTATGCAACTAAGAATCACATTCCAATATGTGATTGTTAAATGAAGACTCTGGGCAAAGGGATTTTGATGGATTATTAGATTCTTACAACTCCTTGAGGTCGGTACCATGATTATCCCAATTTTCAGAAGAGAAGACTCTAACCCGGAGAGGTTAGGCCACACTGGTAAGTATAGGAAGGATTCAAAATCCGGAGTTTACTCCAGAGACCATGCTCTTAACCATTGCTTCATCCTCACTGTATTTATATCACAAGTTTCTTCCCTGTCCCGTTGCTGTGGCAGAAGTGACCTGCAGTTGACTGCCACCTTCCATTCCAAAGATGATAAAGACAAGTCCGGTCTCCCATCACAATGACTTGGTTTCAGAAAAAGGCAATTAAAATTCAAATTTAGACATCTTCTAGGATTCAGCAAAGAGAAGGAGCATTTAACATCAGCATGAAGATTTTTTGCTTTTGTTTTTGTTTTCAGGAAGTAATGTCAGTTCAAGAAAGATTAATGAGACACCTCTTGAAATTCTTGGACACTGTCACTTTAGCAGCAGAGCACCTGCTGCCCTATCCCACAGGGATGGCAGAAGATTCCATAAGAACCTTCCCTATCGATGGGAAGCTACTATATACCACACTGCAATATCTAAGGTCTGAGCACACATTCCACAGTGTTCCTAAGTCTTTGGAAAGAGTTTAATACCTGTTCTTTTTATTATTGTACTAAGAAGAGACCTTAATTCAATGCAGCTAACAAAATGTGTATGTAAAACAGTGGCTCTCAAACTTGTTTGCACATAGGAAACTCCAGGGAGCTTTAAAACATACCGATACCTGATCCCCACCACTAGAGAGTGTGATATAATTGGTTTGGCATGGACTGGATATCAGGATTTTTGAACACTCCTCGGGAGATTCCAATGCACAGCCACGGTTGAGAATCACCAGCATAAAAGACAGACGGAAGACTAAGATTCACTCCACGGTAAAAAAATTAAAAAATTACAAAATGGTGGGGTACAGAGGCTGTCTGCATTCACTGTTAAGGTTTAGCCTACCTGCATGGCTACATAAGCCTAAGATACTTTAGACCTGATTCTAATTGCAAGCGTGTGGTTCCCTACTGTAGTGACCAACCTCATAGTTCATACTTGGCATTTGATAAGCAGATACTGCAGATGTCAGGAGCACTGCTCCAGAGCAGGGGTTCTTAACCTGAGGATGGAATTCAGGTGGTCCATGAACTCGGATGGGGAAAAAAAATTACATCTTTATTTTCACTAATCTTCACAGAAGTTCAGCGTTTCCTTCAGTTATGAGTACAGGAGACAGACCACACTAGTGCTGGCAGCTCTTGAGAGTTTGCACCTACTCATGTCACATTTCACTTTGGACAGTTATCTCAAAATACCACTTGCAGTCAACACTACGATGATATTACAGCTGTTTAGTCAACCTGCTGTTAGATCTAGCTACTTAATGCAATAATGTTACTATATCATGATTTCAGTACGTGATCATTGTATTCCAGTAAAACTGATTCTGATTTAATTGCATTGTATGCATTTAACAACATTATTCTGAAAAGGGCACTAAAGGCTTCACTAAACCAATGTGGTCGGTGGCACCAGACAGGGCCAGAGCCCTGCTGGAAGACGGTGCCCTAAGAAGACAGACACTGTATATTTGCATCCAGGGCCACCTCCATGAAGAGCACCCTCAGGAGAGAGACATCTGCACCAGAGCTGGGTCTTGTTTTCTCATGCATTTCCGCAGATAAGATTTAGCCTGAAAAGGCAGTTCAACTCAGCAGGGAATAGGATGGGTTTTCTCTTTCTCTTCAGCTGCCTCTGCTCTTGGCATTTTGGACCTGCCCGACTGCCAGGCCGGTAACTAGAGCCTCCAAATTAATCAAAACACACTGTGCCCAGTTCAAGCCCAGGCAGACCAGCTGTCCTCTGGTAACTCCTGGCCACAACTCCCTAGCAGGACACCACACTTCCTTCCCCACCCCCCGACCCCCACCCGCAGGCAGGTGTCCCAGGCCCTGGGACAGCGACAGTCCAGCTTGTGGGCTCCTTACCTGGAGGAGAAGGGACACTCCCGCAGCGCCCGGACCTGCACAGATCCGCCCGGGCCCCGCTGCGTCTTCACGCGCTCTCAGGGCCGAGCGCGGCGGCTGCAGGTCGCAGGCAGGTGGGAGAAGCGGAAAGTGGCCGGACGCAGCGCAGCCTCCCCGGCGCGGAGCCCGGCGCCCCTTCCGCTCAGTGTGGGCAGGGCCGCGGGCCACTCCCTCCACCCCGCGCAGCCACCCCCAGAGTCCCCACCTCCCGCCCGTACCCCTCTACCCGGCCTGGGCCCCGGGACCTTAGCAGCATCATCTCCCGAGCCCCTTACTCTGGATCCGCGCCCACCTGCCCCGCAGGCGTCTCTCTCCCGTCCTGGGCACGGTGCCCGGGTCGAAGGGACAGTGCCTGGTGAGTTGGGAGGGAGGGTGGGATGAGGGCGGGACCTGAGCCACTTCTTGCCTCCCTTGGAGCCACACCAAAATCCTGGGTGGGGAGGGACGGACGACGCGGCTGAGCCCTACAAAACCCTCCCGGCGGGCTGGCGAGGCGAGCTGCACAGCCAGGGCTCCCCGACCCGGCCGCGCAGGGGACACAGTGGCCCGAGAGCCTGCCGGTCCCTGGACTCGCTGGGGTCTGAGCCAGCGCGCACCATGCGCCCCGGGACGGCGCCGAGGCCGCCGGCGCTGCTGCTGCAGGTCCTGCTGGTGCTGCTGGCGGCGGCGCCCGCGGCGGGCAAGGTGAGTGCGGGGACCCACGCCCCGGCGTCCCGGGGGACAGGCCGGCCCCACCCTCGGGGGCGCTGTCCTTGAGCCGCCGCCTGGCGGGTGGCGTGGCTGCGGGCTCCACGCAGGTCCCGGGACTGGCAGCGGGCGGAAGGGAGCAAGCCGGGATGCCCCGGGGACAGGTGCAGTGCACGGGGCTGCGGGAGGAGGCGAGGAGGGGGCCTGTCAGTGCCCTAGAAGGCAGAATGGAGGGGAAAGCCTCCAGAAGTCAGCAGACAGAGAACTAGACAGACAATCGCCAGAGATGGCATGTGAGAAGGCCGGATAGGCGGGTGCGCGATGTCACCTCAGTGAATCAGAGCAGACGGCTCAGCAGGGGGACCTGGGGGGAGTCCCAGCCCTGCCACTTTCTAATTATGACCTCACCCTGGACTCTAACCTCTCTGGAGCTCAGTGTCCCTGTTGTCAAAACTTGTCCTTCAGTATTCCATTGATGTCACTGAAAAATTAAGAGCAGCTTAGAACTCATGTTAGAATAAATTAAGCAATCCTTCACTTTCATTTGATTTCGATTTGGAATTTGGGTGATTCTTGGTTCATTTAAATCTGCCTCATATTTCTTATTCTTTGCCATTAAAGATAAATGGAGTGTTCTCCAAAGCTGTTATGCCTCCTAGAGTTAGACTGACTTGATTTTAATTGGTAAAAGTGAAATTTAACTTTTCAAATACTTTGTGTTATTTTTACACTTAAAAATTAATCTGGGTGGCAACACAGTATAGTAAGTTTCATTTCCAAGATGAGCAGATGTCTTACAAATTTCATGATTGAAACTATGACTGAAAATTAATAGTCACAGAAATATTTGTGTTGCATAAAAAGAGTTTTAGAACCTATAGCCACATATAATCCAAGTTTTTTCTATTTAAATTAAATTTTAAATTGACACTATAGATGACATTTTATAAAAAAAGACATTGCAGACGTTATAGACAAAGCTAAAGCCCCCTTTGACCACCTCCCTACCTCTCCCCATTTCCCTGTCTTCCTGGACGTATCCACTCTTACCACTTTCATGTTTTGTTCTAGACATTTTCTGTGCATTAACATACACATATATGGACCCATAAACAATATGTGTTTTTGTTTGTGTTTTTTAACACAGTTGATACTGTGCTGCATATATCCTTTTGCAACCTACAGATCTGTTCATGTTGGGATTTAAGATCTCCCTCTTTTCCATTTTGCTCTGTTGCAGAGTTTTTCACAATGTGCCAAAGTTAATTGAACCATTGCCCTATTGATTTACATTTATTTAGTGTGTCACATACTAAAGGATTTTTGTAATCCACTGCAATCTTTTAATATAGCTGGTTCTAACAAAAATGCACTTTGCATAGACTAGGAATGCCCAGCCCAAGTAACTAAATACTGCTGGGCATGACAGATAAAACCCATCCAAGTCAATGTGGACTATCCACCAGATTTAGCCAGGAACAAATGAATCCCAAAAGTAAAAAAACTAAAGGAAGTATATGTTGTGAGAGGCCTGGGGAAGAGTTCCTGACTCTTCTGGACTCCAAAGAAATGAAACAAGATTGGGAAAGGGGAGGGAGATGATTGTACTTGATCTTTCAGATAAGGATCAGCCTGAAAAAGTGATGCTCTGTGATTGTGCAACCTCTAATTACACCATTTTCAATTATATTGTTATATTCCCTTATTACCTTTTACATGCAAAATTTTCTGTTTTGATTTTGGCCAAATCTTGATGACTTCTAGCTGATATTACAATTAATCTGTTTGTTTGTTTTTTTATTATCACTTGAAGTAAGACCTTTATTAAAAGTTTTAAGAATTATCATTTCCATTGTACCTGCTGGATTAGACAGAAAATATGACATTAAAATCATGAAATGTGCCTTCATCTTGTAAAGAAAAGGAATCACAAGAAGTTAACTGATGATTGGGTAACATGTGCCAACATGACTCACTCAACAGAGTAACTCTGACTTTGGGCGAGGCAGTTGACCACTCTGAGCCTCAGTTTTCTCATCTGTAAAATGGAGGTTTGAAACCCCTACTGGGGCCAGCAGGTGAGGTAAGGAGTGAGGCACTGGGGCAGGGGTCAATCTTCAAGGCCAACCAGCTGTTGACATTCTAGAATTCAGACTCAACCACACCAGAGTCACTTCAGCAGAGAAGCTTGGACTTAAGATTTTATTAGAAACTTCTCAAATTCTAAATATTAGCAACTAAGCAACACCTTTCCAAAAAACATAGTATGAGCCAGACAATGTATCAGTGAGAGCTAAATTTAACCTTTGGGCCATCATATTTATGATCTTTGTGCTACCCTGGTTAAGGACCTATGTTGCTCTGAATTTCTCCAGTTTCACTTTAGCATTTCTCAGAACAGGAAGATACAGTGGTGTTGACCCCACGTACTGAGTGTAGACAGGGTGGAACTGTCCACCCACACAAGTTGTACTGAAGTACCAGAGTGAAATACCTCTGCTGCTTTGCACGGGCACCCAGTTCCAGGCCTGGCTGTTCCCCGGGACCATCCCAGGCTTGAGAGCTGTTCCCCAGGACCAGACCACCCTCTTGAGACTGGGAGGTGCTTTGCTGTGGCCTCAGGTGATAGATTTTGGAGTTGAGGTATAGAGAGCTCCTTCTTTGATCTCTGGATAAAGTGAGGTTCACAAATTAAGATATCATGGTTTATCCTTCCTCTTTTTGCCTTAAAATTCCAGAAAGGGCAGAGCTATAAGAAGTAAATATCAAAAGCAGAAAAACAGCTGCATTTAGGGAGGATGCTTTCTCCCCCGATTTCATTTTTAAATTTAAAAAATTAAGTTGAATTAGGAAACCTTTCAAACAGGAAGTGATGTAACAGACACCAATTCATCTGTCCCCTGAGATGAAGCAAATGTTAATGAACTTCGACTTGTTTGCTCTCAGATCTCTTCCTTTAGGGAAAAAAAAAATATGAATGAATACAGAAAGTCAGACACACGTTTTTTACTTCTCCTTCTATTCCAGGAGGTTTATGCATATCATTCTCCTGCAGAGTTCTGTGTTCATACTCTGTGTGTATGTGTGTGTGTGTGTGTCCACAAAAAATAAATATTATTGTTTTGTGGTGTTTCACGTGTGTTAGTTTCATATTACGCATACCAATTGGAGCTTGCTTTTTAATCACTCAATATTATGTTTTTGGATTTTATCCATGGTGATATACATATGAAAGTACTTCAAAAAGTTTGTGAAAAAATGGAATCGAAAGATAATACAAATTTTCCACGAACTTTTTGAAGACCTTTCATGGATGTGATTTATTTGTAATGATAGCCATTGCATAGTATCCAGTTATATAAATAAAGCACAGCTTATTTTTTCATCCCCATAAGCAGAGTAAGTTTGTTTTCACATTTCATTTTACTAAGTTGCAATGCATGTTTTTGTATATGTACCGTTGTGACAACTAGAATTTGAGATCCTAGGTGGTTCATAGAGAAAGCATATTTTAAATTTATTAGAAATTGTCAAATTGATCTCCAAAAGTGTTACACCAACAGCGTACCTATTTCCCCATATCCTCAGTAAAACTTGGTGTGCTTAGATGTTAATGGATATGAAATGAGGTCTTATTTTGACTAGCGAGTTTGTGAACATTTTCATATTTTAATTGGCCATTTATATTTCTAACAGTGTGAATTGCATGTGCAGCTCTCTGCCTATTCATCTATTGTGGACTTTGCCTTTTGGTTGCCATTAATTAGAAGTTATTTAAATATTTGTATACCAAACTTTTGTCATTTAAATGTATAGCAAATACTTTATTCCAATCTTTAGTTTATCTTTTCATTTAGTTATTGATGCCTTAATGTATAAAACTTTTTTCAATATAACCTCAAACTTATTCATCCTTTTTTGATATCTCATCTTTTGTACCTTGTTGAAAAAAATCTTTTCTTTCCTTGGATTATAAAAATGTTCATCTACATTTAAAAAAAAGTTGTTTTTTTTTTTTTTTTACAGTTTACCACTTTTAGATGTAGATTTCATAATCCTGGAATTGTTTTCTACTTATGGGATCTGATTTTAACTTTTTCCACAAAGATAACAAATTGCCCCAACATTAATTACAGAATAGTATGCTTTTTTCCTCAGTGTTTTGCAGTATTATATCTGCTACTTCACTGTTTTTGATCACTATACTTATATTAAACCTATGTCTGATAGGATAAGTACCAGACAGAACAGTTACGCTGTTATTTTTATTCTTTAAAATTGTCACTGGTGTTCTTTCCCTTTGCTTTCCTGGCTGAATTTTCACATCTGCTTGTCACAGTTCCATCAGAAATGCCTGTGGGATGTTGACTGGTATTACATTGAACATATAGGTTAACTATTGCTGGTGCATATACACATGGCTGGTGCATAGAAATGCTAGAGACTTTTACTTTTTGATCTTGGGTCCAGAAACTTTATTGAATTTTCTTATTATTTCTAATAATTTGTAGATACTCTTAGATTTTCTATGTAGCCAGCCATATTGTCAGCAAATAATTAGTTTTTCTTTCTAATCTCTATTTCTTTTTTCCTTGTATTACTATGCTGACCAGCACTTCTAGTGCAATGCTAAATAAAAGCAGTAATAGCAGATAATTTTTCTCATTATTGACGTTAAAGGGAATGCTTCCAACATTTCATTAGGTATGACTTTTGCTGTGGAATTTTAATAGATTCTCCTTATCAGGTTAAGGAGTTTCCTTCTCTCCTGAATCTCACTGTTTTGTTTTATTCAACAAATAGATATTAATGTTATTATTTATTTTGTCTGCATCTATTTTAAGAAAACCATATATTTTTTAGTGAGTCAATGTGGTAAATTAAAATATTTTAAAAATATTTAACCATCCTTGTATTGCTCCTGGATAAACCCTAATTGGTCATAATGTTTCTTCTTAAATAGTGCTCTATTATTGATGGCACCAATATAAAAAGCGCATTAACAAATGTAGAGTGTAATGGCTTATTAGCTGAATGCCCAAGGAACAACCATCCAGGTCAAGGAACAGAGCATGGCCAGCCCCAGAAGTTACCCTTGCATCAGTCTCAGATGCGATCCCCTTTCTCTTCCCTAAAAAAAAAAAACTAGAATCTGGCTTCTAATAATCACTTCCTTGCTTTTCTTTATACTTTTATCATCTAAACATCTGTTCCAAGTGCTATATTTAGTTTTGCCTGTTTTGAACTTTGTGGATATAGATTCATGCATTTTAAGATAATGTATGTGAACTCCTAGCGCTATGCTTGGTGTCTACATGCAGCCAGCACAGGAGATCAACACCCATGGGAGTCCACCTAAGACATATAACCTATGGCTATATGTTTGCCAATACCTCTAAGTGAGAAACTTGGGATCCTAAATATTTGATATGTATGATGGAGAAAAACACACATTTCTGATGTATTGTAGAAGGAATCTGTTGGCATCTGTATTAGTCAGCTCATGCTGCTATAACAAAATATCACAGATTGAATGCCTTAAACAGATATTTATTTCTCAGAGTTCTGAAGGCTGGGAAGTCCAGGATCAGGGTGCCAACATAGTCAGGTGCAGGTAAGGGCCCTCTTCCTGGCTTACAGAGTGCTGTCTTCTCATTGTACCCTCAGATAAATAAACATCTGTGTTCATGTCATACAATAGAAATATAATGTGAGCTATAACTATGAACCACATATGTAATTTTACATTATCTAGTGGCCAAATTAAAAAAATAAGGAGAGGTAAAATTAATTTTAATATATTTTATTTATCCCAATACATCTATATTATTATTTTAATATGTAATCACTATTACAATAATTAATGAGATATTTTACAATCTTTTTTTCATAGCAAGTCTTTGAGATCTGTGTGTGTGTTTGCACTTCTAGAACATCTCAATTTGGACAAGCCACATTTGCAAGTATCTATAGCCACTTGGGGCCACCGTCCCAGACAGCTCAGTTTTATGTAAGTGGCATCTAGACAAGAGAGGGGAATACAATCTGTAACGTCATATATGTGGATGGAACTCACTTTGATTATTTGCCATAAGAAATAAATATTTGTCAAAATGATACATTTTGATTAAAGGTAATAAATCAGGATGATTTGTGCCTAAATGTCCGTGCAATGTTTTCTCCAGAAAATTAAGACTGTTGGCTGCAGAGTTTAAAGCTACACAAATTACCATTTATGCGTATGTAACTACATCAGAATATGAGTAAGTTATGCATGTGAAGAATTCAAAAAACATCAGAAAAATGGCAAATACTTTGAAAAAGGAGTGGGGGAAAGGAGAAATATATTGAAAACCAACAGACCACACCTTGCCTTTCATCTTAAACTATAAACCAAATTATCAGTAGAGTCCAGACAGGTAGCAAGTTTAGTGTTACCCCAGCCACGTCACTTCCAAAAAAGTGTCTATTTGTCTTATCTGAAAATGGTCATAAAGTATTGCTAGCAGATAAAATGCTCAACCCAGTGCATGGTACAGAGTGAATATCCAGCTTTTATATTCTAGCTACTATTATTTTATTATTATTAATGTTGAAAGCCAGAAGGAGAGAATAGGACAGAAGACAGGCACTGGCCAGGTGCCGGGGAATCACTGGTAAACAAAAGTCTGAATCCCCAGCCATGACAGAGTTGGGAGACAGTAAACAGATAATTGTGTAACCACAGATTGTGCTGCTGGTGGGAGGTAATGGGATGTGGTGATGGAGAAGGTTAGGCGGAGGTGCTTAGAAAAGTCCTTCTGAGGAGCAGCAATAGGCTTAGGCCACGTGTGGGGACAGCCTTGCGAAGCGCTGAGAGACGTGGTCCAGGCCAGGGCCTCTCAAATGTAAACAGAGACGAGACACTTCTAATTTTATGGCTCCTGGGTTGTCAAAGAATAAAATCGAGACCAGCAGAACTTATCAATAAATGAATAAATAAATAAAATTTAAAGGCTGGGTTTTACTCACCACACAGGGAATCACGCCCCTGAAAGAATATGCTGAGTGTTTTGCTAAGGGTGCAGCAAGAGAGGGAAACAGGGAGCCCGGGTACCCCAGAGGGGAGGGTACATCGTGGTTATGCTAATTTAGGACTGAAACTTGCTCATTGCATAGGGGGGGATAAGCCCACAGCCCAGTGCATGGCTCGAGTAATGATTTCACGTTGCATTTGGGAATGAGCCAACATAGAAAGCGGTGTGTGAAAACCTTCTTTCACCAGGAACACTGTGATTCTCTCCTCAACCTCACTGTGATGGGTCTAATTTGCTGAAGGTGGCTGTGAAGCCCAGGGCAGAACTAGGAAGCTGAGCCACAGGGCCCTTGTCCTAGATGACAGAGGCCCAGGCCAGGGAGGGCTCTAATACAAGGAGAGCTAGAAGCCTCAGGAGAAGAGAGAAGAACTAGAAGAAACCAACAGAGCAATTGCTCAGTCTGTCCCTGTTGCTTGGTTCAGGCAATTAACGTGGGAATCATTATGTACACACTAAAGAAAGTGAAAACTCCAGCTGATTTCTAATGCTCTGTACATACAGTATCAGACTATCAAAAATATTTCCATATAAGGGCCGAGCCCGTGGCGCACTCGGGAGAGTGCAGCGCCGGGAGCGCAGCAACGCTCCTGCCGCGGGTTCGGATCCTATATAGGAATGGCCGGTGCGCTCACTGGCTGAGTACACGAAAAAGACAAAAACAAACAAACAAACAAACAAATTTCCATATATCATGGTAAGTATTATATGCATGTGTATGTGTGTGTACATATAAATCTGCATACACATATATTTAAAGAATATTTTATACTGCCAGCATTTTGATATTAATTTTTGTAGTGAGATAATAGTTAAAAAATGTGTGATCTTCAGAGCTATTTAAGATATAGCTACATAAAAATTTTTTACTTCTCTGACAGTAGTGATAAGGTAAGTTAGGAGTTTTCCATTTTTAATCTTTAAGATCCATGCTTGTTAATTAGATTGCCTCTCCAAATTCTTGGAGAAGTGATCCCAGTGTTTAAAAATGAGCTGAAGTGTATTTAGAAACATTGGGAAATTTGTCTTTATGTAGACAAAACAGACAGGTCGCTAGATTTTTTTCCCACCAGGATATTTTTGTTGTTACATGAACTTCTCCAGGAAAAAGTTCCACAAGTGGGAAATTGAGAAATCTGCAATATTCTCCCTTTGTATCAAATGACAAAGTATGTCTGGAGAGACCCAAGGCTACAAGGCAAGATATTTATTTTCTTTGCTTAACCAGGATGATAGGATAATTTCATGCTGTTTGTGTAAGATATTGGGAAGGCTGAAGAGTTCACATGCTGGCTTTTTAAAAAAGTTGTATGTATTATACAAAATTTGGAAAATGTTTAAAAGTACCAAAAGCAATATAAAAATAAAAAGTGTCTATAACCACATTACCCATAGATGATTACTGTTAACATTTTGGTTTATTCCCTTCTAGACTTTTTTCTCATTCTGCTTCTTTTACCTAACAAAAGACTGGTGAAATTTTTTATGTCATTTGTAATTCTAAATAGAATTTTTAAATGTCTACAGAGAACTTCATTGTTGATTGGTATCATAATTTATTTAAGTAATGCCTTCTACTGAACATTTTGGTTATTTCCAATTGTTTAGAAATAATGCTAAAATGGAACTCTTTGAAGATAAACAATTAGTAAAATCATAGTTTTAATGATTATGTATGCAGATGCTTTCTTACCAAATGTCTGATTTTGTGCATTTCTGAGAGTTAGATGGCAAGGTAATATCATTCCTGATTTCCAGATGAGAGTATGATCCAAGGGTATTCATCAAGTTAGTCGAGGAACTGGGTTTATAATTGGGAATTCTGGTTATTAGGGATATTTGGTAGGACTCTTTCCTATCAAAGTCTTCCCAGATTATTGAAAAGGAATGTCAGATGCCACTGTAGTTATCAGTTAAGTAATTAAGTAATATTTGAGATAAGATTAATTTTTAAAATGCTTTAGTTATACAAGATAAATGTTTCCTGACACTCTTATCCTTATTATAATCAATAGCATTATTTAGTTACTTTTATTTACTGAAGCATTATTTGTCTCTGCAATGTAGAAACAGATTAACCTGTTGGCGTGTTGCTTCCCCTACTCAACTCCTTGAAGACAGGAGTCATGTCTTATCCATTCTTGTGGTTCCAGCTCTTAGCATCACACCTGGTATTGCTGGTCCTCAATGAATGTTTATGGAATTGGACCAACATTTTACTCAATACCTAAACTAAATAGTCAGTAAAGAATAAGTAGATTCTTCAATCCTTTGGCATAAAAAATTAAAACATTATTTTTTTGGATGAATTATCAAATGCTTCATTTTTCAATTCAACAACTCAACAAATACTTTTCCACATCTTACTATGTGTTCTGTGCAGTACTACATGCTGGGAACAAAAGTAGGTAGAACTCACATGGCCTCTCCTGTCCTCTTGGAGTCTGCAACCAAGTGAGCGGCTGAGATAAGCATGCAGACAGTAACAATAGAATTATACATGCAATAACGGTAAATTTGGAAGAGCAGAATTTAAGTGGAGTTGAGAAAGAGGAAAAAGGATTAGTGAGTGCACAGAACAGTGAACTAGCAGGCATTATCTTAAACAAATGTGATTGCAAAGGAGCTTGAAAGTAGTAAGATTTCAGTGGCTTTCAAACAGTTTATCTTCAAAGTAAAGTACTTAAAAATGTTGGTGATGAGTTCTGAAAGCAACAAGTAGAGCTTCTGGGTGGTACCTTTACCTACCTCCGGTGTATGCCCCAGCTCGAGCCCCTGTCAGTGATTAGCAGCAGTGCTCTAAGGTTTACACATGTGGACTGGATTCTCCTTATTTTGCTATCTTAGGCAAAAGCAGATTCTGTAATCCCTTCCCAAAAAAAAGTGATAAAAACAAAAAACAGTGCCATATCTGAAATCTCATGAGATAAGTTTCCTACTGACTGGAAGCCAGACTACCTATTCCATGCGGGTGCCAGCACTCTCTAATTGCTGCAGAAAAGGCAGAAGAAAACCAAGAGGTGGATTTATTGAGTAATGCATGTGCCTGGGGCTGTGCCACAGAACCATTCAGAGTTTCTGCTCAGGCCTTTTGAGATGAAACATTCAGAGCCCATGTGACCTGAATAGGCAGCATCCCCAGACCCTATGAGGGCAGTCATGCAGGCAAGGACATTGGAGGCACCCTGCTGTCTAAGGGAGGCAGAGGCAGCATGGGGCAGCAGTCAGAGCCCTTCATCGTGTGCTGGAAGAAAGACAGTGTTGTGACAGTTTGGGGCAAGTCACTCAAATTCCAAGACCTTCCATTTCCTCAATCACATAATGTGGCGGATAAAATCTTGCCGCTCCTATATCCAGAAATGATACAGCTGAACACGTTTTACACACAGTCAAGCATTCCACGAATGCCACGTATTACGAAGACAGGAATGAGTTTCAATATCAGAAAAGCAATACTCCAAATATGTTTCTTATACTGGTTTAATTCTCCTTTTATTTCGTGACCTAGTATCAACTTCCTGGAATGGATTAAGGAGTTTCTGATTTTCAAAAACATTATTCAGTGCATTCTTTACTGCTGGTATTTTCTAATAACATTATTTGAAAACATCAGCAGAAATGACATCCTCCCTTATCTCTGGCCACATTAAAAAATGAATAGTTTATTTATCTTACACCAGCCCATGAAAATACTTGTGCTAAAAGTCAGTGCTTTGATCACTTTTATGGTAACTTTACCAACTAAAACACCTGTTCATTATAGAGATAGTCCTGGGTAACATTTAATATTAATATTTTTTCCTTTCTTATATTTAAAGCGTAGGGATCTTTGACATGTATTTAAAAGAGAAGCCACCGAAGCAGCTTTGGTGCACAGCCTCCCTCAAATTCCATTTATACGTAACTGACTGCAACAGAGTCAGCAATGTAAATTCACTTTGTACACATTTACTTAGCACCTTAACTCCACCAATGCATCGTGCTATGGAAACTCTTGGGATATCCTTCAAACAGAGGATGAATGTTTGTGAGATTTCAAAATGAAGGCACTGGAACTAATCATCAAACTGGGCATAAATATTCTTTATCAATCTTTTTCCCTAACAATACACATCATTTGTGGACATTTGGGATATATAGATGACTGTAAAACAAAACAAAAATAACTCCTGATATAAGAACCTAGGGGTAACCAGTGTTAATATTTTGGTGTATTGGTATAAAAATGTAATCATATGGCATATGGTATTTTGTATCCTGCTTTTTTGAAATTATACTGTCAGTATTTTCTCACATCATTAAATATTCCTTAAAAATAAGTGTATAATATTACATTATTTTTACAGACCATAATTTAACCTAATTTTTTATATTATTAACAACACCATAATGAATTTCCTTACTTACATATCCAATTTTTTATAATAGACTAATTAGAATTATTAAGCAGAGCAACTGGCATAACTTTTTCTTTTTTATACTACAAGTTCTACTTGTCAAATGATAAATATAGTTTTAATACTAACAAGCAAAAAGAAAATGAAACAACCCAAAATTCTATCTCATAAATATAGAGTTCACATTTTGATATATATTCTATCTTCTTTTCTTATGTAATCTAAAATATGACTTGCTGTGAATTGAAGATCTAAATTTTTAAAATTTCCCCCAAATAGTCAATTTTCCCATCATTACTTCTAGAATAACCTACCTATCCCCTATTGACTTGTCTCAGCTCTGCCCAAAAATGAACCAAAGGAATATTTTGGATGGAGCCAGGATTTTCTTAGAACACACCCCCATTTGCCATCACCATAGGACATCTGAATTGGTTCAAGATCATTCCAATCGTTCAAAGAGAATTTTCAATCAATGTATCAAGGAGCAATTTTCTCTTTTCCTACACCGCTCCATTCGTCCCATCCCTTCCTGCTTCTCTCACTCATTTTCAAAGATCTCCCAGCAGAGGACGTTTGCACCTAGAATATATTAGGCTCTTTTTTTCTTTTAGGTTTCTTGAAGGCTGATCTGGCTGAAACCATGCATCTAAATTAAAACTACACTGACTTTCTCATATCAAGTTGAGCAGTTGCTTGATAAGCATGTGAGTGCATTATAATCTCAGCTGTAGATTATATAATGGCTGCATTGTAATTTCAGAAGAAAATATAGTGCAGGAAAAGACAAACTTGAAATGAAGACCTTAAGACCCAAGATTTCGTAGTAGAGAAAAATGTTGAAAATTTTGACCTGCACCTATTGATCTAAAATAGCAGTCAGACCACTCTTGAATGATCACACATATAATTCAAGAACTTTTTATTTAAGCTATCAACATTTGCAACCTGTTGAACATTTTCGGATATAAAAATAGAAGACTAATACCAATCACTCTAACGTCCACTAACTAGCATACTGTAAATGATTTACTTGGGAGTCAGTTTTTAAAAGTTCACCTAAGAAAGCAGCAATCAGAGAAGCTTCCCTAAAGTCCGACTTGTTTTTACATGTGAAATTGCTGTGATTTTTCAATTGGATAAATCACTGAATTAGTGTGAGTGGGCTCCTTATTATTATCTGCTCTTCTTGGCTTCAATTTTCCTGTTTTTCCAATATGAAGGACAGTGCTTTTCGTTCCTAAAATGGGAGTGGTTGTTCCTGGCTGTAAAAGCAGATTAAAGGTAATCATGTTCATCATAGCCACCAAAGCAAGCTGTGACCCCTGAGAGACGATCTTCCCCTGGAGAAGTACTAGGAAGTACAGTTATGCATTAGAATAAAATGAAGGGATGGTTAATTCCAATCATACTTTACCTCTGAACTCTAATTCTATCATTTCTCATCATTTTTAATATGAGGACCCCTCTCTTGTGCAAACCTTTCTACAGACCCACACTTGTTTGAGATGATATTGAGAGAGTCCATCATTACATAATCCACCCCACGAAGAACTAGCTGCATGACCTTGACTAAGTTGCTGAGATATCTGTAGAATAGGAATAAGATAAAAGGAATAAGTTCTGGTGTTCTATTGCACAGGCGGGTGACTATGATTAACAGTTAAACTTTGATTACTACGTAGTAACTAGAGGAGAGGCTTTTGAATGTTTTCACCACAAAGAAATGATAAATGCATGAGGCGATTGATACATTTAACTACCCTGACCCGATTATTATATAACAAATATATGTATCAAAACATCAGAGTGTACCTGACAATTATGTATTAATTACATGTCAATTAAAATTTTTTTTTAAATGTAAAATATAGGAACCTATAGGATTGCCTGGATGATTAAGCACAGCAATGCCTGTAAATGCTGAGCACCATTCCTAGCACGTGTTAGGAGCTCAGTAAGTGTTTATGTTGGTGGGTGGTGGTATTTGGCAGCATTTAACCAAATCATCATCCAGTTTTTATCTATTACAGCCCAGGAGTCAGAACTCTTCTAGTTTATTTTATATGCTTTTGTTACCACAGCAACCACACAATGAATGATTTCTATGTCAGCATGCAGAGAGAGCAGTTGAGGTACTCATTTTTAAGAATGAGATTCTAATTGTATCACAGGGTATTTATTTTAAATTTTTTAGTTTTAAATTACCATTACGAATAAACTTGAATTAAGTTAAATCAGAACTGTTCCTAATGACATTGTACCCACTGACTTGGATTTATGAAAAATTTGACTTTCCAACATATCCGAAGTATTTTCTAAGTAGATTCTTAAAGACTGTGCATTTCCAAAGAAAAGAGAGTGGTCTGTTTGCTTGCTTGTTTTGCCACCTTTTAAAAACATTTGGAACTATATAGATAAATATCTTGGATTGTTCCACTTAAAATAAGCATTTGGGGGCAAAAGAGCTTGGAATGACAATGACCAACATCAGAATAGAGTGAATCTGGAGAATTTTTCACAACATAGTGGTCCAGGAATTGTAGAACATGGTGCCTATAGTTAGTAACAATATATTGTACTCTTGAAAAATGCTAGAAGAGTAGATTTTAAATGTTCTCACCACCAAAATGACAACTATGTGAGGTAATGTGTATGTTACTTAGGTTAATTTAGTCATTCCACGATGTATATATTTTTCAAAACATCTAGTTGTCTATGATAAATATATTTAATTTTATATCAGTTATAAAAGTGAAAAAGAAAGCAAAAACAAAGAAAATAGTGGCCCAGGAATATTTGAAAGTCTTAAGGAGCAGGGCAGAGTTGGGACAAGCATGGGAACCAGAGGCCAGAACAAGGTGGTGGGTGGAAACAAGGCAAACTCAAGCCAGAGGGCTCACTGGAATTATATTTGACTTAAGACTTCAGGTCAAACTAGGAGTTGGGAAGCAGACACAGAGAAGAGTGACTCAAGCGTGGTGGCTGTCAGATCTGGCCAGAAGGACCCCAGACTAAGATGGGACTGTACGTCCAAGGCCAAGAGGCAGGCAGATGGAAAGCAGGGACACGCAGAAAACAGAGTGCCATGCACATCTGCTGTTTTTCCTGGCCACTATCTTTTCCTACTTCTGGTGGTAGCATGTCAAGTTTACTTTATTGAACTCCCCTCCCCTCATTACTTATCAGTCCCTGAGCCACTAGGTTGGGCACATGACCTGAGCCAAGCCAGTCAAGTGGCCTCTCCCAGGAATTTGAATCTACAGCTGAAAGCGCAAGGAGCTTATTCATCCTGACAGCAGTGCCCTGCAACAACTCTCCATTAGTTCTTGTACCTTGATCCTCACAACAGCCCTGGGGCTGGTCTTTTTTGAGGCTTGTTTATTTAACTTGTCTTCAGTTTCTGTGTGCCGCCCCATGTCATTCCAACAAATTCCTTTTTGATCATTGTGTTAGCCTAAATCATTTCTGTTGCTTGCCACCTAAAAACCCTGGCAAGGCATCAGGAATCCAGACAACAGTCTGGCCAGCAGAACTGGTGGGTCAGCAACCTTCTAACCCCAGCCCAGGAACCTCTTATACTAACGTGAGGAGAGAGGTGCCCTCAGGAGCAACAAATGCTGGACAGCAAGTGCATGTGGGTGAACCCTTGCTAGGAAACTCACCCTGCAATTACCCAAGATGGACTGGGGACTGCGACAACTGAATTACTAATTATTGCTTATCACCAAACTATGAGGTGCTTTCAGTCTTGTGCACATCTAGTATGAGTGTGAGCCCTGCTAAAATCAAGAGTGACTCAATCTATAAAAGAAATGGTAACCATTGAAATATTAGCTCCTCCCAAAAGATGTAACTTGGAATAAATACTTGACATAGAATGTTCAGCAAGATAACCTTGTGTGCCAGCTTGGTTTCTGCCTCTGTCTTGCCCTATCATGCCCCTCAAGAAGTTATGATCTGTACATTTTGTACCAAGAAAAACCTATTCTGCATTTTTGCTACACTACTATATTTTTGTTCATTTCCAAGTCAATTTTTATGATGACATCCTTTAACTTTTTGGGGCTTGCGTTTTCTTGTCCACCTGCAGTAATTTATTTAACTGCTTCAAATAACTTAAAATGTAAAATAGTAATATATCAAATTAATAAAACACAATAGCAAGATTTGAACATGCTTAAAATTTGTACCCAGAACCAGAAAAGCCAAATAGAGCATGTTAGGTACAGAAAAAGACTAGACATTTTTTTTTTTTTTCCATTAAGCACATTTTGGAAAAAGTCCCTCTAACCTTGTGTACACATTCTTGACCCCTACTTTGCATAGCTGCCTTGTTGGACTTTTAACATTAGGTTGAATTCTTTCTTTTTTAGAAGTGGATTCATTCAACCAAATTATAAAGAATAAAAAGCTTCTGGCTACTTGCAAGTTTTCGTTTATTATTGATTAAATGAAGGGTGGGTGGTTTAAGGTGCTTTGACAAAGGGCTCTTGGAAATTACCCCAGATAGTTAGTGTGTGGCACTGCTAGTCAGTACAGCAAGATCAGGCAAAATCTCCATACAGACTGGTTAACTTCCAGCTCTGTGAGAAAAATAGTAATCCTACAAGTTGTTCTTGCTCTTAAATATAAGGCAAACCAGTCATTACTACTGAAAAAGCAATGGCAAATGTAGGTTTAAGGCAGTATGCTCATCCTCAAATATGAAGAGATGTATATATCATTTAACTTTTTATACAGTGCCCCAGTTTCCCCCACTCCTATCACCACATTGCTATTTTATAATCTTTTGTAAATATTTAGCCCTGTTGAGATCAGCGAGGGAGGCCCTGCCCCATGAGTAATTGTGCTCCCCACAGATGAGAGCGAATATTCCCCGTCAATCAACAGGAAAAAGTAAAAAGAGAAGTAAAATTCAGAAGGAACACTTTAGACCAGTGGTTCTCAAACTTTAGTGTGCATGACCGTTCTTTGAGGAGCTTATTGGAAAAATGCAGATTTCCTGGCAAAATCCCCAAGGATTCTGGTTCAGTAAATCTATGGTATAGCCTGGAGATCTTCACTTGGAACATCCCAGTTGATTCTGGTATAAACAGTCCTTGAAACTTGTGGAAAAACTGCCTCAGACTGAGGGAACAGACAGAACGACTGCCTCACCCTGAGCATTACCACACCTGTGAGCCACCAGAAGAGTTTCTGGATATTAAGCCAGGCAGCATCTCCTACAGGGAGGGTGTCAGCAGAATAGGAGTGGACTGCAGTTTGCTAAGCAGAATAGCAGGTGGTGTGTTAGTTAATCCTTCTGTTTTTAAACATTTCCCCCCTTAAGGAGCAGGGGGTGGAGAACAGAAGGGTATTTGATTTGGTTTGATTTTTACTATATTTTTACTATAAATTCAAGCTTCTGTCATACCTTCTATCGTAGTGCTGTTATGAAAATTGAATAGGATAAGACATATCCCATAGTGAGAAGTCAAAGAAACCAAGAAAAAAACGTTGAAGTGTTAGCTCTGATTGATGACTGTCCAACAATGATGATTATGACGACACCATCGTCTTGGCTGTCTTAGTGGAAATTAAGGGGAGAATGTGATGTTCTCCCATCTCTACCCCTGCACAAGGCCAGTGTTACTAGTGGAGCGCCTCCGCTCTCCTGAGGCCAGGCTAGTGTGGGGAGCAGCTAATTGTGAGAACCTCCAAGGGGAGTTTGAATTTGATTGACCCACAATCAGATTACAAAGCCCACCCAGAGCTCCTCCCAAGGAGATACTTCCTCTACACCAACCTAGCAGGCTCCTGAGTTTGGTTTAACTAAGGGAGTAAGTAGGCTCCACCATTTGTGGATGTTAATAGGATTGGTATGCCATGGGGTGGAGTGCAGACCCTCCATTTTTGAGGGGTGTTCTATCAGATGAAATGCCTTGTCTGAGTCCATTTGGGCTGCTATGACAAAGTACCATAGACTGAGTGGCTTGTAAACAACACACATTTATTTATCACAGTTCTGGAGGCTGGAAGTCCAAGATCAAGGCACCCACAAATAGTAACTTCGTACAGGTTTCTGCTTCTGTCATTTCTGCCCAGACAACCAAGTACCTCGCCCTCTACTGTGTGTTTTTAGTGCCTGGTTTCTGCTTACTCAGCCTCCACTTCTTCATGGTTTCTACTCATTCACAGCTTCTCCTGCCATGTGTATGTGTCCCCTGGCTTCTCTGTGTGTCTCGGCTCCACTCTAACTACCAAGCGCCCCATTCGTCACATCTCCAGAGAGAATCTGATTGGTCCAGCTAATCATTTCATCTTTGCCTTGATAGAGCTTCTGAGTCACGGCCCCACACAGCACAGTGGCCTCACCTATGGAGGTCCACTCAGCTGTGCTCAAGGTTGTGGTCCGTCATAAACATTCAAAACGACAATCCCTACTAGTTTTTATGAGGTCAGTAAGAATGATATCCCCAAACTACTTCTTTTTAAAAATTGAAGTGTTAGTAACTCCAGATGTTATCTGATTGTTCTACTCCAATAGAAAAGTAGTTAAGCCCAAATCTAATAGCTCTTCTTTATAGAAAACTTGGCTTCCTCACTAATCTGTTAAAATACTTTTTTTTAATTGTAACATAGTTGATTGTACATATTTGTGGGTTACCACATTGAATATCAATGCCTCTGTGCAACATGAGATGCTCATATCAGGATAATTGGTATATATATGATATAATTGTTTTTTGTGTCCTTGTTATAGGACTTTGTTCAAAAAAGAAATCACTTCAGTACTATTAAATCAGATTTTTTTAAGTATCAAATGGTAGAAAGTGATAACTATTTTGATATTGTATCCTTTCCTCTAGATTTTTAGCCTGACTCCATTTATAAGCAGATATTTAACACTGAACAGGGACCCCAAATAGCCTTTCAAAGCCCAGTGATCCATTGTGAAGCACTGGCTTAACACAAAATACTTTGACATAACCCAAGCCTCCAAGAGGGATATCCGGTCAGCTATTTTTGGAGAGCTTCTCCCCCACTCCATCTCACGTAACAGAGTTACTGCAGTTTGTTTAGAAAATTGGCACAGGTTCTGTGATTCATGAAATCAAAACCCAAATGAGATGTTTTGAACTTGTTTAAAACTGGAACCATTTTCACTTAAATGTGCTGCAGTACCAAAGAAATTACTCGCTGAATTAGACAGACATATATGCATGCAGAATATAAATTTTTGCACTGATATGTATATGGTATTATGGGATGGGTTTGCCATGTTATAATTAATGAACTCACTCAACAAATATTTATAGAGCACGTACTGTGTGCCACGTGCTGTGTTATGGCTGAAGATATGACAGTGAGAAAAGTGGACCTGTCCTCACAGAGCTTCCAGTCTAGCAAGAATTAGGGACCAATAAACAGGCAATTTTAAAGTGGTATGACAGATAGGACAGCAACATGGTGGGAGAGAGTGCCTGGCCAAGAGGCACATAGAGGGGCGTCAGAGAAGCCCTCCCAGAGAAAGTGATATCCATGCTGAGAACTGAAACCAGCCAGGAAGGACAGGAGGAGGGAATCTCCCAGGTAGCAGAGCAGCCCATGCTGGGCTCCATGGTGCAGGGTCACATAAAGGAGTTTGAACTTGATCCTTAGAGGAGTGGAGAGCACAGAACGGGCTTCAGAGGAGAGAAACATGATCAGATTTGTGCTTTGCAAAGAGCACCCTGGCTGTGGTGTGGGGAATGGACGAGAAGAGAGCAACAGAGGAGGTGTGCTGGTGATCCAGGTGAGACGCAGAGGGGATGCGAAGGAGGAAAACCGCCAGGCAGTGGAGAGAAGCAGGCACCTCCGTGTGTTCTTTCCACCTGATCGACGTGCCTTGGTGATGACAGATGAATGGCTCTGCATCTGCCCAAATGCATCCTCGAAGCACTGCCCTCACCTAGGGACTTGGGCTGCACTCGTATTACAAACCAGTAACAGTAAAGCATTTGTCTATTTTACTATATTATTATGCACTCCTTTTACCAAGTAAGGATTAAATATACCCGGATTATGTTAATAATTAGCAGCCTTGTAATTGTAAGTAACCTAAACTCTCTATTCAACGTGGTGCAAATAAAAAAATAAAATAAAAAATTATTTACACCCGTAACTTAAAAATCCAGAGGTCATGAGGGTTTCAGGTGAGGCTGGATCCAGTGTTTCAGTGGTAACAAAGACCAGGTTTTTCCCTGCTCTTCCTCTTTATATTATGTCTGCTTTATGCTGAGGTTGCTTTCTCTCATAGTCTCAACAATCTACTTCTGTGTTTGTGCTATATCTGCTATGAAGAGAAACCATCCACCAGTAATTCTTCCCCAAAATCAGAAAGTTTCATTTCCCGGAAATCCTCAGAAAAAAGTTTTGGAGTTGCATGCTCTAAAGCAATCACAGTGGCCAGGGAGACAGAGGGGCTCATACGAAAAGGAAGCAAACAGCCCCTACATGCAGCAAATGTCCCTTTGCATTTTAGCTGCAGTCACTATTGGTAAACAAGTTGAAATGTTCTCCCAGTAAGGAAGTACTGAAATACATTTTTGTTTTAAATGCAAGGCACATGCAGGTTCCTCAAGAGCTGCAGACACACTCAAAGAGAGCAATGCTTCTCCCTTACTACCACTTGGCCTGCCTGCTCCATGACACCCTCTTACTTTCTCTGCTGGTCATGCAAACATGCCTTGAATCTTGTCTTTTGCAGATCCTGGTACCCTTTTAAAACATGGACATAAAATGATGCTTCTCATAACGGTCAGGATCCATTCCTGAAAAACTGAAATGGAAATACTTCTGCAGTCTAAAACAAGCACATAAATAGATAAATTTGTCTTATATATTATCTAGAAACATTTATGGGTTTATTATTTCAGATTGAAATACATTTGGATGAGAGACTGTGTATTCTTTGAGGTTGAGATGTTTAACCATTTAGTTAACACAAAATGTATTGGTGATTTTCTATTATAAAAATAATGTGTGCTAATTAAAGAAAATGTGCAAAATTCTGAAAAGTTGAAAGAAGAAAATCAATCATACTTTCACTACTTAAAGACAATATCATGAACGTTTTCAGTATTTTCTTCTAGCACTTCTATTGTGTATAGGATTTTTTAAAATATAGATGTAAAGTGTGCATACACTTCTATGTCTTTTTTCCCCTCTTACTAAAACAAGCTACATACATAACATTTATATGGTCTTGCAAACAATGATTAACATTAAAGCTTTCTCAACCACTTTACTCTTATGAGACATTTAGGGCATTCAAGCTTTCTTGACCATTTCTCTCTTATTGGACATTTAGAGTATTTAAAATTTTTTATTATTATAAATAATGCTGCTATGATCATACTCATATATGACACACTGCTGCAGATTTAGAATTATATTCTTCATACACGTTCTCAGAAACAAAATTGCCATGCCAGAGAATCCAAATATTAAGACTCTTGATATATACATAGGACTCCTTTTCTGAATTAAGACTTTATCCAAAAAAAATTTTAAGTGGGTGAGGGGGCAAGAAATACAATCAGCTAAGAAGTGTTTTAAAAGTCAGTTCACAAAATCACTCTGCATCAGCCATATATAACTGTTGAGTAGCTCCTTCCAAGATGCATTTATGGAGCACCCTGGTGGCCATGCCCAGTCAAGGATTCAAAGAACATGCCAAGGGGCTGTAATAGAAGATTACAGTGACTCAGCAAATCAGAACGATCAGATTTCAAGGTGTGCCAAATAACTCATCTTGGAAACAGATGTAGCTGAAATTTTACACTATTGCCTTCGACTTCAAAAAATTTCAATGTAATTGTAATAGAAGTCAACTGTGTTTACAACTACCAGCAAAATCTCAGGTTACTTTGAATAAAAATCACTTTCTTATTTTTGTAATTACAAAAGCTAAAACTAAATATTTTTTTCATAGTTAATTTCTGGAACACTAGTAATAGTGGAAACTTAGAATATTACAAGTGAAATTTCTTCAAGGGCAGTGCCCTTATCAAAAACAGACTAATAAAAATTATGAAGTTTAAAAAAAATCATTGAAGGAAAGAAATTTATATTTGCTGAAATTTCTCTACCTGTGGATGTACAACAGTTCATTTGTCTGTAGCAAACCTTTTAAAAGAAAGAATCTGCTCTAAATTCAAGTATTCACTTTCATCTCTGGTTATAGGAAGAAAAAAGCAAGACATGTTTTTAGCACAAAGTATAGATGTTAAGTTACATTATACCATTCAGATGCAAAATGTATTTGAAAAATAGATTCTAAATTAATCCCAAACAATTATTACTCCAGGTGCTGACTACCTATTTCATCATGAACAGCTTGTCCAAACCTGGTTATCGGACAGTGACGAAGGCTAAGTTTGTGTCTGGTTGTCTTTCTTCTCTGTGTATTTAATTTCTTCCTGTGTGCATAATGCTTTGAAATGTTCAGTGTGATTTAGGCTACACTATCACATCTGACTTGCTCATTTCCTTTTCCCCAGAACCTGACAAGGGCAGGGATGAGAACCAGCCCCAGGCTTCAGTTTTCTCATCCACCCTCTTTACATGATCCCTTGTCCCAGGGTTCTCATCAGGACTGTGAAAGTCTTCAGAACCAGCAGCAACAGTCACTGGAGAGAGACTGCATGACAGTCTCCTGTGCTCCAAATCCTCAATCTCTGCAACTGTCCCTCTCCCTGGGACTTTCCTCAGTGCATCCTAGTGGTAGTTGTGATAGTGAGAGGTGGAGGACAGGTTAGGGGTGGACTGGGGGGCAGGGAAAGAGTATTAATATGTCCCCTGGGTAATGACAGTGAATGTTGAATAAATGGTTCTTGACAAATTAAGTCATCCAAAACAGGAGTTTGGAACAATGTTTCTCAAACTTTCTACAGTGAAGGAAGTTTGGTTTGTTTTATTTTTTAAATTTCCATGCTATTATGAGCTAATACTTTTGTAAAATGTAATAAAAAATGAATGATAAGAAAATAGAATAAAAGATATAAAATATAAGCCCAAATATTTTATTTTAGACTCAATCAGCCTAAAGTTGCTCTGCCCAAATGCTCTAAACCTTCTAAATGTTTACTCTCAATTTCTGTACTTACCTCATCATGGACAGGTAAGAAACTGAGACTCACGCTTTGCACTGGTTTAGAGGACCTCAATAATGCAATTGATAAGCTTCATCTGAAATTTCTAACTCAATCTCCTGCATACAAGAATACATCTTCTTTTCTAGCACTCATAGAATATTTATAAATACTGACCATAACTTGGCCACAAAGAAATGATAAAGGAATTCTACAAATTAGATAAATTTGTGGAATTAGAATCAAAATCTGTTTACAATGCAATAAAATTAGAAAAAAAAATGACAACAATAAAATGCCTGTCCATGCATTTTAAATTTCTCCTAAACAACTCTTTTGTTAAGGAGAAAGTCAAGATCACAACAGGAGGATATTTAAAGAAATATTGATAATGAGAACATTGGGAATAAAATCATATGGACTATGTTCAAAAGTGTTCTCTGAGGAAAATGCATAGCTGTTGTATCATCAGCATCCCAATAAGAAACACATGACACACTCAAAAATGGTTAATTTGAGCAGAGTTTATTTATAGAGACACTTTGCAAAGGTGAGGTTCAAGCAAACCATCACAGATAGTACTAACAGAGCAGTCAACTGTTTCCCCAGAACCCAGAAAGAGTGGTACTGACTTGGCCACCATCATGGTGGAGGGACCCAGGAGCTCAAAACCACCCTGCAGGGAGGGAGCCAGGAAAATAGAAACCCTGACCTTACCCTGCTCCATGTCCCTTCCCTGTGATCTCTGGCCAGAATCCTAGGAGGGCTCAGAAGCCCCTGTTGTGGGAGCCCCTCTCCATGGTCTTCCCTGTTACCTCCCAGCACAGGGAGCAGGCCTGGGCAGAGGACTGAAAGTCACCTGACACTGCTGTGAGCACATCCTTAACAAAATGAAGAGATAGATGTAGTAAGCAATCAACTCAGAATTTTTTTTTTACATTGAACTATGGAAAATTAAATCAGAAGGAGGACATTAAGCAAAAAACATAAAAAGAAGTGAGTATAAAAGAAAACAGAAAAACTGTAAATTCATAAATACAATGGCTAGGTGTTTGGAAATATTTGAAAACAGAGAACTACTAGCTCTTCTAATCAAAGAAAAATAGAAAAATCACTGATATACAAAATGAGAACGTAGAAACAAAAACACACAGAAGAAAGCAAAAATAGTCTCCACGGTCCATGCTAACGAATTTGAAAACATGGATAAACTGAAATGATTTTCAATGAAAATATATTTCGTCAAAATTAAGAGATAGGAAATCTAAATAAGCCAACAATCTCGGAAGAAATAAGAAAGTTCGCCATTAATTACCCTTTAAGGAAACTCCTACATCGAAGTTGTCCCAAGTGATTTTTTTCACCATTTCCAGAAATAGTTAAGTTTTAAACTATTAAACAGTTCTGGTGCATAGAGGAAAATGATAGATGTTCTAACATTTTGTTTCTATTTTTATTGTTTCACAAGTCATCATAAACCAGTTCTGAACTTGAGCAAGATGGTGCAGAAAAAATAAAATAATCCAATACGGTGTAGGTGTCCTGATGAAAAAGTCTTGAATAAAACATTAGGAAGATAAAATAAAATAATAAAATAAAACCTCAATATATTAAAAGAATAAATCACCAAGACCAAGTAGTACCATTCCAGAAATGTAAAGCTGTTTGACCATGTTATTTATAAAATTGGACATGCTTAGGTTAAAAAAGAAAAACATAACTTTATTCCTTAAGTTTTAGAAAGCACTTGGGAAAACTTCCAGTCATTTCTCACAACATACATACACACACACACACATACACACACACTACACTACTTGGAAAAATGGAAATAGAAAGATAATCAAAATAGTTAATACTTACCAAGCCCTCCTACCCTGTGCCAGGCGTGGCGGTAAGCCTTTCATACAAATTAATTAGGATGCACCCAACACTCTCGTGAAATAGGTTACAAGGATTATCTCATTTTACTAATGAGGAAATGGCAGAGAGAGGTGAAGTAAGGTGCAGGATGGGTCCTGAGGTTGGAGAGCGGTGGAACTGGGGTGTTTGCCTATCAGTCTGGCTGTAGAAGCCTGGGGGTGGCCCCTCCAATATATTGCCTCCCATGTCCTCTATAAGTCGTGGAAATCATGTTTATGCCTTGATGAATAACAGTCACAATGCCAAATCCCTTAGAAATGGCCACCTGTGGCTCTTACCTGAATATTAGTGAGGCCCTGCTTCTTGTTCTAAGGATTGTTACATTTTCTCTCTGTGGAATAGGTTCAATTCAGTTCTAAGCCATCTATGTGGGTCATCTTCTGTAAGTGATAGTGGGGGCAGCTATCTTCATTATTGTAACCACTGGTGGCTTGAAACCAAAGTCTGGAGTGGAGATGTTGTTTCCTGCAACCAGATTTAATCAAGCTTGGATTTGTGAATGACCATCAGAGTCTGATTAGAACTAGGTTCTTAACCTCAAATGTTGATTTTTTAAATTATCACAATGTTTGTTTAAAAACTCAAACATAATACATCATTTATGAAGAACATAAGCCATTGTGCCAATAAAGTACTAAACTGTGTTTCAAGTAAACACTAAAGTTGAATACATTGTTACAAATATATTATTTATATTATCACTTCAAACGAAACACATACATCTCTCTTTTTTAGACAATAAGATCAAATAAGTTCTTCATTCATTCCTTTTTTTAAAAAAAGGACCAACACTCCAGGCCATGTGCTAGTAGTGCAGGAGATATAAAAATAAATGAGAAAAAAAAAATTCCCTGGTCTGGAGGAATTCCCATCATAGAGGTAGATGCAAAAATTTCAAAACTAATTGGAAAACTGTTACAGTGAGGTAAGTTTTCCAAGATGGGAGAGAAGAGCCTATAGAGAGAGGGAGAGATATTCCATATTTATGAAAGTCCGTCCTTTTTTATTTTTATTTTTTGGCAATTTAAAAGCATTTCAATTTTGTATAAAGGGCAATGCGGAACCAGTGTAGGGTCTTTATTAGGGAATCAACACAGGTTTGCGTTTTAGAAAGATCCCCTCTAGGAGCAGTGTGAAGTGCAGGATGGCCAGAAGGGAAGTGAATGGACTCAAAATGGCAGAAACTGAGATGGCTCTACTGAGTCACAGGAATCAAGGCAGGGAGCTGGGTACTTAATTTCCCACCCACCCCATCATGCCATGGCTACATGCAGGCTGGCCCAGAGTGGGGCTGTGACCTTGGGCAAGGGACTTCCCTTTCTAAAAATAAAAGATTGTTCTTGGAAGACCCAAAATAATGCTTACAACACTTGAAAATTAGATGACAAAGCCAAAGAGTTATTTTAATATTTTCTCTATAAAAGCGTTTTTTGCTCTTGGTTGGTTTATTTTCCAGTAGAGAGTACCAGCTGTTTTCAGTCTCAACTAAAGACAGAGTAGGGAAAAAATGAATGAAGGAATGAAAAATTAAGGTCAGGCACAGAGAAGCACATTAGCATTAAGTGAAGACTGGTAAGCATGACAAGGGGCCACAGAGCAAGATGTTTATCACTAGAAAAAATTCCAGCTCCCTCTGGAGGATTTACCTGTGTAATTACAAACTCAGTAGCCTCATAGCAGAGTTAGTGACCAATTTCCTTGTCTATTCTGCTCCCCCGCCAATCCCCTAGGATTGGGTTGTTTCCATCACTGATACCACTTGGAAATTTTTGCCCCCAGAAATTCTTGCCCCTGGCACACATCATTCTAGAAAAGAAATATTTGAGAGATTTAAATATAACCAGGTTATCAATGCCCTATTGTCATTCGTTTTGGCTCACTCAGCCTGCAACTATGACTGGATCAAACAGACCTAAGGGATTTATCTCTAATCTGAAGCATTCCAAAGAGATTGATTTGAAATGTCCCCAAAGTCCCTGAAAGTCCTCAGCTTAAGCATGACCTGGGGTCAGGTTTAATCCCAACATCAGTGTTCCTGAATTGTTGCCTACAACCCACAGGCATCAGAATCACCTGAGACGACCTTTAAATATTCAGATTCCTGGGTCTAGCTAGACTAAACATTCACATCTATGACCCCAGACCAGACCCAGTGAATCAGAATGAGGACAGGTTGTGGGGAGGAGAGGAAGTCCAGAAGGACTTGTGCATTTAACATGCTCCCCAGCTAATTCTTGTGCACATAAAACTGTTAGAAAACTAGCCTGAAGTTCATGCCTTCGGTCACCTTCAAGAGAATAGGAAGTTGAGGCAAGTGCTTATCTTTGTATTTTACATGTTAATTCATAAGTTATATTGCATGTTTACTCACAGCCTTGGAGGTCCCACGTTCTGTAGGCTTATGCATGATTTGACCTCATCGCAGAATGCCAGAAGTAAAAGAAACCACAGTCTTGCCCAACCTAAGAAAACTGAGGACCAGAGAGACTGAAACCTTTTCCAGATGCACACAACTAAATGCTGGAGAAGCCCAACCTCACTAACTTAAGACATTCCTTTTTGTGATCTAGATGTGGACTGAAAGAGAAGAAACAAAGTGTGTATCTTTATGTAGTGTGCATATGTATATATAGTTCTAAGCAGGGGCTTTTTTCCCTTTGAATCTACAGTTACTTTCCAACACAATATTCTTCAAACCCCACTGCATTCACAACATCCTTCTTGGGTTCTCGCAGCCCAAAGCCCCTCTCTCTTCCCCGTCATCCCAAATAATGCTGGTTCTACACAAAGTTTCAGCTCTGGTTGCTCGGTCTCACTTCTGTTCCTCATCACTGGCTCCTTGAAGGCTGGCCCAGGGTGGAATTTTTCATAGTCCCAAACACAGCTATAGCATACAGTTGGTGCCTAAAGAATGCATGTAGATTTAATAGTCTCCCCCTTTTAGAAAAGGAGAAAGGTGCTGGTGGATGTTTCTAGTAGGCCCTGAAGCTAGAACTCACAAAACTGCTCAGACTCACGAAACCACTCATTAGCCGACTCCAGCAGCGTAAGTAGGGCTAAAATGTTTTGAGTCTGGATTGTAAGTTCTAGAAGCTTATACACAGCCTCTGAAAGCAGGATCTTAGTTCTCTGTGATTTGTACTTGTAAACCTGTCTCAGTTACGTAATGTTAATCCGCAGTCAACGTTATGGCTTCATGGTTCAATTACAAATGTCAAATCTCCTCAACTCTTTGCTTATTTTTTGTTAGATTTAGCTTTCCATTTTTTCAAAACATTATTATGAAAAATGCTCAAACATTCAAAAAACTTGATAGAATTGTTCCTTTTAAATTTAGTTAAGTTTAGGTTAGAAATCATATTTTTATATTTAAATTTAATATAAAAATAACTAAGTGTCTTTAAAAATTGTTTTGCTTGAATAACTACATTTATTTTAATTCGATTGAGATGTTACCTTGATGAATTTCTTTTTTAGAGCCAATCAGCCCCAAGAAGAAAGAACCAAGAAAATAAAAGTTGAACAATATTTACTTAGCATCTGTGTAAAGAGCAGAAGAATATTTTCTGTGAGAAAAAATGCTCTTATTTACAAATTTGTGAATAATTTTAAGACATGAAACTTTTCTACAGAGGAGGAAAAAATTTCCTCTGTTGGTAAAATTCTAACAGTAGTTTAATAAGAGTCAACCTAGTTAAATGGTATCAAAAAGCAAAATAAAATTTTAAAAAAGCATATTTTGGATTGAAAAGGCAAATTTGTCATATCCCAGACTTTAATTGTATTGGAGGTGTCCTCTCAGTCAATGGTTTTAGTTAAAGTGAAGGCACACAAAGAAGAATGGAACAGCATGTTAGTTTCCAGTTGACCTTGATTTCAATAGACTGTGAAATCCAAGGTGTGGGGTCATGTGTTTACAGAAACAAATAGTTCATTCTAAAAACTGAGATATGCGTGGTGTGACTACAGACACCAATCAGAAACTACCAAGTCTTTTCAACTGTGAAATAGAAAGGATTCTGAAAGGAACAAGAGATTTAAAACCATCTGTGCGACTCAAGCATTACAGGTGCAGGTGTTTCTCCTATTGAAATTAATGACTGTTATTATTGGAAATTGATAGCCAGGTTAATTTTGTCCTGAGTACTTTCTGACCCCAAATGAGGCATTGGACTAGTTTGCCATTATTTGTTTTGACATATTCTTCAGGCACCATAGAATGGTGTATTATTAACTAAAGTCCTGAATGGAAACTATAGCACGCTTTAAATACCAACCCTTAACCATTAACTTGAACTCTAGTAAAAGAACTTCAAATAATTTGCCAGTGCGTTAAGTCCCATTTAGTGGTTGATTTCAAGGTTGTTTAGCAACATGAAAATCCAGGTGCAGAATTCCTTTCCAAAGTTACTGTTATTATTGGGTATTATTAAATAAAGTTTCATTGAAATTTGACGTTTTAAATGGCTTGTAACATCATAGGGTATCAATATTAGGGCATCACAAGTCCCACCTAGGCTGTGGTACATAGTTCACCCATGTTCAGAGAGCTGTGTAATTTATACTAGTCTATATTTTCCTTGTGGCTGAATATAAGCCTCACCAGTAAGGGAACTTCGTCTAATGCACACCGCTGGATCCCCAGCACCTAAACTAGTATTAGGGCTTAATAAATATTCATTGGCTAACATTCAGTCTAACTAGAACCTGGGAATGCAGTAGTGAAAAAATAAGATTCTTGGCAGTATGGAGCTTACATTCAATTTACAGAGCTAATATCATGTGGAACCTTATAGTCCATAGTAGACCTAAACTATCTGGATTCAAATCCAAGGATCCAAGTTCCATCATTTACTGGCTATATGACTTTGGGAAAATTACTTATTCTCTCTGTGCCTCAGTTTTCTCACCTGTAATATGCTGTAAGGATTAAATGAGCTATGAAAAGTACAAGGAGTGTACTTAGACCAATGCCTGGCATGTGAGTGCTCCATAAATCTAAGCTATTACTTTTAGGAACCACCTGGTACTCCCTCTATGACACTGTTTTTTGTTTTTGTTTTTGTTTCTTTCCCTTCTATCTTTTTCTCTCTATCCATCTTACCTTCTACCTCACCTTTTTTCTTCTCCCTTTACCCTTCCTTCTTTTACTTTATTATAATCTTGCCAAAGACTCTCACAAATATTACTTAATCTTTCTGGTGATGCTTGGGGTTAGACTTCATCATACTGTAAGGGACCCATGCAAATGATGGCTCAAAAATACAGAATTTTTGAGTTTCTAAAGACAGGCTAACATAATTCTTTGTTGGTATTTTCCTTCTGAATGACTCTTTCTTATTTTAATCCTGTTTCCCAACAGTTGCCTAGCTGGACGCAGGACCAAGTAGCCAGGGATTTTCAAATTCTATCCCCAGACCCACTCAACCACACTTTATCTCTTAAGCTGTTCATGTATAGCTTCCATATTCAATCAGGGAGACCTAAAATGTTTCCTCACTCTGTGTCTGGATCTTTAGAACAAAAACATATAATGTCAAGTGTGTTTGTGAATGTGCGTGCACACATAATCACATATCTAAATCAAGCAAGTTTTTAATATTTCCAAAGTACTTGACTAATGACTGGTCATATGCATGGGCCTATGTACACAGTGGCATACAGGTGCAACAGCAGTGATGAGAAACGGGGCTCAAATGTCCTTTTGGCTCATCTTTTAAAATGTGCAAGTGAAAACATTCAATTATATTTCAAATCAGAAACAGAAGTTTCTTCAGGCAGAAATACGATTTGGTGACTTACAAAAAATATGTAATACTTCCACATGCTATCTTGAAATTTAGAAAACTGATATATTTTCTTTCACCTCACAGTTTTAAATAATCTCATCTATATGTTAAAGATAAAGATAAACCAAAAAATATGTGAGGTTATGCAATATATTATTTAGCTCAATTTAGCCATTCTACAGTGTATTCGTATTTCAAAACATGGTGTTGTGCACAATAGATATATACAATTTTCATCAATTAAAAATAAATTAATTTAAAAAAATTAAATTAAGATCAATAATAAAAGAATCCATTATTCCCGATTGACGGTCTCTGCAAAGCATAAGCATCATGATATTCCTTTACAACATAAGAGAATTTGTTTTCAATGCCTTGGATAGAATTGATAATTTATATTGGGAACTATTTTTATAGTTGTAAATAATACCAGACATGTATACATTTTTGACAGTATCTATTTATAGATGAAATTATTGTCAATTAAATTTAAAATAATATGGAAGCAAGTAAATTACTTCAAAAATATTTATCAATGATAGTACTAGATTCTCTCTCATAATGCTTGAAACTCATGTGATTATACAACTCAACAAGTATTTTTTTTAAATCTACTAAGTTCAGAAATGCTCCTTAAGAGTTTCATGAGCCTTAAATATTATTAAGACATGGTCTGCACTTTCAAGGAACTTTGATTTTCATAGGTATAAAAAGCCAAGGACCCATGTTACTAAATAAGACAACATGATGCCTAATGTAAGAGAAGTGTCTTACCAAGTCAACGCTTCGTATCTGGGGAAATCAGGGCAGTTTAGCTGGGGTTTTTGGGCAAAGGTTCTCACCCTTGGCTCTATAGCAAAAGCCTCTGGGAAGCCTTAAAAAACATTGATGGCTGAATTCAGTCCCCAGAGGTTTTGATTCAATTAGTCTGGAGGGTAGCCTGCGACACCAGGGTTTTTCAGAGTTTCCGTAGGTGATTCTATTGTACAGTCAAGGTTTCAGAAAAGCTGAAAATCATCTTAGACGTTGGTTCTGAAGAATGAGAGAGGTTTTGATGAGCTGCATGGGACTGAGGAGAGGGCAGGGAGCACAGCAGGCAGAGGCAGGTGTGTGACAGGAATTATTGTGGGAACATCAGGGAGTAGGAGGAATTGGCTGGATCCTTCTACTCCAAGTGTGGTTCACGAGCTCGTTCCATGGGAACTTCTATCACCCAGGATCTTATTAGAAATGCAGAGTCACAGGCCCTGCCTCAGACCTGCTGACTCAGAATCTGCCTTTTAACCAGATTCATGGGTGATTTGTGTGCATGTCAAGGTTTGAGGAACTTGGGGCTTGATCACAGGGTGACAATAATGAGGACAGTCCCTGACATTACACACTGGTGTGCAGTTTTACATGCTCCTTCAGCTAAGCCGCATACCCACCTGTAAGGGGCTATTCTTCATCATCACCCCATTTTCCAGAGGAAGAAACTGAAACTCACAGGTTTGGTAGTTTGCTCAGGGAGAAAGCGGTGGAATTGGGATTCAAACCCAAGACTCCTGACTACTACAAAGCCCTTACACTGCAGTCTTGTACAGATGCTTCTCACCTTATGATGGGGCTACGTCCTGATAAACCCATTGTAAGTTGAAGATATCATAAGTTGAAAATGCATGTAACACACCTAAGCTACAGAGCATAGCTTAGTCTCGCCTGCCTTAAACGTGCTCAGGACACTTACATTAGCCTACAGTTGGGCAAAATCATCCAGCATAAAGCCCATTTTATGATAAAGTGTTGAATAGCTCATGTCATTTATTGAATATTGTATTGAAAGTGGAAAGCAGGATGGCTGTATGGCTGTTCACTATTAACGTGCACAGCTGAAAGCATCATCCTAAAGTCGAAAAACTGTTCAGTCGAACCACTGTAAGTCAGGAACCATCTGTACTATGTCACCACTTCTGTGGTTAAGAGGAAGCCCAGAAGACACCCTGGAGGAGAAAGTCTTGGAAATACACTGTAGTGGGAAGCCTGGTGTCCTGGGCTAGGAACAGCAGGCCTGTGAGTGGGGTGCCCCCTCCCCACTGAGCCAGAGCCCAGAGGAGGCAACCCAGGGGCCCACTTCCCGCACCCCTAACCGTTTCCACTCTTGTCTCTTGCCTTTCACTCCACGTTTCTTTCTTTTTTTTTTTTTTTTTTGTCTGTTTCGTGACCGGCACTCAGCCAGTGAGTGCACCGGCCATTCCTATATAGGATCCGAACCCGTGGAGGGAGCGTCACCGCGCTCCCAGCGCCGCACTCTCCCGAGTGCGCCACGGGCTCGGCCCCCACGTTTCTAAACTGAAAGACCTTCTTGGTGCCGCAGAAGAAAAGTTCTAGGAAAAATACAACAACAACAAAAAAGACAGTCACCCATACAATTGGAACGCCCAGTCACCCAGATTTACAATAAACTCAAATATACACTAAAAAGAGCTGCATTTTAGTGTGACATAAAAATAAATTTATCTTCTAAGTATTTCTTCACTTTTTGTTTCCCTACATCTTCTCTTCTCTCTCTTTCTCATACACACACACACACACACACACACACACACACACACACACACACACAAATTGTAGAAGGAGGTGAACACAGAGTTCTAGAAAGGGGAGCAAGAAACAAGGAAATGCAAAGAAAGAAATAGGGGACAGGTTGGAAGCAAAAGAACCTGGCGCTACATGCAAATAATTCTAATACATTTTTTGCTTAACACTTTCATGAAATCTGCCTCTGAAATAAAAGTGACAAGGGAAGGCAGGAAGGGAAGAGGGTAAGACTTGAGGATTTCCCAAGGGAGAACAAAAGGAAAGGGGGGCATTAAAAGCAAACTTCGAGAACCCAATTTTTTTGCCTAAGCCAGCTGCTTCTGAACAGCACAAAACCTGATTTGAGAAGAAGCAGCTCTGCCAGCCACGGTCACTAGCACAATGCTAATTCCTGTTTCATGCTGGGGTGCTTGGAAGGTTATCCCAGGATAATCCTGGGGGTTGTGTCAGGATGGTCCGATCTAGACACAGTCCTCTGCTTTCCCATAGACCATCTAGTTCTTCCTTTTTGCTCCCTTCACTCCAGCCAGACTGGTCCGATGGCTTTAGGTCCACAACATGCCTGCAGCTTTTATCTCCAACCTTTGCTTATTATTCCTCCTGCCTGGTGTATCTTCCCCCATAGATTCCTTGTTTCAAATCCTGCAGTCTTTATAACCCAGCTCTAGCCCCACCTCTCCTGGGAAGTCTCTGTGACCCAACCTTCTGAGAACTCCACTCCCACTACATTAGAATATTAAAAGATGGGAACCTTACCCTTGTACTGTTCATTATTTTTTTTATATGGATATGTCCTGACCAACCCTCAAATGCTTGGAGGAATGAAGTGGGGTAACTGGCATGTGAGGCGATGTTTTGCCTTAGTTTGCCTGTAAACTAAAAAAGTTGTTGTAAGGATCTAATTAGTTACTATAAGTAGAATGCATAATACAGTGCCAGGCACGTCGCAAAAGCTATGTCAGTGTTATCTATGAGTCCAACTACCTGTGGGACATTGCTGCACCAAACCCAAACTGATGTTAACTATTGTCACAGAAACGGGACAGGAGCTCCAAAGTGTCTTTGCAGGTCTCTTCAACAAGCATTGCAAAGCTATCCTGTGTTACAAAGTGCAACATACAATGGAAAGAATGGACATATAGTATGTGCACAGTGTAAGTAATACAAAATAAGCACCCAGGCACACGTGTGTGCATGCACACACACACCAAGGCACAGGCATGCACACAGTCATGCAAGGGTGCACACATACCCATGCACGCATCTAAGACATAGAACATCACCACTGAAACTCCAGTGTGATCTATCACAACTACATTCCCTTCCCACAGCCTCCCCACCAACAAATGCAATCCAGAATTTCATATTATTATCTCCTTATTTTTCTTTGTACTTTCACCCCATGTATATTTGTTTCAAAAATTCAAACAAAAATATCTCACCTGTTTTTGAACTCTCTGCAGATGCATGTGCTGACTTGCTTTTAAATTATACATGTGATTTTTAGTCCATGTTAATTGTAAAACTATTGTTTATTTTCACTACTATACAAGGGTCCTTCAAAAAGTTCACTGAAAAATAGAATTAAGAGATAATGCAAATCTTTCCTTAAGCTTTTTGAAGACCCCCTGGTATAATATCCAATTCTACGAATGCAATGAAATTTATCTTTTCATTCTACCATTGAGGCATGTGTGGGTTTTTTCCATTTTTACTGTTCCAAACACATGAGCATGTTTGTACATTTGTCCTTTTGTGTGTGTGTCAGACTTTCTTCCAGGGAATACACTAGGTGTGAACTTGCTGTGGGATAAGGAATATACACATTTACATTTATCAGGAAATGCTACATTCATGTTGGAAAACAGCTCATGGTCTCATGTGCAGGATGTAAGAGTTCCATTTCTCCTTGTCTCACCAAATTCGGTGTCAGACTTAATTCTTGCCAGTCTGGAACCCACTTTTAATATTTTCCAAAATGGTGTGTGTGAAGTCATACCTAGGTTTGGATTAAATGTGCCATTTTTCTGATTACTCATGTCACTGAGCATGTTTTTATATGTTTATGAATTGTGTGTGCTTTGTAAAATGAGTACTCGTATCGATTTTCCATTGTTTTGTCTTTTTCTCATTGATTCTAAGATACTAATTCTTTGTTGGTTATATGTGTTGCAAATACCATATCCCAGTTTGTGATATATCTCTTCATCCTGTTTATGGTATCTTTTGAGAAGCAATTTTTTAAAAAATTTTAATGTAGTAGAATTTCTTGATATGTTCCTTTATAGCTTATGTTTTTGCATCTTATTTAAAATATCTTTCCCTGACCTGAGGTCATAAAGATACCCACTTAAATTTTTTCCTAAATGTTTAAAAATTTCACCTTTTCCTTTTGAGTGCTCAGTCCATTGGCATCGGTCTTTTATAAGAGCTGAATTGGGGAAACTTTGCCTTGTTGTCCATGGATGACAAATGAACTCAGCACCATTTATTAAACAGTCTGTCTTTTCCCCAGGGACCTGCAGTGCTGGCTCTGCCATACATGAGGTTTCCATGTATGGGGAGTCTGTCTCTAGGTTCTCTACACCATTCCACTGGTATATCTGTCCATCTCTTACTGACACCAGAGTGCCTTAATTACTGCAGCTCCATACAGTAAGTCTTGAAATCTGGGGTAGCACGCCCCTCCCTGGTTCTCTTCCTCAGGTGCACCTTGACTATTACGGGCTCATTGCACTTCTACATACATTTCCCTCAGTGCTTCACACTTTTCATGGCCCTTAGTCATCCCCAGTGCATATTGCCCTTGTCTACCTGCTAAAAGAACATTCTCAGCTCTCACTCTGGTGCCATTGCATAGGATGAATATCCATGGTTTAATGGAAATAGTTGAGAGGGTTCAAAGTCAAGACACAACATCGCCTTCATTGTCTCATTGGAGACTATAAACCTGTTTAACGTAAAACTCAAGACCCTTGCACTAAATGTGGTTCTTGACTCAATCAGACTAGCCCTGGCCATTCATAAACAAACCTGTTTCAGTCAAACTTTTTGGTTTGACATTTTAAAACATGTAAACATCATAATTACTTCCTTTCATCTTGACCTGACTTGGCTTCCTCCAAAGCAAATCAAGGTCACAGGACTACTCTTTGAGCACAGTAGAAATTAGGTTTCTCCGGATTTCTTAAATAGCTGAAGTACAGGCTAACACACAAACTAGGATTAAATTGAAAGAGACCATATGTGCAAGAGTGTGGCAACCCAGAGAGGGTACTTAACCAACCCAAGTTTACACAGTCTGAAAAATAACTCAGGTCTCTTTGCTCTCTATCCAGCTTCAGTTCTTTCTACTCTGTACCAAGGTTGACAAACTCTTTCTGGAGGGTCACATGGTAAATATGTCAGGCTTTGTGGACCACGAGGCAATATCTTCAATTCTTCCAGCAACTGTTCTCCTGGACAGACTAATATACATCTAAAGATGTAAAACCATTCTTACATCTAGAGATGTAAAACCATTCTTAGCTCAAGGGCCATGCAAAAACAAGTGGTGGACCAGATTTCTCTTGCAGGCTGAAGTTTGCAACCCCTGCTCCAAACCACATGTAAGTTAGAGCCCCTAGTGATTCTGATTGCAATTAGGAGCAACCAGAGGTGAAACTGTGTTCCCAGAAAGACACTAACTCTATACTGTACCTATTTGAGGATCAGTTTTGAAGACGGCTTAAGTAAATTGGAATCTAGTTCATTTTATCTTTCACATATTGAGAAATCTGTTATGCCGCAGGGACTCTTCAGTACTAAATCACAAAATTAACAATGGTAATTGATGTGAGAATTCTCCATAATCTGGGAAAATATAATGTCTATGTATAGTCAGTTAAATATGTACACTGGGAGTACAGAAGTATTAATATAGATTAACTTTTTTCACCATTTAAAGATGAAAAGTTTTTGTTGAATTATTCTTAGAGCTTCTTCAAACCCAAGTATATTAGACCTGTGAGCATATCAGATGCTTCGTTAATATTTCCAGTGTTCTGTTACAGAAGTCTTCTTTGATGTAGATATTGTCTTTTGTATCTTCTTTGATTTAGAAGTACGTGGTTTGCCTCGTAAACGTTTTAAAGGAAGTTGCGTTTCATCCTAACCTTTTGTCTGTTTCTTGCTCTACATCCAAATCACTATAGAGTGTGTCTGGAGTTGTCTTTCTTCATTTATTTATTTATTTATTTTTATTTTTTTTATGCCTTAAGCCAGAGCCCGTAAAAACACTTCACAGTCCTAAAGTTATCTCTGAGCATACAAGTGGCTTTTCATTCTTCAAATACCTGTTCATTATGAGTTATACGCACTGGCTGTCTAAAGTGAAAACTATTTCAAAGATTTGTGTGGGGAGAACTTGAGTATTGCTACCCAGTCCTTGAAATACGGTCAGCTGGAAATTGTCAGCCTCTTTCTCATTTATTCTGTGTCCCATATTCTGAGGAGCCTTCTTGTAAACTCCTAGGGCTCTATAGTCTGAGTGTCTGGTTTAAAAACTTTCTTATCACATCATTATCAAAGGGCTACGAAGGGCACTATTTACCAACTCCACAAAGATGAAAAGTGCACTTGAAACTATTTGTTTTCACACTGACTCATTGTGAACGTCTGAAACTTATACTGGATAGTTTTTGGTTTGTTTAATTGGCTTAGAATGTAGAATTGAAATGAGAAATTAACATAAACTAAACTTAAAACAGACTTTTCTCAGTGATGCCTTTTTACTTTTCATTTTTATGAATAGGTCCACAGCCTTCCATTCCCTCCTCCTCCTTATTTCTTTTTTTTTTTAAATGAAAAAGTTATTATTGTTTTTTCCCTGATTTTGAAGTAATGTACACTTAAACATTGTAAGACAATTTAAGAAAGTATAAGGTCAGACAGGAAAGTTACCATAATGTCACTTCCAGAGTAACCATTTTTAACTATTCTATGTGTACATTTCCAGAATTTCTTTGCATACACATATGTTTCATACACAAATATGATCATACTGTTTAGCAATCTATTTTCTTCACTTAATGATATAGCCTCTCTCCAAGGTAATACATACAGATCTCTTTTTTATATCACCATAATATTCCACTGAATTAATATACAGTAACATATGTAACCAACTCCCTATGAAATCTTGTGTGTTTTATATGTAGATTTATCCTCCCTTGGTTTTCTCTAGCATCCTAAGTGCAGGTATGCATATCATGACCTTAGCTTTCGATGATAGATGACCTTAGCTTTTGATACTAAAATTTTAATTTGTGATAAAACAAGTAAGAGGTGTTCACATGCTACAACATGAAAGAACCTCAACAACATTATGCAAAGTGAAACAAGCCAGTCTCAAAAAGACAAATGCTGTGCAATTCCACTTATATGTGGTCCCTAGGACAGTCAAATTCATAGGCACAGAAAGTAGAATGGTGATTACCAGGGCCTGAGGGAAGGTGGGAATGGGAAATTGTTTAAGGGATACAGAGTTTCCATTTTGCAAGAGTATTCTAGAGATGGGTTGCACACTAATATGAATGTACTTAACACTACTGAACTGAACACTTAAAAATGATTAAGATGGTAAGTTTTATGTTGTATATATCTTATCACAATTAAATTTTTTAAAACTCAGAGTGTACTTAAAATATTGGTGTATATATTTTATTGCAATATTTACTTATTAGTCATATAAACACCACCCTTACTTAGCAATTCTAATTATCTAGAAGTTAAACAAAAAGCAGAATAATACATCAAAGTTCCTGAACTTCATTCATAGTTGAAGCCCTCACTCCTTATCCAGAGTCTTTTTATTCGAAATTTATAAGCAATTCTACCAAACTTTAGTTACCTGATTTCTCAGCCAGTAACAGGTATGAAACGGTTAGAAGTACAGAAGAGGTACAGACAGCTATAGGCAGGAAACCAGTGGGAGAGAGAAAAGGGGAGGAAGATGCCCAATACCACAAAAAGAGCCTCTTTTTAGAAAAGAAAAAAGAAAAGAAAAGCATATGTAACAATTGAAACCCTATATACAATCCTGAAATGAAATTATATAGATGCAAATATTTCTATACCTCACTCAACAAATATTTCTTAAGAGTCCGTTGTGTGCCAAGACTCCATTAGGGCACAGAAGTGTCTGCGGTGATAGCAATGGTGTTTGGAAAAGGAGGGTTCTGTCATTTTCAGTCTATTTACAAAGGCAGAGGAGAGTGTGACAATGACAGATGATAAAGTTTGGGCATCTTAGTGGTAAGTTTCAGTTATCTGAAAATTGTACTCCTGTAAAATATCTCATATTTCCCAGCAATCCTGTGTCTAAATGAGATTCTTGTTTTATAATTGTATATGGTTTAGTGACCTTACTATTTACTTAGACTTGATCCATCTTCTCCTTTTGTAAGCAAACAATTTACAAGCACATTATTTACCAAGTTCGTAATGAAGGCATATTTGCTGGTTATACACATTTGCAGTAACTCATCTTGATTTTAACCATGACATCTTCCTGACTATAGTCTTGTTTTATTTGGGTGTTTGTGCCAAACGCCACAGTTCATAGATTTAGACGATAGAAAAAGCTAATATTGAACAGAAAAAAAAAAAAATGTTTGAGGTACCATTGCTACATGAATTTTTTTTATCTTCCTCCCTTTTTTCCAGGGAAGTTGTAAATTGTGAAAATTATCAATATATCATCTAGCAGTTTATTTAACATAGAAAGATTCAGAAATGAAATTTGTGGTTTCGGCAACTGAATTTAATAGTAAAGATAACTGTGTGAGAAAAATGTGTTCATAACAGAATCCTTGACTACCATAATCTGTAATGGGACCCAACTATTTTCCTTTGGAGATAAAGGAATGAAATTTGGAGGCCTTAAAGTTAAACATGACTTTGGACATTTCCGGCTTTGTCGTAAGAGTCATATTCATCCATAAAAATATGCATTCAAACTCTTAGAGTTAAAATCACTTTTGAAATACTTGACTATGAGAGCATATTAACACTGTGTAATGAGCACAGCACTGTTGCTTTTCTGAGCCCCAACTGCCAAAGCCTGATTCAAGGACAGCTACACCATTTTACAGGTCTGCTTATGTATATAATTATTTTGAATTTGCCCTAATAGCTATACCCCTTTTTACAGTTTCTAAGTGCAACTGCACATTTGAAAAGATGTCATCTAAAAATATTGCATCTTTTGTCAGGATATGATACTGATTACATCTCTGTCTTAAGAAAACTAATTTAAATGTGTTTTTTGTTTTTGTAGTCTTCCTTCCAAAACTAACAGTGACGCAAGCCATCTAGATGCCTGCTCTGTTGATAGAACTTGAACAATCAAACTCTATTTTAGCAACAACAAAAAAAATTTTTAACATTAAGAGAACTGCAAAGCAAATATTAGGAAAGTGTGAAAATATAATCATTTCAGAGAGCTCCAAAAGATATCTGATGCGTAATGTTTAGAAATCTAGTGACCTGAGTTTCAGTTGCTTTGCACTCTATTTTATATTTGCCTATTTGTATTGTTGGTTCTAAATTCAGAGTTAATGAAACCATTTTTTTCATATCTGTTTGTAAAACATATTATCATTGTGCAGAGTTTCTCATCTTCCGATTTAAAATAAAATCACACAGAAAGAAATCCCTGTCTTCTGATCCATTGTTTTTATCTCGTCTTTGCCTGGTTTACTGCCTCTGCTTTCTGGCTCATAAATTTCCTTTTCTCTTCATATTTACGATACTAACCTGTGCCAGCTGGTGGATTTTCCCCCCCAGATCTAATCCTAAGGACTCTAGTTAACTCTCCCTGGCTTTCTTGTCTATTTGCTGCTCAGATTTTATTTACTTGGTATTAGTCATCTGGAGGAGAAGAAAAATTCAGTCAATCATCAAAATGTCTAAAATATCCAAATGTTTGTTTTCCCAGAGACATTGCTTACATTTTCCTGTTTATTTTTGTATGACGTCTCACTCCAGCTGTCATCGTTAAATTTACATGCTTATCCCTCTATAGTCTGTTTTCAGTGCCGTGAAGCTCTGTTATTCTTAACATTTTCCCAGTTTTAATCTCCTTTTATTGCTTTAATAATAGTTATATATTTCATATAGTTAAATAATTTACACCTATGACCTACATTATATATTTAGCACCCTGTACTCTATTTTTTCATACAGGCAATATTTATTGAGTATCTTCTACTCATAATTTTAACTCCAATGCTCTCTAGGGGTATCTTGTCCTTTGAGGTTTAGAACTACTTGAAATTCCTTGAATGCCATCCCAAATCTGTGGGAAGTCCAAATTCTGCCCAAAGATTTCTGCCTATTCTCTGGGGCTTGCATTTTCTTAGCAGCTTCTACTTCTGATTTCCTGTACTTGCTAGAGACTGAATCTTACCACCATCTCAGCTTCCACGACTATTCTTCCATTAAGGGACCGCAGCAGGACAGAGTGCCTCTTGCTCAATTTCCCTAGAATGAGGCAGTTTTATGAAAAAATTTTATCGAAGATTCAGAGACAGCACGAGGGACTTCAGCTGTGCTGGTAACATGCTATTTCAGAACTGGGTGGTAGGTGCAAGGTATTTGTTACATTATTCTTGACATTTTCCATAAATATGGAAAATAGTTTAAAATTCTTGTGTGTAAGTTGAGAGTCCTATTACTCAGAATAAATTATGTCATCATCTTCACGTTATCAGAAAAGTTGTCAGATGCACAGAGGAGCTGGTTACTTTGTCTAAATGCGTGTGGATGGATGTTATTGCTGGAATTTTTTATTAAGCACATTTTGAAGTTATCCCCCTTCCCAGTTTCACCTTGCCTAGCACAAAGACATTATCACTGCCTGTAGATGTTATGGAATTACCATTGCAGCACTGTCATCTTCTACTTGGACGTGTGCCACCTGTTCCTCTGCAGAACACTACCCTTGATCTTGACATTACCAGTCACAGTCCCTCTCTGAACACCCCTCCTCTTTCCATCTCTGTACCTTTAAAGGACCCCAAATCCAATAATCGTACAACCCCATGGGTACCTGCAATCCCTTCATCCATCACCCTGTCGCTGTCCCTGTGGTCACAATGTTTCCTTCTCTTCCCTCCATACTGATCTTTACTCCACGCCAACGAGTCATCACAGCCATTTCTTTGCATATGCCCTCAGCTCCTTTGCCTGATCAAACTCATCCAGCAAAACAGCAAATGCCCTTAAATCCCACTGCGTTTACGTAGCCAAATGTGGCTGCCTGCCTCCTTTCCTTCAGGCCCGTACTCTCAAAGTCACTTTCTCAGGTGAGCCCTTCTCTGGCCACGTTATCTAAACTTTCAAAGCCCATCCCGGCATTTCATTTCCTCCTTTCCTGCTTTAGTTTTTCTCAGCAACTATAATTAGTTAACATAGGCAATACATCTTAGTATTTATCTTGTCCACTGTTTTCCTTGCCCCACTAGAATACAAGCTACCATGTTCTCCGTATCTAGAATAGTGTCTGGCTTAGTAAGCACTCAATAAATATTTGTCAAATAAATAGATAATACCACTTCTGGACTGGTTTATAAATTTGGAGTTGGAAACTGGAAAAACAAATGTGGTTGAGGGGAAATGGCCTTGAGGGTGAGAAAGTGTCACATCAGATCTCTAAACACAGCCATAATTTAGTTCAGCATCGTTGTTTTTAAAAGACCCCTTAAGCACACTCAACACAGGGAGGCTCCCACTGCCCCACCTTGCTCCTGAAGTCCTCCAGCCCCCTGCCCCTGAGCTTGCTAACCTTCCAGGCTCTCTGCCCATCTTCCCTTTTGAGGACTGCTCTATTCTCCATAATTCCTGTTCATTTTTTATGCAGTGCAAATTATATATTTCTTGGCCTGGACTCAGGTCGATGCCTGCCCCCACCACCCAGGCTATGTCCAGAGGGCCTCATGTTATAATCAAGCAGACTCATTAAGTCATGTGAGGCAGCTAAGAGGACAGTTTTCTCCCTGGAGATCAGTTCCCTCTCTCCCCTGCTACCTTCTCGGAACACAGAGAGGAGTAGGATTGTGGTTTCCTATGAGGAGCTGTGTTGGGTGGTGGAGAAAGGCATATAAACAAATAATCACGTGCAATTAGTATGTGTTATAAGAGCAGCTGTACACAAAGCAGGTATAGGAGGGAGAAATGAACTACTTGGAGAGTTTAGGGAAGCAGTCTTCAGAAAGAGGTAAGCTTCGATCTTCTCTGAAATGACAAACTTAGCCATGCAAAGTGGGGGTAGTGAGAAGTGGACATTTCAGGCCAAAAAACCATGTAGAAAAGCACAGGAATGTGAGAGTGCAAGGTGTCAGTGGGTGGAAATAGCCCTGGCAGTTCCATGGGACCAGGGGCCTCTGACGCTGGGGACATAGGGGCACCAGAGTACAAAGAGCCTACTACATCGTGCCAATGAGTGTAGACTTGGCACTAATGGCTGTTGGCAATGAGCAAATACTTTTAACCAAGGAAATGACATAATCCAATTCGGGGAATTTATTTAGGGTTGATCATTAATCTCCAACTGTCCTATATTTTTATTATTTCATAAATACCGTAGAGGTTAGTATAATAGTTTTTGAGATGAATCTTAGCCCCTTTTTAATACTTGATATGCTAAAGAAGTTCTCAAAGTGTGGTCTGGGGAACCCTGTAACTGAATCTCCTGGGCTGCTGGTTCCAAGTTCTAGGAACCTACTCAGACCTACTCACTGCGGATGGGGTCTTGGAAAAAAGTAAGGCTACTAAGGGCACCAGATAATTTAAGAATATGAGAAGTTGAGAATCGCTATCCTAAGTATCCATTGGAATACCATGAAACTAAAGAAAGAAAATTTTCTTAAGCACAACTTGATGTGAACGTGTGCTATCAATGTATGTTACACACACATGCAACAAAAACATCCCAAACATTCATATCATACACTTTAAAAAGCAAATTCGGAGTATCAGATTTTCTTCTTATCCTTTATAAAGAGTGGTAGTCATGATTTATTGGCTTATATCCAGCCCCAACAAAGTGTTAATTGCACAGCATCTACTGTCCTCTACTTTTAGGGAGAAGATGTTTTGCATCATAGTGAGCAACCTAAGCCAGGAATTGAGCCCAAGCCCACTTCAGCCCTAAGGCGTTATTCTTCCTTATGATGAGCTCCCCTGAGACCAGCCTGCAGGCTCATGGTCTCTAGCTCTCCAAGTGGGCCAGAGCTCTGCGCAGAACAGTTGACATGCTCATGGCCTTTAAGTTTGTACACAATCTCCCCAAAGTGCAGTCAGCTCAACTGCCCAAGGGAAAATGAGAAGTTCCAAGCTCCAGATAAGATCTGGAATGACCATGGAATGAATGTGAGGCAGGTGAATTTTAAGGCCTCGTCCAATCTTAATACTATGACTTAAAACAGTGGAGAGTGCAGGTCTCCCACCAACAGCGAGGGGGAACTCAGGCGACCTCTGGGATTCACCTGTGTCTGCAGAGAATGGTCAGCTTTAAGTTTCTTCATCAATCATTTTCCTTTAAAATTTTCCTATGTTTACTCTTACTGTTTTTTTTTTTTTTTCCTACCAGGAAGTCACAACTAAGTTAGTAGTTTTCCAAACTGAAGAAAAACATCCCTTAAGGTGAATGCTTATTAGTTTGAGAGAATAATTAATAAACCACAGGACTTGAAACGTAAAGTAACAGGAAATTTTCTGTTTTTGAGATGAACTTTCTTTTTTGCTGTTAATTTTGATTTTTAGAAAAATTATTCTACATGAACTTTATTTTTACAGTTGATTTTTACCAAAGTAAGACAGTAAAAAATAATAATAAAATTAATAAAATGCTAGCAATATTAAAGGATTACAACAAAAACAGAATCCTTCTCTTGGCTACTCTCTCCCAAGTTTGTCTCCCCAGGGGTAACCGGTATCAACTCTCACAGCCACTTCCTTCATTTATTTATCCCCATATTTCTGAAAAACAGGATTATTGAGTTATTTTACCATTATCTATTGACTTGCAGTTCAGTAGATGAGGACTCACTCCCTCTTTTGCTCAAATCTTTCCAGTATGCCTATATCATCATTTTTGGTTAAATCAATAGTGTATGATTATGGAAATTTCCTTTGCTCCCGAACCACCACTTTTCATGTTTGTGAACTTTCTTAGCCATTTTAGTTTTCTCCTGTCACACTCCTCAGACAACCTGTCAACCTTGTTTTTTTCTTGGTGTCCTTTCCTTTTCTCCACCTGCTGGCTCCCATCTGGGTCAGCTGGATGGTAGTCACCCTCACCCTGGGACTGTCATTCTGAGTGAGATCCTGTCTCCTGGATCCCATGTCTTTCCCTTTCTTGACCTAATTCTTGTTTGTGGTGGAGCACGCCCTCCAGTAGTTTACTATGAAAGCACGCCTGGAAGGTAATCTTTTTGATTCATTACATGTCTGAAGATGCCTCTGTGTTTTTGCAAACTTGACGTACTGTTTGGCTGACTCTAAAGTCTGAATTGAAAATCAATTTCCATTGTGTCCTGAAGCTTCATGCCATATCGCCCTTGTGGTGTTGCTGTTGACACATCCAATGCCATTTTGATTCCAAGTCCTTTGACTATAACTGGTTGTTGTTGTTGGTGGTGGTGGTGTTTAATCCCAGGGTCTTCTCTTTGTCCCCAGTGCTTGGTAATGGGTAATGCTATGAAAATGTGCCTTGGCTGTGTGTGCTATGAGAGTAGTTTGTTTCAGGGGTCCTATCAATCAGAAAATTTATTTTCTTCACTTCAGAAAATTGTTCCTTGTATTCCTTGGTAATTTCCTCCTCTATTTTCTCTCTGTCTTTCTGAAACTCCTACTGGTTAGATGCTGAACATTCTGGATTGACCCTCAAATCTTCTTAGCTTTTTCTTATAATTCACCTGTTTTCTTTTTTGTTCTGCTTTCTGGGAAGACTTTGTGAATTTATCTTCCACTGTGTCTATCAGATAGACACAGTGGAAAATATGTCTATATGTCTATCTTTTAATTTTAGTTGGGTCCTTGTATTATTTATTGCTGCCTAACAAATTATTCCAAATTTTGCAGCTTAAAAGAGAAAAGTTATTTGACCAGACTTCTGAAGGTCAGGTATGTGGGGACAGCTTAGTGGGTGGTACTGGCTCTGGGTGTCCCACAGGGTTGTAGTCAAGCTGTCAGCTGGGGCTGTGGTCATCTGAGGCTTGGTATACTTGGAGGACTGGCTTACAAGATAGCTCATTCGCAAGACTGTTGCCAGAGGCCTCAATTCCTCCATACTGGGAGTCTCCTAAGGCTGCTTGGCATGGCAGCTGGCTTCCCCCAGTGTAAGTAATCCAAGAGAGAAAGAAGAAGCCACAATGTCTTTTTATGACCTAGTCTTAGAAGTGACATACCATCACATCTGCCCAATTCTATTGGTCCCACAGACCGACCTTGATACAATGTGAATGGGACCACAGGAGGGCCTGGATACCAGGACGAGGGATCACTGGGGGCCAGCTCAGAGCCTGGCTACCACAACCATGTGCATGTCAGCCTTTCTGGAGTCACCTCTATGGGGAATCTGCCAGCACCCCAGTCCAATGGTGTGAAAATGGCATTTCTTGGCTCATGCCCCTGTTATGGCACAGGTGCCAAATGCCTGGTACCACTTGGCTCCTAGACTCAATCCAGCAGCCTGTGCATCAGCCCCACTTTGAGTTTCTATTCCATTTACCTTGTTCTGAATTTGTGTCTCTTTTACTTTCTGTTTTTATATTTTATCTTTATTGGAGCAGAGGAGCTGTGTCAAAGCGTTCACACACTTCCTGCTCCACTTGCCTCGAAGTTTCCACTTGTCCATCCTCCAGAAATTAATTGACGCTTTTGGTCTGCTTCTTTCTTACCTGCTTCCCTTGTCTGGTGGTGTATTGGTCAGGATTCTCCAGAGAGACAGAACCAATAGGATACACACACATGCGTAGGAGAGGAGACTTATTACGGGAATTGGCTCACGCCATTATGGAGGCTGAAAAGTCCCACTATAGGCATCTGCAGGCTGGAGAAGTGGGGAAGCTGATAGCGTGGCTCTAATCCAAAGGCCTCAAAACCAGGGAAGCTGCTGGTGTAAGTCTCGGTCCAAGACTGAAGGCCTGAGAACCTGAGGCGGTGGGGGTGGGAGTTGCTGGTACAAGTCTCAGAGTCCAAAGGCTAGAGAACCTGAAGTTCTGATGTCCAAGGGCAGGAGAGAAAGACTGTCCCAGCTCCAGAAGAGAGAGTGAACTCTTTTCCTCTCCCTTTTTCTTCTATCTTGGCCCTCAGCTGACTGGATGGTGGCCACGCACACTGGGTGAGGGTAGATCTTCTTTACTCTGTCCACTGATTCAAATGCCATCTCTTCCAGAAACTCTCTCATAGACACACCCAGATGTAATGTTTTACCAGCTATGCAGGTATCCCTTAATCCAGTCAAGTTGACACCTAAAATTAACAATCACACGTGGGTTAATATTTTTTGTATTTTCTCCATCATCTTATTCTGGATTTCAGAAGAACCAAGGACACATACAAAAGTACTTAATCAACTATCTTTCTGGATTAACTCTCACACACATAAGTGAGCCTATTTTTTCTGCTTATTAGCCATAATATTGCTACTCAAGCCGTATCCATATCTTCAGAGAGTGTGAATGAATTTCCCCTAGCATCTACGGGAGGCGTTCATTTGGAAAAGTGGCATACTTTTAGGTTTGCAAATAAAAAATTCATGTTTCCTTGAAATGTCTTACATTTCTGTAATTAAGAACAAGTTTTCTAAAAAACTCCTAGCAACTCTCTCAGCACCCAAAATTAAAAAATGTAAAACTTTTAAAGACATTTTAGTATTTGTTCTTGACTATTGGTATGGTTAGCTAAGTTACAGCTCACGGAAGCAGTGAAAGGCTGTGGTCATCCTCTACATGGACAAGATGTAAGGGTGGCCTCACCAGGGACAGTGAGTCCTGTCTGAAGAAGCACATTCTGGAGCAGTCAATGAGAATCCTCAAGAACCTGGTTCAATGGTTGGTCAACAAGTAGAATCCCATCAACTGCTTCTTCACTGATTGTCAAATGAAAAAGGGATGGTTGGATTTTGTATACAAACTACACTTAGTTTTTAAACAACATTTTCAAAGATATTTTCTGAAAGACCTGGTCCTACAAATAGGCATATCAGCCATTTGACCTAAGGTCTCCATCTACCCCAACATGTGTCTCCACCTGCCAGTCTGGAGTGTGGGTTTTCTATCATTTGTCGCATTTGTGGAAGTTTTTTGTCTTAAGAGATATCAGTTCCTGGAAAACGTGTCAGTTATAGGGCAGACTTTTAAAAAATTAGCTCCCTAGTATGCATGACACTGTATGAGATTAGCTCAGTTTCAGCTTTCAGAGAGAAAACCCTGCAGCAAGAGGTGACAAATCAAATGGTGGCCAAGAAGGGACGGGGGAGGGTGAGAGGAGGCCACTGTGGCTAACTCAGGGCTTGCCTACGTCCTAGCTGTGGTGGCTGACATAGAGTTTCACCAAACCAAGGCTAACGAGAAAAATAAGAAAATCACAGAGATTTTTTAAATGAAGTAAAAGCTATGTGTTTTCATTACAAAGGAGCATCTTTCACTCTGTGATCATTTACTTGCTTCCTTTACAGTTTTTCATTTTCTTTTCTTATGGAATGTGATGATAGTAAGACGGTAGGTTTGCTGTTGGTTGGTGGGTGGGAGAGTGGCTCAGTTTGTTTGTGTTTAAGGGTGATCATTGCCCTTACACAGAAAAATAGAAATAAGACAATTCTATGCTTGTCTCCATTTCAGAACATTTTTATTTCACTGCTCAGCAAAGTTCAAAACATTCGGAACTCTTGGACTAGAAAATCTACTGGGTTCTTCCAATCTCCAAATTACATCAGTCATATCCCCCACCCTTGGACAGAACAATAGTGGGGGAAGGGAGGCAAACAAGGGAGGGATGGAAAGACGAAAAAGGTCCCATCTTCCACTCCAAGCTGCAAGACCGTCTCTCGCTGGAGCTCAGAGCTGGCCTCTTCTTTAAGTTTCTTAGTTTTTTAAATGCAACTTTATACTGTCACAAAAATATAATCAAGATCATTTACACCAGGGATCAGCAAGCGTTACCTATTAAGGGCCAGATAGTGAATATTTTAGGTTTTTCAGGCCAAGGGCAAAATCAAGGATATTATGTGGATACCTATATAACAAGACAGAAAACAAATATCCACAAAATTTTTATTGATGAAATACTAACTTTATATATGGACATTGAAATTTAAAGCTTACATAATTTTCACATTACAAAATATTAATTTTCTATTGATTTTTTTTTCAACCACATAAAATAGAAAAACCATCCTGAACTCGTGGACCACACAGAAACAGGCAGAGGATGATATTTCGCACGTGGGCTGCAGTTGCCAACCCCATATTTATACAGCTAATTTTGGGAATTACCGTAGTATGTTTATCACTGGGATTTTACATCCCATCATCAGGGGCACAGTGACAGGGTGAGGGAAGGAGATACACAGTCTCCTCCCCCAATGCCTCCATGGCCCACAGAGTCCGTCAGTCATGAACTACAACCTCAGAGCTTCAGAATATGACCCCAGGTCGGGCCAGCTGGGTTCAGACCCCCCGGTTCTATTCCTCACTGCTAGCCTCTCGATATCTCAGTTTTCTCATCTAACAGATGCAACCAAATAAAAGTGTCTACCTGACAGAATCGTTATATGATATAAAGGAGATAGTCCCTGAGACAGACAGTGCTGAGCACAGGACCATATGTGATCGGAGCTCAGTAACCACTGGTCTCATTACAAGTTACGGAAGGTCCATCCTTGTCACGGGATCCTGCAGAGTCTGTCTATCTCACATAAACGGTGAAGGCCTCTCAGTCCTTCTGGATTCAAAACCTTTTAGGAGAAAAAGCAAGGGACCTGGGAGTTCATGATTACAGGTAGAATACATGCCACTCCCTGCACTGCACAACACAGCAAAGCTTTCTTACCATGTTGTCTATTCCTAAATGGACCAGGGAACTCTGACTGCCACCTTCTTTGTCAGAGCCAGTTGTCTGCACACTTGCTGTCATCCAGAAAATAAAAAATGGGTGGCTGGTTTAGATGTCTAGACTAGTGATGTCTCTCTGGACAGGAGCTGAAAGATAGGAAGTGGCAGTTGCAGTGAGATTTCTGTGATATCCACATGTGGTGGCAGCAGCTTCTGGGCAGGGCAGGACGGGACACTGCAGGCAGCAGTGGATGGGTGTCATTCCCCTTCACTGGAGGGCCCATTGCCAGGGCTCACGGCTGGTTGCTTAAGGCAGACTCCGGGTGGAGGCAGCCCTGCAAAGACCAGCTCGTGGAGTCTGTCTGGCACGGTTCGGCCTGCACTTGGTCAGCTCTTTTCACACACAAAAACTTTCGCCTCAGGCTATTGGCTGAGCAAAGGGACTGCAGGGTCAATAGTCATAGTGCAAAATCAACAGACCTGCTCAGTAGGGTGTTAACAAGCTGTGAACGGTGCCAGCTTCCCCTTCTGCTAAACCAGGCTGGGCTGGGTGTGGGGGAGGAGAGATTGGAGAGAGGGCAGGGCCCCTTCTTTTTCACCAGCATGCATGGGGACAGGATATACTGTGCACGCTTCGAGAGGAGAAGGAGGAAATGTCCAAGGTTATTTGGAAATTATTTTCTGGCCTATTATTGAAAAATAAAATGTGTGTGCATATTTCTCGGCCAATAAAATTGTACATGCTTAATTAGATCCTTTATTAGGCTTAAGAGTGGAAAGATAATTTTTTACCGCCTGCCAGTTCTGAGGGGATATAAAGAATTGTGAGACACAGTTTCTACTTGCAGTCTAGTGAAAGTCATAAGCCCTCAGCTCATGAGCATTTCAGGAGCAATGTTAAGTTAGTTAATTAGTAATAGCCCACGGTAACAGCCCTCAGTAAGTATCCTATGTCCTCTCCCAAGGGCTTTTCCTGTGCTGACCAATTTGACCCATTTCACAGATGTGGAAACTGAGGCACTAAAGAGTACCTAAAGACACACAGGTGATTTGGCCAAGCTGGAATCTAGCCCTGGGAATTCTGCCCCTGGACTGGTGCCCTTAACCTCTGTGCCACGTTGCACAGAGGCAGCGTGCAGATGATGACGAGGGTGAGGCGTGGGCACTATAGGAGTTGAGATGAAGACAAGAGTGCAAGAGCCGAATGACCAGCATTCCTGGAAGTGCTCTCTGCCCTTGAGTAATGTATTTGATTGGCACCTTTCATTTATAAGTATCAAGTACCATTGGGGTCTCTAACCAATATTTTATTAAACCAATAAAACAAACTGTAGTGTGTCTGTGCTCATGTACAAATAATATTTCATTAATCAACTAATATACTCAGTGTACTCTAATAATGCTGTTAACAAATGCTATTAACAAATCATTCATTTGAAGTTTAACAAAAATCATTTTTGGTCTCTTACTCTTGCTTTGGCACTGGACAAATGACTTCAGGAAGAAATGTCTGGGAGGAAAATGGCTACTTCAGACTGACTGAAGAAAGGATCACACAGGAGCCTGTACATCCTTTAGCAATGGGATCTTATAGCATGAAAGGAAAGGGGTGGCCCCCATTGAAAACTTACCACATTGAGCACAGGCACTCTGCAGGTATCCTATTGACAGCTTGACCCTCCTCACAAGAACTATTCAAGACAGATCTTAACATCTTCCATTAAAGATGAGGGAACTTGGAAGGATTAAGTACTTTTCCCGAAGCTCCAGTTAGTAGCTGCAAAGCTGCAAGAAGGTCTTACATGGATCATACATACAGAGTAGGCCCATGCATCCGTGGCCCATGATTTCTGAACTTCTAAACCTTTTTAGATTCTCTACGATGAAAGCTTATTTTGTATTCTAAGTGAACCCATAAAAAATAAATGTGACTGTTAAAAGAATGACTTTCACAAGTTGAATATTTAATATTCTAAAGTACTAAAATTCTGTAATCCCTTCCTAATGAGGGTGGAGAGAAAAGCCATAATATCACTATTAAGAGCTTTTTGCTCATGACAAATGATTTCTTACTCCATTAAGGTATAAGGAAACTAAGAGGTACTTTATTGTTGAAAGAGGAAAAATCATAAAAATGTTGCTTAAGAAATAGCCATCAGTTATGCTCCCTTAATAGTTAGTAGCCTTTGGCCATAGTGGTTTTTAAGTGATTTAGCATTTGAATACTAATTGATGGGTTATGTTGCATTAAAGTAACCAAAGTGTTTAAAAAAAATGGGTCTAAAAAAGTGGATCAAAATCAAGGAGAATGGAAATATGGCCCCTGTACCTTTTAGTCAATTAATCTATTCAAATTATTAAATTACTGAAACATAGTTGCAAATTTTAAAAATTATTTAAGGAAAGACAGCATAATTAAGAAAAATTAATACCTTTTTGTCTTGGGCTATTGTCATCACCATCCAAAAACACTGAAGTGTCTCATTTCACGTGGCCCTGTGCCAGGTCCTCTGCAGTATCACACAGGCAGGGCTAGTTTCTGGAGCAGCAGCTTAAAAACTGCCAGAGAGCTGCCCTGACTATGATTTTGAGTTAATTTAATCAGGGGGAGCATCTACATGTCAGCAAAATTGTCACATCCTCTGAAGTCCTAGTCAGCTTGATTGTGCAGAAGCATAGGGAAGCCATGTTTTGCCAATTTAATTGAGAATGAAAGCTGGAACAATTTTGGAGCAGTTCTACTAATCTGGACATAGAAACACAGCTCTAGATCTGGCTCTGAAGCTTGCCAACAAGGCAGATCACGTGCACATGGGAGGCATGGTGTACATGCACGAATAGAGACACAGCAGATCCTCTAATGACTCTCCATTTAACTGACGACTATGGGATTGCTGGATCATATGGTAATTCCATCTGTAGTTGTTTGAGAAACCGCCATACTGTTTTCCATAATGGCTGTACTAATTTACAGTCCCACCAATGGTGCAGGAGGGTTCCGCTTTCTCCACATCCATGCCAGCATTTGTTATTCTCTTTCTTTTTGATAATGGCCAGTCCAACTGGGGTGAGATGATATCTCAATGTGTTTTTGATTTGCATTTCCCTGATGATTAGTGGTGTTGATCATTTTTTCATGAGTCTGTTGGCCATTTGTGTATCTTCCTTTAAGAAATGCCTGTTCAGCTCCTTTGCCCATTTTTTAATCAATCCCACTGCTGGGTGTACGCCCAAAGTAATGGAAATCATCATGTTAAAGGGACACCTGCACTCCCATATTTATCACAGCTCTGTTTACAATAGCCAAGAGTTGGCACCAACCTAAATGTCCATTGATCGGTGGCTAGATAAGGAAAATGTGGTATATAGACACAATGGAATATTACTCTGCCATAAAAAAGAATGAAATTCTGCCATTTGCAGCAACATGGATGAACTTAGAGAAAATTATGTTAAGTGAAATAAGCCAAGCACAGAAAGAGAAACATGGCATGTCCTCACTCATAAGTGGGAGCTAGAAAAAAAGAAACAAATAAAAAAAGAAAGAAAGGAAGATACAATAATCACAATAATTCCTTGAACTTTCAAAAGGAAAGAATGAAACTGAGGCCACCGGAGGAGGAAAAGGGAGAGGAGGAGGGGGATTAGCAAGAAATTGGTAAAGGGTCACAAAAAATGATTACATTGTATAATAATAAACATATTAATTATCCTGATTTGAGCATCACATATTACACATAGGTATTGATATTCAATGCTGTACCCCACAGATATGAACAATCAATTATGTTTCAATAAAAAAAAGAGTTCCAAAAATAGCAGTTGAATTGAAACTTTCATTTTCCAATAATTACAGGAATATGTAACCCACCAAAATTAAGTGAATTGTATTTGTTCATGTCCCCTCAGCCTTTATGAAGGTAAACTTTGGCTTGTCTGAGAAGAGCTTGTCTAACAGTTTCAGTTGTACAGAGATGGGATGGGCCGCCATCTGAAGTATTGATCATCTTGTCAGAAGCCACACTGGTAGCAGTCTCCATGATGGCCTCCTCCAACCCCACCTCCCGATGATCACACCCTTGTGTAGTCCTGTCCCACGTTTTAGTAATCATGTGTGAATATGGCAGAAGCAATAGTATGAGTAGATCACTTCCAAGATTAGGTTATTAAAGACACTGCATCATCCGCTTTGGTCAATCTCTGTCACTCTCATGGATCACTCACTCTGGGGGGAAGCCAGCCCCCTTATTGCAAGTGACCCTGTGGAGAGAAGTACTTGGTGAGGAAGTGAAGCCTCCTGACAACAGCCCTGTGATTGAGTTTAGACGTGGGTCTCATGTGGCAGTCGAGCCTTCAGGTGAGTGCAGCCCCAGCAGACAGCTTGACCGCAGCCTCCTGGGCGATCCTGAGCCAGAATCGTTCAGCTAAGTTGCTTCCATATTCCCAAACCTCACATTGTATGAGATAACAAATATTTGTTGTTTAAGCTGCAAAAAGAAATATAAAGAAATAAACAAACAAATAAATAAAATAATAATGTAATAACTGACTGCTGGATGGACCAAAACTCTCCATATGTTTTATACAACAGGCCAATTGAGACCCGTAGCCTTCTCCCTAGCATACCAGCACACATGTCTGCTACACCGATGGATTTTATGATTGCCAAGAGTTAGTTGTTTCCACTCTCATTACTGCCAGTTGAACTTCTTATTGTAATAAACTAATTTAGTTAAATATTAAATAACAAATTGATTTAATATAAATTTGTTTCTGTAAAAACAAGGCTGGAAGATTTGATCAAATAAAATTGTTAGACAAACTGCTATTCAATTAGGTGTGGCAGAGATAGCATTTTAAAAAGTTGGAGAAAAGCATGAATTAATATCTAAAAGGACTCTGTACTCAGATTGTTACACAAACATCTTTAAGCAACTGGCCTGTTTCAAAGAACCAGAACAGGAAATTGTTGATGGCACACTGTGGGTGTGATTTAGCAAGAAAGATACCACAGAACTCTAGATAGCAGACCCATTCCCAAAGAGAGGACCTGGACCCTATCTCCAAGATTGAAGAATTAGTGTGCATTTGTATTTTTAAAGTTAAAATGTCTAGTGTCCAAGTATCTGCTTGTTTGTTTTGGATTTTTCACTTAAACTTTTTCAATTAACCCATCAGCTGGTACTGACCTATCAAATAGGGCTGCTACTTTAATAAGAAAACAAACCAAACACAAATAAAAACTTAATACATTACCCCTAGAAGTTCAAGACCCAGACTGAGGGACAATAATAATAATAATAATAATAATAAATCAGGAACTGTGACTTGATGCCCAAAAAGGGGGAGCCAAGTCACTGCAGGTGGTGTTGGGAAGCCAGACCCCAGGCAGGAGGGAATTTATGGGAACTAGGAGGTGACATGCAGTGCCCCCTCCCCGCCCTCTGGTGACACCTGGGTGAGTCCTAAGGATTCTTGGAACTGTGAGAGCCACTTGCTGAGATCAGACCTCATGTACTAATCACAGGGAAAGCAATGACACTAAATCTCTGGTACAAAATAAAAAATTTGCCCGAAATTTAAACAGCTTTTCATTTTCTATGGTCATTAAGACTATGTATAAGCCTGAAGACCTTATTTAAAAGCTAGTGAACTGAAGTTCAAGCATCAAGTTGATTTCTGAGTTTTGGGAATGATGTGATTGGATATGGACATGGATAAGAATGTACTCTTGTTTGGGGGAGATGCACACAGAAGTATTGGGGTGAAGTGTCATGTTGTCTGCTGTCTACTTTTGAGTGGTTTAGCAGAAAAAAGTGTGTGTGTGTGTGTGTGTGTGTGTGTGTGTGTGTCTGTGTGTGTCTGTGTGTGTAAGAGAGAGGAGAGGGTGGGACAACAAGTTAGCACTTGGTGAACCTAGATGAGAGGGGATAGGTGTTCACTGTACTGTTTTTCAACTCTTTTGAGGGTTTAAAATGTTTATAAAACTTTTAAGTTTAATCGACTAACAATTAGTCTTATGTTTATTTTAATATGTGTTAAAATAGCCAAAGCCTCTAGTTTCGTTTTTGCCATTTCAACCATAGTTGTTCATAATTCATCCTATAGAAAGCATCTCAGTCATGGCAGCCCAACAATCACCATTTAGTTCATATGCCTTAAAATTCTGGCTCTAACCTGGATGTAAATCAATTACCAGCAGTCTACTGGATCCACTTGTTGATCCATCCAATCAATCTATGAGCATTTATTTGTTCAAGACATATCCTATGCCAAGGATACCAATGTGAGCAAGACTATATAATTCCTTCTCTCCTGGGACATACAGTCACCAGGGAAAACATGCATGAAACATCTAACTGCAAATGTTCCATGGGAGCATATAGGGAATGGAGTCCGATCTAGTCTGGAGGAAATCAACAAACACTTATCTGCTCAATCTAAGATTGAAAAATTTCCAGTAGTGTACGGTGACTCTGACTCTTACTCCAAGAAAAAAAATTAAGCCTGTCTCATGGCCTCCACATACCTTCTCAGGGGTTAGAGGACTGTCAGTCTGTGCCTCCTCCTTCTGGCCTGGAGATGCTCAGAATCCAGGTATCGTGTGGCATGTGGAAGGCAGAAGAGTCAGAGATGCTCCTGTCCATTTGAAAACAGTGGCCAGATAGCTCCATGGACACATGAGCACAGGTGTTGGTCCAGGTTGGGCTTCCTTGCCCAGCATTGGGTGCCCTCATGTGTAGGACTCAGGCTTTTCTTTCCAAGGCCCTGCTGCCTCCTGCAGATGCTGTGTAGGAGCGGCACACTGGTCCCAGGTACTTACACTTTCACAATCAAAAGCCCAGAGGAGTCTTGTCTTTAGGCAACTTTTGAGTTCAGCAACAAAAACATCCCAAAGGTGAGGGAACACACAAGTCTGACTACTTTCTTCGAATGACAGAAAAAAAGACATTACAAGAAAAAATACATGTGCAAATTAGTGTCTCAAATGATGTAGTGTTCAGAAATCTCTAGAGAATCAGCTCTCTCCTACAGAGATTGGGATTGAGGTGAGAGTTTAGGGTAGTGGTTCTCAACCTTGAGCAGGCGTCACAACCACCCAGGGGAGTATCAAAACATTACTGAGACCCCCCCCAGAGTTTTTGATTCTGTGAGTGGGGAAAGGGTCAATAATTTGCATTTCTGACAAGTTTGCAGGTGCAGCTGATGCTGCCGGTCTGGGAATTCACACTTGAGAACCACTGCTTTAGTAGAATATACTTAAATACAGGATTGAAATGAACAAAAAAAAAATTTAAAAATCCAGAATGACAAGATTAAAATAATTAAGCCAAGATATGACTTAGTGACCCCAAACATCTGGGAGGAAAATTGGAAAGATTTAGTCTTCTGTAAATCAAATATCCAACCCTTTGGGAGATTATAGACTTTCCTTTTCAATCACTTACTTTCCATTCATATAAATTACAATTTTTGTAAATGTGGTGAGGATCAGTGGTGAGTATCTGAAAATTACTATGCACTCCCTTTTCGTGAATGGCAGAAAAGGCTACTGTCGTAGGCTAAGGAAATATATTCCATTAAATTTATTTTTATTTGTGTAGGATTTTCTGGTTACACAAATAGAATTTTCTACTTTAGGAATATCTGAGGCAATTTCTTTTTATTTTCCCTACCAACCAGCCAGCGTAAGTCCTAGATTCACCCTGTCTCTGCTATCAATTAATATTTTTTCTGGGGAAAGCAAACTAATTTTCAGTTAATATTAACCTGAAAAAGAAAATAAGGAAAAGAATTAATATATAACCATCTATCATGTGTGTCAAACACACATTTTAAACTCACTATTTAAAACTATTTCTCTCTTTGTTCCTCGGCTGGCAGAGAAAATTTTTAAAAATTAACCTTTATTAGAGTTGGTGTGTGCACAGGTGTGAGGGCTGCGGTCGAAAGTGTGTCAAAGTGATTAGTGAGATAGGATAAGAGTCTCCCTGCTCACATCTAAATATTTGTTTGTTTTTGATAAGAAAGAACGTTTTGATACTAGCATGAGCGAATTAGTTTGTACTTTTTAAAGATACATAATGGGTATTGATCATCTTTTCTCAGTCTTGAACATTATTTCAGGAAAAGAAAACCTTAGAATCACCTATAGAAGATATCACATATTAATATACACAAATACATGTATACACATCATGCTGTACACACAAGGCACATATACACATATACATTATCCACATATTTATGGACTTTATGTTGAACCTAAGAATTTGGCAACATCGGATCACTTTCTACCTACAACGGTGACAATTTCATAGGATTCAATGATATAGTATTCTAAAGAAAGGATAGTTGGCTTTGTCTTTTCCATAAATAAATTGCTTAAAATTCTTAAATACAGTAAAAACGAGGTACACTCATCTGACATTTTTCCTCTAAGCAACATCTCACTTTTCTGCTCTATTTCTATTGATAGATTGCTACACCGTCACATGGCTCCTAATGAATAGTGTTTAATACTCAAAGAACAGAGAAATATGCTTGCTTTCGTCCTGTCATTTGGAATTTCTTAAGCTGTTTTTAAACAAAACCTTTCTTTTTCCCTCTTCCTAGGGCTGTGTCTGTAAAGACAAAGGACAGTGCTTCTGTGGTAGAGCCAAAGGAGAGAAGGTAAAAACAAAACCTAATACTGCCTCCTTTCACTACGCAGCTCATCAAATAATTCACACCCTTCTTCCATCAGTAGCAGAAAGATCGCCAGTATGTTGCTCCATTCCCCAAATATAATTTTAAAGTAATTGGATATAAACATTAACCTTAAAAAAAAAAAAAAAAAAAAAAAGCCTTCTAGGAAGCTTCAGGTAACTTGTGTAAATACTGGCAATTAAATTACAGTTCTCTCGGTCTGTAATGAATAGGTAGCGAGCTAGCGAAAGTTTATGAGAAGCCCCCATATGTATATACTATTTACAAGGTTGCTAAACATTAGAGGAGAAGTGAAAACAACTTGATTCACTCACTTTGACATAAAATAAACAGTGAAACAGGCAGATTTTGTCCAGCAGCATTGGTGCAAGAGCGCCCCCTGGTGGACAAATCCCGCAGCAGCACCTCAGTTGAAGCAAAAATTCAGCAGAGCGCCCGCAGCTCCATAGCAGAATTCAAGCAAAAAAGGAATGCCATGAAATCTGATTAATTCGCTCCATTAACTTGCAATTTGTGATAATTAAGACAGAGGCAGAACTAAAGTTTTTTCTTTGTTTACAAAACCCTTCCCTCAGAGACACTAATTAATTGTTTAACAATATTGAAGGGTGACAATTTAGAAATATTTTTGAGAACATATTTTAAGCTATGCAGAGAAAACAATTTACACATTATTTATATGCTAATTGTAATCATTATTATTATATTTATTTTACAGTGTTTCATAATTCATGTGTAGTTTGATTTAGATTTTTTTCTGAAGCTATGAATGGAGTGTATTCAGATTCACGTTGAAAACACCCTCTCTGTGATCCATTTTGCACTCAAGAAGCATTTACGGAGTCCCTGCTACTTACAAGATGCTACTCTAGGATGTGCAAAAGTAACTGAGTAGTAAGAGAGGTCCAGAAAATTCTTTTATTTCTCTTCTTATTGGGTGCTGACTTGATCTTTATTATTTTTAATTTGCCAGTTGTGTAACTAAATTGACAGGACAACCAGTGGCCTTTACTATTGAAGAGTAATTCCGGGACCCATATTCATGGGAAGATTATGGGTAGAGCTTTGTCAATGACTGGGCCTAACGTTCTTTGACTAACTTTTCCTAGGGACTTTCCCATAATATCATGACTCCTTCTGAAAAATTATTTACCTCACATTTTTGGTTATGTCACTGTTGATATCTCTCCTGCATCTCCTACACAAATAGCAGATTGAATTACTAATTCCTGTGTAAGCAAGAAAGGATTGAAACTCATAATCTACGTGGTGTTCTTTTCAAGCTACACAGTAATTATGCACACTCCCAAAACACATTCTTGTGCCTTACCCTGACTCTCCAACCCTCAACAAGCACATTCCACAGCCTTGATTTTTCTAACTGGGCATTCCCCTCAATTCTTGATTCCCTCTCCCTTAAGCTCTGCCCTGCATAGCTCTACCATTAGGGTAAAAGTAAAGTTTCTACAAGACCAAGGGCCAGCTCTTTCAAGCCTGTAGAAAGTGCTAACAGCTGGTAGCTTTCCAGGTACCTATGCACTCACTGCTGAGAGCTAATTATTGTTTTTTTTAATCTAAGAAAAAAATATGGAAAATGTCCTCATGAAGTCATATGGAAGAAAACACAATGGCAGTAGTGTGTTCATTGTTGGACAGTTGCTGTTCTGTGTGTTTGGTTTTAACAGGGGGGGAAAGGCTTTCCTGGACCCCCTGGTTCTCCTGGCCAGAAAGGATTCCCAGGTCCTGAAGGCCTTTTCGGACCACAGGGACCCAAGGTATGTCATCTTGTAAGCTTGAAAATCCCCCATCCACCTAACCGTTCTCCATGCTTACCCCCTGGGCTGCTGAGAACCTGGAGATAATTCCACATCTTAGCCAACTGGTGGGTGCGTGACAAATTCCTGGTCTCCAGTCTTAGCTGGGTCCTCAGAACTACGTCTTATTCCAAGACCATTGCAAATGATTATCATTATCTCCAAGTCCGCTACTCAACGCCACCCCCTCCCATCCACCCACTGCACAGTTTCTACACCTGCATCTGCTCCTACCTTCTTTTCTCCTACCTGAAAGGATAAGCTGTTTTCACCTTCCATTCAGAGCTGATCCATGCACCTGGACCTGATCACTGGGATTCCCACTAGGACCTTGTTCCAGGGGGTGTCTCCCCTCTCTGCCTGTGCAACCTAACTTTCCTTTTGATGTTGGCTTTTCTCTTTCAGTCCCTAAACATGCAAATATTCTCCCATACAAATTCTCTAGATCTTTTGGGTCCTGTAACCACAGGATTGCCATCCTCTCCCTGTTTTCCGTTCTCTGTCAAGCTTCCTAAAAGTATAGCTAAACGCGCTGCCTATAGTTCATCTATTCCCTCGTTAGCCAGCAATAATTTGCCTTCTCCCTCCTCTCCTCTGAAAACACTCCTGCAAAGGTCCCGAATGACCTTCAAATGGCCAATGCCAAGTGGATATTTTTGTGTCCTTACTTGACCTGAACCCCTCTGCTTTGTTTTAAACTGTGTGGCTCACTCTCTCCTTGAAACATTTGTCTGTCTTTGCTTCTGGGATCTTCCTTTTCCTGATTCTCTACCTGTCTCCCCAACCTCTCCTTCCTGCATGGATTCCTCTTTCTCAACTGATCCCTTAAACAGCAGGCTCCTAAGGTTCTTAGCAGAGCCTACTGAGCTTCCCACCCATCACACACTTTTATCTGAAAGTCTGTGATACACAAAGGGCTTTGTTTAAATAAATACCCTAGAGGATTTACCAAATAGCTGCATAACCACCAGATTTGCTGATTGTCCTTTCCTGCTGTGGACATGAGCTGGACTTAAGCCCGGGCTCTCACGCACTCACGCCTTCCCTCCCCTGACTCCTGGCCTCCAGCAAGCTGTGAACTAACTCATAAGTTACAGAGGATAGTAGGATCGTGGAGTACCTCAGTGCTCATCGAAGACAACACACTGTGTATTTGCTCTGCACCAGACACTGGGCTGTTCATTCCTCCCTGAATCTCACTCACTCCTCACATGGATCCCGTATATCACAGGGTGACTCATAACGTGGTCCCATTATCTCCACTTTAAGGGTGGGGAAACTGACACTCAGTGCACTTAAGTAATTTAAGGGTCACACAGCTAATGAGTGGCAAAATCAGAGTTCAAACCCGGTTTTATATTGTGTGGGATTTTTTCCGCAGCAAGGAATTCTCCAACTCTTCAGACACCAGCAGGGTGTCCTACAATTTAGTCATGACACTAACTACCTGGAGTTAGCATAGACCCCTCAGGTTAAGGACTTAGTCCCACAAGACTGCCCCCACTTCAGACACCAATCACAAAATGTGGGTCCCTGGGTCACCCACATTTCTGTCTGAGTTGGCTGTAATTTGAGGGTTCCCATGACCCCCTCCTCAGGCTTGATATTTTGTCGTCATAGCTCGCAGGATTCAGGGAAACACTCTTGTTGACAGGTTGATGATAAAGGATATGATAAAGGATATAGATGAACAGCCACACAAAGAGGTGCATGGGGTGAGGTCAGGAAGGGTCCCAAATGCAAAGCTTTTGTCTTCATGGAGTTGAGCAGCACCACCCTCCCGGAACACAAATGTGCCCACCGACCTGGAAGCTCTCCAAACTCCATACTTTAGGGATTCTTATGGAAGCTTCCTCACGTAGGCATAAGTTATTAACTCAGCCTCTAGCCCCTCCCCTTTCTGGAGGATGGGGGTGGGGCCGAAATTTCCAAACTTAACATGGCCTGGTCTTTCTGGTGACCAACCCCACCCAGGAGCCCACCCGAAGTCACCCCATTAGAACAAAAGACATTCCTATAGCCCAGGAAATTCCAAAGGATTAGGAGTTCTGTGCCAGGAACCAGGGCCAAAGACCAAGTATTAGAACAAAATACGCTCCTAGCACCACTACCACTCAGTATATTAGAAGGGTTTTAGGAGCTCTGTGCTGGGAACCAAGGACAGAGACCAAATATATGTTTCTTGTTATGTCATATAGGTGATGCCTTAACCCATTTCCTGTAACCAAAGAAACTAAATCCACACCTACAGCTCACAGTACAATGCAAATGCTATTTTTTTCCTATTTTAAAAAATGTAATTGAAACATTGATTGTACGTATTTATGGTGTACAGAGTTATATTTCAATACATTTATACAGTGTGTAGTGATCAAATCAGGGTAGCTAGCAAATTCATCATCACAAACATTTGTCATTTTTTTGTGATGAGAACCCTTCAGCTCCTCTCTTTTAGCTACTGGTCAACATACAATAGATTGTTAATTATAGATGCCCAGCTCTACTGTACACCAACAGAACTTATGTTTCCTATCTAGCTATAATTTTGTGCCCATTAACCAATCTCTCTCTATCCCCCATACTTCCTGCCTCTAGTAACCACAGTTCTACTTTCTACTTCTAAAGTTCAACTTTTATTATTATTATTATTATTAGCTTCCACCTGTCAGTGGGAACACATGGTATTTCTCGTTCTGTGCTTGGCTTACTTCACTTAACATGATATTTTCCAAGCTCATTTTGCTGCGAACGGCAGAATTTCATTCTTTCTTATGGCTGAGCAGTATTTCATTGTGTATATACGTATGCCACATTTTTAAAATTCAATCACCCATCGATGGACATTTAGGTTGGTTCAAAATCCTGGCCATTGTGAATGGAGCTGCGATAAACATGAAAGTGCAGGTGTCCCTTTGATGTGTTGACTTCCTTCCTGTTTGGTGTGTAGCCATTGGAGAGATTGCTGGATTGCATGGTAGTTCTAGTTGTTTGAGAAGCCTCCATACTGCTTTTCACGATACTTGCATCTGTCTACAATCCACCAACAAGGTACAAGAGTTCCCTTGCAAAAACTATTTTGCTATTTCCCAGGAATTCTACTGCATCTGTTCTACATTTGTCATGTTCATGTATGTGTTCTCTTTCTCCATTTCTCCTTCTTCTGATCCTAATTTTGAAAAAGTCATTCAGGTTCTGGGCAATGCCTAAACATTCCACTGCCTCCCTGCAGGGCCTGGTCTAGGGTTTTTCTGCACTTCACTGGTAGAATGAGTTCACCACTTCAGCCCTGGACTCAGAGCAGCCTAATGCCAACCCCTGTCTTTTTATTTTGTTCTCTATACCCTGCTCTGTTTGTTTCCTTCCACATTTCTTTAGAGAAGCAGCAATCAATTAAAATAATAGTTGTGAACACATGGTACTTAGTACAGATTGTGTGATGTGCGAGTATTCTATAAAATTAATCCAGAAAATCTGTATGTCATGTTGTCATAGATTCATATTTTAAAGCACAGCTTACAGATACAGCCACAAAAGATGATTTGACCAAAAGCAGACAATTAGAGAATATTAAAAACTGACCAAAAAGATTTCTCAGATTTATGAAATACCTATCTTAAATATTTTCTGCATGACAAAATTTACAATGGGAAATAAAACCTACAAGTCACTCTTGTGCCTTCTGCATAACACAAGCAGCAACTTGCAGAGGGAAGGAATGGCCTTGAATATGATCACACACCCCGGAATTCCACCTCAGACAGAAAAGGCTGACTTTGGCCTTGACAGTCCAATCTCAGAAGACTCTGTAAAAACCCTTTCTCAAATAATCAAAAATACCAAAACGTACTGAAACTCTGGAATGATAGAAACAGCTTTTGGACAATGGAACTTTCACACCGAATGGCCTAGTTAATTTAAAACAGTCTCCATTTAAGGTTATACTTTAAGAAATGGGGCCTCAAATTTTCATTTTGTGCCCTAAGCAAGTTTATCTCTGGTTCAGGCAGTTCTTAGTTTGCTATTTATTTACTTATGCATGTCAAGCACATTTTGTTAATAAAGTGTTTCTCATGCACAGAAATGTTGGCTGTCATTCTTGTCTGCCCCTGTAATTGTGTCATGTGTCCTTATCAGGCCTCAGCAGCTATCTGGCTTATGCGGTGCTTTTACAACAGCACTTCACAGACTTTAATGTGCACAAGAATCACCATCGAATCTAGTATCTGGGAGGTGGAGGAGATCTGATCTTCTGCATTTCTCACAAGCTCCCTCGGATGCAGATGTTGCAGGCTCCAAACACCACATTGTATAGCAAGGGTTTGAATGAATTTTTGTTTGTCCTTTCTGATAAATATTTTAACTCTAATGAAACAAGGAAGTAATTAAACTTTATTAACCATGAAGTAATCCCAAGAGCAAAACAGTTTGGTATATGAGTAAGACTGGGACCTTTAATGTATGGGTTTCTTACTACCAAATAATTTTGGTAGTGCTCACCTTTTCTTTTTTTGCTTGGATCTAGGGCTCTCCAGGACTTCCAGGACTCACTGGTCCCAAAGGTGTAAGGGTTAGTAGTCCAACCAGTTCATCCCAATGGTTTGATGAATATTCTGCTTCTTTTAAAAAGATCAAATTTGCACTGTAAAAGTTATACAAATGTCAGAAAGGAGTACATTTTATATGGTTCTGTAGATGAAATTCAAGAACAGACAGAAGTCAAAATAGTGGTTAGCATGTTAGGGGCAGGTGTTGATTGACTGGGAAAGGGCATGGGGGAACCTTCTGGGATGAAAGAGATGCTATGTCCAGAGGGGGTGGCAGTAGTAATACAAAAGTGAACCTCAGTAAGCATCCGGCCAGCTGTTCACAGAAGTTTGGAGCACTTTACTGTTATGCAAGTTATACCTTAAAAGTCTACCCCCAAAAGCCAAAAACAACCCTAAAGATCCCTTTTTATATAATTATTAGATGTACAAAGGGTTGTCAAACCTTTTTTGTGTGTTTGTTTTTCAAGCTTGTTTTAGCTATTCCCAGGTATAGTTGCAGATAGAGATTATTGCAATGGTAAATAATTTTATGTTTATGGGTTAAACATGTTTAATGTGTTTTTCTTGTCACCCCTCCTCTTTTCTATGTCTTCAGGGAATAACTGGATTGCCAGGATTTTCAGGTCCTCCTGGACTTCCAGTAAGTAATGGGAAAAATATGTAGCTGGAAAAAGTAAAAGTAAGCTCATTTTAGTAAAGATATTGAAACAGTAGCACAAGAAAATGTGTTCTGATACAATTGTCACATGAAGAAAATGGCACTGTAAAATAGCATAATGTATTAGAGTAGGGATTTGTTGCAGGACATAAGGTCAAATTGTATTTCTGGAAATACAAACAGAAAGAATAGAATAGAATAGGATAGAGTAAAATAAAACAGAGTAGAATAGAATAGAACATTCTGTGTAATTGTGTAAAGTAATAAAACACTTACCCCTGCACATATTTTCCTCTTCTCTTTCCCTTCCTTTCTCCCCAGCTTAAAGCAGCATGTTAAAGGGCTTCACTTTATATAGGCCTTTTGTTTTCTCTAAAACATCCACATATCACCTGATAAGTCTTCATTTTAATTAGCCTGTTTTGCTTGTTATGTTATTTAAATTATATCCAAAATGATGATTCAAACTTACTACTTAACTATTTAAACAACCATTTATATTCCAATAGCTGTTTGAATTAGCTCATCTTTTCCTTGGGTTCCTTGCTGTGTCCTGGTCCTGAGCCCTGTAATTATGCCTCTGCCTTGAGACGTGCTCTCCTTTCAGGGCACCCCGGGCAATACGGGGCCTGATGGACCTGCTGGTTTTCCAGGATGCAATGGTTCTAAGGTATGTACTTTTCACACAGACGATGGTTCATAAATGCTATGCTGAATGAATAAATCAAGGTGAGTTAGCAGTGAGATGGGATAGGCTTTCCTTGAAACATTCTTTTATCTAATATCAACACTATGTGTTTTCAGGGCAGAAATATGATTTTTGAACCAAGAACCTTCCTGTTTCCTTCCTCTTTATTCTTTGCTTTCTAATTGTATTTTAAGGATATTCTCACATATTATCTTACGGAAAGATAACTGGGGGCTCCATTGGTTATTTTCGTCTGAGGTTGTGTATATAAACTAGAAACCAAAGCATGGAGTGTAAAATTAGTTTGGGGGAGAGAATGACTGAGGTTTTTGATGTTCAGTCTCCTCCTTTTGTTTCCTAACTGAGCTCTCCTTTTCCCCAGAATGGTGGCCATGAATGAACTAATTACTAAAGTTTCAAGGAAGCAGCAATTAAAAAGTTCTTGGCACAATTAGACTTTGCCATTTATGCACAATTTGAGAAACACTAGATTCTAATCCGGTTTTCAATTAAGATAATGATTTTCTGGCCTTCAGCCTCATGACCCAGTAGCCATCAGGAATTTGGGTTACTGTCTAGATTTACCACTGCTAGGTTGGTAAAGAAAGAAACAGGGAAAATATCTGAACAGGCTTTTCTAAGACAACTAAGAATAATGACAAACTCCGTATGTCTTCCAGGGTGAGCGAGGGTTTCCAGGACTTCCGGGGATACCAGGCTACCCAGGGATCCCGGTAGGATTGCATTTCTAACTCCCCAGCAAAGACATAAAGTATGAATAAAAGTAACCTACTCCATGAGGCCATATACACGAATTTGTCATGATTTAGGGGAAGTCTGGGGCAGCCAATAGTTGACATGCGATTATTCCCTAATCATTAGGGAATGAATGAATAAATGCATTGCAAATTCAGGGTTAGACTTTGAGGCTTTGTTTTGCCTTTGAGACATCCAAGTGGAGAATCACTCTGAGGAGAAACTTGTGGTGACTTAAGAGTGAGAGAGAGAACGGGGACTTAGAACTGAGCTTTAGCTCCACAGTTATGTCTAAGTCAAGGAGGATGCCCTATAAAGGAAGAGTGGCCTTGGTGGGAGAAAGGAAACCAGAGTGGTGCATTAAAATCCCAGAAACGATATATTTCAGTAGACGGGAGTGGCAGACGGCAGTCTAAAGCTGCTGGGAAGTCCAGTAAGATGAAGACTGACATTTTGCCATTGGTTTTAGCAACATCAAAGTTGTTGCTAACCTTAGCAAGGGATACTTCCATGGCAGGATGGAGGCAGGAGGCAGATTTAGAACTGAGGAGTGAACAGAACGGGAAGTTTGCAGGTGAGAGGAGGGAGAGACAGGGCAGTGGGGGTGAAGATGAAGGGGAGACTTTGTTTGCTTAAATGGGAGACACTTGAGCATGTTTAAAAGCCAGTAGGAAGTATACATGAGGCAGAACAACAGGGAAAAGGATGAAATAGGAGTGTTTGTGCTTGACTTACCTCCACTTGTTCATAAACTGCTTTTTTCCTAGGGTGCTGCTGGTTTGAAAGGACAAAAGGTAAGTCATTTGTGGAATATAGTTATTGAAAATCTCTAGTCATACATACAAAAAGAACTTCTATTAAATATGATTATAAACAAATTTCATAATCTGGATTTCCTAATCCAGACATTATTAATTCAGAAATTATAATAATTGGGTCATGATATTTATTCCTGTTAAATGGCTCTTTCTGGCTCTCATCATCAGTGGGTCTTAAGGATACAGGTTTTATATCATCCTTTAAGGAAATAGGGCCTAGGAGATGAGAACTGACCTCATGCCCAGGGCCCCACATTCTAGGTCAGGAATTGCCACTACTTTTGGTGTCAAGGGAGATGATTCGTTATCCCTGTATCTTTCTTCTTTCCACAGTAAATTGTCAATTTTAGAAAATATGAAAATCCTTTGATTTCTTCAGAATGGAATAACTACAAAGTACTAAATAATAAATACTTATCTAAGTATATATCCCCCAAAGCACTTTTATCCTTGAAGAAGTGTGACCCTCAATAAGCATTTAAGGGGGTTTTGAAAATATAACATTGATTGTGTTTGATGAAATTCTTCATTTTTAAGGGTGTTCCTGCTAAAGGAGAAGATATAGAATTTAATGGAAAAGGTGACCCTGGATTGCCAGGAATTCCAGGATCCCAGGTACAGCACTTTGGAGAAGATCTCCGTCTTTTGCAACCCCGCTCTCTCTCTCCCTCTCTCTCCCCATCTCTCTTTTCCCTCTGTATGTCTTTCTCACTCTCTTAGGACCATTTTAAATAGACATTCATATTTAATCTATTTAAATGTGCCTCTTTTATTCTAAAGGATTCACCTTCTTACAAGAAACTGATATTCAAAGATGATTTTGTATGTATGCCTTTTAATCTCTTCTTAAGTCTCAGTTGTCCAAGCTTTCCTGAAAGTAAGAAGTCTTTAAGAAATAGTTAATCTGCATTTGTTGAAATCAGGGATGAGTTTGTATCACACACTGAATATAATTTAAAACTGTAATATGAAATAGCCCGATTTTTAATTTTGCCAACATCTATTTCTAATCTCTAGGGATACAGCAGGACACAAATCAGCCAAAAAAATAGTTTTAAAAAATTCTCACCCTCACCTAGTGGGGGAAACAGAAAAAAGTATAAATTAGTACCTCTGTGGTATGTTAGATAGTAATGAATGCCAGAAGAAAAATAATGCCGGGAAGGGGGATTGGAAGGGTTGGAAGTCGTGATACGACTTTGGATAGACCGGAAAGGCCTTATAGAAAGGATGACCATTGCATACAGGTAAGAAAAGGAAGAGGAAGTGAGTCATGTAGCTATCTGGGGAAAGAGGATTCTAGACAGAGGGAGAGCAGGTGGAAGTCCCTTTGGTAGGAGCATGCTTGACCAAAACAAAGACAAAAAGAGAGAGAGAAGCAAAATTTTGAAAACTTCTAAAGGAAAGCAGCCGCTCTGGCCATTTTCCTGGAAGTGACATCATCAGGAGAGTCCCAGCAGCCTGTCACACGTGATAACACACTTTTTGATATTTATCATAATTAACTGCAGTCACTTAGAAGGGAGGTGTTATGCTCTTCTGATTTTATTAAAATATTTTAATGCATTTAGTTAGTGGACATTGTTCTTAGGTGAGAAATATATCTAAACTTACTCCTACTTTTCTTTTAATTTAAAGGGTCTGCCAGGCCCTCCGGGTTTTCCTGGGCCTGTTGGCCCACCTGGCCCTCCAGGACTCTTTGTGAGTATGAAGTCACCATTGCCTACAGACACTGAAAACTAATAAGTTAGTTATAGCAAAAAGTTTTTTAAAAAGTTTTCTGGCTGGGTGCGTTTCCTACTGTAATTTTAATTTGTGGATTTCTCTAGGGCTTTCCAGGAGCCATGGGACCTATAGGACCTAAGGTAAATTGCAATTCATATGTTGTATCAGCCAGAACACCATAATCAATCCAAAAGCCAAACCTGGCCTGTTTCTTCACATGGGTCACTGGAGAGCACCTCTCTGGAGCTCATGAGGATTCCCAGCAAGAAAGGAAACATGGCTGGCAGCTCTTACCTCTCTTCTCCCTGCACTTCAGTAACTCAATCCCTGATACAGGGTCTTAATTCAATTATAAGGAGCTCCTTATGAAGGAAAAAGGCACAGATTTCTAATCCACAGGTTTTCCATTTCTGATAATCCTACTGGTCACCCAACACTTTATCCTATAGATTTTTGTAGTGGGCTGCTTTGCAAAACCCACCTGAGTGTATGCTAGTAAATAAAAGGTGACTGTGTGCTCATTAAGGTGAGTCATTCATGCGTTTCTATTAAAAAGGTTAATTGTTAGTTTAAGGATAAAAATGTTGCGTGAGGCTGAGCTCCACCAGGAAATGCGTACTAAGCACAGTATCTCTTTCTATTAGGGGCCCTTATGTGTTGGGCACTTTGCAAGGTGTTTTCACATTTATTATTTCATTGATGCATGAAAGTGCACATGCAAACACATGTACACACACACAGAGGTGGATTGGTTCAGGTTAAATGAGTTGTTTGATAGACAGTAAGTGGTAAATCTGAGGTTTAAAGTCTTGATTCCTCTGCAGGCTAATAGGGGAGATAATCTGCATACAGAAGAGCACAAAAGCAAGGAGATATGGGTTAAAATGATGGATTGGCCATCCTTACTGAAGGGAAACCACGTTAGGCTTATTTCATGTCACTAAGTTACTAATGAGGTCAGGTCGCTAGTGAATGCTATTCTTAGCTTCTCTATTAAGTTTTGAATTTCAGAATCCTGAAGTTAAGCCACCCATCCCTCTTATTTTTAAGATAAGAATACAAAGGTATGAGGAAGTTAAGCAGCCAGCCAGTGGATCAAAGCTAACTGGTGACTGAGCCAGAAAAATGTCCTCTGAGCTGGGCTCCTTTCCCTAACCAGTACCACCTTAAGTCATTGTTTACCATACTAAGTAAATCTCTGACATTTTCTGCCCCTTAAGATCTCCACCTTTAAAAGAAACACATTCCCGCTTTACTCTAAGAAATACCCAAAATAACTTTAATAATTCTAAAATTAAATTTAAACTATAAATGTTCATTTGCAAATATTGGAACTTTAATGGGTGTAGACTATTTATTTCTACTTATTTTTAAAAAATAATTTTGTTTTGTGTTTCCTTACAGGGTCACATGGGCGATAATGTGATAGGACCGAAAGGAGAGCAGGTAATTTAAATACTGTGGTTTATTAGTGGGCGAGATATTTGAAGTTCCATAGCATGTCAGCTGATACAATTTATTCACTAGCCAACTTGAAATTAATGCATTTTCATTTGCTGTGTCATCTTGCATAAGAACTAAAGGGAAAAAGTACACCTTTCAAACATAATAGAGGTGACATGTTGATCATGTTTAGTTTCTCATTCCTGGGTGTATTTGTCCTTAGGGTGTGAAAGGATTAACAGGACCCCCTGGACCACCAGGAACAGTTATTGTGACACTTACTGGCCCAGACAACAGAACGGTAACTCTGCAATTCTATTATTAGGGTTGTGGTATCTTCTCGTTTCTGGGACAAAGTCCCTGGGATCCCCTACCTCTTTTATGAGCTGTGTCATCTGAGCCCAGCTCAGCCCAGTCCCCTGGGCCAGCCTGAACCCCAGGCCTTCTTCCTTCCCCATCCTTCACTCGTGAACCCAGAGATATTAAATGGGGAGGATCTGAGGCAAATTTCTTCCAAAATTCGTGAAGGTAGAGCCTGAGTGTGTTGGTTTTCTCTCTGGTTTCTCCATTTCTTCTCATTGAGTTGTTTTTGAATAAATGATAACACGATGGTGTGTGGCTCTGATCAAACTGGATGGTCATGATCTGAAGGTATGGGCGAAGAGGGTGTCGTAATGGAATGGGACATTTTTTACCTGCGATTGCAACCCCAAGGACATTGTGGCCCCCACTCGTCACCAACGACACTATGACCCTGTCATTTTGTCATTAACGTTTGCTTTTTGCTCCTGTAGTGGGGTGGCTAGGAGGACCAGAGTATAGAACTGAATTGAATTTTCAGAAGAAGTGAATCTGCGCTATGACACGCCAGTCCTAGACACTAGAGTGATCCTGGGATGTCTGGGAGGGGCGCCGAGGAAGTGAGAGGGTAGCTAACAATTTTCTTGTGGATTAGCTAAGAAATAAACACAAAGCATCCTTCTCTTTTTTATATTAACTGCTTAAAATAATAGCTTGATTGAGATATAATCCGTATACCATCAAATAACACCGTTTTAAAGCATACAGTTCATGGGTTTTAGTTATAATTAATTTTTAAGAACTTTAAGATATAATTCACATACCATGAAATGTGCTCATTTAGTGTACAATTAAATGGCTTTCAGTGTATTCATAGAGTTGTAAAACCATCACCACAGTCAATTTTAGAACATTTTCATTATGCCAGAAAGCAACCCCTTAGCCATTATCCACCCAATGTAACTAATTTTTAGTGATCAAAAAACAAACAAACAAACAAACAAACTAAATTAAAACAAAACCTGGTGAAATTTGATATAACTAAAATAATAACTCACATTGAAGATGGGAAAAAAATTGGCCTGAGGAAAATATTCAAAGAAAATAAAACTTAAACTTTGTTACCTAAAAAATGATAGAAAATATCTTATGGTGAAAAAAGTCAAGATCTGGAAGATTTTACCCATGAAAAATAATTGAGTTTGAAAAAAATGATGCCCTCAAGAGAAGACTCACATTGGTTGAAACATAATAACACATGATAAGGGCTCAGAAAACTAATTAATGAACTAAATCCTCATTATAACATTTACTCAAAAATAATTTAGCCCAATTAAAATAACTTTAGTTTGTTAAAAATCAAAGTAAAAATACGTTAGAAATTAACTGATTGTGGTTATAGAAAACTGATTTAGGAATTGAATTAGTTCAGTGTAGTTTGATCCACAGATACTTTCTTTAAAAATAAAAGTTTGCATATAGTTTCATTGGGATCACAAGTATAAAATTTGAAATACAAGAGAGAAAGTCTATTGTTACCATGAGTCACATTAGTGTTTGTTTATTAATCAGAAGACTTTTCCAAGTGTAATCAGTTAAATCTTGTTTGATCCATTTGTAACAATGTTGACTGTTTTTGTGGCAGGACCTCAAGGGGGAGAAGGGAGACAGGGGAGCCATGGGTGAATCTGGACCTCCGGGACCCCCAGTAAGTCTCTAGAATCATATTGTTCCCAAGACACATAAAGTAGAACCTCAGTACATAGTTTGGTGTATGTTCTACCTTTAAATCTTAATATTAGCTAAAATGCAATAACATTTGGCCAAAAAGATTATGAATAGACTAGAATTACTTCATGGCCACTTCTAGCTGAAATCTTGCACTGTTTTACATGCCCCTGATGTCACCCATCTTATGACTTATCTTTAGCATCTGCATCTTTAATATCTGTTTTTAAATAAATACTCATAAATAAGATTTCTCTCTTAGATGACTCATCACTTGAATATTTTTTATATGGTAGACTAATCAGAAGGGACCAATTAATACAACTCAATGTAAGTAAAAAAAAAATCAATAATTCATTAAACTTGACATAGCTGTAATTAATACAGGGGCCACCTGGAGAGTCATACAGATCTGAAAAGGGTGCATCTGGAGAGACTGGCCCACAGGTAAATTTGGAAATTCAGAGTCACATGCAGCCTATATTAGTTAGGACTCAGACCTTTTTAGGTTGTGAGAATAAGATGCCTAACTCAAACTAGCTTAGGTTAAAAAATTTTTTTTCAAAGGTTTGGGAGGTGGGATTTATTTGTTTAAGTATGTGAGAAGTTCAAGGCTGGAACAGGCTTCAAGCACTTGAGAGCCTGAAACAATATGAGCAGGGGACTCTCTCCATCTCACTTCTGCTTCTCTCTGAGCATCTGCCTCATTCTCTCCTTTGACAGATAGATGGTCTTCTTTGTCAGGGGACATGGGGAGAGAGAGCCAGGTGTAGCAGCAGAAACTTCAGGTTAATGGCATCCAAGGAGAGAGTATCTTTCCCTGTATGTCTGTATATAAAATGCCAGAGAATCTGATTGGCCCAGCTTGGGTCATATGTCTCAGTCTGAAAAATGGCTGTGGCCAGGAGGAAAAGGTGCTATGATTGGCCAGGCCAGTGGGGCAGTGGGCTACTGTGATTGACAGCCCCATCAGAGCCACCCAGAGTGAGGGAAGGGTAGCTCCTCAAAGGAAACGGGGCGTACTGTAACCAGAAGTGGGATTCTGGGAAGACAGAAGCAACAGGGTCCCACTACACACCCAACTCCACTTTGGAAAGATTTAAACACATGCATTAATTATGTAAAAATTCTAAAAGTTTTACATTGGGAGAAGTGTACTTTTTAACCTAAGAAAAAAATATTCAGCCAATGTGATTTTCAATTCTATTATGAAAGGTAAATACCATAATAGTTAATCCAAAAGCTATGTCTGTTTTGGGCACCACAATATACCTTTTATACATATATTTAGAACATGAGCACATCTTTCAAATAAATAAGTTGACTGTGAACACCTCCCTTTCCAGGTTTCCATATTCACTTCTCTGAGCATCCTTGAATTTCCTTCCAAGCTCAGGATGGACAGCATCAACTGTTGCTTTGTGTTGCTTCACCCCCCATGGATTTGTCACCCCTCTTCCCCTGGGTGACAGCGATGCAAAGGATTACTCAAAGCCCATCTCTTCTGAGCAGTGAGAGATCCTGAAGCAATTAACTTCCCTGGAACCCTCCAGTGAGAGGGATCCCTTCCTTGGGAAATTAACCCCAAATTGGGGTTCTCTTCCTGCATTTATTTTCCAGACCAGGAAGTTACAGGAAGAGACTTAGGTGGGGTTATAGTTTAACAATATAGGCTGGTAACTTTCAGTGAAACAAGCCAGATGACATTCCAGTAAGACTATCAAAAAAAGCTTGATCTTAGCAATCATTCCTTCTCCTTCTAGCAGTTTTCCAGCAACTTAGATATCAATCAGTAACTCATCTGTCTTTGAGCCAGCAACCTTGCTGTGCCACAATTCTTATCTTGCAACAGAGACTCAATAGCCTGGGGAAAATTTCCAGTCCTCCGCAAGGTCAATATTTGAAACTGCAAGGCTTTGGAAAACCAGGCCCTGTGAAGTACATATGCTTTATAGTATATTCCACAATCAACTCTAATTTAAGCTTAGCTATTAGTTTCTTTCTTCCTTCCTCTGAGTCTAATTTCTCATTCTGATTGGCTTCTGCCTTCCCTGGCAAAAGAAGGTCATTGCAAATTCTGTAATTAATAGTCTTTCCTTCTGAAACTTAGGTGGGGACCCTCCCTCAGGTTTTCTTGCCTGAGGTTAAGAGGAGATAACGTTATTTAAGTTTTCCATGTTTATTAAACTTATCTATGATTGTTAAATTGTATGTGTTTGTTTTGTTTTTGTTTTAGGGAAAACCTGGAAAAGATGGTTCCCCTGGCTTCCCTGGCACTGAGGTGAAGACATGATTTGGCACACTGATGTAGTGAAAATGTCAGTCCTACTAGAATGAAGAAGGATTTTTGAGAGTCACTAAGTAGTTAGGAATGAATGAAAATCTTATAGCTTTAAAAAGCTACATTTGAGAATCATAGTTTTACACCTTCAGTGTGAAGAGATATCATCTGAGTACATCTTTTTTTCAAAAAGGACTTCAAACTGCCCTTGCTTCCTACAGAAGCAATTGGTTAGTGTGCCTGCTGATCTGCTCCCTTCTGCTCTTTTCTTTAGGGAGCCAAGGGCAACAGGGGCTTCCCTGGGTTACCTGGAGAAGACGGCATTAAGGTAATCCTCACCCTGGCATTCTGTCTTTGCTCCTTTTAAATTGGCTGGCTTTTGTCTACCTTACCCTTTTACCCTACACCCTGGACCTAGGTACAAGGAACTGCAATCACAGACTTCATTAAAATACCTTGTATTTGTTAAGAATAGAGACATGTGTCAACTTGACCTAAACATTTGAAGGATGGCCTTGAGGGAAATATATAAAACTTGTCTGTGTGTCGAAGCTGGCCGGCTTAGGACCAGTGAGATTTCAGCTCCCCATGAGGAAGGGATTGGGAAAGGCCTGTGATTACAGGAAGTTTCTGGTCATTGGAGATCAGGCATGAGCTGGAACCCAGGAGTCTCCATCTGGGTCATGATACACTGAGAGGTCATGATCAATTAATTGTGAAACTTTAATCTGTGTCATTTGTTTCTGACAACACATTACAGATATTTCCAAATGGTTTGTATATGCAGGTCTATGAGCATATTCAAGATTTATCCTTTAGTAGTATGACTTCCAGAAGAATTCCGAAATGCCCTCTTGAGAGAAGGGGGTTGGTGACAGCAGGGACACTGGGAATTGCATACAACCCCCAGCCAGGTTTTCCTGTGCCTGTAGTCTGGGTGAGAACAAGGAATGTTCAAGGCCTGTGGACATCCTCTGAAAGGGCTGATGGAGGAGAAAACTGGAGACCCACAAGAACAACAACCACTTCCTAACAACCTTGTAGACAGGATTTATGACCCAGATAAGGGTTTTCCAGGAAAATAATTTAAAGTCAATGTCTCTTTAACTTTAATTTGGCTTGTACATTACATCTAAATAGCATTACTTTTACCATTAATTGATTGTTCAACTGTGCATTTTGTTTTTTAAGGATACCAAATACGTCAATACTTTCGGTTAATGTACTCATAATTTGTAACTGTCTTTCAATGTAGGGCTGGAAAGGGGACATTGGCCCTCCAGGATTTCGTGGTCCAGTAAGTGATTAAAAACAATATCAATGACATGTTGGATCAAGTCCTTTAAAGTATAGAGGAAATTTTGAATCAGTGTCTCTCATTAATCATTGTGATAGAGATTGTGGCATTTACCTTTTTATCAAGCCAGGGCAAAAAATAGCTGTTGTTGCTATTTGTCCATTTGACGGTGAATAAATACTTCTATTTGGTCCTATTCAGTCCTGAGAAAGCACCAGCAATGCCCAGCTTGGGCTATAGAGAAGAAAAGCTTTGTCTAATCAGACCTGGCCCAAGGTGATCCTGCACCCTCGGGGTAGAGGGGAGGGATACTGCAGAGGACAGGTGGGGCTCCTTCTCTCCTCCACCCGGGCCCAGTTCTGACAGCAGAAGCTCAGCCATGGGCTTAACTCAGGGTTGGCAAAAATCCATCGTCCCAACCCAAGCTCCCTTGCAGCAGGGAGTGCTCCCCTCCGTAACACAGGCATGGATTTGATGTCAGCTCCTGATGGCAGAGAGGCCACATTCTGTATTCTGTGATTCTGTAGCTTCAGGGGAGGATAAAAAGGGACCCAGATCTGAGTTCTGGTATCTGTTCATCTTCTATTCAAAGAACCAACGTTCTTTGAATTCTGTGGTTCTCATATTCTGTGCTGAGCAGGGCTGTCACATAGGATCATGCAGGCTGGACAAAATGGCCCATGGTGTCAAAAGTCATGGGGGAGGCAGTGTCCTTTAAAAATGCAGCTCAGTAATTTAACTCAGTAATTGGAGGTGGAGCCTGGAAATCTGCATCTTTACATTAAAAGCAAATAACTCAGATGCATATGGTTCTCTGTCTTAGTTGATTTTGTGCTGCTACAACAGAATACCTGAGATTGGGTAACTTACAAAGAACAGAAATTTATTTCTCACAGTCCTGGAGCCTGGGAAGTCCGAGATCAAGTGCCCGCAGTCGGTCTGGGGAGGGCTTTCTTCTTGTGTCCTCACATGGCAGAGGGCAGGAGGGCAGGCCAGCCAAAGCCTGTGTGAAGCCTCGTTTAAAAGGGCCTTAACCCCATTAACAAAGGAGAAGCACTTACGGCCCAATTACCTCTTACAGGCCCCACCTTTTTCTCTTTGGAAACATAATTGATTATACATATTTGTGGGGTATAGGGCTGAATATCAATACCTGTGTGCAATATGCGGTGATCAAATCAGGGTACTTAGTATATTCATTATTATACAATGTAATCATTCTTTGTAAACCTTTACCAATTTCTCACTAACACCCCCCTTTCCCACATCATTTAATCTCTGTTCTCTCCTTTTGAAAGTTCAATGTATTATTGTGGTTGTTGTATCTTCCTTTCTCTTTTTGTTTAGTTGTTTATTTTTTTAGCTCCCACTTATGAGCAAGGACATGGAATATTTCTCTTTCTGTGCCTGGCTTATTTCACTTAACATAATTTTCTCCAAGTTCATCCATGTTGCTGCAAATAGCAAAATTTCATTCTTTTTTATGGCAGAGTAGTATTCCATTGTGTATATAGACCACAGTTTCCTTATCCAGTTGTCTGTCAATGGACATTTATGTTGGTTCCAACTCTGGGCTATCATAAATAGAGCTGCAATGAACATGGGAGTGCAGGTATCCCTTTGACATGATGATTTCCATCCCATTTCTGGTACATTCCCAGCCTTGGGATTGCTGGACCATATAGCAGTTCTATGTGTAGTTGTTTGAGGTACTTCCATACTGTTTTCCATAGTGGCTGTGCTAACTTGCCGTCCCACCAGCAGTGTAGGAGGGTTCCTCTTTCTCTGCCTCCTCACCAGCATTTCTTATTCTCTGTCTTTTTGATAATAGCTTTGGCAACACCTGGATTTTGGAGGGGATACATTTAAACCATAGCAGTCACAAAATACTTGTGTGGAGTTGCCAGAAAGATTAAATGGGCTATTTTGTGAAAGCAGCTAGCATAGTGGCCAACACTTGGCCATTGCACACATATCATTACAGATATTATGATGGAGATATATTATCATTATCATTAATAATAATACTTTTTGTGTTTTTATACATATTGTTTAACCATAAGGCTCTTGTTACGTAATCTTTAAACAAGTCAACAAACTAATTGGTCCATGCAGCAGAAAAAACAAAACAAAGAGTTTTAAAAAACATTTTATATTTCCACCTTCTCTCCTTCAAGGTGAATATACTGAATCTTAAGTGAAATCTACTAGCTGATTGCACTTTAGAGGAATTCTTATCATTCCTAACTTACTGAGTGTTTTCTTATGTTCAATTCCATACAACTCTGTTTGCAGCTTCCACTAACTTCAAAAGGAATTCTGCTTAGGAAGGAAATGGTCAAGGAGACCGCCAGTAGGTCCACCGAGCATGTCAGAAACAATATTGCTCCATTCTTGCAGGCCGATTGTGCCCTGGAATTTAAAGAAACAATATATGTAGTTTTTTTGTTTTGTTTTGTTTTTTTTTTTGCATGGTTGGCTCTTTATTTTATTTTATTATTATTTTTTTATTTTGCATGGTTGGCTCTTTATTTATTTATTTTTAAAATTTTGTCGATATACATTATGGCTGATTATTGCTCCCCATCACCAAAACCTCCCTCCCTTCTCCCTCCCCCCCCAACAATGTCCTTTCTGTTTGCTTGTCGTATCAACTTCAATTGTGGTTGTTATATCTTCTTCCCCCCCCCCCGGTTTTGTGTGTGTGTGTGTGAATTTATATATTAATTTTTAGCTCCCACCAATAAGTGAGAACATGTGGTATTTCTCTTTCTGTGCCTGACTTGTCTCACTTAATATAATTCTCTCGAGGTCCATCCATGTTGTTGCAAATGGCAGTATTTCATTCGTTTTTATAGCTGAGTAGTATTCCATTGTGTAGATGTACCACATTTTCCGTATCCACTCATCTGATGATGGACATTTGGGCTGGTTCCAACTCTTGGCTATTGTAAAGAGTGCTGCGATGAACATTGGGGACAAGTTGTAGTTTTTTTTTTTTGATGTGTGGGTCTCACCATACTTAAAAATACATTTAGTCCCTCAGGACCAGCATTTTAGAAAAGTGAAGCAGAATAGAATAAAAGGTATCAGAGTTGATCATATGTTGTAATGGTAAGTCACTATTTTGTGAAGCTTTAATTTCTGCATACATATACACACACATACATAGATATGTGTTTGTGTAAATGTGCATGTGTGTATATAAATGTGGGTGTGAGCTGGGCCACATCATAAAATGTATTTCTAATTGAAAGCCCATGAAATATATGATATAGTGATATCAGAAAGGTCAACCTTACCTTTAAGTTTATCCATCTATATATACATATACGTGACTCATGCATCCCTGCTAATGTATAAACCAGTGAATTCACGAAGATAAGTGAACTATCTTTTTGGCCAAAGTGAAGAAATTGAAGTAACTGCATTTGAGGAGCTACATGAACAGGTGTCCTTCCTCTTTATTCATCTCTTTCTCCTTAAGACAGAATATTACGATGCACACCCGGAAAAGGGAGATGAAGGAATTCCAGGCCCGCCAGGGCCCAAGGGAGCTCGCGGCCCACAGGGTGAGCATAGGTTTCTTTCTAAAGCATTTGCTAATCATGCTTCTGTCTTTCTTTCAAGGTAATTAATAGTGTGTGCATACAGACCTGGGATTTGGGGGTGGAGGGAAGATGAGGTCTCCTAATGCTCATAGGTGGTGGTGTTTGTTGGTGTCTCCTCATTTTTATATTTTCATATAAAAATTTCATAAGTCGTATACCATAGAAGGTCATTAAATTATCTTTATGTAGCAAAGCATGATGTTCAAGGCTAGCAAGAAGACACTAACATGGCCAGAGGGCAGGAAGAGGGAGTATAAGACGTGTACAATCTCAGTGGGATTACAAGAGAAAATGCAGACCCCGAAAAGCTGTAACTTGAGCAAATCCGCACAAATCGTGACAAGGGGGAACTGACACCCTGTTTTTCTCACTCTTGGAACAATTATCTGCCCTCAGTGCGATGAATTAATGTCACAACTTATAGATTATATCAGTTTTGAAAGATCCAAAAGTTCTCCACCATTAGCTCGCATCTCTGGCTACATATTAGAATCCCTGGAAACCTCTAAATCATGACCTTGTTAAGGTCCCATCCCTGGGATTCTGACATCACTGTCTGGAGGAGAGCCCTGGGCACTGGTAGATGGCTTTTGCTCCCCAGATTATTCTACTGTGCAGCCAGGATTGAGAACCGCTGATCTAGGCAAATTACTGATATAAACGAGATTTCAAAGGAGAATTTTAACTTAAAAGAGTAAAATTTTAGGTAACAGAGTGGCACCATGGAAGCTTTTTGGGCTCTTGATCCAGAGGTCAATTGTTCAAAAGAGTAAAACTTCCCAGGGTATTTAAATAAATTGCAAATATAGACATAGATTTTTTTTTAAAAAAATCTGGTATATTTACTATAAATCACTCATATATATACTTCAAAATGTTTGTGGAAAAATAAAATTAAAAGGGAATGCAAATATTTCCACGAACTTTTTGAAGACCCCTTTTTGAAGAATTAAAATCCATGTAATGTTACAGCTGGAAGAGATCTAAGATGGAACACCAGGCCAAACTGCAGATCCTTGACGATTCCAGCAGTGTTTGATTTTCTTGCATCTGAACTCCCAAGAAAAGCCATACACAGTGCAGATGCTTAGAAATCTCTGCTGAATTATTTGAAAATGATAAAGTGGCATGATTTACTTTCTAGTGTTAGACATCTAAGATTAGTTTTCTCTCTGCTGTTTGTCTAAATAAGTGAAGTTATCTAATATTTATCTATGTGAGAGTGGGAAAAAAGCATGAAAACTCTTTATTATTAATGTTTATTATTTTGTCACCCAAGATTTCAAAAATGGAGAAAGGAGCATTTATATCTTTGTAAGCACTTAATTAATGTTGTATATTCCTAGGTCCTAGTGGTTCCCCTGGAGTTCCTGGAAGTCCTGGTATGTCCACGTTTCTTGGCAGCACGAATAGAAATGCTATTAAAAAGGAAACAAGATTGTGTTATTTGCATAAGACAAATGTTTCATTAAATGATCTAAAACTGTTCCCAGTTTTTGATTGTTACCTTTGTTGACCTACAATGGAAAAGGGAGTAGAAACTGATACAAAGTGATATAGAAATGCCCTTTTTTACTTCTCAGGGGTCTTAACTATGTGTTAAGAAGCCTTATTGTTAGGGGAGTTTCACAGTAGCTTTGGGGTATGAGCAGGGGCCTTGAAACTCAGAGGAGGCACAGAAATAGAAAACAACATTAAACAATTTCATAATTTTGAAAAAGAATTAAAATTAAGCAGATTGCAGAACTATATGTATACTATAATCCCACTGAAAAAAATAGATACAGAAATTGACAAATATTATATGTACCTGTATTTGCATGTAAAAATATATATCAGATTGTTAACAGTGAATATCTTGAAGTTGGAATGGGGCAAAAAGGAATTTTAGAGGTCTGGCCAAAGATTCAGGAGGGCCTACTTCTCCCTGCCTGGCCCCTAAGTAATGATGGCTCCTTTAAGAAGCCGGCAATTGGAAAATTACAAAGCTTTGAAACAGATGTCAATCATAAGGATTTGCCTTCATGCTGAAATAGGAAGAAATAATCAGATATTACCCCTTCTGGTTTCTCAGCCTTTTGGTGGTAACATCTCTCCTCTTAATTGTTAAACCATTTGCACAGCAGAGATTCGAGACTGCCCCCTCCCCACCGTTGAGTACTTTTGGACTACCCCCCGTTGTAGGATTAGGACGGGTTTTGTACCGCCTGGCATGGCTTCTCTCCCAGGAGAGGCCTGCCTCACTATCCTCTTTTATACCTAAGACAATTGGCAGGAACAGAGTCCAGTTACAACTTTCCCTCTCATCTGGGGCACTGAAAGGTAGGCATCCTTATTCTCTAGTAAAAAAATCTACGAAATAGCATGTGTGAAAGAACTTCTCACAAGGCCTTTTAAATAAAAAGACTGCAGCACATCCCAAACTCTGTTTCAGTTCCTTGTAATACATTACATTAAGTATCTCATGGGAATGGAATGTTCTGTGCTTTGCTGTACTATGATTAATAAGGCCACAGATGAAAGAAGCAAGGATATTTACTTTTCATTTTATGTTTTATATACCTCTCAATTTTGCAACTTTTATAAATAAGAATGTATCATTTTTTTGCAATTGAAAAATATATATATGTATTTATCAGGAAAACATTTAAAATATAATAAATGATTATTTTCTTCAAGGATCATCAAGGCCTGGCCTCAGAGGAAGCTCTGGATGGCCAGGCTTGAAAGGAAGCAAAGGGGAACAAGGACCTCCAGGAAAGGATGCAGTGGGGCCTCCTGGGTCCCCAGGTTGTCCTGGTCCACCAGGACCTACAGGGTTGCCAGGACCTCCAGGACCACCGGGTAAAGAAACCTAATGGGGCTGTTTTTGTGTACATTGCCTAAGGACAGATGTGTGCATGTTAGGAGCAAAATCAACCTTACTCACAGCTTGCCATCCGTCGGCTTGTTTTTAGTTGTTATCTTTACAAAGCCATGTCCTTTTACTAGCTCTAGGTATAAGAAACTAAGATGCAATGACTACCGTGCAAATGCAGCAAAGCCTTGGCCCAGGTTCCTCAGAGGGCAGAGGGGCAGGTGGGGACAGGAGAGTGAGGCAGGGAGGGAGGGGTGGTTATCAAGGTGGCCAAGCGCAACCACTTGTTCAGCCCCTGGAGAGGATCTTCCAAGAAGCCTGTCTCAGGATAATCTATCCCAGGGGAGAAAGAGGCAAGAATGTATCCACCAGCTCCTATTTCCCTTGGGTCAAAGATTTGCCCCACAGGACAGGATCACCCCCACCCCCCACCCCACCCCCACACACATGCTCTTCCAGGCTGTGTTTGCATAGTTCCCAGGGCATCCCGAGCCTTGGCATCAGCAGGGAATCCCCACAGGAGGAGGCCAGAGGAGTGCAGCATGGATAGGAGGTAAGATGCTGCCAGGTGCATGGGTCAGAGACCACAGAGCTGTTACCGAAAGCATTCAAAGTGGTGCTCAGAGGGTCTGACACAGGCATCTTTTCCTTCTCATCTCCCTGCAGAGCCACTTAGCAGCCTGCGTTGGCTCACAGGAGCAGTAGATCCTCAGGAGCATACAGGTCACAATTTGTACACCTTTCCTGAGTGGTGCCTGGGAGGTCCTGTGTCTTATATTCTACCCTCCTAAGAGACTTAAGAATGTTCTGTGTGTCTAAGATTTTTTTTAAAGAAAGAAATAGACATTCATTACTTATCGACAATATGATTATAAACCTAGAAAATCCAAAAGAATGACCTGGAAGAGTTAAAAGACAACCAACAGAGTGGGAGAAAATATTTGCAAAATATACATCTGACAAAGGATTAATATCCAGAATATATAAGGAACTCAAACAACTTTACAAGAAGAAAACAAGCAACCCAATTAAAACATGGGCAAAAGAGCTAAGTAGGCATTTCTCTAAGGAAGATATCCAAATGGCCAACAGACATATGAAAAAATGCTCAACATCACTCAGCATCCGGGAAATGCAAATCAAAACCACATTGAGATACCATCTAACCCCAGTTAGGATGGCTAAAATCCAAAAGACTATGAACGATAAATGCTGGCGAGGCTGCAGAGAAAAAGGAACTCTCATACATTGTTGGTGGGACTGCAAAATGGTGCAGCCTCTATGGAAAATGGTTTGGAGGTTCCTTAAACAATTGCAAATAGATCTACCATACGACCCAGCCATCCCACTGTTGGGAATATACCCAGAGGAATGGAAATCATCAAGTCGAAGGTATACCTGTTCCCCAATGTTCATCGCAGCACTCTTTACAATAGCCAAGAGTTGGAACCAGCCCAAATGCCCATCATCAGATGAGTGGATACGGAAAATGTGGTACATCTACACAATGGAATACTACTCAGCTATAAAAACGAATGAAATACTGCCATTTGCAACAACATGGATGGACCTTGAGAGAATCATATTAAGTGAAACAAGTCAGGCACAGAAAGAGAAATACCACATGTTCTCACTTATTGGAGGGAGCTAAAAATTAATATATAAATTCACACACACACATACACACACACACACACAAACCGGGGGGGGGGGAAGAAGATATAACAACCACAATTATTTGAAGTTGATACAACAAGCAAACAGAAAGGACATTGTTGGGGGGGAGGGGGGGAGGGAGGAGGGAGGGAGGTTTTGGTGATGGGGAGCATTAATCAGCTACAATGTATATCGACAAAATAAAATTAAAAAAAAAAAAAAAAAAAAAAGGAATGCTTAGTATTAATAAGATAATTCAGTCAAGTTTCTGTTTATTTGAACAATATTAAAAAAAAAAAAAAGCTTTTGCAACAACAATTTAAGAAATTATCCCATTAATAAAAAGATACCACATCCAAGAACAGATCTGTCAAGCTATGGTGTGGACCCATGCAGAAAACAAAGCAAAACTAAGCTAAACTAAACCTCTTTACTATGTTTCAGGGATTTTAACAATTTCTAATCTCCCAAATCTCTTATAAGATGTAGGTTTAGTATCCTAGTATTATCAATGGCAGCACTGATGTGCAGTGCTCATGTAGCTAATGATTGGGAAAGCCCAGGACCTGCAATAGAGTAACTTCCTCCTCCAAGATGTCCCAGCCCCCGCCAGGAGGCTGGGCCAGCTGCACTCTATCCAGAGGCCTTTGTTTCCTGTGTTTTTCTACCTTCTCTTCTTTAAGCAACACCTGTCTTTTTTTCAGGTTGCAGCTTCAAGTTTAAGTCCCGCAGAAAGCTTTCACAGACTCCACGTCCTATAACACCCAAGCTTATCCTAATGTAAAAATTTTCACATTGCCACTATGCTTTGTGTTTGGCAGTTTCCCTTGCAAGAATCAGAGCTCTTTGAGGTCAGGGACTGTGATTTGTTTACTGTTTTAAGCCCCGTATGTAGCATGAAGGCCGGAATATTGTAGGTACTCAAATTATTGGTTGGATTCAGTTTGAAATGAGTAGGAAAACGTATAAATATATATAAATGTATAAATGTATAAGTATACAGATAAATCTGCATTCAGGATAAAACTAACATCATATTGTATTATTTGGAGATGACTATCTAGGTATGCAGAAAACTAGATCATGAAATTGGTATTTTTTTTTTCATAGTCAAGCAAACAATATGATTCATACTATAATCCAATTAAGTTAAATATTTCTACTGTTTCCTTGTTGCTCTGCAATTTGGGGCAGCTATTAATTATTTAATTTCATCATTGTTGCCTTCAACCTATATTTGAAATAGCAATCAAAAATTAGATTACAGAACACACGTTACGAGTTTGAGAATGAGCTATTCATTGTAATATTATAGTAGCAGGTGTATGCAGAAGACGGGCACAGGTTTCTTGAAGAGTGGCAAACTCAATTGATGTGGACAAACAATGAGTCAGATCCATTTTTTTTGACTTGGTATGTATTGGGTACCTATAATATATCAGGAAAATACAATGTATCTAAGATACACAGAAGAATGAGATCTGATCCTTTGCCTCAAGATGCTAAAGGGATAGTCTTGGAATAATTGGAAACAACTAAATAAGACAATTTGGGTTGATTATTGTCGCAAAAATATCATCTAATGAGCTTACAAAGAACAACAACACTGGTATCAAAATATAACATATCCATGTAATGTGAGGAGAAGAGCTGATAAACACACATCAGGCTTTTCAGCTGAGAGAAACTTCTAAAGACAGTTTCCAATATAAATATGGAAGAAATGCATGTAAAATAATACGCATATTAAAACTTGCTGTTTGGAAAAAAAGCACAAATAAAACATTGTTTTTGGTGTTGTCTTTCTATAGGTGATGTTGTTTTTCGCAAGGGTCCACCTGGTGATCGCGGACTGCCAGGCCATTTAGGGTCTCCAGGAATCCCAGGAGTTGATGGGCCCAAAGGTTGGTTCAATCTCATCATCATTATCATGTCTGATTTTTTCCCACTGAGGCAATAATGATCCCAAATAGCAGACAGTTAGGGATGGCTTCCTTTTCAAAAAAAAAAAAATCTAGCTAAAAGTATTCATTTATCTGTAAATCAATAATTTATTTAGCATCCATGCAATAAATTGTTGGATATCCCTGGAATGTGAATTTTATCCTGTGTGGAAGGAGAGAAACACCGAAATAGTAGATGTCTTACGTTAGACTCTTGGAATCTCCTCTCTCAGAACTGTACAGCTCAGAAAGATAAAGTAAGCAGATATAATAGATGAATGTTTTTTAGTTAATATGTACAATATCCTAGATGATTTTCACTGCACAAAAAAAAAAAAAAATGTTTAAATGTAGTAAATGATCGTGTGGTTGGGAAATATCTGTCCCTTCTGGAGATTCAGTGTGGGCTTGTAAGTAATGCAAGTGTGCTCTTATTGCAGGAGAACCGGGTCCCCTGTGCACACAGTGCCCTTGTACCCCAGGGCTCCCCGGTCTCCCAGGATTGCCGGGGTTAGATGGTGTAAGAGGAATACCAGGTACAGACAATTTGCATGCGAGTGTTTTTGCAAGCGTAAAGGGTCAACACACTGGGAGATAAAAAAAAAAACAACGTATTAGATTGCCTGATGTCATGATGTGGTTTACATGAACTTGGAGGGAGAGTTTCAAAAACATATACTCTGTTTGTTAACATAAAGTCAGTCAAAATCACATAAAATCTGGTCTTTTTCCCTGTTCCATTTGAATTGCTGAACTCTAACAAAGCATTCTGTTAGCCAGGAATTGTAAGCACAGGTTCCTACAGGGGACCAGCAAGTGGCTTAAAAGAGTGGAGCAACCATACTAAACACACACCACATTTTTCTTCCATAAACAAATAAGCTCTCTCCCCCTTTTTCTTGAAAGATGAGACCCTTCTCAGTCCATTTTTTCTTTTATCTTTTCTTTTGGTGGCCGCTTGGTACAGGGATTGAACCCTGCACTTTGGTGTTATCAGCACCTCACTCTAATCGACTGAGCTAACCAGCCAGCCCAGTCCTTTCCCTCATGTTCTCATTTTTGACAGAGACACGGGCATCTGCAGCATTTCACTTTTTTCTGAAGGATACAAGTGCAATAAGGAATTACAGCATTCTTGGTGCCAGGGACAGTAGAGAGTAGTGAGGACTGCGGTAAACCGAAGGGTACATTTAAATGGGCTATCGGGCACTACTGTTACTTTGCAGCATGTTAGGCCCTTTGTTAATAAATCTTCCTATTTTTCATGAGTAGAAAGAAATCGTGATTTTTATCTGAAATCACATTTTTAAAGAAATATTAGCCACTAAATCAATTTTTGAAGGAAGAAAACATATCACAGGCCCATGTTCTGAGAACTAAATAAAGTATGATTCATAGGCCTTCTCCTGGTAACCACTGCTCCAGACCAGCGCTCTTCACCCCAACACTGATGCTCCCAGCTGTCTCTGCCTCCCCCTGCGTAAGTCACGGAACTGGCCATGAGCAAAATCTTGAAGTACAAAAAGTCTCTATTTATTGGTTAGGTTCCTTTGCACCTGATGTCACTCTCCTGGCTACCCAGGGCTTCCCTGGGTTCCTTTGCCCCTGGGGTGCCATACACAATCTTGGTTCTGCTATCAGCATCTTGGTCTTCAGACACCATTGCCAAGTTATTTATTATTAACTAATAAGTGTTCAAGTTACAGCATCCCTGGTCAGTGCGCTGGACACTGCTCTAAGTGTCTTATGTGCCTCTGTTCCTTTATCTCTCTCATGAACCCAGTTTGACAGATGAGGAAGCTGAGGCATAAGGTGACATAGCTAATGAGTGGCAGAGCCTGGACTCAAATCTGTACATTCGCCTCTCTAGAGGAGGGCACAATCTTGCCCTCCATGCTGGCACCCCTTGATTGCTGCCTCCTCAGATGCTGCCCTTTGAGGCGAGTTAATCCAATGGTCTACTTGGCAACCTGGATAGGGAATGTTCTGTGTTATCACCGTCCAGCAGACATTTGCATTGGCACAGAGTCTTCTGGAAGGCTGGGTCTCAGCCCAAAGAAGAAAAGCTAATGGTAGCAGCTGTGGGCACCATGGCCAGCCCATGGAGGGAATGTGCTTGGGCAGGGATCCTTGGTCACCCTCAGATGCCACCCACCTCTGTTCTATAAAGGCCTCAGCCACTTTGCAGCCACTGCCCTGACTCCCTGAGACAGGCCTGAGCTGCAAGGAGAAGAGACAGGAGCTATTCCTCATGTAGCTCCTACTCAGTTCCCAAGTCTCAGGGGGAAGTGTTCTATCAAAACAAGAACTAAAAGGGAGGGAAAGAAGGAGAAAAATAAGAAATCGTTATTTTCCTACTTTCTCCTTCTGTCTCACCTCTGGCCCGAGGTGAGAAGCTGGCGGCTCACAGATGCTGACTGACTAGTTGTGCTGTTGTATTTTCCTTAGTTTCTCCACATTTGGCATAAGAAAGGTATGTAAGCAGTAAAACGGTTTGGATGACTATAGAAGAAAGTGTATCCTGCCTCAATATCTTGCAAAAAATAGAATCTGAATAAATATTTGTTGACTAACTGACCTGAGACCCATCCAAAAGATTTTCTAAAGGGATTATCTTTACAGAGATATTTAAATATGGGAAATATAAAATTGTATAGTAAAATGCATTTGGCAACAGGTATCCAAAGTCTCAGAAAAGTTTGTGTCCTGTAGCTACACTTTTAAGAATTTATTATAAAGAAAACGATTGGGTAAATTTGGAGAAATAAATATCCAGAGATATTAGAGATATTTATTGTGGCATTGTTTACAACAAGCTAAAAGTTGTTAAAACAACCCAAATGTCTAAAAACATCAGTTAACTAAATAAATGCTGGCTTACTCACTTAATAGGCTCTTAGGCAACCATTTAACATAAAGCTATAAATCTACACTTACTGACATATGTATATTTGATTCCAAAATAGCGTGTACATGAGTCCTATGCGTTTATGGATATAAAAACTTGTGAATAATATACATTAAAACATAGCAAACATTATTTGCTGGTGGTGGATTTATAAGTGATTTTTATTCTCTTCTTACTTTGTAATTTTCTTACAATGAGCATATATTACTTTCATGATACAAATATGTATATCCTTAAAATTATAAAGACAAGAATTTTAGGAAGCTAAGATCTAAGAATTCTTATTTTTTTACATTATCTCTTATTCCAGTTATTTACTATCATTCTCTTATTGCACTGTATGTTTTAAGGTAGAAATTGTCTTTCTTTCCTCATAAGAAAACACCCTGTTTTCTTCACACACTGTATTACCCTGGCTATTCAGAGTCAGTGTTCAATGAGTGGTTAATCATTCATTGCTTTGCAGGAAGACAAGGCACAGCTGGCATGAAAGGAAGCCCAGGGTCCCCAGGAAGTGAAGGTCCTCCAGGATTTCCAGTAAGATTTCATGGTTTTGAAGCTTTAGCTTTGATTTGCAAAATTGAGTGCTGTGGAGATATGGTTGGACCACACATAGGTTATCAGTCTGGTGGCTGGCAAACAGTAGGTACATAGTAGATACTTGTTGATTAAATAAATAAATGGATGATGTGTGAATGAATAAGTGAATGAATTGGTGAATTTATAAGTTATTTTAAATGATATCAGAGACAGAAAGAAGATCAGTGATTGCCTGGCACTGAGGGTGAAAACAGGGATTAACTGCAAATGGATTTGAGCAACTTTGGGGGAGCAATGAAAATACTTTAACACCAATTGTAGTGATTGTGTAGTGACACAATTCTATGAATTTACTAAAAATCATTGAATCGTTCTTTTACAAAGGATAAATTTTATGGTATGTAAGTTGAACCTCAATTAAAAATTAAAATTAAAAAAAAATTAAAAATCTGTTTAAAAATTAAAATCTTGATTATCACAGTGAATCAGAAAAGCATATAATGATAAATATATTTAAATCAAATTATTCAGATACTTGTTAAAATTTACCAATATTCAAACATAATCTGAATTATGATGATTGTTATATTGTACTGAATTATATTATTGCATGTTTGTATTGCATGTGTTGTATTGTACTGTCCAATTGAATTCTTTCCCAGTTTTGGAAGTAAAAACAAAGGAAAACAAAAAGCTTAAAATGATTTTTGTGGGCCAAAGAAAGTATATTAAAAAAAAAATTTCATTAAAATGTAAAAGTCCTGTTACACTGTTTTTAAGATTGACACAAGAACAACTCTATCAAAATGCAATGCAGACTCATTTCTGTACCACCCTAGGGATTCCCAGGTGCTCAGGGTGTCCCGGGACTTAAAGGAGGAAAAGGTGAAACATCTCAGCCTGAAGGGCAAGTGGGTGCCCCAGGGGATCCGGGGCTCAGAGGGCAGCCCGGGAGAAAGGGCTTGGATGGAATTCCTGGAACTCCAGGAGTAAAAGGATTACCAGGACCTAAAGGCAAACCGGTTGGTATTTATCAGCTTTGTTCAAATTATCCTCCTTATAAATGAAGTGCTCTGAAATTAAGAGATAAGGTGATTTCCTTTCAAAAAATTGTTGGCCACTCAGCACAGTTCATCACTCTAACTGCCAAATAAGTCATCTTCAAACCAGCAGTAATCACCCAAGCAAATATTTGAAGTATTTTGACAAAATAGGTAAGCACTCAATGATTTAGCCCAATTCAAATTCTACATTGATAATGACCCTGTCTCATATATAAGTTGGAATTCCCTCTTTGTATTAAATGAGTTTATAGAGAAAGTCAGAAAATGACTAGTAGTGGAAAGCTTTAGTAAATATTTGGGGGACAATGTTCACTATTTTAAGTAAAAATAAATGCATAAAAGGACAGAATATTTAGAGGTATGGTAATCAAATAAAGAAATCAATTATTTTTTTGTCATTTAAGATACTTAAGCTTATGTAAATTCAATCCCTTTTCATGGGATGGAATTTATCACATGCTCGATTGAGAGGTAATACCTACCAGGACTGTTTTAAAATGTCATAGCATGAGAGACTGAACAGTTTTCATAACGTATCTGTGAGAAGTTTGCAAGCCACGCTGCCCAAACTGTACTACAAAATACCAATTTCTCCCAGGGTCTATCAGTGTTATCCAATAAAAACGCTCCTACCTCAAACAGGTTTGGGAAAATGTATTAAACAAATTTATAGATTCATTTACAGACCCTTTAAGATTAGAATATGAATTGTGACTCCCCAGCATGCAGATGTGGTATACAGTCTTTCCTAAACTTTTTTGACTACAAAACTTTTTGGCTGGGAGCATCTACAGGACCAGCATTTCTCAGACACCGCTTTGGTAGTTATGCTTATGGAGAGGCCGTGTCTAGAATTATTTTGATCTAGTATTAATAGAGTCATATAATGCCCCTATTTGTATCTCACTAATTTTTCTTTATTAGTTCTGGTAAAGATGCTCCTGAAAGTAAAGGAGAGAAAATCAAGGACATGATTGATTTGCTGAATCTTATGCCCTGTCATTATAAAAAACAAGAAGACCATTTCTCCACCTGATGACATCAAACAATGAAAAATCCAGTCAAATGTATTTTGGGTGGGGCCCATGTTGAGGAGAAAAGGGGCTGTGATTATTTTGTCAAATTTAACTTCTTTAAAATATACAGCTCATTTTCAAAGTTGCAGTTTATGAAATTTTTTAATTTGATGAGGAAAAACTAAAACAGGTGGATTATCTCTTTTGTAATGAAAATGCCTGGTGAAAACCATACAAATAAAAGTCTGCTGTACGGTTTTTATTTTAGAAATGTACCATTAGCATGAATGTCACCTTTAAAACTATTTAAACTGTTGGCTGATATAGAACTTAGTTTAAGTGGTTATTATGTGGGACACAAGTCATTGCAGGATATCTCAAGTGGGACTCAAGACAGTTCCAAGTTCAGGAAATGTTGCTGAATTACAAAGGGCACAAAACCTACAGTGCTCTAATTTTAGTAATAATTCCCATCAAATGCCAACTGCTTCTTAATTTAAGATCTTCTCAATGACAGCCTAAGTGGTATTCATATTTGGGATAAGATTAACTTGTTGTAAGAAGATACTAGAAAGAAGCACTATCCAAATATGCTCCTATTGTCACAGGCCCTGAGAGGTGAGAAGGGGGACCAGGGTCCTCCAGGGGATCCTGGCTCCCCTGGGCCCCCAGGACCTGCAGGACCAGCCGGACCACCTGGCTATGGACCCCAGGGAGAGCCTGGTCCAGAGGGCACCCAAGGAGCTCCTGGAGCCCCTGGACCACCTGGAGAAGCCGGTTGGTTAGTTTTCTTTCCAGTCCTGTTTTCCTGTGGAGTGGGTTGGTGGTTCCCCCAGCTAATGACGCTCCTCCAAAATTAATTGATATATAGAAACTTGCTTCTAATGATTAGAATATGTCAACTCATAGACACTGGGAAAGAACAGGTAGGATATGTTAGAGAAAATCCATTTTTTTCCTGTTACTAATCAACTCAAATGAAATTTCATAAGATATTCTGTATCTGTTCCTGATATAAATATACGGAATGAATAGATTTTAAGGGATGAGTGAAAGTCAATTGTGATAAACAAAAAAGAGTCAAAAGTCTATGAAAGTGAGCCTCTTCCCAGCCTCAAGGACCTGCTGTTAGTGAAAATTTGTTCTTTTTGATCCATAACTCAATAGGCAGGTTATAAATATCTAAAATATCTAAAAACTTTAAAATATCTAAAGCTAATGAAGAAAATTTGTCCGATAATAATTTTAAAGTCCAGGTAGTTTTTTAGATCTACCTGTATTGAACATAGCTCTGGGTGGAGGAGGAATCGGGTCCTTAACGTTTACCTGTGGCTAAGAGTAGGTGGAAGATGAGAGCAGCATGTTATCAACAGTTTTAAATGCATAATGCTGCCACGATCAATTTTTACTTCTAAAACACTTTAAAGGGTGAGACTCAATAAACCCGTGGTCTCCAAATCCTTTTAGAGTGCCTCCCTCATCAATAAAACTTTAGAGTACACACCTCCATAGTGTTCATATACATCATAAACTGTGTGCAGAATTTCTGTCCACACATGTATGTAAAGCTTATTTCATTTATTTATTAATTTTTCTCTGCACCTTACTTTGGAGGCTGCTGTTCTAATCCAGAGATTAGCAAACTATGGTTGGCCACAGTCCAAACCCAGCCCACCACCTGTTTTTGTATGGTCCATAAACTAAGAATGGTTTTTACATTTTTAAATGATTGAAAACAAGTTTTGATAAAATTTTGTGATACATGAAAATTATATGAAATTCAAATTACGATGTCCATAAAAAAGTCTATTGTAAGACAGTTGTACTCACACATTTACATATTGTCCCTGGCTGCCTTCATGTTACAATGGCACAGCTGAGTAGCTGTGACCTGGACCACAAGGCCTAAATTATTTACTATTTGGCCCTTTATAGAAAAACTTTATTGACCCCCTGCTCTAAGCCATCATCAAATCCTCCTCTGTTCTTTCAAAATGTGAACCTTTAGTGAAGGACCCCATTATTGTAAAATGTATTATCAATTTTTTCCCATCACACACTGTAAACCTATTTTTTTCTATAAACATATGAGTATACGAACACCACTAACACGTTTTAAACATTGGCCACTGTGGTCAGAGCATTATCTTAAATCCTTACCTGCCTAATATTCATTGTTTCCCCAATGATGGATGAGGAATTTATCAGAGAGGTTAAGAAACATGCCCAAGCTCACAGATCTTATAAATAGCAGGGCCAAGATTCAAACACAGATTAGTCTGTCAGGCCACACTTACTGCTCTGTTCAATATACCATGCTGCCTTCCTGTGAAAACTAATCACCCAATAAATAAATATAGTCTCAGTGTTCACTATCGTTTAAGTTTAATTCCATATTATCAATTTTTGGGAACAGGCTATCTTTCAATAGACCAGCATAGTTGGGCTATTAATTAAAACCAGGCTTAGCCAATAGCAGATGCTTATAAATACCTGATTGAACAAGAAAGTTACCATGGGCTGGTCATACTCAGGCTAGTTTTGAAGGCTGTGGAAGCAGAGACTATTTTTTATTTTCCTTGGGATATGTTTGTAAGTCCCTTATAATCATATTTTTCCCCTATTATCTAAGAAAAGTGTCAATATGCACCCTAATCCTATGATCACAAACTTTCTTAAGGGCCTAAGGGAGAAGCCAGTGTAACAATACCAGTTCCAGGCCCCCCAGGACCTCCAGGGCCCCCTGGCCGTGCTGGCCCCCAAGGTCCACCTGGTGAGTATCACCTTGGTCAAGTCTGGCACATGGCATCTGACAGCACCTTGACTCTCCTGGAAAAATACTGTCCCATTTTAAGGAAAAAATATTTTTGTTGGCTCCCAAGAGAGCACAGGCCAACAGCAAGCAGGCAGGGGAGTTGATATTGACCTTTGAGGTTATCTAAATTATTCCCACTGGTACTTCTGATGTAAAAGTTCCAAAGGAGAACTGATGCGATTACTTAAGAGGAGTTCTAGAGCAGGACAATCTTCATGGATTTTTGGTGGGTGAACAAGGCATGTTTGCCAGTGGTTAATCAGGATATTTTCCATAGCATCTTCACTTGAAAACTTAATTTCCTTGCCAGTGTGATCTAAAACTTAATTTTGCATGCATGGAAGGGGACTTATATAGTTCAAGATATCCAGAATATTTCTTTTTAGGAAATAAATTATATTTTAAAGATTATTTACAGCTCATAATGATTGCCCAATGAATAGAGGTGGGGAGGAAGGGTATAGAATTGGGGTTATATTAAAATTATTTTTTAATTTTTCAAAAAGGGCTGAGATGACACAAAGAATTTAAACATTTTTGTTTAAAACAAGACGAAAGAAAGTTGCTAATGAGGATGTTTGTGTCCGTGTGTTTTTCAGGTATCCCTGGACCCATAGGAAAATGTGGTGATCCTGGTTTTACTGGGCCTGATGGTGAACCAGGAATTCCAGGAATTGGATTTCCTGGGCCTCCTGGACCTAAGGGTAAATTTAAAACATTTTAAACATAAGCTTCATTGTAGATGCATAGAGCTATAAATATGTATAGTGAATACTGGAAAATATCCATAATATGCTTTTAAATGATATTTTCCAAAAGTCTTAAATGAGGGAAAAATTACAACAATGCTAGGTGAAAAGGCAGAATTTACGTTGATTTATGCAATCTCATCGGAATCGTGGTTTTTAAAATACATACAAATAACTGTAAGGAAATTCACCAAAATGGTCATAATGATCATCTTGATCATGGAATAAAGAGGACTTTTTCCTTTACTTCTTAATAGGTGTCTGTGCTTTTTGCATTTATACATTTCTTCACTTTATACATTTCTTTTTTTTAATAAGGGAGAACCTATTAAATCGCAAATAGCTGATTTCCCTTAACACTTCAAATTAAATTACAGATATTTTCATTTAAGAAAAAATGCTATTTCCCATCAAATGGGAAATACTGCCAAAACAAACAAACAAACAAACAAACAAAACAGATGCTGAGGGCTCAGATAATAACCCAAGATTCCCCAATGACAAGTACATTAAAGTATTTTCCAGGATGACATGTGAGTAACCTCAGTACCTGGGGTGTCACACAGAACTGCAGTTTTATGATAATTCCATGTTTGCTTTAATATTATTTAAGATGTTTGTCAAAATATAATCTATCAATGTTTATTATACATCAATTCTGTCCAAATATGAGAATATTGATTTCGATTTATGAGTATTTGAAATGGAAACCATAATCATGTTTTTCATATGGTTCCAAGAATGGCTTTCACTCCAGTTTCTTGAATTTCTTCCTATTATGATCTGTGAAGTAATGGAACCTGGCCTATATTTTTGCCTAGTCCATTTTGGATCCTGCATTAATAAGCTGCATCCGAGCCTTTAACTCTATGGATTCATGCTCTGGAAGAAGACTGTGAACTATGGGAGCCAGAACTAGCCTAAGAGCTCCTTAAAAGTGGACATTTATAATTTCACTGTTGAACCTAATGAATCCCATGAAGTAACTGTGAATTACACGTTGGTCAAATTAGGGCCGTGAAGGACCTCTCTGAATCAGCCTTGCTTCCTCAGAGTTCCTTCTTCTGAACCACATAACACGGAAAATCATGTATGTGACTCCTTTCTCAGTTCTCCTATTATAAATGCATAAGAAGTTAATTCATCACATACAATGAATGCTGTAGGGCATTAGGACTTAATCCTATTGAGCAACCCCTGTTGAGAAAGGCTACCTGGGGTGATTAAAAAGCTTTATATCTTGATCTGGGTAGTGGTAACATGGACACATACAAATCCATTTACAATGGACATATAAAAATCCATTTAGCTGTATAGTATATGTAAAATATACTTCAAAAACAAAATCAGTCAGACGGTCAACCTGCATCAATGGTATGAAGACTTACTGAATCAAAATTATAGACATACTGAACAACAAAAATGGTGAAAGTCATTTTTAGATTGGGAACCAAATCATTTGACTTGGAATTAAATTTTTTTTCATTGCAAATTCAGCAGTTGATTTTCTCATGATTCAAACTTCCATAAAAACATCTCTAGCTGGTTGCCTAACAAAACATTAGATAAAATAAGAGAGATACTGTTCAGACTCTTTCAATAAGGCTAATCCTGTAATATTTATTGTTTGTTTCTCTGTAGGAGACCAAGGTTTTCCGGGAACAAAAGGATCACTGGGTTGTCCTGGAAAAATGGGAGAGCCCGGGTTACCTGGAAAGCCAGGGCCCCCAGGAGCCAAGGTCTGCAAGAATTAAAACTCAGACTGACATGGGGAAGAGGAAGGGTGATTGCAATTGGCCAGTTAGGATGCCCCCCACAAGGCAGGATGCTCTGGGTATAGAAATTATCAATATATTTGTAGACGATGAAGATGTTTAATATTTTTTTAAAGTTTCTCTGTACCACCCCACCCTTCTAGAAAGAAAAACAGAAGGTGTTAAAAAAGCAGGTTTATATCTCTATTTCTTTCTTTAAGCTTCATAAACATTCAGAGTATTTAAAATAGGAGAACTCTGGAAAGAAACGTGGGTAGTTATGAGAAAAACTATCGAAAGTAAAGATATCTAGATTTTTCTGTTTGCAGACAATTCCACAGTCTTCTGAAAAAGTGGAGGCTACATATCCTGAGGAATTATTAAGCATAATTTTATAGAAAAGTTAGCAACCAGAGTTGAAAAAAGAAAGTTGATGGAATGGTGATCGCTGTGCAAAAGGAACTTAGAGCCTCTACAACAGAGAGGCTATTTCCATGTAAATAGCCTTAAAACCCAATCAATAGTCAATGAAGATTTGGAAGCATTATGTAGTAAAACTAACATGATTTCTGTGCTATAGGGAGAACCAGCACTAGCCATGCGTGGAGAACCAGGAACACCAGGTTTTCCAGGAGAAAGAGGCAATTCTGGGGAAAGAGGAGAAATTGGACTCCCTGGGCTTCCCGGTCTCCCTGGAATTCCAGGAAATGAAGGGTTTGATGGACCACAAGGTATAACAACAAGTGTGATTACTTTTCTCCACTGTGAGCTTCCCAGGGCCTAATTATTTTCCCATTCAACATTGCTGCCCCACCTTTCTTCCTTCTTTTCTCCTTCCTTTCTTCTTTCCTTTTTTCATGAGTATACTCTATAAAAAGTCATATTAATGGTATTAAATATAGGTCTGACGTAGGAAGGAAAAAAGTTACGGAAGAACGATTGGGATAGCAATACTAGGATCTTGAGTTTGGGCACCTGAATATATTTTTGGACTCTCTTTTGCAGGAGATCCAGGGCAGCCTGGGCCACCTGGAGAAAAAGGACCCCCAGGAAAGTGCATAGAGGGTCCCAGGGGAGCCCAAGGACTTCCAGGCTTAAATGGATTGAAAGGGCAGCAAGGTAGGAGGACGGCCTTGAAACCAGTCTCCGGGTAGGCAGGTGATGTGGGACTCCTGCCCTGCACTTTGCTGCTTAACATGGGATCTCTCCAGCAGCAAGTTCTGACCACTGTTCAATAAGAAATGTTATTTCAGAAACATAAACTTTTCTGTCATGGATTTGTTGCACATAGCAGTATGTACCATTTATAGAGGAAGAGGCCTGAAATTAACATAGTGAGTTGGTCTGAGTCTTTTATGCAAGAAAATATGAACACTGAAGATGGATTAGATAGATAGATAGATGTGTATTTGCATATTTATTTGTGTATATATATAAGCTCACAGGCAATATTTTACCTTTAATACTTTCACAAGTATAGTAAAGAGGCAAATTTATCTTTATTGTAAGAGTAAATAAATGCAAAGATACTCAGTTTAACAAGTTATAAACTAAAATATGTAGTTCATTGCTTTATAAGCAACATTAAAGAAAAGGCATGAAAATAAATCTCAATGATATAGTCTAGATGTTCCAGATAATGGAAAACTCTATCTTTTTGGTTCATCTCAACCAGATCTGGTGAACTATTTCTGGGAAAAATTCTTTACAGCTCAGTTAATGTCTGTGGGCTATATGTTCACAAATAAATTTTTGGCCAAGACCTCAATTATTATACTGGTGCTGTTATTGTTTCCAGAAGCATCTGGTGACTCATCGCCATGTGAGTGTCTTTGTATGTTTTCTGCAGGTTAAAGACTGAGCAACAATTATCATGTGCAATCCCAGAATGTGCCTGCAGGACTGAAAAATAGATATAAATACTGTACTTTTATGACTGTATGAATCATTGATATAGCAACAACATGGATGGACCTTGAGAGAATTAGATTAAGTGAAACAAGTCAGGCACAGAAAGAGAAATACCACATGTTCTCACTTATTGGTGGGAGCTAAAAATTAATATATAAATTCACACACACACACACGCACACACACACACACACACAAACGGGGGGGGGGAGAAGATATAACAACCACAATTACTTGAAGTTGATACGACAAGCAAACAGAAAGGACATTGTTGGGGGGGAGGGGGGGAGGGAGAAGGGAGGGAGGTTTTGGTGATGGGGAGCAATAATCAGCCACAATGTATATCGACAAAATAAAATTTAAAAAAAAAAAAAGAAAAAAAGGAATGGCCAGTGCACTCACTGGCTGAGTGCCGGTCACAAAAAAGACAAAAAAAAAAAAAACAGAGAGAGAGAGAATATTAGATACAGGAGGAATCTTACAAATTTTACAAAGGGAGACATTAAATACACACACACACACACACACACACACACACACACACACACACACACACACACACAGATAAAGGTGCTGTTTACCCAAAATCACACAGTTAGTTATTTACAGCCTTAAAATATTTCTGGAGGGCTGGCCCATGACTCACTTGGGAGAGTGTGGTGCTGATAACACCAAGGCCATGGGTTCGGATCCCTTTATAGGGATGGCTGGTTAGCTCACTTGGAAGAGCATGGTGCTAACAACACCAAGTCAAGGGTTAATATCCCCTTACTGTCATCTAATTAAAAAAAAAAAAATATATATATATATATATATATATATTTCTGGAGATGGTAGGGAAAGACTTGTGGACTTGTGTGTTAAGTCATTCATTTATTCATTCATTTATTCATTCCCATATAGGCAGAAGAGGTGAAACAGGACCAAAAGGAGACCCAGGGATTCCAGGTTTGGATAGGTCAGGATTTCCTGGAGCACCTGGACCACCAGGAATGCCAGGACATCAAGGTGAGATGGGACCACCTGGTCAAAAAGGATATCCAGGAAATCCAGGATTTTTAGGGCCTCCAGGTATTCTTTTTTGTGTTTTTATTTTTCTTATATCTTCTTCTACACTTACCCTTTAAGGTGGTTCAGTAAACTGTACATAGGGATAGGCCTTGGACTCTGCTTTTCTTTCAGTTAGTATAACTTTTTCCTTCTGACTTATTTGTAAGGGACCAGGGGCCAGGGTACAGGAAAATGGTGATGGTGGGATATTACATTTCACAATTATTCAGGATATGGCTATTTTGCTATGTAACCTTTTTACACATATTTCTATTATTATATATTGGCTAGTATTTTGTTGAGAATTTTTGCATTCATATTCACAAGGGATATTGGTCTGTGGTTTTCTTGTGATGTCTTTGTCTTGTTTAGGTATCAGGGTAATGCTGGCCTTATAGAACAAGCTGAGAAGTATTTCCTCCTCTTGTATTTTTCTGGAAGACTTTGTGATACATTGATATTCTTTAAACATTTGGTAGAATTCACCAGTAAAGTCATCTGAGTCTGGTTTTTCTTTGTGGGAAGACTTTAAATTCATAATTCAATCTCTTCACTTGTGATAGGTCTATTTACATTTTCTATTTCTTCTTGAGTCAGCTTCGGTAATCTGTGTTTCTCTAGGAACTTGTCCATTTTGTCAAAGTCATCTAATGTGTTGCCATAGAGTTATTTTTAATATTCCTTTATAATCCTTTTTATTTCATGGCTATTTTCATAGTTTATATGTCCAGGGAGAATATTCTATCAGCTTTCTCATGGCATGAGAACCTCACTGATATCCTCTCCAGAGAAGAGCCTACAATAACTTCTTAATTGGCAAATTATCCTGTCATTCATATTATTTGGCTACTATCACATGCCAGCACTGTTCTAGGCACTAGAGATACATTGGTGGACAAGACTCCCCAACCTATAATAGGGAAGCAATAATAAATACATTTAAAAACTAAGTTTAACTAGAGACAAAGTGCTATGTAGAAAATTAAGTAAAGGGATACAATAGAAAGCTATTGATCAGGGGTGAGAGGATAAAATGCTCTAAAACTTCAACATATTCTATTCACATGTGATTTGCTACCAATGACTTCTCCATAGATGAGGTAAAAAAGATCATTTTCTGACCCACCTCCTAAAGAAATATGATTACGTTCCTATTTACAGAAACCCAGAAACCATTCCTTCAACTCCTAATCTCTATTTCTAAATGTAATTTAATTTTATGTAATATTTTCCATTTCTCATTATGTACAATCTGTGCTGCTTTGTGTCATTTGTTTTCACAGGTGAAAAAGGAATGTTTGGGATGATGGGCTATCCTGGAATGACTGGCCCTCCGGGGCCTCCTGGGAACCCAGGCACTCCAGGGCAGAGGGGTGAGTGACGGAGTGTCATCCAGAAATCAGGAGGCATGAGCCATGATCAGTTATTTAGCAGTGAAATAAATTACATTTCATTCTTTGAGGGAAAAACAGATCTGAGAGAACAATGTATTTGATTCTGGTGTTTCCTGTATTCCTTTTTCCCATGTGAGTAGAATCTTATTATCTCCCTTCAGACTGATACCACTACGCTGATGTGGCTGCCTGTCTGGGGAAATTATTTATCAAGTTCTCAGCACTTTTGACCTTTTTTATTTGTTTGCTTAGTTCTGTGTTATTGAAAGTACTGTTAACTTTTAAATCCCTATGAACCACTTAAGAAATTAAGGACCTGATATTGTTTTATGCCTGTCTGTTAGGTAGTCTTGGAATTCCAGGAGTAAAGGGCAGGAGAGGACCCCCAGGAGCCAAAGGGGAACAGGGAGATAAAGGAAACCCTGGGCCTTCTCAAATATCCCACCTAACAGGAGACAAAGGAGAGCCAGGGCTCCAAGGTAAGGAATGTCTTATGTTTCTGATCAGAACGTCAGAGCTGATTCTGAGACTAAGAAATTATCGAGGCAAATCCCTTTAGTTGACAAGTGAGGACAATGAGTTTAATGACCTACCCAAGTTACACAGCCAGTTGGTAGCTGAGAGCGAACTAGAATGAGTCTTACATGCCTTTCTCAGTAAGATTGCTTCCTTAATGCATACCTTTTTATTTCTAAGTTAATTCTGCATTTTGGTCTGAGGTATTTAAATAGTCACTAGCCAATTTTTAAATTATAAGCCCCAACTCTCCCCACCCCCCTTTTCTGGGCAAGTATGGGAAAAATTAAAGCTTTAGAAAATTTTGCATTAAAAAACTTCTCTGGCTGAAATTGAACCTCCACCACAAATTCTACCTTATTCTGTCAACAACCAGGATGAATTTTTCTGATTGCATCTAAAAATTGCTTCTCATGCTCAAAATCCTTTGGGGAATGATTACTAAAAAGAAAGTATGTTTTAACGAAAATTTTGTCCTTTAGAAATTCTGTTAATTGTTAACTGTGATTAATAGGCTAAAATTCAAACCTAACATTTAAATTATTTCAAGCTATTTGAGCGCTTTTTGGGACAGTTTTTGTAATACAATCAATACAACCAACATAAAACTGGATGTTGAAAAGGCCTCCCTTGCCATCTCTCTGGCCAAATTTAATCCCAAGTAACTTTAGAAAAACAGAGAATTGCTGAGTAAAATGTTACCCTTGCAGATCAAACTTTCATAGCAGGGAAGGAATAAAAGAAAATGTTCACAGTTGCAAAACCACATCAAATTTTAAGAAATTTGTAATCAATTTTGAGAAGTGAGATCGTATTCAACAAATACTTATATGCTTGGCACGTAAGGATTTGTAGTATGAGTAAAGATTTGGTTTAAAAATTCTGCGTAGTTCTGTAGACCACACTAGGAAAGACTTCATGGAAGTGACATCTGACCAGAGTTCTGATGAATGATCGATTCCAACTAATTTGCCAATTGAAAAAGTGGATAATCATTGGAAAAAATCAATTTATAGGAAGTATTTTTTTTCCATAAAGGAGAGTTAGGAAGTAAAAGCCTTCTGGGTAGTTCCCATTTATTCTGGTGCTGAAGAGACATTTAGTTCTGGTTCAAACAGAAGATTGCATTCCACTTTTAGCAATGAAATAGAAAGTAATATGAATCTTATAAAATTGCTAGAACTGGTCTAAGCCAAGATATCAAAAAAAACAAAAATTACTGGCGCAAATTTACAGTCCTCATAAACTGTCTATATAGACACCACTTCACTGCACTATTTTAGATTATTTAGGTAGTACTAGAAACAATTTGAAAAAAATATGAATAGCATATCTCTGCCTACATAAGCCCAAATTTGGCTCTCACAGCATAAATGCACAATGAGTGCTAATTTACAATTAAATAATTCCTTTTGTAAAGTAGAGAGGGACACAAGCTATTTCTATGTTTCTAACAAAATTCTTTTACTCACCCAAAGTACAATATGCATCGAAGCTTTTCCATATGTTTCCTTGTAGCTTTTCAAATGCATAACCAAGGAGCACAGACGGAACAAAAAAAAAATAGCAACAACAACAAAAAACCAAAAACGCCAACATGTTATCTAGGCCTCTGTAATTTCAGTATGATACATTTTTTAGAATCTGATTTTCTGACTTGATATCCACTGCAAATGTGGAAGAAATATTGAGGGTATAAATAAGCACGGTCATTGTCCTCTACTCAAGGAGTCTGCAATGCAGACTTAGGCACATGTGTGAAAAGATAGTAACACAAGATGCAAACTAGTATAATGTTATTTAACAAAGGCCTGTGCAGCACTTACCATGTGCAGGTACTGTTCTAAGTTTTACAAGTATTGACTCATTTAATCCTCCCAACAACTCTAGGAGTCGGTACTGTTATTGCTACCGTCCTGTTTTACAGAGAGGGAATAGAGAATTCAATTTACTTACCCAATGTCACTCTCGTAGGCAGTGGCAGAGATGGGCCTCCCACTGACGTGGTTGGTTCCAAAGCCCATACTCGGCCTCCTCACTGTGCTGCTGGGTACCACTGACAGTGAGCTCTGTAGGAGCCGATAGAAGCAGAAAGCACAGCAACTAGGACAATCCGACAATCCTCTATGAAAGAGGATTTAAATTGCGAGTAGGATTCAGATGAGCAAATAATAGTCTTGGTTTAAAAGTCTTTCCAAGGCTCCCCTTGCTTTAAAGATTCAAATTCTTGGACTGGTGTACAAATGTCTTCACAACTTGCTCTTTGCCCATCTCTCCAGCCACATGACATTCATGTACTCAACAATTATTTTTTAATACCTGTGGACTAGGCATTTTACTGTGTTCTGAATACAGATGTGAACAAAGCAGACTAAGTCTCCCAGTCATGATGAACTTAGAGTTTAGTGAGGACAAGAGACATTAATGGTCCTGTGAACGTTTTCTGTACAGGCCAAGTAGTAAATATCTTAAGCTTTGGGGACCACATAGGGTTCCCATTGCATGTTCTTATTTGGTTTTTATTTGTTTTTGTTTTGTTTTGTTTTCATAAACTTTTAAAAATGTAAAAACCATCCTTAGCTCTCAAGCCAGACAAAATCAAGCCAGATTTGGCCCAAAGGCTGTATTTTGCCAAACCCTAAAAAACTAAAGTAAATGAACACACTAAACCATGTATATTTTTAGGTTGTAATAAATGACATAAATGGAAAAAAACAAAATAATCTAACTCACTGCTACTCACCACTCCTCTGTGCATGCTGTGTTCTTGCCTGGGAATCCTGTGTCATTCCATACTTTCTTCACCTAATTAGCTCCCACTTCATCTTCAAGACTTGTCTAAAAAATGTCCCCTCTTTCAGAAATTCTTCCCTGTATTGTGTTGTGCCCAACTCTCTCACAGAAATTATCTGGGTGGTAATTGCTTGTTTATTTGGCTGTCTCCCCAATTAAACACTAAAAACTCAGGGAAAGAGAACATGATTTATTTATATCTGCAGTACTGAGCACAAGACCTGTCTGTTAATTAGATATTAAATCCATATGTGAGCGCATGAATAAATATGCAAGCAGGAAGGCAGCCAAGGGAAGTGAATGCGCTTAAGGAAAGGCACAAAGCCAGGCCATAGACGGATTGCAGAATGCTTCATGCAGCCAAAGGAGTTCATAATTTACTCTGTAGGCAAGACAGCCCATGAATATTAATGAGCAGGAGAATATAATCAAGTCCATGTTTTAGAGAAAGTAGAATGGTGTCCTGGGGAGCTTCCCAGTCATGTTGAACTGGGTTCAAATCCCAATGTTACCACTGACTGACATTTCGACTCTAGGTAAGGCCTTGGACTTACCTGACACTTAATAAATAATAATTTTAATAAATGGATTGAGAGTGGAATAGTTTAGATGAGAATACTGTAACATTTAGTGCTTTGTCTTTACTATTAAAAATGAAGAGATATTTAGACTGCTACTTCTTAATCATTGTTTTAAAGGGTAAATTATTATGACAATTGCTGGTGTTCATCGAGGACTAGCTCATGCCAGTCAACGTACTAATGCTTTACACATATTACCTCATTTAATCCTCTTCTAAAAAAGATATAAGTCCACATCTGCCCATCCTCTTAACAAATATGCTGTGCTATTTTATAATAATTAAATTAATTAAACTAGATGAGTCTGACAAAATTCTAACCTGTAGTTTTAATACCTGATTTTTAACTTTAGGATTTGCAGGAAATCCAGGTGAGAAAGGAAACAGAGGTATTCCAGGGTTACCGGGTCTAAAAGGCCTCAAAGGACCACCTGGACCACCAGGACCACCAGGTATTGCTGATTCTCTAATAGAAATATCACGTTTTAAGTTTTCTTAGATCTAAAAGTAATAGAACTTGTTTCTAGACTTATTGTGTTAAATATGAATTCTATTCGAACAGTGTTCCAGCAGAAATTTGCTTCTAAATTGATCTAAAATAAAGGTGCTTACAGTCGGTATGAATTAACTAAAAGATATTAATCTTCACCTGGTTCCATTTTTGTACTCAAAATTTTATTTTGAGATTGCTTATGTGCATTATAAATTATAACTTATCCTATCACATATCAGTGATGAAAATTAGACAATGCTTTAGAATTTTCAGATATGCCTTTCTTTTTGAAATAAATTATTGTGCTTTTAAAACATTTAAGGTAGCTTGCTATTCCCCATAATCACCTCAGTAACAAAATATATTATATGGTAATAAAACTCCAGTTTGCATTTGGAAACATATTACTATAAGGTCACAGGAGCCCCCCCATTCCTGTTCGTACTGGTCCTAGAATTATTTTGATGTTTGAAATCCAGGCCTGCTGACACAAATCTAACTTTCTCCAATCTTAAATGTTCTGGGTCCCTCATCCCCTCCTCATCTGAAGGCAAAAGGGCAGCTAAACAAGTACCCAAACCAGCTGATCTGGCTGTTCTGAATCAAGACACAAATATTTATTGAGCACCTACTATGGCCAGGAACTGTGCAGAACGTATGACTATTTATTTGTTCTCAAGGCCCCAGAGGAGACACAGGCATCACAGGGAATGCTGGAGAACCAGGACCACGTGGTGTGCCAGGAAGCACGGGGAACATGGGCATGCCAGGTAACAATAAGGTCCTGTTATGAGCCTAGAAGCTCAAGATGGGTCACCATTCTACATTTTCTGTGTTGTTTTGGTTTTCTACTTGGTAGAAAGTTTGTGCAAAACAACTGCATTTTGACAAAGGTACTGTGGTGCAAATTGAAAATGAGTGGGAACAAAATAAATATTTGTTTTATATAAAAATCATCCACTACAACTACCTGATGCATTTGTAATTCTGAAAAACCAATTTGTTGAGAGGTAGATGTTTTTTGCAAAGGTCAAAAGTAGAGCACTTCAAAATCCCTGTGTTGACCTGTTTTACCTGACGTCTTTCCTAATTTCAGGTTCTAAAGGAAAAAGGGGAATGTTGGGATTCCCAGGGATAGCTGGAAGACCAGGCCTCCCAGGTATTCACGGTCTCCAAGGAGATAAAGGAGAGCCAGGTTATTCAGAAGGTACAAGGCCAGGACCATCAGGACCACAGGTATGTAGGCCACTATAATATTTATATTTTGGTAGTGTGGTGTCAGCCCCTTGAAACATCAGCAAGTATTCAGATTCAATGTGGACAGAGAAAATTGAAAATATTACTGTACTTTCAGGCAGTTATTTGGATTTTTAAAATCTTATTTCCATAGTCAAGGATTCCTGACTATCACATAGTTGCCAACTTCTGAAAGCCTGTGTCAACCACCAAGTTTCTCACAGTCCCTGCAATTTAAGTGTGCTGCCAGAAGAAGGCAGTGATTATAGCCCACACGATCAGACAGGAGAGTTTTTTTTTTCTTGTGATACAAAGTGGCCAGTCTTTGCTATGGAGTCATCTCACACAGATTTATAAATCTCCAAACCTTGTGATCAAAAACAGTTGTCTTATTAAGACATAATAAAAGACATAAAATAAAATAACTTTAGAGTATTGTTAAAAAGCAAGCAAAACCTAAGATACATACATTGATCTTTCTTAAGTGTTTTAGAACTTTAAGCATTTTCATTCTATTACACTGAATATTTTTTTTAATCTCATTTCAATGTTCTTGGTGCTTGTTCTTTGTCAAATTGAAGTTGGACGTCAGAGCTCTCACTGGTATATTGTACAAAGAAGCAACCAAGTGTTTCAGCAGGGATTGGTTGCTTTTTTGGTTTATTTCCTTTATATTTTTCTGTGTACAGCAGCCATGCTGCGCCAAAACTTTACTACTAGAGAATAATTAATAGAAATTTTGGTAAGAAGGGCTTTTTAACAGGAGAGTCCATGGACCCTAGGGGAATCTATGGGATCCCTACAAGCCCACTAACCTCCTGAAATTAAATGCAAAATGTTTGAAAATGTTTTTGTAAGGGAAAGTCTATATTTTTTTATCAGATTTTCAAGAGTATATGACACCAAAACATATAAAAACGTTAGTTAGGAAAGCTTCCATTTCTCTTTTGAGCCAATAAAATACCACTTTCCCTAAATATTTCTATCAGCCATATTCTCTAGTAGTAATTACTTAAACAAGAAAGAAACAGTGTAGACACTACACAGTCCCAAGAAAGCAACCGTTTTTACTTGGACAGACAAATTCTCTTTGCTCTTTCTATTTAAAGTGGGTCTTCAGAAAACCAGGGAGAGACTCCTTCCACTGAGTTATTTTCTTGATAAGGAATCCTATTTGACTTCATTCATATTCAGTTAATTAATAGTTTCATTTAGATTTAGGGTTTTCATAAGTAGCCACCAGAAGAAATTCTTAGAACTGTGCCTTGAGCCCAGAATGTTAGCAAATCATAGGAACAGGGTAGTATATTTTAATCAGTTACTATGGGAATATTGTAAGTCACCATCAAATCCATATATTCTGGCTTATCATATAACCAAAGTACAGATTTAATGAATATTAAATCATTGAAAGATTTTTTAACATGTGACTGATCTACATTTATCTGCATGCATAGAATTTGTAGGACACTTACTCATTTAGTCTCTTACCCACAGTTAGTCATCGCAATTTGTAATTATACATTTGTGTGATTATTTCATATCTATCTCCCCACTGGTCTCTGAAGCCTCACGAAGGCAGGGACTGTATATATCATATATCTGTATATGGTTACCATTATATCTTGGCAAGAGCCAGCTTCATGGGTATACATCTTGTGTAGTCACAGAGGTCCCGTGCTAATCAGGACCCCAAGCTTGGTTTAAGGCTCTGCCATTGCTGTCTTCAAATTCTTAAAAAAATTTTTAAAAAGGGAGCCACATTTTCATTTTGCAGTGGACCCCGCAAACCATGTAGCCACCCTGTTCCTGGAACCTATCATGGTACAAGCACATAGTAGACACAAGATAAATTGCTGAATGAATGGATGAATGAATGAAGTTTATACTTAATTCTAATCATATATCCTGCTTATATGAGAATTTTAAAGGTGTTTGACTGAATTTAAGGGGGATCCAGGATTGCCAGGTGACATGGGAAAGAAAGGAGAAAGGGGGCCACCCGGCCCACCTGGACATTCAGGGCCGGCTGGATCTGAGGGAGCCCCTGGAAGTCCCGGAAGTCCTGGCCACCCAGGTGAGCCTTGGTATTACAATTCTGGAAGCTGGAAACATTACTCATAGTATGGCCTTTACCTCCTAGAGTCTTCTGAGTAAACAGAAAGTTATTTGTGCTTTCGTGCTGCTACTGCTTTCATTCAACTTTGAACTTCAAATTCTAAGACACCGTGAAACAGCAAACTAATCAGGAGGAGGTGAATTTTACTGATCAGCCCATTTGGTAGACTGAAATCTAGAAACTTGCTCCCATAGACAAAATTTTGAAGTGCTGCTTCAACAAATTCAGCCTAAGGACACGAAATGTTAGTTCATTGCATCATCATGATGTCTGTGTTAGTTTGCTAGGGCTTCTCTAATAAATACCAAAGACTGGGTGGCTTAAATGACAGAAATTTATTTTTTCATGTTTCTTGAGGCTAGAAGTCTGAGATTGAGGTGTTGGTAGTGCCGGTTTCTCCTGAGACCTCTCTACGTAGCTTGTAAATGGCCATCTTCTTCTTGTGTCTTCTCTCTGTGTGTCTATGTCTCCTCTTCTTATAGAGACATCATTCCCATTGGACTAGGGTCTTCCCTAGTGACCTTATTTTAACTTAACTACTTCTTTAACAGCTCTGTCTCCAAATACAGTGACATTCTGAGGTGCTGGGGTTAGGACTTCAGCATATGAATTTGGGGTCAATCCATAGCTCTGTTGTTTTGAATCTTTTTTTCTGGCATGTTTCCAAGTTCAACATTGGTTTTCTTTCTTACTAGCTTACAGTTTGGGTTTTAGTTTAAGTTTTGTTTCATTAAAAACTATTGGATTGCAGCTCCAGGCCTTACTTAAAGACATTATTTAAGCTATCTGTTCAAACACTGAAAGGTTCGATAGTTTGCAGTTAACTCTCAGTGAAAACAATGTTGGCTATTGAGCTGTCCACACGGCTGGTGTACACACACTTTGAAAACGATTCGACACATCTCTGCTGTGGGTTCCTGAGGAAGCAGCAGCCAGGACAAAAGCCAGGGGTGATCTGTAATAAGAGAGCTTCCTTAAGGCTAGCTTCAGCACAGTTGACTGTAAGGACTGCCTGTTTTGGTCACCATTGTAATCATTTCTATGTTTGTGTTCTTTTTTTTCTTCCCTTCTCTCTTCATTTCTAGGAAAGCCGGGTCCTGATGGTGATTTGGGGTTTAAAGGAATCAAAGGCTGCCTTGGCCCTCCAGGAAGAAAAGGCCCTCCAGGTTTCATTTTGCATTTTCTCTATTTCTCTTTCATAAGGGAAGCACATTTTCTCCTCAGGTTAGAATCTCTGTATGTCATGTTAAAATGAAATTAAAAAAAAAAAAAAAACCTCTGTATACCTACTGCGCTTTAGTTTTTTGGGGTTTTTCTTGGCTGCTGGCTGGTATGGGAATCCAAACCCTAAACCTTGGTGTTACAACACCACACTCTATCCAAATGAGCTAACCTGCCAGCACCTACTGCTCTTTAGAAGGTAGCTCCTAGGTACTCAGTACCCAGACAAAAAATTCAGAAACATGGGGTTAGATATTTTTACCTATCTGATTCAAATATCTGTCAACCTAAGCATTCTAAAGTGTTAATCCTCATGATAATATTAATCTGTGCATAGTTTTCACTGTGAACTTAGCTTCACATAACTACAGTTCTGAAAAAATAGCACCTTTAATAAAATTCCACACATCTCCCTGGTGTTCACATTAGACCATTAGTAGGAAATAAGTCCTCTCTTTGAATGCCATTGTTTTGGTTTTTTTCAGGCCTTCCAGGATTGCCAGGACCTCCTGGACCAATGGGTGTGAGAGGTAACCAAGGGCATGATGGAATTCCTGGTCCAGTTGGAGAAAAGGGAGACATGGGTATAACTTGCTCATTATCTTTGTTCCACTAGTTTTATTTTGACTAGAATCATTAGTGACATTGTGATGGTTCACTACTCTGAAGATTCTTCTCTCATAGAACTGATGATCTTTAACATGGTCTTGGTGTGTAATTATTAAACTTCTTTTATAAACATATATATATATATACACACACACACACATATATATATAATGTAATGAAATTAACTAAATATTAATATGCCAAAATCTTCTCTTTCAGGTTTGCTGGGGGTACATCCAGGCCCAAGAGGGAATCCTGGTGCTCGAGGTGAGCAGATCTTCTTCCCTGACCTAATGATACACATTTCCAATGACTGAGTCCAATTTAATATACTTGATATACAAAATAAACTTAACATGGTGAATTAAAGACATCTCAGTGGTAATATAAGATATTTATAGTCTTAGTATTCAATTAAAAATATTTCATTATTACCGTTACAACAAAGGGGATGAATTAGAAACTGATCCAAGTTTGGAATTTCCTTCTATGAAAGTCTTTAAAAAGAAAAAGAATTCTTATTCATTGGCTTTGATGTTGTGGTTAGCACAGTTGAAATGTGTCGCTTCCTAAAAGGACGGAGGTGGAATTGATGGCTGCACGATGAGCATCTCTCCCTGCGATTCTGAGTAGCCGCAGTCATGCCAATCCTTTCCCACGTTGTTCTCTTCATAGTTCTGATCCCCATCCCCACACCCAGCTTGGAGTTCATGCTATTGTTTATTAAGGGCCACCCAGTAGCTCTCTCAACATCTCAGACCTGGCAATTTACTGAATGTGTTATTCAAAGTTATACACAAGTTTCTTGTTTGACAACTCGAGTTTGGATTTCTCGTGCCAATGTTTTACGAGAAAAGCAGCTTCTTTGAACTCTTTTCCATTCTGTAGAGAAACCTGCCAAAAGAAATATCAGATTGTTTGCATCTTTTATTGACCCTTCTCAGCTGTGGCTATACGGATTGGAGCATTTCATTAGCAAAGACACTTAGACCCAATAAGGGCCATTAGTTATGGTTGCTCAAGAGAACCAGCGGAGAGTAGCCTGATGCTCCTGAGAAAATCACTCGGGCAGGAACTGCCTCTTGACTGAACAAAGTATGAGAATAGACAAGAGCTGTCTTTTTCCATTTGTTTCTTCATGATTTGTTTGTCCTGTTGATTGAGCTCAATGTTCCCATGTCTCCCAGAACCCTGCCTCCCCCATGAGCATAAAGCCTTTCCCTTTCCACAGTCTAGTTTTAGAATCGTGCTCAAAAATAGTTTCAGTTCCTACTCCTAGGCCAAGTCACAGTTTAACTTTTTTGAATTGAGAACACTGGCATTTAATTGGAAATAAAATTTGATATAAAATGATCCCTACTTTAGTTTTTAAAAAGCCTCAAAAATAACAAATAGCCTAATTAGGTTAAATAAATCATTATGTGCCTCAATCCCTCCAGGATGACAAGTATGGAGAAGAGTTCTTTGAGACTTGAAAGGTATAAATCTTTGAAATTTCTTCTCCCAAATCCTAAAAGGAAATCATATTACAGAACAAGTAATTATTGTAATGACATGGAATATACAACCCAAGATATCTTGGTGCCCCAGGTCACTGCCATACAAAGACACATTACAGAGCTTAGAGTGAGCTGAAGTCATCTAAACACTTTCTTTTAAATTCATAAATTACAGGCATTGAAAAGCTAAAGAATGTGAGTAGAATAGGGCAGGATGTTCAATATTCATCAGTTTCACTTCATCAGCACTCTAGGTTTTTATCATATAATGACTTCCCCAGCCCTTCTTCTGAGCCACCAGCCTCATCCTCACTATTTTCATGCCATTTACTATTTCTATAATAACACAGAGATGGGAGAGGTGGGAAGGGAGATTATTTTCAGTTCATACAACATTTTTCATTTATGAATGTCAAAGCACCAATTTCTTGACAGTTTTCTGTGATGAAAAATATTAATGCAAAGTTGCGAGCTTGTGGGGGTCTTCTTTGGTAAATCTAAACCTCCTGCCACATTTGTCCCTCCCAGACTAGTGTTAGGTGTTCCGGGGAGAATTAACCAGAGGACAGAATAAAGATTGCGACTTCGTTGCTCTTTGGGTTTAGCTGGACAGCACTTCAAATGCACACCTACCTCAGAGCCATACAGTTTAGCTTCTTATGCTCAATTGCATTATTGTTGACAAAATAATGACATCGCAATTAAAGTTCATTCAATAATAATAATTGTGGCTTACATTTACGTAAGACTTTAGAGCTTATACCATGCTTTTCCATGTGTATATGAGTATTATATCACTTCATATCTAAAGAACTGAGCTAGGACAGGTATTACTTTTATTTTTAAAATGAGAAAACCAAGACTTTTAATAATGAAGTGACTTTGCCAAGATCAAATGGCTAGTTGGAGACAGACTGAGTCTCAACTCAGTTCTTATAGACCTGCACTTCATTTATCACCTCTTTTTTTTTAAAAAGTGTTCTGAATCTTAACACTTTTAAGCAAAGTGCTTACATTATGAAAGATAACCACAAACTGTAACTCCAACAATAGGAGCATTAGAGAAACTGATTGAGCCTTCTTCTTTGCAGGAGCTAAAGGAAACAGAGGATCCCCAGGCTTGTCTGGCCTGCCTGGCAAGAAAGGGACAGTGGGAGACATTGGGCCCCGAGGACCTACTGGCCTAACAGGACTCCCCGGGCCACCAGGCATACCTGGTGCAATCATCCCTGGCCGAAAAGGAAATCGAGGTCCACCAGGCCCGAGAGGAAACCCAGGTAAAGGGTTTACTTTATAACATAAAATAAAAGAATGAAAATAATGTTTGACCTCAGAAGTTTTCAACCTTCTCTTCGTGTTGCCTCATTGCTTCTTTTTTCCCTTTGGTCTTCTTGATTCTTCCCATACCAACCTGTTCTCACACAGAGTTCAGTAATTCTGTTGGTGTCGTTGCACTGAGTGTCCTGTTCAAACAATTAGTAGTTAACTAATTAATAAGCCTAGAAGAGAGAGATGCATCCATTCAACCAATATTTATTGAGCTCCTACTATGCATCAGGTACTGGGCTACGTACTAGGGCAGCAGCACAGACCCTGCTCTAACAGACCTTCATCAAGGAGAAGCAGGTCCTGCTTTGCCAGGCACCTCACTGGCTTTATCTAACTCTGTCCTTACCACAATCCCATCACCCAGTGAAAAGGAAAGGAATGATAAGGGGCAGGGTGTGCACTTTGTTGGGAAGAATCACTGATAGAACCTTCCAAGCTCCCTTACTGGCAATACTGATAAGCTCTTTGTGAATTCAGGTGATCCTGGTCCCCCTGGGCCTCCAGGAAGTCATGTAAAAGGCATAAAAGGAGATAAAGGATTTATGGGCCAGCCTGGCCCAAAAGGTCCACCTGGAACTGTAGGGGACAAAGGACCACCAGGTCATGTGGTGAGTGTGCAAAATTATTTTGGATTATTGATACAATACTGACTTGTTATATTGTATATTATATTGTATATGGTGAATATTAATAATATTGACTTACTATTATTAATTCGTGTATTATACTCTTGTAAATCAATTGCCGGGATCAGATGTACCTGGAGGCAGCAAAAATTTCCCATTTTGTGATGCCTTTGTGCAGTGGGCCTGTGGGAAGACAGAGCCCAGAAGGTTCAGGAAATCAAAGAATCTTAAGAGTTGGAAAGATTTGGCCTGTAAGGGCCCTCTAAGATTTTGGTCCATATGGGACTTACCTCTACAGCATTCCTGACACTTGCTTGTTTAGACTCTGAACAATTTCAGTGATGGAATCTTCAAAAAGCAGCTAAGAGTTTAGAATCACTCTAAATGATGTCACATTTTCCCTCTATCAATATACTTATCTGTGCTATCCTGTAAATGTCTATTTATTTTCCCAGTGTTTATAAATAGCTGCCACTTCCTTCCAATTATTTTCTTCTGGATAAATACCTGGTTCTTTCTAATTCAGTTTAACTGTTCATCAACCTTGCCTTTATCCTGAATATACCCTAGTTTGTCCCTAGGATGAGCACCCTCTGGAAGTGAGAGCTCAGTACTCCAGTGAGTGTCTAGAGAGAAGAGTCTCACTGTCCCAAACATCACCAGTTTAGGAGTTCAACCTAAAATTCGACTCGAGCTACTTGGCTGCCCTGCCCATGACCACGTTGTTGTGCACATTGAGCTTACAGTCAAATAAAGCCATGTGCCTTTTCCTCATGGACCACACTAAGTTTTCTCCATTATTTCTTGTCTAGCTTTTTGTCGTTGATGTTTGTTTATTTGTGACCTTGCTGCAGAACTTGTACATTTATCTTTCTTGGACATCACGTTGTTCGTTTGGGCCGGTGCTCCCAGCTTAAGATCTCTCAGTTCATCACCTCTCTCCCTCAACAGCTCAGCTGTCTGCCCCAGCTTTCTCTTCACAACAGATTTGAAAAGCTGATGCCTCTGTTTACCAATGCTTGGAGTCAGATATTGAATAGACGGGTATGGTTTAATGATTATTATTGAGTGTCTATTCAGTACCAAAGGATAGGAAAATAAAAAGGCACCGTCCTTTGCCCTAAAGGAGCCTATGAGAGGTGAAGGAGAGAGATACGGAGACAGGCCATTCTCACACTGTGGAATGGCAGAGGGTCGTGGGAACATGGAGGAAGGGTATTTAGTCCAGTCCGTGGAGTGAAGGTGCTCAGGAAAGATTTCTCCTGGAGGAGATGCCCTTGGCCTCAGTCTTCATGATGCACAGGAGTTTTCTAGAAAACAAGAAAAGTAGGAGCGATGGGGCTGAGAGGAAAAGTGCTTTCTGAGCAAAAAGACAACGGGCGTGTGTGAGTGACACAACACACAGCTCTGTGTCACTGCAGGCTGAGGCGGGAGACAGCTCATAGCAGGAGGAGGCTGGAGGGCTAAGCAGGCGCAAGGCGTGGAAGTCTGGTTTTCCAGATAAGAAGCAGGACCACCTTGGTTATTTATTTATTCAAGAAACATTTACAAAGCAGCTGTGCATGCCCAGAATTCTCTCTGCAAGTTGTAATTAACATCTTAACTGCCTTTTGATCTGGCCATTCGTTCCCGAGCTCTGAACCCATCGTGCTCGCTCCAAGCAGCAGCCGTTTTGTCCACAAAGACATGGTAGAGAAACTGTGTTTTGACCACTCATATGAAAACACAGAACATCTGCGATATAATCCTTATTTCTACCAACCTCATCAGTGGTGGGTAATGAGGTACTTTGGCATGGCTTATTGTTAGGAACCATGTTAGGGTCTCTTAAGCTTCCTTGGTATTTTGTTTCCAGAATCTGTCTTTTAAAAAAAAATTTTTTTTTTTGAAAAATAACATAATTGCCCATCTCCAGTCTGTAGGTAACTCTCATGTTCTCCATGATTCTTTGAAAGTTGCCAACATTGATGCAAATTCCTTCCCAGGACACTGGGATGGAGAAAGTTTGGTTTAGATGTGTAATCTTGCTTAAATCCCATGATGCTTTCATGGTCATAGGCTTCTACACACGCAGTTGCAAGATGACTCTTCCTCCTCCATAGTTACCTTTATCTCGAGAGAACAGGCAGACGACAGAAGCCAGACAGTCCTTGATGAGATAATTTTATCTTCCTTTTTTAACCTCCCACAACCTTATCCAAGCAATAGGACTGTTCCTTCTTTGGTCTTCTTGCTCCAAAGACATCTGGTTCCAAGAGTAGTTGTTTTCTTGGCATTTCTCATGATCTTCAGCTCATTGTTCTCAAGTAATAGCATTCTATCTCAATTCCTACAGCCAAAAGTGCCTGTCAAAAACTCTCCTGACAACCCCCTTATGCTCCCTTCCCTGGATACTTTACTTCTCCTATCACCCTAATCAAGAGTAATTTATAGCTCTTCCAGCTTAGTTAGAATGATGCTTGGGTACTATGAATCAGCAAAGGCTCCACTGTTTTTGCTAGAATTACAAATACAGATTATAATTTTCATTCTGGAAACCTGGTGCCTATTCTTCCTGAAAGATCTCCAAATACTGGGCAGTTCTATTTAGGATACAGAATATCCAATTGTATCCAACACTAAAACCACAGACAGTAACATTGGAAAGTATGTTCACTCTTGGTTGTAAGGGTAGTTTTTAATTCTTTTTTTCTTTTCTTTTCTAATGATCATTTTAAGCAGAGATCTAAGTGGCAGAGGAGTTATAGGCAGGTGAAACACTGGATTGAAAAATAAAAATAGTATCTGTCAACTTTAGTTCATTCTCAAGCAACATAATATTATATCCTATTTGCTTTTTTAAAAAAAAGGCTGTACTGTGATTTTAAACATTTTTCTGTGGTTCTGCTCCCTTTTCTTTGAACTATAGGGTGCACCAGGTACCCCAGGTCTTCCAGGGCTCAGAGGTGATCCTGGATTCTGTGGATTTCCGGGGATAAAAGGTACTATTTTTGTGCACTGCTTTTTAGATGCAAATACAATAATTATCGTTCTTATTTGAGGGTACACACATGTTTACTGAACTCCTATAGTCACCATGGACAGCTGAGGTTAGTAAAAATAGGACTTCAGTATGAGTGAGGAAGGAAGACTCCACCAGCACCCAGCTGAGGATGGAAACTACAGAAAAACTAAAAACAGAAACAGTTTAAAGTGGTATATGTGTTGGGATGGGGGATGGAGAACTATATCAATATTAACAGTATCTATCGGTTTTGAATTGTTTATATTATCTTATGCCCATGTTAGTTTTATAATTTTAAAAAGGTGAAAAATCTGAGAACATTCACCAAACTCTTAGTGGGGAGAGAATAAGTAAGTTTTTACATAGATTTATGCATCCCTATTTTTATGGGGTACATGTATTATATTTTTAATCTGAAAAATATAATATATATATAATTTTGGAGGATTTTAAGTTTAAAATATTCACACACATGGATTTAAACTTCAGGTTTCAGAAGATAATTCTCAAGTCTTCCATAAGTGTGCTGTGGCCTTAAATAAAGTTTTGAATATGTGATTCATTGTCTTAGTTGGTTAATTCATCTGGTATTGTTTTTGCATGGCCACGAATCAAGTATCACAGACTACAGAGTTGTTAAGTAACAAGTGTATCCAACATGAACAGAGCCACATTTTCATGAAGGAAAACTTTTTCCAGGTTCAAGAAAGGACTAGGTGGACTTAAAAGAGGTCCTTTTTTTAACACTTTCAATCACGGACTCTTTAAGGAGCAAATTAGCGAAGAATAAATTACAGCAAGTGATACCAAGGAGCCTCACAAGACATTGGGTGGATGAACACTGGCAGACAGCCTGCGAAAATGTGTAACACCCTTCACTTCCCAAGTCTTGCAATAAGACTACCTAAGATCTGAAAACTACAGAAAGGCCCCACGAGAGAAAGAAACATTCTTGGAGGTATTTAGTGGGGAGATTCTTAAAATCAGCTACTTTGAAATATGTTCCATTAAATATATTCAGTTACTCTCTCAGATTTCAGAATAAGACCATCAGCTGGCACTGCTAATGAATTTGCAATTCTTTATTTGGAAAGTTTTAATCCCTAAAGAGAAAAACATTTAGGCTTCTCCTGGTATATATAAATAAATATTAACAGCTTCCTCAGTTCCGATACCAAGTGGATCATTTATAGTGTAGTTGCCAGTTAATTTTTGATGATAAAATTATTTTATTGTATTTCTTCTATTAATATCATATTTAGTATTAAAATCCAAGTAATCTGATGTACACTATTTCAAGATTCTTTAAAATGGAGTTATTTCTCCAAATAAATGGCTCTTGGTAACCTTCTTTTATTCATGTAAAAGGCTATGATTGGAAGAGAAATCTTACCACTTTTTTAGTTCACATCAAAGAAAATATTCTGTATGTGCTCATGAAAGTTCTTGATAGAACTAACTCTAGGCTATTATAAAGCTTGACTGATAAGCTGAGAAAGTAGATAACTATGACAACCAAACAATATAATTCAGCAATATAATTCACCAGGAGGTGTTAAAATAGATTTTAATGTGACTTTGTACTTTACCTTAAATATTAAATTGAAAAGGTTTCTGAACTCAAAAAGCAAACTCTTAGGAACCCTTCCCTTCAATGTTAAAATATAAGATCTTAATGCCTACTTCTGGGTATATTTCTTTATAGACTGATTAAACATGATCAACTTGGTCCAAATGAAATGCCAAAACCCACATGAACATAATTATGTTATAGTCATTGTCACAGAACCCACACGACATAATCTCCAGTCATAACTTACAGTATTTATCCTTAGATTTCATCATCAACCTGAAGAGCTTGGAAAACCATTGTTCTAAAGTATAATCATACTATCTTTTTTTTTTTTTAGGAGAGAAGGGTAATCCAGGATTTCAAGGATCAATTGGACCTCCAGGGCCAACTGGGCCAAAAGGGCCACCTGGTAAATATACCTATTACCTTGCTATCGCTCTCCACAAAGAAAGAGTAACTCATCAATAAAGCCATCTTCTTCTTATGTTTATTCCAATAGGTGTACGTGGAGACCCTGGCACAGTTAAGATCATCTCCCTTCCAGGAAGCCCAGGGCCACCAGGCCCACCTGGAGAACCAGGGATGCAAGGAGACTCTGGGCCACTGGGGCCACCAGGAAACCTAGGTGTGGGACTAGCAGCATTGACTTGGATCTCTAGGAAATGGTTGAACCAAAATACCTGTAAAGTGCTTTGAAAGCAAATGATATAACTTCACAGAAAATGTTAAAGATGATAGTGTTTTTTACAGTCAGTCTTAGGATTGAGCTCATTTTACCCTTGGCGAGCAAATAAAACACCTTGGAATTGATTGGAAACTGTTGTATATAGTATAAAGTTGAGTAAATACACTTTAGGGCACTATGTTTTGGTTTTTGTTTTTTATCAAGGTAAAGGCATTATGTCTATCTCCTCTGAAAACTGTCAGTCTTAGAGCTCTATTTCTAAATGATTGCCCAAATGTACTTGAGTTGTCTGAATTTATACTTTTCTAACACTTTGTAGAGTGAAGTGTTAGAAAAAATGATTTTGAACTCTTTTCAAAATGTGGGTGTTTGGAAATTGAACCAACCCTTTTATATAGACTTAGTATATTGTAATAGACTTCTGAGTAGAACTGTTATGTTCTAAGTTTGCCTGAACCACCTAGAAGATAAGAGAGATATTACTTATTAGTTTGATCAATACATGGGCACAGCAAATTCTGGAAGAGCATAAATCAAAATAGTAGCCCAATTTTAAATTGTTGTATTTCACATACTCATAGTTCATTTTTGAGTGTCTTTTCCCCCCCTGGGAACTGGGGATAACAAGTTGAATGACTAATGATCCCAGTTTGCCCAGGACTGAAGGTCTTCCTCGTATGAAGGACTTTCACTGCTGAAATGGGAAAGTCTCAGGTTAACTGGCATGGTTGGCCACCTTACCTACCATCCTATATGATGAAATGTAATACAATGTTGGTTTTTTGCCCAGGACCCTGTGGGTCAAGAGGTAAACCTGGCAAGGATGGAAACCCAGGAACTCCTGGGCCAGTTGGAGAAAAAGGCAACAAAGGTTCCAAAGGAGAGCAAGGTAAACAAAGACCCAGCTTGTTTTCCTCATGAAGCAGGGCTGTCTCAATACGCAGAGGAGTCTTGTGTGAGTGTGTGACTATATGAGTAATCCAGGTCTTTCAGTTTGCACTGTTTAGATTGGACCAAATGTCAGGGGAGAAATGTTCATTTGGAAGAAGATGGAAAATCAAGAATTATTGGAATAAACTACCCTTCCTACCTCTTAGCTGGGCAGATGTGCTCCAGATTTTTAGTCTGATGCACGATTTAGCCTAAGAACAAATGGAACTAATGAAGCTCTAGTGAGTGTTCTATCTTCAAAAAGGCCAATACTATTTTTAGTTACTTATAAGAGTTGTTAGTTAATAATAGCTACTTATAGGAGTGTTATATAAGTATGTAGTTAGAAAAAATAATACTTTGATATAAATAAGAAAGCTACTCAGTATCCTTATTTAGGAAAACCATCTTTTAACTATGCCATTCTTGAATGTTCATACAACTCAACAATTCATGTGTATGTCCTAAAAAGGTCCCTCTTAAAAATCAGGTTTTATTCTGAACATGAGCTAATATGTGTCAGTTTGATACCTGTATCAAAATCAACCTTCTGCAAAAATTTCAAAGCACACTTCTGGAAAATATCTACATGTCCAAATCTTATATTTTTAGGATTTCTGACTTCATTGAGGTAAGAAAATGTTCTAAATGTTATTTCCCAATTTATTGACAGATAATATTCCCAGATCCACTATAACACGGTAAAGAGTAGAGACTTAAATCCTTAAAAGTTCCATTATGATGCTAATTATATAATTCTGTAATTACTTATTATTTAGTATTGTCATGAGTGCACATTAAAGAACTATTACTCATTCGACTTTCCTTACAGTGTGCTTTTTGAAGTGGTGAAAAACAAAACTCTTATTAACAATTCTATTAATTTTAAAACTTTAATGACCAAAGTTGGGTTGCAGAATGGGTAACAGCAAGAGCAAAGGTACTACAGTACAAATTATGTTGGAAATTATTAGCAGGTATACACAGTCCAATGCTATGGAGACCTCATAAGAATAATAAAGGGACTAAGAGTCAAATTGCATTGGCTTAAACTGATAGGCTTGGCCCCTTTCCTGGAAATGCAGAATAGCCTTGAATAGTGCACATTTGCCTACAATCTCACCTCCAGTTCCAGTCCTGCTCAACTAATCATTTTATGATTTCTGTGAAGAGACCTGGAGGCATCTTTTGCCTGGGTCCAATGACAACCCCCTGCGAATTAGGGTAGGGATTAGGAAAGGTGAAGAATGTGTGTATCTCCTGTATTTACTAAAACCACCATGGCAATTTTGGACTTTTCAAGTAAGACACGAGACTTTCAAGAATTTGGATGTGCCCTATTTTTAATTTCAAAGAACAGGTCAAGGTCCCTGGAGAAAACAGGAGAGAGCAGAATTCAGAGGAGACTGAAATAATATATACATCATATTGGGGCTTTTACAAATCCTTGTGAAAAGTACTGACTTCTGAGTCAGGACTAAACTTGGGACACACTGCCTGACTCCCATGGTGTGGTTGTTCGTGGGCAACAGTAAATCCCTTGATGCTGTAAGCCAAAAGTCTAACAGTCTCTGCCCTCTCTGCACTTCCTTAGGACCCTAAAGGACCATGGCCCACATCAGGTTAGGGAGGGTGGCAGTGTACGGTGGCAGTGGAAATGGATGGGGGAGTGAGGAAGTGATAGCTAATGCCAATATTATAAATAGCTATTCAATGAAGAAAAGAAGAGGGAAGGACAGGTGGAAGGGGAGAGAGGGTAGCTCCCTGGTTCTTATTTTAAAATGATGAATGTAGATTAGCCTATTCCAACTGCAGAGGAAAAAACAAAGTATAAAAACCATTTATTTTGTTTCTAACTCATATAAATAAAACTAACCTTCTTACAGTTAAAAGAAGTCTTTTCTATTTTTATTTACTTACGAATTGATCGAAAAAAAATCTTGAAATTAGAACCTTTGGAAATAACTTTCATTGTTTTCTATGACTGTTTATTGATTTACCAAAAACATAAGTAATTTCTATTATCTATCTGAATAGACTTTCAAATTGTAGATATTTGATTTGGTTTCTTTTTCCCCCACATTGTAGGAAGATCTATTTATTTATTCATAAAAGATGTATATAAGACCTACCAGATGCAGGCTACTGTGCTAGAATTCACTGGGGAATTCAAAGATAAAGATCTGATCTCAAAAGACTCATAATAAGATATACATAAATAGCTGTAATAATAGGTGTTGTGTGATAAACTGCTTAACATTTAATAATATTGTTTGTAAATAACATTTACAATGTGTTTTTTAAAGGACCACCTGGATTAGATGGATTGCCAGGTTTAAAGGGAAAACCTGGAGACACTGGGTCACCTGCAACCAGGACAGCAATGAGAGGCTTCGTCTTCACTCGACATAGTCAAACAACAATGATTCCTTCATGTCCAGAAGGGACAGAGCCACTCTACAGTGGGTTTTCTCTTCTTTTTATACAAGGAAATGAACGAGCCCATGGACAAGACCTTGGTAACATTCCAGTCCTAGTTTCCAGTCATGTTGTTCCATATGCAGATTGTAAATTTTATAGCATGGGGTGTTTCCCTCTGAAGTTAAGCATAAATAACCTTGAGTGTCTTCCAGCATATTTTAAAGAAGGCAAATAAAACAACATTGGCCTAGTGTAGAATTTTCATCCTGGAATATAAAATACTGGAAAGAGCCTAGTTTATGAATGCTAGCCTAGCTCATCCTGTTCAATGCAAATGGTTTTCACTTAAACCACCTGTCTACTTTTTAATTTCAAAAGTAACTTTTTTCCTAAAATGTTATCTGGTTATTAGCTATTATGTACATGTGAATAACTGGTAATGCTTTGACATTGTCCCAAGCAAAGACATTGTCCCAACCGACCTATACCAGTCCCCAAGTTCTAGATTGATTAGAAGGGGCCACAGAAAGTAGTAAGAGTGGGAGAAGGAGGATTTTTTTGCCTACTGGATATTCGATTTCTATCATTATTAAAACTTTTCAATACCACATTTTGCAAATAACTCTTTTGTGTTGTCTTTGTCCAGTTTTTGCTGCAGGTTATGTTTTATAGTAATGATACTCAAAATGATTTTCATGTACTGAAAGTGATACTCAGGCTGATGTTTTGTTAGGAACTCTTGGCAGCTGCTTACAGAGATTTACCACAATGCCATTCTTATTCTGTGACATCAATGATGTGTGTAATTTTGCATCTCGAAACGATTATTCATACTGGCTGTCAACACCAGCTCTGATGCCAAGGGACATGGCTCCAGTTACCGGAAGGGCCCTTGAGCCTTACATTAGCAGGTAAAAATCCAGTCCCTGAGTTCTGTAAAGGAACCAAGTGAATCCTTCACTTGTACTGAAATATAAGACAGCACATCACAGTGCAGAAAGGGGTGCTGTAGCCAGCCTTTGTTTCATGTTACAGGTGCATTGTCTGTGAAGGTCCTGCAATTGCCATAGCCATTCACAGCCAGACCACGGACATTCCTTCGTGTCCCCATGGCTGGATTTCTCTCTGGAAAGGATTTTCTTTCATCATGGTAAGGAGAAAAGGAACAGCAAATTTATGTTAAAGATTACCTGTAGAATCTTACATTGTGCTGGGTAAAATGTGGCTCCCAGAATGGATGCTGCCTGATATCAATACGTGCAATATGCCATGGACATTTGCTTGAAAATCTGCAAGTAAACTTTTTTTCTTTTTAATTGCAGTTGCTTTTGGTAAATAATGGAGCATTAAAAAAATTGACGTCTTGGGAGATTACCTACAAATTCTAAATCATGATATTTAGGTGAATAGTAGCTACCACTTATTGGTAATGGAATGCCTACTTTTTAATGTGGCAGCTGCTTTAAATACATCCTCCTTAATCCTTATGGAAATGTTAAAAGGCAGTTTCTATCATCTTCAGTTTTATAAATAAGAATTAAGTAACTTTCCCAAGGTTTTACAACTATTAAGTAGTAAAGCTAGGATTTGAACCCAGGTCTATCTGTTCCAAAATCTTTGTGCCTTATACCATGCCCCTGACATTCACATAAAGATGAGAACAAAGAGAAACAGTCTTTTAAAGAAAAATCTCCCAGATGTAAGTGCTAAATGAGGAAGTCTGTGGACTGACCATCTATGATTCTGATAGCTGCACATACATGGGTATTCATATATTCAGTATAGTGATGTTTATGATACGTTACTTCTCTTTCTTGACTCATAGTCATCCATTCATTCAATCATGAACATAACAAATATTTATCGAACACCTACCACGTGCTATGACTGTTCTAGGCACTGGGAACCATTGTTTCTGCTCTCAGGGAGTTTATGTCTAGCAAGGAGGATAGACAATAAACAAGAAGACAAAATAACAATAATAGTAACAAGAGTTCAGGTGGTGACAGGTACTATGAAGGAAATAAGGCAAGAAAAGGTGAGAGACTGACAGGGATGAGGTTATATTTAAGCAGACAAGGAAGAGCCAGTTAGGGCTGGCTGGTTAGTTTGGTTGATTAGAACGTGGCCTTGTAACACCAACGTCAAGAGTTTGGTTCCCCTTATGGGGCAGGGCCGGCCATCCAACAGAAATAAAAGCAAAGAGCCAGTCAGACCTGGGGGCAAGGAGCACTCCAGGCAGAAGGAACTGCTTTTCTTTTCTTTTTGATGACTATAGCTCAAACTGGGAGATACCTGGAGTATTAGCAAATCTGGATTAAAAAGTACAGAAGTTTAATTCACACATTCTGGTTTTTTCTTTCTTTTCTTATTGCCTGATATTACACACACACACACACACACACACACACACACACACACACACACACACACAAGTAGAGAATTGAAGGTTTGAACACCAATGGACAGAGTTTTTATTCAGATATTTTTATGTGATAGTTCACAAGTGCAGGTTCTGAGGGCGCTGGGCAAGCACTGGCATCCCCCGGCTCCTGCTTGGAAGAATTTCGAGCCAGCCCATTTATAGAATGTCATGGAAGAGGAACATGCAACTACTATTCAAATTCCTACAGTTTCTGGTTGGCTTCATTAAATCCGGAAAGAATGTTCAGGTAACTATTCACTGTTGGGCTAGGTCTGATGACTCAATTACAGAACTATTCAAAGGTTGCCTATGTTAGCTTTTCTTTATCTATGTGTTGATGAACTCACATTAACACCCGCCGCCATGCCAATAAAATCCTGTTAAGCTTGGCACTCCCAGTTTACAAGTGTTCTCAAGTCCACAGCTAGCCATGATTTTGTACTAGTATACCATTAAAGACAAAATAAGTGATTTTTGTCATCACTCAACATACTTAATATTTACATATGAATTTACAGTAAATTATTAAATAAAACCACTAAATGACCTACTAATCTTAATTTACTGTATTAGAAGATTTGTGAATAATACAGATTATTTGAAGGGTGGGGATAGTTTTACAACAAAAAAAGATGATCTGTAAACTTGCATCAAGGTCTGTGTTTCCTTAGTACTACTGAAATACAACTAAAATTTTAAAATGTAGACATATATACTTTTTCAGAATACAGCTCTTGTATAAAGGAAGATGTTTCTGTAATAAAATTTAGAGCTGCTACAACATTCATTAATAAAACTCAAACCTAGCAAGGATTTCCTTTTATCTATAAATCAAAAGATTTGTTTTTATTTCAGAAAACCTATTCCATCAACTGTAAAAGCTGGGGAGTTAGAAAAAATAATAAGTCGTTGTCAGGTGTGCATGAAGAGAAGACGTTGAAGAAATCAAAGAAAATAGAACTGCTATTTTTCATCCTAAATAACAAAGTTATGACTCAGGACATGAATTTATTTAGGTATTTTTTCTAATCAAACAATATTGCTCTATGATGGCTTAGTACAAAGTTTCAATTTGTTTCCCTACAACAAAGCATTTCTTTTAATTTATTTCTGTGATATTGATCTCTAAATCTAGGTTGTTTCAAAGTTCCCTGTGGCGAGGCAGCAATTTTTCACAAAGTATCACTGAAATCGTATTCTACTTTTATCCAATGCAAAGTCTAAATGGCAATTATGTGAAGATTGAATGCTACAAGTTAAGAGATATTTGGCCCACTGGATTCTCAACATCTGTCCTCTTCTCTTTCAGTCTTTGAGACTCAGGGAAACTAAGTCAATTGTACACAGGCCTGCAGCCCCCTTCCTGAAACTTTAGACCCTGGGTAGAGAGGGAGATGGGAGCATGTAGAATACTGGAGCACCAAGACTAGAACTGGACTTTCAGACCTGTTGAGTAGCATGAGGCCTGAAGGAACACAATTGAATTGAGATGCATGGATTTTCCAAAATTCTTTCAAACATACCCAAAACTAAGGGCAAAATAGGGTTCCCTAGTATTATGGAACCATAACAGCCTTGGAAATACTTTATGGTTTTGTTTTGTATGTCTTTGAAGATTTCTGTTTGTTTGTTCATTGAATTCACTTCACTGCAACAATAGAGCCTGCTTGTATTCATAGTAGATAACATTTTTACCCTTAGTGAATTAATTTTAGTAGGATATTATTACACGTGTTTATTGTTTACTTCAAAATGTGTCTAACTTTTAACTCCTCTTTTACGAGCACAGCCACATTAATAACAAGGACACAACTCATTGCATGTGCACTTTATCCCCATCCCCATAAATGTTGGTGCATACCTTATATAATTGAATAGTTCAATAATCCATAAAATAATTTAAGGCATTCATTGGCTTATCAGGCTCAGAATATTTTTTCTTTGCTCTAAATATTTCATTACTCTGGTTTTACAGATTTATTCTATTGTTACTTCTCTAATTCTTCCCTTGTGAAAAAACAAGTTTTTTTTATGTTGTATATTCTTACAAATCATATTGAAAGAGTCCATTGTGTAAAAATATTAATGTACAAATTGTACAACTTGGCAACTGTGTGTCTTAAAACTTGCTTTTCAGTGTCTTGATACATTCCCAAGGTTACTTAATTCAACTAAACAAGCATTTTATTCAGCATCAAGCCGTGTCCCAGGCACTGTGCTAAATTATAGAGATATTAAGAGAAAAAAGGGAGACTGTTTCTAATCTAATATCCCAGAAAAGGCAACTTATTGCTTCTGTTAAGATCTCATATATGATTTGCTCCTCTCCCTTTTTTCTTCTTTTGTCACATTTTTATATTTCATTTCATCATCATAATTCAGCAGGCTTGAGTGAAGGTTTAAAAATAAGATCTATGCCCAAGGAAAGCTCAGAATTTCTAGCTTCTCTTAGGTACTGCAGAAGCTAAGGTCTGAACAATATGAAAAAAAGAAATCTACAAAACATTAAAAAACATTTATACTTCATGGTAGCACTATTTGATGAGTCTTAGAGGTGAGGCATCATGAGACAAGGCTTTGAAGAAGCCTCTTGACCCATCTAGGTGGAGTTGGTGGTGCTGACATTTAAATTCAGGCTATTGCTTCAATGTCAATCACTTTGTAAGTGAAAATGTGACCCCAGAGGACAGCACAGACTGTGGCCATGGTGTACATTCTTGACTGCTTACATGACTGCTGTCAAGCCATTTTACACCTAAACTAAGACAAGCAGCATCTTACTATTGTTTACTAAGATTCACCTAATATTAAGACTTGTCTGCACTAAAAATACTCTACTGACCCAATTGTACTATGGGGCAGATAGGGCTAGCTGATCTCCATAAACCCTCTGTAGGCAAATAGTTCTCAAAGTGTGGTCCTCAGACCAGCAGCATCAGCAGCACCTGGGAACTTGTTACAAACGCAAATTCTAGGGCCCACTCCAGACCTATAAAATCAGAAACTCTGAGGGTAGGGCCCAGAAATTTGTGTTTTAACAAGCTCTCAACATGATTCTCATGCACTTTAAAGACTGAGAAAAACTGCTCTAGACAAACAGCCAAAAAATTGGCTACGATTGCTCAATCCTTGCCTCTTTTAAAAGTCTAAAATTACAGATGACTGTAAGTAATTTAATTTCACTAATAAATTAAAGTCCTTGATTGGTGCTAATGCCAAACGACTGGCCTCTGCTCATCCCCAAACCTCCATCTTCTCTTGCCCTCTCATCAGTATCTAACTTCTGAGGAAGACAAGTGATGCTAAAACCTTAATTTCCAATGAAGCCATGTGAACAGTGGTTCAGTTGTGGTTCAGTCATACTTCTAAGACTGAGCATAAAATATAGCTCAAGTGCATCATTTTCCAGATACCTAGGAGTAGCTTATAAAGTTATAAAGATTTAACTTTGTAGATAAAATGTAAATAACTTGTTTCTTCTAAAGTTGGGGCTTCAACTTTTGGAATTTCACAGTGTGCTAAAGTAACCAAATTCTCAGAGGTCTTTCTTTCTGCAAGATAAACATTATTAAGTAACTTATTTATGAAAGTATTAAAATAATGCTTAAATTTGAATTTTATGCTAACTTAGAAAGATTTTTCTATGTATCAAATGTAACTTACTGCTACTGAACTTAATTTAATATTTACTCTATAACCAAATGAACTATATTTAAAATATATTGAATATTTTATATTGTTATATTCTGACAAAATTACAATTCTGTAATGTACTAATATGTTTGTAATTATAGATAATATATTATTTTATTGTATTGTCTAAGAATAAAATTGAAAAATTGTATTTGGTCTTTTTTCCAAAATGGAAATGAATTTATTTGGGGGGGGGGTATTGTAAAAATAATAGATGTTTAGCATAAAAACAAGAAACAATATGGAAGTTACAAAGAAAAATACAAAAATCGCCATGATAATCCTCACTCCCACCTAAGATAATTATTTAATTAAACTGTAAACTCAGACTTTTTTCCTGTAAATATTTTTTGAAACAAAAATAGCATAAAACCATACTGTTTTGTCACCAGATTTTTTTAAAAAAACTTAATATATTGTGGACATATTTTCACATCAATCTGACCATCATTTGCACCACAGTCCATTGAATGGATTTACAATATAAGTCAATGAATCCCCAACTGCTAGAAACTTAATTTAGTTATATTATGGACATATGGTACCTATGTCATTTCACATTTGTCCGATTATTTCCTGGATAATCCCTAGAAGGAAAACTATGGAATAAAAGGAATTGCACAATCTTAGGCCTTTAATATACATACAAAAATCCTCTCCAGAAACGTTGTTAGAATTTTCAGCTGCATCAACATTGCAATGAGAATACTCATTTCGTTAGGCTTTTACCAATACTGAATATTTCTCTTCTTTTACATCTTGGCCTATCTCACTGTTTTAACTTACATTTTGCTCATTATCAGTGAGGCTAAACATTTGTCACTTTTAATTATTACTTGTTTTCTTAAAAAGTAGCATTTATTATGAATGCTCGTCTTTGTTTTCCTGTAAAGGGCCTAATCATGACTTTGCTTATTTTTATATTGAGTTGTTTAAAGAGTTTTTACAAATCAATAAGAAATGCATAAAGATTACAGAAATTATGGATCAGATATTTTGATAAATGTTTCCCATTTATAATACAAATACAATTCATTCAAGAAAAAAATTCATAAAATTTCAAATGTAGAGAAATGGTAAAGAAGAATGCTTTTATATAGAAAATATGAAATCTCTGATAAGGAGCTTTCAGGCTGTGTTAAATGATAATAAAAACATAATCAAGGAAAGAAATGGAATGCATGTACAGTGATTCTAGGTAATAATTCTAATACAAAAAAAAATGTTGCTTAAATAAATATTTTGGAAACATTCTCATATTTGGGCCAAAAATCTAATTTGAAAACACTGTGGGTAAAAAAAAAATGTACTAATCCATTTTAATGAATTTATTTTTACTGTTGGTAAGTAGAAGAATAACAGATACTGTGTTTGACCACATTCTCTCTCTCTACCTCTAAGCCTGTTTAGTAAGGAAAACTTTGATCAGTCCTTAATAGACTCTTAGCAACCTACTGGCAGAGCACTTGAATACTGAGAGTGAATGCCTCCTTCGATTTGTGCCTAGGCACCTAGCTCACATCACCCTAACCCCAGCTCTGCCTATCACAAACTAACAGGCAAGGAAACACAGAGGGAAAAGTAGCTAATATCTAATAACCAGGCTAATCTTAAACATTCAGATAAATATAATCCTTCCTAAGATTTTGTAGATTCTACGCTTTTTCTTAAAATGCTGACATTGCTTAAAACCTTTTTAGAAGTATTGTTTTGGAATTATCTTCAATTCCAATTTATGAGCCAAACAAGGAAGTAGGCATTACTTTATATCCAAGACCTGCAACATGCTGAATATGTTTGGCTCCATAGCATATACTCATATGAGTGAGATATAGACCTTGGTCTCAAACACTGAGTTTAAAATCTTGTAGGAGAAAATAAGATAATTATAATCTTAATATAATTATAATATAAATATAATTATAATATTGGATAATTATAATACTGCACAAAACGTGAGAAGTGCAGCAAGAGACAACAAATAGTGGTTGAAAAGTTAGAGGCCTCAAGAAATAATTCATGAAAGAGGAGACATTTTAAGTGGTCCTCTAAGAGCAGTTAGGATTTCTAGAAGTAGAAGACAGACAGAAGCAGGGAGGAATGCCAGGTGGCAGGAACAGCATGGATAAAGGTAAGTAGTTAGGAAGGAATGAAGCAATATCAGGGAAAAATTAATGGTAAAGAGTATATGATATATACTTATACAGACACACACACAGTGGTAAATAAAGTGGCATAGTAGGAGGTTAGGCCATGTTAGGTAGGATTTAGAATACCAGGTTGAACTACTATTTTGCTGACTGGTACCAGAGATCCAGTGACAATTTTTCAGCAAAAGAGTGGAGTTATCATCTAAACAATAACCTGGAAGATGTAATATTTAATATACTGCACTTGCCGGGCTATTTCATAATTTCAAGTGTTTTTAAAAACTAATGGATCGCTGCTATGGACTTCTGAATTTGTAGATAACTATAAATCATCAATTTCTTTTAAAGGTGAGGCTTCATATTCAGAATGTCACGATTTGTGAAAATAGGTTACTTGTAGACCCAACATCTAGAAAGAATTAGAGAAAGAAAAAGATTTGAGATGGGGAGTCCAGTTAAAACAATAACATCCCAGATAATGGGTAATGGTTTAGCAGTAGAAACAGAAAAGACAGATACAGTAGATGACTGCTAAGTGAAAGAGAGAACCTAAAGGATGGCAGATATATTAGTCAGGGTTCTCCAGAGAAACAGAACCAATAGGCTATACAAGGATACTTTAAAAAGCTTGTGGAAGAATAGAATTCAAAGATAATATGAAAATTTCCATAACATTTTTGAAGATCCCTCATCTATCCATCTATCTATGAGAAGAGATTTATTGTGGAAATTGGCTCACATGATTATAAAGGCTGAGAAGTACAAAGATATGCTGTCTACATGTGAGGAGCTGCCCGAAATCGCCATTACAAGATGGCGCTGATTTCCGGTGGAGGGCAGGGCTGCTCGGTAACACGCCTGGGCCGATTAGGCAGCCACCAATAAGGTAGGAGCACGTCCTAGGCGAGGAGCAGTCTCTATATAAAGGGCGCGGGTTCCCTCGCTCGGGGTCTCCATTTTTGGCAAGCTTATGCTCTCCCTCTCAAGATGCATTAAAGCTGATCTGCAGAAGGATCCTTTGTGTGCCGCGTCGTTCTTGCTGGCGAGACGGTAGCGCGGGACATTTGGTGCCGAAACCCGGGAACTTGTGTCATCGTCAGCACCTTCGGAGACCCCCTGGAGACAGGGAGGATTCAGAACTGCAGGAGGGTAAGTTCGGAGAGGTATGCCTGTTCTTGGTCTGGGGTTAATCCGGTTGGTTTAAAAGGTTTTGAAATCGCCCGTTGGTGTGGTCAGACTGACGTAGATAAGCAGCTGCACCAGAGACCTGTGTGAGCCTCTAGTACGTAAGGGAGCGGCGTGTCTCACAGCGCCTCCTAAAGCAGAGCGCGTTATGGGTTCCACACAGTCTGTGGTTACCGCGTTAGAGGCCGTGCTGAGACAACGTGATATAAAGGTAGGGGGCCGTGTGCTCAAAAATTTTGTAAAAGAGGTAGATCGTGTAGCGCCGTGGTTTGCTTGTTCCGGCTCCTTGACTTTGAGCTCTTGGGACAAACTAGGCAGAGACCTTGACCGCAAGTACGCGGAGGGAGACCTCCGTCAGGGCACCAAGACCATTTGGAAGTTTATTAAAAATTGCTTAGAAGATGAGGGCTGTAAACCGGTAGTGATAGTAGGGCAAAATACATTAGAGGAGGTCCAAGACAGCATGTCAGAAACTGAACGGAGTGAGAGGATGGGTACCCGCAGGAGGAGAGACGTCTCCCATAAGAAAAAGGGCCCTCCCGGTAAGTCTACGGACGAGGGAGAGATTCTAAAACAACAAAGTGACACTCCCGGCACATCTGCCGGTAAAGGAGGGATTTCAAAACCCAGACAAAAGTTGGAAGGGAAAGAAGGAGGCCTCTACCCTATGCAAGAGCTGGGGGCCTTAAAACAAGAATTAGAAGATTTAAATCTGGATGAGTCCGACTCCGATCCCCTCAGCCCTAGTGAGGAATCCGATTTGGAGGAGGAAGCTGCCAGGTACGAGGAGGAGAGATATCCCGACAGGCGGCGGAGACCACTCGGGGAGTGGAAATGCCGGCCGCCCCCAGTGGCCCCCGCACGGCCTGCGCCTTCGGCGCCTCCTCCTTACGTGCAGTCTTCTAATCCCTTCTCATTCCTCTCTGATAAAGTGAGGAAAAAGGTTCAAGCTGCCTTCCCAGTTTTTGAGGTTGAGGGCGGAGGGAGAGTTCATGCCCCCGTCGAGTACACCCAAATTAAGGATCTAGCAGAGGCGGTTAGAAAATATGGTGTAAATGCCAATTTTACTCTAGTAATGCTAGAAAGGTTTGCTGGTGTGGCTATGACACCCGCTGACTGGCAAATGTTGGCTAAGGCAGCGCTCCCTACCATGGGTCAATACATGGAATGGAAGGCGCTATGGCATGAGGCTGCACAAGCTCAAGCCAGGGCAAACGCTGCTGTACTGACCCCCGAGCAGCGAGATTGGACCTTTGATATGTTAACAGGCCAGGGCCCATTTGCCGCTGATCAGACGGCTTTCCCATGGGGTGCTTATGTTCAAGTCACTGCCATTAAGGCTTGGAAGGCACTCCCCAAAAAAGGGGAAGCTTCTGGACAACTTACTAAGATCATTCAGGGACCTCAGGAACCATTCTCAGATTTTGTGGCTCGAATGACAGAAGCAGCGGGGCGCATCTTTGGGGACCCTGATCAGGCTGCGCCTCTTGTTGAACAACTGATTTTTGAACAGGCTACCCAGGAATGCCGCACGGCTATAGCGCCCAGAAAGGGTAAAGGTTTACAGGATTGGCTCAGAGTTTGTCGAGAACTCGGGGGACCCCTGACCAATGCAGGGCTGGCAGCTGCCATCCTCCAGTCGCAGAGACTGCCTAGACAGGGACAGCCAAGACAGGGGCGGAACCAGAGAGTTTGTTTTAAATGCGGTCAACCGGGACATTTAAAAAAGTACTGCCAAGCCCCGGACAGGGATAAGGGCCCCCAGAGTACAGACTCCCTCTGTTCCCGCTGTTCCAAGGGATATCATAAGGCTGCTCTCTGCCGTTCCATTAGAGATATCAAAGGGCGACTCCTTCTGCCGCTCACAGAACAACACCAAGTGGTTCAAAAAAACGTGAAGATGGGCCCCCGTTCCCAGGGCCCCCACAAGTATGGGGACAAGGTCAACCAGAGTCGAGGAGAAAGGGAGGATTAATGGCGGTTAACCAGCGGGTGGATCTTGTGCAGGAACAAATAGACGTTTTATGGCAAATTGCTCAATTGGGGTGTCAATGGAAATATTCAGGGTTATGTGTCACCAGTATCCAATATAAAAAGTATACCAAAGCTGCAAATTTGTCTAAACAATTATCCCAGCATCTTTCAACAGGTTGGACGAGAGAATTTGACAACCTGATAAACCAGCTGCGCATGGCCATTGTGTCCGTGAATTCAACAAGAGTGGATGTCTCCTTCGCAGCCGGACTGTCCTCATGGATTAAAACGGCCGTGTCCCACTTCAAGGAGTGGGCAGGAGTGATTGGGGTTGGCATGTTCTTATGTGGGGGAACTGTGCTCCTACTATGGTTGGTCTGCAGATTAAAAGCCCAGACCCAGAGAGACAGGGTAGTCATCGCCCAGGCATTTCTAGCCCTGGAACAGGGGGCCAACCCTGATGTTTGGCTGTCCATGCTTAAGGATTAGCCTGCTCTGACTCCCCTTCCCCCTTCCTGTTGGCTGGCCTCCCTGAAGCTTGTTCAGAGGAGTTCGCCCTTGCTCAAACAGGTCTATATGTAACAACAGGCTCCAGTGTGTCCAGAGACGGGCAACTTCCCCCAGACTTGAACCAACCTAAGACATGGTGCCCGGTGGCGATAGGGTCAACCTATGACGGGTAAGGTCAAAGTCTGTGGAGGGACGACCTAGGACAGGAACGCTGGCTAATTTGTCCGCGACCGCCGAGCTTGTACCAGCCGCTTTAAATGATAAAAAAGGGGGAGATGTGAGGAGCTGCCCGAAATCGCCATTACAAGATGGCGCTGATTTCCGGTGGAGGGCAGGGCTGCTCGGTAACACGCCTGGGCCGATTAGGCAGCCACCAATAAGGTAGGAGCACGTCCTAGGCGAGGAGCAGTCTCTATATAAAGGGCGCGGGTTCCCTCGCTCGGGGTCTCCATTTTTGGCAAGCTTATGCTCTCCCTCTCAAGATGCATTAAAGCTGATCTGCAGAAGGATCCTTTGTGTGCCGCGTCATTCTTGCTGGCGAGACGGTAGCGCGGGACATCTACAAGCTGGAGAACCAGGGAAGCTGGTAGCATAGCTCAGTCCAAGTCCAAAGACCCAAGAACTGGGGGTACTGCTGGTGCAACCCAGAGATCAAAGGACAGAGAATCTGGAACTCAGATGTCCAAAGGCAGAAGAAGATGGGTGCCTGAGCTCAGGGGGTGGGGAGTGTGTGTGTGTGGGGAGGGAGAGAGAGAAAGAGAGAGAGAGAGAGAAATATTTGCCCTTCCTGTGCCTTTTTGAATATTTGCCTTTCCTCTGCCTTATCCCGGTCCTCAGCTTATTGGATTGTGCCCACCCGCATTGGGTGAAGGCAGATCTTCCTTGCCCAGTCCACTGTTTCAAATGCCAACTCTTCCAGAAACACTCTCACAGGCATATTCAAACATAACACCTTACCAGCTATGTAAGTATCCTTTAATCCAGTCAAGTTGACACCAAAAATTAACCATCACCGAGGATGTGGGTGACAGTTTGAGATAACTTCAGTATTTTGAACCTTGATGACTGGAAACATAATCTTGCAATTAACTGAAAATAAATAAATAAATAAATAAAGAATTCAGGAGAAGGTATCAGGATTGAGAAGAGGGGAAAAAAAATTGAGTTTGAAATCCTGCTGGGATCAAAGCTCCCATGGGACACTTAAGCAGAATTGGCTAAGAACTAGTGCAACAGGATGAGACTAAATAAACAGGAATGTTCACATTAATGGTGAAGAGAAAAAAGACCCAACATGAATCTATATCACAAAACTAGGGAGTAGAGTTTCCACATAAGGCAGAGAAAAATGCCTTTTTTTCTTTGAGAATCTACTATTAGACAGTATTAGGTACTTTGATGCACAACATTCTATCTCATTTAATTTAACAAAATCAAATGATGCAGGAAGATAAAGGACAATCAGGATTATGGGAGAAGACATTGAGTTTGGTAATTGGGTCACGATCTTCATTTGAAAGTTATTGGAAAACATTTTCCTTTGGGGTGCAGAAGTAAAAACAAAAATACAAATAAGAAAGAAGTGGAAGGGTTAGTGGAAGCAGCAGGACCCTCATTTCTAAAGGTTTTGATCATAGATGCCTCACCTAGCTTCACCTCTATTTTCCTCCTAAGGGTTGGCTTGGAATGACTGATTATTCCTAAAAGCAACCTGTTCTTTTGCCACTGCAGAGTAGCAAATATGCCACCCCAAAATATGCCACTTTGGCATAAAGATTATTACGGGCCAAAGGCACTTATAAAAACAGCAGATGCAAGAAGGGTATTCTGACCTTCCTTTTTCTTCCTGAAAGCAGGAGATAAAACTCCCATGCAATCGGAGCCCTCCCTGTACCAGGAGGAAGGAAGACATTCTTATCACCAGAGATGGATGGGGAGTCAAGGCCAAGAGAAATCTGTACAAACCAAACTTAAACTAATTCTTATCTCCCAGTTCCTTCTCCATGATTAACTGCCCAAGCCCAGACTCTTTTGTCTTTTCACATCTTCACAATTTACTGGCCTTTGTCCAACTTAGTGCATAAGCTTTGGACCCTAACTGTTTCTTTGAGTTTTCATTTTTCTAGTGATGGCTCCAGTGTACGTATAAAAATTACTAAATAAAATTTGCATGCTTCCCTCTTGTTAATCTGCTTTACATCAGTTTAACTCTTATGCCCAGCTAAGATCCTAAGAGGACGGAGGAGAAATTTTACCTTCCCCACAGCACTGTTAAGAAGGGGCCAAAGAATTCCATTCAGAGGACTTTCCAAATGAGTTTGATGAATGGTAACATCTCCAGAACATCTTTAGACTCTAGAGGAGTAGGATAGGAGGTGCTCAGTTTCCCTGGGTTCCGCTTATATGACACACCCCCTGGTTTCAAGCCATTCCAGAAGGTCTCACACCCCTCCTCTTTGCCCTCCCCTAGAGGAAAGTTACTGTTGCTAGTTAGACCTATTTTTGGCACAACAGGGGGAAACTGAGACCTCAGGGGGCTGGCTTATGCAAATCAAGTGGTTGGGCATGCTCAGTAGAGAAGGGTTATATTACCCTGGTAGCCAAGCATGCTCCATGGAAGGGAGTTTATCCTTTGAATGACCTTCCACTAGGACTGCTAAAGAGCACAAAATATTCTTGAATATGTCTTGTGCATGTGATAGGATATGACCAATGAACTTGCTCCAAAAGAGACCAAAGGAGCATGTGCTAGACTATGTTACATAACTGGAAACCACCCCCTTTAATTGAATACGCATTAGATAGCATGATTATGCATTAGATAGGGAAACTATAAACGTGAATCCCCATAGAAGGCAGAGTTGTTGCTCACTTTCCCGGTGCAAACCCGTGCTTTGCTGGCTGAGGTGCGTATGCTTTCTTTTATATCAAACTTACTTTCAGCAAGCAGCTGCTCACTCTCTTGAGCCAGCCTGCATTCTGTACTGAACTTTAAACATGCATTTTTTCTTTTGTGTTACACTTGGTGTGGGCCCTGCTCAGTCTCTGAAGCTATGCCACACTCTCTCTGTGAAGTCTGTATCTCTTATTTGTTACATTAAACCTGTTCTCACTTTCTACTGTGACTCTGCTCTTGAATCATTTCCTGTGGTGGAGTCAAGAACCTGGTAAGAGGACCAGGTGGGTTGAAGCCGGCAACCAAGCCTCCCAGGTCCTTCCTCTGGAATCAGGGGTAGATACATCACTCATATTTGTAAAAAACAAAACAAAAAGTGTTTGGCTGTTTGTGAAAATTGTGGCATACAAAGTGTTCGTGATTTGACTTCTGTCTGTCCCCCACATGGGTGAGCAAGGTACTGGTCTTCCCTGGCCAGGGCTTCCAAAAGGAAAATCCAGTTAGGTGGTTAGACCCTAAGAAGAACTGTCCGAAGGCTGAACAAGGTTGCTAACTACTGGGAAACCTAACTTCCCTTTTCCAGGGTTCTCACCTTTGAAGACAATATCCGATAATTAGTGGGTTTAAGGAGCAATCAAAACTGGCATGCATAAAAATCACTAGCAGAGCTGGTTAAGGATGCAGATTCTTAGGCCTTGCACCATAAAATAGTTGAAACAGATGGTCCTGAAAAATTTACCGAAGGTTGACCTTGCAAACACGAGGTTTTTAAAGCCCACGAACTAATCTAGAGCCTTTGCGTGAGCCAAACTTAAGTACCGCAGAAGCGTTACCTGCGTCGGTATACTCTGCCCACAACAAAGATGTCTCTGTACCGCCCTCACTCCTGTGCGTGAGCCGCACGTCCGCCCTTTCGCACGTCACATGACCACGAACCTGCTTCCTCTACGGCTGCCGCAAGGGCCTACTCTTGGCAGTTCTCGCGTCCTTCGGGCCCGACGCGGGCTGCTCCGCTGGTGCTTTTCCCGGGCGCTTCAGTGCGCCCCGCCAACGGCCTCTGAGAGCTCCCACCCGAGCGCCCCGGGAGCCGGCGGGCGGCGGCCCTCTCCGGGGACCTTCCAGCCGGCCCAGGGGTGAGTGCTGACGTCTTCCCGACCCGGGACCCTCGGCCCGAGTCTACCTCCGGGCCGGGCCCCGCGGCTCGGACCCTCTGACCGGCGGAGGGACCTGAGGGGGGCTCGGCCCGCCCGTGGTGTCGCCGTGGCCAGAGTCCCGTCCCTGGGGTCTCTCGCCTTCAACCCTCCCTTCTTCATTATCAGGACCTCACCGCTCCTCGAGCCCCAGAGCGGTGCGAAGGCGAGAGGGACCCTCCCCTGCAGGTGGACCTGGGCTGACCTGTTCACCCTTTCTCTTCGGCGTCTCGTTTTACGGATGAGTTAGGACGTTTCCCAGTAGGAGAGAGTTTAGGATTTGGGGAACGGGAGGAGAGGCTTGTGAGCGCCCATCCTTCCCGGCCAAAGCCTTGACCCCTTACAGCATGACCTTGAACCTACCGTGTTTAAAAGTGTTTTGTTTGTTTTGTGGAGCGTGCGTGTTTGGAAACAAGGGCTTTGTGGGAAGCCCCGGCTGTGGCATCCGCGGTGGCCGCGGGCCGCTGAGCATCCTTGCTCTCAGCGGTGGATGCAGGCGGTGGCTGCCCGGCCTGCCTTCCCGTCCGTCGAGCCTCTGACCTTGTCTGCTGGACGAGGCTCCCTTCTTTGGTAAAAGAAAAGCCTTGGCTGCGTCCACAGTTAGAGCAGGGGCATGCTCTAGGAAGGGCACCCTTTCGTGGCGTCTGTTAATTGCAGGTTAGACAAGCTTTCTGGCCCTTGTGCCCAAATACTCGTATGAAACCAGTTGTATCCAGGCTCCTCAACCTGCTGAGAGACTTCGATGGTGAATGCATTCTCTCCATGGATGAATAACATTTGTTTCTGCATCAATTCTGTTGGCTAATGAGATCCCCAAAGAAGACCCCTTAGGAAAATCAGAGCGATTTAGTAGTTGTACTTAGTAAAGTACTTATGTACTTTAACCATAATTAAATTGTTTGGGGGACCTACAATCTTTTTGGTTTCAAAGTCTTGTGAATTGATTTTGTTGTGCTTTCCAAAAGGAAATTGTGTGTTCTTCCTCTTCCTGTCTCCATAGGGCTGCCTCATTTTAGGATTATAAAGTTTAGCTGTTGCTGTCCTCCCTTCTGGTGTTTACATTTTTCTTAGGGATCATAACCTTATTTTAAAATTCGTTAATACATGTTTTTCAAAGTTTTCAGTGACTGTTCTTTAAAAAAAAATAATAACCCTGGGTCCCTACGTACTGGTTTTCTGATACACCCATTCTTTTAAGTATAGTAACCTGGAAAGAGAACTAGAAATGGATGACCCTATAAAAACCTTCAACTAGGTACACACAGTAAGTGATTAAAAAAAACTGGAGATTTTTGTGTGTATGTAATTAGAGAAGTATATAATTCTTTACAACTGCAATCAATTTGACCCAAATTGTGTGACTTACTAGGTTTTCTGGGTTCCAGTGTTCTAATACAGAAAAAGAGAAAGTTGGGCTTGAATCATTGTGTCCCAGAATTGGTACACTTTCTACCAGTGGTATGTGGATGAGGATTTTTTGTAATAGTTATGTTTTTGTTATGTGTTATACATCAAGTCCATGGTTTAGGGTAGTGATGTAAAATTTCCTTTTAAAAATTAATATTTATTAAAGTTAGAGAAAAATTAATTGTAGCTAAGAGTAAATGTACCATGTGAAAGAAAAAAAAAACCAACAACATGAAGTTGGTAAGTAAGTTAATGATGTTTGGGAAGCACTGGGTTTAGCAAGAGATAATCACCTGTGATTCCGAGAGTGATTGTCTCCTTAGTTATATACCAGAGAATCATGTATCGGTTGGCTAGTAGATTCTAAGTGACAAAACTTCTGGAATTAATATCTTAACCCCAAATGAGTAGTTTATTTTATGTATAGCCAAAAGATATTAGCAAAAGTGCTATAGTCTAATGGGGAAGAAAAAGAATTAGATTTCGATCTATTTTACCAAAGCAGAAAACCCAATAATTGGGACAGTACAGTATTAAATCTTAGTATAAAATTCATTTACTTTTTAAATTTAATTAGTTCAGCTATGGGAGAATTTGGCTTTTTCCAGAAATTGTATTTCCAGTGTCCACCTTTATGTTGTAAGTCCATGATTCTTTACAAACTCAGAGATTCTCATAAGAAAAAATAATGCTATAGAAAGAAATGTTGGGACTCATGAGATGTATTAGTGGAAAGTTAATAAGACCGAAATGCAGTGAATGGAATGCAGAGACTAGCACATTTCAAGGAGATAATGTGGTTCTAGCAACTTGTGTCCCTTGTTTGTTATTATAAAACATCAATTCATAATGTCCCAAGGTATAATCATTTTGACATCTCTCTTTGGGTATTATTTCTGAATATAAGCTTTTGTTATGCTTCAGATACACAGAAGTATTAGAAGAGCATCTTGTCTAGCATGATGCACAACTGTTGATAATAGAGGTTATCTGTGGGTACCTGGGTGTTTGAGGATAGGAATAGATGGGACACTTCGTTTTCTCTGTATGTACATGTTTACTTTGTCCATGTACATGTATTACTGGTTCAAATTTTAAAACACTTTAAGTGAATGAAAATTTAACCAATTCATTTGTTTCTCCCTAATATCTGTGTGTGTAATATGCATAGATTCATTTAATTTTATATACTTTCCATCTCCCACATTTTTCTAAATTCAAATCAAAAACAATGACAGAGTCGGTTTTTTATTTTATCTTGCCATACCTAATGAGTAGTCATAGGGCCCTATGTGTGGGACTAAAATTGGTGGTAAGATTATTATTATTTTTCTCTTTATTCTTTTATTGATTTCTTAATATAAGGTTGTGCATCTCTGTGACTTTTTTCATTTGGAGAATTTCCAGCAATGAATTCCTAATATTGGTATCATCTATTTCTCAATTAGCCCCTGTTTTTCTCCCCCAGGGACAAAAGTGGCTCTAAATCCAGCACATGCACATTGAAGCAAGTTAAAGGATTTAATATGAAGCACAGAAGCAGATAGTGTCAAATATTAAGCAGTAGTTGGTACACATTTGTGAGTAAAAATTTTCTCTTTGGCTCTATTTCTTAGTCATTAAACCGTCTGCATGCCAAATCCTTCAAATTCTGACATTTTGGTAAAGAATGAAAGAAGCTAGTTAGCAGTCATTATCAAACCGGTTGTCAGGGCTCAGCAGCCTAAGCAACCTCTGAGAACTCTCTTAAGCATCTCAGTGTGTGCGGGGGGGGGGGGGGGGCTAAGGTGTAGAATACATCTCTGACATTTTTAGCTTTTAAGAAATATCTCAGCAGCTATGATAAAGACATTTATACTGTCTTTAATTTTTTAATTGTCCTTGATTTGTATATAATATCTTTTGCTGAAAATTTAGTGTAATTTGGTTTTTGAAGTTTATTTCCTTTTAAAGAAACTATTACTCACACATGAAATTTTATGCTGCCTCAACTACATTTACTTTTATCCATTGCATTCTCTTCATGACTTTTTCATTTGTACCTTTTCACCTTCAGGATATAATTAGTTTTATGGCAGTGTTTTTTCTAATCTGACTTCACATCTGTGTATACATTTGATACAGCTTTTCTTCATCCTGTTTGCAAAATCTTAAAACAGTGACCATGTTTAAAACCATCTGTATGATTTTTGAGGTATAGAATAATTGTTTATGAAAAATTTGATCAAGTTGAAAAATAATTTTATGTAAATATTTACTTTTATTTATAGTTTTCTTATGAAATGAATTGTCGAAATACTGATTTTTATTCTTTCTTTTTTGCAGCTGGAAAAGCAGTGTCCGTGTTGTTATGTACTCCTTCAAAAAAAGTTCAGATCTGTAGGGGAATTGTTGTGTAAAGTAAACTGAACTACAGGGTAGCAGTATTATAATAGCTATTGTAGACGTGTACTCATATTTACTGTATTAAAATGAGTAAAAGAACAAGCAGTGACACACCGCTAGGAAGGTCAGTGAAATTTTATTCAGTTGAGCTGGTGTTATAGGTTTGAGAGACAGTGGCTTTAAAGCTGATTGCCATAGGCTAACCGTGCTCTTTCACACTTTTATCAGTACTTTGTATTTTGGGGCAGCATTCTTTGTACTGCATTTTTCTGGGATTATGGATCATCCTCCAGTTTAAAACGTGATTCAATGCGTTTGTATTGTCTTTCTCTTTAAAGGCATGCTTTGCTTTGTAAAAGTATACGTATAAATATGATATTAAGTACAAATTAATAATGTAAAACTTTCATTCCCTCAAAAAATGAATGCGTACAATGAGGATTTATTAATACAAATTCCGTATTTGGTATTCATTCCATCTCAGTCAACAGATACATGTTCAGTAAGCGATCTTTTGATTTATATTATGTGATTTTCAAGGGTTGGCATCTTTTTTAGTAAATTTAGAATTAACCTTATTTACCTATAAGTTTGATTTTTATCATTGAAAAGTTTTATTTTTTTCTTGAATGATGGCAATTTCTAAATTCATTTTTATAAAGTCCAAGCAGCTTTCCCTGAAAGAATTGATTAGGAAATTTTAAGTTAAATTTTATTTCAGGCATTTTTTGAGTTTTAAGCAGCATTTAATCTGTTTGTGCAGAGAGAGTATGTGTATGTGTATGTGTTTGTACACATTTGTCTTGTGGTTATACGATGATTTTTAAAATTTGCTCCTAAGCAATATCCTCAAGGTGCAATTTTAACTGATAAGTAAGAAGATATTATGTTGAGGAAAGCATCTTCTTTGGTCTTTTATTTTTCCTTTGTATGTATTCAGTATTCGCAAATGAGAAGTTTTCTTTTGCTATTTCTATAAGGGTTTTGTCTTCTAACTTTACTACTACATAGAGGAGACTGACATTTTAGTACTCAGTTATTCCTGTCTTTAAATATTTCTCCCACAGGGTGAGTGGGGCAGCATTTCCTTCTCCCACTGCTGCTGAGATGGCGGAAATTAGTCGAATTCAGTATGAAATGGAGTACACCGAAGGTATCAGTCAACGAATGAGGGTCCCGGAAAAATTAAAAGTAGCACCACCAAATGCTGACCTGGAACAAGGATTCCAAGAAGGAGTTCCAAATGCTAGTGTGATAATGCAGGTTCCGGAGAGGATTGTTGTGGCAGGTATTTCCCATTAGTTTAAAAAGTTGCCTGATAAGTCTTTGTTTTATATATTTTTATGAAAACTTTTGGGTTTTCCAGAATATTAAGAGAAGGGATTGGGAAATGCAACTTTAGATTCACATTTTCTATTCTTTACAATAGTCTGAATTTCAAATAGTATTTTTTAATAATTCAACTAATTATCTGAGGTTTTACATGCATAAAATGTATACATTTTTAAGTGTACACTTGATGAATTTTCACAAAGGTATACACCTATGTAACTGCCACCACAGTCCAGATGTAGATCATTTTTGTTCCCTGAAAAGTTCGCTTGTACCCCTCTTCAGTTAGTTCCTACCCCTCAACTGCAGATAACCATAGTCTCCTTTCTATAACCAGAGACTAGATTTGTTTTTCCTAGAGTTTCGTATAAATGGAATCATAGAATATATACTCTTTTGTCTGGCTCTTTTGCTCAGTGTAATGTTTTTGAGGTTCTTCCATGTTGTGTATATCAGTTGTTCATTTCATTTTATTACTGAGTATTATATATATTCCACTGTGTGGGTACATTGTAATTTGTGTATCCATTCATTTGTTGATGGACATTTGAGTTGTTTCCTGTTTGGAGCTGTTATGAATAAAGCTGCTATGAATATTCATGTAGAAGTCTTTGTGAGACCATATGTTTTCATATCTCTAGGAGTGGAATTGCTTAATCATATTATAAGTTAGGTTGCCAATCTATTTTCCAAATTGCTGTACCATGTTACAGTCATGTCTGTGATGTATGAGAGTTTCAGTTGCTTCACACCCTTGCCAACATATTGACTGTCAGTGTTTTTAATTTTAGTGATTTGAATAAGTGTGTAGTGGCATCTCATTGTGATTTTAATTCTGTTTCCCTGATGATTAATAATTTTGAACATCTGCTCATGTGTTTTTTGATCATTTGTATATCTTTGTGAAGCATGTATCTAAATGTTTTGCCAGTCTGAAAAATTGGGTGTTACAAGAGTTCTTTATGTATTCTGGACACCAGCTTTTTTGTCATGTATGTATTCCATATTTACTTTATTATTTCTGGAGCACAACGATAAGATTAGTGAAATGTCAATTCTTATACTGAAAGCATAGTTTTAAAGAAACTAACGCTATTGGGCAGGTTATAATACAAAAGTGGGAGAAGGTAAATACATTTTAACAAAACAACTATCTTTTTAAAAAAACCTCCCCCACTTTCTTGTTTTATTTTATTTTACTTTTTGGTTCTAGGAAATAATGAAGACATTCCATTTTCAAGGCCAGCAGATCTTGACCTTATTCAGTCAACTCCCTTAAAACCTCTGGCACTAAAAACACCACCTCGTGTACTTACATTAAGTGAAAGACCACTGGATTTTCTGGATTTAGAAAGACCTCCTCCAACCCCTCAAAATGAAGAAGTAAGTAGAATTTTAACATCAACTAAATTTGAGATAATACAGATATGGACAGAAGTAAAATTTAGAGAGGAGGTAAAAGGCTATAAATTATATCATTAGAAATATGTAATGAAAACTATCCACATGGAACATTGATTAATATCAATTCTGATTTATAAATACCTCAATTAAGGTATTATGCTATTTTTTTCTTATTTAATTATGTTTCAGGGAAATGAAAATTTTGCAGAAGGTATTGTTAACGTTTGTGTGGTCTTGAAAGAAGAGCTTTTATGGGTAGGTGTTAAGTCTCAAGCAATACAGAAAAAGTTGGAAAGTCTATCAATAGGGGGAAATTAATGCATCACTTTGTTACACAATCAATTTGGCAAACAGGGCAAAGAAAGCTCTTTATCCCTAGACACAACCCATTGCTACTTGATGAAAGGTTTGTACGCAGTTAGTTGCTGTGCCACATGACATTAATACCTAGATATAGCAGTGTGGACTAATAAGGTGTTAGTAGCAGAGTTCACATCTTGCCTCTGCCATGGATTTAGGGCCAATCTTTTGAAGCTGTTTTTCTGTGATGATTTCTGCAATTGCGTCTTTTTCATTATAGCTTTGGAGCTTATAACATGTTGTCATGAGGCTAGTATAAGACAGTGTGCCAACATATGTTCTTATTAGTAATGGTACTTGCCTGTGTCTGGTTTTATTTTTCATATAGTCCTTTCCGAAAAAGATGAAGCACCCATCTAATCTGAGGCAATGCAGTTTCCTAATACTAGGTGCAGCCTTTTTTTTTAGGTTGTAATTTCTGCTGAGGTAATTAAGGTACTGTACTTGTAGGTGCCAGTTGGAACATTCTAGATATTTGCTTGGTGGAAAGCACTAAATTTGAGGGTTTAAATGGCAAAAAGACACTGAGATACTTGCAGAATTTTATTAATTTAACAAACATTTTTTGAGCTTGTATGTGTAAAACACTGTATGTAGTACAGTAATGAATAAGACATAGTTCCTGCTCTCAAAAGTTCTGCCTAGTCACAGCAGGACAATTGTGTAAGTGAGGGAAAGACATCAACGCACACAGAAGACATAAAGTTCTTGGATATAAAAAGATAATGAAAGTTACGAAGATGGTTACACAAAGCAAAAGATATCACAGCGTGCTCCCAGTTAGAGGTTCAGCTTCTCAGCTCTCCAAAGTTCCCAGTGGGAATCACACCTGTGAAAAATCCTGTGTTGGAGTGAGAAGTCTGCCGAGGAAGAGACATTCCCTTTGCTCTTCAGGCTTTGTTTTTTATTTTGGTCTTTTTGCTCCCCCTGACTGCTTTAGACACTTCTGCCTATCTGATGCACATAACTGATTGAAGCAGCCAAGGCCCGGAGTGCTGATAACATTGATGATTCATTCACATACTACTCAAAATCTGTAAAGTGAGATCCCCAGAGCGATTTGCACTGTAGTAATCATTCTACAGTGGATGCCAGGGTTTCTCTGTGTCAGCACTGTTGACATTTTGGACTAGAGAATTCTTTGTTGTGGTTAGGGCCGTCCTTTTGCACTGTGGAACGTTTAACAACATTCTTGATCTCTGTCAACAAGATACTAGTAGCATCCTCAAAGTCATGACAGTCAAAATTGTCTCCAGTAGCCAAAAGGTGGAAACAACCAAAATGTTCATCAATCGATGAATGGATAAGCAAAATGTTATATATCCATATAGTGACTATTATTCAGCCATAAAAAGGAATGAAGTGCTAATATGTACTGTAACATGGATGAACCTTGAAAACATTATGCTACATTTAAGAAGTCAGGCAGAAAAGGACATGTGTTATATTACTCTACTCTCATGAAATATCCAAAATAGGCAAATCCATAGAGACAGAAAGCAGATGAGGGGATTGGGGGAGAGGAAAATTGAGTGACTGCTTAATCAGTATGGGATTTCCTTTCGGAGTGATGGAAATATTCTGGAGCTAGATAGTGGTGATGCTCATACAACATTGTGAATGTACTAAATGCCACTGAATTATAAACTTAAAAATGGTTAAAATTGTGAATTGTATGTTATGTATATTTCACCACAATAAAAATAAGGTATCTCCAGACATTGCCAAATATCTCCTAGAGGGCAAAATCACCCCTGGCTGAGAATCACTGGCCTATGTCAAGAAAGGCTACTACCAGGAGAAGGTTTATGAGGAAGGCTATAAAATTGTTGTCTAAAAGCCAAAAGGGATAAATTTGTAGAAAGGACCTGCACTTGAATTCTTAAACTGACTTAAGAATAAGTGAGCCCATGAGGAGGGCCATTTGACATAGATAATCTACTAGTTCAAAGAGGACTTATAAAATCAGGAGGCTTGGCTGGAAGAGAGGAGATTAATGAACCCTTTCAATATGCCTAATCTCTACCAATATTTGGAAAGCATCTCCAGGACAAAACCATTGCTTGATGATTCTGCCTACAGGGAACTAATGAAATAGCTATGCAGTAAACCATGTGATCTGGGCCTGAAACTACAAAATACCCAAATTATGACAACTCTCAGTGTTCTTACAGTAGATCGGGCAGTGTGAGTAGGGAGGAAGAGGTGGGGACACTGACACTACCTTCTCTTCTCCAAAAGGAGTTCCAACTGGAGCCAGTAGGAAAAGTTCCAGAGAACAAGAAGGAAGAATGTAAAGAAAAAGAGTTGGAAAATGATGCCTCTAAGAAGATTTGATGCAGCCTTGAACAATGTGACCTATCCAAAGATTTGGACTCCACCGTCATATTCTGTCAATTATGCAAGCAGTGGAATGCTTTGAAAAGATTAACTACAACGAATGCCAAGAGCTTTGTCAGGAGGCTGTTGAAATAGGATGAAAAAACAGACTGGTTATAAGAGCTTTTGCCTGAATTGGCAACTCCTACTTCAGAGAAGAGAAGTATGAGAATATCATCCATTCTATAATAAATCTCTGGAAGAGTGCTGAACTCCACAAGTACCCAAGAACTATTAATAATCAGATGTGATCTCAAGGGAGCAAAATCAGTTGGCCTATGTATAACCCAGACCTGATTTTGGAAGAGAAGAGCAAAAGCAAGGAATGTTTTCAGAAAGGGAACTGTCTCCAAGCCATGCAAGTCTTATACAGAAGCCATTAAATGGCATCTACCAGATGCCAAATTCTACAGCAATCATGTACATAGTGTACAGCTGGAAGTCAAGGACTTGCACAAATAACATCCAGCTGGAACCAAGCTTATCACAGTTTACACGTGGAAAGCAGTGGCCCAGAAGCAAAAGGATAACATAAAAGCCATTATGTCTAACAGAAGGCTCTAGACCTGTAATCCTACTTTAAGGAAACAGCAGATGGTTATCAGTACCTTATGATGGCCCAGTTCAATTGCCATGACAACCCTGAGCATGTGAAGTGAAAGATCATACCTGACCTGAAGTTTAATGAGTCACCCAGCTATATGGCACCTCCTAAAACAAATGCAGGACTCCCAGGATCTCAGTGAATACTTACAGGGGCTGTGCAGTAGTTTAGAAAATCAAGAACCTGATGGATATGGGTCTCATCACCTTAGTGATGGTTTATTTAGCTTCCTTTTCTTCCCTTCATTTGTGGAAAAAGAAGCTGGGACTGCACTGAGTAGAATGGAGCAAAAGTCTGAACAGAAGAAGAAGAAAAAAAGAACAACTTAATTATGTGTATGTAAACACATACGTCCATGGAAGATTCAGGGAGGTGCATTCACATTCTTTGTACAGCTCTTGTTTCATGGCCCTCTTAGTGTGGGCATGGTCTCTTCACTGCTAACATGTTGTTCCATGTTACCTTCCCAAAACCTGCAATCACCAGCTCCACTGTTCTCCCCCTAATTAGTTATTTTAAGTTTTGGACAGTGAAAATTGTTTGGGGAGGGGAGGATGTTCACCCCAATTGTTCGGTTCACATTGTTGACTCTTACTTTTGACTCTTCTCCAATAAAAGTACCACAGAAAACAGGGATGAGTATAGAGAGAAAATACTAAGGCACCTGAGCAGATTCTTGAAGGAGAGAAGGCTTTGAACAGATTGAGAGAACTGGTAAACAAAAGCCTAGAGGATATTAATTTGCCCAGGAATTTATGAATAATGAAATGTAACTTGGAGTCTAAGCACATTAAAGAGGAATTTTATACATGTGTACAACTTGTGTCTAGTGTTCCATGTTATATTACTGGACGTAGAGGTCCCTATGACCCACGTTCCAGGAAGTTGTCTGAAGATAGAAAACCGTATTTCTCAGCCTCAGGAGTGAACAAGTTTTTAAGTGGCTGATCAATGCAGGATGGTTCTGAATGACATTTTAAAATCTTTAATTGAAGAAAAGACATCCACCATCACTAAATGGTGAAAATATTTAAAAGATCATTGTGTTTCTTAACATCCCAGTCAGTGTCTGAATTCTTTGGTATTACAGTATATAAGTCAGTCATGTTAGAAGGCATGACAGATATATGCTTTTGCCTCAAGTTGCTACCTGCCCACCCCCAATATGGCAGTAATATCAAGCCCAGTGTCCCTGTTAAGATATATTTTAAATCAGATTGCAGGTGGTGAAAATAGCAGTAGACTTAGGATCCTCTAGCTTTTCAGGATGTGTTGCAGTCATAGAAGTATTTGTCTTCTCCCATCATTTCCTGTCCTGCTTAATCTTAGTTCTTAGCACATTGCAGTAGGATTGGTTCTGATTTAATAGGCAATTGATCTTGATCCTTGCTATATGAAAGAGCTGTTCTACTGTAGGGAAGGCACCCGCAATGCTGCATGAGGTAGGAAGGCAAGCATCAGTGGAATTCTCAGAAACCAACTCAGCGGTGGTCACTGTATGTAAATAAAATATACTTTGATTGTGAAGGTGTTAAATTTTAAATATAGTTGCTTAAAAGTAATTTTGATTTTGGGGTTAACCTTAAAAGGCTCTTGCAGTAGGCTCCAAACTGACTCTTTCTCTGCTTTCAGAAGTTACTTTTTTTCTTTTGTTTAGATGGGTAAATGGTTTATGACCAAATCTAAACCATGCTTTGAAATTATGTGCTGCATAGTGTGGTTTTAAGTTCTGTTGGCATGAAATATAGGGTTTATTCTACATTGATGGTGCTTATAACCTGATAATATACTCCCAGGTCTTAAAACACTAAATATTGATTGGCATTTTTGAAAATTTTAATTTTTAAGTCATTTGATTCACATACTAGTTCTTCTTTACAGTGAAGTCTAAAATTTTTTTAATCATGAAGTTGCCATGGCTGTTTCTAGCTTAAAAAAAGAAAACAGGCAGGAAAGTGAATGATTACCATTGTTTTAGTTATCTACTGCTGTATAACCAAACCATCCTAAACTTAGTGGCTTAAAACAAATAAAAAAAATTATTTATTTTGCTTGTGGATTCTGTGGGTTAGGAATTTGAAGTGGGCGTGATTGGGGGCCTAAGCTGGGAAGTCTCAAAGGCTAAGGATGACTCAACAGCTGGATGCTGCAGTCATTTGAGGGCTAGCTTTCTCACATGTCACTTGACATTAGCTGTTGTGTGGGACCTCTGCTGGGGTTGTCAGCTGGGGCACCTACACATGGCCTTGCTACGTGGCTACTTGGGCTTCCTTACATCAAGGTGCCATTGTTCTTAACATGAATATCTGGAGGAAAAGATTCAGAAGCTGTATTATTATTTATGACCTAGCTTCAGAAGTCACATTGCATCATTCCTATAGCAGTCACCAGCCCACCCAGTATCAAGGAAGGGATCATAAATACTGTCTCTTAATGGAAGAAGATCATGTGGGGTGGACAATTGTGACCATTCTGGAATGCCAAAACCATTAAGCTAGAAAGATACTTTTTTAGTCTAGTTTTCAAATATCCAACCAAATCTGAATTTGTTTTAACGCTAGAAGCCAGAAACATTTATTTGTCATACAGATATATTCCATTTCCTAACAATATATGTGCCCTTAAATTATTTTTTAGTTCTTATAAATAATATAAGTATATAATATAAATTATAACAAATAATAATAATTGTTCAAAGTAAGATTGATACTTGAAAAGAAATCAAAGTAGCTTTTATCTTAAGTAGGAATTCCTAAGTTTATCCGCATTATAATAAGTAGGGGTTTCTTAACAAGTCTATCTGTAGTACACATGCCTGGCAGCAATTATTGGTTGTTTTTTCTTGGCTATGTTCTTTGTAAATTTTGTGAGTAGCCTTGGATTAAGGTTTTTTTGATACTAAGAAGCTGTCATGTTACTAAGAATATTTGATATTCCCTTCCCTTTCTTTATGCCTTAACAGATCCGTGCAGTTGGCAGGCTAAAAAGAGAGCGCTCTATGAGTGAAAATGCTGTTCGCCAAAATGGACAGCTGGTCAGAAATGATTCTATGTGAGTAGAACCACTGAGCATTGTATCTCCTTTACAAGTTTTTTTGGTATAGTGTGTATCTAGCTTTTTCTAAATAATTTCTTCCCTTAGTTTTTGAAATCTGTTTTACATATATATCAATTTTACATTTAGTACTTTTTATAGTCTTAAACTTGCACCATTTTGTTAGTTGTGAGAATTTTTCAGTAGCATTATCCTCTTCTGTATGTATGGTACTCTTCTATACGTACGATTTAGTTATTTAGGAAATCTCCTATAAAGTATACTTAAAACAAACTGATAAATGTAAGGGATTAGTTATACGCAGTCTTCAAAAGTTAGCGTGTATATTGAAAACTAGAAAAGGAAAACAGTGTATAAAATGTCTCTATTTTCAAGTTACTTAGGTGGTTATAAGATTGTGAACCAGCCCTTTCCAGCTCTGCTTCTAATGTGACGTGGTAAACAGTGTGGCATAGACATGTGGATTTTTTTTTTTTAACTTTCCAGGAGTATTTTTTAAATACTGATTTTAATACTAATTTTTTAAATTATTAGTTAAATTATTAGGTCTCTTTCGTTTTCAAAAATGCAAGTATGTTGTTTAAAGGACTGTTTGTTTAAACCTTTCTTTTCCATTTGGTCATATTATCACACCCTGATCTTAAACCTGCCATAAGATGTTTTAGATCAGGGAAGAGCTTTTTACTGTTTTATTAAAATTAATGGATTTTTACAAATAAAACATCTCTCTAAAACTGGTCAGAATTTTAAATCTCAAAGCCATTGGCAGTGGTGGCTTTTTAAAAAGATTAATATTTAGATTGTTTATATAAATTAATATTTCTTCCTCTTTAATTTTTTGGTCAATTTTCATGAGCTCGTCATGAACCATATGTGATGCCAGCATCATGTTAGCTTCTTAGGGAACTGTGAAGAACTGGGAGATGATACATCTCCTTTTCTTCGAGCTTACAAATGTAGATAAAAGCAAAATGTTTAATTTTGTATATATATATAAAACAACCAGAGCACAATACAATTATAACCATATTAAGTTCTAGTTTGGACCTGACTAAAGAATATAGGAGTGCAGAGGAATTTTGATGGGGTATGGTGCTTAATATTCAGGGTAGAAAGAGGATTTTTTAACATGTATTTTTATCCTTGCTTTGAAAGAGTCTTAAGAACAAGTTCACTGGCATTTTAACCAGTCAGTGAAGTTCTAACTTCAATATAAGTTATTTGCTTGCCTTGTTTAAATTCCATTCTCTTCTTTTAATGCTCTGATTTCTTGGATAGTCTTGAAATGTCTCCTAAAGTAGTTACAATTATTCTAAAGGGTTATATAGAAAGAGAGTGAGTTAAAATGAATATATATCTTCTTCAGGGAAGACTTATCTGAAAGGTTCAACCATTGTTAATATAAATTTTTTTATGGTTAATTGTATGTTTCCCTGAAGTTATCTGGTTGGCAGTGATGTCAGCAGGCCCATTAAATCCATTTTTCTAGAATATATCCAAATATATCATACAAATAGTGAAAAGGCTACATAGTCTATGGCTATGGTAGCTCATTGATCTTTAGTACCCTATCAGAATGATTAACATGTACCTAAGGCTTTAGTTATTTTCAGTTTATAATATTTTTTTTAAGGCCGTAGAGGTTTCTAGTAAACTTTCTCATGTATAAAGATTTGGCTTAGTCCTTAGTCTATAGTCACTTTATTTCTTATTAATAAAATAAAAATAGGATTATTTTAGTATAACATCACTTTTGTCTTTTCTTATGAAGTATATGTTATTGATAGCCAAGTTCAGCTGAAGAGAAAGCAAACAGCTCTGTTATGTATGAAAACCAGCCCAATGAAATGATTAGTTAATAGATATTTTTGTACTTACCCAATAATGAAAGTTCCTTATAACAGAAAAGATTAACAGTGCTAACTAAATATTTGATTTTCTTTTTTTCTTTAGGTTGCCTTAATGGCATTTTCTAGATGTTTAATAAAACTGAAAATCTTATGTTTTAAAAAATCTCATTTTTGGCAGTAAAAGTAGCATGAATCCTTAACTGTACATCATCACAGTGAAATGCTTACATTACTTAACCATACTTTTCATTAGAGTTGTTATGTATGTTACCATGTTATGGTAACATACTTAACCATCTTTTTATTTATAATGTAATCTACCTGCCTTCCTTCTGCCATTGTTAATTTTACGATTTATAATTGAATTCATTCTTAAGAGTCTACATCTTATTAAGTTTAGGAATTTTGTGTAATGAGCACATTATGTATTCAATGTTGTTAGTGTGGTGAGGAAGAAACATTAATATAATACAGCTATATTTTACCCCTACCAAAGTAATTGTTACACTCTTGCTTTCTTTACCTACTTTAGTCTTTTCTTTGTAGTATGAAATTGATTTTGCCTCATTGTGCATGAACTTTTGCCTGCCTCCACTTTATTTTATTCTGTGGCATTAAGAATAGAAGTGTGAATGGGTATAAGAACAGGAGCGCTGGCCTTTGTTTTCTTAATGACTTTGAAGAGGCAGTAGGATTGATTATTGTCAGCTACTGGCACAAAAATGATTTCTGACCAGTAGAATCATGTATCTAGCTTTTTCTTTGTGTTATGAAAGCTGAATATGTAAAAGAAGCATAATTATTATTTAAGGTGGCACAGATCAGATTCTGCCCCAAGAAATAAAATTTCAAGGTTCCACGCACCGATTTCTGCACCGGAGTACACGTAAGATTTTACCTGCTCTGCTTTTCACAAATAGGAGTTGTTTTAATCTTGCGAGCTGATATTAATACTAATCTATTTCACCAGGTAACTGGTATACAGTACCCTAATTCTCTTACTTTTGGCTTTTTAGTACCTCTGTTTCAGGATTTCTTAAACTGTCATCATATACTTTATTAAGGAAAAAATAATTGGACCAATTATGGAAGTTTTATATGATTTGGGGTATATTGGTGGAAGGAGAATAAAATCCACCTAAGGACCAAGTATCCATGTCCATTTTCTTTGTTTTGCCTTGGTTCGCATATTATTTCTTTATAGACTCAACCAAGTTCATTGATCCCAATCTTTTTTCAAATTTCAACACACTATTTTTTCTTGTTTTATTTTGACCCAGAAAGGAAATGGAGTCTAAATGTAGTTTGTCATTTAAGTTGTTTTTTTTAAAGTCCATAGATTAAAATTATGTATGGAACAATTAATTTGAGATCATTAAATGTATTCTTTAAGTGTGACAAAATAAGGTATGAGGATGACTGATCTCTCACGTGAGTGGGAACATTTTGGTGTGCAATATAAGAATCTAAGAGCTAATGTAGTTTCTTAAGCAACAGAAAAAACCACACTGACAATGATTTTTCTCTTATTCTGGTTCCATTATTAATGCTTCTAGAAACTAATAAATTACCTTAGCCAGTGGGAACAAATTAAAGTTTTCTCTCTATTTAAAATTCCAAGAGTAATTAATACAAAATTTGTTTCAGTGAAAATATTTTCTCCCCTTTTTTACTATTTTACCTTTACTGTTTTTTGGAAGAGGCTGGCACCTCACTGAAGAGGTTAACCTCACAGTTTGAGAAACATTATTCCTATGAAAACCCATAGGGAAAGAGGTACTTGACTTTGAACTTACTTTTTAATAATGACATGCCAAGTAAATTTTAACTTAAATTTTAGTTCTGACACTGGCTAGTGTTGTTTACTTAACTCATAAGGTTTCATGTAAGCATGAGGTAGAGATATGACTAATGAAATAACATGGTAAGCATCAGTGCTTTTAATCAGAATTTTCTAATTTTTTATTTAAAAAAAGGTAAAGTTGAAATTGTGCTGTTGTATAACATTAATAGGATCAATTTGTCATCAAAGTGCATTTTTATTAAATAACTAATGTTATGATGTCTGCTTAAATAATCTTCTTAGTTCCTTTGCAGTATGTTTACTTTTGTATTTTTCACAATAGTTCACTTGTCAAAACAACAAAAATAAAACGTCACGAAACCTTGGTTGGGTACATGAGTGGACAGAGATGAAACCCAGCTCTAAAAGCTCTGTTTCCCTTCACAGTTGTTATCAGTAGAAGACATTCCAACTTGTGTCAGACTGATTGCTAAAATGGGACTTATTCTTTTTTCATCTTAAATTTATTTGTAAGCACACTTAAAAGACTGTAAATTCTTTTTAAAAAGAAGAAGAACTGCAAAATTATTTATTGAATTTAATTATTAAGATAGTTTTGGACATCTTATGATGTAATCATTCAGTTCATCTGTAGGTAGAAATTAATGTCAACAATCAAAGGCATTTAGTCTATATATATACTGTCAAAAGTGGCCAACATATCCCAGATATGCTGTTTTTAAAAAATTCTTCTAGGATGCTCAGTATGGGTTTTGCCAAGTACCACGGGTCAGTTGATACATTGTCTTATGTATATTCCAGAAGGATTTTAGTCTCTGGACAGATGTTTAGGGTCACTAGCCATGAGACTGTATCTGAAAATTTGAGTTTATCTTGACATCATTGGGCCTAATTCCTATGTTGAATCAGCCTTAACAGAGTAAGTGCTCAGTATGCCAAGATGTGATTTAGATCTTTCTCTTCTAAGTAAAACATGGTTTTTGTATTTATTTACCTCTCTTTGGATCATCAAGACATTGAAATTTGTTCACAGAATTATGGAGAAGATTTTGGTTTTTAATTTTCTGGGACCCTGGGAATACTATTAGATAACAATAACTGTCCTTTCAAAAATGATACCACCTACTTTGTGATTTCCAAACAAAATAAGTTAGAAAATATTACACTGTCAAAATAAAAGAGTTTCTCTTTTCACTTGTTCACCATCTGCTCTGCTTTTATTCTTTGGGACATAATACACAAGGATGAAGTTTAGCCTAATGTGTTTTGTCCTGACATTAAAAATGTTGAGCCTTCATCCCAGTATCATAGTCCTTTTATTGTGACAAACCAAATGCTAATCATGCTCTAACATTAAACAACTTTCTGAAAATACATGGATCTTAAGAGTTTAGGTTACAACTGTAAAAGTTGCTTCATTCAAATGTGTTCAGCTCTCTGGAAGCACTGGCATTGGAGCCAAAAGAAATTATGCATCTCAGCTCACACGTGAAAGAATGATTAAGATTACTGTTACTGAGAGGTCCTGCAATGGTTGTTTATCAGCCGTCTTGTTAATTTAAGAAGTGTCCTTGCCTTCTTTCACTGTAGTCAAAGAATTAGGATAATTTTATGTTTTAGTCATTTAGCTAGAGAACATATGTTTTACTATAATTAAACAATCAAAATGCTTTGTTACAGTTTTTGGAGACTTTAATTCATCTTTAGTGTAATTTACTCATCATAACTCAGCTTGCTTCATTGTCTTTGTGAAGTTATTGAATTGGCATTTTCATGGAATCCTGATTCATGTGTTTAAACTTTGACCCCCATATACCAGAACTCCGTCCTACTCTTCTGATCACTCATAAGATGAATGCAGTGTTGTTCCTTAGAGGTTTGCTTTACTGGATTGGAATATATACACTAAATAAAGAATGCTGCTTCTCCAAAGCTAGGGGTTGAACATATTCACTGCTTACAGTTGTCTTCACTCCCCACAGTTGTTCTTTCATATTCAGTTTGTTTATTTCGATGTTTAGGGTTGCAGAGTTACAAGTGCTACATTGTAGCTGGTTTTTGAAAACAATTCATAATATTTATTAACTTCTTTGGTTTGACTGTGTTCTTAGGGGAGAATGAAGGGTGGGAAAAGGGGGCAAGAAAACTAAAATGAAAACTGTTCAGCTGAAGTTTTATAAAAATCTGACTTGAGTGTTTTTCTCTTCATTTGCTGCGCTTTTCTGAACAGTGTGACACCATCACCACAACAGGCTCGGGTCTGTCCTCCCCGTATGTTACCTGAAGATGGAGCTAATCTTTCCTCTGCTCGTGGCATTTTGTCGCTTATCCAGTCTTCTACTCGTAGGGCTTACCAGCAGATCTTGGATGTGCTGGATGAAAATCGCAGGTGATTAGCCATCAGTGACTCTTGCCAGCTTTGTTATATATTTTTTGGCTCCTTATTTAGTGGAATGTGGTGTCTTCCTTTTATGTTTGTACTTTCTAGTCTCTTTCTAAGATGCAGTGGTCTGAAACAGCTTGCTTTGCTTTGCTTTCTTTTCATTTGAAATTATTGTCCAAAATTCACATTTCACAAGATTGCATTAGCTTTCCTTCAGTTTGGGAGAGTGGTTAGTTACTAACTATACACAGGAATTGTAATGATTTTTTCCAAAGGTTTTACTGACCTATTCTAAGTACTTGATTCCATTTGGGGATATGCTGAGAGATATTGTTTGATTGAGTGTGGGATGTTGGACTGCAGCATACTTGTTTTCTTCAGTAAGTCTTTTGATTTAATCATTTATGATACTAATATGACTGGATTAATACAGCAGATCTGAGAAGGTGATGTCAGTGTAACTACCAGGATGTTTTTTCTCTTTTCCTCTTAGCTATGGATTTCTAGGCTTGTATTGGAAATCCCATGTGCTACTATCTTTTTGACAATGCTGATATTTTTCAGTACAACTTATCTCACTTTGAAATGTCTCCAAGTAAAATTATTGGTAGTATAATTATACTTGTTTATACAAATAATTTTTTTGCACTTATTTCAAATACTTTTTGTTCTTGCTTTATTACTACATAGTGTAATAAAAGGTCGAAATTCGGGGAGCTTTTTTGGCATAGTGTGGGAAAGGTACAGTCAGTTTTATTTCAACTCTGAGCATTTATTAGTGGTTCCTGAGAGTCAGTGTTTGAATTTTCATTATCATTTTATTGGACTGTTAATTTTTACGTTTTGAAGAATTCCCAGTAAATTAAGCTGGCCCTTCCCGTAAACCTTGTTTCTTACCTTAGGAACTGATATGTCTTCTGGCTTGCTCTGAATAAACTTTTTCTTGTTGAGTGCTTTTAATTTTCACACAGGCCCCAGGTGTTGCACTTTTCATACTGCTACCAGTGTTGAAACCATGGTCTTTCTAAGCCTCCCCAGGGTCAATGTAATAATATGCATTTGGACCCAAGAACTTGAAGCTGTACTAAAAAGAACTTAAAGAGAATGCTCATGGCGTTGGTGGGGGGCAGGGGTGGAGCAGGAGGGGTTATATATACATGTGTATTTATGTGTGTGTGTGTGTATATACATATATATATATATATATATATATGTTTTTTATTTGCTTGTTTTTCCCCGAGGGTTTAAAGTCCTTTTTATGTTCTTTGAAGCTTCACAGTCCACCCTGGGATGTTTGGAAGCTTTAAGAGCAGTTAGGTTCAGAAGAAAAAGCATGGATTCAGGAGGTCAGTCAGATTCAGTCTTGATCCACCCACTCAATAGCTACCTGATGGCCTTGAACAAACTGCCTTGATTCTCTGGGCCTTGTTTTCCTCATCTGTGTAAAAAAGGGGAGAGGGAGGGATAATACCCAGCTTTTTTTCTGGATTCTTGTGAAGAATCTCCTCCCCGCCCTCACTTTTATTTAAGATATGGGGATAATGGCCTTAAATTATTTATTTAGTGTGGTAGGAATTCCTTCAAAATGTATTGGTTATAGAGTATCTGGCACTTAAAAACTAATATTTACAAAGGCCTGTTTTCTTCTCCCTCCTTAAAACAGATTTATTCTGTGCCAGGTATCCTCCTCTTTACCTTCTTAATTACACCAGTTTCTTAGAAGAGGCCAGATTATTGGGTCAGACTATTATTTGATGTAATATTTGATATTACATCAAATCTATCATAGTGAAAATACCTGAAAGCGATATTTCTAAATCCTGTGTAGATTAAATAATAGCTAGATGACAAAGTCCCAGTACATTCAAATTATTTGTTCCACCCCTCCCACCAACACATAGGCAGTTCAGTGATACAGAACTTACAAAAATGAGGGTTTTTTTCCTCTATGGTGAAAAAAATTTTGCCTCAAGTTCAGGCATACAAAATCAGAAATCTTACTCATGTAAACTTTACTTTGTAGTCTTCTGTTATGAAAAACTTTTTTGAAGTCAAATTTTATTTTTTTTACATTGTAATAATTGGTAACTTTTAAAATCCCTTTTCTGGGAAGGAAATTTTCTTACTTACATAACATTTTTAAAATTCATAAAGGAATTAATAATACTTTACTCCTCGATGTACACCATTACTTGTTACCTTTGAGCCTGGAGGGTTATTAAGAGTTTCTTTAGGTTGTATTCAAATCTCTTATGATCTAAATGTTGAGCAAGTTTTTATCAGAATTTTAAGTGCCAAATCAGTTTTTATTTCTACAATGAGAAATATCTAACATGACTTTTCAGACATAAAAAATAGGAATGTGAAATTTGGATAATGTTACTTGCATGATTAGAAAATAATATGGCTTATGAAATTTTAGGTGCTTTTATGTTCCTTGCTCTGTACATTATTTTTTCCTTTATTTTATTACTCTTTGCTGTTATGCTAATCCAATATGTGGTCTTTCATCTTATGCCATTGCAGTAGGTGTAATTAATTTAAGGGAGAACTATTATGCAGAAAGACACAAAAAGCTTTCTGCCTGGTTTATCGTTATAAAATGATGGAGATTCACAGTTGCTTGACATAAGAACTATTGTTAGTTTATACTTCAAGGGGCACTGTCAAAAGATTTATGTACTACATTTTGTTTTTCTTACAAGAACTTAGATGATCTAAAACAAACTCAACATGAAAACCCAGTTAAATCCTAGGTACAGTTCTGTACATTTGGAAAATTGATAGATTTAAAATTTACCAAAACACCTGGGACAAGCATCAGGTGTGTTCTTTACTTAGTGGCAGTGGGATTTAAAATGCTCTTATGATTTGATCCTCTGCTGGTTAGGAAATGCCCATCTCTTCCTACGTCTGTTAGATCTATATATCTCATTTTCCAATGTAAAATATTAATTTTTTAAAAAGAAACTTAGTTTCTGTGCAAGAACATTATTTAAGTATTGATAGATGAGTCATACTTAAGTTTCATTTTTAGGAGGAGCTTGATTATTTTTATAGTTTTTCCTTACCAGAGTGTACTAGCTTTGAGAGAATAGAATAGGAAGCGAATGTTTGGATAATTTATATTTTTGGCTAGTATCCTTATAAATACATAACTTGGAAGACTTAGAAATTCAAAGTTTCAGTTGATGCAATGTTTGTTATTTGTAATTTTGCTTTTTTAAAAAATGTGTGATTCCTGGTCCTGCAATCAGACTGTTTATTTATTGCAGCAGTTAACATTTTTATATAAAAAAAAACACATATTCTTTAAAGTCAGACTATATAATACTCAAAAATGTCAATGTACAAGTTAATACTGGAATTTGATAGCCTTGGATTACCTTCCCTTTTGCTACTCTAATTACAAAACATACTGTTGAAAAGATTTCTTTTATGTACTAAATCATACTTATGGTAGAAAGTGGTACTTGAATGAAGTTTCTAACTTTGTCAAATACCTGTCTGATTTATTTTATATTATATGTGTCAATTGCCAGTGTGAGAAGACAAAATGAAATACGTTGTGAAAGGTAACTGTATTATTTTCTGGCTCTGCATTATAAAAGGGAAATCTCTGTGGTGGAATATGTCGAATATGGCAGATTTATTTGAACGTATTAGTATGCGTTTTAAAAAAGGTTTCAGGAAGCACACAGCAGTGGCTTCATTTAGTTAACCATTCCCATGTTGGTGTAATTTAAGATTGTAGTTAGGTAACAGTTTCCTAATACCACAGAGTAAATATGTTAGTAGGATGGGATGAGTTTAAACCCTTTCTCAAGCGTATGTGATTTCTCAGTGTTCCTTAGCCCCCCAAATAAAAGTCAAACATGTCTTCCCCAAAAGTTTCTGAATCTTCTGTCCTCTAGGCTCCAGAAATTTCTTCAAACACAGGTAGCACCTTTAGGACACGTAGAAGCTAAATATTAAAAACTCTGTATATTAAAACTGTGTATATTGGCTTGTCAGAAAATAGTGACTTGTACTATAGCTAAAGTTCTACAACTGTGTCAATTTACAGGGAAAAAATCAGTGCATTTGGTTTTAAACATTTGCTGTAATTACGTATAGCCTTGATACATAAATTTAGGCAAACCTGATTAGATACTTAGAGAATAAGACATGCAAAATAGGATTTAATAATTTCTAAAATCCTCATATGGACATATTGCTTATTATTTGTGCGGGAATTGGCCAGTGTACACATAGACCTTTTGTTTTTCGATTTTAAAACATAAAATTTATTAGAAAGGGTACTGCTTGCTTATCTAGGTAGAAAAATTGTATTACTGAATTTGAGAATGAGTGAAAATCCCCACAAAGTTTTCCAGTGCACATTAACCTTCATGTTCAGCAGCCCTGTGTGTCACTCCTGGTTGTCTCAAGATCAGACTCACTTACATATTTGATTGCACTTCCTTTAATGCACTATAGCCTGTCCCCTGATGTTTCAGCTCCAGAACTGACACTTGTATTTCTGCTCTGGAGAGCTGAGGGTTTCAATGAGACACTGCTACATTGATACATCAGGCACTAATCAGAATTAATAAGGTGGGAGGAAAGGAATTGTGGGGAATGGGAGTTTCTTGAAATTTATAGTTTTTGAGATAGAGCTGTTGCTATCAGATGAGCAACCATGATCATGCAGGTGCTACTAACTGGTTCTTGACATGCTTTAAAAGTTGCTAGTGATTTTTTTTTCCAACTAGAAGAGAGGAATTACACTTTTTAAACAGAATTATTCTCTGTCTTGAATTCCATAAAGTATAAGCACCAAAAAGAATTATTTTATATGTTGGTGCTATTTTGTCACATCCATATAGATTCCCCTTGTTTCTTTAATAAATTGTAGACTGTTAAATTTATGAAAATCATGAAATGCAAGACATATGAAACAAAGATTTTAAAGTATTTGAGAGATATTATATTGTATCATAACATACAATATAATCCTATTTGACATTTATTTGTCTTGTTTTTGCTTTTATTTTATTACTTCTCTGTTTCCTGACTGTCTTGTGCCTTCTCCCGCAAAAACCTGCCTTAGACCTGTGTTGCGTGGTGGGTCTGCTGCCGCCACTTCTAATCCTCATCATGACGTCAGGTAAATTTTGAGTCTTTCTAATTACCAGGGTAAATGGTTGACGGAATTTGTGTTTTGCGGGACGTAATGCATGTAGTAGCCATGCCTCTATGTTATAGCTGGAGCTTCTACAGCTTTTCTTGATGAGTACATCCTGCTCTTCTCCAAGAACAATGAGTCTGATTAGTCATGACATTTGACCGCTAGACTATGAGGGAAGAAAACGTTTAATAATTATGATATGGTATGATGTGACATCTGAGACATTTTATTTAGATACCGTTTTAATAGCTTATGGGAGAACATGCTAAAACACAGAAAAAATAATCTTAAATCATGTATTTTGTACATTGTTTTAATTGTTGCCTAGGTTCTCTGTCCAGCATTTCTTTTTTAGTTGTTAGTTATCTGTAACGTCACTTTCAGTGTGTAGATAAACCTGTCTGTAAGGCATCATCTTAAATTGGGAGAAATCAGCATTGACAACAGGACTGTTCAGGAAATTGAACATTTAGAAAGAGAATTTAGTTTTAAGTGTTTTTATCGTCTGTTGATATTTAAACCTTCCTCTGTTATTTTTGCCCTTTCCACACTTTCAGAATCACTTAGCCTGAGTAATGATCTCTCCCTGTCATGCAGGTAGAATGGCACATGCGAACACTTAAGGTTCTCAAGTGTCAAAATCCCCATTTAGTTTTCCCATCTTCTGGAAAAACAAAAGTAAAAGTGCTTGGTATTCACAAGTGCTTATTGCTGTAATTTTTTCAGAGCCAAATTTGTTTATTTAAGCAGAAATATATTATCTGTAGCAGTAAGTTTAAGCCTGGCAGCATTATTTCTATGATGAAAACAAACTGCCACGTATCATTTAAGCAAGAGAAAAGGGAAAACGTTAGTTTTTCATTAATACTGAATTTGTGATGGAGAAATTTAAAAGGGTGCCATTGGTGGTCCCTGACCACTCTGATGACTCGTTTCTTTTTAGAATCTTAATTCAATTCATTGTAGTTTTCTCTTGTATTTTTCTGTTAAGTTTGTGATCCTTTTATCTTTCTGCGAAAGCATTTTCAGCCAATAGTCTGACATAGCATTTCTTATAGAGTTTTTAGTTCTGGTAAATACAGGTTTTGGTTTAAAACACATTGTAAAGTAATATTTGTTTTTGTTTTAAATTGAATTATATAGGTAAAGTCTTTTTGCTATATCCTTATTTCTTTGCAAGTTAAAGTTTCCTTTACAGTTTTCTAAAACCCTAGTTAAATTTAAGATGTAAATTTTGAGTAATCTCTATTATCTACATTTCATTGTCTGTGTTCAGTCCAGGTCCCTTTACCTGTGAGGCAATTGCTTCTAATGTTTGATTTTTCCCTCCCAATCATTTATTTCATATGCAACCTCAGGGAAATAGAGTTTTATGCTGAGGATAAAATGTAGCAAAGAGCAATCTTCAGCCCTTATTTTTTCCACTAATCATTTAATAATTGTGTTTTAATGTTCAAAAGAATAATTAACTCAGATGTTTGTAAACCGATAGTTCTAGCATATGCTAAGAAGTTCACTTCACTGACTTTCCAGTATTCCGGGATATTTACTCTGTTCCCATGAAGAAAGGGACAGTTAATGGGAAAGCAAATACTTTAGCTGTAAAAGGAACATTTAGAGATAGTTGTAGATTATAGTCAGTATATACCATCTTTTACTTAAATTCTGTTTTACATACTATGTTAAAGTGTTTTTGGATTATTTTCAACAACATTTGAAACACAAGGATTTTCTGAATGCACTTGTCTTTAACATGTCTGGATGAAAAATATAATTCCACTTCATATCCTTTTGTGTGGTAATGTGCTTTTTGTAATGGGGACTTGCTGGGAATATTATATGCCAACTCTGTAGTTTACATAGGAGTAACTTTTAATTTAATTAAATTATATCCTGCTCATTCAGAAAAGTTACTATGTCATTTTACTGAAATAACCATATAGGATATAAAATAGATATACATGTGAAATGAATTATATCTAAATTATATCTCAATAAAGCTATTAAATTTTAAATTGTGGACGTCCAAGTAAAGGGAAGAAGTGGCATTTGTATTTGTTTTTCAGAAATTTATTGTCATTCATTTAAAAATCAGTGCCCTTTCAGAAGTAACTGCATTTGAACAAAAAGTACTTTTTAATGTGCTTTCCCTGGATTTTGTCTTAGTGGTCTTCTTGTGTTATTGTTTTATACACAATTATTATGGAATAATTCTGGATCTAAATGTAGTAGCAAAACGTATTCAGGAGATTTTATTATTGCTTCTATGGGAGAATACAATACAGAGTAAGTGATTGGAAATAAGAGTAGAAATAGCAAGAGAAGAGGCAGTAAGAAGAGGAGGAGAAATAAAAAATGATCCATTTTTTTTTCTTTTTTCAATTAGACTTAGTCTGCTTTGCGTTCTCTGCCAATGAGTGTCTGCCTTTGGAACTGTATATGGACATAAGTTTGTGTAAGAATTGTACGTTAATATCCTAGAGCAGTAGCTCTCAAACCTTTTCAGCCAGGAATTCTTTTTAGCATTGCCAGTCCCTCTGGCTTGAAAATTTTCTGCTTATATCTTGAGTTAGGGTTTCTTCTCATCTCTCAAAGTTTCAGTACACTTTCCTAGTATTGTAGATATTTGTCATCTTAAGCTTTTTTCTTTCCTTTGTTAGTAATTCAGGTGGTAAAAATATTTCAGTAATTCATATTGTTCAATACCAGTCATTTGAATGTTTCTTAGAGCATTATACAACACATACATCACATGGTTTGCCAGCTACTCTTATTTCTATTTTAATATTAACATATTTTTTATTTCTTTTCTGCTAGGTATGGCATTTCAAATATAGATGCATCAATCGAAGGAACATCAGATGACATGACTCTTGTAGATGCAGCTTCATTAAGACGGCAGGTAGTTAATGTACCGAATAAGATATAATCCCAAGTTATAGTCATATAATATTTTAAAGTGATAATTCACAACATTTAATCATGTTTTTCTCCAGTGGAACCCATGAATTGACATTTTATCTGTGAAACTATTTAGTAAACCATAATTGATTTAACCCATTTTGATTAAAGTTATATAAAGCCACCATTTACATGTTTTGATCAGCATAAAACAGTATTACCAAGATGGATTGATGTAATTCTGGCCAATAACAAAAAATCTTGACGTTTTAGCAAACCAGTACAGACAAATTGCTTGTTCAAGGCATTTGAAATGTGGAATAATCACTTTGGGGACTTCTGTTACTTTGTTTAATTAGCTCTGTTTTGGAAGCCAGTGCTTTCAGTTTGCATAGTGTCTTTATATACACATTTCTTGTACTCTGTAATAAGTCCTATCTTGGAACTGCAGTTACATATGCGTAGTTTTAATATGTACCCCCACAACCTCTAGAATCAAACAAACGTACACACATGTGGGGATGGCATATTTGGTGTCCTCATTGTGTCTATACCGAATAGATGTAGAGGGAAATTGGATGAAATAAAGTATTTTTAAGTAGGGATCAATAGGGGAGCATGAGGTTAGGCAAGGCAGTTGTTCAGCCCAGGGTTATTCGCAGTGAGGACCAACAGCCGAGGACGATGCTGTCAACCAACAACATTTCTAGCAGCCTTTCAGAGCTGAGGGGTCTGGGCAGCATGTCACGGGGCCCACTACTATAGGTTATTTTATAGGACCCTTGTGGTGACTCACAGAGGTGGACAGAGAAGGTAGTTATAACAGGTTAAAGATGAACAGCTGAGGCTGAATGACAAGAAGCTCATAGAAGAGGCACAGAAAGGGACAGGAGTCCCTTATTCTTTCTGCTGTGGTAAGCCTACCTAAATGTATACTTAGTCTTTTCTACCAGAATAGCAATATGGTAAAACAGTAGAAAAGACTAGCAATATTCTGGTAGAGAAGAATAGCAATATTTTGGTAGAAAAGTTTCTGACGCAATGGTTTCTTCATCTCACAATCTGGTAAAGTAAGGAAGGAAATATACTCTAACTTAGAAATTTGGAGAAATGAATGGGGGATGGGTATTTGAGTGAATTGGAAGTGTCATGAGTAACATTTTTTCTATATGTAGTTGTGTTAGTTTATTTTGCTCCAAATGAAACTTCCCATGTTTGTTTGTAATAATTTTTTTGTCAAGTTATTATACTGCTTTATAAGAACCTGATTGCTCTATGTATTAAACCTTCTATTTTGTATTTTTTGTTTGTTTTCCACTTAGATAATCAAACTAAATAGGCGTCTACAGCTTCTAGAAGAGGAGAACAAAGAACGTGCTAAAAGAGAAATGGTCATGTATTCAATTACTGTAGCATTCTGGCTGCTTAATAGCTGGCTCTGGTTTCGACGCTAGAGGTAACCTCAGCTCTCAAAAATACTGGCTCAACAGCTGGAAATATAAAAGATTTGAAAACTTCTTTGTTTGTCTTTGCATTGTATGCCATTTTATAGTCCATGCCCTAAAAATGTATTTCTTCCAGAAAGTAGGGGGGAAGGACCTGTATTTGTAGAAGTAAAGGTACTTTCTGTCACTCAGCTGTATTCACTTTTACCAGTTCTGTAGTAACACCTATTTAAAATTCTCTCTTTGCATGTTTTGTAAATAGGCTCTAGTTTGTTTTCTAAAAAGAATTGATTTTTTGCCTCGTCAGTCTACACAACTAATTCTCTGAATGAGAGAGAGAGTGCATAGAGAATGGATTTAGAAAAGTATCTCTAAAAGAAAAACAATATTTTGTCATGTTTCTCAAACAGTTAGATTAAGCAGTTTTGTTAATAGACATTTTTGCATCCACATTTCAACATTAACACTTTTGAAGTCATGGTCTGGTGCCAGATTTAAGAAAATCAAGCCACCTAATATTTTATGATCACCTTCATTAAGCACCTGTACAGATTAAATTAAAATAATTCCTAACATTTCAGCAGCTTATCTAATATGTGTGCAATATGTACGTTCTTATTTTCATTTTAGTTTTGCAGACCGTTTTCTATAAAGTATGTTTTTACTGAATCCATGTGTGAATAATTTCAAAAACTACAGAATAAGGTACCGGTGTAGTGTATTTAATAAACTGTCAACTAAAGCAATATTTGTCTTTTGAAAGATTTTATTTCCTCATACTGCTCTGTGAGCTAAATTCTGTATTGTGTTACCTTATGTGAGTCTTCTCATCTCAGGAGCAAGTAACGTAGTTGACTGAGCAGGTAGCAAGAGCCTACTTTGCTTTCTTTCAGATCTTCACCCTGGTAAGGGTGGGCGTTGGTTGCGTTGTAGGTGGTTTTCTATTTGCAGTATCAGATTAAAATACCTTGAGTTGTGTACGCTTTTTCCATTGTGGTACTTACTTGCTATTGTACTAACTCGTGAGAATTAAACACACCAATGAAACCAAGTCCTGGGCACCTGCAGTTCTCAAAATTTTCATTTTCCCTTTTTCGGTTTAGAAACAGGTAGAAATCAGTGAGGTGCAATATTCTCCACACATCTTAGTGTCTTTCTACCAAGGCAGTGAAGTTTAGGAAAGGCAATTGAGGGAAATTCCTTAGATATAGGTAGATTTGATGTTTCTGTTCTTGCTTCTCCCTCATTCCTCCAAAAAATATTAGGAGGAAGATTCTACTCTGTACTTAGGTTTATCATGAGTTTGATGACAATGTTTTTTTTTTTGTCTGTGGAAGTATTCTGACTTTTGGTAATATCCTAATGGTGCAATTATATTAATTCTAGCTTCATACACGAGGGTGCTTCCAAAAGTTCGTGGATTCATATTACCTTTTAATTCTATTTTTCCACGTACTTTCTGTAGTACTTTGTGAAGTATATACCACAAGGTTGTTTCTGTGAGCGATCTTCCCAGTTGAAACCACAAAAACAAAATGATGGATAAAAGTATCACCTCTTTTGCTAAACAGGCATGAAAAGGATTCCACAAAGGCCAAAAATGAAATAAAAGTAGGAATTTGGGGAGATAAGTGCAAAAGCTCTCATTCTCCCTGATAATTTTTACCAAATACCAGAGACCTGTAGCTTTCTCCCTTAATGGTTGTGCAAAGGGCAGAGGACAGAATTCTCTACCCTGGACAGGCACTAACTATAACAGGAAACTCATGAATGAAGCTGGGACCGCCCAAAACTACTTCTTCAGTGGAAAGATGAGTGAGAAATCTATTTACCGTGCAAAAGGGGACAACAAAGAAACATGCCTTTCTTGACCTTGTCACGTATCTGGAAGTAGAAGAGCTTGAACCTCTTTAACTGCAAAGCCAAGCTCTCTCTGTTACACCAGTCTGCTGCCCCTAAGTTGTTAATCAGTGTAAAGAAGCGTTTCAGAGTTGAGAGGAACAAATTCATTCTTGGTTAGGTTAATCAGGAAATACCTCTAAGAGATATTTGAGCTGAACCTTGTAGATATATACGGTCAGCCCTCCTTATCCTCAGGTTCCGCATCCATGGGTTCAACCAACTGGGGATTGAAAATATTCAGGGGGGAAACGATTGTGTCTGCACGGAACATGTGCAGATATATTTTTCTTGTCATTATTCCCTAAACAATGTAACAGTGTAACAACTACTTACATAGCATTTATAGTGTATCAGGTATTATAAGTGATCTAGAGATGATTCAAAGTATACGGGAGGATCCGTATAGGTTATATGCAAATACTACCCCATTTTATGTAAGGGACTTCACCATCCATATATTTTGGATCCATTGGAGGTCCTGGAACTAATGATCCGTGGACACCGAGGGATGATTGTATAGGATTTTAACAAGAGAATGAAGAAAAAGATTCTGGATATCCACTTCTAGGAATACTTGTCGGAACATTTGCAGGTCGTTTACATTTCAAGGGATAATTTTGTGAAAGTAGTGTATTTTCAAAAGAGCTTTCCTTCCTTTCCTGCATGAATGTCTGTTTTCCAGTTTCTTAACTGTATTTGACAGTTAAGAATTGAATCGTTTTTCTGGGCTTCAAGTTCAGAAATGTTTAATTAGTCATCAGTGTTCTTTTGCTCATAAGGTATTATCATCTCAATAAGTAGAGACTTCTTTGTGCACATACCATACCAACCTAAGAACTAAGCAGTTACAGAAGATATGCCATGGGCCCTGCTCTTAAGGAGTTGACAGATTATGGGGTGGGGGGGCGGGGGGTGTTAAAGCTTTATTAAAGAGTTAGAGAATTATAAAATCAATTTTATTACAGAAAAGGACTTGAGATATGTGCTAAAGGATGGGGAGATGAGAGAGTTTTAGACAGCAGATAAGTAAAAAATAAAAGTGTAGATTCCAAAATGAGATTGACTTGGGGTTTGAGAGTGAAAGTGCATTGGGGGGTGGGTACACAGGCTCATATGTGTGCAGACATGCATTTGCAAGTGTTGGTGCCTCATCAGAGATGGCATGCCTCCAAAAGACACTAACCACAGGTGGCCCATAGGCTTTAGACATTTAATCCATGGCAGCAGTTTCATAAAATAGTGAAGAAATAACTTAGCAGCTATTTCAGCTGATTGTGCTACTGCCAACCATCCTTTCTTTTGCCTCCTGAAAAGGGAGACTTAAGTCTCTGTCTCTTCTGACCCTCTTGAGAACTGGAGTCATTTCTCTCCCATTTGCAGGGTGATGAGAACATTTTAAGCACTATCACTGACCCTTGTATTCTTCACTCAAGTACAGTGAGCTGTCATTTATTTTACCTGCGTTTTAATTTCATGGCTAATAGCAGTTTAACACTCATTTAATAAACCTTGAGTCTCCACTAAAAGCTGGGCACTGAAGAAAGCATTTATTGGTTCATTCAACCAAATACTTATGATGGCCCTTCTTTGTACCAGGTACTTTGCTAGGTGCTGATTATACCAGGAGTGAATAAAAGAAACATGTCTCTGTACCCGTGGAGCTTGTGGTCTTATGGGGAACAGTGAAATTTAAGAAGCAAGCACATATGAAAATGAGATTGCCATTGTGGTAAATGCTGTAAATGCATGCTAAAGGAGAGAGTGAACCCACTTCTCATTAGGTGGTTGGGGACAGCCTCTCAGAAAAAGTGGTAGTTGTGCTGAAATCTGAAGGACAGAGGACTCAGCCAGAGAAAAGGCAGGGGTAGGAGGTTGGGGCTGGGTGTGGGGAGAGGAGAGGCCTTGCTAAGGACCTGGAGTTGGGAAGGGCCGAGGACCAAATGGATGAGAAGGATGTGGTCCCTGTTCTCTGAAATTCTGTAGTGACAGTCAAGATAAAAACATTATGTTACATTGTGACGGGTATGATAATAGTGGCTTGGGTAAGTGCTAACTTAGTTTATCGGAACCATGCACACTGGGAAGACTTCCTCAACTGGGAGATATTTAAGGTAGGCCTTAAGGATAAATAAGTATGGTACGGGTATAGGCAGAATGTCCTTATATAGTGAATGGATTCAGAAAAAAAAGGCTTATAAATTTTGGATGTTACTAATCTATCTGGGCAGCTGTGATATAGATATTGTAGAACATTAAGCCCAGTGAACATTTAAAAAGCAATTGAAATAAAATGCAGGAATGATAGCATTCAGAAATTGTAGGATTTTAGTTTTGTCTGTTTTACATCATTTTAATATGGTAAATACACTTGGTTAACCTACCTTTTAAAGATTGACATATATAGAAACCAGCTTTTGAAAGACTGATTTTTTTTGTATTGTCTTTTAATTATTATTATGAAAAATGTAAACATAGGAAAATAGAAGAGTATAATGAATTGCCAGGCACCTATAACAATGCATATTTTTCCATTGCTTCATTTTTTCTGACAAAGTATTTTAAAAACATGACATTTTCCCCTGAACATACAAATACACATTTCTAAAAAAAAAAAAAAAAGTACATTTTCTTAAATAACCATAAAACCACTATCAGACCTTACAAAATTAACAATTCATTAATATCATCTAACCCAATTCTTGTACATGTTTCCTCCAATTATCCCTAAGAAGGTCCACATAATGCATTTAGTAGAAACACATCTCTTTGTTCTCTTAATCTAGAACAGTTCCCTCAATCCAGCCCACCTTTTTTCTTTTCCTTTGATATTCTCTTGTTGAAAAGAAGAGGCTATTCTGTTTACTGTCCAACTTTTGGATTTGTCTGTTTCTTCCCCTTGCAAGCTGGGAATTAGGTTTAAAGACTCGTTACATTCACGTTATATATTTATCCTCTTTAAAATATAACAAAATACAATGCAATGGTCCCGTACTTTCACTTCCCGATGACTTCTGTTCCTTGTCATCCTCCCTCCCTCCTGCTCCCATTCTCCCTTTCCTTCTCTCTCTCCACACAAGAATATAGAGTTGGAAAATTCTAATAGCACAGAAGAACAGAAAAATAAAAAACAAATGGAAAGCGCCTTTCCACTTCTCCCCAGAGTCAACCACTAATGATTTTTCCTTTCCATGTGAAAGCATGTGATGCATTTACAACATGCATTATATGTAAAAGGTAATTTTTTTTTTTAATCACCTCGAAGATGACTTTAAAAACAACTTTTTGGATTAAAATGACTGATACAGCTTTCTAAATAACGCTTTATTATTGAAATTCTAAAAGTGTATTTTAAATGTAATTCTCAAATAATTCAAACTACTAATACTTCCATTAACTACCCAATTCGACGTCTTCGCTTAGAAACACCACACAGACAGCCAAGAAAACCAATGAGTATCTGACTGAACCCAAACAGCAGCTCAAGGATTCCAACAAGCAGTAGACCTAAAAATGCTGAGAAGTGGATTATCCTGTGGTTTTCTTCAGAACTGAAGTTGAGGGTGGAGTTATTGAAACCGGTAGGAGATAGACAAGAATCACTGAAGAACCACTGTAGGTCGAAGGATTCTAGATGAATGTGACTGAAAAAAAAAGTGATACAAATAAGATATTAAGAAATATCACTGACCATCAAAGGAATGTAGCGTTGTGCTCAGAATAAATATAGTCAAACAATGCACTTTTGAAATACAGTGCCTAGAAACTATATGTAAGATCAGGGTTTTGAGCATGTGTCCATCTACCCTAGTAGTTTATAAAACTTTTATTCATTGTGTATCCTGTCATTCAAGAAGCGTTTCTATAGTACACCTACTCTTAGGTTGAACGATATGAAATTGCTGTTTTTCTATGTCTGAAATGGTCGAACATCCACAATTTCACTTGGTTCAACCTATTTTTGAAGGCAGTCTTCTACTTGCTAAAGATTTAAGCAAACTAAGGAGCTCAGTTTTTAGTGCAGAACTGCATGTTGCTTCTGCTCTTAAACCAGATGTACGGTTTTTATTCACAGGACATTTTAAATACAAGTGACTTGTGCCTGTTCTAACAGGGCTATGGAAAATGAGAAACTTTATCAACCCACACACTTACTGCCATCTGATCTTTGACAAAGGCACCAAGCCTATTCACTGGGGAAGGGACTGCCTCTTCAGCAAATGGTGCTGGGATAACTGGATATCCATATGCAGGAGAATGAAACTAGATCCATACCTCTCGCCGTATACTAAAATCAACTCAAAATGGATTAAGGATTTAAATATACACCCTGAAACAATAAAACTTCTTAAAGAAAACATAGGAGAAACACTTCAGGAAATAGGACTGGGCACAGACTTCATGAATACGACCCCAAAAGCACGGGCAACCAAAGGAAAAATAAACAAATGGGATTATATCAAACTAAAAAGCTTCTGCACAGCAAAAGAAACAATTAACAGAGTTAAAAGACAACCAACAGTGGGAGAAAATATTTGCAAAATATACATCTGACAAAGGATTAATATCCAGAATATATAAGGAACTCAAACAACTTTACAAGAAGAAAACAAGCAACCCAATTAAAAAATGGGCAAAAGAGCTAAGTAGGCATTTCTCTAAGGAAGATATACAAATGGCCAACAGACATATGAAAAAATGCTCAACATCACTCAGCATCCGGGAAATGCAAATCCAAACCACACTGAGATACCATCTAACCCCAGTTAGGATGGCTAAAATCCAAAAGACTCTGAACGATAAATGCTGGTGAGGTTGCGGAGAAAAAGGAACTCTCATACATTGTTGGTGGGACTGCAAAATGGTGCAGCCTCTATGGAAAATGGTATGGAGGTTCCTCAAACAATTGCAGATAGATCTACCATACGACCCAGCTATCCCACTGTTGGGAATATACCCAGAGGAATGGAAATCATCAAGTCGAAGGTATACCTGTTCCCCAATGTTCATCTCAGCACTCTTTACAATAGCCAAGAGTTGGAACCAGCCCAAATGCCCATCATCAGATGAGTGGATACGGAAAATGTGGTACATCTACACAATGGAATACTACTCAGCTATAAAAACGAATGAAATACTGCCATTTGCAACAACATGGATGGACCTTGAGAGAATTATATTAAGTGAAACAAGTCAGGCACAGAAAGAGAAATACCACATGTTCTCACTTATTAGTGGGAGCTAAAAATTAATATATAAATTCACACACACACACACACACACACACACACACACACACACACACACACACACAAAAAAAACCGGGGGGGGGGGAGAAGATATAACAACCACAATTGAAGTTGATACGACAAGCAAACAGAAAGGACATTGTTGGGGGGGGGGGAGAAGGGAGGGAGGTTTTGGTGATGGGGAGCAATAATCAGCCACAATGTATATTGACAAAATAAAATTAAAATAAATAAATTAATTAATTTAAAAAAAAAAACAAAAAAATAAAAAATAAAATAAAAATAAAAATAAACCAAACAAACAAACAAAAAAAAAGAAAATGAGTAACTTTTAGCCCTAACACGTCTATCTCAAGATGCTTTTTCTTGGGTTTATTATAGAGTAAGACAGAGTGTTCTTAGGGAGTTTGCGTTTCTGTATACCAACAACTGACATTCGACCTGGGAAAACACTACTGTTTTCAGCATGTTATTGAGTCTACTTTGTGAAATGTGCAGCAAGCATAGCAAGCATTGTAACTGTTTACTAGACTAGCCCATCTCCCCAACTAGACTGGGAATGCTGAGTGCTGTTACCTGCAAAGCTGAGCCTGGAGCCTGGTACATGGTGAACTGCTGCCATTCCCAGAGGACTGAATGTGTTTAGCATCTGTGGTTGGAATCTCTAATCTTAAAATCTATTAGTAAGGAAAATTTCTTTGGGTTTTCATTCACAACAATTATGCTATGCAAATTTTGAGAGTCTTTTTTAGTGTAACAAGGTAAGGGGAAAGGGAGGGAAACATTTTTTTTTCCATTTAACTACAAAAGTAGATTCTAGTTATTTTCCAAACTGAGCAGCCTATGCAGATAGCTAATGAATTAGATTTTTCATTTCTTCCAGTTTTTACAAATTGTGACTAGATTCAGGCACAGAACCATTTTAAAAGACTGAAATGAGCCATTTACAGTAACTCTTCAGTATTATTTGTTATGTGACTTAAATTTTGATTCATTCCTGTGCCTATAATATTATACTATGTCTGCATGAGTCCATTGGCCACTTTGTTTCTTTTAGGGCCTATAGTCAAGGGTTTATTTTTTATTTACTGTGTTTTTATTAAATTTTTTAAATTAATAAAGGTAATATATACTCATGGTTTACAGATTTCATTAGTTCCAAAGTGTAGAAAATAAATGTTGCCTTTGCTCTCCCAGAGCATCCCCCATTACCATTCTCCAAGGATGGAAGTTTAAGTTTCTGGTGTATACTTCCAGAAGTTTTCTATACACATACACATACACATATGTAGCCATAGATTTTTAAAATACAAGCATAACCCATCTGAGATCAGCTAGTCCTTTTAGGTAAGATCATATCCAGAGCATCCTGAATATAGTGATTGCTACGTTTCTGAGTGAGATTGTGCCAATTGGGATTTAATGTGCTAAATCCCTAAGAATCTGTTTGTTCCAGTAGTTGCATCAAAGAAAAACATGGCATTGTTTCAGCACCACACTATTGTAATCTTAACTAACCATCTGTGTGAGACACTGAGACAATGAAATCAGGTTACTTACGTTAAGTTTTTCAATGAAAATTCACAAGTGGCTACACTGTTGCTTTGAGTGTTACAAATGAGAGGACCTTCTGCAAGAGCCTGGATAGATACCAACATGCAGTACACAGCACCAATGACTGTGATTACGTTCAAAAGTGATGAAAGAAACATCTGGAAAATAAAGTAGAGCCATTTGCACACGTTATTACATGTTCTTGGTCTTGTTCAAGCTCACGTGCAGTCTTTTTAAATCAACTACTGACGTTCTCCAGTCATCCTACAGTTCTGGATCTTAAGATCACAGTTCAATTAGCCGCGAATTAAAAAGGCAGAGGGAAAAGTCTCTGCCACTTGATTACACTCACTGAAAGATGGCTGAGCTTGCCACTGTCTCTGAAAAATCTCAATCTTTATATTATTCCTGAGCCTTGTGCATTTCATCTGACCACCGAGATCTGGTTCTTCCTCCCTGTTCTGTGTACTTCCTACTTGTACTTGACTAGATCTTAACCACCCACACTTTAATGTCTGGTCTCTCAGCTCACTAACCTTTAATCTGAATTTGGCCCTGATTCTCTAAGCGACCAGCATCCTGCCGTGATCAATCAACCCTGTAGTGTTAGACAAGGACTTCCCAACCTCAGCACTACTGACATTTGGGCATTTTGCTGTTGGGGCTTTCTTTGTGAGTTAAGCCCAACACCTGCATGAAAAGTGGCTTCGTTATTCTCACCTGGCTGTGTTCTCAAAGGAGAGAGAAAACTTAAGTGATCATTGAAAAGATTAATTTTTCTTAGAAGGATATGTGCAGGAAAAAAAATATATATATCCTTAATAGAAATAAGATTTCAGAGAAGGTCCTGTTAAGTGTTTTGATATTTTTGCAGGGATTCATCTCTCAAGAATGCTTTGAGTACAATATAGAAGTGATGCAAAGTCAAACTCCAAATTATTATAGTTTGTAAAGAAAAGTGACAGTGAGGGGAAACTGAAAACAAATATTTATTGAGTACCTACGATGGATCAGGAACAAATAAATAATTATTCTAATCCTAGATAAATATCAAATGTCAGAAAAAGGTAATTTTAAAAATATTAATCTTCTAACTATTGTGGACATAAATATCTGTTCTCTAAAACAACATAGTCAAATCACCTTGGGTGCCCTTGAAAAATATTGATGCAGAATCTCTGGGGGCCGCCCAGTCCTTAGTATTTTTCAGATCTCCCTGATGATTGTAATGTTCCCATCTGACTGAGAACTCTTGCTTTAAAACCTCAGGCTCAGCCAGGCGTATTTACTGTGACTGCTTGTTATTGATCTGACCTTAGAGAATTATGAGAGCTCTCAGTGTTACTTCTGTAGTGTTCAGTAGTTCATGGTGTCAATAGTGTAAAGATTGTATTTTGGAGTCTGGTGGATTTGGATAAAAATCCACTTACTAGCTGTGCTACACTGGCAAATTATTTACTTTCTCCAAATATCAGTTTCTTGGTCAATAAAACAGATCTTACTATTTCCCAATTAAGCGTTTTGAAAGAATTAAATGAGGTAGCATATTTGAAAATGTTCTGAGCAGAGTGACACTTGGGTTAATGAGTATTAACTTACTTTTAACTTGGTCACAACTTTATAATAGGAGATAGGTATTAAATGTTTGAAAAAATAACTGGCATCTCCTTTAACTGGACCAGGACAATTATCATTCTGATCCTAGCAAAGCAGACTTTCATATGCACGAGAGAACTGAGAATATGCTTTTCCATAAGCGTTTTATGCACTCCAAAATTGATAAGTATTTGAGCATTATGAAATTGTTTATAGCTCTGGCTGTGTGACTAAATCTCCTTTCTTTGAAAACCTTTAGATTGGTGAACTGAAAATTGAGGAAAGGACTGAAGGATAGCTCCCAAACAAAATTTTTATGGAGGAAAAAAACCCCTGAGTTTCCATGTTACCATATAATCATCCTAAATAGCATGTTTCTAAGACTGTGGCCCTGCCAGTGGAGTCCTACTGTGATTCAGTAGTTGCTGATGACTTAGAGTGGCCTTGCCTAGATGTCAATAACAATTTATGCACTTCCGACTCCAAACCGATTGCTCCATACTCACTCCAGTTCTGTCGTTGCAGCACGCTCTTTTTCTTGCTGCCAAGGACATCACTGTTGCTGGAATGACCTGGGAATTACGTTAACAGGAAAGATGAGTGTTACACTTATTAGATGAAGCAGTAGTACTACTCTCTGACTTCCGCTTGCCACCAGTTATAGGGAATCAAGGCTCAAGAGAACAAAAAGGAAATCTGTCAATGTCCTTGATCTTGTGACCCTCGTGACTCCAATTTCAACCATAAAATTAAAAGGGGTGGTGGTGGGCAGGGGTGGTTCAAGACTGCAGTTGTGAAGTCTTCCATCTACATTCTTAGTTTACTCTGAGTCATCTGCCGAGAAACTTGGATTTTGAGTAGATTGGGATGACTTATGCTTTATTTTATAAGAAATATTTCTGAAAGAATGGTTGCATCATCCAAAATTCACCTTTTTTTTTTTTTTTTCCATTTAATACAATCTCCAGCCTCTTATCCAATTTCCTTTAAATTGCATAAATTAGTCTGGCAAGCCTCCAGAAAGGAAATGAATGGTTTTGCTTGCTGGGCAGTTGGGAAGAGATTCTCTCCCTACCTCCTCCCACTTGTCTAACTTTCTTCTCCCAGGGTCACCATCATCTTGCTAGTTTCCCCAAGCTTATATCTGAAAATTATTTTTGGTTCCACATTCTCCTTTCTGCTTCTATATCCATGATATGTAATGATCTCATTTTACACTGATGTCCAGAAATCTTTTATATATTGCATTCTCTATTAAGGGAAAAACATATTGCTAAGGAAAGCTGTAAGAAATGACACCGTATTCTCGGGACTTAGGTTTCAATTTTTAGTTATATCTAGTCAGCAGCTGTCACTAGAAATTCTTACTGGAAGGAGTTTTGTATCACTGAAGGGTGGGAAGTAAATTACTTCCTTCCACTTGAGAAATTTTAGCCATAAGGGTTTTTTTGCCATCTCAGCACAGCTGCCCATGACTAGCTCTCTCTCTACTTCTCCTCTCATTTTGTAACATTTTATTGAGCTCTAACTGCATGCCAGGCACTGCTGTTGCTTTACCTGCTGTAGATCATTCCATCCGTATAACAGTCCTATGAGGCAGGTGCTGTTACTATCCCCATTTTACCAATGAGAAACTGAGGCACAGAAAGTTTGAGTAACTTGCTAAAGAAAGTGGAAGAGGCGAAATTCATAGCTAAGCATTTGGGCTCCAGCGCTCAGACTCTATTCAGTCTGTTCCACATTGACTCAATTCTTATACTTCTCCCCTGTTCCCACATAGGTCTTGTTCATTCCCATTCTCCCCACAACTGCCACCTTGCTCATCTCATTGTCCTCCTTCTAACTGCTCCTTCCTGATGCTTTTTTCCAAGACCCCCTCTACCTTTGTTCTTTCAGAACAAGTTTAAGGTTTACACCTCTTGCAAGGCAGCTTTCCTAACAAACTTCACCCCATCTAATCATGTGCTAACTCCATGCCAGTCATCAAGCTTTGCTGACACATTGCCTTGAACACAAACCCCCTTATAATTCAGAGGCCATATGTATATATGACTGCCCAGCCACTTCAGGCATAGCCAAAAGTCCAGAAGAAAAGGGAAAAAAATTTTAGCCACCAAATAGGTGACAGCATGCATACACTAAACCTCTTTTGTTGTACCTGTAAGTTATACTGCCTCTGAGCTTACAGAACAAGTCATTTAGAACAGGAACTGACAAACTGTGGTCTGCCACCTCTTTTTTGTAAATAAAGTTTTACTGGAAAACAGCCATGCCCATTTGTTTACATATTGTCTATGGCTACTTTTGCACACCATTAGTAGAGTTGAAGAAACTGGTTTGCAAAGCCTAAAATATTCACTATCTGACTCTATAGAAAATGTTTGCCAACCACTGATTTAGAAAATCGAATATTTTAAAAGAAAGTGGAGCAACATTAAATTACAACTCAAATTGATAAATCAATCCATTTTTCTTATTGGTGTAAATTAAACTCTGATAACTTTCTTGAAGATTAATTTAAGAGATACTAAATATTTACTTTCATAGTTCACTTGCAAAGGGGTTTTATAAATTAACAATAACTTACAGTGTGTGAATCACCACCCAGTTGACTTCATGGGCATGTTAACACATCTTTGTTATGCTGTTATGGGTAATTTGATAATTCATTGTGTTTCCAACAATTTTGCCCATTCAGAGCTGTAGAAATTGGACGGACTTTTTATGGAATGGACAAAATGTGAAAGAGTGTGTGTGTGTGTGTGTTTGTGTGTGTGTGTGTGTGTGTGTGTGTGTGTGTGTGTGTGTGTGAATTATAAATCTTCCAGTTAATCTCCTACCAAAATGAATAAATATAACACTCTCTTCAATTCCTAATCATATTTGAATGCATAAGAACTTCTGTAACATTAAAAAGTCTTGCTAGTCTTTCGTTTTTATAAAGGAAAAAAGTAGTATTGTTCATTTGTCCTCATAGGAACCCATGCTTTTATCTAGTTTTAAAAGTCATTTATATGATTTTACAAATGAAGCACAAAAGAGCTTTAGACCATTAGAAACTCTGGTTAGAATTTAGACTTTTGGGAGTCCTCTAAGTAATTGAATATGAGAGTAACACACAAAGCCATAGTTCATGATAAATATAAAAACTATATTTTGCAAATTCTTGTTATGCACCATATCTTCTAATCTGCTTAACATTCAACAATTTGTTCACTGTTAAGACTTTAGTAATTGACTTTGCTTAATTACCATTATGTAATAAGTGAATTCAATGAGTAAGTGTGATTAAAATCAGGCTTACAATTTACTTCATATGAAATAAAATGGCCTTTCTGTTTATATTTTTTCAAGAAACATTTTAGGTCTTTTATAATACTTGAACTAATGACATTTGTGTTAGTTTTTTCATTTATCAGATAATAGGCTAAAGATAATTAATTACATAACATTTACTTTTGGTCATGGTTTCAAAAGAGGAAAGGTTCACCTCTGTTTTGGGTGTCAGAAAACCATAAAATGAATGTATTTCATGAAGTAATCAATAATGAATCCAATAGTTTGTATTATTAGCTGTATCCTGCAAAATCCCATTTTTGGAGCAGTACTAATTTGAAATGCTACATCAATTTTGTAAAGATTTCAAGAACTATAACCAAAACACTTACCACAGACAGTGATTTCCTGATTCCATTAACTTTCTGTGTATTTGTAGGTATATTGAGAGTTCAGTATTTTGAAGTAGTTGGTATTTGGACAGATGTTGTAAAGGACTTAATTTTTTTGAAAAAGATATTCCTCTATATTCTATATATAAACCAAGATCATGAAAATACACCTGTATTCCGAGCACTTCTATCTGTTTGCTTGTGGACATAGCCTAGAGTTTGAGGCTCTATGAATTGGATTTTTCAAAGAGTTGTTTATGCTTTAATGACATTCTATAATACTGAGTAATAGATATATCCTGGTATTGATATCTTTTGTTAATTTTTATCAAGGGTAATAAAAGTAAATTTAGCTGTGGAACAAGGATATCCAGATTCTCTGAAACTGTTTCACAGGTCTGTATAAACTTTCTATGATTCAGTTTCCTGGTTACTTAAATTTATGGAATAAGTTATGGATTGTATTTCACCTCTGTCAGCCTGAGATGGGTGTTGGGGACTATGGTACTAACACTGGTGGAAACGACTTTGGAGTCAGATAAACCTAGACCTGGGTTTCACACCTACTGTGTGACCTTGTTAGCATTCTTAACCTGTTTGCTGGTCTGTAAAGTACAAATGATATCTTCCCAGATTAGTATAGAGGTGAAATGAGATAATAATGTAACATGTGAGCCCAGTGGTTGGCATTTAGTGGGTGGTCAATAGAAGATTTATGGACCTCGGTCTGTCTCTGTGTCTTTCTCTGTCTCTTCCCTCCCCTGTCCCTCACCTCTTCAAATAGAAAAATGCAAGGGATGTAAACCACCTCAGTCTCCTTTAATGTTAGTAGAAATTATTTTTAAAAGTTCTCATGGGGTTTGTGGCAGTGCCAGTTTACATCTAAAGCCATATGAGCTATTCTAAATGGATTATCTCAACTCAGGAAGTTTTAGGAGCTTCATAGAAATGACCATCGTAAAGTCATGCTCAGCCAGGTGCTCCTGGCTTCTGGTGTAAGCAGATGCACAGGAGGCTTGCACTAGTCAAGTAGAGAGAAGTTCTACAAGGGGGGAAACAGACACAAAGATTTGCAGTTACTTCATACTGTTGAGCGATGTGTTTTCTCTCTTTCTGCTGAAAGAGAGCTTTTATGGCAGTTTGAAAAAATAGCCCAAAAATTTCCAGAAGCTTCCCCTTTAATTAGCTCTTTCCACCAAAAGCAGGTGAACAGATTGCTCCTGATGGTGAAGGAAAAGAAGCCATCAACCTCTGGGGAGCGCTTCCTAGGATGGCTTCTTGATGCCAGAGTGGTCTCAAGTCCGGTCTACCAGCCAGTACCAGCTGAAGGACAAATTTTATATGAAGTTTAACATATAATAGCCTAAGAGTGTTATTATATAAGTCCGGAGATATGACCAGCAACAGTGACTGATCATCATTAGGAATTAGTGATTCAAGTAGAAAACTGTGTCCTGAATTTCTTTAAAAGTTGCCACCATGCTTTATTATCTCTAAAACACTGATAATACCAGTCCTTGCAGCTCTCTGTCTCTCTCTCTCTGTCTCTCTGTCTCTCTCTGCCTGTCTCTCTGTCTCTTCTCTGTCTCTGTCTCTGTCTCTCTCACACACACACACACACACACACACACACACACACACACTCACTCTCACAACCTCATTTCTCTGGCACTAACTAGACCGCCTGAAGTAGCACACAAGAAGTAAAACAAACAAAGACAAGCGCCCTGGATGCTGAATTTTCACCTTCGACATCCACATACCCATTTTATGAACATGGAAACAAAACCATAGGATAAATAATTTGCTCACTGTAATATATTGGAGAACTATAGCTGAGATGAGTTGCCAGATCTGAAAACAGTGTTCCACTCTCCGAGGGAGTCCTACCCAGGCCTGCTACATCCGAGTTCCCAGGAGAAAGTCTGTAAATCTAAATATGTAAAAGCCTCAGGTGATTCATGATCGGGTACATTCCAGAGTTCTGTATTGCACTGCTCTGCAGCAGATTTCACCAAAGGTTGACCTCTTAATAATCATCAAACTATTAAATGACCTCCATAGTGTTCTGGATCTACGTAATAGCTGAGTCAAAAAGTCCTTGAAACCCAGGATTTCACATTTGTATCTCTTAGGCCACCTCCCTTCACGTGCAGGCAGTGCCACATTCCTGCCTGACAACTATCATCATCCAGGATGGTCCTTGTGCATGGGAATGTTTTCTCTCATCCCTACCGAGGAACCCACTGCTATCGTATTCCCTGTAAATACTTAGTGGGGCAAAGGAAAGTTGAGGGAATGAACTGGAAAGGTCCCTAACATTAACTATAAAGCCTGGAAGAGCATCTTTACATGTGAAGAAATGTGATAGGTAATAACCCAACCAACTTTTATCAATTTATTATTCTTTTTTCCCCCGAGCTCTCTAGCTTGTACAACATCGTTTATTTAAATTACCATTCTTCACTGATGGCCAGTATAAATTAATGTTATACCACTGCTGCTAAATGTATCCTAAGCCAAGACAGAGCTCACTCTAAGGCTGAAAAACAGTCTGCAGGAGTTTGGTAAAATAGGCAGGCCCTTCTCCAAATGAAGTCACATAAATATTACTCACCATCACACCTGCTCCTATAATTCCTGGGAACCACCACTCAAAGCAAGAGATGGGGTTTTCAAAAAACTTGTCTTCCTCGACTAGGTTGGCAACCAGAGGTATTGCATTGAGAACTACTCCCAAGAGAAGCAGAATCAGTAGGGAGAACCCATTGCAGGATGTCCATCCCTCGCAGCAGGTCATGGTCACCCTGGTTCAGTTAGAAAACTCTTCCAAGCAGCTGCACTTGTGAGGAACTGTCTTACCTTTTATCTACACCTTCTGGTTAATGTTTAGCACTTATGAAAAATGAATTGTGGCAACAAGTTCAGAGTCCAATAGGGTAGGACATTATTATGAGAAGTATAACAGGAACTAAGGATAATTTTATATTATGACAGGGTAAATGATGAAAGGCGGAAAAAACAAACCTACGGTTTCTGTGAGATAGTTACACATGAAACTAGGAATATAAAAAAAGGTGAGTTTAAGATAAGCTCCTCTGATATACTCTTTTATTAGTATGCCTCATAAAAAGTAGAAATGAGAATACCCAGTTAACATAAACTGTTTTTTCCTGTTTTATTGATATTATTATCAGCTATCGAAGTTTATTGTGAAGTTGTTCAACAAGAAGATGAACGTATATGAGACTGGGAGAAAAATATTTTTTTTACCCTGCCAATGTTTTTGATTAGTCAAAATATGGAGCATTCAGGTTGTATGCTCACATACACACAATCAAATGTTTTTTTGTTATAGTATGCATGTTGTAGACTAACTCATCTGGAGATAGCCCATCTAAGACATGTGGGGGGTTTGGCTAACACTACCAGACTAAAAATGATCAAATATGGAAACCAGAAGGAATGATGACAATGGGAGAGAAATTGGAGGGGAAATTATCATATCTTATTCAAAACCTGAACACTTGATCATGTACAGTGTTTTAAATTTCTAGACTGTAGCACCATGTTGTTTCCCTAAGGGTTTGTGAGCTCCTCAAGAAAAGGCTGTATCAGTTGGGATAGGCTTTAAAATTCAAAAGTTCTCATTTATGCTAACGTGCCATCATTATCTGCAAGGCGGCTCTGCTTGTGGTAGTTACTGAGAGACCCAGACTGGCGGTAGCACCGTCTTGATCCAGGCTCCCACAACCACAGAGGCAGGGTAAAAAAACGTGGTGAGCCATGTACTGGGTCTAAAGGTTTCTGCCCAGAAATGACCCACATCTCTTCTGTTCACATTCCGTTTGCCAAATGAGCCACTCAGTTATGCTTGAGTTCAAGTGGGTGATGAAATACAAACCAATGTGTTCAGAAGAAAAGAATGGAACAGTAGCCAGCTCTAATAGCTACAGTGACTTCCTTCTGCTTCTGTGTGCTCCCCATCCCAGCCCAGAGCATGGATTCAGCCAATGCTGTTAGGAAGTCTGTGGAGTCCACAGCTCAGGCGTATGGGCTTAGAGAGGGGCATCCCATCCTGCAGCAGCGGTGGGGCACACCGAGCCTGTGACAGTGAGCATGCATGGTCGTGGACACTTAAACATCAGTTCCAGTTTGGGGTCTAAGCAGGAAATGACTCTTTGTACCAAAGGATTAAAAATACCCTCCTCATCACCACAGCACACAAAACACTGAGAATGATTGAACAAATACCACTACAGAACAGCCCACCACAGCTGGGTTGAGAGACAGGAGACACTTCCATTCGTACACTTCTGCCTGGTTGAGATTTCTAGAACAGTTACATAATTTTCTATAAATATATCTTTTTCTTTTATAAAAATGAACAATTAAAATTATGTTTTCACCGAGTCATGCAAATTATATGATTATGTAATTATATAATATTATATAAGTAAATCATATGTTTATTACTGATCAGATCCATGGGAGGTGGCAGTTACTTATTTTCAAATGTGGGCTCTGTAATGCTAAATCTTTTTGCTGTCTTCATAAGATGTTGAATTGAAGCACTGTTTAGATAATTGTTTTATACCTAGGGACCTGAACTAGGCAGACTCTACCTGACTATGAGAATCAAGTTTGATTTCCAGAGTCTTTGCCAGAGACAAAAACTAAGTACGTTGCATGGTTTTGCTGGTGGACATAACTTATTTCCAGTTGAGTTTGGTACTCCTTATACTTGTGGCTAGAAGTAAGTCAAGAATTCTGTAAAAAAGTAGAAGTATAGTTTGTATGTTACGAAGGGGAAGATATATAAGGATAAAAGTGGAAAGGGAATTAGCTCATAACTGAAGAGGAGTACAGGAGACAATTTTTGAGTGTCTGCCTAACCACACGCCTCCTTGATAGAGATTGTGTCTCCCAAGTTCTATGTATTAGTTGCTTGATCCCCACTGTGACTGATAAGAGGGTGGGAAATCCTGTTATGGTAATTGAAAGGTGGGGCCTTGAAGAGGTGATAAGATTCTGAGGGCCATGCCTGGTGAATGGATTAAAAATGGTGATCAGGGGCGTGGTTCCAAGGGCTTTAAAAGAAGAGCATGTGAGAGGTTAGTCTTTCTCAGCTCTGCCGTTTTCTGCCATGTGAGACCCTAAGTCACTGTTGCCACCATCCAGACCTTCACCAGATGTGTTCCCTGGACTTTGGATTTCCCAGCCTCAGAAACTGTAAGCAATAAATTTTGTTTTCTTACAAATTACCCAGTTCCAGTTATTTTGTTATAAGCAGCAGAAACGGACTAATGCACTCCTGTTAAAAACAACCCCCCACAACTTATATGAGTAGACCTTCGGTATCTCATTTGTATTATGGAACTTTGTCCTCCTGACCATTGCTGATTGGAATACAGGTAGATACAGAAGCTAAGCTCTTCCAATCCCCACCAGGAGCTTGGAATTAAAACTGAGAGACACTACTTATTCTCTGTTATGCATGACATGAGAGGACATTTGTATGAGAATTATGCTTAATTGCATGTAAAAATGAATATAAAACAACGGCTTAATTAAGACAGAAATTTAGTTACTCACACACAACAAGTCTGGAGGTAGGTACTCAAGAGCTGAAATGGTAGCTCCTCTTCCTCAGGGATCCAGCTCATGGATCCACCAGCTCTTTGATCGCTTCATTCTCATGTTCAATATGTGTCAGCCATAGCTGAGAAAGGCCCACCCTCTTCCTTTTAAAGAGCCATCTCATTGCCTAGAATTTAGCTGTGTGACAACATTTAATTGCAAAGGAAAATGTATATAATCCAAGTAATCTGTGCCCAGTTAAAATTGGGGGGTGGGGAAGAAGGAGACAGTGTATTGGGTAGGCAACTAGCAGTCTCTACCTTGTCATTTAAATTCATGAGCTGTGCTGAGAGAAACAGAACAACCCGTCTACACAAAAAGAAGGCGGAAGGGGGAGGCTAGGGGAGGGGAGAAACAGATGTGCAGGGACAGGAGGTGAGAGACCATGTGGATTTAGAGGGAGGCAGAGAAAGGGTAGCTGCCTGGCTTCTCAATGGCTTTCTACTTCTTGACTTCTACCCTGTGAAGACTGACTGCAAGTTCTGTTTTCTGTGAGATGCCTCTATATTCTTAAAATAACCTATCTCTTTTGTACTGTTTTTAGTGGATATCTATTTTTCTGCAACCAAAAGAGCTAAAACAGAACTTTACTAAAGCCAGGGATAGAAAAGTATGCAAATAACATGTCACACGGCATGCCAAAACAGCAAAAGCCTAGCGGTTCAGAAAAAGGAAGGATTCTACCAAGATGGACTGGGAACCAGGACTCCCCTCAGCACTGAGTCTGCCTCAGGAACCTGTTTAACTCCTGCAAGGAGGAATTCAAGTGATATGATTGGGCATGAACCCTCCACCCAAGTTGCCTCAGGGCAACTAAACACTGCACTGGTCAAATCAGTTGAGAGTTTAATTAGAACATGGGCTCTGTGTGGTAGACACAGCTAACTGTCCATGCAAAATGTATGCTTCTTTCTTTCTTTCACAGTAGAGGGTCAGCCATGGACTACATTTCCCAGCACCCCCCTTTACATCCAGGTAGGACCATGTGACTTCTTCTACCCACTGGACAGAAAGGGGAAGTAAGCTGTGTCACTTTCAAGCCAAAGAGCTTAAGTAGTGATGGGCTTTGTCTACTCTCTTCTTTGCCACCTGTAGACTAGAGGCAACTAAGCTTCATTAGAAGACTATGTCTTGGAAGTGCCAGCACTTCCTCCATCCTAGATCCCTGAATGACTGAATGGAGAATGGCTTCCCCAACACCCATTCCCTACTCCCCACCTAGAATTGCTCAGGATAGTTGACATCCGCCAGAAAAAACTCCCATTGTGTTGAATTATTGTGTAGTTTTGCATCAGTTTGTTACAGTAGCTAGCATTACACTAATAAATTGAGTGTATTTCTTGTCTTTCATTTATAACCTTCCTGAAGTTTCCAAGATGTGTTGTCAAACATCAGCTTCATCATTCCCACCCCTCCTCAAAAACAAATAAATCAAAACAAAGACAGAGAAATGCTATATTTTTCTAGTGTTTTATTAAGGAAATAAATAGATCCCTATATTTAGGAAAATAAGGGAACACTAGAAACTGTAAAAAATGTACAGTATATGACCAATATAAGCAGATATATAAGTGTAGAGGTTCAAAAACCAGACCATAAATATTTCAAAAGAATGAAATATATCAAAAATTATTATTTCATTCCACTAAGCTCACTAATGTTAGTTTTAGGACTTTCATGAGGTGACCTGTGGCCTGTTTTTGTTGCAGTGCAAATTAGGGTTGATGGATCATATTGGATTGAGGGTGGTTTTTGTTTGTTTGTTTGTTTTGTATGAACAGGTTTTAATGCCCACTATAGCCAAGATATATAAGAGAAAAGTTTAGGGTCTATAAAAGAAATCTTCAGAGTGTGAGGATGGAGAGCCTGTGAGTTTAGTTTTGAGAATTCAATAGATTCATACGCTGTTAAATCTGAAAATGTCCTTAGAGATTGTTCAACCTTACGATTCTGTAGATGTATGAGCAAGGCTCAGGGAGGCCACCTAATTTGTCCGTGGCTTCTGACTTCTAATCAAGTGTATTTCGACTCGGGGCAAGATGGCGGCGGCTGCGGCGGCTGGCGCGGAGTAGCTGAGGTGGAAAAGGTGGCCACTGGGCCTCAGGCAGCCGGGAAACTTGTGGACCTTCCTCTGGCCATCTCTTAAGGGAGGACTGCTGCTGCTGGCCGGTCGTGGGGGCTCAACGCCACTTTGCCCCCGGCAGGAGAGGCTGCCTCATTTACAGGCAACAGCTTTGAAGTGTGGAGCAGGAAAAGAACTGATTCTTAGCTGCAAAAGCGAGTCTTGAAACAGGGAACACGGCGCCAGGGCTGCTGTGGATGCAGCCAGGATCCCGGAGGCTGGGGCCGCACTGAAGGCGGCCAGCTGCCCTATTCAGGATTCGAGGTTTCAGGCCGGCATTAAAGAAGATTCCTGGGAGCGCCCGAGCGGCGCCGCGACTGAACAGCCCGAGGCGGCAGCGCCGAGAACACGGAAGGCAACAAACCAGAGACAGAGCGAGCGCCCGACCTGGCACAGGACTGTGAGTGATCCCTGGCACAGCTCTGTTCGGGGGGTGGATGCCCACGCGGCTTCCGCCTGCACCACCAGGCCACTCACTGCCCCGGTGCTGCCTCCATTTTCCCAGGTGTGGGCAGCTCCGCCCTGCTCGGCCATCACTGAGCCCATTTGCTTGGCCTGGCGTGGGGCTTTCCGGACCCTGCGGGCCGGCCTCCTCTCCCACTCCCTCCCCCACTCCCTCCGCGGTTCTCTGGTGGGGCTGGGGGTGTGGGGCATCCCGACCAGTGTTGGGAGGGCTAGGAAGTACGGGCGGGCCGACTGTCACTCCACCACACCCTGGACTCCGGCCCCAGGTAAACTTCCTGTTACTGGGAGGCAGATACCATCTCTGCGACCACCAGTTTGGAAAAAAGCCTAACGAATTTCTGGTTGGGAATAGTGTGGTAGGAGAGTTCCCAGGTCCGCTTGAACCTGCCGGAGAGCAGGCTGCAGGCGGGCACTAGACTCGGTTTATACCGGGGGGATACAAAGGTGAACAAGACCCGAGAAAGATCTACACAGTGCTACAAAGGCACCCAGAGAGACCGGTCGTCTGTGCCTAGCAGAAACCTGGTAGACTTCCTGGGCGAGGCGGTGCTGAGCAGGGTCTTGAAAGCCCAGCTGATAGACGAGGGGTGCAGAAGACACACCCCAGCCCAGCACAGTGTGCACAGAGGGGGGAGACGTGCGGCCAGGGAGGCGGAGACTCGACAGAAACCACACACCCGGTGGGGTCACCACTGCACGATCTAACAGCCTGGGCCAGAGCACACGGAACGGGGAGAAGTCCTGTACAGAAAGTGAAAGCTCAACAGAGATCACACACCCTGTGGTACGTGATCCACCAGCCCAGCAGAGTACAAGCTGACCAGAAAGGTGGATCCCCGGAGAAGCCCAAGACCCGAGGCAACCACACACACAAGACACTAGAGGCCAACTGAGCAGTCACGGCGGGAGCCATACCAAATTGGCAACCACAGCAACATCCTAGTTAGTCATTAGTCTTAAACCGGTGGGCTGTGAAACCCCCTGCCACAATGAATAAACACCAAAAAAAAGACACCAGAAATACAAAAAATCAAGAAAGTACACCACCAAAAGTTAATAAATCTCATACTCTAGATCCTATAGAACAAGAAGCCCTTGAAATAACTGACAAGGAATTTCGAGTGATAATTCTAAGGAAACTGAATGAGATACAAGAAAACTCAGCTAGACATCATGATGAAATGAGGAAAAGTATACAGGATCTGAAAGAGGAAATATACAAGGAAATCAATGTCCTGAAAAAAAATGTATCAGAACTTGCTGAACTGAAGAAGTTATTCAGCGAAATAAAAAACACAACGGAGAGTTTAACCAGCAGGCTTGTCGAAGTTGAAGAGAGAACCTCTGAACTTGAAGATGGGCTGTTTGAAATAACACAAGCAGACAAAAAGAAAGAAAAAAGAATCAAGGACATGGAAGAAAATCTGAGAGAGATATCAGACAACCTCAAGCGCTCAAATATCCGAGTCATGGGTATTCCAGAAGGGGAGGAAAATGGAGATTCCATTGAAAACATATTCAACAAAATAGTGGCAGAAAACTTCCCAGGTATAGGAAAAATCACAGATCTTCAGATCCAGGAAGCTCAACGATCTCCAAACGTATTCAACCCAAAAAGGCCTTCTCCAAGACATGTCATAGTCAAATTGGCAAAACTCAGAGACAAAGAGAGAATCTTAAAAGCTGCAAGAGAGAAGCGTCAAATCACCTATAAGGGAGCCCCAATCAGGTTAACATCAGACTTTTCATCACAAACCCTAAAAGCTAGAAAGGAATGGGATGATATTTTCAAAATACTAAAAGACAAAGATTGCCAGCCAAGAATACTCTACCCTGCAAGGCTATCCTTCCGAAATGAGGGGCAAATAGTATATTTCTCAGACAAACAAAAACTGCGGGAGTTCACTACCACAAGACCACCCTTACAAGAAATCCTCAAGGGAGTACTGGGTTTGGTTCCTGAAAAATAACTACCACTGCCATAAAAACCTAAGAAAAATCTAAACCCGCTAGTACAATAAAAATGGCATTCATGAAGAGAAAACAAGCTAACAAAAACACTATCTACAACCTAAGGAACCAACAAACAAAGAAACCAAACAGTAAATCAGAAAGCAAGGAACAAAAGACACCTAAGACAACCAAACAACCAATAAAATGCTAGGAATAAATCAACACCTTTCAATAACAACTCTTAATGTTAAAGGCTTAAATTCCCCAATTAAAAGACACAGACTGGCTGACTGGATCAAAAAGCAGGACCCAACTATATGCTGCCTACAAGAGACCCACCTCACCCATAAAGATTCACACAGACTAAGAGTGAAAGGATGGAAAAAGATTTACCATGCAAACAGAAAAGAAAAACGAGCTGGAGTGGCTATTCTTATATCTGACAAAATAGACTTTAAACTAAAAACCATAAAAAGAGACAATGAGGGACACTACTTAATGATAAAAGGACTGATGCATCAAGAAGACATAACAATCATAAATATGTACGCACCCAATGTTGGAGCAGCCAGATTTATAAAACAAACTCTATTAGACCTAAAGAAGGAAATAGACACTAATACCATAATAGCAGGGGACCTGAACACTCCACTGTCAATATTAGACAGATCATCTAGGCAAAGAATCAGTAGAGAAATACAAGATCTAAACAAGACTCTAGACCAATTGGAATTGGCAGATATCTACAGAACATTCCACCCAACAACCTCAGAATATTCATTCTTCTCATCAGCACATGGATCATTTTCCAGGATAGATCACATATTAAGTCACAAATCAAGTCTCAATAAATTCAAAAAAATTGGAATTATCCCATGTATCTTCTCAGACCACAATGGATTAAAACTAGAAATTAATAACAAACAAAACTCTGGAAACTATACAAACACATGGAAATTAAACAGCATTCTACTTAATGACATATGGGTCCAAGAAGAAATCAAGCAGGAAATCAAAAAGTTTATTGAAACTAATGAAAACAATGATACATCATACCAAAACCTGTGGGATACTGCAAAAGCAGTATTGAGGGGAAAATTTATTGCATTAAATGCTCACTTCAGAAGAATGGAAAGATGGCAAGTGAACAACCTAACACTTCACCTTAAAGAACTAGAAAAACAAGAACAATCCAATCCTAAAGTTAGCAGACGGAAAGAAATCATTAAGATCAGAGCAGAACTGAATGAAATTGAAAACCAAAAAACAATTCAAAAGATCAACGAATCAAAAAGTTGGTTTTTTGAAAAGATAAATAAAATTGACAAACCATTAGCATGGCTAACAAAAAAAAGAAGAGAGAAGACTCAAATAACAAAAATTAGAAATGAAAAAGGCGATATTACAACTGATTCATCTGAAATACAAGGAATCATTCGAGACTACTATAAACAACTATACGCCAACAAATTTGAAAATCTGGAGGAAATGGATAAATTTCTGGACACACATAAGCTCCCAAAACTGAACTGTGAAGACGTAGAAAATTTGAACAGACCAATAACAATAAAGGAGATTGAAGCTGTTATCAGAAGGCTCCCAACAAAGAAAAGCCCAGGACCAGATGGATTCACAGCAGAATTTTACCAAACATTCAAAGAGGAATTGACACCGATTCTTTACAAACTATTCCAAAAGATTGAAACGGACGCAAATCTCCCAAACTCATTCTATGAAGCAAACATCATCCTGATACCAAAACCAGGTAAAGATATAACCAAAAAAGAAAACTACAGGCCGATATCCTTGATGAATATAGATGCAAAAATCCTCACTAAAATACTAGCAAACAGAATACAGCAACACATACGAAAAATTATTCATCACGATCAAGTGGGATTCATCCCAGGGATGCAAGGTTGGTTCAACATACGCAAATCAATAAATGTGATACACCATATTAATAAACTCAAACACAAGGACCATATGATCATCTCTATAGATGCTGAAAAAGCATTTGATAAAGTTCAGCACTCATTCATGACAAAGACCCTCTATAAGTTAGGTATAGAGGGAAAGTATCTCAACATAATTAAAGCCATATATGACAAACCCACTGCCAATATCATCCTGAATGGGGAAAAGCTGAAAGCTTTTCCTTTAAGAACAGGCACTAGACAAGGATGCCCACTCTCACCACTCCTATTCAACATAGTGTTGGAAGTACTAGCCAGAGCAATCAGAGAAGAGAAGGAAATAAAGGGCATCCAGATTGGAAAAGATGAAGTCAAACTGTCCCTGTTTGCAGATGACATGATCCTATATATCGAACAGCCTAAAACCTCTACAAAAAAACTGTTGGAATTGATAAATGATTTCAGCACAGTAGCAGGATACAAAATCAACACACAAAAATCAGTAGCATTTCTTTTCTCCAATAGTGAACATGCAGAAGGAGAAATCAAGAAAGCTTGCCCATTTACAATAGCCACCAAAACAATAAAATACTTAGGAATTGAGTTAACCAAGGAGGTGAAAAATCTCTATAATGAGAACTACAAACCACTGCTGAGAGAAATTAGAGAGGATACAAGAAGATGGAAAGATATTCCATGCTCTTGGATTGGAAGAATCAACATAGTGAAAATGTCCATACTACCCAAAGTGATATACAAATTCAATGCAATCCCCATCAAAATTCCAAAGACATTTCTCTCAGAAATGGAAAAAACTATTCAGACATTTATATGGAACAATAAAAGACCACGAATAGCCAAAGCAATGCTCAGCAAAAAAAATAAAGCTGGAGGCATAACACTACCTGACTTTAAGCTATACTACAAAGCTATAATAACCAAAACAGTATGGTACTGGCATAAAAACAGACACACTGACCAATGGAATAGAATAGAGAATCCAGAAATCAACCCACACACTTACTTCCATCTGATCTTTGACAAAGGCACCAAGCCTATTCACTGGGGAAGGGACTGCCTATTCAGCAAATGGTGCTGGGATAACTGGATATCCATATGCAGGAGAATGAAACTAGATCCATACCTCTCACCGTATACTAAAATCAACTCAAAATGGATTAAGGATTTAAATATACACCCTGAGACAATAAAACTTCTTAAAGAAAACATAGGAGAAACACTTCAGGAAATAGGACTGGGCACAGACTTCATGAATACGACCCCAAAAGCACGGGCAACCAAAGGAAAAATAAACAAATGGGATTATATCAAACTAAAAAGCTTCTGCACAGCAAAAGAAACAATTAAAAGAGTTAAAAGACAACCAACAGAGTGGGAGAAAATATTTGCAAAATATACATCTGACAAAGGATTAATATCCAGAATATATAAGGAACTCAAACAACTTTACAAGAAGAAAACAAGCAACCCAATTAAAAAATGGGCAAAAGAGCTAAGTAGGCATTTCTCTAAGGAAGATATCCAAATGGCCAACAGACATATGAAAAAATGCTCAACATCACTCAGCATCCGGGAAATGCAAATCAAAACCACATTGAGATACCACCTAACCCCAGTTAGGATGGCTAAAATCCAAAAGACTATTAACGATAAATGCTGGCGAGGCTGCGGAGAAAAAGGAACTCTCATACATTGTTGGTGGGACTGCAAAATGGTGCAGCCTCTATGGAAAATGGTATGGAGGTTCCTTAAACAATTGCAAATAGATCTACCATACGACCCAGCCATCCCACTGTTGGGAATATACCCAGAGGAATGGAAATCATCAAGTCGAAGGTATACCTGTTCCCCAATGTTCATCGCAGCACTCTTTACAATAGCCAAGAGTTGGAACCAGCCCAAATGCCCATCATCAGATGAGTGGATACGGAAAATGTGGTACATCTACACAATGGAATACTACTCAGCTATAAAAACGAATGAAATACTGCCATTTGCAACAACATGGATGGACCTTGAGAGAATTATATTAAGTGAAACAAGTCAGGCACAGAAAGAGAAATACCACATGTTCTCACTTATTGGAGGGAGCTAAAAATTAATATATAAATTCACACACACACATACACACACACACACACAAACCGGGGGGGGGGGGGGGAAGAAGATATAACAACCACAATTATTTGAAGTTGATACAACAAGCAAACAGAAAGGACATTGTTGGGGGGGAGAGGGGGAGGGAGAAGGGAGGGAGGTTTTGGTGATGGGGAGCAATAATCAGCTACAATGTAAATCGACAAAATAAAATTAAAAAAAAAAAATAAATAAAATAAAATAAAATTTAAAAAAAAAAAAAAAGTGTATTTCTTTTTTTCTTTTTTTTTTTTTTGCAATCAGTTATTTATTTATTTATTTATTTATTTTTTAAAAATTTTATTTTGTTGATATACATTGTGGCTGATTATTGCTCCCCATCACCAAAACCTCCCTCCCTTCTCCCTCCCCCCTCCCCCCCAGCAATGTCCTTTCTGTTTGCTTGTCGTATCAACTTCAAGTAATTGTGGTTGTTATATCTTCTCCCCCCCCATTTTTTTTTTGTGTGTGTGTGTGAGTGTGTGTGTGTGTGTGTGTGTGTGTGTGAATTTATATATTAATTTTTAGCTCCCACCAATAAGTGAGAACATGTGGTATTTCTTTCTGTGCCTGACTTATTTCACTTAATATAATTCTCTCAAGGTCCATCCATGTTGTTGCAAATGGCAGTATTTCATTCGTTTTTATAGCTGAGTAGTATTCCATTGTGTAGATGTACCACATTTTCCGTATCCACTCATCTGATGATGGGCATTTGGGCTGGTTCCAACTCTTGGCTATTGTAAAGAGTGCTGTGATAAACATTGGGGAACAGGTATACCTTCGACTTGATGATTTCCATTCGTCTGTGTATATTCACAACAGTGGGATAGCTGGGTCGTATGGTAGATCTATCTGCAATTGTTTGAGGAACCTCCATACCATTTTCCATAGAGGCTGCACCATTTTGCAGACCCACCAACAATGTATGAGAGTTCCTTTTACTCCGCAACCTCGCCAGCATTTATCATTCAGAGTCTTTTGGATTTTAGCCATCCTAACTGGGGTTAGATGGTATCTCAATGTGGTTTTGATTTGCATTTCCCGGATGTTGAGTGATGTTGAGCATTTTTTCATATGTCTGTTGGCCATTTGTATATCTTCCTTAGAGAAATGCCTACTTAGCTCTTTTGCCCATTTTTTAATTGGGTTGCTTGTTTTCTTGTAAAGTTGTTTGAGTTCCTTATATATTCTGGATATTAATCCTTTGTCAGATGTATATTTTGCAAATATTTTCTCCCACTCTGTTGGTTGTCTTTTAACTCTGTTAATTGTTTCTTTTGCTGTGCAGAAGCTTTTTAGTTTGATATAATCCCATTTGTTTATTTTTGCTTTGGTTGCCTGTGCTTTTGGAGTCGTATTCATGAAGTCTGTGCCCAGTCCTATTTCTAATCAAGTGTATTTCTATTAAATCGCATGGCTCAATATTTATGTGAGCCAGAGAGATGAAAGTACAGAACATCTAAAGATCTAAGCTCTCAGAAGAGAGCCTGGCCCCAGCAACACCTGCCCAGAGCCTGGCCGGCTGCCTAGCAACAGCGTTACTTCTGGCAGCTGCACTTCTGCTGGCAACAGCCCATCCCACAGCCACAGCCACAGGAATCACAGCACAGGAGCGGCAGCAGGAGCAGACCACAGGGACGCTGCAGCAGCTCCCGCAGCAGCTGAGGCAGCAGGGACAGCAGCTAGAGCAGCAGCCGACCCGGTAGCACCTGTAACTGGAGCAGCTGCCACAGCCACCACCACAGCCACCACAGCCAACACCACAGCCACTACTGCAGCCACCACAGCCACAGCAACCATTGTAGCCACTGTAAATTCCACAGTCACAGCAACCCATGGCATTAGTAGAGAGGACTCAGGTGAAAAGTAAGGAGGGAGGACTCTGAGAGGCGAGGGAGGTGTGACACCTGCTGCTGCTGGGGGAGGCCCTTATGTGCCATCTTTGGCTTGGGCAGGAGCCGAACACATGGTTACTTCCTTGTTGTTTATTTCAATTTCCTTGGGAGCATTTTATAGCACCTCTGATTTACTCCTTTCTTAGGGGTTTTTGACCTCATCAAATAGCTTATTTTAGTTCTGAATTTATTTGTTTTAAAGACATACTATATTTTCAAAAGAACTATGAGGGTCCGAAATATTTTGCTCTCATATATATTTTCTGCACAACCAATGAAAGTCTACCTCTGAAGTCTTGATCTGAACTGAAGCATGATTAGAATGGTGACATCTACGCTTTCCTGTTTTTATACAGTGTTATCACTGATCCTTTAAGAGATGGTACAAAGAAACACCTTTGAAGGCTGATGTCTCTACCAAGTAGAGGCTTCAAAACTAATATCTCCAAAATCTTTTATGTGCCAGATTCCAGGAGCAGAAGAGTCTATGGGGCCTTCCCCGCCGGCCCCCCACCCCCCTCTTTTTTTTCTTAAAGGCTTCTTGCTGTCCCTGGCTGGTGCTTAGATCTTGCAAATAAAAGATGATATATAGTGAGAGTCAGCTCAAAAGGTAGCAGAAAGTGGACTCTTTGAGAATTGCAAGACTTTGGGTCACAGGGACAAAACCTAGAGCAGCCGGTGCACTGCACGTGGTGTGAGAAAATCTGTATGCATAAACAAATAGTACAGACAGACGGGCCTACCCTGGGGCCTGTGCATCCCAGTAATGTAAACCACAGTCTTTTCCTATAGAATAGTGGCTTTCCACCAGGGCACATAAACAGGATGGCAGGAGTAGTTGGAAAAACATAATCAATTTCATAATTTTGTATTTGGATAATTAAACATGTATTACTTTTGAAATACAACAGAGTAAAAAATAAGTAAATCTTATTTGTAAGTTTTACACTATCAAGGAGACTGTGTTTGAGTAGGTGCATCCCTATAAATAAGTAAGTTGATGCCACATGCTGCGCCCTATTTTGGAGCCATGGCCCAGGAGCAATGGGCCCTCCTTTACAGAGGAGGTCTCCACAGGAGGTGATTCTTCAGTACCCACAGGAGTTTTCTGTATACCCAGGACCACTCTCCCATCTATGCAAGAGAAGCCCCTCCTGGGCTCTGCACTTTACAGTCCCACATATCACAGACACACAAAAAATAAATCTATTAAAAAACACAAGGGCCCCGCGGCTCCTTAGGACCCACAGCTCAGGCCATGCACCTAAACGTGCTGTTGTGACTAACACTTCTCTGGCCCCAGGGATGCGCTTCTCTGCATCTCTTGCACCAGGTCCTCGAAACAGCAGCTGCCTGCCTCTAGATGCCTTTGAGGTTTGTGTATTGATTGCCTCTGAGTGGGAGGAGGATTTGCATGGTGAAATACCTAAGTAAGAGAAAAGACGGATTAACTTGTCAAAGTCTTTCTCTCAGCACGAGCACACAAAGTATTCTTGTATAATAAGATAGCATTTCCAGTAAGTAGTGGCAAACGTCCAAATTTTCTTGCTTCTGGAAGCACTCACACGCTTGTGTGGTATTCACAACAGTTGCACATGGTAGCTGAGCAATGTCTGCTATGTGAAATAAGTCATACTCTTATATGTTTACATGTAGATCTAAATATATCATGTATGAAATAGGCTATTAGTTCTTTACCTTGGCAGTCAATGGACATTAAACACTAGACTTGTGAATACTTTTACTTTTGTAATGTATTTGCTAAAATTTATTTACATTTTTAAAGGGTAAATAAATATTTCCACTTCATTTACATAATCATCATTTAAAATTTGGATGTTCCTTAATTGTAATTTAAATCTTGTCTTTAATTTTGTAGGTAATTTTGAACATTGTGTTTTCAAGAAAGTTAGCTTTCAAGCATGTGAAAAATACTTTTAATTGTTTTACTTTTGTCTTTTATTCTGTTCTCTTGATAAATATAAATTTAAATTTTGTACATTTTTCATTTTTAATCCTTGAAATCATTACCAGTTAAATACAAATTATTTTTTAAATCCTTATTATTTATAAATATTTAATAATTTTGCTGAAGTGAAGGTAAGGAAAAACATTCTGGGACAAACATATAATAACATAAATTATGTATATTTCTATTTTATTACTCATCCAAACATCCTGGCCCATCAACAGAACACACAGCCATAATACAACAGTGACTAAATTAAATTGTCTTTGATATTTTGCCTAAAATCCCAGATTTACACGTAGTTTTTCATTTGGTTGTTATGACGGTATATTTGACAAGGCAGAAGATAGTGTACATTTTAGTTAACAGTGTCAGCATGATTCATCACTTTTAAATATTTGGAGATACTGTCCGCAGGTTTCCATTTGTCCTCAAACCTTGGTCCTGCAATGACAGGGCTGGGCCCACATGCAAACGAAGGTGGAGCGTGTTCAGCCCAGACGTGGATCAGCCACGCCAGCTGGGGAACAGGCGTGCTCAGCACATGCAGTGCTGTGGGAGGACTGGAGTCGGGTGAGGGAGGACCGCGAGAGGTGAGGCCAGCCAGGAAGGTGGCTTGAAAGCTGCTCTCACATTTTTGTGTCTGTCCCATGGGTGACTGCCAGCACTGAAGGGTAAGGTGTGGGAAGAGGAAGTCCCAATAGCCCAGGCAACAGGGGAGCTGCTCTTCCTGAAGGGCAGTCACTTATGATGCTCAAAACCACATGTGCTAGGAGGGAAACACCATGATGCAATTTCCCTTCAGTCAAGGGATGACAGGTAGGGTCTGGGTAGGTCCATCTCAAATCTTACTTTTATAAGGAGTTCTCCCCTCTTAGAAAAAGAGGGCTGGTTATTGCTCTTTCTCAAATCACCTGAGGCAGGAAAATGATAAGAGAAAAGAGAGCACGTTCTTTAAATGGAATATCTGCTCATTCCTTCTGTTGTTCATTAGATGCTACAGGTGGGTACTTCAGGTCAAGGTGGTGGAATAGACGGTCCCCAGCATCACTCTTTCCCACAAATCAACCAATTTACAACTATAAAAAAACAACGACAGTCAAGCTGGGGCTGCTAGAGCTCAGGGGAAGAGGAGGAGAGACCTACAGAGTGCATGAAGGTGGGAGAAGCCACGATGAGAGAAAGAATAAACTGCTCTGACTATATTGAGCCCTGGCAGCTTTCAGGTTGGAGCTGCTAAGCACACAGAGCATGGAGCAGGAGCCGGCAGAAGCTGCAGCTGTGCCCTTCAGATGGAGTTGCTTGGAGGTGGCAGAGGATAAGAGGGCCTTGGTGGCCCCCAGGCCAGCAAGACCACTAATAGGGTTCCCGTGGACCCACATAGGAACGAGGAGCCAAAACAACTGAAAAAAAAGGAGCCACTCAGAGATCAGTGAGTCATTGCAAGGGACCAAAGCATGGCCCGTCCCATGGGAAGTGTTTGGAGAAGGGGCAGTGGGGGAGACGGGCCCACAGGGGGAACACTGGGGCACAGCAAGGACAGCTGATCTGCCCCCCAATCAGTGTAGGACCACTCAGAGGAGACTGGTCAGGAGTATAGAATTTGCATGGGGTGCAGGTCGATGAAAAGACTCAGGTCCAGACTGGAGCTGCTACGCAACTCAGGTGCACCAGATCGCATGAGAGCTGGAAATACCTATAAAGCCAACCATTAAACCCTGAGCTGCACAAAAAGCCTTCCTTAGAGAAACAGCAGCAAAGCAGCAATTTAGCTCAAACACAGCTCAATTACTGGTCCCCACAGGAAGTTCCCTCATTTTAGAAGTAAACAAAAGACACCAAATTAGTTCCAGTGCAGAGTTTAAGTGGTGGGAACAGCAAATAATCCAACAGAGAAGTAAAAGAAATACCAAAGTACCCACAACCAGAGACAAAGTTTGATATTAACTAGTAAAGGTCTCATTTCACCAAAGAACACCTATAACACCTAGAAGGACTGGAAGTCCCCTGGGCTACGAAGCCAGAAGTAGGAAGGTCCAGGGACCTCAGCAATGCCCCCCAACACCCGCAACCAGTTCTGAGGTTAGGGGACAAGGGCCTCAGCCACGCATCCCCAATACCCACAGCCAGCCCAGCAGCAACCACTGAGCTACCACAGGAAGCTCCCCAGGCTCTCCTGAGCTGGGGTGGTGGGGGACCTCAGGCCTAGCTACACCCCCCAGACATCTGAAACCAGCCCAGTGGCAACCACCAAACTGCTTCAGGAAGCACCCTGCGCTCTCCCAAGCCAGGGCAATGGGGGGGCCTCAGGCCTTGGCCAGCCCCCCCCAACATGCACAGCCAGCCCAGTAATGACTACCAAGCCACCTCAGGAAGTGCCCTGGGCTCTCCTGAGCTGGGGTGGGTGGAGGGGCCAAGGGCCTCAGCTACACCCACTCAACACCCACAGCCAGACCAGCAGGTGACCACCAAGCTGCAGCAAAAAGGGCCCCGGGTTCCTGAGCTGGGGTGATGGGGGGCAAAGGCTTTTGCCACACCCCCCTGACATCTGCACCCACTTCCACTGCTGGAAGACCCCCAGTCTCCCCTGTGGGAATGAGGGAGGTGCCACAGGCCTCAATCCCACCCCTCATCCTTCCTCCTTCTTTCATCACATTTCCTTCCCCTTTCCCCTCTCTTGCTCCCTCCCAACTGCCCAACTGCTCTGCAACAACATCCTAGAATGTAAAAAAATAATATTAATAAAAATACCTTTTCTTTTAAAAAAAAGATGCTACAGATAGGATACCATTTGGGGGAATGTTGTTGAACATGAAATTGGGAGGGGAGTCACGATGTATCAGGAAAATGCACAAGGGTGAGAAGTTGCCCCGTCCAGACTCTGGCTTACGCAGGTCTCTCCCACTTCATGTCTCCTGTAAATACTTCCTTCCATTCTTCTGTGTCCATTATGCAGTCATTCTCCTGGTCCTATGGCACATTCCGCATTTTATTGCCTGTGAACATTACTCACAGAAAATTAACATTATTTATTTTAATTTGTGGGATCTTGATTCAACATGAATCTTGGCATTTATCATTTATCACCTTTCCAAAATGCTCTGCCAATAGGCTCAATTTTGAGCAAAAAGAAAGGAGGTAGGCAAGAGCTTACTTTCTCTACCTTATGATCCCCGAGGAAAAAGGAATGTACCTCTGTGGGAAGGACATGGATTAACGAAGGGGAAAGATGCCAAAATTAAAGTCGAAAACAGTTATACTCGTCCCTTCCCTATCTGCTCTTGTAAGGAGTAAATTGACACTTGGATGCCACATCATGGAAAGAGAATTCTTTGCATGTCAAAGCATTAGGAGAGACCCTTAGGAAAACTGATGAAGCCCTCCAGCATGGGCAATGTTGTCAAGAAAAAGATGCCCACATCCCACAAACAAATCTGAGTCATTTACTAAAAATTAGCATAAAGTGGGCTGGCGGGTTATCTCGGTTGGTTAGAGCACAGCCTCGTAACACCAACATCAAGAGTTCGGTTCCCTGTACCAGCCAGCTGCCAAAGAAAAAAAAAGAAAAATTAGCACATAATTGTAATTATAACCTATGTTTTGTTAACTATAAAACAAGATAATTTTTATTCATAATGTTTACTGTCATTTGTAAAGCCAAGGTTGTAATCAAATGTTCCTAAATGACTTGCTGTGAAACTTTAGTTCCCATTTAAATAGATTCACTTTAAGTTTTTTTTTTTTTTGACCTGTCCTCCTGTAGTCCCATTTTGAAAATGAGGATACTCGTACTCAAAGAGTTCATGGTGACTTAGAGCTGAGATTCCTTCTAAGCCAGGTCGTGCGGCCCCGGCCCCGGGGGCAGGCTCTGCGCATTCCCTGCATGAAGCCCAGGAGCGCCGCAGACACCCGTGGCGTGGCTCCAGCGCAGCTCCCCCAGGGCTTCTCCTCTTATTGTGTCTCTGTCCTCTCTCCTGAGCCTCAGCCTCTTGCTCCATTCAGCCCCAAGACCTGAGGTCCAGATTTGGGCTTGCTTGCCAGCTTCTACAAGGAGGGCAGGGACTCCTGTCTCTCCCTCAGGCCCCACCCCTCACAATTCCAGGTAAGAGACCAGAGCTGACAAAAGAGGGGCTTTGGCGATCATGTCCCATGTCTTGCTCCTGTGACGTCGTCGTGATTACCTTGAGGCAGCAACTTGGACCTGGCCAGCGTAGTGCCTGAGTCAGTGGGAGAGGTGAGCCGTAATTGCCCGTCGTGGCTGCCCTGGTCCCTTATCTTTGCCAGCTTGTGCATTCTGTCGCCTGCCTTCCAGCCAAGATGTATCACATATCAGGAAGTCATTTTTAAATTTACAATGATGACACAGACGCATAACCTATCACTGTTAGTTTATAGTGTACTTGTGACAATGTTAGAAGGATTATTATTTTCATACTCCATTTCCATAACTTGAAGATTGTGTATTGTGCCCTCCTAGGAGACTGGACTTTCTGAACACACAGAGGGTAATTCGTCATCCAGCATTAGAATCAAGGTCAGGTTTCCATACAGTGGATACAGGCATGAGACCAAATTATCCATAATTGTGTGTATCCAATTGCTAGGGACCCTCAACACTGTGTACAAATTAGATTTCATCCAGTCAAAGATCATTCGTTGTCTATCTCATCCTTTTCTTGAGAATCTATAAGGAATTCCCATTTAACCTCTCTGCAGTCAGGAATGTTTTCCATGTAACTAACCTGAATGCTTCTATAGTTTGAGGCTGATCCTTCTTTGTCCTCAGAATAGGTGGAAAACATAAGAAGTCAAATAGCCCTCCTGGTGTCAAAGAACAGTTACCAAATTACCTTCTAGCCATTCTTTTTTTTCTTTTCCAGAACATGTTATTTTAAGCTTTATGATGATGATGTATGCTTCTTTAGCTCTATTTTTATTTTCGGGTCTTGCCTCTTTCTCCCCTTTCCTGTTCAATTTCCTCCCCCAGTGCCTTTCCAGAGCTTCCATAATAAAACCCACCCTCTAAGGAGGGCTGGCAGGGCCCTGGCTGTGGGTGAGGTGGGGTGCCTCTGGCTTGGGTTACCCCACTCCCTCACCACCCTCGGCCTGCCCCAGCACGGTCAGCTTTCCCACTCTCTCTAATATAAATGTATTCCCACCTCCGAGCTTTGCACGTGCTGCATCAGCCAGAACTGAAGGGTGGGGGTGGGGTGGGGGTGGGGGGAGAAATTCGGAGGCTTTGATGCAAACCGATGAAAGGAATGGAATGGGAGGGCTGCTGTCAGCTTCACCAGGGAGGCCACGCAGCCGGCACCCACCCCACCGCTGCCAGCGCCTGACACTGACGGGCACTTCTCAGGGGCACGCTAGGCGCTGCCGCTGGAGCGCTGGCGGAGGGGCCCTGGGGTGCTGGGAGGGCATTGAGGGGGGATGGGATTGAGGGGGGATGGGAGGGAGCAGACCAACCCCTGAACTGCTCCTGCCCTGGCCCCGTCCCCCAGGGGCTCTTTCCTTGTCGCTGTGTCCGTCCTCTCCCGAGGATTCCCCCAGTGCCCCTCGGTCCTCCGCACCCCGTACTCCGACCACTCTCTCTTATCGTCTCTAACCATTTATTCGTACCTGAAACGACCACATTCGTTTACTGGCTTATGTCCCCCCCTTGCCATGCACGATTGCAGTATCAGCAGCCCCCTCCCATCGGTGGTCCCTGCACCCACCGCTGTGGACGGTTTTGCGGTTTATTTGATTGATTGGAATGACACTTCATTTCTTAATCAATTGAATACTGACTATTGTCCTTGAGGAAGGATTCCCCGTAACTGACACACACGGGGATCTGCAGGCAGTGGGGGAGCCGCCGGCCTCGGGGTCCTCCGCTCGTGGGTGCCCTGCACGTCCCTGTCACAGTCCCCGAGTTTGTTCCCGCCTGGGTGTGTCTAGGAATGTAATGATTAGCTATAAATGTCCTTTAATGGCACCTCTTTGGGAACATTGAAGGGACTGTCAGCTAACGATCGAGGGTGGGGAATTTCCGAGGTGATATTTACAGCGTTGGCTGTCAGCCTGGGGTTCGGCTCATTCTGGGAAAGCAGAGAACAGGGGAGTCCTGCCGGCGTCTGCGGTGGGGACACCTGCCGGTGGGGACACCTGCCGGCGGGGCGGTCAGACGTAACAGACACCAGCGCTTCAGGCTCTGGCTGGATCTTGTCAGCCACTACAGACGTTTCTCTTGCCAGATGTGTCCTTATTACTTGGAGGAAAAAATCCTTCATGGACACAAGTTTAATAGGAGTTGGGTCACCCAGGGAGAGGTCTTCCATACAGTCTCTTACAGCGTCCTGGGTAAATAAAACTATTTTAAATGCCAGCTCTGTTCCTCAAAAGTCTTTCCCAGTCACCCCACTTGAGCCCTGTCTATACCCTCCAATCCCACAGCACCCACTTTACCTTTGCCCTTCACTCGTATTCCTGGGATTGCTCCAAGAACTCCAGTATTGTTTTTGTTGTTATTATTTTTCTGCCACTAGATTTGGTAAAATATTTTAGTTCTTCCATAAACTTTCATGGTAAGATGTTCAGCAGCCAAGAGTCCTTCCATTTAATAGGTTCCACGCTTCTTGGCAGGCAGTTGTGGTTACAAAGAACAAAATATATATATTTTGGTTGTGATGGTGAGGGGTGCTGTGAAGGAAAGGCTTATAGCAGAGGGGTCTTGACCTCCTGTGTAGGTCAGGGAGGTGTCCCCAGGGAACATAGCTAAGAGCTGAAGTCTGGACAGGAGCTGGCCATAAAAGTAGGGGAAGGAGAACATTCCAGGCAAAGACAAAAACAAGGGCAGAGATGCTGAGAGAGGAAGGGGGTTCTGGAAAGCCAGAGTATGTTGACTGTGAAGAAAGAAGGGGGATTGCTTGCAATGAGACTTTGGGGGTCGAGGGGGCAGGTTTGCCCAGCACTGTAGGACCTGTTGGTGATTCTGCACTTTCTCCTCATTGAGTGGTAGAGCAGGGGAGCAAGGATTTGAGTTGCTGCAGTGTGGAGAATGGGTTGGAAAGGGATGGAAAGAGAGATGGGAAAACCAGTGGGGAAGCTATTATAATAGGCAGAGAGGTGGTGATGCTTGGATTTAGGTGTGGCAGTGGAGGTGGAAAGTCAATGGCTTTGGTGTATATTTAGAAGAGATTCCTGGTTGATGGAATAAGGGAGGTGAAGGAAGGGGGTGTCAAGAATTGCTCCTGGTTCTGGCCTCAGTGATCAGGTGGTAGAAGGATCAGTTTTGTTGCTGGGATTGTTTGAGGTGAAGCAAGATTGTGACTTTGGTTGAATTGGAAATACCTGCAAGTCATTACAGGGAGATGTCAAGTAGGCTGCCGGAAGGATATGCTTGGGACTCAGAAAAAGACCATGGTGAAGTAGACCCCAAAGTCACCACAAAAGAGAGCCAGAGTAGTGGGAGGAAAACCAGAAAACTGTGCTGTGGATGCCAAGGAAAGAGTGTTTTAAGGAGAGAGTGAGCAACTCTAATAAGCCTGAAAATGCTAAGAGCTCAAGGAAGTGGAGGACTGGACAGAATGAGCTGGATTTAGTTTTGATGGTGGGATTGGATCCTGTTTAGAGTGGGCTGAGGATCAGGTGCAAGTGCTGGCCAGTTATATTTAGATCCACCCAAGAAGAGCCCCCTCTCATGCCTCAGCCAATGGAAAACGTTGTCAGGAATCACTTGGAAATGCTAATCACAGCCATCCAGGTGGGCACCCCACACCTTAGGAACTGGCCATGAGACAGCTGGGTAGGGTTGTTACGTTTTTATTTTAATCTCTTTTACAATAAAAAACCAAGAAATCAAGAGAACCCTGACCTTTACCCTTAACTTCAATTAACTCTAAAGGGAAATCAGTAAAAAATTTACTGGAATAATTTAGCTCAGAGCAAATCATACTCCTCCCATGCTACAGTTATACAAACATGATCACCGCTGCAGTCAGAACCCTTAGAGACAAAGGTCAGGTGTATTTTCTGCTGCTGAAACCATGTTCTTTGGCTGTGAGATTGGGATAAGAAAAAGAAAGGGAAAGAAAAGAAATAAGAAGAGACCTCTTTTCACAGAGATGACAGAGACAAGTATAGAAAGCATGCTTGAAGAGGTGTCAGAAATGTGCTACCCCAAATATCCCCTTTGCCTGCTGCTGATCACTAACATGGTCTATAAATTTGCCAGCAGAGCTCTGCTTCTTTGACATAAGAGATTATGCCCCATTAAAAAAGGGGGGCACCTTGGAGAACAATGGGTGGAGAAAGCACAAAGGTCCTTAGGGAGAGGCATATCACTGAGGAAATGGAATTTATCCGGGGCAGTAAGAAAGTACAAGTCTCAGTTATTTCTTGAGTAGTGTCCAAAAATGAGTTTTAAAAGCATAGTCTTAGTGCTCTTTAGTAAGAAGGTGTTCTATCAGAGCTGCTTGGTAAGGATGTTTGGGTTGTGTGCTGCACACCTGCAAGGTCACCATTCAGATCCCAGCCAGGGTCTCCCACAGAGGTCCCGATGACAGCTTCCTGTGTGAGAGGGGGAGCCATAAATTGTACATAGACAAGTGATGTCCATTCCTTCTGGGCAATGTCTTTTTCATTCTTTATTCATAGCACCTAACCCAGAACAATATATAACTGAGTGTTCAGAGATGATTTTTATAAGGTCAGTGTGGAAGTATCTTTTATTCTAGTCTCTTAACTTTAAAAACCAGCAGAATAGAGGCTTAGGCCACCAGTCTCAACCAGGCCACACTTCGGCCACTAAGGATGGGAGCTTCAGATTCGGGTGCTTGTTGGGCTATGCCAGAAACACCGTGCACCTGCTTAAAAGGGTGCAGGAGAAAGGCCTGACTAGGTTCGAAATCCGAGGTCCTTCTCTCTCCGTGAGGTGTAGGCAGGACGAGCAGTCTTAGATTGTGATCGGGAACACAAACCTTGCCGATGGGTATATTTGCACATGCTTACGGCATGTCTATGTGTGTGTGTTTGTGTGTGGTGTGTGTGAATGAGCAACACAGATGAGGATATGAAAGGTAACTCAAAGGCGATACTTTGAATATGAAAATGCTATGAGAACATCTTCATGTTTCTACTTTATAGCTGGACTTTCTGTTTATAGAAAGTGCCCAGCTCCATTAGAAGGTAAATTTTCAGCTTGTGAGCTCTTGAATTTGGGTTTTATCATGCCTTATTAAAAAAAAAAAAAAATTCAAAGCTCTAGGTTGGGTAATTTTCAGTATTATCTTCAGAAAATTCTGGACTTTCTGGGGAAATTGGTGAGTTTGTTCTCTCTCTCCCTCATGCTGAGGTCTTTAGGCTTAAAGGCTTCATTTTGCTTTGCTTTAGCTGGTGCTGGAAACAACATTGTCAAAGGTATTGTAGACACAAGAGGGCGATGTGTGCTCAAATGTCAACCTTGGTGAGGAACAGGAATTCACTCTTCTCCAGGAATTTTTGGCTAAACTCCCAGACCTACAAGGGATTAATAAATTGTGTTTGGGAGGGACAAGATTAGCTCTGAGTTCTAATCAAAGAGCCAGAATGTGAAGTCAGAGTGTGGAGACAGCATGCAAGGAGCTTGAAGTAATTCTCATCCTCAGGTTCAGAATTGTGCAGTAATCTGGGCTGCTAATCATATTTAAGACTTGTTATCCTCTGTTGAAATATTCAGAGAAGAAAGACTTCAAAAGTGCAGAGAATCAGGGGCTGTCTTGATCCCTGATCACAAAAACTTTATTCTGAGAAAGCCCCTTTTTTACTGGAGGAAAATTGACTGTGCACTTGTTCTGGGCTAAGCATGGGTCTCAGAATGCACCCAGGCCCCTCTCTTCTGGAAGCATCAATAACCTCAGGTATATATTTCCATCTATTAGTTTCTCTCTGAGTCAGCCCCTAGAGCAGTATCTACATCATCTACTCTTATTCTGGAAGAGAAAGCAAGTCACACATTCAGTTCTCTGATCGCGGCTGCTGGCCACATTCTTTTAGAGATACCATCTGGTTCCAGTTTATCTGACTGTTTAGTGGAGAGTGGTGATTCCGATAGCCTACCAAGTACAAGGGGATGATGGAAGTGTTTAGTGCCTGCCATTGAGATGTCTCTGGCTTGGCTTGATCTCATGCCACTGATGGTTGGGTTTACTCAACGAAGTGAACCGTGCATGCTCCCTCTTCCATAGAACCTTCCCTAATCTCTTTTGCCAGAAGTAAACTGACTCCTCTAAATCCCCCTACACCATAGCATTTTTGTGGGAGACCATTGCTACCGCAGATCCCCGCCCATCATAACATGTTTTATGTCATCACAAGCTTTTTGGTGTTCTAGAACCTGCTTGGTCATTAACTATTTGTATAAGGATTCAAGGAAGGAGGATCAGAAAAGCTCCATCCGTTTAGTAAACTATCCACACCGCACACAGACACGCACATGCACATCACACCCACTCGATGGTCACACCCGTGAAACCTCTCCCTGCAAGTCTTTTATCTTGCTATGAGTGGTGTAATCACAAATACCACAGGATTCTGCAAAATGTAGCATCTGATTATTCCTTTTGGATAAGGGTGGCATGTTAAAGTTTGGGAGGTGTCATTGGCAGCTTGTGGCTCGCTTTGCAAAAGAAGCCAAAGGGCACAGCAAAATAGCTTTTTGGCTGTCACCTAACACATAATCCTTGGCATAATTGTCACACAGTCAGGTGGAAGTGTGCCTCCCCTCAGGCTGATGTGTTTCCATGTGTCGCGACAGGCTGTTCTGTGGCTAATCCTCTTCTGTGATTCCTGTCGCGTCGCTTGATCTGGCAATTCTCTGGCACAGTCGCATCATAGCGGGTCATTACCAGGACACAGGCAACCAATGTGCGGTAAAAAATGCACCCTGACAGCACCACATTCCCCACCTAAAGTGGGACTCTTGAATTTTGTGTCAGTCAACTCAGAAGAAATGAAAAAAGAACCTGCTGTGAGTTGGATGAGGATGGAAATTGATGCCATGACAAAAAAGTGCTTTGATTAGATGACAGCGAGAAAGAAGATATCATTCTAAATGTGCTTTGCATTTTGCTTTATCTCAATTTCGGTGGATAGTCCAAATTCTGTCAGACACGCATCTCTTCATCTGTCAGCACCTTGTCTCTTGCCAGGATTCTTATCCATCAGGCATAATTTTCAGACTTTGTCTTTCCTGTCAGGAAAAGTTTAATTCATCATGTTCTCAGGCCTTGAAAGAATTTCTTACTTTAGAGGAAAAGTGGCGGGGGGGGGGGGGGGGGTTATGACAAAAAATAAATATTATAGATCTTTCTTCATATATAATTAAAACATTTATTTTTGTGTAGGTAATACATACACATGGTACAAAAGTCAAAAGCTTCAAACGAATAAACCTCCATACTCTCTGCCCCTCTGTTTTCCAGTCACCTGGTGGTTCTTCTCCAACAAAGGCAACCACCAGTACTGGGATCTCACATCTTTCTAGAGAATGTCTCCATATAAATTAGCGAGACTATCCATATGTCTTTGGAGAGCATCTTTTTCTAAATCCAGATGAATTCTTAAAAGGAATATATTATGCATACATTAAAATATACTAAATTTATTAAAGTGGTTTGTCCAATGAAAGGCCTCATTCTAGACTACCTAATTTGTTTTCATTAGATCCCTCTAACAGGAGTGTAGCTGTGCGTGTAATCGGTCTGGACACATTGTGTGTAAGCTGGAGTCTCATGCAGCATGTTTCTTGTCCCTTAATACCCAGTTCTTCATTCCTTGGTTCTGGCTATTAGTCATTTCCCTTTGAAAGGAGAGAAGGTTCTCAAATCTTGAAAATGGAGGAACAGAGGTTTTAGAACAAGGTCTTTCATTATTAAAACCTAGGGAAAAAACTAGTTGGAGATCCAACTAGTCACATTCCAAGAGGGGCCGCTTGGTTATTGGGGGCACATTGGACGGTCTGGGGAATCGGCTGGGTCTGGGAGGACACACCTGTTGTGCTCCTGAGGCTTAGAATCGAGTGGAATCCCCACAGCTGGTGCAATGGCTTAAAAAGTGGTTTGATTGGTTTTGCTACCTGGACACATAAACGTTTGTGTTTGCTACTTTTAGGTGTCTGGGAGAAAGTCTGATTTTCTTGGTAAGGGATTTGCCTCGGGACCAGATGCATAACAGTGTTCAAATTCTGCTCAGCCTGCTGAGTGGGAGCAGCTCTCGTGTACATGCGCCCTGGCTGTCATGAAGCTGCTAAACTTCAGAACTTGTGACTCGGTGACCAATCGAATGCCTTTTTAAAAAGCTCAGCTTCCTAAATCCTAATGTATCAACACTCTTTTCTAATTTCCCAACTGCCTTTCACAGTTCAACCATTTAATGACTGAATGCTTTATTTATAGGTTGACAGTTCTTGGGTACCCACAGGCAGCCAAATGTGTCTCTCACGTAAGAGGGACTTGCCTCCTCCTTGCTGCAAGCTGTGCTGCTGGAGAGACTCTGGAGAAAGGAGGGGAGTCCTTTTGTTTGGGTTTATTCATGCTACAGAATGTATCTGGGTTGTTCCTGAGAGACATGTCTCTGTCCTCCTTATTCCCTCCCTCGACTGTGCAGGAGACAGTGTATGGGACCTACTGGGAGAAATGATTGAGTCCAAAGACAAGTGTTTTGAATTTTATTCAAGTTCAGCATTCCAGGGCAATAACTCAATCAAGCCAGTGTGGAAAGACAACAACGTCCAGAGCGCAGACAAATTAGCCAACCTGTCTTCTTAGATCCCTGGGGCCTGAGTAATCCCTGAGGTTTCCTGGTGTGGTCTCAGGTTCTAGTTATTCTTTTCTGGCTGCCTTTTGATTCATTTGGTTTTCTGTCCACAGGCAAGCTGAGGCAAAACCAACCTGCCAACTCTTGTCTCAAACCCACCGAGAGAGACATGGGGATTTCCTGGGGTTTTATTTTTACCTATTGCTCCACAGGCAGTAGTTGCATTGCACAGAAGCATTTCTCTGTGCCTAGTCTGCATATCAGCTATTATGGAATAAAGAAACCAAGCCTGAGACCTTGACATCGAACCCTCAGCTGGGTGAAACGATACATGCCTATAGCGGCCCAGAGCTCCCTGAATCCCACCTCTTATTTCTGTTGGCACCACTCCTACCCAGACAGAAAAGGGGTCAGGGTGAGGCATTCTCCCTGGCATGGAGGTGGAGTAGAAATTCTCCCTACAGGGGAGCAGAAGAGGAGAGGAACGATTGTTTGCAACTGACCTCATGAGGAGGCTTCCCTGATCCCTCTCTACCCCTTCAGCATCAGTCTCTACACCCTCACCTGCTTTATTTATCTCTACTGCCTGTCTCCACCCCTCCACCAGAATGTGAGCACCTGAGCATAGGATGTGTCTGATTCACTTACTGCTGTATCCTTAGTGCTCAAATAGTACTTGTCCCATTTGTGGGTGCACAAAAAAATCTCTGTTAAATGAATAGGGAAACCCCTACTAATGCCAGGCACTGTGTCGGGCCCTGCCCATACACTGTCCATTTCACACAGGTCAGTGTTAGGGTCTTCATTCTACAGGTGAAGAACCGGAGGAGTAACGAATGAGGTTGCTCAAGGTCATGCACTTCGTAAACCGTTTGAACTAAGTCTGCCTCTAGATCTCTATCCCTTCTCTTATACACAACAACTAAAGAAATATGTAGAGTATGTTTGACTCTTAAAGTGATCTCAATTTTCCACACAGGTAGAATCGAGGAAAATAGAAGGGATGGCAAAAAATATATAAACTGGGAAAAACTTCCTGAAGGTTATAACAAACTAAACAAGCACAGCCCAACACAAAATACTCTGAACTGAAATCAAACAACACTTCTCAATACCTTTGAGGGTTTAATTGATTTAATTAAAGTTCTTCAATCATCCCGCATGTGTTTGCTGAGGCCCTGGTGTGTGCCAGGCTCTGGGCTCAGTGCTGGGATACACAGAGAGGGACAATGGACGGAGCCCTACCTACCCCTGTTGGGTTTACTGTCCGCTGGACAACAGTGAGCCCAAGAGGGGACAAGGTACTAGGCTCTGTGAGGAATGAAGAAAAAACATACAGTGTCCTCCCAGAGCAGGTAAAAGGAGGTCTGACGTGGACTGTCGGTCAGGGGAGGCAGGTCAGGGAAGATCAGCCGAGGAAATGGTTTTGGAAGGGAACTAAATTTACCCTGTAGATTATGGTAGTCCAAGAAAAGCAAATAGTAAACAGCCAGGGCACAAAACACAGACGTTACAGAAACACTGACAAGAGGAAATGTGAAGAAGGTAGTTAGATTTCTCGGCAGGAGCTCGGAGAAGAGATATGAGCTGCAACTATATATTTGGAAGTCATCAGCTTAAAGAGAGGGTCATTGCAATCGGAGGTGTAGATTTGATCACCTTGGAAGAAACTATATAGCAAGAAAGAAGGGGGCCCGGCACTGAGTTTGCAGGAGGTCTGACATTTAGTGGCCGGGAATAGAAGGAGGTGCCAGCAAAGAAAGGAGGGAAAGCACAGGCAGGGAAGCAGGAGGAAACGCAAGCCGCGTGGCCACGAAGTCCAGGGAAGAGCAGCTCACAAGGAAGTCACCGCATGGAGTTGACACTGCTGGGGCAAGAGAGAGGAAGACGCAGAGGTGAACTGGCCACAGGGAGGCCACTGGTGACCTTGGGGCGAGATCTTTAGGTGGGATGATGTGAGCAAGAGGCAGAGGAGAGCTGGGTGAGGAATGTGTGGCACGGAGGCTCTGCAAACCCGACGCGCCTGCCCAATCTGGCCCTGGGGCTGTGGTTGGGTTTTATTCTCTTTGCAAGGGTCTGTTTTCGTAAGTAAGGTTTTATTGGAACGTAGCTTTCTTTTACGTACTATGTTATGGGCTGAATTGTGCCCTACCTTCCCCCATTTTTTTTTATTGTATATATTTAATATGTACAACACGATGTTTTGATAAACAAAAACATAGTGAAATGATCACTACAGTGAGGCAAATGAATATATTCATCACCTCACATAGGTACCTTTTTTGTTGTGTGGTGGAAGTACCTAACAACTACTCTCTCAGCAAATTTCCACTGAACAGTGCAAAATTATTAACTATAACGTCCCCTCGCATTAATATGCTGAGTCCTAAATGTGACTCTATTTGGAGACAGAGGTAGGGTCTTTCAAGAGGTCATTGAGTTAAAATGAGGTCATATGGGTGGGCCCTGATCCAATAGGACTTGTGTCATTATAAGAAGAGATTAGGACGCAGACACACAAGAGGGAAGACACAGGGACAAGATGGCCATTTCCAAGCCAAAGAGAGGCCTCAGAAGAAACCAACCCTGCTGACACCTTGATCTCAGATTTCTAACCTTCAGAACTGGGAGGAACTAAATTCCTGTTGTTTAAGGCACTCAGTCCATGCTACTTGGCCTTGGCAGCCCTAGGAGACTAACGGCTGCTTTCACACCAAACAGTTGCAGAGTGGAATAGTTGCAACAGAGGCTATATGGTGAGAAAAGCCACAAATATTTAGTAGCTGACCCTTCAGGAAATTGTTTGCTGACCCCTGTGCAGACAACTGTTTCAAGGTCTTGAAGCTGGTACCTTCTAGAGGCAGGATCTGAACCCAAGTCTGCACCAGTGAATCCCGTGCCCTGCCCTCCCCCAGGAGCAAGCTGCCTCTGCTGAGCCGGGCGTGCTGAGGCTGAAAGGGTAAAGTCAGCATGGTCATTCATTTTCTCCAGCTCGTGCTCTGTCCTGTGGGCAGCTGTCGTGGGGAAACGCCGAGTCATCAATAACTCTTACATTATTGCCGAGGCAGCCGGGAGGGAAATGTCAGTAGGAAATGGTATTTCAAGTAAGTGCACATTTCATAATTCAGCTAGTTTTTTTACACCATTTCTCACAGTAACATTTCCTTAATTTGAGTTATGGTAAACTGGTAATCATTTGTAAATGTGGAAGGAACTTGGCTTTGTTGGGACATTTGACCCAGATACATACATGGTATACAGATGAAGCCATTCTCCTGCCACAGAGAGCAGCCAAACGGACCCGAGCAAAGAGAGGAACAATAGGTCTTATTTATAAAAACTGACGCTGTATCTTTAAATCACCCAATACAACTACAGTATTGTGACATTCTCTATTTGAGCTTGTAATTGTGAGACTCCAGGGAGCTTCAGTTTCTACTAAACAGAATGGCTCATTAGTGTGATTTTATCCTTTCAGAAATGCATCATACACGTCAGCCCTCCCGATCAGCTTCATTCCCATGAAGGCCCTTTCTGGGTACTGCCTGGAGAAGGAAGATTTGCCAAGGCCAGTGTCCACAGGGCCAGGCTGATTGGCTGAAGAGGGAAGCCAGTTAGGTGGAGAAAGCAGCTGCCCCTGACTCCTTGCCACCGCCCCTGACTCCTTGCCACCGCCCCTGACTCCTTGCCACCGCCCCTGACTCCTTGCCACTGCCCCTCACTGGGGCTATGAAGAAACATGGGCCACCTGTTCCCAAATCTTCTGCTTTTTCACCAGAGGCCAGAAATCCAGATTTGATCTGAAATTTCCCAATTTCTAAATCTTGGCAATGAATTCAAATTAAAAGAAAAAGAGAAACACCTAGGCCGAACGTTTTCTGTAAGTGGGCTAGATCCCACGGGCCCCTGGTTCATGACTCCTGCTGTGGTGAAACTATATGTCAAGGTTAAGGTTGCAATTGGTCTGGACTCGTCTGCGCTCATTGTTAAGCATTCCAAAACCTTGCTTCAATTGTGATCTTCACATGTGCATTTTTGTGGTTGTACCTGATCCACCCAGTCTCATGCCCAATTTCTCTCTTCCCTTTGTCCCTGGAAACTGACATTCTTGGGGTGAACTAAGCCACTGCTATTGGAAATAGCTTCTGAATCTCATGTTCCCAAGCAAGGAACTGAGCTAGGTCAGCAGGAAGGATGGGACTACATTCTTCTGTCACCTTGGCAATGTTTTCTAAACCTAGAGTGAGGCTTCCTGACTCAGTCTCTGCTGCTCTTCACATAAGAGTTGCCGAGGAACAGAAGAGAGGTTAACTAAAAATATAAGCTCTGCCATCTCTCCGTACTTTTGTCTTTAAATCTTTCCTCTGGTAAATGCCTCTACTCATTTTTGAATCTCCACTTGTTTTTCTCATTTATTCACATATTTCCTTGCTCAAACACTATTAAGCAAATAATGTGTGCAGACAAATCACGCTCAGTCGGTCTCTGCCATTGAAGACCTATGGTGACATGCTGTTATGAACTAAATGTTTGTGTCCCCCCAAATTTATATGTTGAGATCCTCACCCCCAAAGTGATGGCACTGAGGGGTGGGGTCTTTGGGAGGTGATTAGGTCATGAGAGTGGAGTCCTCATAATGGGATTATCAGTGATGGGATTAGTGCTTTTACAAATGAGACTCCAGAGAGGGCTCTCGCTCCCCTTCTGCCATGTGGGGATACAGTGAGAAGGAGGCCATCTGTGAACAAGAAAGCAGGTCCTTAACAGAGACCAAATCTGCCAGTAGTATCTCGATACCTTGATCTTGAACTCGCCAGAACTGTAAGAAATAAATGTTTGTTGTTTAAGCCACCCAGTTTATGGTATTTTTGTTACAGAGCCCAAAGAGACTAAGACATGTACTATGTGCCTGGAAGATTGGATCTGAGGCTCAGGTATGTCTGGAAACTACAAGTCTTACATATAAGACACTTCTACCTCATCACCTCGTCACCATACCCCCCAGCTATGGTGAATTTGACTTGGAAAGGTGGAGGTGGGCACTAGATGCTAAATTGAAAGGGATGCCTTGGAGTTCCTTAGGAGAAAAATTCATCATGGTGGATGCCTTTAAACCAAGCAAACATTTCAGCAAAGGCATTTAAAAATTTTTATTTTATTTTTCTGAATAGACTTTATATTTTAAAGCAATTTTAAATTCACAGCAAATTTGTGAGGAAGGTATAAAGAATTCCCATATATCCCTTGCCCCTACACACAGCCTACCCACTTTCAAAATCCTGCACATTTTAGGTACATTCATTACAACTGATGACCTCACACTGAGGATATCATTATCACCCAAAGACCATAGTTGATATCAGCTTCACTCTTGGTGTTGTATGTTCTATGGGTTTGGACAAATGTGTAATGACATGTATCCACTATTATAGTATCAAACAGAATAACTTCACTGCCCTAAAAATCCTCTGTGCTCCACCTATTGGCATTACCTTGTTAACTTTGAGATGCTTAAGAACAGGCTTAGCAAAATTTTTGTAACCCAGACGAAGGATGATTTGATCACTTTAGTAAGGGAGCTGGTTGGCATCACATCAGAGTTCAGGGGGAAGCTATGGGTTCTGATATAAGAATGTAGAAGATGTTCCCCCAAAGTTAGTGAAGATCATTGAACAGTGTTAAGGCAGTTAACATTGATGAAATAGCTAGCAAGGGATTAGTGAAGTTATTCTGGAACTACTATCTTCTTCACATTCCCTCTCCCACCATTTACCACACACAACTAATTAGAAGCCTTGGTAGAGGTCCTTTTTGCAGTGAAGAACATCTATATTTGCTGAGCATATTTACCAGGAAAGGAAGTGATCTTTAGTCCAAACTCTACTGGACTTATATTTTAGGAAGCCTCAATCAGTCCAGCCCACGAAGAAAAATCTCCTCAAATAGACATTTGCAAAATACTATATTTTTTATATTTTGTGTATGTTAAAAAGTATATATTAAACTAAACATTCAATGTATTATGTTAAATGTTTGGGTTCACATCGTCAACTGTTTATAAATGCATCATCTCGTGTTTTATTTGATTGTCAAAATAGATGTCTATAGATCCGTAGTTTGAATGGGCTTCCAGGATTGGGATAAATAATAAAGGTTCAACATAAGCCTACTCCATTAATGAATATTATTCAGAAATGAATTAGGTCTTAAATCTGGAGTCACCTGTCCTTGAACCCACCCCTTACCCAGCCAGAAAAATGAAGGTGTGTTGATGGCTTGGGGAGAAAAGAACTTTATGTGAAATTAAAAGAATAGTAACCATGTTACATCTTGGGTCTGATTAACTCTAGAACAGAACCCAGAGAAGGCGAAACTACTCCCTAATGAGTGCAGAAAGATGAGCCCACTGGCCAAGGTCACCAGAGAGCCCTGGTCAAATGCCTGCACACAAGGGCAGTGTTGAAAACTACACACCAAAGATATTCCTACTGTAGCTGAGACACATCTGGGGACTCCCCAAGACATCAGAGAGGAAAGGAGCTGAGAAACGGGGACTAAGGCCTCATATACTGTCAGTAGGAAGAGGATATTGAGGTAGTGAAATATTGCATTAACAATGACTGTGACAGAAGATCCTGAGGACAGAAGCTTCGGCCACACCCACCACTGACCACAACCAGGCCTGAGCTGGTGTCAGAGCCAGAAGCCCCTGGGGTCCTGCAACCAGGCCAGCAATGGAGCCAGCCATGGGCCAGCCCCCTTCTCCCACTCCCCACTAACAAAATCTTAGAATGTACTTATTATTAAAAAAAAAAAAAAGACTGTGACCTAATTTGTGCCTGGGCCAGTCACTAAGCTGTTGTCTCTCAGCTCCAGAACCACCCTTCTGTACTCTGCTTTGTGATTCTGGGGCTGCATCTCTGCAAACCTCATTTTTGCTTTGAAGTTGGCTCCCTGTAAGTCTCTGCCTATAGGGGGATGCTAGAGGGAGGCTGCAACGCTGGAGGAGGGACAGACACCTGCTCCTTCCTGACCGCTTCCTGCACCTGTGAGCGGCACCTGGGAAATGCTGCTTTACCCTGGCAGCAGCAGTTCCTTTCTGTAGCCACCAGTGAGTCCAGTTTGCAGTGCTGTCAATACTTGCAGAACTGGTCTCATCACACCCCTTCAGAGGCATCAGCTCTGATGACTGGCCCCCTCCTCTTGAGGGTCTGGTTTTCAGCTCTGTGTGGTTCTTCCTTTGAACATCCAAGGTTTGTTTTGTTTTGTTTTGTTTTTTGTCGTTTTTGTGACGGGTAAGGGGATTGCAACCGTTGGCTTGGTGTCGCCCGCACCGCACTCAGCCAGTGAGCGCGCCGGCCATCTCTAGATAGGATCCGAACCCGTGGCGGGAGCGCCGCTCTCTCCCGAGTGAGCCACGGGATCGGCCCTGAACATCCAAGTTTTAATAGTGCCAGCCTCTTCCGTCTGTCCCCAAGCCCTAGTGGTGATGGCTGCTTCCTGCAGTTGCTACTTCCGTGATAGTTCAGTGTTATCTTTTGTCATTTCTGCTACCTAGTCAATGAACTTATACTTAACTAGCGATTAAGTTCTCTCAATTCAAACAACTGATAGGAGTTCTATCTCCTGACTGACACACATCTAAAGTTTGCTCTGTTTATTTATTCAACAATTATGCAATGAGTTCCCACTGTGTGCCGAGCACTGAACTAAGTGCTGGGACACAGTGGTGAGTGAGTCAGATGGGCACCTTGCACTCACGGGAGAGGACAGAAACAGACAATAAACAAGCACAGTGGGATCTCTTCACCCACCTCCACTTACCAGAGGGAGAGATTTAAACCCTCAGTCTCTAATGTAAACAGTTAATGCTTGTGTAGCTTCTCAATGAATTTATAACATTGAAGGAGCCAACGCTTTCCATTCCATCAGAAAACCCACTCACCGATGCCCCTTGCAGGCTGATGGCTGAGCTCCCAAATGCTCTGCTGCCCCCATGAGACACATGCTGACCAAGGGTCAGTTGTGTTTGCTCCCAATGCTGCACATGCCATTTGTACATATTTGTATTTCTCATGACATTACTCAATGAAATAGTGTGTAAACCAGTAACATGTGAGTGCTGAAAGGATGAGTGTTATGTTTCTAAACCCTCAGTCACATGAAGGTTACTATCAACAGGGAGACAAGTAGATATTGTGTGCCTGTGACGGGCACTTCATCCCTGCTGTATTCTTCTAGAAAACCAGTAACTCCAGGATAATCAGAGGAGAAGCATCAGATAAACGATATTGCGAGACATTATGCAGGATATCTGGCCAGTATTTCTCAAGACCGTCAAGGTCATGCAAAAACAAGGAAAGACTGAGAAACTGTCACAGACCAGAAAAGACTGGGAAGATGTGACAACTAAATGCAACAAAGACACCTTGGACTGTATCCTGAGACAGAAAGAGGACAAGGCAAGAAGTGGCAAAATCCAAATAAAATCTGAGTTCAGCTAATAATAATGTGCCAGTGTTGGTTTCTCAGTTTTTAAAAATGTACCATAATAATGTAGACAGTAACAATTGGGAAGATAGGATTGGGTGAGGGGTATTCAGGAACTCTCTGTACTCTTTGCAACTTATTTGTAAATCTAAAATTACTCCAAAATAAAATGTTTGTGGTAAAACACAAAACAACTAAATTACATGCTGTGGAAGATTTGATCATGGTGAGTTGCTTTTAAATAATGCTGTGAAATTAGGCGTGGGCAAGCCCTACTTGTAAAAGATAAGGAAAAAAATTTTCATCCTGCTTTACAAATTTCCTTATGTTTTTGCTTCACTTTAAAGAAACTGAAACCAGAAATGGCAGATGATACTTTATGGTTATAGCTCACACAAGAAAAATGATGCTGAAGTCCAATTGACATATTCAGGATGATGGCCTAGGTTAAAATACAGGCAAAGGAGTGTGCATTTATTTATATTTTCACAAAAATATTTAATATGCTTATATATCACCTGTTATGATTCTCCGATTTTCAGAGCCTAATTTTTAATGGACTTAACAAATTTTGGCTTCAGTTACATTAAATAAGATGGCTTCTATTAAAAACTAAAGTAAGCTAATTACAGGTTGCGAATGGTGCTCTGAAAGGAAGGTGGGGTGTTGTAACAGAGCCAGCCACAGGTAGGGATGAGAGGACTTCTTGCGGAGGTCAGGGAAACTCTGAGAAAATGACATTTGCCTTGATGTGAGAATAGGGCTTAGGGAATTTTGGTTGACAGTTTAGTGAAGGAGAAAGTCAGATAAACAAATAAATGCAGCACAGTGTTATGAGATGGATGTGCTGACGGGGAGTAGCAGGGACCCGAGAGGACAGTGCTCATTTCTCTCTGGGGATGTCAGAAGAGGCTTCATGGAAGAGACTGCCACCAGCTCTGCTTTGAAAGAAAAGACATTTTCCAAGCAGATGCAGGAGGGAGCAGAGTGGTCCCAGGCAGTGGGGGAAAATCAATAATGCACAGAAGTGTGAAACAGCCTGTTAGGTTTGGGGAACCGTAATTGTCTGTCAGGGGAGTAACGTGGTCTGCTTTACATTTTTGCAACTGCTCAGGAGCAGGCTAGGCTTACTATGTAAAGTGTGGTTCGAGGCTCACCAGCATTGTAAAGCTAGAGCTTAGAGACCCCTTGAGTCTGTTGCACAGATTGGGTTACAAACCCCCCACACATAGGTCTGTGAGCTAGGTAATAGGGGGAAAAATAAAAGGTTCTGGGAGCCACAGGTATAGAATAACGAATGAGTTTTATTCAGATCTAGGAGCAACTATCCCAGTGGCTTCTCTGAGAGTTTTGAGACGCACTGTGGAGCAGAGCTGTTAATCTTTTATACTGAAGTCCACAACCCTGGACACCTGGGTGCCCATACACAGCTTACATTAAGTAGTAACAAGGAACACCTGAGGATATTTACAGCCAATGCTTGGCAAGGTTCTGAACATCCGAGGGGTCCTGACATTTTCCTATTTTTCCCAACAAGCATCAGCATCACCTAGGACTTTGTTAGAAATGCAGAATCTTGGGCCCTCCCAGACCTACTGAATTAGGATCTGCATTTTAATAAGAATCTCAGGCGATTCAGATGCATAATGTGGCTTAAGAAGCACTGGTGTAGAGGATGGACTGAAGAGGTATGTTCCTCCAAAGTCAAGGAGAGGATTTAAGAAATTATTGTAATAGTCTGGGTAAGCGATGAAGATGGCCAGAGCTAAGGCACTACCAGTGAGAAAGGAGAAGTGAGAACAGATGTTACGGAAGTTTAGGGGATGGAATGATAAGACTTGAGGACTAATTTGATATGGCTGGCATGAGGAAAGTGGGGAGTTTACATGATAGAGCAGTGGCATGCCAGAGACAGCAGGAGATCCAATTGCATATACACATAACCACCACTAAAAATTAAATTATATGCATTTGCAATGAAATTAATTATGTCAAAAACAAAGGTTAAAAACTCTCAAAATGCATTACTTTCTAATTGTTTTACCATATTTTACTGTTATGCAAGAGATCTTGGCCGCTTGCATCTACATGTCTGTTTGACGGAAATACCGTACAATAGTGTATATCCGTGCATCTCTTCCTAACTCCACAATCAGTGACGTCACATTAGCAGCTTAAAATCTTCCACAATGGGACTACTTACACCATGGTAATCATCAAATGCTACCAATCAGGGCTTAATTTGTTGTTCTGTTGATATTTTAGATTAGGGGTCAGCAAACTTTTACTATTAAGAGCCAGATAGTTGACATTTAGGGCCTTCTGTGCCACACTCTGTCGTTCAACTCTGCAGTGGTAGAATAAAAGCAGCCAAAGATAATGCACAGACAAATGAGTGTGTTGTGTTCCAATAAAATTGTGTTGGCAAAAACAGGCAGCAAACTTTTTTACTTCTAATACTATTATGAATGTTGTTATTATTTTGTCTGCCAGTCATAATTTGTCAACTCCTCGTCTAGACTTAAGAAAACGAAATAGTGTCAGTAATGTAAATTAAACTTTAAAGGGTTTCTTGTCTGCAGCTAGTACATTGTGAATAGCATAAAAACTGAGGAAATATTCTTCCACTATTCAGAATCTATTATCTGATGCAGCCAAGTCACTTGCACCACTGACAAATGAGTGAAATTCAAATACACATCTTCCTTGCTTCATATTCATTACTGCAAATAAAAATAGCAACCAATATTCATGTTAAAGCCACATTCATTTATCAGTGGCAACACAGAATGACTAGTTACAAGAGTTCAGCAAAAACCAACAAAAGGATTCTATGAAAATCAATTGGCTACATGGAATTTACAATAAAGAAGGTTGATACGTTATCATTATTTATAAACTGAGTGCTATACATATTTATATCAGTAAAATTTTTAATAAATACACATACGTATAGGCACACTTTTTGTTTTCTGGATTGCCGGTTGTTATTTTATCAGCACCCCATCCATCGCTCAAGTTTCCGCTTTTGGTGAGAAGGTTGGATAGGGGTGGTGGGAAATAGGTGGAGTAGTTCTGCAAAAAAATTGAGTTCAGTTTTGGACATACTTTTCCCAATTGTAATATGTTACTTTCAAAAGAATAAAATCAAAGAACACTCAGGGCCCAATTCCACATCCCATGAGCAACTCGTTTCTTACCAAATCTTGAATGGAATCAAAACGATTTTCTTTATTATTACTTTTTTTAATTGAAACATAATTGATTGTATGTATCTTTGGAGTACAGTGTTTAGTATCAATACCTGTCTACAATATGTGATGCTCAAATCAGGATAATTACTATATTTATGATTACACAATGTATTCATTTTTTGTGGCCCTTCTAAAGCCATTAATTGTCCACCTGTATCCTCTGCTCCTACTGAAATAAATGGGCCACTGTGTAAGTCTGTTTACTTTCAACCCTGAAGGTGTCACCCACACGGAGGTCCATATGAAGGCAAGATACAGACTGAACTCTTCTTTTTCTTTCTCTCTTTATTTTTAATCATTGTAAAAAAATGCATAACACAAAATTTACCATTTTATGTGCACAGTGCAATAGTGTTAGGTACATTCACATTATTGTTTAACAGATCCCCACAGTGAAACTGAAACTTTATATTCATTAAACAATGGACTGAACTCTTTCATAATAAAATTAAGAATTGATGATAATTACTAGAAACCAGCCCAGAGATATAATGTGAACCAAGGTTTATAAATGCAAATAGCAAGATATATGTTATTTTTTCCCCCATCTACACCTACCTGTCTACAAACTGTTTAACAAAATTGTGGCTTTCTTTCCTACTTTCTTCACTTTTAGGGCAAAAAGAGTTTGGGTTCTAATCAAAGATTCTCACTAATATGTGAGGTGTTCTTGCTACCTCTTGTTTTGTCGCTCTCTGCTAGCTGATTTCTTATGCTACCGTTAAGCTGGTATTCATGAACTTATTTTGTAGCAGTATTTTTCCCATTGACAAAGACAATCTCTAACTTTATCTGAAACACTTTAATTTGTACCAGATACTGGGCTAAGTCCTTAACTAATATTTCATTTCATCCTTACAACAAGCCAAAAAATAGGTTCATTCCTATTTTTCAAGAAAAGAAAGCATAGAATATTAAGTAACTTGCCCAGGGTTGCATGACTAGCTAGGGGCTGAGACAAATTTGGAGCCTGGAGTTAGGGAGCTTTATCATGATAGTGCATTGCTTGCCAGATCAGTTTTCCAGATAGAGGCTCTAGCTCTGACCCTCAATTTGAGGTTAGCCAGTCTTCAGAAAGAGTGAAGATCATTCTGTACCCCTTCATCACCACCCCATTCAGCCCCACAACCATTTCCTACTTAAAGGATCCAAATAGCTTGCTTGAACCTTTTCCTCTGCCAGCCCTAGGTGATGCTCCCTGGTGATTGCTGCTCTGTGTCTCGCCCTGAGGTAGACCCCTGCTCTGCCAAAGAAGCTTATGAATTGTTGGAGTGACCTGCTCAGAAAGCATGCTCAGTCAGGACTTAGATCTATTCTGGGCATTTTATCACTAAAATTAACACTGATGCTGGGTTTCCCAAAGTATGTTCTGTAGGACAGGAAGGGCTTCTGTGGAAAAATTGTTCTGGGGTCACTTAGGTTTGAAATATTCCAAGTTAAATAAAGTTAATGATAAAGTTAAATATAGTTTAATAATTGCAGAACATCTCAGAGCTTTGAATGGGCCAATGTAGATTGTGACTCTCCTATATAAAGTAGAGCATGCAGCATTTCCGTGCCTATTTGATCTCAGAATCTCTGTACACATCTATCTTTCATGACTATTTGCTACAGTTTGACTGTTTGTCCCTTTCAAAATTCATGTTGGAATTTAATTGCCATTATAACAGTATTAAAAGGTGGGACCTTTAAGAGGTGCTCAGGCCATGAAGGCTCTGCCCTCATGATAGATTAATGTCATTACTGGGGGAGTGGGTTCACTATTAAGGGAGTAGGTTTGTTTTAAAAGGAAAGGTTCAGCCTCCTTTTCTCTCTCTCTCTCTCACCCTCTCTTTGCTCTTCCCCCATGTGATGACTTTCACCATGTGATGACACAGCAGAAGGCCATTGCCAGATGCCGCCAGCACCTTGATCTCGGACTTCCCAGCCTGCAGAACTGTGAGCCAATACATTTCTGTTCATTATAAATTACCCAGTCTGTGGTATTCTGTTATAGCAGCACAAAACAAACTAAAACACTAGTGTTCTCAGAAAGACAGTTTGGCAAAAATAGTACTCCAGGGCAATCCTTAAAGGTGGCAACATCAAGGCTGAAAAGTGGCTTCTTCCATCAGTCTGGGTGCATTTCTCTTCTTTAAGGCAAAAATGTTTATTCCAATGTTTTTGTTTAGGTAGGGCAGTTTTCAGCTTGAGAACCTGGGCTGAGTTTAAACTAGCCATTTTCACCACAAGGTAAAGCCAGATGTGATTTAAAGCTGATGCATGAACTGGCCTCATATTTTGGCTGGAATAGTTCTTTCTCTGCATTTCTTGATTTTATTCAAAGAAAAGAAGGTTTCCTTGTTAAGCAAGTCATTTTAAAGTCTAGAATCTGTTAATTTGTAAATGGTGGTAAGAGAATCGATAGCCTTTTGCACACAGATGTTATTTCTACCCATTAGTCATTCAATTACTTAGAAATTCCTGGGGGACATAAGTTAAGCAAACAGTGCATTTTTATCTATTATCTGTATCTGTACCCTGTTACTGTACATGCTGTAGAGAGTTTTGTGGTTACTTTCAGGAAAATAGTAAGGAAAAAAAAGGAAACATTTTATATCCTCAGTAAGCAAAAACTACAATGGAAATCATCTAAATATTTCCTGTTATACAAAGAATGCCCCATGTATCACTATAGACAATGAATATGACAATATTGTCAGATGTGGAAAGCCAGGGGGAGAGAAAGGGCAGAAATTTAAGTAGAAAAGACTTTTGTGCTCCATATCAAAGATCTTGCGATTCAGAATCCTAGGAGGTTAGACAGTTGTAAAGATCACCTAACACAATCTTTCATCTTGCAGATGAGGAAACTGAGTCATAGAGAAGAGACTTGTTCAAGGACACCTGGTTGGTTTGGAAAAGCCAGAACAAGTGAAAGCCACCACATTTTCAGCTTATTTCTCTGTTAGGCTCTGTCCCCTGGAGGCACCTGCAGCCTTATCCTGACTTGCTAATGTGGGTTGGTCCAAAAATCATGGGTTGGTCCAAAAATCACGTGTTGGTCAGAATAGCTTCTACTTGTACCCGCAGCCCTTCACTCCTGAGGTCTGGAAGACAATTTCTATGGTATTTGCTGACCCTCACTGCTCACTTTTTTTCAAGGCTTTGATAATACAGTGTAAAGGCATTAGAATCTCTTCGCCACAGGAAAGTCTATTTTACAATCCCCTTCCTATGGTAAATTAATGTCTAAGCTCCAGTGGACACAGAACAGCTGAAATCCTATTATTTAAGATCAGAAATGGCTGTAGAACTAGTTTTTCATTTCCTTTGAACTAGCCAACATGATTTTCTTCTTGTTTCTTTTTTCATTTTTATATAACACAAAATATAGGGGTTGTTTTATGTTGGAGAGATCTTTTATTGGCAAGAAGAGTTTTTTAGATAGAAAATATTTGCAGCTGCTTAAAAGCAAGCAAGATTTTCATGAGAACCTATAAGCCTAGTTGCAGACTACTTAAAATAGATGAGATAAAATGACATGTAATGGAGAGAGTGAGCTTGTAATATTCAGTGACAATCTATCGAATTTCATGCATCAGTTTAGGTAATCAATCCATCAACAAATATAAATCCATACACATAAAAACCATAAAGTTAGTTCATATGACTTATTACTTGAGTAGATACTTTACAAAACAATATCATAAAATGTCAAAATGAACATTATTTTAAAAATCAGCATTATTTATTGAGGTAGGGTTACAAACAATAAAATCCATCCATTCAAATTCAATGAACTTTGACAAATGTATGTATTCATGTAACTATTTGATGTCCGAGGTACGGTTCAGGAGGCCCAACAGGTGGCCTCAACCCACCCCATCCTCTTACCAGGGTCTTGACTCCACCACAGGAAATGATTCAAGAGCAGAGTCACAGTAGAAAGTGAGAACAGGTGTAATGTAACGAATAAGAGATACAGACTTCACAGAGAGAGTGTGGCACAGCTCCAGAGACTGAGCAGGGCCCACACCAAGTTTAACACAAAAGTAAGAAATACACACTTGAAGTTCAGTACAGAATGCAGGCTGGCTCAAGAGAGTGAGCAGCCATTTGCTGAGGTTAGTTTGATACAAAAAGGAAGAAATACACACTCCACAGGTAGACTTGGTCCCAGGACAGTGAGCAACAGCCCTGCCTTCTGCTGGAATTCAGCTTTTATAGTTTCTCTATCTAATGAATATTCAATTAAGGGGGCGGCCCCCAGTTATGTAACATTAGTCTGGTGCATGCTCAGTTGCTCTAGTCTTGGAGCATGTTCATTGGTCAAATTCTACCACATGCACCGGGCATATTCAAGAATATTCTGTGCTCTCTGGAACCTCTAGTGGAAGGTCATTCAGAGGATAAACGCTACTTTCCTGAGCATGCCCAGCCCAGGGTTATATAACCCCTCTCTGCTGAGCATGCCCAGACATGGGATTTGCATAAGCCAGCCCCAGTGGTCTCATTTCTCCCATGTGGGTGCTGAAAATAGGTCTAACTGACAACAGTAGCTTTCTTCTAGGGGAGGACCCGGAGGAGCGGCCTGAGACCTTAGGGAGTGGCTTGAAGCCCAGAGGTGTGTCCAGAACAGAGCCCAGGGTAACTGAGCACCTCCTATGTCATATAGAAGCCATCACCATAATCAAGATACAGAACATTTTCATCAGCAATAAAGTTGTCTCATGCCCATCTAAGAATAAGTTATAAGTGTGATGACCTTTCACTCTGTTAAATTAAGTTTCTTCAGGGCATAGTGAACTGTAACCTAACTTGCTGTGTAAACAGGATGTAAACTAGTAGCCAAGTCCCAGCCAATTATAGGCAGTCAACTGTTCACACCCTGTTCAAATAAGTCAAAAGTCCAGCTGCAAACAATCCAGCTGTTTCTGTACCTCACTTTCTTTTTCCTGTCTATAAATCTCACTGGAACTCATGGCCGTGGCAGAATCACCCTGAACCTATCTTGGTTCTGGCAGCTGCTGGATTCTCAAATGGTTTTTTGCTCAGTTAAATTCTGTTAAATTTAATCTATCTAAAGTTTTTCTTTTTAACAACTACCTAAATATTTCAGTTTGCATTTCCTAAAACCGTGAATTTTCTTACAAGACCACAGGACAGTCATCAAAATCAGGAAATTAACTCTGAAACAATGCTATAGACTTTATTAAGATTTTGTCAATTGTCCCAACAATGTCTTTCGTAGCAAAAGGAATAAAAAATTTGTATTCAGTCGTCTTGTCTCCTCAGTCTCCTGGATCTGAAACAATTTCCTGAGTATTTCTTTTTTTCTCATGACATTGGCATTTTTGAAGAGTACAGGCCAGTCATTTTGCAGACTGTCCTTCAATTAACTCAGGTTTGTGGGATGTTTCCTCATGACTCGGTTCAGATTATGCACTTTTGGCAGGAATACCACCGGCGTGATTGTGAGTTCTCCTCAGTGTTTCCTGTGAGGACACACACGGAGCTGATGAGTTCCATTGCTGCAAGTTTACCTTGGTCATTTGGTTATGGTGGTGTGTGCCAGGTTTCCCCACTGTAAAGCTGATATTTTACCTTTCATAAGTGAATAGTGTTTGGGGGGAATATTCTTTGAGATCCACTATGTTATTAAGCGTCTATACTCATGAACATTCTCCTAAGACACTAAAATCTCAATTGACCAGAATCAGTTAAGTGGAAGTTGTCTTTTGCTAAACTTTTTGTGGTTCCCTACAATCTGGTGAAAAGAGAGAAATGAAAAATATTTTAGGCCATTCGCTCCCTGGGCCCTGAGGCAACCAGGACAACCTCGGAGCTGGAACCAAAGCCTTCAACCAAAAGCACCCAGGGCCCTGAGATGAGGGGCCGAGGGCCTTAGCCCCACTCTTCTCTCTCCCCCCAACATCTTAGAGTGTGTTTATTAGACATGAGAGTTTCTATGGGGTGTGTAACTTATCGGCTCATGTCCTTCACCAAGTTTCTGCTTAAATTTTTCTAATTCATTTTTAAGAGTTCTTTTTTCATTATGGATGTTAATCTTTGTATTAAATTTGTTCCTTCTTAATTGGCATTAAAATTTTTTTAAAAACCACTTGTTCAATTTATAATAAATATAGGAATGCTACAGTAAATAAAAGATTTTACCTTGTAAATAAAGAAGTGATGGTATTTGGATAGAAAGGAGTTTAAGGAAGTAGTGAGATTGTGGAATTGTAGACAGATCCAAATTTTGAAAGATCAGGGAGAGATGACAGTAAAACTACTGAGGCAGACTTATTCAATCTGAGCCAAGAGAAAGAGTAAGGGGTTGATGGGCCTTTTATGAACTCTGCATCTTGTTGCATTGAGCTTTATTGGTGAACTGTGTATTTGGCTGCTGTTACCTGGTTATGCTAAACAATAATGTGTTGGAAAAAGTTACATGTGGATCTATGTGATGTCCTCATTATATTCATATCATTGACCACTTTACCAATCGGGAATGAACTTAATCTGCTTTATGGGAATGTGAGCTGTAACAGAACAGACTTTATTTTATCTTTCATCCTTGAAGATCTTTCATGTCCAAGTAACTCAGTTGCTAAAATCCTGGACAACTCAACAATAAAATCTTAACTTTGAATTAATTATTCAAGCAAACGAACTTAAAATAAAGATTGTAAGTCTAAATAGCTCCCCCCCCCCAAAAAAAATATTTAGAGCTGGCATTAGGAATTTATCTCTCCAAAAGGATTTTCCAGGGTCTACCTGAAGTTCTGAATACTGGTCTTCAACCCTGTGTCTATGGTAGTTGGCCATTATTGTGGATATTTAGATACCTCTGTTGTCAGGGGTTAATTCAACTGCGATAATTCTTCTGTGCTTAGATAGTCAGGAAAGCTTATATACTTTATCAAAACTTTCAACAATAGATGTTGAAGTGCTAAAAGTATTTCCCATTTCCTATTTAAATTTGAAAAAAAGCTTTCTGATTGAGATTCTCTAGCACATCATGAAACCCTGTTCCATCTTTGACAAATATATCCCTAATAAATATAACATTGTTTGTACCAATATTAACTGGGTGTCTTTTATCCCATATTTAATATTTTCTGCTTTTTCATATACATGTTAGATTATATTAATGGACCCTTAGATTTTATATTTCCCTTGTCATTTAAACTTCTGAGTTAACTGTTTTTAGATGAACATTCCTGGCATCAAGTCATGTGGTAATTAATGGGTAGGAATTATGTTCATTCTCTAAAATCATCTTCTAGAATATTTACTTCTTTTGTTGTTTCTTTAGAAGAAGTGTGGGAAAATGTGCTGCACACATTTCTCAAAACTAGGCTGTTACCACTTAAAAAAACAAAACGAAAGGACCAGATTCTAAGTGCTTACTCATCGCTGGGAAAGCTTTTACATCTTTACATCGGCTGAAGTTCTAGGCCCTCCAGTTTTAGATGCCTTCATTCTGTGTTCTGTTACATAAGTGAAGGTTTGAGAGGACACATGTCTGAGCACTAAGTACGACTGAGAGTCTGTAGCTTCCTGTTTGTTTATTGTTCTGATAGAGCAATGCAAGCAGAGGAAAGGCCTCCTGTTTTCTATTTCAAACGAAATCAGAAGTGGAGAACAGAGACGGGACAGTGAATTTGGGGGTGGGGGTAATCTGTTTGCTTATTTGGCGTTCTCCTCTTTAACATCGTTCCCCGACTCTCACATTGGCCCTCCCCCATTGACCACCTGTATTAGCCCATTTCTTTTTTTTTTTTTTTTTTGCCTTTTTCGTGACCGGCACTCAACCAGTGAGTGCACCGGCCATTCCTATATAGGATCCAAACCCGCAGCGGGAGCGTCGCTGCGCTCCCAGCGCTGCACTCTCCCGAGTGCGCCACAGGCTCGGCCCCCATTTCTGTCACTTATAACAAAATGCATGGAACTGGGTAATTTGTAAGAAAATGAAATTTATTGCTTAAAATTTTGGAGGCTGGGATGTCTGCAGTCCAGGGAACACATCTGGTGAAGGCTTTGGTGGTGGTGACAGTGACCCAGGGTCTCACCTGGTGGAAATGACAAAGAAGAGAGAGAGAGAGAGAGAGAGAGAGAGATTCTCATATGCTCTCCTTTTAAAGCCCTCAGAACCACGTCCACGACCACCATTAAACCATCAACTTAATCACCTCTTGAAGGCCCCACCTTTCAATTACCATAATAGGATTTCCTACCCTCTTAAAATTGTCACAGTGGGGACCAAGCCTCCAACACATTAAACTTTGGAGGAACACAATTCAATCCATTGTACCACCCCATTGTATATGGCTATGCTGTTGCTCTCTCTAAACTCGGGAGTCTTTCTTATTATTATTTATATTTAGGGTGCCGAGGAGATAAGTTCCGGAGACATGTCAGGTAATTGAATGGATTGAATGCTTCAGAGGTTTGGTTAATATCATGTAATATTTTATAGTTGGAAAAAGACTTAAAATAATACAATGCAACTTTTTGTGGAAGAGGAAAGCAACTCTGAGTGGTTAAACAACTTGCCAGTGTTACCAACTATTTAGTTAGTAGAATAGGACTAGAACTAATCTGGTCCTTTTTCCAGTGCAGCACATACAAATAAATTTGATTCCTACAGGAATGGAAAAAAAAAAAAAAACAAATTGGAGAGAATGTACAGTCTAGTTTGCCCCATGCTTTTTACTTAATGTTGACATAGCTGAGGTCTCTGGAAGAATTCACTTGGGGGAATAACAGCCTTGAAAATCAGAGAAAATGGCTAGTGATGGATAACCTCTGTCAACCTCCATGTCAAAGCAATGTTCCCCAGAGGATGAACTGGAACCTGCTCCATTTAATGACATTTTCCATTTTAGAATTGAGTGCATAGATGATCCTAGGGCCATATCAGTTCTAAATCTTTGTTCGTAATAGTCCCTCCACTTGGAATGCATTCTTCTACCTATTAAAAATTTTCAAGACATGGACATATTTAGGAATAAAAAAAAGTTGAGTGAATAATGAAGTTTCAGAAGGATGAATATAGTATATGTGAAGGTTAATTAGAAATGTTAAAAGCAACATAAACAGACTAACACAGTATGACAACGTTAATGTAAGTTTTTTCTCTACTTTTTAGTCACAAATGGTAAAATTCATTCTTTTTGGTGTATAGTTCTATGAGTTGTGACAAATGCATACAGTCATGTAACTACCACCACTATCAAGATACAGAATGGTTTCATCACACATACCCCCAAATTCCCCAGACCCCTCTACTCTCTGGCAACCACTGATCTATAATCTGTCATTATAGCCTTTTCCAGACTGTCATGTAAATGGAATAACATAAAATATAACCTTTTCAGACTGGTATTTTTTCACTCAACATAATGTCCTTGAAATCTATCCAAGTTGTTACATGTATCAATAGTTCTTTTTTTTAATATTAAGTAATATTAAATTGTGTTGATAGACCATGGTTTGTTGAGAGACACTTAGGTCGTGTTCAGTTTTTGACAATTATGAATACAGTTGCTATAAACATTTGCACACAATTTTTTGTGTGAAGGCAGGTTTTCATTTCACTTGGGTGAAAACATAGAAGTGGAATTATAAGTTGTATGGTAAGTCACAATACTTTATAAGAAACTACAGGGCAGTTTTCCATAGTGGCTGTATGACAAATCTAGTTGCTCCACATCCTTGCCAGTACATGACATTGTCAGATTTTTGTCCTATTTTTAGCCATTTTAATTGGTTTGTAGTGATATTTTATTGTGGCTTAATTAGAATTTTTTAATTACTAATAATTTAAACATCTCTTCATTTGATTATTTGCCATGTGCATATCTTCTTTGAAGTATTTGTTCAAGTCTTTGGCCCATTTATACAAACTGAATTGTTTGCTTTCTTTTTTTTTTTTTTTTTTGGCAGCTGGGAGGTATGAAGATCTGAACCCTTGACCTTGGTGTGATGTACTGCACTCTCACCACTTGAACTAAATGGCCAGCCCCTGCATTGTTTGCTTTCTTACCATTGAATTTTGAAAGTTCTTTGTGTAGTCTATATGCAAGTCTTTTGTCAAATATGTGATTTGCAAATACTTTTGCTTTTCCTTTTTTCTTTTTATCCTCTTAAAGTTGTCTTTCACAGAACAAAAACTTTTAATGTTGACAAAGTCTAACTTACCAATTTTTTTCTTATGTGAATCATTGCTATTTGTATGTATCATAACTAAGAATACTTTAACCAGTGTTTCCTCAAAAAATTTTATAGTTTTTCGTTTTACATTTAGGTCTATGATCCATTTTGGATGAATTTTATGTATAAGGTGTGACATGTAAATTTTTAAGCTACAAAAAGCTTACTATATATAATGTATAGCCACATAAATGTAAGCAATGATAATAGAAACAAACATTAATGATGAATACATGGGGTGGAAAGACGACCATGAGACTGGGTAAAATTTACAAAGAAGTCTTTAACAGCAATTATAACATAGTATTTCCTTTTAATGATCAATCTTAAAGTTATGGGAAGATGACATACAAGTAATTTTTCCAATTTCTCTTGCTGAGTACAACTAAAAGTCTGGGTATTACATGTAAATCAGACATAAGACTCCAAGAGGTGGGGAGAAAAGGCATATTAGCTAGGGATTGTAGGGCTTAAGGAAAGGCATGATAGTAAGTTCCCTGGGTCTTTTTCTGTGTCATATATATATATATATATATCCACACTTGGAACTGAAGAGGGTAGCGACCTGGAAATGTCAACAGATGCATATGAAAAAAAATCCTCAACAAAAGCCTTCTCACTCTATCCATAGGACCAGAAAGAGGCAGCCTAGTGAGACAAAAAGCTTTTAAATGATAACTGCTATACTCTAGCCAAACTCCACAGAAAAAAAATGTAAATCTTACCTCCACTATTTCTGCAAATGTTGAGTAGTGCTACAGTCTGAATGTTTGCAGCCCCCTCCAATTTATATTATGAAACCTAACACCCAAGGTGATGGTATTAAGAGGTGAGGACTTTGGGAGGTGATTAGATCATGGGGGTAGAAGCCTCATGAATGAGATTAGTGCCCTTACAAAACAGACCTCAGAGAGCTGCCTTCCCCCTTCCACAATGTAAGGACACAGCAAGAAGGCACCATCTATGAGGAATGGGCTCTCACCAGACATTGAATCTGCCACTGCCTTGATCTTGGACTTCTCAGCCTCCAGAACTGTGAGAAATAAGTGTTTGCTGTTTATAAGCCACCCAGGTTCTTGTTATAGCCACCTGAATGGATTAAGACAAGTAGGGAGCTCAGACTTCTACTCTTGTGAGGCTGCAACAATGTGTCCAACTATCCCACTGGAATGGCATCAAGAAAAGGCCAAGTAGGGAGCTGGGACTTGCATATCAGCCATCTGGGAATTAGCCTCCTATCCCATGAAATGTCAATGGAGATCACATGGGAAGCCAGAACTCCCACCTGTGACCAACAATAACAAGGAGACTCACTGCCCCCACCAAGTGTCAGTGATGACAAATAGCGGAACCTAGACCACCATCTTCATCTGGCCACAATGATGCAGCACCCTCTCCTTCCCCTGCCTGAGCAGTGTCACAGGCAGTAAGATTCAGAGTCTCAAAACATAATAAGAAAATGTCCAGGTTTCAATAAAAAACTACTCATCATACCAAGAACCAGGATGACCTCAAACAATGGAAAGAGACAATCAATAGATGCCCGCACTGATAAGAGAGAGATGTTAAAATTATCTAACAAAGATTTTAAAGCAACCATGATAAAAATGCTTCAACAAGCACTTATTAACCCATTTGAAACAAATAAAAATATAGAAAGCCTCAGTAAAGATAATAGATATTTTCAAATAATTAGTAAATATAAACAAAAATCAAATGGAAATTTTAGAACTGAAAAAAAAAAAAAGACCAACTCAATGCATGTGTTCAGCAGCAGAATGGAGGGGACAGAGAAAAGAATCAGTGAACTGGAATATAAAACATAGAAATCATCAAATCTGAACAACAGAGGGAAATACACTGAAAAAAAATGAATAGAGCCTCAGGACCCCACGGTATTATAACAAAAGCTACTACATTTGTGTCATTGGAGTCCTGGAAGGAGAGGAAAAAGAGAGCATGGATGAAAAATTCTTAATACGTAATGGCTGAAAACTTTCCAAATTTGGCAAGAGCCATAAACCCACTGATTCATGAAGCTGACTGAAACCCAAACAAGATAAACCCAAAGAAATTCACTGCAAGACACATCATAATCAAAGCCCTGAAAACTAAGGAAAAAGAAGAAAATCTTGAAAGTAGTCAGGGAAGAATGACACATTTTCTATACAGGATACATACTTTGAATGTCAGAATATATTTATCAGAAACTATGGAGGATAGAAGGAAGTGGCACAATATTTTTCAAGCGCTGAAATAATAGAATTTTCAACTCAGAATCCTATACCAAGCAAAAATAGCCTTCAGGAATAAAAGGTAAATCAAGACTTTCTCACATGAAGGAAAACTAAAAGTTCAATTGCTAACTGACCTACTGCACAGAAATGACTACAGGAAGTTTTCTAAGCAGAAAGGAAATGATGGAATAATGGACCTTGGAACTTTAGAAAAGAAGAAAGAACATGGCTTTATATAAAATAAATACAATAAGCTTTCCTTTGAAATACAATAAGATTTCCTTTTGAGTTTTCTTAATTGTGTTATTCAGTTGAAGCAAAAATGGTAACACTGGCTGATGCGGTTCTCAATGCATGTAGAGAAAATATTTAGGATAACAATATTATAAATGGAGTAAAAATGAAGATAATGAGAGGTAAATCTTCACTTTAACTGGTGAAAAGATGACACCATTAAATTGTGATAAGTTATGTATATATAATCTAATACCTAAAAGGCTATATAGAGAGTTATACTCAAAAACAGTTCAAGTAATCCACAGGAAGATAGTAAAAAGAAGCAGAGAAATAAAGAGAGAAAGAGAACATACAGAGAAAAACACCACAATGCCAGACTTAAGCCCTAACATACCCGAAAATGGACTATGTACAACAATTAAAAGACAGAGAATGGGAGACTGGATGAAGAAACATGACATAATAATATGCTCTTGCAAGTAACTTTAAATATAATAGTTATTGAAAGTAAAAGGACGGAAAAACATATCATGCAAACATTGATCAAAGGAAAGCAGGAGTGGCTATAGCTATATCAGACTAGGTACACTTCAGAGCAAAGTAAATTATTAGAGAAAAACAAGGACGTTATATAATGGCAAAAAGAGCCCAACCATCAAGAAGGCATAGCAATACTAAATGTGTACACACCAAATAACAGAGCCGCAAAATACATGAAGAAAAACTGTTAGGAGTAAAAGAAGAAATAGACGATTGTACAATTATAGTTGGAGATTTCACCACTGTTCTCTCAACAATTGACATAAAAACCAGAAAGAAAGTCAGCAGTGATATAGAACTCAGAAACACCAGTAACCACCTAAATCTCCTCACCATTTATAGAACACTGCACCTAAAAACATTAGAATGTACGTTCTTTCCAAGTGCCCATGAAATGTATATCAAAATAGACCATATCGTAGAACACAGAACAGACTTCAAAATTAAGCTATTTTATTGAAACATAATTGATTATATATATTTGTGGGTACAGAGTTGAATATCAATACCTGTGTACAAGGCGTAATGATCAAGTCAGGATGATCAAGCAACTACAGACAGAACCACCATATGATCCCACGACTGGCTGTATACCCAAAGGAATGGAATTCATCATTTTGAGGGGATACCCGCACTCCCATGTTTATCGCAGCTGTATTTACAATAACCAAAATACACAATCAACCTAAATGTCCATCAGCGTATGACTGGATAAGGAAAATTTGGCATATGTACACTGTAGAATGCTATTCAGTCATAAAAAAGAATGAAATTCTGCCATTCACAGCAACATGGATGAGCTTGGAGAAAATTATGTTAAGTGAAATAAGCCAGGCACAGAAAGAAATACCACATATCCTAACTTTTAAGTGGGAGCTGAAAAAGAAGGAAAGAAAGAAAAGAGAAAGAAACAAAGAAACAGTAAACACAATAATATGTTGAATTTTTAGAAGGAGAGAACAGAATCTTGGTTATTAGAAGGGGGAAGGGGGAGGGGGAGGGGTCTAGGGAGAAATTGGTTAATGGACACAGAGAATTAATATGTTCTGTAATGACAAATATGCCAACTATCCTGATTTGATCATCACATAATGTACACAAATGCTGATAGTCAACTCTGCACCCCACAAATATGTATAATCAATTGTTTCAAAAACAAAGAAAAAGAAAAATTTAAAAAAAATTTTTTTTAAAAGTGGAGATCTTCTAACACACACAACATCTTAGATAAATCTCCAGAGTTATGCTTAACAAAGTAAGGAAATCTCCAAAGGTTACATACTGTATAGTTCCATCTATGTAACATTCAGAAAATGACAAAAACATAGGAATGGAGATTAGATTAGTGATTTCCAGAGTTCAAGGAAAGGGTCATGGTGCAGAGATGTCAGCGTGGCTATAAAACGGAAACATGAGGGATCCTTGTGGTGATTGAAAACGTTCTATGTCTTGACTACATCAGTGTCACCCTGGTTGTGATACTGTACTGTAGTTCTGCAAGATGTTACTGTTGGGGAAAACTGAGTAAAAAGGAATCTCACGATACTGTTTCTTATGTTAAAATAATTAATTGGAAGGCCATGAGGCCGAGACAGCCCAGTGCCTAGAGTTCCTATATAAGTGTAAAAGGCCATATCTTAGGAAAATAAAATTTAAGCTTAACCAATCATAAACCACCAACTAACCTCTAACTAGGGACTTTAAGGCTACTGTTCCACTTAAACCAAACAAGCATTTTCTTTTGTCTTGTTTCTGCAAACACCTTATAAAAACTATCCCTTTGCGTCCTCTCAGTAGAGCTCAAACCACTCGTAGTTTAGTGCTGCCTGATTCATGAATCACAGTCTGCTCAAATAAACTTTAAAAATTTTGATGTACCTCAGTTAATCTTTTGACAATTACAACTACATGTGAATCTACAATTATCTCAAAATAAAAAGTTTAATTAAAAAATGGATCTGAGGGCCAACCCTGTGCCTCACTCGGGAGAGTGCGGCGCTGGGAGTGACGAGGCCGTGGGTTCGGATCCTATATAGGGCTGGCCGGTGCGCTCACTGGCTGAGTGCGGTGCGGGCAACACCAAGCCAAGGGTTAGGATCCCCTCACCGGTCATGAAAAAAAAAAAAAAAAATGGATCTGAAGCACAAATAGGAAAATGTTAGTATTCAAAAAAATTATGGGTATATGGGTGTTCATTATATCATTTTCTGTACTTTTTGTGTTTGCAGTTATTTTACTTTTAAAAAGTGCTCTAAGACTCAGGTTGAATGTCTCCTTCACTCAAGGCTATTGTCAGGTAAAATTATATGAATTGCTCTTTACTGCAATTGTATGAGGGTAGAATCAGAATGAAAGTAAATGGAGGCCAGCCCAAGGGCCGGCCCGTGGCTCACTTGGGAGAGTGTGGTGCTGATAACACCAAGGCCACAGGTTTGAATCCCTATGTAGGGATGGCCAGTTAGCTCACTTGGGAGAGCGTGGTGATGACAACACCAAGTCAAGGGTTAATATCCCCTTACCAGTCATCTTTAAAAAAAAAAAAAAAAAAGAATAAAAGTATATTACCTCCAGCACCATGTTATTCATCTTTCTTTCTTTTTTATTATATTATATTATTTATTTATTTATTTAGCAGCTGGTTAGCACAGGGATCCAATCCTGGATCTTGGTGTTATCAGCACCATGCACCAACCGACTGAGATAACCAGCCAGCCCTGATTCATCTTTCATTTCACCTCTTCCCAAAACTCATATTCAGTCCAGCGAATACAATTTTTATTCTTACTCATGCTGTTTTTTATATGTATATATATTTAGCTGTGTCTTAGGATTCTAATTTAGAAAGAAACACACACACACACACACACACACAATTTGAGTCTGCATTCCAAAAAGAAAAAAAACTCAGGCCAAATCAATTACACTGTTATAGAAATTCAAAGAAACCAGAAGGGTATAGAAAACGATCCACAGTGTGCTTTTATACAAAACAGTTCATTTGCCCAAGGGGACAAAATGTAGTCTGTGGAGCAGAAATTTTGTTTTTGTTCCTTTGATGCTCCCTTCTCTATCTCTTCACCACTTAGAATGCTTCTGGTGTCAAGTAACAGACATGGAACTTAACTAGATTAAACGATGAGAAACTGTCTTGGCTCACAGAACTGGGGATTGATAGGGCATGGTCAGGGTTGACCGAATCCAGAGGCTCCAGCTCTATTTCCCTGGGCTCTGCCTTCCCCCGTGGGTTGACTTCATCTGCAGGCAAGATCAACAAGTTCTGGGCTGCATGTCCTCGCACGATAGTGTCCAGAGGATGAGAAAGCCCCTCTCTTCCTCCTGCTTTGTCCTCCGTGCGAGGAGAGTTTCCCGGGGCATCCTGGCCTCATCTCATTGGCTCACATGCCTGTCACTGAACCAGTGGCTGGCAGCTGGGATGATCCCTGCAGACCCACCAGGCCTCTCTCCTATCCTGGGGGCTCAGCTGCTCCTGAGGAACAGACGGTTGTCTGGGGGAGGGGAAGTTACCTGAACAAGCGTGGGGTTCGAGAGGGGTGATGGAGCCTAACAGTTAGGTCCATTCTGATCTCCCTGTCAGCCCTCAGCCATGCTGTGGATTTTACTGATGCCTCTCTCTGCAGATTTGCTTGGTTTTGTTTCTATTAATGACGTGGTACCAGGGGTTAAATATTTTGTGCTGACTTGCGCTTAAGAAAAGTGAGAAACTTCCTTTCACATTGTTTTCTGTCCACAATGATACATGCTAAAAAGTCTTAGGCCAGAGCCAGGTGAGGTATGTTACTGACTAAAAATATTCTGGGCCTAAGTCATCTGGTGGAATCCACAGGCTTGTGGAGAAATGTTCTAAGTGGAGCTCCATTCCAAGTGGACAAAAAGACAGAGAATGCCCGATAGGTAACAGGAAGGCAGGGGTCTGTCACCCTCAGTGGCTTGGGTGAAATTGGTGGGTCTCTGTCAAAGCAGACTGGAGGCCAGAATGACTCCACACAGCACATGGGGGGCAAATCCAGATATAGCAGTGTGATCCCAGTATGTGTTTTAATAATACGAACATTAATAATATGTTCAGGGAGAACAGGAAACTGGCTAGGAAGACAGGCCAGAGGAGTGATGTATTCCCATTTCAGGATTAAAAGGGAATAGTGAGGGTCCGGTATCTTGGAGCATCAAGATATTTAAGGATATAGAACCACCACATTTAAGTCCATGGCCCACTAATGAATACCCTAGTCCCACACAGTCTGCATGGATTTGCAAGATCAATGTCAGTTTAAGCCCCTACTTAATTTCTGTAAATGAAGCACTTTTTTTTTTTAATTAAAGAAAAACAGCTACAAAATTCAAAATGAACTTGAGAACTTGAATTAAAAGCAGATAAGCATAAAGAGAAACCACCAAAGTCTGGGAAAAACGTTACTTAAAATCTGTCGTTAATAGTAATCACAATATTTTACTTTCTCCTTTTGTCTCTTTAACTCATTTGGAATAGCTTGAGGTATTTATGGGACTGGCCTGGTAAAGACTTAGTGGTGATATATAGCACTGTGAGCTCTGGGGTGGCGGGGGGGCAGGTGGGAGAGAAGGAAATTGGGGCACAGAAAAAAAGATAACTTTTCCTTTATTCTCCTCGCTGAGAATTTCTAGAAGAACACAGGAGGAACTATTAATAGCACTTACTTCTGAGCAATGGGACTTGGGTTTGGGCAGGTAGAAAAAGAAAATTTTAGTTTCACTACCATTCTGTGTTTTAGGCATTTTTTCATAAATAGTGAGCTTATACGACTACTGTAATTTTTACAAGTATCATAAAAGTAAAGGAAAACAGTTTATGAAACTTATCCCCAGCTGATAAAGTTAGGACCTGATTTGTGGATTCTGAGTTCTGTTCTATTCAGTGCTACTGTCTTCTCTGTGAAGAATGCATGTTTGAGTCATCCTTGGTGGCCTTATTCAGTAGGGGAGGAATGTAGGTGTTTGAGGTGAACAGCAATAAAAGATGAACATTCTTGACTGTATGCTTTGTGCAGATGCCTCAAGTACTACATATCACCATGAAATCTCCATTCAGACTTAGATGCACTGCTCTCATAGATACCCCAGGAAATGCCTGCAGATCAGACACAGCTCATTAGGAAATGTAATGGAGTTGTGACTGAACATAAGTGACAGATTTTAATTCAAGTTAGCTCAATAGTGCCGAAGAGTCCAACCCTGACTTTATTGGGGATGGGGGGTGGGGAGAGGGGAGAAACAAAAAAATGTCATAATCAAGGCAAGATTTCAAGAAAGAGGTGCCTCCTCAATAGGCTAAAGAGTCAATGTATTTAATGTTTCAAGTACACAAGCACAATTCTGATAATGATATCAGAGTTAAGAAAGAAACAAAACAAAACCATATGTTTAACAATGATTCTCAGTGGATCAGGCTTGAGTCCCACACTTTCAAAATATCTGCACTAACCTAGGATGGGTAACAACTCTTTGGTCTCTGAAAATACTAACTCAAATTAGATTTATAAAACTAGAAACTCTAAGCAAGCAAAAATATCAAGATATGTGATGATCTTAAGTCAATGTATTTATAATTACTGCTTACTTTTTTGAAATCTACATTACAGATGAGACAAAAGCCAGTGCCAAGTTCCATAGAAAGCTGAGAACAGAATGGCCAAGCAGGAAATTTTTGTTAGCCAAAGTCCTTTCAGACCTGCAGAGACAAAATTTGTGTTTACCTCCCCTCTCCTCCTCTCCCTTCCTCCTTTTCCCTTTTCTCTTCTCTTTTCCTTTTTCTATCCCTTCATCCTACCTTATATTTTCTTTCCTTTCTTTACTTCCTAAAAAACAATGAGTGGTGGGTATGGTTTGGGGGAGAGGAGGGCTGCCTAGTAAATACTCTTGAGATATTTGATTTCTATCAAAAGTTTTTCACTTGAGGTTTTGACTTTATAGATCTGCTCTGCTTATGCAAACTTTTACTTGAAGAATATGAAAAAACAAACAAACAAAAAAGCTTCTAATTAACAATACGGCTTTAATGATTAAGGCAAATATGATGATTTCTTTTTCTTTATGCATTTAATATTTCCTTTTCTTTAAGTCTCTAGAACGTTACATACTTGATCTGGAGTCTTGTTAAATTCATCGCAATCTAAATATTGAAATCACTGGAAAAGGTGCTTTCATTTCTCTCTCTGAATATTAATAATTGCTTGTCTAGGGACTAAGGAATAGAATTGGAAGGAATTTTATTTGAAATAGTTTATTTCAAAATAGTGTGTGCTCCTCAAAGACATTTGGTTAGTCAAGGGGTCTGCTTTGCTTAGAGTTGAGTGAATAGTTAAGCAGCAAGAAAACCAAAAGCTTAGGAAAAGACCTGAATTAGGGCTTCTCAACCGTGGCACCATTGACACTGTAGGCAGGATAATTCTTGGTTGTGGGGGGCTGTCCTGCACACTGTAGGATGTTTAGCAGCTTCCTTGGCTTCGACCCACTGGGTGCTGGTACCCCTTCCTTTGAGTTGTGAACCAAAAATGTCTCCAGATATTGCTAAATATCACTTGGGAAGCAAAATCACCCCCGATTGAGAACCAGTAACCTAAATTCAGCAGTGTAACTGTTTTATGAACAGTCTGTCTCTGAGAGTTATTTCAGAAACTTTCAAAAATTAAAAACTGGAGCAGGGTAAATTTTTACATGACTCTCAACGTTCCTTGGTCATTTGCCTAAGACAGCATGTCACAGTGTCTCCTGGGAGACCTGGGCCTCCTCCAGGAATGGACTTTGATGATCTAATAGATCTTTTTCCTGTCTCAGTATTCTGGCAAATGACAGAATAATCAATGCTCTGATGCTGAAAACATGCTGAGAAAACAATGGGAACAGGGTCAAATTCTCCTGAATCAAGAATTTTTTTAAGTATCCTGGGCCAGACATAACATTGCAGTATACATTTTTCGCAAGGTAAAAAACTCCAGTGATTCAAGGAGAAGTAAAAAGTCAGCCTTTTTATTGCATCTGAGTCCAGTACACATTCATATATAGATGGAGCTAAGATAACAGCCACAAGAGAAGAAATCTTGAAATATGCTACCAGGTTGCTTAAAAGTCACAGCCAAATCTATATATTCAACTTGGCAGTAAAACACCTTACTTATTTCCTGTTTGGGAAAGATGTCACACTATGCTTCTTACATTCAACGAAATTTTGTAATGCAGAAATTATGAAATGAGACTTGGCTACAAGAAAGTATTTTTTTCCCCTCTCCCCCTTTTCTTCCTTCCTTCTTTTGGTTTCTGACAATGTTCGCACATATAAGAAGAGTTGACTGAAAACATCTGGATTGTGAAATAAAGCCTGGTTGTGGGTGGGTCAGTACAAGTATTACATATTGCTAATGTAATACTGTTCAATTGAACATGTAAAATTAAGCAGCTGCCTCAGCAAGCTCTGTAAAGAAGGGACTGTGGATTTTACTAGTTTCTCTGTAGCATGAAGAACTTTCCAGATTGTACCAATGAAGGGCAGGTGTTTAGTTGTAAAAGCCTAACTTTATTCCGTGGACTGCTTCCTAGTGAGTGAGGCTGGCCCACCATTGCCCTGTGGCTTCGTATGTCTGAAAGCATCTTCCTCTGCTAGGAGAGCTAAGAGGCACTCAAGACCAATGACTGGCTAGTTTATAAGAATTTCACTTTATTGAAAGACACCCTTATTAATGCTTTCTAAACCTCATTAACAGAAATTAGTGTTAAAAGTTAAAAACCTGTAATAATCCTACCTTCAAGCATCCTCAGCTATAAATAAACTGAATTCTCTATTCTGTGTCCAGCTGCTGTAATTTCCCCTAGCAGCCTCAGCCCAGGTTGTCTCCTCTGCCTGATGTGCTTTCTGCTCAGGGCCACATGCCTCCAAATCCTGCCTATCTTAACTGCCACCTCCTCCATGAGGTCTCTTTTCTGTTAACCTTCTAGATCCTTCCTATGAACTGCCTTAGCACATTAGCTCATCACTTTTAAGACACATCACTTTCTGTCTTGTTTTAAGATCATTTATATTTTCTTTTTTATTATACAGAAGGATTCTTTCACGAAGGATCTGCCTCTGCTTTCTTGTTGCACTTCCCACACCACGTGGCTGAGGACTTTGAACACTGAGTTCAGCAGATAACATGTTAAGTAAACGACCCATTAGATATCATGTCTGTGTCTGGTATTTGTTCTTCTCCGAGTGAGTCCATCTGGAGGCTGAGATAATACAGTCGAGCTCCTCTCCAGCCCCTTCCAGTCCTAGGTGAAGAAAGGCAAAGGCCAGTTGTAGATCAACACTCTGGACTAATGTTGCAATGTGTTCCCTCTGCAAATGTGTCAGCATTTCTGCTTCCATATCTTTCTATGTATCTGCAATGAACAAACTAGGCAACACTGGCTGCTTACTGAAATGGGGCGTGTTACTAAAGACACAGCCATTCATTTTTTCTCTCTCTCTCTTTCTGTCGTATAACACACCAACCCGCTCTTTCAGATTTAGAAATATAAAAATGATTACATCATCTAGTCCAACCCCTTTGTAGGGATCGTTGCCAGAGAGATGTTGAAATGACACTATGCCTGACCTTTCTAAAAAAGACAAGAAAGAATGTGCCAGAAATGAATTCTTACAAATGAGGATGGTCAACATTTGGAGTTCCTAAAAACCTTTTGGTTTGTTACTTTATATAAATCCATATTTTGACTAAAGCAACTATTTGAGCTGAATATTTTCTTCCCCAGAATGAGAATTAGATTTCTTTAACTTGGCCTGGCTCTGGGTCTCTGTGTCTTCCTCCTTTTGAAGAACCGAACTCTGGCAAAACAGCTTCATGTGTTCTGCTAATTTGTGGTTGTTGCCTCTTTTGCAGGATTTTAGTTTCATATAAAGTTTATTTTGCCACAAAGACATTATGTCATTCGTTGGGTCTCAGATGGGATGATGCAAAAAGTAATGGTGGTCTATTAGACAGCCTATGAAAGAAGACCTGCATTTGAGTCCTGACTCTGTCACTGTTGGCAGTTTGGTTTGGGGAAAGCCAATGAACCTTTCTGCCTCCCAATCTCCTATCTGAAAAATAGACAATAACAATACATGTCTCTCAAAATTGCTTTGAGATTTTAGTGAGATAATACATGTAAAAATGTATTGTAAAGTATACAATGCTATATAAATGCCAATTCTCATTGTATCACCACACTCTGGCATCCAAGTAGTACATTTATTTTAAATCAACACTTGGTATTTATGAACACCTTCTCCATATGAGGTACAAGGGATAGAAAGTTAAGTAAGAGATGCTGAGTTTGCCTTCGAAGAGTATTTAATTTAGAAGTCAAGTAGACAAATGAGAATTTAATCATGTTTGCTTTGTGAATCTTGAAAAGAAGCTTATTTTCTATGAGTATTGGTTTCCTCATCTGTAAAATAAAAGTTGTAATACCTACCTTTCAAGAACAAATGAGATAATACACATAAAGTATTGAGCTCAGTACTTATCACATCTAGTTGCTTTCCAAGGAATAAGAAAAGTGCCAACCTAGTATTACAAGGGCTCAACTTAATAAGCAAGAACCACTATATTTGGTCAGAAAAATCTGGAAAGACTTCATAGAATATTTAGAATCTGACAGGAGACTTGAAGGATAAATAGATTACTGCATCTGAAGATAACAGTAGCAGTGGTTAATATGTATCACATATTGTTCAAAAACTTTATATGTATTATCTCATTCCATACCAAAACACAGTTAGCATTTTCATCTCCATTTTGCTAATGAGAAGATTGAGGCTCAGAGAGTTAACCGGCTAACTCAAAGTCCCACAGAAGGTTTGGGGGAGAGCAGGGGACAGACCCAAGCAGTATGGTTCCTGAGCCTCAGCTCATAACCACCACTTAGAATGGAGCAGTGAGCTGGGGTGGTAAGAGGGTTGGGGAGGGAGAACAGAAGCACTATAGCAGAAGAGAAGTCAGACGAAAACCTAAGATCTTTCCTTTTAGCTTAGTATCTTCCTCTCCCAAGAGGAAGCAGTGTAGAGAAGAGAAAGAGGCATAGTCAGAAAGAAGCCCTGTGTGATGGAAAAAGTGCAGAGATGAAAGGGCAAGAGCAACAGGGCTGTCACAGAGTCACAGGCCACAGAGAGATCAGACAGAGTGGCCTCCCACTGAGCTCAGTTAATGCATGTTGACTGTGAAGGCAGCAAGAAAGAGGATTTCTTCTGGATTTTGGAAATCCAGGCCAGATTTAAACACATGGCCTGGGTTTTTTGGGGAGGCTATCTTGTCTAAGAAACCAAGGTTATCTATCACCTTACCTGTCTACAAGATGCTGCTGACCTTTGACTTTCACCAGAAAAGCTTTCATTTGGTGTTGTCACTCATCAGGTCTTAGCAATTATATGTACTTCTTAAGAAGGTTAGACTTGCAGTTTTTTTCAAGCTTGCACAGTACAATGTCATTGTGTGCCTGTTTGATGAGTCACATCAGCATCTATATTGTGAAAAGCAATTCTGAAAGGAAACAATAAACACCCTTCAATCTTTAACACACACGACAACAAAAATGCACATTTTCCATAAGAAGCATGAAGACTCAAGGTACATCTAGTTTGTAATGATATTTTGCAAGAGACTTCCTCTCCTTTCTCAAATTCAGAATTTAATGAATACGATTTCACCGGGCCTCCAGTGTCAGACTTTCTTCCTCTTTGGCAGAATCATGATGTCCTTACATGGGCCAATACTGTTAGCATTTAGATTCAAGGTTGCTTCCTCTGAAAAAATTAATTAAATGGGGTAATGGTTATTCAGTGACAATACATTACACTGTGTATTGTGTGTGACCCCTAGTTCTGTCATTTCATTTACAGTCCAGAGAGCATGTCTCACTTAGGCTTTTTGTCTCCTAATCACAGGAGCTCACCTCTGCATGCAAAATTAGAGTCACTGAAAGGTAGTTAGCATAAATTATTCCATCATTCAACCACAAAAGCGTCTCTCTTTTGGCAAAAATATGACTTTTAAGTAACTTCTTGTACATGCATTTCTGCATCCTATAGTCATCATCCAATGCTAATGTTCTGTTAGAGTAATTTAGACAACTGTGTTTTTTGCCACAAGAAATTGCTATAACCTATAAAAAAAATTACTTCTTTGTAGAAAAAACAACCTGCTCTCAGTTTTGTCAGTTTTGCTCCCGTTAAAATAGGTAAACAACAGCAGTGAGCAAATATTAAGTAGAGGTGTAAGTGATATCTATTATGTGTTCAGCCTTTTCTACTGTTTTTTCCCACCATTTTATACATCAGAAACTCTTTGGAGATGATGTTCTTGCTACTAATCAGCAGTCAACCCAGAACAAAGGCTTTATTCAGTCAACCATTTATACAACAAATATTGAGTACCTATTAAGTGCCTAGCACTATTTAAGGCACTTGAAATACATTAGTGGAAAAGCAGGAGACTTACAGTTTCATAAGGATAGTTAGATAAAAACACATAAATCACATAATAAATAAACATACTGTATAGTACCCAGGAAGTTCATAATTGCTCTGGATAAAATAAAAAGTAAAGGAGATGGAGAACAGGTGTGTGCGAAGGGGAGGGGACAGATTGCCATATTAAACAGGGTTATTATGGACAGGCTCGGTTGAGAAATTGAGAAGAAAAGAAGTTAAGGTGTTAGCCAAGCTGATATCTGGCTTAAATCAGAGCCAACAGCTAGAGTCAAGGTCCCAGGCAGGATCCCAGCATGTCCCTGGCGTGGCAAGCAGGTTAGAGTGGCTGGAGAGAGTGAGAGAGGAGCAAGAGCCTTGTAGGAGAGGAGGACAGACAGGCTGGGGGCAGAAGACACTGCAGGAATTTGAGTAGCAACGTGATTTGATCTGACTCAATGTTTAAAAGTACCCCTCTAAGTACTGGGTTGAGAAGGGACAGTGGAGAAGATCCATGTGGAAGCATGGATACTCAATTATTTTCTAAAGTCATATCAGAAAATATTAAAAATCCTCCCTGGTTTACATTGTTTTAAACCAGACTTCGAACTAAAACAGAAAACAAGAAAACAACCTCCTGTTCAGTCACTCTCTTGGACTGTGTCCCTTGCATGGAAACCACCTGCTCCAACACAGGCTGCAGCATTCCTGTCTGTCTTGCTGCTTCTCCTGCTTTGAAAGAAGGATCTGGGAGGAGTAGTAGATCCCTATGGGCTAACTTGATAGCTCCCTTTGGGGACAGGGCAGTTACATCACAGAAGACAAAGGGCACTGAGGCAAACACAAGGTTGGAAAGTTCCAGAACTAGTTCTGGAATGCATGGTGATATAAGCAAAGAACAAATTCAAGACAGGGGGCCAGCAGGAGCTCTATGCCCAATATGTCTTGTCAATGTAACAGATACAAAGAGAACATATTCTTTGATATTTAGAGTGACAAAATGCAAACTACTACACCTTACCTTACTCTGTTGCTGTCTTTGAACTGTCATGATGCAGCTTAGGCTTGTGTCAGTATATTTCTTTTTTTCCTTTCCCAAAGTCTAACATTGAGGATATAGTCCAGTGGCAGAAAGAGAGGAAACAATCACTGATACATAAGAGGGGACCAAAAATATAAGACACAAGACCTAAGGGCAATAATAAAATTGAACTTGACACTTTGAAAAACTGTCATCATAGTCTATATAAACATAAGTAAATTATAAGCAAGAATACTTAGGGCCCTCTTAGTCATTTCACATGACTGAGAATACAGGAGTACAGCTATTAGAAGAAATCCTAGGAGAGATTACTGCCCTAGAAAGAGAGGTCTCTAGGCCTCTGCTGAACCAAGTAAAGCCATCAGAAAGTTTAAATGGAACTATGGGGAAATATCGAATCACAAGAGAATAGAAACAATGTCAGAAGGTCATTTAGCTGTAGGATGGCAAATAGGTGCAGACCTCAGGGCCAACTGCAGCCTCTGGGGCAGTGAGTTAGTTGAAGAGAATTCCGAGGCCACACCTGGTGTGGGTTAGAAATGGTGTCATGCAGATGAGTGGTGCCTGCTCCAGGCTGGGGAGGCAGGAGTGGTGGACAGAGACCATGTATTTAACATTCCTGACGCCTTCATATCTGTCTACGTTCAAACCATCTTAGAAAGATGAGATGCTATTCTATTTTTAAGAGGCCGGGAGAGAATGTGATATAAACTCTTTTCAGAAATGCAAAGATTGTTACCTAAAATGAATTCTCCTTGTGTTAGTCTGGTTGCTATAACGTGAAGCTATTTTCTTTTGTCCTGGCCTTGGTGGAGAATGGCAGAGTGTCATGTCCCAGGAATCCACTGTGGGTCTAAGGTCTAGATGTTGGAATGTCACCTTCCTTTGACCATCTCCCTTTTCAAATACAGAGTTCCCCTTGCTTGATGCTTCCTCTCCATGTTTGTCACCCTTGCAGGCAAGCTGGGGACTTCAGATCAAGACAGAGTAAACCTCAAGGAGATGATGGGCCGTGGAGAATCTGGGTTCCTCTTCCAATTCTGCCACCAGATCCCTGATGGGGGGAGGTGGATTTTAAGCTTGGGTGCAAGGACCAGCCCAAGATGTTTTATATGTTTGGTGCGTAGTTTAGGGAAGTAGGGGAGTTTGGTATCTTTTATCAGATTCTCAAAAAAGGCTGTAACTCCAAACCTGTTAAGAGTTACTGGCCTAGGTGATTTCTAGTGTTCTCTCAGTTTGAAACTTTGTATGTGAGGATCCCTTTTCACGTAATCGATAACTATGTGTCATGCTCACAGTCAAAACACTTTTCAAAAGGCACTTCCAGTCCTTACAGAGTAGAACCATATGAATCAGATCTATAGGTGTCTAAAAAGACCCAAAATTAACTTACATAAGAAAGGGGAAGTGGGGGTTGGGTTGTTAAAATTACTCTGTAAACCTGTAAGTTGTGAAAAATGAGACATTGTTCTAGAGGATTCCTTGTCTTTTAATGACTGTAAATCAGAGGCAGCACTCATGGGAGACAAAGGAGATGCTCCCTGGGTCTCCTGGGGGCAGCCGCCAGCCTCATCCTGGCTCTGGTCCACACAGCCTCATCCTGGCTCCGGTCCACGGCTGCCTGGCTGCAGTCAAGGCTGCAGAAAACTGGGTTGCTGTAGTGAAAAGGGGTTAACCACATTCAGCAAATATGGTTGTTGTCACCTAGATGAAATATGTTGGTTATGTATGAAAGAGCACAGGAAAAGGCTTGGAAAGGCAACAGAGTGACATCACTGCTGGAAGAGATGATGTGGAGGGGCGAGGGTGCTCCAGACAGGGTAACCTTGGTTTTTCTGGCTGTGTTAGTTCCTAAGGCTGCTGTCACAAATTATCATAAACTAGGTGGCTGAAAAAAACAGGAATTTATTCTCACAGTTTTAGAGGCTAGAAGTCTGGGATCAAGGTGTCAGAGGAGCCACACTCCCTCTGAAGGCTCTGGGGAAGGATCCTTCCCTGCCTCTGTCAGTTTCTGGAGGTCTCTGGCAATCCCTGGCTTGTGGCAGCATCACTCCAATTTCCACCTGCGTCATCACATGGCCTTCCTCCCTGTGTGCTAATGTGTGTCTCCTCCTCTCCTTATAAGGACACCAGTCCTTGGATTTAGGACCCAGTCTAAATCAGGATGATTTCCTCTTGAGATCCTCAATTAATTACATCTTCAAAGGCCTTATTTCCAAATATCATTATATCCTGAGGTTTTGGGGGAATGAGAAGTTTTGGGGACAGTGTAACCTACTACGCCAGCATTATTTGAGGTTTTTCTGTTTTTTAAAATGAGATTGTATTCATGTATTATTTAAGCTATTAAGAAACAAAATGAAACAAACAAAAGAGTGCTGTAGGAAGCTCATACATATATTTGCTTATTTACTCTGTCTGGATTGTAGGGGAGGTGGTTGATGAGAAGAAAGGATAATGTAATGACGATTGCTAAGACTTGTTGAGTGCTTACTCTCTGCCAGATACTGTTTTAAGTACTTTTTGTATATTAAAAATAACTTAATCCTCATATCAACCTTATGAGGTAGGTGATATTCTCATCCTATTTTAGACGTGAGAAAACTGAGGCACAAACAGGTTAAATGACTTGCTCAAGCTCCCAAGGGAGACCTAGGACTGGAACCTGGACTACCTCTGAAGCTGCACTCATAGCTACTGTGCTGAACCGTCTCTTCACGTATGGGCGTGCACAGAGATACAGGTCTGACTAAAGAACACTTGACACCACTTCCTAAACACACAGACACACATACTCCCCCCTGCTCCCCAAATTAAACATTAATCAAGGAACATGTAGTGTCTGTGGTTAGAAGTGTTTGGAGCATTTTCATGTGCAGAATCTACTGAACTGGACATTGTCAGATATTTATTTAGAACACATAAAAACTTGTATGGACTGAGTAAAATATAGTTGTTCGTGCACATCCCTGACTTCCTGTCAGACCACTTAGACCACTTAAAGATCACTTAGACCACAAGCAATTTCACCCAATCAAAGAGCAGCAACACTCTGTTTAAAGGGTAGCCACAGACAAGGCTGATGCACTCACAGCAGCTTCTGGCAAACTGTAGTTGAACTGCAGTTGAGGTACACTTGGTACCTTGCAAGCAACACACCCTGACTAGAGGGAATTAGTAGGTATATTTAAAACAACAGGAATGATAGCAGTGCTTACATTTATGCCAGGTGCTGTGCTGAGTATATTTTCTCATTCCAGCTTTACTATAACCTTCTGAATCACTAACATCCCCAGGGCTGGGGTGGTGACTACTAATAGAACAGTAAGGGTATCCTCATGGTGAAAATGGCCACGGGCTTTCTGTAAACCTGTTCCAGGGGCTTCCGCACTTCTGAATCTGATTCTGCTATAAGGCTCTATGCATACTCAACAAGGATAAATCTGTACAGCAACAATTACCTAGATGAAAATTCGGGACATTTTCACTGTGGGAACTTGGTGACTGTAACTTCTCAGGTAATTTCCCTCATCTGAATAATGTCTTCAGTGAAAACAGGCCCTAAAGGGCACAGCCTAAAGCTCTGGGAGTGGGGCATAGCCTTATAAAGCAGAAACCTCAGCCTACACAAGCACAGTTACATCCTGGGGTGTTTGTACCTCTGGAGCCCAGCTCAAGACCAGGAGAACAGCATGGCCTCTTGGCTTTTCCTGCGCTGATGTAGGGCCAGGTTGGATTCACGAGAAGACAAGCCAACAGAGAATACAGTGCTGAATATAGAGGTTAAATCCTGGCTTCTGAAGTCTAACCACTGACCTTCAAACCCTGGCTCCATCACATCCTAGCTGTATGACATTGGCAAGCTCCTCAGCTCAGGAGCCTTAGTTTCTTCATCTGTAAAATGGGTATAACATTCAAATCCACTAAAGGCTGCTGTGAGGATTAATTACAAAGAGTGCTTTGTAGAATGCCTGATGCTTAGTACAAAAAAATGTTAGTCACCGCTATTGGGGTGTCAACAGTGGAGTTCTGTGTGATCACTCTCCTTCTCAGGGGTGGGTATGATCGCAACATCAGTCAGCTGTGTTCAAGGAAGCTACTTTGTGCTCAGTTCACCCCATGTTGCCTAATGAGCCATCACCTATTTGCCTGTATTTGGTGAGAATACAAAAGAGAGTAGTTTTTTGTAGAGACCCACTTTTAAAATGCCCTGATCTGACCCCTTCAAAATGAAGGGCTGATGGGTAGCGCCCATTTTCCTTTTCGTTGGCCTAGCAAGCCCTGTTGGTGCTTCTTTTCTGATAACTAGAGCAGGTTTCTCTCTCCACAGGGGCCCCTTTCTTTCCCCTGGACCAGAAAAGAAGATCCCCTTTCTCTTTTCAGTAATGGGCAAGAACAACGTTCCACTGACAATGTGAATGGAGCGTTTCTTACCCTGGATTCTCCTCCTGCTGCAGAGGCAGGGACCTTTTCTCTTTTCTTTGGCTTCCAAAGATTATGATTCAGTTTCTCTGCAGGCGACTAGGGCAGCTCATGATTCCTGATTCTAGCACAGACTGACTGAGGAAGGGAGAGGTTTGGTTGCAGAATCTCCATGTAGGTTGTTTTACCTGTGGTTTCTGATACGTGCAGCTCTTAGCATTTGCCCTGCTTCACCTATCCTGCCCTGATCACCCAGAAGCACCCTCTCCGTTCCCACTCTATCCCCTTACCCTGTTTCATTTTCCATTACAGCTCTCAGCATCACCTGGTCCATTACATTAATGTGTTAATGGTCTATTCTCTGTTTTGTGGGAACACAAGCTCCAGGAAAGTACAGACCCTGTGTTGTTTATTGCTGAATCCCAGTGTCTCACACAGTGTCTGGCAGATAGTAGGTGCTCAGTAAATATTCACAAAATGGATGAAGGACAGAAGGCTGAAAGCTACTCTGGTTTCCTTCTAAAATCCAGAAAATACTTTTCTGATAAATGGACAACCAAAGTCAGGTTGCAATTGTTTTGGGCTTCTAGAATGGCCTGAGGTTGGATCAATCAACTGGCACTATTTATGGAGTATCTTTTATGGTTCAGCAGAGTAGGGACACAGAAGGTAATGCCCTGGTCCCTGCTCTCTGAGTGCACAGAATTCAGCTGGTGAGACAAAGCTCATAAATGACAGCGGAAAATGACCACGGGTAGAAGAAAAGCAGCTCTTCAGCAGCATGGACAGCTGGAGGGCAGGTCTGCAGCCTTTCTGTTTTTTTCTGGCATCTGTAGGGAGAAAGAGGTCAGGTGACCATCTGTCAGTGCCACAGCAATGTTGTTGAGGGACTTGTGTCACTCAGGTGTCTAGTTTCTACACTCTTGGTGTTCTCTGCGGAGTGTACCCAGAAACCACATGGACATTTCCAGGAAGTACACACCAACTGTGTTCTCTGTAGGTATTTTCCCCTTTTCCTTTTCTATCTCACTGCTTGTTGCAAATTAAAAAGCAAGTCAGGAAGCAATGTTAAAAATAATCAAACCACAGCTAAAAGGAAAGTATTATCGAAAGAAGAAAAGGGAAAAAACCGAGTTGAATATTATTCCACAGTACTTTATATTTGAGGCCCTGTGATGAGTCACTCTGTGAAACCTGCTGGGGCCTGGGGGAGTTAATGGGGCCAACATAACTTTTCACTTGCATTACTTACTCGGACCATAAAAATTAGCACTGGCTCCTTGGACAAAAGCTGGAAAAAGTCATGCCATGGGAGGAAAGAATGCTAATCAAAATGAAAAACCCACAGCTCCAGTTTTCCTACATTACAAATGCTCACTGCTGTAAGGTAACTCCCCTCTGTGATCAAAATTAGCTTCAGGCATGGGGGTGGGGGTGGGGGTGAGGGAAAGATAGCTGAAGATCCTGAGAGTGGAGAATTGGGGCTCCCCGAAAATCCAGACTCACCCCACTGAGGCTGAATGCTTGAAGGAGGATTTGGGAGCTTCTGAAAGGCTCTGTGCCCAAGGTTGGAGCTAGGGAAAGATGGTCGGGAGTCTGGGGACCTGGGGGAGAAGGCAGCTTGCCTCAGGGAGGGTTCTTGGCCGCTTCAATTTTAACGAAACTCCCAAAATATTAAAACATGAGAAAATGTCAGAATGGGGCCCCCCAAACTGTGGTATCTTTTAAGATAATTAAACTTAACAAATAAGCCCTTTTAATACACAAATAAAGAAAACAAGGCAATCATGGTATTCACAAGGTACATCCGTGATGTATTAAAAATCTGAACACAGTATTATAAACCTGAACTCAGTAGGGGGTGAGGATGGCTAGGGGATATGCCTGAGTGTCTGGCAACATCGTCTTTCTATTCTCTCTGTGGATCTCCTCAACGCTGTGGGTAACTCAGAGATACTGTCAAAAGTCTAAATTGAGGTCTTTCATGAATGGGAAGCCGTCCAGGGACGAAGCCACCACTGGCTATCCGATGACAGTAGTTATTGCTTGTCCTGCTTTACTCTCCAGGACACATAGAAGGGCCTCAGCTCTGCGCCTTGCCTACAGGCGTGCAGGGTGGGGCGGCTTCCGATGAGCTGGCAGCTCCTTGCTAGCTCCCTGGGGCCTCTCCAAACACCAGGGTTTGTTTGGGACATTTTCTCTGACTCACCCCTGGTGATAAGACAGGCAAAAGCCTCTAAGCAAAGTCAGTGAGCACTCAGGGAGGTTTTAGATTCTTACCATTGGAAGTTTGGTTTCAGAATCTGCAAGTTCCTTAACAAAATGATTGTAGCTTTGATGGAACTGTAGTTATTCTGTGAGCCAAAACAGCCATGACAACAATAAACAGAATGCTTGCTTAAGATGGAGGGAAGCTTTACTCCTTGGCCCCCCATTGCTGCATTTATTTATTCACCCAACCAATACTTAGCCGCTTCTACATGCCAAATCCCATGCTAAGGGCTGGAGAAATAATGGTGAGCAAACACAGACCTGGTCTGTTCCCAGATGAAGCTCACAGTGCATGGTGGGGATGAGTGGTCCTAATGGAAAATCACAGTCATGTGAACAGCAAGTGCTATAAAGGAGAGGTACATGGTGTCGTGAGAACATATTATGGGGTCTGATCTGGTTGCGCAGCTCCGGGAACGATCTCTGAAACACAGATATTGAGCTGGATCTGAGGGATGAGAAGAGAAAGAGGAGATGGAAGGCCATTTTGGAAACAAAAACTGCATGTGGAAAGGTCCTGTGGTAGGAGAAAGGAGAATATAAAAAACTGAGAGGAAGTATGGCTGGAGCAGAGTGATGGAGGCACCTGTGGCACAGTGGGGCTGGGCCAGGGTGGGAGAGACCTAGCATGGTGGGCTGTAAGGAGGTTGCCTGTGCATTGCTTCCAGCACTCCCAGGTCTTCTTTCATCATAGTAGCAAGGGGAAGTCACTGAAAAGCTGTAAGTATGGGGATGGGACTGGGGATGTCTGATTCACATTTGCATTTTGAGAAGATTACTCTGGCTGCAGTACTACCATTTCTAAAGGTAATTTCTGCTTTGCAAATCTAACAAGCTGGGTTGGTATTCAGTCACTGGAATCAGAAGCTAGTGCCTTGCAGTCAGATCGGAGTTTGAATTCTGACTTCATGCAACACTTCTGGTATGGCCTTGGGCAAACCAGGCTTTCAGAGCCTCAGTTTCCTCATATATAAAATGGAGATAATAATATCTCCTTCTGCGTTATTGGGAGAGTTAAGGAAATTATAATAAATAAATAGTCTTGCTTGATATGCAGCAAACTCTCCTTGAATTTTTTAAAAGTAGAAACCTACTTTGATATATATGGTATGAAAGAGTCAACATTCTGCTGTTCATATGGACTCTTTGCTTTACTTGGAGAAAACATCTTGGACTTCACCTGAACTTTATATTCTTACAGATCCATTAGTTTGGACATACTTACTTCTGCCTCTTCAAAACAACAAAAACACAATAATAAAACAAGCATGCATTCAACTGTTAGTACAATGTGCTGTAGTCATGCCTTCTGATTTTGGAATTTATCAGATGATAGACCATGGAGAGATGAACAACCAGAGAATACACAAATGGCAAGTGAAGATTGCAAATATAGAAACAAATAAGCCACTGGCTGTGGGATGAGTGCATTTGTTGGTAATGAATAAGACACTGCTGGGTGTCATATTTAACCAGAGTGGGGCTGGTTAAAATAAGCCTTCTGTTTTGATCAGCCCAGGGCCCAACAATTCAGTGTTCCCAACTCTTGATCAGCCCAGGGCCCTGCCAGAATACAACTCCAGCTGACTTCAAGTCAAGGCTCTTGGTAAATTACTCAAGAGGCAACTTAAGAGGTTCCCACTGGCCAACAGAGAGATAATGTTAGCATCAAGGATATGAAATATATCAAATATGTTTAAATCCTTAAGTCTATAATGACAGTTAAAAATATTGATCACCACTGGAAGGTGATATGAAACCAATATATTATTTTGAAAATTTGTGAATAAAGAAAAGGAATCAAACTTTTATCCTGCCTTTCTGACATGAATTATACGAAACAGTAGGAGTTTTTCTTTATAGAAATATTTCAGCTGATAAATGAAGAAGGAATGACAGAATTACAACAGCACTATTTTTTAATCCTTAATGAATCTATGCATTAATCATCAATGGCTGCTAAAATCATAAAAAGATGCCCCTCTGCATTATGTGCCTCCTGATGGAAGATCTCAATGAAATAAAATTTTGTTCCCCCCACCCCCAAATAAATTGAACTGGATACTAGTGAACTAGATCCAACTACCAATTTTTATAAAATAGAGAGACAGAGGAACATGTGAAGTGACGCAGACTATGAGAAACTCTACAGGAAAAGGGGACCACTTTCTAAAACAAATGTATTAACTTAGAAAAAGAAAAAGAGATGGAGGGGAAGGCCACAGAATAAAAGAGACTTTATGAGACATAATCCCCTATTGCAAGATGTGGGTTCAAACAAACTGTAAAAATCTTTTTTAAGCATTGATAATTGCAAACTTGTACACAGGTGGGATATTTGATGATCTTTAGGAATGATTTGGTAACTTTTTAGGTGTGCTAATGGTATCAATGGTTAAGTTTAAAAAAGAGAAAATTCTTATTTTTTAGTGATATAAACTGAAATATTTGCAGATGAATAGTACGATACCTAGGATTTGCTTTAAAATAATAGGAAGGGGGATGGATGGATTGGGGTATTGATAAAGCAAGACTAGCCATGAGCTGATAATTGTTCCAGGTGGGCGATGGGCTCATGGTAGTCTGATATTTTCCATAACTAAGTTAAAAAAAAATCTATTGGCCAATCTAGCTGTCCCCTTTATATTAAAAACACTATTACTAATGGTATTATATTAATACAAAGTCTCACTTCGTCGTCGGTTCATCCAGTCAGTTTCCTGGGACATCCGGAGGCTGGCCTTGGCAATTAGGAAGCCTGGATTCTAATCCTACTTTCCCATTCACTAGCTGAGTGATTTTGGAACTTCAGTTCACTGGTCTCCCTGTACTCCTTTGGGACACAGAGGGGCAGGGATGATTTCTAACATTCTGCTGGCAGTTGACTCTTGCAGTGATTAAAAGATTTGGGTCCTGCAGTCTGACTGGATTGGAATCCCAGCTTCCTCATATCTATCCTAGGGTAAATTTACTTAATCCTCCAGAGCTTTACATTCCTGATTTGTAAAACGGAAATAACGATAATGCTTACCTCAAAGGGTTGTTGTGAAGATTAAATGAGATATTTCATGCATTCATTCCATAAATATCAAGCACCTAGTCTCCAGCTCTGGGAGGGGTATTGGGTGGAGTAGTGAAGAAATTACAGAGGCCGGGCAGTCTGGAGCTTAAAGGGAGAGCCCAGACGGCACACAGCAAACTAAACAAGATGTGCCATTTCAAGTAGCTAAAACTATGAAGAAAATGCAACACAGCAATTTGGTGGAGCCTGCCTGGGAGGAAGGTGAGCTGCAACAGTAACTGGGTTGATCTGGGACAGTTTGGTTGAGGTGACATCTGAACCCCATCTGACTGATGATCTGGCCTTCCATGCATGTACAGCGCTGGTTCTCCACCTAGGTGGTTTCACCCCCCTGAACCTTCCTCCACATTTGGCAATGTCTGGGGATCTTTGGTTGCTACAACTGGGGTGGGTGGGACCTTGCCCTGGCATCTAGTGGGCAGAGGCTAGGAATGCAGCCCCGAGTCCCACAGTGCACAGGACAGCTCCCACACCAAAACATTAACTGGTCAAAAATGTTGCTAGTGGCGAGGTTGACAAACTACTATACAAAGAACAGCAAAAGCAATGGACCTGCAGAGTGAAGTGAAAGGGGTAGACTAGGCCAGACTTCGGAGCGCTTTTTAGGGCACGGTGAGGAATTTGAAATGATCCCCAAAGCAGTGGGAAGCCCTTCGAAAGTTTTAAGCATGGGAGGAAGGTAATCCATGTGAAACGCTTAGCACATTTAAGCGCCCAATAAATATCGTCTATTAGTAATTACCATTGTGTCTTCCCTACTTTGCCTCAGCGCGGCGGCAGTGACTCCTCCCCGCCAGCAGGGGGCGCCGGCCGACACTTGGCCACCGGCCGCCAGGGCGGGCCTTCTCTTGCCTTCCCCCTTCCTCGTCTTTTCCTTTTAGGAGAAGTCGGGAAGGTGGCGGCTGTGGCGGCGGCTGTCCCGACCGGGCCGGTTGGTGTGGACCGTCAGCCTGCGTTCCGCAACGTCCGCGCAGCCTCTAGCCCAGTCGAGCCGAGCCGGGGCGGCCGGGTCCCGCGTAGGCGGCGCGCGCTGACGGAGGGCGGCGGCCGCGGCCAGGGTGGCCCGTGGGACCGCGGGCCCCCGGCGCAGCGCCGCCCGGCTCCCGGCCCTGCCGGCCTCGTCCCTCGGCGCCGCGGCCATGGCGGCCAGCGCGAAGCGAAAGCAGGAGGAGAAGCACCTGAAGATGCTGCGGGACATGACGGGCCTCCCGCACAACCGAAAGTGCTTCGACTGCGACCAGCGCGGCCCCACCTACGTGAACATGACGGTTGGCTCCTTCGTCTGTACCTCCTGCTCCGGCAGCCTGTGAGTGCGGGGCCGCCGGCCGGGTGTCGGGCCCTTCCCCGGGAGGTGGGGGAGCGGGCGGCGGGGCCGGAGCCCTGCCCGGGCTGGGGGAAGGCTGGCGGGTGGCATGTGCTTGGCCAGGGCCACCGGCCTGGGGATGCGCTTTCGGTTTTGCCGGGTGAAGGGTCCAGACTCGGGGCAGCCTTCGTGGGAGGGGCGTGGGCGGGGTGGGGGTCGCGGACGGGGCGTCCAGGGCGAGCATCTCTGGTCCCCGCCGAGTCGGCGGCCGCCTCCCTCGGTCCTCCGTTCTCTGGGGCGCCGGCCCGCTGGAGGGAAAGACGGGAGGAGGCTGGGGAGGGCCGTGCGGAGGGCCGTGCGGGTCCTTTGTGTGCCCCGCCTCTCGGAGGCCGGGGCGCGGCGACCAAGAGCGAGGCACCTGCAGGACGCCGGTGGCTGGGGGAGAAGCTGGGGTGCGGCGAAGCAGGGACGCGTAGCCGGGGCTGCTTTCCTTGGGTCGACAGTCCTTGGGTACCTGGGAGAAAGCAGGCACTCAGAGGAAAAGTCGCGGGAGGAAAACGTCTTGAGGGCAGAGATGGGAATCCCAAGGGAAAAGGTCTAGACGATTAATTGTGGGAGGGGGAGGCAGAGAAGCAGATACGAGGTGTGGGGTTTTAGCCGAAGAGAGTCTTGAGGAGTTGGGGAGAAGTTTGAATGGAAATAAGGTATCAACTAGGAGCGGTGTGGTTCTAAATATGGTGATAGCTGCGAGGCTACTGTATCGATCCCCAAGTGATCTGGCTGTACGTCGAAGTGGGGAGAGATGGGAAGATGGCCTTGATTCAGAAAAACAGAGACCGCCGTCTTTAATTACTTGGATGGTTTGTATTTGTTCTTCTTTGCTTCATTAAGCTTTATTTTGATGAGACTTTTGTTGCTGTGAAATTTCATTTAGAAAGTTTGCAGATGATTTCGGAACTGATGATACGATGCTATTATATACTAATTATCTTGGACTCAAAGTAAGTTATAGATGAAGTGATAGTTACTACGTATTCTTAAGATCTTTGATTATAAGGTTAATACAAGACACAGCACATAATATGTGGAAAAATTGATTTCTTAAAGGTTGGAAAATGCAGAACATGCTCAGTAGTGTACTATTTTCTTTTTTTTAATTTTTGGCAAGGAGGAATTATTAGTCTTTCGTGAGTATTACTTTTTAAACATACATTTATTGGATGCCTAATAGGTTTTGTATGAAGCCTCGGGGTGTGCTGATAAATACAGCAAAGTCCTTATTCTCTTGGCACTTATATTGAGTAAGGGAACAATGTGTGAAAGATACTGAGATGAGAAACACCCTGATAAAAATCTCTTAGTTTGGATTTTTTGGATGTGACTCAAAACCTGACTCAAATTGGTTTAAAAATGTGAAGGGAATTTATTGATTGGTTTAAAGTGAGATTTGATCCAGTGGCTTAGTGATATTGCCTCAATTTCTTTCATCCAAAGATGATTCCCCCCCAGCTTTAAGACATACTGTCTTAAATAACATATCGTTCCAACAGTTTTCAGAAGTTCTGCAATTCACTCTGATTGGGTTAGCTTAGGTCATGTGGCCACCTTGAACCAGTGCCCTGATTGGACACATGTTCTACCGGGACTTCACTGGAACAAGGATCCCCAAGTAGAGTTCCCAAATCAGAAATCTGGAATTCTAGGGAGGGAAGTAAAGTCAAATGTCTGCTGCAGGGTGTTGAAAGGATAGCTCATGAAGATTTTTTTCTTTGAAAAACAATAATGCAGGAAAATAAATTAGGAATAATATAACCATTAAGCTTAATAAGTTACGTATTTGTTATTTAGGTGACATAGCATAATTGGAAAAATATGAATTTCCAAGTCAGATTTTGACACTGCCAGTATCTTTGTGACTTAGGGCAAGGTATTAAGCTAGGCCACCATATGCAGGTTGGCCTGAATCTGTCCCCTTAGCCTCAGTTTCTTTATTTGTGATAAGATGATAATGTATAGCTCAGGATTGTTGAGAGTTAAATGGTGCATATACTATATTTATTTATTGAAGACATACCGTATTTGAGGATGGGGCTAAGTGATGGAAGTACAAATATAAAATAAGGTATGCTGGCTACTGTTTCTTAATTTACCTAGAAAATATTGATTACATGGTAAATGGTATATACTACCATGAATTCTAAATTTTAGGATAGTCATATACCTTTTGTTTAAGTAAATTGAACCAATATTTTATTGTTATGATTACTAGACTTAGAGCTAATCTTTCTTTTCCCTTTTTTTCTCTCCAGATGACTGTCCTGTATGCTTGAATGATGCTCATTCAGATTATATATCTGAATCCAGACTGTGAAACTTTAAAATAGACTTTAGATTTAGATGCATTTAAACTATTTGTTATTGAAGCACATTGGGGGTGTCCTGAGTGATTGCCTTGTAACTGTCTTTCTAGTTCCACTTACAGGAATACTTAAAATTATGAATGGATACTCCAAACATTTAAATTATAGCCAACAATAAAAAATTGCCTTCATGTTAAAGAAGTTTTAGTTGATTTAAAGACTAGTTTTAGACTAAATTATTGTTTTGTGGAGATTCTAAATATTAGTGTAATCAGTAAGTAATATAGTAAAAGTTGTCCTATCCTTAAAAAATGATTTGTAAATCTTTCAGTGAGAGTTTAGATAAAGTAAAAAATAACATTTGAGAAACACTTTGCCACTCTTACTACCAGATATTTTATATGGACAGTGCATTTAAATTTGGAATTTCACAAGTAGGTAAATGTAGCTGGATTAGTAATTTATACTCTATTAATTTTGTGTGCATTTTGACTCTGGTGAATCTTTATTACAAGAATTTAATATTTTTAGACTAAAGTTGAACACATGAAAAAGGTATTTCATTTGTTTTTATACAATTATAACCATTAGGATGGATTGCAGTCAAAACACCCGTTTGAAGCTTTGTTTATAATAGTCAGGACTTCATGAGGTGACATTGGGCCGTGATTTATATTCTTAATTCTGTTTTCACTTTTTTAAATTTTCTAACATGGTTACATTCAAAGTATTATAGTAATATAATAATAAAAATATAAATAAAATATAAAACTAGAATAATAACAATTACTACTACCATTGAGTGCTAGCTGTGTGGCAGGCATTATTTTAGTAACAATCACATAAGGGTACTGTTATCTGCCCACAACTTTAAATTTTAAAAGTAGCATACACTTTTAATGCTTTGCTGTGTCACCCTGCTTGATGTTGGGAACCAGAACTACCGCTGATTCTACCATTAAAGGATGTATAGTTTCCATGGGTTATTGTAAATTGTTATGAAATTCTATATTTTGGGAACTGAAGGGGTAGATTTTACTTCATTGGGTTTTAAATGGGAGAGCAGATTATGGATGTATCATTCATGTTTATTTTATAACTATGTCACACCTTTTTTTTTTTTTTAAAGGAACTTCTTAGCTCTAAAATGTATATTCTTATCTTTGAATTTTATTCAGAAACTGCTGTTGTGTATTGTATTGTATATTCTGGAGGCAGTGGGAATATGGTGCTGACTTTTCCAGCAGCATTTTTTTAAAATCTGGCATATCCATGCTACCTTGTGCCATGAGTTAATTCTCTTGTTATTTTCTGTGTATGAACTGTAATTAAAACTCCTCATTCTTTTTATTTTATTTTTTGTTTTATCATTACACAATGTAAACATTTTTTTATGGCCCTTTACCAATTTCTTTCTAAACCTTCTGCTTCCCCTCCCCCTTTCCTACCTCTGGTGGCCTCAGTTCCGTTGTTCTGTCCTTTTGAAAGTTCAAGGAATTATTGTGATTGTTGTGTCTTTCTTTATTTCTTTTTCTTTCTTTTTTTTTTTTGGTAAAATTCTTCATTCTATGCTGTCAGGATTTATAGTGGATAGGTTTATCAAAAAAGTCAATTAAAGCAAGCAGTCATAAAAAAAGATGTATATATACACACAGTATATGTATATACGAACTCATACATATATATTCTATCTATAACAAGACTCTTTTTTTTTTTTTAACATACAGCTGTTAATTTGCCAGCGCTTTTGTCTAACATTACATAAACTTTTTTTTGAATATGGATCCACTGACTGGATTCTTTGTTCCCTGATATAACTCAGACTCAAACTGTGCTGTTTTTGATTTTTAGCATTTTAACTTACTTTTAAAGCAGTTTGAATGCTAAATTGTTCCTAAACTTTTATGATTTTTTTTTTTTCAGTCTCTTATAGCTCTGGTTCACAGTTAAATTACTGCTTTTCCTAGTGATGTGATTTAGTCGAGTCTCTAAAATATTTCACTTAGTTTACATGGAAACAATTATTCTCACACATTTTGTCACTATTGTACTTGATATTCAACTAAACTATGTACTCACCAATTGTATTACCGAATGCTATACCAAACAACTCTTGATAAGCATAAGACTCAGTTGGAAGGAGCAGGAAAGAGTGGCCTTCTAGCCATGAATGTTCATTGTGGCATAAGCTGTAGGTTTTTTAGAGGGAAGGAGAAATATGGATTCATGGAACAAATTGGTTCAGAGGGACTCTTCTGTAAGTGCTGTGAGCACCTTCTGTACTGGGAAGACTCTTCAACATTCAGGGTGTGATGACATCATTTTACTTTAACTTGGTATGAAGGTGTTATTTCTATATTATCTGTCTTCTATTCTTTACTCGTTTGTCCATGATTTTTGGCAAGATGTATGATTGTAAACACTTAAGCCTTAGTTTCAAAATAAAATACAATTTTTCTAGATTAAATTTATATTAAAAATTTAAATAATGTCAGTGAATTGGATTATAAATGAAAGTAATTAAAACATTGCTTTAAGGAACTTGCTTACCTCTGGATGTTGATTTCAAAACCATTGCCTCTTTAGAAACCTCTGTATCTGTTCCAGTAGTTTTCTTTGGAAAACAAGCAAATCTCCTAGACTGATATTTTCAGTCTTTCCTATGCAGCATGTGTGATGCTCACATTCATGAGAAACTCCTGTGGAGGTATTTAGGACTAGGTGTCAGTACCCCTCCCATTTTTTCCCCACTCAGTATTGCATTTCCCAGTTCAAATAGTCAAAAGTAATGATTGTCTAGAGAAACACAACTTGGATTATACTAATGTGTATAAAAAAGGTAAATCATTTCTAACTTTGAGGACTTTCATTATTAGCGGTTTCCTGTGACATCTTTACAACCTCACACATGAGAGCTATTGCCCTAAAGACACCTGACAACATGATTAGGATGAAGTGTATTAACTAACTTTACAGTGGGGGTAGGAAACTTACTTGAATTGTTTGAAATATGGGGAATGATTTTTTTTTTTTTTAAATTAGAACATATTTGTTCAAAGACTTCTGAGTAAGGTGTCAGTCTTTTTGATTGATTCCATAAATGTTGTTTTAGAGGGAGGAAGATCATAATTATACCCTACTTTTATTCTGGTTTCTTATTTTAAGCGGTATATTAGCAAACTGGAGCATGCTTCAAGGGATGTGACCAAGATGGTAAGGTGATTTGAAACTTTGTTTGAAAGGAGCATTTGCAGGAACCAGAAATGCTATTAGCTTAAACAGGAAAAGACTGTAGGGGGGGTCTGGGGTGACTTGTACATATGATCACTGTTTTGGGGGAATTTAAAGCCTGTCATTGGAAGAGGTAATAGGTTTCTTCTATATGACTCTGGGGAGATACACTACCAGTGTATGGAAGTTACAGAGAAACATATATTGAGGAATAAAAGAGGAATTTTCCTTGTAATTGTCAGATTCTAAAAATTTATGTCTTTCCTCCTTTTTTTGTTAAATTTTGCAAGCTCTTTGATAGGGAAATATGAAAATCAGTAGAACTAATAATGTGGGCAAATGTGAAAAGTTTCTGTTTTTTTCTCTTCAAACCTTTATCTCTTACTCAGTGAGTCTTAGTGGTTTTAACTTGGAACAGTTGGGTTCAGTAGGTGCTTCTTTAAAAAGATTGCTACTGTACAGTAAAGAAATGATTTTGAAATGAAGAAAACTCTTCTGGTTTTGTAGGAATATGTTTTTATCAGTTAAAGAGAACAACCTATAAGTATATGTCAGTTAAGTTTAATTTTTGAATAGCAAGAATAGTTTATTTTCAGTTGTTTAATTTTTAATTTATTTTAAATTTAACTTTAATTTTTATCAAAAGAATCCATCTACATAATTTAAAAAGGCAAAGACTAGTGACAGACAGCTGTTCCCTTTCCTAATTTTTCATTGACTTTGAACTGTTTGGCTGTTCCCTCCTTTTATATTTACCTTAATATTTCTAGCTGACATACTTATATTGCTATTTTTTAAGAAAGTTTTCAGTTTTGGCTTTTATCTATTGACTTCTTTACTGTAGAAGGAGGACAATAAGGATTTGGCTTTCTTAACACTCCTCCCACCCTCTACCAGTCCAGCCTTTCCCCCATCTCAAGTTTATTTGTAATGTTTAGTTTTCTTTATTTGCTTTGTTTTCCATGTATGGATCATTAATATATTCCCCGATTATCTCTGGCTAGGGCATAAAATGTCTTTCAATATGATCAGACATACTAGGGTTTTTAAGGGATTTCCTTCACCCCTAATCTGTATTGGAATCTCTTTCTGGGACCCCACATCTCCATTAGCCTCCTGATTAAAGGCAAATGGGAGATTATTTTTGAGAGCTAGATGGCTGAAAATGTCTTATTCTGCCCTCTTTTTTTTACATTAATAGTTTGTCTCCATTCACAAAGGTGAAAATACTTTTATCCTTGGAACTTTTAAGGCATTGCTTAGTTGTCTTCAAACCTTCAGTGTTGCTGTTGAGAAGTCTGATGCTGTTCCTATTACTGATTCTTTGTGACTCATTTTTTTCTTCCCTTTGTGGGAGTACATAGATCTTTTATTCCCGCTGTTCTTAACCTCATATTGAATTATTTTGGTGTAGATCTTTTGTTCAGTGTTTTAGACATATTTATTTTATTTTTTTTAACTCAGTTTGGAAACTCATGCTTTTTTTTCTTAGTAGAGAGAGATTTTCTCCAGTTTTCTTTTTGGGGAATAAAAAAGTCTGGCTGCCCACTGTTCCAGGAGCCTAGTTGAGGGAAGTGACTGGGTTCATAGAATCTGTCTTTCAGTATGTGTGGTCTAAAATAATCCCCCAGTTTTTAGCATGGTTTGCAATCCTTAGCTTTGCCTGAGCCCAGAATTTATTTTGGTATAACCTCTCTAGATTAAACTTTCCTTCAGACTTCTGCATAGGGCCTGGTTGGCGGAGACTTAAACCCTGCTTAAGCCTCCTGCTTAAATCTCCCACCTGCATCCAGTTCCTTCAGTGAATATTTCACAGGTCCTGTGGTGGGAATGAGCTTCCATTTGGCTTCTCCCACCTCTGCAGAAACTTTTGTTTTGGCTTTCTCTGTAAAGTGAGTTATTGCTGTTGTATTCACTTTTTATCATCCAAATTTTGTTGTTAGAGAACTGTGGTGTGTTTCTGAGCTTTTCCCTTATTCTCTGTCCCTCTGTCTGATGTGGTAACTCAATACCTTTTTATTCTTTTGCTGTCCTTTCATTGGGGGCTTAGGGTGTAGTGAAGGCATTTTTAGGTTTGGTCCACCACTTTTAAGTGGAGTGCCTTAATTAGGTTTAAATCATTACTTGAATATTTTTTATATGACTTCTCTAAGTGTTACAAGGACCTGACCTGTAGCCAAAATAACAATTGGTAGTTTATCTCATGTGTGTGTATAATATGTATATCAGTTATTTAATGTTGGGTTCTGGATAGGCTAATATTTTGGACTGTCCAATACATATAATGTCTTGGCATCAGCAGTTTGTAGAATATTGATAACCTGCTAAAGGCATCTTCCATCTGTTTTAGATTTTAAATGTATAATTTTTATAATATGAAATATTTTATGTAATATTTTTAGTAAATAACTACAATGGGCATAGATCTAAATGTCAAATTAACTTTATTACTTTCTGCCAATATTATTAGCAACCACATACATTTCCACAGCCTATTAAAATATTTTAACCAGCTTCTCCCCCAGCAGGAAAAAAATAATTAATAAAACTAACTAATCTTTTTTACTTATTCAGCCAGCACAGATTGTTATTTGAATTGAACAAATGGCTATTTGCAAGATTGTTTGAGGCATAGTTAAGAGCAGCATACTGGTGGACATATGGAATGAGTCACACCATCTGGTTACAGTCATACCTGGGTGGTGGTCATTAAAACTAAAACTCCTGGGGAATCTGCGTATGACTTAATTATATTGCAAAAACATATTGGGCTGCACCAGTTACTTTGGAACTTCTTGAAACCAATTAACTGGCAAACATGCTTTCAAAATATCAATACTGCAGTTATTTAATGAGTCAAAAAAATTTTTTTGGCACAAAACTGGAAACTTAAAATGTGTATTTTAGGATCTGGAATGGGTGGTACTTTAGTATTGGCCCTGTAAAAATGATGTGGTTTACTTACCCAACACTTTCATCCAATAGTTATGACTAATATCGTTACAGTGAAGTGTTTTATAAGCACCGAATTCATGTGGCAGCTAGACTAGGCTTAGCAAGAAAGGGAAATGACACCAGCTTCCAGGAATACACCTTAAAAATAAATATTTCAGTTTTGATCCATTAAGGATTTTGTTTATTTAAATGATTAAATTTGGTAGTTGGAGAAGATGGTCTGCTAATGAGAAAGAAGTTATTTTAATTAGGTGTAAAAATTGTGGTTACTGTAGACAGTAATATGGAGTTAGGACTACAGTTTTTTATTTCTTAAACTAACATACTTTAAAACCGACTTTTTTGATGTACAGTTCTATCAGTCTTTACATATGTATAGATTCATGTAACCACCACTATAGTTAGAACATAGAACTGTTCCATCACCCCAGAAAACTCTTTCTTAGTCCTTGTTTTCCTCAGCCCCTGGCAACTAAAGATGTGTTCTCCAACACTACAGGTTTTGTCTTCCTGAGAATGTCATGTAAATGGAATCATAACCTTTCCAGATTGCCTTCTTTTTTAAAAAATTTTTATTTTTATTATAACAGTTGATTGTACCAGATCTCCTTCTTTAACTCAGCATAATGCCTTTAAAATTATTCCAGGTTAGTTGTATATTTCTTTGGTTTCTCCTTATTGAGTAGTATTCCTTTACTTATCCATTCCTCGTTTGAGGGACAGTGGATTGTTTCTAGTTTTTGATGCTTATGAATAGAGCAGCTGTGAATATTTATGTACAGGTTTTTGGGTGGATGCGTTTTTATTTCACTTGGGTAAATACCTAGGAGTGGGATTGCTAGGTTATATGGCAAGCATATGCTTAATTTTATTAAAAAATTCACAAGCAGTTTTGTTTTGATTTTCCATTTATACTGGTTTGAAAGCTGTAAATTCCATATCCTTTTATGGTCACCGTTGAAATTGTACTAGTCATACTAGCATTCTAGAATTAATCAGTTTAACCATTTTCTAGTAATACAACCTCTTTAAAAATACAAGGTACCCTCACTTAAGTGTTATTGTTGGCAGAAACATTAAATTTGTCCCTCCCCTTGCCCCCCATACAAATTAGATGTTTATTTAGATTTGCTTGGATGTTTATCAGTTTCTTTGCTCACTCCTTGCATTGCAAGACCTTCTTGGGTCATATTTCTTAAGGAACGGACAATGTAAGTTTCTTTAGTGAAGACTTCTTGAAGTAAACTCTTGGGTTTTTTTAATCTGAAAAGATCATTATTTTGATCTTATACTTCAAAGATAGCTTTGCTGGGTTTTCAATAGTTTCTCTTACCACTTGAAGCTAATATTCCCTTGTCTTGATTCCATTGAGAAGTCTGCTATCAGTCAAATTTTGTTTTCCTCCGTCTTTTCTTTCTGATTGCTTTGAAGATATTCTCTTTGTTTTTGAGGGTTTTTTTTTTTTGGCAGCTGGCCAGTAGGGGGGATCCAAACCCTTGACCTTGGTGTTATAACACGTTTTGTAACAAGCTGAGCTAACTGGCCAGCCCCTGACAACAAGATGTTTCTTTTTAAAATTTTTATTGAATCAAAATTGCTTATACATATTTTTGGGGTTCAACATTGAGATATGTTGATCAAATCAATATTACTAGCATATATATTGTTACAAATCGTAATTATTCTTTATGCCCCTTATCCATTCCCCCCCAATCACCCTAGATTTCTTCTCTCCCTCTGAAAGAATAATGGTTACTATGTTGATTTGCTACCCAAATGATCTGTCCAGTGCTGAGAGAGGTGTGATCAGGTCCCCCAATACTATCTTAGAGCAGATGTCTCTTCTGTCACTATGATATGGGCTCTGTGGAGACAGACATCGTCCTCCTTTCTTTATCTCTGCTGGTGACTCTCCTTGTGTCAGTGCACTCCAGTGGCTGGCAGACCATCTGCGTGGTGGTTGTGGCATCTAGCCACCTTTGTGGCAGCCATGGTTATCGTGGTGGCTCTGTTGGGCCACCCACATGGAGGAGATGTTTTTGGCTTGCTCCATAGTGCTGGCAATATGCCTGGTTGTGGAGAGTGTCCGATTCCTGGTTCCATGCCCCGGGTCCCTGAGTGGGTCCCGAGGCGCTGGCACGGTGTACCTGGTTGTGGGAGGGGGGTCCAGTATCCTTCTCCCTGCTCTGGATCACTGGGTGGGCCCCGAGGCACTGGCGAGGTGTGTCTGGTTTGGGGAGGAGGGGTCTGGTCTCCAGCTCCATACCCCAGGTCCCCGAGTGGGCCCCGAGATTCTGGTGTGGTGAGCCTGGTTGTGGGAGGGGGTCTTGTCCCCTTCTCCATGCCTCAGGTCCTTAGGCAGACCGTGAGGTGCTGGCACGGTGTGACTGGTTGTGGGAGTGAGGTCCGGTCCCCTTCTCCATGTCTTGGGCCCTCAGGTGGTGCCCTGAGGCACTGTCACGGTGTGCCTGGTTGTGGGAAGGGGATCTGGTAACAAGATGTTTATAAGTGTGAGTTTTATTTTTCCTGATTTTGGTAAGCTGTGCTTTTTATATTTGTAGATGCATACCTTTTATTGGATCTTAAAAGTCTCAGCCATTATCTCTTCAAATGTTACCTCTCCTTCATTTTTTCAGTTCTTTCTCCTGAAAGAGAATTGATATATGTTATCCTTCTAATTTTATCCTTTTTTTTGTAATCCTTGTCTTTTCTGTGTCCTTACATGTCTATGCTTCTTTCTGAGTTATTTCTTCTTTCTGCCTTCCAATTTATTAATTCTTTCCTCAAGTGTGTCTAATCTGCTCTTTAACTCATTTCTTGAATTTTTAATTTCCACATTGTAATTTTTCACTTCTGAAAATTCTCATTTTAAAATTTGCCTCATTAGTCTGATGATTACATATTTCTTGTTCATTTATATTTCATCTTTCATATATTAATGTTTCCTATATATTATATTTGTTTTATATTTTGTAATGGATAATTGCAATATCTAAAGTCTTGGGGAGAAGTGGTATAAATCAGTTGTTTCTACTGACTCAATTTCAGTGGTTTGTTTTGTTGTTGTGTGATGATTTTTACTTCAGCCTCATATTTTGTTCAACTTGATATTTGTGAATCCTGACAGCCTAAATTGAAAACGCATTTGTCTATAGAAGATTTGCATATGCTTCTGCTGGGATCCATGGATCCTAGCAACCTGAAGCTACTTTATTTCCCATCCAGGTCTTAGATTTAACAGGGATATCTAAGGTTGAGCTCTTTCACCTTGCTCTTAGCTATTGTTGGCTTTTACCTACTGCATCTTGTGTATAATGTGGGCCTCACTTCTGGTTTCAGCTCAGTTTTTAAAAATTTTTGTTCCTTTTTTCCTTTGGGGAGGGGCAGTCCTTAGAGATTTCCCTTAACTTTCTAGAAAGTCTAGCAATATGTTAATTTTTTCTATAGTTTTTGAAATATCTATCATATTTTAGCAGAGAGTCTTTTCAGGATTGCTAGTCTTCCATACTGTTGGAAGTAGAAACTAATGAGATTAAATATGCAAAATACCAGTCTAGGTACTTTATAAATATTAATTCCTTCTGCCTTATTAACTTATATTTTGCCCACTAATTTGTATGAGTGCTTTACATCCTATAGTTCATTCCTGGTTATTTGTTATGGAGGCTTTCCTTAGTCGCTTTTCTATTTTAAATTTTTATATGTGAGGGTACTTTAAAAAGTTTGTGGAAAGATAGAATTAAAAGATAATGTGAATCCACGAACTTTTTGAAGTACGCTTGTGTATACATGTTTATTATACAAATTTTAAACTTGTGTAGTATTTATTTTGTTACTTATCATTTTGGAGAAAAAGAAATATTTATATTTTGTTAGTTATTCTGGAATTAAAGTTATGAAAAAATTTAACTATTATGTATGAGGTGAAGATACAGAATGTTTTGGAGAGATTGAGCCTTGGTAGAATTTATATCCCAGTAAAGATCCAGAGGAATTAACATTGATTTCTTTTGCTTGGTAATTAACATATTTGTTGTATTTAGACCATTGGTTCTCAGTTGGAGGGTTTTTGCTCCCCAGGAGAGGTTTGGCAATGTCTGGAAACATTTTTGATTTTCACTACGTGGTGGAAGGGTGCTGCTGACATTTAGTAGGAAGAGGCTAAGGATGTTGCTCAGTATCCTACAGTGCAGTGCATAGGATAGCCCCCTATGGTAAAGAACTATCTGGCCCAAAATATCAATAGAGCCAAGGTTAAGAAACCCTCATTTAGAGAAATGAAGATAAGATGTTGATGCTGCTGGGTATGTCATAGAATTTGGGAGGAAAGGTTTTCCAAGTTTTAGAAAAATCCAAAGAAGGCCTTAGAAAGGAAGACTGTACTCTCCTTCCCTTGTTTTCTTTCTATAATTCTTCAGCACAGATGTTCACATCCATAAAGCCAGGACTAAAGGCCCAAATTTTTTGGCTGATATTACTAGTCAGTTGGATTTGCCATTATTTCTTGCCGTTTATTTCTATTACAGAATAATATATATTCATTGTGGAAAACTTGGAGAGAATAGAAGATTATAAATAGAAAATAATTCAGTCCTATCACCTATATGCAAAGACTGTTAGCATTTTGGAATGTCTAGTTTGAAATGTTTCTGATATTTTTCTGTTACACATAACATTTGATGAACATCTTTTACATAACTCGTTGGCTACATTTCAGATTCTTTTTTTAGAGTAGTTTCCCAAAAGTGTTATTGCTGGGTCAGATGGCATGAATGAGGTTCTTGATAGAAATTGGTGAATTTATCCTGCCATTAGTGTGTGAGACTATTCACTCATTTTCACTGCAAACTGATCAGTCTGAATGCTGCTTAAGAGATTGATAGAATCAGTCTTCAGTTTTTTACTTAACTCTTTTATAAGCATGTAATATCTATGTACAAAGCTTTTGGATGCTAAAAAAAATCCTTGTATATTCTTTCATTGAGAATATAGTTAATCTGCCTGAATAAATGGAATATAAAAAAGCAATTAGAGAAAGCAACATTAACATGTGAAATTTCCCTGGGGTTACTCAATTGAAGTAATAAATATGGCTTTGCAAATTTGTGTCTGCCGTTTTTGTAAATTGAATCCTATTTTAAGTGCACTGAGAGAACTCATTTAAGGAAATACTGAAATGAGTGTTCTTAAGTGGAAAAAGATGTTCTTTCATAGGTTATGAGTACATTCTGGTTTATTTGTTTCATAAGTTCAAAATTTTGTTCATTTATTTAGGTAATATGAATACTTTCTTTGTGCATAAATGGACCCTATGATATGGTAGGACTTGTAGATACATCAGTAAATATGCTATGCACTATACAACGTCCCTGAGATTACATCTGTTTAGTGTAACTTAAAAAGTCAGTTAGCTTTGGGAATGGCTGTTTCCTCATTGAACAGTTTGAGAAGTACAGGGGTATAATTTTTTGCTCCAAAATTTCCAAAACATTCACCCTTACAATAGTGTTTGATATGTTCTCATTAGGAAGTTACTCTTTTGCCTTTTTCATTTCTTAAAATGATACTGTAAGGGAGATGGAAAGGTAAAAGCTTGTCTGGAACAAGGAGGAGATATTAGAAAATAAGAAGAGACAAAGTTGCATAGTGAGAGGGAAGGAGTAGAGGCATTTGAGAGAACAATAATAAGTTAATCCTTCATAAATTGTTTTGGGATAAGGTAGGGTGTGAATATGAATAATAAATTAATAAACTTCCCTGAAAATGGTGAATTCTGTCTTGTTCTCATAATATGGATGAATTGGAAAACAAAGTGTTGTGTCTTAAATGAGTAATTAAGACTTTCCTAAATTTCTATTTTTGGAAAATTTTTAAGTAATCTTTAGAGCCTTAATTTGTGACTGCAAGTTGTAAACACACTTGAAAGTTATTAATACTGAAGTTGTTACTTCACAGTTAAGTTTGAAAGTTTTACTAGAATAAAATTGCTCTTATTTAGTTTCTCCTCCTGTTCAATCTTTATTTTATGACTTATCAGGAGCAAGAAGGAAAACAATTTATTAATTTAAAATTTATACAAACCAAAGCAAAACATCAACAAAACCCAAGTTAACCTTTCTCCACCTCAAAATGTTAAACAGATAAAGTGTAACTTGTCTGAATTCAGATCATGATCTGAGAGGTATTCCATTCATCTCTGGCAAGTGGAAAGGGGGAGAAAGAAGAAGCAGGATATGAAAGTTGAAGGGCTTCTGTTAATTTTGAATTCTCATTAGGGTTTTGACTTAAACTACAGTGCATTTCTAGAATGTTACACACCACACCATGTTTAGTTATTCAAAAATGTTTCCAGAATATTTTTGAAAGACTTTTGGTTCATTTATTATTTTATATCATTGTTAAATCTCTAATTAGTATGAATGATTGTAAGTTGAGTCTGACAAATTCCGTAAAAATATTGGTAATCTGCTCTCGAACTTAGATTCCAAGTGAGGCCTTTATGAGAGGACGTAACCCCAAAGTAATTTTTTGGAACTTTGCATCGGTCATTCACCCTTATTCTTGTGGGTGAATAGGCACTTTGTGATAGTTAGACGAAATGTCAATAGTTCTTACTGTCTCTGAATGCATTTGTACTGTTTTTCATGTGTATGATAAAACATCATCGAGGTAAGGTCCTCTTAAGGCCATCCTTACAGAAAAGTCTTCAGGGTTGTAAAGGACCTCAAAAGTCATTTAACCATGTATCCAGCTAGTTCTTGAATCTCTTCACCATGTCCCTATGGTTTCTTCGTGAACACTTACTGCCTCCGGGATGATTGAAAGTATTCTTTATTATAAGTTCTTACTTGAACTGATGGAGAGATGGGACTTTACTTGTACTGGTTAATAACCTCAACTTTCCTTATGTTAGTTTTCATATCCAAGTAGTTTTCTAAATTAGCCTCAAACTTATTTAAAGATATTAGCTATTGATAATCCTTGCATAGCTCTAGTCTTAACATATCATTTTCTCTTTCTTAGGAAATATGAAAATATTTAAATAATTACTTAAAAAATTCCTTACCATAGAGCTCTTCTTATATATAGTCTTTCTTCCATCAAAAACACACTTCTATTCTGAAGATTAATAGTTTAAAATAATTTTTAAGTACTTTAAGTATACAGAATGAAAATGCTGTTCCAAGTTTAAATGTGCTAAAATGTTTTGAATCATTAAATGTGTCATTTTAAAAATACAGTATAATAGTAAATTCTGTAAAATATTTTATCTTTTAGGCGAGGGTTAAATCCACCGCACAGGGTGAAATCTATCTCCATGACAACATTCACACAACAGGAAATTGAATTCCTGCAAAAACATGGAAATGAGGTAAGTGTTTTTAAAATTTTCAATTTTTTCTTGGCAGTCATTTTAATAAGATTTAGTAAGTTGTTTAAAATGGTGAATTTTACTGTGTAAAAAAAGTTATTTTTGAATTCCATATTTAGATATTTTAGAGTGTACTCATTTAATGTACTTGGAATTAATATCTACTACAGAAATACTTACCTTAAACCCGAGGTGAAACATGTATTTAAAATTCATCAGTGTTGAATGTAATAGGTATTTTTGGAGGACTTCTAGTATTGAAGTTACTGTTGGTGTTTGCTTTAAAAGTCAAAAAGTAAGAAAAATGAGGAAGAGAATTAGCTTTGTGATACTGTATTAAACTTGCTGGGCTGTTGTATGATCAGTTTTCACTTGAGGCCTTCTTTCTTTTTACTAAATTTTTAACTTTGGATGTATATGTGATGTTTAATGTTTAGTAGGTGTTCATTAGGAAGTAGGTTATAGTTCTCAGGGGTGGCCTAGTGTCATGAGAAATCAGGTAAAGATTTGAAGGGCAGCTTTTTTCTTCTTGCCTTTAGTGGGCTTCCAGTAATTCTGTTGTTTGCATGTTTGTTTTTGGTTCTGTGTTCTTCTATTAGTAAAAGTAGTTATCAAATATTTTAAAAACTGGTAAGATTAACAAAGGAAGTGGGCATCTGTAATCTTGGGGGAAGCATGAGCCAGTCAACCCAATTGATTAATAATAATAGCCATTATTATTTCACAGGAAAGTGATATTTTCTAGAAAGGAAATATTACTTAACTTGTATTATTCTGGTCGCATATCTCTCATATCCTTAACAGACATAAAAGAAGTGAAATGTTAAGATTTTATTCATTTCAATCATCTCTTTCTCGGTTAGAAAATACATGCAGGCATTTTGCACTCTACCTTTCTTTCTTCATAATACTTTGGTGTGTAATATCTTAAAAATTGTTTGCCTACTTGTGATGCATGTGAATTTTTGTTTCTAAAATAGTGAAGAAATGTAAATTCACCATGATGAAATATTTTTAATTACATGATTTAGAGAAGTGAGCACGCTTTAAAGTCTCCAAATTTTGCCAATGACGAATTATTTTGAGTAATCCAATTCCAGGCTGATGTGGGACATCACAGGAAAGCTGGATGAAAGAGTATAAGGTTTTTAATGACAAGCATAAAATATATTACTGATTAAAGTACAACTTGAAATATTTGTATAAAGTTTGGTATTAGCCTTGCAGTATAAACTTGACGTTACTTTCTTAGAATGTTAATTTAGGGGCCGACCCCGTGGCTCACTCCGGAGAGTGCGGCGCTGGGAGAGTGCGGCGCTGGGAGTGCAGTGGAGCTCCCACCGCGGGTTTGGATCCTATATAGGGATGGCTGGTGCGCTCACTGGTTGAGCACGGTGTGGGCGACACCAGCCAAGGGTTGAGATCCCCTTACCGGTCACAAAAAGAAAAAAAAAAAAAAAAAAGAATGTTGACTTAGTATGCAGAATTTGAGAAATCAGAATGGAGTCAAAAATAAAACGAAGAAGGGCCTGCCCGTGGCTCACTCGGGAGAGTGTGGTGCTGAGAACACCAAGGCCCTGCGTTCGGATCCAATATAGGGATGGCTGGCTGGCTCACTGGTTGAGCGTGGTGCTGACAACACCAAGCCAAGGGTTGAGATCCCCTTACCGGTCAGTCATCTTTTAAGAAAAAAAATAACATAAAATAAATAAATAAATAAAATAAATTAAAATAAAGTAAAGAATATGAGTGTTCTTAGATTAAAAATATAATGACAGTAAGTAAAGCCAGAGTAACAAAACTGGAAAGGTACAGTCTATTGGAGAAGTAAAAACATATTAACATGTCAGTAGATAAGGTTAGGCGGTTACTGGTCCAAAAATACTATGATTGGAGGAGTATATAGTTTTGATTGTGGTGAGAACAACACTTAGAAGATCTACCTTCTTAATAAAATTTTAAGTGTACAATATGTACAGTCTTATTAACTATAGGCACAGTGTTGTACAGCTGATTTCTAGAACTTATTCATCTTGCAAAACTGGAACTTTATACCCGTTGAGTAACAACTCCCCATTTCTTTCTTAGCTCCTGGCACCCACCATTCTCTTCTCTGCTTTTATGGGTTTGACTATTTTAGATACTTCATATAAGTGGATTCATACAATATTTGTCCTTCTGTAACTGGCATAAGTCACTTTGCATAATGTGCTTAAGGTTCACCCAGAACTAATTTTTTGTCCTTTGCTTACTTCTAAAAAGGGGGACCTTCCTGTGAGAACCAGTACTTGAGCTGTGTTGTTGAGCTAAATTGCTGCTTTGCTGCTGTTTCCCTGGGGAAGACTTTTTGTGCAGCTCAGGGTTTAATGGTTGGCCTTATAGGTACTTCCAGCTCTCCAGAGACCTGGTGCACCTGGGTTGTGTAGAAACTCTGATCTGGGCCTGAATCTTTTCATATACCTGCACCCCATTTAATTCGGCATTCCTGACCAGTCTCCTCTGAGTGGTCCTGCACTGATTGGGGGGTGGATTGGCTGTCTTTGCTGTGTCCCAGTGTTCTACCAGTGGGCCCATCTCCCCCACCTCCCGAGCTCCAAACACTTCGGATGGGACGGGCCCTGTGCCTGTTCCTTGTGATGACTCACTGGGCTCTGAATGGCTCCCCTCTTGCAGCTGTTCTGGCTCCCCGCTCCTGCGTGGGTCCACGGGAACCCTATTAGTGGCCTTGCTGTCCTGGGGGCCACCAAGGCCCTTTTCTCCCCTGCCTGCTCGAAGCAACTCCATCTGAAGGGCACAGCTGCAGCTTCTCCTGGCTCCTGCTCCATGCACTCAGCAGTTCCAGCCTTAAAGTTACCACGGCCTGAAATGCTGAGAGCAGTTTTTTCTTTCTCTCATCGTGGCTTCTCTCCCTTCACGAACTCCGTAGGTCTCTCCTCTTCTTCCTCTGAGCTCCAGTGGCTCTAGCTTGGTTGTTGTTACATTTTTATAGTTGTAATTTGGTTGATTTGTGGGAGAGAGTGACGCTGGGGACTGTCTGTTCCACCATCTTGACTGGAACTACCGAGACACAGTGTTTTTAATGGAGTTATATGTATGGTTTAAATAAGTTTTTTTAAATGAGACAGCTATTCAGGCATTTGGTGCAGTTACGTTGCACCTTTGTGAAAGATTGGAGCTATTTTATAATTAGAAACAAACACTGCCACAAATACAAATGTTTTTGTTTGTAAAAAAAAGTTTAAAATTCCCAATTCACATGCTGTGGCAGTTTTGCTAGAATATCCAGGTATCATTTTATATGTTATGTTCAATCTGTTTAAGATTAAATAGGACACTAATAGTTATTTCCTAAATCATCTTGTCCTATAAACTATAGTAAGGGATGGTCATTCTTAGTACAGAATAACTCTCACAAGGCTGATACCAGATAGCCTATAGGACATTATCAGAAGGAAGACAACAAGCATTTTGATGAATTCTGAATCAGTGCCTGGAATTATCATGTAGTTTCAAAGCACTATATTCATTTCATTTAAGTTTGATTAAAAATGAAATAACCTAACCCAAACTGCAACTCTCTTGAGACTTTGATAAAATTTGGAGAGGGCTAGTTAAATATTTCCTGAAATCCAGTGGTTTCGTGCGGAAGGATTGTATCTGGACTCAGAGGGTTGTGAGGCTTGGACAAGGTGCCTCTGAGTGTCAATTTCTAAAACAAAATAGTAACAATAATACCTATGTATAGAAAGACTGGGATGCTTTGAACTCAGCCAACTTGGGAAAGTTCCCAGCATATTTGTCAAATAATAAAGATACTGAAATATTTATTGAATCTAAGATAGTAGAAGTTATAAGAAAAGGATTATCAATATTTATTTTCATTCCTTGTTCAGGTGGTTTCACTAGGAGAATTTTTCAGTTTTTATAGAATACAACAGTGTCATTTGTATTAATATTCGGGTTATGTATTTAAACTCTTGGAACATTTTAACTGATTTTATGCGGAGCTTAAATAATAAGAATAATGAAAATTGGCAGTTATTTTAGTAACAACACATTGTGTCATTATAGAGTGGCAGAGTTAAGTTACATGCTCAATAATCCAGGATCTACCATTACCCTGCTGCTTATAGCAGGGGTTGGCAAACTGTTTTTGTAAAGGGCCAGATAGTAAATGTTGTAGGCTTTGTGGGCCACTTACAGCATCTGTTGCATATGGTTGAAAAAAATTTAAAGTTCTTTTTACAACCCTTTAATGTAAAAACCATTCTTAGATCAGGGCAGTACAAAAACAGGCCAGTGGCCTAGTTTGGTGTACAAGTAGTTGATTGAAGATTCCTGGTCTATAGAATTAATTCCAAAGTTTTCAGCTTGCAATATAAATCCTTTTTTAATCTGGTCTCTTTACCTCACAAATATTTTTCTTCATTTCCAGCAGAAATGTTTTAACTACAATGATCTCTTTTGTTTTTTGTACATACTATCTTCATTCCAATTTTACTGTTTTGGTGATGCTGGTTTCTTTTTTTGTTTGTTTGTTTTTTAAGTGAATCTTCTCTTCAAACCCTATCAAAATTTTTACTCTGAAGTCTTTCAGGAGTATTTTATCCCACAGGGACTAAACCCCCATAAAGTATTTTAAACTATTTTTTTAAAAATAGCATTCACTGTAAGATTTTACACAAAAGTTATTTTATGGCTCTGATAGTTTCTCTTCTGTATTGGTCTTATTGCCCTCAAACATTACACATTATTTCCCTGGCATAATCTTATATACTTTTTATTTATACCTAGAGCAGCGATAATGCACAAGAGTATATATCCAAGTGAGTTTTAAACTTTATAGGGCTGGCCAGTTAGTTCAGTTGGTAACACCAAGGTCAAAAGTTCAGATCTCCACACTGGCCAGCTGCCCCTAAGTCCCCCAACCACTTCAAGTTTTAAATACATGTAAGTTTCATTAGAATTACTTGTGGTGGTGGGGTTTTTTTTGTTGTTTTTTTTTTTTTTTTTGTAAAAATTTTTGGGCTTCTACTGCCAGAGATTCTGACCCTGGATGTGGGGTGAGGCACAGGAGTATCTGTCTGCATTTAAACCGAGAACTCTCCTATGATTCTGATGCATGTGGCTATGGATTACCATGTGAGAAACCCAGTATAGTACCTAACGACTCTAGACTAGGGTTCAAAAAATTCTGTGGTTTAGTTTCAGTACCACTAATTTATGAACCTTGTCACCGTGGGCAATCTCTTTTCCCTGAGCTTCTTTTTCCTTTGTAATCCATGAAAAATATCTGTCTTGCCTATTTCACGAGGTTCATTTGAAGATAGTGTATGTGAAAACATCTCAAAAATTAATATATTATTTTGCACGTGTAGGATGGCAGTTTTGTGTACAAAAGCACTTTTCCGTTTGGTTCCTAAGCTCAGAAAATACGTATCATACAGGAACATGGTGTGTTTTAAACTGTATTTAGTGTAGAGAGAAATTTTTGCAGAATTTCAGTAAGTATGATGGTATTAATAATAAGGAAAGATAATTCACAAATAATAGTAACATTTAAAAACATTTTTAACTACAAAAATGTACTTATTTAAGGGAATACCTTCCTAGTGAGATACTTGAGGTTTAAAACTAACCAAAATATGAAGGAATATTATTGTATTATTTAAGAGGATATTTGTTCAGTTTCTGCATATTTATGAAGAAATGCACATATTTAAATTCTGTCCTCTATTTTGAAAGAAAGGCATGGTGCTATATATAGTTCCCTTAATTTTAGGTGAATCTAATCAGTGATAATGGTAATGCTTTAAATATTTAGAGTACATTCTTTGGTGTTAGCTGTTGGCTTTCAGAGAAATATTTAATTACAGTGATTAAGAAAAAAGTAGGAAATGCTGTCTTTGTTTTATACATATTGTAATGTGAGTCTTTTTGAATGGCAACTGAAAATCCAGAGTATTGTAGAAGCTAGCAGTTGTTGGTTTTAACTGCTTTGAGAGTTTACTTAATTTTTCTGTTATATTGGTATCCCAGGTCACAGTATTTATTTCCTTTGGTTTGCCATTCTAGCTTCCTAATCTCTCAGCTTTGTTTTTTTCTTTCTTGCTGTTAAGTTGTGTTATCTTTTAAAAAAAATCTTATTTGAATTTACTTAAAATATAAATTTTATACTTATTCTTTTTTAAAACTTTATTGTGGAAGTGTTCATATATCTATGAGTAGATAATAATATAACAAATTCTCATTAACTCATGGCTTTTTATTATTTTGAAGCAAATCCAGAACATAGAATATCATCTTTAAATTCATCAACTCATACTATCTCTAAAAAATAAGAACTTTGAAAAAAATAAAACAATACCATTTTCACACCTGTAAAAATTAATAATCCAGTCATCTAGTCAGTGTTCAAATTTTTTTTGTTTCATAATTTTCTTTTTTCTCTTAACAGTTTTTTTGAATCAGGATCTGAGTAAGGCCCACACATTATGAGTGGTTAATATGGGTTTAAAACTCTATATTGCCTATAAAGGCTTGGAGACTAGATGGATCATAGTTCGACCAGCAAAGGCTGGGACCAGGCAACTTCTTGGGTCCTGTATTAGTGGTCTGTGGGATAGAGCCAGGCAAAAGTTTGTGTCAAGATAGTGGAAGCCTTAGACCAGGTGGCTAGTCTGGGGCTGGATTCTCTGAAACCTGGGGACCCTGCCAGATTAAGTTCCTGGGAAACGGAGTAGCTTGGGTGACTTCCACTGCCTTGTAGGCAAACTGAGGCAGCCCAAGTGCCATCAGGTATATGTCTGAGTTATAGTCTTTCACCTGTGTCTTTTCAGTTGTTCTGGCATCACCTGCTACTCAGGCTCCTGAAAATTGATGCTGGACTCTTACTGCCAAGCAAGGAGGCTGTTTGACTGTCAGGACAGCAACTGGCATTCACCTTGGCAGCAGAGGATGCCATCTGGTTGTGGGGTGCTTTATGACCTCATAAGAAGAAACTTGAAACAGGCTCAGGGCCCATAGATTTTTAAGGAATTGGTGATGACATTGAAATTTTCTTGGTTGTGTTTCATGAAATAGAAGCTATCCTGCACCACAAGATCAGCTTTGGGTGAGTGTAGACAAAGGCTATGCCTGCGGGAACTTTTTGGAGATTTGGGAGATATCTTTTGTTAGTCTACTCCTGGACCATGGACTCCACCACTTCCCTAAGGACAATTCCATACTGGCCTGTGATGCTCAAATGCTAGGATCTTTCTAAGGATGGGGTGTCTGTGAGCAGTCATTTTCTGGTATGAGAACTTGTGCCTCTTTATGCCATCTAACAGCAGCATGGTGCCATAGGTCTTACTGCAGGTGAGCAGGGTTTCCTGGTAGTGTGAGTGCTATGGTGCCGCTGCTGCTATGCCTGCAGGGAGCCAAGATGGGCTACCTGCTACATTGTCTCCCAGAACCTGCTCTCATGGATGGCCATGGCAAGATTCTTGTCCTGGTTAGAGGCTGCTCAGAACCATAGCTCAGTGGCCAGATTTGCCTGTCTTCTCCCGCTGCCCAACATTTTATTATGAAAAATTCCAAAACAGGTCGAAAAATTATACAGGTACAGTAAACCTTGTGCAGTGTCTGGTTTAGCAGATAACTGTTATCTATCCATTCATTAGTCCGTCTTATTTTGAAGTACATTTCAAACATTAGTTCACACCACTTCTAAAAACTTCTGTATATCTGTCATTAATTAGAGTTCAATATTTGTTTAATGTTTTTGAGGTTTAATTTACATACAGTGAAGTGCAAGAATCTTAAGTGTACCTTTGGGTGAGTTTTGATAATTGCTTACAGTTTGGTAACCTGAAGCCCTATAAAGATTCAGCGCATAACTGTCACTCCAGAAAGTTCTTTGATACTCCTCCTTATTCAGTCCCTCCACTCTCCGGAGGCACTGTTTTGTTTTTCATTAACATTCGTATAAATAAAATAATAAAGAATGTACGTTTTTGTGTCAAACTTCTTTTGAGATACATGTGGGTGTATGTAGCTTTTTCCTTTTTATTACTGAGTACTATTCTATGAATATTTCAGGATTTATTCATTCTTCCTTGTCAGATAGATCCATAGTGAATATTTTCTTGCAGTCTGTGGCTTTCTCATTTATTTTCTTGGTGTCTTTTGACTAGCAGAAGTTTGTCATTTTGATGAAATATAATCTATCAAATTTTAGTTTTATATATAGTTAATACCTTCTCTGTCTTAGGAAATCTCTGCTTATTTCCAAATCATGAGGATAATCTTATTTTAGAAGCTTTATAAAATTTTAGCTTTTATGTTTAAATCTGTGATCCATCTCAAGTTAATCTTAGTGTATAGTGTGGTAGGGGTTGAGGCTCTGTTAATGTTTTTCCCTCAGTCTTTCTCTTCTTCAAATTGGATAATTTCTGTTTGTTCCTAAATTACTCTTTTGTTATCTCCAAGGTCTAATGTTTTTATTTCAGATACTACCTTTTCCAGTTCTAGAGTTTACATTTTTTTTTTTCTAGAAATTTTCTCTGCTGAGATTTTGTACAGTTTTATTCATTGTAAGCATGTTTCTTTTATGTTCTTGACTATAGGTATACTAGGTGCTTTAAATTATTGTCTGCTAATTCCAAAATCTTTATTTCAGAATCTGTTGTCGCTGATTGCCTTTTCTTTTGATTATGGGTCACACTTTTCCTATTTCTTTGTAATAGGTGATGATTTAGGGTTATATCCTGAACACTAGAAATGGTAGGTCATAGAGCCTGTGGGTTCTCTTTTGTTCCTCCAAAATGTATTGATTTTGTTTGTTTCGTTAGTTTTTTACTTTAGCAAACTCTGCTTCTCTCATGAGGGATGCCAGCTGAAATTTCTACTCAGTGTTTAACTGAACTGTTTGGCTCAGTCCCACACACTTATAGGTCAGAGCTGAGTGAGAGATTTGGGCAAAGTTGATATGCAAGTTTTGTCATGCCTACTGTGATTATCTCAGAGGGATTTAGCCACTTTTCCAGTTGCTGTGGTTGTGGCAAACTGTCGTCTTGTGCTTTTAAGTATTAAGGTTTGTGGATTGCTATTTGAGTTTTAGCAGTATTGCATGGTGGGGTGGGGAGAGAACTACTTTCAAGTGATGATTCTTGAAAAAACAGCAAATACCTAGTGCTGTTTTCTTCCTACAAGTGTTGGCTTTTCTCCCGGTATTTATGGTTTCTCTCTAGTGTCTTTTTTATATTTTGTCCAGAGTTTATATGTAATCTGCTGGAGAGTTTTGCCACTACTGGAAGTGATACCTACTCTGTTTGCCTTTTAAGTCTTTTTTTATTCTATAAGTTTCTCTTCCAGTCATTCATTCTTATTCTCTTTCTCTACCTCTTTCTGCCTTCCTCCACCAATCCAGTTATTTGTTCAGTAGTTTCCTGCCACCTGGGTTTTGCTGATTCTGTTCATGTAGTGTCAGTGTTCTTCTGTACTCTGTTGCCTATAAACTGGTAATTGGCTACATTATCTTCTTAAGATTCAAGCTTAATTTGGGGAAGTGTGGGAAGGGTGCACTGTGTATAGGTTGTTTGGTGGGTTCTTTTATCAAGAGATACCCCCCCACCATGTTAGCAACTGCTACTGTTCAATGCCTACATTAGTTAATTAGGGACTGTAAAATGGTGATATTCTAATTTAGTGGTTTTCCAAGTGCAGTTTGGGACCTGTGGGTCCTTGAAACCTTTTCAGGGCTCTGTAATGTCAAAATGTTTTTAATAATAATACTGAGACTCAATTTGCTGGGTTTTTTTTTTTACTCCTGTTTTCATGGGCATATGGTGGAATTTTCCAGAAGCTACATGACATAAAAATGCAGAAGCAGATGAGTAATCAACTGTCTTGTATTTAATGAGGCATTGAAAAATATGCAAAAATGTAAAACAGTGCCACTCTTTTCACTAATTGTTTTTTTCATTAATTAATGTTATTCACATTAACAAGCAATACTTTTTATTGTTCTTTTTTTTAAAAAACAATTTATCCCAAAGATTTTTTATTTCATTTGACTTGCTTTAAAATAACAAGAGTGGACTTATTTTTTACTTAATTGTACATATTTTGGGAATACACTGTTATTCTTTTTTAAACACCTTAAAACTACTTTTCTTTTTAAAAAAATATCAGTGGATGTAATACCCATAAACAAAAGCCATTTGTGGTTTTTACTATTTGACTGTTTTCAAAATGAGGAGTTAGTTCTGTAACATCTTCAATGGTCACTAATTAGGGTTTTTTCCTTAAATATCACTATGAAGTTATTTATTTAATGTATTTCAGTCAGTTGCATTGTTCTTTTTCATGCTCAAATTGTCCTCTTTTTGGCCAATGGGATAATCTGTTTTTGGAACCTACTTAAAACTCGCCTCTTCTGCAAATATCGTTTTTACTCAGAAAAGTTTTGCCTGAGTGTTTCTCTTTTTCTCTTTTATCAACTTGTGGAGCCACCCATATATTCACAAATGTTCAAAGAAAACAATGTTTTCTTCCCCACCTCCTGTTTGATTTACATGGAACATGGTATAGATTATGGTTTACTTCAGAGACTTGTTTTGCATTTGGGCTAGTTAATCTCTCTCTGTTCCTTGGTCAATGGTTACATTCCTAACCTCAGTCAGCTGCCTCACAAAAGCATGCCATCAGTCACCAGGACAACCAGACAGTAGAGTGTCAGTAAGAATGGATCACTATCATTGAATCCTAGATTGAACTAAATAATGGATGAGTAGTGTTTATGTTAGAGGTGGTACACTGGGGTTGATGATATCCCTAACCATAGATAATCCACAAACATTTCTTATTTCATATCAAGACAAGTAAATAAAGCTATGTTCTTAATATTCAGTTCTAAAGGAAATATGACCAGACAAGCTGGTCCATTCTGTTACTCCCTTGCTCAGCTCCTTGTTTGTTCTAGGTATATTTCTGAAATATGTGAAACTCGTGTGTGTGTGTGTGTGTGTGTGTGTGTGTGTGTGTGTGTGTGTGTGTGTGTGTGTGTGTGTGTGTGTGTGTGTGTGTGTGTGTGTGTGTGTCTCTCTCTCTCTCTCTCTCTCTCTCTCTCTCTCTCTCTCTCTCCTTGGCAAGCTTGCTTATCAGATTCCTACTATCTTTGGGAATGAGAATGCTTTGCTTTAAGAGGCTTCACAAATTAAGTTTAGAACAATGGAATGAAAACACTGGTGGGTTTTTTTTTTTTTTCTTTTTAGAAAATGATTCTAAAGTTCATCCAAAAGAAGAAACAAGTGAAACTAGCTGGGAAGAATTTGTAAGACAAAGAGTAAACAGGATTCATTCTATTAAATACTAGATATATCTATGTCTGTATTTATATACATTAATTCACTATATATAGCAATCTGAAACGAGAGCAAGAATAGGCACAAATTCGTAGTAGACTAGATCCTGAGATGTATTGTAACCTTTATATATATGTTAAATGTGTATGAACTTATAAAGTAAATGAATGTCAGCAGTTCAGTATGGAAGTAAATGGGGAAGTGGTTATTTAATGAAGAACCAATTAGAATGCTAGCTGGTATGGTATACCAAAATAAATTCCAGAAAACTTTAGAATTAAAAGTTTGAAGTCATAAAGGAAGCCATAAAAAATGTAAGAAATAGAGCTGGCCAGTTAGCTTAGTTGGTTAGAGCATAGTGCTGATAACACCAAGGTCCAGGTTCAATCCCTGTACCATACAGTCACATCCCTAATGTAGGAAATAGTCTCAAATTATCTCCCTGCAGTGGAGAAATCTAGCAGATACATTTTAACTAAGTAGTCAAAGTTAACATCACCAGTGCTGGTACAAATCAGCATCGTGTCCCTCCTGATAATGATGCTCTGCAAAGGATACATCACTTAATGCAGTACAGTATTTCTCAGTATCCACAGGGGATTGGTTCCAGACTCCTTGCGGATATCAAAATCAGGGAATGCTCAAGTCTCTTATATAGAGTGGTGTAGTATTTGCATATAACCTATGCACATCCTACCCTGTACTTTAAAGCATCTCTAGATTACTTATAATACCTAATACAATGTAAATGTTATGTAAATAGTTGTTATATTGTTTAAAGAATAATGACAAGGGAAAAAAGTCTTTACACGTTCAGTAACAGACTCGACCATCCATTTTTCCCCCCAAATATTTTTAATTTGCAGTTGGTTGAATCTATGAATGCAGAACCCATGGATATGGAGGCTGACAGTATTTCTTTCCAAAACATATCATGTGAAATTTAATCATGAGGAAACTCAAATTAAGGAACATACTACAAATAGTTGGCCTGTACTCTTCAAAGATATTATGGTCATGAAAGACAGACTAAGGAATTGTTTCAGATTAAAAGAGACTAAATTATGGATTCTGGACCAGGAAAACCTTTTCCTTTTTCTATAAAGGGCATTATTAAGATAATTTGTTAATCTGTAGACTAGATAATAATAGTATAAAATTTTAATATCTTGATTTTTATAGTTGTGCTATTTTTATATTAAAAAGTCCTTATTTTTAGGAAATGCACATTTAGGGGTAAAAGGTGTAATGTCTCCAATTTAAATGGTTCAGAAAAAATTTTAGCTCAGAGAATGATAAAGCAAATGTTAACTTTGGAAACTCTGGGTAAAGAGTATACGGGAGTTCTTTCTACTATACTTGCAACTGTTCTGTAAGATAAAATTTTAAAAAGCAGGCAAAACTAAATTGTCGTGTTTAATGATACATACATTTGGAGGAACAATAAACAAACAGAAGGAAATGATTATCATAAAAAATTAGTAGAAAATATAGCTAACTACATATTTAACACTTGAATGCAGCAAGACTTTGTAGATTAAAAGCAATGAAAGAAATCACAAAGTAAAAACATAAATTCAACTAGATTTTAAAAAAAATTTGTAAAACACACAGCAAATAAAACTAAAAGGTAAAGCAATTGTTTTGTGGCAGGCACCATACCATATAGGATAATTTACATATGTCATTTCAGTTTGAGTAAGTAGGGCAAATGGTAATCTTTCTTGAAACTACTACTAATAATCATAAAGCTAATTATAACTTATAAAGCACATTCATAAATAACGTGTGTTTTGAGAGTGAGGGGGTAGGGTGGGGGTTGTCAGGCTCATAATCCTAGCTGAAGGAAGAAGGGAAAATCTTCCCACTCTGCGAAAACCACAACACACACACAGAGACACAGCTGATTGGACCTGGAATGTACACCTAACCTTGGGGGCCAGTGATTAATCATATCCTCTCTCTTAAGAAATTAAATTAAGGTTCATAGAGGCTGTATTTCAACAATGAATCATTTGAAGTTGTTGGGAAAATACAGGAAAATGGTCAGGGCCCCTCAGATGTTCAGAATCTTGCGGATCATTTGCTGTGGATAGGCTGTGTGTGATCGGAGTTAGTGCGCCTGCGTGGTGCTGCCACCTTGGCTGGAGAGTAAAGCGCTGCTGGGTGAGGCCATGCTCTAAAACCTATGGCTTCCAAGGACCTGTTTGCCGGTTATGTAGCTCATAGACCTGCGTGTGAGGAGTTTGTGACCCAGTCTGTGAACGGGCTTGAGGGGTCTGTGAGCTCCAGACCCAGCCCTAGCTCGACAATTGGCAACGTTGGCAGGATTCCGACATTAGCCTAGCTCCACAACTGGCGGAATCCAGTAGCCAGACAGAAGTGAAAAGGCAGTAGTATGTAGTGGGCTGCATGCAGCTTAACAAGTAAACAACAAAAACGTCTTACTGGGGTAAGCAACAGCAGTAACTAGACATAGTATGAGAAGCAAAAATGATAAACTATGTGTTGGTGAGGAAGTTTAGGAAACATACACTTAGAATGCCTGAGACCTAGATGGCTTTGTGTTCACACTCCTGGTTCCCATGAAGATTTTGTTTTGTTTTCGTGAAGTTCTGCATATGATTCCTGCACACCTGTTTTATCTGAGCTAGTTAGTGTAGCTGGATTTTACTTCTTTGCAGTTTGTTTGGAACACAATTCTATCTGATGTTAGAGACATTAAATGAAGTAAGGTATGGGAATATGCTGTGAGTTGTATGTGTTGCTCTTTACTAAGCCCTCACGGTAGACGTCTGAATTAGAGCTACTTGGTCTCCTTCACAACCCACAGATATTTGCAAGTAAGTTTTCTTACTGTTTTCACTGTTTAATTTCTCTCTAGTGTTCTAAATATTTGCTGCCTTGCTTTCATTTCATTTATGAGTTTTCCCAGTCCCTTTCCAAGTTTTTTTGTCTCTTTGTTTTTACCAGTTATTTAGAAAATGGGTTAAATCCTATTACTCTTTCACCAAAACTTAACTCTGGTACTTTTTCTCTTATATTCTCAAGTGAATTCATATGTATAATAAATTGGCTCTTGGATAGTCCTCGCTCTTGGAAAGTTCTTACTTCAGGGAAAGGCTTCCTTCATTTTATGCCCATCTGTCTGTTATTGTTTGTGCACATTGTAATACTTACCTCTAAAACAGTTTTTATTTATTATCCTATTTAAGTCATTATTCTTGGATGCTGGTATGGTCAGAGTAAGTCCATGGTTGCAGGTATGTCATCAGCAGACTTTTTCTATTAAAGGTCACGTGGACTTTGTGGGCCATAAGGTCTTTGTTCCAACTACTCATTGCTGATACTGTAGCTGAAAGCAGTCATAGACAGTAGGCGAGCAAGTGGGTATGCCTGTGTTCCCACTTTATCTACACAGACTCTAGGCCAGATTTAGTCCAGACCCTTGCTCCTCAGTGCTGTTTCAAGTCCTCCACCCCCATGCTCCTCATGTCAGTAGATTTTATCATCTGCTGTCTCTTCTTGTTGTAGTCCCCTCATTCATTTTAGATTTCAGCGCCTTACACAATGCTTTTTGTCCCACTAGTGTTAATCATTTCTGGCAATACCAGTATCCACATAGGTAATCCACGTGGCTTCCTGAATTCCCTGACCTTTTATCTCCAATGATCCTTCATCTCATGTTAGACCTTTTGTATATCAATAACTATGTCACCTCTCAGATATGAATTTCAAGCATCCGTTTTTTGACCACCTCTCCTCTCAGCTCATTCCATCTAATACCTACCTCCAACAATTTTGAAACAGCCATCAGGACCTCCACTTCACTGATCTCCATTATTGTAAACCTCTTTGTTGTCCATCACCCTCATCATATTATAAACCTCTTTGTAGTCCCTCACCCTAACCAGCTTAGGTTCCATGGTCTGTTAGTATAATCACCCCCATCATTTTCTGCCTAATTAAAGCCAACACTCTACCTACTTGGTACCAAACACTATTCTTATGAGTTTCACTTTAAATAGTCATTGCCACCAGTCCTCAGTGCTACCTGCAGTCTTAGTAGATTCAGTTTCCCCTTCTTCTTCAAACCTTGAAAAACCTTTCCTTTTCAGTTGGTCTCTTATTTTAGTAACAAACAAAACAAAGCAAACAGAAAAGAGACATTATATTCCCCATCAGCAAATCTACAAGCCTGAAAGAGATCGACCTTAGTAGAAGGGTGGGAACATAAGCCCACTTTTAGGGACTAAAATGTGAGCAGGTCACAAGGAGATAGATGTTTTCCCAGGTATGTCACTGGAACACTGGCTCTGTTAAATGAATGTTACCCAGTAATAGGTTTGCTGGCTAAATTTGGGAAATGCTGTATATAGTTTGAAGAACCCTGTGTAAATATCTAGTCTTTGATATTCTGATACAGAGGCAAGGGGAAATGAAAATTACAGGTAGAAAGGAAGTTTCTATCTACTGGCCTAGATTTTATGAAACATTGGTTTTCAAACTTCAGCCTACTTCAGAATCACCTGGAGGGCTTGATAAAACAGATGGCTGGGCACCACCTAAAGATACTGATTTCATAGGTGTTGGGTGGCTCCTGAAAATTTGCATTTCCAAGAAATTCTTAGATAACACTGTTGCTGCTTGTTCAGGGAATTGGAGAATCACATTTTGAGAGCCACTTCAGTTGAATAAGAGTTCGTTCAACTGCCAGGAGTGCCAGGAATTGTTAGGATTTTGAGCATTGTAGGAAATAGCTGTTGTTGAGTAACATAGTGAGAAATAAGAGCTGATTAGTAACGTTACTGAACTTTGATAGTGAGATCACATGAATTTGTAGTGGACCAAAGCACCTAGTTTTAATGACTTTCTCTAGTAGTTTGACCTATCAGCAGGAGCAGAACCACTAACTCAGCAGTTAGTACAGAATTTTGAGAGAATCCTATAGGCTGCTCATGTCAAATATCTCTGAAGTTTACTTTCAAGCACTCCATATTTGCTTTGTATTATCATTATGAGTGCCAAGATGGCAGCTTTATGATTTGTCTGCCTTCAGCCCATCTCCTTCATTTTATTTATTTATTTGTGCGCTTATGATTTATTTTCAGTTTAAAAAATTATGTATGGTGGTTTGTGGGGGTTTTGTAATGCAAAAACTAAATGTCATGAAGTATCTGGAACTAATTCTATCCATTTCAATTAATAGTTTTATGGTTTGGAACAAATGACTATCATGTCTCTATTTTTCTCATTTTAGAAATTTTTAAATAGGAGAATTAGAAACTTCCAGTTCTCCCTTTATGAATGTAATTGTAAAGCCTCAGAATCTTTAAAAATTACATTTTGGGAGAATCGTTAGTTAGGTTTCTGCCTAAGTAGAGTGCCATGCAATTCTTTTTAAGTAGCTAAATATTTTTTGGACAGGCTGGGCCTCTTCAAGGTTTATGGTATTTCTGGCAAGTTGCATTACCATTCCTGGGTGTCTGTACTTCTCAGGCTTTGCCACTGAAATGTTTTTATAATGGGATTGTGTCTTCACCTAGGCCTTACATGTGTCACTGTTACTGCCTTAATGACTTAAATAGTATCTGTACCGAGCCTGGAATAGGAAGGAAACTCAAGAGGTATTAATTTAAAACATGCTTGGGGGCATGATAGGAGAGGAGAAGGGCAAGTCCTTTTTCCTGTTCTTTCTCTTATTTCTCCCTTATCCAGTTCAGGAAGTAGATAAGATATTTGGCAAATGTTTGTCAGGCTTTTTGAAACCAGATACTATGTTCTTTTCACAGTGTCATAGTTGGATACTCAAGAATAATATAATTTTGGAAACTTGTGGGCTTGTTTTTTATAGCTTTATTGAGGAATAATTACAGTAATTTGTGCATATTTAAAACGTACAGTTTAAGGAGTTTTGATTTATATATGCACTGTGAATAACATGATAATGTACATTTTCATCATCCCAAAGTGTTTCCTTGTGCCCCTTTTGCAACGACTCCACTGATCTGCTTTTTGTCACTACAGATAAGTTTACATTTTCTAAAATTTTAAGTGAATGCAATCATACAGTATATGTTTGGTTTTTTGCTTTTGTTTTTTGGTTTTATTTCTCAGCATAATTGTCTTGAGCTTTGTTCATGTTATTTCTTGTTATCAGTGGTTTGTTGTTTTTGTTTTTTGGTCTGATTTCTCAGCATAATTGTCTTGAGGTTTATTCATGTTATTTCTTGTATCAATAGTTTGTTCTTTTAATTGCTTAATAGTATCTTACTGTGGATATTCTTCAATTTGCTTATCTGTTCACCTATTTATGGACATTTGGGTTATTTCTAGTTTGAGGTTATTATCAATAAAGCTGCTATGAATATTTGTGTACAAATCTGAGTGTGGACATCTGCCTTTATTTTTCTTGGGCAAATGGCTAGGTCATATGCTAGGTGTATGTTTAACTTTTAAGCAACTGCCAAACTATTTTCCAATGTGGTTGTACTATTTTACATTCTCAAGAGTTCCATTCGTTCCACATATTCACCGACATATGGTATGGTCACTTTATTTTTACCTTTCCTATGGATATCTATGTTGTGAGGTCTCAGTGTCATTTTAATTCTCATTTTCTACATGACTAATGATGTTGAGCTGCTTATTTGCTATCTGTATATCTCCTTTGGTGATGTGTCTGTTCAAATATTTTGACCCCTCTTTAAGAAAGTATTGGGTTTCTGTCTTTTTTATGATTGAGTTTATATTCTGGATTCAAGTTCTTTTCTTTCAAGTTCTTAACACGTTTTGGAAATACTTTTATCAGTAGGTGGCTTGCCTTTTCATTTTTTTCTTCTAAGGTTTTTGAAGAGCAAACAGTTTTTAATTTTAATGAAATCCACTTTATCAGTTTTTTTCTTTATAGTTTTGTGTACTTTGTGTCCTGTTTGAGTTCTGCATAATTTCATTACTCTTGATTTTTCTATAAAGTGAAATATCTCAGATTCTCAGTTTTTAGCTATTCGACAAAAAAAGCATAGGTGGTAACTGTAAAGCTAGAGTGGTATCTGCCTTGTATTTGTGTTTATTATGTTACACTTTAAAGCAGATTGTTTATGATTCTACTATTTTTTGTTCTTTTTGGTTGATGTTTTTCTTTTTTTTTGGTGGCTGGCCAGAATGGGGATTCCCACCCATGACCTTGGTGTTATAAGGCTGCATTGTAACCAGCTGAGCTAACCAGGCAGCCCTTTGTTTGAGTTTTAATTTTGCTACTGGTCCAGTTCTTCTGTTACATGGTTAAGGTAACTGAGGTTTATCAGACTACATGACCTCACTAATGGTTTACAGTTTATGATCATGCTAAGACCAAAGAAAACCTCAGGTACTCTCAAATCCCTCATTTCCCTATGAGTTGCTCTTCTTTATGATTCTGTTGCTAAAATTTTATTGCATACTGCAACATATTAAGATAAATTTTGTTCCTTCATTTCTGATTGTAATAAATATCCTCATTGGAAACAGTATTAGTAAAATTATCAAGTAGGTTAGTTTTCTGAATCATGATTTCCCCTTAAAATTACATTAAGCGAAGATGTTGAATTTAACAATTTTTTTTTTTTTTAATTCTTTCCAAAGGTCTGTAAACAGATTTGGCTAGGATTATTTGATGATAGATCTTCAGCAATTCCAGACTTCAGGGATCCACAAAAAGTGAAAGAGTTTCTACAAGAAAAATATGAAAAGAAAAGATGGTGAGTGAATAGTTTGTATTTAGAGTAAAGCCTCCCAAATTCATATGAATTATGGGTAAGGATAGTCAGACATGATGAAGGAAGGCAGGCAGGAAGGAACGAAGGAAATAAATAAGTAGGTAGATAGGTAGATACTCATTATCTTTTGGCTTTTTATTGAATTTGGTTTCCAAAAACCTTTACTTCTACTTTGTCTTAACTCATTTGTGCCTAGCAGCAGCCTTTTCATTATAATTACCAGGCCTCCTATCCTCTTCAGAAAGTTAGGGATTCTTTCTTCTAATCCTTCCCTAGCCCTGTTAGCTTCTCCAGACATATGTAGTCTTACAAAGCCTTCTTTCTTAAAATCTTTATTCATTTAGCAAGTATTTATTGAGTATTATCTTTACAAACTGGCACTATGCTAAAACTTGTGTAGTAATCCATCCACTTAATTGCATCTTGCAGTAAGTTTTTGCTCAAAATATCCCTTACTTCCTATCCGAGAAATCAGTTTACCATCTGGTTAAGAAGGTAGTGTTCATACTCATACTCCCCTAGTTAAAGCCATTAGATGTTAATTTCTAAAAAAGGTTGTGTGTATAGTTAGTAAGCCCCCTAAATCAGAGCAGGGGCTATAGCTAATCTTCAGTTACTCAGGGGCTCTTTATTTTTAGCTATATGAGCATAATTTAAGTATGAAACTGACCACGTACTGAGCTAAGTTGACTAAGACTCATTGATTTATGAACTCTTTTGGTTGTTTCTTTATCAGTATTGAACAATGTACCTTTCCTTCTTGCGAGGTTAAGATGGGGGAGAGAGTCACAAATAGGAGGAATAGATAATGAGGAAATAAACGGCCTCTTGTTTCCCTGAGGAAGTATGTTTTAACCCAGAGAATGATATATTCAGAGCCTGTTTTTGTCCTGGGAGACCACTTGCTGTGGTTTAAGGTGGAGAGGTCTTTACCTTCATTCAGTGAGTATATTAGCTGCGACTTGTACATTCGGTCAAAATTTGTGTTCTTACCATTCTCTAAAATGAACTGCTTTTTTGCGAGGCAGAATTAGCCAAGGCTGTATTCAGTTGTACTAGATACATTAGGTATGAATATAAGTAAATATATGGCAGTAAAATTTTAGTTCAGGAAAGAAGAAAATATTAGAAGGTAGGGTGATAGTAAAAATATGGTGGCATAAATGATTCTTTTAAAATGAAAGGTATGGTTATTATTTTATCATAATTCTCAATTTCCTAGTCCTTCCACCCTTTGTAGGTAAGACTGTTCTCCTTTCATAGCTGTAACCCAATTTTTGGTTTGCTCAGCAGTGTTACTTTTACCAACTTAGAAAGTCAGTTTGGTTAGGTCTTAGCTGGGATTTTAGGTAGGTTATCTTTAGCTATAAAGAGAAAAGTGAGTGTGAATAATAGTTGATAGAATTAAAACCGTAGATTCATCCCTGCATTTATAACAATAATATCCATTCAGAGCATAACACAAATAACTGGAAACCTCAAATAATTATAGTTCGTGTTGTTTTTTCTTTTCTGAGAAACAGAATAGTAATAAGAGTAATACAAATACAAACCTTAAGTGGTGGGTGGAAAGAGAGGGTGACCATGATTCAGGAGGGCCAGGACCTATACATTTTTAACTCATGGTCCTGCACACCTGCAACATGTAACTAGAGAGCAATGAAATGGGTTTTTAACATGGTATAAGCACTATTCAAATGCAGTCTCCCTCAAAATACTCACTGTAGAAACTGCACTTAAAACAGTGATGCTGTTGTTATCCAAAGGGATTTTGAGGTTGTTCTTTTTACTAGTTCCCAAAAGGACTTTTTATGTTATATAAGATGAGCTTCTTTAGTTAGGTAAGTTTTTTGAACCAAAAGCTCTTATCTGATTTTATCCTTCATAAGACTTGGCTTTACTCAAGAATTTATATTATTAGTGGTATCCTAAATTATGGGAAAGTGTAACTTCTTGTATTCATTCTCATATCTCTTGTCATCTCTCCCATTTACTGAAAAAAAGCAATTTTATTGTTTGTGATTATTATATAGTTTGTTAATAGGTAACACGTATAGTTAACACCTATACGAAGAACTGTTCTAAATGCTTTTACAAATGTTCACATGTTCATACCTCACAGCAACCTTATCTCCATTTTATAGTTGGAAAACTGGAAGCACAAAGAGTTGAAACAGTTTGCCCAAGGTTTCATAGCCACTGAGCGGTAGAGCTATTTGAACTCCATCTCTGGAATAGGTGGTTTTAACCACTCTTAACCATTCTGTTTCCTACTTCTCCCACCTACTTACTTGATGTATGGTGGGTGGTGAGGAGGGTGGGACAGAACCCAGAATTACAGAGAGCAATAACTCTCACATAATCCCACCCCTAGAGATTAGCATTGCTGATGTTTGGGCATTATTTTCTTACTGCCTCTCTTTCCTTCCTTCACTTCCCTTCTCCCATGAATCCTGTATTTACATGACTAGGGTCAAACCTGAAAGACTATAAAGGCTTACAGGCATCTTTCCATGTCAAAGCAGAATAGTTATGTGGTCCTGTACAGATTTTAGCATTATCCCTTTAAATACTTTACTCCTGATGGACATTTGATTTGTTTCCCAGTTTTTTGAAATTTTTATAAAGAGTGTGTTCATATACATGTATGTACACTTATCCAGTTAATTCCTAAGTATAAGTTTCTATAAGTCACTTATCCTAGGGCACAGAGCATACCTATTTATATATTTCAGTGGCTGGCAACAGAAAATTTGTAATGTTCACACTCAGATCAAAGGTGAATAATACCTTAATTTCCATTTCTATCAGGTTATAAGTGTTTTCATATCTATGTCTCCTTTTGTACTGCTTCTGCCCATTTTAAAATGGGGTTGTTGATCTTATTCTTAAAGAATAGGCCTTTATAGTTTAGACTATTAACTGTAATATAATAAATGTTTCCCTACCTTTTCTCATCTGTCTCCGAAGGTTATTTATGATCTTAACATGTTTTCATTTTTAAAAATTAAAGTATCATGATGATTAACTGTACATCCTCTGTTTAAAAAAATAGTTTTGTTATCTTAGAAAAGCCATAAGTAAATAATTGAAACAAATTTTGTGGTTAGTCTTTCTTACTCTTTTCTCTGAGTATTTAAATTAAGTGTAGACTTAAGCTGTCAGTTCTGAGTGAGAATGTTTTGAAGTAAGACTAATGTTGTACAAAATAAGAATTGAGCTTATCATTTTTTAATGTAGGATTCCCTACATTTTTCTTAGTTAACTGCCTTTTCTAATTTTTACATGTTTTAGGTATGTCCCACCAGAACAAGCCAAAGTGGTGGCATCAGTTCATGCATCTATTTCAGGGTCCTCTGCCAGCAGCACAAGCAGCACACCTGAGGTCAAACCACTGAAATCCCTTTTAGGAGATTCTGCACCAGCACTTCACTTAAATAAGGGCACACCTAGTCAGGTGAGTAATCTTTAAGTCTTTGTAGGGACTTCCACTTAAAGAGAATTGAGTGTCAAGAATTTGAGAATTCTTTAAGATGGCAGTATAATCTTGTATGCCAGTAGCATTATGTCTTAGTGGTTTCTAATACCTTAAAAGATTATTGGTTGAATGGTTGGAATGTGTGTTTTTGTTCTTTTTGTTATTGCTAATATGAGTTTCTTTGACTTCTCTGTAGCTTGTAGCTTTGCATAAGGATACAGTAACATTGCTATACCTGTGTATCATATGGTATACAATTAGTAAAACATGAATCTGTGGTGACCATCAGAATTAGAACAGTATAGATAGCCTCTGTGATATACTTTTACAGGAAGGGATTTCTTAAGCAATAGAATTTTTCCACATACCTGATTGTGAGGCATGTTTATCATTGAAACAGGTTTCTTTGCGTTATACCTTATTCTAAAAGCTGAACAGACTGAAGTTTGTACTTCTGTACTTTATTATGGTAGATGGAGCTGGGACAGATCTGTTACTCAGTGGCATTGCAACCTTTATCCTATACAAGAATAGTTCTTAGGCATAATATTATGGATTAAATCCTACCCTTTCTAGTAATGCATACTAGGGCATCTGAATAAATTGCTCTGTTTTCACAAAAAGTTTGCATGAAAAAGTGAAGGGAGGGATAAAGTCAGTATAGTCGTGTGCTACATAACAGCATTCCAGTCAACGACAGACTACATATATGACACTGGTCCCTTAAGATTATAATGGCTATACCATATAGCCTAGGCATGTAGTAGGCTATACCATCTAGGTTTGTTTAGGTGCACTCTATGAGGCTCACACAACAATGGCGCATTTCTCAGAATGTATACCTGCCGTTAAGCAATGTGTAAGTGTATAGTGTAACTCTTCCTATGTATAAATGTGTTTTAAGCTTGGTGAATTGGATATAGTTTTATATAAGTATTTAGCAGATCTGACTGGAAAATCTTCATAGTTTGTATGTGGTTTATAGTCCCCCGTTGTAGGCCGCTCTCAAGGGCAGCAACAGGAGAAGAAGCAGTTTGACCTTTTGACTGATCTTGGCTCAGACATCTTTGCTGCTCCACCTCCTCAGTCAACAGCTACAGCCAATTTTGCTAACTTTGCACATTTCAACAGTCATGCAGGTAAGTGTTTTAACAGCTTTTGTCAGAGATATATATAAGGTACTAAACAATATCTATTCTTTATTACGCTTAAGTATTAGTAAACATGTTCTGTTGAAGGTGTTTGGTATCACCTATAACTGTTGAAATGTAATATATAACCATGTAACTGTGCTGCTTTCTAGTCACAGAAGAGGTTATATTTAATGTCAGATACTGACTGACATGACCTTTTTACACAGGAAAAAATGAGGAAAGACTTTAATGTATTTTTTTACCCTTTTATTATGGAAAATTGCAAATATTCAAAAGTAACTACGTAATATAACCTTTATATACCAATCACTCATAGCTAATCTTATTTATCAGTCCATCCTCTCATATTATTTTGGAGCAAATTTTAAGAATTAAATAAGTTTATCCTTAAATATTTTATATATGTCTAAAAAACAGAAGAATAAAAGAAACGTTTCCTTGTTAAACTTAACCACAGTAGTATTATCATTCCTTAAATAATAGTAATAATAATTCATTAGTCAGTATTCAAATTTTCATTCCAGTCCCAGTGTGTACACACACACACACACACACACACACACACACACACACACACACACAGTACTTCAAAAAGTTCATGGAAAATAGAATTAAAAGATAATATGAATTCGCCCATGAACTTTTTGAAGTACCCATGTACATGGACATAAACTTACATACATACATATATGCATACATGCATACATACAGTTTGTTTGAATCAGGTTTCAGATAAAATCCACACATTGCATTTGTGAAATATGTCTTTTTGTCTCCTCTTTGATCCCTTTTTTTTCTCCTCTGTAATTTGTTAAAGAAAGCAGTTTATTTGTCTGAGTTTTCAGTAGTTTTAGTTTGTTGATTGCATCACTGTGATGCCCTTTAACAAGTTCTTCTCTCCTCAGTATTTATTGTAACAAGTTCTTCTCTCCTCAGATCTAGAGACCTGATCCATCATAGATTGTGTGTGTGGGGGGGGGTGAGGGGTGGCTAGGGAACACACTTAGGGTCTAAGAGGCACATAATTTTGGGTTCTCTCTCTTTTTGCAGTGTTAGCTGTTGGTGCTCAATGCTTGGCTCCATTATGCAAAATGATATTTTAAATTTATCATTCCTTCATTTATCAGCTGAAATACTTCTGTAAAATCTTCGGTTATTCAATGACATGGTTTTGTATAGGAAGGTAAAAATACATGATTGATTCTTAATCAAATATCAGGATAATGAATTGATTCCCTAGCATTTTCTCCCATGCAAATACTAACCAGGCCTGACCCTGCTTAGCTTCCGAGATCAGACAAGATCAGGTGCATTCAAGGTGATGTGGCTGTATGTGATTCCTTAGCATCTTTTAATGGTGACTTTTTTCTTGTTTAGTATCATTATGACTTCATAGATTTAAGCATTTCCTACATCTCAATTTATTGTCATTATTATCCTTATGAATGCTCAAATTATACCATCTTTGGAGTAGGAACATCTTCAGATTGGATCCTGAATATAATTCTTTTTATGTAACTCTGGTAGTCTTTGAACAGTACTTCCCCCCTCCCCCATTTCCAAATTTAACATGATCGTTAAAGAGTTTAATGCACTTCACTAGAAATTAGAAATTATTTGTTAACAAATAGACAAAACTTGCAGTTACCTAAAGTGGCAAAGTTCAAGTGAGATGATGTGTTTAAGGGGTTAGTATCTAGAAAGTACAATAGATACTGTTTTTATACATATTCCACACGTATTACATATAGACACATACATACCTATATGTGTTTAACAAAAAGAATCATACTCTGTATCAAGTTTTTATCCTATTTGAATCTTTGGATTTTAACTAAGGTTCCCCGAATGGTTTCGAGTCATTTCCTAACAGCTTGTTAATTTTTTGAGTCTTTATAGTTGTTTCTGTATTGGTCCTTCTACACTTTTACAGTGAACAGTTTAAAAGAATACATAGTATTTATATTGGGAAAATGTGTGGAATTGATGTTTAAAGCCAGTAAGCTTTGATGTTTGCATCTTAGGAAGTTTACCTATTGGCATTTGTGAGTGATTGAATAAGCATTAAACCAAATGTAGAATACTAATTTAGAAATTGAGTTAGTAGTTTTATTTGACCATTTGAGATCTTGCTTTATATTATTTTCACATGTGTGTAAGGGGTACTGGCTTATTTTTTGTCACTGATTTATATAACTTTAATTAGAAACAAAAAAATTCAAGACTTTTTTTTCTAAAACATGTATTTCACAATTTTAAGAGCATAGCAGAAACCAGTGCTGATAGAATTGATTTCCTATTTGTATTTTAGCACCTATTTCACCTTACTTTACTCACCTATGAGATTGTGATGGTATTACCTTTTCTTTTCCTTTTAATTTGATGACCTGGATTGTTGTTGGATAATGATGGTATAAAGTGTATCATATATATACACATCCCAAAATGTGTGGTTTGGAATAGTTTGAAAAATTGTAGAAAACCTCCTCTCTGGCCACATTTCTTTCTAGTAAACATTAAAGTACCTTTTTGTTTTAAAATTTTAATGAAAGCATTTTCTAAGGACATGCTTCATGAGCAAATTGTGTATCATTTTTGTATTTTTGATGTATGTGTTTGCTTTAAAATTGGATGATGGGGATCTCTTTTTCAGAAGAAATTATATAGAGAAGGGTAAGAAATCAGGAAACTTAAATTGTTGGGGCTGTGGTAGGTTTCCTTTCTCCTACGTTACCTGAGCTGCAAAAGACCAGAAAATCTGGAATTTCCTCTTTTCTCTTCACCCTCCAGGTAGGAAGCTAGTTCCCCTTCTGACCAGAAAAGAGCCCCAGCCCTTTGTTCCTACCTCTTGCATTTGAGTGCTGGCAAAAAGAGTTGGTGAAAGAGTCAATAAATATAGGGTGAAACTTCAGTAATTTATGAATATGTGCTAGTTTTATCTCCATTTTAGCTTACTGAAATATAATTTGAAATTATCTATAAGTAACTACCAAACTCTTGTAAATTTCCAACTATTTCCTCTTTCCTTTGCATCTTTAAATGCAATTTATGACTTTTCATAGGCCAGGGAATTAATCTTGCACTTTTCTTTGTAGCCATGTTAGCCAGAAAATGGTCAGTTGAGTTGCTGCAACTCCACAGACTGTTTTGTGCCATGATTGTATTCATAATTTCAATAACTCCCTTAAAATGCTCTTTGAAAAAATTTGCTATTTAATTGTAGAAAATACAAAAAAAAAGAAAAAGAAAATGAAGGAAACCCATATTCTTATCAGATTGATCAAGGTGGTAGAACATAACTGTTTTCTCTCATCTTCACGTATGGTGGAAATGGTAGGGTAGATGAGTGTGAGGAAATAGTTTTATAGCCATGTAGAATAGGTCAGGTTGCCTTAATTGCAGTTGTTTTTTAGCCTGAAGTTGTTACTTATTTGTGAATGACTACTTAATTTTTTTTTTTTTTTTTTTTGCTTTATTTGACTTAGTTTGTTTCTAGAAGAATAAAATGTATGCTTGTTGGAAGAAGCAGCTAAATTACTCATTTGTTTTTCCTTCTAGTATAGTTGATGCCATCTTTTGATATTTTGCCTTGGAGTAGTTTTTAGGTATAAATCAATATCATGTTTCAACTGAAATATCTTTTTCCATAGCCTTTGCAAGCACTCTGAGTCTTTATTTTTCCATATACAGTTCACAAAGTCATTGATGGCTGAGTTCTACCCTGAAACTCTCATTTTTTTTTTTTTTTAAATATTGGATGAAAATTTTATCCCGAACAGTTTGATGTGACAGATGGAAACTTTAATAGCAAATGATAATCATTCAAATATGCCAGTCTAGTTAGCATTGTTCTTTAAGGAAACTTGTTTTTTGCATATACTTTAGTGGTTTAAAAGTCAGAAATCTTTACCTTTCATAAGAACATTCTGGCTGAGGTGGTATGTGTGTATAAGCGTCAGTGAGTGGGGTTATTATTGTTTTCAGAAAAACATGAATTTATAAACATAATTCACCTTCAGAATTTAATAGTTATTATGCCTGGTGATAAACATCATATCACAAAACCTATGAACTGGAAACTGGTTGGTTTTTGTCACACCTTATCCTAGGCGTGTCAAACTCAACTGCTTTGCAACCCAGTTAACACAATGAATATTATAATGTGGTGCAGAAGGAACCATGGGCTCAGGATTATTAGATACATTGATTTTCTTTTAAGAGAAGCAAAAAATCTTGTTTAACGTGAAATTCCCTCTTTTTAAATGTTAGGAATTGATGAAAAAATGTCAATACTGTACAGGTGAAACAAAACATATGTAGCAGATGAATTTGCTGAGGTTCTGCCAGTTTGCATCCTATAGTCTCTATTTGTCTTCCCCTCTTATGAAGATCTATTTCTCATTGAAGAGGAAAGACAATTATCAGCAAGACTCAGGCTCATTAATTGGTGCTTTGAATTCTAAACTGAGTTATTCCTTTACACTTTTTGAAATAAGATTAAGAAGCATCTTTACTATTTTGTCGCATTCTATTTAGTTTGGGTTTTTTTGTGCAGAGGTTGCTTAAGAGTCCAGAAAATAAAGAATTTATATTGTTAAGCAATAAGGAGCCTTTTAATTTAGATACTTCTGTCTAGTGTTTGAGAGATAGGGAAAACTTCCAGTGTTTAGAAAAGGTTTTCAGGAACAAAGTATGAGCAGTGATATGTAAGGCAGTGAAAAGAAAATGAGCCTAGATGCCAGGTACCTTTCAAGCTTTATTAAAGAAAGAAATCTGCCAGGTTGTACTCAAAATGGAGGACAGCCCGGGGCTGCCCTGAAAATAGTGGACAGCACCAGGCGTGGGGGTGGTAGAGCTTATATAGTGTTCCAAGGTCTGGCTGAAACCATCAAGGAGGGTCATAATGCTAACGTGGATCATGGATCAGGGTAGAGAACTGCATCCTTGTGGAAGCAAAAGGGGTTTCTGTTTAAGTCAGGAGGCTTCTCCTAAAGGGAAGGGCGAGGGAAGGAGGTGGTCGGCGCCATTTTGTACTTGGGCTTGTCTAAAGTGGCGCTGGTTATGTTGCAGATCTATTAGGCAAAATCCCTCATTTCAGAACACAAGAAGTGGCAAAGGTACCTTGTAAGTGGGAGTCAACTTTTTAGGTACATTTTTTCCCTTATTGCAGTAATATTCCTTCAGGTATAGTCATCCCTCGATATCCATGGTGGGTTGGTTTCAGGACTTTGTGTGTATACCAAAATCCAGAGATGCTCAAGTCCCTGATATAAAATAGTGTAGTATTTGCATATAACCTATGCACATCCTCCTATTATGGAAGGAACTTGGCAAGAAAGCTCCAGACACTCGGGGAGGTTGGAGAGTCAGATAGTTTATTACTCTAGAGGGACCCAGGCGAACTCGTGTTCTGAAATCCTGGGACCCTGGACACAAGTATGCAGGCCTTTTTATAGGCAAGTTAGGTGGGCTCTATAAGTTTTAGTTTAAGCATATATCTTAGGCAAGCAGCTGCTGGTTTCAACTTCTTCACACTCATGTGACTTGGGCAAGCAGGCAGGCAAGATTGCAGAAGCAGGAATACATGCAGTTGATTATTAACTGGGCTGAATTCTGGGGGCCCTGGTAGAGGAGCACATTTAGTTACAGAAGCATTTCATAAGCTAGTCAGAATTTTAATTTTTTAATTTTCTCAACACTCCTGTATGCTACAAGTCTTCTCTAGGTTACTTATAATACCTAATACAATGTAAATGCAATGTAAATAGTTATATTGTTTAGAGAATAATGACAAGAAAAAAAAGTCTGTACATATTCAGTACAGACACAGTTTTTTTCCAAATATTTTTGATCAGCAGTTGGTTGAATCCACTGATGTGGAACCCATGGATACAGAGGGCTAACTATATACAAAATAGTAATTACATAAAATGTTCTAAGTTTTCCTGATTTTCTTCCTAGAATAATGTTTAATATGTTGCTTTGTTAATAAAATAATTTTTTGTTTAGTAAGTTTTTGGTTTATTTACAAATAGAATACATATTTATTGCAAAAGGTTAGCAAGCACAGGCAAACATAAAGAAGAAAATGATACAGATTTGAAATCCCACTACTTATATTCAACTAAAATGGAGATTTTCTATGCGTGCAATACCATCCTTAGTTTAACAAAATTGGCAGATGAAAGTGAATCTAGAATTTATTAGCTTGTTCATCTTATTACTTTGTCATAAACATTTTAACGTAAAAAGGGTTAAATATTCTTTTACATGATTATTTAATGGCTGCATTATATTCTATCATATGATGTTCCAGTATTTTTAATCAATCCTTTATTGATGGTCATTCAAATTTTTAATGTTTTCTCTCTTATAAAAAACACATTGTGTAGCTTTTAGATACAGTCATACTCATTTGCAAGATTATTTCTTTGCACCTACTTCCTAGAAGTAGATTTGCCTGCAAAAGATGTAAAGTGGCTGCCTTTTACTCTATTCATGACATTTAACCTTTCTCTAGCCCTTGGACATGCTTTTCTTTCTCGCCACTTAGCATTCCCTTTCTCACATACTAACGATTTCTTATTCTCACTATGTCCTCTATAAAATTCTTAATCTAGCATCTGTTCCAACCTTAAAAAAAACAAAAAACAACGAAACTTTTAGATTGTCTTATTTATTTATGTATTTAAGGTTTAGGGAAGTCTGGAATTTTGCTCTTAGGTTGAGAACCAGTTGGGAAGTACAACTTTGTCTTTTTCACTGAATGTGTGGTACAATTATAATTTCTACTAGCTTTTATTGTTTCTTAAATTCTCATATATGAGTTTAAAATGGCAGGCTTCTAATACAATGTGAATATCTTCAATTTATTTGGTGAACATATCCTTGTTGTACATTCAAGTTTTTTAATTTATTCTTAATGTTCGTGGTGTGACATATTTGTAAACTTAAAAAACCCCAAAGGTATATTTTATTAATGTAATTAAACCTTTTCTGTATCACTATTGTAGATACTTAGATTATTATTTATATGCACATAGCTGATTATCATTTTAAATTGGTGAATTTTCTAGAGTGTATTCTACATCTTTGTCTGCTTTACTGTAACTCATGTATTCAGTGCTGTCAATTCAGTCTCCTTTGTTAATGGAGTCACTTTCACAGTATTATTCCTGAGGTCATTCAGAGAGGGTCTTGTGTTCAAATTTATTGCATAAAATGTTTTTGGAACTTTCTGGATACTCTTTACTAAAATTGTTGTAATTAGGTTAAATACTGGTAAGATGTGAAATCTAATTTCTAAATGAATTCTCTTTAAAGTGAGTTATGATACATAGAAACTTCATGTAAAATTTTAAAATTCATTTGTCATGTCTTTTCATTTATAGTTTTCACATTCATTAACATATTGTTCCTTGCCATTTACAGCTCAGAATTCTGCAAATGCAGATTTTGCAAACTTTGATGCATTTGGACAGTCTAGTGGTTCGAGTAATTTTGGAGGTTTCCCCACAGCAAGTCACACTCCTTTTCAACCCCAAACTACAGGTAGAGCTTCTCTAGAATTGTGCTTAAATGTTTACTTTAAAAAACAAAACTCTAGATGTAGTTCTGAAAAATTACTCTACACTTAAATTTTATAACTACCTGATTTTTAAATAGTTCTATAGTACAAAGCTCTGGGGAAACCTGAAATATCTTTATTTTTTTCTATGTTCATTTGTTTTTCTAAACTCTTTGGTATGTTGTCTAATTGATAACATCCATTCTTTTCCTTTTCCTGCACATGATTCTTCCTTAAATTTCCCATGCAGAGGCGTTAAAATACTGAAAGTTTTTTTATATGCATGGAACTCATTGATTTAGGCTGGTATTATACCTATGAATAAAGGAAGCTAATTTATGGCTTCCATCAAACTAAAAATTTAGATAATTTTTAGGACAATAAGCTTGAGAAAAATTCTTAAATGTTATTAGTCAAGAGTTGATTATTTAATGATTAATCAAACTTGGAAATAGTTTTCTATGCAGGAATTGGCCTTTAAACATTGAGTAGTCTCCCATAAACTGTACTGTTCTCAGAAACTCATTGAACCCTTATTTAAATTTTTGGCTGATTATTTTCCTTTCTACTTTTAACTCTGTGTATTGTCTTAAAGCCTTTTCTTTCAATTTTCTTTTTTTTTTTTTTTTTCTTTAACTGTCATCATTTACATAATTTCTGGCTGTCCAGCATTTAGAATGCTTTCATCTAGCTGCAGTTTTGGTGAATTTACTTCAGCTTTTCCTCTCCAGGCTACCCACAGTAAGTTCTCTTGTCAAGTAGGCATCTTTTAGTAATTTGTGTTTTGTGCTATATTTCATAGGTTTTTCCAATTATAGATTGTTAATCATTATTTAATGATAATCCTTTATAAATTCTCACCTTTACTCTCTCTTCTCAATTACTGAAACTCAGAATTAGAGAACACAATTACGTACAATAAAAGTTAGTTGGTTTAATAATTCAGTTTTTAATAATTTGAAATAAAATTCTTCATACAGATTTGGAAAGTTTAGTATATACTTTCTTTGCCAGCTACTTGTAACAGATTATCATCTTTTTAATGCAAACATATATTACTTAGTTTTAATGGAAAACAACAGAGTTTAATTTCTGAAAGAAATTTTATCTATATTTTAGAATGTCTAAGGAACTGATTGATAGAAAGTGTGTTTTTTAAATAGGGATGCATCCATTAAATAACTGTAAGTGTACTTTGCTATCACTTTAATATATAAATGTATATATGTACTATTTTGATTGCTAAAAGTAAGATTTGGAAATAAAGATCTAATATCTCACAAGTGTAGGATCAAAAGCATAGAATGAAATATACTGGCATTAGTCTTTTGGTAGTACTTTAGGGAGGTCTCTATAGTAGAGAACAAGCTTGAAAGACTTAGTAGTATATATACTATAGTGACCATCAGGTGAATTGTGCTTTATAAAGTCAAAAATTGCAGTAATATGTATTATAATTTTTATGACTTAAACTATATAGTAGGGCATGATTTTAATTTGGACATCATAGTATTGTATGTATATGGAATTAAATAATAGCTCTTCAAGTGAAATAAGTCCAAGAAATTCAGTATCAAAATAGTGCATCCTAAACATTGTTAATCCCTACCCCTGGGATTTGTTTCTTTTGTAGAAATGGAGCTACAAAAGCTTGAATCCTTCAAGCAAGATACTTCGCATCTTGTTTGCAGGGTCTGTTTAGGGTGAAGTGAAATAGTAAAAGGTCATAGTATACAGTTGAGTGTTCTGTGAAGTAATTGAGTCTCAAATCAGGTAGCATGGAGTTACTGTCCCATGAATTATATTCTTCACTCCAGGATATATAGTTAAATATGGAAATCTTACATGTTGCCAGTGCCTTTGAAAATCTGGTTTTAAAAATTATAAAATAATGTGTAGATGATTAAAGTTGAAGGTCATTTGCCAGTCACTGATTTTAAGAATGTAGGATTGCTTATAGGACGCTTAATTTAGGAAGAAATGATCCAATAATCCAGCAAATGATTTGGGGGAAAGTTTAGAAATTTCAAGTGTTCTGTTTATTCTGTTGCAGGTGGAAGTGCTGGATCAGTAAATGCTAATTTTGCTCATTTTGATAACTTCCCCAAATCCTCCAGTGCTGATTTTGGAACCTTCAATACTTCCCAGAGTCATCAAACAGCATCAGCTGTTAGTAAAGTTTCAACAAACAAAGGTGGTTTACAGACAGCAGACAAATATGCAGCACTTGCTAATTTAGACAATATCTTCAGTGCTGGGCAAGGTATCAAACTTTAAACAGAAATAAATTTGTATGCTTAAACAGTGCTCTAAATTTGGTTGTTTTTATTAAAATCTGAGGATATTATGCTTTTCTCAGTTGTATAGAAATTTTGTCTACGTACACTAAACGCTTTGAGTAAAATGTTCACTTGGCACATTGTGGACGAGAAATATCAACTACAAAACTAAACACATAGAAACTAATTTTTAAACTCATAGTTTTAAAATAAAATAATAGATTATTTTTTCTAGAAAGCGTTCTTTACTGGTGTTTTCTATAATGTATCCAGTTTGAACTATTTTCTGTTAACATCTTGGTGTTTGTTTTTTTAAATCCATGATTTTTATAGTACATTTTTATAGCCAGTTTTGGTCTTAAGGGCTAGTATTTTATTTGCCTCTAAAAATGCATCATGTGATGCTGAACAGCAGGAGTTTAATGCTAGACTGGATTCTGCATCCTGATCTCTAAGCCTGTTTTTCCTCATCTCCAAAGTGACAGTGATGATAGTATTGAACTCATGGAGTTGTGGTCCATGTATTATTGCATGTAAAGCATTTAGAACAGTGCTTAGCACATAGTAAATGCTCAGTAAATGTTTCCTATTATTACTATCTCTAATTTTTTCATAGAGAATCCTGGGAAAATGATAATATTAGTAGATTGTTTCATTAAGTCTAGTATTTTATGAATTTATGTGTTCACTTGAATGAGATCCGCCTGTCTTGGAGATGTTGATGTAGCCCTTTGAGAATTTCTTCTTTATACATAGTCTAGACATATTATTGGCACAGTCTTAGTTTTTGTTACAGAAACAATATTTTGTCTTTACCACAGTGGTATGTATAGCAACTTAATCTTGTCCAATATTCAATATTGTTCATTATTTATTAGATTGACTCTAGAATCCTGTCCATTTTTTTGCTTAGCTCCAAGCCAGTTTTAAATTTACCTGTGTTTCATGGCAAATGTGGTTAATAAGTTAAAAGTATAACTTTAAATTTCTTGTGTAATTTGTTTTTGTTTTTTCCTAGGTGGTGATCAGGGGAGTGGCTTTGGGACCACAGGTAAAGCTCCTGTTGGTTCTATGGTTTCAATTCCCAGTCAGTCAAGTGCGTCTTCAGACAAGTATGCAGCCCTGGCAGAACTAGACAGCGTTTTCAGTTCTGCAGCCACCTCCAGTAATGTATATACTCCCACGAGTAATGCTAGCAGGTACCTTATCTTAGTCAGTGTTCCTGCTTTGTGTTTTATGTGGTTTTTTTTCTTTTTGTTTTTTAACTCTGATAACAATGTGGTCAAATAATACTGTTTTAGGATATAATTTTAAAATTCTTGAATATCTCATTTGATGAAAGTAAGTTTAATTTGCTAATTAAAATATCCTGGAGTAATTGGCATAATTTTATCTTTTGTTACTTTTTGTCCTTGAACACTAAAATGTAGTAGTATGTATACATCTCAAAATGGACAGTTATATACAGATTAGAGTCAGTAGAGAATCCACTTAGCAATTAAATTATGTACTTTTAAGGTATGGTTTCATCATTAAAACTTAACAGTGAAAATACCATGTTTTAGCCTTACACATTTTTAATACACATTGTAAATACACATTTTTAGAAATGTTTGCACCAGAATCCAACATGAGTTTTATATCTCTTTAGTGTCATATTTATAAGTAGGCCTCTGCTACTGTGTTCACATATATCTGTTATAAAGGAATTCTTGGCAGCAGGAAGTCTAACACATTAGACTTAAAAAACTCTTCTAGTTTTGACTTCTTCATTTTACAGTTAAGGAAACAGACCCAGAATTACAGGTGATTTACCTGTACAATGTTTTGTTCATATCTTTGTTACCCATTCCTGTGCATTGTGTCTACTTCTTTATTTTGTTATTTTAGTAGTTTATATCACTTTAGCACCTTTTCTAGAGAGAAGTGTTAGGATTGTGACATTAGCTACTTGGGCTACCCGATAATGTATTAGTCCCTTGGTATCCACAGAGGATTGGTTCCAGGAGGATCCCCACCACCACCACCACCTGGTTTCCCTGAATATGCCAAAATCTGCCTATGCTCAAGTCCCACAGTCAGCCCTACAGACATGAAAAGTTGGCCTTCCGTATTGCGTGGGTTTTGCATCCCATAAACAGCTGTTCTCAATCTGCAGTTGGCTGAAAAAATCCATGTATAAGTGGACCAGTGCAGTTCAAATCTGTGCTGTTCAAGGTTCAATTATAGATTTTCTGTAGGCCAAATGGGAAAAATTGAATCCAAAGAATAAAATTCAGAGTTATTTATATGTTTTGCTGTTTTAATATTGTCTGCATTAGACATATAATAGTGTACTGTAACCAGGTAGCCATAAAGTCTGGAAACAGGTTATACATAGCAAATGGTTTATTGATATTACAATACATCAGTAGTTTGGAACATTTGGGGTACCTGGGACTCTTTCAGGTGGTCCGTGAGGTTAAAACTTTTTTTATAATAATTCTGTGAGGTTGTCTCTTTCACTAATTCACATTTATATTGATGTTGTGGGATGAACCAGCCATTTATTTTATAGAACACCATTTTTCCTTCAAAGTGTGACTAATAGACTAACTATGGTTATTCTGAATTCTCCCCTGAATCAGTCAGACATTTTCTCAAAAATGTACTAATTAAGTCTGTAACTAAAGAAAACAACTGATAAAATTCACGCTTTCAAGCAAATATTAGAATTTTGGAAAATCTGTGGACTTCATAATGAGGTTGACAGCTTCCCATTAATTTTCTGATGAGATGGTTAGTGATATTAATGTTAATTTTACATAAGGAAATGTGTCAACATTTGGAAGATTGGTATAACTCAGTAAACAAGTATTTTCCAAATGACCAACGCATGATATAAAATTTGTAAAAGATTCACTTAAAGCACAAGATAGACTAGTGAACTTTACTTTAATGGAGTACAAAGACTTCATTGATGTGGTTTCAAATTCCACATTGCAACTAACCTTTAGGAAACTGTCACTCTCATTTTTGGTAGGATATAAAAGAAAATATCCACAATTATCTGAAAAGTCTATTAAAATACTCGCCTTTTGTTCAACTATGTATTTATTTGAGGCAACATTTTCTTCATATACTACCACCAAAAACAAATCACAACATATTGATCTTCTGGTAAGTTAGCTATTAAAAGAATTTGCAAAAATAGAAAAAATGCTCCTCTTCTCATTAAGTTACTCTTAATTTGAGAATATAGTTATTAGTCATAAAAGTGCTATTTATATTTCATGTGATGGTTTATTTTTTTAAATTAATAAAATGTTTTTAAAAAATTCTTAATTTCAATTTCTGTATGACCCCCGTACTGGCCAGCTGCCCCCCCCAAAAAATTTATTTATGATACAGATTGACAAATATAGCACACATAAACAATTCGTTTATTATTGGGGTCTTAATAATTTTTTAGAATGTAAGCATGTCCTGAGACTTAAAGTTTGAGAATTGCTGTGATACATGGTATGTTCAATATTGTGTTCCCACATTTTATGGCTACTCTGTAGATAAATTAACCTTGCTTTTTTTTTTTTTAAAACATGAACTCTTTTCAATATTTGTTTTCAGCAATGTTTTTGGAACAGTGCCAGTGGGTGCTTCTGCACAGACACAGCCTGCTTCTTCAAGTGTGCCTGCTCCATTTGGAGGTATGTGCTTTCGCCAAATATATATTGTATAGCATTTTCATAGGGGTCCTGGAAGACAGTCAAAGCAATGATTTATTATCAGAAATTTCAAGTTTTCTATCTTGAGAAATATTGTGAACAAGTATTTTTAAATCTTGAATGCAAAATATATTAGGATTTTATAGTGTTTTTTATAATTTTTTAAAGCTACGCCTTCCACAAATCCATTTGTTGCTGCCGCTGGTCCTTCTGTGGCATCTTCTACAAATCCATTTCAGACCAATGCCAGAGGAGCAACAGGTAAGAAATAAAGATTAAGGAACAGTAAGCTTTTAGGAAGGTATTTATCACAAAGACACCATGTGAAGAATACCAGAGAATGGGGACTATTTTTTAATGAAGTGAATGGGAAATGGATAAAAGAGTTTGTTTGTAAGGCCAAATACGAGCTGAAAGTTTATAAAATCCTGGAACTTAACAGTTGGAGAGGGAACTTAGAAATTATTTAGCATCTACCCTACCCAGATAAGTTTTCATCTTTCTGGTAAGGAAAGCCAAATATGAAGACGAGACTTGCACTTTATGACTGAGGTATTGATCTGGTTTCAGAATTACTGGCTATAATAACTCACTCAATTTTAATAGAACAATTTTATGAGATTTTTTTTTTTCTTCATGAGGTTGCGTCCATTGCATAATGGACTTTTTTTACATGAGCTCTTTCTTAATAACTTGGTCTTTTTGTAATGCTTATCTTTTTCAGGGTGTTAACATTTTTTAAATTGTGGGAACCTGTTTCAACTTCGGGTATAATATTTGAATATTTTCTCTTTTCATAATTTTTTTTCTTCTCTTTATCCTCCCCCTTTTTCTTTTTTGGCTTAATACTACAAACCTTTCACACCTTTCTCCATGTTGTACCTCTTTGATTTTTGTCTTATTACCCTGATCACCCAGAGGTATTAGTTATCACCTCGGAATGTCAGCACATACATGTGGTATGGCTGGGTATCCATTAAATAGAGAGTTTGTAAGCTTTGTTTTTGTGTATGTGTCCCAATAATTTTAGAACTGAAGCCTGAACTCCGGTTATAGCAAATGTTGGTCAGAAATCTTGAGAGTCGGTACTTGTAACATTACAATTAAATGAAAACGTGAAGAATTACTAATTATGAGTAAATCTCTGTCATTGACAAGATTAAGAATTGTGATGTGTTTGAGCTGTACTATTTTCCTTTTCATATAAATGTCTGTAGTCATAATTTGTTGGTATTTAATATAATAGATGTTTAATAAATGCTTGAATTTCGCACCAGATTTAATTTTTAAAAAATGGTCTGTTTTAATTATATCTAATCAATGATTGCTCTAAATTTTTATTTGTACTCTTTCTTCATAATAGGTGTTTAATAAATGCTTGAATTTCGTACCAGATTTAATTTTTAAAAAATGGTCTCTTTTAATTATATCTAATCAATGATTGCTCTAAATTTTTATTTGTACTCTTTCTTCATTAGATGTGATATTTGCAATGTTTCCATTTCTTAGCATATTATTTTGCCTTAGTGGAATGATTTTGTAATCATGACATAAAGAGTTTTTGCACATTGTGTCATTTAATCTTCTTAACTAGTTCACCGAATAAATATCTTAATCACTGTATGACAACTGAGGGAACCTGAGGCTCAGAAAAGTCAGGTGGATATGTTTTGAGTATAGCTCATCAAACGTGTGTTCAAATCCTGATTTAGTATTTACTTGCTGTGTTATCTTGTTATTTTAGCGAATGGGGTAAGGATGATAGGGGAATGTACTAACATTTGTCGAGTGTTAAAGTAGTCTGCAAGATACTGTTGAGATGTTTATAGATATTATAACCCCATTAGATAGCCGAGTAATGGAAACTCAAATTACACCTTGACTGAGGGTATTTGTGTTGACCTAACTTCTCTGAGCCTTACTGTTGTCCTTATCTATAGATTGTGAATAATATTATCTCGCTGGCAGGGTGGTTGTGAAATTAGAGGGTGTAGATTACCCTGTGTGGTCTTTGCATTACAATATATACTTGATATTTCATACCTATTATTTTACTCTCATGACTGTACCTCTAAGTTGGTTCTGTCATTGGAGTTAAGGGCTTTTTTTTGCTTATTTTATTTAAAGTACGAAGGTCTTTTAAATGTTAAGGTTCTACATAGGATATAAAATAATATAAAATATGCAATGTATATTCAGATGATATTTTAATATAAGCCTAAGCAAAATTTATTAGAAAGGTAAATCTATTGTATCCACAAATTTTTATTTCAAGGTAAAGTATTTTTTTCTATTATAAGGCATTTTGAATTTATCAGCTTTATTAGGTTATTGAATTCACTGGATCAAAGTAAATGTTAACTGCATGTGTCTATTACAACTGAAATATAAACAATGCTTTGACAAATGCACTATGCTTAGGAATTTCCAATGTTTTATGTCATCAAAATTAATATTCTTGAGGGATTATTTTTTGTTGCCCTCAGATAGGTTAATATCGTGAAATTACATTTTGAGGTAGCTTTTGAAAGAGGGTATTGCATAATAGTTCTATGTGAAATTTGAAAAGTTTTATCAGTGTAATTCATTCTTAGAATACATATTTTAATAATTACTTTTTCCTGGGTTTACAAAACTTTGAGGCTTTAACTTTCTTTTACCATATTACATAGGAACCTTCATTAGGAGATTAGCCTATATGGCCCAAGTCTCTCCTTTGCTACTGAATGAATAGCCTTTATCTTCTAGCATTTATATTAATGAATAAATAGTTTTAGAGACTTTTTTCCTTCCCCAGGAGATGAACTTAGAAATGCAGAGCTGAAAAATTTCATAGATAGCATCTTCCCTAGCCCCCACATCCTTTTTTTATTACCTAGATGGAAGCTGATTTGCAAAAATGCTAATGGATTTGCCTCACAGGTTCAAAATTAAGTAATGGCTAATCTGATATTAGTACCCACTTAACTAGTGCTATTTCCATTCTAGTACAATTGCCTCCATATTTATAATTTAGTTTTCATATTGATAAAACATACACAAATCAGCATTATGTACTTTTCTTTGTTTATATCTCTACTCAGTAGGCCCACCTCACCTGTCTAGTATACTCTGGAAATGACAATTAATATGAAAAAAGGAATGGGATTAGGTGAAGAAAAACAAAGAAAAATCGTAAATAAAAAGTACATTGGCCTATGTAGGCCATATCTTTGTTTACTCACCTTAAACTCTTTCATCTTCAATTTACTTATAAAATTTGAGTATCTCTTAACATTTAGTAATCTGCAATTGTTACTTTTAGCAGCCAAAGGTTAAAATTGTCAATTTGGTAATAAAAAAATAGACAGGAAAGTTGTAAAAATTAACACAACAAAAAAATTAAACTTTATATCAGTTTGGAGAAAATATTTGCAAATCATGTATGTGACAAAGGACTTGTATTCAGAATATGTAAATAACTCTTAACAACTCAATAATAAAAAACCTAATTAAAAAAGGGGCAGAAGATTTAAATAAACATTTCTCCGAGAAGGTGTAGACACAGATGGCAAATAAGCACGAGAAAAGATCTTCAACATCATTAGTCATTAGGGAAATGTAAATCAAAACCACTGTGAGATACTACTTTACACCTACTAGTATGGCTGTAATTTTTTTTAAAGAAAGGACACTCGACAAGCATTAATGAGGATGTGGAGAAATTAGAAACCTGATAAATTGTTTACAGGAATGTAAAATGATGCGACCCTTTTGGAAAACAGTTTGGCAGTTCCTAAAAGTAGAATTCCCATATGACCTAGCAATTCCATTATTAGGAATCCAAGAGGAATGAAAACATATATCCACACAATACTTGAACACAAGTGTTCATAGCAGCATTATTCATAATAGCCAAAAAGTGGAAATAACCCAAATGTCTAACTGATGAAACCATATATTAAATAGCCTTACGATGAAATCTTGTTTGAAAAATAAAACATAATGAAGTACTGATACATGCTATAATATGAATGAACCTTGAAAACATGCTAAGTAAAAGAAGCTAGTCACATAAGGCCACATATTTATGGTTCCATTTGTATGAAATGTCCAGAATAGGCAAATAGAGACAAAAATTAGATTGTTGTGATGGTTGTACAACCCTGGGAATATATTAAAAAAACATGGAATTCTATACTTTAAATGGTATGTGAATTATGTCTCCAAAAGCTGTTTTTAAAAGTCTAAAAAAATTTTATAGCATTTTGGAACTAGAGCTTGGGTGAGGATGTCTTTTTAACAGACTGAGATAGCACTGGTTAATATTTAGTTTGTTGACTAAAGGTCAGTTTTTGCCAAAATGTATTTTGTTGAACATGTCTCCTGAGATGTTGTTAACAGTATTCCATGGAAAAGAGTTCTATGACTAAGTAACATATGGGAAGTGCTGGGCTAAACACAATCTAACCAATATTATTAATGCAGGACATCTCAGAGCCTTTACAGTGCTCTAAGAATGGAAATAAATATAATGTGACCAAACTTGTTTATCACAGAACCCTTCCTCCTCAATTAACCTTTTGTTGAATGAGAACACAGTATTAAAAAAAATCCCCCCCCCCCCCCCCCCTGGCTGCTGGCTGGTACAGGTATTGAACCCTGGATCTTGGTGTTATAAGCACCACACTCTAACCAGCTGAGTTAACTAGCCAGCCCCAAAAATATCTTTTTAAGTTAGCAAGAAAAATACATTGTTGAATTGTTTACTATACAGCACTTTAATTAATTTGTTACATTTAATTTTCACAGCAGCTTTGAGAAGTAGGTACTATTACCGGTGTCCCTCCAGCCTCTATTTGCAGATGAGGAAACTGAGGCTTGTAGACATTGAGTAACATCATGCAGCTAGAAAGTGACAGAACTGAGACTCGGTATCAGAAGCGCACAATATCTTAATCACTGTTTCCCTAAATTTGTGCTAATATTAAAAAGTATTATAGTTTAAAATGCATGGATATATATTTTAGAAATAATCCCACTCTAGATCACTAAAACAAAGAAAAGGTTCTAGTATTTAACACCTAATTTTATTTTCTATTAATTACATATACTTATGTGTAACCTCTTTGTCCTCAAATATGCCAGGTGAGTAAAATCTGCACAAGATGGCATTTTTCTTTTCTGTCTTTTCAGCCATTATATTTTAAGCTATAAGTGTGTTGCTTACCTTTCTAATGAACTATATTTAGTATTTTCCTCTTGTAATAATTAGTTCACTTGAGTTATCTTTATGTATTTTTTTATTTAATATGCAGAGTTGTAAATAAAATATCTGGCATTGTTCAGGTGCTTTCTCCAAAACTTGAAGTTTAAGATGCTACATGTAGATGTTAGATAATTTTAGACGATCCTATGAATAGTACTTTTAGGTGTAGCTCATGATGCCTACAAAGTCTTTTTTATGGATGTAGTTGTGTTTATTTTAAAAAATAGATTTCATCAGTGTTTCTTCATTTGGTGTTTATTATTCTAATCTCCCCTTTATTTTGAATATAGTAAAAATGTTATAGTGTCATGAATATGTGGTTGAAATAAAAAGGCTCATTTTGTGAATGTGTGTTTATTACGTATTTTTATGCTACCAACAATAGTACGTCCTAATTCTAGAAGTTTTTAATGAAACAAATTTACTTTTATTTTAGCAATAGTTATCCATAAATTAATTGACATTGGTCTCTTTATGGCTTTCCGTAAGGCCTTTCTGGAGCAATGCATTCTCAAGTGTTTCCTCACGCTCATTTTGGTAGGTGGCCACAACTAATATCTAGATTTGTGTGGCAGTTTGTTTACCTGCTTGTGGAAGCTTCTGCTAGTGCTCTGGATCCCTGCATGTGGAATTAAGTTTTTTCCATGTTTTAAAATGGAGTGGGCATGGATGTGTGGCATTGAGATTACACTGTATTTAAAGTTACATGAAAATGTTTGGTAGAGATTTATGTTTTAATGCTGAAAAGCATTATTGCTTCCCTCCATGGTCACGCTAGAGTGTTAGTAGTTGTTTTGATTCTTTTTCTTGAGTTTGAATTCATAGTACTTTGAGTGACACCTTCTTGATATACCAAACCATGTAACCCATTATTCCATGGAGTTTGGTTTTGCTTAACCGTTTCCAAGTTTTGCTTTTTAGTGCTTTCTTAAAGCAATTTGTCAAAGTTATGTCAGTGCATTGTTGTCTGTCATGAAACCCTCCTGTTTTTCCTTGCAGTGTGCTTATTATTCTTTAATTCACTTGCTTCACAGTGGCCTGTTTTTCCTTCATTTCTCATTAATAATAAAAAAGTAATTTTAAAAATTTGATATTCTAATTAGGTTCTTTGGGCAGGATTGCTTTGTTAGGACTATGAGGATTATTTTGGGCAGCATCTTTAACTTGTTTTTCAGTTTTTTTTTAGATGTAAGACATAATTTTATATGACATTTTGGTAGTTATTTAATTTCTGTGTCTTAAATCAATGATCAAGTTGGCAGATTTTTTACAATCAAGAAATTCAGTGTTTTCTTTCGGTGTTTTGATAGCAACATGCTAAGAATATTATTTTATGTAATTACTAATAGTCTGTATTTAAAGCAACATTGTTGACTCTTATTTCACTGAGACCTTCCTAGAACATATAATTGGATGGTTCTGTTTTTAATATTCACCAGCAGTAAATAACATACCATCCTGCTACATGGGTCGATGTAATGTAAATTAGTTTAGTAAATGGGAAAATGATGGCAGCATACTACATTTACAGCAGTGGTTCACACACAGATTTCCCTCAACATGTTAATGCTCTGTCCACCAAGTAATAGCAGCTAGACATGGCAAGTAGTAGTGATCACAATGCCATTTACCCTGCATTCTTCATCTCTTCTAAGAATGGTTATTCCACTTCTTTTCCAGTCTTTGTGCATTTTGCACTAATTTTTATAGCTCAGCAGTCTGAACCTTTCTTCAGCCCTCTTCCAAAACTGTCTTCATTTACCTTTCCAAAGAGGATAGGAGTCTATGTATTTCTTATGGAATTGATTTTTTAGGAACTTTACATGTCCTTTTCATTGTGTTAGTGTTTTTAGTAGAATCTTTTTTTTTCGGCTCTAGTTACAAAGCTGTATAGGTCCTGAGTGGTCTGCCTCTAACCCTGTTTGTCGTTATATCGTGTTATTTTTAGTGAACTGTTTTGCAGAGGTTTTTAAATTGTTTTTCAGGAACACATATATTACAATAAAGCAGATACTTCAGTTGCTAAAGTTAAAATATTGGTTGTTATTTTACCGTATAAAGCAAAACAAAACTAAAAATAAAAATGTATACCAATACATGCGAACTGTATAATGATGGGCTTTAAAAAGCAGACTACTTTTTAAACTTGAACTTATAATTACTTTGAGAAATTTCCTTGGAATTTTAAATGACAGCTCTAGTCGTTTCATTCTGGTTGTTGGGTTTCAGGAGAACAAAATTTCATAGGTTATGTTAAACTGTATCACACTAAGACTCATTATTAAATTTATTAGAATTTTGGAATTTAAAATGCCTTTAATGTACATGTTAATATTTTTCAAGGTAAATGGTTTTATTCTACAATATCAAGTATGAGAAACAAAAATACCCTTTTGTTTATAACCCTACTTTTCTCCTGTCAGCGGCAACCTTTGGCACTGCGTCCATGAGCATGCCTGCAGGGTTCGGCACTCCTGCTCCCTATAGTCTTCCCACCAGCTTTAGTGGCAGCTTCCAGCAGCCTGCCTTTCCAGCCCAAGCAGCTTTCCCTCAACAGACAGCTTTTTCTCAACAGCCCAATGGTAAGATCTAACATTTGGCTAACTTTAAGTCCACTTTAGGTATATTTTATGTATCATAATGTTATGTGTTTGGGTACAAAGACTTATCTAAAGAATGCTGTATAGTATTATCTACTGAGTATTTACTGCACAAAAATAGAAGCTTTTGGTGATTTGGGCCTCAGAAAACAGTGATTTTGTAAGATTTTGTGAGCAGATTACAGATTTAGGAGAAATCAGTGACTGTCTAAAGAATACCCCTTCTTTCTCAGAACCTCCAGTATCTTTTCCCTACTAATTCATTTGTGTTCTAATATGCCTCTTGTCTTTAAAAGAAAACTATAGACCCAGAGTGTTGTGGTTTTAATTTTTTCATTACAAAAACCTTGCTTGTGTGCCTGTTAATGTAAGGATGTATGTTTGTGTTGTGTTTGTGTGTGAGAAATAGACTAATTTTCTAAGTAGATAAATCTACTATACTGCAGTTGGAGTTTGTTATTTGTTTTTAGGAAGAGATGAGAAAATTCACTCAACCATTTCTTTTTACTCATTTCTCTCATTTGTTAAAGTTTGAAGTCCATAGATTTGAAGATTATTCTTGAATTACAATTACATGTTTTCTTTTTAAAGTCAGTGGTTAGATCAGAATTCAGAAATACAGTCCATGGAAGAGCTATAAATGATAAAATATTTTCTAAGAAATACAGTGGTGTTCATTCACATAGAAACCATTGTGTTGTCCACACACAGCCCCTCCCAGATAGTCATAAGCTTATCTATTATTTAAATCCTTTGAATGTCAGTGATTTACACAGCTGAGACAAGTTGGAATTAACCATTTCTGAAGAGCTGTATGAAAGCTCTTTTAAGACATGCCACAGGAAGTTTGTCTCTGGTATCCGAAAGAGCATGAGACCTGACAATTTAACCTTGATATTTTATTTCTGCTACTTTAGTAGGAATTTATCTGAAACTTATTATGAGGCTCCATAAGCATCAAATTGTCTCTTGAAAGGTGTAGGTTATAACAGATGGTTCTGTTTTAACAAGGCGCGGGTTTTGCAGCATTCGGACAAACAAAGCCAGTGGTAACCCCTTTTGGTCAAGTTGCAGCTGCTGGAGTATCTAGTAATCCTTTTATGGTGAGTGAAATTCAATTTTAACACTTTATAAATTGTTGCATCTTATCTTCAAATTAGGAAGAGCTGGATGTGAATACTAGATGCCATTTGTTGTTCTGCTGGTAAGATTATACAAATTGAGGCAGAGCCATTGTGCATGATCCTTTTTTGACCTTTAAAAAAAAATTAATTGCAAATGAAAGCTTGACAGTAATAAGCTGTTTTATAATGTGAAACTTGTCTGCTTTTTTGTCAAAACAGAATTTAGTGAAGAGTATGAAAAGGGATCTTAGAGAGATTTCATTTGAATCACAGTGCTTTTTTTAAAAATTTACTTAAATAAAATTTATTGTTTTTATATTTTGCATAGATACCACTTTTATTCATCTATTTATTTTGTCTTGTGTTTTCCTTTAGACTGGTGCACCGACAGGACAATTTCCGACAGGAAGCTCATCAACCAATCCTTTCTTATAGCCTTATATAGACACTTTACTGGAACGGAACTTTTTTTTGGTCACATTACATCTCTCCGCCTCTTGCACTGTTGTCTTGTTTCACTGATCTTAGCTTTAAACACAAGAGAAGTCTTTAAAAAGCCTGCATTGTGTATTAAACACCAGGTAATATGTGCAAAACAGAGGGCTCCAGTAACTTTTAACCTGTGAATTGGCAGAAAGAGGTAGCGGTATCATGTATATTAAAAATTGGCTAATATTAAGTTATTGCAGATACCACATTCATTATGCTGCAGTACTGTACATATTTTTCTTAGAAATTAGCTTTTTGTGCATATCAGTATTTGTAACGTTAACACATTGTTATGTGAGAAATGTTACTGGGAAAATAAATCAGCCACTTTTAAGGTGCTGTCATATATCTTGGAATGAATGACCTAAATTTAACCATTGCTACTGGAAGGTTACAAAGTCAGAATTGGAAGGTTTTATTCATTCTTGAATTTTTCCTTTCTAAAGAGCTCTTCTATTTATACATGCCTAAATTCTTTAAAAATGTAGAGGGATACCTGTCTGCATAATAAAGCTGATCATGTTTTGCCACAGTTTGCAGGTGAAAAAAATAAATATTAGAAAATATGCTATTGTTTTTGTGTTCTTGCTGCAATGCCTTTACCAAAGTGGCCTTAAATATGAGTAGTGAATTGAGAACATCTTGAATTCTTAAAGACTTGTAGTGACTAACTTTTTATAAAAAGGCCATGTAGAATATTTATTAAAACTATAACTGCTGTATTCAAGAATATGTCAGTGGTAAAGCATTTAAATGTAGCTTGTCAGATTCATCGTAATCCTTCTAATTTCTTTGCAACTTCCTGATTTTGTGAAATTTGTATATATGAAGAATGTGCATGTATGTGTATTTACAAATTTTTAATGAATTCTCAGACTGCAAAGGCCTATTTTAACTATTGATTTTTTTTTTAAAAAAAGATATTGTCCTTGAATGTATTGGAAGCAGACATGCATTAACTGTGACATGATTGCACCTCAGTTTTTCTTTTTTTGGACAAACTGATATCTATAGGACAATTGTTTATGTTTGTTTTGGGGGGGATAGAAACTGGAACCCAATGTTACCTTAAAGTTATGGAATACTGTTTAAAAAGGCAGTGATGCTGAGTTTAGTTGTATCTTTTTGTTAATATTTAAATGAGCTTGTTTAAATATTTATGTACAGTAATGCCTCATTCATCTGTAGGTAATCGGGCTGTCTCATCAAAACGGAACACAACTAAGAAACTTGGAATTGTTTTTTTTAAAATGCCTCTGAGCAACCCACATAAGTCATAAAGTCTATGTTAGAGCTCATGCATTTGTTTTTATGTGATATTTTAATAATTTTGATTATTTTATTTCCTAGCCTGTAGCATATTAGCAGTTCAGAAGTGATGACTTGAAGGAGACTGAAAAGCTATGAAGAGCGTATACTGTTCAGGACCATTTAGTGTAGGGACAGCCAACCCAACCTAGAGGACATCACTGTTTTTCATCATCTTCTGATAATTGTTCATTATCATGACTGTGTCATCAAGGAAAAGTGAAATTGCATACACAAATGTGTAATACATGTTTGGAAAGGTTTATCTTAAAAATAATTAAAATTTTTTTAAAAGCTTTGGTATTAAAAGAGGTGAACATCAGTTTCCTCTAACATTTTATTCATGTTGAATGCCTCTTGCAATGATGATTACATGAGTTGTTAATCATAGTGTTTTAAAAATCTGTGCAGTGTTTGACTTGTTAAAACATTGCTGTCCATTGCACATTTAGCTGAAAGTGTGGTTTATCTGAATAATTTTCATAAGCCAAGAGGCTAGGAAATCTCTGCCCCCTTTCTGAGCAGAGTGCCTCTTCTCTTAGAATTGAATGAATGCTGCACAGGTCTAGGTGTGTGTTGGTGTAGACTTGAAATGTCTTCACATTTTGGGGGACTCCCTCAGCTTCTTTTTCATGGAAGGAAAACTTAAGAAATTTCTTTAAATTTCTATTTTAGGTTGTATCTGGTCCTAATCAATTCATATGTACAGAGTTATACTATATAACTGTAGGCCATTATGCAAATAACCTACCAGGTTTTCCATCTAAGAAGTAAATTAAACAATTGTTATTGAAATAATTTCAAAGACTATTTTTTTCTGGGTAAATCTTGAAGTTTGTAATTAAATGGTAACTCTTATTGACTGACTTTAAATGAGAGCTTATAAAATTGAAATGTTTAAGAAGAGATCCAGCCTTAATGTGGATTTTCTCATGATCTTTACTGTTTATTGTTAAAAAATATTAACTTCTGTTAGAATTTTATTTTGTATTTGCTTCTAGTTTTATATGGACCATAGAATTGTCTTGAGTACTAAAAAGGAGAAAATCCTCTTCGAAGTTGACAAGGCTAGAGACCTTCAAATTTCCTGGCTTACTGGTTGAATCAGATCTTCTTTCCTGTTCTATCTTTATTTAGGAAAGAAATTTGTCTTTTCTTTTAGGGTGGCATACTTTATTGATATAGTTTAAAGATATATTTTATTCTTATTTTTTGAAATAGAGGGTATTTTATTCTCTATTTTTGTGAAAATAGAGGTTAGGTTATCATTCTTTCTTAAAATAATACCTTCTATAAATTTAGAAAAGCATATCAACACTTAATCTGTAAGGTCCTCCTGCCCCTAGCACATACCCTCTTTGTTACAGTTCTTGTAAATTGGCCAAATGGAGAGGGTAAACTGGCTGCTTGTACCAACATTTCTGACATTTTACACCATAACTCTTAGAAATTATTGAAGTTCCCCAAAGAGATTTTGTTTATGTAACTTGTGTCAGCCTTTACCGTATTAAAAATTAATAGAGGTATTTTAAAAACGTATTTACTCATTTAAATGTAACAATAATAAACTCATTACCTGTTAACATAAGTAACATTTTTGATGAAAAATAACTGTTTTCCAAAACAAAAACTAATGAGAGCAGGAGCATTGTTCTATGTTTTGCACCTTTTTAATTGTCTGGCTTAATAAAAGCAGTGAGATCTCTTACTGCTTTTGCATTCTGATTCTTTTCATATCACTCTCAGCATGTAAGCACTAGAAAACTCCACTGTGCGTTTGCGAAATCAGAGTGAAAAAGGCATATAACACCTTAGTAGTAGTGTGAAAATAGTTTGACCTTGCATAGTCCTTCAGTAGGGGCTTGGGGACTTTGAAAGGTCCCAGACTACACACTGAGAACCACTACACTTTAAATTTGTGTTTCTGGGTCAGTATTTACTTGTAGGGTAAACATACTACTCCCGGAACTTCTAAGTTTTTTGTTTGTTTGGTGGGAAAAACTGAATTTCAGTTGAAATTGCAAACTTTTTAACATTGTTTAACTATTTCAGAGTAATAACAGTGGTGGTATTATATGGTGTGGTTTTTTAAGCCCCCTCAATTTATCAGTTACCTGCTAAATGCTTTTCACGTATTGTCTCATACAATCCCTGAAGGGGGACCTTTGCTTTAAGGATAAAGGAAACAGGGCATAGAGAAGTTAAGCTAGTGACAGCTTTTGCTCTGGGGAACAAATAATTTATTGTCGAATTAAAATACTATCACATTTTGTGTAAATTCTTTTTTAATCTTTGGAAATTTCAAGGAAGTTACTTTCTATATCCTATATATCTAAAATAATTATTTAATTTGATTTCCTTTCATAATTTGATGAAATCAGTACAGCTTATTCTATAGGGTTTTATTTAAACTTTAGAAGTAAATTAATTGGATAATTAGTGGAGAATGTTTTAAAATGAAGACACATCTGAAGTACCATAATGACTCCAATTTTGTGAAGCATTCATTCCACCTTTATTGATGTAGTTTATTCCCTGTATAATTTTATAATTTACTTTTTAAAAGATGTCATTAAAATTTGTACTAAATTAACATACTGTATTGAATTTATCCTCATTAGTTAAATTCTGATTTGTATATTTTTAAACATGATGTCATTAATTAAACTTTTTATGTGGTTGTATTTGAACAAATGAGTATATGACCATGATGTTATCAGTGTTGATGAGTGTTTAACAACTGTCTCTCACGTAAGAAAGAGGGCCCTGTTTTGTAGTGTTTACTGATATTTGTGGTATAATACTCTCACCATGGCTGATTTTACCTACCATTCTGGTGTCATTAAATGCAGTTTGAAAGAGACACACCATCAGCTGCTCTCCCAAGCCTTTACAAGCTAGCTCCAGCACAGCACTGACATATAATTCTACAACTCATTCATTAAATTTATTGGTCAGTTGATGATTGTATTCATTGCTTGAAGAGCCTTTTATTTTATATTGTTGATTTATTCAGCAAGCATTTGGACACTAGTTCATTTCTAGACGTATTCCAGGTACTGAGGTATTTAATCTGGAAAGACCCAAGCATTGTGAAACCTGGTTTTAAAAAGTCTGGTTATTGCGCTAGTGTAGGGATTGCACACTCATGGATTACACTCTGAATTCTGTCTGTAGTTCTGTTTTGCTTGGTCACAACAGTAGGACATGCCCTCTTACAGTGGCCACTATGCTACCACTCCGAATTTCTTAGCCTCAAACAATCAAATGCCTTTCAAGGCCTTTGAGTTGGCACATCCTGAATAGATGGTAAAAGTCGGGAGTGGCTCTTCTTGGGTCACCTCTTATTCTGATTTTGGAGTCAGTCATGTAAGATTTGAATTTATGATGGTGTTTTCTAGTGAAGACTTTTGCTAAGAATGTATACCTGATAATCTGTCTTTTTTGCTTATTTTATGCCAATGGATAAGAATTCAATGTATATTTAAAACTATTTTTGAAATCTGTGCTTGTCCAACACAAAGGGCTATGGGGTTTAATGAAAATAGAATGTTGTGATTCAGGCTTTTGTAGAGAAAAAAAGTAATATGGATAAAAATATTTTAATTGGTGATTAAAATGCACATTGATTAGTTTTTTGATTGGTTCTCTGAAATCTGAACTAGATGTTATCTAATTTATAGTTTAAGCAGTGAGAGTAAGATTTGAATTCTAAATTCTCAACATTTCCTTTAAAATTAAAGGCAGCAAGGGATTGTAAACTAATCTTATAGTCAATGTTTCATTGAATGCTTTGGGTACAATCAGATTTTTTAAAGACTTAAGTTTTTTTGTGTGCTATAAAATAATATATGCTTATAATTTTTAAAAATCATGTAGTTATGCAAAGGATATAAAAGTAAAGAAGTATGTCTTCCTCTGTGACTTTATTACCACACCCCAAAGGAATATAATTTCTTGTAGTTTTCTTTAGTATTTCAGAAATGTTATCATTTATTTTCTCTCTCTCTCTTTCTCTCTCTCTCTCTCTCTATATATATATATACACACACACACACACACACATATGCCTCTAGTGTCCTCCCTTATTTTAAATGTACAATTTTGTAACTTAGTTCTTTTTGTTAAACTTGGTTGTCTTTCCATATCACCACACCCAGCTCTAAGTCATTATTTTAATGGCTTCAGGACTCCATTGTATGGATGTCTCTTTGGAAGAACATTTGTGTATAGATTTTTCTATTAAAAACATTACAGTGAGAATATCCTTATGCATATGTTAAGATTACTCTTGAACCTGTGTGACTGTAAACTTTCAATAAAATAGATGTCATTTATTTTGAGGCTCACCAGTATGATCTTGTGCTTCTAGTTAAGAAATTCTATTTAAGGAAGAAGAAAAAAAATCCATCAAGTTCACTATATTAACATATTTGAGGTAAGGGTTTGGATCCCCTTACTGGCCAGTGCCAAAAAAAAGAAAAATTCTATGCTTTTAAATTGAACCATGACATGAAGGCATTCAGTTAAATCATTGAAAGATTGTGCAAATTTGCATTTTTTTCCACCTTAATTTTTCCATTTTTCTTACCCATGGCACTTGGAGTTTCTAAAATTGTGGTAGGGGTTAGAGCATGGTGCTGATAACACTGATGTCAAAGGTTTGGATCCCTGGACCATCCAGCTGCCTCCCACTCCCACCCTGCATAAAAATAAAAATAAATAAAAGTGTGGTATGAGACAATTTTGTTGGTATTATCATCTCTATTTACTTAGAATATACCTTATTTTAAAAAAGAAAATATAGATTAGCTATGGCAGAATCTCTTGGCACAAGCACATGTTTATTCATTATTCCTTCAAAATTAGCTTCCTTTGCTTTAGTGGAGTGATATCTCTGAAAGTTCTGATTCCTCACAGATTAGAGTTCAGAAATTTCTTAACGTATTTACCATTAGTCAAGTAAAGAATTTGCTTCTTGGAAAAGTTTGTTTTTTAATGAGGAGTACTTGCCCTAATAGCTTATGAAAGTACTTTAAGGCTGGGAGTAGGAAACAGGAGAACTTATTGGGAGGTTGAAAAGAGAGTAAGAAGCCCTTCTAGTCAGCAGAATGTTTGGAAAATGTTAATATGCCAAGATTTTTGAAAACGGATTTTAGTGCAGGAAATGGTTTTAGGTATTGGATGAAAACTTACAGGCTGATTGCAGTATTCTCTTCTGAGATACTTTAGTATGGTAAATAAATTTGGTTAAGTTCTTGTTCATTGTGAAATATTGTTGGAAGAATTTTTTTCAAAATAAAGACTTCTAAATGTATGTACAAGTTAGGAATAACTTCTTTCCTTTAAATGAGTGTCACATAATATATAACAAGACACCTGGAATATTGGAAGAATTAATCTTTGTTCCTTTTGTCATTCACATGTATCTGTTAAAGCAGCTCATGCATCTATTTCCAGCTTAATTATTTTGGTTGATTAATTGTACATTAATAATTGCTCTTGCCACTTTTTTATCTACTTTTTAAATTACAAAACATCTTCATTTTTAAAAAAACAGAGCACGTTTGTTATTTAAACTCAGTAACAGTCCTTTTTTTCTCCCCAAAGAATGACTTTTTTCTTGGGCTATGTGTTGGTGTAGGTTGGTTTTAAGACAACATTGTTATGGGATTTTGCCTGCCCTACTATCTATAGAAAGGTAAATAGTGAACTGCCCCAGTTCTTCACACCCCTAATTTTATTTCTCTATAGAACTTACTATTCAGTACCATGCTCTAAGCTTAACCAGCCAGGCCTGTAGTATTATTTGTTACAGATTTGTCCTGATTGTTCTGTACCTTTTTGTTGTTTGCTTAAATTACTTTTATTAACTCAGAAGAACATTTAGTTTCCTTAGAATCAATCAATGAGTATTTTTTCACCACCATCACCCTGGTTTGGGGGTTGAGGGCGAGAAGGGCTGAACTAATGTTTGTTTTAGCCTCTTACTTAAAGAGAACAGATTCAAATTTTTTATATCCCTTTTTATTTTTTTCTTAAATGGCATGCTAACTACTTTTTACTGAACTCAAGGATTGGGGCTTTTGTGAAAAGTACTAAACCAGAATAAAATTTCTTGTTACAGTCAAATTTTGCCATTAACTGACATTTGGGCAGGAAATTTAGATGCTTTCAGTTTCCCACCTTTAAAATGAGATCTCTCCAAAATGTCGAAACATGATTCTCATCAGCTATATGGAGTATGTGTTTAAATTAGCTAGCTTTGGGAATTGGAATTAAACATGTCAGAATAATAGCTGTTACGTTGAACATATGAAACTGACATTTTTGTAAATCAAAAATAGCCCAGTGTCAACAACACCATTTGTTAATCAACAACTTGTGCCATGCAGCTCCTACAATTGGTTTCGTTTAATGGAAACACAAAATTTTTAAGGTGGTATTTGCCACAAGAAAACTAACAGGTGTTCAGTTGACCAGGATTTCACAAAGCTATTTAGTAAGTGGCAGGGGTAGAATTCTGTCTGATTTTAAAATTCTTCTCATCTATGTTGTATTCCTACTTTGAAGCTTCTAGCTCCAGTAGTTCTAATAAGAAGTAAGAGTATGGATTTAGGAAAAGAAAAACACCTGTTTCAGAAACATTAGAAGTCAAACATCTCACAGTCGCCCTACCCCAAATTATCCAATTTTGGTGTTTTTTTTTTTTCTCCTTCACGTTTGCTGCTTGCCCACAGGAAATTTTGTGTAGTGATCATAGCTAGTTAATTTTTAATATTGTACTTTTCCTACATATTTTTTTCCAAACTGGAAATACATTTATTGTTTTTTCTGATTGTGAAAATATATGCTCATTGTAAAGAATATGAAAATTAATCCTGTGCAGGTTTATTGTTGTAAGTACTTCTGGATTTTTTTTCATGTATAAGTAAATATAAAGACCTTTTACAGAATGGAATCATACCATGCTTAACTGTTTTGTATCCTTTTCCTCAGTTCATGGATTTCTTTCAGTGTCGAGTATAGATCCATGTTCTCTTTCAATGATGTTTCATTATATAGAGTTCTCATCATTTATCCCCATGGTTAACTTTAAAATTGTTTTCAGTTTTTCAACACTGGAAATTTTACATATTTTTTTGCACACATGATTTGTGGTCCTGTTTTTCTTAGAAATGGAATTGCTGAGTGAACAGTATACATCTTAAGAACTTTGATACATCTCAGACATTTTCTGCATTGCAATGTTGTCTTCGTGGTCATTTGTCATAATTGAATACCTCACTATGTATATAGACTTTCATTAGAGTTATGTCTTCAAATAAATTTTTATAAACCACACTATTGGCTGGCTTATAAGGGTTAACATGTTTTCAAATGACTGAAGGGATTGTTTTCGTTTTTACAAATAGCAAATGATTGCTAATTTAAGAGAGATGAAATAATGCCTCATCTTTCCTCTGCTGGTGAGGTTGATTTTTTCCCTATTATTTCCTAGTTGCATTTTCTCATTTATGAGTTGTCTTAAAAGTTAATATATGTATTCATCACATTCTCATATATTGTTTTGGGATTACAGAGGCACAAGCTGGGACTTAACTATTGCTGACATTGAACTTTTAGGCTGAATCACCTCATCTGTAATCAGGGGATTTGAAAACCTGAGTAACTGCTAAGTTTCCTTCTAGTTCCGTAATTATTTTTTTTTATCAGTTAGAGGAGGATAAGTTATTCAGATCCCTTAGATGAACTGATCATTACTCAAGCTTACAAGGTCATCTTTTCACCCTACTCTAACTGCTACACACAGAAGAGGATGTTTTTCTTTGGTGTGTTAGTTTCACTATGATGTGTCTGGATGTGGGTGTTTATTATTTTTTGTTTGGAAATTGATGTACTCTTTGTATTGCTGATTTTACCAGTTCTACAAGTTTCCCAGCCATTCTATCTTCAAATGTTTTTCTTCTACAGTAACTTTTAAGGGTTATAAAAGTTTTGAAAAGGATTCCTTTGGGATCCTTGAAGAATTTTAAACATTTTAAATGTTTATGGTTATCAATATCAATTCAGACTAAATTTCCATAAAGTCACAGAAGAATATTGTAAATTTAGAATACGTAAGTCAAAATGATTTTAAAACAGCACATTTCCTTTCAGCTTTGTTATTTTGGTTACTAAATATGTTTGGGTGGCTCTCAGAGAAAAGAGGAATTACCAGGCCCTTCAGATTAGATTTCCAGCATCCTAAACTGTGGGAATTTAGTTCAAACACGTAAGAGTATTAGGTGATGCCGTGTAATGAAGGTATGTATAAAGGCAGTAAAATTTTCCTCTGGAGGGTATTGTGGAAGAGGGAAATTGGAAGAGCACAGGTTTTACCAGTGCCATGAAAGCCAGTCACTGGAAGACGGAAAGAGGCTCTGCTGGTGACAAACACCTGAGGACACCCCAGGTTTTTTTTGGTGCCAGTCCACACTGAAGCAGTTATGTAAGAAGAGCAGAGCAGAGAGGAGGGGGGTATGAGCATGTCACATACCCACTGACTGAGGTAGGGCCCACATGCTGAAAAATGGCTGAAGAGGGGCAGTGGTTCGTATGGTGATATAAAGTAATGGTGTTTAATGTTTGTCTTATGCCCGATTTACCTTTGAAATTTAGAAGTAGTCACTATACAGATTTGTTGGTTTGCAGTTTTACAAAAGTTAAGTATGTTGATTTTAGAGAACTTTTTAAGAGAGCCCTCCACCCCCAAAATATGCTTAAACTCATCCTGAGATCACCAGTATCAACATTTTGGTGTATATTTTTTCCCAACTATCTTGCGTGTGTATGTACATTCTATGTAATTGTTTTCTTGAGTACAATTTATGTAAATATTGTATTGCCTGCTTTTAAAATTTAGTAATTGATAAGTACCTTTTCCCATTATGAAATAGTGTATGAAGCCATATTTAATAGCTGCACTTTATGTCCTTTTTTGTTTAGAGCATAAATTCCTTACTAGTCCTTCAGATCAAGAGTCTGAAAATTTTAAATAGCTAGACAGTGTATATTTTAGATTTTGTAGGCTGTGTGGTCTCTGTCCCAACTCCTGGACTCAGTCTTCAGAGCAAAAGCAGCCATAAGCAATATGCAAATGAGCTCAGCTTTGTCCCAGTGAAAATTTACTTACAAAACCGGGCCTGCAGGGCATAGTTTGCCCACCCCTGCTCTAGCAGAGCCTTTAGGCTGTTTACATTCTTTCTAACCATGAGCAATGCTTTTAGCGTTTTTGCCTGACTAGTTCCATAAATTAATCCCTACAGTGGGTGTTTCTGGGCCAAAGGCTATACAAAATTTTTAAGTCTTTTAATTCAAATTATAGTCCTCCAGAAAGTTTTCCTAGTTTAGTGTTACCACAAGTTTTTGAGAGTATTTATTCCTCTGGAACATTGATAACACTGATTATTTTTTAAAGTTTGGCAATTTGATAGGTCAAAGATGTTATCTAATTTATGTTTCTTGGAATACTAGTGAGATTGATCATCTTTTCATGTCTTATGATTTACCTTTTCATTTAGTTACCCCTGTTTTCTAGTATGCTCATCTTTTAAAAATTGTCTTTTGTATATTAAGTAAAAATAGTTATGTATTTTGCAAATTTTTTTTTACTTTGTCAGTATGCAGTGTAGTTGATTTTTGTGTCCCTTTACCAGTTCCTCCTTTTCCTCCTCCCTCTCCCCCCTCCCTCCCATCACATCATATCTGTTCACTTGCCTTAACAAGTTCAAGGAATTGTGTGTGATTGCTTGTTTGTTTGTGTATGTATGTATTTATTTTTAGCTTCCACAAATAAGTGAGAACATGGGGTATTTCTCTTTCTTTGCCTGGCATTTTTCACTTAATATAATTTTTTCTAAGTTCATCCATGTTGCTCTGAATTGTAGTTTTTATTTTTTTGTTTATTTAATAGCAAAGAGTAGTGTACTATTGTGTAGATATACTACATTTTCCTTATCCACTCATCTGATGATGGACATTTAGGCTGCTTCCAACTCGTGGCTATTGTAAATAGCACTGCAGTAAACATGGCAGTACAGGTATCCCTATGACAAGATTTCCATTTGTCTGGGTATATACCCAGCAGTGGAATAGCTGGGTCATATGGTAGATCTATCTTTAATTGTTTGGGGAACCTCCATACCATTTTTCATAAAGGCTGCACCATTTTTCAGTCACACCAGCAGTGAAGGAGGATTCCTTTTTCTCCGCATCCTCACCAGCATTTATCATTCTTAGTCTTTTGGATATTAGCCAAACTAGAGAGAGATGGTATCTTGGATGGGGTGGGGGGTGGGTGTGGTTTGCATTTCCTGAATACTGAGTGATGTTGAGCATTTTTTCATGTGTCTGTCGGCCATTAGTATATCTTCCTTTAAGAAATGCCTATTCAGCTCCTTTGCCCATTTTTTAATTGGGTTACTTGGTTTTTTTACTGTTGTTTCAGTTCCTTGTATATTCTGGATATGGATCCTTTGTCAAATGTATATTTTGCAAATATTTTCTCCCACTCTGTTGGTTGTCCTTTCGCTCTGTTAATTGTTTCTTTCGCTGTGCAGAAGCTTTTTAGTTTGATGTAATCCCGTTTATTTATTTTTCCTTTGGTTGCCTGTGCTTTTGGGGTCATATTTATGAAGTCTGTACCCAATCCTACTTCCTGAAGTGTTTCCCCTGTGTTTTCTTTAAGGAGTTTTATTGTTTCAGGCTGTATATTTAATTCTTTAATCCATTTTGAGTTGATTTTGATATATGGTGAGAGGTACAGGTCTAGTTTCATTTTCCTACATATGAATATCCAGTTTTCCCAGTACCATTTGCTGAAGAGGCAGTCTCTTCCCCATTGTGTAGACTTTGTGCCTTTGTCGAAAATAAGATGACTGTAGGTGTATGGGTTGATTTTTGGATTCCCTATTCTTTTCCATTGATCTGTGTGTCTGTTTTTATGCCAGTACCATGCTGTTTTGGTTACTATACATTTCTAGTATAAAGTCAGGTAGTGTTATGCCTACGGCTTTATTTTTTTTGCTCAGGATTGCTTTGGCTATTTGTGGTCTTTTCTTATTCCATATGAATGTTAGGTTTGTTTTTTCCATTTCTGAGAATTATATCATTGGAATTTTGATGGGGATTGCATTGAATCTGTAGATCACTTTGGGTAGTATGGACATTTTCACAATGTTAATTTTTCGAGTCCAAGAGCATGGGATATCTTTCCATCTTTTTGTGTCCTCTTTAATTTCTCTCAACAGTGATTTTTAGTTCTTTTTGTAGAGATTTTTCACATCCTTGGCTAACTTTATTCCTAGGTATTTTATATTTTTGGTAACTATTGTAAATGGGCTAGCTCTCTTGATTTCTTTTTCTGCTAGTTCACTGTTGGAGTATAGAAATGCTCCTGATTTTTGTGTGTTGATTTTGTATCCTGCAACTTTGCTGAAATCATTTATCAACTCTAAGAGTTTTCTTGTAGAGTCTCTAAGCTGTTTTGTATATAGGATCATATCATCTGCAAACAGGGACAGTTTGACTTCATCTTTTCCAATCTGGATGCCCTTTATTTCATTCTCTTCCCTGATTATTCTGGCTAGTACTTCCAACACTATGTTGAATAGGAGTGGTGAGAGTTGGCAACCTTGTCTAGTTTCTGTTCTTGAGGGAAAAGTTTTCAACTTTTCCCCATTCAAGGTAATATTGGCAGTGGGTTTGTCATATACTGATTTGTGTTGAGATACGTTCCTTCTGTCCCCTACTTATAGAGAGTCTTTATCATGAATGAATGTTGAATTATGTCAAATGCTTTTTCAGCATCTGTAGAAGTGATCATATGGTATTTGTCTTTGACTTTATTGATGTTGTGTATCACATTTATTGATTTGCGTATGTTGAACCGACCTTGCATCCCTGGGATGAATCCCACTTGATCATGGTGTATAATTTTATGTATGTGTTGTTTTATTCTACTAGCTAGTATTTTATTGAGGATTTTTGCATCTATTCAGCAAGGATATTGGCCTGTAGTTTTCGTTTTTGTTGTATCCTTGTCTGGTTTTGGTGTCAGGGTAATGTTTGCCTCATAGAATGAGTTTGGGAGAATGGCCTCTGTTTCAATTTTTTGGAATAGTTTGAGGAGAATTGGTATTAATTCTCCTTTGAAGGTTTGGTAGAATTCTGCAGTGAAGCCATCTGGTCCTGGGCTTTTCTTTGTTGGGAGACTGCTGATAACAGTGTTAATCTCTTTGATTGTTATTGGTCTGTTCAGGTTTTCTGTGTCTTCTTGGCTTAGTCTTGGTAGTTTGTATGTGTCCAGAAATTTATCCATTTCCTCCAGATTTTCAAATTTGTTGGCATGTAGTTTTTTTATAGTATCTCTAATGATGCATTGTTTTTCTGAGGTATTGGTTATAATATCACCTTTTTCATTTCTAATTTTTGTTATTTTTGTCTTTCTTTTTACAGTTAGCCTTGCTAATTGTTTGTCAATTTTATTTATCTTTTCAAAAAACTAACTTTTTGTTTCATTGATCTTTTGTGTTGATTTTGGGGTTTCTATTTAATTTAGTTCTACTCTGATCTTAATTACTTCTTTCTGTCTACTAACTTTGGGTTTGGAATGTTCTTGTTTTTCTAATTCTTTGAGATGAAGTGTTAGGTTTTTTATTTGCCATCTTTCCATTCTTCTGAAGTAAGCATTTAATGTGATACATTTCCCCCTTAGTACTGCTTCTGCAATATCCCCCAGGTTTTGGTATGATGTGTCATTACTTTCATTAGTTTCAATAAATTTTTTGATTTCCTGTTTAATTTCTTCTTGGCCCATATGTCATTAATAGAATGTTGTTTAATTTCCATGTGTTTGTATAGTTTCCAGAGTTTCATTTGTTATTGATTACTAATTTTAATCCATTGTGGTCTGAAAAATACATGGAATAATTCTAATTATTTTGAATTTGTTGAGACTTGATCTGTGACCTAATGTGTGGTCTATCCTGGAGAATGTTCCAAATGCTGATGAGAAGAACGAATATTCTGTGGTTGTTGGATGAAATGTTCTGTAGATATCTAAGTCCAGTTGGTCTAAAGTGTCGTTTAGATCTTGTTTTTCTCTTGATTTTTTTGCCTAGATGATCTGTCCAATGTTGAGAATGGGGTGTTCAGGTCCCCTGCTATTATGGTGTTGGTGTTTCTTTCTTTAGGTCTAATAGTGTTTGCTTTATAAATCTGGCTGCTCTGATGTTGGGTGCATGTATTTGTTATTGTTAAGTTGTCTTGTTGGATAGATCCTTTTATCATTATATAGTGGCCTTCTTTATCTCTTTTTATGGTTTTTGGTTTAAAGTCTGTCTTATCTGATATAAGAATAGCTACTCCAACTTATTTTTCGTTTCTGTTTTTATGGTATATCTTTTCCCATCCTTTCACTCTTTGTGTGTCTTTACATGTGAGGTGAGTCTTTTGAAATCAGCATATTGTTGGGTTCATTTTTTCAATCTAATCAGTAAGTCTGTGTCTTTTGAGTGTGGAATTTAATCCTTTTACATTAAGAGTCATTATTGAAAGGTGTTGATTTACTCCTGGCATTTTATTGATTTTTGTTTGGATGTTTTAAATATCTTCCTTTCTTTCTGATGTACTGTTTGTCTTCTGTGTTTGTTGGTTTCTTGGGATGGTAGATACACTTTTTTTCTCTTTATTATGAGCATTTTTATTTTACTGGTGGGATTTGTTCTTTCTTGTGTATTCATGGTAGTGATGATTGTTTTTCAGGTACCAGACCCAGTACTCCCTTGAGAATTTCTTGTAAGGCTGGTCACATGGTAATGAACTCCACAGTTTTTGTTTGTCTGAGAAATATACTATTTGTCTTTCATTTTGGAAAGATAGCCTTGCTGGGTAAATATTCTAGGCTGGCAATTTTTGTCTTTTAGTATTTTGAATATATCATCCCGTTCTCTTCTGGCTTTTAGGGTTTCCGATGAAAAGTCTGATGTTATTTTGATAGGGGCTCCCTCATAGGTGACTTGACACTTCTCTCTTGCAGCTTTTAAGATTCTCTCTTTGTCTCTGAGTTTTGTCAGTCTGACTATAATTTGTCTTGGAGAGGACCTTTTTGGGTTGAATATGTTTGGGGATCTTTGAGCCTCTTGAATCTAAAGATCTGTATCTCTCCCTATACCTGGGAAGTTTTCTGCTATTATTTTGTTGAATATGTTTTCAATGCTGTTTCCTTTTTCCTCCCCTTTTGGAATACACATGATTCGGATATTTGAGCACTTAAGGTTGTCTGTTATCTCTTAGTTTTTCTTCAATTTTTAAAATTCTTTTTCCTTTTTTTTTGTCTGCTTGTGTTATTTTGAACAAACAGGCTGTCTTCAACATCAGAAATTCTCTCTCCTGCTTGTTCTAACCTGGTGGTTAAACTCTCTGTTGGGTTGCTGTTGTGTTTTTTATTTCCTTGAATGACTTCTTCAGCTCTACAGCCTCTGCTACATTCTTTTTCAGGACATTGATTTCTTTGTACATTTCTTCTTTCAGGTTCTGTATACTTTTTCTCATTTTGTTGTATACTTTTTCTCATTTTGTTGTGTTGTCTAACTGAGCCTTCATGTATCTCATTTAGTTTCCTTAGAATTGTTGCTCGGAATTCCTTGTCAGTCATTTCAAGGACTTCTTATTCTATAGGATTTAGAACTTGAGAGTTATTATATTCCTTTGGTGGTGTCATACTTTCTTGGTTATTTTTCATATTTCTGGTATCTCTCCATTGGTGTTTAGTCATTGTGGCAGAGGGTTTCATGGTTTCACCCCAGTGTCTGGCCTGGATCCTGTATGGGCTGCTGATTTGGCACTGCTGCCTCAGGGCCTGGGGGTCCTCAGGTCGGCCTCTTGGGGGTGGGTACTTGCCTGGGCTGGGTCTCACTGCACTGCAGCTGCCCTGCTGGTTTGGTGCCGCTGTCTCCCTCGGGGTCTGGGAGTTGGCCTGTTTTGGTTTTCTTTTGTATAGAAGTTTTTTTGGGTTTTCTTTGTATAGAAGTTTTACTTTTGTATGAAGTCAAATCTGTCAGTCATTTCTGTTATTTCTAACTTGGAATTTATGCTCAAGAAACACTTTATTAAACCAATGTTAATATTCACCTAAATTTTCTCATAGTATGAGGTACTTCAAAAAGTTTATGGAAAGATTTGTATTACCTTTTAATTCCATTTTTTCATGAACTTTCTGAAATGCCCCCGTATTTCTCTTTTTTTAGCTTTTTTGTATAAATTTTCAAAGTTGGTGCAATTTTTAAACCTTGAGAGAAGGTTATTAGGACCAATAGTAGACTGCTGTGTTGATTGGCTAGTATACAATTTTCATGGGAATTTAGAGGTCAAGCATTGAAGTTCATATCAAAATCTTAAACAACAAGTAGTGTGCTGTGATCTCCTGCAGCATAGAATGAGTTCAGTTTTGAAGTTTTAAAATGCAGAAGAAACATAAAGGATAACTAGGAGGAAGTTAAATGGATACATTTTTTAAAGGATGGGGGAGCATTTATAATGAAGGGGTGGTAATAGAGGTAGTAGGATGGGCGGAAGATTGAGTATAGAGGAGAAATAGGCCAAGTGTAGCCAGTTTTCTCCATTAAGAAAACACACTATCCTTTTGGGCAGACAAGACACCAAAAATGCCAGTGTTCTAAAATGCTTATGCTGTCCAAGCAGCCTCTCAGTCCTGGAGGAGCACTTTGCCAGATTAGGAGGAATTTAGCCATCTTTGTGAGGAAACTGCAGGGATTAAAATGGTAATTCACTGGAAATAATTTGGTGGGAAGTTTATATAAGGAAGAGCCAGGAGAAGTCTAATTAAATAAAGCACTTAATTTCTTTAAAAAATCCTTAAGAAAACTTACAGATCCTATTCATAAAGTTGTGTCTTAGCTTCAAGGGTTTGATTCTGGGTTCATAATAGGTTCCTCAGAATATAAGTAGAAAATAATCAGCATTTTTTTAAAACAGCAGCTGCTTCCTAAGAATAGATAACTCATAAAGCATGTAAGGAATAAAGAGAAGAATAAAATTGCCTGCCCTGAAGGAGATTATGATTCATTAAAGATGAATAACATGTATACACAAAAAGATAATTAAAAATAATAAATTCCATTTCTTTACATTTTTCACTGGTCTTCAAGAATCATTGGAAGAAGTACTTACATATTTTATTTAAAAATGAAAGCATTTTCATGCTGGATCACAGGTCAGTAAACTACTGACCTGCCTGCTGGCTAAATCTGGGTAGCTACCTGTTTTTGTAAGCAAAGTTTTATTGGAATACAGCCACACCTATTTACATATTACTGTGTTGCTCTCACCTTACAGGGAGAGGTGTGTAGTTGTGACAGACATATGGCCCACAAAGCTTAAAGTATTCCTTTACAGGAAAACTTTGCAGATCTCTGTTCTAAATAATTAGGTAAATGCAGAAAGTATAAAAATTTTAAATTGTACATAATTTCACTTTTTGTATGTGAGTTTGTGTGTTTATATCTTATATACCAGAATTTAAAAAGATATATGGTTATATACACATTTTTAAAAACATACTGTATCATTAGATATTGGGAAAACAAATTTAAGCATTCCCTTATTTGTTTCTAGTTTGCATTAGTACAAATAATATTTTAATAATCCTTATGTGTAAGTCTGTGTGTGTATGTGTATATATGTATAGTGAGTGTTACTTTTTGAAAGATAAATTTCTAGGTGTAAACTTACTGGAATTAACCTTTTCAAGGTTCTTCATAATGCCAAATTGCCTTTCAAAGACATTTTACTGGGTTTATATTTCCATCCTTAGGATGTGAATGTTAATTTTCCTTGATCCTTACTAGTGTGGAATTTTTAAGTAGTCTTAGGCATGATTATACACAAAATCAGATTCTCATTGTCATTAAATTGCTAGAGAAACTGTTTTTTCCAAATGTTGATTTACTTGTTCTAGTTTCTGTGTTTGGATTTGCCTGTTCATGTCCTTAGCACATATCTTAATTGTTTATGTAAATGCACCATTTTCCTACTTGGAAAATATTCATCCCCTCAGTTCTCATTCCAAATATGATTTTATTACTGTCAACTGTATTTCTAATGTACTTTATGCATGCTTCTATCTAAGCCTGGTATTTATAATTCATCTTTTCATTTGCTTCCTCATTAAGCAGTGAACTCTTCCATGGCAGTAGCTTTGTGTCAGTTGCCTCTGGATTACTTGACCACCATATGCTGAACACTCAGAAAATGTTGCTTGGATGAATCAGTGTTTTTTGGATCAACTAGTGGCAAAGAAAGAGCTGGTACTGGTAAAGTAACAGTCCTTAAAAGAGTTATAGCCCCATAACTTTTGAAAATTTTATCTTCATCAATACAAATATCAAGTATGTTCTATAAGCTAGGAACCAAGTTAGGTACTGGAATTTAAATAAAATTTACTGGGATTTATTTATTTAACATTTTACTTATTTAAATATGTAAATAAAATACAGTGCCTGTATTGAAATCAAGTAGGAAATGTGAAATTATAAGTTACAGTGTAGTGAGGTGTATAGATACAAGTACTCAATGAAATAAGAGTTATGATAGATGTGCAGGTGCTATGGATACAGGTAGGAGAGGCACCTCACCCATTGCACACTGAGAAAGATTTTCTATAAAAAGAAATATCCAGCTAAGACTTGATGAGGAAGGATTATCTGTTTCAGTGTCAAGAGAAATGCCAGTACTGAGATTATCCAGTGCAAAGCTTTAGGGCTTGCAGGAAACTTGAGGCTTTAGAAGAATTTCAGAGTATGGGAAGGATGGTAACTGGGGGCAAAATGATGAAAGATCAGGCTGGACAGATAGAAGCCAGATCTTGAAGGACTTCCTATGCTATTTTAGTAGTTTTGGCTTGTTTTAGACCAGTGTGGAGGACGAGTGTAAGCAATGAAGAGTTTTAAGGAGTTGATCAGATTTACAATTTAGAAATATGTGTTTGCAGAGTGAAGAATGCATTTAATGGGGGAGTAAGACCGGAAACGAGACAATTATGAGGTGTTTCATTAATTTACGTGAAAAATGATGGTGACCTGAGCCGGCATAATGGGGAGATGGTGTAAGTTTTAAGGGTAAGGGTAAAACAATCACTTATGACTCTCAGACTTCTGGCTCAGACAGTTGGGTGGATGTGAGTGACATTTGCTGATTTAGAGAAGCAGTTGGATGGGAAGATGTTGAGTTCAGTTTTAGGACATGTTCCTGGAAGTCATATGTAGAGATAAGTAGTAGAAGGTTACAGAGACTTAAGTGACAGGTCCAAGCTGGAGTTACGCATTTGAGTCTGGACATTCTCAGCATTGAAAAGCAAATTGTCTATGGAAGAGCTTCCAGCTTCCAGTAATGGAGGAGTAATTCCTTTCTGACCAACCCTCCTGTAAATAACTATGAATTCTGGAAAAATACTGAAAACAATTATCTGAAGGCACTGGAGAGCAAGCAATAGCAGACGGAAGCTGAAAGGGAGTTGACAGTTGAAAGAAGGGAATAGCATTGAGTTTCCTATTTTTATAGCTTGTTGCCTGAGCACAGGCCCCAGCTGACTTCATGTGGCACAGCTAAAGCTCAATAAAACAATAAGTGTAGTTGAACTGTATTTATGTACCTGGTTGAACTTTGGATTCACAAGGCAGGCTGTAAGCAGCCCAGCTAAGGCTGAAGGAACTGAACAGAGATTGCTGTTGCTGCTTATCTCAGGATTGATAGAGTTTGGAGTTTGAGTTCAGCAAAGTTAACTGCTTGGTGAAACAAGAAGTCAATACTTTTCAGAGAAATAGAAACGAATCCAGGGTCTCAACAATGAATTAACACAGTATTTAAGATCAATCAAAAGCTACTAGTTGGACCAGAGATCAGCACACTTTGTCTTTAAATGTCCAGTTAGTAAATATTTTAGGTGTTGGAGTTCGTATAGGCTCTGTTGCAACTACTCAACTCTGCCATTGTAGCATGAGTGCAGTCATATATAATATGTAAATGAGTGGACCTGGATGTATTCCAGTAAAGCTTTACTTATTAAAATAGGCCACATACCAGATTTGGCCAGCAGGTCATAGTTTGCCAACCCCTGAAATAGATGAATAGAAAAATTTGACCCATACACAAGAGAAAAGGCAATGAATGGAGACCAAGCCAGGGAGTAACCCTGACAAGGATTTTAAAGCAGCTAATGCAACTGTTTATGCACATGGGGAAGAATGTGAACATAATAAATTTTTTAAAATAGGAAATTTTACCAGAGAAAGGAAACTATAGCTTCTTTCCGAGACCCTCAGTACATATAGATCAGAACGCTGTTCTTTCAGCTTGGTCCCCACCTAGAACCTTTTAAGGCTTCCTTTCACAAATTGATTCATTCAACAAATATTTGTCGAATATACACCACATGCCTGTATTGTGCCACATGCTGGGGTAAATAGCAGTGGAGAAGAAAACAAGACCTCTGCCTTTATGGAGCTTAGCTCTAGTGAGGGAGGGGCTTTCCGTCCATTATCTTCACCTTGCCCTTTTAGTTTGGCACGTGACTTAGTCTCTGTTGACTTTTATCTTGCCCTCCAGCTAGCTGTGTTGTCCTTGGTTTATTGCATTCCCAAGAACTTGAGGTGAACCTTCTCCCATCTTGATGAGATACTGAAATGACCTTGTCTGGCCTCACTTAGGAGCCAGGGCCTGGATAGTGTATATGATGCAGAAACAACCATTTTGGGCAATTATCTGTAGATTTAAATATAAAAAAACTATCTCAGAATATTGAGAAAAAATCATTTAAAATGATTTTTTAGGACTTTGACATCATTTCTACTAAGACTTCAAGATAGGACAAGATATCTCAAATATTAAAAAATTGAGAACTAGTGCTCGCTTCGGCAGCACATATACTAAAAAATTGAGAACTATATGGGAGGAAGATATTTTATCTTAGGAATAAAATTGTGTCCCTGATGAGACATTTCAGTGGTATTAAGTATAATAAATACACATAACATTTGTCTTGGCATCCTGAGAAAAAGTCTTACTGAATGTGATTTTAAACAAAGGTTGTGACTCAAATTACATGAAGACTTATTGATGGTGCTAGACATCTACTTGCTTATCACTGAAAATATTCACGAGACCAGACTACAAATGAAGAGCTTAACAAATGACTGAATATCATGGCTGTTGAAAAATTATAATAAAAGCTAAATTTATTTGGCACGTTTTGTTACTATTTAAGAGTTGGCAGAGCTTTTAGCACCTACGTTGTCCTTATTTAGAACTTGATAGAACCTAATTTCCTAAACATCAACTTATAAAGTATCCAAATTGAGGCAAGATTATTATGCTTGTTTATTAGTTTTAAGCATGTACTTCATACTTGGGATAGTTATGTTGTGTAGTGTATTCCTTTTTATTCCTTTAACTGCATGGAGCAACTCTTAAAACTCAACCCTAAAAAGACAAATAACTGAACTTAAAAAAAAAAAAAGTTAGCAAAGCCGCTGAATATACAAATGGCCAGTAAGCACGTGACAAAACGTTCAACATCATTAGTGTATTAGTTCATTTTGTGTTGCTATAACAGAAATACCTGAGACTGGGTAATTTATAAAGGACAGAGGTTTATTTGGCTCACGATTCTGGGACAGCTGCATCTGGCATGGGCCTCAGACTGCTACTACTCATGGCAGAAAGTGGCAGGCAGCTGGTGGGTACAAGCAGATCACATGGCAAGAGGAAGCGAGAGAGAGAGAGAGAGAGAGAGAGAGAGAGGAGGTGCCAGCGTCTTTTAAACAACCACCTCTTGCAGGAACCAATAGAGTGAGAACTCACTCATTAATCCCCCCCACCTAGGGAGAGCATTAATCCATTCATGAGGGATTCCCCCCCCCCATGACTCAATCAGTTTCCAACACTGCCCCATGAGTTTTGGTGGGGACAACACATCCAAACTCTACCGATTAATCATTAGGGAGATTCAAATCAAAACCACAATGAGATATCACATTGAACCTACTGGGATGGCTATCATCAAAAAAAAAAAAAAAAATAGTAAGTGTCAGCAAGTATGTGAAAATATTGAAAAATTGGATCCCTCATACTTCACTGATGTAGATGTAAACTGATGCAGCTGCTTTGTAGAACAGTTTGGCAGTTCCTTAAAAAATTAAACATGGAATTACCATATGACTCAGCCATTCCACTGCTAGGTTTATACCCAAGAGAAACAAAAACACGACTACAGAAAAACGTATACACAAATGTTTATAGTAGCATTATTCATAAGAACCAGTAAGTGGAAACAACCCAAATATCTATCAACTGATAAATGGATAAATATAATATGGTATAACCATACAATGGAATATTATTAAGCCATAAGAAGGAATGAAATACTGATTCATGCTGCAACATCGATGAACCTTGAAAACATGGTAAGTAGAACAAGCCAGACACAAATGGTGACATATTAATCATTCCATTTATATGAGTGTTCAGAATAGGCAAATCCAAAGAGACAGAAAGTAGAATAGTGGTTGCCAGGGCCTGGAAGGAGAAGTAGAAAATGACTACTAATGGATACAGGGTTTCTTTATGGGATAGGAAAAAAGTTCTGAAATTAAATAGTGAATTTTGTGAGTATACTAAAAACCGTTCAATTGTTTAAAGGGTAAAATTTATGATATGCAAATTATGTCTCAATTTTAAAAATGCAAAAGTAAAATAACTATGTTTAGATAAAGTATTCAAATACTTATTCTCCTTTACTGAACTATGGAAAGTTTATCCTAATCCCTGGCACAAAACCAGTGCCTAGCAAGTGGTAGGCACAGCTTTTTTTTTTTTTTTTTTTGAGTAATTCAACAAGTGAATGGATGAGTGAACTAAATGTGAACTGAATACAGACATCCTAAATAAAGTTCCATTGACTCATTTCCCAGGAGCGATAAAACTGGGTTTCTTAAGACTCATTTCCCAGTGACGGTATGTCGTGAGTGGTTCTACTGCTTCCCATCTCAGAATGGCTTTTGCCATCAGCCATTTTACCCAATAAGATCCACTTGCCCAGCACTTTGTTGATGATCATTCTAGGATTTCATGTAGGACATCATGATAACATGGATCAAGAAACCAGATAGAATGTTTTTGTAATTAAAAAAATCCAGCTACACTTCCCATCTCAGTTATGAGGGGAGAAGGAAGAGAAGATACAAATGGCAGTGGGAAAAGAAAGAGACTAGTCAAGGTACAAATGGAAAATCATCCCGCCCCAGTTTAGAAACTGATGTCTGTTTCTCTGCTACTCTTTGAGTAATAGTAAGCTCACACTACTCAAATCACAAGTTTAGTTGTCCTTCAAATATTTCCTGATAAGTTGATTCTCCTTAATTCAGAAAGAATGCACAATGCTAGTAGTTCCTGCTAAAATATATGAAGGCATATAGTCATCCCCACCTCGTTTGCCCTTGTTTATTCAGCAGCCCACTCCTTCCGTGACTCTACTGGTGTTTGTGGTACAGGACCTAAGAGCAGGGGCTGTAGAATCTCTCAAATCTGGATTCAGATCCCACTTCATACCTCAGAAGACTTGCTCTTATGGCAGCTTAGTTAATTTCCCTGAATGTTTTTTTATTTGTAAAATGTGAATGGTATTGATTTTTCATGGTGGTCATCAGAATTAAGTTAGATTGATATATGTATGCCCTCAATAAGAGTTACCTATTATTATTCAACTTTTATTTAACTAGCCATGACTAATTACCAATATGGGTTTTATTTTCAAGCTTTTCTTTGTACAGAGTCTAAATTTCTTTTAGGTCTGGACTAATTTTTAAGAGTAAGATTTGGGCCTATATGCTTATATTAAGAAATTACAATTCTAGCATTATCTGTCTCTCACTGAAAATAAATTTGACTGAAATCCCTTTGCCCATTATTTGTATGTATCAAGTTAATAAAAAAATATTTGATCCAGATCAAATAAAAATAACTCCTTCTACCCTCTCTAGGCAAATCAATAATTCTCTTAATAAGCATATATCAAAAAAATACTTTTTTATTTTCATTTTTTATAAATGCTTTATTTTAAAGTTCAACATTATACAATGTAATCGTTTTTCATGTCTGTTTACCAATTCTTCCCTTACCTATCTCTCCCCTCCCCCTTTCCCAACTGTGGTAACTTCAGTTCTGTTCTCTCTTTTTATTTTGATTGCTGTATCTTTCTTTGTATTTATTTCTTTTTTAGTTCCCACTTATGACTGAGTACACGTGGTATTTCTCTTTCTGTGCCTAGCTTATTTCATGTAACATGATTTTCTTTATGTTCATCCATTTTGCTGTGAATGACAGTACTTCATTCTTTTTTATGGCAGAGTAATACTCCATTGCATATATATACTACATTTTCCTTATCCAGTCATCTGACAGCAGACATTTAAGTTGGTTCCACCTCTTGGCTATTGTAAATAGAGCTTCAGTAAACACGGGAGTACATGGTATCCCTTCAGCTTGATGATTTCCATTCCTTTGTGTATATACCCAACAGTGGAATTACTGGATCATATGGCAGTTCTATCTGTAGTTGTTTGAGGAAACTCCATACTGTTTTCCATAATGGTTGTGCAAATTTACAGTTCCACTAACAAGGTAGGAGATTCCCCTTTCTCCACATCCTCATCAGCATTTGTTATTCTCTGTCTCTTTGATAATAGCCGGCCTTACTGGGGTGAGATGATATCTCAGTGTGGTTTTGATTTGCATTTCTTTGATGCTGAGTAATGTTGAACATTTTTTCATGTGTCTGTTGGCCATTTGTATACCTTCCTTTGAGAAATGCCTATTCAGCTCTTTCATCCATTTTTTAATCAGATTTTTTTTTTTTTTTTTACTATTGAGTTGTTTGAGTTCCTTGTATAGGTTGGATATTAATCCTTTGTCAGATGCATAGTTTGCAAATATTTTCCTCAACTTTGTAGGTTGTCTTTTTGCTCTGTTAATTGTTTCCTTTGCTGTACAGAAATTTTTAGTTTGATGTAATTCCATTTATTTATTTTTCCTTTTGTTGCCTGTATTTTGGGGGTCATATTCATAACCAGTCCTTCTTCCTGAAGTGTTTTCTCTCTGTTTTCTTTCAGGAGTTTTATAGTTTCAGGTCTTATATTTTAAGTATTTAATCCATTTTGAGTTGATTTTGGAATATGGTGAGAGGTACAGGTATAGTTTTATCCTTCTACAGGTGGATGTCCAATTTTCCCAGCACCATTTATTGAAGAGGCAGTCTTTTCCCCAATGTGTGTTCTTGGTGTCTTTGTTGAAGATCAGTTGGCTGTAAGTTTGTGGGTTGATTTCTGGGCTCTTTATTTTATTCCATTGGTCTGAGTGTCTGTTTTTATGCCAGTACCATGCTGTTTGATTCCTGTAGCTTTGTAGTATAATTTGAAGTCAGGTAGTGTTATGCCTGGCTTTATTTATTTATTTTTTGCTCAGGATTGCTTTGGCTATTTGGGGTCTTTTGTTGTTTCATATGAGTGTTAGGATTATTTATCTATTTCTGTGAAGAATGTCATTGGTATTTTGATGGGGATTGAATTGAATCTGTAATAAGGACAGATTGATGGGGATTGCATTGAGTCCGTAGTACGGGTAGTATGGACATTTTCACAATGTTAACTCTTCCAATCTGAGAGCATAGATTGTCTTTCCATCTTTTTGTGTCCTCTTTAATTTCTTTCAATAGTGATCTGTAGTTCTTGTTGTAGAGATCTTTCACCATGTTGGTTAAATTTATTCCAAGATATTTTATTTTTTTGGTAACTATTGTAAATGGGTTTGCTCTCTTGATTTCTTTTTCTGTTAGTTTGTTATTGGAGTATAAAAATGCTACTGATTTTTGAGTGTTGATTTTGTATTCTGGAACTTAACTGAAGTTGTTTATCAACTCTAAGAGTTTTTTTTAATAGAGTATTTAGGCTTTTGCATATATAGGATCATGTCATCTTCAAACAGGGATAATTTGACTTTATCCTTTGCAATCTGGATGCCCTTTCTTTCTTTCTCTTGCCTGATTGCTCTGGCTAGTACTTCCAATACTGTGTTAAATAGAAGTGGTGAGAGTGGGCATACTTGTCTTATTCTTAAGGGAAAAGCTTTCAGTTTTTTCTCATTCAGGATGATATTGGCAGTGGGTTTGTCTTATACAGTATTTATTGTGTTGAGATACTTTCCTTCTATACCTAATTTGCTGAGAGTCTTCTCCATGAAAGGATATTGAATATTGTCAAATGATTTTTCTGCATTTATAGAGACATGGTTTTTGTCCTTGATTTTGTTGATGTGGTGGTGTATCACATGTATTGACTTGTGTATGTTGAACCATCCTTGCATCCCTGGGATGAATCCCACTTGATTGTGTTGTATAATTTTTTTGATTTGTTGCTTTATTCTACTTGCTAATATATTATTAAGGATTTCTACATCTATGTTCATCAAAGATATTGGCCTATAGTTTTCTTCTTTATTGTGGGTTTGTCTGGTTTTGGTATCAAGGTGATGCTGGCCTCATAGAAAGAGTTTGGGATAATAGCTTCTGTTTCAATTTTTTGTAATAGTTTGAAGAGAATTGGCATTAATTACTCTTTAAAGGCTTGGTAGAATTCTGCAGAAAAGCCATCCAGTCCTGGATTTTTCTTTGTTGGGAGACTGCTGATTACTGCTTCAATCTCATTGCTTGTCACTGGTCTGTTCAAGTTTTCTATTTCTTCTTGATTCAGTCTTGGTAGTTTGCGTGTGTCCAGAAATTTATCCACTTCCTCCAGGTTTTCAAATTTGCTGGTGTATAGTTGTTTATAATGGTCTCTAATGATTTTTTCAAGGGAAGACTTTTTAGTTAAGATGGATCATTCTGTATTATAATTGAATTCACTTGAGAATTTAAGAGTTAGAAAGGACCGTTGAGAGGGTCTGACCTTCGATGTTTATAAGGGAAGAAATGAAGGCTTAGAGAGATTTAGAGTTTCATTGACAAGCAGACAGCTACACAGTGATATGGACAAAAGTTTTGATGCTTGTTCTAAGGCACCAATTCCTGTGTTAAGACAAAGACAAATAGCGAGACAGGTCACTTGCACTTAAGGCTTTATTTTATGTTATCCTTTTAGTTACCTTTTTGAACTCTCCAATGCACATCATCCACCTCTCATGTCCTCTGAACCATTCTAGTCCATCAACCTTAAAACATCTACGCTCCTTTCTGACCTCAAGTTCAAAAGACTTCTAATAGATGCCAGTGGTAGTTATAGCCTCCTACACAGTATTCCCACAGTCTTATGAACAATTACAGAGCTGGTTATTTCTGGGTAAAATCACTCAGTCCCTTATCCTATAGCTTGTTGAGAAGTGTTTGATGTAGATTTTGGTCCTACCTGCTGGCTCCTAGTGGGATAGCAATGTTGCCCAGATACCTGCTTTATGTTCCCTTCAGTGGTTCTTAGTTTCTAATTCTTTATTCTGTTCTGTATCAGAATAATTCAAAGAGAAAAGAACATTCATTATTCTTATATGAATATTCATACATCCTCCTTAAAAAATAGTCACAAGCCAGTTTGAGACCTTGGGTCCCAGGAAATAGTAGTGTCTCTTTGTTCTTGCTTTGCCCTGCTGGCAACTCTTTTGACTTCACTATCAAAAGGCTGGTGGTTGAACTGAACAAAGGAGCTGCTCCTAGGGCTATTGTACAGCACCCTACACAGCAACTCCAGGCTGGACACAGTGTGGGCATTATCTGCAGATGCAGGCTGGGTGGAGGCAGCTGGCAGGCACATTTCCCTGGAATCTGAGTAATCTGAGTTTCCAGTTTATTGAAAACCTGTTGAGACGGTTAGATGGAGGGTGTTATGAGAGTATCCACATCAATTAGACATTTTAGGTACTTTATTGCAAAGGTTTTCTTTTCATTGCCCAACTATTTGACTTTTTTTTTTTTTTCTTTTTGGAAGCTCAGTTTTGCTTGTATCTAATTGCATTTTTTTGTAAGAAGTAATAAAAGTTGCAATAACAACAAGAACTTTAGATAAATTGTAAGATCACCAAAAAAAGGAATGTCTGATTTCGAGATGACTTTATTCTTCAGGTTTCCCTTACCTGCTCTGTCGACCTCCTGGAATCTTGGTAGACCCCAGAGGTCACTTGGGCATCCCTTTTGTAAACCATTGATTTTATTTTGAATGAAATTGATTGCATTGTTATGATGAGGCTTTCCTTTCTCCACTGTTTTAGATGGTGTGCCTTTTTTTAGAAAAGTTTTAATTGAAGATATTTCTAGAAGTTATTATTATGCTATTGGTTTATAGCTTTGCTGCTTTGTTTTGTGTCTTCTGTATAGAATGTCTTTGGCTAGAAGCTTAATGACATGGCTAGATTGCGTACTTTGCAGAGAAGGGATGTGTTAGGTCTTCTGTGCTTGCCCCATATGCCTCACATAAAACCCTGTTCAATACCCATCATCGCTGGCTTTGTGAATGGCTTTAAATGGATTCTTGATGTGACCACCTGGCGTCATCCCCTGGAAAGAGGATGAAGTCATTCATTCATCAAATATTAATTGATGCCATTTAAGAGTTGTTTGAAAGGATCTGGATATTCAAAATCAAAAACATGGGGTTCCTGCCCTCAAGAACTTCAAGGTCTTATAAACAGGCACAAGTGTATTAATCTAACAGTGAGATTGTTACTGAGCAAGGGCTTGCTCCCAGACAGGCATAGAAGCCAATAATATGGCACTGATTTTTGAGAAAAGGAAAGGCTTTATTGTGAGGTTGACTGGCAAGGAGATAAGAGGCAAGGCTCTCATCTGTCTCCCCAATCTAGGGTCTGGGCATGTTTTAAGGGGTCAGGGAGCAAGGAAGTTTCGAGTTGGTAGAATTTGGTCAGTGCACCAGATCTCCTTTATTGCAGGAGCTCTCACTTTGGAATTGGCTCCAGTGGTTAAGTTACCAGCCTTTTAGTTCTGCTGGTAGGGAATTTTGTTCCTGTAGTGCTCAAGGTCACGACCTCCCTACCCAGGGCATGCTCAGTGAGTTTACTGAAGAACAATATGCTAGTACAAAGTGAGACCAGGTGAAACAAGTTAGGCAGTTTCAAGATCATGTAAAAGACAGGCTAGCATAAGTAAGAGAGTAATTGGCTCTGAATGATGAGGCGGGGGAGAGCTGGTCAGAGAAATCCTCACAGAGCTTTCCTTTTCTCATTCAGTAGGTATCTATTATGTTCCCGGCACTGCTGCAGTCACCAGGAGCACAGCTTTTAATAAGTGGATAGGCAGATAGGATTCAGCTATACTGGAAGGAGAGAAAAATAAGAGTTAATTCCACTACAGATACAAGAAAAAAGTCCTTGCACTGTCTGTCTGATTGTAGCAGTCAAGATTGAATAGAGGAAAATGGGGTCGGGGGAGGGCACAGATAAAAATAAATAAGGGCCAACTGATAAGCAAATATCAGGTATATACAAAGAACATAACCTAAGGGCAATTTCAGATTGGGTGGTCAGGAAACCTCACTCTGAAGAAGTGAAATTTAATTTTAGACCTGAAATTTAAGCAGGAATCAACTGTGCACAGAGCTGGAAAAATTATTCCAGGCAGAGAAAACATCTAAGGCAAAAGTATTAAAGTAGGCACAAGCTTTATGTGTTTGAGTAACAGAAAGAAAGCAAGTATGTCTGGCAGGTGAGGTTTCCCAGATGGGCAGGGGCCAATCCTGTAGGGCCTTGTAGGATGGGTTAAGGGGTTATGATAAATCCAAATTGTGAAGAGACGACATTGGTGGGTGTGCTATGTTCCAAACCTTAGCTTCTGTATGGAAAATGGAATTTAGCAGGAATAAGAGTGAAACAGGGAGAGTAGTGGGGAGGTGACACCAATCGTTTAGAAAAGAGACAGGGCCTGGTACCAGAGGTTGATGCTACCGGAGGAAGAAGGAGATGTTTGTGAAAGAGAAAAGGAATTCAGAAGTATGCAAGACGAAGGACGGACAATACAGACAGAGAAGCAAGTATGGGAGAATCATAATTGCAAGTGGAATGGCCAGAGGGAAGGTGGAGAGGTGGGCTTTGGGCATCTCACTGAGCCCAGATGTCATGTTAATGTAGACATGTTGCTTGAAGGTTTTTGTTTGTTTGTTTTTTAATTTTGAGATATTGTAGATTCATGTGCAGTTTTAAGAAATAATACAGAAGGTCTCACATACCATTCACCCAGTTTTCCCCAATGGTAACATCTTGCTTAACTATAGTGTGATATCACACTGAGAAATTGACATGCCATTGACTATTTATATTTCACCAGTTTTACATGCACTCATTTGTGTGTATTTACTTCTATGCAATTTTATCACATGTGTAGATTGGTGTGACCACCACGGCAGTCAAGATACAGAGCAGTCCCATCATAAGGACCCCTCATGCCGCCCTTTTTCAGTCACAGCCACTCACTTCCCTCTCTTCATCTCTAATGCCTAGTAACCACTAATCTGTTCTTCATCTCCAGACGTTTGTCATTTCAAGAATGTCACATAAATGGAATTATACAGTACATATACTTTTGAGATAGGCTTTTTCATTCAGCATAATTCCTTTGAGATCATCCGAGTTTTGCATGTATCAGTAGTTTGTTCCTTTTGTGGCTGAGCAGTAGTCCAAGGGACGGATGCACCACAGTGTGTTCAACCATTCACCTGAGAAGGGCATCTGAGCTGTTTCCAGCTTTGAATTATTATGAATGAAACTGCTATCACATTTGTGTATAAATATTTGTGTGAACATAAGTTTTCATTTTTCTGGGATAAATGTGTAAGAGTACAATTGCTGAGGTTTTTGGTAAGTGTATGTTTGATTTTGTAAGAAACTGCCATATACTTTTCCAGAATGACTATACCATTTTACATTCCAACTAACAATGTAGGAGTGATCCAATTTTTCTGCCTCCTCACCGGCATGTGGTGTTGTCACTATTTTTTGTTTTAGTCATTCTGATAGGTGTGTAGTGATAACTCATTGTGGTTTTAATTTGCATTTCCCTAATGTCTAATGATCTTGAACATCTTTTCATGTGCTTCTTTGCCAGCTGTCTTTCCTCTCCAGTAGTCAATCACTGTTGATGTGTTTTGCCCATTTTCTAATTGGTTGATAGTTTTCTTACTGTTGAGTTTTGAGAGTTTTGCTGGGTATATGGTTCACAAATATTTTCTCCCAGTCTGTAGCTTGTTTTCTCATCCTCTCAGCAGGATCTTTCACAGAACAAACATTTTTAATTTTGGTGAGATCCAGTTTACCAATTTTACTTACCGTTCTTGCTTTCGGTGTCAAGTCTAAGAACTCTTTACCATTTAGGTTACAATGTTTTCTCCTTTTTTTTTTTTTTTTTTTGTAAACGTTTTATAGTTTTATGTTGTACGTGTAAATCCATGATCAGTTTTGAGTTAATTTTTGGTTAAGGTGTGAGGTTTAGGTTGAGATTCATTTTTTTTTTTCACCTATGCATGTTTAATTATTTCAGCATCTTCTGTTGTAAAAAATGAGCTGGGTATATTTGAGTTGGTCTCTTTCTAGATCCTTTTTTCTGTTCCATTGATCTCTATATCTGTCCCTCTTCTCATATGTGTAGAATAAGTGTGGACATCAGGTAGAGTGATTCCTCTCACTTTATTCTTCTTTCTCAAAAATTGTTGTAGCTATTATAGGTCCTGTGCCTCACCATACAAATGTTAGTAGAAACTTGTCTATTTCTACCAAAAACCTTGCTGGGATTTTGGAATTATATTAAAACTATAGATCAATTTAGGGAGAATTGGCATCTTTACTATGACGAGTCTTCCAATCCGTGACCATATTATGTCTCTGCGTTTATTTAGGTCTTCTTTGATCATTCTTTCATCTGTATTTCGTAATTTTTGTGATACAGATCTCGTACATGTTTTATTAGATTTATATTAAGTATTTTATTTTCGGAGAGCAGTTATAAATGGTATTGTTTTAAGTTTGTTTCCATATGTTTGTTATTAGTATACAGTTTCTTTTTTGCTCCCCCCCCCTATCTATCATCAGGTGAAAGATTGTGCCTTGTTGTGAATTATAAATCACTAAGAGAATTTCTAGTCCCAGAATTGTGATTTCCCAAACATGATTCAAACCCTGAATTTCTGGAATCTTCATCTTGGTAGGGTTAGAACACCTCTGCATCCATGGGAGCCTGTGACCAGTGGCTGGGACTCATTGTGAGTTTGTGTGTGTTAGGGAAGAGGGGAGCGTGGTTTTTAGAAAATGAGACTTTGTGGCTGTTCAGGTGGCCACACTACTCTCTGCATTAGCTATTTTGGGCACTTCTGATGTGTCTAGAGTGAGGCAGCTGGCCTAAAAGAACTTTCATACGAGCTATATTTCTTTCCAAGTTTTTTCTCTTTGATTTTAATATGTTGTTGGGAAATACTGAATGTACTTGCTGTAAGCACATACTTAATTTCCTTCACTTATTAGTTTAAGAGCTGATGACAAGAGTTGGGGGTGGCAACACTAATCATTGAGGATAGGACTAATGCACAACTCAGCAGCAGCTGTGAAGCCAGAAACTATTATTGCATTTCTTATTGTACAATTGACACCATGAAAATAGCGTTCAACACCTGGCGTTGCTGGGGTGAGCACACTTCCAAACCCCAAACTGGGCATGATATTTGAGTAAATGAGTTCTGAGTTATTATTTGTTCAGATGAAAATTGCTTAGAGGTTAAGATGTATGTGTTCAGATATGAGCATAGAAGTACAGGGTAATTATTAAGGAGCACTGCATTTTGGGCTCTGTTTGTACAAATTTAGCAGATGATATAGTCTTAGTGAGAAAAGATGCTGCTTTCAAAATAACAGACTTCATCAGCTCCATATGTCTAAGAAAAGATATGGAAGGAAAATACCGAAGGCAAAATAAGTATTAGAAATGTGAATAATGCAAAATAGTAGTAAAAAATTGTCTTCTCTGTGTTTTTAAAATCTTCACCGGAAAAATGAGATAGAAATAGTTAACTAGTTGCCTATTTTAATGGAATGATACTCTGTAAAATAGAAGATAGCTTCATCCCTTGTATTAATACAGTCCAAAGCTTCTCAAACATGAACATGTATCAGAATCACCTGCAGGGCTCGTTAGAACACAGATTGCTAGGCCCTACCCCCAGAATCTCTGAGAATATGCATTTCTAACAAGGTCCTAGGTGGTGATGCTGCTGGTCCCAGAAACCCCACTTTGAGACCTACAAATATAGTCTATTCCTAATTCCACTGAAGGCTGAAAAAATTGGGGTTGTTGGATATTGCAAACAAACAAAGAGTGATGACTGTGCTCATGTCTATGAAGAGATTTCATGAGCAGACCCCTAGGTGTTACTCTTTGGTCTGAAATGGACAAGAGGACACATGAAGGCAGGGAAGATTTCATAGTACCTTTGGAAGACTTTAAGCACAAGGTGATAGTGCATTGAGATGGGCTTACAATGGAGGCCGTGAATTTTCCTATTCCCTATTCCTAAGGTCCTTCTAAAGAAAATAGGCCATGCTTTGTCCTGAATTGTTTAGAAGTTCTCCTGTCTAAAGGTAAATGATTAAGTTTTTTTTTAAACGTAGGATATGCCACAAACTCAGTGTAGATTAGCGTAGTTCTTTCCAGTTTCTAAATCTACTAGGTATAGTCATTGAATTCTTCAGTTCTGTAGATGTTTCTGTGTTTCACTTGGATTCTCTAAGTTACACACGAGGAACATCTTTCTGGTCTTGAACAATGAGGTTCTCATTCTTAGTCTGGTTTGCCTAAGAGCCATTTCAGTCCTTATCCCCACTGCACAGAGACTTAAGAAATCTCCATCCACTTGCACAAGAATGCACACCAATCCTATGGTGGGTTTTTGATCAACATCGTGGATCCTTTTTGTATTTTTGCTGTGTCCTTCTCATGGGAATGAGGGTGGAGAATTGCTCTCAAGAATTGGCAAATACAAAATTGAACTATTATAACCATTTCTAAGATTGATGCTAGTGTAAAAACAAAAAGATTGGGATTTAAATCTTCAGGTGCGGGCCTGGCCTGGGGTCAGTGAACTTTGATGGCACATGCATATGCACCTGTTCCCAATACACTTCAACCCACCCCAACATGTGACCATTTCTGCATAAGAGCCAAACCTGCTCGCCCAACCTGATCACAGCCTGTTTCGAAACCTGTCTCTGTAATAAGTATTTTGTATCCAACGTCATATACTTCCAATTGGGATTAGGAAAAAAAGCCTTAAGGCAGGTTTTAAAATGTATCATATTTGTCTTAATATCCTTTTAAAGGATGGGTTAGGCTGATTTGGGGCAAGATACCTATTTTTCTGGAGTGAATATAACCCAAATTGGGTTTTTGCTCCTTTGACCGTATGAGTGGAGGTGAGACATAGGTATTTTTGGAGTAAATAATAACTTTCTCATTGACTTCAAAGAAATAAGTGTTGCAAACAGTGAGACAGGAAATTGAACTTGGGTATACAAGGCTGCTCTGAGACCTCCTATGTGACAACAGTGTTTTTGCTCTAGGTACTGGGTCCACAATGCATGTCAGCGTGACTTTGATCATAAAATTTAGTCTGACAGTAGGGAAATTCTTTCCAACAGTGGTTTCTTTATTTAACCCTGATGAATTTATAGAACATAAAAAGGTCCTTTCATAGCAAGACATTAAATAAAAGCAAAAAAGAGATCTCCAGCCATCAATGCATGGTACATTATTCTATGCATTTAATTTTCAGCAGGAGAGAACTTCTAGATAAAAGAACACAGTAGAAATGGCATGTAACGTACAGCACAATTAAAAGAAGCACAGGCACTGAAGATTTTGTGAAAGAATTTCAGAAAAATTGAAAAGTTAGTAACTATGATTCCATTTATCATTTGTTCAACATGTGAACTGTTTCCAGCAGCTGGGCTGTCTCTTGTTTTCATAGTTTTCACTGTTCACATCAATATCAATTAGTATTTTGAAACTATAGATTTATGGTGTGACAGGGAGGAGGGTATCAAATCAACAATCCTTGGGTGCACAGGAGTGACTTCTGGGTCGTGGAAAGAGAAGTGGGAGGGATGGAGGAAGGCTGCAAGTGAAATCCCAGCAAACTCTGCCAGAGGCCACCTAGCAGCAGCATTGCTTCTGGCAGCTGCACTTCTGCTGGCAACAGCCCTTCCCACAGCCGCAGCCACAGGAGCCACAGCCACAGGAGCCGCAGCCACAGGAGCGGCGGCAGCAGCAGACCACAGGGACACTGCAGCAGCCCCCACAGCAGCCGCGGCAGCAGGGACAGCAGCTAGAGCAGCAGCCGACCCGGTAGCACCTGCAGCTGGAGCAGCTGCCACAGCCACCACCACAGCCACCACTGCAGCCACCACCACAGCCACCACAGCCACCACTGCAGCCACCACCGCAGCCACCACAGCCACCACCGCAGCCACCACAGCCACGAACACAGTGACCCCTACAACCACAGCAACCCATGGTGTCAGTAGAGAGGACTCAGGTGCAGTGAGCAGGGAGCACTCAGAGAGACAAGGGAGGCCTGTCTGATGTTTGCCTCTGCCAGGGGCCCTTAAATAATTTGGCTTGGGGCTTGGCACATGGGGTACGGTCACTTCCTCCTTCTTGTTTTGGCCACTTTCTGTGGCCAACTCTTATTTCCTGTTTGTTACTTCCTCATGGGTACACACAACTTGATTTTTATTTCAATTTTAGATAAATCTACTTCTATTTCAAAAAAGGAATCAGAACTGACTGAAATAATTAATAAAACACTGCATTTAAAAAATTTTTCATTCTGCCTGCCTGAGAGTACAATTCTTTTGATTAGTAGTTGATGATCTAAGCCGAAGAAACCCAGCTTTCTCTCCTCTTTTGCAGATCATTAATAGCCTCCCAGAGGAAAGATTCCATACCCTAATTTTATCTGTTTTTTACTCTAACTATATACTTTTATGTACATTATCTTTACTCACCCTTTAAAAAACAGTGATTTAGATATAGAGAGTTTCTATTAAAATGAGTTTTATAGTCCAGTAAGCCTAGGAAATATTGCATATTATGTCTCCATTTGCAAAATTCACATTAATATATATTAGAGGTAATAAATCCTAGAGGGGGAAAGAAAACCCTTAAAAAAATCAATATTCAACAATAAAGAATTTTTTACATACCAAATAGAAAATGTAATTTTAAGAAGAACCCATTTAAAATAACAACAGAATTATAATATGAGGGTATTTCACAAAGATCATGGAAAAGTAGAGTTAAAAGATAATAGAAATCTTTCCAGACACTTGGGAGAGTGTGGTGCTGATAACACCAAGGCCACGGGTTCAGATCCCATATAGGGATGGCTGGTTAGCTCACTTGGGAGAGCCTGGTTCTGACAACACCAAGTCAAGGGTTAAGATCCCCTTACAGGTATTTAAAAAAAAAAAAAAAAAGAAAGAAATCTTTCCATGAACTTTGTAAAGTACCCTTGTATAACAGTGTATGAATGTAAAGACATGCAAGATCTTTAGGAAGGAAAGTATTAAATTGTACTGAGGGACATAAAAGAAGAAATAAATGGATAAGTATACTAGGTTCATGGATTAGAAGTCTTAATGTCTGAAAGATGTCCATCCTTCCCAAAGTAATTAATAAATTCATTGCAATTCCATTAAAAACACTACGTGATAATTTTTTTTAAATTTGATAGCTTCTCCTAAAATACAATTGACAAAACTAAAGTCCAAGAATGTCAAAGACATGTTTTAAAACAAATGAGGAGCATTCACCCCTTCAGTTCGTGGGACTTATTCTAAGGCTATGAACATATGATCACTAAAACAGTGTGATATTTTGTTGCTGAGAGAGGCAGAGAGATTAATGGATGGAAATAGGGAACCCAGAAATGGAATCACATAGATTGTGAAATTTCGTATGTGACAGAAGTATCACAAAATCAGAGGAAAAGATTGACTATTCAATATTGGTGTTGAAACAACAAGTTATCCATATGGATAAAAATAATACTAGGATCCTTTTTCACACCATACATCAAAATAAGTTGCAGATGATTTTAAGATCTAAAAACGCAAAGCAGGCCAGAGGCCCCCCGCATCCTGAGAGGAGGGGAGTGGGCCCTGTGGGCCTCGGCTCCTCCCACTGCTGATAGCAACCAGGCCTGCTACGAAGGGGGAAGGAGCCATAGCCAGAAGCTCCAGGGGTCCTGGGGGCCTTTGCCCCGTCCCCTCTTCCCTCCTCGTCCAAACCAACATCTTGGAGTGTACTTATTAGCCACGACTGTTTCTATGGGGTGTGAAACTTATCACCAAGTTTCTGCTTAGATTTTTCTAATTCATTTCTAAGAGCTTTTTTTTTTTTTTTTTCATTACGGATATTAATCTTTTTCTGTTAAGTTTGTTCCTTATCAATTGACTTTACAATTTAAAAATAAATAAATAAATACAAAATTTATGTGCAGAGCCATGAAGTGACAATAGAGGGATAGCCTCGTCATGTATCTCACCTGAGATTCAAGTGCTGGCTCTCTTTGATTCCCCTCAGATTAATGACTACTTCTGTACCATGAGTTTGAAAATAAAGATGTATAATTAAAACAACTAAAGAACCATCAAAGAAATAACCACATTTTTAGCTTACTTTTAAATCTAACCGTAGTTACGATGAAGTCTCTTTACATGGTAATTCCTATTCTTAGGATTTTAACTCTAATAGGTTTTCCTTGTTTAATCCCTATATTTGGTTTCAGTGGGTGGAAAATACTAAGTTCTAGACTAAAAAAAAAACAAAAATAAAAATAAATGAAAGGCAAAACAACATTTTAAGAAGATATAGAAAATTATATTTATGACCTCACCTCAAATTAGTAAGTATTTCTTAAAATATAGAAGTCTAAACCACAAAGAAAAAGACTGATTAAAGAGAAAATACTTTCTATGGAATAGAAAACATCCTTACAAAAAAGATGCTGAAAATAAAGATTAAAGCAAACTCCAGTTTAAAGAACAAGTTAATTTTGAAAAAGAAATGACTTAATAAAAAGGATATGAAGGATATGAGTTGAGGAGTAGCAGAAGACACAACTTGACTTAGGAGAAGATACTCAACCTCACTAGCAGTCAAAAAAAAATGCAAATTAAAACCACAGTGTAGTGTATTTTATACCCACCTGATTATCAAAACATTCGATTTTGGCGATACTGAATATTGGGGAGGATGTGAAGCGATTGGAATCCTCATGCCGTGTTGGGTGGAGTGTAAATTGCTATAACCAGTTCTGAGAGCAATTCGGCAAGGTCTGGTTAGGTCAAAAATGTGCATTCTACCTGTAATCATTTAGATCAGTATGGATTGATGGAATCCTAGTCCATACACCAAGTTATTATCTGCTACTCTCATTATTTTGATGCTCAAGTTGTCCCAGATTTTGCCAGTGGCAGCACCTACAAGCTGGTTTGTAATTTTTGAGTACTTATTTATCTTCTGGCATGAGATTTTTCAAGGCCCGTGTTATCCCTTCCCAGTCCCAGACATGGAATCAGCCTTTATTTCAGGGAGTCTGGTTCCTTTTATTGGAGAATGGTATTTAGAACCCAAGATCTGGGTGCTAGCTGCACTTACTGCCTTTTTTTCTGTACCTATAGTCAGTTCTACTATAACACAACATACATGCTTCAAAAAAAATCGTAGGACTGTACAAAATTGTGCAATAAAACCACAGGGCTTATGGGGAAATGGGTTTGGAAACAGCTCTCAAAAACTTCATCAGTGACTTGTTGAAAAAAAAAAAGGGAACCTAATAAAAATGGTACATGGTTTTACATGTTGTAGGTTTAAAAAACATATACATCCTATAATAGATATGGCATTTTACCTTGAAAAAGACCTGAAGTTTGCTTGTGAAAGTGGGCATCAGAAGGGGTGCAGCTTGTGTTATTGTCAAGTGGTGGAAAGGGTGGATATTCAAAACGAGACAGAATGTTGTAAGTGCACATGTGGATGGATGGGTGTCACTCATGACACATGAGTGAACCGATAGCTGGTAGGTAGTAGTTTGAAGTGTGCATGTGTGAGTTTCATCTGGGTGCAGTTTTCTGCATCTACTTGGTGTTTTTCAAGGACAAAATCATTCATAAGCAAGTACAAAATCTGCATTATGGTCCAATCGTTCTCTAATACAACAATCTCCTTGGATGGAACAAATTTCCATGTTCAAACACAAGTGTTATAGCAGAAATGACTATATTATGTATCAGGAATGGTGCTAAGCATTGGGAATTTAATTGATTGATCCCTTGTGTGTTTTCCACTTGTCCTTCTGTTATAGGGCTTTTTGTATCAAATTATTAGAATTTGTTTCTCTGTCTGTCTTATTTGTTGGACCTTATGTACTTGTACTTTGGGAAAGTTTTATCTTTCATTCATCTTACTCCCCCCAGTGCTACACAGTGTCTGGAATGTACTAGACAGTACTAAACTTTTGATGGATTGATACCAAGAAGGATGAGGTGTAGTACCTTTTTTCAAGGTGCTCTCAGTCCGGAGTTGTGCTGTCCAATACGGCAGCCACTTGCCCCATAGATCTAATTAAATTTAAATTAATCAAAAATTAAATAAAGTAAAAAATGTTCTTCAGCCTCATTAACCATATTTTAAGTATGCAATAGCCACATGTGACAAGCAGCTACCATAATGGCTAGCTCAGAATAGAACATTCTATAATCCTGGAAGATCCCCATTGGGCAGCTCTGGTCTAGACCCGAGTGGATGGAGATTTATAGCTCCTTATTATTCAGAACATTCTGAGGATACCTAGTGCCATCCCCCCAACACCCCCCAAAAAAGAAAGAAAATAAATGATCCCACATTTGGGAATATGTCATTGAAACTATTTGAGACTCAAGGTCTTCTGAAAAATCAGATATTAAAAGAAAGTAGATCCATGTAGTAATGTCTAAAATATTTAACAAAGGATTAAGTGAGATATAAAGCCAAATTCTCCCAAGGAAACAAGGAAGGATATTTACCAAGTCTCAAGATTTCTAGAGTCATTTTTTACAAAATTGATTAAAGAAAATAGAAAAAGTGTGGGAGAAAAATGATAATTTTGTCTCATAAAACCGAGAGATGAGAGTATGTCGAGAAAGAGACATTTGTCAACTGCATAGTGCTGAGAAACCACCTGGTAAGGTTCTCGAGGCACATACATTGGACTCAGCCGCAATGAAGGTAACTGGGGACTTGAGTTAGAGCAGTTCAGGTGAGGTGGTGTCCAGGAAGGACTAGAGAAGTTTTGGGGTTTTCTTTGGTGAAGATTTTAATTTGTCATAGAAAGTGAACAAACAATACATTCAGTATACATACCACAATCCCCAATTTTGTTTTTAAATAATGCATATGTGTGTACTGAAAATTTTGGAAGAAAATTACAAAGTGAACAGTAGTTATTTCAGTAAAGTGTGATTGTGGGTTTTATATATATATATATATATAGAGAGAGAGTAATTCTGTGTATTTTTTCTAATTTTCTACAATATGTATGTACAGTTTTCATGATTCCAAAGGTTATCAGTACTTATCTTTAAATAGTAGAATTAAGAGTAATATTTTGTTTCTTCATATTTTTCCATATTTTAAAAGATATAACAACACTATTATGTGTAATCTCACACATATTTGCTGACTGCCCTTTCCCACATTTATGCTTCCCCACTCAATCCCTATTAATGTCACAATTCTCATGCCTGTCACCTAGAGGAAGCCTTTTTTTTTTTTTTTTTGACAATGCTTTCTGCAAGTACGTCTGTCTGCAAGGGGAGGAGAGACAGAAGGCAGTAGGCTGGAGGGGGACTGGGCTCCAGTCCCATCATGAAGATAATTGCCTGCAGGAGGGGAATAACCAGTCTTGGGCTTCCCAAAGGAAGCCCATCAAGGAGCTCTCTCTCCTGAGAAGTAAACCGAGGCAGTGCTTCCTAGACTGAAAGTTAAGCTTAGTGGTCAAATAAGTTGGGGGTGTGGAGTACCCCCACTTCCTGCTAGAGTCACCTAACCATGCCAACACCCCTGCACATCTCCACTGCCGTTAACTACAGCAAAGAGGAGGACTGGCACAGACTCAGGCAGTTTCATGGACTTCACAGCCATAGAAAGTGGCTTCTGCTCAGAGAGAAGAGGTTGGAGAAAGCATCCAATATTGCCGTGAGCCGTCCTGCTATAGGGAATGGCATGGGAGCCTGAGGAGTGATACCCCTTGCTCTGGAGGCTACAAGGGGGTCCCGTGTGTGGCACGTCTCAGTGGAATTTCTTGTTTGTTCACCTTTGGTTGCTTGACAAGGCTTCCCAGAATTAAACAGCCTAACCTTTTGGCTTAGTATGGCTTTGGAAAATTCCCTGGAGTTTCTCAAAGGACATGTTAAAATACATCAAAATTAACTGGTTTATTTAAAGGGCATTGACAGTACTAAAGGTGTTTTTGATGCATGTTCCCAGTATGGGTTGGCTCCATTTAATTTTATTATTAATTTTCCTTGTTAGTGATGTGTGCATGGACCCATTGTGGCTGTGGTCATGCTCTTGTACGTGTGGAATGAAGTTATTGTTTTGGATTTCTATCCACATCCCCCAGGGAGGTGGTGGGTCTGGGTGCAGTAGTGTTTACAACTAATTGATCATCAACCAGTTACAGATTTCTTTGTTTCTCGCCACTCCCACAGTTTAACTTGATTTACCAAGAACATGTTGTTTCCTTAGTAATAATAAGAATGATAAGGTGTGTTTTTGTTAGTTTGAGTAGGATCATTTAACTTTTCACTTTATTCCCTGTGCTGTTCCTGGAGTCTATTGGCAGGAAAATAAAAGATATAAACATTGTGATTTTGATTATAAATTAAAATGATCAATATAGTGTATAAGCAATATTAAATTGTTAACCTTAACTAATCAATGTTATTAAAATTAAGAACAGTAAGTATAAGTAAGATTTAAAAAGGGTTAAATTGTAAGTTAAGCAGGTTAAGAATTATAATTTAAACTAAAAGTCTGACGCTCTTTAATGCCAAGCATGCTGCTATTGTATAGTTTCCTGGCCACAAGCCACAGGCTTTGGGGTGAACTATTGATGCATGAGAGGGTGCTTTTATCACAGCATGAGTGCTTTGGAACATTGTTTTTTCTTTTTTTATAGAGATAAAATATTTTGATTAAAAGATAAATCATCATGTAAAAGGTTAAGTAAAAAATATAAATAAAGCAAGATTCTTGTGGTTGTCGTCCACACGTGCACTAGACATCTGTGGTCCGTGTCTTTCTTTCCTCGCTGATGCCACCCCACCTATTCAGGTCCAACGAGTCCTGCGGAGCTGGTCTCCGGCATAATATCAGAAGAAATGGGAGAAGATTGGAAGTAGTTGCTGCAGGGAGAGGGAAAGCCAGCTGATGAGAGAACAAAGGTGAGCCTGGAGAGCAGGCGCAGGGCCAAGCCGTGTTTGTGCCACGCCATGTAAGGTGGCAGTGACAGATCTGAGCCCCCTCTTGTGTCTCCTTTATTCTCCTGCCCCAACTCCATTTCCTCCTTATTTTCCCTGCCCTTGCTCTCCCATTCCTTTATTATCATGTAATGGAGAAACAACCCAGGGAAAAAAGGAGAAAGATAAACTTCAGTTGGAGAGGCTGAGAGTGGATAATACTTGAACTGGGACTTCTGGTCAAGATGGCAGGATAGATGGTCCCCAGTGTCACCCTCTCCCACAATCAACCAATTTACAACTATCAAAAAGCAATGACAGCCAAGCTGGGGCCGCTAGAGCTCAGGAGAACAGAGAAACCTACAGAGTTCATGAAGGCAGGAGAAGCCACTATGAGAGAAAGAAGGGACCGTTCTGACCATTTTGAGCCCTGGTGGCTTCAAGTCTGGCCCTGGTAAGCTCACAGAGCAAGAGCTGGCAAAACTGCAGCTGTGCCCCTCGTATGAAGTTGCTTGGAGGTGGCAGTGGAGAGAGGGCCTTGGTGGCCCCCAGGCCAGCAAGATGACCGACAGGGTTCCTGTGGACCCACACAGGAGGGAGGGGCCACAGACAACTGAAAAAAGGAGCCACTCAGAGGCCGGTGAGTCATCGCAAGGGACCGGCACATGGTCTTTCCCATGGGAAGTGTTCGAAGTGGGGGTTGTGGGGGGAATGCGTCCACCAGGGGAGCACTGGGGCACAGCATGGATAGCTCCTCTGCCCTCCAATCTGTAGGACCACTCAGTGGAGACTGGTTGGGAATATAAAACTGTAGGGGGTGCAGTTTGCTGAAAAGACGCAGGCTCAGACCAGAGTTTCCACACAACCCAGGTGTACTGGACCTCACAAGACCTGGAAGTGATTATAAGATTGACAAAACCTGAGCTGCACAAAAAGCCTTCCCCAGAGAATCAGCAGCAAAGCAGCAATTTAGTTCAACCACAGGTCTCCAATGCTGGATCCTACAGGAAGTTCCCTCATTTTAGAAGTGAGCAAAGGACAACAAATTAGTTCCAGTGCAGAGTTTAAGTGCTGGGAACAGTGAATAATTCAACACAGAACTGAAAGAAAAAACAAAAAATTAAGGATCAGAGACAAATTTCTGATATTAATCAGTAAAGGTCTAACACCACCAAAAAACACCTATAAAACCTAGAAGGACCAGAAGCCCCCTGGGATCCCAAGCCAAGGTGGGGGTAGGGCTGTGGGCTCAGCCATGCCCCCCAAGGACCACATCCAGCGCAGTGATGAACACCAAGCTGCCACCAAAAGCACCCCAGGCTCTCAAGCCAGGGCAGTGGGGGGCTGAGGGCCTCAGCCATGCCCCCTGAAGTCCACAGTCAGCCCAGTGACAACCACTGAGCCACAACCAGAAATGCTCTGGGCTCCCAAGCCTCACCCCCCCCCCCCTGTATTCAGCACCGCAATGACCACCAAGTCACTGCCAGAAGCCCCCTGAGCTCCCCTGCTGGAAGGAGGGGGGTGCCACGGGCCTTGACCACACCGCCCTCTTTCCCCTCCCCCTCTTCCTCCAACTGTTCCACAACAATATTTTAGAATGTAAAAAAAAAAAAAAAAAAATTAATTAATTAAAAAATACTTGAACTGCATCTTTAAGGAAGAGCAGAATGTTGGTGGTGGAAGAGGGCGTTTTCAGTTGAGGCACAGCCACAAGGGAAGTACAGGAGTATAAAAGTTCAAATTTTGATTGTGTGGCTACTGGGTTTCCTTTATGAAAGCAAAAAGTCTGTGTCAAAGGAGCAATCAGGTGTGAGCTCTGCATGAACTGCCTTTGTCCCGAGTGTCCCTTGCTCTGTTGATACTGTTCCTTGCTGTGTGGCATGTTCTTTGCTGAATCTTGCCTGCTTCATGGCTACTGTCTCTGTCTCATTTCTAAGTGCTTAGCACAATGTTGAGCCTGTAGTACCTGTACCATAAACATTAAATACTACCAGTAGTAATGGTATTAATTAGAAACTCTCCCTTCTCCTGTAGCCCTGCATTACTGTAGAGCCTTGGACAGGAGATTAATCTGCATGGGTAAATTGAAGCAAGGTTGTTAAAGACATTTAATGCAATCCTGGTGAGTCTGAATTGTAGAGTAGGAATGAAATGTGCACCACATTTTTTTTCTTTGGAAAATGTGGTCATTTCCCCCCCAAATGTATTATTTATGTGAGCATGTAATGGGCTTATATATTTTTTAAAATGAATTAATAAATAATTTTTTAAAGTCTCAATGTTAACTTCTAATGCAATAAACATATGAAAATATAAGTCATCTAACAAGAGCTCTTTGGGGTTCCCGATACTTTTTTGAGAGCATGGGGGTCTCAAGACTGAGAAGTTTGAGAACAGCTGCCCGACTCTTTCTCTTTACCCTGGGGAATGTGTGTGCTTTTCTAAATCCACCATCAAGGAGCTCTGTTCCCTGAGGAGTAAAAGAAGGCAGTGCTTCCTAGACTGAAAGTTAAGCTTAGTGGACAAATAGGTTGGAGGTGTGGAGTTAACACCAAGGTCAAGGATTCCAATCCATACTGGTCACCACAAAACAAAAATAAACAAAACAAAAACAAACAAAACAAAACAAGCCTTTGAGAAGACCAGAGTCACAAAGCCTTTTTGACTTAATATAAACTTATTATTTCCCAAACATATTTGACCCATTTTTGTGCGGTACATTTTAACATCCTGCAGAACTAGCGTTCTGCCAAATTTTGGGAAGCCCAAGGCTGGTTATTGCCCTCCTGCAGGCAATTATCTTCATGAGTGCTGTGCTAACGCTCCAAATCAGATGAGGGAGTCTTTTGGGGGACAGTGCAGCTTCCTAGGGCCTCTGTAACGTCACCGTGTGATTTTCTTGTGGCCAGCTCTGTCATTAAGATTGGACCAACAAATGTGGCTCATGCGAGAATTAATTATGAGGCAGAAATGTGAAGGCAGGAAGGTACTGAAGATGGATCTGAGGACTGTGGGCTTCCCCAGGGAAGGCGATTTTGATAATTCCCTAAATGAGTCCACTGTTTGTGGTCAGGGCACCTCTCCCAGGTAGAAGAAACAGACACAGCCGCTAATCTAGATGCTTGTGGCCTCTTTGAACCGTGACATCCAGACCAATGATGGCAGTAGAAGGTGCTGGAAGCTAACTCCTTTATGTTTGGTTCTATGTACATCTCCTTTCCCCACAGAAGTGACCCTGAGGAATTTTCCCTGGAGAGGTGTTAAGGGAAATATAGGATTCCCCTGGAAGCATATTAGTGAGCAAAGAAAACGTCATTTCTCTAGCTCATCCATTCCAAGACTGGCTGTATTTGAAAATAGGGATAGGTCCTTTGTTAAATATTCCCAGTGGTGGAAGAGAGATAAATTTAGCTAAACTGAAAATAAGTGACTTAATGAGACTAAAGTTGTCTAGTAGGGAAATAAACAGAAGGAGTCTGAGGTTTTCCTATAGAAACTGAAATAAACAGTAACAAGGAAGTGGTCATGTGCCTCCCCCTCTGCTCCCCAGAGCTGGTACATAAGGGCCTCCCCCAGTAGGAGCAGGTGTCACACCTCCCTCACCTCTCTGAGTCCTCCCTGCTCACTGCACCTGAGTCCTCTCTACTGACACCATGGGTTGCTGTGGTTGTAACGGTTACCGTGCTGGTGGCTGCGGTGGTGGCTGTGGTGGTGGCTGTGGTGGTGGCTGCGGTGGTGGCTGTGGTGGTGGCTGTGGTGGTGGCTGTGGCAGCTGCTCCAGCTGCAGGTGCTACCGGGTTGGCTGCTGCTCTAGCTGCTGTCCCTGCTGCCGTGGATGCTGTGGGGGCTGCTGCAGTGTCCCTGTAGTCTGCTGCTGCCGTCGCTCCTGTGGCTGTGGCTCCTGTGGCTGTGGCTCCTGTGGCTGTGGCTGTGGGAAGGGCTGTTGCCAGCAGAAGTGTTGCTGCCAGAAGCAATGCTGCTGCTAGGTGGTGGCCGGGCTCCGCCCTTGCCCAGGAGCTGTGGGAGACCACGCTTTCTTCTGCTGGTAAGACTTGACTTCCCCCCATTCTGTCTGCTCCTGTTGGTCTGTCACCAGCTTATGTCCTGTGCTTCATCCTCTGAGATCTTCCTTTGCCCACACTCTGCACAAATTTGCCCAAACCTCACAACATGAAACAAATATGCAACCAAACAACCTATGATAAAATAACTGGATAAAGTCCGAGTCAAACATGAACCCTAATAGTTGATTATTCTGTAATGCTCAATCTTGGTAAACGTGCAGCCCTGGATTGGGCCATGCTGGTGTACGCTGCCTCTGTGCAGTTTTCTGATGTTGCTTCTGTTTATATTTGCTCTTCTATATTTCCTAATAAAGTGACTTGACACATGATAAGAATCTCTTCATCAGTTGTCTTTTTATCAGTTCCTTTGTCATTATTCTGTTCCCTGAACTGTAAATCCAATTCCGGCTCTCACACTCCTGCATCCTCCTGAAGCCAGCAGGGGACTGGCCTCTGTGCCCATGGCCTGTGCTGCTGCTGGAAGTGACGTTCTCCCTGCGGGGTCTGTGTACTCAGACTCTCCCAGGGATTTTCCAGGGTGGGATGAGGGTAGTGGGGATTGGAGGTGGATGGGTCTTTGTTTCTTGAAACTTATCTAAGAAATGAAAAATGGGCTCTCAAGGAAGGAAGAGTGCAGGTCGCCTCTGCCCAGAGCTTTCAGGAGAGACTGGGAAGCATTCGCCAGGGCAGGGACCTTCAGCGCTGTGGCCGGTCCACGCGACTCCTGTCCTTGCCGGTGTCCGTGGCCTGGCCTCATTCTCTCTTCCGCTGATCTCACACAATAAACTCAGCAGACAGGCCCTCGGGAGGGGCGACCTGCCGTTCCCCAGCTGCTGACTCCGTGGGTTCATTCAACTCAGCAGGCAGGAGGGGGCCCCACTCTCTTGTCAGGTCCACACTCTACTGCACCAGCCATGAGGCAGGGGTGTCCTCTCTTTCCATCTATACCCTGCCCCTGTGTCCATTCAGAAAGTTCTCTTGGACCCCCCTCTGTCCACGTGGCTACTTATATTCCTCACAACAATCCCAGAAGGTGGGCTGTATTATACCCATTTCACAGATGATGAGACTGAGGCTGGGGCAGTGAAGAAACTCACCCAGAGAAGTGCAACTAATAAGTCCTGATTTAATCCCAGATTTCTCTCACACCAACCCCGTGATCCTCTTTCTACACCCTACTGATTCTCACACTTCAGAGCTGTTCCCTCTTTTTCACTGCCTCTTTTCCCCTTTCCATCCTCCCAAGTTCACACATACATGCACTGTTGTCTGGCAGTCCCTCATCCTGCCAGGTGGTCCTTGGGTCCGACTTCCTAGGTGGGAGTCACTCTCTGGCTGGTTCCTTTTCAGCCTACCTCAGAGATATTTCTGGGCTGCACAGGAACGTGCCATCTGCTTACCAGGTGACAGCTACTTTATCAACTCATTAGGGGTAGGATGTAAATGTCTACCAGTGCTTAACACTGGAGCGAAGATGAGTCTCTTAACAGATGTCTCCAGAAGTGATTCTTGAAGTTGCTGTGTTGATTCTGGGTTCCATGAGAGATTCTATAGGAGACACGCCAGAGCTGGAAGGGCTCTAGCTATTTTTCAAGTCTTATTACTGATGCCTCTTGAATCTTCCCAAGGCCATTTAGAGGGGCCATGATTTCAGCTTGAATTACATCTTCTTCACTAAGCCTCTGCCACCTCTATCTACTCCAGGGAAGTTATTATTATGGATTGAATTGTGTCCCCCCAAAGTTTAACGCATTGGAGGCTTGGTCCCCACTGTGACAGTGTTAAGAGAGGAGGAAACCCTACTGTGGTGGTTGCAAGGTGGGGCCTTGGAAAGGTGATTGGATCGTGAGGACTGTATCCTCATGAATGGATTGATCCATTCTTGGAATAATGGAAGTGGTTCTGGTGGCTTTAAAAAGACAGGGAATGAGGAGGCTAGTCTCTCTCTGCTCCACCATATTTGTCATGAGATACCCCGAGTTGCTGTAGTCACCACCAGGACAAGGCCTTCACCAGATGTGTTCCCTGGACTGCAGATGTCCCAGCCTCCAAAACTGTAGGCAATAAATTTCACTTTCTTCCAAGGTACCCAGTTTCAGGTATTTGTGTTATAAACAACAGAAACAGATTAAGACAGTTGTCTCTCTCTGATCTCCTGTAATGCTTCTTTGTTTCTTTGGTATCAGAAATATATTTTGTATTTTACCATTGTTACTTATGAACAGGAGATTAAAATTATATATATAATTTTATGAAGAGGAGCGTATCTGTCTGAAGTTTTTCTGTTCTGTTCCACTGATGTATCCGTCTATACAGGCACACACTGTGCTGGATGCTGGGGAGGGAAGGTGGCAAGCAGCAGCCCTGGACCTGTGGTGCTCACAGTCCGCTGGGGAAGACAAATGAGTCAGTGATGACTGCTGTGTGACACGGTGAGTGCTGTGGCACTTATCTATGGAACACCCCAGGGTCTTATGGAGATACCAACAGGACACCTAACCCAGGCTTTGGGTAGGGTGAGAGCATTGTAGAGAGCTTCATGGAAGAGGTGACATTGGAATGAAGTCACGAAGGATGAAGGCAGGTGCTGGGATGAGGCTGTGCCAGGAGACATTGGGGGAGGGTATTTCAGCCAGCGGCAACCATGCGTGCAAAGACCAGAGGGGAGGAGCAGCGTGGTCAGCCAGGCAGCAGCACAAGCTCAGAGAGGCTGCAGAGTTGGGTGCGGGAGGTGATGTGTGGGAGATGAGATGGACAGGACGGCAAGTCCAGACTGGGAAAGGCCTTGCCCGAGTGTTTGGACGTTAGACTCCACGGTAGGAAGGAGTTTTTGAAGGACTTCAGCTGGGGAGTACCATGTTTTGCAGAAAATACCAATGTGGCAGCACAGGGAGAGTGCACCGGAGGGAGGTGAGTCCTGAGGCAGAAAAAGAGACAAGAAGCCGCTATAGTGATCAGGGCACTGATGATGGGAGCCTGAACGATGAGCAATGAGGAACTTAAGAAAGATTTAAAGGAAGAGTGGGAACTGATTACTGAGTAAGTGGACTGAAGGAGAATTCAAGGAAGATATTTCTGGTATGGACAGGTGGCATGTGACCTAACAGGGCGAATGGGTCATCTGGTCACCTGCTGAGATGTTGATGATGACGGTGGCAGCTGACACTGCCAGTGGAGATCATCTCATTTGGTCCTCACAGTATTCCTGAGGTGGGAACTGATATCACTAATATCACCCTTGCTACTTCCTACAGGAGATCGGAGCGAGGGGGTGGGGAAGTCTCCCGGCCATTGTGTGGTGGAGCCGGGATTCAAATCCAAAGCTCACTTTCTTAATTATAGCCTGTGTAGTTTGCAGAGGAGGCGTGGAACTGGGAGGGATGCCTTGCTCGTCTTCATGGCCTTTTAGAACATGGCACAGTATTCATGGTGGAGCTTTCCAAAAATGTTTCTTGGAGGGAATGTAATTGAAAATCTGCTCCATGGGAAATGGGACCTTAACTTCTTTGGATTTCTGATTTCCCATGTGTCTTCCCTCCTGCCACAGTTTTTAACAGGCAGGAGGTAGAGCCATGTTTATTTTTGCAGAGCCATGACACCCTTTAAATGTTAGTCAGTACCAAACTGTGTCAAACTCTTGTAAAGTTAGAAGCAGGGGCAGGGCTAGGGGGAGACTAAAACAGGCAAGTGTGGGGTCTGATCTTATGTTTATATCAAATTTTGATATTTTGTTCATTATGGGTTTTTTTGCAGTCATTTTTATTTTTAAAAATATTATTCATCTTATTCAACTTGAGCTTTTGGTGACACCCTAAATTTTGCACCCCAGGCAAGTGCCTCTTTCACTTCACCCTGGGAAGAAATATAGATCCAAATATTCCCCCCCCCCCACCCTACTGCTGTTATTTCTATACAGATTTAAATAAATGGACAACCTGAAGTAATCTGTATTTGTTGGAAGGAGTGACTACTTCAAATTGGTAATTCCCAGACCATGACTAGGGATCAGTGATGATAAAGACTTGTAAACAGGGGGCTGGCCGGTAGCCCCATTGGTTAGAGCACAGCTTTGTAACACCAACATGCAGGGTTTGGATCCCCACACTGGCCAGCTAACAACAACAACAACAAAAAACCAGACATGTCAATAAATAGGAAAATCATCCTAACACCGGCTATGGGAACAAAACATTCCAAATACAAGGGAAGTCAGCTGTGAAAGTGAAGAGGAGTGTGAGGCTCGTGTTGCATTGCAGCTCACAATGGTGTGTGAGCTGCACAAAGCAGTTTGCTGGCACTCAAAAATCCCTTTTTGACTGGACGTACTGCATCATTTAGACCAGGGTTTGGCAAAGTTTTCTGTAAAGGGCCAGATGTAAGTATTTTTTGGCTTTGCAGACCATGTGGTCTGTTGCAGCTTCTCAACTCAGCCAATTTCATTTGAAATAGCCCTGGACAACACTTAAATGCACGAGTGGCTGTGTTCTTTTAAAATATTATGTACAAAAACAGGTGACAGGCCAAAAATGGACTTTAGTGTGTTAGCCCCTTATCTGGACATTGACCTTAGAATATAAGAAGTTCAGTGTGCACAGTGGTTAAGAGGGTGGGCTTGTTTTTCAAGTCCCCGATTTGTTTGTGATCTTGGACAATTAATGTCCCAGGATCTTCCTTTTTCTTCACCTGTAAAATGGGAATATTAACAGTATATTCTTCAGAAGGTTACTTCAAGAACTAAATCACATGATTCATGTAATTACTTAGATTGTGCCTGGAACATCATAAGAGCTAAAAAAGATACCCGTATTGGTGCAGAGAACCATTTAAAAGAGAATCAGAGAAAAAGATTTAAACATTATGGAAGAAGTACAGATGGTCCCTGATTTATGATGATTTGACTTTGGTTCCTTGACTTCAAAAAGGTGACTTTAAAAAAGCGATACTCATTCAGTAGAAAGCATACTTAAAATTTTGAATTTTGATCTTTTCCAGACAGCGATATGCAGTAGGATATTCCCTCTCAATGCCAGGCAGCAGCAGCCACACGATCACTATCTATTTTCACATTCAGTAATCAATAAATTGCATGAGATATTCAGCACTTCTTTATATAATAGGTTTTATGTTGGATGATTTTGCCCCGTTGTAGGCTAATGTAAGTGTTCGGAGCATGTTTAAAGTAGGCTAAGCTACGATGCCCAGTTGTTTAGGTGTGTTAAATGCACATCAACAGGGTATTTTCAACTTTTGAGGCAATTATCAAGACGTTACCCCATCTTAAAGTCAAGGAGCATCTGTACGTGCAATATACATTTGATTTTCTTGTCCACTGGGGGAACACATTCTTTGTGCTCCAGTGTACGGGTGGACCCTAGTCTTGGCAGGAACATGTCGGGTACCTGAGCTCTTTCACTGGGCTCTCCTCCTTGTTCTTCAGGATTTGGCTCAGATCGCATCTCCCCCTAGAGATGGGACCTCACGATTGCTCTCTCCAGGGACCCATGGCCCTGCACATATCTCTAACGAAACCCTTTGACATTGGACTGCGAGCATGTGCTTGGTTTCTTCTCAACCAAAGCACAAGAGCAGAAACTCCATCTCAGTTGCTCTGCCGATCACCCTCCCACCCCTCTCTGAGCCCAGTGCTCAGCACATCACCTGGCAAAGAGGTGCACAACACACAGTTTGCTGTACTGTCTGCAGGGAGTGACAGGGCACGCGGTCAGCCTCGGCTTCCACCGTCAGCTGTAGTTGCTTTGGAGAATTGTCTTGATTGTACTCATTAGTGTAATTAGGATGAATAAGAATTTCAGGAAGACTGATTGCATTTGAGAATTTTTAATGGGGATGAAATTCTCTACCGATAGCCTGTCCCTAGGCTTTCTTCTTTAATTTCTCCTCCAAGCTGCTGTCAGATACATCTTTCTGAAGCACAATTTTTACCATGCTGTAGAACTCATATGCAGGAGAAATATCAAAGTCTCCATGGCCCAAAGTTTATAACTGGTCTCAACTTTTATTTCCAGCTTGAATATCTACTAACTCCCTTGAATAAACTTTCCATTGCAGACAAATTGCTTTCCTTTCTGTTTCCTGAATAAGTCTTCTATTTCCCTTATAATGTGTAGCTACCTTGAAATTCTAATAATAGTTAACAATTATTGAGTGTTTTATATGGATCATCACATTAACATTTCACAGTAACCCTATGATATAGGTATCATTCTTTCCATCAGGGAATTAAGGTATAGAAAAATCAGGTCACGTTTTTCTGGAGGTGGAGAGTCAGCCCGAGCAGGGTGACCCCACATGGCATCCTCTGTCCTCTGCTCCTCTTTCCTCTCCATCTATTCAAGTCTTGTTTCCATTCAAAACCCACCTCAACCTCTGCCTTCTTCATAAAGACTTCCATTCTTCACTATGTAGTTGGAAGTAATTTGTCCCTTCTTTTCTTAGTCTTAATATCCACCTGGAACTTCACCAGCCAGAACTTTGAGACAGTTCTTATTTTATTGACCTGTTATCCACATCTGTTTTCTTCCTTACTTTTCTCAATTATTTTGTCTCACCTCTCTTATTAGTTTGGGGTAATCTAGATCTGCATGTCTTTGTATCACCCATATTGCCTTGCACATAACAAGGGTTCAACAGAAGCTTGTTGATTCGTTTTGATTTTGCTCAAATGTTTATCTTTCATGATAGAATTATAAGCAGGAAGTTAATTGATAGGTGTACCAAATAACATGCTCTATTTAGGACAGCAACATCTGTTTATTTTTAGATGGCATGCTTATGCATCTGAGCCAGGCTTTATGTAGGAACTCATGCTACTGACTAATGGGTTGCACATTTGAATGCCCTATGGTTTCCAGTGACCTGGGTTTTACAGGTTGGCTGATTGGGGGGTGGAATTTTTGTCTATCTCCACAGAGCTAACGTGGGCTGACTGCCTCTATGTAGGTCAATCTGAATGCAGGTACACTTTAGATGAGTTCTGATCATTGCCTAATACTATTTTTTTTCTAATTTTGGTTTAAAAAGTTCAGGAAAAGCAAAGAATCCATTAGATGCATTAGATGGCATTTGTATAAGAGTCTAGTTTAGTCTTTGGGTGATTATGGGGATTCCTGTACTCCTCCAATGAAAGACATTATTGTTAGGATTAAGTATTGTGGTGTAGGGTCCTATGGGTGATCTTGGGATGCTCTGAGTCCTGATTTCTTTATGCCTTTTCCCGGCTTAAACAATTCTTTTACCACCTCTTCAGCTGTTGTTATGTTCTCCCAGTGCCCTGCAGAGCCACTTCTTCATAAGAGAAGACAATTCAACACCTATTTATTAAATTGAATACACTGCTCCACCCCCTGAACCCCAAGTTTATATGATGAAAAAGTATTAAGGCACATTAAAGTAGAAGTTTATGGGCCCTTGTAAATAAAAACAGACAAATCCTGAAGGTTAGAGAGTTGGGAAGAAATGTATACCAGATGAAAACATAGAAGAAATGCTTGTTCATTGTGTGTTTTCCAGTATAGCTATTTAAGCAATTTAACCTTTCTGTCTTTACTCTGGAATAAGAAAGAAAAACTACCAAACACTGAAAGGAAACTATTACATTCCAAAATTTCAGGAAAAAAAATATCAACCAGAAATGAACTGACAATTTTACACTGGGGACCATGCTCAAAATATAATGACTGAAATCAGGTTAGTGTAGGCAGGATTTAGAGGGCTGTACAACAGAACCTTAGTGTTAAACCTCTTTATTATCTGTCTGGTTTAAAAAGTAGTACACAGTTGCATTCTTAAAGAAGCCATCTTTAATACTTCTTTTACAATAACTAAGAATTAACCTTAAGAAAACTCAGTGTTAAAGATACAATCATAACATTATTTCAGGTTATATCAGTCAGGGTTCTCCAAGAAAACAAAACCATTAGGGTACATATATAGATATATAAGAGGAGATTTATTATGGAAATTGGCTCATGTGATTATGGAGGCTGAGAAGTCCCACGATCTGCTGTTTGCAAACTGGAGAACCAGGAAAACCAGTGGTAATTCAGTCTGAGTCAGAAAGCTTGAGACCCGGGGAGCTGATGGTGTAAGTCTGGTCAGAGTCTGAGGGCCCAAGAACCAGGGGCTATCCAAGAGCAGGAAAAGATGCATGTCTCAGCTTAAGAAGAGAGAGGAAGAATTTTCCCTTCCTCTGTCTTTTTGTTCTATTTGGTCCCTCAATGGATTGGATAATGCCTGATGTCTTTAGTCCATTTTGTATTGCTATACCAGAATACCTGAGACTGGGTAATTTATAAAGAACAGAAGTTTATTATCTCACAGTTCTGGAAACTGGGAAGTCCAAGCTCAAGGTACCAGCATGTGGTAAGGACTTCCTGCTGAATCTTCACATAGCAGAAAGGCAAAAGACTAAGAGAGGTGTGAACTATGTGTCCTCACACGGCAGAAGAGCAAAAGAGGGTGAACACACTCTCTCCCTTTTTAAGCCCTTTTTATTGGGGCATGAATCCTTTCATGAGAGCAGAGCCTTCGTGACCTACACAATCCCCTTTAGACCCCATCTCCCCACACTTTGCATCGGGTATTAAGTTTCCAACACATGAATTTTGGGAGACACATTCAGACCACAGTAAAGCCCACCCACATTGGTGAAGGTGATCTTCTTTATTCAGTTCACTGATTTAAACGCTAATCTCTTCCAGAAACACTCTAAAAGACATACCACAAAATAATGTTTTACCAGCTCCCTGGGCATCTGTTCGCCCAGTCAAATTTTAACACATAAAATTAACCATCACACAGGGAAATTAAAAGTTCCTCTAATTCAGGGTCCTGCAGGGATTTGAGAGGACTCCTCAGCTCCCTTTGTCTTGTGCTGCTTGGAGTGGCCTAGGGTGAGTGATAAGAGCACTGTTTCTGAGAACAGACAAACAGGACCAGAACCTGTAGATTCACTGACTGCCTTCACTATGTACCTTTAACAGGAAGGAATGGTCTGTGTAGGAATGGCCAATTGGAACCAGCCATTTCAAGTGAGCGTTCCATGGAGTGCTGGTCCATTGTCACTGGGCACCAGGCAACTGTTAGAAACATGCCTTCAGGTTTGACCTTCTTATTTAATAGGCTGAGGGTAGTAGAAGACTTCTTGAGTTTAGCAAGTGACTTGGGAATGTTCTGCTCAGGACGTGATTCTATCATCTGGAACCACACTAAGGATGCTCTGTAACCATCTCTTATAGTGCAGGGTTCCTTCTCCTCTGAATCAGAGAGTCCTAACTCATTTTACAGGACAAGGGACTTTGCCTAGGGAGGTTGAGATGATATGACCTGGCATCACTCTTTCCCTTTTGATTTTCAAAATGTTCTCTTCCTTCTACAAGGATGCTTTACAAGTTAATAAATAGTCATAAATGATATAGGTATGACGAATCTTTTGTCCTAGGCTGATAAGACTGTGAAATGCAAAAGTAGTTGTGGGAAATTCTAGTCCCACGCTGACTTTGCTACTATCAAAAAAAGAAAGGGAGGTAATAGTGGTTTCCTGTTCTATATTAAAGATGGCCTTAAAGAGATAAGTAAAAAGTAAATTTAGTGAGTGTTTCAAGTCATAAGGTCCCATGGAGGAAGTGCACAAAAGGCCATGTGAGAGTCTGCTCTGAATATTCACATAAACAACGACAGGGAAGTGGCACTGAGTCTTAGATCAATACTCTCCCCCAGAGCTGGTGCACAAGGGCCTCCCAGCAGAAGGAGGCATCACACCTTCCTCCCCGCTCTGAGTCCTCCCTCCTCACCGCACCGGAGTCCTCTCTACTGACACCATGGGTTGCTGTGGTTGTTGTAGTTGCGGTGCCTGCGGTGGTGGCTGTGGTGGTGGCTGTGGCAGCTGCTCCAGCTGCAGGTGCTACCAGGTCAGCTGCTGCTCTAGCTGCTGTCCCTGCTGCTGTGGCCGCGGTGGAGGCTGCTGCAGTGTCTCCATGGTCTGCTGCTGCCATCGCTCCTGTGGCTGTAGCTCCTGTGTCTGTGGCTGTGGGAAGGGCTGTTGCCAGCAGAAGTGTGGGTGCCAGAAGCAATGCTACTGCTAGGTGGCCAGCCTGGCATTTGTCCCTGGGCAGGAGATGCTGGAGACTTTCCTCCATCCCTTTCACCTGCTGTACCTGTCCTCCACGTATTCTGGAACTTACCCCTTGGGCTGTGGCTTTGCTCCTGGATTCTGGCTTTCTGTCTTTTCCACTTGAGGTGTTTCTAGTCTTCCTATTTGAAAAGTTGTCTATCTAATAGCAACCAGCCAACACAAAGACATGAGCACAGCCTATCTCCTAAACAGTCTACAACACTGAGCTCAATCACAGAGGATCACGATTCCCGATACACATCTTAATGTATACGATTATTTTTTCTGTTTATATGCTTTTCTCTGCTCCTTTTCTATCTTGCATTCCTGTCAACAACTGTTTTCTAATTTTTTAAATAAAATAAAAATTTATTATTAAAAGTTTCTCTTTGCCTTTATTTTGGTTCGACCATATCCCATATCCTAGAGAATCTTAATCTCCCCTGAAAGGCCTCTGGTGTACGGGCAGTGATGGCGAAGCAAGCCCAGGACCAGGAGTGTCGCTTCCCATCGCCGCTGTCCACACACTCCAGTTACAGAACGCTTGGAAGGCTGGCCTCTAGTGACGATTTGTATTCGATGGTAAGATGGAAGTTTCCTTTACAGATAGACAACGTTCCCAGATACATTCAAAATCCTGCTTTTTTCATAAAGAACCAATTCAAATAAGTTTTCCAAAACACATCTATTACAAAATATGGAGGACTAAACTTGCTTTAGATTTGCACTGACTTTGACCGGAGGGCGGAGTTCCATCCCTGCAGTGCAGGCTGTCTTTCACCTCACTGTAAATTCAGCCAGCAGTGCACATTTGGAACTTTGGTATTATCAGTTTAGCTCTTCTGTTTCCCTAACTACTAAATGAATGCTGTCAGGTTGTGCTAAGTGAACAGGCATTGATGGACACGGGATTTATCTTAGTTCTCTTGGTTCTCCTACACCAGCCTCAGGGCCCATTGCTTGTTTTCAAGTGGATTGCTGTTTGCTTTTCTGTCTAAATTAATTTAACTGTGATTGGAGTATTGTTAAGGCTTAGGGTTTCTTTGTAATTCATTTCAGGTCTTACTTAATAACTTAAACTGTGATTTATGTTTTTGTTCATTCCTTTCCATTTTTTAGACTTATAAGCCTAGAGGGGTCTTGAGGAATCATCTAATCTGTGTCTTTTGCCAGACAGAGGGGAGTCCATTCCTTATAAGAAAACCATTATTTGTGTAGGATCTATGTTTCTTTTATACCTAGAGAGGAAACTAGAAATAATTAGTTAATCCCCAATCCCTATCATTCACTCTGAAGATACAAATTGAAAGCCACATGATATTTTATGGCTCAGACCATGAACAGTCTTTAGAAGCAATACAGAACTTTAAAAGAAACTTTGCTTCCTGTCAACCAATGTTCATTGAGAATTTCCTAGATATAAAGGCAGGTCTTAGGGGCTGAGGTTGGTTCAATGACGGACAGACCGTCCTGTGCAGTGTCTTTGGGTGGGGTGAATTGTGCACAAAGAATTATCATCCTAGGCCGAGCGTGGTATCTGCCCTGGCATTCCTACCAGAGGTGGGAAGATAATTCTGAAACATCTGGAATGGTTTCACAGCACTGAATCCCGTGGCTTCTTGCTCCTGTGGACTTCGCAGTGTCTGTTCTCTCCGTCACACTTGGTCTATTGCAAACCAGTGCCGGAGAGGTTTTCAGGCTGAAGGTTGTGTGGTTACGAGGCAGAGGCTGTTGACTGCACAAGGCGTGTCAGCTGCAGTAAGTTTCCTCATTCCTGTGCCCTGAGGCACTAATTTCTCAGATACACTAAGTACTGAAAAGAAAAAGATAGTGCACAATTAAAAAAAAATATTTCTGTAATTCCATTGAGCTCAGCAAACAGTTCTTATACTTCAACCTGATATTATTTTCACTTAGTTTTCAAATCCCTCCAGGCCCTGCCTATAAATTCCTCTCCAGTAAGGGTCATTGACCACGTTTGTGCTAATTGTGCAGGTAACCTGAATACCCACATTTGCAACTGAATTGCAGAGGGAGACCTACAAGCATCCACTAGCTGAAGTGGGAGGTGGAAGGCCAGGCCGCAGCCACCGTGCTCTTCCCAGCGCCCTCCGGCCCTCACTACAGCCCGTGGGCACCAGTGCCATCTGATTTCCTTGTGAGTTTCTCTGAACTCTAGCAGCAGCATTATGTGGTGGCAACTAATGTGGAGAACGCTCAGGAGGAGGAAGAGAGAGCTGAGGTTGTATAGAGGAAAGCCAGGACCCACACTGCATACACGTGCCCCCTTGTGGACACAGCAGCAGAGTACCCGTGGGACCAGCTCCAACTGGGTCTATTGTTTAACCATTGCTAAGCTTATTGCAGATGGAGCAGAGCCAAAATTACAAGTCATGCAGCTGGGACATGCACGGTAGAGAAAGCCTTGATCTCCAAATAGCACTCAGAGCCAATGTTCTTCCTCATGGAACCAAGGAGGCCAGGACAAAACCAGAACCTGAAATGCCTGAGCCCTTTGAGAAATGAGGGGTCTGTTGTCCAGGCAGTTTCGGTGCTGAAACCCATCTTTCCATATCTTAATGTAAATGGCCGAACTTAAAGCCCACACAATCAAAACCTGCCCCACTAGAGCTTCTGCATATCAACCCATAAAATCCTGATTTGGGGGGACAGATCTGAGCTTGCCTCCTGTCTTCCTTGCTGGTCAGCCATGCGATAAATCTCTTTCTTCTCACAAAAGCCAGTGTCACAGAGTTTGGCTTTCTGTGTGCATCTGGTAACGGGAGCCTGTTGCTTGGTAACAGCAGCATGTTGGTTTCAACTAAATGTCAAGAACACTTCATCCCACAGATTCACCCTAGCCACAGCATCTCTCTAGGCCCACAGCTCAGCACCCCACAACACGTGTGTGGTTGACACTCATTACACATGACTAAGAGAGTATATTAGTTTGCTAGGGCTGCCATAACAAAGTGCCACAGACCCGGTGGTTTAAACAATAGGATTCATTTTCTCACAATGCTGGAGGCTGGATGTCCAAGGTCAAGGTGTAGGTAGACAGGTTTGGTGTCTTCCGAGGCTTCTCTCCTTTGCTTGCAGATGGCTGTTTTCTCCCTGTATTCACTTTCTCTCTGTACATGTCTATGTCTTAATCGCCTCTTCTATGAACACCAGTCACATTGGATTGTTGACCATTGTGATCTCATTTCAATTTAATTGCCTCTTTAAAGACCCTTTATCCAAATACAGTCACATTCTGAGGTATTGGGAGTTAGGACTTCAACATATGGATTTTGTAGAGGACACAATTCAGCTCATACGAAAGAGTAACCAAACACAGAGAGCTTTTATGCTTTGTCCTTCATTTATGTAATTTTGCTGGTGACCTAGGTTCATTAGAACATGCTCTTTGCTTTTTTTTTTCCAGTAGCCATTATAGATTTGCATGTATCTTCTTTTCCATATCAGATTGGCACTTATCTGACTAAAATAATGGTGTCTTGGTGTCCCCCAATGGGACCCAGAGTGATGCCTGGCAAATAAATGGTCAAAGTCACTGGTGAACAGTGTTGCAAAATTTGAGCCTCCCTCCCAGGGAACCAGGAGCAGCAGCTCCCCTTCCTGCCTCCCTGACTGGCAGTAACATTCAGACACACCCACGAAATCCCCTGGTGCCTTTTGCTTGTCCGATCCACCCTGACACCCATGAGCGAGCCCATGGGTCCTTGCTCACTTTCTGCTCCCTGCCTGCGTGGTTGAGCCCACTCCCTTGTCACTCCTTCCCATGTGACCCCCTCTTGGCATGTAGTGACTCCATTTACCCAGGACCTGCGAGTGGAATAAACTTTTATATCCTGAGCCTCTCCTCTGTCTCCTCTTGTGGTCGTACCTGACTGACCATCTCATGAAAAAAGCACAAACCATGCACCCTGCCACCTGGGTTCTTTTTTTCACACATCAGTGTCAATACTGAGTATGACCCCCCAGCACATCCTGAAAGCTCACGTCTTCGACTTCCAGCAACTGAAAACAAAGTCATGTTTCTAGTGAGCGGAACAGGAAGAACAAGAGCCTAAGAAGTGTTAGGTCTTGGTTACTAGGAGGAGCCACGTGTCCCAGAACTCTGCTGACCAATACTACTGTATGGGAAAGCTGACTCAAGGGGTCCCCAGTGAGGAAAAGCTGCCTTAGGGTAAAGATGTATGACCTGCGGCTTCTCTCCTGACACTCTCCCCACTGGTTGAGGGCAACCACCTGGGAAGGGGCAGTTCTAGGGCTGGAGTCTGGGAGGGGAAGGTTGAGTCAGAGAGTGGGGACCCCAGAAATCAATCCTAAAGGCTGATGGTAACGAAGGGGCAGGTATGATTGTTTTGATTTTGTTGGGAAAATAGAATAATTTAATCAGGCCCCTCACCTCGGGGCAGCTTGGGTGTGGTGCAGCATTCTTCTGGGCAGGTTGTGTGGGCGGAGTTAGTGGCCTGCGTGGCACCACCACCTTGGCTGGAGTTTACTGCCTGCAGCGGCTGCTGGGTGAGCAGCCGTGCTCAAAAACCTACGGCTTCCAAGGACCTGTTTGCTGGTTATGTAGCTCATAGACCTGCTTGTGAGGGGTCTGGTGACCCCGCCTGGCTTGTGAAAGGTTTGTGACCCAGTCTGTGAATGGGCTTAAGGGGTCTGTGAGCTCCAGACCCAGCTCTGGCCTCAGCTTTGCTACTAAAGTCTTTCAACGAATTGAATTAGGCCCACCCAGATTATCTAGTATCTCTCTCTTTAAAATCAACTGATTATGGACTTTTATTTATTTACTTATTTGTTTATCTTTAGAGCTCTTTATTTTATTTTATTTTTTTTTATTTTTTGGTGACTGGCCGCTACGGGGATCCAAACCCCTGACCCTGGTGTTATCAGCATCATGCTCTAAACAGCTGAGCTAACGGGGCCAGCCCCCCGATAACACACTTCGATTATGTCTGTAAATTCTTCACAGCAATACCTAGTTTAGTGCTTGACTGCAAATGAGAACTGTAACATAGTGAAGTTGATGCATGAAATTGACCATCATAAACTGTGATGGACTTTTAAATTAGTCTGAGAAGAACTGAAGTATTTATAACATGTAGTTTTTCCATGTAAGATCATGGTAAAATTTAATTAAAAGTTTTTCTTAATTGTTTTGCCTCAGTTTGTGAGGATGAAATATTTGCACCCATTCTAACTTTTTAGGCTGATATATAACAGCTGTATAATAAACATGGTTATTATATATTGATCACTTAGTATGTGTCACATCTATGCTCCACACTTTTTTTTTTTGTGATATAGTTGATTGTACATATCTGTGGGGTACAGGGTTTAATATCACTACCTGTGTGTAATGTGTGATGCTCAAGTCAGGATAGTTAGTATATTCGATATTATACAATGTAATTATTTTTTGTGGACACTCTACACTTCTTTACTTAGTATCCAAATCAAAACAAATCACACTTTTATAAGGTAGGACACAGAAGGCTGATATATATCATTTACTCTTGAATACTTCATGTTTCTGCTCTTAGAGGGTCCTACTTTTTAAAAATTTCTATGTTGCTGTTGGGTGGACTTGAAAGTGTTGAACAGTATTTGGGGCTCCAGTTGCTCACCAAGACTACGGCTCGTTTCAATTGGGTCAATTAAATCACTTGGTTGAACTCAGTTCACTGGCCAGTAGCTGAGGTTTTGATGAGGTCCATGATGATCTAGTGTTTTGTGGTATCACAATCTAGGAAAAGACATTAAAATGCCATATATTTTAGCACCATATATTTCAATCAGAGTAGCTTGTCCTCTGAGTCTGTGGGAGGTGAGACCTGGCTAAAGCTGTGTTGTTGTGCTCATATCTGGGGATGGATTCCCCAGATCCATCTGGATTCCCCAGATCCATCCGGATTCCGACTGGCTAGAGAACCACTTTTTTTCTTTCTAGCTTTGGCTAAGTAGATCATGTAAAAGCTTCTCATTAGAAAAATTCTGGCAATGACGAGAAATAACTTCCATAAACTAAAAACGAAAGGAAAAAAAGAAAAAGAAAAGGTATTAATGGATCACATAAAAATGGATATTTGACACTTAAGGTATACAGTGACGCTTTACTAGCTGAGAGATCTCGATATATTCAGTCACTGATTCTTTCTGTCTGTTTTCTCATTTGTAAAATTAGAATTATAACAATACCTACACACACATTGTTGTAAGAAATAAGTTATTACATAGAAGGCACATAGAAGAGTGTCTAGATAGTAAGAATTCAATAAATTTTAACTTTCTGCAGTCCTAAAACTCTCCAAATATATTTTTATATTTATCTCTATATTTTTCTCTATATTTATATTTATCTCTATATTTTTATTTATATAGTATATATATTTGTATAGTATATTACATATACACATATACTATATAATATATAGTAAATATACACACTCCATAATATATAAATTATATGTAATGGTACAAATATATGCAATATGTGTATATATATATATATATATATATATACATACAAATATATATATATATACATACAAATATATATACACACTATGTAAGTATATATTATATATATACTGTATATGTAAACTTTCTTCTGACTTTCTTTTTTCATTTTCACATTTAATTTACTTTTTTCTTAAAATGTAACATACTTGAAAAAAATTGCACAATGTACCTACCCAGAAATATTGAAATTAAGTTAAGTACATAAGAGTTTAGAATTCTTATACATTCCTAGTGAATTAATTCAACCTTTAATCATATTAATGACTTTTTATATATCTAGATTGAGATCTTAATTACATCTTATATTTTAGAAAATAACTATATTAACTTTAAAAAATTTTTGTTTGCATGATGTGAATTTCTACTTTCTTTTCAAATGTTAGGTGTTCTTATATTTTATATGTGTTTCCTGTCAACAAAGTGTAGTTATGATTATTTTTTAATCCAGACTGAAAATATTTTTTATTTTGATTTTTTATTGGGGAGTTTAGCTTTTTGTCTAATTTTTATTCACAAAAGTGGACAGAATAGTATACAAATGCCCATATATTCATCATCCGGCTTCACCAGGTATCAGCTCATGGCCAATCTTGTTTCATCAGTGTCCCAACCACTTACCCTTTGCCCTCATAGTTTAATATGAACCCTGTATTATACAAATTAATAAATATTTCAGTGTGTATCTTTAAAAATATGGACTTGGAAAGGGTGTATTACAAGATAAAAAGATACAGAATTATAAGTACATAAGATAATTCGGGTAGGCCTCATTAGGAAGGAGACATTTGAGCAGACTTAAAGGAAGTGATGTAACAGAGCAAGCTGTGTGGATATTTGGGGGGAAGAGCATTCCAGGCAAAGGAAGCTAAAGTGCAAAGATGGTTTCTGATAAATTCAAGGAATAACAAGGAGCCCAGTGTGGCTGGAACCCAGTTGAGTGAAAGGAGGAACAGTAGGAAGTGGAGATCAGATAGGCATGGGGTTGGGGGGTGGGGGACAGGAAGATCAGGGCTTTGCAGGTTATCCAAGGACTTCGGTTTTTACCATGTATGAACTGGAAAGCCATTGACAAGTTCGGAGCAGAAAAGTAACATGATCTGACATATATTGTAAAAGGAGATCTTTGATTGCTATTTTGAAAATGGGTTGAGACGGGCAAAGGATAAAATCAGAGAGACCAGTGCCATAATCCATGTGGGAGAGAGAACCACATGAGTTATTGGCAGCTTGGACCAGGGTAGCAGCCAGGGAGGTGATGAGAAATAATCATATTCTGGATTTATTCTGAAAACAGAACAAAGAGGATTTTCTGGTGCATTATATCTGAGGTGTGAATGAATAGGAGGAATCAAAGATGACTTCGAGGTTTTGGTCCTAAGTACCTTGAAAGGTGGGGAAAGACTGCAGATAGCATGGGTTTGAGCAAGGTGAAGCCTGCATTTAGAGCGTGTTGAACTGGAGATGTTTAGATACCCAAATGGAAATGCTCAGTATGCAGCTGCACATAGAGGTCTGAAGTTCAGGGGAGAAGTCAAGGCTTAAGCTACCGTTTTTTGAGTCACTGGTATACAAATATAGAGGTTGCATGAAATCGTCAAAAAATATATAAAGAAAAGAGCTTTCAAGGACTTAACCTTAAGGCATTCCAAGGTTTAAACCTCGGCCAGAAGAAGAGAGGACAGCAAAGGAGACAGGAAGGAGCGGACAGTAAAGGAGGAAAATCAAGAATACAAGTGCCCTGAAGTCAGGAAGGAATTATTTCAGGGAGCAGAGAGTGATAACCATGACAATAATACCAACAGGTGAAGTAAAGGGAACACTGACATCTACTACTGGATTAACAAAGGGGATGCCATTGGTGACCTTGGCAGGAGTAGTTTTGGCAGAGTATTGAAACCAAAAGACTGATAGAAATGGGTTAAAGAAAGAGTGTGAAGAGGGGAATTGGAGACAGGGAGTATACACAAGTCTCAATAAGATTTGCATTAAAAGAAAATGAAGACATGGCTTAATCTCACAACATGTTAAGCAAAACAGTCTATGAAAGAATGCCTGCTATGTCCACATGAAATATCTTTTTAAAAGGTAAAATTACATTTGTAATCAGGAAGAAACAAGGAAGAGGTTTCTAGGTATTGGTAAGGTCCTCTTTCTTGATGGTAAGCAAAGGAGTATTTGCCTTATAATTATTTGTCATAATGACTTGTTATGTTATTTGTCAACCAGTGCATATGTTTTATGTACTTCTCCCTATATGTGTTATGGTTCAAAGTGTTAAAAAATTTTTAAAAGATTAAGATCATATGTGTGAACAGACAACAGATAATATCACTGCTGAGTCACAAAAAGTATTTGAGAAGGAATATCCAATTACAGGTAGACCAGATTTGACTAGAAATTCCAAAAGGTTGTATGTACTATGTCCGTCTAGTAGGTGAACACTTGTGTTTTTCTGATTGAGTTAAAAGCAGAATTTTTAAGTCACATAAAATCTTAAGAATTAGAGCAGAAAACAAAACTAGAATTAAAAAAACAAACCATAAAACCACTATCATAACCCCCCAATTAACAATTCCTTAATATTATCTAGTCAGTGTTCAAATTTCTCTGATTGTCTCATAATATTTTTAGTTTCTTGATGTGAATCAGGATTCAAATAAGATCCACACGTTGCCATTGATTGATAGATGCCTTAAGACACTATCAATCTCTTTTCTCCTTGAATTTTATTTGTTGAAAAGAACTAGAGTTTCCCAGATTCTGGTGTTTTTTTGTTTATATCCATGGATGCCATTTAATGAGTTTTTCTGTCTGCTCTTTTTCCTGTCAATTGGTAGTTCAATATAGGAGTTCACTAATTATTGTAGTTCTAATTGACATCCTAAGTTGAAAATATTGTAAGTTGAAAATGCATTTAAGGGCCAGCCTGTGGCTCACTCGGGAGAGCATGGTACTGACAACACCAAGTCAAGGGTTGGGATCCCCTTACCAGTCATCTTTAAAAAAAAAAAAAAAAAAAAAAAAGAAAATGCATTTAATACACCCAACTGTGGGGAGCTGCCCACGTTACACCGTAATCGCCATTACAAGATGGCGCCGGCCGACACTGACAATCGGCAAAAACAAGTCTAGAGCGCATGTGCTGGGAATTTCCCCACCTCTAGTCTCTGCCTCTCCCGTGGCGTCATCTGGGCTGATGCACGACCGCCAATCAGATGGGAGCACGTCCTAGGCGAGGGACTGTCTCTATATAAGGGGCGCGGCTCCCCTCGCTCGGGGTCTCCATTTCTTAGTAAGCTTATGCTCTTCCTCTCAAGAGGCATTAAAGCTGAACTGCAGAAGGATCCTTTGTGTGCCGCGTCGTTCTTGCTGGCGAGACGGTAGCGCGGGACATCTGGTGCCGAAACCCGGGAAACGTTTACATCGTCAGCACCTTTGGAGACCCCCTGGTGACAGGGAGGATTCAGAACTGCAGGGAGGTAAGTTCAGAGAGGCATGCTTGTCCTTGACTTAGGGTTGGGTCTGTCACTTCCGTAGAAAGTTGTGTTTGCAAGTTTTCCTGAGGTGGTCTGCCGCTGATTGTGTGGATGGGGCTTACGGGTGTGGTCAGACTGACGTACGTAGGCAGCTGCACCCTAGGTTGCGTGAGCCTCTCGTAAATAAGAGAGCCGCGCGCCATTTCACTTTCGATTCGTGCGTTAGTCTCTCGTAGATAAGAGAGCTACACGTTTCTGCCCGGAAACTATGGGATCCACACAATCCATAGTTGCTGCGTTAAAAACAGTATTGAAGCAACGTGGCATAACAGTGGGGGACCGTGTACTCAGAAATTTTGTGAAAGAGGTAGATCGTGTGGCGTCATGGTATGCCTGTTCCGGCTCCCTAACCTTGAGCTCTTGGAACAAATTGGGCAAAGACCTTGACCGCAAGTACGCAGAGGGAGACCTACGTCAGGGCACCAAGACCATTTGGAAGTTCATTAAGAATTGTTTGGAGGATGAAGGCTGTAAACCGGTAGTGACAGAAGGACAAAATATATTAGAGGAAGTCCAAGAGAGCATGTCAGAAACTGAACGGAGTGAGAGGATGGGTACCCGCAAAAGGAGAGACGTCTCCAAAAAGGTAAACGGCCCTCCCGGTAAGTCTGCTGACAAGGGAGTGGAAAAGAAAAAGGGCCCTCCCGGCGAGTCTGCTAACGAGGGAGAAAGTCAGCGCCCAAGTGATTTTCAGGAAAAAAGGGACAGCCTCTATCCCCTGAGGGAGCTGGGAGCCCTAAACTTAGGGGATTCGGGCTCTGATTCCCTCGGTCTTAGTGATGAGTCAGAACTAGAGGAAGAAGCGGCTAGATATGAGGAAGAGAGCTATCACCCTGATGAATATTGGAGAAGTGACGCAGAAAGGTTAACGCGGCCGCCGCCCACGGCGCCGCCTCCGGCGCCGCCTCCCTATGCGTCAAGCTCATCCGCCTTCTCGCTGATCCCTGAAAGGGTGAGGAAAAGACTGACCATGACCTTTCCGGTCTTTGAGACTTCCGAGGGAGGACGGGTCCATGCCCCTGTTGAGTTTACTCTGAGCCTGATAAGAGATTTCAATGGAAGGTCTTGCCTCAGGGCATGGCTAATAGCCCTACCATGTGTCAGTTATATGTCCAATTAGCCCTTGAACCTATTAGAAAACAATTTCCATCCTCGCTTTTGATCCATTATATGGATGACGTTTTAATGTGCCACAAACATCTAGAGACTCTACAGAGGGCATATCCAATTTTGCTCAAGACATTAGAGCAATGGGGACTTCACATTGCTACAGAAAAGGTCCAAGTTACTGGAATTGGCTTGTTTTTGGGATCGGTTATTCATCCTGATAAAATAGTCCCTCAAAAATTACAGATTCGTAGAGATCATTTACATACTTTAAATGATTTTCAAAAGTTATTGGGAGATATAAATTGGCTGAGACCATTTTTAAAAATCCCCTCTGCTGAGTTAAAACCTCTGTTTGACGTATTGGAAGGGGACTCTCATATCTCCTCCCCGAGAGTATTAACTCCTGCAGCAGATCAAGCCTTACAGGTCATTGAAAGTGCCTTACAAAATGCTCAGTTGCAGCGCATTGATGAAACTAAGCCTTTTGATTTATGTGTTTTTAAAACTATCTTCTTCTGTGGCCCAGGCCCTGAACACACAAACTGCAATAAATTCTCAGTTAAGGGGAGGATTGATGGTGGTCAATCAAAGGGTAGATTTAGTCCAAGAACAAATAGAGGTTCTATGGCAAATTGCACAACTGGGATGTCAATGGAAATATTCAGGATTATGTGTAACTAGCATCCAATATGAAAATTATACCAGGGCAGCAAACTTGTCTCATCGCTTGTCTGAGTATCTTTTAGGAAACTGGACAGGAGACTTTGACGGCCTGATGCGGGACCTGCGCTCTGCCATCGTGGCTGTGAATTCGACAAGAGTGGATGCCTCTTTTGCAGCTGGATTGTCCTCCTGGATCACAACTGCTATGTCACATTTCAAGGAATGGGTGGGGGTGGGATTGTTTGGAGCGGCCCTCTGCTGTGGACTAGTGTTCCTTCTTTGGCTGGTCTGTAGGCTGAAAGCCCAAACACAAAAAGACAAGGTGGTCATTGCCCAAGCACTTGTGGCTCTGGAGCAAGGAGCCAATCCCGATATTTGGCTATCTATGCTCAAAGACTAGTCCCCCCCCCTCTTTTCGGCTGGCCTCCCTGAAAACTGATCAGTGGGGTTCGCCCTGGCTCGTGCTGGCCCACAATTCACAATTCAGAGTCCGCTCCAGTAGATCCAGAGACGGGCAACTTCCCCCCAGACGTGTGCCGACCTAAGACATGGTGCCTGGTGGCGATAGGGTTAACCTTTGACGGGTAAGGTCACGGCCTGAGGTGGGTCGACCTAAGACAGGACTACTGGCTAGACATGTTGTGGCCAATGAGCTTGCTCCAGCCTCTTAATGTAATAAGAAAGGGGGAGATGTGGGGAGCTGCCCACGTTACACCGTAATTGCCATTACAAGATGGCGCCGGCCGACACTGACAATCGGCAAAAACAAGTCTAGAGCGCATGTGCTGGGAATTTCCCCACCTCTAGTCTCTGCCTCTCCCGTGGCGTCATCTGGGCTGATGCACGACCGCCAATCAGATGGGAGCACGTCCTAGGCGAGGGACTGTCTCTATATAAGGGGCGCGGCTCCCCTCGCTCGGGGTCTCCATTTCTTAGTAAGCTTATGCTCTTCCTCTCAAGAGGCATTAAAGCTGAACTGCAGAAGGATCCTTTGTGTGCCGCGTCGTTCTTGCTGGCGAGACGGTAGCGCGGGACACCCAACCTATGGAACATCCTAGCTGAGCCTAACTTACCTTAAACATGCTCAGAACACTTACATTAGCCTACAGTTGGGCAAAATCATCTCACACAATGCCTATTTTATAATAAAGTTCTGAATATCTCTGTAATTTATTGAATACTACACTGAAAGTGAAAAACACAATGGTTGTATGAGTACTAGAAGTGTGGTTTCTACTAAATGCACATTGCTTTTGTACCAGGGTAAAAGTGAAAAATCACAGGTCAGACCATCAGAGGTGAGTGCTGTTTGCATAAGTGTTACTGTTTTACGTGGTCAGTGCTCGTTTAGACTTACTCACGTTTACCTCTTTTTTCACATTCTCTCTTGCATCATCGACCTTCCTTTTGGGATAATTTTCCTTCTTCCTCAAGTGCATCCTTTAGAAATTGCCTATGTAAGGCTCTGTGGTTGATAATACACTGACTCCATTTCTGTTCTCTGAAAATGTCTCTGTTTTGCCCTCATTTCTGAAATGATTTTTCCTTTGTATATAATTCTAGGCTGTCAATTACTTTCTCCAACACTTTGAAGACGTTATTCCACTGTGTTCCTGGCTTCCATTGTGCACCATTGAGCAGTCACTTGTCAATCTAATTGCCATTTCTCTCTAGGTGATATTCGTTTTATTACTCTGGCTGTTTTTGAGATTTTTTTTTTTTTTTTGTATTCTGCAGTTTTACTACACTGTGTTTAGATATGAATTTCTTTTCATTTATCCTTTTGGAGGTTTGTTAGTCTTCCTAAGTCTGAGAATTCATGGCTTTTATTTTTTCTGGAAAATTCTCAGTGAGTATTTCTTTGTCTCTCTCTCTACTACTTCTATTATCAACTCAAGGAACTCCAAATAGATATTTGCCTAACTTTCTCACTTTAATCTCCGTGTATGTTAATAGCTTTTCCATTTATATCTCTCTGCGCTATATTCTAGGTGATTTCTTCCAGTTTAATAATTTTATCTTATATGTGTTTAAATTACTCTTAACATGCTTATTAAGCTTCTAGTTCTGATTAGTTCTACTTTTTCCCAAATATTCATGATCATTTATAATGTATCTTGTTCCAATCCTATGTTGTTATTTTCCTCTGTATATAAGCATATTAAACATCTTATTTTATATTCTAATCTTGATAATTTATCTATCTCAAATTGTTGTTGGTCTGATTCTACTATTTATTATTTCAGTTGGCTTGTTCATGATACTTTCTATTCTTATATGATTTTGGATTTTTTACAATCATAAGCTAATATTGGATGGAATTTTATTTGTGGCAATATTTTGATTCTTATATTGAGGGTCATTCTTCCAGAGATCATTTACTTTTGACACATATAAGTGCCTGGGGACATTGCCAATCAGGACTACTTTAAACTAAAATTTCAGCATTTTTTTTTTTTTAAAAACTTATTCTATAGAAGGAGTTGGGCTCCAAAATTCTGTGAGTGCTCGTTATGAAGGAACTTACTTAGGGTAAGTTCCCCAGACTCCATTCAGGTGAGTCATCTTTGTTAGGGGTTTTTCCCCCGGTAATTTTATATTTTGTTTTAATTCACCATTCACTGAGGGTGTAGCCTTTCATGGTTGCTACTGAAACCAAAATCCAGGCCACTGGGGGAACTGGAAGATACCTTAAGCACAGGCCAGGGTCAGTGCTTCCTTAACTGTCTGGTCTCCTGTTCCTGCTTTGGCCTCTGAGGCCTACTTACCAATTCAGGTATTTGTTAAAAAAAAAAAAAAAGTTTTTAAAATTTATATTTATGGGATTTAGGTGTTCTGTGGTGTAAAGATTTTTCTGATATCTAGCCTGTTGTTACTTAATGGAAGTGAGTCTTATTTTAATATTTTAAAGATGTCTGTTACCTTTAATGGATAAGCTATTCTTAATTTAATATTTTTGAAAACACCTACCAAGATCTATTTAAATTTCAAGCAACTTTGAAGTCCACCTTCTCCTTCAAGCTCAACCCCTCAATCCAGTCCCCACCCTCGCCAAAGTAACTGCATCGAGGCCATCTTTATTAGAATAGAAAAGCAGAAAAGTGAGAGAAAAGGCAATGTCTATATAATCAGACCCAAACTCATTGGAAATCTATATAAGTAGTTATTTTGTTTAATCATAAAAATCTGGCCTTCAACTCCAGCTATTCTTTGAGTTAAGACACCAAAACAACTTATGAAATAGTGAAACCTAAGGCTGACAGACCACACACATCCCATGTTTGAGTTCCTAAATATGAAATAAAAACACTCTTCTGAGCTATCTAAACTGTCAAATACTACATGCTCTCGACACATTGAAAAATATCCAAAGTCAAAACAAATCCCCATTTCAAGCACTTAGAATAATAGCATCAGTGTCTGACTTTTTGTAAGGTAATCTTTCTGTGCAGAGTGCCCCTTTCCTTACTAAGCCCTTTGGGGTTACAAATGAAAATTAATTTTCTCAAATCTAACTTTTATCTAATTGAAGGTAGGACCAAAGTACCAGTAATCCTAGCCGTGTCGTCTAATGGATTGCACCAGCAGGGGCTTTCAGCCGGTCCCAGCGCAGCTGAGTGCTGTGGCTGCCTGCCAGGGGAGCTGAGGAGGTTCACTTTGCGTGTCCCAAGGCGGGGGCCAGAGACAGAGCAGCACAGCAGCTGTGGTTTTCGCGACATCCTGGTGCCACTTTGCACCTCCGGCCTTTCTCTTTCCTTTTTTTTTTTTTTAATTGAAACATAATTGATTATATATATTAGTAGGGTACAGATTTGAATATCAGTACATGTGCACGAAATGTGGTGATCAAATCAGGATAATTAGCATACTCATGTTTACAATATCTGATTAATCTTTGTGACCCTTAACTCATTTCTTGCTAACTCCCCTCCCCCTCTCCCTTTCCCAGCTCCAATAACCACAGTTGTTATCTTTTTCTTTGAAAGTTCACTGTATTATTGTGATTGTTTCCTTCCTTCCTTCCTTCCTTCCTTCCTTCCTTCCTTCCTTCCTTCCTTCCTTCCTTCCTTCCTTCCTTCCTTCCCCCACCTACGAGTGAGAACATGCAGTAATTCTCTTTCTGTGCCTGACTTATTTCACTTAACATAATTTTCTCGAAGTTCATCTGTGTTGCTGCAAATGGTAGAATTTCATTCTTTTTTATGGCTAAGTAGTATCCCATTGTGTATATATACCACATTTTCGTATCCAGTTATCTAACAATGGACATTTAGGTTGGCTCCAACTCTTGGCTATTGTAAATAGAAATGCAATAAACATGGGAGTGCAGGTATCCTTTTGATGTGATGATTTCCGTACCTTTGTGTATATACCCAGCAGTGGAATAGCTCGGTCATATGGTCATTCTATCTGTATTTGTCTGAGGAACCTCTGTACTGTTTTCCATAATGGCTGCACTGATTTACAGTCCCACCAACAGTGTAGGAGAGTTCCCCTTTCTCTGCATCCTCGCCAGCATTTGTTATTCTCTGTCTTTTTGATAATAGCCAGTCTAACCAGGGTAAGATGATATCTCAATGTGGCTTTGATTTGCATTTCCCTGATACTTAGCGATGAACAATTTTTCAAGTAGCTGTTGGTCATTTGTATACCTTCCTTTGAGAAATGTCTATTCAGCTCCTTTTCACATTTTTTAGATTGGGTTACTTGTTTTATTACTGTTGAGTTGTTTGAGTTCTTTGCATATTCTGGATATTAATCCTTTTTCAGATGTATAAGTTGCAAATATTTTCTCCCATTCTGTAGGTTATTTTTTGTCTCTGTTAATTGTTTCTTTTGCTAGATAGGAGTGAACAGGTCTGCTTAGGGTCACTCTTTCTTTTTGTGTGTGTGTGTACTTCCCAAACTTGGTGACAAGAGTTGCTTTTCATATCTTCAGCCTCAAGACCATCCAGGGAAGAGGAAGGTGAAGGCAGTGAGATTAGTGAGTGGGAGAGGAGTCTTAGTGTCAACTCCCCAGATCAGAAAGAAATTGATGCTTACCCAATCTGTTCCCCCTTCCAAACAAACTGGGGGGTGGATCTGGGGGTGCTGAGAGGGGTGAAGAGATCTGATAACAGGTAACCAATAGCTGAGTGTTCTAGACTGAAACTTGTAGTTTTATTATTTCATTTACCTAAACAAAGGCTCGTTTAAAAAAATTAACCTTTTTTTGAGATATTGTGTGATTATTTACCCACCCCTCCAAATCCCTCTTATACTCAGACTTGTGAATTTCAGCTATTTTTGTAAACAAGATTTCCCCAGAAAATTATTTGATATCATCAGTATACCACAATATATTCTTATGCCTTTGGTAAAGATATTTGATAGTTACCACTCTCTACATAACTAGCTGTATACGTAAAGACTATTACTAAGTTACTCCTTGACTTTTTCTCGATGAGATTAAAAATGCTTTTCGTAACTTTTCTCATGGGCTTTCCCCCCTAATCTTTCAGAAATCTTTTAAGAGGTGCCTTGAAACCTCTTTTTAAGATCTCCATGCTCTTTTTTAAACTGGGAAATCCATAAATAGCCTATGTTGTGATAACAGTTCGAGAAATGCTGAGAAAATAAAAGAATGACTTCAGGATGTCTAATGCGGCCCACTGTTTGATGAATCTCTGTGTCATATGAAAATGTTGACTCAGTTCATATTTTCTATTTTTTAGATTTTAACCTTTTAAAATGGCATTTGGCATCATATTCTCAGGATACCATAAGTGCAGAGTGAATGATAAATGAACATTTATGATTGAGATTTGGGAGTCCTTAATCAATATACCTCCATATTGCTGGTTCTTAAAAGTTGAATTCAAGCACATTTAATTAGATTCCTACCAAAAATCAATTTTTAAGAAGCTTGCTTTTCAAATCTAGGGATCTATAATAACACATTCTTTTTTTGATCCAAGGAAATATTTTATAAAAATACGATATGTCTTCTTTCATGCCTTTGAACTGTTTTTTGCTTATCCTGCTCTGACACCTGGGTAAACGGGTTCCTTCTTTAGGAGCTGAGCTTTAAAATAACTTTCTATGGAAGAACCTAATTAAAAATTTTTCTAGCATTGAGGATGTCAGCAGAAACTAGAAAAAAAGATATGATAGAAATAAAAAGAAAGATTTTAAAGAAGTGCCTTATCTCTCTTGGTTGAGAAGGTAAAAAAGATTTGGAAATCTTGAATTATCAGTTGATACAAAAGGCAAAGCTTGAATTTTTCTGCCAAATTTTAGATTTTTTTCTAGCTTTTGATGCTTGTATGATCCCCGCCCCACCTTTCGATGAAAGGTCAAAATATATTGATTTGCCAACAAAGAACACATTTAAATCAGGTTATACAAAATAGTGGCAGAAAGAAGTATAGACAGATTGGTGGGTCATCTTTCTAGTTCTATTTTGCCTCATTCAGTTATAGAAATTCACTCATTTCAAATTAAGACACAATAGACTTGTAGAAAAGTAAAGGAAATGTCTGAAGATGATTAGCACACGTAGGCAATGATTAATGATGTAGGTAAGTGCATCCTATCCTTGTTGACTAATGTAAATAGATCTTATTTATTTAATTAGGAAAAGAGAAAGACATGTCCACTTATTGAGGACACTGTGGGTCAGGAATGGTGTGTTTTAGAGGCCAGCATTTAACCTGTGTAAGACCTCATGAAGTAGGTATTATATTCTACATTTTATTGATGAGATAACTGAGACATTAAATAAAGATTACATCTCTGAGGTTTACTTAAAAATAATCCAGGGGCAGGAGTGAGGAGTTTCATGGGGGAGGGTGGACAGATGAAACCAGACTGGCCATAAATTGATAATTGTTAAAGTTGGGTGAGGGGAACATGAGGCAAAATTAAACTATTCTCTCTATTTTTTAAAATGTATTTGAACTTTTCCAAAATGAAAAGTTTCTAAAAAGTCACTAACAAACATCAAGATTCGAACCCAGATTTTGCTGATTTCAAGCTTGTTATCTCTTCATCATATCACACATATACTAGTTTCTAAAAAACTAGAGAACAATTTGCAAGCCAGATAATAAATCAGGAACTTAAACTTTATTTTAGAAAGTGATGCTTGTTTTATGACCTCAAACAGCATTGAATCTACATGAATCTCAGTTTTAATATTTATGAAATGAAGATATCCTTCCCTCTATTGAAAAAACGTGAAGATAAAATAGATTTTTTTAAAAATGTCCTGTTGTTATTTCATTTAACTGTGTTTTCTGAAATGATTTCCTTTTTTCCTTTGGTTTTTAAAGAAAATAGCTCAATGTTTTTTTGTTTGTTTGTCTGTTGTTTGTTTTGGTCAGAATCAAACCCTGACCTTGGTGTTATCAGCACCACACTCTAACCAACTGAGCTAACTGGCCAGCCCACAGCTCAACATTCTAAACCTTATGTATTGAATATTTACAGTGATAGGTAAGATTTACCATTTTGTCTATGAGACTGAGTAGGCTCATGAAATTTGTGAACTAAGCTTTAGAAAGTTTTAACTTTAACTAAGGCAAGGAAAAACCTTTAGCTGTAGGTAATGCGAACCAATTTAATTGGAATGACTTTATAGCTCTATTTTACTTAGTTCTTTTTTTTTTTGTCTTTTTCGTGACCGGCACTCAGCCAGTGAGTGCACCGGCCACGGGCTCGGCCCTTACTTAGTTCTTTTATTCTTTTACTTGTTTAGTGAAAAGGTCACTTGTTTAATGAGAAGATTTCTTAAGAAATAGAATGTACCTTAAACACAACACATTTATGTTTCTTAATACAAAATTATTCTATTGAAGACATTATGCTAAATGAAAAAAGAAACAAAAGGCTATATATGATATGATTCCATTTATGTGGCATTCTGAAATGACAAACTATAGGGATAGAAAACTGATCATGGTTACCAGGGACTAGGGGTGGGTGAAAGGACAAGTCGACACCAGTTGACGATCCACCGGAGAGAGCTCGTTTATTAGGCGGCACACACACATATATATAGGGCTTTTAGGGAAGGCTGATTGGCTTAAAATACAATCCCTACTTAGCATACCGCATGGGGCTTGGGGTGAGCTGATTGGTGTGCGATTAGCGCCCACAGGAAGGAGAGTAGAAGGGCAACCAGCGCCATGATGGGGTGTGGCCGAGAAGGACTTATGTGATCAGGGTGTGATCCCTTGGGGCATTTGGGTTCTTACAGTGGGGAGAGGGGACTGATGGCAAAGGAGCACCGTGGCCCTGTTTGGGGGGATAGAACTGTTCTTTACCTTCATCATAGAGGTGGGTACACAACTGTATCCTTGCCCAAATTCACTGAAGTGTACATACAAAAGTGTGAATTTACCACACGTAAACTATGTCTCAAGAAATCTGATTTTAAAAGTGTGTATATATGTACATAGCTTTAAAAATATGCCTGGCTTGCTGGCTAGCTCAGCTGGTTAGAGCGTGGTGCTGATAACACCAAGGTCCAGGGTTTGATCCCTGTACTGTCCAGCCACCAAAATTAAGTAAATAAATAAATAATAAAATAAAATAAAATAAAAATAAGCCTCAGTGTCAATGGGAGCACAGAAGCCATGCACCTACCTGAATATTGACTGAAAGCCCCAGTTCTTGGTTGTCAGCCACAGCCACAGTCATGAGGGTCTGAATGACCAAGGCAATGACGGTGTCGATTCCAAACACCAGGGCATAGTGTTCCACGCTCAGATGAGCAGCAATCTGAAACCTGACACTATACAAATGGAAAGAGTTTTGAAAGAACACATATGTGGGCTTAATTTAAATACAGAGTGGTGAATTATGTTGTTCCCAAGGCTTTGGTCTGCTGAGGAAGCCCAGGTTTCTGTTGATAGCGTCTTTCTGAAAGCTCTTCAAGCAGAGAAAGAGAAAATAAGGGTAAACAAGAGGGCAAAATGTATTTTAACATTTTATGGGATATGACATATTACACTGAGGACTTAAAACTAGTTCACTGTTTCTAAAATTAAAGCAAATATTGCAAATACTCTGCAACTAGAGAACATTGAACATTATTTGAGATACATATGGGTTAGCAGTCACTTTTCTACTTTTTCTAATCACAGGTCAACGTGATGAACTTTTACTTCTTTGGAGATTTGGTGACTGGAACATTGATTTTCCAAATTATCAGTTTTGGAGTCTAATGTGAACTTTTCTCTGGAAAACCCAGATTATTTCCTTTCACAGTTGATTCAATCTGGCAATTGATTCTTTTTAAGTAATTGTGCTGGGTTTTCAAAGTTAGTAAGTCAAGATTGACATATAGGGGTACTTCAAAAAGTTTGTGGAAAAATAGAATTGAAAGATAACACAAATCTTTCCATGAACTTTTGAAGTACCCTGTACATGCATTAGAGTTCTTCCATGTAGTTTAGCTAAAACATTTGTAACTTGACTCTATTTAAAAATGTGAAACCAAATGAAAAGCTTGAACTATTCTTTTGTCTTCTCCCCAAATCCTCACATTAAAAAACAAGCACAAGAATTTAAAAAACATGTGATTCAATGAAAATGCATTATTTCTGTGCAAACAAGTACCAAATAACATAACAAAACCCATAAATAACCCTAGATCCTGCACTGTAAACCTGACAGGTGGTCCATATGGGACTTGTGATTTCAGGTGTTTCTCACTCAGCTAACAATTTTTCCCTTGAACAAATGTTATACTAGATTGATGCTTTGGAAACCTAAATTAAATCAAATGGCAGATTTACTGTTAGCATGCAAATTGTTCCATGCTAGAATCTGGATTTAATCTGTGCATATGCCTAAACAGCTTGACAGTAATTACTTGGTTTTAGATAAGACCTGCACCTAAGACAGATTCGAATAAAGACACAATTCTGATGGCAGGCTGAGAGTGGCATTGAATCCTAAGATTTTCAGTCCAAACCCCAAAATTATTTCCAAGATATCTGAAATTACCTTGTAATCATACTGTCTAAAATCTTACTTTGAAGCTCCTGCTGGCTCATTTCACAGTAGCATCTACTTGGTGACTGTGGAGACATAGAGAACCATGCAGAGAACATTGCCCAGGACTGGTAAGTTCTTGATAAAAGAATTGTTGTATAATGATGGAATGGTTAAATCAAAGAGAATTCAGTAGTTGAAGGTTTTTTTTCATTTTGCATCTTTCATGTGTTTTTTTCAGGAAATACTGATCAAGTGCTTAAGACGGAGCCAAAACTAGGGTAAACACCAGGGACATAACAGTGAAGCAGATCGACAACGAATCTGTCCTTCCAGAGCTTGCACTCCACTAAGGAATACTTAATGGTATTAGATAACTGCTTTGGCTCATTTTAAATTAAATTTATCAGTTTTTATATCATGAAAATATCTTATTATATGAGTCACAAATTATTTTGTGTGAACTTTTCTATCACATAATTAAAATCACGGATGATCAACAGTATTAGAATCTTTTTCAAATCTGAATACTAATCCTTTGCATACGAGATAAACTTATTCTACACCTGCTAAATTTATAATTGGCCTAGAAGTTAGAGTAGTAATTAGATGTGAATGAACTTACAGATACTGGATTCAAATATATAGAAAATGATATTCTATCAGTATTTTGAGTTTGATATGGAAGTGATAATTTCAGTTAGTGCCAAATTTCACACATCTGTGAGGTCAAGTTCCCTCCTTTTCCCCACTGAGTATGTCTCCTGTCACCAACATACTGCGTTTATTCAATCTTACCCAGTAATTAGTTTAAAAAATGTAACCAAACTAGTTATGTCCAAAATAATTCTTCTGGTCACTAAAGTCACTGATCATCTGGCTGAATCGACAAATTAGAGAAAAGATGATTGTATGTGTCTTAGGTAGAAAGCCCTGGGGAAACCCTGACAGATGCAGTCTAATCTTCACAGCCTCTCAGAATCTCACCGTTCACTATCCACGTGGCTTAACCCTTTTCTTCCTTCATGTTTATGGTAAAACATTTTGAAAAATAATCAAAACATTTTGTTTGTTTTTCCCTAAATACTTTACCTCCTGACAGTTAGTTATCAGTCTTTTCCAAATATTCCTATTTGTTTTTTCAGTACATTTTGGGGGGTGCGGTAGGCCTGAGTGCACTGGCTAGAACCACCAGAACGATCTTGAATACAAGTGTTGACAGCAGATTTCTTTGTCTTTCTTGCTGTTGATCTGGGGCAAAACCCTTTTATTCCTAGTTTTCTAAGAGATCTTTTTTTTTTTTTTTGAATGAGTGTTAAATTTTACTGAGAGCTTTCTCTGCATCTAATGAAATAATAATACAACTTTTCTCATATATTCTGTTAATGTGATGAGTTACATAAATTGTCTTACGGATGTTAAACTAACCTTTCATTTCTGCAATAAACCAAACTTTCCATGATGTATCATCATTTTTATATAAAGTTGCACATGACTACTTACTATTTTGTTCAGGATTTTCCACCTATATTCATGAGAGAATAACCTGTAATTTCTCCTTCTTGGAAAGTTTGTGGAAATTTTTGGCAACAAGGTTATGGTTACCTAATAAAGCAAATTGGGAAGTGTTCTCTAAAAACATTTACATAAGATTGGCATTATTTCTTATTTGAATATTTCAAAGAATTTATTTGTGAAGCAGAGTGGGCCTGGAGTTTCCTTTGAGGGAAGAGTTTTATTTAAGGATTAAATTTCTTTAATGGGACTCTTCAGGTTTTCTATTTCTTCTTGTGTCCATTTTGGAAAAATGCAATTTTTAAGGAATTTGTGCATTTCATCTAAAATTTCAAAGTTATTGGCATAAAGTATTAATAAAATATATTATTCTTTCTTTAGTATTTGAAAGATATACAGTCATGTCCTCTTTTTCATTACTGATTTTGATAGCTTTTATTTTTTCCTGTTTTGTTCCATGAACGTCTCTCTCACTTTTATTAGTCTTTTTAAATAACTAATTGGGCTTTGCTAATTTTTCCTATTGTATTGTTTTTGATTCTACTGATTTTATTTCTTGCTCTTATCTCTATCATTTCCTTCTTTTGGTTTTCTTTGAGTTTAATTTGCTATTCTCTTTTAGCTTCTGGAAATGGATGTTAAGTAACTTAATTTTTGTGCTTTCTTTTTTTTAATAAATGCAATTGAGACTATATGCTTCTCTCTTTGCAGTGCTTAACTACACCCTAAAGTTTTGATTTTTCATATTTTCATTATTATTCAGTTCAAGGTATTTTCTAATTTTAAGTAATTTCTTTTTTGACCATGTTCTTTAATTTCAAAACGTTTGAGTATTTTTTTACTTGCAATTTTGTTAATGATTTTATCTGAATTATGGTTGTCAGAATACTTATTCTATCTGATTTCAAGCTTTTGAAATTTGTTAAGAGTTACTCTGTGGCCCTATGTCCAAGCTTGTTTTTGGTGACTGTTCCGTGTTCACTTGAAGAGACTGTTTACTCTGCAGTTTGTACAGTTTTCATATGTCCGTTGTTGCAGCTTTATTGAACATATAGTTTCAGTCTTCCTAATCCTTACTGATATTTTTTGTCTGCTGGTTATTGAGAGAATTTTGTTTATATTTCCAACTATGAGTTTGGACATTTTTTATTTATCATTTTAGTTTTGTCAGGTTTTGGCTAATATATTTTGAGGCTCTATTGTTCATTGCATACAAATCGAGCACAGTTTTATTTATCCACTTATTCATTAACTTTTTGGCCATTATAAAATGATCATCAAATTATCATCATGAATAGACAAATCACTCTTGTGTTATTACTTATTTTGTCTGATGGTAGGATAGCCAACCTAGCTTTTCTTTGGGTAGTGTTTGCATGGTATATACTTTCCTATTCTTTGACTTTCAACCTTTTAGATCCCTTATTTTCAAGAAGTGTCTCTTGAAAGAAACATAATTCGATTTTGATTTTATAATCCCTCCAGTGGACTGTATAATTGGAGTAATTAGTTCAGGTACATTTTAATGATTTTACTGATATATTTGATTTTAACTTTATCATCTCACTCCAGGCTTTCTATTTGTCTTGTCTGATCTATGTTTCTTCTTTTTCTTGCATTAATTCAATTAAAAGATACTTTTCTTCCATTATTATCTTGTTAGTGATACCTTGTTTTTTATTCTTAGTGGTTACCATAGATATGATAGCATGTATTTTTGACCTAGTACAGTGTATTAGTCCGTTTTGGTTGCTTATAACAAAATTTATGGCTTCTATTGCTTACAGTTTCTGAGGCTGGGAAGTCTGAAGTCCAAAGTCCATCTGGTGGTGGCAACAGTGACCTAGAGGTCTCACATTACAAGATGGTGGAAGCAGAGAGAGCAGAGAGAGGGAGGGAGAGACAGAGTCTCCTCTCCTTTTAAAGCCCTCAGAACCATGCCCTTGACCACCATTTGTAATCCATTCACTACTGCATGGTCCTACAATCCAATCACCTCTTCAAGGCTCCACCTTTCAAATACCATAATAGGATCTCCCACCCTCTTAACAGTCACAGTGGGGGCTAAGTCTCTAATACATAACACTTGTGGGATACAATTCAAGCTTCATTGAGTTTTGGGGGGACATAATTCAATCCACTACATACAGTCTATCTCAAATTAGTATTTTCTTCACTTCTTTAACAGTATAAGGATTTTGCAATACTTTAAATTCATTACTCTGTCTTCCTTTTGTGCTATTACTATTATCCATTTTAATTCTACATATATTTTTAAAACTAGAAACATTATTACTATTGTTTTAAAAATCAAGACTTGCTTAGATTTACACACGTATTTATCCTTTCCAGTGTTCTTTATTTTTCCTGCATTTCTGCAATTCTGATGCTGGTCATTTTTCTTCGGCCTGAAGAACTCCTTTAGTATTTTAGTGTCAGCCACAGTAACTACTGAAAAACGTCTTTATTTTGCCTTAATTTTTGAAGAATACTTTTGCTAAGTATCAAATTCTAGGTTAGCAGTTCTTTATTTCATATGTCCTTTAAATGCGTCTTTTAAAATATGTCCTTTTATATGTCACTTTCAATATATCCTTTTATTGTTTTTTGGCTTCCATTATTTCTGTAGAAAATTCAGATCTCATTCTTCTTGATATTCCTTTGAAAGAAATACATCTCACTTCCATCTTATGGACAAATAACCTAGAAAACCTTAAGGCCAAGGAGCATGTCAAAAATTATGCTGCCAATAATGTTAGGTCAAGAAAAATATTTTCAGATGTGTGCTTGATCTCTGGTTAACTTGCTAATTAAAATTAAACCCATTGCCACACAGGAAATGAGAAGCAATGTCTAATTCTTTAAATGCTCTTCAAGCAACAGCCTTATGTCCTTAGCTCATTTTCTTTTCTTTTTAATTAATCTAGATCAAGTATTTCAAATTTTTAAATGACTGTGTGATATAGTATTTATTATTCTTATATGTAGTTTTATAGAACAGCTTCACTTCTATAACAGTTCTGAGAATATTTGGTAAATTGTTTCAAAAAGAAGGAGATGTGCTCTGATAATTCAATCAGGCCAGAAAAATTAGGAGCAAAAACTAAACTTGGTCAAAATTAGATAGGATCACATCTTATTATATTTATATTGCTAAATAAGACAAAATCAAAATCTAAAAATATATCTATATCATTGCTTATTAATTATGATTTTTTCCCTGGTGAGTAATCTTAATCAAAGATTAAGAGAGAAAGTTGATTAAAACAGGAATATAGTTCCATTGTCTTTTGTAGGAAGCATTAACTATAACATTGCAAAATGCCATTTAGAAGAACTGGAAGAATAAATAAACATATTTTGTTGCTTCAGGTTTAGATAGTTAAAAGAAAGAAATAAATATGCTGCTGTGGCTATAAGCAGCATGTAACTTGACTTGAATATCAAAAGACAAGCATAACACACCCAAGTGCTAGTTGTGAAATGCATGAAAAATAGGGAACACGTGTCTGCTGCTGAGAAGACCCCCAAGACCAACTCTCCCAGAAGATCCCCGTTGACTTTCAGGTAACCCACTGTGAAGGCTGCCATGGCCCCTGAAAAGACAGGACTCGACATATATTACATCTCATTGTCCTGTATACAGTAAAGTAGCATATGGTTTTGTTAAAATCCATGTTTTAGCAGCATTGAAACATTTCCTGGCTATGGTAAAAAATGCTAACTTGTAAACTTTGATTGAATGTGAAGTCATTTGGTCCAGTTCTCTGAACTGTACATCTCTTTTCTCTTAAAGTTCAAAATAGACAAACTGAGTTTGGGTTTCTATAGATCATAAGAACCCAGGGAGGCCATTTTTTTCTTTCCTCTTCTCTTTGAAGATGATAAAACTCAGGCTCAGAAACCTGGTATCATGTAAAAACAAATCCAGACTTAGACAGTTAGAGGCTTTATTTAGAAGAAAGATGATTGCAATAGGGAAAATGCTCCAATTGCAGAAATCTGCAGGTGTCTCAAAATCAAACAGAAAAAAAGGTTTTCTTTTCTAGGGCAAAGGAGAGGCAAGCTGAGATAAGCAGAACCTGTGCAGGGGAAGCTGGACAAGTGAGAGGAAATGGTCAGAGAGTCTAACAGGAAGGTGTCCCACTGTGGTCAGCCAGTTCCCAGGAGGAGTTGATAAGGGGGCACATTCCATGCTTTTTTTGTGCTTGCTCAGGGTTGGGGACAAGCAGGGTTTAGGGGCCTACGAGAAAGAAAGGAGCCTGACTAACGTGTGGTCAAGACAAAGCAGAGGGTGAGGTATGGGGAACCGTGAACTGCTGGGCATTGGAGTGAGGTACCCAAGGTCTTTGCCTAGAGTCCCTCCTTTGTGGCACCTGCTCTTTTCTATGTGCCCTGTCACTGATGATCTAGCAAGGATGGCTTCTCTCTCTCTGTCCTTGTCTGTTTTCTCTTTCCTCTCTGTAACATCATTTAAAAAATCTTCTAAAGATCCCAGACAAATACCAAACTTCTTTTCAAGAACTCTCTCTACATACTTCTTTCCCATTTGTTTGATTATTCTCCTCTTCATTTGTTCATTCATTCTTTCATACATCTCTTCACCCATCAAGCATTTTTAAGCTTCTCTGTGGGCCAATGTGGTGGTAACCGTTGGGTCCTTGCTCTTGAAAACAGTGTAGTCTAATGGAGAAATTAGATAAATACATTTGTTGTTTTAATACAGTATGATAAGGATTATAAAAGAGCTCTGATCCTAACCCAAATCTAACCCTAACCCTAACCTAGTGGTTCTCAACTAAGAGCGTTTTTGCCTTTCAGGAGACAGAGGGCAATATTTGAAGATGTTTTTGATTGTCAAGACTGGGGGCATCCTGGCATCTAGCAGTTTAGAGGCTGATGATGTTACTGAACATCCTGCAATGCACAGGACAGCCCCTATGACAAAGAATTACCCAACCCCAAATGTCAATAGTGCTGAGGACAAGAAATACTGATCTAAGTGCTGACTTAACTAACCAAGTGTTTGGAATGTTCAGAAAGAGAAACAACAAAGATGTAAATTAACAATAGGCCCTGAAATGTTCAATAAATAGATGGGTGTGGAACAACCCAACTTCAAAATAAATATCTTCAAAGTCTCATTTGATGTGAAAGCTTTGCTATGTCAGGAAAGTACATTGTGTATTGTTGGGTGAACTTCAAAGACGGCCCTGGGCTCTGTCCTCACGTTAGCATTTTAACACTTGCAGGGCCCCTGTCTGCTTCCCTCCACCTCACTTGCTTTGGAAAAGTGTTTCCAACTTTACAAAATACGTTCTGGGAAAGAGAAAGATCACATGCATGGACAAGCATCTAAAACCTCCAAAATTACTGCACCTTCTCAGCCATGAGGGAGGTTTCGCCCAAGCAGAAAGGCCAGGAGGGGAGTTGAAGGGTGAATCCACCCACAGAGCTGGAAATCTTCAGCCCCCCAGAGACCTTCTCAAAGCTTCTCTAGGTCATCTAGTCTCCTATGGGACAACATGCAATATCAGAAATCCATCTGTGAGTAAATAAGGATGAAGTAGGCACTTACCAGCCAACTCAAGAGAAACCACCCAATGCTCAGGTACATGCATACCCACTGCTGTGTGCAGCCCACCACACACCTTGCCATGGCTCTTTGTCTTCTGCTGCCATGATTACTGTAATCAAGGATTACTACTTGTCAAGGAATACTGTGTCCCTGGTTCTTACTAATGACAATGGAATGAAAGTATAAAATGCATGAAAGGCCAGACAGAAAATTACACAGGCTAGTCCCATGACTTGGCTGTGAAGAAGAGAGAGGATGGAAGGTTATCAGAGTCAACTGTGAAATTAGCTGTGCTTCTAGCAGGTGTCTGTATATGGTAGGGAGTGGGGAAGTTGGGTGTGGAGGAGAATCTTGAATCAAAAGGCACCAACCTTTGGCAAATCCCTATATGTAGACTTCAGGAAAGACACGAATACACTATTTAAGTTGTCTTGATTGGGAACCCTTGAAATAAGGTAGCTCTGAGATCAGTAGCTTTCAAACTTCTTTGACATAGCCTAAGAAGAAAATCTTTTATATATCAACCAACATAAATACTTACATATGTGTGTGAATAGAATTTTCACAAAACAGAATGTATTCTCACAATCTGATATTCTCCCTAACCCACCCAATTCTATTCTTTGATTTAAAAATGCTGGTCAGTTGCCCACTAAATTGAGTTAAAGATGTGTTAACCTACAAAAGGCCAGATAGTAAATATTTTAGGCTGTGGACCACCAATCCCTCTTTGTTTTAGTTTATTTTTTATGACCCTTGTCACATACTTTTTTCTACAACCACTTAAAATAGTATATGTATATTATACAATATAAAAATATTAGCTGTGGGAGCCCATAGCTCATGGTTTGCCCACCTCGTATTAATGGTATGCAAATCACAATTTAAAGACTAGAGTTACTAGGGTAAACAGCTTGTGCAAAAGCACAGAAGCAGGATCCTAAGATGGCGGTGGCTGCAGAGGTTGGTGCTGACTAGCTGAGGTGGAAAAGGCGGCCACTGGGCCTTAGGCAGCCGGGAAACTTGTGGACCTTCCTCTTGCCATCTCTTAAGGGAGGACTGCTGCTGGTGGCCGGTCGTGGGGGCTGACCGCCACTTTGCCCTTGGCAGGAGAGGCTGCCTCGTTTACAGGCAACAGCTTTGAAGTGCGGAGCAGGAAAAGAACTCTTTCTTAGCTGCAGCGGCCAGCTGCCCTATTCAGGATACGAGGTTTCAGGCCGGCATAAAAGAATATTCCTGGGAGCACCTGAGCCGAGCCGTGCTGCGGGACCGAGTGAGCAGCCTGAGGCGGTGGTGGCCGAGGACGGGGACGGAGACAATGCGGAGGCAGAGAGAGAGCTGCCCGGCCCGGCCCAACCCCGTGAGTGACCCCCGGCCCGGCCCTGCTTGGGGGGCTGACACCCACCCAGCTTCCACCTGCCCCACCGGGCCACTCACCGGCCCTGGGGCTGCCTCCATTTTCTCAGGTGGTGGCAGCTCTGGCCCAGCTCGGCCAGGCCTGTCCTCCTCGCCCAGCTCAGCTCCTCACTGAGCCTTCCCACTTGCTTGCCCAGCGCAGGGCTTCCCGGGGCCTGCGGCCGGCCTCCCCTCCCACTCCCTCTGCAGTTCTCTGGTGGGGCTGGTGGTGTGGGGCATCCCCGGCCAATGTCGGGAGGGCAAGGAAGTACGGGCTGGGCCAACTGTCACTCCACCGCACCCTGGGCTCTGGCCCCTGGTAAACTTCCTGTTTCCGGGAGGCAGATACCATCTCTGCGGCCACCAGTTCAGAAAAATGCCTAACCAATTTCTGGTTAGGAATAGTGTGGTCGGAGTGTTCCTGAATTTTCTTGAACCTGCCGGAGAGCTGACTGCGGACGGGCACCGGAGTCGGTCCGCGCCGGGGGGATTCAAAGGTGAACCGTGTGCTGCGGGCTCCTCCCCCGAGGAGCTCATGCTCTAGTGTGGGAGATAAGACAAGTACACAAATAACCGCGATACCAGGAAGAAGGTGATAAGTCCCGAGAAAGATCTACACAGTGCTACAAAGGCACCCAGAGCGACCGGTCATCTGCGCCTAGCAGAAACCTGGTAGACTTCCTGGGTGAGGCAGTGCTGAGCAGGGTTTTGAAGGCCCGGCTGATAGATGAGGGTTGCAGAAGACACGTCCCAGCCCAGCCCAGTGTGCACAGAGTGGGGAGACGTCTGGCTAGGGAGGTGGAGACTCGACAGAAACCACACCCCCTGTGTGGCCGCCACTGCATGATCCAACAGCCCAGGCCAGAGTGCATGGAAGAGGGAGAAGTCCTGCACGGGAAGTGGAAGCTCAGCAGAGACCACAAACCCTGTGGTACCGCCCCGTGATCCAGCAGCCCAGCAGAGTCCAAGCTGACAAGAGAGGTGGCTCCCCGGAGAGGCCCAAGACCCGAGGCATCCACACACACAAGGCACTAGAGGCCACCTGAGCAGTCATGGAGGTAGCCATACCAAATTGGCAACCACAGCAACGTCTTAGTTAGTCAATAGTCTCAAACTGGTGGACTGTGAAACCCCCTGCCACAATGAATAAACATCAAAAAAAAGATACCAGAAATACAAAAAAACAAGAAAGTATACCACCAAAAGTTAATAAATCTCAAACTCTAGATCCTATAGAACAAGAAGCCCTTGAAATGACTGACAAGGAACTTCGAGTGATAATTCTAAGGAAACTGAATGAGATACAAGAAAACTCAGCTAGACATCATGATGAAATGAAGAAAAGTATACAGGATCTGAAAGAGGAAATGTACAAGGAAATCAATGTCCTGAAAAAAAATGTAGCAGAACTTGCCGAACTGAAGAAGTTATTCAGCGAAATAAAAAACACAACGAAGAGTTTAACCAGCAGGCTTGTCGAAGTTGAAGAGAGAACCTCTGAACTTGAAGATGGGCTGTTTGAAATAACACAAGCAGACAAAAAAAAAAAAAAAAAAAGAAAGAAAGAAAGAAAAAAGAATCAAAGACATTGAAGAAAATCTGAGAGAGATATCAGACAACCTTAAGCATTCAAATATCCGAGTCATGGGTATTCCAGAAGGGGAGGAAAACGGAGATTGCATTGAAAACATATTCAACAAAATAGTGGCAGAAAACTTCCCAGGTATAGGAAAAATCACAGATCTTCAGATCCAGGAAACTCAACAATCTCCAAACGTATTCAACCCAAAAAGGCCTTCTCCAAGACATGTTATAGTCAAACTGGCAAAACTCAGAGACAAAGAGAGAATCTTAAAAGCTGCAAGAGAGAAGCATCAAATCACCTATAAGGGAGTCTCAATCAGGCTAACATCAGACTTTTCATCACAAACCCTAAGGGCCGGAAAGGAATGGGATGATATATTCAAAATACAAAAAGACAAAGATTGCCAGCCAAGAATACTCTACCCTGCAAGCCTATCCTTCTGAAATGAAGGGCAAATAGTATATTTCTCAGACAAAAAAAACCCCCAAAAAACTGCAGGAGTTCACTACCACACGATAACCCTAACAAGAAATCCTCAAGGGAGTACTGGGTTTGGTTCCTGAAAAATAACTACCACTGCCATAAAAACCCAAGAAAAATCAAAACCCACTAGTACAATAAAAATGGCATTCATGAAGAGAAAACAAGCAAACAAAAACACTATCTACAACCTAAGGAACCAACAAACACAGAAAACAAACAGTAAATCAGAAAGCAAGGAACAAAAGACACCTAAGACAACCAAACAACGAATAAAATGCTAGGAATAAATCAACACCTTTCAATAACAACTCTTAATGTAAAAGGCTTAAATTCCCCAATCAAAAGACACAGACTGGCTAACTGGATTAAAAAGGGGGACCCAACTATATGCTGCCTACAAGAGACCCACCTCACCCATAAAGATTCACATAGACTAAGAGTGAAAGGATGGAAAAAGATTTACCATGCAAACAGAAAAGAAAAACGAGCTGGAGTAGCTATTCTTATATCTGACAAAATAGACTTTAAACTAAAAACCATAAAAAGAGACAATGAGGGACACTACTTAATGATAAAAGGACTGATCCATCAAGAAGACATAACAATCATAAATATGTACGCACCCAATGTTGGAGCAGCCAGATTTATAAAACAAACTCTATTAGACCTAAAGAAGAAAATAGACACTAATACCATAATAGCAAGGGACCTGAACACCCCACTGTCAATATTGGACAGATCATCTAGGCAAAGAATCAGTAGAGAAACACAAGATCTAAACAAGACTCTAGACCAATTGGAATTGGCAGATATCTACAGAACATTCCACCCAACAACCTCAGAATATTCATTCTTCTCATCAGCACATGGATCATTCTCCAGGATAGATCACATATTAGGTCACAAATCAAGTCTCAATAAATTCAAAAAAATTGGAATTATCCCATGTATCTTCTCAGACCACAATGGATTAAAACTAGAAATTAATAACAAACGAAACTCTGGAAACTATACAAACACATGGAAATTAAATAGCATTCTACTTAATGACATATGGGTCCAAGAAGAAATCAAGCAGGAAATCAAAAAATTTATTGAAACTAATGAAAACAATGATACATCATACCAAAACCTGTGGGATACTGCAAAAGCAGTATTAAGGGGGAAATATATGGCATTAAATGCTCACCTCAGAAGAATGGAAAGATGGCAAGTGAACAACCTAACACTTCACCTTAAAGAACTAGAAGAACAAGAACAATCCAAACCTAAAGTTAGCAGACGGAAAAAATCATTAAGATCAGAGCAGAATTTAATGAAATTGAAACCCAAAAAATAATACAAAACATCAATGAATCAAAAAGTTGGGTTTTGGAAAGATAAATAAAATTGACAAACCATTAGCATGGCTAACAAAAAAAAAGAAGAGAGAAGATTCAAATAACAAAAATTAGAATTGAAAAAGGCGATATTATAACTGATTCATCTGAAGTACAAGGAATCATTCGAGACTACTATAAACAACTATATGCCAACAAATTTGAAAATCTGGAGGAAATGGATAAATTTCTGGACACACACAAGCTCCCAAAACTGAACTATGAAGATGTAGAAAATTTGAACAGACCAATAACAATAAAGGAGATTGAAGCTGTTATCAGAAGGCTCCCAACAAAGAAAAGCCCAGGACCAGATGGATTCACAGCAGAATTTTACCAAACATTCAAAGAGGAATTGACACGGATTCTTTACAAACTATTCCAAAAGATTGAAACGGATGCAAATCTCCCAAACTCATTCTATGAAACAAACATTATCCTCATACCAAAACCAGGTAAAGATATAACCAAAAAAGGAAACTACAGGCCGATATCCTTGATGAATATAGATGCAAAAATCCTCACTAAAATACTAGCAAACAGAATACAGCAACACGTACATAAAATTATTCACCACGATCAAGTGGGATTCATCCCAGGGATGCAAGGTAGGTTCAACATACGCAAATCAATAAATGTGATACACCATATTAATAAAGTCAAACACAAGGACCATATGATCATCTCTATGGATGCTGAAAAAGCATTTGATAAAGTTCAGCACTCATTCATGACAAAGACCCTCTATAAGTTAGGTATAGAGGGAAAGTATCTCAACATAATTAAAGCCATATATGCCAAACCCACTGCCAATATCATCCTGAATGGGGAAAAGCTGAAAGCTTTTCCTTTAAGAACAGGAACTAGACAAGGATGCCCACTCTCACCACTCCTATTCAACATAGTGTTGGAAGTACTAGCCAGAGCGATCAGAGAAGACTAGGAAATAAAGGGCATCCAGATTGGAAAAGATGAAGTCAAACTGTCCCTGTTTGCAGATGACATGATCCTATATATCGAATAGCCTAAAACCTCTACAAAAAAACTGTTGGAATTGATAAATGATTTCAGTACAGTAGCAGGATACAAAATCAACACGCAAAAATCAGTAGCATTTCTTTTCTCCAATAGTGAACATGCAGAATGAGAAATCAAGAAAGCCTGCCCATTTACAATAGCCACCAAAAAAATAAAATACTTAGGGATTGAGTTAACCAAGGAGGTGAAAAATCTCTATAATGAGAACTACAAACCACTGCTGAGAGAAATTAGAGAGGATACAAGAAGATGGAAAGATATCCCATGCTCTTGGCTTGGAAGAATCAACATAGTGAAAATGTCCATACTACCCAAAGTGATATACAAATTCAATGCAATCCCCATCAAAATTCCAAAGACATTTTTCTCAGAAATGGAAAGAATTATCCAGACATTTATATGGAATAATAAAAGACCACACGTAGCCAAAGCAATGCTGAGCAAAAAAAGTAAAGCTGGAGGCATAACACTACCTGACTTTAAGCTATACGACAAAGGTATAATAACCAAAACAGTATGGTACTGGCATAAAAACAGACACACTGACCAATGGAATAGAATAGAGAATCCAGAAATCAACCCACACACTTACTGCCATCTGATCTTTGACAAAGGCACCAAGCCTATTCACTGGGGAAGGGACTGCCTCTTCAGCAAATGGTGCTGGGATAACTGGATATCCATATGCAGGAGAATGAAACTAGACCCATACCTGTCACTGTATACTAAAATCAACTCAAAATGGATTAAGGATTTAAATATACACCCTGAAACAATAAAACTTCTTAAAGAAAACATAGGAGAAACACTTCAGGAAATAGGACTGGACACAGACTTCATGAATACGACCCCAAAAGCACAGGCAACCAAAGGAAAAATAAACAAATGGGATTATATCAAACTAAAAAGCTTCTGCATAGCAAAAGAAACAATTAACAGAGTTAAAAGACAACCAACAGAGTGGGAGAAAATATTTGCAAAATATACATCTGACAAAGGATTAATATCCAGAATATATTAGGAACTCAAACAACTTTACAAGAAAAAGCAAGCAACCCAATTAAAAAAATGGGCAAAAGAGCTAAGTAGGCATTTCTCTAAGGAAGATATACAAATGGCCAACAGACATATGAAAAAATGCTCAACATCACTCCGCATCCGGGAAATGCAAATCAAAACCACACTGAGATACCATCTAACCCCAGTTAGGATGGCTAAAATCCAAAAGACTCTGAACGATAAATGCTGGCGAGGTTGTGGAGAAAAAGGAACTCTCATACATTGTTGGTGGGACTGCAAAATGGTGCAGCCTCTATGGAAAATGGTATGGAGGTTCCACAAACAATTGCAGATAGATCTACCATATGACCCAGCTATCCCACTGTTGGGAATATACCCAGAGGAATGGAAATCATCAAGTCGAAGTTATAGCTGTTTCCCACTGTTCATTGCAGCACTCTTTACAATAGCCAAGAGTTGGAACCAGCCCAAATGTCCATCATCAGATGAGTGGATACGGAAAATGTGGTACATGTACACAATGGAATACTACTCAGCTATAAAAACGAATGAAATACTGCCATTTGCAACAACATGGATGGACCTTGAGAGAATTATATTAAGTGAAACGAGACAGGCCCAGAAAGAGAAATACCACATGTTCTCACTTATTGGTGGGAGCTAAAAATTAATATATAAATTCACACACACACACACACACAAAAAAAAAACGGGGGGGGGGGGAGAAGATATAACAACTACAATTACTTGAAGTTGATATGACAAGCAAACAGAAAGGACATTGTTGGAGGGGAGGGAGGAGAGGGAGGAGGGAGGGAGGCTTTGGTAAGGGGCAACTATAATCAACCACAGTGTATATCGACAAAATAAAATTAAAAAAAAAAAAAGACTAGAGTTAGTATAGGATTAGAGAAAGGAAAGAGTTTTGATATTTTCACCTTAAGCCATCTGACTTGCCATGGCCAAACCACATGTGGCCAGCAGGATACCAATTTGTAGCCCCTGTTTTTAGAGATGGGGAAACTGTCTCTTCCATGTATACACTTATCAACCTTTTACTATATTAATTGCATGTTTTAAACTTTGTGAAAAAGCTCTTCTTTTTCAAACCATTTGGTATTCAGTGTTGAAATCACTACAACAAGGTTATTCATGAATACAATTTGAAAGCTGCTATAATTTTTCTGGGGTTCAAGAAATTAAATAATAAAAATGCCTGGTTTTTACCTAAGACTCTACAATAGACAAATACTTCTGGATGCATGATCCCTTTTGATCTTAAAAGCAATCTTGTGAAATAAGCTGGTAAGTATTGTTCTAGCCTTTTAGGAGAAGAGAAAGTGGATTGGTAGAGTTTTTTTTTTTTTTTTTTTCGGGCAGCTGGCTGGTACGGAGATCTGAACCTGTGACCTTGGTGTTACCAGCACCATGCTAAGCTAACCAGCCAGCCTAGATTGCTAGAGTTTTAATTGATATGCCCATGTGGTGAATGACAGAACACGGATGAAAAATTGAGCCCAGAGTTTTTCCATTTATTCACCTGTCCTCTTCTTTATGGACTATGAAAATGTCACATTTATGTGTTGTATACTTGTCCTAGTTTAGGTATTGAAAAAAACAGTTCTTCTTAGTATCTTACTTTTCGCAGGGGTCTCTAGCACTGAAATGCATCAATTAGAGTTACTTTCAAACAGGCCTAATTTTCTGCCGTGGAGTATCTTAGGAACACAGAGTAGCACATTTTCTGCACATTGATAAGATAAAGCCTTATATACCTACCCCAAAAGGTTGCAAGGGCTTCTATTGCTCCATTATATATTGCGGAACTTTGGGACAGTGCCTTGTAATCCCACAGGATTTGAACATAGTTCAAAACTTGATTAAAACCTGCTGTGGAAAGAGCCCACCACAGGGACCAGTAAAAAGATTCTTTGAGGAGTAGCATTTCTTCAAATCTCGAAACCACTGCATAAAAACTCTCAAAGCCACCTGTTTTGGCTTTAGCCTGCTCTACTGGCCACCACCCAGATTCCCCGAAGTGGTGAATAATTCTTGGTGGACTGTTTTGTGGTCCTTATGAGGTTCCTTTAAGACAGCATCCTTTCCTGATGCCTTTTGAGAGGTTTATAAATTGAGTTTTGCATTAAAAAACATGCTCTTCTTAGGCATGGGTAGAAAAAGTGAGAAAAGGAAAGCCATGAAGACAGAAGCCAAGGATATGACATTGAGATAAAAGTACAATAGGTTCTACAGGGAGACCAAAAGTTGGGCCAGCACCGAGGCTGCGGTGTAGGCGACCAGCGTGACACTCCTACAGTAGACGCTCACTCTCTGATAGTGCTCAGGGCTGACCATGCTGTAGATGTAGGCATAGTAGGCCACCTCGATGGTGGTGACCATCCCATAGAAGAACTCCACAACCTGCATGGTCTTGACTCCTTGGCCAAACAAGAGCAGCAGCCAGGTAATGATGAAGCTAATCCCTTGTAAGATGATGGCTGGCTTGTAGCAGATGTAATCGGTGACGACAAACACAGGCAGCAGCAGGGCCAAGTAAGAGTATGTCCAAATGGAAAAGATGTCTTTTGTAATCTGCAAATGGCGAGAGCATGAGGACTCAGGCACCAAGAAGTAAAATGCACCATGGGTGTCTGACACATACGTTATCAAGATGACATGTGTCAATCCCAGGACACATTGCTATGCCAAAGTGGGTCCAATTTCATACTTTACTTGACAGTACATCGAAAAGCAATGGGAAACTGAAATTCAAGGCAACAAATTGCAAGGATGATGGATATTCATAACGTGCATTCACACCTCCAAGTGTAAAAAAAGAGCAGCTATTGCTCTTAGTTGAGTTATCTGCTTCTTAAATGTTTTAAAGGTAATTCAATCTGTATAAGCTATTGATGTTAGGAAAGGAGGCCATAATGCCTAAGTTAGTCTTTTTACACTTAACAGTATTTCCAGGGCAATCGAGCACTGCTCAAGTACTGTTGCCCATAAGCACAACGAAGTGGTCTACTCCTCTTCAAAGTCAGAACAAAAGGTCAAAAAGAATGTTTCATTGCTGGGAGAACCTGACCATCTTGACCTTTGATCCACATCAGTACGTGAATGAGCAGATCATCGAGATACTGTCTGGGTGATCGGGCAAAAATATAGAGCAAACAACCAGTTTGAGATTGAACGTCGGAGAAAGAAATGTGTTCGAGTCTATCTTCTGCTCTTCCACATGCCTGGCTTTACTTTATTGGGCTGCTCTGGAGAAACCATGAGAAGTGATTTAGTAGCTCTCTTGTTCAAGCCGATTTTGTCCACAATTGCCCATGGTACACTGGTTGCATTAGCCAATTATCTGAACCAATTCGCAGTATGTGATTGTTTCAGTTTCCATAAGGGGAATGTATAGTAGATAGGAGATGACATAAATGAAGTGGGGATAGATAGACCCCCTCAAATCCCAGTTCTCTCTGAATTTTCTTTCTTTAGAATGCGCTCTCTCTCTCTCTCTCTCTCTCTCTCTTTTTCCTTCTTTCTTGTGGCTGGCCCATATGGTGACTCCGAGTTATCAGAGCACTGAAATAAACCCACTGATTTACTAAGCCTGAGAATGTCCTTTGTTTTGGTCTAATCTGTGCCCTACGCCTTGAATTCCCAGATAGACTTTTACCCAAGTGCTCTTGAAGTGCTTGTGAACATGTTGCTACTGATGAAGTGAAACTCATTTTAATGAGTATTTAAATATGGTGAATGAAAAAGCCTTTGGGGAGTAAGGATTTATAAAGCAGATAGACCGTTGCTTTTTCTGCATGTCAGACTCAAAGTGAACATTGATTTAGCATAAGAAGGCTGAATTCATTTCAACTGTCACTCATCCAGTGCCTTGATCTCTTTTTAATAACTATTTCCAGAGGAAGAGTTAAACTCATTTGACATCTAAACAAGATCATGACATGGATAAAATTAAAACACAACACCTAGAGGTAAGGTGGTATTTTAGCCTCCATTATAATTTTTCCCTGTTATGTTGCTGATACTGGAAAGAGAGAATTTTTGTTCAGAGTGATAAGCCTCAAGGTCAACTGATGGAAGGAAGGATGAAGGCACCCTTCAGAAAGGTAGTCAGAGGCTCCAGGAGAACGCTCACTCACTTGGTCCTTGGCCACTTCCTTTCTGAGCCTTCCTGCCCCTCTCCAGCTCCTCTCCTCCTTAGTCTGCCTCATCTCATTACAGTGCTGGCAAGACATTGTGGCATGGCAGTGAAGGACATGCACTCTGGGGTCAGACAGTCAGGTCTAAATCCTTCTCTGCTACTTACAAGCATGTGACCTTTGGCAAGTTGTTGGGCCTCTTTGTATCTCAGGTTCTTCATGCGTAACATGGGGATGACGATATGTTGTGAGGATTACACATGTGAATGCATGTTAGAACAATGCCTGGCACATGCTAGGTGTCCAGTAATTACAAGCTGTACAATTCGTTGTACTCATGGCTTTGAAAGGTATTGATATGTCAACACGCACATCCTTCTGTTAGCCTGGGAGCAGGGATTCAGCTCTGTCATCCCAAAGTCTACTACAGTATCTGACCCATCAAAGGAATCCTAGAAGTGCTTGTTGAAAGTGCAGTCATTGGACCAAACGGGGTCTTCTCACTGACTGAAAAATTCGCATAAGAACAAGATGTTTTCCAAGTGTTCAAGTTACTTAAAGTTGTTCTCTGGAGTGGGAGCTGCAAGCCAGCCTTTGATTCTCAAGAATATGTAGGTTACTCTAAAAGCAGTTTTGGAATAACAGAAAGAAGATTTCCTGGTGGGAAGAGCATGGGCGTTGTAGTTGAGTAAATTCAAGTCTCTAATCCACTCTCTCAAGTCATGTTACCGTAGGTAAGTTTCTCTGTCTTGGGGCCTCATTTTTCTTCACCTGCAGAGGTGGATCGTAATGCCCACCACATAGGTATAGTGGCAGGGAATTTCCTGGCTGAACACCTGTCATTGGAGCAGGTTCTCAATGTGGGTTTGATTCCTGTCTCTGGGGTATCCATATCCAGCTTCCATGGCAATGGACTGGGGAACTACCATCTTTACAGATGTTGGTGGCATTTGCCATAACCAAGCTGGTTTCTATTGGAGTTTCTATTGTGGCTTAAGCCACAGGCAGGTTCTAGAGCCTGGAACAAATCAGTTTTATGTGAGTTTAGCAAATGAGGTTGTTATATACACTGATCAGTATATAACTACTGCTGGTAGTTAAGGGAAATAGCCAGGGGAGATTACTATTGATCAGAAATAATCCTCTGGAGAGTGAGATATTAAATAATTGCATACTTTATAAAAATTCATAATTTCTCAGTGACAGATCTATTGCAGTTTTTGAGAGTATTAATCCCTGGAATACTAATAATAAAATGCAGAGTAGAAGCAGACAATTTCTAACAGGGGTTGTAGGCAGATTTTAAATCCTCCTTCTGAATCGGGTGTTGGTATGAATGGAATATCATTCACCATTTCTGAGACGAGGAGGGACGATGGCTTCAGGTTTTTATATTGGAAATAACTCCCGATTCCACCCTACATTGGCAGCCAGTTTGTAGAAGCGGAATGTTTAAAAATTGGGAGGATTGATTGCTTTGGCTGAAATAGAGCTCCCCACACCCTTATAATGTATGCTATCTGTTTCTGTAGAATTGCTTGCTTAACCTAAGTAACTCCATTTTACCCCTTGTCTGACCTGCAGACTACACACCCCCTTCTGCATGAGAAACCATTGACCTTCTCATAGAAACAAAGGCCATTGCATAGAAACAGGAGCCATACACAGTAAACTATTACATGGGAACAGGAACCATACACAATGAACTATTACATGGGAACATACACAATGAAAACTTGCATGCTTGATTGCTCTAACGGCTCATTCTTGGCTTCTGTGACCTAGACCCTAGCTTGCTTTGTGCACCTGGACAAACCCGTGTGCTAGTGGGATGTAGTTTTCGCCTTTAAAAACCCTACAAGACCAAGGCCCAGTGCTGCTCTTCCTTGCTTGGTTGCTCCTTGGCAGACGGACGCTGGGCAGCTGGAGTGAATAAACTGCCCTTTTCTGTACGAGTAGCGTGTAAGTGCATTTCTTGTGGGAGGGGGCCTCGCAACATGGCTAGGTTAGGGAATCCATCACCACCACAATGAAAAGACCACATAACAACTGAGGACGTGGAGAAACAGCTAGAAGAAGTGCTCTCCAGTGTAGGCTTTCTACTACTCTAGTTATGATGGGCATCAAATTTGCCCCCAGCTGGCATCTTCATTAATTATAAAAAGATGGCGTGTTTTTATTTTATCGATGGGTGTTCTGTCTCTGCAGCCCCTCGGAGTTGAATGGCTTTCTCTATGGCCTATGGAAAACCGACTACCTAGGAAGAACTTTGAAAACATAGAGTATAAAATTCCTTGATTCTGTGGTATCTCTGAGATTTAAGGGAGCAGAAAACTCAAGACGAGAGATTCAAATACTCATTCCTTGTGACTCTTTTTCTAATTCCAAGGCATTTTTCTCTTTTAAAATTTACAGTGGAATTATAACAGTGAAAAAACCACAAGCACTGAATTTATAATCCCAGGTTATCCCGGTAACATAATTTTTAGGGTTTAAAGCAGGTGGTAATTTTTGGTTAATTTTTAATCTACTGCTTCAAAGGTCATTGGAAAAATCAATTAAAATGCTACCAAATGAATGCTCTGATTTACTCTAAATTATGCTAAAACACAAATTTCTAGCCTTCCCGAGGACGTTGGGTGCATTGAAAGCAGTGGACATCTGGTCCATGATGCTGATCTGTCCTAGTGTTGTTTCAGACAGGGAGTCCTGGAGCTTGGGGGCCCTGACTGCTGCAGAGCTGGTGTACTACCCAGAGCAGGAGGGAATTTCATAAATATCCCAGCTTTTACTGTGATACAGCCATCAGATTTTTTTTTTTTTCTGTTGTACTTAATCACAGCTGGCTGGCCTCACTCAAATTCCTTAACCTGAGTCCCACTGATTAAAAGAAGATAAAAATTATCCACTTTATTGTTTGTGAGGAGTAAATGAGATCAATAGAAGCAGACTGCTGTGAATTGATTGAATTGTGTCCCCCAAAGTAAATATATTAGATGCTTAATTCCCACTGTAACTGTTGAGGGTGAGAAATCCTATTATGGTAATTGAAATGTGGGGCCTGGAAGAAGTGATTAGATTGTAGGGCCATGCCAGAGTGAATGGATTAATAATGGTGGTCAGGTGTGTGATTCTGAGGATTTTAAAAGAAGAGTGCATGAGGAACTATCTCTCTGCTCTGCCATTTTCAACCACGTGAGACCTTTGCATTGCTGTAAAGTCAGCAACAAAGAAGACCCCTCACTAGTTGTGTTCCCTGGACTTTGGACTTCCTGGTCTCTGAAACTATAAGCAATAAATTTTGTTTTCTTTATAAATCGCCCAGCTCCAGGTGTTTCTGTTATAACAGAACTAATACAGACTAATACATGGACTCAGGGCAGCACCTAATACCATAAATACCACCATCTTTCCGTTGTCTTTCTTTGAGAATTTGGTCTAGTCTCAGTCACCAGGAAATCAAAAGGACCGATGAATTCCTAATAAAAACTCACAATGTCAGACCAAGCTAAATTGGGTTGTTGACTATCTGTACAAAATCAGTGTAATGAATTTCAAGGTTATGTTATAAGAATAAGGAAAGATTGAAAACGTCAATTTATAGTTTAATGAGGTTTGCAAGGAGAACTATTTCTTTAAGGAATTACACCGTCAGAAAGCACTTTGTAAATACTAACTTACGTAAGAAAGATCATAAATCATCCTTATCTGCCCTCTAATCAAATCTTTACAGTCATCCACTATCGGGAACACGTGGTCAGTTTAGTTAGGTTCTGCTCGAAATACATGCTGTCCACACACATACTTCCCCATTCAGATGTTTTACTAATTCATTTTAATTCTGCTCTGCTAGTCTAAATTGGTGAACATTTACTGATGTACTTTTTATAGAGTTGAAAGGAAATGATTTCTATCTTCCAGCTCATCATGAGTCAGCATTAAAAGTATTAAAAGTATTCAGATTACTTACATCAGCATTCCCCACCAACATTTCCCATCTGAACCTTCGCCTGCTCTTTCTTATTGGCAATGTTGGTTAATACACCGACCATGGGGCCTCATCATTTTTAGTGGTGATGAGGCAGATTTTCTCCTAGTTTACTTTCAACAGTCTATTACTGATCTTGCTATTTGAATGCCATGAGCTAGGACTAGGAACTCATTTCAATGATATGATTCTCTGTCATCCAGGAAATCACAAGGATCCACAAATTGTTGATGTCAATTTTGGTACTGGAAAGTGGGGTGCTGCTGGAACAGATATGTAAAAATGTGGATGTGGCTTTGGCATTGCATAATGAGTAAAGGCTAGAAGTGTTTTGAAGCACTTGACAGGAAAAGCCTGGATCACCTTTAAGAGGTTGTTGGTAGAAATTAGACATAAAGGCAATTCTGGTGGGTTCGGAAGGAAGAGAGGAGATATGGAGATACCTTCTACTGTCTTGGAGAATCCATGTATCATCATGTACAGAATGTTGCTAGAATTACGAACATTAAGGGCGATTCTGGTGAAGTCTCAGATGGAAAGGAGGAATGTGTGATTGGACAGTGAAGGAAAGGCAATCCTTGTGAAAACTAGAAGAGAACTTATCTGAGTTCTGTTGTGTTTTTATATGGAAAAGTAGAACTTGTAAGTGATGATGAATTTGGATATTTAGCTGAGGAGATTTCCAAGCAAAATGTGGAAGGTGAAGCCTGTTTTCTCCTTGCTGCTTATAGTAAAATGTGAGAAGAAAGAGATAAATTGAAGTAGGAACTTCTAAGTGAAAAGGAACCAGATGTTGGTGATTTAGAAAATTCTCGGCCTGTCCAAATAGTGTACTCTAGAAACTGCAAGAGTATGGCTCGACAACTGCTTGCTAAGTAAATGAGGTGTATGGCTCTTGGATCCAATCAACCATCTCAGGAGAAGCCAGGAATAGAGATGTGGAGGATCAGGAAAGACCTGTGAAGGACTGTCTTGTCTGATGGCTCAGATCCCAGTGAATTGCATGGGCGGCTGACAAGGTTTTTGAGAATTTTATACCAGTAGCCAGTCTGGACTGAATGGAACAGAACAAAATTAAGGAAGAATGCCTTAAATGCCAGAGCCATGGACAGGAGTTTGGGCCAACAGGACCTCCCCAGGGCAGGGCTCCCACTGTGGTGGCCTCAGCAAGCCTAGAGGAAAAAGCATCGAACCCTAGAGGATTATTCTCAGGCCTTGAAATCTGATGGAAGTTGTCCTCCCGTGTTTTCAAATTGCTTGGAACCCATGAACCTTTTTGTCCTTCTAATTTCTCCCTTTTGGAAGGGAGATGTTTTTCCTATGCCTGGATATTGTATTTTGTAAGCAGATAACTTGCGTCACGGGTTCACAGATGGAGCGGACTTTTGCTCCAGAGGGAAATCATACTCCAAGTCTCATCCCTAACTGAGTTAGATGATGAAATTTGGAACTGTAGAGTTGGTATTTAGATGAAATGTTGGACTTAGAGTAATGCTGGAATGGATTTTGCATGCAGAAAGGACATACATTTGGGGAGGGCAGAGGGAGGACTATTATGGGTTGATTGTGTCCCCCAGAAAGAAATGTTGATGTCCTAATCCCCTAGTACTTCAGAATGTGACCTTTTGTGAAAATAGGGTAATTGCAGATGTAATTGGTTAAGATGAAGTCAGAGTACAGTAGGGTGGATCCTTTATACAATGACTGGTGTCCTTATAAGATATAGAAAAGATGCACAGAGACAGACATGCACAGTGAGAAGACAGCCATGTGAAGATGGAAGCAGAGATTGCAGTGACGTATCTGCAAGCCAGGGAACAGCAAGGATTGCCAGTAAACACCAGAAGCTGGAAGATGCAAGGAAGAGCTCTCCACTATAGGTTTCAGAGGGATCATGGTCCTGTCCACATCTTAATTACAGCCTTCTAGCCTCTGGACTGTGAGAGAAGAAATTTATGTTGTTTCAATCCACCCAGTTTGTGGGTCTTTGTTACAGCTTCCCTAGGAAACTAATGCAGATTCTGATACAATTAATTTGAATTTTTAATCATTTACACAAAGCGTGTGATTAATTTTACATTAAAACTTTTTCATTTTAAATCTTCTTTGTTCTGGCTGTCCATGTATCTAGACTTTTGAGATTGTTACATATTAATAGGACGGATGAGTCCTTATTTACACATGGAGTGAGATTTTTCAGTTTGTTTTTGTAACTACCCGTAAACATCCTTAGCTAGGTAATGAACCTTGTTTATATCCCATATGGCGGTTGTTCGAACACTTAGGCACTCTCATAAAAGACTGCAATGTTAGTTTTTTAAACAGAATGTTACAGGGAATGCAGAAATGATAAAGGGATGTCTAACCCTTCCAGATGACCTGCCTTTCTAAGAAAGTTATAATTTTCAAATATAAATGTAGACATTTCCTTATAACTTAGTCATTACTCTATTTATAAATTTATTTTATACTGATTTTTCTCTTGAGATAGGAGTGTTAATAACCATTGCTCTCCTTTGTACTGGGTCTGTCTTCTTAATCAAGTTATCATGCTTTGGGAACAAGTGTATCACGATAGCAATGAAGGTGTCTTTTGTGTGGGAGACTGATGCTCCCAGGGCACCTTTGGCAGATCCAAGCTCTCAGCCAACAAAATCCTCATCCACCTTGAGTACCCAGGCAGCCTTTGGGGAAGGAGGAAGGATGAACGGAAGGAAGAAAGCTGTTTTTTTTTGTAGCTGTGAAATTGCAGTAATCATTTCATACACTTTTACCCAGTCTCTCTGGCCATGAACAGAGCGTCATTGCAGCGTGGTTGGCCAGAATAAAGACTTATGTTGGAAATGCCATCCTGTCTACGAGCATATGTGAAACCAAACAAAGCTTTACAGAGTTCTCACCTCTACTTCTCAATGCAAAATGCTTTTTACGATGGGCATTATTGTCACAGACATTTGGTTTTAAAAGAGACGACCAGGTCTATTCTAGAACCTTCTTTTGTTATTCATGGCAGTGCTACAAAGAAATTGGGTCTTGTGATATTGTTAAAATGAATGTAACTCATATTGAGTCCGAAAGCACAGCATATAGTGAAAACTGCTGAACAAATGCTCCCTATAAAAGCTCTTCAGCCACATTGTATATTGACAAATAAAATAAAATAAAATAAAATAAAATAAAATAAAAATAAATAAATAAATAAAAGCTCTTCTGCTTACGAACTTTTTGGTGCTCAACAGACTGTCCCCAAATCTTTTTTTTTTTTTTAATTGAAAAGTAACATGGCACAAAAAATTACCACCCACACTTGTGGTTAATGAGCTGAGGTGTGCCTTTTTTTCTCATCTGGAGGGCTTGTTTGACACCTATTGTTGGGCCCCATTTTCAGTTACTGATTTAGCGGGGCTTGTGGTGTAGGGCTGGGACCAAGAATTTTCATTTCAAAAAGTTTCCAGGTGATGCTGATGCTTCCGGTTGGAGATTTCACTTTGACCTTGGTGTTATCAGCACCATGCTCTAACCAAGTGAGCTAAGCAGCCAGCTCTGGAGATTTCACTTTGAGAGCTACTGCTTAGCAAACAGCGGTTTGGGTTAACTCATGCTGAAGGTTTGCAAGAGAGTTCTGTAGTCATTTTACCTTTACTGCCTTTGAAGATTACACTAGAGGGCAGTGTGATGACAGCACACGGGGATGGAGGGCAGACTGACTTCACACTGCAGCCAGACCAGTGTTTTCGCACTAGTCTCATGGATTCCTGCTTCATGCAGACATCTTTGGTTTTATCTGTTTTGTTCAGAGATGTTTCACCTAGGAATTTATAACTAAGAAAGGTTCTGCTGTGAAAAATAAGTTTAAAAGCTGCGTTCTCTCCCGTCTCTTTATTTTGAAGTCATGTATCTGTTAGCTGGAGAGTGGGGACGGGTGGGGTGTGTGATTTTATTTCCCATTAGTCAGAGAATGTTAGAGTTGAGAGATAAACTTGTTCTTAAAGTCTAAAGTTTCGAAATATGTTTTCAATAAGTCCAGTTCTATTAGTAATGGATATATGGTTGAAGACCAAATAAGTTTGGAAACCTGAGTTACAGATATACGGCCTCCTTTACTGGAATGTTCTTCTGAACCTTTATTTGTACCTTGGAAACTGCTGGGAGGAGGCAGATGCAGGACCACTGTGGAGGAATACACTTTGGATATTTTGATAGAAAACAACTGTCTGTCCCTAATACTTCATCTTTTCCATAAGAAATTAGAGACTGTAAGATAAAATGACTGTGGGGTGGTGACAAGATCTGTGTCCTAACTGCAGCCCAGTGCATTTTCCACAGGACACAGGGTTACCTACGGGACTGTGTGCTCTGACAACATGCAGGCCAGTGACACGCTCTTCCTCTTGGGAGCCTTGGGTCTTCCTGTGCCACCTGTTGGAATACTCTCCTCCAGGCACCTGCAGGCTGAGCCCCATCACTGCATGCAGATTCTCCCCCAGTGCCACCTCATCCGAGAGGACTTGGCAGACCACCCTGTCCAAAATGGTCCTCCTTCTGCCACTCTCTGTTTCCTTACCTTTTTTTTTTAATCACCACCTGTCATATATTAATGTGCTTAATTGTTTTTCGTTTGTTTCTTCCCTCTAAAATAGAAGAGCTAAAATAAGAGGGACTTTATCCATCTTGGTGTCTGCTATATTCCTAGTACTCTGTTGGTGCTTAACTAACATGTATTGGACGAATTAACTAATGCTACCAAAGTATATGACATAAGATTGACTATTTTATATGTACATATATTTTATATACATACATATGTACACATATATATGATGTTACGTGTATTAAAATGGCAAAACTCTGGTGTCTTTTATGAAATGGTTCTAACAGGACCCAGATAATCTGAACATTATATGAATTTATAGAAAAATTTTCACTTGCATTTCTGGGTTTAAAAGTACAACATTTGACACTTTTTAGTAATTGTTTAAATTTATGGTACTTTATTTTTACGTACTCTAATTATGTTAGAAAATATTCTTCCAGGCTTCAGGAAGTTTAAATTTAAGTATTATTAACGTAATGAATGTTTATATTTATATATATCGAAAGGCCTCTCTGACAAGGAATTCTCCATGGGGTGTGATTGTAATTAAGATCACTGACTTGGAGAAGACTGGCCACTTTTTTATTTTCCAATCCCCAAATCTCACAGGGGTGCTTCTCATTGGCAGACTGACCTGCAACCATATGGGGAGGGGAATCGGGGTAAATGTCATCCCAGGTTTCTTCCATGACAGAAGGAGGAAACCCTGAAAGGTGGGGGTGTTGGTGATAATGTCAAGTTGTCAACAAACAGCAAAGCCCAGGACCTTTCAAAGATGTTTTTGAAGTTTACTCACAATAAAGTCCACCTCCTGTTGCCCTCCTGCTGATTATCACAGGGTTTCATCTCCTCTCCAAGAATCCCAAGACCCCTTCTCCCCTGACCATGAGGAAATGGGGGTGAGGACTGGTGGAGTGTGTGCGTGTGCGTGTGTGTGTGAGTGTGTGTGTGTGTGTGTGTGTGTGTGTGTGGTCTTAGATATTAAAGAAAGCCTGAAAATAAATGTGATGTGTTAAAGAACTGACGTGTTGAATACCTGGCTTCTGGAATTCTTCAGCAGGAGTCAATCCCGCCTACAGTGAGAGATGAAAGTGTTCCTTTAAGTGCATCTACACTCACTCACTAGTAACAGTCAACTAGTCCAGTGGGAAATGTCACTTTGAAAGGACAGAGACGATGCTCACCATGTAAGACGATGCTCACCAGAAGAGAGTGAGTAAACTTGGTGGAGTTCTGGCTCTCCATGGGGAAGAACTTTGGGACGGATGACCTTCCAGATCACACCCCATTGGCTGCCACCCACACTGCGCTTGCACAAGGTGGGCCCAGGTGAAGGTAGCCTTCTTTAGAGACTCATTAATGAATTGCCCTCTTCCTTGTCGTAAAGTAGATACTGTCCCAATTGAAATCCACCAGGCTCTTGCTTAAACAGAGTGGGTGGCAATGACGGTCAGAGGCTGGATTGCATCAATAAAGAGCAACGCTGACAATGAGAAAAATTCGCCAGTGGTGAGGTGGAGTTGACGGCTTCCTGCCTGCATCAACTTCTTGGAGAGCAGGGAGATGCTATTCTTTGTAGGATGCTTCTGGTTTTCTAGGGTCTTTGCTGTGTAAGTAACTGATGAAATGGCTACCTGCTGAGTCATCTATGAGCCTTGCTGTGGGTCATTCAATTTCTGTGCTCCCGAAAGCCCACTCCCTTCTTTCATCCACTATATTTCTGTCTAGTCTGACCACGTCTTGTTCACATGACTCCAAGTCTGAACTTTGAGCTGAACTTCCAGTCTTTTCTTCTCCATGCCCGTCACAGAGCTGGGATTATTTTTGCTATCCTGGAGATGCTGAAGTTCCTCTGCCGTTTCTCATTGCTTTGCCTGCTCTAGCAATCCTGCTCTCTGAATTTGGTATGAGAAAGTCAGAAACAAACCTAATGAAAGAAACATACTCTCCCACCTGCCGGGGATGGGAGGGGACCAGAGCCTCCCACCTGGGAGAGAAGGTGATGCATAGCCAAGAACACAGAACGGAGGATGGTCTTGAGGGAGAAAGGAGATGGAAGTCAGGCCCCACAACTAAGAGCAATAATGCTGCTGGTCTTTCTCGGGTCCTTGAGCTCCAACACAAACTTCATCATTTTCTAGCTATGTTCTTGGGCACATAGATGTGGCAATTGCTATGGTCCTTGCTCCTCATTGCTTCCTCAAGGCGATTATTCCCAACCCCTTGAGAGAAAATGAAAACATTCATTTCTTTGAAACTTGTCCAGCTAGACCGCTTTCTCCTAGTTGCTGATGTCTATTGACCTCCTGGTCTCTTCCTCAGGCCTCAGGCCCATCGGCATCCATTCTCAATCCCAAGTCCTGCCACCATTTTGCAGCTCCTCAATAATCCCACGGATGCATCTTTCCAGTGCCTCAACCTCCTCGTTTCCAAAGATTCCCTTTCCCACTCTCCCTCAGCTCCCCTTTCTCATGGCCACACCCTGTTCTCCCCCCAGTATAAGGAATTCGGTCGTGTGGCTCTGCCCACAGCTGTTTCTCTCTCTTTCTTGCTTGCTTGATTAACTACGTCCACGCTACCATGCTTCAGCTTCAGCAGAATACCTCTATTCTCCTCCCAATCTCCCAGCCTTCTCCTTTCTCACCCCCCCCCTTATTTCTGCAACAATTACACCAATGCCTGCACAATTCTGGGAAAATCTTGTATCTGCTTTATTTCTGCTTGCGAGAGGAAGTCACGCAACAAAGCAGAGTAATTGCACTGTACGTGCAGCAGCAGCAGCAGCCTCAAAGGGATTTAACATACGAGGCAGTCCTGCGAGGCCTCTGCAGCCGGCCAGTTTTTCCACTCCCCACAGGGGGCATTTCTCCCTTGACTCTACTTCCCATTCCTCTGATTTCCTCAGCTTCTCTCCATGCTCAGAGACTGTAACCCACTTCACAGGGAAGAAGGAAGCCACCAAATGCAAGAAGCTTCCAGCAACATGCAAACTTCTCTACATCTGCCTGACCCAACCCTCTCCTGCTCTGTGATACTAGAGAGCTGTCCCTTCTCTTTAGGGCCAGTCCTTTCAGCAGGACATGGTGTTCCTGCTCCTTTCTCCTTCTGAAAACATTTATGCTACAGTGTTGTCTTTGACATTTCACTTCTTTTACTTAAATTGCTCCTCCTCATGTAAACATGTATTCAACATTTTTTGTTTTAGAAAACCTTCTCCTGATCCAATGGCTCTCTTCAGGTGTCATCTGAGCTCTCCCCTCCACCAAGGACCACTGTTTTGAACAACTTCTCTATATTGAACATCTGTCTCTATCTCCCCCCTTACCTCTCACCTTTTAACTCACCTGTGAGTATACTGTCCTCTAATGGAGATATCCCTCGCTAAGGTCAGAAATGACCTCCATGTTTGCAAATCCAATGAAGACATTTCAGCAGCCTGTTACTTGACTTCTCAGCATCGTTTGACACTATTGGTCACTCCTTTCTGCTTCAAACGTTCTCTTCCCTGGACGGCTGTGTCCACCCAAGCCCTCTTGGTGTTCCTCCTTTTCCTCTGGCCTTTCCTGAGACCTGTGCGTGCTCATTCTTCTGTAAGTGAGCCACAGTCGTTCTCCCAAGCGCCATCCTTGCCTCTCCTCTCTTCTCACTGTAGAGCTCCTTCCTATGCACTTTCCTGTCTGTTCCTGGCTTCACCTACCATCTGTGTGGCACCGATACATTTATGTGTGTAGCAGAGATGCCACTTCTGAATTCTAGACCTGTGTGTGTACTGCCTGCGTGGCATGTACATTTGGATGGCTCGAGGATATTTCAAATGGACATGTTCAAACCCAGCTCATGATCTTCCCCCCAAAACTCAATCCTCTCTCATTGTTCTATGTCAGAATAATGGTATCACCAAAAATCTAGAAATTTCTTATTCTGTGATTCTATATTTAATTCATCCCAATGTTCTATCAATTTGACCTTAAGTGTTTCTCAATTATGTTCTCTTCTCCATTTCTACTTCCAATATCCCAGCGTCAGCGCCCTTATCTCTAGTCTGGATGAGTGCCTACCAGCTGCTCTCCCCACGGGTTCTCTGGCCCTCCCTCTAATTCATTCTCCATCCTGTGGACAGTGTGATCTTTTCCAAATGAAAAAATTAGGATTTTTTAACTTAAAAAAATCTCCCCACCGTGGCCTACAAGACCTCGTACATTCTGCCCATTCCTCCTCCTGACAGCGCCATCTTGAGCCATTCATTCTGTCATGGTGGCTTTTTGCCACATGGGTCACCTTTCAGTTCCTCAAGCACACTGCTTCTCTCTACTATGGGGCCTTTGCATGTTCCAGCTGATGGCATATTTTCCCTCATCTTTTACCCTGCGTGTCTACTTTTCATTCTTCAGCTCTAAGCTCAGGTGTTTTTTCCTCAGAGATGTCTTCCCCAGCTCTCCAGTCAAGGTCATGTACCTGTGTCCTCTCATAGAGAGTTTCCTTACAGAGTACATTTCCCAGTTGCTGATTCTATGTTATTGTGCCTGTTAGATTAATAGCCAAGTTTCCCATTAGGCTGTAAGCTCCATGACATCAGAGATCAACTCCATTATTGTTGTAGGCAAGTGCCTAGGAAAAGGTCTGGCAGCGTAGGGGCTTAACAAATATGTTTTAAATAAATGGAAAATTTACTGATCCCCAGTTGTCTCATTTTATAAAGTAGGGATGATAACATAGGCTTCATAGGAATTCTGTGAAGATGACATGAGATAAGCGCATGTAGAGAATCTAGTGCAGTTATCTGGAATACAGTTGTTATTCAACATAGTTTGGGTCCCTTTTTCTTCCCACTTTATAACTGGCAACTGTTTACCTGCCTTCATAAGTAGGAGGTGTGTAGGTGTCCTGTGGTCCAGACACTGGTCTTGGCAGATGAAAACAGTGAGAAGTGGTCTGGGGAGGGTCGAAGGGCTCATCCCTGAACTTGGGAGTGTTCAGGGGGCTCCCTTAGGCTGCGTTTCTCCAACCTTGCCCCATATTCACTATGCCCAAAACAGGTGCATCTGCCTGGGGGAAATGACAGGAGGACTGTCTGCTCAGAATTGAGTCAGAGACCTTTCGTCTTAGAAGGATGGGCAGAGAGGCCAGCGTCTGGGGTTGCAGAGAAGAGCTGAGGTTCTCAGTGATTATCAGAGGGACCCTTCACAGCTCTGCCCCTGGCTGTCAGGGCTGATCTCAGCCTCAGCTCTGAGCTGCTGCAGAGGCTTCTGGGCCTCAAAGCCTGACTCTCAAATGCTCAGATGTAGACACTTCCCCAACTCCATCTTTATTCCAGTATTTGGGTGGCCGTTCCAGTTGCCTCATTCATGTGCCTGCTTTATCCTTTGATCCTCTCTCATGGAGGCCATTGACCCAAGACTGGAATGGATGGCCTTTAGCATCGGCTTCATTTGGGGGACTTGATAAAAATATAAATTTCCTGGAGCTTCTGATTTAGTAAGTCAAGGGCTGGCCAGTTAGCTCACTTGGGAACGTGTGGTGCTGATAACACCAAAGTCAAGGGTTTGGATCCCCATACCAGCCAGCCGCCCAAAATAGTTAAATAAATAAATAAAAGATTTACTATGTCAAGTTTGAAGTCCAGGAATCTGCACGTTTAACAAACATTGGTGTTACTGATGCACGGTCATAGTGTGATGCAGTGGACGGAGGAACACTGAGTGTCATCTCATCCATTGGCCAAGGTCTTTCTAAATGCAGCCCCCTGGAGTATATACCACAGTGGCCATTCATAAAGGTAGGAGTTGAGACTTATTACTACTGCTTGGGGCTTCCTTTTCTCTCATGGAGATTCTGCAGTGGCCTTCCTGGAGTGCATACTAGAATCTCCCACATGCAATTTTTAGCTGCTACCCAGTCATTCTCCTGATTCGGATAGGCCCTCACCCCAAGCTGAGTATCTCTGCTCATACTGCTTTTTAAAAAAGGGACCACCTGAGTGTCAGGTCTGCACACCGCCTGGATAAGTGTTGCACAAAGTGGTATGGCAGGGCTACACGGGTTAAAAGAGATACGCACACAAATATCTGAAATTCTTCAGCCCACAAAAGACTTTCACCACCTCTTCACCCCTGGAAGTACCTGGGTAGTAAAATGTAATCTGGCTTCTTTTAATACCTCTTTAATTTCAAGCACCACCTATAATTATGACTTCTAGCATTCCAGTTTACTCTGATTGTCCATGTCTGTCCACATTTTCTGAGCTAAGTGCTGAGCTTGTACTTCAAGTATGCGTTTCTCCATCAAAACCAAATCAACTCTTCCAAAAACATAGTGTCCATAAGCACATAAAAATAACACTGCTGTGAGCATTTTTCACTTAATACTTACTTGGCAGACACTTGCACTACATGATTTTCATGCCTTGTTTCTGATCATTTGAAAAGTTTGCTAAGTAATTATCATTTCCTTCTGGTGGACAAGGAAGCAGCAGCTCAGAGAGAGAAAAAAGGGCTTGTCCACAGTCATATAGTTAAGAATCCAGTTCGGTAAGGATGCAAAGCTTTTCCTCTTTTTCTTATAACCGCTGGGATGGAGCATGGTATGCTCAGCTCCTTTCTCTCATTTCTTGCAAATTGTTCCATGTCTTCCTTATTTCCTCCTCTGTCCCTGCCAGATAACCCCAAAGGTTGAATCTGTGCAGCCGTATGACTTAAGGTTGCCACTTAAAAAGATGAGTACTGCTAAATGCTCACTTATTTCTCCAAGTGATAATAAATGGATCACAAATTCTTGAAATCAGTTCAATAATCTTTGAACAGTTTAAGCTTGCAAATGTTATTTAGTCCAAAGTGATTCTGTCCTAGTTATTACTAGTGACATCTACCGGGAGAAGTCAGGATCGCCAGGTTTTTAGTGAGAGGATCTTAATTCCCATCTGTAAAAGTTCCTAAACTGAAAGTCTGGGGAGGAGTGTCTGTACTGAGAGCCAACTCCGGCTGTGAGGCCTGCAGATGCCACAACGCACAAGGCCCCTTCTTATCCTTTCCTCCAGGGTCTCCCGTCTAGCCTGCTGTGGTGCCATCAACAGAGGTTTGGAGTTTGCTTCAAAGATGCTTTGCTTTTATTGTAGAACCTAATACTACATAATTTGGGGTAAATGTTGTGTCTCCTCTTCAATCTAGGGCAAATTATAAAAATCAATGGCATTTGAATGATTGTTTCTTTATGCAAAGGATCTTCTCTATAACAGACCCAATGAAGAGTAGAAATAGGTATCGCATACAAATTGCTATTTCGCAATTGCCCTTTCTGTTCTGATATAAACATTTTTATCTTCTCTGGAATGAATAAAGTTCCATACATTATTTTATCCTATTAAGAACCCATTCATTCTCATTCCTTCTTTGCTGCTACCTGTTATGATGTGAACAGGGCTGTCTTACAAACACAGTTCATTACTTTACATCTTTATTTCCTGAGCTGGCCAACAAAGATACTAATTTTTCAATATTGGCTACAGCTACCAGTAACACATGCACAAAGTTGATATACCAAAACACCACTTACCTGGGCTTCTGTATAGAGTTATAGCCACATATGCTAAGTTTAAGACAACATGCAGATGCCCAGCAAGCCCAGGCATGCTGGCGGCTGGCAGCAGAACTCATCTTTTTTTCTCAGAAACAAAGAGTTTAAGAATGAGTGAGATGAACACAAAAAGCTGTGCAGCAAACGATCCTAGCACACCTGGCTGGGCCAGTAGACAGTATTTATAACCTATAATTACACAAACACCGTGTATTGCTTTTTAATTTTTAGACTTGCTTTATTGCCAAATCGTCGTTATAGAAAGGAATAAAATGCTATCAACCCAGATTTGTGAAAACAAAAGGAGAGACAGAAGAAGTTGAGAGCTGTAGGAGGGGAGGAGAGATGAAAGAGCTATTGAGTTCCAGTATCTTCACTTTAGAAGGTGGGAAAGACTAAGATAAAGTCTAGGTGAGTGGTGCAGGAAATAAAGAAGATGTATATGATTTAACACGTCATGATCAAGAGAGAAACTCAAAACAGTGATATACCTCTATTAGGGAGCTGTCATTTAAGATAAATCTTTATAATAGATGAGTCAATGGATTCTATAGAAAATCCATAGCTCGAGAAAAGAGTGTCTGAGTGTATCGTCTAGAGATGGGGTGATATCTCCTAAGTGAAACCCAGGAGCAGAAACTGTTAAAGAGAGCTGCTGACAGTGATTCCCCTAAGAGAGAAACTGAGGCTGAGGACAGTGGGGCAGGAGAGAAGGGTTGCCTTTCCCTATACGCCTTTGTATCTCATTTGATTGCTTTGATAAAACTTTAAAAATATATAAAAAGAATAGACAATGCTTTATCAGAGTGCACACTGATAAATTATGAAAACCGGACCTCCTCCCACTACCACAACTCCGCATTCAAGACCAGTGGGCATGGCTCGATATTGGTAAAACATGTGTGCAAAGCAGCTCAAAAGATGCCTTCCTCAGCTGCTTCTTCCAGCAGGTAAGAAAAGCAGAACTGGGCTTACCTTTGTGGTCTTGAAGGCAAGAGCAGAAGAGGCTTTGCACAAAGGGCGAGTGTTAGCTAGCCACACAAGGAATTAACAGGGTGAGTCTGGAGTTCTGGGCTCCCCTCCCCTAGGACATGAGGCCAGCCACAATCAGCCACAATCTCAATGTTCCTGTCTGCTGGGAAGACTGGATACACCTGCTGCAAATCTCGATTAAGCAATACACACCATGGCATATCTTGCACTCTCTTCAGCAGGCAGAAAGGACCAAGTCAGAGTTCCATTACCATGGATGAATAAAACCTCCATCTTGGCACTGGGAGAGAACTGACTTTTCCTTGCGTTAAAAATTAATCACTGCACTGCTGTCCTATCAACAACTTCTCAGAGAAGCTAACTTCAGCGTTTCTCAGTACCTAATTTTGTTAGTGACCAGAAGACCATTCACATTCCTACTATTTCACTAGCTTGTTTTAATCTCATGTCAGGGATCTTTTTCAAAGTCATATTTTTTTCCCCTGGCACATCTAATTGAGATGAATTTTTAAGGGTTGATACATTCCTTTCCTTTATGACACTTTTCCTTGATTCCTACTTCCAAAGTTGGTTGCATTTTGCCCCCTATCATTTTCTTTGATCCTTTCCAGGATCACAAAAGCAATTCAGTCTCTCAGGATCAAGGTTCAGACATCCACCTCTCTTTATTGCAATTATGAATGTGCCACCTTATTTTTTCTTATTACTCCACTTCCTGCCATTGGCTCCCGGCCAGCATTCTCTTTCCATGTGGGCATAGCTTCCAGAGCCAGGTGTTTGTCAGTCTACACTGTGAATTCTACATAATGGCTCAGGAGCCTACCTACATTCTTAGATTAGGTCAACTGTCCTTATAATCAGTCTGAGAGACAGGAAAGGGAAGTGACTTCATGAAGGACATGACACTATCCAAGATTCTCACCGTGTGTGGTAGAAGGGAACAGAGTGTGGGATGTGCCCTCCAATACTTTGCTTTGGATAATTTTAGCCTCCCTTCACCCTTCAAGATTCCTTATCTTTTCCTTATCAAGATACCTTATCTTTCTGAGTAACCCTGCCTGGTATTTGCTGAGACACCTGAATTTGAGTACTGGTATCTTTTATCACTTTGGAAAATTCCCAAGTATGTCTTTGAATACTACATCTTCTCCATTATCTGTATTGACAACTTCTTCAATGGAGAAGATGCAATATTCAAAGATATACTTACACATTTATTGAACTAATGTTTCTCAACAAAAACACTATTGTAAATTTGAGTGGGAAAATTCTTTACTGCATGGTACTATTCTTTATATTTTACATTTCTGGTTCCCAGTTGCTAAATGTCATCATGATGAAAGTTCCTTCAAACTTTTCCAAATGCCACCTAAGGTAAGCTGTCATGTAAGCACCTTTGCTTGAGAACCATGGTGATCAAGTTTCTCTTTCATGTATGTTGTCTCACTTCATATTTTTAATTTCTTTCCTCTCTGTGCTCAATTCTGAGTAATTTATTAAGCTGTCTTCTCTATCACTGATTTTCTCTTCAGCTGTGTCTAATAATCTGTTTAACCCTTCCAATGAGTTTTTACTTTCAATTGTCTTATTTTTCATTTCTCCAAGTTCTAGAAAATTAGATCCTTTGCAGATTTACTTGGTCATCATTGATAGCTTTATGTTCCTTTCCCATATCTACATTATCTTCCTTTATTTCTTTAAGCATATTAACTGTTTTATATTTCAATATTTCATTAAAAACAATGTGTCATTGATTATAAGAAACATCACTCTCTTATGGGTCACTAAGAAAAATAAAAGGATCTTTCTGTGACAGGCAAGTGTTCTACAATCCCTGTCTATAGAGTAATATTTTTTCTTCTTGATACAATACATTTAGGGCGTGGACAGAGTCTTATCCTTCTTTGGAATCTGATCAAAGATCTAGCACTTTATCTTGAGATTTCTCTGTAATCTGCATCAAGGCTTAAGCTTTAGGGCTATAGCGAGAGAAACCAGGAAGACAGTGTATCAGCCAGTTTGGACTTTCCTAACAAAATACAACAGACTTGGTGGTTTAAACAATAGAGATTTACTTCCTCACAGCTCTGGAGACTGAAAGTCCAAGATCAAGGTGCCATCAGGGTAGGTTTCTGGTGAGGTTTCTGTTCCAGGCTTATTGATGGCTGTCTTGTTGTTATGTCCTCAATGACCTTTTCTTTGTGTGCTCTGAAATCTCTTCCTCCTCTTCTTCTTCTTCTTTTTTTTTTTTCTTGGTGACCGGATAGTACAGGGATAGAACCCTGGGCTTTGGTGTTATCAGCACCACACTCCAGCCAACTGAGCAAACCAGCCAACCCTTACTCTTCTTACTAGGACACCAGTCCTATGGGCTTAGGGCCCCACTCTTATGACCTTACCTAAACTTAATTATCTCCTTAAAGGCCCTGTCTCCAAATACAGTCACACTGGGGGTTTGGGCTTCAACATATGAGTTTTGGAAGGCACAATTCAGTTCATAACAGATGGTAACTCTAATGTAATTCAAAATACAAAGGAAATCTAGTTGGGACACCACGTAATGTATTTCAATTACACAAATTATTTTCATAATTTCTGTAATTCTCTTTTGTCCATCCATAGTACCATTTTTTCCTTTGCAAGCCAATACATCAGGTATGGGTGACATAATGAATGATGTTTCCATGTTATGTCAGAAGGATATGCGCTTTCAATTGTATGTCTAGAGGTTGTAATAATTTGTTCTGAGTAATACGCATTGCCATTACATTTATAAGACAGCAGAGATGTTTAGGTACAGTCTGTGGATGTGATAAGGAAGTAAAGTTAAGTGGCCTGCAGAGCAGTAGAACCTCTTCTCTACCCCAGTCAAGACATAGTGGTCCTTCCTTGATGACACAGCCCCAGCAGGAGCAGGTGTCACACTTCCCTCGCCTCTCTGAGTCCTCCCTGCTCACTGCACTTGAGTCCTCTCTACTGACACCATGGGTTGCTGTGGTTGTGGTGGCTGTGGTGTCTGTGGCAGCTGCTCCAGCTGCAGGTGCTACCGGGTCAGCTGCTGCTCTGGCTGCTGTCCCTGCTGCCGTGGCTGCTGTGGGGCTGCTGCAGGGTCCCCGTGGTCTGCTGCTGCCACTGCTCCTGTGGCTGTGGCTCCTGTGGTTGTGGCTGTGGGAAGGGCTGTGGCAAGGAGAAGTGCAGCTGCCAGAAGCAACGCTGCTGCTGGCAGTGGCCAGGCTCTGCCTCTAGGCTATGAGATGATGGGACCCCCTATCTCTGGTTAACAGAACTTTCCTCCTCCCCCTGTCTTCTTCTCTCCCAGACCTTCCTACCTGGTATCTCCTGGGCGTCCTGGGAGTTACTCCCTTAAACTCTATCCCCTCTCTTTGAACCTTTGGGAGGTGGCCATTACAAAAATGTTAACTCCAGCTCAATACTTAAAGATGAGTTCATCTCACTGAGCCTGGCCAAAGGTGTCATGATTCTGAGTGCTCTATTTGATGGGTATTCCTGTGACCCTCCAAGTTTGTATTTCTGCCTCTCTGTGTCCACATATGCACTATTTCCCACCTTTTCTATCACTATTGTTTCCAGCCACCATGTAGCCACTGCCTAATTTTCCTAATAAAGCAAACAACCCTGAGTGATTCTACTTTTTATTCTGCCATGTCAACAAGATGCATAAAAAATTTCTGTCTTAAAGTGAGAGATAAACACGCCACAACAGCAGTGTGAGCACAGGGCCACCTCTGGGGACCTGCCCCTCCCAGTGCCTGTCATTTCTCCATCTCCTGAGAGCCACACCTCCCTTGGATATTCCTATCTCCACCACCAGGCACCTCTTCTTCCAGAGACCCTCTGACCCTCTTGTCAAAAGTGTATCCTGTGCCTCTGTAGCTATGACTGCCTGAAACTGGAGTTTCACCAAGTATGGTTCTTAATATCAGAAAATCATGTCATTGTCTCTCCACAGAACAGATTCCTCTGCATGTCCATAGACAGGATCATTTGCACTGCCATCATTTCTTTGTATTGCCCTTCTTTCTCAGCACTGCTATCAGTTCTCTTACAGCAGAGTTATGAAATAGCTCGAAGGCAGTGGACCCCAAAACAATGTGCTCTAAACATCTCACATTTTCCCACTGGAGACACCCAGTCACAGTTTTGCTTATTCCAAATTTCCTTATGCATTCTAATTAATTATAGCAGAATAGTTCCAGGTATTCTAGTATGTTACATTGATCTTGTGGGCCTCTAGGAAATACTTTTAGTTTATAACACAGGCAATCCTCCAGAGATACACAAGACTTCCCCTGGCAACATTCAAAGAAAGCTAGTATCATGATTGTTAATATTTGTCATAAGACTTACCATAAAACTATGCCACTTTAAAGTTAAGCTTTCATCCCAGAGTTTTCCTACATAGACAGGCTTTGACGTCTTATAAAAATACTTAAGTCAAAAGTCATCATGCTATAGTCATTCAAGTAATCACAAATATCTTAATCTATACGTTATTTTTCCTATTTTTCACAACAGGAAAATTAAGGAACAAAGAGATAACTGTTTCTTCTAAGTCCTGCAAGAGTGGTAGAGAACGTGATGGCTGGAAGTTTTTGAAAACTTACTCCCGGACTACGGTCTGGAGAAAACACAGCTTGATAAATTAGATAATGATAAATTATAATGAAATATTGAATAACCAGCTGATAATACTTCAGCATTTCAGGGCTGAAAAATTTTCCTTTGAAAAGAGATCAGATAATTGGAAATAAAGTAAATGTCCTTTAGATACTAGAAAACGGCTCAGAGTAGGAAGAAAAATCTATTACATTGATAAAGTCTATAAACTAAATCAGGGGACACTGGTCACTCCCTATGGCATTTTTCTCAGAAAAGTAGAGACTACTTGTGGTTATTGAGCATGTTGGTGGATTGTAATAATTTGGTCAGAGACTCCCCCATGTTCTAGTTTGCTGAGGCATATGTGAATGTCCTTGAAATTGATGACAATGGTTTCATGGAGCCTTGTAGACGGGTGGCTTTAATGTGGGTAACAGACTTTTTGATGAGGTTCATTGGAATCCATAAAGTATCCTAATTTAGGATAAAACTTAAAAAAATTATTAGTAGTATAAATTTTCTGTTAGAATGTCCTGTGTCAATAAAATGGACACAGTCTTTCAGTAGGTAGCTATTAATACATTGGAAACAGGTAGACAGATACATGTGTTCTTAAAAATGTGTTATGGTTGGTAAAATTACCTGTGCCCCTTTTATAAAGCAATTATTTTCTTGGTTCTTCTTTGTTAATTTTCCAAATAAAATTTAGAATCATCTATACTAGTTCTGAAAAAACAAATGTGTCATTAATTTTTCTCAGGGATGGGCTTTTAACTTATACATTTATTTAGGGTGACCTGATGTCTACATATATTTTTTCTTCCTAACTAAACCAAGAACAAGGTAGGTTTCTTTATATGTTTAGCTTAGAACATTTACGAGTGTTTTTAGGCTTATTCATAAATGTCTTACACATTTATTAAATTATTAAATAGGAAGAATTTAATTTTAGGTATTTTATCATTTTTGTTCCACTATAAATGGGATCTTTTCCTCTCATAACATCTTCTAAATGGTTATTGTAGTAGGAAAGCTATTGGTTTCTATGCTACTATCTCAGTTTTTAGTTGAGTTGCTTGAGTGTTTTGCCTCCTCCTTTCCAAGTTTTGACTTTGATTCTTTTTTTTTTAAACTTATCTAATTGTGCTGGTAAATGCCTCTAGTACAGCAGGTTAAATAATAAGAAGGATAACACTGGCCATTTTCTCTTTGCTTTTGGTGTAAGTAGGAATATTATTGGTTTCACCATTAATTGAGTGTATTGGTTTTAGGCTGAGTTTTTATATTCAGTCCCACAAATGAATTTTGTGATTTGGAGAACAGTATATTTGAAACATAAATCTATAGTCATCATTCTTTATTCTCAGGAATGCTGCTCAATGCATCCTCTAGTAAAGTTTCAAAAGACAGACATGCTCAGATTACTCTTAGCAGAAATGATTAGAAAATTAGAAAGACTCTTTAAAATTTCTGGATACATTTTATTTAGCACAATCTTTGCCATTTAAAAATTAGGTGTGTTATTCCCCCATCACTATTTGCTTATTTACAATTACTTCTAGAAACACCTGGAAAGTCCTCCTTAAGTTTTCCTATTTTAGACAGACATCACACTGATTAGCATTAAAACACTTGTCTGGGGTCCTGGTGGGGAGAAGACTCACTGCGTCTCCCAGGCCACTGGGAATGGATGTGAATGTCACTCTGCGGACACAGAGGAGCGTCTGGAGCCATTCCCGAGGTAGAGTTTCAACAACAAAGCTCAGCAGAGCCAAAGTGAAAGACAACCATGAAAAAATATTAAATGGTGATACTGTCAAATCATAGCTTGTCAATAATGCTGTGTTATCAGGGTTGAAGAGGAGTCCTTAGAAATGGGACTGAACCTTGTAAATTCTCTCAGAGAACTGTAAGTTAAACAGAAATACACTTACTAGAAGAGGAAGGAAAATGGACCACATGTCAAAAATATCCTATGTGTTGCCTGCTGGGGTAAAAGCAAACAAGTATCTGAGCTAAGCAACGTGATCAGTCCAGTTAGCATCTCTGCTCATAGATGAAGAGTGTCAACTCCAGGATGGCTGGGGTTTGTCCATGGTTTGTTTCCATGTCATTTGTGTCCCTGTGATCAAAACCAGAATTTTCCAGTTACTGCTAACACGGGGGTCCCCACCATGGCTTGTTTGATTGTGATGGTGGGCCCTGCCAGCTGCCTCCAGTGTAGCCGGGAACACAGATGTCTGGTCTAAAACTGAGGTTCTGTTGTGGTTTTACAAAGGTTCATTGGAATCCATGTCAATTTGTGGCAAAACAATGCTATCTGTCTCAAAATCCCTCATTTTCATCTGGCGACTTTGAAAACCGTGGCAGTAGTTGAAGTAGTGAGTTTAGAGCTGCGTTGACATGACAATATTACCAGGTTCTTCTGGGGGAGGCCCATCTGGATTCCGGCTTGTAACAGGGTTCTGTACTTCCTTTTGGCATTTGGCTGAGCAGATAATATATATGCTTCTCATTAGGAAAATCACAGCAATGACTGCAAAATAACTCCCGTAAACTAAAAACTAGAGAAAAACCCAAAAACCCAAATAATTAGCCACATATAAAATCTGACTGTCTATGTCATTGATAATACATAATGATGTTGATGGTTTGCTTGGATTATGGGGTAACTGAGACCAGGATGTTAATATAGGTCATTTAGATTGAACCAATACTCTTTTCTCCTAAAAATCAAGTATGAAAATGCAAGGGACACAGTGACAAAGAGTCCATACTTCGAAGCTGGTTGGTTGGTTTCAAATCTTAGTTGCTATCACCAATAGTGAAAACACACTAGATCCCACTGATCTATGTGTCTATGTTGGGAGGCTGGTATAATGCTATATGCAATATTTCCAATAATAAATTTTAGACACTGAGGTTACTTTTTATCTGCCTTATTCAGCTACGTATTGTAATTGCAATTATTGCTGGAAACCTACTTGGTGTTTACAATATGATAATTACAATACTATAATTAAGGAATTGTGTATTTTAAAATTTGTCTAGCCAAGGCATGTAAGAAATTTAAATATTGCTAGTCATAAGGCTGAAAAACCTTGCAGGTTACCAAGTTACCTTTTCATCAACTATGTTAGTAGGAAAACAAATATTGCAGCTTACCTGAATGCTGATTGGGAGGTTGAGCCCTCTCTGATCCACTATGATCACAGTCATGATGGTCTGAATAACCAAGGCAATGAAGGTGTTGATTCCAAACACCAAGGCATAGCGTTCCACACTCAGATTAAATGCAATCTGAAATCTATCATGAAAACATGGAAAAACATATTAACCATAACATGCATGCAATTCTTATCTTTAAAAGATAAAGAAAGCAGTGTTTGCTAACAGCATTTCTTGTCTAAATCTCCTCCAGTCTAGACAAACAGGTAGATCAAAGAAAGGAAGTTAAAAGGTTAGCCGATTAGCTCAGTTGGGTAGAGTGCAGTGTTATAATACCAGGGTCAAGGGCTCAGATCCCCGCATGGGCCAGCTGCCAAAAAAAAAAAAAAAAAAATGCTGTGAAAGGCTGAATTATAGGTAACATGGCAAAACTCCTTCTGTCCAATTTAGTGCTTTCCAGAAATTAAACCTAAATGTTCAAAGCTCTCATAATTTGAGAATATTAGATGTTATTGTATTTTAGATACTGTTTTGCGATGAATTTTTACGAAAATGCAAGCATTACCTTATCTGAGAATTTCCTGGAGAGTTATTCATTTTACTGCCTACATTGACAGTTTCAAAGTTTAGTAGGTGAATTATTCTTTCAAAGACCCAGACCATGACTGTTTGTACAACTGAGTGGATCTGTAACTAATTTATTTCTAATAATTATATAGATTTAAAAATCTTATTACAAAACATTTATGAAAGACTGGTAAATGTACATTATTTAAAGTTCTTCCTTCGAATGCAGGTAAAAGGCTTTGGGTTCTATTCAGAAATAGAATAAATGCAAAGAAATAATGTAATCCTACCTTAAGAAAATCCTCACATTAAAAACAAAAACAAAAACAAAACTGAAGACATATGAGTCTGATTCATTAAACAGAGACATTTCAGTGAAGAAAAAGAAACTTACCAGGTCAAGGGTTAGGACCTTTATACCAGCCAGCCACCAAAAACCAAACAAAACTTGCCAACTAATTTCATCTCTTTCCTTTGTCTCATGATCTACTCTCTGGCTTCTTGTACTTCTGCATCTTGTCAATTGTTTATCAAACATTTTTCACAAATTAAAAACCAACAAAATGTGATAAAGCTTTTATCTCCACTTCCTCCATGCAATTTAAAATTCAAATATTTCTCATCTCTTTGGTTAATACCAAAGCACATTTTGTGTAGTCAACTTTAGCGCACTTACATATGAAACCAAATGATTTTTCATCGTTTTCCAAAAAAGATCTCTGAAAAAAGTAGATGCAAGGATTAAAGGCAACTCTAAATCAGAAATCTTTTTCAGAAAATGATTTAAAACCACGTTGTTCCCTATAAGTGAGCTGCTGTTTTCTAGTAATCTTCGCATCTACTTTTCTCAGCATCCGACTTTTTATATCATTCCTAAACATGTTTTGTTTCACACAAAAAAGTATGTGCCTAGAGTTACTCAAGTAGCCAAATAAAACTAGGGCTGAAATCTAAACCTAAGCATTTAAAACCAGATCTCATCACATCTTGTTATAGCAAATTGCTGCAAATAAAAAGTCAATACCTGACAATTTATCTTTTGTTTTATAAATCTGTGGAGATCTTTCCCCTTGATGATTTGTCTTAGCAACATTTAGAGGGCAAATAGTTAAGTTAAAAAATGGCATAGCTGTGTTTAATTAAATATGAAGTAGTCAACATTTAATATTGCAATTGATTAAAATCCATCTGAAGTTCTCAGGGAAACTTTAGGAATGCAGAAAAGAGAGGAAGATGGTTTTGTTTTAGGAGTGGAATGAATGAGTAATACTTACGCTGCTATGGTTATAAGAAGCATATAGCTGGACTTGAATATCAAATAGCCAGCATAGCATGCCCAAATGTTGGGCGTGTAATGCATGAGAAATAGAGAGCCTGCATTGACCACTGAGAAGATCGCCAGGGCCAGCTCTCCCAGAAGATCCCAGTTGACCTTCACATAACCCACTGCAAAGGCAGCCACAGACCCTGGGAAAAATACATTGAGGAAGAATAAATACACTAACTTTGCATGTGGGAAATATCAACATGCTGTCTTACAAACTCAAGTCTTGGGTAATTTTAGGTAAATTTTAGTTGAATTTAGATAAACGGTTCACATACCAAACTTTGAAATACAGGCAATTGATAACGAAATGAATAACTCTCCAGAAAATTCCTTACATAGGGTAATGCTTGCATTTTTGTAAAGGCAACTCTAAAAAGATGAACACATTGCTTTCACAAAAATTGTGTGATCCACCTTGCTGTGGATTGAATGTCACCCTCAAAAAACTCATTAAAACTTAATCCTCACTGTAACAGTGTTAAGAAGGTGGAAAATTTTATTATGGTAACTGAAAGGCAGGGCCTTTGAGAGATTATTAGATTGTGAATGAATTGATCATGGAGCAATGGGTTTGGTTCTGATGGCTTTAAAAGGAGAGCAAAGGAGCAGGCTAGCTCTCTCTTGCTCAGCCCATTCTCACCGTGTGACACCCTGTGTAGTTGTAGAAGAAGGCCCCCACCAGATGTGTTCCTGGACTTTGGGCTTCCCAGCCTCCAAAACTGTAAGAAATAAATTGCGTTTCTTTATACATTACCCAGTTTCAGATGTTTTGTTATAAGCAACAGAAAGAGACTATTATACACCTAGATGTGGATTTATCTTTTTCTCAACCATGTTTTCTTCTGGCTTCTCTTTTCACTTCCTATTCTTTTAGCCACTTAGTCTTAACACTGTTAATTAGTATCAAGTACATACCAGGCCTTGTACTATGCAGAAGGGCCAGAAAGTTTCCTAACCACAGCAGTGCAGGGAGACATTAACCCAGTCATTTAATACAAAAGGCCAGAAGAAAAAAGGATGAAATACATGCTTTGGGACTATACCTGTCTTCTCTATTTGCCTTTCCTTTATCATTTTTTATCGTTAGTTTTTTTTTTCAGTGACGGAAACCAGATATGTCAGATTGAATTGTCAGTTTTACTCTTTATTATTAATTTTTGTTAATAATTATTAATCTTATTTCTATTCTCCACCTCAAAGTCTTCAAGATTGGCCCTAATTTACTTAAGGCTCTTTAGGTGAAAAGACCTATATTGATTTACAGAGTTTAAGATGTTGAATAATTGACAGTAATTAGGGTTAGTAATTATTTACTGACCTTTAATTAATTAACTTTCTACACATGATCTAGGAAAGAGGCATGACTACAAAGGAAATAAAATTATTTCTCCCCAGGAATTTAAAAATGGAGAAGCAACAATTTCAGTGAACCAGCACAGTCCTGGTTGCCAGGAGTCAAACTGAATCACCTAAAAGGGAGACAATAATAAAACGTGGGTTTTCTGAAACTTTGTGTAAATGAGGGTGTGGAAAATTCCAACTTCCTAGCAAATATTTTCAAAGTCCCGTTTGACATTTAAATTCCTATTGACTAGGATATAAATATTTATTGTAGAGTAAATTTCAAAGGCAGATTTCTCTCTGATATTAGAATCCTGACTTTCATATCTCTTCCACCAAAATTTAAATCTCCAAAGAAAGCTACTTTTGAAAATTGTGGGTGTATAGCCTACAATTGTTAAAGGTGAGGACTAGCTAAGATCAAATCCTTGATTAACATGACTCTCCCAGTGACAATTTAGAAGCATTAATTTATTTGCTAAACTAATTAGTAAAAACCCTTTACTTTTTCTTTTTGGTATTAAAAACAATCCTGAAAGAACAGGATACATTGTTAGTACTTGTCTTAATGATGAAATGGAATCTCAGGGATTCAACCAGAGTTTGGAGCTAAGCCCTGAGCTCTTGAGTTACTGGTTGTAACTGTAACACATCAAATAGAAGGTCATGGTACTCTTATTTTTCCAGTACTTTCCATTCTTGAAAAAAATTATGGCTTCTGAACAGAAGTAATTTACTACTGTAAAGAAGTTTAGGAACAGAAGTAATTTACTACTGTAAAGAAGTTTAGGACTTGGAGAAAAGAACTTAAAAGAGTAGCCCATCAAAGGAAGAAAAAGCACCATTTACTTACCTCCAAACGTTGCAAGGGCTTCCACTGCCCCATTATAGATGACGGAATCTTGGGATGGTGCCTTGTAATCCCACAGGATTTGAACATAGTTCAAAATTTGGTTAAAACCTGCTGTGGAAAAAGCCCACCACAAGGACCAGTAAAAAAGACGCTTGGAGGCGTAGCACTCCTTCAAATCTTGGAACCACTGCACAAAAACTCTCAAAACCACCTTTTTTAGCTTTGAGCTGCTCAGCTGGCCATTCTCCAGGTTCTCTGCAGTGGTGGGTGTTTCCGAAGTGGGTTTCTCGTCTTCACAGCCTGGCGCTTCACCCTTGAGAGGTTCCTCCAGCACTGTGCTCGTGCTTAGTGACTTCATTTCTTTGCTAGGTTTTGCATGAAAGAACATGCTCTTCTGGGGCATGGGTAGAAAAAGTGAGAGAAGGAAGGCCACGCAGACAGAGGCCAAAGATATGACGTTGAGGTAAAAGTATGACAGGTTCGCCAGGGAGACCAAGAGTTGGGCCAGCACCGAGGCTGCGGTGTAGGCGACCAGCGTGACACTCCTACAGTAGCCGCTCACTCTCTGATAGTGCTCGGGGCTGACCATGCTGTAGATGTAGGCATAGTAGGCCACCTCGGTGGCGGTGACCATCCCATAGAAGAATTCCACAACCTGCATGGTCTTGACTCCTTGGCCAAACAAGAGCAGCAGCCAGGTAATGATGAAGCTAATCCCTTGTAAGATGATGACTGGTTTGTAGCGGACGTAATCGGTGACGACAAACACAGGTAGCAGCAGGGCCAAGTAAGAGTATGTCCAAACAGGGAGGATCTCATTGGTGATCTGAGAAGGTGACAAGTAATGTGACCGTGAATGTACTCCTGACTAAGGCACATGTGGTTTGTAGTTCAAGTTCTGCATCCCATTGGATATTCTTCATATTATGGAAAAACATGATAGAATACTGATTTTCAAGGAAACCACTAAGAAAAGATAGCCCCCTTCCCCACCGAAAAAACAAAAAACAAACCTATTTATATATTAAGGTGTACCCCTGTAAAAGGAGCATATACTGGATCAATACGCCATCTGAACTACACATTAAAGTTAAATACTATGTACAGTTGAGTAAATTATTTAAAAACTGTTTAGACACTTCTAAGTTTCTCAGGTTCTTAAAATATGAAAAGAGTAAATACTCGTATCTTTGATGAAGTACGGAGCAGGAGCGCATATGTATTTCTTTCCTAAGCAAATGTGCTTGGTTCCCAACTCTTTTCCCTCAAAATGCCACTAATCTGTCTGTGCTTCCTCAATTCTGCCTCATTTTTTTTTTTTTTTTTTTGGTTTTAAGTCCAATTTATTTTTATTTTAAATAACACAGTGAAGCTGAGGGAATTTAACTATACTTCACAATTTAACTTTTGGCCCATAGTAACATCATAAACTGAATTATCAAAGAAATCTGGCGTCAGGTTAAAATGGGTCACCTCATGAATTTAGTCAGAAATGCATGGGACCTCAGTTCTCACAGACAGAAAGGAAGGACCTGTCGATCTTCGGGGCCTGATGGTGAGCGCAGCAGTCTTTCGCATCACTGCACTTGCCTTCATCACTGACATTTGGCTCCACTGAGGCTGCTGTAGGAAGCAGCAGCGCACAGAACAAAGGCCAGTGCGACTGAGCTGCACCTGGGAGGGAAGCTCCATTGATGGTGGGTGCAGAAGCAGACCCCAGTGGGTTCATGGAGTGGATTCTCTTATCTATCCTGTGTGTTGTCTTAATTGTGGCATGCTTCAGCCTGGGAAACTCTGAAATAGACTGGTCCCAAAGTCACTACAGAACAACCTTGCCTTCCTGCCACACACTCTCTACTGTGTTTTCATGGCTACGGATGGATCCAGCTGGATCAGTGCATCCTCTTGTTGCACTTGTTATAAGAAAAGAAGTGGATCTATTAAGTAAGAGAATTTGGCTTCTGGGGAAGGAGTGAAAGGGTGGGAGATAGAGCTGTTAATGCCTCACCTGTTGGTAAATAGTTTTTCAAAACTGAGTTAAGTGTCCTAAAGAAATACTACAATTCTTTGTGAGATCCTGCTTCTACCTCAGCAGCCTGACAGTTTATCAGGTCTAGATCTCATGCCTGGCAGCCACTTTATTTTAGGATTAGTATAATAGGATCAATGAAGACCTGAAAGGTTCCTATGCATTAAGAGTAACGTTAGGACTCTACAAAAAGTTAAATTATTTATGACACATGGAATGGGTTTGGGCTGCCCATATTTGCAAGTGTGAGGAGGAAAGAGTAGTTTGAACAGTTCTATTCCATGACAAATACGAGGGCACTTCAGAAAGTTCATGGAAAGATTCATTTTATCTTTTAATCCTATTTTTCCATGAACTTTTTGAAGTGCCACTGTACTATGAAAATGGGACTCACTGAGGTCATTGTGTTCATTTTATTTCAGGTTGAATGAAGCCCTGATTCTATGTCCTTGCTCAAGTCCCGTAGAATTAAACCACATTAAGATATGTGTGTTTGTTAACTTACCTCTGCACTGGTCAGGTTTTTACTTGGTTCAGACAAATATGGGATGAGGAATGGTTCTGAGGGTCTCATCATGGAGAAAAATCCAAACAAGCAAAGGATCACAGTGGGATAAATCCAGGAATTGCTCAGTGAAGGTCTGAAACAATCCATGGCTGATCAGATAGAAACAAAGCAAAATTAAGTGACATTTATTCTTTTGAGCACCTTAGCTATAATTAAAAACTGGTTATTTCTAAATGTTTTACGAATGGGTAATGTTTCATCCATCTGCAGCTAAAATGGAAAAGTGCTTTCAAATATTCCTTAGGTGAGTCAGGCAAGCCCTCTTTTGTCAATGAACTTCTTATTCATTATTGCTGGGGATAGAGTCATGTTTCTTTAGTTTTCTCCATCACAAACATGGTAATGAGTAGCTATTAATAAGTGACAGACGAAGAGTCAACAAATGCTTGAAAGTGACTAAAACACTGGCTAGTAAATTGTTGGTGTACCTGTAGCAGGTGAAGAACTTCCAAGACAACACAGACTGAATTGATCAGAACTTCTTATCTGCCCACTACATTTTTGCACCGATTCTGAAATCTTTAACACACCAAATGGCAATTGTTTATTTACACATTGATAGAGTTTGGATGTGTTGTCCCCACCAAAACTCATGTGGAAATTTGATCCCCAATGTGGCAGTGTTGGAAACTGATTGAGTCATGGGGGCGGATCCCTCATGAGTGGATTCATGCTCTCCCTGGGGGAGGGGGGATTAATGAGTGAATTCTCGCTCTGTTAGTTCCCACCAGAGCTCGTTGCTTAAAAAGACCCTGGCACCATCTCTCTCTTCTCACTCCTCTCCCTACTCTCTCTCATATTTCTGTTGTAGCAACACAAAACGGACTAAGACACACATTTACCTCTCCATTGGACTGTCCCTTGCCTAGCACTGTGCTGGAAAGATAACAGACATTCAAGATATTTCTGTTAGGTGTCTAAGCTTTTTGGAATTTATAGTTCTTCAGTTAAAAAAATTAAACTGGATAAAGACCTGAATTGCCATCTTTTCTATATTTCCCCCAAATTCTCAGGTGAGTGTATGGAAGATCCAAGATATTCAACAACTGGCTTCAAACCACTTGGTCAAGATTTGAATCCAGGTCTCCCTTAACCCACTCCACTCTGCCTCATTCTGGTGGCCCTTCTCCCCCTGCTGCTAGGATTGACCTAATGACAACCTCTCTGCACAGTGAGTGAAGAAAGTGATTTTGTAAGGCTGCTGGTTAGCTCAGTTGGTTACCACGTGGTGCTGATAACACCAAAGTCCAGGGTTCGATCCCTGTACCAGCCAGCTGCCAAGAAAAAAAAAAAAAGAAAGAAAGTTTATATCAACACATTCATACTAACAATTATGGCTTAATATACAGAGCTTCCAGGGGCAATTAGAGTTTGAAAGCAGGCCAGAGAGAAGGAAGTGGCTGCTCCTCTCAGAAGTGCAAGTCACCTGGGTCTAATTCTAGGTATCCAGGTGGAAGAACTTCGCTAGGGGCTAGGGGGGCGGGGAGGACCTACTGGGTCACATCAGCCTTTCCACTCCCATTGCACTTTCACACGGTGGCCCTGGACACCTGCATAATTCTTCTCAAGTTAAGTAAGGTTTTCTTTTATGTCAACAAAGCCCCTGATGAAGCAGGACAGAGACAATGGTGATCAGATTTTGGAATGGGGATTACTACAATAGTAAGCAACGCAAACAATGCTAACAATGCGAAAACTCTGCCAAGGGCAAACTCGGCTTGGCTGTCCTCCACCTATTCTGTAGTCCCAGAAAGCACGGGCTTTCCCTTCTTCCTGGGGTGCTGCTGTGGTTGCTGGGGCCTTATTTCTTTATTAATGGTCTTATAGAAAAGGCCATCCCGGGTAGGTCTGGTCATCTTTTGAAGGATGGTCTTGACGGGGTATTATCTGCTGACTCTACACCTAGAACATTCTCTCCATCTATGCTCACCATGACTTTTTTCACTAACTCCAAGTCATCATCTTCTCCATGCATCTCAGAGACCTAAGACTATGCCCATGGTCTTGGAGCTGCTAAAAGCTCCCTGGATGACAAGGGTACTTCAAAAAGTTTGTGAAAAAATAGAATTTAAAGATAATACAAATCCATGAACTTTCCATGAACTTTTTGAAGTGCCCTTGTATCTGTCTCTCTGCTTCTTTATGGTCTAATACTGCTACCTAACTCGATTTACTTGGGAAAGTCAAGCAGAAAGAAAGACAGTATATGCTCCACTCAAGTCTAAGCCCCAGTAGGGTGGCGCATTTTGTCTGGTTCACTGCTCTATCCTGAGTGCTTAGAATAAGAATAGGGCCCGACACACAGAACGCTCTCAAGAAAGATGCTGAACGAACTGAATAAACAAGCAACTGTTGCCTGCTTGGAGAAGGGCGGGGATGGAGAAAAAGGGGTATCAGAATCAGGCAAGAGTCCAGGACTTGGGGAAGGCAGTTTTGCAGAAGGACAGGGGTGAGCGTCAAGCCTTGCCAGTGAGAATAAATGCAAGTGCTGTGTGGTTTTCTTGAGTGCACTTCACTTCCCAGCTGCATCAGGTAAATAAAGGCCAGGGAGGTCCTCAACTCTACACGTGCCTTACCTCAGTTGTTCATCTGTAAAATGGGATAACAATGTGGGTACTGCCAAGATCATCGCCTCTCCTGCTAGAGGAGGTTGTAGCTGATGGTCCCTCTAATGCCTGCAAGGCATTAGATATTGGTCATCAACTTTTATTTTTACTCTTGTCATTAAGGAGATGCTGTTCTTTCCTGTCATCATGACTATGACTATGACAATCAAATTACTTATGCAATCTCTTTCTATAATTTTTACATTTGGAAAATTATTTTAATTTTTCTTTGGCCATTGTGTGAGGTAGATAGAGATGGTGTTGTCCTCATTTTATAGATGGGGAAACCGAGGGACTGAGGCAATCAAATTTGGGCCAGTTTTCACATTTAACAAACATCAGAGCTTGGACTTGGACTCAATTTTTCTAATTCCAAATTCAGTAAATCTTTCCTCTTATACCATGTTGAGAGAGCCTGGCTATATCATCAAAACTGAAATTCCAGTTTATTTTAGAATAGCGTGTTTCAAATCATGAAGTCAAAGAAATGGAGTGAGTTGCAAACGGAACTTAAAAAGAAAATGTTGCAAAAATATTAAATGTCAGAGTGCTTTGAAGAATAAGGCTAAGTTTTTGTCTGAACCTTTTGTTTGGGTTAGTAATATATATACATTGTGATCACATGTATACTCCCTCACTGTGGGACACAATCACTGGGTTAGAAGTTGCAGAAGAGAGAATAGGACCAAATATACATGTCCTTCATAAGCACACGTGCGAATGTCATCACAGAACACATGTGTTGTCTGGGAGGGCCACAGCCTTCACAGCAAAGCACCGTTCTGGAACAGACTGTTCTTTTACCATTTACCATTCCATTTTGACTCTTAAAAAGTACCCTAAACTTCTCTGTGCTTCACTGCCTCTAACTTGAGGACATGAGTTGGCTTGGTTTTCTGACTTGGCTCTTCTGAAAGCAAGATGTTTACCTTTCCCTTTCATTCTGCACTTTCCAAATACGATAATTATTTTAAAAGTTGCTCCCGTGGAAGTAAACCTCACACATTACTCATAAGTCCCATCACCGTTTTTAAAAAGGTACAAGAACACTATGTAAACAGTAGATTAAAAAAAAAAAAAAAAAAAAAAGACATTCCCCAAACAAAGGTCAGCCAATCAAGCTACCACGACTTGAAACATTCAGTGAAGATGCCGGAAGTAGCAAGAAAGGCTGAATTCACGGCTGCTCCTTCTAGCAGGGACTTGGAACAGCTAAATCTACAACAGAGCTTACCTTGGTGAGCTTGGGTGTGTAGGAAAGATCTTGCAGATGCAGAACACAAGTTAGCAACAGATAGAAGAGGTGAGCCCTGTGCTCTGGCCCCGGCTCCACTTCTGAGACATGGTGGCCGCAGGCAGGTCACAGTCTCCCTGCTCCACCCACCAGCAGCCCAGAGAGCACCTGCCTCTGACCCAGTTGCAGCTCACCACGTGGGCCCTGGAGGAACGGCAGTGGGTACTGTCGGGTTACACAACAGAGACGCTCACCCAGCCAGCATGTGTGACCTTGAATGAGCCCCCAGTACCACCAACAGCTTTGCTTGGAAGTGACCATCTAAATTACCTTGGAGATGATGCACTCCTTTCTCTTTTGCTGGTAGGAGAATAAATATTTTTCACCTTATGAAAAAAAGTTGCTGCTGTCCCACCAGGGGACCTTTCAGTATTGTACTGTTAAGTCTCCAACTTCTCTCAGTCTCTATTTTGGGCCATTTCCACCTATTCCTCATAAGGCCTGTTAAACAAAAATTACAGGAGGCCATTGTTTTGGACTAAGTTCCTGCACTAGGTCCCAAAAGACCAGACTAAAAATCAAAATGGAGTCACCCCTGCTAAGTCACTTAGACTGTGGTCAGAACTTCTGAGAAGTCAGGAGAAAGATAACAGCCAATTTCCTGAACAGGCCAGTGTAAATCTTCAATAGGGATGATAATGAAGTTCTCTCTGCCTTAAGCTTCACACAAAAGAGACAGTCTGAAGTGACCCGGTATTATTTTTCTATTCTGTCTTCCTGTCCCCACCTTACACAGAAAGTTACTTTGAAGTGACCCATCTGCCTTTTGTTCTTTGCTTTTGCTTTCTTTTGCCTTTTTCTGTCTGTAAAACCAACCTCTTCTGCTTGGCTCATTGGAACCCTTATTGCTTTTACGGAATAATGCGTTTCCCAATTCTAGAATCATGATAAAGACAATGGAGATCTTCAATTAAATTTGCTGTAATTTGGTCCTTCGCTGGGCTACATCTCTGACTACTGCTTCCCCTTCCTTGGGGACACGGAGTGCTGTAGCCTTCTGAAAAATGACAATTCCTTTGCTGGCATATCCAATCCTACTTCATTTTAAGGTGCTCATAGATTTTTTCCTTATCTACTATAAAATTTAACATTTACTTATATTTTGACTATAATCAAGTTTGCCTGGAGTGGCTTCTCACTATTTTTGTTTTGGTCTAACTCAGGGAAATTTCTTTCTTTCTTTCTTTTTTAAAAAGATGACCAGTAAGGGGATCTTAACCCTTGACTTGGTGTTGTCAGCACCACGCTCTCCCAAGTGAGCCAACCGGCCATCCCTATATAGGATCTGAACCCGTGGCCTTGGTGTTATCAGCACTGCACACTCCTGAGTGAGCCACGGGCCGGCCCTCAGGGAAATTTCTTTCTATGTGACCTCTTACCTCTTCCATGCTTGTATCTTCCTATCAGACTTCAACTTTTCCTCTCGTCTTTTATTCCAATTACCATGTTTTTTGGCTTTTTTTTTTTAACTTTTAACCATATCCTTATAGTTGTTCTTTAACTACCTCCTTAAATCGTTCCAAGTGGCTTCAGGCCAGCATTCTTTTCTATACAAATGCTTTAACAACAATAAAAAATAACAATGCAGAGGATCCAATCAAGATGGCAGAATAGATGGTCCCCAGTGTCACTCTCTCCCACAAATCAACCAAATTTAAAACTATAAAAATGTAACATCAGCCAAGCTGGGGTCGCTGGAGCTCAGGGGAAGAGGAGGAAAGACGTACGGAGTGCATAAAGGTGGGAGAAACCACGATGAGAGAAAGAAAAAGCTGCTCTGAGCATTTCGGGCCACGGCTGGAGCTGCTGAGCTCATGGAGCGGGAGGTGGCAGAAGCTGCAGCTGTGCCCTTTAGATGGAGTTACTTGGAGGCAGCAGGGGAGAAGAGGGCCTTGGCAGCCCCCAGGACAGCAAGACCACTAATAGGGTTCTTGTGGACCCATCCAAGAGCGAGGAGCCAGAACAACTGAAAAAAGGGAGCCATTCAGAGGCCAGTGAGTCATTGCAAGGGACTGGCACAGGGCCTATCCCATGGGAAGTGTTTGGAGTACAGGTGGTGGGGGAGACGTGCCCACCAGGGGAACACTGGGACACAGCAAAGACAGCTGATCTGCCCCCCAATCAGCACAAGACCACTCAGAGGTGACTGGTCAGGAATGCAGATGTGCATGGGGTGCAGTTTGCTGGAAACACTCAGGCCCAGATCAGAGATTCTACAGAACACAGATCCACTGGGTCTCTGGAGAGCCAGAAGTACCTATAAGATCTGTGGAGTATACTATAAAGCAAATATATTTCACAGGGCCTAGTTTCTTGCATTTTCAGGTTTAGTCTAACTTCTTAAAAGTACATATAAAATGTTGACCTTGTGTAAAACAAGAAAATTTTCCCCAGGCTATATAGTATCTGTCATAAGATAAAGAATTGTAACACAGCAAGGCTGCTGGTTCAAAGACAGACAAGTTACTGATTGATATGTAAAGATACTGGAAAGCTGCTGTAGAGAGAAGGAATGTTTGCTTAGATCAAGCTTTTGTTGCTGAATCACTTAAATTGCCTTATGGAATGTCATCTGGCTTGTTTTCCTGAATGTTACCAGCCTATATTGTTAAACTATAACCCCACCTATGTTCTCTTCCTGTAACTTTCTGGTCTGGAGAATAAATGTGGGAAGAGAACCCCAATTCGTGGTTAATTTCCCAAATGGAAGGAATGCCTTGCTCTTGAGGGTTCTGGGAGATTAACTTCTTCAGGGCTTCTCAATGCTCAAAATAGATGGGCTTTGTGTAATCCTTTGTGGCTCTGTCACCCAGGGGAATCCGTGGAAGGCAAAGCAACAAAGATCAACCATTAAACCCTGAGCTGCACAAAAAGCCTTCCCTAGGGAAACAGCAGCAAAGTAGCAATTTAAACAACCACACACTCAAGTACTGGTTCCCACAGGAAGTTCCCCCATGTTAGAAGCAAAGGACAAAAAATTAGTTCTGGCCCAGGCACACCACCAACACCTTGGGGCCTGCCTGGGAACCAGAGGCTTGGATCTGGGGACCAGACCCCACTTCCAGGGAAACTGTACCAGTCAGTGCCTCAGGGCCAGCCTGGGGACCCAAGGCATGGACAAGGGGACTGGACCCCCCTCCCACAACCAGGCACACAAAACCAGCACCTTGGGGCCTGCCTGGGGACCCGATGCAAGGAGAAGGGGAATGGACCTCTCTCCCACAACCAGGCACACTGAGCCAGCATTTCAGGGCATGCCCGGGGACCTGAGACGTGGAGAAGGGGACCAGACCTCTCTCCCACAACCAGGCACATTGAGCCAGTGCTTTAGGGCCCACTCAGGGACCTAGGGTATGGATTTGAGGACCAGACCACCCTCCCACAACCAGGTACAACATGCCAGCACCTCAGAGCCCACCCAGGGACCTGGGGCAAGGAGAAGGGGGACAGACCTGTCTCCCACAATCAGGCACACTGCACCAGCACCTCAAGGCCCACCTCAGGTCCCCTGAGGCATGGAGAAGGGGACCGGACCTCTCTCCCACAACTAGGCACACCTTGCCAGCATCTTGGGGCCCGCCCAGGGACCCAGGGCATGGAGAAGGGGACTGGACCACCCTCCCACAACCAGGGCACACTGAGTCAGTGCCTTGGGGCCCACCCAGGGTCCTGGGGTATGGAGTTGGGGACCAGACCACCCTCCCACAACCAGGCACAACATGCCAGCACCTCGGAGCCCACCCCAGGACCCAGGGCATGGAGAAGGGGATTGGACCTCTCTCCCACAACCAGGCACACTGTGCCAACATCTTGGGGCCCACCCAGGGACCCAGGGCATGGAGAAGGGGATTGGACCTCTCTCCCACAACCAGGCACACTGTGCCAACATCTTGGGGCCCACCCAGGGACCCAGGGCATGGAGAAGGGGACCAGATCTCTCTCCCACAACCAGGCACAACATGCCAGCACCTCAGAGCCCACCCAGGGACCTGGGATATGGAGAAGGGGACTGGACCTCTCTCCCACAACCGGGCACACTGCACCAGTACCTCAGGGCCCTCCTGGGGACCTGAGGTATGGAGCCAGGGATTGGACCCTCCTCCCACACCAGGCACAAAATGCCAGCACGTTGGGGCTGGACCTTCCTCCCACAACTAGGCACCTGGCACCAGCACCTCGGGGCCTGCCCAGGGAACTGGGGCATGAAGAAGGGGACCGGACACCTCTCCCACAACCAGTCACGTGGCGCCAGTGCCTTGGGGCCTGCCCAGGGACCAGAGGTATGGAGAAGGGTACCAAACACACCCCACAACCAGGCATACTGCCAGTGCCAAGGAGCATACAAAAACAGCACCCCCATGTAGGTGGCCCACCACAATAACCATGGCTGCTGCAAAAGTGGCTAGATACCACAACCACCACGCAGAGGGTTGGCCAAACCACTGGAGTGCATTCACACAAGAAGAATCACCAGTCGCCTCTAAGTTCCAAAGGATTTGGGCAGCTGGGCAAGAGAGTGACATTTGCAAATGATTTCACTTGCCCCAAGGCCCAAAGCCTTTTTAAAAATAGAGTTTGGGCCAGTATTTACTGAAGGAAAAAGCAAACTTTTTCCTTCTACTCACACTCTTAACACAGAACACTTCTGTGGCCAGACATGGGGGTTTTTCCCCCCCACACAAGCAATTCTCCTGTGGATATCAACTGGGTGTCCTCTAATTCAATGCTGACACTTTCTACCTGGAGATAACATCAGATTCCACAGATTAAGGGCTCAGTCTTACGAGACTGCCCCCGATTTCAGACACCACTCACAAGTAGTAGGTTGTCACCCATACTTCTGACCAGCTGGCAGCTATAAATTGGGGTTCCCTCTACCCCCTCCTTGGGTTTGATTAATTTGCTGGGACAGCTCACAGAACTCAGGGAAACATTTACGTTTAGTATAAAAAGGATATTACAAAGGATACAGGTAAAGAGATGCGATGGGGCAGGAGGCACAGAGCTTCCACGCCCTCTCTGGGTGCACCAACCTCCCATCACCTTCAAGGGCTTAGCAACCTAGAAGCTCTCAGCTCTTATTGTTCAAGAGTTTTATAGAGGTTGGCCTTCAGCTCCCCTTCCTGGAGGTTGTTAAGTGGGACTGAAAGTTCCAACCCTCTAATACTCCAATCACTTGCTCTTCCTGGTGACTGAATCCATCCTGAAGCTCTCTATGGGCCACACCCTAAAACAGCTCATTAACATAAACTCAAGTGTTATCAATGGGCTCAATATGAATAACAAAAGACACTCCTATCACTCAGGAATTTCCATGAGTTTTAGCTCTGTGACAGGAACCAAGAACAGAGACCAAATATACGAGTATTTCATATTATACCAAAGGTACATTTCCACAAAGCCCATTTTTTAGGCTCTCAGTGCTGCCAGAGTCAAACCCTTCACTATCCAGAAACAAACTAAATTAAGTCTGATTACTAAAAACTGAGATATTTGCTTTTAGCTGATAGCAGAGTATAATAATTAATTATGCCTTTAATCTACTTACTTCTAAAACGGAAGAGAATGCAACAGTGAGTAAAACACTCAAATAAAACAAAGAGTTGTGGCAGCTTAAATCAAGGCAAGTTGGTGCTGGAGGAAGGCATGGGGGAGGAATTCAAGGGAATTCCTTGGCTACTGCTTTCTTTTCTGCAAAGTCGGGACTGGAGGAGGGCGCTTTCACTAATTTCTAGCGAGCTACTGTATCTTGGCTGTGACTTCATATCATTTAAAACACATGTTACTGGGCCGACCCCGGGGCTCACTCGGGAGAGTGTGGCACTGGGAGCGCCCCTGCCGCGGGTTCGGATCCTATACAGGGATGGCCAGTGCACTCACTGGCTGAGCGCGGTGCGGGCGACACCAAACCAAGGGTTGCGATCCCCTTACCGGTCACAAAAACAAAACAAAACAAACAAACAAAAAAAGCATGTTACTGATGACTACCTCACGTCATACACAAAAATTAGTCTGACCTAACAAACTCTAATATCATAGCATACCATCTAGAAGAAAACAGATCTTTGTGATCTGGGGACTGGCAAATATTTCAGTGAAATGACAAAAAAGATTCATCTTACAAGAAAAAAAAAAGTGATAAATTGGATTTCATCCAAAAAACCACATCTGCTCATCAAGAGATACCATTAAGAAACTGGAAAAGGAAGCCACAGACTTCATGCACTGGCGTCTACCCCATTCCTCAGCTGCTGTGTTTTGGAATCCCCTTAAAAAACCCAGACACCCACCCAGATTTAGATCTTTTTGAAACACAAATGATTACAGAGGTAAACAAATAAAGAACACCTTCCCCTGAATGTTATTAGTGAAGTAATATAATTTAGTTTCTCTAGAATTTTGTACTAAGTGACTTAGACTCTCAGAAAACTTTGAAGTTGGGCTGGCTGGTTAGCTCCGTTGGTTAGAGCATGGTGCTGATAACACCAAGGTCCAGGGTTCAGTCCCTGTACAGGCCAGCTGCCAAAAGAAAGAAAAAAGGAAACTATGATGTAGCCCTATCACTTACTCACAATCCTTTATATCGAGCCCTCCTCCCACCCCAAAACAATCTTCCCTGAAAGGAAGCACTCCATACAACTTCAAAAAGTGTGAACTAGGCCCAGTTACTCAATATGCAGGCCATCATAGTTCTGCTTTTGATCAAGACCATTGCAAGAGTAGAAACAAGTGATCTTTGAAATTCACTCTTCGCTTTCTATTTTATCATATCATTCCTTTTTACCTGCATGAGGCATTTACAAATGAATTAATCATTTCTTCCTAAATTATTCTCTGTTAGATCAATGGTTAGACCAATCTAGTATTAGATGCAGCAGTAGGAATATGCCTAACAAAACCATAAAACAGTGGTGGACAGCTTAAATAGAAAGTCAACTGACCAAGCACAAGCATTGAAATGCAGTGTAGGTATCTGGTCAAGTGCATGGGTTGGGAGTGAGGGAGTAGGGAAAAATTCGTGTTTCAAGGGAAAACTATGGGTTGTTGGAGCTATTTTAAACTCTGTAAATTGTTAATAACTGATAACAATGTGAAGGAATTCTTGTCTAAAGACATGCAAAAAATATTATCCAGTGAAGGGACAACATTCTCCCCCTCCCTACCATGGAAAGCCAGTTTCAATATTTCTGATCTATAAATGCCTCTATTCTTTGGATTCTCCTTTGATCTGGTTGTAGCAGCCTTACCAGTTTCTTCATTAATTAGTTAAATAAAACCTTTAACACATGTTTATTTTTACATCTGCATGAGAGTCATGACTTAACCCTTTTCCAAAAATTATCTTTTAATACTAGTTACCATTCATTGTGCCTCTAAGCCTATCCTCCTATTCATTCCTCTGGTTAGATGATTAGCTAATAGTTGTTAAATTATCAAATCAACTTTAATGTTTTGATGTCTCACTACAAACTTTCCCAACCTTAGGCTTTTTTTTTCTCTCCTAGTTTGGATTTGCAGTGGCTGGTGTGGTTCAGTGGAAAGAGCTTGGCTTTGGAGTCTGAAACTCCATGTTCCTCCTGGCTCCATCCCAGCTTATGACATGTATATAACCTCTTAAGTCTCCTTGTAAATGTGGACGATCACACCCAAATCACAAGGTTGTCTCAGGAAGTGCCCAATCTGGTTCTTGGCACACATAGGTACTCAATAAACCTCCTTTCCCATTCCTTCTCTTGCAAACACACATTGCTAATTCAACCGAAACTGACAATTCTGGGTAGTCATTGTCCAGAGACAGTAATTTCAGAAAGGTATCCAGTAGATAAGTCTACCTGAACTGCTAAGGAGCAGCAAGTCAAATAAGTTCATCTTGGACTATTTTTGCATGAATTGCATTTGCCATTACACAATGTGGAGAAACCACTGTTGGTCTATTATCAATAGTGACTGAACTAAAAATAAAATAAAATAAAATAAATTAAAAAAACAAACAAAAAGAATAATGACTGAACTAAATTGGTATTTTTGTCCCTTTTAGCTACTACTAAGACAGTCTAAAGAAAAATGTATTTGGAAAGTTTGCTATGTTTTACTCTATTTAAAATATATGCCTTGTGTAACACCACAGTGAAGGGTTCAGGTCCTTGTTCCAGCCCCCCTAAGACAAAAAAGCAAACAAACAATGAAATAAAATAAAATATGTGCCTTAATGAAAAAACATCTTCTGCCTTAGGAGACACCAATGAGTTCAGAGACTGACAGGAGCAAAACAAATATGTGAGAGTACTTTTTAGAAAACATCATGTTCACCCTTTTCAAACTTGAAGCACTCCACAAGTTCCAAACTTTTGCACATTTACAGCAGCGACATTGACTTGATAAATAGATATTTGTTATTTGATGAATTAGGTATCCTTCCCAGTAGTATTACTTTAAGAAGTGGTCATGTTCTTTTTTGTTTGTTTGTTTGTTTTATTATTTTTTCTTTAGTTGCAATTAACATAGTCCTCACAAGAGCCCCTGCTCTCTTAACTTCAAATTCACCTTCTTTTCCTCACTAGGAAGGACCTCTGCACTATCCTTGGATCGAGATTGGGAATTCTGTGCTAAGATTTCTTTTCAGTCAAGATCTGTGAACACGGATGCAGCCATGGGTGTGCTGGCACATGACCAGATTCATGGGTTTATTTAATCTGCTTTTCCAGATTGCTGCAAACGAGAATTCTAGCCAAACCTACTTGGCGAGTCCCAGCACCTAGGGACTCCTCCCTGCCAGCTCCCTGTGTAATGCAGGCCCCTTGGCACCCACTGGGCTGCAGCCCAGGTCCCCACCCACCTCGAGCTCTCCAAACTGGGGGAGAGAGAGCAAAGAATGTTGCGACACAGGGATGACAGTGTCTCCTCGATTAACTCACCCCCCGGGGGGATGTCCTTACCTATAGAAGGGAGAATCTGTTCACCAAATCGCTCACTTGCCCGGGTAACCAAGCACCCTCGGCCAGGGATCCAGGCACTAAGTTTCAGGGACAGAAGCTGGAGCCTGCCTGGCCTGGGAGCCCTAGGCCACGCCCTAATTTTGCATATGCTAATTAAGACATTCCAGACCTTGCGTCCAGAGACAGGAATCTCAGGCCTGTGGGCCAGCTTGTCCTGGGGGAAAAAAGGCAATTCTGTGCTTGAAAGGATCAACTTAAAGTAATATACTGACACCCAATATCAACAAAATAAAGGAGGATGAACTAAATCCAATATCGATTATTTGCTTTTTTTATGAATACGTCCTTTCATAGAACACATTTATTTCTCCCAAAAAACTTATGAGAAGCAGGGCTGTGATCCCCACTCTGAATATGAGGAAAGTGAGGCAGAAATCAGTAGACTAGTAAGCAGAAAAGCCGGGATTTTAGTTGGGGCATCCTGGCTCCAGAGTCAACACTTATAATTGCTGAGTATTTTTTTTTTTTTTTTAAAGAAGGTGAAGTGTGATGGTTTCCTGGAGCTTTAAGAATCTTCTGATACAAATAGTTTCTATGTTAAAGTAGTACTTAAGTGGAGATTTTTTAAGCATTATAAAGTTCTTATTGGTTAAAATGGAAAAAAAAAAATTTCTAATCTTTTTGTTTATCTGTTGGTGGAAATGAAAACTGTCTCCTAAAGATAAATACTGCTTGGTATCTAAGGGCTACTAGCAAAAGTGAAATTGATTAAAAGTCCCCCACCTCTCCCACCATGTCTTGGGTCTTTGTCCTACTGGTCTGGATATTCTATTCTCACCTGCCTATGATTCGTAGAAAGTCTGCCTATAAATTAGGGTTAGGGAGTGCCCTGCTCAACAAGGTGCCCTTACAAATTGCTGTGTCCTCCCAGAGAACACTGAAATTTTCTTAAAGGTTGAAGATGTCATGATTTCCTCCACACTTCTCTATGAGAGATGATCTCAAATTGGATCGTGAGAAGTTGACTTCTGTTTCTCAGATAACTTATGGCCATAGTCTAAGTCAGACAGAGATGACGAGAAATTCACTCATTTGCAGAAGCATAAACTGACATATTTACATATAAAATGACGTGAGATCTGGATTTGATTTCCTATAATTCAGTGGTGGAAAGGGTGAGGATGGGGTCATAGGTGACAAGAGATTGGCCGTGTATTGATAATTGTTGACTTGGGTGTCGGTTCTTAGACATTTATTGTGCTGTGCTCTACTTTTGTGTATGTTTGGTATATTCCATTATAAAAAAATCTTACAAATTATTTATTCATTAAGAAGGACCTTGGATAACACCAAGGTCAAGGATTTGGATGCCCTTACAGGCCAGCTGCCAAAAGAAAAAAAATTTTTTAAAAATTTATTAAGTACATACTGTGTACCTACATCAATGAACAAAGTTAAAAATCTCTGCCATGTAGAACTTACATTCTGATTGGGGATGAGTTGTAGTAGAAGGAACATCGAACAGTAAACATGATAACTTTGATATCGGGCACGGGTCTGGCTGCCTGCCCCTAGGCAAAAGAAAAAAAGTCAAATGTTGGTGAAAATGGAAGTCAGCTTTTATTCAGGAATATCAGTGACCAGAAGAGAGATGTGAGGTTAACCTACCTCTCTGGTAACCTGAAGGAGAATGGGCAGGCTAAAGCCATCTCAAAACTCAGATTTACTGAGGGGTTTGTTAAGAGGGGATGAGGGAATGGAACGTGGGAAATGAAAAGCAGGAGGGAGGGGACATGAGCCACAGGGACCGTGCAAGGAGCCAGGTGCAATTCCTCGCCGAGGCTCTGTCTGGCTTCTGCTCTTGTCCTTGCTATTATCTCAGGGTCCTGATGGAGGGGTGGTGTCAGCATAGGTTAATTGATGTCTTGTTTGGTTTCCCTGGGTCTGGATAGTACGTGCAAGTCTGCAAGTTTGCAGCTTCAAGCTGGCTGGAAAACAAGTTGACATTCACGTAAATAATGTCATGTTGCCCTACAACCAAGATTCGAAATATCAAATAACCATGGGAAGAGAGGGAACTCAGAGAAATGCATGCCAAGAAAAAAACTGTGTCCTTTTAAAATCTTTCAGAGCTCGTGAAGTTTTAGGTCTCAACATGGCTTCAGTCCTGCTCACTTGAAGTTCATGAATTTTATAATATGTTAGAAAGTGTCAAGTACTGTGAGAAAGACAAAGATAGAAATCAAATGAGAATGTAGATCTGATGGAAAAGAGGACTGGGAAAAGGACTAGGGCCTGAGACGTGCTACGAAGAGAAAGGGAGGAAGGGAGGCTGAGCAGGAAGAGCAGGAGAGGAAATGTTGGGGGCGGTGGGGGGACGGAGTGGTCAGTTGTGTCAAACGTACGGGAGGCCCCATGGGAAACCCTATGGAAAGTGTAGTCAGCTTCCCTAGCAATCGACCTGTGGGACTCTTGCGTTGGTACTGAGCAATGTGCCTGCAATAGTGCACACAAAATTCTATGCGAATAAGACTGGAAAGAAGGTGATCAAACAAAGAAAATCTGACATCAGGAAATTGTTATTGTAATTAACTCTTAACTTATCTGTTTTCCTCTTCGACGTGAACTCTTTGAGGGCAAAGGCTTATTTGTCTTATATCTCTAATGCTTGGCTGAATGCCTGGCCAAACACAGCACTCACGGATTTGCTGAGTGAATGAATGAGTATAAAATTCACGAAGAGATGGAGTGACGCTGTGACCGGCCACACTGGGGCTGTCCAACACTTTAACTGTAGTTCAGTTCCAGGTGCATATCACGAGAGCGTCTGCAGGAGAGCACAGGGATTTCCTTCTATGGCATTGATGACCAAAGCTTGGGGAGTCGCTACCGAGTTTCTATCTTTATTGTAAAGCCTGTTATAGGACAGTATAGGACAAATCACTCACTAGCTGAAATCTTTCCCAAGTCTTTATATTTCACCCATTGTTTTTCTCCATTGGCCTCACCCTTGTGTGGGTATACATCTTATAAAACAGAGAGACACCACAGACTAAAGAGAGATTTTTTTTTTTTTTTTTTTATTGAGAAAGAGTTGCCTTTTTTTTTTTTTTAAACAGAGACATGGAAATAGGAAAGAAGTTAGTGAATGTATAACATGAAAGAATAAAAAGTTCATCATAAGAAATTTTTTCAAGAAAGTGAAATTTACCTATTATGATTTTATTTTGTTAAGCTCATAATATAAATAGATTTTTGACATGGGTGGCTGTGCTTCCCCTGCTAATGTTGACAATGTGTGCTGCTCTGTTATCTTTTTTCCCAAAGGAAATGAGATTACAAAGACGACAGATGATATATACCTCCCAGGTGCTAAGTTCTGGAAGATCTGAGGAAAAGAAATTGAAGTAGTCATGATGCCACCGTACAGGGGAAAAAACCAACCCTGCAAAGTCAGAGTACAAGGCACAGAGTGGACAGTTCCAACACAGCCAGGTACATAGGGCAGGGAGGCCACACAGCAGGGGAGGAGGAAAGACTTACCGAGGCTGTGAGCAAAGCCTCCAGTGTCTCTCTGCCACTTAGCAGCAGCATTGCTTCTGACAGCAACACTTCTGCTGGCAACAGCCTTTCCCACAGCCACCGCCACACGAGCCACAGCCACAGGAGCTGCAGCCACAGGAGCCGCAGCCACAGGAGCGGCGGCAGCAGCAGACCACGGGGACACTGCAGCAGCCTCCACAGCAGCCACGGCAGCAGGGACAGCAGCTAGAGCAGCAGCCGACCCGGTAGCACCTGCAGCTGGAGCAGCTGCCACAGCCACCACCGCAGCCACCACCACAGCCACCACCGCAGCCACCACCGCAGCCACCACAGCCACCACCGCGGCCACCACAGCCACCACCGCGGCCACCACAACCACAGCAACCCATGGTGTCAGTAGAGAGGACTCAGGTGCAGTGAGGAGGGAGGATTCGGAGAGGTGAGGGAAGTCTGATGCTCTTTGCTTCAGGGGCCCTTAAATACTCTGTCAGGGCCTGACACGTGGCAGGTAGCCACTTCCTCATTTTTCCCAGCATTCCAGTGAGAATTTCACAGGACCCTGAGTGTATTTCCTCCTTGAACCCCTCTGACTGCATGGAATTGCTTGTTTTAGCATTTACTTCTTCCTCAAGTTGTGCTTCTAAAAGGAATAACATGTTTCTAAGATACTTACTGTTGTTTTCATTTAGCAGTTTTCCAGTGCAAGTGTGACCTCCTGTAAGTCTCATTTGATGGAAGCTCAGCTTCTAGTTCCCACTCACCCAGGGTCCCTGGCCCAAGTGATGACTTTCCCTTGGTTTCAGGGGAACCCTTTTCTGTTCTCAGATACTCTGCTGAATTCAAGAGAAGGAGGAATTCCAAGAGAATTTTTTTTTGCAGAGAAGAAAACACCCGGAGCCTCTTCTCATGTGTCATGAGGCTCTGAGGCTAAAATGTCAGAAAGTTATCTTATTTGTTTTCACAAATCAGAATAGGAGAAAGACATTGGAAAGGGATGTCTCTGGGGTTGAGCTTGTCCTGATATATTGCAAATTGAGCCTCCCGGGCTGGCTCATATACCTCTCTTTTCTTGAATACCCTTGGGGTAGTGAATAAGGGAGACAAGAGCCTCTGCCACCGGGTGGCTTCAGGTCCCAGAGAAAGCCATGGGTCCCTCTGTGTGTTAGTCTGTCTCTGTTGTTTCTAACAAAATACCTGAAACTTGGTAGTTTGTAAAGAAACAATATTTATTGCCTACAGATTCAGAAGCTGGGAAGTCCAAAGTCCAGGGAACACATCTGGTGCGTGCCTTGCTCTTGGTGACTGTCTACAGTGACACAGGGTATCACATGGTGAAATGGCTAAGCAAGAGAAAGTAAGCTCTTCACTTGCTCTCCTTTTAAAACCACCAGACCCACGCCCATTACTCCATGAATGGATCAACCCATTCAAAAGGGCACAGTCCTCAAAATCTAATCACTTCTTAAAGGGCCCAGCTTTGATTACCATAATAGGATTTCCTATCCTCTTAACACTGTCATTGTGGATTACATTTCTAGTACACGGACCTCTGGGGGGCACCCATTCAATCCATATCACTCTATGACTCAGTTTCCTTAGTTTTGGCTAAATTATGCCTAATTTTTTAAAAAGACTTTACTTTTTAGAGCAGTTTTAGGTTCACAGCAAAGCTGATTTGAAAGTACAGAGGGTTCCCTTATACCTCTGTCCTCCCCAACTTACAGCCTTTCATCATAAACATCCCATGCCAGACTGGTTTGTTTGTTACAGGAGATGAACCCACATTGACATGTCATCATCCAACATACATAGTTTACATGATGGTTCACTCATATTGTGCATTCTATGGGTTTGGTGGTGAAGGTAGAATGATACATGTCCACCATTATAGTGTCATGCAGAAGGGTTTTGCTGCCCTAAAAATCCTCTGTGCCCTAAAAATCCACCTATCCATCCCTCTGTTTTCCCAACCCCTGTCAACCACTGATCTTTTTACCATGTATCCTTGCAACAGACAGCGAGAGAAAGGGATGTTCTACCTGGGGATGCCCGCTGTCAGAAGGTCAGGGAGGGTATGGAGTTTGTGTGAGGAAGTTTATATTAAGGAATTTGGCTCAGGGTTCAGGCCAAATTCCTTCAGTGTTTTGAGCAACAACCTAGATACCTTTATCAGTGCCTGGGAATGTTTACAGCCCCAGTTTTGTTTGAAGCCTGTTGGGCGCAAGCTTCTGCCTGGTCCGAGGGTTCAAGCCACCATATGATTCTCAGTCAGGACACAGAAGAAAAGCAAAGGAAATGGGGGACCCCATGATGTCTAGTTTTTAAAAAAGATATGTTATGTCCTGCCTAGATTCGTGTTGTGAGGCCTGCAATAATCACACATTTATCTTGACCACCATTTCATGAGTTCACAATAAATACAGAAGGCTTCCTTTGCACACCACTTGTAGCTTCTATTCTGAGCTGTTGAAGGAGCAAGGGACTAACCACATGCATGTAACATGTATTCTATTGCATTTATTCTCAGGACAGTCCCTGAGAATGCCGTTAGCGGTTGTGGTTCACAGGGATCAAGGGACATGCTGAGGGTTGCACATACACAGGGGTCAGAGCCAGGATTGCAACTCGACTCTGCCTCGTTCTGGCTGAACACAACGAAGGAGGGACCACCGTGTCCCTTCCATTCTAAGGGTTTCTCTGTTTCCTCAGAACTTGCTGCTGTGACTTCCAGGATAGATTTTTCTTTTTTATTTATTTTTTGGCAGCTGACCCGTATGGGGATCTGAACCCTTGACTTTGGTGTCACCATTACCACGCTCTAAGTGGGCTAACTGGCCAGTCCAGATTTTTCCTTGTAATGATAACTTCAAAAGCCAACATCAGTAGCAGTGATTACAGTTTTTTCCTATTGTATTAAGCATATTTTTTGTAGAACAATGGTGAGTTGAGGCTACTTTCTTTAGGAAAATGCCTGCAATAAATCACAGACACTTGGTCACCTATGACTTATCCTAGGGAGCGCTGTGTACCCCGGACCATTCAGGTTCCCTCTGAAAATGTCGCCGTGGATTGCAAAGCCTAGGCCAATGGTGAATGACCTTTGCTTTCACACCCAAGTTTAAGTTCTTGGTCAGATTTAAATACTCAGAAAGATACCATAATTGCTCACTAAAAAAATCATTTTTCTTAAAAAATTAAAAAAAAATCATATATAAAGCAGGCCACCTCACCTTCACCTGTTTTCTCACCTGTGGCCCCTTGGAAAATTATTCTTCAGTCAGTTAACAAAAATGCATCAAGCCCCTGCCATGTGCAAAGTTCCATGCTGGAGGGTTTCACAGCCAAAAGTTTTGTGCAGGAACTAAGGCTGGGTGGTAGGGGATCTGCTGCAGACGATGTGAATCTGTGCAATCTGGGTCATGTCAGTCAATTTCAAAATCTATGTACACTGTTAAAATAATTTACAGTCCCCTCTGCTGTCCCATCTCACTCTCTAAGCCACTGTGCAGAACACTCTCATCTTGCCAGCTGTTTCTGCTGGCAGCTGCCTCTGTATTTATTATTAATTCCTCTAGCTGGCTATTTCTCGATTGTCATTGTTAATTTCTGTTACTATCGATGAGGATTGAACTCTTTTATATCATTCCTAATATATTTGGATCACTATTGTTAGCAAAATCCATAACTGATGGTTACTTGATTATTATGATATAAATATTGCTCATGTAGAGTCAAGTAGTCTACTGTGATTACATTTCCTCAAGTATAGTCTTATTTTTCTGGAGTATCTGATTTAATTTTCTCTCCCTTTTTCTTTCCCTTTTTAAAAAAAAAAATTTCTCTTGATGTGTCTGCCATTGTGGGCTGTATTACTTTGCATGTGTATTTTCCTCTTGGCTATCAATCAATAAAACTTTTCAAGCACCCAAATTAATTCTTCATCCTAATTACAAAATTCCTTCTTATTTTAAATGCAATAGGAATTGTACCAGAAGGAGATGAGCCATTGTGAAGGTTTACTTGTGCTTTCTAAGCAATCATGCCCGTTAAATATACTGAACAATAAAAAACAGTGCCACACTTTACAACTCTGTGGTAGAGAGTAGAACCTTCCATCCTGGGTGGACAAGCTCTGGTGAGTGTATCAGGGCTGCTTCTATAGTTAACAATGACATTCATGACCAACACTCCTTTTGTTTCTCTGGTATTTGGTAAGAGAACTTCAGGGAGTGCCACAGGAATAGCCTCCTGATAATGTTTGGTTGTTAGACTACCCATTCAGGCATCGTTGATTGTACTATGTGGGCCTCCTTAGTGTGCCCATGGCTCCCAGGAGGACTTATTGGAATTTTTAGGGCATTTGACTTAGAAAAATAAACACAACAAGTAATATAGTAAATCTAGCTGATATTCCAAAAGGAAGTAAATAATATATTATGAGATTTTCTCATGACAACTGAGTCAAATAACAACAAGGAAGTGGTCATGTGCCTTCCCCTCTGCTCCCCAGAGCTGGTACATAAGGGCCTCCCCCAGCAGGAGCAGGTGTCACACCTCCCTCACCTCTCCGAGTCCTCCCTGCTCACTGTGCCTGAGTCCTCTCTACTGACACCATGGGTTGCTGTGGTTGTGGTGGCTGTGGTGGTGGCTGTGGTGGCTGCGGTGGTGGCTGCGGTGGTGGCTGCGGTGGTGGCTGTGGTGGCTGTGGTGGTGGCTGTGGTGGTGGCTGTGGCAGCTGCTCCAGCTGCAGGTGCTACCGGGTCGGCTGCTGCTCTAGCTGCTGTCCCTGCTGCCGTGGCTGCTGTGGGGGCTGCTGCAGTGTCCCTGTGGTCTGCTGCTGCCGCCGCTCCTGTGGCTGTGGCTCCTGTGGCTGTGGCTGTGGGAAAGGCTGTTGCCAGCAGAAGTGCTGCTGCCAGCAGAAGTGTTGCTGCAAGAAGCAATGCTGCTGCTAGGTGGCTGGGCTCTGTGCAGGTGCTGCAGGTAACTGTCCTGTTGGTAAGTTTTCCTCTTTTCCTGCCAGTCCTCTAATTTGGAAGTCACCAGAAGAAGTTTCATCCATATCCCTTGGTCTCCGAGATCCTGCCTCCAAATGAAAAACACCAACACCAACCTTCTCCATCTATCACCCATCAGAACATGAACCCATCAAAATAGAGTAATGATTTTTATAGCTATGCTTTCTTGAAATTTTACTGCTGAAATGTTTGTTTCTATTCCTCCTACCCTCTTTCTGCAGCTTTTACATCCTGTGTCTCTGCTACTATTTTTTGTTTCTGTAAACCTAAGACAATCTTTTCTCAATAAACCACATAAAATTGGCACAAAAAACTCAATGACATCTTCTCTTTTTTCTTATTCTACTGTGTCCAACCGAAAGATGCAGTTAAACTCATCACCAGTACTAGTTTACTGTCTCTCTGGTAGATTACGGTCACAAAATAATAGTGTGGTCATATTTAAATAAATTTATTGCCAAGAGTTGTGAGCTACTAAACATTTTACCCACTTTGAATATATTCTATCATAAGTAAGAATATTATAAGAATATTATAAGAACTGGGGCTGGCAGTTTCGCTCGGTTGGTAAGAGCGCAATGTTATAACATCAAGGTCAAGGATTAGGACCCCCATACTGACCAGCAACCAAAACACACACACACACACACTAACACAGAAGTAAAGAGGTCACAAGGTGTGGCTGTCATACCATATACAGGGTATGTAGTTGATAAACCCGTCTTCTGATTGCAGTGACCTTTCTTATGAGCTATCACTTAGAATTTTGTGCCTAACTGTGTTCCCTGGTCAAAGTGAGAGATGGAAAGGGGGCAAAAGGGCTCTCTGTGGGTGGGCAGTTGCCCCTGGGCTGAGGTGATTCAATTCCACTGGTTCTTATCCCTAAACTACACAGGTCTCTTCTTCTGTCTCTTCCATCCTTGAAGGTATCACAGAGAGTGGATGCTTCAGAAATACTGCATCGAAAGGAACTGCAGAAAAGGCAGGAGCAGGACAAGCTAAAAGCACATGTCAGATAATGCCAGCGGTGCTTCTACAGGGCTGTGGCGAGGGTTCCGCAAGGCTCAAGGAACAATGGGTACTTCTGGCCTGTCCCAAGACTGTTTCCAGATGTACCTAGAAGATGAGGGACTGCAGTGATGGCCCAGGGGGTTATAACCTGTTATTACCTGCCAGTCTTAGCATTAACATGTGAATCAAAAGAACCTGATAATATAGAGTAGATGAATTTGTTCAGCATACACCTAATGTCTTAGTCAATTTTATGCAGCTGTAACAAAATACCTGAGACTGAGTAATTTACAAAGAACAGAGATTTGTTTTTTACAGTTCTGAGGCTGGGAAGTCCAAGGTTGAGGAGTGGTGCCTGGTGAGGGCCTTCTTGCTGTGTCATCCTATGGCAGAGGGGGAAGAAAGTGCACACGTGGGAGACAGAGAGACAGAAAGAGGGATGGTGTCGGGGGTGGGTGGAGGGGCTGAACTCATCCCTGTATCAGGAACCTACTTTTGTGATAGCTAACCCACTCCTGCAATAATGGCATTAATCCATTCATGAGGGGCAGAGCCCTCATGACCTAATCACTTCTGAAAGGTCCCACCTCTCAACATTGTTGCATTGGGGATCAAGTTTCCAATACATGAACTTTGGGGCACACACTCAAACTGCAGCACCTAGCAATTGCCACCTTCATGTCAGACACTGTGGTGGGCACGGTAGTGTGTACAAAAATGAGCAAGGGCTGGGACATTTATTCTCATGTATGGAATAAATTCCTCTGAAAATTTAGCATCTAGAAAACATTTCTTCTTACAAAATCCAGCAATGCTTATTGAATTCCGTGTATTTTTCTTTTTAGAGTGTATTTTGGACCAAAGAGATTATTTGGTTTTGGTCCATTGTTTTCTGTGCCCCTTAAAAAAATAAAGTATGTTAAAATGTGGTAAGTGTTATGGGGAAAAAAAGAAAATAGAGCAGAGTATGAGGGATTGGGATTGTAGGGAGATTGGGTGGGATTTTCATTTTTTTTTTTTTATCTATTTATTTTTGGGGGGTTGGTCAGCTTGCCCGTATGGGGATCTGAACCTTTGATGCTGGTGTTATAGCACCATGCTCTAACCAGCTGAGCTAACTGACTGGTCAGCCTTCATTTTTATTTTTATTTTTTTATTTTTTTTTGTTTCTGCCAATTTTAGATCGGGTGGTCCAAATAGGGCTCAGGTAGAACGTGACATTCGAGCAAAGATTAGAAAGTGATGAGGAAGTGAATTGTGCAATTCTGAGACAAGATTGTTCTAGAAAGTGGGAAGGGAATGTGAGAAGGCGGTTCACCGACAGCCACCTGAATGAGGGCGCCAGGAGTGCAGAGTTGAGGAAGGCAGTGGGGGGTATTGCATTTTATGGGTGTCATTTCAGGTCATTGTAAACTTGAACTTGAACTATGAGCAAGGAAGCTGGGAAGGGTCTGAATTTAGGAATGAGACTGTCTGCCTTCTATCATAAAGGATTACTCTGAAAGTCAATGCCTTGAGAATTGACCCTGGGAGGGGCTCGTCTGGGACCTTCACCATCTTGAGGAAGCTCTTGCTGGGTGGGGTGATGGGGACTGGATCTATGGGGTTGGGGTGTCGGCCATGAGAGGGTCAGGTTAGGGTAACATCGAGTGGATTTGCTGATAATTCCAGTGAACGGCATGAAGAAGAATAGGAGTCAAGGCAGTGCCAATGTCTTTTTGGCCTGTGCAGCCTAAAGGATGGAGTTGCTGTTAACTCGGATTAGCTGGGAAGGGCGTGTCTGTGGTGAAAGCACGTGCTTTTTTGGGGGAGGGGTAGTGGTTGCTGGTGGGTGGGAAGATGAAGAGTTCAGTTCCTAACATGCAAAGCTTATTGTCAACTGTCTTCCCTCCTATAACTGTGTCCCCTTAAACCCTGGGTGAGATCAGGAGAGGTTTCATATAAAAGTTTAGTGCAGTTCCCTGTCTTAAGCTGTGGAGATGTCAGTTACCTTCCAGGTGCTGCTGCTCTTACTTGGGCACACAGACAGACAAGCATTCTCCCTCTGTCCATGCAGAGGCAGACAGGGTGCTTTCATTCAGGCTTGTCAATTTGGAATATATTTCTGTTCTGTGCTGATAGAGAGCCGTTTAGGAAGGTGTGTTTCTCTTCTCTGCATAGACTCTGGCGGCTCCCAGCCTGGGGATGGACGGTACATGTGCTCTTCTTCAAACCCACACTCATAAATGGTTTGGAGCATAGACCTCAAGTCTCTGCAAAAGATGTTCCAGTCTGATTAACCTGCAGTTGAAAGAGAGGCTGCAAGTTGAATAAGAGAGAGTCTGGCACATTTTAACAAAGGCATAATATTCATATCCCACACACGTGCAGCTTGAGTGAAATACCACAAGAGTCAGGAGGCGCGGATGCTGGTTTATTTAGTCCTGAAGTAATTGTCCAGCTGTGAACCTGTTGGAGTAAGCAGGACTGGAGCCATGTTAGGACCGAAACTGCAGGGGTTGTAAGCAAATTTTAAAAAGACAGTTTTTTCTTTGACATGCATTTCTCTGAGTTCCCTCTTTTCCCATGGTTATTTGATATTTTGAACCTTGGGTATGGGGCAAGATGACATTATTTACATGAATGTTAAGTTGTTTTCCAGCCAGCCCGAACCTGCAGACTTGCACATACTACCCAGACCCTGAGATAACAGCAAAGATGGGAGCAGAAGCCAGATGAGGCCTTGGTGAGAGCTTGTGCCTGACTGGTAGACACAGACCCCATGTAGCTCACGTGCTCCGCCCTCCTGCTTTTCATTTCCAGTGTTCCACTTCCTCATCCATTCCTTAAAAACCCCTCAGTAAACCAGAATCTTTGAGATGGCTTTAGTCTGGCCACGCTCCTTCAGGTTTATCGCAGAGATGGGTTGGCCAACATTTCTGCTCAGGTCACCCGTGTTCCTGAATAAAAGCTGACTTCCATTTTCACCAGCATTTGACTTTCGATTGGTTTGCTTTCGTCTGGTGGCAGGCAGCCGGACCTGTAGTTTGATGTCCACTTTGGGGAGCCTCAGCTGGAGCTGCGTGGCCCCTGTAACAAATGTGCTCAGGGGCGAGCCCACTCCCATGTGGGCAGAAGTAAGGTGCAATTGACCTTGATAGGAGCAGGTATTCCAACCGTCAATCATCTTGAGCTGAGGCAGATCTGAGAGCAGGACCTGCGGGGTGGGGTGGTGGTGGGAGAATCCTCCTTTTTGCATTGCAGTTTAATTGTGGTTCCTCGCTGGATTCCAAGGGGAGCAAAGAGGCTGGAGAGCATTGCTGTGGGAGGAGGGGCGCTGATTAGATGGGAGGAGGGGACAGAGGTCTGAGCCCTCCTAAGGGGCACCCCAATGCCCAGGGGCTGTATTTGGTCATGATTTTGAATTACTTTCTGTTGCCTTTGAACCTTTAGTAGAGGCTTGCCAACAATCATAATCTGGGGTCTGAGAAGTCATAGGAAATTAAAGGAAGACCCTGCTCCACCTTTGGGCTGGAGGACAGAAAAGGGGAGTATAGCTCGAATGGGGAAAAAGCAGTAGACACTGGCGGGGTTCGCTCAGCCCACCTGGGACCCCGAGAGTCGCTGGCAGCAAAGGCAGCAGAGGGGCTCCCTGATGAAGAGGCCAGATGTGGAGGAATGTGGGGTGCAGAGCGGTGAGGTGGGGGTGCTGTGCCTGGGTATGTGACTTGGCAGTTCAGGGATCTCTTAGGACAAGCTGAGGTCAGAAGGCACATAGCACAGCAGTGACTACCAAAGGGACTAAATTCCAGCAAAAAGCTGGGGGTGGATCCACCCATGATCACTGAGGCATTCAATGGAAATGTGACCCAACTCTAATCAGAGGCCTGGACATTTGGGTGACCAGAAGTATTGCATGTCACTACTGCTTGTCTTGTTTGGAATATATACTGCACAGCTACTTTATGCGGGATACTAGCATTGTACACACGCATGTACAGATAGCGTACATCTGAGAATAAAATATGCTGGATGCTTATATACTATCAATTGTATGTACTACGATCTATTTGGACAAACCCTTATACAAGGATTTTAAGGTTGTTTCTAATATTTTGCTATTATAAATAATAGTGTAATAAACCTTCAAACGATACACCCAGGCATAGAGTCAGAGTCCCAAAGTTCAAATCCCAGATCTAAAGCTTATGAGTTTGTGCAATGACTTAATCTCTCTGGTGTCCTTATCCCTAAAATAGAAATAGTGTAATACCTAATTCATAGTTATTATGCAGATTAAATGAGTCCGTTCCTGACACAAAATAACAGCTCTAATATTAGCTACGTATTATATCTTTTTTCTCTTCTGATTATTTCCTTGGGGCAAATTGCTAGAGGTGAAATTGCTAGATCAAATGCTTTCAACAGTGATAAAAGTTACAAAATTACCCTTTATAAAATTTATATCAGCTATTCTCATCCATAGGCTATGATGCCATATACCATTAAAATAATATTTTTAATACAGCCGCTACATGACTATTTTTTTGTTATTACTGAAGTCGAATATCTATTTCTAATTATTTCATTGATCTTTTGTATTTTTAAACTGTTTATTGTAAAAAAAAAACCCTTTAAACATTTGTAATAAACTCCCATGTATCAAGCTTCATCAATGATTAATTCTTGGCAAATTATTTTGAAGGAAATTTCTATGTATTTATTTATTTTGGTGGCTGTCCAGAACACCAATTTCTAATATATCATTTTATGCATGCATGTTTTAGTATTGTCATGCCTCAAAATTAAAAATATTTTAAAATATGTTTTAATAATTCCTCATGCTCACATTTCTTCAATTAACTCATTCTAAAAACAGGAATCTTAGGGCTGGCCCATGGCTCACTTAGGAGAGTGTGGTACTGATAACACCAAGGCCACGGGTTCAGATCCCCATATAGGGATGGCCGGTTAGCTCACTTGGGGGAGTGTGGTGCTGACAACACCAAGTCAGGGGTTAAGATCCCCTTACTGGTCATCTTTAAAAAAAACAACAAAATAAACAAACAAAAAAACAGATATCTTGTTTGAGTTAGGATTCTAATAAGGTCTGTGTATCACTGCAACTGGTTGAGATGTCTCTTAAAGTCCCTTTTAATCCATAGTTCCCCTTCTATCTCTCTCTCTCTCTCTTCTTAAACTTTGTTTTTCCTGTAGAGTTTTCCACGGCCAACGTTTGGATTTTCATTATTGCATCCCCATGGAATTATTAACATCTTGTATTTCCCATGAATTGGTAAATAGATGTAGAAGCTTGCTAAGATTCAGTTTACAGTTTGGGACAAGGATGCTTCCTGGGTGGTGCTGAGCTCTTGCATCAGGAGGCACGTGATTCTATTTGTCTGTTTATGGGATACTGACACTTTTTAAAAATCATTTAAAAAGTACTGTGTTAATTTCCTAGCATCTTCCAAAGATGACTAATGAGGGTTTTTTTTTTTTTTTACATTATTATAAACTCCTAGATTTTAAAAAATATTTTGTTTCTAAATTTTAAAAACATTTTTATGAACTCATAAGATTTAAAAACATTTAATGTGTTTTAGTTCATTGTAGCTATTCTTTGATGCTGGCTGGTAAGAAGATCTGAACCCTTGACCTTGGTGTTTTATTAATACCACACTCTAACAAAGTGAGCTAACCAGCTAGACCTATTATTCTTCTTGAGGCTTAAATTGTTCTCTTGATATGATCCCATTACTCTTCAATAGCTTTCTGGTATGACAAGACGTTCAAGGCTTATCTTGTACATTTTATGCTCTAAACTTGAAATAGTTCATTTTTCAAGAAACTTTGGTTTGTATTTCTATTTAAAATAACTGATTCTGTCCTTTGCACACTTTTCTCCATGTGGATTTGTGAGAGCTTTTTACATATGGAGATGTTAATCTTTGTCCTATAATCGTATATTTTTCTCAGTTTAAGAAAATTTAAAACTTTGTTTATGTTGAGTTTTTGACGGAAGTCTAAATGTTTTTTTGCCATATTAAGCAAGGCATTTCACAACCCAAGGATATGAAACTCTTCTCCCATATTTTTTATACTACCCTTATGATTTTACTTTTTATATTTCATCTTAATCCATCTGGAATTTATGGCTATTTGGTGTGATGTAAGAGTTTTACTTTAAAAAAATAATTTTATATTGTACAACAGTTGTGCAATATGTTACCATTGGGGAAAGCTGGGTTAAGCATGGGACCTCTTCATACTATTTTTGCAATTAGAAGTCTATGATAATTTCAAAATAAGAAAAAAACCACATTTTAAAATTTTGTTGTGATTGGTACCTGTTGGGAAAATGGAACAATTTGGTCAGCCTCCCTTCGCCTCAGAACCGGTTCATGGTAGTTTGGGAAACATTGTGTGTGTGGGTGGAGTACGTGCACCTGCAAGGACGTGCCACTTTGGCTGGTGTTTACTGCCTCCAGCGCCCGCCCTGCGTGGCCATGTTCTTCCAGACCTGCAGCTTCCAAGGACCGTGTGGCCGGTTGCCTAGCTTGTAGACCTGCGTGAAGGGGTCTGGTGACCCAGCCTGGTATGTGAAGGGTTTGTGACCCAGTCTGTGAATGGGCTTGAGGGGTCTGGGAGCTCCAGACCCAGCCCTAGCTCAACCATCAGCCCAGTCGGTGCAGGATTACTGGCAGGTAAAAGAGCTGTGACAACTAGCGTGGTCGCGTAGCTTGACAATTGGTGACATGAACAGGATTAAAAGCTAGACAACTGGCGCTGTGAGTAGGATTCACAACATCAGCCTTAGCCTTGCAGTATCCAAGTGTATTTTTCCAAAGGATTAGGTAAATGTCCAATTGCTTAAGTATCTTAGTGGTGGATATGAGGTAATTATAGAAATTATACACATAATTGGCTGTTATGTGGCTGTTAAAAACTGTTTCTAAAAAACAAGTATTTAGTAGTAACAAACTGATTATACACGATTAAATGTTAAGTTAAAAATCAGGGTATGAAACTATATATTCATATTTTAAATTTTGTCATATAAGTGCACAGGAAATAGTGCCACATTAATTAAACAGGAAAATGTAGATTAGCAATGGAGAAATCTGTTGGACATCAGATTTAATTAGGTGACCAAACGCAGCATCACCAGTAACGGGATAAACCAGTATTAAACAGTTCTTGATGCGATGCACTGAGAAACACACATCAGCTGTGTAATAACTCTGTAGAAATGTTTAACCAGAATCTGATCATGAGGAAACAATGAGACAAATTCATATTAAGGGGCATTTTGCAAAACAACTTGCCAGGACAAAAATAAATGCTGGAGGACCTTTTTAGATTAAAGATGACTAAGAATACATCTTTGATTGTGTAGTGGATTGAATTATGTCCCCCCAAGACTCACCAGAGCTTGAATTGTTTCACAGGTTTTATGTTTTAGAAACTTAGCCCCCACTGTGACTGTAAAGAGGGTGGGAAATCCTATTATGGTAATTGAAAGGTGGAGCCTTGAAGAGGTGATTGGATTGTCGGACCATGCAGTAGTGTGTGTATTAAAAATGGTGGTCGGGGTGTGGTCTGAGGGCTTTAAAAGAAGAGGAGAGTCTTTCTGTCTTGCTCTCTCTCTGCTCTCTCTGCTTCCACCATCTTGCAATGTGAGACCCCTGGGTCACTGTCACCACCACCAGATGGACTTTGGACTTCCCAGCTTCAGAAACTGTAAGCAATAAATGTCATTTTTTCTTTATAATTCACCCAGTTTGAGGTATTTTGTTATAAGCAACATAAATGGACTAATACAGATTGGGTCCAGGATGAAAAATTATTAAAAACGCAGATGTAAATTATAGGAAATTTTTGGAATAATTAGGGAAATTTAAGATTGAGTGTACTTTACATAATAGCAAGTGCCACTTCTAAATTTCTTGAGTGTGATGATTGTATTGTAGTTCTGTAGGGGAATATTTCTTTTGGAAGACATGCTAAAACTTTTAGGGGTGAAGTGTAATTTCTGCAATTTATTCTCACATGGGAGAGAGAGGAAATGAAAATAAAAAGTTTGGCAAAATATTAACCCATGGTGAAATTAACTAAAAGATATACAGAATGTTACTCTAATATTCTCGCAACTTTCCTGTAAGTTCGAGATCCTCCGAAATAAAAATACCAGGAAAAAATAAAGCACAGAAAAATGATGACAGGATGGCTGGTTAGCTCAGTTGATTAGTGTGGTGCTGTAATACCAAGGTCCAGGATTTGATCCCTGTACCGGCCACCATTGGGAAACAATGTTGAGTTAAGTATAGTTGAATTCTCTCAGCTTCACTGTGCTATTGGACTTAAAACAAGAAAAAAAAAATGACGAATGGAAATACAACAAAATAGTAAAAGTAGTCATTATATACCCTATTAATTTTCTCTTTTATGATTTTCTGTATTTTAAAATTGTCTATAATGAATTTATTCTATTTTAAATTCAGAAAAAGAATTTTAACAGAAGGAGAGAAAAACCCTCTCTTTTCCCCATTTTTCCCTCCCAACGTTCCATGCCAATTTCCATAATCTGGACAGACAACAGGTGGACTCAGGAGAGAGGTAAAGGCAGCTGCTGATGTCTAGGTGTGGCACGTCCCAGAGTGTTTGGGGAGGTGGTTCTTGTTATTCATACCATGCATTCTGGGACTATCCTCACCTCTGTTGTGAACATGTTTTGGTACAAGTCTCTGCCGTCTGGGTGTGTTTCCTTGGGAATCTGATGGATGGTGGTAGGCGTGGCCTAATTCTCTGACTAGAGAAGATCTTTTGGCAGGACCTGTAAGAATTTGAAAATCTGCGGAGAATAACATTGGGATGAATTATTTAATGAAACCTATAGATTGAGCTAACTTGAATACAAGAATCCCCTGATTTTTTCCCTTCAAATTGCTTTACTTTCAGCCCACGGGGACCATGAAGTGTTGAAGTCTTTGGCCAACTGGAAATCAGCCATGTGCACCCCACAGCAGTGACGGCAGCCATGGTCATGCCTTCCCAGCTGCTGTTTGTGCCTGGAATTGCTCAGCCCCAGCCCCAGAGCTGTTGGGTGAGCTTGAGGAGACACATGGGGCCACCAAAGCAGAAGAATTAGGAGCACTGCTGTCCCGGGTGAAGGGCTTCCGGGACATTAATACTTTTTCAGCTGTGATGTCACAGGAGCATCACAACACATGGTGATGTTTGGCCAGGTCTTCTTTCTTCAGGAAATCCTTCCTAGTCCCCCTTTTTTCACCATAGGCACCCCCACAACCCCTAATCTGTGACTCACTGATAACACCTTTCCCTTGACTATGTGTTATCATTTTTTGGTGGGTAAATTTCTGTTTATGCAAGTGATATTGTATACATTCTACTTTACCTTGCTTTTTGAGTGTTTAATAGCTCTTAAATCATTCCTCTCAGTTCGTAGAGACCTATCTCACTTTTTTGGACAGCGATGCTGTGTTCTGTTGTATGGCTATATCATTTATCTGGCCCCAATGTCAGACATTTATTTTTTTCCTACTTTATTTTTACACTATAATGAATAGCTTTATAAATAATATGTCTTTGTTCAAGTTGTGAAATTTCTGAGTTAAAAGGCATGTATGTTTTAAAAAATATGCAGATTGCCAAATTGTTGTTCTGGGAAATAGTACCATTTAGCATTATCATCAGTATTGCAGAGGAATGGCTGTTTCTACATGTCCATGCCAACAATGGGTCACCAATTTCCAAAAATAACTAGTGGGGACTGAGAAACACACTGCCCAAAAGCCTTGTGAAGAATGAGCTTCAAAGCTATCTCTGTTCATACTTAATCATGCAAACTGAAGATCGTGGTGGTGGTGGTGGTGGGGTGTGCGTGTGTGTGTGTGTGTGTGTGTGTGTGTATGTGATTCTCTACAAAAAACTCGTTTTTGCAAAAGAGATGCCAGAATTAATCTAAAAGCTTCATAGCTCCAAAAGCTGATTTGTTTCCATCTAATGTGAAAATAACTTTTTTGTGTGTGTGAAAAGAAATTTTTAAGTGAAGACTGGTATTGTGTTCTGTTACAGAGAATATTTAGATTGTAGTTAGACCTGAACTTGGCTAAAAATCTGTGAGAATTAATCTTTTCTGACTCAACCGGAATTTTAAATTCAATTGAGGAAATTCACTTGTCAAAAAGATACCATTCCCAAACTGAATTTAAATTGTATGTGAGATTCATATTTTCATGAAATTATTTTGCTCGCCCTAACATAAGTTCAAGCACTACACGAAGGTCTCTTTCCTCCCTACTCAGGGCTGCTGCTGCGTCCCCCTCAGAGGTAACCGCCAAGTAAGAAGCTTTTGGGAGTCAATGTTTTAAGGACAATTTAGTATATAGTTTATTAAGCATTTAGAAGGTTGTGTGAATAACTAGAAATACAAAGCAGCAATTGAAGAGTCCGGAACCCACTGTACTCACGGACAGCAAAGGCAGACCTTGGGAACACGCTTGAATTTAGTTACTCTTGTTGATGTAGACACTTCCAACTGTGAAGGCTTGAGGTACCTAAAACGAAAAGAGAAGAGCCTGAAAACAAGGTCCCCAAACAGAGCCCAGAGACGTCCATCTAACAGAGCAGGCAGCTAGGTCAGGAAGCAGTGGACAGGAACACACTGAGGGAGTCTGGCCCCCACACTGCTGTCCAGGGCAGAGGCCAGGCCTGCTCCCCACCCCAACATAGCAGCATCTGCCAAGTACCACAGCCACAGAACCACCAAGCCACAGAAGAAGCAGGAGCCTTTCCATCTTTATTGTTGGATGACACTGTATGAGACATCTCTGCAACTGCCTTAAATATGAAAACAGTCACTTAAACTACAGAGCATGAGAACCAAGGAGGAATGTGCCATAAAATCCAGGTAACAGGATGAGAGCTGGGAGCAAACAAGATAGGGTGGAGGAAAGCTGCCTCCCAGTGGCACCTGCAGATGAGCATTCTTGCCAACAGGGTGGGGACTGTTGCACCTGCTCGGGGCCCAGTCAGTCACCTAGCAGCAGCGTTGCTTCTGGTAGTTGCACTTCTGCTGGCAATAGCCCTTCCCACAGCCCCATGAGCCACAGCCACAGCCACAGGAGCAGCAGCCGCAGCAGCAGACCATGAGGATCCTGCAGCAGCTCCTGCAGCAGCCGTGGCAGCAGGGACAGCAGCTAGAGCAGCAGCTGATCCGGTAGCACCTGCAGCTGGAGCAGCTGCCACAGCCACCACTGCAGCCACCACAGCCACTACCACAGCAACCATCACAGCCACCACAGCCACCACCACAGCCACCACCACAGCCACCACCATAGCCACCACAGCAGCCACCACAGCCACCACCGCAGCCACCATCACAGCCACCACCACAGCCACCACCACAGCCACCACAGCAGCCACCACCGCAGCCACCACAGCCACTACCACAGCAGCCATCACAGCCACCACAGCCACTGCCATCATCACAGCACCACTGCAGCCATCACAGTGACCACCACAGCTAGCACCACAACCACCACACCCTCAGCAACCTGTGGTGTCAGCAGAGAGGACTCGGGTGTAGGGACATCTGATGTCTGCTCCTGCCTGGGGGGCCATTACTGCCCAGTCCCCCTTATTTTTATCTCAATTTTCATGGAAGGATCTCACAAAACCTTTTATCTACCTCTTCTTACCTTGACGTGGTAACATTGCGCTTTTCACCACAGCAGTCTCCTTGGAAAGCCTTTGAGTTTTCTGTGATGAATGAAATAATTGTGTGTTGTGTCTTTAGTCCACACGTTGACAAATAATTGCCCAAATGTAGGAAAAGCAGTTCCAGGACCTGGAAATGATGTCTATATCCCAGACATGACCATTCTAGAGGTTTCGTGAGTGTCCTGTGTATGCAGCAGCACGTCCCCAGGCACTGGGCAACCGACACTCATGGAGAGCGCAGGTCCTGACAACCCTCTGGCTGAGGAAAACCACAGCGAGGGAGGGTCTTTCCAGGCTTCGTCTCTTGCTTTTGAAAAGTAAACTTATAAAAGAGATGCCAATTGAAAATCCAGGGACTCAGACATTCTGGGGAAGTGTGGCCCCTGCAAAGCCTAGTCGTCCCTGGTCCGGATCCTGCAGCATCAGACTTGGGAGAGATTCTGTGGAGTGGTTTCCACAGCAAGTCCACGGGCCTCTTCTGTGAAGGGTTTGCAGAACGTGGGTTAGCTGGGCACGCCTTAGTTCTGAAGATAGTCAAGCAAGGACATAGTCCTTGTGGCTCTTCATCACACCTACAGGCCACCTGGGGCAGGACATGGAGGTCTGACAGGGACAGTTGGTGGGATGGAGAGGGGTCATGTCAAATCAACATTCTGTAAGAGCATTGTCAGAATACAGAGGGCCCCACGCAGGAGGGAAGGCCTGTCATGGGTGGAAGCTTTTGCTTTTATTTTCCCAATTGTTTCACCAACAAACAAACAGAAACCTCACCCTGGGCAGATGACTTAGGAGTAGGTCCCACATAATTATATTTTAGCACCTGACGTCACACAATTATTATTTTGTTTTGTAATTTCTAATGATCAAGCAATTCTTCTTGCCAATGAAGAATCCCATTGAGCTAGAAAAAGAATGTCTGTGTTTCCAGGTGAGAAATAATATACTTAGGAATGCTGACTCTGTCCCTTTTGGTTCTGTTTTTTTTTACTAATTCTTTCAAGAAGTCTTTTTTCACTTAGGGGTGTGTGGTGAATCGTACTAGAGAGAGACAATTTCTTGTCTCAACTGTGACAACTAAGAAGAGCAAATGGACACAGAGTCTGGCTCTGCATTTAGACTCTCATGATGAAAAAAATAAAGATTATTCTTAAATATTTTTGGCATTTACTTAATTCAATACATATCAATTGAATACTTACAATGTGCCAGACACTATTCTAAGCCCTGGAGCAAAAAATGTATACACATTTAAGTTGTCATGAACATGAACCTCTCAGGAGTGTGTTCTAATCCAAATGTAGATGTAAGAGATAGGTAAAGGTTAAATTTAGCACTATTAACTGGTGAAGATGTCAACAAAGAAAGATGTAAGAGGACTCACACCGTCTTTTATGGGAATTGGTATAAACAACAAGGCACTGGCAGTATATTCTGGGCCTGGCTCGTTGGAGTTGGCATGGGAGGTCCTCCCCCAGCAGGAGCAGGCCTCAGACCTCCCTCACCTTCTGAGTCCTCCGTCCTCACTGCACCCGAGTCCTTTCTGCTGACACCATGGGTTGCTGTGTTTGCAGTGTGTGTGGTGGCTGCTGTGGCTGCTGTGGTGGTTGTGGCAGTGGCTGTGGTGGTGGCTGCTACAGCTGCAGGTGCTACCAGGTCGGCTGCTGCTCCTGCTGCTGGGGCTGCTGTGGGGGCTGCTGCTGTGTCCCCATGGTCTGCTGCCACTACCGCTACTATAGCTGCAGCTCATTTGGCTGTGGGAAGGGCTGTTGCCACAAGAAGCACTTAGGTGGTGGCCAGGCTCTAGGCAGGGCTGTGGTCCCTATCCTGTTGGTGAGATTGTGGATCTGCAGGTGCCAGTTGGAGGCAACTTGTTTGTTTTGCTAAGGTTGTCCTCTTTCCCATCCTGTCTTCTCTCTACTGTCACCCTGTCACCTGGACTTTATGGCATGTTTCTTCTTGGTTCTTCTGCTCTGTGGTTTATGTAATTTTTCCCTTTTTTAATGTACTTGCATGGACATCTTATGCAATATCATCCAGGGACAAAGATGGAGGACATCTTGATTATTGAGGTCAGCAAAATGGGACAATGATTTCTACTGTGTTTTCTTCTTTGAACTCTTTTCTATCTGTGCATTAGGTCTTCTTGTCTGTACCAAACACGCTCTGTTCTTCCTGTGGTCATAGAGTTTTTTAGATGCTCTCCTAAAAATTTCCTAGTAAAATGCCAAAATAAATTCTAAACAGTTCCCTTAGTTTTATCCTTATAATCATTTTCATGAAACTACCTTTAATTATAGTCTCCCACGGGTTGGGACCATCAGGGATACACAAATAATTATGCCCTTGTGTGATTTACAATCCAGTCATGCACAAATAATCAAGAACATGAGATAGAAGAATAATAAACATGTTCAAAGGTCTACATTGATGTGGCATGGAGGGGCTCCATGCTGTTGGATGGGCAATGGGTGTAATTCAAAATAAATGGAATAGCTTTGAGAAGGAGGGAACATTTGGGGGTGTGTTGTTGACAAGCGGAGATGGTTGGGGGCAGATATTCCAAGAAGCAGCAGCAAAAAATGAGGAATGGGAAAGCTCAAGACATACATGGGATCTAGCAAACCATGAATCTGACCTATAGTGTATCAGTCAAATAGCAAGAAATAAGCAACGAAAGGAAGACTAAGCTTACCATTTGGAAGACTGGGGGCTTAATAACAGCATGAACAAAGCAACAAGAACTGGCATTCACGTGCACTTAGAGCCAAGCATTCCTCTAGGAACTTGCACGTGTCATGTGTCACGTTGTGATGAGAGCACTATCATCATGCTGACTGCACAGATAGGGAACCAGCACAGAGAGGTTAAGTAACTTGTTCAAAGTGCACAGCTGCTGCTGGTAGAGCAGCACATAGCAATGCTGCAGGCTGCACATGCTGCAGGCTGGTGGAAGCTTTAGAGGGGGGATGTTTAACTGTGCAGATTCATTGGTTCATGGGGAGAGCCGAAGCTGTGTCAGTGATCCTGGGAAAAGCAAGGAGGGCCTGAAACAATAGCAGGGTAGGAATGGCAAGTGTATTTGTGGGAGTTAAAGGCTTTGTACAAAACCCAGCAAGCGAGGGCAGTTTCTGCGACTACAGAATAGACGACGATGGTGATCTAACAATATGTAGTCACTTCTTTTCTGAGAGGTTTGGGAAATTGTACAAGGTAGCTCATTTTAAAATTTATATTGAATATGGCCAAGAACTAGGTGGGAAACTGACCTTTTCCTTTAAAGCTGTTTGTTTCACTCTGTAAGGTGAAGAGGAAAAGGGAGCTGAAAACCTAAACAAGCTGTCCAATAAATGCACGTGATAATGCCCGCACAGATCACTCTGCTCCTAGTCATGGCATGTTTATTCTGTTGCAGATGCAGCCTGACATGGATATTTTGAGAAGAGTCAGTTCTGCTTGATTTTCTGTATTGGCCTGACCTGAAAAGATCTAGATGTGAAAGAATTGCTTTTTGTGTCTACTTATCTAATCTTGATCTTCTGCATTCATTTTGAGAAACATGTGAATGCAGATTATAAACTGAAAACACACTTCATATGGATCACAGGGCTTGTAATGTGTTGTAGTGTGCTAATAAATATTTTTAGGATGAGTGAATGCTATATATACTATATATGCTGTACAGATACATATTTAAGCTGATATATATGTTATATAGCTTTTATATATGTGTTTATATATACTACTTATAGTCATTATAG